>NW_028270177.1:44148866-46617916 GCF_037043375.1 Chiloscyllium plagiosum
GGTGGAGGCTTGTACAATTACAACGTTTAAATGGCATCTGGATGGATATATGAACAGGAAGGGTTCGGAGGGATATGGGCCAAATGTTGGCAAATGAGACTAGATTAGGTCTGGATACCTGGTCGGCATGGCTGAGTTGGACCGAAGGGTCAGGTTCCATGCTATACATCTCTATGTCTCTCGAAAGTGTCTGTGGCTTATTTTAACTTGGAACAGGTCTAATGTGTGTTTGTGTCTTTTCTACAAAACAGAAGGGCTCTATTTCTTATAACTAGCTTCCAGTAAGTGCATGTGAACACTCTCTGCTCATTCCTGAAGAAGGGCCTGTGCCCGAAACGTCGAATCTGCACAGAAACTGCACTCATTTACTTACTAATACAAGCTGCATTCATTCATTCATTCATTTTTTCAAACTGCACTCTTGCATTCACTGAAACAAATCATACGTTCAATGAAGGAAACGTTACTCATTGATTCAATCAAACACACAGCAAGTGGTAATTCAATGAGTAGAAATTATCCAGTTCATTCAATTTATCAAGCTTAATTCATTCTTTCAAAGACTGAAAACTGAATTAATTCTGTCTTGAATCAACCTAGATTCGAGCTGGAATCATGCATTCAAAGAATCAAACGTTATTTATGGATTGAATGAAACAAACTTAAATCCTACAATAAAGGAATCATTTACTTATTAAAACAAACTGCATTCATTCATTTATTGTTTCAAACTGCACTCATACATGCACTGAAACAAGCTGTAGGTGTTAATTTAATGAGTACAGCTTATCTCGTTAATTCAATATCTCGAGTTCAAGGCATTCATTCAAAGAAACAAAGTACATTCATTCTGTTATTCAATCAAACCGCAATCGTACATTCAAAAAAATCAAACATTTTCATTGATTTAAAGAAACAAACTTAACACAGTCATTCATTGAGTTCAACTGCATTCATCCAATGAATCAAACTGCACTAAATGATTCAATGAAACAAACTGCGAGTGTTACTTCATATAGCAGAGCTTATCTCGTTAATTCAATGTCTCGAGCCTAATGCAGTCATTCAAACAAACAAATTGCCTTCATTCCTTTAACAAATGAAACTTCAATCGTACATTCAATGAATGAAACGTTATTTATGGATTGAATGAAACATTTGTAAATCCTACATTAAAGGAATCATTCTGCACTCATTTACTTACTAAAACAAACTGCATTCATTCATTCATTCATTCATTCATTGTTTCAAACTGCACTCATGCATTCACTGAAACAAACTGTACGTGTTAATTCAATGAGTAAAACTTATCTCGTTAATTCAATATCTCGAGCTTAAGGCATTCATTCAATGAATAAATAAAACTTCAATCGTACGTTCAATGAATGAACCGTTACTCATTGATTCAATAAAACACACTGCAAGTGGTAATTCAACGAGTAGAAATTCTCCAGTTCATTCAATTTATCAAGCTTAATTCATTCTTTCAAAGACTGAAAACTGAATTAATTCTGTCTTGAATCAACCTAGATTCGAGCTGGAATCATGCATTCAAAGAATCAAACGTTATTTATGGATTGAATGAAACAAACGTAAATCCTCCATTAAAGGAATCAAACTGCACTCATTTACTTACTAAAACAAACTGAATTCATTCATTCATTCATTGTTTCAAACTGCACTCATACATGCACTGAAACAAACTGTAAGTATTAATTCAATGATTAAAGCTTATCTCGTTAATTCAATGTCATGAGCTCCAAGCATTCATTCATAGAAACAAAGTACAATCATTCTGTTATTCAATCAAACCGCAATCGTACATTCAATAAATCAAACGTTTTCATTGATTTAAGGAAACAAACTTAACACAGTCAATCATTGAGTTCAACTGCATTCATCCAATGAATCAAACTGCACTAAATGATTCAATGAAACAAACTGCGAGTGTTACTTCATGTAGCAGAGCATATCTCGTTAATTCAATCTCTCGAGGCTAATGCAGTCATTAAATGAAACAAACTGCATTCATTCATTCAATAAATAAAAACTTCAATCGTACGTTCAATGAATGAAAAGTCAGTTATGGATTGAATGAAACAAACTTAAATCCTACAATAAAGGAATCAAACTGCACTCATTTACTTACTAAAACAAACTGCATTTATTCATTCATTCATTGTTTCAAACTGCACTCATACATTCACTGAAACAAACTGTACGTGTTAATTCGATGTGTAAAGCTTATCTCGTTAATTCAATATCTCGAGCTTAAGGTATTCATTCAATGAATAAATAAAACTTCAATCGGACGTTCAATGAATGAAACGTTACTCATTGATTCAAGAAAACACCCTGCAAGTGGTAATTCAATGAGTAGAAATTCTCCAATTCATTCAATTTATCAAATTTAATTCATTCCTTCAAAGACTGAAAACTGACTTAATTCATTCTGGAATCAAACTAGATTCGATCTAGAATCTTGCATTCAAAGAATCAAACGTTATTTTTGGATTGAATGGAACAAACGTAAATCCTATATTAAAGTAATCAAACTGCACGCATTTATTTACTGAAGCTTCCTGCATTCATTCTTTCATTCATTGTTTCAAACTGAACTCATACATTCACTGAAACAAACTGTACGTGTTAATTCAATGTGTAAAGCTTATCTCGTTAATTCAATCTCTCTAGTCTAATGCAGTCATTCAATGAAACAAACTGTATTCATTCATTCAATGAATAAAACTTCAATCGTACGTTCAATGATTGAAAAGTTATTTATGGATTGTATGAAACAAATGTAAATCCTAAATTAAAGGAATGAAACTGCACACATTCATTTACTAAAGCAAACTGCATTCATTCTTTCATTGATTGTTTCAAACTGCACTCATAGATTCACTGAAACAAACTGTACGTGTTAATTCAATGAGTAAACTTATCCAGTTAATTCAAAATCTCGAGCTTAAGGCATTCATTCAAAGAAACATAGTACATTCATTCTGTTATTCAATCAAACCGCAATCGTACATTCAATAAATCAAACGTTTTCATTGATTTAAAGAAACAAACTTAACACAGTCATTCATTGAGTTCAACTGCATTCATCCAATGAATCAAACTGCACTCAATGATTCAATGAAACAAACTGCGAGTGTTACTTCATGTAGCAGAGCTTATCTCGTTAATTCACTGTTTCGAGCCTAATGCAGTCATTCAATGAAACAAACTGCATTCATTCATTGAATAAATAAAACTTCAATCGTACGTTCAATGAAGGAAACGTTACTCATTGATTCAATAAAACACACTGCAAGTGGTAATTCAATGAGTAGAAATTGTCCAATTCATTCAATTTATCAAGCTTAACTCATTCGTTCATCGACTGAAAATTGAATTAATTAGTTCTTGAATCAAACTACAAAGAATCGATCTAGAAATCATGCAGTCAATGAATCAAACGTTATTTATGGATTCAATGAAACAAACGAAAATGATACATTAAAGGAATAAAACTGCCCTCATTTATTTACTAAAGGAAACTGCATTCAATAATTCATTTAGTGTATCAATCTGCGCTCATGCATTCACTAAAAGAAACTGCACATGTTACTTCAATGAGTATAGCCTATCTCATTAATTCAATTTCTTCATCTTACGGCATTCAATCAAAGATGCCAACTGCAATCATTCATTCAATGAATCAAACTGCACAAACTGCCAGTGCTAATTCAAGTAATAGAGCTTCTTTCGTTAATTCAATGCATTGATTCAATGAAACAAACTGCATTCATTCATTCAATAAGTGAAACTTCAATCGTACATTCAATGAATGAAACGTTGCTCATTGATTCAATGAAAGAAAAGTAACACGTTCATTTAAGCATTCAAACTGCATTCATTCAGTGAATCAAACTCTACTCATTGAAACAAACTGCAAATGTTAACTTAATGAGTAGACCTTCTCTCTTTATTTCAATATCTCAAGCTTAACTGATTCATTCAAAGACTGAACCTGCATTAATTCATTCTTGAATAAAAATGCATTCGTTCATTCAATGAATGAACCTTCAATCATGCATCCAATGAAATCAAACGTTATTTTTGCATTCAATGAAACAAACGTAAACCATACAGTAAAGAAATCAAAGTGCACTCATTTATTTATTTAACCAAACTGCATTCAGTCATTCATTCAGTGTATCAAACTAAACTCATACATTGACTGAAACAAACTGCACATGTTATTTCAATAAGTCGAGCTAGACTCTTTACTTCAATATCTCCATCTTAAGGCATTCATTCAAAGAAATCATCTGCAATCATTCATTCAACGAATCAAGCTGTAATCACTGATCCAACGAAAGAAACTGCGAGTGCTAATTCAAGTAGTTGAACTTCTCTCGTTGATGCAATGTCTCGAGCCTAATGCATTCATTCAACCAAACAAATTGCCTTCATTCCTTTAGCAAATGAAACTTCAATCGTACATTCAATGAATGAAATGTTATTTATGGATTGAATGAAACATTTGTAAATCCTACATTAAAGGAATCAAACTGCACTCATTTACTTACTAAAACAAACTGAATTCATTCATTCATTCATTGTTTCAAACTGCACTCATACATTCACTGAAACAAACTGTACGTGTTAATTCAATGATTAAAGCTTATCTCGTTAATTCAATATCTCGAGCTCAAGGCATTCATTCATAGAAACAAAGTACATTCATTCTGTTATTCAATCAAACCGCAATCGTACATTCAAAAAATCAAACATTTTCATTGATTTAAAGAAACAAACTTAACACTGTCATTCATTGAGTACAACTGCATTCATCCAATGAATCAAACGATACTCATTGATTCAATAAAACACACTGCAAGTGGTAATTCAATGAGTAGAAATTCTCCAATTCATTCAATTTATCAAGCTTAATTCATTCTTTCAAAGACTGAAAACTGAATTAATTCTGTCTTGAATCAACCTAGATTCGAGCTGGAATCATGCATTCAAAGAATCAAACGTTATTTATGTATTGAATGAAACAAACTTAAATCCTACATTAAAGGAATCAAACTGCACTCATTTACTTACTAAAACAAACTGCATTCATTCATTCATTCATTGTTTCAAACTGCACTCATACATGCACTGAAAGAAACTGCACGTGTTAATTCAATGAGTAAAGATTATCTCGTTAATTCAATATCTCGAGCTCAAGGCATTCATTCAAAGAAACAAAGTACATTCATTCTGTTATTCAATCAAACTGCAATCGTACATTCAATAAATCAATCGTTTTCATTGATTTAAAGAAACAAACTTAACACAGTCAATCATTGAGTTCACTTGCATTCATCCAATGAATCAAACTGCACTCAAAGATTCAATGAAACAACCTGCGAGTGTTACTTCATGTAGCAGAACTTATCTCGTTAATGCAATGTCTCGAGCCTAATGCAGTCATTCAATGAAACAAGCTGCATTCATTCATTGAATAAATAAAATTTCAATCGTACGTTCAATGAAGGAAACGTTACTCATTGATTCAATAAAACACACTGCAAGTGGTAATTCATTGAGTAGAAATTCCGTAATTCATTCAATTTATCAAGCTTAATTCATTCCTTCAAACACTGATAACTGAATTAATTCATAATTGAATCAAACTGGAATCGATCTAGAATCAAGCATTCAATAAATCAAACGTTATTTATGGATTCAATGAAACAAACGTACATCCTACAATAAAGGAATCAAACTGCACTCATTTCCTTAGTAAAACAAACTGCATTCATCCATTCATTCATTCATTGTTTCAAACTGCGCTCACACATGCACTGAAACAAACTGTACGTCTTAATTCAATGAGTAAAGCTTATCTCGTTAATTCAATATCTCGAGCACAAAGCATTCATTCAAAGGAACAAAGTACATTCATTCTGTTATTCAATCAAACCGCAATCGTACATTCAATAAATCGATCGTTTTAATTGATTTAAAGAAACAAACTTAACACAGTCATTCATTGAGTTCAACTGCATTCATCCAATGATTCAAACTGCACTCAAAGATTCAATGAAACAAAATGCGAGTGTTACTTCATGTAGCAGAGCTTATCTCGTTAATTCAATCTCTCAAGCCTAATGCATTCATTCAATGAAACAAATTGCCTTCATTCATTTAACAAATGGAACTTCAATCGTACCTTCAATGAATGAAACGTTATTTATGGATTGAATGAAACAAACGTAAATCCTACATTAAAGGAATCAAACTGCAATCATTTACTTACTAAAACAAATTGCATTCATTCTTTCATTTATTGTTTCAAACTGCACTCGTACATTCAATAAATCGATCGTTTTCATTGATTTAAAGAAACAAACTTAACACAGTCATTCATTGAGTTCAACTGCATTCATCCAATGAATCAAACTGCACTCAATGATTCAATTGAACAAACTGCGAGTGTTACGGGTTTATCTCGTTAATTCAATATCTCGAGCTTCAGGCATTCATTCAATGAATAAATAAAACTTCAATCGGACGTTCAATGAAGGAAACGTTACCCATTGATTCAAGAAAACACACTGCAAGTGGTAATTCAATGAGTAGAAATTCTCCAATTCATTCAATTTATCAAGCTTAATTCATTCCTTCAAAGGCTGAAAACTGAATTAATTCATTCTTGAATCAAACTAGATTCGATCTAGAATCTTGCATTCAAAGAATCAAACGTTATTTATGGATTGAATGAAACAAACGTAAATCCTACATTAAAGGAATCAAACTGCACTCATTTACTTACTAAAACGAACTGCATTCATTCATTCATTCATTGTTTCAAACTGCACTCATACATGCACTGAAAGAAACTGGACCAATTATTCTTAGCAAGAGCTTGGCATAGTCAACACACTGATATCCAATTATAAATAAGAACTGACCCTGCACAACTCCACCAGGTTTTAGTCCAACAGGTTTATTTGGAAGCACACTAGCTTTCGGAGCGACGCTCCGAAGGCTTAACAGACAATCAATTTTTCAATGTATAATTTCAGTTACGTCACACTGCAAAGTTTTGCTATAAATTCTGTGTTACGATCGAGCCCTCTACAATCACCTGACGAAGGAGCGTCGCTCCGAAAGCTCGTGTGCTTCCAATTAAACCTGTTGGACTATAACCTGGTGTTGTGTGATTTTTTTTAATCTGATGGAACATCCTTGACGAAGGTTCTGAGGAAAGGTCACTCGAATGGAAACGAGAACTCTTGATTTCTCTGCACAGATGCTGCCAGACATGCCTGAGCTTTCCCAGCAATCTCTACTTTTGTGTCTGATGCAACATCCTTGATTAAAGCTAGTATTAAATTTAATCTGACTTGAAGTGATAAATCTCTCAACTAACTGTTCAGATCCAAAGTCAGTTTGAGTAGATTCATCCTGATCCTTGTTGGCATATTAAAGAAAAGAAATACACACAGTGAGGCAATTATTCCAGACTGACAGTCTCACTCTGGCTGCAGGAGCTCCTTATGTGGCAGAGTGAAATCTAGGGAATATAAATTTAACATTTAAACAGCCTTTGAACTCTCAAGTGTCATCTGTTGTGACTCGTGCACTTGTCTATGGCAGAGTCAGCCACACCATTCTCTTCTGTCATCTATGTTTTTGAGGAGTCATTTGGATTCTTTCTTATTTTGGAGAGGGATGTTAGAATTGTGGTAAACAAAAGAGTAACTGTATTGTGACTTTGAGTTGACAAAGATGTTGAGTAATAGTTTTACCTTTGCTCCCTAGTTGTGCAAGAAATGATGCTGTTTGGAGTTAATTAACAGCCCCTCCTTGTAGGAAAGGTTTAATTGGTCTCTGGGGTCTGAAATTATAGGAGCAAATGATTGAAAAGTGTTAATGCTAAAATATTTATTTTGCAGGGCCATTGGAATGGACTGAGCCAGGATGTACTTCGATCATTGTCAAAGCGCAATTATGCGTGAGTTTTTATGTACTCTATAATGTAACTGATCTTGTTACTCTCTGCCAGTAACTATTAGAAGCTTATTGTCACTTCTAATTTCGTTTTGTAGATAATCACAGTAAATTAAATATGTCACATCAAAATTCTGACTGGTGTAGTAATTCGTTATAAATGTATAATAGCACACTCATAGTTCAAGCACTATTCTATGCTTAACAACTTGTAGCCTTGAATTATAGTTATCCGTTTGTTGATTTCAAAATGCTGGTGTCTGCTGCTAGGACCGAGGATTAGCCGATGGAGTTTCATTTAGATAAATGTAAGAGATTGCATTTTGGTAATGCAAACAGGGGCAGACTTGTATGATTAATGGTAGGCCCCTCAGTAATTTTGTAGAATGGAGGTAGGGGTACTTAATTCTTTGAAATTTGTGTAACGGGTAGACGTTTAGTACGCTTATTTTCCTTGCTCAGATCTTTGAGTACAGGAGTTGGGATGACATATTGAGGTTACTCAGAATGTTGGTAAGGCCTCTTCTTGAGTTCTGTGTACAGTTCTGGTTGCCCCATTACATTATTAAATTCGTGTTTGGGAAAGATTTACCAGAGGATTGCTTTGTCAGGAGGGTTTGAGATATGAATATAGACTGGAAAGACTGAACCATTTTTTCATTGGAGTGTAGGAGGCTGTAGAGTGAACTTTATAGAGGTTTATAAAATCATGAGGGCTATGGATGGGTTAAGTAGACAAGGTCTTTTCTCTCGGGTGTAGATGTCCAGAACTAGAGGGCATAGGTTTAGGGTGAGAGGGGAAATATTTCAAAAGGCATGTGATGGGGAACTTTTTCATGCAAAGGGTGGTGTGTGTATGCAGTGAGTTGCCAGAGGAAGTGGTGGAGGCTTGTACAATTACAACGTTTAAATGGCATCTGGATGGATATATGAACAGGAAGGGTTCGGAGGGATATGGGCCAAATGTTGGCAAATGAGACTAGATTAGGTCTGGATACCTGGTCGGCATGGCTGAGTTGGACCGAAGGGTCAGGTTCCATGCTATACATCTCTATGTCTCTCGAAAGTGTCTGTGGCTTATTTTAACTTGGAACAGGTCTAATGTGTGTTTGTGTCTTTTCTACAAAACAGAAGGGCTCTATTTCTTATAACTAGCTTCCAGTAAGTGCATGTGAACACTCTCTGCTCATTCCTGAAGAAGGGCCTGTGCCCGAAACGTCGAATCTGCACAGAAACTGCACTCATTTACTTACTAATACAAGCTGCATTCATTCATTCATTCATTTTTTCAAACTGCACTCTTGCATTCACTGAAACAAATCATACGTTCAATGAAGGAAACGTTACTCATTGATTCAATCAAACACACAGCAAGTGGTAATTCAATGAGTAGAAATTATCCAGTTCATTCAATTTATCAAGCTTAATTCATTCTTTCAAAGACTGAAAACTGAATTAATTCTGTCTTGAATCAACCTAGATTCGAGCTGGAATCATGCATTCAAAGAATCAAACGTTATTTATGGATTGAATGAAACAAACTTAAATCCTACAATAAAGGAATCATTTACTTATTAAAACAAACTGCATTCATTCATTTATTGTTTCAAACTGCACTCATACATGCACTGAAACAAGCTGTAGGTGTTAATTTAATGAGTACAGCTTATCTCGTTAATTCAATATCTCGAGTTCAAGGCATTCATTCAAAGAAACAAAGTACATTCATTCTGTTATTCAATCAAACCGCAATCGTACATTCAAAAAAATCAAACATTTTCATTGATTTAAAGAAACAAACTTAACACAGTCATTCATTGAGTTCAACTGCATTCATCCAATGAATCAAACTGCACTAAATGATTCAATGAAACAAACTGCGAGTGTTACTTCATATAGCAGAGCTTATCTCGTTAATTCAATGTCTCGAGCCTAATGCAGTCATTCAAACAAACAAATTGCCTTCATTCCTTTAACAAATGAAACTTCAATCGTACATTCAATGAATGAAACGTTATTTATGGATTGAATGAAACATTTGTAAATCCTACATTAAAGGAATCATTCTGCACTCATTTACTTACTAAAACAAACTGCATTCATTCATTCATTCATTCATTCATTGTTTCAAACTGCACTCATGCATTCACTGAAACAAACTGTACGTGTTAATTCAATGAGTAAAACTTATCTCGTTAATTCAATATCTCGAGCTTAAGGCATTCATTCAATGAATAAATAAAACTTCAATCGTACGTTCAATGAATGAACCGTTACTCATTGATTCAATAAAACACACTGCAAGTGGTAATTCAACGAGTAGAAATTCTCCAGTTCATTCAATTTATCAAGCTTAATTCATTCTTTCAAAGACTGAAAACTGAATTAATTCTGTCTTGAATCAACCTAGATTCGAGCTGGAATCATGCATTCAAAGAATCAAACGTTATTTATGGATTGAATGAAACAAACGTAAATCCTCCATTAAAGGAATCAAACTGCACTCATTTACTTACTAAAACAAACTGAATTCATTCATTCATTCATTGTTTCAAACTGCACTCATACATGCACTGAAACAAACTGTAAGTATTAATTCAATGATTAAAGCTTATCTCGTTAATTCAATGTCATGAGCTCCAAGCATTCATTCATAGAAACAAAGTACAATCATTCTGTTATTCAATCAAACCGCAATCGTACATTCAATAAATCAAACGTTTTCATTGATTTAAGGAAACAAACTTAACACAGTCAATCATTGAGTTCAACTGCATTCATCCAATGAATCAAACTGCACTAAATGATTCAATGAAACAAACTGCGAGTGTTACTTCATGTAGCAGAGCATATCTCGTTAATTCAATCTCTCGAGGCTAATGCAGTCATTAAATGAAACAAACTGCATTCATTCATTCAATAAATAAAAACTTCAATCGTACGTTCAATGAATGAAAAGTCAGTTATGGATTGAATGAAACAAACTTAAATCCTACAATAAAGGAATCAAACTGCACTCATTTACTTACTAAAACAAACTGCATTTATTCATTCATTCATTGTTTCAAACTGCACTCATACATTCACTGAAACAAACTGTACGTGTTAATTCGATGTGTAAAGCTTATCTCGTTAATTCAATATCTCGAGCTTAAGGTATTCATTCAATGAATAAATAAAACTTCAATCGGACGTTCAATGAATGAAACGTTACTCATTGATTCAAGAAAACACCCTGCAAGTGGTAATTCAATGAGTAGAAATTCTCCAATTCATTCAATTTATCAAATTTAATTCATTCCTTCAAAGACTGAAAACTGACTTAATTCATTCTGGAATCAAACTAGATTCGATCTAGAATCTTGCATTCAAAGAATCAAACGTTATTTTTGGATTGAATGGAACAAACGTAAATCCTATATTAAAGTAATCAAACTGCACGCATTTATTTACTGAAGCTTCCTGCATTCATTCTTTCATTCATTGTTTCAAACTGAACTCATACATTCACTGAAACAAACTGTACGTGTTAATTCAATGTGTAAAGCTTATCTCGTTAATTCAATCTCTCTAGTCTAATGCAGTCATTCAATGAAACAAACTGTATTCATTCATTCAATGAATAAAACTTCAATCGTACGTTCAATGATTGAAAAGTTATTTATGGATTGTATGAAACAAATGTAAATCCTAAATTAAAGGAATGAAACTGCACACATTCATTTACTAAAGCAAACTGCATTCATTCTTTCATTGATTGTTTCAAACTGCACTCATAGATTCACTGAAACAAACTGTACGTGTTAATTCAATGAGTAAACTTATCCAGTTAATTCAAAATCTCGAGCTTAAGGCATTCATTCAAAGAAACATAGTACATTCATTCTGTTATTCAATCAAACCGCAATCGTACATTCAATAAATCAAACGTTTTCATTGATTTAAAGAAACAAACTTAACACAGTCATTCATTGAGTTCAACTGCATTCATCCAATGAATCAAACTGCACTCAATGATTCAATGAAACAAACTGCGAGTGTTACTTCATGTAGCAGAGCTTATCTCGTTAATTCACTGTTTCGAGCCTAATGCAGTCATTCAATGAAACAAACTGCATTCATTCATTGAATAAATAAAACTTCAATCGTACGTTCAATGAAGGAAACGTTACTCATTGATTCAATAAAACACACTGCAAGTGGTAATTCAATGAGTAGAAATTGTCCAATTCATTCAATTTATCAAGCTTAACTCATTCGTTCATCGACTGAAAATTGAATTAATTAGTTCTTGAATCAAACTACAAAGAATCGATCTAGAAATCATGCAGTCAATGAATCAAACGTTATTTATGGATTCAATGAAACAAACGAAAATGATACATTAAAGGAATAAAACTGCCCTCATTTATTTACTAAAGGAAACTGCATTCAATAATTCATTTAGTGTATCAATCTGCGCTCATGCATTCACTAAAAGAAACTGCACATGTTACTTCAATGAGTATAGCCTATCTCATTAATTCAATTTCTTCATCTTACGGCATTCAATCAAAGATGCCAACTGCAATCATTCATTCAATGAATCAAACTGCACAAACTGCCAGTGCTAATTCAAGTAATAGAGCTTCTTTCGTTAATTCAATGCATTGATTCAATGAAACAAACTGCATTCATTCATTCAATAAGTGAAACTTCAATCGTACATTCAATGAATGAAACGTTGCTCATTGATTCAATGAAAGAAAAGTAACACGTTCATTTAAGCATTCAAACTGCATTCATTCAGTGAATCAAACTCTACTCATTGAAACAAACTGCAAATGTTAACTTAATGAGTAGACCTTCTCTCTTTATTTCAATATCTCAAGCTTAACTGATTCATTCAAAGACTGAACCTGCATTAATTCATTCTTGAATAAAAATGCATTCGTTCATTCAATGAATGAACCTTCAATCATGCATCCAATGAAATCAAACGTTATTTTTGCATTCAATGAAACAAACGTAAACCATACAGTAAAGAAATCAAAGTGCACTCATTTATTTATTTAACCAAACTGCATTCAGTCATTCATTCAGTGTATCAAACTAAACTCATACATTGACTGAAACAAACTGCACATGTTATTTCAATAAGTCGAGCTAGACTCTTTACTTCAATATCTCCATCTTAAGGCATTCATTCAAAGAAATCATCTGCAATCATTCATTCAACGAATCAAGCTGTAATCACTGATCCAACGAAAGAAACTGCGAGTGCTAATTCAAGTAGTTGAACTTCTCTCGTTGATGCAATGTCTCGAGCCTAATGCATTCATTCAACCAAACAAATTGCCTTCATTCCTTTAGCAAATGAAACTTCAATCGTACATTCAATGAATGAAATGTTATTTATGGATTGAATGAAACATTTGTAAATCCTACATTAAAGGAATCAAACTGCACTCATTTACTTACTAAAACAAACTGAATTCATTCATTCATTCATTGTTTCAAACTGCACTCATACATTCACTGAAACAAACTGTACGTGTTAATTCAATGATTAAAGCTTATCTCGTTAATTCAATATCTCGAGCTCAAGGCATTCATTCATAGAAACAAAGTACATTCATTCTGTTATTCAATCAAACCGCAATCGTACATTCAAAAAATCAAACATTTTCATTGATTTAAAGAAACAAACTTAACACTGTCATTCATTGAGTACAACTGCATTCATCCAATGAATCAAACGATACTCATTGATTCAATAAAACACACTGCAAGTGGTAATTCAATGAGTAGAAATTCTCCAATTCATTCAATTTATCAAGCTTAATTCATTCTTTCAAAGACTGAAAACTGAATTAATTCTGTCTTGAATCAACCTAGATTCGAGCTGGAATCATGCATTCAAAGAATCAAACGTTATTTATGTATTGAATGAAACAAACTTAAATCCTACATTAAAGGAATCAAACTGCACTCATTTACTTACTAAAACAAACTGCATTCATTCATTCATTCATTGTTTCAAACTGCACTCATACATGCACTGAAAGAAACTGCACGTGTTAATTCAATGAGTAAAGATTATCTCGTTAATTCAATATCTCGAGCTCAAGGCATTCATTCAAAGAAACAAAGTACATTCATTCTGTTATTCAATCAAACTGCAATCGTACATTCAATAAATCAATCGTTTTCATTGATTTAAAGAAACAAACTTAACACAGTCAATCATTGAGTTCACTTGCATTCATCCAATGAATCAAACTGCACTCAAAGATTCAATGAAACAACCTGCGAGTGTTACTTCATGTAGCAGAACTTATCTCGTTAATGCAATGTCTCGAGCCTAATGCAGTCATTCAATGAAACAAGCTGCATTCATTCATTGAATAAATAAAATTTCAATCGTACGTTCAATGAAGGAAACGTTACTCATTGATTCAATAAAACACACTGCAAGTGGTAATTCATTGAGTAGAAATTCCGTAATTCATTCAATTTATCAAGCTTAATTCATTCCTTCAAACACTGATAACTGAATTAATTCATAATTGAATCAAACTGGAATCGATCTAGAATCAAGCATTCAATAAATCAAACGTTATTTATGGATTCAATGAAACAAACGTACATCCTACAATAAAGGAATCAAACTGCACTCATTTCCTTAGTAAAACAAACTGCATTCATCCATTCATTCATTCATTGTTTCAAACTGCGCTCACACATGCACTGAAACAAACTGTACGTCTTAATTCAATGAGTAAAGCTTATCTCGTTAATTCAATATCTCGAGCACAAAGCATTCATTCAAAGGAACAAAGTACATTCATTCTGTTATTCAATCAAACCGCAATCGTACATTCAATAAATCGATCGTTTTAATTGATTTAAAGAAACAAACTTAACACAGTCATTCATTGAGTTCAACTGCATTCATCCAATGATTCAAACTGCACTCAAAGATTCAATGAAACAAAATGCGAGTGTTACTTCATGTAGCAGAGCTTATCTCGTTAATTCAATCTCTCAAGCCTAATGCATTCATTCAATGAAACAAATTGCCTTCATTCATTTAACAAATGGAACTTCAATCGTACCTTCAATGAATGAAACGTTATTTATGGATTGAATGAAACAAACGTAAATCCTACATTAAAGGAATCAAACTGCAATCATTTACTTACTAAAACAAATTGCATTCATTCTTTCATTTATTGTTTCAAACTGCACTCGTACATTCAATAAATCGATCGTTTTCATTGATTTAAAGAAACAAACTTAACACAGTCATTCATTGAGTTCAACTGCATTCATCCAATGAATCAAACTGCACTCAATGATTCAATTGAACAAACTGCGAGTGTTACGGGTTTATCTCGTTAATTCAATATCTCGAGCTTCAGGCATTCATTCAATGAATAAATAAAACTTCAATCGGACGTTCAATGAAGGAAACGTTACCCATTGATTCAAGAAAACACACTGCAAGTGGTAATTCAATGAGTAGAAATTCTCCAATTCATTCAATTTATCAAGCTTAATTCATTCCTTCAAAGGCTGAAAACTGAATTAATTCATTCTTGAATCAAACTAGATTCGATCTAGAATCTTGCATTCAAAGAATCAAACGTTATTTATGGATTGAATGAAACAAACGTAAATCCTACATTAAAGGAATCAAACTGCACTCATTTACTTACTAAAACGAACTGCATTCATTCATTCATTCATTGTTTCAAACTGCACTCATACATGCACTGAAAGAAACTGGACCAATTATTCTTAGCAAGAGCTTGGCATAGTCAACACACTGATATCCAATTATAAATAAGAACTGACCCTGCACAACTCCACCAGGTTTTAGTCCAACAGGTTTATTTGGAAGCACACTAGCTTTCGGAGCGACGCTCCGAAGGCTTAACAGACAATCAATTTTTCAATGTATAATTTCAGTTACGTCACACTGCAAAGTTTTGCTATAAATTCTGTGTTACGATCGAGCCCTCTACAATCACCTGACGAAGGAGCGTCGCTCCGAAAGCTCGTGTGCTTCCAATTAAACCTGTTGGACTATAACCTGGTGTTGTGTGATTTTTTTTAATCTGATGGAACATCCTTGACGAAGGTTCTGAGGAAAGGTCACTCGAATGGAAACGAGAACTCTTGATTTCTCTGCACAGATGCTGCCAGACATGCCTGAGCTTTCCCAGCAATCTCTACTTTTGTGTCTGATGCAACATCCTTGATTAAAGCTAGTATTAAATTTAATCTGACTTGAAGTGATAAATCTCTCAACTAACTGTTCAGATCCAAAGTCAGTTTGAGTAGATTCATCCTGATCCTTGTTGGCATATTAAAGAAAAGAAATACACACAGTGAGGCAATTATTCCAGACTGACAGTCTCACTCTGGCTGCAGGAGCTCCTTATGTGGCAGAGTGAAATCTAGGGAATATAAATTTAACATTTAAACAGCCTTTGAACTCTCAAGTGTCATCTGTTGTGACTCGTGCACTTGTCTATGGCAGAGTCAGCCACACCATTCTCTTCTGTCATCTATGTTTTTGAGGAGTCATTTGGATTCTTTCTTATTTTGGAGAGGGATGTTAGAATTGTGGTAAACAAAAGAGTAACTGTATTGTGACTTTGAGTTGACAAAGATGTTGAGTAATAGTTTTACCTTTGCTCCCTAGTTGTGCAAGAAATGATGCTGTTTGGAGTTAATTAACAGCCCCTCCTTGTAGGAAAGGTTTAATTGGTCTCTGGGGTCTGAAATTATAGGAGCAAATGATTGAAAAGTGTTAATGCTAAAATATTTATTTTGCAGGGCCATTGGAATGGACTGAGCCAGGATGTACTTCGATCATTGTCAAAGCGCAATTATGCGTGAGTTTTTATGTACTCTATAATGTAACTGATCTTGTTACTCTCTGCCAGTAACTATTAGAAGCTTATTGTCACTTCTAATTTCGTTTTGTAGATAATCACAGTAAATTAAATATGTCACATCAAAATTCTGACTGGTGTAGTAATTCGTTATAAATGTATAATAGCACACTCATAGTTCAAGCACTATTCTATGCTTAACAACTTGTAGCCTTGAATTATAGTTATCCGTTTGTTGATTTCAAAATGCTGGTGTCTGCTGCTAGGACCGAGGATTAGCCGATGGAGTTTCATTTAGATAAATGTAAGAGATTGCATTTTGGTAATGCAAACAGGGGCAGACTTGTATGATTAATGGTAGGCCCCTCAGTAATTTTGTAGAATGGAGGTAGGGGTACTTAATTCTTTGAAATTTGTGTAACGGGTAGACGTTTAGTACGCTTATTTTCCTTGCTCAGATCTTTGAGTACAGGAGTTGGGATGACATATTGAGGTTACTCAGAATGTTGGTAAGGCCTCTTCTTGAGTTCTGTGTACAGTTCTGGTTGCCCCATTACATTATTAAATTCGTGTTTGGGAAAGATTTACCAGAGGATTGCTTTGTCAGGAGGGTTTGAGATATGAATATAGACTGGAAAGACTGAACCATTTTTTCATTGGAGTGTAGGAGGCTGTAGAGTGAACTTTATAGAGGTTTATAAAATCATGAGGGCTATGGATGGGTTAAGTAGACAAGGTCTTTTCTCTCGGGTGTAGATGTCCAGAACTAGAGGGCATAGGTTTAGGGTGAGAGGGGAAATATTTCAAAAGGCATGTGATGGGGAACTTTTTCATGCAAAGGGTGGTGTGTGTATGCAGTGAGTTGCCAGAGGAAGTGGTGGAGGCTTGTACAATTACAACGTTTAAATGGCATCTGGATGGATATATGAACAGGAAGGGTTCGGAGGGATATGGGCCAAATGTTGGCAAATGAGACTAGATTAGGTCTGGATACCTGGTCGGCATGGCTGAGTTGGACCGAAGGGTCAGGTTCCATGCTATACATCTCTATGTCTCTCGAAAGTGTCTGTGGCTTATTTTAACTTGGAACAGGTCTAATGTGTGTTTGTGTCTTTTCTACAAAACAGAAGGGCTCTATTTCTTATAACTAGCTTCCAGTAAGTGCATGTGAACACTCTCTGCTCATTCCTGAAGAAGGGCCTGTGCCCGAAACGTCGAATCTGCACAGAAACTGCACTCATTTACTTACTAATACAAGCTGCATTCATTCATTCATTCATTTTTTCAAACTGCACTCTTGCATTCACTGAAACAAATCATACGTTCAATGAAGGAAACGTTACTCATTGATTCAATCAAACACACAGCAAGTGGTAATTCAATGAGTAGAAATTATCCAGTTCATTCAATTTATCAAGCTTAATTCATTCTTTCAAAGACTGAAAACTGAATTAATTCTGTCTTGAATCAACCTAGATTCGAGCTGGAATCATGCATTCAAAGAATCAAACGTTATTTATGGATTGAATGAAACAAACTTAAATCCTACAATAAAGGAATCATTTACTTATTAAAACAAACTGCATTCATTCATTTATTGTTTCAAACTGCACTCATACATGCACTGAAACAAGCTGTAGGTGTTAATTTAATGAGTACAGCTTATCTCGTTAATTCAATATCTCGAGTTCAAGGCATTCATTCAAAGAAACAAAGTACATTCATTCTGTTATTCAATCAAACCGCAATCGTACATTCAAAAAAATCAAACATTTTCATTGATTTAAAGAAACAAACTTAACACAGTCATTCATTGAGTTCAACTGCATTCATCCAATGAATCAAACTGCACTAAATGATTCAATGAAACAAACTGCGAGTGTTACTTCATATAGCAGAGCTTATCTCGTTAATTCAATGTCTCGAGCCTAATGCAGTCATTCAAACAAACAAATTGCCTTCATTCCTTTAACAAATGAAACTTCAATCGTACATTCAATGAATGAAACGTTATTTATGGATTGAATGAAACATTTGTAAATCCTACATTAAAGGAATCATTCTGCACTCATTTACTTACTAAAACAAACTGCATTCATTCATTCATTCATTCATTGTTTCAAACTGCACTCATGCATTCACTGAAACAAACTGTACGTGTTAATTCAATGAGTAAAACTTATCTCGTTAATTCAATATCTCGAGCTTAAGGCATTCATTCAATGAATAAATAAAACTTCAATCGTACGTTCAATGAATGAACCGTTACTCATTGATTCAATAAAACACACTGCAAGTGGTAATTCAACGAGTAGAAATTCTCCAGTTCATTCAATTTATCAAGCTTAATTCATTCTTTCAAAGACTGAAAACTGAATTAATTCTGTCTTGAATCAACCTAGATTCGAGCTGGAATCATGCATTCAAAGAATCAAACGTTATTTATGGATTGAATGAAACAAACGTAAATCCTCCATTAAAGGAATCAAACTGCACTCATTTACTTACTAAAACAAACTGAATTCATTCATTCATTCATTGTTTCAAACTGCACTCATACATGCACTGAAACAAACTGTAAGTATTAATTCAATGATTAAAGCTTATCTCGTTAATTCAATGTCATGAGCTCCAAGCATTCATTCATAGAAACAAAGTACAATCATTCTGTTATTCAATCAAACCGCAATCGTACATTCAATAAATCAAACGTTTTCATTGATTTAAGGAAACAAACTTAACACAGTCAATCATTGAGTTCAACTGCATTCATCCAATGAATCAAACTGCACTAAATGATTCAATGAAACAAACTGCGAGTGTTACTTCATGTAGCAGAGCATATCTCGTTAATTCAATCTCTCGAGGCTAATGCAGTCATTAAATGAAACAAACTGCATTCATTCATTCAATAAATAAAAACTTCAATCGTACGTTCAATGAATGAAAAGTCAGTTATGGATTGAATGAAACAAACTTAAATCCTACAATAAAGGAATCAAACTGCACTCATTTACTTACTAAAACAAACTGCATTTATTCATTCATTCATTGTTTCAAACTGCACTCATACATTCACTGAAACAAACTGTACGTGTTAATTCGATGTGTAAAGCTTATCTCGTTAATTCAATATCTCGAGCTTAAGGTATTCATTCAATGAATAAATAAAACTTCAATCGGACGTTCAATGAATGAAACGTTACTCATTGATTCAAGAAAACACCCTGCAAGTGGTAATTCAATGAGTAGAAATTCTCCAATTCATTCAATTTATCAAATTTAATTCATTCCTTCAAAGACTGAAAACTGACTTAATTCATTCTGGAATCAAACTAGATTCGATCTAGAATCTTGCATTCAAAGAATCAAACGTTATTTTTGGATTGAATGGAACAAACGTAAATCCTATATTAAAGTAATCAAACTGCACGCATTTATTTACTGAAGCTTCCTGCATTCATTCTTTCATTCATTGTTTCAAACTGCACTCATACATTCACTGAAACAAACTGTACGTGTTAATTCAATGTGTAAAGCTTATCTCGTTAATTCAATCTCTCTAGTCTAATGCAGTCATTCAATGAAACAAACTGTATTCATTCATTCAATGAATAAAATTTCAATCGTACGTTCAATGATTGAAAAGTTATTTATGGATTGTATGAAACAAATGTAAATCCTAAATTAAAGGAATGAAACTGCACACATTCATTTACTAAAGCAAACTGCATTCATTCTTTCATTGATTGTTTCAAACTGCACTCATAGATTCACTGAAACAAACTGTACGTGTTAATTCAATGAGTAAACTTATCCAGTTAATTCAAAATCTCGAGCTTAAGGCATTCATTCAAAGAAACATAGTACATTCATTCTGTTATTCCATCAAACCGCAATCGTACATTCAATAAATCAAACGTTTTCATTGATTTAAAGAAACAAACTTAACACAGTCATTCATTGAGTTCAACTGCATTCATCCAATGAATCAAACTGCACTCAATGATTCAATGAAACAAACTGCGAGTGTTACTTCATGTAGCAGAGCTTATCTCGTTAATTCACTGTCTCGAGCCTAATGCAGTCATTCAATGAAACAAACTGCATTCATTCATTGAATAAATAAAACTTCAATCGTACGTTCAATGAAGGAAACGTTACTCATTGATTCAATAAAACACACTGCAAGTGGTAATTCAATGAGTAGAAATTGTCCAATTCATTCAATTTATCAAGCTTAACTCATTCGTTCATCGACTGAAAATTGAATTAATTAGTTCTTGAATCAAACTACAAAGAATCGATCTAGAAATCATGCAGTCAATGAATCAAACGTTATTTATGGATTCAATGAAACAAACGAAAATGATACATTAAAGGAATAAAACTGCCCTCATTTATTTACTAAAGGAAACTGCATTCAATAATTCATTTAGTGTATCAATCTGCGCTCATGCATTCACTAAAAGAAACTGCACATGTTACTTCAATGAGTATAGCCTATCTCATTAATTCAATTTCTTCATCTTACGGCATTCAATCAAAGATGCCAACTGCAATCATTCATTCAATGAATCAAACTGCACAAACTGCCAGTGCTAATTCAAGTAATAGAGCTTCTTTCGTTAATTCAATGCATTGATTCAATGAAACAAACTGCATTCATTCATTCAATAAGTGAAACTTCAATCGTACATTCAATGAATGAAACGTTGCTCATTGATTCAATGAAAGAAAAGTAACACGTTCATTTAAGCATTCAAACTGCATTCATTCAGTGAATCAAACTCTACTCATTGAAACAAACTGCAAATGTTAACTTAATGAGTAGACCTTCTCTCTTTATTTCAATATCTCACGCTTAACTGATTCATTCAAAGACTGAACCTGCATTAATTCATTCTTGAATAAAAATGCATTCGTTCATTCAATGAATGAACCTTCAATCATGCATCCAATGAAATCAAACGTTATTTTTGCATTCAATGAAACAAACGTAAACCATACAGTAAAGAAATCAAAGTGCACTCATTTATTTATTTAACCAAACTGCATTCAGTCATTCATTCAGTGTATCAAACTAAACTCATACATTGACTGAAACAAACTGCACATGTTATTTCAATAAGTCGAGCTAGACTCTTTACTTCAATATCTCCATCTTAAGGCATTCATTCAAAGAAATCATCTGCAATCATTCATTCAACGAATCAAGCTGTAATCACTGATCCAACGAAAGAAACTGCGAGTGCTAATTCAAGTAGTAGAGCTTCTCTCGTTGATGCAATGTCTCGAGCTTAATGCATTCATTCAAACAAACAAATTGCATTCATTCATTTGACAAATGAAGCTTCAATCGTACATTCAATGAATGAAACGTTGTTTAGGGATTGAATGAAACAAACGTAAATCCGACATTAAAGGAATCAAACTGCACTCATTTACTTACTCAAACTGCATTAATTCTTTCATTCATTGTTTCAAACTGCATGCAGACATTCACTGCAACAAACGGTACGTGTTAATTCAATGAGTAAAGCTTATCTCGTTAATTCAATATCTCGTGCTCAAGGCATTCATTCATAGAAACAAAGTACATTCATTCTGTTATTCAATCAAACCGCAATCGTACATTCAATAAATCAAACGTTTTAAATTGATTTAAGGAAACAAACTTAACACAGTCATTCATTGAGTTCAACTGCATTCATCCAATGAATCAAACTGCACTAAATGATTCAATGAAACAACCTGCGAGTGTTTCATGTAGCAGAACCTATCTCGTTACTTCAATGTCTCGAGCCTAATGCAGTCTTTCAATGAAACAAACTGCATTCATTCATTGAATAAATAAAACTTCAATCGTACGTTCAATGAAGGAAACGTTACTCATTGATTCAATAAAACACACTGCGAGTCGTAATTCAATGAGTAGAAATTGTCCATTTCATTCAATTTATCATGCTTAACTTCATCGACTGAAAACTGAATTAATTCATTCTTGAATCCAACTACAAAGAATCGATCTAGAATTCATGCATTCAATGAATCAAACGTTATTTATGGATTCAATGAAACAAACGAAAATCATACATTAAAAGGAATAAAACTGCCCTCATTTATTTACTAAAGGAAACTGCATTCCTTCATATATTCAGTGTATCAATCTGCACTCATGCATTCACTAAAAGAGACTAATCACATTATTTCAATGAGTAGAGCTTATCTCATTATTTCAATTTCTTCAACTTACGGCATTCAATCAAAGCTTCATTCATTCATTCAAGGTGTTCTCATTAATTTACTAAAACAAACTGCATTCAGTCATTCATTCAGTGTATCAAACTACACTCATGCATTGACTGAAAGAAACTGCACATGTTATTTTAATAAGTCGGGCTAATCTCATTACTTCAATATCTCCATCTTAAGGCATTAATTCAAAGAAACCAACTGTAATCATTAATTCAACGAATCAAGCTGTAAAAACTGATCCAACGAAAGAAACTGGGAGTGCTAATTCAAATAGTAGAGCTTCTCTTGTTGATGCAATGTCCCGAGCTTCATGCATTCATTCAAAAAAACAAATTGCATTCATTCATTTAACAAAGAAAATTCAATCGTACGTTCAATGAATGAAAAGTTATTTATGGATTGAATGAAACAAACGTAAATCCTACATTAAAGGAATCAAACTGCACACATTTATTTACAAACTAAACCTGCACTCATTCTTCCATTCATTGTTTCAAACTACACTCATACATTCACTGAAACAAACTGTACGTGTTAATTCAATGAGTAAAGCTGATCTCGTTAATTCAATATCTCGAGCTCAAGGCATTCATTCAAAGAAACAAAGTACATTCATTCTGTTATTCAATCAAACCGCAATCGTACATTCACTAAATCGATTCTTTGGATGAATGCAGTTGAACTCAATGAATGAATGTGTTAAGTTTGTTTCTTTAAATCAATGAAAACGATTGATTTATTGAATGTACGATTGCAGTTTGATTGAATAACAGAATGAATGTACTTTGTTTCTTTGAATGAATGCCTTGAGCTCGAGATATTGAATTAACGAGATAAGCTTTACTCATTGAATTAACACGTACAGTTTGTTTCAGTGAATGTATGAGTGCAGTTTGAAACAATGAATGAATGAATGAATGCAGTTTGTTTTAGTAAGTAAATGAGTGCAGTTTGATTCCTTTAATGTAGGATTTACAAATGTTTCATTCAATCCATAAAAAACTTCATTCATTGAACGTACGATTGAAGATTTATTTCTTGAATGAATGCAGATTGTTTCATTGAATGACTGCATTGGGCTCGAGACATTGCATTAACGAGATAAGCTCTGCTACATGAAGTAACACTCGCGGGTTGTTTCATTGAATCTTTGAGTGCAGTTTGATTCATTGGATGAATGCAGGTGAACTCAATGATTGACTGTGTTAAGTTTGTTTCTTTAAATCAATGAAAACGATTGATTTATTGAATGTACGAATGCGGTTTGATTGAATAGCAGAATGAATGTACTTTGTTTCTTTGAATGAATGCCTTGAGCTCGAGATATTGAATTAACGAGATAAGATTTATACATTGAATTAACACGTGCAGTTTCTTTCAGTGCATGTATGAGTGCAGTTTGAAACAATGAAAGAATGAATAAATGCAGTTTGTTTTAGTAAATAAATGAGTGCAGTTTGATTCCTTTAATGTAGGATTTACGTTTGTTTCATTCAATCCAAAGAATCCGTTTGATTCTTTGAATGCATGATTCCAGCTCGAATCTAGATTTATTCAAGAATGAATTAATTCAGTTTTCAGTCTTTGAAAGAATGAATTAAGCATGTTAAATTGAATGAATTAGAGAATTTTTACTCATTGAATTACGATTTAGAGTGTGTTTAATTGAATCAATGAGTAACGTTTCAATCATTGAACGTACGAATGAAGTTTTATTTATTCATTGAATGAATGCCTTATGCTCGAGCTATTGAATTAACGAGATAAGCTTTACTCATTGAATTAACACGTACAGTTTGTTTCAGTGCATGTATGAGTGCAGTTTGAAACAATGAATAAATGAATGAATTCAGTTTGTTTTAGTAAGAAAATGAGTGCAGTTTGATTCCTTTAATGTAGGATTTACTAATGTTTCATTCAATCCATAAATAACTTTTCATTCATTGAACGTACGATTGAAGTTTTTTTTATTGAATGAATGCAGTTTGTTTCATTTAAAGACTGCATTAGGCTCGAGAAATTGAATTAACGAGAAAAGCTCTGCTACATGGAGTAACACTCGCAGTTTGTCAGTGCATGTATGAGTGCAGTTTGAAACAAAAAATGGATGAATGATTGCCGTTTGTTTTAGTATGTAAATGAGTGCAATTTGATTCCTTTAATGTAGGAATTACGTTTGATTCATTCAATCCATAAATAACTTCATTCATTGAATGTACGTTTGAAGTTTGTTTGATTGAATGAATGCAGTTAGTTTCATTGAATGACTGCATTAGGGTCGAGAGATTGAATTAACGAGATAAGCTCTGCTACATGAAGTAACACTCGCAGATTGTTTCATTGAATCTTTGAGTGCAGTTTGATTCTTTGGATGAATGCAGTTGAACTCAATGAATGACTGTGTAAAGTTTGTTTCTTTAAATCAATGAAAACGATTGATTTATTGAATGTACGATTGCAGTTTGATTGAATAAATGAATGAATGTACTTTGTTTCGTTGAATGAAAGCCTTATGCTCGAGATATTGAATTAATGAGATAAGCTTTAATAATTGAATTAACACGTACAGTTTGTTTCAGTGAATGTATGAGTGCAGTTTGAAACAATGAATGAATGAGTGAATGCAGTTTGTTTTAGTAAGTAAATGAGTGCAGTTTGATTCCTTTAATGTAGGATTTACAAATGTTTAATTCAATCCTTAAATAACTTCATTCATTGAACGTACGATTGAAGATTTATTTCTTGAATGAATGCAGTTTGTTTCATTGAATGACTGCATTAGGCTCGAGACATTGCATTAACGAGATAAGCTCTGCTACATGAAGTAACACTCGCAGGTTGTTTCATTGAATCTTTGAGTGCAGTTTGATTCATTGGATGAATGCAGGTGAACTCAATGATTGACTGTGTTAAGTTTGTTTCTTTAAATCAATGAAAACGATTGATTTATTGAATGTACGAATGCGGTTTGATTGAATAGCAGAATGAATGTACTTTGTTTCTTTGAATGAATGCCTTGAGCTCGAGATATTGATTTAACGAGATAAGCTTTACTCTTTGAATTAACACGTACAGTTTGTTTCAGTGCATGCATGAGTGCAGTTTGAAACAATGAATGAATGAATGAATGCAGTTTGTTTTAGTAAATAAATGAGTGCAGTTTGATTCCTTTAATGTAGGATTTACGTTTGTTTCATTCAATCCAAAGAATCCGTTTGATTCTTTGAATGCATGATTCCAGCTCGAATCTAGATTTATTCAAGAATGAATTAATTCAGTTTTCAGTCTTTGAAAGAATGAATTAAGCATGTTAAATTGAATGAATTAGAGAATTTTTACTCATTGAATTACGATTTAGAGTGTGTTTAATTGAATCAATGAGTAACGTTTCAATCATTGAACGTACGAATGAAGTTTTATTTATTCATTGAATGAATGCCTTATGCTCGAGC
This sequence comes from Chiloscyllium plagiosum, assembly GCF_037043375.1. Taxonomy (NCBI): domain Eukaryota; kingdom Metazoa; phylum Chordata; class Chondrichthyes; order Orectolobiformes; family Hemiscylliidae; genus Chiloscyllium; species Chiloscyllium plagiosum. The sequence continues at coordinate 44,175,463 of NW_028270177.1, forward strand.
TATTGAATTAACGAGATAAGCTTTACTCATTGAATTAACACGTACAGTTTGTTTCAGTGCATGTATGAGTGCAGTTTGAAACAATGAATAAATGAATGAATTCAGTTTGTTTTAGTAAGAAAATGAGTGCAGTTTGATTCCTTTAATGTAGGATTTACTAATGTTTCATTCAATCCATAAATAACTTTTCATTCATTGAACGTACGATTGAAGTTTTTTTTATTGAATGAATGCAGTTTGTTTCATTTAAAGACTGCATTAGGCTCGAGAAATTGAATTAACGAGAAAAGCTCTGCTACATGGAGTAACACTCGCAGTTTGTCAGTGCATGTATGAGTGCAGTTTGAAACAAAGAATGGATGAATGATTGCCGTTTGTTTTAGTATGTAAATGAGTGCAATTTGATTCCTTTAATGTAGGAATTACGTTTGATTCATTCAATCCATAAATAACTTCATTCATTGAATGTACGTTTGAAGTTTGTTTGATTGAATGAATGCAGTTAGTTTCATTGAATGACTGCATTAGGGTCGAGAGATTGAATTAACGAGATAAGCTCTGCTACATGAAGTAACACTCGCAGATTGTTTCATTGAATCTTTGAGTGCAGTTTGATTCTTTGGATGAATGCAGTTGAACTCAATGAATGACTGTGTAAAGTTTGTTTCTTTAAATCAATGAAAACGATTGATTTATTGAATGTACGATTGCAGTTTGATTGAATAAATGAATGAATGTACTTTGTTTCTTTGAATGAAAGCCTTATGCTCGAGATATTGAATTAACGAGATAAGCTTTACTCATTGAATTAAAACACGTACAGTTTTTTTCAGTGCATGTATGAGTGCAGGTTGAAACAATGAATGAATGAATTCAGTTTGTTTTAGTAAATAAATGAGTGCAGTTTGATTCCTTTAATGAGGGATTTACTAATGTTTCATTCTATCCATAAATAACTTCATTCATTGAATGTACGATTGAAGTTTTTTTTATTGAATGAATGAATGCAGTTTGTTTCATTGAATGACTGCATTAGGCTCGAGACATTGAATTAACGAGAAAGCTCTGCTACATGAAGTAACACTCGCAGTTTGTCAGTGCATGTATGAGTGCAGTTTGAAACAAAGAATGGATGAATGATTGCCGTTTGTTTTAGTATGTAAATGAGTGCAGTTTGATTCCTTTAATGTAGGAATTACGTTTGATTCATTCAATCCATAAATAACTTCATTCATTGAATGTACGTTTGAAGTTTTTTTTATTGAATGAATGCAGTTAGTTTCATTGAATGACTGCATTAGGGTCGAGAGATTGAATTAACGAGATAAGCTCTGCTACATGAAGTAACACTCGCAGATTGTTTCATTGAATCTTTGAGTGCAGTTTGATTCTTTGGATGAATGCAGTTGAACTCAATGAATGACTGTGTAAAGTTTGTTTCTTTAAATCAATGAAAACGATTGATTTATTGAATGTACGAATGCGGTTTGATTGAATAACAGAATGAATGTACTTTGTTTCTTTGAATGATTGCCTTGAGCTCGAGATATTGAATTAACGAGATAAGCTTTACTCTTTGAATTAACACGTACAGTTTGTTTCAGTGCATGCATGAGTGCAGTTTGAAACAATGAATGAATGAATGAATGCAGTTTGTTTTAGTAAATAAATGACTGCAGTTTGATTCCTTTAATGTAGGATTTACGTTTGTTTCATTCAATCCAAAGAATCCGTTTGATTCTTTGAATGCATGATTCCAGCTCGAATCTAGATTTATTCAAGAATGAATTAATTCAGTTTTCAGTCTTTGAAAGAATGAATTAAGCATGTTAAATTGAATGAATTAGAGAATTTTTACTCATTGAATTACGATTTAGAGTGTGTTTAATTGAATCAATGAGTAACGTTTCAATCATTGAACGTACGAATGAAGTTTTATTTATTCATTGAATGAATGCCTTATGCTCGAGCTATTGAATTAACGAGATAAGCTTTACTCATTGAATTAACACGTACAGTTTGTTTCAGTGCATGTATGAGTGCAGTTTGAAACAATGAATAAATGAATGAATTCAGTTTGTTTTAGTAAGAAAATGAGTGCAAATTGATTCCTTTAATGTAGGATTTACTAATGTTTCATTCAATCCATAAATAACTTTTCATTCATTGAACGTACGATTGAAGTTTTTTTTATTGAATGAATGCAGTTTGTTTCATTTAAAGACTGCATTAGGCTCGAGAAATTGAATTAACGAGAAAAGCTCTGCTACATGGAGTAACACTCGCAGTTTGTCAGTGCATGTATGAGTGCAGTTTGAAACAAAGAATGGATGAATGATTGCCGTTTGTTTTAGTATGTAAATGAGTGCAATTTGATTCCTTTAATGTAGGAATTACGTTTGATTCATTCAATCCATAAATAACTTCATTCATTGAATGTACGTTTGAAGTTTGTTTGATTGAATGAATGCAGTTAGTTTCATTGAATGACTGCATTAGGGTCGAGAGATTGAATTAACGAGATAAGCTCTGCTACATGAAGTAACACTCGCAGATTGTTTCATTGAATCTTTGAGTGCAGTTTGATTCTTTGGATGAATGCAGTTGAACTCAATGAATGACTGTGTAAAGTTTGTTTCTTTAAATCAATGAAAACGATTGATTTATTGAATGTACGATTGCAGTTTGATTGAATAAATGAATGAATGTACTTTGTTTCTTTGAATGAAAGCCTTATGCTCGAGATATTGAATTAACGAGATAAGCTTTACTCATTGAATTAAAACACGTACAGTTTGTTTCAGTGCATGTATGAGTGCAGGTTGAAACAATGAATGAATGAATTCAGTTTGTTTTAGTAAATAAATGAGTGCAGTTTGATTCCTTTAATGAGGGATTTACTAATGTTTCATTCTATCCATAAATAACTTCATTCATTGAATGTACGATTGAAGTTTTTTTTATTGAATGAATGAATGCAGTTTGTTTCATTGAATGACTGCATTAGGCTCGAGACATTGAATTAACGAGAAAGCTCTGCTACATGAAGTAACACTCGCAGTTTGTCAGTGCATGTATGAGTGCAGTTTGAAACAAAGAATGGATGAATGATTGCCGTTTGTTTTAGTATGTAAATGAGTGCAGTTTGATTCCTTTAATGTAGGAATTACGTTTGATTCATTCAATCCATAAATAACTTCATTCATTGAATGTACGTTTGAAGTTTTTTTTATTGAATGAATGCAGTTAGTTTCATTGAATGACTGCATTAGGGTCGAGAGATTGAATTAACGAGATAAGCTCTGCTACATGAAGTAACACTCGCAGATTGTTTCATTGAATCTTTGAGTGCAGTTTGATTCTTTGGATGAATGCAGTTGAACTCAATGAATGACTGTGTAAAGTTTGTTTCTTTAAATCAATGAAAACGATTGATTTATTGAATGTACGAATGCGGTTTGATTGAATAACAGAATGAATGTACTTTGTTTCTTTGAATGATTGCCTTGAGCTCGAGATATTGAATTAACGAGATAAGCTTTACTCTTTGAATTAACACGTACAGTTTGTTTCAGTGCATGCATGAGTGCAGTTTGAAACAATGAATGAATGAATGAATGCAGTTTGTTTTAGTAAATAAATGACTGCAGTTTGATTCCTTTAATGTAGGATTTACGTTTGTTTCATTCAATCCAAAGAATCCGTTTGATTCTTTGAATGCATGATTCCAGCTCGAATCTAGATTTATTCAAGAATGAATTAATTCAGTTTTCAGTCTTTGAAAGAATGAATTAAGCATGTTAAATTGAATGAATTAGAGAATTTTTACTCATTGAATTACGATTTAGAGTGTGTTTAATTGAATCAATGAGTAACGTTTCAATCATTGAACGTACGAATGAAGTTTTATTTATTCATTGAATGAATGCCTTATGCTCGAGCTATTGAATTAACGAGATAAGCTTTACTCATTGAATTAACACGTACAGTTTGTTTCAGTGCATGTATGAGTGCAGTTTGAAACAATGAATAAATGAATGAATTCAGTTTGTTTTAGTAAGAAAATGAGTGCAAATTGATTCCTTTAATGTAGGATTTACTAATGTTTCATTCAATCCATAAATAACTTTTCATTCATTGAACGTACGATTGAAGTTTTTTTTATTGAATGAATGCAGTTTGTTTCATTTAAAGACTGCATTAGGCTCGAGAAATTGAATTAACGAGAAAAGCTCTGCTACATGGAGTAACACTCGCAGTTTGTCAGTGCATGTATGAGTGCAGTTTGAAACAAAGAATGGATGAATGATTGCCGTTTGTTTTAGTATGTAAATGAGTGCAATTTGATTCCTTTAATGTAGGAATTACGTTTGATTCATTCAATCCATAAATAACTTCATTCATTGAATGTACGTTTGAAGTTTGTTTGATTGAATGAATGCAGTTAGTTTCATTGAATGACTGCATTAGGGTCGAGAGATTGAATTAACGAGATAAGCTCTGCTACATGAAGTAACACTCGCAGATTGTTTCATTGAATCTTTGAGTGCAGTTTGATTCTTTGGATGAATGCAGTTGAACTCAATGAATGACTGTGTAAAGTTTGTTTCTTTAAATCAATGAAAACGATTGATTTATTGAATGTACGATTGCAGTTTGATTGAATAAATGAATGAATGTACTTTGTTTCGTTGAATGAAAGCCTTATGCTCGAGATATTGAATTAATGAGATAAGCTTTAATAATTGATTTAACACGTACAGTTTGTTTCAGTGAATGTATGAGTGCAGTTTGAAACAATGAATGAATGAGTGAATGCAGTTTGTTTTAGTAAGTAAATGAGTGCAGTTTGATTCCTTTAATGTAGGATTTACAAATGTTTAATTCAATCCTTAAATAACTTCATTCATTGAACGTACGATTGAAGATTTATTTCTTGAATGAATGCAGTTTGTTTCATTGAATGACTGCATTAGGCTCGAGACATTGCATTAACGAGATAAGCTCTGCTACATGAAGTAACACTCGCAGGTTGTTTCATTGAATCTTTGAGTGCAGTTTGATTCATTGGATGAATGCAGGTGAACTCAATGATTGACTGTGTTAAGTTTGTTTCTTTAAATCAATGAAAACGATTGATTTATTGAATGTACGAATGCGGTTTGATTGAATAGCAGAATGAATGTACTTTGTTTCTTTGAATGAATGCCTTGAGCTCGAGATATTGATTTAACGAGATAAGCTTTACTCTTTGAATTAACACGTACAGTTTGTTTCAGTGCATGCATGAGTGCAGTTTGAAACAATGAATGAATGAATGAATGCAGTTTGTTTTAGTAAATAAATGAGTGCAGTTTGATTCCTTTAATGTAGGATTTACGTTTGTTTCATTCAATCCAAAGAATCCGTTTGATTCTTTGAATGCATGATTCCAGCTCGAATCTAGATTTATTCAAGAATGAATTAATTCAGTTTTCAGTCTTTGAAAGAATGAATTAAGCATGTTAAATTGAATGAATTAGAGAATTTTTACTCATTGAATTACGATTTAGAGTGTGTTTAATTGAATCAATGAGTAACGTTTCAATCATTGAACGTACGAATGAAGTTTTATTTATTCATTGAATGAATGCCTTATGCTCGAGCTATTGAATTAACGAGATAAGCTTTACTCATTGAATTAACACGTACAGTTTGTTTCAGTGCATGTATGAGTGCAGTTTGAAACAATGAATAAATGAATGAATTCAGTTTGTTTTAGTAAGAAAATGAGTGCAGTTTGATTCCTTTAATGTAGGATTTACTAATGTTTCATTCAATCCATAAATAACTTTTCATTCATTGAACGTACGATTGAAGTTTTTTTTATTGAATGAATGCAGTTTGTTTCATTTAAAGACTGCATTAGGCTCGAGAAATTGAATTAACGAGAAAAGCTCTGCTACATGGAGTAACACTCGCAGTTTGTCAGTGCATGTATGAGTGCAGTTTGAAACAAAGAATGGATGAATGATTGCCGTTTGTTTTAGTATGTAAATGAGTGCAATTTGATTCCTTTAATGTAGGAATTACGTTTGATTCATTCAATCCATAAATAACTTCATTCATTGAATGTACGTTTGAAGTTTGTTTGATTGAATGAATGCAGTTAGTTTCATTGAATGACTGCATTAGGGTCGAGAGATTGAATTAACGAGATAAGCTCTGCTACATGAAGTAACACTCGCAGATTGTTTCATTGAATCTTTGAGTGCAGTTTGATTCTTTGGATGAATGCAGTTGAACTCAATGAATGACTGTGTAAAGTTTGTTTCTTTAAATCAATGAAAACGATTGATTTATTGAATGTACGATTGCAGTTTGATTGAATAAATGAATGAATGTACTTTGTTTCTTTGAATGAAAGCCTTATGCTCGAGATATTGAATTAACGAGATAAGCTTTACTCATTGAATTAAAACACGTACAGTTTGTTTCAGTGCATGTATGAGTGCAGGTTGAAACAATGAATGAATGAATTCAGTTTGTTTTAGTAAATAAATGAGTGCAGTTTGATTCCTTTAATGAGGGATTTACTAATGTTTCATTCTATCCATAAATAACTTCATTCATTGAATGTACGATTGAAGTTTTTTTTATTGAATGAATGCAGTTTGTTTCATTGAATGACTGCATTAGGCTCGAGACATTGAATTAACGAGAAAGCTCTGCTACATGAAGTAACACTCGCAGTTTGTCAGTGCATGTATGAGTGCAGTTTGAAACAAAGAATGGATGAATGATTGCCGTTTGTTTTAGTATGTAAATGAGTGCAGTTTGATTCCTTTAATGTAGGAATTACGTTTGATTCATTCAATCCATAAATAACTTCATTCATTGAATGTACGTTTGAAGTTTTTTTTATTGAATGAATGCAGTTAGTTTCATTGAATGACTGCATTAGGGTCGAGAGATTGAATTAACGAGATAAGCTCTGCTACATGAAGTAACACTCGCAGATTGTTTCATTGAATCTTTGAGTGCAGTTTGATTCTTTGGATGAATGCAGTTGAACTCAATGAATGACTGTGTTAAGTTTGTTTCTTTAAATCAATGAAAACGATTGATTTATTGAATGTACGAATGCGGTTTGATTGAATAACAGAATGAATGTACTTTGTTTCTTTGAATGATTGCCTTGAGCTCGAGATATTGAATTAACGAGATAAGCTTTACTCTTTGAATTAACACGTACAGTTTGTTTCAGTGCATGCATGAGTGCAGTTTGAAACAATGAATGAATGAATGAATGCAGTTTGTTTTAGTAAATAAATGAGTGCAGTTTGATTCCTTTAATGTAGGATTTACGTTTGTTTCATTCAATCCAAAGAATCCGTTTGATTCTTTGAATGCATGATTCCAGCTCGAATCTAGATTTATTCAAGAATGAATTAATTCAGTTTTCAGTCTTTGAAAGAATGAATTAAGCATGTTAAATTGAATGAATTAGAGAATTTTTACTCATTGAATTACGATTTAGAGTGTGTTTAATTGAATCAATGAGTAACGTTTCAATCATTGAACGTACGAATGAAGTTTTATTTATTCATTGAATGAATGCCTTATGCTCGAGCTATTGAATTAACGAGATAAGCTTTACTCATTGAATTAACACGTACAGTTTGTTTCAGTGCATGTATGAGTGCAGTTTGAAACAATGAATAAATGAATGAATTCAGTTTGTTTTAGTAAGAAAATGAGTGCAGTTTGATTCCTTTAATGTAGGATTTACTAATGTTTCATTCAATCCATAAATAACTTTTCATTCATTGAACGTACGATTGAAGTTTTTTTTATTGAATGAATGCAGTTTGTTTCATTTAAAGACTGCATTAGGCTCGAGAAATTGAATTAACGAGAAAAGCTCTGCTACATGGAGTAACACTCGCAGTTTGTCAGTGCATGTATGAGTGCAGTTTGAAACAAAGAATGGATGAATGATTGCCGTTTGTTTTAGTATGTAAATGAGTGCAATTTGATTCCTTTAATGTAGGAATTACGTTTGATTCATTCAATCCATAAATAACTTCATTCATTGAATGTACGTTTGAAGTTTGTTTGATTGAATGAATGCAGTTTGTTTCATTGAATGACTGCATTAGGGTCGAGAGATTGAATTAACGAGATAAGCTCTGCTACATGAAGTAACACTCGCAGATTGTTTCATTGAATCTTTGAGTGCAGTTTGATTCTTTGGATGAATGCAGTTGAACTCAATGAATGACTGTGTAAAGTTTGTTTCTTTAAATCAATGAAAACGATTGATTTATTGAATGTACGATTGCAGTTTGATTGAATAAATGAATGAATGTACTTTGTTTCGTTGAATGAAAGCCTTATGCTCGAGATATTGAATTAATGAGATAAGCTTTAATAATTGAATTAACACGTACAGTTTGTTTCAGTGAATGTATGAGTGCAGTTAGAAACAATGAATGAATGAGTGAATGCAGTTTGTTTTAGTAAGTAAATGAGTGCAGTTTGATTCCTTTAATGTAGGATTTACAAATGTTTAATTCAATCCTTAAATAACTTCATTCATTGAACGTACGATTGAAGATTTATTTCTTGAATGAATGCAGTTTGTTTCATTGAATGACTGCATTAGGCTCGAGACATTGCATTATGACAAAAGCTCTGCTACATGAGGTAACACTCGTAGTTTGTTTAATTGAATCTTTGAGTGCAGTTTGTTTCATTGGATGAATGCAGTTGAACTCAATGAATGACTGTGTTAAGTTTGTTTCTTTAAATCAATGAAAACGATTGATTTATTGAATGTACGATTGCGGTTTGATTGAATAACAGAATGAATGTACTTTGTTTCTTTGAATGAATGCCTTGAGCTCGAGATATTGAATTAACGAGATAAGCTTTAAGAATAAACACCTACAGTTTGTTTCAGTGCATGTATGAGTGCAGTTTGAAACAATGAATGAATGAATGCAGTTTGTTTTAGTAAATAAATGAGTGCAGTTTGATTCCTTTAATGTAGGATTTACTAATGTTTCATTCAATCCATAAATAACTTTTCATTCATTGAACGTACGATTGAAGTTAAAATTATTGAATGAATGAATGCTGTTTGTTTCATTTAAAGTCTGCATTAGGCTCGAGAAATTGAATTAACGAGAAAAGCTCTGCTAGATGAAGTAACACTCGCAGTATGTCGGTGCTTGTATGAGTGCAGTTTGAAACAAAGAATGGATGAATGATTGCCGTTTGTTTTAGTATGTAAATGAGTGCAGTTTGATTCCTTTAATGTAGGATTTACGTGTGATTCATTCAATCCATAAATAACTTCATTCATTGAATGTACGATTGAAGTTAAATTTATTGAATAAATGAATGCAGTTTGTTTCATTAAATGACTGCATTAGGCTCGAGAAATTGAATTAACGAGAAAAGCTCTGCTACATGAAGTAACACTCGCAGTTTGTCAGTGCATGTATGAGTGCAGTTTGAAACAAAGAATGGATGAATGATTGCCGTTTGTTTTAGTATGTAAATGAGTGCAGTTTGATTCCTTTAATGTAGGATTTACGTTTGATTCATTCAATCCATAAATAACTTCATTCTTTGAATGTACGATTGAAGTTAAATTTATTGAATGAATGAATGCAGTTTGTTTCATTGAATGACTGCATTAGGCTCGAGAAATTGAATTAACGAGAAAGCTCTGCTACATGAAGTAACACTCGCAGTTTGTCAGTGCATGTATGAGTGCAGTTTGAAACAAAGAATGGATGAATGATTGCCGTTTGTTTTAGTATGTAAATGAGTGCAGTTTGATTCCTTTAATGTAGGAATTACGTTTGATTCATTCAATCCATAAATAACTTCATTCATTGAACGTACGATTGAAGTTTTTTTTTAATGAATGAATGAATGCAGTTAGTTTCATTGAATGACTGCATTAGGGTCGAGAGATTGAATTAACGAGATAAGCTCTGCTACATGAAGTAACACTCGCAGATTGTTTCATTGAATCTTTGAGTGCAGTTTGATTCATTGGATGAATGCAGGTGAACTCAATGATTGACTGTGTAAAGTTTGTTTCTTTAAATCAATGAAAACGATTGATTTATTGAATGTACGATTGCAGTTTGATTGAATAAATGAATGAATGTACTTTGTTTCTTTGAATGAAAGCCTTATGCTCGAGATATTGAATTAACGAGATAAGCTTTACTCATTGAATTAAAACACGTACAGTTTGTTTCAGTGCATGTATGAGTGCAGGTTGAAACAATGAATGAATGAATGCAGTTTGTTTTAGTAAATAAATGAGTGCAGTTTGATTCCTTCAATGTAGGATATACGTTTGTTTCATTCAATCCAAAGAATCCGTTTGATTCTTTGAATGCATGATTCCAGCTCGAATCTAGATTTATTCAAGAATGAATTAATTCAGTTTTCAGTCTTTGAAAGAATGAATTAAGCTTGTTAAATTGAATGAATTAGAGAATTTTTACTCATTGAATTACGATTTGCAGTGTGTTTAATTGAATCAATGAGTAACGTTTCAATCATTGAACGTACGAATGAAGTTTTATTTATTCATTGAATGAATGCCTTATGCTCGAGCTATTGAATTAACGAGATAAGCTTTACTCATTGAATTAACACGTACAGTTTGTTTCAGTGTATGAGTGCAGTTTGAAACAATGAATGAATGAATGAAGGCAGCTTGTGTTAGTAAGTAAATGAGTGCAGTTTGCTTCCTTTAATGTAGGATTTACTAATGTTTCATTCAATCCATAAATAACTTTTCATTCATTGAACGTACGATTGAAGTTAAATTTATTGAATGAATGAATGCAGTTTGTTTCATTGAATGACTGCATTAGGCTCGAGAAATTGAATTAACGAGAAAAGCTCTGCTACATGGAGTAACACTCGCAGTTTGTCAGTGCATGTATGAGTGCAGTTTGAAACAAAGAATGGATGAATGATTGCCGTTTGTTTTAGTATGTAAATGAGTGCAGTTTGTTTCTTTTAATGTAGGATTTACAAATGTTTCATTCAATCCTTAAATAACTTCATTCAATGTACGTACCATTGAAGATTTATTCTTGAATGAATGCAGTTTGTTTCATTGAATGACTGCATTAGGCTCCAGACATTGCATTAACGAGATAAGCTCTGCTACATGAAGTAACACTCGCAGGTTGTTTCATTGAATCTTTGAGTGCAGTTTGATTGATTGGATGAATGCAGGTGAACTCAATGATTGACTGTGTTAAGTTTGTTTCTTTAAATCAATGAAAACGATTGATTTATTGAATGTACGATTGCGGTTTGATTGCATAACAGAATGAATGTACTTTGTTTCTTTGAATGAATGCCTTGAGCTCGAGATATTGAATTAACGAGATAAGCTTTACTCTTTGAATTAACACGTACAGTTTGTTTCAGTGCATGCATGAGTGCAGTTTGAAACAATGAATGAATGAATGAATGCAGTTTGTTTTAGTAAATAAATGAGTGCAGTTTGATTCCTTTAATGTAGGATTTACGTTTGTTTCATTCAATCCAAAGAATCCGTTTGATTCTTTGAATGCATGATTCCAGCTCGAATCTAGATTTATTCAAGAATGAATTAATTCAGTTTTCAGTCTTTGAAAGAATGAATTAAGCTTGTTAAATTGAATGAATTAGAGAATTTTTACTCATTGAATTACGATTTGCAGTGTGTTTAATTGAATCAATGAGTAACGTTTCAATCATTGAACGTACGAATGAAGTTTTATTTATTCATTGAATGAATGCCTTAAGCTCGAGCTATTGAATTAACGAGATAAGCTTTACTCATTGAATTAACACGTACAGTTTGTTTCAGTGAATGTATGAGTGCAGTTTGAAACAATGAATAAATGAATGAATTCAGTTTGTTTTAGTAGGAAAATGAGTGCAGTTTGATTCCTTTAATGTAGGATTTACTAATGTTTCATTCAATCCATAAATAACTTTTCATTCATTGAACGTACGATTGAAGTTAAATTTATTGAATGAATGAATGCAGTTTGTTTCATTTAAAGACTGCATTAGGCTCGAGAAATTGAATTAACGAGAAAAGCTCTGCTACATGGAGTAACACTCGCAGTTTGTCAGTGCATGTATGAGTGCAGTTTGAAAAAAAGAATGGATGAATGATTGCCGTTTGTTTTAGTATGTAAATGAGTGCAGTTTGATTCCTTTAATGTAGGATTTACGTTTGATTCATTCAATCCATAAATAACTTCATTCATTGAACGTACGATTGAAGTTTTTTTTTAATGAATGAATGCAGTTAGTTTCATTGAATGACTGCATTAGGGTCGAGAGATTGAATTAACGAGATAAGCTCTGCTACATGGAGTAACACTCGCAGTTTGTCAGTGCATGTATGAGTGCAGTTTGAAAAAAAGAATGGATGAATGATTGCCGTTTGTTTTAGTATGTAAATGAGTGCAGTTTGATTCCTTTAATGTAGGATTTACGTTTGATTCATTCAATCCATAAATAACTTCATTCATTGAACGTACGATTGAAGTTTTTTTTTAATGAATGAATGAATGCAGTTAGTTTCATTGAATGACTGCATTAGGGTCGAGAGATTGAATTAACGAGATAAGCTCTGCTACATGAAGTAACACTCGCAGATTGTTTCATTGAATCTTTGAGTGCAGTTTGATTCTTTGGATGAATGCAGTTGAACTCAATGAATGACTGTGTAAAGTTTGTTTCTTTACATCAATGAAAACGATTGATTTATTGAATGTACGATTGCAGTTTGATTGAATAAATGAATGAATGTACTTTGTTTCTTTGAATGAAAGCCTTATGCTCGAGATATTGAATTAACGAGATAAGCTTTAATCATTGAATTAACACGTACAGTTTGTTTCAGTGAATGTATGAGTGCAGTTTAAAACAATGAATGAATGAATGAATGCAGTTTGTTTTAGTAAGTAAATGAGTGCAGTTTGATTCCTTCAATGTAGGATTTACGTTTGATTCATTCAATCCATAAATAACTTCATTCATTGAACGTACGATTGAAGTTTTTTTTTATTGAATGAATGCAGTTAGTTTCATTGAATGACTGCATTAGGGTCGAGAGATTGAATTAACGAGATAAGCTCTGCTACATGAAGTAACACTCGCAGTTTGTTTCATTGATTCTTTGAGTGCAGTTTGATTCTTTGGATGAATGCAGTTGAACTCAATGAATGACTGTGTTAAGTTTGTTTCTTTATATCAATGAAAACGAATGATTTATTGAATGTACGATTGCAGTTTGATTGAATAAATGAATGAATGTACTTTGTTTCGTTGAATGAAAGCCTTATGCTCGAGATATTGAATTAATGAGATAAGCTTTAATAATTGAATTAACACGTACAGCTTGTTTCAGTGAATGTATGAGTGCAGTTTGAAACAATGAATGAATGAGTGAATGCAGTTTGTTTTAGTAAGTAAATGAGTGCAGTTTGATTCCTTTAATGTAGGATTTACAAATGTTTCATTCAATCCATAAATAACTTTTCATTCATTGAACGTACGATTGAAGTTAAATTTATTGAATGAATGAATGCTGTTTGTTTCATTGAATGACTGCGTTAGGCTCGAGACATTGCATTGACGAGATAAGCTCTGCTACATGAAGTAACACTCGCAGTTTGTTTCATTGAATCTTTGAGTGCAGTTTGATTCTTTGGATGAATGCAGTTGAACTCAATGAATGACTGTGTTAAGTGTGTTTCTTCATATCAATGAAAACGATTGATTTATTGAATGTACGATTGCAGTTTGATTGAATAACAGAATGAATGTACTTTGTTTCTTTGAATGAAAGGCTTATGCTCGAGATATTGAATTAACGAGATAAGCTTTAATCATTGAATTAACACGTACAGTTTGTTTCAGTGAATGTATGAGTGCAGTTTGAAACAAAGAATGAATGAATGAATGCAGTTTGTTTTAGTAAGTAAATGAGTGCAGTTTGATTCCTATAATGTAGGATTTACGTTTGTTTCAGTAAATTCTTAAATAATTTCATTCATTGACCGTACGATTGAAGTTTTATTTATTCATTCAATGAATGAATGCAGTTTGTTTCATTGAATGACTGCATTAGGCTCGAGACATTGAATTAACGAGATACATGAAGTAACACACGCAGTATGTTCAATTGAATCATTGAGTGCAGTTTGATTCATTGGATGAATGCAGTTGAACGACTGTGTTAAGTTTGTTTCTTTAAATCAATGAAAACGTTTGATTTATTGAATGTACGATTGCGGTTTGATTGAATAAAAGAATGAATGTACTTTGTTTCTTTGAATGAATGCCTTGAGCTCGAGATATTGAATTAACGAGATAAGATTTATACATTGAATTAACACGTGCAGTTTCTTTCAGTGCATGTATGAGTGCAGTTTGAAACAATGAATGAATGAATAAATGCAGTTTGTTTTAGTAAGTAAATTAGTGCAGATTGATTCCTTTAAAGTAGGATTTACGGTTGTTTCATTCAATCCATAAATAACGTTTGATTCTTTGAATGCATGATTCCAGATCGAATCTAGTTTGATTCAAGAATGAATGAATTCAGTTTTCAGTCTTTGAAAGAACGAATTAAGCTTGATAAATTGAATGATTTGGAGAATTTCTACTCATTGAATTACCACTTGCAGTGTGTTTAGTTGAATCAATGAGTAACGTTTCCATCATTGAACGTACGATTGACGTTTTATTTATTCATTGAATGAATGCCTTCTGCTCGAGATATTGAATTAACGAGATAAGCTTTACTCATTGAATTAACACGTACAGTTTGTTTCAGTGAATGTATGAGTGCAGTTTGAAACAATGAATAAATGAATGAATTCAGTTTGTTTTCGTCAGAAAATGAGTGCAGTTTTATTCCTTTAATGTAGGATTTACTAATGTTTCATTCAATCCATAAATAACTTTTCATTCATTGAACGTACGATTGAAGTTTTATTTATTGAATGAATGAATGCAGTTTGTTTCATTGAATGACTGCATTAGGCTCCAGACATTGCATTAACGAGATAAGCTCTGCTACATGAAGTTACACTCGCAGGTTGTTTCATTGAATCTTTGAGTGCAGTTTGGTTCATTGGATGAATGCAGGTGAACTCAATGATTGACTGTGTTAAGTTTGTTTCTTTAAATCAATGAAAACGTTTGATTTATTGAATGTACGATTGCGGTTTGATTGAATAAAAGAATGAATGTACTTTGTTTCTTTGAATGAATGCCTTGAGCTCGAGATATTGAATTAACGAGATAAGATTTATACATTGAATTAACACGTGCAGTTTCTTTCAGTGCATGTATGAGTGCAGTTTGAAACAATGAAAGAATGAATAAATGCAGTTTGTTTTAGTAAGTAAATTAGTGCAGATTGATTCCTTTAAAGTAGGATTTACGGTTGTTTCATTCAATCCATAAATAACGTTTGATTCTTTGAATGCATGATTCCAGATCGAATCTAGTTTGATTCAAGAATGAATGAATTCAGTTTTCAGTCTTTGAAAGAACGAATTAAGCTTGATAAATTGAATGATTTGGAGAATTTCTACTCATTGAATTACCACTTGCAGTGTGTTTAGTTGAATCAATGAGTAACGTTTCCATCATTGAACGTACGATTGACGTTTTATTTATTCATTGAATGAATGCCTTCTGCTCGAGCTATTGAATTAACGAGATAAGCTTTACTCATTGAATTAACACGTACAGTTTGTTTCAGTGTATGAGTGCAGTTTGAAACAATGAATGAATGAATGAATGCAGTTTGTTTTAGTAAGTAAATGAGTGCAGTTTGCTTCCTTTAATGTAGGATTTACTAATGTTTCATTCAATCCATAAATAACTTTTCATTCATTGAACGTACGATTGAAGTTAAATTTATTGAATGAATGAATGCAGTTTGTTTCATTGAATGACTGCATTAGGCTCGAGAAATTGAATTAACGAGAAAAGCTCTGCTACATGGAGTAACACTCGCAGTTTGTCAGTGCATGTATGAGTGCAGTTTGAAACAAAGAATGGATGAATGATTGCCGTTTGTTTTAGTATGTAAATGAGTGCAGTTTGTTTCTTTTAATGTAGGATTTACAAATGTTTCATTCAATCCTTAAATAACTTCATTCATTGTACGTACGATTGAAGATTTATTTCTTGAATGAATGCAGTTTGTTTCATTGAATGACTGCATTAGGCTCGAGACATTGCATTAACGAGATAAGCTCTGCTACATGAAGTAACACTCGCAGGTTGTTTCATTGAATCTTTGAGTGCAGTTTGATTCATTGGATGAATGCAGGTGAACTCAATGATTGACTGTGTTAAGTTTGTTTCTTTAAATCAATGAAAACGATTGATTTATTGAATGTACGATTGCGGTTTGATTGAATAACAGAATGAATGTACTTTGTTTCTTTGAATGAATGCCTTGAGCTCGAGATATTGAATTAACGAGATAAGCTTTACTCTTTGAATTAACACGTACAGTTTGTTTCAGTGCATGCATGAGTGCAGTTTGAAACAATGAATGAATGAATGAATGCAGTTTGTTTTAGTAAATAAATGAGTGCAGTTTGATTCCTTTAATGTAGGATTTACGTTTGTTTCATTCAATCCAAAGAATCCGTTTGATTCTTTGAATGCATGATTCCAGCTCGAATCTAGATTTATTCAAGAATGAATTAATTCAGTTTTCAGTCTTTGAAAGAATGAATTAAGCTTGTTAAATTGAATGAATTAGAGAATTTTTACTCATTGAATTACGATTTGCAGTGTGTTTAATTGAATCAATGAGTAACGTTTCAATCATTGAACGTACGAATGAAGTTTTATTTATTCATTGAATGAATGCCTTAAGCTCGAGCTATTGAATTAACGAGATAAGCTTTACTCATTGAATTAACACGTACAGTTTGTTTCAGTGAATGTATGAGTGCAGTTTGAAACAATGAATAAATGAATGAATTCAGTTTGTTTTAGTAAGAAAATGAGTGCAGTTTGATTCTTTTAATGTAGGATTTACTAATGTTTCATTCAATCCATAAATAACTTTTCATTCATTGAACGTACGATTGAAGTTTTTTTTATTGAATGAATGCAGTTTGTTTCATTTAAAGACTGCATTAGGCTCGAGAAATTGAATTAACGAGAAAAGCTCTGCTACATGGAGTAACACTCGCAGTTTGTCAGTGCATGTATGAGTGCAGTTTGAAAAAAAGAATGGATGAATGATTGCCGTTTGTTTTAGTATGTAAATGAGTGCAGTTTGATTCCTTTAATGTAGGATTTACGTTTGATTCATTCAATCCATAAATAACTTCATTCATTGAACGTACGATTGAAGTTTTTTTTTAATGAATGAATGAATGCAGTTTGTTTCATTTAAAGACTGCATTAGGCTCGAGAAATTGAATTAACGAGAAAAGCTCTGCTACATGGAGTAACACTCGCAGTTTGTCAGTGCATGTATGAGTGCAGTTTGAAAAAAAGAATGGATGAATGATTGCCGTTTGTTTTAGTATGTAAATGAGTGCAGTTTGATTCCTTTAATATAGGATTTACGTTTGATTCATTCAATCCATAAATAACTTCATTCATTGAACGTACGATTGAAGTTTTTTTTTAATGAATGAATGAATGCAGTTAGTTTCATTGAATGACTGCATTAGGGTCGAGAGATTGAATTAACGAGATAAGCTCTGCTACATGAAGTAACACTCGCAGATTGTTTCATTGAATCTTTGAGTGCAGTTTGATTCTTTGGATGAATGCAGTTGAACTCAATGAATGACTGTGTAAAGTTTGTTTCTTTACATCAATGAAAACGATTGATTTATTGAATGTACGATTGCAGTTTGATTGAATAAATGAATGAATGTACTTTGTTTCTTTGAATGAAAGCCTTATGCTCGAGATATTGAATTAACGAGATAAGCTTTAATCATTGAATTAACACGTACAGTTTGTTTCAGTGAATGTATGAGTGCAGTTTAAAACAATGAATGAATGAATGAATGCAGTTTGTTTTAGTAAGTAAATGAGTGCAGTTTGATTCCTTCAATGTAGGATTTACGTTTGATTCATTCAATCCATAAATAACTTCATTCATTGAACGTACGATTGAAGTTTTTTTTTATTGAATGAATGCAGTTAGTTTCATTGAATGACTGCATTAGGGTCGAGAGATTGAATTAACGAGAT
This sequence comes from Chiloscyllium plagiosum, assembly GCF_037043375.1. Lineage (NCBI taxonomy): Eukaryota > Metazoa > Chordata > Chondrichthyes > Orectolobiformes > Hemiscylliidae > Chiloscyllium > Chiloscyllium plagiosum. The sequence continues at coordinate 44,193,745 of NW_028270177.1, forward strand.
AAGCTCTGCTACATGAAGTAACACTCGCAGTTTGTTTCATTGATTCTTTGAGTGCAGTTTGATTCTTTGGATGAATGCAGTTGAACTCAATGAATGACTGTGTTAAGTTTGTTTCTTTATATCAATGAAAACGAATGATTTATTGAATGTACGATTGCAGTTTGATTGAATAAATGAATGAATGTACTTTGTTTCGTTGAATGAAAGCCTTATGCTCGAGATATTGAATTAATGAGATAAGCTTTAATAATTGAATTAACACGTACAGCTTGTTTCAGTGAATGTATGAGTGCAGTTTGAAACAATGAATGAATGAGTGAATGCAGTTTGTTTTAGTAAGTAAATGAGTGCAGTTTGATTCCTTTAATGTAGGATTTACAAATGTTTCATTCAATCCATAAATAACTTTTCATTCATTGAACGTACGATTGAAGTTAAATTTATTGAATGAATGAATGCTGTTTGTTTCATTGAATGACTGCGTTAGGCTCGAGACATTGCATTGACGAGATAAGCTCTGCTACATGAAGTAACACTCGCAGTTTGTTTCATTGAATCTTTGAGTGCAGTTTGATTCTTTGGATGAATGCAGTTGAACTCAATGAATGACTGTGTTAAGTGTGTTTCTTCATATCAATGAAAACGATTGATTTATTGAATGTACGATTGCAGTTTGATTGAATAACAGAATGAATGTACTTTGTTTCTTTGAATGAAAGGCTTATGCTCGAGATATTGAATTAACGAGATAAGCTTTAATCATTGAATTAACACGTACAGTTTGTTTCAGTGAATGTATGAGTGCAGTTTGAAACAAAGAATGAATGAATGAATGCAGTTTGTTTTAGTAAGTAAATGAGTGCAGTTTGATTCCTATAATGTAGGATTTACGTTTGTTTCAGTAAATTCTTAAATAATTTCATTCATTGACCGTACGATTGAAGTTTTATTTATTCATTCAATGAATGAATGCAGTTTGTTTCATTGAATGACTGCATTAGGCTCGAGACATTGAATTAACGAGATACATGAAGTAACACACGCAGTATGTTCAATTGAATCATTGAGTGCAGTTTGATTCATTGGATGAATGCAGTTGAACGACTGTGTTAAGTTTGTTTCTTTAAATCAATGAAAACGTTTGATTTATTGAATGTACGATTGCGGTTTGATTGAATAAAAGAATGAATGTACTTTGTTTCTTTGAATGAATGCCTTGAGCTCGAGATATTGAATTAACGAGATAAGATTTATACATTGAATTAACACGTGCAGTTTCTTTCAGTGCATGTATGAGTGCAGTTTGAAACAATGAATGAATGAATAAATGCAGTTTGTTTTAGTAAGTAAATTAGTGCAGATTGATTCCTTTAAAGTAGGATTTACGGTTGTTTCATTCAATCCATAAATAACGTTTGATTCTTTGAATGCATGATTCCAGATCGAATCTAGTTTGATTCAAGAATGAATGAATTCAGTTTTCAGTCTTTGAAAGAACGAATTAAGCTTGATAAATTGAATGATTTGGAGAATTTCTACTCATTGAATTACCACTTGCAGTGTGTTTAGTTGAATCAATGAGTAACGTTTCCATCATTGAACGTACGATTGACGTTTTATTTATTCATTGAATGAATGCCTTCTGCTCGAGATATTGAATTAACGAGATAAGCTTTACTCATTGAATTAACACGTACAGTTTGTTTCAGTGAATGTATGAGTGCAGTTTGAAACAATGAATAAATGAATGAATTCAGTTTGTTTTCGTCAGAAAATGAGTGCAGTTTTATTCCTTTAATGTAGGATTTACTAATGTTTCATTCAATCCATAAATAACTTTTCATTCATTGAACGTACGATTGAAGTTTTATTTATTGAATGAATGAATGCAGTTTGTTTCATTGAATGACTGCATTAGGCTCGAGACATTGCATTAACGAGATAAGCTCTGCTACATGAAGTTACACTCGCAGGTTGTTTCATTGAATCTTTGAGTGCAGTTTGGTTCATTGGATGAATGCAGGTGAACTCAATGATTGACTGTGTTAAGTTTGTTTCTTTAAATCAATGAAAACGTTTGATTTATTGAATGTACGATTGCGGTTTGATTGAATAAAAGAATGAATGTACTTTGTTTCTTTGAATGAATGCCTTGAGCTCGAGATATTGAATTAACGAGATAAGATTTATACATTGAATTAACACGTGCAGTTTCTTTCAGTGCATGTATGAGTGCAGTTTGAAACAATGAAAGAATGAATAAATGCAGTTTGTTTTAGTAAGTAAATTAGTGCAGATTGATTCCTTTAAAGTAGGATTTACGGTTGTTTCATTCAATCCATAAATAACGTTTGATTCTTTGAATGCATGATTCCAGATCGAATCTAGTTTGATTCAAGAATGAATGAATTCAGTTTTCAGTCTTTGAAAGAACGAATTAAGCTTGATAAATTGAATGATTTGGAGAATTTCTACTCATTGAATTACCACTTGCAGTGTGTTTAGTTGAATCAATGAGTAACGTTTCCATCATTGAACGTACGATTGACGTTTTATTTATTCATTGAATGAATGCCTTCTGCTCGAGCTATTGAATTAACGAGATAAGCTTTACTCATTGAATTAACACGTACAGTTTGTTTCAGTGTATGAGTGCAGTTTGAAACAATGAATGAATGAATGAATGCAGTTTGTTTTAGTAAGTAAATGAGTGCAGTTTGCTTCCTTTAATGTAGGATTTACTAATGTTTCATTCAATCCATAAATAACTTTTCATTCATTGAACGTACGATTGAAGTTAAATTTATTGAATGAATGAATGCAGTTTGTTTCATTGAATGACTGCATTAGGCTCGAGAAATTGAATTAACGAGAAAAGCTCTGCTACATGGAGTAACACTCGCAGTTTGTCAGTGCATGTATGAGTGCAGTTTGAAACAAAGAATGGATGAATGATTGCCGTTTGTTTTAGTGTGTAAATGAGTGCAGTTTGTTTCTTTTAATGTAGGATTTACAAATGTTTCATTCAATCCTTAAATAACTTCATTCATTGTACGTACGATTGAAGATTTATTTCTTGAATGAATGCAGTTTGTTTCATTGAATGACTGCATTAGGCTCGAGACATTGCATTAACGAGATAAGCTCTGCTACATGAAGTAACACTCGCAGGTTGTTTCATTGAATCTTTGAGTGCAGTTTGATTCATTGGATGAATGCAGGTGAACTCAATGATTGACTGTGTTAAGTTTGTTTCTTTAAATCAATGAAAACGATTGATTTATTGAATGTACGATTGCGGTTTGATTGAATAACAGAATGAATGTACTTTGTTTCTTTGAATGAATGCCTTGAGCTCGAGATATTGAATTAACGAGATAAGCTTTACTCTTTGAATTAACACGTACAGTTTGTTTCAGTGCATGCATGAGTGCAGTTTGAAACAATGAATGAATGAATGAATGCAGTTTGTTTTAGTAAGTAAATGAGTGCAGTTTGATTCCTTTAATGTAGGATTTACGTTTGATTCATTCAATCCATAAATAACTTCATTCATTGAACGTACGATTGAAGTTTTTTTTATTGAATGAATGCAGTTAGTTTCATTGAATGACTGCATTAGGGTCGAGAGATTGAATTAACGAGATAAGCTCTGCTACATGAAGTAACACTCGCAGTTTGTTTCATTGATTCTTTGAGTGCAGTTTGATTCTTTGGATGAATGCAGTTGAACTCAATGAATGACTGTGTTAAGTTTGTTTCTTTATATCAATGAAAACGAATGATTTATTGAATGTACGATTGCAGTTTGATTGAATAAATGAATGAATGTACTTTGTTTCGTTGAATGAAAGCCTTATGCTCGAGATATTGAATTAATGAGATAAGCTTTAATAATTGAATTAACACGTACAGTTTGTTTCAGTGAATGTATGAGTGCAGTTTGAAACAATGAATGAATGAGTGAATGCAGTTTGTTTTAGTAAGTAAATGAGTGCAGTTTGATTCCTTTAATGTAGGATTTACAAATGTTTCATTCAATCCATAAATAACTTTTCATTCATTGAACGTACGATTGAAGTTAAATTTATTGAATGAATGAATGCTGTTTGTTTCATTGAATGACTGCGTTAGGCTCGAGGCATTGCATTGACGAGATAAGCTCTGCTACATGAAGTAACACTCGCAGTTTGTTTCATTGATTCTTTGAGTGCAGTTTGATTCTTTGGATGAATGCAGTTGAACTCAATGAATGACTGTGTTAAGTGTGTTTCTTCATATCAATGAAAACGATTGATTTATTGAATGTACGATTGCAGTTTGATTGAATAACAGAATGAATGTACTTTGTTTCTTTGAATGAAAGGCTTATGCTCGAGATATTGAATTAACGAGATAAGCTTTAATCATTGAATTAACACGTACAGTTTGTTTCAGTGAATGTATGAGTGCAGTTTGAAACAAAGAATGAATGAATGAATGCAGTTTGTTTTAGTAAGTAAATGAGTGCAGTTTGATTCCTATAATGTAGGATTTACGTTTGTTTCAGTAAATCCATAAATAATTTCATTCATTGACCGTACGATTGAAGTTTTATTTATTCATTCATTGATTGAATGCAGTTTGTTTCATTGAATGACTGCATTAGGCTCGAGACATTGAATTAACGAGATACATGAAGTAACACACGCAGTATGTTCAATTGAATCATTGAGTGCAGTTTGATTCATTGGATGAATGCAGTTGAACGACTGTGTTAAGTTTGTTTCTTTAAATCAATGAAAACGTTTGATTTATTGAATGTACGATTGCGGTTTGATTGAATAAAAGAATGAATGTACTTTGTTTCTTTGAATGAATGCCTTGAGCTCGAGATATTGAATTAACGAGATAAGATTTATACATTGAATTAACACGTGCAGTTTCTTTCAGTGCATGTATGAGTGCAGTTTGAAACAATGAATGAATGAATAAATGCAGTTTGTTTTAGTAAGTAAATTAGTGCAGATTGATTCCTTTAAAGTAGGATTTACGGTTGTTTCATTCAATCCATAAATAACGTTTGATTCTTTGAATGCATGATTCCAGATCGAATCTAGTTTGATTCAAGAATGAATGAATTCAGTTTTCAGTCTTTGAAAGAACGAATTAAGCTTGATAAATTGAATGATTTGGAGAATTTCTACTCATTGAATTACCACTTGCAGTGTGTTTAGTTGAATCAATGAGTAACGTTTCCATCATTGAACGTACGATTGACGTTTTATTTATTCATTGAATGAATGCCTTCTGCTCGAGATATTGAATTAACGAGATAAGCTTTACTCATTGAATTAACACGTACAGTTTGTTTCAGTGAATGTATGAGTGCAGTTTGAAACAATGAATAAATGAATGAATTCAGTTTGTTTTCGTCAGAAAATGAGTGCAGTTTTATTCCTTTAATGTAGGATTTACTAATGTTTCATTCAATCCATAAATAACTTTTCATTCATTGAACGTACGATTGAAGTTTTATTTATTGAATGAATGAATGCAGTTTGTTTCATTGAATGACTGCATTAGGCTCGAGACATTGCATTAACGAGATAAGCTCTGCTACATGAAGTTACACTCGCAGGTTGTTTCATTGAATCTTTGAGTGCAGTTTGGTTCATTGGATGAATGCAGGTGAACTCAATGATTGACTGTGTTAAGTTTGTTTCTTTAAATCAATGAAAACGTTTGATTTATTGAATGTACGATTGCGGTTTGATTGAATAAAAGAATGAATGTACTTTGTTTCTTTGAATGAATGCCTTGAGCTCGAGATATTGAATTAACGAGATAAGATTTATACATTGAATTAACACGTGCAGTTTCTTTCAGTGCATGTATGAGTGCAGTTTGAAACAATGAAAGAATGAATAAATGCAGTTTGTTTTAGTAAGTAAATTAGTGCAGATTGATTCCTTTAAAGTAGGATTTACGGTTGTTTCATTCAATCCATAAATAACGTTTGATTCTTTGAATGCATGATTCCAGATCGAATCTAGTTTGATTCAAGAATGAATGAATTCAGTTTTCAGTCTTTGAAAGAACGAATTAAGCTTGATAAATTGAATGATTTGGAGAATTTCTACTCATTGAATTACCACTTGCAGTGTGTTTAGTTGAATCAATGAGTAACGTTTCCATCATTGAACGTACGATTGACGTTTTATTTATTCATTGAATGAATGCCTTCTGCTCGAGCTATTGAATTAACGAGATAAGCTTTACTCATTGAATTAACACGTACAGTTTGTTTCAGTGTATGAGTGCAGTTTGAAACAATGAATGAATGAATGAATGCAGTTTGTTTTAGTAAGTAAATGAGTGCAGTTTGCTTCCTTTAATGTAGGATTTACTAATGTTTCATTCAATCCATAAATAACTTTTCATTCATTGAACGTACGATTGAAGTTAAATTTATTGAATGAATGAATGCAGTTTGTTTCATTGAATGACTGCATTAGGCTCGAGAAATTGAATTAACGAGAAAAGCTCTGCTACATGGAGTAACACTCGCAGTTTGTCAGTGCATGTATGAGTGCAGTTTGAAACAAAGAATGGATGAATGATTGCCGTTTGTTTTAGTATGTAAATGAGTGCAGTTTGTTTCTTTTAATGTAGGATTTACAAATGTTTCATTCAATCCTTAAATAACTTCATTCATTGTACGTACGATTGAAGATTTATTTCTTGAATGAATGCAGTTTGTTTCATTGAATGACTGCATTAGGCTCGAGACATTGCATTAACGAGATAAGCTCTGCTACATGAAGTAACACTCGCAGGTTGTTTCATTGAATCTTTGAGTGCAGTTTGATTCATTGGATGAATGCAGGTGAACTCAATGATTGACTGTGTTAAGTTTGTTTCTTTAAATCAATGAAAACGATTGATTTATTGAATGTACGATTGCGGTTTGATTGAATAACAGAATGAATGTACTTTGTTTCTTTGAATGAATGCCTTGAGCTCGAGATATTGAATTAACGAGATAAGCTTTACTCTTTGAATTAACACGTACAGTTTGTTTCAGTGCATGCATGAGTGCAGTTTGAAACAATGAATGAATGAATGAATGCAGTTTGTTTTAGTAAATAAATGAGTGCAGTTTGATTCCTTTAATGTAGGATTTACGTTTGTTTCATTCAATCCAAAGAATCCGTTTGATTCTTTGAATGCATGATTCCAGCTCGAATCTAGATTTATTCAAGAATGAATTAATTCAGTTTTCAGTCTTTGAAAGAATGAATTAAGCTTGTTAAATTGAATGAATTAGAGAATTTTTACTCATTGAATTACGATTTGCAGTGTGTTTAATTGAATCAATGAGTAACGTTTCAATCATTGAACGTACGAATGAAGTTTTATTTATTCATTGAATGAATGCCTTAAGCTCGAGCTATTGAATTAACGAGATAAGCTTTACTCATTGAATTAACACGTACAGTTTGTTTCAGTGAATGTATGAGTGCAGTTTGAAACAATGAATAAATGAATGAATTCAGTTTGTTTTAGTAAGAAAATGAGTGCAGTTTGATTCTTTTAATGTAGGATTTACTAATGTTTCATTCAATCCATAAATAACTTTTCATTCATTGAACGTACGATTGAAGTTTTTTTTATTGAATGAATGCAGTTTGTTTCATTTAAAGACTGCATTAGGCTCGAGAAATTGAATTAACGAGAAAAGCTCTGCTACATGGAGTAACACTCGCAGTTTGTCAGTGCATGTATGAGTGCAGTTTGAAAAAAAGAATGGATGAATGATTGCCGTTTGTTTTAGTATGTAAATGAGTGCAGTTTGATTCCTTTAATGTAGGATTTACGTTTGATTCATTCAATCCATAAATAACTTCATTCATTGAACGTACGATTGAAGTTTTTTTTTAATGAATGAATGAATGCAGTTTGTTTCATTTAAAGACTGCATTAGGCTCGAGAAATTGAATTAACGAGAAAAGCTCTGCTACATGGAGTAACACTCGCAGTTTGTCAGTGCATGTATGAGTGCAGTTTGAAAAAAAGAATGGATGAATGATTGCCGTTTGTTTTAGTATGTAAATGAGTGCAGTTTGATTCCTTTAATATAGGATTTACGTTTGATTCATTCAATCCATAAATAACTTCATTCATTGAACGTACGATTGAAGTTTTTTTTTAATGAATGAATGAATGCAGTTAGTTTCATTGAATGACTGCATTAGGGTCGAGAGATTGAATTAACGAGATAAGCTCTGCTACATGAAGTAACACTCGCAGATTGTTTCATTGAATCTTTGAGTGCAGTTTGATTCTTTGGATGAATGCAGTTGAACTCAATGAATGACTGTGTAAAGTTTGTTTCTTTACATCAATGAAAACGATTGATTTATTGAATGTACGATTGCAGTTTGATTGAATAAATGAATGAATGTACTTTGTTTCTTTGAATGAAAGCCTTATGCTCGAGATATTGAATTAACGAGATAAGCTTTAATCATTGAATTAACACGTACAGTTTGTTTCAGTGAATGTATGAGTGCAGTTTAAAACAATGAATGAATGAATGAATGCAGTTTGTTTTAGTAAGTAAATGAGTGCAGTTTGATTCCTTCAATGTAGGATTTACGTTTGATTCATTCAATCCATAAATAACTTCATTCATTGAACGTACGATTGAAGTTTTTTTTTATTGAATGAATGCAGTTAGTTTCATTGAATGACTGCATTAGGGTCGAGAGATTGAATTAACGAGATAAGCTCTGCTACATGAAGTAACACTCGCAGTTTGTTTCATTGATTCTTTGAGTGCAGTTTGATTCTTTGGATGAATGCAGTTGAACTCAATGAATGACTGTGTTAAGTTTGTTTCTTTATATCAATGAAAACGAATGATTTATTGAATGTACGATTGCAGTTTGATTGAATAAATGAATGAATGTACTTTGTTTCGTTGAATGAAAGCCTTATGCTCGAGATATTGAATTAATGAGATAAGCTTTAATAATTGAATTAACACGTACAGCTTGTTTCAGTGAATGTATGAGTGCAGTTTGAAACAATGAATGAATGAGTGAATGCAGTTTGTTTTAGTAAGTAAATGAGTGCAGTTTGATTCCTTTAATGTAGGATTTACAAATGTTTCATTCAATCCATAAATAACTTTTCATTCATTGAACGTACGATTGAAGTTAAATTTATTGAATGAATGAATGCTGTTTGTTTCATTGAATGACTGCGTTAGGCTCGAGACATTGCATTGACGAGATAAGCTCTGCTACATGAAGTAACACTCGCAGTTTGTTTCATTGAATCTTTGAGTGCAGTTTGATTCTTTGGATGAATGCAGTTGAACTCAATGAATGACTGTGTTAAGTGTGTTTCTTCATATCAATGAAAACGATTGATTTATTGAATGTACGATTGCAGTTTGATTGAATAACAGAATGAATGTACTTTGTTTCTTTGAATGAAAGGCTTATGCTCGAGATATTGAATTAACGAGATAAGCTTTAATCATTGAATTAACACGTACAGTTTGTTTCAGTGAATGTATGAGTGCAGTTTGAAACAAAGAATGAATGAATGAATGCAGTTTGTTTTAGTAAGTAAATGAGTGCAGTTTGATTCCTATAATGTAGGATTTACGTTTGTTTCAGTAAATTCTTAAATAATTTCATTCATTGACCGTACGATTGAAGTTTTATTTATTCATTCAATGAATGAATGCAGTTTGTTTCATTGAATGACTGCATTAGGCTCGAGACATTGAATTAACGAGATACATGAAGTAACACACGCAGTATGTTCAATTGAATCATTGAGTGCAGTTTGATTCATTGGATGAATGCAGTTGAACGACTGTGTTAAGTTTGTTTCTTTAAATCAATGAAAACGTTTGATTTATTGAATGTACGATTGCGGTTTGATTGAATAAAAGAATGAATGTACTTTGTTTCTTTGAATGAATGCCTTGAGCTCGAGATATTGAATTAACGAGATAAGATTTATACATTGAATTAACACGTGCAGTTTCTTTCAGTGCATGTATGAGTGCAGTTTGAAACAATGAATGAATGAATAAATGCAGTTTGTTTTAGTAAGTAAATTAGTGCAGATTGATTCCTTTAAAGTAGGATTTACGGTTGTTTCATTCAATCCATAAATAACGTTTGATTCTTTGAATGCATGATTCCAGATCGAATCTAGTTTGATTCAAGAATGAATGAATTCAGTTTTCAGTCTTTGAAAGAACGAATTAAGCTTGATAAATTGAATGATTTGGAGAATTTCTACTCATTGAATTACCACTTGCAGTGTGTTTAGTTGAATCAATGAGTAACGTTTCCATCATTGAACGTACGATTGACGTTTTATTTATTCATTGAATGAATGCCTTCTGCTCGAGATATTGAATTAACGAGATAAGCTTTACTCATTGAATTAACACGTACAGTTTGTTTCAGTGAATGTATGAGTGCAGTTTGAAACAATGAATAAATGAATGAATTCAGTTTGTTTTCGTCAGAAAATGAGTGCAGTTTTATTCCTTTAATGTAGGATTTACAAATGTTTCATTCAATCCATAAATAACTTTTCATTCATTGAACGTACGATTGAAGTTAAATTTATTGAATGAATGAATGCTGTTTGTTTCATTGAATGACTGCGTTAGGCTCGAGACATTGCATTGACGAGATAAGCTCTGCTACATGAAGTAACACTCGCAGTTTGTTTCATTGAATCTTTGAGTGCAGTTTGATTCTTTGGATGAATGCAGTTGAACTCAATGAATGACTGTGTTAAGTGTGTTTCTTCATATCAATGAAAACGATTGATTTATTGAATGTACGATTGCAGTTTGATTGAATAACAGAATGAATGTACTTTGTTTCTTTGAATGAAAGGCTTATGCTCGAGATATTGAATTAACGAGATAAGCTTTAATCATTGAATTAACACGTACAGTTTGTTTCAGTGAATGTATGAGTGCAGTTTGAAACAAAGAATGAATGAATGAATGCAGTTTGTTTTAGTAAGTAAATGAGTGCAGTTTGATTCCTATAATGTAGGATTTACGTTTGTTTCAGTAAATTCTTAAATAATTTCATTCATTGACCGTACGATTGAAGTTTTATTTATTCATTCAATGAATGAATGCAGTTTGTTTCATTGAATGACTGCATTAGGCTCGAGACATTGAATTAACGAGATACATGAAGTAACACACGCAGTATGTTCAATTGAATCATTGAGTGCAGTTTGATTCATTGGATGAATGCAGTTGAACGACTGTGTTAAGTTTGTTTCTTTAAATCAATGAAAACGTTTGATTTATTGAATGTACGATTGCGGTTTGATTGAATAAAAGAATGAATGTACTTTGTTTCTTTGAATGAATGCCTTGAGCTCGAGATATTGAATTAACGAGATAAGATTTATACATTGAATTAACACGTGCAGTTTCTTTCAGTGCATGTATGAGTGCAGTTTGAAACAATGAATGAATGAATAAATGCAGTTTGTTTTAGTAAGTAAATTAGTGCAGATTGATTCCTTTAAAGTAGGATTTACGGTTGTTTCATTCAATCCATAAATAACGTTTGATTCTTTGAATGCATGATTCCAGATCGAATCTAGTTTGATTCAAGAATGAATGAATTCAGTTTTCAGTCTTTGAAAGAACGAATTAAGCTTGATAAATTGAATGATTTGGAGAATTTCTACTCATTGAATTACCACTTGCAGTGTGTTTAGTTGAATCAATGAGTAACGTTTCCATCATTGAACGTACGATTGACGTTTTATTTATTCATTGAATGAATGCCTTCTGCTCGAGATATTGAATTAACGAGATAAGCTTTACTCATTGAATTAACACGTACAGTTTGTTTCAGTGAATGTATGAGTGCAGTTTGAAACAATGAATAAATGAATGAATTCAGTTTGTTTTCGTCAGAAAATGAGTGCAGTTTTATTCCTTTAATGTAGGATTTACTAATGTTTCATTCAATCCATAAATAACTTTTCATTCATTGAACGTACGATTGAAGTTTTATTTATTGAATGAATGAATGCAGTTTGTTTCATTGAATGACTGCATTAGGCTCGAGACATTGCATTAACGAGATAAGCTCTGCTACATGAAGTTACACTCGCAGGTTGTTTCATTGAATCTTTGAGTGCAGTTTGGTTCATTGGATGAATGCAGGTGAACTCAATGATTGACTGTGTTAAGTTTGTTTCTTTAAATCAATGAAAACGTTTGATTTATTGAATGTACGATTGCGGTTTGATTGAATAAAAGAATGAATGTACTTTGTTTCTTTGAATGAATGCCTTGAGCTCGAGATATTGAATTAACGAGATAAGATTTATACATTGAATTAACACGTGCAGTTTCTTTCAGTGCATGTATGAGTGCAGTTTGAAACAATGAAAGAATGAATAAATGCAGTTTGTTTTAGTAAGTAAATTAGTGCAGATTGATTCCTTTAAAGTAGGATTTACGGTTGTTTCATTCAATCCATAAATAACGTTTGATTCTTTGAATGCATGATTCCAGATCGAATCTAGTTTGATTCAAGAATGAATGAATTCAGTTTTCAGTCTTTGAAAGAACGAATTAAGCTTGATAAATTGAATGATTTGGAGAATTTCTACTCATTGAATTACCACTTGCAGTGTGTTTAGTTGAATCAATGAGTAACGTTTCCATCATTGAACGTACGATTGACGTTTTATTTATTCATTGAATGAATGCCTTCTGCTCGAGCTATTGAATTAACGAGATAAGCTTTACTCATTGAATTAACACGTACAGTTTGTTTCAGTGTATGAGTGCAGTTTGAAACAATGAATGAATGAATGAATGCAGTTTGTTTTAGTAAGTAAATGAGTGCAGTTTGCTTCCTTTAATGTAGGATTTACTAATGTTTCATTCAATCCATAAATAACTTTTCATTCATTGAACGTACGATTGAAGTTAAATTTATTGAATGAATGAATGCAGTTTGTTTCATTGAATGACTGCATTAGGCTCGAGAAATTGAATTAACGAGAAAAGCTCTGCTACATGGAGTAACACTCGCAGTTTGTCAGTGCATGTATGAGTGCAGTTTGAAACAAAGAATGGATGAATGATTGCCGTTTGTTTTAGTGTGTAAATGAGTGCAGTTTGTTTCTTTTAATGTAGGATTTACAAATGTTTCATTCAATCCTTAAATAACTTCATTCATTGTACGTACGATTGAAGATTTATTTCTTGAATGAATGCAGTTTGTTTCATTGAATGACTGCATTAGGCTCGAGACATTGCATTAACGAGATAAGCTCTGCTACATGAAGTAACACTCGCAGGTTGTTTCATTGAATCTTTGAGTGCAGTTTGATTCATTGGATGAATGCAGGTGAACTCAATGATTGACTGTGTTAAGTTTGTTTCTTTAAATCAATGAAAACGATTGATTTATTGAATGTACGATTGCGGTTTGATTGAATAACAGAATGAATGTACTTTGTTTCTTTGAATGAATGCCTTGAGCTCGAGATATTGAATTAACGAGATAAGCTTTACTCTTTGAATTAACACGTACAGTTTGTTTCAGTGCATGCATGAGTGCAGTTTGAAACAATGAATGAATGAATGAATGCAGTTTGTTTTAGTAAGTAAATGAGTGCAGTTTGATTCCTTTAATGTAGGATTTACGTTTGATTCATTCAATCCATAAATAACTTCATTCATTGAACGTACGATTGAAGTTTTTTTTATTGAATGAATGCAGTTAGTTTCATTGAATGACTGCATTAGGGTCGAGAGATTGAATTAACGAGATAAGCTCTGCTACATGAAGTAACACTCGCAGTTTGTTTCATTGATTCTTTGAGTGCAGTTTGATTCTTTGGATGAATGCAGTTGAACTCAATGAATGACTGTGTTAAGTTTGTTTCTTTATATCAATGAAAACGAATGATTTATTGAATGTACGATTGCAGTTTGATTGAATAAATGAATGAATGTACTTTGTTTCGTTGAATGAAAGCCTTATGCTCGAGATATTGAATTAATGAGATAAGCTTTAATAATTGAATTAACACGTACAGTTTGTTTCAGTGAATGTATGAGTGCAGTTTGAAACAATGAATGAATGAGTGAATGCAGTTTGTTTTAGTAAGTAAATGAGTGCAGTTTGATTCCTTTAATGTAGGATTTACAAATGTTTCATTCAATCCATAAATAACTTTTCATTCATTGAACGTACGATTGAAGTTAAATTTATTGAATGAATGAATGCTGTTTGTTTCATTGAATGACTGCGTTAGGCTCGAGACATTGCATTGACGAGATAAGCTCTGCTACATGAAGTAACACTCGCAGTTTGTTTCATTGATTCTTTGAGTGCAGTTTGATTCTTTGGATGAATGCAGTTGAACTCAATGAATGACTGTGTTAAGTGTGTTTCTTCATATCAATGAAAACGATTGATTTATTGAATGTACGATTGCAGTTTGATTGAATAACAGAATGAATGTACTTTGTTTCTTTGAATGAAAGGCTTATGCTCGAGATATTGAATTAACGAGATAAGCTTTAATCATTGAATTAACACGTACAGTTTGTTTCAGTGAATGTATGAGTGCAGTTTGAAACAAAGAATGAATGAATGAATGCAGTTTGTTTTAGTAAGTAAATGAGTGCAGTTTGATTCCTATAATGTAGGATTTACGTTTGTTTCAGTAAATCCATAAATAATTTCATTCATTGACCGTACGATTGAAGTTTTATTTATTCATTCATTGATTGAATGCAGTTTGTTTCATTGAATGACTGCATTAGGCTCGAGACATTGAATTAACGAGATACATGAAGTAACACACGCAGTATGTTCAATTGAATCATTGAGTGCAGTTTGATTCATTGGATGAATGCAGTTGAACGACTGTGTTAAGTTTGTTTCTTTAAATCAATGAAAACGTTTGATTTATTGAATGTACGATTGCGGTTTGATTGAATAAAAGAATGAATGTACTTTGTTTCTTTGAATGAATGCCTTGAGCTCGAGATATTGAATTAACGAGATAAGATTTATACATTGAATTAACACGTGCAGTTTGTTTCAGTGAATGTATGAGTGCAGTTTGAAACAAAGAATGAATGAATGAATGCAGTTTGTTTTAGTAAGTAAATGAGTGCAGTTTGATTCCTATAATGTAGGATTTACGTTTGTTTCAGTAAATTCTTAAATAATTTCATTCATTGACCGTACGATTGAAGTTTTATTTATTCATTCAATGAATGAATGCAGTTTGTTTCATTGAATGACTGCATTAGGCTCGAGACATTGAATTAACGAGATACATGAAGTAACACACGCAGTATGTTCAATTGAATCATTGAGTGCAGTTTGATTCATTGGATGAATGCAGTTGAACGACTGTGTTAAGTTTGTTTCTTTAAATCAATGAAAACGTTTGATTTATTGAATGTACGATTGCGGTTTGATTGAATAAAAGAATGAATGTACTTTGTTTCTTTGAATGAATGCCTTGAGCTCGAGATATTGAATTAACGAGATAAGATTTATACATTGAATTAACACGTGCAGTTTCTTTCAGTGCATGTATGAGTGCAGTTTGAAACAATGAATGAATGAATAAATGCAGTTTGTTTTAGTAAGTAAATTAGTGCAGATTGATTCCTTTAAAGTAGGATTTACGGTTGTTTCATTCAATCCATAAATAACGTTTGATTCTTTGAATGCATGATTCCAGATCGAATCTAGTTTGATTCAAGAATGAATGAATTCAGTTTTCAGTCTTTGAAAGAACGAATTAAGCTTGATAAATTGAATGATTTGGAGAATTTCTACTCATTGAATTACCACTTGCAGTGTGTTTAGTTGAATCAATGAGTAACGTTTCCATCATTGAACGTACGATTGACGTTTTATTTATTCATTGAATGAATGCCTTCTGCTCGAGATATTGAATTAACGAGATAAGCTTTACTCATTGAATTAACACGTACAGTTTGTTTCAGTGAATGTATGAGTGCAGTTTGAAACAATGAATAAATGAATGAATTCAGTTTGTTTTCGTCAGAAAATGAGTGCAGTTTTATTCCTTTAATGTAGGATTTACTAATGTTTCATTCAATCCATAAATAACTTTTCATTCATTGAACGTACGATTGAAGTTTTATTTATTGAATGAATGAATGCAGTTTGTTTCATTGAATGACTGCATTAGGCTCGAGACATTGCATTAACGAGATAAGCTCTGCTACATGAAGTTACACTCGCAGGTTGTTTCATTGAATCTTTGAGTGCAGTTTGGTTCATTGGATGAATGCAGGTGAACTCAATGATTGACTGTGTTAAGTTTGTTTCTTTAAATCAATGAAAACGTTTGATTTATTGAATGTACGATTGCGGTTTGATTGAATAAAAGAATGAATGTACTTTGTTTCTTTGAATGAATGCCTTGAGCTCGAGATATTGAATTAACGAGATAAGATTTATACATTGAATTAACACGTGCAGTTTCTTTCAGTGCATGTATGAGTGCAGTTTGAAACAATGAAAGAATGAATAAATGCAGTTTGTTTTAGTAAGTAAATTAGTGCAGATTGATTCCTTTAAAGTAGGATTTACGGTTGTTTCATTCAATCCATAAATAACGTTTGATTCTTTGAATGCATGATTCCAGATCGAATCTAGTTTGATTCAAGAATGAATGAATTCAGTTTTCAGTCTTTGAAAGAACGAATTAAGCTTGATAAATTGAATGATTTGGAGAATTTCTACTCATTGAATTACCACTTGCAGTGTGTTTAGTTGAATCAATGAGTAACGTTTCCATCATTGAACGTACGATTGACGTTTTATTTATTCATTGAATGAATGCCTTCTGCTCGAGCTATTGAATTAACGAGATAAGCTTTACTCATTGAATTAACACGTACAGTTTGTTTCAGTGTATGAGTGCAGTTTGAAACAATGAATGAATGAATGAATGCAGTTTGTTTTAGTAAGTAAATGAGTGCAGTTTGCTTCCTTTAATGTAGGATTTACTAATGTTTCATTCAATCCATAAATAACTTTTCATTCATTGAACGTACGATTGAAGTTAAATTTATTGAATGAATGAATGCAGTTTGTTTCATTGAATGACTGCATTAGGCTCGAGAAATTGAATTAACGAGAAAAGCTCTGCTACATGGAGTAACACTCGCAGTTTGTCAGTGCATGTATGAGTGCAGTTTGAAACAAAGAATGGATGAATGATTGCCGTTTGTTTTAGTATGTAAATGAGTGCAGTTTGTTTCTTTTAATGTAGGATTTACAAATGTTTCATTCAATCCTTAAATAACTTCATTCATTGTACGTACGATTGAAGATTTATTTCTTGAATGAATGCAGTTTGTTTCATTGAATGACTGCATTAGGCTCGAGACATTGCATTAACGAGATAAGCTCTGCTACATGAAGTAACACTCGCAGGTTGTTTCATTGAATCTTTGAGTGCAGTTTGATTCATTGGATGAATGCAGGTGAACTCAATGATTGACTGTGTTAAGTTTGTTTCTTTAAATCAATGAAAACGATTGATTTATTGAATGTACGATTGCGGTTTGATTGAATAACAGAATGAATGTACTTTGTTTCTTTGAATGAATGCCTTGAGCTCGAGATATTGAATTAACGAGATAAGCTTTACTCTTTGAATTAACACGTACAGTTTGTTTCAGTGCATGCATGAGTGCAGTTTGAAACAATGAATGAATGAATGAATGCAGTTTGTTTTAGTAAATAAATGAGTGCAGTTTGATTCCTTTAATGTAGGATTTACGTTTGTTTCATTCAATCCAAAGAATCCGTTTGATTCTTTGAATGCATGATTCCAGCTCGAATCTAGATTTATTCAAGAATGAATTAATTCAGTTTTCAGTCTTTGAAAGAATGAATTAAGCTTGTTAAATTGAATGAATTAGAGAATTTTTACTCATTGAATTACGATTTGCAGTGTGTTTAATTGAATCAATGAGTAACGTTTCAATCATTGAACGTACGAATGAAGTTTTATTTATTCATTGAATGAATGCCTTAAGCTCGAGCTATTGA
This sequence comes from Chiloscyllium plagiosum, assembly GCF_037043375.1. Classification (NCBI taxonomy): domain Eukaryota; kingdom Metazoa; phylum Chordata; class Chondrichthyes; order Orectolobiformes; family Hemiscylliidae; genus Chiloscyllium; species Chiloscyllium plagiosum. The sequence goes on from NW_028270177.1 coordinate 44,211,879, forward strand.
ATTAACGAGATAAGCTTTACTCATTGAATTAACACGTACAGTTTGTTTCAGTGAATGTATGAGTGCAGTTTGAAACAATGAATAAATGAATGAATTCAGTTTGTTTTAGTAAGAAAATGAGTGCAGTTTGATTCTTTTAATGTAGGATTTACTAATGTTTCATTCAATCCATAAATAACTTTTCATTCATTGAACGTACGATTGAAGTTTTTTTTATTGAATGAATGCAGTTTGTTTCATTTAAAGACTGCATTAGGCTCGAGAAATTGAATTAACGAGAAAAGCTCTGCTACATGGAGTAACACTCGCAGTTTGTCAGTGCATGTATGAGTGCAGTTTGAAAAAAAGAATGGATGAATGATTGCCGTTTGTTTTAGTATGTAAATGAGTGCAGTTTGATTCCTTTAATGTAGGATTTACGTTTGATTCATTCAATCCATAAATAACTTCATTCATTGAACGTACGATTGAAGTTTTTTTTTAATGAATGAATGAATGCAGTTTGTTTCATTTAAAGACTGCATTAGGCTCGAGAAATTGAATTAACGAGAAAAGCTCTGCTACATGGAGTAACACTCGCAGTTTGTCAGTGCATGTATGAGTGCAGTTTGAAAAAAAGAATGGATGAATGATTGCCGTTTGTTTTAGTATGTAAATGAGTGCAGTTTGATTCCTTTAATATAGGATTTACGTTTGATTCATTCAATCCATAAATAACTTCATTCATTGAACGTACGATTGAAGTTTTTTTTTAATGAATGAATGAATGCAGTTAGTTTCATTGAATGACTGCATTAGGGTCGAGAGATTGAATTAACGAGATAAGCTCTGCTACATGAAGTAACACTCGCAGATTGTTTCATTGAATCTTTGAGTGCAGTTTGATTCTTTGGATGAATGCAGTTGAACTCAATGAATGACTGTGTAAAGTTTGTTTCTTTACATCAATGAAAACGATTGATTTATTGAATGTACGATTGCAGTTTGATTGAATAAATGAATGAATGTACTTTGTTTCTTTGAATGAAAGCCTTATGCTCGAGATATTGAATTAACGAGATAAGCTTTAATCATTGAATTAACACGTACAGTTTGTTTCAGTGAATGTATGAGTGCAGTTTAAAACAATGAATGAATGAATGAATGCAGTTTGTTTTAGTAAGTAAATGAGTGCAGTTTGATTCCTTCAATGTAGGATTTACGTTTGATTCATTCAATCCATAAATAACTTCATTCATTGAACGTACGATTGAAGTTTTTTTTTATTGAATGAATGCAGTTAGTTTCATTGAATGACTGCATTAGGGTCGAGAGATTGAATTAACGAGATAAGCTCTGCTACATGAAGTAACACTCGCAGTTTGTTTCATTGATTCTTTGAGTGCAGTTTGATTCTTTGGATGAATGCAGTTGAACTCAATGAATGACTGTGTTAAGTTTGTTTCTTTATATCAATGAAAACGAATGATTTATTGAATGTACGATTGCAGTTTGATTGAATAAATGAATGAATGTACTTTGTTTCGTTGAATGAAAGCCTTATGCTCGAGATATTGAATTAATGAGATAAGCTTTAATAATTGAATTAACACGTACAGCTTGTTTCAGTGAATGTATGAGTGCAGTTTGAAACAATGAATGAATGAGTGAATGCAGTTTGTTTTAGTAAGTAAATGAGTGCAGTTTGATTCCTTTAATGTAGGATTTACAAATGTTTCATTCAATCCATAAATAACTTTTCATTCATTGAACGTACGATTGAAGTTAAATTTATTGAATGAATGAATGCTGTTTGTTTCATTGAATGACTGCGTTAGGCTCGAGACATTGCATTGACGAGATAAGCTCTGCTACATGAAGTAACACTCGCAGTTTGTTTCATTGAATCTTTGAGTGCAGTTTGATTCTTTGGATGAATGCAGTTGAACTCAATGAATGACTGTGTTAAGTGTGTTTCTTCATATCAATGAAAACGATTGATTTATTGAATGTACGATTGCAGTTTGATTGAATAACAGAATGAATGTACTTTGTTTCTTTGAATGAAAGGCTTATGCTCGAGATATTGAATTAACGAGATAAGCTTTAATCATTGAATTAACACGTACAGTTTGTTTCAGTGAATGTATGAGTGCAGTTTGAAACAAAGAATGAATGAATGAATGCAGTTTGTTTTAGTAAGTAAATGAGTGCAGTTTGATTCCTATAATGTAGGATTTACGTTTGTTTCAGTAAATTCTTAAATAATTTCATTCATTGACCGTACGATTGAAGTTTTATTTATTCATTCAATGAATGAATGCAGTTTGTTTCATTGAATGACTGCATTAGGCTCGAGACATTGAATTAACGAGATACATGAAGTAACACACGCAGTATGTTCAATTGAATCATTGAGTGCAGTTTGATTCATTGGATGAATGCAGTTGAACGACTGTGTTAAGTTTGTTTCTTTAAATCAATGAAAACGTTTGATTTATTGAATGTACGATTGCGGTTTGATTGAATAAAAGAATGAATGTACTTTGTTTCTTTGAATGAATGCCTTGAGCTCGAGATATTGAATTAACGAGATAAGATTTATACATTGAATTAACACGTGCAGTTTCTTTCAGTGCATGTATGAGTGCAGTTTGAAACAATGAATGAATGAATAAATGCAGTTTGTTTTAGTAAGTAAATTAGTGCAGATTGATTCCTTTAAAGTAGGATTTACGGTTGTTTCATTCAATCCATAAATAACGTTTGATTCTTTGAATGCATGATTCCAGATCGAATCTAGTTTGATTCAAGAATGAATGAATTCAGTTTTCAGTCTTTGAAAGAACGAATTAAGCTTGATAAATTGAATGATTTGGAGAATTTCTACTCATTGAATTACCACTTGCAGTGTGTTTAGTTGAATCAATGAGTAACGTTTCCATCATTGAACGTACGATTGACGTTTTATTTATTCATTGAATGAATGCCTTCTGCTCGAGATATTGAATTAACGAGATAAGCTTTACTCATTGAATTAACACGTACAGTTTGTTTCAGTGAATGTATGAGTGCAGTTTGAAACAATGAATAAATGAATGAATTCAGTTTGTTTTCGTCAGAAAATGAGTGCAGTTTTATTCCTTTAATGTAGGATTTACTAATGTTTCATTCAATCCATAAATAACTTTTCATTCATTGAACGTACGATTGAAGTTTTATTTATTGAATGAATGAATGCAGTTTGTTTCATTGAATGACTGCATTAGGCTCGAGACATTGCATTAACGAGATAAGCTCTGCTACATGAAGTTACACTCGCAGGTTGTTTCATTGAATCTTTGAGTGCAGTTTGGTTCATTGGATGAATGCAGGTGAACTCAATGATTGACTGTGTTAAGTTTGTTTCTTTAAATCAATGAAAACGTTTGATTTATTGAATGTACGATTGCGGTTTGATTGAATAAAAGAATGAATGTACTTTGTTTCTTTGAATGAATGCCTTGAGCTCGAGATATTGAATTAACGAGATAAGATTTATACATTGAATTAACACGTGCAGTTTCTTTCAGTGCATGTATGAGTGCAGTTTGAAACAATGAAAGAATGAATAAATGCAGTTTGTTTTAGTAAGTAAATTAGTGCAGATTGATTCCTTTAAAGTAGGATTTACGGTTGTTTCATTCAATCCATAAATAACGTTTGATTCTTTGAATGCATGATTCCAGATCGAATCTAGTTTGATTCAAGAATGAATGAATTCAGTTTTCAGTCTTTGAAAGAACGAATTAAGCTTGATAAATTGAATGATTTGGAGAATTTCTACTCATTGAATTACCACTTGCAGTGTGTTTAGTTGAATCAATGAGTAACGTTTCCATCATTGAACGTACGATTGACGTTTTATTTATTCATTGAATGAATGCCTTCTGCTCGAGCTATTGAATTAACGAGATAAGCTTTACTCATTGAATTAACACGTACAGTTTGTTTCAGTGTATGAGTGCAGTTTGAAACAATGAATGAATGAATGAATGCAGTTTGTTTTAGTAAGTAAATGAGTGCAGTTTGCTTCCTTTAATGTAGGATTTACTAATGTTTCATTCAATCCATAAATAACTTTTCATTCATTGAACGTACGATTGAAGTTAAATTTATTGAATGAATGAATGCAGTTTGTTTCATTGAATGACTGCATTAGGCTCGAGAAATTGAATTAACGAGAAAAGCTCTGCTACATGGAGTAACACTCGCAGTTTGTCAGTGCATGTATGAGTGCAGTTTGAAACAAAGAATGGATGAATGATTGCCGTTTGTTTTAGTGTGTAAATGAGTGCAGTTTGTTTCTTTTAATGTAGGATTTACAAATGTTTCATTCAATCCTTAAATAACTTCATTCATTGTACGTACGATTGAAGATTTATTTCTTGAATGAATGCAGTTTGTTTCATTGAATGACTGCATTAGGCTCGAGACATTGCATTAACGAGATAAGCTCTGCTACATGAAGTAACACTCGCAGGTTGTTTCATTGAATCTTTGAGTGCAGTTTGATTCATTGGATGAATGCAGGTGAACTCAATGATTGACTGTGTTAAGTTTGTTTCTTTAAATCAATGAAAACGATTGATTTATTGAATGTACGATTGCGGTTTGATTGAATAACAGAATGAATGTACTTTGTTTCTTTGAATGAATGCCTTGAGCTCGAGATATTGAATTAACGAGATAAGCTTTACTCTTTGAATTAACACGTACAGTTTGTTTCAGTGCATGCATGAGTGCAGTTTGAAACAATGAATGAATGAATGAATGCAGTTTGTTTTAGTAAGTAAATGAGTGCAGTTTGATTCCTTTAATGTAGGATTTACGTTTGATTCATTCAATCCATAAATAACTTCATTCATTGAACGTACGATTGAAGTTTTTTTTATTGAATGAATGCAGTTAGTTTCATTGAATGACTGCATTAGGGTCGAGAGATTGAATTAACGAGATAAGCTCTGCTACATGAAGTAACACTCGCAGTTTGTTTCATTGATTCTTTGAGTGCAGTTTGATTCTTTGGATGAATGCAGTTGAACTCAATGAATGACTGTGTTAAGTTTGTTTCTTTATATCAATGAAAACGAATGATTTATTGAATGTACGATTGCAGTTTGATTGAATAAATGAATGAATGTACTTTGTTTCGTTGAATGAAAGCCTTATGCTCGAGATATTGAATTAATGAGATAAGCTTTAATAATTGAATTAACACGTACAGTTTGTTTCAGTGAATGTATGAGTGCAGTTTGAAACAATGAATGAATGAGTGAATGCAGTTTGTTTTAGTAAGTAAATGAGTGCAGTTTGATTCCTTTAATGTAGGATTTACAAATGTTTCATTCAATCCATAAATAACTTTTCATTCATTGAACGTACGATTGAAGTTAAATTTATTGAATGAATGAATGCTGTTTGTTTCATTGAATGACTGCGTTAGGCTCGAGACATTGCATTGACGAGATAAGCTCTGCTACATGAAGTAACACTCGCAGTTTGTTTCATTGATTCTTTGAGTGCAGTTTGATTCTTTGGATGAATGCAGTTGAACTCAATGAATGACTGTGTTAAGTGTGTTTCTTCATATCAATGAAAACGATTGATTTATTGAATGTACGATTGCAGTTTGATTGAATAACAGAATGAATGTACTTTGTTTCTTTGAATGAAAGGCTTATGCTCGAGATATTGAATTAACGAGATAAGCTTTAATCATTGAATTAACACGTACAGTTTGTTTCAGTGAATGTATGAGTGCAGTTTGAAACAAAGAATGAATGAATGAATGCAGTTTGTTTTAGTAAGTAAATGAGTGCAGTTTGATTCCTATAATGTAGGATTTACGTTTGTTTCAGTAAATCCATAAATAATTTCATTCATTGACCGTACGATTGAAGTTTTATTTATTCATTCATTGATTGAATGCAGTTTGTTTCATTGAATGACTGCATTAGGCTCGAGACATTGAATTAACGAGATACATGAAGTAACACACGCAGTATGTTCAATTGAATCATTGAGTGCAGTTTGATTCATTGGATGAATGCAGTTGAACGACTGTGTTAAGTTTGTTTCTTTAAATCAATGAAAACGTTTGATTTATTGAATGTACGATTGCGGTTTGATTGAATAAAAGAATGAATGTACTTTGTTTCTTTGAATGAATGCCTTGAGCTCGAGATATTGAATTAACGAGATAAGATTTATACATTGAATTAACACGTGCAGTTTCTTTCAGTGCATGTATGAGTGCAGTTTGAAACAATGAATGAATGAATAAATGCAGTTTGTTTTAGTAAGTAAATTAGTGCAGATTGATTCCTTTAAAGTAGGATTTACGGTTGTTTCATTCAATCCATAAATAACGTTTGATTCTTTGAATGCATGATTCCAGATCGAATCTAGTTTGATTCAAGAATGAATGAATTCAGTTTTCAGTCTTTGAAAGAACGAATTAAGCTTGATAAATTGAATGATTTGGAGAATTTCTACTCATTGAATTACCACTTGCAGTGTGTTTAGTTGAATCAATGAGTAACGTTTCCATCATTGAACGTACGATTGACGTTTTATTTATTCATTGAATGAATGCCTTCTGCTCGAGATATTGAATTAACGAGATAAGCTTTACTCATTGAATTAACACGTACAGTTTGTTTCAGTGAATGTATGAGTGCAGTTTGAAACAATGAATAAATGAATGAATTCAGTTTGTTTTCGTCAGAAAATGAGTGCAGTTTTATTCCTTTAATGTAGGATTTACTAATGTTTCATTCAATCCATAAATAACTTTTCATTCATTGAACGTACGATTGAAGTTTTATTTATTGAATGAATGAATGCAGTTTGTTTCATTGAATGACTGCATTAGGCTCGAGACATTGCATTAACGAGATAAGCTCTGCTACATGAAGTTACACTCGCAGGTTGTTTCATTGAATCTTTGAGTGCAGTTTGGTTCATTGGATGAATGCAGGTGAACTCAATGATTGACTGTGTTAAGTTTGTTTCTTTAAATCAATGAAAACGTTTGATTTATTGAATGTACGATTGCGGTTTGATTGAATAAAAGAATGAATGTACTTTGTTTCTTTGAATGAATGCCTTGAGCTCGAGATATTGAATTAACGAGATAAGATTTATACATTGAATTAACACGTGCAGTTTCTTTCAGTGCATGTATGAGTGCAGTTTGAAACAATGAAAGAATGAATAAATGCAGTTTGTTTTAGTAAGTAAATTAGTGCAGATTGATTCCTTTAAAGTAGGATTTACGGTTGTTTCATTCAATCCATAAATAACGTTTGATTCTTTGAATGCATGATTCCAGATCGAATCTAGTTTGATTCAAGAATGAATGAATTCAGTTTTCAGTCTTTGAAAGAACGAATTAAGCTTGATAAATTGAATGATTTGGAGAATTTCTACTCATTGAATTACCACTTGCAGTGTGTTTAGATGAATCAATGAGTAACGTTTCCATCATTGAACGTACGATTGACGTTTTATTTATTCATTGAATGAATGCCTTCTGCTCGAGCTATTGAATTAACGAGATAAGCTTTACTCATTGAATTAACACGTACAGTTTGTTTCAGTGTATGAGTGCAGTTTGAAACAATGAATGAATGAATGAATGCAGTTTGTTTTAGTAAGTAAATGAGTGCAGTTTGCTTCCTTTAATGTAGGATTTACTAATGTTTCATTCAATCCATAAATAACTTTTCATTCATTGAACGTACGATTGAAGTTAAATTTATTGAATGAATGAATGCAGTTTGTTTCATTGAATGACTGCATTAGGCTCGAGAAATTGAATTAACGAGAAAAGCTCTGCTACATGGAGTAACACTCGCAGTTTGTCAGTGCATGTATGAGTGCAGTTTGAAACAAAGAATGGATGAATGATTGCCGTTTGTTTTAGTATGTAAATGAGTGCAGTTTGTTTCTTTTAATGTAGGATTTACAAATGTTTCATTCAATCCTTAAATAACTTCATTCATTGTACGTACGATTGAAGATTTATTTCTTGAATGAATGCAGTTTGTTTCATTGAATGACTGCATTAGGCTCGAGACATTGCATTAACGAGATAAGCTCTGCTACATGAAGTAACACTCGCAGGTTGTTTCATTGAATCTTTGAGTGCAGTTTGATTCATTGGATGAATGCAGGTGAACTCAATGATTGACTGTGTTAAGTTTGTTTCTTTAAATCAATGAAAACGATTGATTTATTGAATGTACGATTGCGGTTTGATTGAATAACAGAATGAATGTACTTTGTTTCTTTGAATGAATGCCTTGAGCTCGAGATATTGAATTAACGAGATAAGCTTTACTCTTTGAATTAACACGTACAGTTTGTTTCAGTGCATGCATGAGTGCAGTTTGAAACAATGAATGAATGAATGAATGCAGTTTGTTTTAGTAAGTAAATGAGTGCAGTTTGATTCCTTTAATGTAGGATTTACGTTTGATTCATTCAATCCATAAATAACTTCATTCATTGAACGTACGATTGAAGTTTTTTTTATTGAATGAATGCAGTTAGTTTCATTGAATGACTGCATTAGGGTCGAGAGATTGAATTAACGAGATAAGCTCTGCTACATGAAGTAACACTCGCAGTTTGTTTCATTGATTCTTTGAGTGCAGTTTGATTCTTTGGATGAATGCAGTTGAACTCAATGAATGACTGTGTTAAGTTTGTTTCTTTATATCAATGAAAACGAATGATTTATTGAATGTACGATTGCAGTTTGATTGAATAAATGAATGAATGTACTTTGTTTCGTTGAATGAAAGCCTTATGCTCGAGATATTGAATTAATGAGATAAGCTTTAATAATTGAATTAACACGTACAGTTTGTTTCAGTGAATGTATGAGTGCAGTTTGAAACAATGAATGAATGAGTGAATGCAGTTTGTTTTAGTAAGTAAATGAGTGCAGTTTGATTCCTTTAATGTAGGATTTACAAATGTTTCATTCAATCCATAAATAACTTTTCATTCATTGAACGTACGATTGAAGTTAAATTTATTGAATGAATGAATGCTGTTTGTTTCATTGAATGACTGCGTTAGGCTCGAGACATTGCATTGACGAGATAAGCTCTGCTACATGAAGTAACACTCGCAGTTTGTTTCATTGATTCTTTGAGTGCAGTTTGATTCTTTGGATGAATGCAGTTGAACTCAATGAATGACTGTGTTAAGTGTGTTTCTTCATATCAATGAAAACGATTGATTTATTGAATGTACGATTGCAGTTTGATTGAATAACAGAATGAATGTACTTTGTTTCTTTGAATGAAAGGCTTATGCTCGAGATATTGAATTAACGAGATAAGCTTTAATCATTGAATTAACACGTACAGTTTGTTTCAGTGAATGTATGAGTGCAGTTTGAAACAAAGAATGAATGAATGAATGCAGTTTGTTTTAGTAAGTAAATGAGTGCAGTTTGATTCCTATAATGTAGGATTTACGTTTGTTTCAGTAAATCCATAAATAATTTCATTCATTGACCGTACGATTGAAGTTTTATTTATTCATTCATTGATTGAATGCAGTTTGTTTCATTGAATGACTGCATTAGGCTCGAGACATTGAATTAACGAGATACATGAAGTAACACACGCAGTATGTTCAATTGAATCATTGAGTGCAGTTTGATTCATTGGATGAATGCAGTTGAACGACTGTGTTAAGTTTGTTTCTTTAAATCAATGAAAACGTTTGATTTATTGAATGTACGATTGCGGTTTGATTGAATAAAAGAATGAATGTACTTTGTTTCTTTGAATGAATGCCTTGAGCTCGAGATATTGAATTAACGAGATAAGATTTATACATTGAATTAACACGTGCAGTTTCTTTCAGTGCATGTATGAGTGCAGTTTGAAACAATGAAAGAATGAATAAATGCAGTTTGTTTTAGTAAGTAAATTAGTGCAGATTGATTCCTTTAAAGTAGGATTTACGGTTGTTTCATTCAATCCATAAATAACGTTTGATTCTTTGAATGCATGATTCCAGATCGAATCTAGTTTGATTCAAGAATGAATGAATTCAGTTTTCAGTCTTTGAAAGAACGAATTAAGCTTGATAAATTGAATGATTTGGAGAATTTCTACTCATTGAATTACCACTTGCAGTGTGTTTAGTTGAATCAATGAGTAACGTTTCCATCATTGAACGTACGATTGACGTTTTATTTATTCATTGAATGAATGCCTTCTGCTCGAGCTATTGAATTAACGAGATAAGCTTTACTCATTGAATTAACACGTACAGTTTGTTTCAGTGTATGAGTGCAGTTTGAAACAATGAATGAATGAATGAATGCAGTTTGTTTTAGTAAGTAAATGAGTGCAGTTTGCTTCCTTTAATGTAGGATTTACTAATGTTTCATTCAATCCATAAATAACTTTTCATTCATTGAACGTACGATTGAAGTTAAATTTATTGAATGAATGAATGCAGTTTGTTTCATTGAATGACTGCATTAGGCTCGAGAAATTGAATTAACGAGAAAAGCTCTGCTACATGGAGTAACACTCGCAGTTTGTCAGTGCATGTATGAGTGCAGTTTGAAACAAAGAATGGATGAATGATTGCCGTTTGTTTTAGTATGTAAATGAGTGCAGTTTGTTTCTTTTAATGTAGGATTTACAAATGTTTCATTCAATCCTTAAATAACTTCATTCATTGTACGTACGATTGAAGATTTATTTCTTGAATGAATGCAGTTTGTTTCATTGAATGACTGCATTAGGCTCGAGACATTGCATTAACGAGATAAGCTCTGCTACATGAAGTAACACTCGCAGGTTGTTTCATTGAATCTTTGAGTGCAGTTTGATTCATTGGATGAATGCAGGTGAACTCAATGATTGACTGTGTTAAGTTTGTTTCTTTAAATCAATGAAAACGATTGATTTATTGAATGTACGATTGCGGTTTGATTGAATAACAGAATGAATGTACTTTGTTTCTTTGAATGAATGCCTTGAGCTCGAGATATTGAATTAACGAGATAAGCTTTACTCTTTGAATTAACACGTACAGTTTGTTTCAGTGCATGCATGAGTGCAGTTTGAAACAATGAATGAATGAATGAATGCAGTTTGTTTTAGTAAATAAATGAGTGCAGTTTGATTCCTTTAATGTAGGATTTACGTTTGTTTCATTCAATCCAAAGAATCCGTTTGATTCTTTGAATGCATGATTCCAGCTCGAATCTAGATTTATTCAAGAATGAATTAATTCAGTTTTCAGTCTTTGAAAGAATGAATTAAGCTTGTTAAATTGAATGAATTAGAGAATTTTTACTCATTGAATTACGATTTGCAGTGTGTTTAATTGAATCAATGAGTAACGTTTCAATCATTGAACGTACGAATGAAGTTTTATTTATTCATTGAATGAATGCCTTAAGCTCGAGCTATTGAGTTAACGAGATAAGCTTTACTCATTGAATTAACACGTACAGTTTGTTTCAGTGAATGTATGAGTGCAGTTTGAAACAATGAATAAATGAATGAATTCAGTTTGTTTTAGTAAGAAAATGAGTGCAGTTTGATTCTTTTAATGTAGGATTTACTAATGTTTCATTCAATCCATAAATAACTTTTCATTCATTGAACGTACGATTGAAGTTTTTTTTATTGAATGAATGAATGCAGTTTGTTTCATTTAAAGACTGCATTAGGCTCGAGAAATTGAATTAACGAGAAAAGCTCTGCTACATGGAGTAACACTCGCAGTTTGTCAGTGCATGTATGAGTGCAGTTTGAAAAAAAGAATGGATGAATGATTGCCGTTTGTTTTAGTATGTAAATGAGTGCAGTTTGATTCCTTTAATGTAGGATTTACGTTTGATTCATTCAATCCATAAATAACTTCATTCATTGAACGTACGATTGAAGTTTTTTTTTAATGAATGAATGAATGCAGTTTGTTTCATTTAAAGACTGCATTAGGCTCGAGAAATTGAATTAACGAGAAAAGCTCTGCTACATGGAGTAACACTCGCAGTTTGTCAGTGCATGTATGAGTGCAGTTTGAAAAAAAGAATGGATGAATGATTGCCGTTTGTTTTAGTATGTAAATGAGTGCAGTTTGATTCCTTTAATGTAGGATTTACGTTTGATTCATTCAATCCATAAATAACTTCATTCATTGAACGTACGATTGAAGTTTTTTTTTAATGAATGAATGAATGCAGTTAGTTTCATTGAATGACTGCATTAGGGTCGAGAGATTGAATTAACGAGATAAGCTCTGCTACATGAAGTAACACTCGCAGATTGTTTCATTGAATCTTTGAGTGCAGTTTGATTCTTTGGATGAATGCAGTTGAACTCAATGAATGACTGTGTAAAGTTTGTTTCTTTACATCAATGAAAACGATTGATTTATTGAATGTACGATTGCAGTTTGATTGAATAAATGAATGAATGTACTTTGTTTCTTTGAATGAAAGCCTTATGCTCGAGATATTGAATTAACGAGATAAGCTTTAATCATTGAATTAACACGTACAGTTTGTTTCAGTGAATGTATGAGTGCAGTTTAAAACAATGAATGAATGAATGAATGCAGTTTGTTTTAGTAAGTAAATGAGTGCAGTTTGATTCCTTCAATGTAGGATTTACGTTTGATTCATTCAATCCATAAATAACTTCATTCATTGAACGTACGATTGAAGTTTTTTTTTATTGAATGAATGCAGTTAGTTTCATTGAATGACTGCATTAGGGTCGAGAGATTGAATTAACGAGATAAGCTCTGCTACATGAAGTAACACTCGCAGTTTGTTTCATTGATTCTTTGAGTGCAGTTTGATTCTTTGGATGAATGCAGTTGAACTCAATGAATGACTGTGTTAAGTTTGTTTCTTTATATCAATGAAAACGAATGATTTATTGAATGTACGATTGCAGTTTGATTGAATAAATGAATGAATGTACTTTGTTTCGTTGAATGAAAGCCTTATGCTCGAGATATTGAATTAATGAGATAAGCTTTAATAATTGAATTAACACGTACAGCTTGTTTCAGTGAATGTATGAGTGCAGTTTGAAACAATGAATGAATGAGTGAATGCAGTTTGTTTTAGTAAGTAAATGAGTGCAGTTTGATTCCTTTAATGTAGGATTTACAAATGTTTCATTCAATCCATAAATAACTTTTCATTCATTGAACGTACGATTGAAGTTAAATTTATTGAATGAATGAATGCTGTTTGTTTCATTGAATGACTGCGTTAGGCTCGAGACATTGCATTGACGAGATAAGCTCTGCTACATGAAGTAACACTCGCAGTTTGTTTCATTGAATCTTTGAGTGCAGTTTGATTCTTTGGATGAATGCAGTTGAACTCAATGAATGACTGTGTTAAGTGTGTTTCTTCATATCAATGAAAACGATTGATTTATTGAATGTACGATTGCAGTTTGATTGAATAACAGAATGAATGTACTTTGTTTCTTTGAATGAAAGGCTTATGCTCGAGATATTGAATTAACGAGATAAGCTTTAATCATTGAATTAACACGTACAGTTTGTTTCAGTGAATGTATGAGTGCAGTTTGAAACAAAGAATGAATGAATGAATGCAGTTTGTTTTAGTAAGTAAATGAGTGCAGTTTGATTCCTATAATGTAGGATTTACGTTTGTTTCAGTAAATTCTTAAATAATTTCATTCATTGACCGTACGATTGAAGTTTTATTTATTCATTCAATGAATGAATGCAGTTTGTTTCATTGAATGACTGCATTAGGCTCGAGACATTGAATTAACGAGATACATGAAGTAACACACGCAGTATGTTCAATTGAATCATTGAGTGCAGTTTGATTCATTGGATGAATGCAGTTGAACGACTGTGTTAAGTTTGTTTCTTTAAATCAATGAAAACGTTTGATTTATTGAATGTACGATTGCGGTTTGATTGAATAAAAGAATGAATGTACTTTGTTTCTTTGAATGAATGCCTTGAGCTCGAGATATTGAATTAACGAGATAAGATTTATACATTGAATTAACACGTGCAGTTTCTTTCAGTGCATGTATGAGTGCAGTTTGAAACAATGAATGAATGAATAAATGCAGTTTGTTTTAGTAAGTAAATTAGTGCAGATTGATTCCTTTAAAGTAGGATTTACGGTTGTTTCATTCAATCCATAAATAACGTTTGATTCTTTGAATGCATGATTCCAGATCGAATCTAGTTTGATTCAAGAATGAATGAATTCAGTTTTCAGTCTTTGAAAGAACGAATTAAGCTTGATAAATTGAATGATTTGGAGAATTTCTACTCATTGAATTACCACTTGCAGTGTGTTTAGTTGAATCAATGAGTAACGTTTCCATCATTGAACGTACGATTGACGTTTTATTTATTCATTGAATGAATGCCTTCTGCTCGAGATATTGAATTAACGAGATAAGCTTTACTCATTGAATTAACACGTACAGTTTGTTTCAGTGAATGTATGAGTGCAGTTTGAAACAATGAATAAATGAATGAATTCAGTTTGTTTTAGTAAGAAAATGAGTGCAGTTTTATTCCTTTAATGTAGGATTTACTAATGTTTCATTCAATCCATAAATAACTTTTCATTCATTGAACGTACGATTGAAGTTTTATTTATTGAATGAATGAATGCAGTTTGTTTCATTGAATGACTGCATTAGGCTCGAGACATTGCATTAACGAGATAAGCTCTGCTACATGAAGTTACACTCGCAGGTTGTTTCATTGAATCTTTGAGTGCAGTTTGGTTCATTGGATGAATGCAGGTGAACTCAATGATTGACTGTGTTAAGTTTGTTTCTTTAAATCAATGAAAACGTTTGATTTATTGAATGTACGATTGCGGTTTGATTGAATAAAAGAATGAATGTACTTTGTTTCTTTGAATGAATGCCTTGAGCTCGAGATATTGAATTAACGAGATAAGATTTATACATTGAATTAACACGTGCAGTTTCTTTCAGTGCATGTATGAGTGCAGTTTGAAACAATGAAAGAATGAATAAATGCAGTTTGTTTTAGTAAGTAAATTAGTGCAGATTGATTCCTTTAAAGTAGGATTTACGGTTGTTTCATTCAATCCATAAATAACGTTTGATTCTTTGAATGCATGATTCCAGATCGAATCTAGTTTGATTCAAGAATGAATGAATTCAGTTTTCAGTCTTTGAAAGAACGAATTAAGCTTGATAAATTGAATGATTTGGAGAATTTCTACTCATTGAATTACCACTTGCAGTGTGTTTAGTTGAATCAATGAGTAACGTTTCCATCATTGAACGTACGATTGACGTTTTATTTATTCATTGAATGAATGCCTTCTGCTCGAGCTATTGAATTAACGAGATAAGCTTTACTCATTGAATTAACACGTACAGTTTGTTTCAGTGTATGAGTGCAGTTTGAAACAATGAATGAATGAATGAATGCAGTTTGTTTTAGTAAGTAAATGAGTGCAGTTTGCTTCCTTTAATGTAGGATTTACTAATGTTTCATTCAATCCATAAATAACTTTTCATTCATTGAACGTACGATTGAAGTTAAATTTATTGAATGAATGAATGCAGTTTGTTTCATTGAATGACTGCATTAGGCTCGAGAAATTGAATTAACGAGAAAAGCTCTGCTACATGGAGTAACACTCGCAGTTTGTCAGTGCATGTATGAGTGCAGTTTGAAACAAAGAATGGATGAATGATTGCCGTTTGTTTTAGTATGTAAATGAGTGCAGTTTGTTTCTTTTAATGTAGGATTTACAAATGTTTCATTCAATCCTTAAATAACTTCATTCATTGTACGTACGATTGAAGATTTATTTCTTGAATGAATGCAGTTTGTTTCATTGAATGACTGCATTAGGCTCGAGACATTGCATTAACGAGATAAGCTCTGCTACATGAAGTAACACTCGCAGGTTGTTTCATTGAATCTTTGAGTGCAGTTTGATTCATTGGATGAATGCAGGTGAACTCAATGATTGACTGTGTTAAGTTTGTTTCTTTAAATCAATGAAAACGATTGATTTATTGAATGTACGATTGCGGTTTGATTGAATAACAGAATGAATGTACTTTGTTTCTTTGAATGAATGCCTTGAGCTCGAGATATTGATTTAACGAGATAAGCTTTACTCTTTGAATTAACACGTACAGTTTGTTTCAGTGCATGCATGAGTGCAGTTTGAAACAATGAATGAATGAATGAATGCAGTTTGTTTTAGTAAATAAATGAGTGCAGTTTGATTCCTTTAATGTAGGATTTACGTTTGTTTCATTCAATCCAAAGAATCCGTTTGATTCTTTGAATGCATGATTCCAGCTCGAATCTAGATTTATTCAAGAATGAATTAATTCAGTTTTCAGTCTTTGAAAGAATGAATTAAGCTTGTTAAATTGAATGAATTAGAGAATTTTTACTCATTGAATTACGATTTGCAGTGTGTTTAATTGAATCAATGACTAACGTTTCAATCATTGAACGTACGAATGAAGTTTTATTTATTCATTGAATGAATGCCTTAAGCTCGAGCTATTGAATTAACGAGATAAGCTTTACTCATTGAATTAACACGTACAGTTTGTTTCAGTGAATGTATGAGTTCAGTTTGAAACAATGAATAAATGAATGAATTCAGTTTGTTTTAGTAAGAAAATGAGTGCAGTTTGATTCTTTTAATGTAGGATTTACTAATGTTTCATTCAATCCATAAATAACTTTTCATTCATTGAACGTACGATTGAAGGTTTTTTAATTGAATGAATGAATGCAGTTTGTTTCATTTAAAGACTGCATTAGGCTCGAGAAATTGAATTAACGAGAAAAGCTCTGCTACATGGAGTAACACTCGCAGTTTGTCAGTGCATGTATGAGTGCAGTTTGAAAAAAAGAATGGATGAATGATTGCCGTTTGTTTTAGTATGTAAATGAGTGCAGTTTGATTCCTTTAATGTAGGATTTACGTTTGATTCATTCAATCCATAAATAACTTCATTCATTGAACGTACGATTGAAGTTTTTTTTTAATGAATGAATGAATGCAGTTAGTTTCATTGAATGACTGCATTAGGGTCGAGAGATTGAATTAACGAGATAAGCTCTGCTACATGAAGTAACACTCGCAGATTGTTTCATTGAATCTTTGAGTGCAGTTTGATTCTTTGGATGAATGCAGTTGAACTCAATGAATGACTGTGTAAAGTTTGTTTCTTTACATCAATGAAAACGATTGAGTTATTGAATGTACGATTGCAGTTTGATTGAATAAATGAATGAATGTACTTTGTTTCTTTGAATGAAAGCCTTATGCTCGAGATATTGTATTAACGAGATAAGCTTTAATCATTGAATTAACACGTACAGTTTGTTTCAGTGAAAGTATGGGTGCAGTTTGAAACAATGAATGAATGAATGAATGCCGTTTGTTTTAGTAAGTAAATGAGTGCAGTTTGATTCCTTCAATGTAGGATTTACGTTTGATTCATTCAATCCATAAATAACTTCATTCATTGAACGTACGATTGAAGTTTTTTTTTATTGAATGAATGCAGTTAGTTTCATTGAATGACTGCATTAGGGTCGAGAGATTGAATTAACGAGATAAGCTCTGCTACATGAAGTAACACTCGCAGTTTGTTTCATTGATTCTTTGAGTGCAGTTTGATTCTTTGGATGAATGCAGTTGAACTCAATGAATGACTGTGTTAAGTTTGTTTCTTTATATCAATGAAAACGAATGATTTATTGAATGTACGATTGCAGTTTGATTGAATAAATGAATGAATGTACTTTGTTTCGTTGAATGAAAGCCTTATGCTCGAGATATTGAATTAATGAGATAAGCTTTAATAATTGAATTAACACGTACAGTTTGTTTCAGTGAATGTATGAGTGCAGTTTGAAACAATGAATGAATGAGTGAATGCAGTTTGTTTTAGTAAGTAAATGAGTGCTGTTTGATTCCTTTAATGTAGGATTTACAAATGTTTCATTCAATCCATAAATAACTTTTCATTCATTGAACGTACGATTGAAGTTAAATTTATTGAATGAATGAATGCTGTTTGTTTCATTGAATGACTGCGTTAGGCTCGAGACATTGCATTGACGAGATAAGCTCTGCTACATGAAGTAACACTCGCAGTTTGTTTCATTGATTCTTTGAGTGCAGTTTGATTCTTTGGATGAATGCAGTTGAACTCAATGAATGACTGTGTTAAGTTTGTTTCTTCATATCAATGAAAACGATTGATTTATTGAATGTACGATTGCAGTTTGATTGAATAACAGAATGAATGTACTTTGTTTGTTTGAATGAAAGGCATATGCTCGAGATATTGAATTAACGAGATAAGCTTTAATCATTGAATTAACACGTACAGTTTGTTTCAGTGAATGTATGAGTGCAGTTTGAAACAAAGAATGAATGAATGAATGCGGTTTGTTTTAGTAAGTAAATGAGTGCAGTTTGATTCCTTTAATGTAGGATTTACGTTTGTTTCAGTAAATCCATAAATAATTTCATTCATTGACCGTACGATTGAAGTTTTATTTATTCATTCAATGAATGAATGCAGTTTGTTTCATTGAATGACTGCATTAGGCTCGAGACATTGAATTAACGAGATACATGAAGTAACACACGCAGTATGTTCAATTGAATCATTGAGTGCAGTTTGATTCATTGGATGAATGCAGTTGAACTCAATGAATGACTGTGTTAAGTTTGTTTCTTTAAATCAATGAAAACGTTTGATTTATTGAATGTACGATTGCGGTTTGATTGAATAAAAGAATGAATGTACTTTGTTTCTTTGAATGAATGCCTTGAGCTCGAGATATTGAATTAACGAGATAAGATTTATACATTGAATTAACACGTGCAGTTTCTTTCAGTGCATGTATGAGTGCAGTTTGAAACAATGAAAGAATGAATAAATGCAGTTTGTTTTAGTAAGTAAATTAGTGCAGATTGATTCCTTTAAAGTAGGATTTACGGTTGTTTCATTCAATCCATAAATAACGTTTGATTCTTTGAATGCATGATTCCAGATCGAATCTAGTTTGATTCAAGAATGAATGAATTCAGTTTTCAGTCTTTGAAAGAACGAATTAAGCTTGATAAATTGAATGATTTTGAGAATTTCTACTCATTGAATTACCACTTGCAGTGTGTTTAGTTGAATCAATGAGTAACGTTTCCATCATTGAACGTACGATTGACGTTTTATTTATTCATTGAATGAATGCCTTCTGCTCGAGATATTGAATTAACGAGATAAGCTTTACTCATTGAATTAACACGTACAGTTTGTTTCAGTGAATGTGTGAGTGCAGTTTGAAACAATGAATAAATGAATGAATTCAGTTTGTTTTAGTAAGAAAATGAGTGCAGTTTTATTCCTTTAATGTAGGATTTACTAATGTTTCATTCAATCCATAAATAACTTTTCATTCATTGAACGTACGATTGAAGTTTTATTTCTTGAATGAATGAATGCAGTTTGTTTCATTGAATGACTGCATTAGGCTCGAGACATTGAATTAACGAGAAAAGCTCTGCTACATGAAGTAACACTCGCAGTTTGTCAGTGCATGTATGAGTGCAGTTTGAAACAAAGAATGGATGAATGATTGCCGTTTGTTTTAGTATGTAAATGAGTGCAGTTTGATTCCTTTAATGTAGGATTTCCGTTTGATTCATTCAATCCATAAATAACTTCATTCATTGAACGTACGATTGAATTTTTTTTAATGAATGAATGAATGCAGTTCGTTTCATTGAATGACTGCATTAGGGTCGAGAGATTGAATTAACGAGATAAGCTCTGCTACATGAAGTAACACTCGCAGATTGTTTCATTGAATCTTTGAGTGCAGTTTGATTCTTTGGATGAATGCAGTTGAACTCAATGAATGACTGTGTAAAGTTTGTTTCTTTAAATCAATGAAAACG
Organism: Chiloscyllium plagiosum; assembly: GCF_037043375.1. NCBI lineage: Eukaryota > Metazoa > Chordata > Chondrichthyes > Orectolobiformes > Hemiscylliidae > Chiloscyllium > Chiloscyllium plagiosum. Next base: position 44,231,902 of record NW_028270177.1, read on the forward strand.
ATTGATTTATTGAATGTACGATTGCAGTTTGATTGAATAAATGAATGAATGTACTTTGTTTCTTTGAATGAAAGCCTTATGCTCGAGATATTGAATTAACGAGATAAGCTTTAATCATTGAATTAACACGTACAGTTTGTTTCAGTGAAAGTATGGGTGCAGTTTGAAACAATGAATGAATGAATGAATGCAGTTTGTTTTAGTAAGTAAATGAGTGCAGTTTGATTCCTTCAATGTAGGATTTACGTTTGATTCATTCAATCCATAAATAACTTCATTCATTGAACGTACGATTGAAGTTTTTTTTATTGAATGAATGCAGTTAGTTTCATTGAATGACTGCATTAGGGTCGAGAGATTGCATTAACGAGATAAGCTCTGCTACATGAAGTAACACTCGCAGATTGTTTCATTGAATCTTTGAGTGCAGTTTGATTCTTTGGATGAATGCAGTTGAACTCAATGAATGACTGTGTCAAGTTTGTTTCTTTAAATCAATGAAAACGATTGATTTATTGAATGTACGATTGCAGTTTGATTGAATAAATGAATGAATGTACTTTGTTTCTTTGAATGAAAGCTTTATGCTCGAGATATTGAATTAACGAGATACATGAAGTAACACACGCAGTATGTTCAATTGAATCATTGAGTGCAGTTTGATTCATTGGATGAATGCAGTTGAACTCAATGAATGACTGTGTTAAGTTTGTTTCTTTAAATCAATGAAAACGTTTGATTTATTGAATGTACGATTGCGGTTTGATTGAATAAAAGAATGAATGTACTTTGTTTCTTTGAATGAATGCCTTGAGCTCGAGATATTGAATTAACGAGATAAGATTTATACATTGAATTAACACGTGCAGTTTGTTTCAGTGAATGTATGAGTGCAGTTTGAAACAATGAAAGAATGAATAAATGCAGTTTGTTTTAGTAAGTAAATTAGTGCAGATTGATTCCTTTAAAGTAGGATTTACGGTTGTTTCATTCAATCCATAAATAACGTTTGATTCTTTGAATGCATGATTCCAGATCGAATCTAGTTTGATTCAAGAATGAATGAATTCAGTTTTCAGTCTTTGAAAGAACGAATTAAGCTTGATAAATTGAATGATTTGGAGAATTTCTACTCATTGAATTACCACTTGCAGTGTGTTTAGTTGAATCAATGAGTAACGTTTCCATCATTGAACGTACGATTGACGTTTTATTTATTCATTGAATGAATGCCTTCTGCTCGAGATATTGAATTAACGAGATAAGCTTTACTCATTGAATTAACACGTACAGTTTGTTTCAGTGAATGTGTGAGTGCAGTTTGAAACAATGAATAAATGAATGAATTGTTTGTTTTAGTAAGAAAATGAGTGCAGTTTGATTCCTTTAATGTAGGATTTACTAATGTTTCATTCAATCCATAAATAACTTTTCATTCAATGAACGTACGATTGAAGTTAAATTTATTGAATGAATGAATGCAGTTTGTTTCATTGAATGACTGCATTAGGCTCGAGAAATTGAATTAACGAGAAAAGCTCTGCTACATGAAGTAACACTCGCAGTTTGTCAGTGCATGTATGAGTGCAGTTTGAAACAAAGAATGGATGAATGATTGCCGTTTGTTTTAGTATGTAAATGAGTGCAGTTTGATTCCTTTAATGTAGGATTTACGTTTGATTCATTCAATCCATAAATAACTTCATTCATTGAATGTACGATTGAAGTTTTTTTTTAATGAATGCAGTTAGTTTCATTGCATGACTGCATTAGAGTCGACAGATTGAATTAACGAGATAAGCTCTGCTACATGAAGCAACACTCGCAGTTTGTTTCATTGAATGTTTGAGTGCAGTTTGATTCTTTGGATGAATGCAGTTGAACTCAATGAATGACTGTGTTAAGTTTGTTTCTTTAAATCAATGAAAACGATTGATTTATTGAATGTACGATTGCGGTTTGATTGAATAACAGAATGAATGTACTTTGTTTCTTTGAATGAATGCCTTGAGCTCGAGATATTGAATTAACGAGAGAAGCTTTAATCATTGAATTAACACGTACAGTTTGTTTCAGTGAATGTATGAGTGCAGTTTGAAACAAAGAATGAATGAATGAATGCCGTTTGTTTTAGTAAGTAAATGAGTGCAGTTTGATTCCTTTAATGTAGGATTTACGTTTGTTTCATTAAATCCATAAATAATTTCATTCATTGACCGTACGATTGAAGTTTTATTTATTCATTCAATGAATGAATGCAGTTTGTTTCATTGAATGACTGCATTAGGCTCGAGAAATTGAATTAACGAGAAAAGCTCTGCTATATGAAGTAACACTCGCAGGTTGTTTCATTGAATCTTTGAGTGCAGTTTGATTCATTGGATAAATGCAGTTGAACTCAATGATTGACTGTGTTAAGTTTGTTTCTTTAAATCAATGAAAACTATTGATTTATTGAATGTACGATTGCGGTTTGATTGAATAAAAGAATGAATGTACTTTGTTTCTTTGAATGAATGCCTTGAGCTCGAGATATTGAATTAACGAGATAAGATTTATACATTGAATTAACACGTGCAGTTTCTTTCAGTGCATGTATGAGTGCAGTTTGAAACAATGAAAGAATGAATAAATGCAGTTTGTTTTAGTAAGTAAATTAGTGCAGATTGATTCCTTTAAAGTAGGATTTACGGTTGTTTCATTCAATCCATAAATAACGTTTGATTCTTTGAATGCATGATTCCAGATCGAATCTAGTTTGATTCAAGAATGAATGAATTCAGTTTTCAGTCTTTGAAAGAACGAATTAAGCTTGATAAATTGAATGATTTGGAGAATTTCTACTCATTGAATTACCACTTGCAGTGTGTTCAGTTGAATCAATGAGTAACGTTTCCATCATTGAACGTACGATTGACGTTTTATTTATTCATTGAATGAATGCCTTAAGCTCGAGATATTGAATTAAGGAGATAAGCTTTACTCATTGAATTAACACGTACAGTTTGTTTCAGTGAATGTATGAGTGCAGTTTGAAACAATGAATAAATGAATGAATTCAGTTTGTTTTAGTAAGAAAATGAGTGCAGTTTTATTCCTTTAATGTAGGATTTACTAATGTTTCATTCAATCCATAAATAACTTTTCATTCATTGAACGTACGATTGAAGTTTTATTTATTGAATGAATGCAGTTTGTTTCATTGAATGACTGCATTAGGCTCGAGACATTGAATTAACGAGAAAAGCTCTGCTACATGAAGTAACACTCGCAGTTTGTCAGTGCATGTATGAGTGCAGTTTGAAACAAAGAATGGATGAATGATTGCCGTTTGTTTTAGTATGTAAATGAGTGCAGTTTGATTCCTTTAATGTAGGATTTACGTTTGATTCATTCAATCCATAAATAACTTCATTCATTGAACGTACGATTGAAGTTTTTCATTGAATGACTGCATTAGAGTCGACAGATTGAATTAACGAGATAAGCTCTGCTACATGAAGTAACACTCGCAGTTTGTTTCATTGAATGTTTGAGTGCAGTTTGATTCTTTGGATGAATGCAGTTGAACTCAATGAATGACTGTGTTAAGTTTGTTTCTTTATATCAATGAAAACGAATGATTTATTGAATGTACGATTGCAGTTTGATTGAATAACAGAATGAATGTACTTTGTTTCTTTGAATGAAAGCCTTATGCTCGAGATATTGAATTAACGAGATAAGCTTTAATCATTGAATTAACACGTACAGTTTGTTTCAGTGAATGTATGAGTGCAGTTTGAAACAATGAATGAATGAATGAATGCAGTTTGTTTTAGTAAGTAAATGAGTGCAGTTTGATTCCTTTAATGTAGGATTTACAAATGTTTCATTCAATACATAAAAAAATTTCATTCATTGAACGTACGATTGAAGATTTATTTCTTGAATGAATGCAGTTTGTTTCATTGAATGACTGCATTAGGCTCGAGACATTGCATTAACGAGGTAAGTTCTGCTACATGAAGTAACACTCGCAGGTTGTTTCATTGAATCTTTGAGTGCAGTTTGATTCATTGGATGAATGCAGTTGAACTCAATGATTGACTGTGTTAAGTTTGTTTCTTTAAATCAATGGAAACGATTGATTTATTGAATGTACGATTGCGTTTGATGGAATAACAGAATGAATGTACTTTGTTTCTTTGAATGAATGCCTTGAGCTCGAGATATTGAATTAACGAGATAAGCTTTAATCATTGAATTAACATGTACAGTTTGTTTCAGTGAATGTATGAGTGCAGTTTGAAACAATGAATAAATGAATGAATTCAGTTTGTTTCAGTAAGAAAATGAGTGCAGTTTGATTCCTTTAATGTAGGATTTACTAATGTTTCATTCAATCCATAAATAACTTTTCATTCATTGAACGTACGATTGAAGTTAAATTTATTGAATGAATGAATGCAGTTTGTTTCATTGAATGACTGCATTAGGCTCGAGAAATTGAATTAACGAGAAAAGCTCTGCTACATGAAGTAACACTCGCAGTTTGTCAGTGCATGTATGAGTGCAGTTTGAAACAAAGAATGGATGAATGATTGCCGTTTGTTTTAGTATGTAAATGAGTGCAGTTTGATTCCTTTAATGTAGGATTTACGTTTGATTCATTCAATCCATAAATAACTTCATTCATTGAATGTACGATTGAAGTTTTTTTTTTATTGCATGAATGAATGCAGTTAGTTTCATTGAATGACTGCATTAGGGTCGAGAGATTAAATTAACGAGATAAGCTCTACTACATGAAGTAACACTCGAAGTTTGTTTCATTGATTCTTTGAGTGCAGTTTGATTCTTTGGATGAATGCAGTTGAACTCAATGAATGACAGTGTTAAGTTTGTTTCTTTAAATCAATGAAAACGATTGATTTATTGAATGTACGATTGCAGTTTGATTGAATAAATGAATGAATGTACTTTGTTTCTTTGAATGAAAGCCTTATGCTCGAGATATTGAATTAACGAGATAAGCTTTAATCATTGAATTAACACGTACAGTTTGTTTCAGTGAATGTATGAGTGCAGTTTGAAACAATGAATGAATGAATGATTGTGTTTGTTTTAGTAAGTGAGTGCAGTTTGATTCCTTTAATGTAGGATTTACGTTTGATTCATTCAATCCATAAATAACTTCATTCATTGAATGTACGATTGAAGTTAAATTTATTGAATGAATAAATGCAGTTTGTTTCATTGAATGACTGCATTAGGCTCGAGAAATTGAATTAACGAGAAAAGCTCTGCTATATGAAGTAACACTCGCAGGTTGTTTCATTGAATCTTTGAGTGCAGTTTGATTCATTGGATGAATGCAGTTGAACTCAATGATTGACTGTGTTAAGTTTGTTTCTTTAAATCAATGAAAACTATTGATTTATTGAATGTACGATTGCGGTTTGATTGAATAACAGAATGAATGTACTTTGTTTCTTTGAATGAATGCCTTGAGCTCGAGATATTTAATTAACGCGATAAGCTTTACTCATTGAATTAAAACACGTCAGTTGGTTTCAGTGCATGTATGAGTGCAGTTTGAAACAATGAATGAATGAATGAATGCAGTTTGTTTTAGTAAGTAAATGAGTGCAGTTTGCTTTCTTTAATGTAGGATTTACAAATGTTTCATTCAATCCTTAAATAACTTCATTCATTGAACGTACGATTGAAGATTTATTTATTGAATGAATGAATGCAGTTTGTTTCATTGAATGGCTGCATTAGGCTGGAGACATTGCATTAACGAGATAAGCTCTGCTACATGAAGTAACACTCGCAGGTTGTTTCATTGAATCTTTGAGTGCAGTTTGATTCATTGGATGAATGCAGTTGAACTCAATGAATGACTGTGTTAAGTTTGTTTCTTTAAATCAATGAAAACGATTGATTTATTGAATGTACGGTTGCGGTTTGATTGAATAAAAGAATGAATGTACTTTGTTTCTTTGAATGAATGAACTGTGATATTGAATTAACGAGATAAGCTTTCCTCATTGAATTAACACGTACAGTTTGTGTCAGTGAATGTATGAGTGCAGTTTGAAACAATGAATGAAAGAATGAATGCAGTATGTTTTAGTAAGTAAATGAGTGCAGTTTGATTCCTTTAATGTTGGATTTACGTTTGTTTCATTCAATCCATAATTAACGTTTGATTCTTTGAATGCATGATTCCAGATCGAATCAGTTTGATTCAAGAATGAATGAATTCAGTTTTCAGTATTTGAAGGAATGACTTCAGCTTGATAAATTGAATGAATTGGAGAATTTCTACTCATTGAATTACCACTGGCAATGTGTTTTATTGAATCAATGAGTAACGTTTCCTTCATTGAACGTACGATTGAAGTTTTATTTATTCATTGAATGAATGCCTTAAGCTCGAGATATTGAATTAACGAGATAAGCTTTACTCATTGAATTAACAAGTGCAGTTCGTTTCAGTGAATGTACGAGTGCAGTTTGAAACAATGAATGAATGAATGAATGCAATTTGTTTTAGTAAGTAAATGAGTGCAGTTTGATTCCTATAATGTAGGATTTACGTATGTTTCATTCAATCCATAAATAACGTTTCATACATTGAATGTACGTTTGAATTTTCATTTGTTAAATGAATGAATGCAATTTGTTTGTTTGAATGAATGCATTAAGCTCGGGACATTGCATTAACGAGAGAAGCTCTACTTCTTGAATTAGCACTCGCAGTTTCTTTTGTTGGATCAGTGAGTACAGCTTGATTCGTTGAATGAATGATTGCAGCTGATTTCTTTGAATGAATACCTTAAGATGGAGATATTGAAGTAATGAGATTAGGTCTACTTATCGAAATAACATGTGCAGTTTGTTTCAGTCAATGTATGAGTGTAGTTTGATACATTGAATGAATGACTGAATGCAGTTTGGTTTAGTAAATAAATGAGTGCACTTTGATTTCTTTACTGTATGGTTTACGTTTGTTTCATTGAATGCAAAAATAACGTTTGATTCATTGGATGCATGATTGAAGGTTCATTCATTGAATGAACGAATGCAGTTGTATTCAAGAATGAACTAATGCAGTTTCAGTCTTTGAATGAATCAGTTAAGCTTGAGATATTGAAATAATCAGAGAAGGTCTACTCATTAAGTTAACATTTGCAGTTTGTTTCAACGAGTAGAGTTTGATTCACTGAATGAATGCAGTTGGATGCTTAAATGAACGTGTTACTTTTCTTTCATTGAATCAATGAGCAACGTTTCATTTATTGAATGTACGATTGAAGTTTCACTTATTGAATGAATGAATGCAGTTTGTTTCATTGAATCAATGCATTGAATTAACGAGGGAAGCTCTATTACTTGAATTAGCACTGGCAGTTTGTTTATTGAATCAGCGAATGCAGTTTGAAACAATGAAACAATGAATGAATGCAGTTTGTTTTAGTAAGTAAATGAGTGCAGTTTGATTCCTTTAATGTAGGATTTACAAATATTTCATTCAATCCAAAAATAATGTTTCATTCATTGCATGTACGATTGAAGTTTCATTTGTTAAATGAATGAATGCAATTTGTTTGTTTGAATGAATGCATTAAGCTCGAGACATTGCATCAACGAGAGAAGCTCTACTACTTGAATTAGCTCTCGCAGTTTCTTTCGTTGGATCAGTGAGTACAGCTTGATTCGTTGAATGGATGATTGCAGCTGGTTTCTTTGAATGAATGCCTGAAGATGGAGATATTGAAGTAATGAGATTAGGTCTACTTATCGAAATAACATGTGCAGTTTGTTTCAGTCAATGTATGAGTGTAGTTTGATACACTGAATGAATGAATAACATTTGTAGTTTGTTTCAATGAGTAGAGTTTGATTCACTGACTGAATGCAGTTGGAATGCTTAAATGAACGTGTTACTTTTCTGTCATTGAATCAATGAGCAACGTTTTATTGATTGAATGTACGATTGAAGTTTAACTTGTCGAATGAATGAATGCAGTTTGTTTCATTGAATGAATTCATTTAGCTGGAGACATTGAATTAACTGAAGAAGCTCTACTACTTGAATTAGCACTCGCAGTTGGTTTACTGAATCAGTGAGTGCAGTTTGATTCTTTGAATGAATGATTGCAGTTGGCATCTCGGATTGAATGCCGTAAGATGAAGAAATTGAATTAATGAGATAAGCTCTACACATTGAAATAACATGTGCAGTTTCTTTTAGTGAATGCATGAGCACAGATTGATACACTGAATGAATGAATGAATGCAGTTTCCTTTAGTAAATAAATAAGGGCAGTTTTATTCAATGAGTAACGTTTCCTTCATTGAACGTACGATTGAAGATTTATTTATTCAATGAATGAATGCAGTTTGTTTCATTGAATGACTGCATTAGGCTCGTGACATTGAATTAACGAGATAAGCTCTGCTACATGAAGTAACACTCGCAGGTTGTTTCATTGAATCATTGAGTGCAGTTTGATTCATTGGATGAATGCAGTTGAACTCAATGAATGACTGTGTTAAGTTTGTTTCTTTAAATCAATGAAAACGTTTGATTTATTGAATGTACGATTGCGGTTTGATTGAATAAATGAATGAATGAATGTACTCTGTTTCTTTGAATGAATGCCTTGAGCTCGAGATATTGAATTAACAAGATAAGCTTTACTCATTGAATTAACACGTACAGTTTGTTTCAGTGAATGTATGAGTGCAGTTTGAAACAATGAATGAAAGAATGAATGCAGGTTGCTTTAGTAAATAATGAGTGCAGTTTGATTCCTTTAATGTAGGATTTAAGTTTGTTTCATTCAATCCATAAATAACTTTCCATTCATTGAACGTACGATTGAAGTTGTATTTATTGAATGAATGAATGCAGTTTGTTTCATTGAATGACTGCATTAGGCTCGAGACAGTGAATTAACGAGTTAAGCACTGCTACATGAAGATAGAGAATGTAGTGTTCTACGACCAGTGGGGGTTTCTTCCGTCAGTATTATTTATCATTTACTACATGATGAAGGATCGGGAGATATGGATAATCTGCTTAAAACATGGGATCTGGATTTGGGACTAGAAATCTCTATAGAAACGTGGAATGATATTTGGGAAAACGCTAGGAGAATTACAATTAACAGAACCCAAGCTATCCAGCTGAAGGTACTTCATAGGGCCCATACAGTACCGGTTCGATTGGCAAAATTTAAGGTAGGAGCATCTCCAACATGGCCCAAATGTAAAATAGAGGTGGGCACTGTTGTACATTGCCTATGGACCTGTCATAACATCCGTAGATATTGGACTAAAGTAGCAAGTACCCTGACAGAAATTCTAGGAACGGAAATTAAAGTGGACCCTGTATCTCTCCTTTTGGGTTTTCAAACCTTCCCTCCCTGGATATGTCAGGGAAGAGACTATTTTGTATTCTTTCTTTCTGTGCAAGGAAAAATATTTTGGTGAACTGGGTGGCTGAGGGCCCCCCTGGACTTTCAAGTTGGCACAGATCAATTATAGGCTGTATTTCACTTGACTTCCTTACAAATATGGTGCACCGAAAGACCGAATTATTTTATAAAATATGGGAACCCTTCTTGAATTACATAAATACAGATATCTCGACTATCCTAACAAGGGCTTTTATTTAATTGAGATTACAAACCTGGCTGGTCCGGGGCCCCTTAGGAGAGGAATACGGGTTTTATTACATCTGATGTTAACACATTCCGAGCATTTAAGAGACTTAAATATACACTCTGGTTAGTTAGATTAGTAGATAGTTGAGTTTTGCTTTTTTTTGAATTTTTTTTCCTTTCTTCTTTTGTTAAATTTTGGCTATTGTATATTTGATTTAATTTTATATCAATGTTTATATTTGAGAGTATTGTTTATTTTTGTAAACTTGTAAAAATGTTAAATTTTTTAAAATAGATATTTTTATTGGAAAAGAGGTGACTAATAGAGACATACAAGATGATCAGAGGATTAGATAGGGTGAACAGTGAGAGCCTTTTTCCTCTGATGGTGATGGCTAGCACGAGGGGACATTGCTTTAAATTGAGGAATGATTGATATAGGACAGATGTCAGAGGTAGATTCTTCACTCAGAGAGAGGAGTATGGGCGTGGAATGCCCTTTCTGCAACAGTAGTGGACTTGCCAACATGAAGGGCATTTAAGTGGTCATTGGATAGGCATATGATTGATAATGGAATAATGTAGCTGAAAATGTGTTGCTGGAAAAGCGCAGCAGGTCAGGCAGCATCCAGGGAACAGGAGAAACGTCGATTCTCCTGTTCCCTGGATGCTGCCTGACCCGCTGCGCTTTTCCAGCAACACACTTTCAGCTCTGATCTCCAGCATCTGCAGACCTCACTTTCTCCTCAATAATGTAGGTTAGATGGCGTTTAGATTGGTTTCACAAGTCAATGCAACATCAAGGGTCAAAGGGCTCATACTGCGCTGTAATATTCTATGTTCTATGATCATGATTGGAGATACTCCCTGCAATACCTTGACCTCCAGATGACTGCGGTGTTTTTGATGTAGAGCCATGGGTCTTTTATTATACACATGGAAGAATATTTTGCAGGCTTGATTTCGCAGTTCATCTGAAACATAGCACTGTAACACTGTAACATGAACATGAGTGCCAGCTCAGATTTCTGTGTTTTCGTCATGGTGCGGGATTTGAACCAGAATCGTCTGAATCTGATGTGAGGATGAACCGAATGGAAAGAGTCACATTAAGTGACAATAATTTATTTCAACTTTAAAATGGTGAAGAATGAGGGCAGTCTCCAAGTAAAAACAAAGCTGATGTCTGACCTGTGTGTAAACTCAAGACAGGTTCATCTTTTGGGTGTATCCAGCCTTGGAATGGACGTAAATGCATTTGTGTACATAGCAAAAGTGATGCAGATCTTTGACGCCCCCAGCTGCTGACCTCTCAACCCCAGATGCTTCTGGTACCTACCCGTGCCCTCTTGGTGCTGACCTCTGACTCTCTGGTGCTACCTGATGAAATTCCCTGGTACAATCTCACCTCCTGATGCTGACCTCTAGTCCCCAGATGTTGCTGGTGCTGACCCCTGACTCCCCCCACCCCTAGACACTACCTGGTGAAAGTCCTTGCAAAACTCTGATTTCCTGATACCTGACCCCTAGATGCTGTTTCTTGCTGACCTCTAATCCCCAGGTGGTAACATCTGAACCTCTGGTGCTGCCCTGATGAAACTTCCTGCAATAATCTGACTTCCTGTGGCTGACCTCTGAACTTCAGGTGGTGCCTGAAGAAGCTCCCTGCAATACTTTAACCACCTGATACTGATCACTGACCCTCAGGTGGTTTATGATGAAACTCCCTGTGATACACTGATCTCTTGATGTTGACCTCTGACCCCTAAGTGGTGCTTGATAATACTCCCTGTAGTACTCTGACCTCCTGATGGTTGACCTCTGACCCCTAAGTAGTAACCTTTGACCCCCAGGTGGCGCCTGATGACATTCCCTGCAATGCTCTGACGTCCTGTCACCTTTATGCGCAAGGACCCAGAGCCGCCCATCCGGCGCCTGTCTGACAAATATTTTTTTTAAAAAAAGAATTGAACATACCGAGCACAACGTTCGCTTCCCTCGAATCCCGCGCCGTTTTCAGTCGTTTCGCCTGCCCGAGGGCCCGCTTCGTGTTCGACACCGAGGGGACGAGGAAAGAAGCGCGCTGTCGGTGAGAGCCGGAGGGGAGGGCACTGCAGCCGGTCCTTCCCTGACCGCCCCCACCCGGCACTGAGCACGTGCGGCCGCCGGAATCTTCCAGAAGCTGCTCGAGCCGCCGCGCCTGCCCAGAGCCTGCCGGAGCGCGAGCCCGACGACAACACCCCACCCCCCCCCACCCCACGTTCCCTCCGGAGCCGATTCCCGCGCGGACCCGCCTTCGCCCTCACACTGTCGGCCGGAGCCGCCCGGACCTTCATTCCACACGGACAGCCCTAGCAACCGTCGCCACCGCCATGTTGTACCTGGTGCGCTCGGCCTCTCGGCGCTTGGCCACCGCCGGCTCGGTAAGTGTGAAAGGCAGTCGGCGAGAGGGGGAGAGGGAAGAAGGTACACCCTGGGGAGGGATGCCGGGGCGTAGGAGAGAGGGGGCGACGCCGAGACTTGACTCTGGGCCTGGGCCTAGGCCTCTGTCTCTCTCCATCCCCCTCACTCCCATCCGATCCGGACCCTCTATCTTTTTTTTCTCTTCCCCTCTCCTCTTCATCTTTTATTTATCTCCTTTTTCTCCGTTTTTTCTCTTTCACGACCCCTGACCTTCAACACACCTCTCTCAGCCTGGCCGTTCTCTGAACCCCGGAGACGTGAGACAGCTCTGCCCCTCTTACCCCCGGGCCAACCTCCTCGTTTCCGGGCGATTTCACCTTCGCACGTGGATCCCCACCAACCATTGATCCTGGGGCCTGGATTAAACCCGAGCGCTTTCCCTGTCTCCCCCTTCCCCTTTAAGCAGAAGCAGCCAAACATCGAGGGTCACATTGTGAGTGGGGAGCGGTTCCTCAAATTTGTCGTTTATGCCCTTGAATATAGAAGGTTGGTGATTGACAGAGACGATGCTTTGATAGGATCGACACGACTTTCTCTGGGAAATCGAGAGCACGGAAAAATATTAGTTTTAGGATATTTGTGTGAAATCATGAAGGTACTTTACACAGTAGAGTGGGAATCTCTCCCCCCCCCCCCCCGCTGCCACCCTACCCCCAATAAACTGTAAGTAAAGTGTGAATCGGCCATAATCTGATGATTTGGAGATGCCTGTGTTGGACTGGGGTGTACAAAGTTAAAGATCACACAACACCAGGTTTTAGTCCAACAGGTTTAATTGGAAGCACACGAGCTTTCGGAGCGACGCTCCTTCATCAGGTGATTGTAGAGGGCTCGATCGTAACACAGAATTTATAGCAAAAATTTGCAGTGTGATGAAGGCAATCAATTTTTCAACGTATAATTTCAGTTACATCACACTGCAAATTTTTGCTATAAATTCTGTGTTACGATCGAGCCCTCTACAATCACCTGACGAAGGAGCGTCGCTCCGAAAGCTCGTGTGCTTCCAATTAAACCTGTTGGACTATAACCTGGTGTTGTGTGATTTTTTTTAATCTGATGGAACATCCTTGAGGAAGGTTCTGAGGAAAGGTCACTCGAATGGAAACGAGAACTCTTGATTTCTCTGCACAGATGCTGCTAGACTTGCCTGAGCTTTCCCAGCAATCTCTACTTTTGTGTCTGATGCAACATCCTTGATTAAAGCTAGTATTAAATTTAATCTGACTTGAAGTGATAAATCTCTCAACTAACTGTTCAGATCCAAAGTCAGTTTGAGTAGATTCATCCTGATCCTTGTTGTCATATTAAAGAAAAAAAATGCACACAGTGAGGCAATTATTCCAGACTGACAGTCTCACTCTGGCTGTAGGAGCTCCTTATGTGGCAGAGTGAAATCTAGGGAATATAAATTTAACATTTAAACAGCCTTTGAACTCTCAAGTGTCATCTGTTGTGACTTGTGCACTCTACCAGTGTCTTGTCTATGGCATAGTCAGCCACTCCATTCTCTTCTGTCATCTATGTTTTTGAGGAGTCATTTGGTTTCTTTCTTATTTTGGAGAGGGATGTTAGAATTGGGATAAACAAAAGAGTAACTGTATTGTGACTTTGAGTTGACAAAGATCTTGAGTAATAGTTTTACCTTTGCTCTCGAGTTGTGCAAGAAATGATGCTGTTTGGAGTTAATTAACAGCCCCTCCTTGTAGGAAAGGTTTAATTGGTCTCTGGGGTCTGAAATTATAGGAGCAAATGATTGAAAAGTGTTAATGCTAAAATATTTATTTTGCAGGGCCATTGGAATGGACTGAGCCAGGATGTACTTCGATCATTGTCAAAGTGCAATTATGCGTGAGTTTTTGTTATGTACTCTATAATGTAACTGACCTTGTTGCTCTCTGCCAGTAACTATTAGAAGCTTATTGTCACTTCTAATTTCGTTTTGGAGATAATCACAGTAAATTAAATATGTCACATCAAAATTCTGACTGGTGTAGTAATTCATTATAAATGTATAATAGCACACTCATAGTTCAAGCACTATTCTATGCTTAACAACTTGTAGCCTTGAATTATAGTTATCTGTTTGTTGATTTCAAAATGCTGGTGTCTGCTGCTAGGACCGAGGATTAGCCGATGGAGTTTCATTTAGATAAATGTAAGAGATTGTATTTTGGTAATGCAAACAAGGGCAGACTTGTATGATTAATGGTAGGCCCCTCAGTAATTTTGTAGAATGGAGGTAGGGGTACGTGATTCTTTGAAATTTGTGTAACGGGTAGACGTTTAGTACGCTTATTTTCCTTGCTCAGATCTTTGAGTACAGGAGTTGGGATGTCATATTGAGGTTACTCAGGATGTTGGTAAGGCCTCTTCTTGAGTTCTGTGTACAGTTCTGGTTGCCCCGTTCCATTATTAAATTAGTGTTTGGGAAAGATTTACCAGAGGATTGCTTTGTCAGGAGGGTTTGAGATATGAATATAGACTGGAAAGACTGAACCTTTTTTTCATTGGAGTGTAGGAGGCTGTAGAGTGACCTTTATAGAGGTTTATAAAATCATGAGGGCTATGGATAGGTTAAGTAGACAAGGTCTTTTCTCTAGGGTGTAGAAGTCCAGAACTAGAGGGCATAGGTTTAGGGTGAGAGGGGAAAAATTTTAAAAGGCATGTGATGGGGAACTTTTTCATGCAAAGGGTGGTGTGTGTATGGAGTGAGTTGTGGAGGCTTGTACAATTACAACGTTTAAAAGGCATCTGGATGGATATATGAATAGAAAGGGTTCGGAGGGATATGGGCCAAATGTTGACAAATGAGACTAGATTAGGTCGGCATGGGTGAGTTGGACCGAAGGGTCAGGTTCCATGCTATACATCTCTATGACTCTCGAAAGTGTCTGTGGCTTATTTTAACTTGGAACAGGTCTAATGTGTGTTTGTGTCCTTTTATACAAAACAGAAGGGCTCTATTTCTTATAACTAGCTTCCAGTAAGTGCAAGTACTGGAATTTGAAATTTCCCTCTTTGAATCATTTGTTTGTTAGCGTGACTATTAAATGACTTAAGGTGTTGCTAAATTAAAATACATAATGTTAAGTAACAGGAGATGATGCGAAGATGGAGTTGTGCAGGGTCAGTTCTCATTTATAATTGGATATCAGTGTGTTGACTATGCCAAGCTCTTGCTTAGAATAATTGTTCCATTTTCTTTCAGTGCATGTATGAGTGCAGTTTGAAACAATGAATGAATGGATGCAGTTTGTTTTAGTAAATAAAGGAGAACATCTTGAATGAATGAATGAATCTTTGATTGAATACCGTAAGATGAAGAAATTGAATTAATGAGATAAGCTCATTGAAATAATGTGCAGTCTCTTTTACTGAATGCATGAGCGCAGATTGATACACTGAATGAATGAATGAATGAATGCAGTTTCCTTTAGTAAATAAACGAGGGCAGTTTTATTCCCTTGATGCATGATTTTCGTTTGTTTCATTGAATCCATAAATAACGTTTGATTCTTTAATGCATGATTTCTAGATCGATTCTTTGTAGTTTGATTCAAGAATGAATTAATTCAGTTTTCAGTCGATGAAGGAATGAGTTAAGCATGATAAATTGAATGAATTGGACAATTTCTACTCATTGAATTACCACTTGCAGTGTGTTTTATTGAATCAATGAGTAACGTTTCCTTCATTGAACGTACGATTGAAGTTTTATTCATTCAATGAATGAATGCAGTTTGTTTCATTGAATGACTGCATTAGGCTCGAGACATTGAATTAACGAAATAAGCTCTGCTACATGAAGTAACACTCGCAGGTTGTTTCATTGAATCATTGAGTGCAGTTTGATTCATTGGATGAATGCAGTTGAACTCAATGAATGACTGTGTTAAGTTTGTTTCTTTAAATCAATGAAAACGTTTGATTTATTGAATGTACGATTGCGGTTTGATTGAATAAATGAATGAATGAATGTACTTTGTTTCTTTGAATGAATGCCTTGAGCTCGAGATATTGAATTAACAAGATAAACTTTACTCATTGAATTAACACCTACAGTTTGTTTCAGTGAATGCAAGTTTGAAACAATGAATGAAAGAATGAATGCAGGTTGCTTTAGTAAATAATGAGTGCAGTTTGATTCCTTTAATGTAGGATTTAAGTTTGTTTCATTCAATCCATAAATAACTTTCCATTCATTGAACTTACGATTGAAGTTGTATTTATTGAATGAATGAATGAATGCAGTTTGTTTCATTGAATGACTGCATTAGGCTTGAGACAGTGAATTAACGAGTTAAGCACTGCTACATGAAGATAGAGAATGTAGTGTTCTACGACCAGTGGGGGTTTCTTCCGTCAGTATTATTTATCATTTACTACATGATGAAGGATCGGGAGATATGGATAATCTGCTTAAAACATGGGATCTGGATTTGGGACTAGAAATCTCTATAGAAACGTGGAATGATATTTGTAGATCATAGCTTGGGGATCTTTTCCGAGATTTCTAGAGGCTTCTAGGAGTATCTGCCTCTCCCTGTAGCTCTGCAGCCGGAACAGGACCGGGCGTGGGCGCTGGTTCGAGCCAGGCCCGCGTGTTGCAACCCGGTAGGCCCATTCCACCCTTACCTGCCTGATCCAGCTTGCAGATTTAAAAGTTGTGGCAGCCACTGCTCCAGGAATGCTATAAGCTGGCCTTCCTCTTCCTGTTCAGGAAGGCCCAGCAAACGAATATTTTTTTGGCGACCTCGATTATCGCCAATTGAGCGGTTGTCTCCGAGGTCGCGGCCTTTAGCTCCGCCCCTCCGACTCGGCGTTGAATTTCTTCAATTTCACGGTCGTGCTTCTGCAGCGAGGCCGAGAGCGACTCCCAACGGTTTCTGGATTCGACGATGAAAGCATCGATCTTCGAGTCAAGCTTGGAAAGCATTTCTGCAAGACTTGCTACTGTTGGTAAGTCCCCCGGGGCGGCTGTGGACGCCTCTGCTGCAGCTGGAGAGGGTGGGGGAGGGGTTCCTGCTTGCTGAGAGCTGCGGGCTCCCTTCCCTTTAGTCATTTTAACTTAGGATTAAGTTGTTTAAATGCAATATTACACAACGAATTGAGTTACTAAACTATTATAAATGATTTATAAATGATTTGGTGAGCTTGGTAGGGGGTAGGTGACCCACTGTGCCCAAGTCTTGGGAGGAGCACGATAGACTCAGTCTTACTGGGTCGCCGCCATCTTGGATCCCTCCCACTGTCACTCTTAACCCCTCACACTCACTCCATGCACATCACACTTAACCCCTCAATTCACTCCATCAATATCATCCTGACCCCTTCACACTCACTCCATTACCGTAACCCTTAACCCCTCACACTCACTCCATCGCTGTTACCCTTAATCCCTCACACTCACTCCATCACCCAAACCCTGAAACCCTCACACTCACTCCATCACTGTAACCCTGACCCCATCATACTCACTCCATCACTGTCACCTTGACTCTCTCACACTCACTCCATCGCTGTCACCCTTAATCCCTCACACTCACTCCATCACCCACACCCTGAAACCCTCACACTCACTCCATCACTATAACCCTGACCTCCTCACACTCACTCCATCACTGTCACACTGATCCCCGCAAACACACTCTATCACCGTCTCACTGACCCCCTCACAATCACTCCATCATTGTCACTCTGACCAACTCAAACTCACTCCATCACCGTCACCCTCACCTACCTCACACTCACTCCATCATCGTCACCATGACTCACTCACACTCACTCCATGACCGTCACACTGACCTTCTCACACACACTCCATCATTGTCACCCTGACCCCCTCACACTCACTTCATCACTACCACCCTGACCACTTCACACTCACTACATCACCGTCACTCTGACTCCATCACCGGCACACTGACCCTCTCACACTCACTCCATCACCATCACCCTGACTCCCTCACACTCACTCCATCACCGTCACACTGATTCCCTCACACTCACTGCATCACCGTTCCCCTGACCGCCTCACACTCACTCCATCACTGTCACCCTGACCCCCTCACACTCACTCAATCTCTGGCACACGGATCCACTCACACTCTCTCCATCACCCTCAACCTGAAACCCTCACACTCACTCCATTACTGTCACCCTGACCCCCTCACACGCACTCCATCACCGTCACACTGACCCCCGCAAACACACTCTATCACCGTCTCACTGACCCCCTCACACTTACTCCCTCAATGTCACCCTGACCAACTCAAACTCACTCCATCACCGTCACCCTGACTCCCTCACACTCACTGCATCACCGTCACACTGATTCCCTCACACTCACTCCATCACCGTTCCCCTGACCGCCTCACACTCACTCCATCACGTCACCCTGACTCCCTCACACTCACTCCATCACCATCACTCTGACTCCTTCACATACACTCCATCACCGGCAAACTGACCCTCTCACTCTCACTCCATCACCATCACTCTGACTCCTTCACATACATTCCATCACAATTACCCTGACTCTCTCACACTCACTCAATCATTTTCACCCTGGCCCCCTCACACTCACTTCATCATCATCACCCTGACCCCCGAACACTCACTCCATCCCCGTCACACTTAACCCCTCACACTCACTCCATCACCGTCATTCTTAACCCTGACACTCACTGCATCCACGTCACACTTAACACCTCACACTCACTCCATCAATATCATCCTGACCCCCTCACACTCACTCCATTACCGTAACCTTTAACCCCTCACACTCACTCCATCGCTGTCAACCTGACACCTTCACACACACTCCATCACCGTCACCATGACCCCCTCACACTCACTCCATCACCGTCACACTGATCCCCGCAAACACACTCTTTCACCGTCTCACTGAGCCCCTCACACTTATTCCCTCAATGTCACCCTGACCAACTCAAACTCACTCCATCACCGTTCCCCAGACCGCCTCACACTCACTCCATCACCATCACCCTGACTCCCTCACACACACTCCATCACCGGCACACTTACCCCCTCACTCTCACTCCATCACCGGCGCACTGATCCACTCACACTCTCTCCATCACCCTCAACCTAAAACACTCACTTCATTGCCATCACCCTGACCCCCTCACACTCACTCAATCATTGTCACCCTGGCCCCCTCACACTCACTCCATGATCGTCACCCTGACTCCCTCACACTCACTCCATCCCCATCACACTTAACCCCTCACACTCACTCCATCACTGTCACTCTTAACACCTCACACTCACTCCATCCACGTCACACTTAACCCCTCAACTCACTCCATCAACATCATCCTGACCCCTTCACACTCACTCCATTACCGTAACCCTTAACCCCTCACACTCACTCCATCGCTGTTACCCTTAATCCCTCACACTCACTCCATCACCCACACCCTGAAACCCTCACACTCACTCCATCACTGTAACCCTGACCCCATCATACTCATTCCATCACCGTCACCCTGACCCTCTCACACTAGCCCCATCATTGTCACCATGACCCCCTCACACTCACTCCATCACTGGCACACTGATCCACTCACACTCTCTCCATCATCCTCAACCTGAAACACTCACGCTCACTCCATCAGTGTCACCCTGACCCCCTCACACACACTCTATCACCGTCTCACTGACCCCCTCACAATCACTCCATCAATGTCACCCTGACCCCCTCAAACACACTCCATCATTGTCACCCTGACCCCCTCACACTCACTCCATCACCGTCAAACTGATCTCCTCACACTCACTCCATCACTGTCACTCTGACCACTTCATACTCAGTCCATCACCGACACACTGACCAACTCACACTCACTCCATCACCGGCACACTGACCCCCTCACACCTACTCCATCCCCATCACATTGAACCACTCACACTCACTCCATCACTGTCACTCTTAACCCCTCACATTCACTCCATCCACATCACACATAACCACTCACACTCACTCCATCACTGTCACTCTTATCCCCTTAAACTCACTCTATCACCGTCACCCTGACTCCCTAACACTCGCTCCATCACCGTCAAACTGATCCCCTCACACTCACTCCATCACTGTCACTCTGACCACTTCATACTCACTCCATCACCGACACACTGACCAACTCACACTCCATCCCCGTCACACTTAACCCCTCACACTCACTCCATCACCATCATTCTTAACCCCTGACACTCACTCCATCAACGTCACACTTAACCCCTCACACTCACTCCATCAATATCATCCTGACCCCCTCACACTCACTCCATTACCGTAACCCTTAACCCCCACACTCACTCCATCGCTGTCAACCTGACACCTTCACATATGCTCTATCACCGTCACCCTGACCCCCTCACACTCATTCCATCTCCTTCACACTGACCTCCTCACACTCATTTCATCACCGGTACACTGACCCTCTCACACTCACAACATCACTTTACCACTGACGCCTTCACACTCACTCCATCACCATCACCCTGACCCCTTCACACTCATTCCATCACCGTCACCCTGACACCCTCACACTCACTACATCACCGTCACTCTGACTCCATCACACACACTCCATCACCGGCACACTGACCCTCTCACACTCACTTCATCGCCATCACCCTGACCCCCTCACACTCACTCCATCCCCATCACACTTAACCCCTCACACTCACTCCATCCACATCACACTTAACCCCTCAACTCACTCCATCAATATCATCCTGACCCCTTCACACTCATTCCATTACCCCTCACACTCACTCCATCGCTGTCACCCTTAATCCCTCACACTCACTCCATCACCATCACCCTGAAACCCTCACACTCACTCCATCACCGACACACTGACCCACTTCACACTCACTCCATCACCGACACACTGACCAACTCACACTCACTCCATCCCCATCACACTTAACCACTCACACTCACTCCATCACTGTCACTCTTATCCCCTTAAACTCACTCTATCACCATCACCCTGACTCCCTCACACTCACTCCATCACCGTCAAACTGATCCCCTCACACTCACTCCATCACTGTCACTCTGACCACTTCATACTCACTCCATCACCGACACATTGACCAACTCACACTCACTCCATCACCGGCACACTGACCCCCTCACACTCACTCCATCCCCATCACATTTAACCACTGACACTCACTCCATCACTGTCACTCTTAACCCCTCACACTCACTCCATCCCCATCACACTTAACCACTCACACTCACTCCATCACTGTCACTCTTATCCCCTTAAACTCACTCTATCACCATCACCCTGACTCCCTCACACTCACTCCATCACCGTCAAACTGATCTCCTCACACTCACTCCATCACTGTCACTCTGACCACTTCATACTCACTCGATCACCGACACACTGACCAACTCACACTCACTCCATCACCGGCACACTGACCCCCTCACACTCACTCCATCCCCATCACATTTAACCACTCACACTCACTCCATCACTGTCAAACTGATCCCCTCACACTCACTCCATCACTGTCACTCTGACCACTTCATACTCACTCCATCACCGACACACTGACCAACTCACACTCACTCCATCCCCATCACATTTAACCACTCACACTCACTCCATCACTGTCACTCTTAACCCCTCACACTCACTCCATCCACATCACACTTAACCCCTCACACTCACTCCATCAATATCATCCTGACCCCTTCACACTCACTCCATTACCGTAACCCTTAACCTCTCACACTCACTCCATCGCTTTCACCCTTAATCCCTCACACTCACTCCATCACCAACACCCTGAAACCCTCACACTCACTCCATCATTGTCAACCTGACACCTTCACACACACTCCATCACAGGCACACTGATGCTCTCACACTCACTCAAACTCAGTCACCCTGCCCCTTCACACTCATTCCATCACTGTCCCCCTGACTCTCTCACACTCACTTCATCACCATCCCCTTGACTCCCTCACACTCACTCCATCACCGTCAAACTGATCCCCTCACACTCCCTCCGTCACTGTCACCCTGACAACTTCATACTCACTCCTTCATCGACACACTGACCAACTCTCACTCACTCCTTCACCCTCAACCTGAAACCCTCGCACTTACTTCATCACCAGCACCCTGACCCCCTCACACCCACTCAATCATTGTCACCCTGGCCCCCTCACACTCACTCCATCATCGTCACCCTGACCCCTTCACACTCACTCCATTACCGTAACCCTTAACCCCTCACACACACTCCATTGCTGTTACTCTTAATCCCTCACACTCACTCCATCACCCACACCCTGAAACCCTCACACTCACTCCGTCACTGTCAACCTGACACCTTCACACAAACTCCATCACCAGCACACTGACGCTCTCACACTCACTCAAGCTCAGTCACCCAAACGCCCTCACACACACTCCATCGCTGTCACCCTTAATCCCTCATACTCAATCCATCCACGTCACACTTAACCCCTCACACTCACTCCATCAATGCCACCCAGACCCCCTCACACTCACCCCATTACCGTAACCCTTAACCCCTCACACTCACTCCATCGCTGTCACCGTTACTCCCTCACACTCACTCCATCACCCACACCCTGAAACCCTCACACTCACTCCATCACTGTCAACCTGACACCTTCACACACCCTCCATCACAGGCACACTGATGCTCTCACACTCACTCAAGCTCAGTCACCCAGAAGCCCTCACACTCACTCCATCACTGCCACCCTGAACACCTCACACTCACACCATCGCTGTCACCCTTAATCCCTCACACTCATTCCATCACCCACACCCTGAAACCCTCACACTCACTCCCTCACTGTCACCCTGACCCCATCATACTCATTCCATCACCATCACCCTGACCAACTCACACTCACTCCATCACCGTCACCATGACTCTCTCACACTGACTCCATCACGGTCACCCTGACTCCCTCACACTCACTCCATCACTGTCACCCTCACCACTTCACACTCACTCCATCCCCGACACACTGACCAACTCACACTCACTCCATCCCCGTCACACTTAACCACTCACACTCACTCCATCATTGTCACTCTTAACCCCTCATACTCAGTCCATCAACGTCACCCAGACCCCCTCACACTCACTCCATTACCATCACTCTTAACCCCTCACACTCACTCCATCGCCGTCACCCTTGACCCCTCACACTCATTCCATCACTGCCACCCTGACCCTCTCACACTCATACCATCACCATCACCCTTAATTCCTCACACTCACTGCATCGCCGACACCCTTAACCCCTCGCATGCACTCCATCCCCGACACCCTTAACCCCTCGCATGCACTCCATCGCCGTCACCCTGCCCCCTCACACTCATTCCATCACTGTCACCCTGACTCTCTCACACTCACTTCATCACCATCACCTTGACTCCCTCACACTCACTCCATCACCGTCAAACTGATCCCCTCACACTCCCTCCATCATTGTCACCCTGACAACTTCATACTCACTCCATCATCGTCACCCTGACCAACTCACACTCACTCCATCCCCGTCACACTTACCAACTCACACTCACTCCATAACTGTCACCCTTAACCCCTCACACTCACTCCATCAATGCCACCCAGACCCCCTCACACTCACCCCATTACCGTAACCCTTAACCCCTCACGCTCACTCCATCGCTGTCACCGTTACTCCCTCACACTCACTCCATCACCCACACCCTGAAACCCTCACACTCATTCCATCACTGTCAACCTGACACCTTCACACACACTCCATCACAGGCACACTGATGCCCTCACACTCACTCCATCACTGCCACCCTGAATGCCTCACACTCACTCCATCGCTGTCACCCTTAACCCCTCGCATGCACTCCATCCCCGACACCCTTAACCCCTCGCATGCACTCCATCGCCGTCACCCTGCCCCCTCACACTCATTCCATCACTGTCACCCTGACTCTCTCACACTCACTTCATCACCATCACCTTGACTCCCTCACACTCACTCCATCACCGTCAAACTGATCCCCTCACACTCCCTCCATCATTGTCACCCTGACAACTTCATACTCACTCCATCATCGTCACCCTGACCAACTCACACTCACTCCATCCCCGTCACACTTACCAACTCACACTCACTCCATAACTGTCACCCTTAACCCCTCACACTCACTCCATCAATGCCACCCAGACCCCCTCACACTCACCCCATTACCGTAACCCTTAACCCCTCACGCTCACTCCATCGCTGTCACCGTTACTCCCTCACACTCACTCCATCACCCACACCCTGAAACCCTCACACTCACTCCATCACTGTCAACCTGACACCTTCACACACACTCCATCACAGGCACACTGATGCCCTCACACTCACTCCATCACTGCCACCCTGAACGCCTCACACTCACTCCATCGCTGTCACCCTTAATCCCTCACACTCATTCCATCACCCACACCCTGAAACCCTCACACTCACTCCATCATTGTCAACCTGACTCTCTCACACTCACTTCATCACCATCACCCTGACTCCCTCACACTCACTCCATCACCGTCAAACTGATCCCCTCACACTCCCTCCATCACTGTCACCCTGACAACTTCATACTCACTCCATCATCGACACACTGACCAACTCACACTCACTCCATCACCGGCACACTGACCCACTCACACTCACTCCATCAATGTCACCCTGACTCTCTTAAACTCACTTCATCACCATCACACTGACCCACTCACAGTCAGTCAATCACTGTCAATCTTAACTCCTCACACTCACTCCATCGCCGTCACCCTTAACCCCTCACACTCACTCCATCACCGTCACCCTGACCATCTCACATTCACTCCATCACCGTCACCCTGACCACTTCATTCTCATTCCATCACTGACACACTGACCAACTCACACTCACTCCATCACCATTACCCTGACTGCCTCACACTCACTCAATCACCGTCCCTCTTAACCCCTCACACTCACTCCATCCACATCATACTTAACCCCTCACACTCACTCCATCGTTGTCACCCTGACGCCCCTCACACTCACTCCATCACCTTCACACTAACCTCCTCAAAGTCATTCCATCACCGGTACACTGACCCTCTCACACTCACTACATCACTGTAACACTGACACCCTCACACTCACTACATCACTGTAACACTGACGCCCTCACACTCACTCCATCACCGTCACCCTGACTCCTTCACACACACTCCATCACCGTCACGCTGACCCTCTCATACTCACTCCCTCACTGGCACACTGATCCACTCACACTCACTCCATCACCATCATCGTGATGCCCTCACACTCTCTCCATCACCCTCAACCTGAAACCCTCACACTCACTCCATCACTGTCATCCTGACCCCCTCACACTCACTCCATCAATGTCACCCTGACCAACGCAAACTCACTCCATCACCGTCACCCTGACCCCCTCACACTCACTCCATCACTGTCACACTGATTCCCTCATACTCACTCCATCACCGTTTCCCTGACCACCTCACACTCACTCCATCACCGTCACCCTGACCCCCTCACACTCACTCCATCAATGTCACCCTGACCAACGCAAACTCACTCCATTACTGTCACCCTGACCCCCTCACACTCACTCCATCACCGTCACACTGATCCCCGCAAACACACTCTTTCACCGTCTCACTGAGCCCCTCACACTTATTCCCTCAATGTCACCCTGACCAACTCAAACTCACTCCATCACCGTTCCCCAGACCGCCTCACACTCACTCCATCACCATCACCCTGACTCCCTCACACACACTCCATCACCGGCACACTTACCCCCTCACTCTCACTCCATCACCGGCGCACTGATCCACTCACACTCTCTCCATCACCCTCAACCTAAAACACTCACTTCATCGCCATCACCCTGACCCCCTCACACTCACTCAATCATTGTCACCCTGGCCCCCTCACACTCACTCCATGATCGTCACCCTGACTCCCTCACACTCACTCCATCCCCATCACACTTAACCCCTCACACTCACTCCATCACTGTCACTCTTAACACCTCACACTCACTCCATCCACGTCAACTTAACCCCTCAACTCACTCCATCAACATCATCCTGACCCCTTCACACTCACTCCATTACCGTAACCCTTAACCCCTCACACTCACTCCATCGCTGTTACCCTTAATCCCTCACACTCACTCCATCACCCACACCCTGAAACCCTCACACTCACTCCATCACTGTAACCCTGACCCCATCATACTCATTCCATCACCGTCACCCTGACCCTCTCACACTAGCCCCATCATTGTCACCATGACCCCCTCACACTCACTCCATCACTGGCACACTGATCCACTCACACTCTCTCCATCATCCTCAACCTGAAACACTCACGCTCACTCCATCAGTGTCACCCTGACCCCCTCACACACACTCTATCACCGTCTCACTGACCCCCTCACAATCACTCCATCAATGTCACCCTGACCCCCTCAAACACACTCCATCATTGTCACCCTGACCCCCTCACACTCACTCCATCACCGTCAAACTGATCTCCTCACACTCACTCCATCACTGTCACTCTGACCACTTCATACTCACTCCATCAATATCATCCTGACCCCTTCACACTCACCCCATTACCGTAACCCTTAACCCCTCACACTCACTCCATCGCTGTCACCGTTACTCCCTCATACTCACTCCATCACCCACACCCTGAAACCCTCACACTCACTCCATCACTGTCAACCTGACACCTTCACACACCCTCCATCACAGGCACACTGATGCTCTCACACTCACTCAAGCTCAGTCACCCAGATGCCCTCACACTCAATCCATCACTGCCACCCTGAACACCTCACACTCACTCCATCGCTGTTACCCTTAATCCCTCACACTCACTCCATCACCCACACCCTGAAACCCTCACACTCACTCCATCACTGTAACCCTGACCCCATCATACTCATTCCATCACCGTCACCCTGACCCTCTCACACTAGCCCCATCACTGTCACCATGACCCCCTCACACTCACTCCATCACTGGCACACTGATCCACTCACTCTCTCTCCATCATCCTCAACCTGAAACACTCACGCTCACTCCATCAGTGTCACCCTGTCCCCCTCACACACACTCTATCACCGTCTCACTGACCCCCTCACAATCACTCCATCAATGTCACCCTGACCAACTCAAACTCACTCCATCACCGTCACCCTGACCCCCTCACACACACTCCATCATTGTCACCCTGACCCCCTCACACTCACTTCATCACTGCCACCCTGACCACCTCACACTTACACAATCACTGTCACTGTTAACCCCGCACACTCACTCCATCGCCGTCACCCTGACCCCCTCACGCTCACTCCATCACTGTCACCCTGACTCTCTCACACTCACTTCATCACCATCACCCGGACCCCCTCACACTTACTCCATCCCCGTCACACTTAACCCCTCACACTCACTCCATCACCATCATTCTTAACCCCTGACACTCACTCCATCCACGTCACACTTAACCCCTCACACTCACTCCATCAATATCATCCTGACCCCCTCACACTCACTCCATTACCGTAACCCTTAACCCCCACACTCACTCCATCGCTGTCAACCTGACACCTTCACATATGCTCTATCACCGTCACCCTGACCCCCTCACACTCATTCCATCTCCTTCACACTGACCTCCTCACACTCATTTCATCACCGGTACACTGACCCTCTCACACTCACAACATCACTTTACCACTGACGCCTTCACACTCACTCCATCACCATCACCCTGACCCCTTCACACTCATTCCATCACCGTCACCCTGACACCCTCACACTCACTACATCACCGTCACTCTGACTCCATCACACACACTCCATCACCGGCACACTGACCCTCTCACACTCACTTCATCGCCATCACCCTGACCCCCTCACACTCACTCCATCCCCATCACACTTAACCCCTCACACTCACTCCATCCACATCACACTTAACCCCTCAACTCACTCCATCAATATCATCCTGACCCCTTCACACTCATTCCATTACCCTAACCCTTAACCCCTCACACTCACTCCATCGCTGTCACCCTTAATCCCTCACAGTCACTCCATCACCATCACCCTGAAACCCTCACACTTACTCCATCACCGACACACTGACCCACTTCACACTCACTCCATCACCGACACACTTAACCACTCACACTCACTCCATCACTGTCACTCTTATCCCCTTAAACTCACTCCATTACCGTAACCCTTAACCTCTCACACTCACTCCATCGCTGTCACCCTTAATCCCTCACACTCACACCATCACCCACACCCTGAAACCCTCACACTCACTCCATCATTGTCAACCTGACACCTTCACACACCCTCCATCACAGGCACACTGATGCTCTCACACTCACTCAAGCTCAGTCACCCTGCCCCCTCACACTCATTCCATCACTGTCCCCCTGACTCTCTCACACTCACTTCATCACCATCATCTTGACTCCCTCACACTCACTCCATCACCGTCAAACTGATCCCCTCACACTCCCTCCATCACTGTCACCCTGACAACTTCATACTCACTCCATCATCGTCACCCTGACCCCTTCACACTCACTCCATTACCGTAACCCTTAACCCCTCACACTCACTCCATCGCTGTCACCCTTAATCCCTCATACTCAATCCATCACCCACACCCTGAAACCCTCACACTCTCTCCATCACTGTAACACTGACCCCATCATACTCATTCAATCACCAACACCCTGACCAACTAACACTCACTCCATCACCATCACCATGACCCTCTCACACTCACTCCATCACTGTCACACTGACCACTTCATACTCACTCCATCACCGGCACACTGACCCACTCACACTCACTCCATCCACGTCACACTTAACCACTCACACTCACTCCATCCACATCACACTTAACCCCTCACACTCACTCCATCAATATCATCCTGACCCCTTCACACTCACTCCATTACCGTAACCCTTAATCTCTCACACTCACTCCATCGCTGTCACCCTTAATCCCTCAAACTTACTCCATCACCAACACCCTGAAACCCTCACACTCACTCCATCATTGTCAACCTGACACCTTCACACACACTCCATCACAGGCACACTGATGCTCTCACACTCACTCAAACTCAGTCACCCTGCCCCTTCACACTCATTCCATCACTGTCCCCCTGACTCTCTCACACTCACTTCATCACCATCACCTTGACTCCCTCACACTCACTCCATCACCGTCAAACTGATCCCCTCACACTCCCTCCGTCACTGTCACCCTGACAACTTCATACTCACTCCATCATCGACACACTGACCAACTCACACTCACTCCTTCACCCTCAACCTGAAACCCTCGCACTTACTTCATCACCAGCACCCTGACCCCCTCACACTCACTCAATCATTGTCACCCTGGCCCCCTCACACTCACTCCATCATCGTCACCCTGACCCCTTCACACTCACTCCATTACCGTAACTCTTAACCCCTCACACACACTCCATCGCTGTTACTCTTAATCCCTCACACTCACTCCATCACCCACACCCTGAAACCCTCACACTCACTCCGTCACTGTCAACCTGACACCTTCACACAAACTCCATCACCAGCCACTGACGCTCTCACGCTCACTCAAGCTCAGTCACCCAAACGCCCTCACACACACTCCATCGCTGTCACCCTTAATCCCTCATACTCAATCCATCCACGTCACACTTAACCCCTCTCACTCACTCCATCACTGTCACCCTGACCACTTCATACTCACTCCATCACCGGCACACTGACCCACTCACACTCACTCCATCCCTGTCACACTTAACCACTCACACTCACTCCATCACTGTCACTCTTACCCCCTCACACTCACTCTTACCCCCTCACACTCACTCCATCACCGTCACCCTGACTCCCTGACACTCACTCCATCACCGTCAAACTGATCCCCTCACACTCCCTCCATCACTGTCACCCTGACCACTTCATACTCACTCCATCACCGGCACACTGACCCACTCACACTCACTCCATCCCCGTCACATTTAACCACTCACACTCACTCCATAACTGTCACCCTTAACCCCTCACACTCACTCCATCCATGTCACACTTAACCCCTCACACTCACTCCATCAATGCCACCCAGACCCCCTCACACTCACCCCATTACCGTAACCCTTAACCCCTCACACTCACTCCATTGCTGTCACCGTTACTCCCTCACACTCACTCCATCACCCACACCCTGAAACCCTCACACTCACTCCATCACTGTCAACCTGACACCTTCACACACCCTCCATCACAGGCACACTGATGCTCTCACACTCACTCAAGCTCAGTCACCCAGATGCCCTCACACTCACTCCATCACTGCCACCCTGAACACCTCACACTCACACCATCGCTGTCACCCTTAATCCCTCACACTCATTCCATCACCCACACCCTGAAACCCTCACACTCACTCCATCACTGTCACCCTGACCCCATCATACTCATTCCATCACCATCACCCTGACCAACTCACACTCACTCCATCACCGT
Organism: Chiloscyllium plagiosum; assembly: GCF_037043375.1. Taxonomy (NCBI): domain Eukaryota; kingdom Metazoa; phylum Chordata; class Chondrichthyes; order Orectolobiformes; family Hemiscylliidae; genus Chiloscyllium; species Chiloscyllium plagiosum. The sequence continues at coordinate 44,262,711 of NW_028270177.1, forward strand.
CACCATGACTCTCTCACACTGACTCCATCACGGTCACCCTGACTCCCTCACACTCACTCCATCACTGTCACCCTCACCACTTCACACTCACTCCATCCCCGACACACTGACCACCTCACACTCACTCCATCACCATCAAACTGATCCCCTCACACTCACGCCATCACTGTCAACCTGACAACTTCATACTCACTCCATCACCGACACAATGACCAACTCACACTCACTCCATCACCGGCACACTGACCCCCTCACACTCACTCCATCCCCATCACATTTAACCACTCACACTCACTCCATCACTGTCACTCTTAACACCTCACACTCACTCCATCCACGTCACACTTAACCCCTCAACTCACTCCATCAACATCATCCTGACCCCTTCACACTCACTCCATTACCGTAACCCTTAACCCCACACACTCACTCCATCGCTGTTACCCTTAATCCCTCACACTCACTCCATCACCCACACCCTGAAACCCTCACACTCACTCCATCACTGTAACCCTGACCCCATCATACTCATTCCATCACCGTCACCCTGACCCTCTCACACTAGCCCCATCACTGTCACCATGACCCCCTCACACTCACTCCATCACTGGCACACTGATCCACTCACACTCTCTCCATCATCCTCAACCTGAAACACTCACGCTCACTCCATCAGTGTCACCCTGTCCCCCTCACACACACTCTATCACCGTCTCACTGACCCCCTCACAATCACTCCATCAATGTCACCCTGACCAACTCAAACTCACTCCATCACCGTCACCCTGACCCCCTCAAACACACTCCATCATTGTCACCCTGACCCCCTCACACTCACTCCATCACCGTTACACTGACCCCCTCACACACACTCCATCATTGTCACCCTGACCCCCTCACACTCACTTCATCACTGCCACCCTGACCACCTCACACTTACACAATCACTGTCACTGTTAACCCCGCACACTCACTCCATCGCCGTCACCCTGACCCCCTCACGCTCACTCCATCACTGTCACCCTGACTCTCTCACACTCACTTCATCACCATCACCCGGACCCCTTCACACTCATTCCATCACCGTCACCCTGACACCCTCACACTCACTACATCACCGTCACTCTGACTCCATCACACACACTCCATCACCGGCACACTGACCCTCTCACACTCACTTCATTGCCATCACCCTGACCCCCTCACACTCACTCCATCCCCATCACACTTAACCCCTCACACTCACTCCATCCACATCACACTTAACCCCTCAACTCACTCCATCAATATCATCCTGACCCCTTCACACTCATTCCATTACCCTAACCCTTAGCCCCTCACACTCACTCCATCGCTGTCACCCTTAATCCCTCACAGTCACTCCATCACCATCACCCTGAAACCCTCACACTTCATCACCGACACACTGACCCACTTCACACTCACTCCATCACCGACACACTTAACCACTCACACTCACTCCATCACTGTCACTCTTATCCCCTTAAACTCACTCCATTACCGTAACCCTTAACCTCTCACACTCACTCCATCGCTGTCACCCTTAATCCCTCACACTCACACCATCACCCACACCCTGAAACCCTCACACTCACTCCATCATTGTCAACCTGACACCTTCACACACCCTCCATCACAGGCACACTGATGCTCTCACACTCACTCAAGCTCAGTCACCCTGCCCCCTCACACTCACTTCATCACTGCCACCCTGACCACCTCACACTTACACAATCACTGTCACTGTTAACCCCGCACACTCACTCCATCGCCGTCACCCTGACCCCCTCACGCTCACTCCATCACTGTCACCCTGACTCTCTCACACTCACTTCATCACCATCACCCGGACCCCCTCACACTTACTCCATCCCCGTCACACTTAACCCCTCACACTCACTCCATCACCATCATTCTTAACCCCTGACACTCACTCCATCCACGTCACACTTAACCCCTCACACTCACTCCATCAATATCATCCTGACCCCCTCACACTCACTCCATTACCGTAACCCTTAACCCCCACACTCACTCCATCGCTGTCAACCTGACACCTTCACATATGCTCTATCACCGTCACCCTGACCCCCTCACACTCATTCCATCTCCTTCACACTGACCTCCTCACACTCATTTCATCACCGGTACGCTGACCCTCTCACACTCACAACATCACTTTACCACTGACGCCCTCACACTCACTCCATCACCATCACCCTGACCCCTTCACACTCATTCTATCACCGTCACCCTGACACCCTCACACTCACTACATCACCGTCACTCTGACTCCATCACACACACTCCATCACCGGCACACTGACCCTCTCACACTCACTTCATCGCCATCACCCTGACCCCCTCACACTCACTCCATCCCCATCACACTTAACCCCTCACACTCACTCCATCCACATCACACTTAACCCCTCAACTCACTCCATCAATATCATCCTGACCCCTTCACACTCATTCCATTACCCCTCACACTCACTCCATCCCCATCACATTTAACCACTCACACTCACTCCATCACTGTCACTCTTAACCCCTCACACTCACTCCATCCACATCACACTTAACCACTCACACTCACTCCATCACTGTCACTCTTATCCCCTTAAACTCACTCTATCACCGTCACCCTGACTCCCTCACACTCACACCATCACCGTCAAACTGATCCCCTCACACTCACTCCATCACTGTCACTCTGACCACTTCATACTCACTCCATCACCGACACACTGACCAACTCACACTCACTCCATCACCGGCACACTGACCCCCTCACACTCACTCCATCCCCATCACATTTAACCACTCACACTCACTCCATCACTGTCACTCTTAACCCCTCACACTCACTCCATCCACATCACACTTAACCACTCACACTCACTCCATCACTGTCACTCTTAACCGCTCACACTCACTCCATCCACATCACACTTAACCCCTCACACTCACTCCATCACCATCCCCTTGACTCCCTCACACTCACTCCATCACCGTCAAACTGATCCCCTCACACTCCCTCCATCACTGTCACCCTGACAACTTCATACTCACTCCTTCATCGACACACTGACCAACTCACACTCACTCCTTCACCCTCAACCTGAAACCCTCGCACTTACTTCATCACCAGCACCCTGGCCCCCTCACACTCACTCCATCATCGTCACCCTGACCCCTTCACACTCACTCCATTACCGTAACCCTTAACCCCTCACACACACTCCATTGCTGTTACTCTTAATCCCTCACACTCACTCCATCACCCACACCCTGAAACCCTCACACTCACTCCATCACCCACACCCTGAAACCCTCACACTCACTCCGTCACTGTCAACCTGACACCTTCACACAAACTCCATCACCAGCACACTGACGCTCTCACACTCACTCAAGCTCAGTCACCCAAACGCCCTCACACACACTCCATCGCTGTCACCCTTAATCCCTCATACTCAATCCATCCACGTCACACTTAACCCCTCACACTCACTCCATCAATGCCACCCAGACCCCCTCACACTCACCCCATTACCGTAACCCTTAACCCCTCACACTTACTCCATCGCTGTCACCGTATCTCCCTCACACTCACACCATCACCCACACCCTGAAACCCTCACACTCACTCCATCACTGTCAACCTGACACCTTCACACACCCTCCATCACAGGCACACTGATGCTCTCACACTCACTCAAGCTCAGTCACCCAGATGCCCTCACACTCACTCCATCACTGCCACCCTGAACACCTCACACTCACACCATCGCTGTCACCCTTAATCCCTCACACTCATTCCATCACCCACACCCTGAAACCCTCACACTCACTCCATCACTGTCACCCTGACCCCATCATACTCATTCCATCACCATCACCCTGACCAACTCACACTCACTCCATCACCGTCACCATGACTCTCTCACACTGACTCCATCACGGTCACCCTGACTCCCTCACACTCACTCCATCACTGTCACCCTCACCACTTCACACTCACTCCATCCCCGACACACTGACCAACTCACACTCACTCACTCCATCCCCGTCACACTTAACCACTCACACTCACTCCATCATTGTCACTCTTAACCCCTCATACTCAGTCCATCAACGTCACCCAGACCCCCTCACACTCACTCCATTACCATCACTCTTAACCCCTCACACTCACTCCATCGCCGTCACCCTTGACCCCTCACACTCATTCCATCACTGCCACCCTGACCCTCTCACACTCATTCCATCACTGCCACCCTGACCCTCTCACACTCATACCATCACCATCACCCTTAATTCCTCACACTCACTGCATCGCCGACACCCTTAACCCCTCGCATGCACTCCATCCCCGACACCCTTAACCCCTCGCATGCACTCCATCGCCGTCACCCTGCCCCCTCACACTCATTCCATCACTGTCACCCTGACTCTCTCACACTCACTTCATCACCATCACCTTGACTCCCTCACACTCACTCCATCACCGTCAAACTGATCCCCTCACACTCCCTCCATCATTGTCACCCTGACAACTTCATACTCACTCCATCATCGTCACCCTGACCAACTCACACTCACTCCATCCCCGTCACACTTACCAACTCACACTCACTCCATAACTGTCACCCTTAACCCCTCACACTCACTCCATCAATGCCACCCAGACCCCCTCACACTCACCCCATTACCGTAACCCTTAACCCCTCACGCTCACTCCATCGCTGTCACCGTTACTCCCTCACACTCACTCCAACACCCACACCCTGAAACCCTCACACTCACTCCATCACTGTCAACCTGACACCTTCACACACACTCCATCACAGGCACACTGATGCTCTCACACTCAAGCTCAGTCACCCAGATGCCCTCACACTCACTCCATCACTGCCACCCTGAACGCCTCACACTCACTCCATCGCTGTCACCCTTAATCCCTCACACTCATTCCATCACCCACACCCTGAAACCCTCACACTCACTCCATCATTGTCAACCTGACTCTCTCACACTCACTTCATCACCATCACCCTGACTCCCTCACACTCACTGCATCACCGTCAAACTGATCCACTCACACTCCCTCCATCACTGTCACCCTGACAACTTCATACTCACTCCATCATCGACACACTGACCAACTCACACTCACTCCATCACCGGCACACTGACCCACTCACACTCACTCCATCAATGTCACCCTGACTCTCTTAAACTCACTTCATCACCATCACACTGACCCACTCACAGTCAGTCAATCACTGTCAATCTTAACTCCTCACACTCACTCCATCGCCGTCACCCTTAACCCCTCACACTCACTCCATCACCGTCACCCTGACCATCTCACACTCACTCAATCACCGTCCCTCTTAACCCCTCACACTCACTCCATCCACATCATACTTAACCCCTCACACTCACTCCATCGTTGTCACCCTGACGCCCCTCACACTCACTCCATCACCTTCACACTAACCTCCTCACACTCATTCCATCACCGGTACACTGACCCTCTCACACTCACTACATCACTGTAACACTGACACCCTCACACTCACTACATCACTGTAACACTGACGCCCTCACACTCACTCCATCACTGTCACCCTGACACTCTCACACTCACTCCATCACCGTCACCCTGACTCCTTCACACACACTCCATCATCGTCACGCTGACCCTCTCACACTCACTCCCTCACTGGCACACTGATCCACTCACACTCACTCCATCACCATCATCGTGATGCCCTCACACTCTCTCCATCACCCTCAACCTGAAACCCTCACACTCACTCCATCACTGTCATCCTGACCCCCTCACACTCACTCCATCACTGTCACACTGATTCCCTCATACTCACTCCATCACCGTTTCCCTGACCACCTCACACTCACTCCATCACCGTCACCCTGACCCCCTCACACTCACTCCATCAATGTCACCCTGACCAACGCAAACTCACTCCATCACCGTCACCCTGACCCCCTCACACTCACTCCATCACCGTCACATTGATCCCCGCAAACACACTCTTTCACCGTTTCCCTGACCACCTCACACTCACTCCATCACCGTCACCCTGACCCCCTCACACTCACTCCATTACCGTCAAACTGACCCTCTCACACTCACTCCATCATTGTCACCCTGACCCCCTCACACTCACTTTAGCAGTGACACCCTGACCACCTCACACTCACACCATCACCGTCTCCCTTAAGCCCTCACACTCACTCAATCACCGTCACCCTGACCTCCTCACACTCACTCCATCACTGTCACCCTGACTCTCTCACACTCACTTCATCACCATCACCCTGACCCCCTCACACTCACTCAATCAATGTCCCCCTGACCCCCTCACACTCACTCCATCACCGTCACACTTAAACCCTCACACTCACTCCATCAATGTTTCCCTGACCATCTCACACTCACTCCATCACTGTCACCCTGACACCCTCACCCACACTCCATCACTGGCACACTGATCCATTCACACTCTCTCCATCACCCTCAACCTGAAAACCTCACACTCACTCCATTACTGTCACCTTGACCCCTTCACACTCACTCCATCACCGTCACACTTAACCCGTCACACTCAATCCATCACCTTCTCTCTTAACCCCTCACACTCCCTGCATCCACGTCACAAGTAACCCCTCACACTCACTCCATCAATGTCACCCTGATCAACTCACACTCACTCCATCACCATCACCATGACCACCTAACACTCGCTCCATCACCATCACCCTGACCCCCTCACACTCACTCCATGTCCGTCACCCTGACTCCCTCACACTCACTCCATCACTGTTACCCTGACCGCCTCACACTCACTCCATCACCATCACCCTTAACTCGTCACACACATTCCATCCCCGTCACACTTAACCCCCTCACACTCACTCCATCCAATGTCACCCTAACCCCCTCACACTCACTCCATCACCGTCACCATGACCCTCTCACACTCTCTCCATCACTGTGACACCCTGACCCGGCATACTCACTCTATCACAGTCACCCTGACTCCCCCACACTCACTTCATCACCATCACCATGACACACACACACACTCACTCCATCACAGTCACACCGGCCCACTCACACTCACTCCATCACCATCACAGTGACCCCCTCACACGTACTCTATCACAGTCACCCTGACTCCCTCACACTCACTTCATCACTGTAACCATGACGCCCACACACTCATTCCATCACCGTCACACCAGCCCACTCGTACTCACACCATCACTGTCTCCCTGAACCCCTCACACTCACTCCATCAACGTCCCCTGACCCTCTCACACTCATTCCATCACCGTCACCCTGACCACCTCAAACTCGCTCCATGACCATCACCCTTAACCCCTCACACTCACTCCATCACCCACACCCTTAAACACTCACACTCACTCCACCACTGTCACCCTGATCCCCAAACTCTCACTCCATCACCGTCACCCTGACCCCCTCATACTCACTCTATTACCGTCACACTGACCCTCCCGCACTCACTCCATCATTGTCATCCTGACACCCTCACACACACTTCATCATCATTACACTGACCCTCTCACACTCATACCATCTCTGTCACACAAACCCCCTCACACTCACTCGATCACTGTCACCCTGACCCACTCACATACACTCCATCAACGTCACCCTGACCCCCTCACACTCACTTCATCACCGTCACCATGACACCCACACACTCACTCCATCACTGTCACACTGACCCTCTTGCACGCACTCCATCATTGTCACCCTGCCCCCCTCATACTCACTCCATCACCATCCCCCGACCCTCTCACACTCCATCACCGTCACCCTGACACCCTCACACTCTCTCCATCACCGTCACCCTGACCCCCACACACTCAATCCATCACCGTCAGACTAAACCCCTCACACTCATTCCATCGCAGTCAGCCTGCCTCCCTCACACTCACTCCATTACCGTCACCCTGATCTCCACACACTCACTCCATCACCGTCACCCTGACCCCCACACACTCACTCCATCACCGTCATACTAAACCCCTCACATTCATTCCATCATCGTCACCCTTGTCCCACATAGTCACTCCATCACTGTTACACTAAACCCCTCACACTCACTCCATCACCGTCACACTGACCCTCTTGCACGCACTCCATCATTGTCACCCTGCCCCCCTCATACTCACTCCATCACAATCACCCTGACTCCCTCACACTCACTCCATCACCGTCACCCTTAACCCCTCACACTCACTCTATCGCCGTCACCCTGACTCCCTCACACTAACTCCATCACTATCACCCCGACCCTCTCACACTCACTCCTTCAGTGTCACCCTGACCCCTTCACATGCACTCCATCACCGTCACCCTTAACCCATCACAATCACCCTGACGCCCTCACACTCACTCCATCACTGACACACTGACCCCCACACACTCACTCCATCACTGTTATTCTGACCACTTCATACTCATTCCATCATCGTCACCCTGATCCCCACACACTCACTGTATCACCGTCACACTAAACCCCTCACACTCACTCCATCATCATCACACTGACCCTCTCACATGCACTCCATCACCGTCACCCTTAACCCCTCACACTGACTCCATTACAATCACCCTTAACCCCTCACACTCACTCCATCGCCGTCACCCTTAACCCCTCACACTCACTCCATCACCCACACCCTTAAACACTCACACTCACTCCACCACTGTCACCCTGATCCCCAAACTCTCACTCCATCACCGTCACCCTGACCCCCTCATACTCACTCTATTACCGTCACACTGACCCTCCCGCACTCACTCCATCATTGTCATCCTGACCCCCTCACACACACTCCATCACTGCCACCCTGACCACCTCACACTCACATCCATTACTGTCACCCTTAACCCCTCACACTCACTCCATCGCCGTCACCTTGACCCCCTCACACTCACTCCATTACTGTCACCCTGACTCTCTCACACTCACTTCATACCATCACCCTGACCCCCTCACACTCATTCAATCATTGTCACCCTGGCCCCCTCACACTCACTCCATCACTGCCACCCTGACCACCTCACACTCACATCCATCACCGTCACCCTTAACCACTCACACTCGGGCGGATCCAAGATGGCGGCGACCCAGCAAGTCTGAGTCTATAGTGCTCTTCCAAAGGCTTGGGTAAAGTGGATCACCCACCCCCACCATAGTCACCAAATCATTCATAATAGCTGTTTAAGTTCATTAGTTGCTTAGTATTACATTTAAACAGTCTAATATTTAGTAAAAATGACCAAAGGGAAGGGACCCCGCAGCTCTCAGCAAGCAGGACCTCCTCCCCCACCCTCTCCAGCTGCAGCAGAGGCGTCCACAGCCGCCCCGGGGGACTTACCTACAGTGACAAGCCTTGTGGAGATGATCTCCAAGCTGGACGCGAAGATCGATGCTTTTATCGAGTAGTCCCGAAGTCGATGGGACTACTCTCGGCCGCGCTGCAGAAGCACGAACGAGACATTAAGGAGATGGTGCGCCGAGTTGGGGGGGTGGAGCTAAAGGCCGCGACATCCGAAACTGCAGCACAATTGGCACAATCGAGGTCGTCGAAAAAATATTCGTTTGCTGGGCTTTTCTGAACGGGAAGAGGAAGGCCAGCTTACAGCATTCCTTGAACAGTGGCTGCCACAACTTTTAAATCTGGAAGCTGGATCAGGCCAGGTAAGGATGGAATGGGCCTACCGGGTCGCAATACGCAGGCCCGGCTCGAACCAGCCTCCACGCCCAGTCCTGTTCCAGCTGCAGAGCTATAGGGAGAGGCAGATACTCCTCGAAACTTCTAGAAATCTTGGAAAAGACCCCCAAGCTATGACCTATAAAGGATCCAAGATCATGTTATTTCAGGACTTTTCCCCAGCTCTGGTCCGAAAGAGGAAGGCATTCGACGAGGCGAAGAAGCGTTTAATGGACTTAAATATTCAGTACTCCTTACGCTACCCAGCGAGGCTCCGTTTAACCGTGAAGAATCTGTGCATAACTTAGGTTCGCCAGAAAAGGCTAAGGAATTCTTGAACTCTCAGATAAATTGTAAGAGATAACGGATGTTGGTTTGCCTTTCTCCCCGCTTTGGTTTATATCCCCCCCTTTTATTTTTATTTTTTCTTACCTTACTGTTTAATACTATCATGGGGGGTGGGGAGAGGGATTTGATTTTCTCCCCACCCCCTTGGGTTTGGGTTTTTTAAAAATTATTTTATGTATATATGTGAGTATGTATGTATATGTGTGTGTGTGTGTATATGTATGTATGTATGTGTGTGTGTGTATATATATATATATATATCAGCCGGGGGATTTGGTTAGTATTGATGGGGGGATGTGGTTACCTTATTGGTGGGGGGATGTGGTTACCTCTGTCTTTAGTAGCGGGGCTGTTTTTCCCTTGTTATTTTGTATTATTATATTTAATTATTATTTGTTGAGGTGGTAATTTTATACTTATATGTTTATATATGGTATTAACATTACCAAATATATCCAGGTGTTGGTATGGGTGGGGGTAGGGTGCTCACTGTTAACTCTAGCTTTGTATTATATTTGAATTCTCCTCATTTTATTGAGGAGCGCCTGGGTCAAGGGTGGGGCATTGGTTGGGAGAGGATGTGATGGACTTTTGGAAAGAAAGTGACACCCCCTGGGAATAAGGGGGAAAATCTCCACTTAAATATGTTTTATATTTTTTTTATTATTTAGAAATTTTTTTTATTATACTGTTGTGAGTGTATTAGAGAGTCTTTATTTTTGTAAATTTTATATGCTCTATGCTCGGGATGTTCTGGATAGGGTTCCCCCTCCCGAGGGGTCTCGGATTTGCCCGGATGATTATGGCTGATCAGTTGGTTAAGTGTGCACCTGGAATGTCAAGGGGAGTAATTCGCCAGTCAAAAGGAAGAAAATATTATGAAATCTTAAGAAGGAAAGAGTTGATATAGCTCTCCTACAGGAGACACACCTGTTGGATAAAGAACACTTAAAATTACGACAGGGTGGATTTGATCAGGCCTTTTTTACTTCTTTTAGCTCAAAAAGCAGGGGAGTTGTTATTCTTGTTTGGAAGAATTTCCCTTTCAAAATCCTAAATCAGATAAAAGATGAATCTGGACGATATATTTTGATTAAAGCCCTTATAAATGGAGAGGAATATGGGATTTTAAATTTGTACTGCCCCACTTTAAATTTATAACGGAAGCTTTTTCAAAATTGATGGCTTTTGGTGCCCGTCATACAATTATAGGGGGAGACTTTAATTGTATTATGGATCCGGAAATAGATAGGATTCCCAAGAGTATTGCAGGAGTATCTCCCAGATCTAGACAATTGGTGGATTTGAATAAAGAATTAGGATTAGTAGATGTATGGAGATGTCTTCATCCACAGGGCAGAGATTTTTCTTTCTACTCCAATCCACATAAATGTCATACCAGAAGTGATATGTTTTTTGCCCCCTCGATTTTTTAAAATTCCATATCATCCTGTAAAATAGGTAGTATAGCAATTTCCGACCACGCTGCTGTATATACGGAAACTAAGGCGAGGAACAATGGGACATCCCCTCGGCATTGGCGTATGGACCCCTTCCTAATGAAAGATAGTAAATTTGTAAAGTACTTCTCTCAAGAATTTATAACTTTTTTAGAAATTAATTCAGGTACGGCTAGCAACCCATCAGTGATGTGGGAGACCATCAAAGCTTACATGTGAGGTTTGATCATCTCCTACTCAGCGACCCAGAAAAAATTGAAGGGAGAACAACAGCGTCTGCTTGAAGCTCGCTTAAAAGCAGCTGAAACAGCATACACTGATAGACCTTCTATTATTAAATTGCAAAGGATTACGGCTCTCAGGACAGCTCTAAACACTACGCTTACCCAAATGACTAAGAGGGAAATATTATTTGCGAAACAAAGGTTATATAATATGGTGACAAACCGGGTAGATACTTAGCATTTCTTGCAAAGAAAAAAAAGGCCCCTCAGACTATCACGTCTATCAAGGAAAGTATGGGTATTTTGATTCATGATCATAAAAAGATTAATGCGATTTTTAGAGAATTTTATTCTGAGTTATATAAATCGCAGGATTGTGAAGACAGGACGAGGAGGATGCAGTCATTTTTTAAAAAATTGACCTTTCCAGGCCTAACTCCGGAACAGGTATTGGTCCTAAATGCTCCTCTAACAGTCTAAGAAATACTTGATGCAATTAGGCAACTTCAGAGCGGTAAGGCCCAGATGGTTTTCAAGCTGAATTCTATAAAGACTTCACATAAATATCAGCTGGTCCACTTATGGACATGTATAACTATGCAAATAGTTAGGGCTGTCTCCCACCTTCACTGAAAGAGGCAAATATCTCTCTTATCCTTAAAAAAGGAAAGGATCCAGAAGATTGTATGTCATACAGACCAATATCCTTATTAAATGTAGATTTTAAAATCCTTTCTAAAATGTTAGCATTGAGACTAGAAAGGGTACTGCCACATATTATAAAGGAGGATCAGACGGGGTTTATTAAGGGCCATAGATCATCCAATAATATTAGAAGGGTTTTGAATATGATTCAAGCCTGTCATCAGGGAAAGATACCAGGAGTAGTAGTTTCATTAGATGCGGAAAAGGCATTCGATAGAGTTGAATGGTCATATTTGTTTTACACATTGGAAAGGTTTGGCGTTGGACAGGTGTTTACCAAATGGGTCTCAACATAGTGATCCCAAAGCAGTTGTGGTTACCAATGGATTAGGTTCGGATAGCTTCAATGTGGGTAGGGGCTGCCGTCAGGGATGTCCCCTCTCGCCATTGTTATTTACGCTAATAATTGAACCACTAGCAGAAGCTATACGGGCTGATCCTAATATACCGGCCCTGAGGATTGGTACAGGTAAACATAAAATTACCCTTTATGCAGATGATGTTCTTCTATTCCTCAGTAATCCTCTGATGTCCGTACCTCGCCTAATCCAAGTTATTAATACATTTAGCGCATTCTCAGGCTATAAAATTAATTTTTCAAAATTGGAGGCTATGCCAATGGGTGGCCTTCCTATGATACCCCACTTAGTGGACGGATCCCTTTTTCCCTTTCGTTGGTCCCCGGAGGGTTTCTTATATTAGGCATTTTTATTACCCCAGTATTTAGTCAGTTGTATAAGGCCAATTTTGTGCATTTACTGGAAAGGATAAGGCAGGACCTCCAGCGATGGGGAGACCTTCCAATTTCCTGGTTGGGTAGAATAGCACTAATTAAAATGAATGTCCTGCCCCGTCTCCTATATCCTATGAGAGTGCTTCCGGTGATGCTGCCGAGGCTGGCACTACGTAAATTATATGGCTGGCTGGGTTCCTTTATCTGGAATCATAGACGACCCCTCATTAAGCTGAAGAAGCTACAGTTTCCACAGGCATGGGGAGGATTGGACTTCCCAGATTTTAGGAAATATCAGTTAAGTTCCCTATTAAGTTACATAGCTGATTGGGTCTTTCTGATCCACAATCAATCTGGCTGGATGTCGAGGCCTCTCAAGTAAAATACCCACTTATTAACCTTTTATTTTCAGACAAGAGGAAAATCATTACAGATCACTGCAAAAACCCTATAATACTAAACACAATTAAGGCTTGGAATATAATGCGGCAAAATGAGGGTAATTCACATAAAACATCCCCCTATGCACCGATAGTGGGAACATGGGGATTCCAACCTGGGTTTACAGATGCCACTTTTAAACTCTGGATATCCAGGGGTATGTCATGTCTAGGAGTCCTATTTTAAGATGGGGTCCTGATGTCTTTTGAACAGCTGCGTCAGAAATTCGGATTACCTAATGGAGACCTCTTTCGATACTTCCAAATTCGCTACTATATACAGAAGAAGACTACGTTATTAGATAGTCTTCATAAATCAGATAGAGAATGTAGTGTCCTACGACCAGTGGGGGTATCTTCCGTCAGTATTATTTATCATTTACTATATGATGAAGTATCAGGAGATATGGATAATCTGCTTAAAACATGGGATCAGGATTTGGGACTAGAAATCTCTATAGAAACATGGAATGATATTTGGGAAAACGCTAGAAGAATTACTATCTATAACAGAACCCAAGCTATCCAGCTGAAGATACTTCATAGGGCCCATACAGCACCGGTTCGATTGGCAAAATTTAAGGCAGGAGCATCTCCAACATGTCCCAAATGTAAAATAGAGGTGGGCACTCTTGTACATTGCCTATGGACCTGTCATAAGATCTGTAGATATTGGATTAAAGTAGCAAGTACCCTGACAGAAATTTTAGGAATGGAAATTAAAGTGGACCCTGTATCTCTCCTTTTGGGCTTTTCGAACTTTCCCTCCCTGGACATGTAAGGGAAGAGATTATTTTCTATTCTCTCTTTCTGTGCAAGGAAAAATATTTTGGTGAACTGGGTGGCTGAGGACGCGCCTGGACTTTCAAATTGGCACAGATTAATTATGGAATGTATTCTCCTTGACTTCCTTACAAATATGGTGCACCAAAAGACCGAATTATTTTATAAAATATGGCAGCCCTTCTTGAATTACATAAATACAGATATTTCGGCAATCCTAACAAGGGCTTTTATTTAATTGAGATTACAAACCTGGCTGGTCCGGGGCCCCTTAGGAGAGGAATCCCGCACGAATACTGGTTTTATTACATTTGATGTTAACACATTCCGAGCATGTAAGAAACTTAAATGTACACTCTGGTTAGTTGTAGGTTAGATTAGTAGATAGTTGAGTTCTGTTTTTTTTTCCTTTGTCGGTATTTTTTCTTTTGTTAAATTTTGGCTATTGTATATTTGATTTAATTGTATATCAATGTTTGTATTTGAGAGTTTTGTTTATTTTTGTAAACGTGTAAAAATGTTAAATCTCTAATAAAAATATCTGTAAAAAACACTCACACTCACTCCATCGCCGTCACCCTGACCCCCTCACACTCACTCCATCACTGTCACCGTGACTCTCTCACACTCACTTCATCTCCATCATCCTGACCCCCTCACACTCACTCTATCACTGTCAACCTGGCTCCCTCACACTCACTCTATCACCGTCACACTGACCCTCTCACACTCACTCGATTTCTGTCATTCTAACTACCTCACACTCACTCTATCACAGTCACGCTGACTCCCCCACACTCACTTCATCACCGTCACGCTGACCCCCACAGACTAACTCCATCACCGTCACACTAAACCCCTCACACTCACTCCATCATCGTCACCCTGACACCCACACACTCAATCCATCACCGTCACACTAAACCACTCACACTCTCACCATCATCGTCACACTGACCCTCTCACACACACTCCATCATTGTCACCCTGCTCCCCTCACACTCACTCCATCACAATCACACTGACGCCCGCACACTCACTCCATCATCGTCACCCTTCACCCCTCACACTCACTCCATCGCCATCACCCTTAACCCCTCACACTCACTCCATCACCCACACCCTTAAACATTCACACTCACTCCACCACTGTCACCCTGACCCCCAAACTCTCACTCCATCACCATCACCCTGCCCCCTCACACTCACTCCATCACCGTCACCCTGACCCCCACACACTCACTCCATCACCGTCACCCTGACCCCCACACACTCACTCCATCACCATCACACTGACCCTCTCACACTCACTCCATCATTGTCACCCTACCCCCTCACATTCACTCCATCACAATCACCCTGACTCCCTCACACTCACTCCATCACCGTCACCCTGACCCTTTCACACTCACTCCATCAGTGTCACCCTGACCACTTCACACTCACTCCATTCCCAACACAATTAACCACTCACACTCACTCCATCACTGACACACTGACCCCCTCACACTCACTCCATCACTGTTACCCTGACCACTTCATGCTCACTCCATCACCGTCACCATGACCCCCCCACACTCACTCCATCGCCGTCATACTAAACCCCTCACACTCACTCCATCATCGTCACCCTGACCCCCACACATTCACTCCATCACCGTCACACTAAACCCCTCACACTCACTCCATCATTGTCACCCTGCCCCCCTTACACTCACTCCATCACAATCACCCTGACGCCCTCACACTTACTCTATCACTGTCACCCTGACCCCATCACACTCACACCATTATCATCACCCTTAACCCCTCACACTCACTCCATCACCCACACCTTTAAACACTCACTCACTCCACCACTGTCACCCTGATCCCCAAACTCTCACTTCATCTCTGTCACCCTGACCCTCTCACACTCACTCCATCATTGTCACCCAGACCCCCTCACACTCACTTCATCACTGCCACCCTGACCACCTCACACTCATATCCATCACCGTCACCCTTAACCCCACACACACACTCCATCGCCGTCACCCTGACCCCCTCACACTCACTCCATCACTGTCACCCTGACTCTCTCACACTCACTTCATCACCATCACCCTGACCCCCTCACACTCACTCAATGTCACCCTGACCCCCTCACACTCACTCCATCGCCAACAATTAATCCTTCACACTCACTCCATCCCCGTCACACTTAACCCCTCACACTCACTCCATCGCCATCACTCTTAACCCCTCACACTCACTCCATCCACGTCGCACTTAACCCCTCACACTCACTCCATCGCAGTCACCCTGACTCCCTCACACTCACTCCATCGCAGTCACCCTGACTCCCTCACATTCACTCCATCACCGTCACACTGATTCCCTCACACTCACTCCATCACCGTCACACTGACTCCCTCACACTCACTCCATCATCGTCACACTGATTCACTCACACTCACTCCATCGACGTTCCCCTGACCCCCTCACACTCACTCCATCACCGACACAGTGATCCCCTCACACTCACTCCATCGCCGTTCCCCTGACCCCCTCACACTCACTCCAACATCGTCACCCTTCACCCCTCACACTCACTCCATCACTGGCACCCTAACCCCCTCACACTCCCTCCATCACTGTCACCCTGACCACTTCATACTAACTCCATCACCGACACACTGACCAACTCACACTCACTCCATCACCGGCACGCTGACACTGTCACACTCATTCCATCACTGTCAACCTGACTCTCTCACACTCACTTCATCACCATCACCCTGAAACCCCGCACACTCAGACAATCACTGTCACCCTGACCCCCTCACACTCACTACATCCACGTCACACTTAACCCCTCACATTCACTCCATCAGTGTCACCCTGACCCCCTCACACTCACTCCATCATTGTCACCTTGACCCCCTCACATCACACTCACTCCATCACTGACACCCTTAACCACTCACACTCACTCCATCACCTTCACTCTTAACCCCTCACACTCACTGCATTCACGTCACACTTAACCCCTCACACTCACTCCATCAGTGTCATCCAGACCCGCTCACACTCACTCCATTACCGTCGCCCTTAACCCCTCACACTCACTCCATCGCCAACAATTAATCCTTCACACTCACTCCAACGCCATCACCCTTAACCCCTCAAACTCAGTCCATCACTGTCATACTGACCACTTCATACTCACTCCATCCTCGACACACTGACCACCTCACACTCACTCCATGACGCTCACCCTGACCCTCTCACATGCACTTCATCAATGTCACCCTGACCCCCTCACATTCACTCCATCACTGTCACCCTGACTCTCTTACACTCACTCCATCATCGTCACCCTCACCCCTTCACAATCACTCTATCGCCGTCACCCTGGCTCCCTCACACTCACTCCATCACCATCACTCTTAACCCCTCACACTCACTCCATCCACGTCGCACTTAACCCCTCACACTCACTCCATCACAGTCACTCTGACTCCCTCACACACACTCAGTCACCGTCACACTGACTCCCTCACACTCACTCCATCACCGTCACACTGATTCCCTCACACTCGAACATCGCCATTCCCCTGACCCCCTCACACTCACTCCATCACCGTCACAGTGATCCCCTCACACTCACTCCAACATCGTCACCTTTCACCCCTCACACTCACTCCATCACTGTCAACCTGACTCTCTCACACTTACTTCATCACCATCACCCTGACGCCCTCACAGTCAGACAATCACTGTCACCCTGACCCCCTCACACTCACTCCATCACCGTCACCTTTAACCCCTCTCACTCACTTCATCACTGTCACTCTTAACTCCTCACACTCACTACATCCACGTCACACTTAATCCCTCACACTCACTCCATCAATGTCACCCTGACCCTCACTCACTCCATCACTGTCACCTTGACCCCCTCACACTCACACCCACTCCATCACCTTCACTCTTAACCCCTCACACTCACTGCATTCACGTCACACTTAACCCCTCACACTCACTCCATCAATGTCATCCAGACCCACTCACACTCACTCCAACGCCGTCACCCTTAACCCCTCAACCTCACTCCATCACCAGCACACTGACCCTCTCACACTCCATCACTGTCACCCTGATGCCCTCACACTCCCTCTATCACCTTCACCCTGACCCCTTCACACTCACTCCATCACCTTCACACTGACCGCCTCACACTCATTCCATCACTGTCACCCTGACTCATTCACACACACTCCATCACCGACACACTGACCCTCTCACACTCACTCCATCACCGTCACCCTGACGCCCTCACACTCCCTCTATCACTTTCACCCTGACCCCTTCACACTCACTCCATCACCTTTACACTGACCGCCTGACACTCATTCCATCACCGTCACCCTGACTCATTCACACACACTCCATCACTGTCACCCTGACCCCCTCACACTCACTCCATCACCGGCACACTGATCCACTCACACTCACTCCATCACCGTCACCCTGACGCCCTCACACTCATTCCATCACCCTGAACCTGACCCCCGCAAACTCACTCTATCACCGTCACCCTGACCGCCTCACACTCACTCCATCACCGACACCCTGACCCCCTCACACTCACTCCATCGCCGTCACCCTGACCCGCTCACACTCACTCCATCCCCATCACACTTAACCCCTCACACTCACTCCATCTCCTTCACTCTTAACCCCTCACACTCACTCCATCTCCTTCACTCTTAACCCCTCACACTCACTCCATCAATGTCACCCTAACCGCCTCACACTCACTCTATTACTGTCACGCTTAACCCCTCACACTCACTCCATCGCTGTCACCATTTATCCCTCACACTCACTCCATCACTTTCAACCTGACACCTTCACACACACTCCATCACCAGCATACTGACGCTCTCACACTCACTAAAGCTCAGTCACCCAGACGCCCTCACATTCACGCCATCACTGCCTCCCTGAACCCTCACACTCACACCATCGCTGTCACCCTTAATCCCTCACACTCACTCCATCACCCACACCCTGAAACCCTCACATTCACTCCATCACTGTCACCCTGACCCCATCATACTCATTCCATCACCATCACCCTGACCCTCTCACACTCACTCCATCACTGTCACCCTGACCACTTCATACTCACTCCATCACCGACGCACTGACGAACTCACACTCACTCCGTCACCGTCAAACTGAGCCCCTCACTCTCCCTCCATCACTGTCACCCTGACCACTTCATACTCACTCCATCACCGACGCACTGACGAACTCACACTCACTCCATCACCGGCACGCTGACCCTCTCACACTCACTGCATCACTGTCACCCTGACTCTCTCACACTCACTCAATCACTGTCACCATGGCCCCCCTCACACTCATTCCATCATCGTCACCCTTAACCCCTCACATTCACTCATCACCGTCACTCTTAACCCCTCACACTCACTCCATCCACGTCACACTCAACCCCTCACACTCTCTTCATAATGTCACCCTGACCACCTCACACTCACTCCATCACTGTCACCCTGACACCCTCACACTCATGCCATCACCGTCACACTGACATGCTCACACTCATTCCATTGCCGTCACACTGACCCCCTCACTCTCACTCCATCACTGTCACCATGACACACTCACACTCACTCCATCACTGTCACCCGGACGTCCTCACACTCACTCCATCACCGTCACCCTGACCTCCTCACGCTCACTCCATCACCGTCACACTGACCCTGTCACACTCATTCCATCATTGTCACCCTGACGCCCTCACACTCACTCCATCACTACCACCCTAATCACCTCACACTCACTCACTCCATCACTGCCTTCCTGAACCCCTCACACTCACTCCATCCCCGTCACACTTAAACTCCTCACCCTCACTCCATCAATGTCACCCTACCCCCTCTCACTCACTCCATCACTGTCACACTGACCCCCCTCACACTCACTCCATCCTCGTCACATTTAACCCCCTCACACTCACTCCATCAATGTCACCCTGACCCCCTCACACTCACTCCATCACCGTCACCCTGAACCCCTCACCCTCACTCCATCACCGTTACACTGACCCTCTCACACTCACTCGATCTCTGTCATCCTAACCCTCTCACACGCACTCAATCACTGTCACACTGACCCCTTACACTCACTCAATCACCGTGACACCCTGACCCGGCACACTCACTGTCTCAGAGTCACCATGACGCACACGCACTCACTCCATCACTGTCACACTGACCCCCCACACTCAATCCATCACCGTCACCCTGACCCTCTAACACTCACTCCATCACCGTCACCCTGACCCTCTAACACTCACTCCATCACAATCACCCTGACCCCATCACACTCATTCCATCACCGTCACCATGATTCCCTCACACTCACTCCATCACCGTCACCCTGACCCCCTCACACTCATACCATCACTGTCTCCTTGACACTCTCACACTCACTTCATCACCATCACCCTGACTCCCTCACACTCACTCCATCACTGTCACCCTGACCCTTTCACACTCACTCCATCGCTGTCACCCTGACCACTTCACACTCACTCCATCCCGACACACTGACCGCCTCACACTCACTCCGTCACCGTCAAACTGAGCCCCTCACTCTCCCTCCATCACTGTCACCCTGACCACTTCATACTCACTCCATCATCGACGCACTGACGAACTCTCACTCACTCCATCACCGGCACGCTGACCCTCTCACACTCACTGCATCACTGTCACCCTGACACTCTCACACTCACTCAATCATTGTCACCCTGGCCCCCTCACACTCACTCCATCATCGTCACCCTTAACCCCTCACATTCACTCATCACCGTCACTCTTAACCCCTCACACTCACTCCATCCACGTCACACTCAACCCCTCACACTCTCTTCATAATGTCACCCTGACCACCTCACACTCACTCCATCACTGTCACCCTGACACCCTCACACTCACGCCACCACCGTCACACTGACACGCTCACACTCATTCCATTGCCGTCACACTGACCCCCTCACACTCACTCCATCACTGTCACCATGACACACTCACACTCACTCCATCACTGTCACCCGGACGTCCTCACACTCACTCCATCACCGTCACCCTGACCTCCTCACGCTCACTCCATCACCGTCACACTGACCCTGTCACACTCATTCCATCATTGTCACCCTGACGCCCTCACACTCACTCCATCACCGTCACCCTGACACGCTCACACTCATTCCATCACTGTCACACTGACCCCCTCACACCTCTCCGTCACCGTGACCCTGACCTCCTCTTGGCTGATCATCCACAATCAGTATCCTGTTCCTGCCTTATCCTCATAACCCTTGATTCCATTATCTTTAAGAGCTCTATCCAAATCTTTCTTGAAAGTATCCAGAGGCTTGGCCTCCACAGCCTTCTGTGGCAGAGCATTCCACACACCCCCTCACACTCCACCACCATCACACACTGCCCCACATCACCCCCACCCTCACACCCTCACACTCCACCACCATCACACACACTGCCCCACACCACCCCCACCTTCACGCTCACACCCTCACACTCCACCACCCTCACACACGCTGCCCCACACCACCCCCATTGTCATGCTCACACCCACACTCTCTACCAACCTCACACACATTGCGCCACACCATCCCCACCGTCACGTCCCCCCCTCACACTCCACCACCATCTCACACACTGCTCAATATTACCCTCACTGTCACGCTCGCCCCCTCACACTCCACCACATTCCCACACACTCGCCCACACCACCCCACCTTCACGCTCACACCCTCATACTGCACCACCCTCACACACACTGCCCCACACCACACCCACCGTCACGCTCACCACCTCACACTCCACCACCATCACACACACTGCCCCACACCATCCCCACCGTCACGCTCACCCCTTCACACTCCACCCTCACACACACTGCCCCACACCACCCTCACCGTCACGCTCACCCCCACACACTCCACCACCCACACACAAACTGCCCTACAACTCCCCCACCTTCACGCTCACTCCCTTACACTCCACCACCATCACAGGCACTGCCCCACCCCACCCTCACGGTGATGCCCACCCGCAAACACTCCACTACCCTCACACACGCTGCCCCACACCACCCCCATTGTCATGCTCACACCCACTGCCCCACTACACCCTCACCATCATGCTCACACCCACACTCTCTACCAACCTCACACACATTGCGCCACACCATCCCCACCGTCACGTCTCCCCCACACACTCCACCACCATCTCACACACTACCCCACTCCACGCCCACCGTCACGATCATCCCCACACACTCCACCACCCTCACACTGCGCCACACCTCCCCCACCATCACGTTCATACCACACTCAAACACACTGCCCCACATCACCCTCACCGTCACGCTCACCCCCACACTCCACCACCCACACTCACACTGCCCCACACCTGCCTCACCCGTCACGCTCACCCCCACACACTCCACCACTCTCACACACACTGCCCCACACCTGCCTCACCGTCACGCTCCACCCCACACACTCCACCACCCACACACACACTGCCCCACACCACCCCCACCGTCAGGCTCACCCCCCTCACACTCCACCACCATCACACACACTGCCCCACACCTCCCTCACCGTAACACTCACCCCCACACACTCCACCACCATCACACACATTGTCCCTCACCTCCCTCACTGTCACGCTCACCCCCTCACACTCCACCACCATCACACACACTGTCCCACACTGCCCTCACCGTCACGCCCACCACCACACACTCCATCACCACCACACGCACTGCCCCACACCTCCCTCACCTTCACACTCATCCCCACACATTCCACCACCATCACACAAACTGCCCCAAACCACCCCCCACCCTCACACTCAACCCCACACACTCCACCACCATCATACACACTGCCCCACACCACCCTCCCCGTCACGCTCACCACCACACACTTCACCACCCACACACACTGCCCCACACCACCCCCAACGCCACGCTCACCCCCACACACTCCACCACTACACAATCCACCACCATGACACGCACTGCCCCACACCACCCCACCGTCACGCTCACCCCCACACACTCCCCTACCGTCACATTCACTCTCCTGCAGTCACCCACCATCACACTCACTCCACCACACAATGCCCCACTGTCATGCTCACCCTGCACAAAGCCTCACCACCAGACTCACTGAAATACACTCTTCCCCACTGTAACACTCACTCCCCCCCCCTCCACACACAGCCCCATCCTGATTCTCAGACCCCGTGCACTCCCCCCACCACCACACTCACTCCCTCACACATTCCCCCATTATCCCGCTCACTCTCCCACACAATCCCCCACCATCCCACTCACTCCCTCGCACACTCCCCCAGCATCACGCTCACTGTCCCACACAATCCCCCATCACGCACACTCCCCCAGCATCCCGCTCACTCTCTCACACAATCCCCCACCATCACGCTCACTCCCTTGCACACTCCACCATCATCCAGCTCACTCTCCCACACAATCCCCCACCATCACGCTCACTCCCTCACACACTCCCCCAGCATCACGCTCACAGTCCCACACAGTCTCCCACCATCACACCCCTCACACACCTTAAACTGAGCTCCTGCCTGTGAAAACTGACCCAGTTGATCCCCTCTAAATGGCTTTTAACCCCATCCCCATTCTATTCCCTGAGTAACAGACAGTATGTCCCACACAATGTGTTCTGTTTGTGATATCCTGTTGTACCAGTATCAGCCACAGCCTACGGTGCCACTCCACCTGTTACCCACTAGTAACAGCTCGTGTTCTCACACCCACTATGCCCCGAGCAATGGCGTTTGGCCCAAGCTCCATACAGTTGCCCTAGCAATGGCCTGATATGTCATCCCAATCTCTGTTCCCTAACATCGGCCTGAAGATCGATATCCCTCTTCTGTTCCCCCAGCACCGAAGGATTCCAGGAAGACAGTAACATTGGGAGGTTATGATCGCAAGATGGAGAGAGAGTGAATGAGATTGGGGAAGGCAACGACAGTGGAATTGAGTGTGTAAATGGGAAAAGGAGAGAGAAATAGCAGTGCATTGTGAGAGTGGGAGGGATATATGGAGGGAGAGTGACAAAGGGAGCAAGGTGAATTCTGCTGAGAGCCACGTTGGAGTGGGAGACCCAGAAGGGAAAGTAAGGACAGAGGGATTTAAACCCAGCTCCTGAGCTCAGGGCGCAGTGCCCTCCCCTTCCCTGAGGACCAGGACTTGGGGCTGAGTCTGCCTCTCTCCAGCTCAGCTTCTCCAACACAAAGACACACAACAACATCGGTCACTCTGCTGCTTGGCACGCTTTAATCAACATTTTTATTGTGTACAATACAGTCAGTGAGATAGTGCCTTTTCTCACTGGCCCCTGAGTTGTGAGAAACATTGAAATGTTTCCCTGTAACCCCCCCCACCCCCCACCCCGTGGGATAAGGATGGACAAACCAGCGCTACCCTCAGTCTGTTACCATAGCGACAGGCTGCTCCATCGCTGAAACACTGAACTGAAATGAGAAAATCCCAGATGGATTGATTAATGAGGGAATTTGATTGATGGATGGATATGGGTGAAGGGATATTTCAGCACATTCTTCAGCTGCTGCCTGAACTTAGTCTGGGTCACGGCATAAATCGCGGTGTTTGTGCAGCAACTGAGGAGCTGCAGCATGAAGCCCAATTCCTGCACAAAGTCATGGAGATACACAGACCAATACCCAAAATACCACATCTGGTTCAATATAGAATACAGCATTAACGTTGACCATAACAGAATGAAATTGGCCGAGATCACAAACAGTAAAATGATGGATTTTTTTTTGGCTTCTCATTTCTGTGTCAGACTGAGCGTCCCCATTGGTGTGAGCACGGAGTCTCCTGTGGGCTCTGCTGGTCACTAAAATGTGTCTGACGGTGAGAACATTGAGCAGCAGAATCAGGAGAAATGGGACACACGGGGTTAGAATCTGGTGGAGGAACTCGATTGTGACCCAGTCAATGGAGGATACAACAGCGACTGTTACATCACAAAACCAGGGGCGGTTCTCCAGCCAATACTGAGCCGTGAGCATAAAATACCGGGAAATGTTCTTTTTATCAGCTCAGCACAGTCACTGCTCCCAGAACCACAGCCGCCGTTTTCTCACTGCAATATTTACTTTTCAGCTTCTGGCAACAAATGGCCACAAACCGGTCAAAGGTGAAAGTGACGGTGAACCAGACAGAGCAGTCAGTGGCTTCATAAAGCAGGATGGCGTGGATATTACACTGGGACGGAGTCCATCAGGAAATAAAACTGTTCCAGATAAACAATGGGAATGTGTCTCAGTATCAGGTCGAGGATAATGACCAGGAGATCCGCCGCTGCCATGGCACCCAGGTAACGCCTGACACATGGAGACAATCCACAATCTTTATAAAGCAGGACATAGATGGTCACTATGTTAACTGTGAGGAAGGAAAGGCAAAGGGACCCGTTTGATCTGGGACCCAGTGAGATTTTCAAATGTGTCCCTGTATTCAGGGATTTATTAAAATAATTGGAGTTGGAATAACAAATGGGAAGTTCAGAATTACTGACAAAAATGTGACATACACCACAAGAAACCCTCCCTCCCCAAACACTCAAAGACACATCCATAAGGGCAGATGGTTTCTAGAACATTCCCACACTCTCGCTCACTCGAGAGCAGACACAGGTCACTCCTTCCCAGTTCCTAAGACGGAGGGTGAAAATGTTGCTGTCCTGAAGGATTCTCTCCCAGTTTCCTGAAGACAAACGGAGTTTGGGGATTTCTGTATTTTGGTTAAAATTGTGGTCGATCCTGTGTCAGGAAGAAATGTAAATGCAGGGAAAACGTATTCACCCCTTTAACTGCCTGAGGGGCCTTCGGAACAGTGTCTCCTTCTGCCTGGAATGGGATCTCTTCCCTCGGGATCTTATCGTTTGTTCAATTCACTGATGTCCGGCCGTCACAAACAATGTCAGGGACAGAACGTTCCGGGGAGTGTCGGTTTTTGAATGTTTGGGACAGAACGTTCCAGGGAATGTCAGTTATAGAATGTTGGGGACAGAATGTTCCAGGGAATGTCAGTTATAGAATGTTGGGGACAGAACGTTCTGGGGAATGTCGGTTATAGAATGTCAGGGACAGAATGTTCTGAGGAATGTCAGTTATAGAATGTCAGGGACAGCACGTTCCGGGGAATGTCAGTTATAGAATGTCGGGGACAGAACGTTCCGGGGAATGTCGGTTATAGAATGTCAGGGACAGAATGTTCTGGAGAATGTCAGTTATAGAATGTCGGGGACAGAATGTTCCGGGGAATGTCAGTTATAGAATGTCGGGGTCAGAACGTTCCGGGGAATGTTATTTATAGAATGTTGGGGACAGAACGTTCCGGGGAATGTCAGTTATAGAATGTTGGGGACAGAATGTTCCGGGGAACTCCTTGACCTGTCCATCACCTTTCCCCCCTACCCACCCCATCAACATTATGAACTGTGCCGGGAAACACTGTAACATTAATGGGGTGAGAGGCAGAGGGTCCAATCACAGGAATGGGAACTAAAAGCATTCAAAGTTTGTGAGAAGATTTGTAGCTCGGGTGCTCGTTGCTGTGGTTCTGTTCGCCGAGCTGGAAGTTTTTGTAGAAGATTTGTAGTTCGGGTGCTCGTTGCTGTGGTTCTGTTCGCCGAGCTGGAAGCTAGAACTAAAGGCATTGACAGATCAGCTGAAAGGGTGAGATATACCACATTCTCAATCCACCTCACAGAACCAGCCTAGACACCATCAACCCAGAGGAGATATCCGTTCACCGTGGAACACGGTGCAGACCAGGCCAGTGTACTGCTCAGTACAACCCAGCAATCTGTCCAGATTCATCCATTACACTGGTCAATACAACCCATCAATCTGTCCAGAGTGGAGCACTGCACAGATCAGATCAGGGCATTGATCGATAAGCCCAGACCATATATCTGTCCAGCACTGGGAGCTGTGCAGACCACAGCAGTGCATTGATCTATAAACCCGGACTAGATATCTGTCCAGCACGGGGAGCTGTGCAGACCACAGCAGTGCATTGATCTATAATCCCGGACTAGATATCTGTCCAGCACCGAGAGCTGTGCAGACCACAGCAGTGCATTGATCTATAAACCCGGACTAGATATCTGTCCAGCACGGGGAGCTGTGCAGACCACAGCAGGGCACTAATGTGCAAACCTGAAACAAATATCCATCGCTGGGGCTACACAAACCACATCATTGCATTATCTATAAACCTCAACCTGATAGTCTGACCAGCACAGCGACCTGTGCAATGATCACCCGTGAATTAATCTGTAAACCAGGAGCAGTTACCCTCCCAGCATGTAGGACTGTGTACATCACCCCAGTGCATAGATCTGTAAACCAGGAGCAGTTACCCTCCCAGCATGTAGGACTGTGTACACCACCCCAATGCATTGATCTGTAACCCAGGAGCAGTTACCCCCCCCCCCCCCCCCAGCATATAGAGCTCTGTACCCCAGCCCAGTGCATTGCTCAGTAACACTGTGTTAGATCCCTGCCCAGCGTGGGGAAACTTGCAGCCCATGCTGGGAGTGACAGGTTGTGTAGCTCCCACCCATTTACAGCTCCATATCTCCATTGTGCCCTGACAACGGGGTGCTGTGGATGTGAACATCACTGCCAGAGAGAGATGGCGGAGGAATCAGTTTAAATATCACCACATGGGAGGGGTTTGGGAAATAGACAGAGAGGGGGAGACTGAGGGACAGTGTCATGGAAAGATGTGTTCCCAAGTTTCAGAATGCTGAAATGTAGACACTTGGATAGCATCCTGTAACATGAGCCAATCTTCCCAGGAAAGATGGGAAAAAGGGATATTGGTGTGAGGCCAGATGAGCATTTGTTCTGCATCTTTTTAACTGGAATTGGTTTCAACACAATCTATGACTCATTGGGCAGTTTCTAACAATAATTTGTCTGAGTGACATTTTCATTGAGTGTGACAGAGGGATTATCTGCACGAGGCTGAGCTAGTTTCCTGGTGCTATCTTATTGAGCTCATTAACTACCCACCCCACCCCATGGTGTCCCTCTCATTCAATACCAGCCCGATTCTCCCACTCATCATGGCTGGAGGTACACACCATCGCCTGGTTATACCTGGATATTTCGTGATCCCTGACACTGGCGCCATCTTTAAAAGGCAAATGAGCACACAGTTGAGCTTTCTTATTTGGGAACTGGCCTGCACAGTTTACCCTGAGCATGGGGGATAAGGTACAATTACACCACGGTTTGTCGACAGGGGCACGGAGGTCCTGGTACAGAGGGGGACCATTCTCTTCCCAGAGGGGGGCACACCACCAGACCCACCGAGCATGGTCTGAGCTCCCCACTCAGCTCAGTGCAGTATCTGCTGTCTGTAGAAATGCCCAGCAACACAGGACAAGCATCAATAACCTTCCCCGTTCTGTCAGGGTAAGGATCGCTGTATTCTCTCTGCACCCTCACACTCACGGATATCTGTTTTAGCACCGGCCCCCGAACAAGGCTCATGCTCCACCACTCTCACTACTGCATGCAGCACCTTCTCTCTGTCTCTGTCTCTGTCACTCTTTCTCTCCCTTCCCCCTCTCTCTCTCACCCTTCCCTCTCTCTCTCCCTCCTCTCTCTCACTCTCTCTCCCTCCACTTTACCTCCCACACCAATAACACTGCCTGGATACAACACTGTCGACTGACTCCCTCCGGACACCTCACCAAATCTCCTCCCACCCCTCACCCACACCGACACTAACAGTAGGACCACCCACTCCCACCCTCACTCCCTCCATCCATTTCTCCCATTCGAGGAGAAACAGGAATAGGACAGAAAGGGCCAAGCCGGGTGGTGGAGTGCCCGATATCAGTTCTCTCACTCCCCCAACCCCCACTCCCTGCCATGTGGGGAGGACCCTGGTAGGAGCTGGAGAGGACCGGGACACCTCGTGTGGAGATTCTGAAACATCCACGTCCCACCGACTGAGTAAGGAGCAATGTTCAGTGAAGGGCAATTCTCACTTTAAACCCATTGGCAGCTCCGTTTCCCCCCGGCACAACTTAGAAGCTATAGCCCTGATGCCATCTCCCATTTGTGTCGAGCTGGCACGGTCTCGGTGGACAGGAGGGTGGGCTCACAACACATCGTCACCCCCACCTCCCAGGAAGGTAGCACAGAGACTCCCTCCTACACCTCCCCCTGTAAACAGCTCAGATACTGAAACTAATCTGTGATAGTTACTGCTCTCCTCATTTGTCCTGACATCTTCAACAATCTGTGCTCATATACACGCAAAGTTCTCTGCTCCTGCCCCCCCCCCTTTATAACAGTGCAGCCTGTTTTGTTTTGTCTTTCATTATCCTTCCTATCAAAGTGCATCACCTCACACTGCTCTGCATTGATACCCACCTGTGTGAAAATTACACCAATGAGTGATTTTACTGTTAGAGTTCCACACGGTCCTCCATAGCCTTCAGAGTTCTTCCAGTTTCGGTGCCATTTACAAACATTGAAATTGTCATAGTATCACAGACCCCAAGAAACAACTGAAATCCTGCCACACTCACAAGTGCGAGCAAGTGAAATACTGATATATTCCCACGGAGGGAATCAAATAATGAAATACTGTCAACAGACCAACAAAAATCCTGATACCCACCAGGCACATTGACAAACCATGGGGCAAGAGAAATCCGGATGTGCTCTGCTTATCTTCATTGACTTCATGGTATTAATGTTATGAAGTTGAAAGTGTGTACTGTACCTTTAAGAGAGAGTGAATTTGGTTCTGAACTTATCCTCTCTGAACACATCCTCTCATATACACAGGAGCTTCCAAGCTCCTGTGTATATGAGAGGATGGCAGACACAGAGTGTCAAGGACAACTGAAAATATGTCACAATCTGGCTATGAAATTGATCCCTGAGTTGGTTGCTCTTTGGACAACAATTGGAATTTTACCAATCCGTTTAAATTATGCCCCAGGATACTCAAACCAAATCAAGTATGAATTTATTGGTTTTCGATAATATCCCCAATCTGATGTTGGGGATATTAAGAATGCAGGCATTTTGAAAATTGCAAACAGCGCAAATACCATCAACATAGATCCAATAAATTGGAAAACAATCTCTATCAAAGGTACCTTTTCATTTGAAACATATTCATAGTAAAAGAAAGAAGATAACCCAGGGAGATCCACAGCTGAACGAAAACACCGAAAACAACAGCTGCTGTGTGGTTTTGAAATTAAGGTGATGTAATTTTAATAAGTGTCTTATTGAAACAGTATATTGCTATAGGGTTGGAATGGGGTAATAGGGATTGGGGTCCCAGAGCTGTGAATAGTTGATGTAAAATGTTCACTTTCAGAGTTCAAAAATAAATTGATGTTTTTATTTAAACAGTGGAATTTGGGAGTTCTCTGTCACTCAGATGTTAACAGTTTTTGATGCAAATTGAGCTTTTCTTGGTGTTTAGGTTAAATTACCAGATGAGCTTCACGCCGTGTCCTAACAATTGCTGTGCGTGTATCTGTGTGTCTCCGTGAGGGGCAGGTCCAGCAGTCACTGTGGTGTTTAAAGTGATGCAATACTACCCTCTGCTGGCCTCCCCACGCCACTGCACAGGCATTGGCAGAGGGTGAAAACCAACAGGGATTTATTCAGAGGAGGAGGAGGGAGAGGGCAGCTGCTCACAGCACCATCCAAACGGATGTCTTATCCATGTACTGATCTAAATGTCCCTTAACCGTTGTAACTGTCACTGCTTTCGTCACTTCCTCTGGAAGTTCATTCAACACACAAGCCAGCTTCTGTCTAAAATAATTACCTCTCATCACTTTTGTAAATCTCTTTTCCTCGCATCTTAAAATGTAACTCAGTTTTGAATCCCCAACTCGAGGGAAAAGACATCAGCCCTTCAGCTTATCTGTACCCCTCATGATTTTATAAACCTCTGTAAAGTTACCCCTTAATCTCATACTCTCCAATGAAAAAATGTCCCAGCCTATCCAGCCTCTTCTTATAGCTCACTCCCTCCATTCCCAGCAAAATCCAGGTTAATCTCTTCTGAACATTCTCCAGCTTAATAATATCAAGATCAATAATATCAAAGTGAATAGTCAAGGTGTTTTCTAAGGGTACAGGGAGTCCAAAACTAGAGGACATAGGTTTAAGGTAAGAGGTGAAAAATTTAACAGTGACATAAGGGGCATCTTTTTCACCCAGAGGGTGGTGTGCCTATGGAATGAGTGGGCAGGATGACCAGATTGGACACAGTATTCCAGAAGAGGTCTCACCAATGTCTTATACGACCTCAACATGACGTCCCAATTCCGATACTCAAAGGTCTGACCAATGAAGACAAGAGTGCTATACACCTTCATAACCACACTATTTATATGAGATGCAAATTTTAAAGAATTATACCTGACGGTAAAGGTCTCTGTTCTCCAACACCGCCAAAGGCCCTACTTTTAATTGTATTGGTCCTGCACTTGGTTGATTTACCATATCCAATACCTCGCATTAATTCAAACTAAACTCCATCTGCCACCCCTCAGCCCTTCTCACCTTCCACCTTTAATTTTACAATTCTCTCCCCCTCTCCAGGAAGCCTGCACACTTCGGCCTTGATTTTCACAAAGACCCTGAGCTTGGTTTGCCTTGTGTGGCTGGGGGAGGAGGGACAGATTGCAGACACAGTCAGTGGGGAGGAGAGGCTGGACAGTAATCAGCGGCCTGGTATCATTTCATGGTTTTAGGAAGAGGGTAGTCACACATTAGAGGTAGGCAATAGTGATCGTTTTTTTTGGGACCAGAAATTATAGTCTTTTTGGTCTCTGGTGTTCAGTAATAAATATCTATTCGAGACCCATCATTGTGCAGAGTGTGTCTGCATGATTTATGTCCTTAATATTGCAGACTACAGATAATAGCGATTTAAAATAGAAATCATAGCCAAGCAATTAAAGATGTTGTGGGCGGCACGGTGGCACAGTGGTTAGCACTGCTGCCTCACAGCACCAGAGACCCAGGTTCAACTCCCACCTCAGGCGACTAACTGTGTGGAGTTTGCACTTTCGTCCTGTGTCTGCGTGGGTTTCCTCCGGGTGCTCTGGTTTCCTCCCACAGTCCAAAGATGTGCAGGTCAGGTGAATTCGCCATGCTAAATTGCCCGTAGTGTTAGATTAGGGGTATGGGTCAGTGTGGACTTGTTGGGCCGAAGGGCCTGTTTCCACACTGCAATGTAATGTAATCTAAATCTAATGTTCATGGTTTATCTTGATGGCACAGCACATGCACTCAGCATGTTACAGTTGCGACAAATATCTTGCATTTGTTTAACAATGAAAAGTTTTTTGTGTAGTACAGCAATATTAAACAGATTTTAATAAATCCACACCGACTGAAAGCTGGTAGTTAAAATGTGACCCAAATTCTGGGCATGGATTAGATTTTGCATCATGAGTAATGCCCCTGCCTCTGAGCCAGAATTCTGGATTTGATTCTAATTGCTGAACATGTGTGATATTCTCCCTAACTCTAGACCAGACGGTCTGGATTCAAGTCCTACCTGTTGTGGAGGTGTGTTCACAGCATGTCAGAACAGGCTGATGAACAAACACACAGGAGAATAATATGGCAGCTTTGGGCCTATTGCTCTATCTCTGGGCACAAGGTTCTCATTTCAAACCCCACAAAGGTGTTTCATGGTGTGTTTAATCAATCTAATGGAGAAGGAAGAGGTGTCATTAACAGGAGGTTTCATTAACAGGAGAATCGAGTTTAAGAGCCGTGAGGTTTTGCTGCAGCCCTACAACTCCCTGGTGAGACCACACTTGGAATATTATGTCCAGTTGTGGTCGCCCTACTACAGAAAAGATACAGAGGCTTTGGAGAGGGTGCAAAGAAGGTTTACCAGGATGCTGCCTGGACTAGAAGGCTTGCTTTATGAAGAAAGTTTGAATAAGCTTGGATTTTTCTCTCTGAAGACAAGGAGGAGAGAGGAGAGCTGATCAAGGTGTACAAAATAATGAGAGGAATAGATAGAGTCAATACCCAGAGAATTTTCCCCAGGGCAGGACTGACTAGTACGAGAAGTCATATTTTGAATATATTAGGAAGAAGGAATAAGGGAGACATCAGAGGTAGGTTCTTTATGCAGAGAGTTGTGAATGGTGGTGGAAGCAGAGTCATTGGGGACATTTAAGCGACTGCTGAACATGCACATGGATAGCAGTGAGTTGAGGGGTGCGTAGGTTAAGTTACTATATTTTACATTAGGATTAAGTCTCGGGACAACATCGTGGGCCAAAGGGCCTGTTCTGTGCTGTACTTTTCTATGCTCTATGTTCTATTTTGTATACTTAAAACAGATACAGATAAGTTCTTGACTGACAAGGGGATCAAAGGTTACTGAGAGGAAGCAGGGAAATGGGGTTGAAAATCTATCAGTTGTGATCGAATGGCGGAGCAGACTTAATGGTCCGAATGGCTTCATATCTGCTCATATTGTCTTGTGACCTTATAATATATCGGTCCTGGATGGCACGGTGGCTCAGTGGTTTGCACTGCTGCCTCACAGATCATGGAACTGGGTTAGATTTCCTCCGGGTGCTCCAGTTTCCTGCCACAGTTCAACGTTGTGCTGGTTAGGTGAACTGGCCATGCTGAATTTCCGATTGTGTTCAGGGATGTTGAGGTTAGGTGCAATAGTCAAAGGTCTATGAATAGTATTAGGGTAGAGAATGGGTTTGGTTCACATGCACTTTGGAGGGTCAGTATAGACCTGTTGTGCTGAAGGGCCTGTTTCTGGACTGTAGGGAATCTAAGAAAATGCAGGCTGCTGCAATGTTCCAATGAAGCACAACCCAAGCTCGAGTAACACCTCACTTTTCACTTTGGTACGTTACAGTCTGTAGGAGTTAATATTCAATTCCATAAATTCACAGCCTGAACCCATTATGGCTGTTCTCCATTTTCCGTACACTCTCCCTCCTGGATCTTCCTAAGATCGTGTCTTTTTATGTTGCATTCAACAGAGAGAATCAATTTCTAATATTTACACATTAATTTACACCCATTATATGTTTGTGTCTCTTTCACCACAATTTAAAGCCCATTTGCCTTTCACACTGGGCCTCCAAACACACTTTCCCACCTCTGCCAAGATACTAAAATGCTCACTTTCCAATCCTTTACACTTCTGAAGAAGATTTACACTGGATTGAAACATTAACATTGTTTGTCTGTCTCTGCGGATGTTTCCAGAGTTCATTCAAAAATGAAAAGTTACAGAACACATTTTCAATATAGCAAAGATCATTGGACACAGGAAATCTGAAACAAAAACAAAAATTATTGGACTTACTGAATGCTTTGAGGAACAGTCACAGAACCCGAAATATTAACTCTGCTTTCACTCCACAAATGCTGTCAAACTTGTCAGTGTCTTCAGCAATTTCTGTGTTTGAACAAGTTTCAAACATGTGTGTCAAAGCTGCTCACACGCCCTGTCCAACATGGAGAGCCATACACCGGGAAGTGCATGATAACGCAAGGTATACAAATTAATTAGTTCTGAAACTACATAAGGCTGTCATCACCGACACGACAGAACTTTTTATCATGCTCATGGAGAGAAACAGAGGGAAACACATTCCCTTTAAACAGAAGATGGCATTACTGGAGGGGAAAGGATTCAGATGAAAACATTAAATGTTTTTGAGGAATGATACGAATTGGAGGCATGGCATCATGAAGATACTCTAACAGCGTGAGAATTTTTAAAAAAGGAAACGTTCCCACATCAGAAATCAAAATAGGGCACTGTGTACAGGGTAGAAGGGTGACCAGGTCCCCGTGCAAATTGAGGACAGGCAGCAGAATTGTATTGCAGATATTGCAGCTCAAACTGGGCATTCATGTGATGCTGCAAATCATAGCAGCTGTAGTAGCAGCAGCAGCAGAATTATATTCAACCACCATATAATCTCTCAGTCTACCATTACCATGAAGCTGGTCTCCGGTTCAGTGATGAGTGTGGGTGAA
Source organism: Chiloscyllium plagiosum (assembly GCF_037043375.1). Classification (NCBI taxonomy): domain Eukaryota; kingdom Metazoa; phylum Chordata; class Chondrichthyes; order Orectolobiformes; family Hemiscylliidae; genus Chiloscyllium; species Chiloscyllium plagiosum. The sequence goes on from NW_028270177.1 coordinate 44,298,444, forward strand.
CATGCCAAGGTCAGAACCATGTGTACCTAAACCTGATGACAACCCATTCAAGCTACCACGCTTACTGCTTACATTAACAAACAGCAGAACTAACATCTGGTAGAGAGGGCGCAATGACCACAAGACTGTGACCACTTCTTTTAAAACCAGCTATGAATTACTGCTGACCTGTCTACTCTTACTCTTATCTGTTAGAAAAATCCTTGTTTCTTTTGTTAGAGACGGTTCAAGAACTTCCCTCCTATTACCATTTTGTTTACATCATTGAAATATTTACTGTGCCTTCCCCTGTGAGGAAAGATGTAAAACATGGGTGTAAATTATCTGTCTGCTCCCTGTAGCCAATTCTTCAGTCACACCCTCCAATTATCCTCGATATACTTTCCTGACTTAATTTCACCTAAGGTCACACACTCATCCTGAACTTTTTTTATATGCTCGGAAAAGCTCGTGCTGCTTGTTTTTTGTATTTCTTGCCAAATGACTACAGCATTCGTGTCAGAGCCCTCAACTCTGACTGGTCAAAAAGCAGTCCCTGCCCCACACTGTGGCCTATTGATATGTGCAAAAGACGTGAACACAAGGGCTCAGGGAAGAGTGATCGGCCCTGACATCAAGGCATCATTTAACTAAGGACGGTCTCAAGGAGCCTGAGCAGGATTGCACTTAATGGGAATGAGTTGTAAACTTCCCTGGTTAGAATGATTTAAAGCATAACGCACAATGATTGTGGTTTGTGGACAAAAATCCATACATTCCTGGACATGTTTGCAAAAGATCCTCAAGGTAGCTTCCTCAGCACAAACATCTTCAGCTGTTTCAAAAATGTCTTGCCCACACCATAAGATTAGAATTGGGGGTGTTCACTGAAGATCACACAATATTCAGGAAAAATGTCCCCCTTCAGCTCCTGAACTAGTCTGTGTCCATGTGCAGCAAGACCTGGACAACATTCAGGCTTGTGCTGTTGGAAGTATCGGTAACATTCATGCAACAGTGCTGCTGGACACTGCACATTTAAAAGGAGGAGATTATTCAGCGCCTCACGCTAGCTTCACAGGAATATGAGGAAGTCATTCAGCTCAATGAAATTATTGGAGAAGTGTAGAGATAGCCCATTTAGTGACTCCAACCAATTATAAGGAAGAGAAGGAGTCACATGTTATGGACGACAGCAGAGCTCCTCAAAAATATTTGAAGGCGTTGGCCTAGACTCTATTAATAATTAAGTGTTCTGATACATGTACTTGGCAAAAAGGAAAGATCAGACACAGATTCTCAGATGCAGTTCTCCAATCGAGGAGGGAAAACAAATCAAGTGAAAATTTAGAGAGAGTTGCAGCCAGGAGACTTCCACTGAAGCTTCCAATTCTGTGGAGACCCCAATAGTTTCTGATGTTACTGAGAAACCAAAACACTTGCTGTAATATGGCTGCCAGAACTGCACACAGTAATCTATCTATGGCTTAACCAATGGCATGTTTAACTCATGTCGCCTCGATGAATAAACACTATGCCTACAGTCCCGTGTGATTTCTTAACTGGCTATTACACTGTCCAGTCACATTCAGGGATGTGTGGAGAAACACCCTCTGACATCCCTTGTGTTCTACTATTCATTGAATTCCCCCCTGTCTGGTTACTTCTTACAAAGTGCATCACCTCATATTTATCAGGGTTCCATTCCATCTGCCATTGATCTGATCATCTGACCATTCTATCTGTACCTTCCTGTAACATAAGGCCTTCTTCATCACTGCCAACCACCTGGCCAATCTTTGTGTCAAACACAAAATTACTTATTATGCTCAGCCCCCACCTCCCACACATTCACATTTACATCATTTATGAATACCACAAATAATTTGATATACTGCACTGCTCGCTGTGGTACACCACGAGACACTGGTCTATCTCTACTAGGGACCAGCTATGTGGTCCCAGTAACTTGGGACCACATAGCTGTTCTCCAGTCCTCTAGCACCTCCCTTGTGTGGTCAGATTCAACTAAAACATTTAGGTCAGGACATTTCCTCTCTTGTCTCCAACAGCATCCTGCGATACAACTCATCTGGACTTTACATTATCCAAAACCATCAATCCCAACTTGCATCTTATATCAATTTGTTCGAGAGCTTCCCAGTCCATCTTCTTGAATTCTGTACCTGCATCTTCCTTCTCCCAACTAAAACAGATGTGAAGCTCTCGTGTTACAGTCTAACAATTTTCCCAGTTTCACATACTGAATACCCCCTTGGTTTCGAAATGGATCCTAATTTTTCCCTGGTTATTCAGCAATGGAGGAGACCTGAACCATGCTGGAACTGATCTCAGCCAAGCTGCAGAAGCATGACCAAGAGATCCAGCGTCTCGGGCCACACGTTGTGGAGGTGGTAGAGTGGACTGCGGCTTTGGAAACCATGGCAGAATCCTCAGCGGGTCGGGTCCAAGCCCTAGAATGGTAGGTACAGGCCTTAGTAGAGCAGGTCGAGGACCTCAAAAATTGGAGCCGTCAGAAGAACATCAGCTTGGTCAGGCTGCCGGAATGGAACAAAAAAGCCAGCTTGTCAGCTTCTTGGAACAATGACTCACACAAGTTTTGAAACTGGAAGTCAGGGCAGACTGGGTGCGGGTCGAGCGGGCCCACCGGGTTGCAGTGTGCAGGCCCGGATCGGACTAGCATCCCTGTCCGGTCCTTGTGCAACTCCAGCACGATAGAGAAAAACAGGTGCTGGAAGCTTCTTGGGTCGTACAATTAAGGGGAGACTTTAACTGATGTGTGGACCCAGAGGTGGATAGGATGTCAAGGGGTATCGTAGGTATTTCCCCGCCACCCAGGCAGCTGGTGGACCTGAAAAGGTAGCTGGGTTGGTGGATGTGTGAGATGTCTTCACCCTGAAGATAGGGACTTCACCTTTTTTTCGAACCCACCTAAATGATATACTAAGATTGGCATGTTGTTTGCCCTTTGGTCGTCTTAAATTCGATGCTGTCCTTTAGAATTGGGAACGATTTCTGATCATGTGGCAGTGTACATGGAGGTCAAGGATGGTGGTGATGGGACAGGCTCACGACACTGGCACGTGGATCCTTTCCTCCTGAGGGATAGCAAATTCATTGAGTATTTTTCGGGGGAATTTAATTTTTTTTGGAACATGAACTTGTGCACGATCAGTAATCCGATGGTGCTCTGGGAGACTGCCAAAGTCTATACAAGGGATTTGATTATTTCTTACTCAGTGACTCAGAAGCGGCAGAAGGGAGAACAGCTGCGTATGCTTGAGGCTCGGCTGAAGAGAGCTGATACACCATATTTTGTCAGACCGTCTATAACTTAATTGCAGCAGATTACAGCCCTCCGGACTGCTCTGAATGCTGCACTCACCCAGAGAGCAAAGAGAGAGATTTCCTTTGTGAAACAGATGATATTTGAGCATGGTGATAACCAGAGCTTCTTCAGGAACCCGAAACGTCGATTCTCCAGCTCATGCCCGAAACGTCGATTCTCCTGCTCCTTGGATGCTGCCTGACCTGCTGGGCTTTTCCAGCAACACATTATCAGCTCTGATCTACAGCATGTGCAGTCCTCACTTTCTCCATGGTGATAACCAGGTAGATATTAGGCATACTTGGCCGGAAAGAAGATTGCTGCTATTATCACCCGCGATCCCAAAAAGATTAATGCAGCGTTCAGGAAGTTCTACTCTGGGTTGTTCCAGTCAGCGGGCTTGGAGGACTGATTGGCGATGATGGAGTCCTTTATTAAGACCTTGAACCTCCCAGGTGTAAGTTCAGAGCAGGCGTCTCTTTAGAATGCCCCTCTGATAATCAGAGAGATACAGGAGACATTGAGGCAGCTCCAGAGTGGTAAAGCCCCCGGCCCAGATGGATTTTTGGTGTGAGATAGACATGCTGGCTGGGCCAGTGTTGGATATGTACAATTATTCCTACAGTCAGGACTGCCTCCCATCCTCTCTGAGAGAAGGAAATATTCATCTTATTCTCAAGAGAGGGAAAGTCCCAGAGGATTGCACTTTGTATGTGCCTATTTCATTATTAAACATGGACTTTAAAATTTTGTCGAAAATGCTGGCTTTGAAGGTCCATTGTGAAAGAGGACCATTTTTATTAGGGGCCATAGGTCCTCTGATAATATTAGAAGAGTGCTAAATAAGGTTCCAGTCTGCCAGCAAGGCTCAGTTGTCTCCCTGGATGCAGAGAAAGCACTTGACCTGATGGAGTGGATGTGCACCTTTTATGTCCTTGAATGGTTTGGTCTTGGAGGGGTCTTCGCCAGGTGGGGTGGCAGTGTTATATAGTGACCCAAAAGCAGCAAATTTCATTAATGGTATAAGATCTGACAATTTTAGTATTGACAGTGGCAGCCAACAAAGTTGCCCCCTTTCACTGTTACCATTTACATTAATGATTGAGCCGTTGGCATCTGGAGCAACGCCAATATCACTGGCAAGGAGGAATAAGATCACCCTTTAAGCAGATGGCATTCCTCTCTTTCTAACTAACCCAATGATATCTGTGTCCTGTTTAATACGAATGATTAATTTATTTGGATCTTTCTCAGGTTATAAAGTCAATTTTATGAAATCGGAGGCCATCCTGTTGGGGGTCTTATTGGAGTACCCGACCTTGATTACCGAATCTGATTACCTTCCAGATGGTCACAAGGAGGTTTAGGTATTTTTATCATCCAAGTCTTCGATTAATTATATAAAACTAACTTCGTGCAGTTGCTAGAGAATCATCCAATATTCTGTTTGGGTTAGCTCTGGTTAAAATGAATGTCCTTCCTTGTTTATGATACCCCATGCCAATGCTCCCTTTGACGCTGCCTAGGCAGGCGCTATGGAGGCTTAACAATTGGCTTTGATCTTTCATCTTGTGTCAGAGATGGCCTCCTATTAACCTGGACAAATTGCAGCTTCCACAGTGAATGGGGGCGTGTCGATTTTCCATAGTTTAAGAAATACCAATCAAGTTCCTTGCTATCTGATGTGGCTGATTGGGCTTTTCAGGACCCATGGTCAATTTGACTGGACATCGAGGCCTTCTAGGCAAATTGTCCCCTCATTAATCTGTTGTTCATGGACAAGATGAGGACTGTTAAGGAGAATTGCAGAAACCGATCGTCCTTAACACAGTGAAAGCATGGAGAATGATGGACAAGTTGAGAGCACTTTACAAAACAAAAACTTCGGCTTTCACTCCCATTGTAGGATTGGGAGGATTCCAGCCGGGATTTTTGGATTCTGGCTTTAGGCTCTGGGAGTCCAGATGAGTTTCCTGTTTGGGAGAATTTTTTGACGGGGAGGTCATGATGAATTTTGAGCAGCTGAGACAGGAATATGAGGTATCTGGGAGGGACCTCTTTTGTTACTTTCAGCTTCAGGACTTTATACAGAAAAAAGACTATATTAATGGTTCATCTCTGTAAGTCAGATATGGAGACGAGAGTGCTTCAGAGTACGGGCACTCTCTCGTTCAGTGCCTTCTGTCATTTATTAGGAGGTAGTGTCTTGAAGGACATTGACCCTGTTACACCAGTACAGGAAGAGGCTATTCAGCCCCTGAAGCTTGATATACAGTTACGAGAGGAGGTCAGTCAGCTCTTCAAGTCGATAACACTGGGCCCAGAGTAGGCATGCAGCACCAGTACCCTGTTATGCAGCAATAGGAGCAGTCTATTCAGCCTCCTCAAGTCTGTAACATAGGAACTGGAAGAGGGACTGGAGATTGGTGCACTGGGATACCTGGAGAATATTCAGTCCCATCAAGCCTGTTGCACGGGAATTGGAGAAGGATGCAAACTATAAGATTTCTTATAGGAAAGGAGGAAGAAGTTTACCTCACGTGTCTGGTTTATGGGAACAGAAGAAGGCCAATGATTCCCTCAGTCCTATATCAGGGATGCAGGAGAGACCGTTCAGTATCTCCAGCCTGTAATGGAGGAATATGAGAAGTTTTTTTCATCCCTCAAACTGTTACACAGCAACAGGAAGATTGCATAAGCTCTCACGACTCTTACGCATCAACAGGAGGAGGACAGGCAGACTACCGAGATGGTGATGTGGAACACCAGAAAGACATCAGCCTATCGATTTTGTGCACAAGGAAGAGAATGAGTCCATTCAGCGACTCAGACTTCTTCGAGAGCAATCAGAGCAGGTCATTTCACGCCATATGCCAATTATACAGGATTGGAGCGAACAAAGAGATTATAGAGAGGTAAAAATTTAGAATTATCACCTTCACGATGGAATATAGAGTAGTGAGGAAAACTGTTGAAATTTAAGAAATATTGTTAAAGTCGATTATTCAGAAATTTGAAAAGTCAAACCACAATCCATCAGAATCAACATGATTTGGATCATTGTGGTCCTAGAGATGAAATATTTGGACTTCCAGAAGGCATTGAATAGCTCTGCACAAATGATTAATCTGCAGAATAAGATCGTTTACGATTAAAAGTAATTTTTCAGCTTGGATACAGGCTTAGTGAAGCAACAAAATGCAGTGAGATGGAAAAAATATGGGTCATTTTCTGTTTGGCAAAATTCAACTTTTAGGAAACCATATGTCTTGGTCCCCAGGCCCCAACTATTTACAATCTATAGTCTTAAGTAGTTGAGAGGATAGAACATGTTATAACCAAATTAACAGATGACACTAACTCAGGTGAGAAATTGCAATGAAGATGCAAGAAGTTAGAAAATGTATATGGATAGGTTGGGGCAACATTTGACAGAAGAAACTGAACAACGAAAAGTATAAGTGTATCCGTTTGGATCAGTGTAACAGAAAGGCAAATTATTATCCAAATGGAGAGAGACTTCAGAATGATTAGGTGCAGAGGGATCTGGCTGTCCGCGTCCAGAATACTCAGATATAGGTACAGCAGATAATGAGAAAGGCAAGTGCAACTTTGGCATTTATTTATAAAACAATGGATAATAAAGGGAGGGAGGTGTGAGATCGCAACGGAGTACTGTGTGCAGTCTTGGTGTCCTGACTGTAGGAGGGATGTATTTGCCATGGAGGCAGTTCAGAAGTGGTTTAATCGATTTACTCCAGAGGTTTGTCCTCTGAAGAGAGATTGAGCAGTTCAGGCCAACACTGCCTGGAGTATAGAAAAATGAGAGGAGATGTCGGAGGTCTGGACGATGTTAAAGGTGATTTACAATGTAGATGTGAAGTTGATATTTCCTCATGTGGGACAATCTCGAACGATCCTAAAACCATAGTTTTAGGATGAGGTGGGGGAGAAATGAAACAGGGGTGAGGAGAACATACTTCTGTCACAGGGTTGGGAATCTGTGTAATTCACTGCCCAGAGTGCAGTAGGTGCTGGGATATTGAGTAACTGAAGGAATATGGAGAGCGGACAGGAACGTGGAACTGAGGCCGCAATGACATCAGCTATGATTGTATTCAATGTCGGAAGGCCTGAGGGGCTGGATTGCCGAACTGATGCTCCTCGTTCTTATTCAGTGCTTTGAATGTGTTACACATAAATGGGGGAGGACTGGTTATCAGACAGGAAGCAGACACTCCAGATAAATCAGCCTTAGTCAGTTTGACAGAACGTCACCAGTGGAGTCACACAGTGACCAGTGCAGGGTCCACAGCTCTTTACAATCTGTATAAAGGATCAGGAGGAGTGGAACAAATGTACTGTAACTATGTATGCCGATTAAACTGAGATAAACAGGAAACTAAATTATCAAGGGAAGGTGGAGAGTCTGTAATTGGATATGGATAGACGAAGTCAATGGATAAAAGTTTAGCAAATGGGATTAAAGATAATATATAGTCTGTCATTTTCTTTAGGAAGAATGGTAGGAAGTGTTACTGAAACGGAAAAATACTACAGGCCTTAGTGATGCAGTGTGTACTGGAGGGTTCATTCTGACCCGATCAGACAGGGGAAGTGTTGCTCCATCTTCCTGATGTTCCCAGGTACCCCATTGCTCTCAACTACCATATATATCCTCCGTCTCCAAATGGCGACGTTGACGTCGACATACTGGGAGATGATGGATCTGTCACCCACTCCTGCCTGGAAAGTTCGGGATCATAGAAGCTGAGTGAAACAGTGACCCCGGCAGCACCGTCCTCCCCTGGTGTGAAGATGGAGATTGTGTTGAAGGAAGTGACACCACTCTGTGACCAGCTCCTTGTTCAGAGCTGAAAATGTGTTGCTGGAACAGCGCAGCAGGTCAGGCAGCGTCCAGGGAACAGGTTCCCTGGATGCTGCCTGACCTGCTGCGCTGTTCCAGCAACACATTTTCAGCTCCTTGTTCAGTCAGGCTCCCCTCACACTCTGCTCCTGAATTAAATGTAACTTTGGGTTTTCCAGGAACAGCTTCCCGAGTGGATACAGCAGATCCCTTTCCCCAAGCACTCACTCCGTGGTTTCAGATCTTCCTCTCTATGCAGCCTCTGCTCCATTTGTTGTTCATCTTACAGACGCAGGTGTTGTAACTACAGTCCCTCTGCGCCATCCAAAGTTGGGTCACCAAATCCTCAGGTCTCCCTGAATGTCTGAGGCGGGTCACAGCACAACCTCTAGCAAACCATTCACTAACCTCCACTAACCTTTCAATAACAGGAGACAGTCAGAAGCCCCTCAGCTACAAGTTAGAGGCCTGCTCCTTTACAATAATACTCGAGAGGTTTCTTCGTGTTACTGACCACACAATCATCTGAGAGAGACAAGCACAGTGGACACGCACAGTCCAAGGTTCAAAGGCATGTCTAAAGCAGCCGGAACCCCTGTCCAACATGAAGCACCACATGGGGCACACCGGGAAGTGAACAATAGACCAGCACGCACACACACCTGTCCAATGATCACCACATGGGGCACACCGGGAAGTGAACAGCAGCCAAACACACCCCCCCGCCCATGGACCAGTACATGGGACACACCGGGAAGTGAGCAACAGTCAAACACATACACCCCTGTCTTTGGAGTACCACATGAGACACACCAGGAAGTGAACAACAGCCCAGCACACACCTCCCTGTCTATGGAGCACCACATGGAACACACTGGGAAGTAAACAGCAGTGTGACACATACCATTTCATTGTTTCTGAGCTTCGCAATGCCAGCTCTCGATACACTAGGGATCCAAATGGGACTCACAGCCAAATGGGACGTACAGGAGACCACGAGCCATACATTTTGCAAATTGTTTCTGAGCTTCATAATGATTTCCCCGGGATTCCAGGGATATGAGTACCAACGGCCAGGTTAAGGTACAGAAGGACGGATATTCATGTTATAGTTGGATGAGTACTTGATCGACAAGTTCAGTAAACGTGGCTCTTCTCAGACAAATGGGATTAACTGGATGAGTAGTACTTTCTTAGGTCCAATAACAAAAATATGCATATAAAGTAAATGTGCTGACTAATCAGCTGAAATCCACGTCACAGAATCAGACACCATAATCCAGATGATATATCTGTGCAGCATGTAGCAGTGTTCAGACTAGGCGAGTGTACTGCTCAATATAACCCAGCAATCTGTGCAGACCACACCAGTCCATGAACTGCCTCTCCAGCACTGGGAGCTATGCAGTGAACAGCAGTGAATTGTTATGTAAACCAGGAGCAATTACCCTCCCAGCATGTAGAGCAGTGTATGCCACCCCAGGGCATGGATCTGTAAACCAGGAGCAGTTACCCTACCAGCATGTAGAGCTGTGTACACCACCCCAGTGCATTGAACTGTAAACCAGGAGCAGTTACCCTCCCAGCATGTAGAGCTGTGTACACTGCCCCAGTGCATTGTTCTGTAACACTGTGTTAGATCACTGCCCAGCCTGGGGAAACCTGCAGCCCATGCCGGAAGTGACAGGATGTGCAGCTCCAATCCATTTGCAGCTCCATATCTCCATTGTATCAATGGATGTAGAATATCTCAAGAGGAAGGAGGAAAATGACTTAGGGTTAAGTAGGCAAGGATCAGACAAGGCTCTAGAGGGTTACAAGGTAGTCAGGAAGGAAGTGAAGAATAATCTCAGGAGAGCGAGAAGCGGGCATGAAAAAGACTTGGTGAGTAGGATTAAGGTAAAACTTAAGATGTTCTATATTTTTGTGAGGAACAAGATGATGGCTTTAGTGAGGGTAGGGCTCATCAGGATAGTGGAGGGAACTTGCGCCAGGAGTCGGAGGAGGTAGGGGAACATACAACATAGAACACTAGAGCGCAGTAAAGGCCCTTCGGCCGTCTATGTTGCGCTGACCTGTCATACCAATCTGAAGAGGTAAAAACAATGACTGCAGATGCTGGAAACCAGATTCTGGATCAGTGGTGCTGGAAGAGCACAGCAATTCAGGCAGCATCCGAAAAGCTTCGAAATCGACGTTTCGGACAAAAGCCCTTCATCAGGAATAAAGGCAGAGAGCCTGAAGTGTGGAGAGATAAGCTAGAGGAGGGTGGGGGTGGGGATAGAGTAGCATAGAGTACAATAGGTCAGTGGGGAAGGAGATGAAGTTGATAGGTCAGGGAGGAGAGGGTGGAGTGGATAGGTGGAAAAGGAGCTGGGCAGGTCGGACAAGTCCGGACAAGTCAAGGGGGACAGTGTTGCTGGAGGTTAGAAACTAGGATGAGGTGGGGGAAGGGGAAATGAGGAAGCTGTTGAAATCCACATTGATGCCCTGGGGTTGAAGTGTTCCGAGGCGGAAGATGAGGCGTTCTTCTTCCATGCGTCTGGTGGTGAGGGAGCGGCGGTGGAGGAGGCTGTTTCAAAAAATTCTCAAGGTCAGGTTCGTAGGAGAGTAGTCTGACACAGAACAAACGACCAAGAGGCGAGTCTGCTAGAATATGGGCATTTTATTCCCCGCAGCGTCGCCACAACGGGTCTGGCTTATACTCACTCTACATGTTACCAAAACTGGGAGCCGTCAGTTCTCGTAGAGCGGTTGCCAACAACCCACGCTCGGCGGTTAAACGTAACCCCGGAGCAGACTCACCGAACTGGAGACTTTTTCAGCTGATATACTCTTTTCCAGATATAAACATTCATGTGAACAGCAGAGCAAGGCTAAAAAACACATTCCATTCTGGTTACATACAGATAAGAAGATTCACACGGGACTAAGCAACACCTCCATTCCGGTTAGATTCACACATGTATTGGGACATAATTTTTAACCGTTTCACCACATTCCACTGCTTGGAATTTTACACCACATTCCACTGCTTGGCCCAATACATGTGTTACATTATGCTTAATTCAGTTCAATTCGTTTCAGTTAATTTCAGTTCAGTCAATTCAGTGTAATTCAATTCAGCTCAGTTCAGGTCTGTTCAGTTCAATTCAATTGTGTTCAATTCAGTTCCGTCCATTTCAATTCAATTTAGCTCAGTTCCATTTTGTTCCGTTCAATTTGATTCACTTCAGTTCCACTCAGTTCAGTTCAGTTCAATCCCATTCAATTTTGTTAACTCCGCTTCAGCTTTTTGGACATGCCCACATCCTCCGCTGTACCCCAGGCAAGGGGTTCTTCGGCAGGACTGGGATCCTTTCTCAAACAAACTGCCACGTACATGCCCACATCCATGCCATCCCGGGACGGTCGGGACCTCCACAGTTTGTTCTTCTGGTTTCTTAGTCTTTTTCCAAAACATTGTTCTGTATCAAAATCTCTCCTCAATTGCGATTGACCCTGCTCGACTACGCCAAATGTTTCAAAAAATTCTCAAGGTCAGGTTCGTAGGAGAGTAGTCTGACACAGAACAAACGACCAAGAGGCGAGTCTGCTAGAATATGGGCATTTTATTCCCCGCAGCGTCGCCACAACGGGTCTGGCTTATACTCACTCTACATGTTACCAAAACTGGGAGCCGTCAGTTCTCGTAGAGCGGTTGCCAACAACCCACGCTCGGCGGTTAAACGTAACCCCGGAGCAGACTCACCGAACTGGAGACTTTTTCAGCTGATATACTCTTTTCCAGATATAAACATTCATGTGAACAGCAGAGCAAGGCTAAAAAACACATTCCATTCTGGTTACATACAGATAAGAAGATTCACACGGGACTAAGCAACACCTCCATTCCGGTTAGATTCACACATGTATTGGGACATAATTTTTAACCGTTTCACCACATTCCACTGCTTGGAATTTTACACCACAGAGGCCCAACACCTCCATATCCTCGGCAGAGTGGGAAGGGGAGTTGAAAACCAAACCGCCCTGTGGGCACCAATGAACCAAACCGCCCCGTGAGCACAAATCAACCAAACCGTCCCATGGCCCAGCATTTCAACTCCCCCTCTCCCAAAACCGGGTCCCTGATACAGTGAGACAGCTGTGCTAACTACTGAGACATCATGCCCCCCTCCTCCTCCCCCAGATCGGGTCCCTGCTCCTGTGAGACAGCCATACTAACCACTGAGACACTATGCCCCCTCCACCTCCCCCAAAACCGGGTCCCTGGTCCTGTGAGACAGCTGTGCTAATCACTGAGACACGATGCACCCCCTCCCCTCCCCCACAAACCGGGTCCGTGGTACTGTGAGACAGCCGTGCTAACCACTGAGACACCATGCACCCCCTCCCCCTCCCCCAAACCGGTCCCTGATACTGTGAGACAACCGTGCTAACCACTGAGACACCATGGCCCCCTCCCCCCCAAACCGGGTCCTTGGTACTGTGAGACAGCCATGCTAACCACTGAGACACCATGGCCTCCTCCCCGCTAAACCGGGTCTCTGGTACTGTGAGGCAGTCGTGCTAACCACTGAGACACCATGCCCCCCCTCCTCCCATCCCACCAAACCGGTTCCTTGGTACTTTGAGACAGCCGTGTTACCCACTGAGACACCATGCCCCCTCCCCCTCCCCCGTCCCCCAATCAGGGTCCCTGGTACTGTGAAACAACCATGCTAACCACTGAGACACCATTCCCCCGTCCCCACCCCCATCCCTACAACCGGGTCCCTGGTACTATGAGACAGCCGTACTAAACACTGAGACACCATGCCCCCCTCCCCCTCCCTCCAAACCGGGTCCCTGGTACTGAGAGACAGCCGTGCTAACCACTGAGACACCATGCCCCCTCCCCCTCCCCCCCAATCAGGGTCCCTGGTACTGTGAAACAACCATGCTAACCACTGAGACACCATTCCCCCGTCCCTGCCCCCTCCCCCAAAACGGAGTCACTGTACTCTGTAATACTGGGGAAAATGTAAATAAAAGTGCTGAGCTTAGAACTATGTTGTTGTAGCCATAACAGAGACGTGGGTTTCTCAGGGGCAGGAATGGTTGCTGGATGTTCCAGGGTTTAGAACATTTAAAAAGAATAGGGAGGAGGTAAAAAGAGGAGGGGGTATAGCACTGCTAATCAGAGAGGGTATCACAGCTACAGAAGTTATTATTATCGAGGAAGGTCTGCGTACTGAGTCAGTATGGGTGGAAATTAGGAACAGTAAGGCAGCAATCACCTCATTAGGGGTTTACTACAGGCCCCCCAATAGAAGCAGGGAGATTGAAGAAAGCATAGGTCGGCAGATTTTGGAAAAGTGAGAATGGAATAGGGTAGTTGTAATGGGTGACTAACTTTCCCAATATTGATTGGAACCTTCTTCCAGCAGATGGTTTGGAAGGAGCTGTTTTTGTAAGGTGTGTTCAGAAGGGTTTCCTAACTCAGTACGTTGACAGGCCGACAAAGGGAAAGGACATTTTGGATTTGGTGCTCGGCAATGAGCTGGGGCAGGTGTCAGATCAGGAGAGCATTTTGGTGATAGTGACCACAACTGCCACATATTCTACATAGCCATGGAGAAGGAGAGAAGCAGGCACAATGGGAGGATATTTAATTAGGGAAAAGGAAACTATGATACTATCAGACTGCGTTGCGAAGCATGGACTGGGAGCAATTGTTCCATGGAAAGGGCACTATAGACATGTGGAGACGGTTTAAGGAACAGTTGTTGCGAGTGATGCACAAATGTGTTCCTTTGAGACAGGCAAGAAGGGGTAAGATAAAGGAACCTTGGATGACGAGAGCGGAGGAGCTTCTCATCAAAAGAAAGAAGGCAGCTTACGTAAGGTGGAGGAAGTAAGGGTCTTGCTCAGCTCTAGAGGATTACAGGCAGGTGAGGAAGGAGCTCAAAAATGGTCTGAGGAGAGCCAGGAGGGGGCAGGAAAAAGGCTTGGCAGGAAGGATTAGGGAGAATCTAAAGGCATTTTGCACATATGTGAGGAATAAGAGAATGATCAAAGAAAGAGTAGGGCCGATCAGAGATAGCATAGGGAACTTGTGTATAGAGTCTGAGGAGGTAGGGGAAGCTCTAAATGAGTTTTTTGCTTCTGTCCTTACGAAAGAAAAGGACCTTGTAGTGAATGAAACCATTGAGGAGCAGGTAATCATGCTGCAACAGATAGATTGAGGAAGCTGATGTGCTGAAAATTTTGACAAACATTAATATTAACAAGTCGCCAGGGCCAGACCAGATTTGTCCTCGGCTGCTATGGGAAGTGAGAAATGTGATTGCTTCGCCGCTTGCGAAGATCTTTGCATCCTCGCTCTCCATCGGATTAGTACCAGAGGACTGGAGGGAGACAAATGTAATTCCTCTCTTCAAGAAAGGAAATAGGGAAATCCCCGGAAATTACAGACCAGTCAGTCTCACGTCTGTCATCTGTAAGGTGTTAGAAAGGATTCTGAGGGATAGGATTTATGACCATCTGGAAGAGCATGGCTTGATTAAAGGCAGTCAGCACGGCTTTGTGAGGGGCAGGTCATGCCTCACAAATCTTATTGAGTTCTTTGAGGATGTTACTAGACAATTTGATGAGGGTCGAGCTCATGTTGTGTATCTGGACTTCAGCAAGGCATTTGATAAGGTTCCCCATGGTAGGCTCGTTCAGAAGGTCAGGAGGAATGGGATACAGGGAAATTTAGCTGTCTGGATACAGAATTGGCTGGTCGACAGAAGACAGCGAGTGGTAGTGGAAGTTAAATATTCTGCCTGGAAGTCAGTGGTGAATGGTGTTCCACAGGGCTCTGTTCTTGGGCCTCTATTTTTTGTAATTTTTATTAATGACTTGGATGAGGAGATTGAAGGATGGGTTAGCAAGTTTGCAGAGGACACAAAGGTTGGAGGTATCATTGACAGTATACAGGACTGTTGTAGGCTGCAGCATGACATTGCCAGGATGCAGAGATGTGCTGAGAGGTGGTAGATGGAATTCAACCTGGATAAATGTCTGGTGACATTTTGGAAGATCGAACTTGAAAGTTGAGTACAGGATTAAAGGCAGGATTCTTGGCAGTGTGGAGGAACAGCGGGATCTTGGTGTGCATGCACATAGATCCCTTAAAATTTCCACCCAGGTGGACAGGGTTGTTAAGAAAGCATATGGTGTTTTGGCTTTCATTAACAGGGGGATTGGGTTTAAGAGCCGTGAGATCTTGTTGCAGCTCTATAAAACTTTGGTTAGACCGCACTTGGAATACTGTGTCCAGTTCTGGTCGCCCTACTATAGGAAAGACATGGATGCTTTGGAGAGGGTTCAGAGGAGGTTTACCAGGATGCTGCCTGGACTGGAGGGCTTATCTTACGAAGAGAGGTTGACTGAGCTCGGACTTTTCTCGTTGGAAAAAAGAAGGAAGAGAGGGGATCTAACTGAAGTGTACAAGATAATGAGAGGCATAGATAGAGTTGATAGCCAGAAACCTTTCCCCAGGGCAGCAATTGTTAACACGAGGGGTCATAGTTTTAAGCTGTTTGGCGGAAAGTTTAGAGCAGATGTCAGAGGCAGGTTCTTTACGCAGAGAGTTGTGAGAGCATGGAATGCGTTGCCAGCAGCAGTTGTGAAAGCGAGGTCATTGGGGATATTTAAGAGACTGCTGGACATGCGTATGGTCACAGAAATTTGAGAGTTCGTACATTAAGTTTACCTCACATGAGGATCAATGGTCGGCACAACATCGTGGGCTGAAGGGCCTGTTCTGTGCTGTACTGTTCTATGTTCTAAACAGTAAACAGTGACAAAACACCACAGATGAGTCAGGATCTGGAGGTAGAAACAGAGGCAGCATATTAGGTCTGATATGATCCTCTTCTGAAAAACTCATATTGGAATCAAAAAGTTAATTGTGTTTCTCTCTGCTCAGAACCTGCAAATGTTTTCCTGCACTTTCAACTTAGTTACTCTTTTGGACAGTGGATATTTGTCTGATCTGAAAGGGAACAGCGAAGCTGCCATTTCTGTTGACGCTCTAGAACTTGGTTATGGTTTTTGAATGAAAAATGAAAAACTATGTGCCTGACAGCTCCCCAAATACCGATAGTTTATTGCCATTGTCATAATGCATTATGAAAATGTTGAACTCGGTGGTCATCACATGATCAATCCTCTGAAAGTAACTGATTGAAGTACTGATCCCAATTATTAACAATGTCTTATCATGCTCCTGATGTCACTGGCATCGTACTCATCCAGCAATATCTTACCTTTCCGAGAGTTTCCATATATTTATGAAAACATAAAATATCTTTGTATTTTTTAACAAGACATATTCATCCAGGGTTTTGGAAGGCACTAGCAAGGGCAGACTTTATTTGTCATTCCCAATGGCTCTGCAATAAGCGACACAGAGTTGCCCTGTTTTACCTCTTCAATCCAAAGTAATGCAGATCCAGACAGAGCTGTTTGTAGGGGCATTCCAAGAATTTTAACAAATACTTGTGAAGGATCAGCAAATTAGTCCCTAGTCAGGATGACATGCAACTTGGAAGATACCTTTCAGAGACTGATTTTTCTCTTGTTTCCGTTCCCAGTGCAGAATGTTCTCAAATTCCCATTAATCACAGTTTTGCTCAGGGTCCTTGATTCCACCTTCAGTCAAGTCCTGCTTCGATTGAAAGGGAAGTCACTCTGATCTCACCTCAAACTACACAGGCAGATCAGGTGAAAGAATAAGGAGCAACAGACAAGAACACTGTTTGCTTGAACAATGTCCTCGCAATATTCAAAAGAAAATTGATGCATGGTCTTCCTTAATGCATTATTTCAACATGACATCACTTTTCAAACAATATTCTGAACGGTGGGTGTTTGTTCTTTTAATTTGCTTCCAAGTCAGTGTAGAAATGAGAACGTGAATTGATCTTCTATAGTGTGTTTATAATCCAGAATTTAATTCAATCTTTATCATCATTGCTCTAGCTCTTTGAAACAAAAATAATGAATGAGCCTGTGTCCATCTGCAGGTGAAAAAGTTCTTTCAGCTCTGACTATTGCAGCGAATGTTGTAAAGAATAAACTACAGACCCACATAAAATGGAAATGTTGCAGGGCAAGGTGCCAAACGCTAGTCCAAGATTAATTATGTCCAAGCATTATGAATAATACATGTAGAGGGGCGGAGTATAAAAGCAGAATTCAGCTCCATGTCCAAAATACTGTTTGTGGCTCCCTCACAAAAGACCACAACTGATTCACGGTGTAAATTCACCAAAATAGGAAAAACAAGAGACTGGAATTCCCAATTCTGCAACCACATCGGTAGAACAGGAAGAAAATCAAGGTTTGTTTCTGAAATTCATAAATTGTGATGATAAGAATGTGGTATATGTGGGGGGGGGGGGATGTTAGAGGATGATAAACAATGTTGGACGATGATAAACAATGTTGTAGATGACACAATGATTATCCAGGTGGGTCACAGTGAGCAGGAACGTGTTGGTTACAGGAGGGTACAAACAGATTTTCAGATGGCCAGATCAATGACTGATAAAAGGTAACACTGAAATATGTGAGATGCTGCACTTTGGAAGATGTAACAAGACAAGGGAGAACACAAACCATGAAGATAGATTAGATTTGCTTTTGGAGCAGAGAAAGGTGAGGGGTGAACCTGACAGAGGTGTATTATAGCATAAGAGGTATGGGACGAGTGAACAGACAACAACTATTCCCCTTAGTCAAAGGGTCAAAAACAATGGGAAATACGCTTGAAGTCAAAGAGAATATACTAACAGAGGATTTGTGAAATCTGTTTCGAACCCAGAGCATGATATGTGTCAAAAATGCATTGCCTGGGAGGACGGTTCAGGAAGGCAACCTCACAAACATTATAAAACACTTGTATCAGCACTGGGTGGTGCAGACTCTACGGGCCTTGTCTTTATTACATGATTCCATGTGGTGGCAGCCATGAAATGTCTGATATATTCTGAAGCAGCAACCAATTTGTTCCAACAAACTGTGCTCAGTAAGTGGTGAGATTACAAACAAGCATCATCCCATGGAGTATCAGCACTTACTCAACCTAGGACAGCCCAGCAATCTTTAAATCATCCAAGATAATTCACATGCTCAGTGTAAGAATCGTCCAACACAGCATCAACATTATTCCAGCTGTTTGACACCATTATTTTAAGTTCACCAATAACATAGAAACAGACTTCGCTTCATTATTATATAGACTTCTCGTGTAAGGTTGTTATTTCTCTGAAGACTAATAAATTCCTTCCCATATATTTGTATTGACAAAGAGTCTGTATTCCTGCGAGCTGTTCCTCACCAGTAATATTTTCTCCCAGTTAAACCGGCACATGAGATGCACTGCTGGCACTCTCTCCCAACAGCCACTTGAATGGAACAACATCAACTGGACTGGAACTTCTCAAGGGCGATTAATGCTGGTCTAGCTCCAATAAAATCCCAAATGAACTAAAAAGACAATCCGATTTTCTAATAATTATTAAACAACAAGGGCATTTTGTTGATCTGAAGAGTTTGTCGCTGTCTTTGAAATTGTGAGAACTGTGTTATTTTATTTTCAGTATCTAAAGACAACAGAAATGTAAAAACTAGCATCAGGAGTAAGGAATCAAAACAACTCCATCATGTGATAAGGTCGTGGATGATCTGATTGTGACCTCAATCGCACATTCCTCATTTGCCCTTACAATGTTCGTGCATCATTCTTAGTCAAGAATCTGCCTGTCTCTGCCTTAGGAATATTCAATGCCTTATCCTCCATCGCTATCTGGGAAGAGAATTGTACAGGAGAAAGTGAGGTCTGCAGATGCTGGAGATCAGAGATGGAAATGTGTTGCTGGAAAAGCGCAGCAGGTCAGGCAGCATCTAGGGAACAGGAGAATCGACGTTTCGGGCATTAGCCCTTCTTCAGGAATGAGGGAAGTGTACAAAGACACAACACTCTGAGAGGATGACACCAAATCACCATCTTCTTAACAGAGACATTTTTTCTGTTTTACTCTCCATCCACTCATGGTAATCTCTCACACAAGCTGAAATATTGTTTTAGAATTCAACTTGAAAGACTACTTGGAATATTTTGAGGTTAAGCAAGTCCACATGTTGTTCGCCTAAACCCCAGCAAATCCAGAGCCAGTCATTTCAAGATTTCCTGCTGAAATAAATGCTCCTCCCAGGAGTCAGCTGAGTGAATCTTCTCTGCAACTCATATCATTGTGGCCATCGTTCTCTCGATGTGGTTACACCACTACATTGTAAATCTGTACAAAATCATCCCAACTTTTAAATGTATTCTGTTTCAGAAAGTTTCAACATTTGTCTTACCTCCCTAAAAATTTGATGTACACGTAAAATTTTTATTTTGTAATCCAAATGCACGGTTCCTCTGTGCCTAAAGCCAATCTCTCCACTGAAATAATACACTACGTTTCCATTCAACCCGCCAATATATTTTAGCACAGACACATTTTTCCTACTATGTTCTATACACCAATATTTGCCTGTTCACTTGACCCACCTTAATCTCCTTCTCGACTCATGTCCTCTTCATTATCTTCCTTCTCGAACAGTTTCAAGTTTTTTTTTAGATTAGTTACAGTGTGAAGACAGGCCCTTCGGCCCAACAAGTCCACACCAACCTGCCGAAGTGCAACTCACCCAGACCCATTCTCCTACATTTACCCCTTCACCTAACATTACGGGCAATTTAGCTTGGCCAATTCATCTAACCTGCACATTTTTGGACTGTGGGAGGAAACCGGAGCACCCAGAGGAAACCCACGCTGAAGTTTGCATTCTTCCATAATAAAGACAGAATATTTGGCCAAATAAATACACTGTGGCCATATTACCAAAGTAATTGACAATGAAATATTGTTACTTCATGTCTAAACTATAAATTTGAGACAATGCTACAGTGTTTTGCAGTCGCATCACTCAGTTCCATTACTTAAAATAGAGTCAGATGGTGCGGAATGTGTCTGGGTAGAATTGAGGAACCATAAAGGTGAAAACCCGTAGTTGGAGTTATGTACAGGTCAACAAATCGTGGTCAGAAGCTGGGGCGCATGATAGATGAGGAGATAGAAACGATATGTAGGAAAGGCAAAGTTACAGTGACTGGGGGGATTTCAATATGCAGGTGGACTGGGAAAATCAGTAGTAGTGGTTTGCAAGGAAAGGAATTTGTGGAATGTCTACAAGATGGCTTTTTGGAGCAGCTTATGGTGCAAGCAACGAGGGAACGGGCAATACTGGATTTAGAGCTGTGCAGTGAGGCAGACTTGATAAGGAAGCTTAAGGTGAAGGAACCTTTAGAGGCAGTGATCATACTATGATTGAACCTACTCTTCAATTTGAGAGGGAGAAAGTAGAATCGGAGTTAATATTACAGCTAACTAAAGACACCTTCAAAGACATAAGGGAGGAGCTGGATAGAATTGACTGGGAGAGGAGCCGAGCAGGAAAGACAGTGGAACAATAATGGCGGGAGTTTCTCGGAGCAATTTAGGAGTCACAGCAGAGATTTATCCCGAGGTAAAAGATGCATTGTACAGCGAGGATGAGGCAACCATGGATGACTGGGACAGTCATGGCTAGGGTAAAAGAAAAATAGAAAGTAGATAACATAGCAAATAGCAGTGCGAAACCAGAAGATTTGGAAGCTTCAAAGATGAACAGATGGCAACAAAATAAGAAATAAGGACGGAGAAGATTAAGTATGAGGTTAAGCTATCCAGTGATATAAAGGACAACTGTAAGAGTTTCTTTAGACATATAAAGGGCAAAAGATAAGCAGAAGTGGATATTGGGGCACTGGAAAATGACGCTGGAGAGATAGTCATGTGGAACAAATAATAGATGAAAAACTGAATAACTATTAAGAGAGTGGGCAAAGAAGTGGCAGATGGAATACAACTTGGGAAAGTGCGAGGTGATGCACATTAGTAGGAAGAAGACAGGCACAGACTACTTTATAAGTGGAGAGAAAAATCAGAAGTCTGAAGTGCAAAGAGAGCTGTGAGTTCCAGTTCAGGATTATCTCTGGATAAACTTGCAGGTTGAGTCAGCAATTAGGAAGGTGTTGTTTCTGGGGCACAGTGTGATTGAAATCTTATATTCAGCAAAAGAACTGAGTTAACTCTTACAAACAATATTTGTTTTTTGAACACAATTAATATTAGAACAATAAAACATATTATAACGCAATGATAAATGCTACACATTATCTTATGCTTTAACTTAACTTTGGATGATCACAAACCACCCCACTAGAAGTTGACTGGGATCGACTTGGTGATGTCTTCTTGTTCTTCTGATGATCTTGGAGGGGTCTTCTCTTTCCCTGGTTATTCTCCAGTTACTGCACTGTGTGGGGATTTGTGATGATTCTTATCCTTCCAAGTCTTCACGCCCTTTTGGGAAGGTAAGGAGGATCTGTCAATGGATTGATCAGGTTCATTTACCCTGATCAATCAGACTCAATCATGGGTTGGCTCAAGGGCAACATTCCATTGTCCCATTCAGGTCCAACTTCAGGTGAGTATTACAGGATCTGTAGTTTCAGGTTTATTTGCAAACCATCTGTGGGTATCTGCAGCCTGTATGGATTCTGCAGCATGTGGATTAGCACAGAGACTTTAGTCAAAGCTGGGGTCCATTTCACAGCATGCTTTAATAATTGTTCATTTTTGTAACTCCATGGTAAATTTATTATTGCCCTCGTAAGATTATTCTTTCAGGTGGCCCGCCCGGTCAGAATGGCCTTCAGCCTGAGAGTGGTGAATCTATAGTAAGGATGACAGTTTCCTTACCCAAAGGACATTAGTGAACCAGGTGGGTTTTTCTTGGCAATTGATTCATAACCACTATCAGTCTCTTAATTCCAGATTAGAATTCAAGCTCCCCTACTTGCTGTGGCAGGATTTGGACCCAGGTCACCAGAACATTATCTGGGCTTATCACATAAGAATTCAGTTATAACACCATGAGGCCACTGACTTGCCCAATCCTCCATAGTGCGACTAACATGTGCAGTATGATATGCACTAGGATTTGCCTTCATGTTCTCCTTGACTTCCTTATCAAGATATGGATGATATTTTTTTTCCATTATGCAACTCCTGTTCGGTCTTCAGTATCTCCCTAATTATTTGCCAAATTTCTTCATCTGCCTGCCTTTGACTATTCTTTTCTCCCACCCTCACCCACCCCCCAGTCCACCCAGGCGAAATCCTTCCTTAGGCCAGTATAATTACCATTGCCTAACACTAAAACTCTCATGTATGACTGAGTCTTCACTTTTTCAATATGAATGTGAAACTCCAGCATGTTGTGTTTACTCCTTCCAGGGCAAAGCTCATCCACCAATCCTTCCTTGTTACATAATATCAAATCTAAATTAGCCCATTCTCTGGTTGGTTCCATGCCATCCTGCTCTCAGAAATAATCTCTCATACACTCCATAAATTTTTATTCAAGGATATCACTGTCAAGTTGATTAATTGAGTCAATTTGCATGTTCAAAACATCTATCGTTAAAATTGTGCCCCTGTTACAAGCCCTCACTATATTCTACCTCAGAAGTACTTTGGGGGGACAGTGGCTGAAAATTACTCTTCCCAAGATGTTTCTTCTCTTGCTTTTTATTTGCACTGAGGCAGATTTCAAACATTTTTTGGCACAAAACAGTTTGAAAAGGTCTGAGTTCCCACTCGCACGAACAAATGTTCATTTTCTTTACACAAACCACATTTCACAGTAAATATTGAGGAATTAAGAGGGCTAAAAGTGGTCATGAGATATCTTTAGCAAACAGGGTTGAGGAAAATACCAAAGACTTTCATATCTAAGCAACAAGAGGATAACTCGAGAACTGTTTGGCCCACACAGGACAAAGGAAGAAAGTTATGCATGGAGTCAGAGAAAATGGGTGAGATTCTTAGCGAGTACTTTGCATCTGTATTCACCAAGGAGAGGGACATGATGGATGTTGAGGTTAGGGATAGATCTTTGCATACTCTGGGTCAAGTCGACATAAAGAGGGAGGAAGTTTTGGATATTCTAAACGGTAGAAATGTAGACAAGCTCCGAAGTCTGGATGAGATCTACCACAGGTTACTGAGGGATGTGAGTGAGGAAATAACTGGGGCTTTAACAAATATCTTTGCAGGACCCTTGTATATGGGTGAGGTCCCGGAGTACTGGAGCATTGCTCATGCTGTCTCCTTGTTTAAGAAGGATAGCGGGAATTATCCAGGTATTTATAGACTGGCGAGCCTCAGATCAGTGGTAGGGAAGCTTCTGGAGAAGATACTGAGGGACTTGAGTAAGGTGTTTTATTAGGTTCTCAGGGTAGGCTGATGGAGAAGGTGATGCCGCATGGGGTCCAGGATGTTTTATCTAGATGGATAGAGAACTGGCTGGCCAACAGGAGACAGAGAGTAGTAGGGGAAGGGGATTTCTCAAAATGGAGACCTATGACCAGTGGTATGCAACAGCGATCTGTGCTGGGACCACTGTTGTTTGTGATATATGTCAATGATTTGGAGGAAGGTATCGGTTGCCTGATTAGCAAGTTTGCAGATGACACCAAGACTGGTGGAGTAGCAGATAGTGAAGGGGAATGTCAGAGAATGCAGCAGAATATAAATAGATTGGAGAGATGGGCACAGAAATGCCAGATTGAGTTCAGACTGGGCAAATGCGAGGCGATGCATTTTGGAAGATCCAGTTCAAGAGCAACAATACAGTAAACGGAAAAGTCCTGGGGAAAATTGACATACAGTGAGACCTGGGTCCATTGTTTCCTGAAGGTGGCAACGCAGGTCAGTAAACTGGTCAAGGCAACATAAAGCATGCTTTCCTTCATTGGATCAGCTGTTGAGTCCAAACGTTGACAGGTCATGTTACAGTTGCATAGGACTTTGGTATCACTGCATTTGAAATACTGCATATATTTCTGGTCACCACGTTACCAAAAGGATGTGGATGCTTTGAATAGAGTGCAGAGTAGGTTCACCAGGATGTTGCCTCGTATGGAGGGTGCTGGTTATGAAGAAAGATTGAGTAGATTAGGATTATTTTAATTTTAAAGACAATGGTTGAGGGGGACCTGATTGAAATCTACAAAATCAAGAGTGATACAGACAGGGTGGATAGCAAGAAGCTTTTTCCCCAGATTTTGGAACTCAATTACTAGGCATCATGAGTTCAAAGTGAGAGGGGAAGGGTTTAGGGTAGATATATGTGGGAAGTTCTTTACACATAGGGCGGTGGCAGCCTGGAACGTGTTACCAGCAGAGGAGATCGGGGCAGGTACAATAGCGTTATCTAAGATGTATCTGACAGATACATGAATGGGCAGGCAGCAGAGGGATACATTCTCTTAGAAAATAGGTGGCACGTTTAGAAAATAGGAGGATCTGGATCAGCACAGGCTAGGAGGGCCAAAGGTTCTGTTCCTGTGCTGGAACGTTCTTTGTTCTTTATCATTCATTCTAAAAATAGCAAGATTTCAACTATTGTATACTACAATTTAATGATATAAACCATTTATTTGACAGTACATATCAAATTATTGTCATTTCTAAATTACAGTCACAGAGTCAAAGAGATGTACAGCATGGAAAAAGTTCCTTCGGTCCAACCCGTCCATGCCGACCAGATAACACAAACCAATCGAGTCCCACCTGCCATCACTCAGCCCATATCCCTCTAAATCCTTTCTATTCATATACCTATCCAGACACCATCTAAATGTTGCAATTCTACTAACTTCCACCACTTCCTCTGGCAGCTCATTCCATACACAAACCACTCTCTGTGGGAAAAGGTTGCACCTTAAATCTCTTTTATATTTTTCCTTCCCAACCTAAACCTATGCCCTCTAGTTCTGGACTCCCCCACACCAGGGACCTTGTCTATCTCCCCATTCATGGCCCTCATGATTTTATAGGAGAAAGTGAGGTCTGCAGATGCTGGAGATCAGAGCTGAAAATGTGTTGCTGGAACAGCGCAGCAGGTCAGACAGCATCCAGGGAACAGGAGAATCAACGTTTCGGGCATAAGCCCTTCTTCAGGAATGAGGAAAGTGTGTCCAGCAGGCTAAGATAAATGGTAGGGAGGAGGGACTTGGGGGAGGGGCGTTGGAAATACGATAGGTGGAAAGAGGTCAAGGTGAGGGTGATAGGTCAGAGTGGGGTGGGGGCGGAGAGGTCAGGAAGAAGATTGCAGGTGAGGAAGGCGGTGCTGAGTTTGAGGGATTTGACTGAGACAAGGTGGGGGGAGGGGTAATGAGGAAACTGGTGAAATCCGAGTTCATCCCTTGTGTTTGGAGGGTTCCTAGGCGGAAGATGAAGCGCTCTTCCTCCAACCGTCGTGTTGTTGTGGTCTGGTGATGGAGGAGTCCAAAGACCTGCATATCCTTGGCGGAGTGGGAGGGGGAGTTGAAGTGTTGAGCCACAGGGTGGTTGGGTTGGTTGGTCCGGGTGCCCCAGAGGTGTTCTCTGAAATGCTCCGCAAGTAGGCGGCCTGTCTCCCCAATATAGAGGAGGCCACATCGGGTGCAGCGGATGCAATAGATGATGTGTGTGGAGGTACAGGTGAATTTGTGGCGGATATGGAAGTTTCCTTTGGGGCCTTGGAGGGAAGTGAGGGGGGAGGTGTGGGCGCAAGTCTTGCACCTCCTGCGGTTGCAGGGGAAGGTGCCGGGAGTGGAGGTTGGGTTGGTGGGGCGTGTGGAACCGCCTAGGAACCCTCCAACCACAAGGGATGAACTCGGATTTCACCAGTTTCCTCATTATCCCTCCCCCCACCTTGTCTCAGTCAAATCCCTCAAACTCAGCACCGCCTTCCTCACCTGCAATCTTCTTCCTGACCTCTCCCCCCCCACCCCACTCTGACCTATCACCCTCACCTTGACCTTTTTCCACCTATCACATTTCCAACGCCCCTCCCCCAAGTCCCTCCTCCCTACCTTTTATCTTAGCCTGCTGGACACACCTTCTTCATTCCTGAAGGAGGGCTTATGCCCGAAATGTCGATTCTCCTGTTCCCTGGATGCTGTCTGACCTGCTGCGCTGTTCCAGCAACACATTTTCAGCTCATGATTTTATAAACCTCTTTAAGGTCACCCCTCAGTCTCCAACATTCCAGGGAAAATAGTCATAGCCCATTCAACCACCAGCTATAGCTCAAACCCTCCAACCTTGGCAACATCCTTGTAAATCTTCTTAGAACACTTTCAAGATTCACAACATCCTACCGATATGAAGGGGAACAGAATTGCATGCAATATTCCAAAAGTCGCCTAACCAATGTCCTGCACAGATGCAACATGACCTCACAACTCCTGTACTCCATGCTCTGACCAATTAAGGAAAGCATACCAAATGCTTTCTTCACTAACCTACCTACCTGTTCCTCCACTTACAAGGAACAAGGTTTCTTTGATCAGCAACACTCCATTGGACCTCACCATTAAGAATATTAGTCCTGCTAAGATTTACCTTCCCAAAATGCAGCATCTCACATTTATCTAAATTAAACTCCATCTGCCACTCCTCAGCCCATTGGCCCATATGATCAAGATCCTCTTGTAATCTGAGGTAACCTTCTTCGCTGTCCAGTACACCTCCAATTTTGGTGTCATCAGCAAATTTGTTAACTATACCTCTTATACTCACACGCAAATCATTTATATAAATGACAAAAAGTAGTGGACCCAGCACCGATCCTTCTGACACTCCACTGGTCACATGCCTCCAATCTGAAAAACAACACTCCACCACCAGCCTCTGTCTTCTACCTTTAGCTAGTTCTGTATCTAACTGGCTAGTTCTTCCTGTACTCCAATGAAATCTAACCTTGCTAAACAGTTTCCAATGAGGAACCTTATCGAATGCCTTACTGAAGTCCATATAGATCACGTCCACCGCTCTGCTCTCATCAATCCTCTTTGTTACTTCTGCAAAAAATTCAATCAAGTTAGTGAGACATCATTTTCCACACACAAAGACACATTGACTATCCCTAATCAGTCTTTGCCTTTTTAAATACATGTTCATCCTGTCCCTCAGGATTCCCTGCAACAACATGCCCTCCACTGACGTCAGTCTCACTGGTCTGTAGTTCCCTGGCTTGTCCTTACCACTTTTCTTAAACAGTGGCACCACGTTCGCCAATCTCCAGTCTCTGGCACCTCACTTGTATCTCAATGGTACAAGTATCTCAGCAAGAGGCCCAGCAATCAGTTCTCTAGCTTCCCACAGAGTTCTAGGCTACACCTGATCGATCGGGTCCTGGAGATTTATCCACTTTTATGCATTTCAAGACATCAGCACTTCCTCCTCTGTAATATGAACATTTTTAAAGATGTCACCATCTATTTCTCTGTATATCTACATCGCCCATGTCCTTCTCCTGAGTAAACACTGATACAAAATACTCATTTAGTACCTCCCCTCAGTCCTGCAGCTACACACAAAGGCTGTCTTGCTGAACTTTGAGAGCTCTATTCTCTCCCTATTTACCCTTTCGTCCTCAATGTATTTGTAAAGTCCTTTTGGATTCTCCCTAAATCTATTTGCCAAAACTATCTCATGTCCCCTTTTTGATTTCCTGACTTCCCTCTCTAGTATACTCCTCTAGTATACTCTTCTAAGGATTCACTCGACCTATCCTGCCTGTACCTGTCATATATGCTTCTTCTTTTTTCTTAACCAGACCCTCAATTTCATTAGTCATTCAGCATTCTCTATACCTACCAGCCTTTCCTTTCATCCTAACAGGAATATATTGTCTCTGGACTCTCGTTATCTCATTTCTGAAGGCTTTCCATTTTCCAGCCATCCCTTTTCCTGTGAACATCTGCTGCCATCAGCTTTTGAAAGTTATTGCCTAATAACATCAAAATTGGCATTTCTCCAGTTTAGAACATTAACATTTACATCTAGTCTATCCTTTTCCATCATTTTAAAACTAATAGAATTGTTGGCAAATAGCTGAAGCTCACATATTTCAGGTGAGAAATTAAATCGATTGATTATATTTAAATGTGTAAGAGTTGTAAGTCTATTTGATTTTTCAATCATTTGTTCAATCTGAATATGTAATCAGTTAGAGGTCAGCCACTTTGTAAATGATAGAGCGACAATGTATGTATTTGAATACTGAGATTCAATGTGTAATTGTGATCACCAAAATAGCCAGACATGTTCATTTTCAATACAAAACAAAATGTGATTCCTAACTTTTGTATAATAAAAGGTTTTTCGTGTTTATATTTTAATTCCATCAATAAAGAATCAACTTAATTGTTTTCAGAGATGATGCAGTTATTGTTCAGTTGAATAATTGTAGCTCATATCTTATTATTGCACAATTCACAAACATGGCAAGCTCCTGATCATTGTTCAGATCAGTAAACCAATGACTTTGCATCATGACCAACATTAAAAGTGGATTCCAAAAGGCCTGAATTCAGGTACAGTGCTACTGGACCTCACAGCTGCCTGTGGCACTGAGTGAGACACTGGCCTGCTCCTGAATCTGACCAGACAGTTTCCAACCTGGGTCAGGGCAGTCATTCAAACATTCTCTGACAGAGATTCATTTGGGATCCGCCTTGAGCAGGACGAAACTAGCCAACAGGCTATCACTGCTCTCAGTGTATGTACAAATGCTGTCTAAATTAGATATCAATGACTGACCAGGAACCATGCCTTATAAATTCATCATCAGTCAGAGCCTGGCCCAGGGAGGAGATGTATGGACATGGAGTGAAATAATCACATCGCACACGTTACTATGGTGATGACATCTGGCATGACCTCCAGATTCCATACATCTGCCCCCTGGACCAGACACTGGGTGAAAATGTTCACAATTGGCAGTCTATTGCAGCATCTTGTGTTTCACAGTGAACCCTCTGAAACTATATCCACTAAATGTACCTTCACATTAACCAGGATCAAAATAAAATTGTACATGCCTGTGGATACTCAGATACTAATTATAGGTCATCCAACAGAATGTATCTGAAGAAACCAGGAGCAAGTGGCAAGCCAAGAATCGTTTTAATAACTGAACTTGGTGGATTTTGTCTGGTCTTGGAAACCTCACATATTGGTTAGACCAAGGCGAATGTAACAAAGCACAGCAAAACTGGAAGTCTTGGTCTAACGCCCCACCCCAGATTCCTGACCTCACACACCTCACTCCCTCACCCGCCTCACTTCCTCCCACATTCACCAACCGACGAGAATCCACAAACTGAGTGAAACTTGAAACATAGTACAGTACAGCACAGTGTACAGCACAGCTCTCAATGTTTTGGCAGCCTTTTATCCTACTCTAAGATCAGACTAACCTACATAACCTTCAATGGACTAACTTCCATGTGCCTATCCAAGAGTCTTCTTAAATATCTCTAATGTATCTGATTCTACTACCACCACTGGTGGTGCATTCCGCCCCCACCACTTTCTGTGTAAAGAACCTATCTCTGACAGTCCCCGAAATCTTTCTCCAATCAACTTAAAATTATGCCCCTTGTTGATAGCCACTTCTGCCATGGGAAAAGACTTTGGCTATCCAATCTATCTATGTCTCTCAACATCTTGTACACCTCTATCAAGTTACCTCTCATCCTTCTTCGCTCCAGGGAGAAAAGCCCCAGCTCCTTCAAACTTTCTCCCTAAGATGTGTCCTTCAGTCCTGGCAGCATCCTGGTAAATCTCCTCTACACACTGTCTGAGGCTTCCACATGTTTCCTATACTGAGGCAACCAGATCTGAACACAATACTCCTAGTGTGGTTGAACCGCAGCTTTATTGACCTAAGCATTAACCTCGCCACTCTTAAACACAATCCCCCATAATGAAAGCCAACACACCATACACCTCCTTAACAACCTTAACAACGTCGGTGGCAACACTGAGGAAACTATGGACATGGACCCCAAGATCCCTCTGTTGCTCCACACTACCAAGAATTCTGCCTTTAACCCTGTATCCTGTATGCAAATGCAACCTTTCCAAATTAAATCAATTCACACTTTTAACGGTTAAACTCTATCTGCCACTTATTAGCCCAGCTCTGTATCTTGTCAATGTCTTGTTGCAAACTACAACAACCCACCACACTATCCAGAACTCCATCAACCTTCATGTCACCGGCAAACTTTCTAACCCACCATTCCACTTCCTCATCAAAGTCATTTATAAAAATCACTAAGAGCACAGGCCCCAGAACCGATCCCTGTGGAACGCCACTGCTCACTGAGCTCCAGGCTGAATACTTTCCATCTGCTACCACCCTCTGTCTTCTATGGGCCAGCCACGCCCGTATCCAGAGAGCCAAATTTCCCTGCATCCCATGCCTCCTTACCTTCTGAATGAGCCCACAACGGGGAACCTTATCAAACGCCTTCTAAAATTCGTGTTCACCACATCTACTGGTCTATCTTCATCAACATGTTTTTTTCACAACTTCAAAGAATTCACTAAGGTTTGTGAGGCATGACCTGCTTTTCAAAAAGCCATGCTGACTAACTCTGATCATACTATGGTTTTTTTTAAGTAATTGTAAATCCTGTCTCTCAGAATCATCTCCAATACTTTGCCCTCCACTGGTGTAAGACTGACTGTTCTATCATTCCCAGGGTTATCCCTATTCCCTCCCCTGAACAAGGGGATAACATTTGCCACCCCCCAAACATCTGGCACTACTCTAGTGAACAGTGAAGACGCATATATTATTACCAAAGTCACACCAATCTCTTCCATCACCTCCTGGAGTAACCTTGTGTATACCCCACCTGGCCCAGGGGATTTATCCATCCTTATGTTTGTACTTCAATCAGTCTCTATTTCCCCTCAACCTATCCAACCAATTGATTGACTGCTTTCCTTTTCATGCTATATACAGTGCTGCCTTGCTGAGTAACTATGGTTCCCAACATCCTGCAAATCACGGAATCAAAAAAAAGGGAATGCACCAATGCCTTCCTGATAAAGAGCTCATGCCCGAACTATCGACTCTCCTGCTCCTCGGATGCTGCCTGACATGCTGTGCTTTTCCAATACCACACTTTTGGACTCTGATCTCCATCAACTGCAGTCCTCATTTTCTCCATTACTGAGGGCTGCCCCTCTGCACACTGAGCGGGAAATTAACCATCAGAAACTCATTGTATGTGGAGCTGACTGCTCAGTTCTGGAAAGTTGCACTTGATGAATACATTTTTTTTTAAAAAGAAATTACAATTCAACAAATATTCATTCAGTCCCAGAGTTACAATTTTGGTTCAAGGTTTGGGCAGCCTGATAACAAATAGTGAATGATTGAGAAACTCCGATACACAGAGTATTCTAGGTGTTATATTCCAGCTTACATTAATGCTGAGAGTATTATCAGACAGACTGTAGTGACAATGGCATGAGTCGACATGTGGAGGTGGAATATTTTTGCCATCACAGAGACGTATTTGAGGGAGGTCAGGGCTAGCAACTCAGTATTCTGTTGTACTGGAACTATAGTCAGGACAGGAGAGGGTGTTAAAGAGGAGGTGGTGTTGCAAAATTAATTAAAGAACAGTTACTGCAGTAAGGAGGGACGATATCTTGGACGTGTCTTCAAATGAGGCATTATGGGTCGAGGTGAGGTTCCAAACGATGACAGGCACACTGCTGGGGATGTTTTATAGAGCCCTAGAAAGATGAAGATGTAGGACCAAATATATAACCAATTCACTGAGGTGTGTAAAAACCAATTCACTGAGGTGTGAAGGAAACCAGGCTGGAGATGTTAGATAGGAAAGCAAAGCTGGAGATGTTACAGGGAAGAGGAAAGCAATGTTTGAGGTGTTACAGGGAGAGAGGAAAGTAAGGCTGGAGATATTACAGAGAGATAGGAAAGCAAGGCTGGAGATGTTAGAGAGAGAGGAAAGCAAGGCTAGAGATGTTACTGAGAAAGGAAAGCAAGGCCAGTGATGTTACAGAGACAGAGATTAGCGAGACCAGAGATGTTACAGAGAGATAGGAAAACAATGTTGGAGATGTTACAGAGAGAGAAAAGCAAGGCTGGAGATGTTACAGGGAGAGAGGAAAGCAAGGCTGGAGATGTTACAGGGAGAGAGGAAAGCAAGGCTGGAGATGTTAGAGAGAGAGGAAAGCAAGGCTAGAGATGTTACAGGGAGAGAGGAAAGCAAGGCTGGAGATGTTACAGAGAGAGGAAAGCAAGGCTAGAGATGTTACAGGGAGAGAGGAAAGTAAGGCTGGCAATGTTACAGAGAGAGGAAAGCATGGCTGGAGATGTTACAGAGAGAGGAAAGCAAGGCATGAGATGTTACCAAGATGGAAAGTAAGGCTGGATGTGTTACAGAGATAGGAAAGCAAGGCTGGAGATGTTACAGAGAGAGGAAAGCAAGGCTGGATGTGTTACAGAGATAGGAAAGCAAGGCTGGAGATGTTACAGAGATAGGAAAGCAAGGCTGGAGATGTTGCAGAGAGAGGAAAGCAAGGCTGGGGGTGTTACAGAGAGAGGAAAGCAAGGCAGGAGATGTTACCGAGATAGGAAAGCAAGGCTGGATATGTTAGAGAGAGAGGAAAGCAATGCTGGAGATGTTACAGAGATAGGAAAGCAAGGCTGGGGGTGTTACAGAGAGAGGAAAGCAAGGTGGAGATGTTACAGAGATAGGAAAGCAAGGCTGGAGATGTTACAGAGATAGGAAAGCAAGGCTGGAGATGTTACAGAGAGAGGAAAGCAAGGCATGAGATGTTACCAAGATGGAAAGTAAGGCTGGATGTGTTACAGAGATAGGAAAGCAAGGCTGGAGATGTTACAGAGAGAGGAAAGCAAGGCTGGATGTGTTACAGAGATAGGAAAGTAAGGCTGGAGATGTTACAGAGATAGGAAAGCAAGGCTGGAGATGTTGCAGAGAGAGGAAAGCAAGGCTGGGGGTGTTACAGAGAGAGGAAAGCAAGGCAGGAGATGTTACAGAGAGAGGAAAGCAAGGCTTGAGATGTTACCGAGATAGGAAAGCAAGGCTGGATATGTTAGAGAGAGAGGAAAGCAATGCTGGAGATGTTTCAGAGATTGGAAAGCAAGGCTGGGGGTGTTACAGAGAGAGGAAAGCAAGGTGGAGATGTTACAGAGATAGGAAAGCAAGGCTGGAGATGTTACAGAGAGAGGAAAGCAAGGCAGGAGATGTTACAGAGAGAGGAAAGCAAGGTTGGAGATGTTACAGAGAGAGGAAAGCAAGGCTGGGGGTGTTACAGAGAGAGGAAAGCAAGGTGGAGATGTTACAGAGATAGGAAAGCAAGGCTGGAAATGTTACAGAGAGAGGAAAGCAATGCTGGAGATGTTATAGAGATAGGAAAGCAAGGCTGGAGATGTTACAGAGAGAGGAAAGCAAGGCTGGGGGTGTTACAGTGATAGGAAAGCAAGGCTGGAGATGTTACAGAGAGAGAGGATAGCAAGGCTGGAGATGTTACAGATAGAGAGGAAAGCAAGACTGGAGATGTTACAGTGATAGAAAAGCAAGGCTGGAGATTTTACAGTGATAGAAAAGCAAGGCTGGAGATGTTACAGAGATGCAAAAGCAAGTCTGGCGATGTTACAGAGAGAAGAAAGCAAGGCTAGACATGTTACAGAGATGCGAAAGCAAGGCTGGAGATGTTATAGAGGTGCGAAAGCAAGGCTGGAGGTGGTCGAGAGATAGCGTGGCCTGTGCATGCTAGAACATGTTATTGAGATATTTTATAATTCATTCACAGGATATGGGGAGAGGTGTAGCAGCTGGATGTTAGAGAGATAGGGCGGGGTGCAGGGGCTGGCGGAACTTACAGTGAGAGGTGGGGCTGGAGTATGAGATAAAGATTGTGGAGATACGGAGGGTTACTGAGATACAAATGGATGTAGCAGCTGGAGGAGATGACAGGGAAAGATACAGAGATACACGTAGATAGTTTAAAAACAGAATTATGCAATGTCTTAATAGAGAAAATATTGTAGAAATCTGTGGAATAGACAAGGCGTCCTTGGAGGAACTGAAGGAGTGAGACCTGGATTGTCCAATCACATGAGTCATAGAGTGAGTGTCATACAGTACAGAAGAGGCCATTCGATTGATAGTGACAAAAATTAAAAGCACTGCAGACACTGGAAATCCCTCCTTCCTAAAGTCTGGGGACTAGGGCGAAATGTGGGAGAGGCATTCAACAGAATCCTCAAGCAACAATGTGACATAACGAAACCTCATGGTGTCAGATCAAACACTGAAATGGAAACCTCCTGATGACTCCACTGCCTGAGCTGGTGGATCAGTGTCCCTCTACATTGAACAACACTTGGAGGACGCACTGACAGAGTGAATGAGCTGGGGAATGTATACTGGGTGGGCCATTTCAAACCCCACCACCAAGAGGGGCTCAGCAGCAGCATTGCTGATCGAGATGGTCGGGTCCAAAAGGACATAGCAGCTGGACTGGGGCTGCACCGAATCGGGAGGGAACGACTGACAGGCAGAAACATACTTGACCTCATCCGCACCAAACTACTGGCTGCAGGCACATTGATCGAGGACCATATTGGGAATGGTGACAGGGCATACAGTATTTCTACAGAGAAAGTCCCACTTTTACATTGCCAATAGTGTGTGTGCCTGTGTGTGTACATACATGCATGAGCGCACATGTGAGAAATACTATCACCATGCTAAATGGTAAAGATTTCAAAGAGATCTAGAATACAGCACTAGCACAATTTTCACTGTCACTGCCTGGCATATGCTCCGCTTTACCCTCACCATCAGGCCAGGGGTTAAACCCGTGTTCTATGAGGAACACAGGAGGACCGGTCAAGAGCAGCACCAGGTATACCTCACAATGAAGTGACGTTACCAAACAGGATCACTTACTCACCAAGTAGCGTAAACAGCCAGCGACAGACAGATCTAACCAACAAATCATACTTAATTTCTGCAATCCTGACGCATGCAATCAGCGTGAATTGTGTGGTCAATCAAACAACTCACTGGAAGAGTAGGATCCACAAATATCACCCTCCTCAACGATGAAAGGGCCCAGTACAACAATAGAAAAGCTAAGGCTGAAACATTCACAATAATGTTCAGACCAAAGTGTCGATGGGATGATCTATTTTAGTCTTCTCCAGATGGTCTATTCACTGTGTGTGGTAACTCCAAACGGCTGAAGGGATGGGGAATGCAAAGGCTGTGGGCCCTGAGAACATTCCATTCAAGCTTTTCCTGCTGGGATACATCACTGGCACCTACCTGACAATGTGGGAAACTATCAGGGTGTGTCCTGTACACACACAGACAAAACATCAGACAATCAATGACTGCAGCATTGCTCTAATTCCCAACATTAATAAAGTGATGGAAGATGTCATCTACAGTGGGATCAAGCAGCACTGCCTCAACACCAACCTGCTCGCTGAAGCTCAGTTTGGGCTCTCATCCCTTAGGCACATTGAAGCCTTAGTTTAACCATGTACAACAAGAGAACACACAGCTGAATTCTCGAGTTGAGGTGACAGTGACTGCACTTAACATCATCATAACTGCATTTGACCAAGTGTCATATCCTGGATTAACAGCAAAATTGGAGCAAATAGGAATCGTCTGCACTAGCTGAAGTTATACCTGGTACAAAGGAAGGTGGCTGGGGTTGGTGGGGAGCAGCCATCTCAGCTCCGCCGCAGGTCCCCAGGGGAGGGGTTTCTGAGTAAACCTGTAGACCAGAAATGGAAAGGCAGGGCACCATACACCAACAGGATGATAGGATTGTTTTCTTGTTAGATAGATGCGACTAGCGGCAGTTTAACTGAACAGTCATCATGCCTCAAGCAAGGGAGAGGTTGAGTAAGACAGCCCTTTTCAGGCACCTCATTCAATGCTGGAACTGAACCCACACTGTTGGCATTAATCTGCATTACAAACTAGCCGTCCAACTGATTGAGCTAACCAAGTTCTCGCTCCTTGGGGAAGATAGTGTAACATTATTCTGTTCAGATATGTTGTTAGACACCTTTGGAGCAGGTGGAACTAGAAGCAAGCTTCCTAGCTCAGAGAGAGGGACAGCATCAGTGGGCTGTAAGAGTTCTCTCTGCCCTAGGCCCAATAATTTTCAGCTGCTTCATAAATGACCACCCCTACTCAAGTAAAGTCACAACTGGGGATGTTGGCCAATGATTGGACAATGTTCAACACCATTCGTGATTTACTCAGATACTGGTCCAAATGCAACAGGTCCTGGAACTATGCAGGTGTGTGCTTAACGGTGACAAGTACCATTTCCATTACACACATGCCAGACAACGATTACCTCTGACAATAGAAAAGTGTACCATATCATTTAATGTTCAATGCCACCACCATCACTGAACACCCACCTAGCAATATCCCGGGGATTACCGTTAACCAGAACTGGACAGACCACATAATTTCATTACCCTGTCCTGTGAAGGGCTTATACTAAAACGTCGACTCTCCTGTACCTCAGGTGCTGTCTGACCTATTGTGCTTTTCCAGCGTCACACTTTGACACATATTAATTCATTGGCTACAAGAATATGTCAGGGGCAAGAAATCCTACAGGAATGACTCACCTCAAAATTTCAGAAAGCCTGTCTCCCATCAAAAAGACTCATGTTGAATGTGTGTGTGATTAAATACCTCCATTTGCCTGCATGAGTGCAGCTTCACCCCTCATCCACTGACACTCAGAAGCAGCAATGTCTGCCATCTACACGGTGCTCTGCAGAAATTTGCCAAGGCTCCTTACAACGTAACTCTGAACTCCCGACCATCAAGAAGGACAAGGGAAGCAGATACATGGGACCACCATGTTCACGTTCCAATCCAAGCCATTTGCCGAGCTGATTGGGAAGCATATAGCCGTTCTTTCAGTGTCACTGTTTCAACTTCCTCCCTAATGGTGTTGTAAGTCTATCTACAGCACATGGGCTGCAGCGGGTCAATGTGACAGCTCACGCCCACCTTCTCAAGGGCAACAAGGGACTGGCAATAAATACTAGCCTTATCATATTCCATGAATAAATTGGCATGAAAAATATTGTCCAGACCTGCCTAATTCTGGACACTTTACTTTGGGTTTTGTGAGCTCTGGCTGGTTGGGTCCAGGCAGTAACCTACTTGTTGTAAACAGCTGAAGGGATGTGCTGTTGAAACAATCGGACAGTCTCTCAGAGGCATGGCCTACATACCGAGCATCACACAGACACTGACAGTCACATCACACATTACTGAGCTCTGAGACAGACAGAGGCAATTGAAAATATACTCATATCTGACTAACATGTTTAATCACACAGTGATATTGTTACCACAAAAATGATTATGAGTGAATATTCGCAGGGGGAAAGTGAGGACTGCGGATGCTGGAGATCAGAGTCAAAAAGTGTGGTTCTGAAAAAAGCACAACAGTTCAGGCAGCATTTGAGGAGCAAGAGAGTCAACTATTAGTTCAAAATATTAATACAAGAGAAAATAATTGTATATTTTCAAAGTCCTTGTACTTAATAATAATTTGGTCTTGGGTGTGGGAATGAGATTTATAATTTCAATGCTCCTTACTGTGAGTTGTGCACTGTTTTCATCATAATAGTTATAAAAGTGAACGGAATAAATGGGTGGATTTTAGATTACATTACATTACAGTGTGGAAACGTAATCTAATCTAAAATCCACCCATTTATTCCGTTCACTTTTATAACAACATTATGATGAAAACAGTGCACAACTCACAGGAAGGAGCATTGAAATGATAAATCTCATTCCCACACCCAAGACCAAATTATTATTAAGTACAGGGACTTTTGTGCTTATTGGACAATCTAAAAGTTGGTATTATAAAAGGCTATTGAAACTTCAGTAAAGACACTTTGCTGTTAACAGTTAGAGGAGAAAGTGAGGTCTGCAGATGCTGGAGATCAGAGCTGAAAATGTGTTGCTGGAAAAGCGCAGAAGTACAGGCAGCATCCAGGGAACAGGAGAATCGACGTTTCGGGCACTCAGCACTGTCTTCCTAACCTGCAATCTTCTTCCTGACCTCTCCGCCCCCACCCCAGTCTGACCTATCACCCTCACCCTCACCTTGACCTCTTTCCACCTATTGCATTTCCGATGCCCCTCCCCCAAGTCCCTCCTCCCTACCTTTTACTGTATAGTGGCAGGTATGTCGGGCCGTGATGGTTACTGTACAGTAGGAGGTATGTCGGGCCATGATGGTTTCTGTACAGTAGGAGTTATGTCAGGCCGTGATGGTTACTGTACAGTGGGAGGTATGTCAGGGTGTGGCGGTTACTGTACAGTGGGAGGTATGTCTGGGTGTGACGGTTACTGTACAGTGGGAGGTATATTGGGGTGCCTGCTGGACAAAGTTTCCTCATTCCTGAAGAAGGGCTTATGCCTGAAACGTCGATTCTCCTGTTCCCTGCATGCTGCCTGACCTGCTGTGCTTTTCCAGCAACACATTTTTAGCTGTTAACAGTTAGAACAATGCTGCAAACATTTACACAGAGATTTTCAACTAAATTCACACACAAGATCATTGGGCTGGGATGATGCTGGCCATCAATGGAGCTGCACAATTCTGTTTGGATACTGACATTGTTGGGGCTAACATACACTGGATATGGTTTATGATGGATTCAATGTAAGTTGCCATGTACTGCAGGAGCCCATCACCTTTATAACACCTTCATTCAGGATCAGGTCCAAGGTGCAGAATTACAGATTTAGGTGCCATACCAGAAGAGATATACTTGCAAGACATGGCTGTTTACAGGTCATTGTTACAAATGTTGAACTGGGTCTGGATCAGCGCCATGTGCTAGTCCATTGACCAGATTTCCCCACTCACATCTCTCCGTTGTTCAGGTATGTCTCTAACTAGTCTACTGTGAGGGATTATGTCAGTAACTGCCCAGCTCCAGTTTGGAAACTCACTGGACAGATTCTGGAGATGGCCAGTGTTTTGGAGGTCATGGTGAGGGCCAGTAACACTGTGTCTGAATTCAGGCTTTTCCTCAAAGTCATTTCAACAGCTTTGCTGCCTGCAAGATGGTGTGTTCATTCATCTGAACATCAATCAGCTGTTTACTACAGTCACTGAATTGTGTAATAGCTGTGTGCTCTGGTAATTCAATTATTGTTCACTTCAACGGTTTTCAACTAAAAAATGATGTTTGGTTTATTTTAAAATATGTAAGAATCAAAGTGATATTAACTCTTCATTATACAAAATGTAAAAGTGACCTGTTGTATATATCCAACAGACTAATCAAGCAACAGTCAGATATTATCTGTAAAGCAGGAGTCTGTGAACAGGACTAATACCAGGCAACATCACCACCCTCTCTGTTAGGGTATGTCACACTGACAGGACAAGCCAGGCAGAGGGGAACAGCTCCGTAGTATATAGTCAGTATCGTGCTCAGCATTGATGCTGCATCCTGTGGCTGCTGAACTGCTCTGCGGCAGGTTATGGGGGAATCAATAAAAGGGAAACATATAATTGACCACATCATCACCGATCTGCCTGCTGCAGATACACCTCTCCATTTCATATATCAGTAAGAATGGTCACTGCACAGTCCTTATGGGGAACAGGGGCTACCTTTACATTTTACAGACTCCACTCACCATGATATGTAGCCCCCTGGGCTTTAAACAGATTGAGAAACTAATGATGATGCATCCATGAGGTGCAGTGGGCCACAGTCAGAAGCAGAATCATACTCTGTACAACTCATACAGTCTGCAACCTCACAGCCTGACATAACACCCACTATACAGTAACCGTCACACCCCGACATACCTCCCAATATACAGTAACCATCACGGCCAGACATAACTCCCACTGTACAATAACCGTCACACCCTGACATACCTCCCAATATACAGTAACCATCACGGCCCGACATACCTCCCACTTTACAGTAACCGTCAACAGCGGCACTGTGGCTCAGTGGTTAGCACTGCTGTCTCACAACGCCGGCCTCATGTGACAGTCTGTGTGGAGTTTGCACATTCCCCCCGTGTCTGTGTGCGTTTCCTCTGGGTGCTTCGATTTCCTCCCGCAGTGCAACAGTGGATTGGCCTACTAAATTGCCCATAGTGTTAGGTCTGGGTAGGTTACTCTTCGGAAGTTTGGTGTGGACTGGTTGGGCCAAACGGCATGTTTCCACACTGTAGGGAATCTAATCTAACCTCCAAGGTTCAAGTGATAGTTATGATGGAATAATCAATTGTCTGAATGAGTGCAGCTCCAACAGTACTCTAGTATGGACTTACGAGCGACAGGAAACACAGTTGTGTGGGGAAGATCATGTTCA
Organism: Chiloscyllium plagiosum; assembly: GCF_037043375.1. NCBI lineage: Eukaryota > Metazoa > Chordata > Chondrichthyes > Orectolobiformes > Hemiscylliidae > Chiloscyllium > Chiloscyllium plagiosum. Next base: position 44,339,099 of record NW_028270177.1, read on the forward strand.
CAAACTTGATTGATTATTTTGAGAAAGTGATGGTGGAACCGTGCTTTTGTGACTGGAGATCTGTAAATAGATTGGTGGAGTTGCAGATTGTGAGGATGATTGCCAGAAAATACAGCAGGACAGAGAAAACACAGATGTAACTTTATCTGGACAATTGTGACGTGATGCATTTTAGAAGGTCTAATGCAGAAGAGAAGTATACAGTAGATGGAAAAACTACTGATTGCATCAACATCCAAAGGGATCTAGGTGTACAACTCCACAGTTCCCTGAAAGTGACAAGACGGATGGATAGGGTGATCAAGAAGACTGAAGGCAAACTTGCAGACAGGCATCCGAGCATGCAGTATGAAAATTAGCAGGTTATATTGCAGCTGGAGAGAAACTTAGTTCGAGCACATTTGTAATATTGTATACAGTACTGATTGCTACATGATGTGGAAGTGTTGGAGAGGGTATGGAAAAGATTTACCAGAGTATTGTCTGGTTGGAGGGTATTAGCCAGAAGGAGAAATTGAACACACATGGTTTGTTTGCACCTGGGCATCATTGACTATGGGGCTACCTGATAAGATATTTACAAAATTATCAAAGGCATAGATAGAAGGACAGTTAGAGGTTTTTTCCCCAGAGTAGAAATATCAATTACTAGGGACCATAGGTTTTAGGTAAAAGGGAGAAAGTATGATAGGTAAGTTTTTTTTTTGCTTTTCCAGACAGAATGTGAAAGTGCCTGGAATACACTGATAGAGGGGAAAAGCTAATATAGCAAGGTTAAAGAGGGATCTTGGCACAGAGACGAGACAGCAGCGAACAGAATGACATAGAATGTGTAGAAGCATAAACTTTCGTTTTAACTTTCAAAGGGCATCATGTGTCAGTGCGGACTTGCTGGGCTGAAGGGCCTGTTCCTGTGCCGGACTGTTCTTTAAGACAAGATTTGAGTGCAGCAGTGGCGAGATGCTGAATGAATGATTCCTGATGATCAACAACCACATTCATGGAGGTCGCTCCTCATCAATTTTCAGCTTCATACCCTCCCTCCCACAGTAGGGAAACTCAATATGGAGAATTTGACATGAAAGTCAGAGCTGGTAACTGGTGACTCCATCCCGCCCCTCGATCCTATGGCCTTCTATCTTGGACAGCAACGTCTTGGGGAACACTGCACTGACAGAAGCTGCATGTAATCCACACCCACCAACACTGGTATCTGTCACATGCCATCCGAGCACATCTCCAACCCACTACAATACACTTCTGTACTTCAATGCTGCAGCTCAGGGTACACTGACAACTCTCGTTGCAATGCTGCTGCAAGGACACTGTGCTCAGTGACACACACCCAGCTCATGGACTGTCCCTCTGGGCTGCTCAATCTGTGTTTGTACACATTCACTTTGAAATGCCTTGAGTGTTCACAGAATTATTGCTTTACCTTACCCTGCCCTCAGCAGTGTTTATCCTCAGCCAGAGATTAGATTAGATTAGATTACTTACAGTGTGGAAACAGGCCCTTCGGCCCAACAAGTCCACATCGCCCCGCCAAAGCGCAACCCACCCGTACCCCTACGTTTACCCCTTATCTAACACTACGGGCAATTTATCATGGCCAATTCACTTGACCTGCACATCTTTGGATTGTGGGAGGAAACCGGAGCACCCGGAGGAAACCCACGCAGACACGGGGAGAATGTGCAAACTCCACACAGTCAGTCACCTGAGGTGGGAATTGAACCCGGGTCTCTGGCATTGTGAGGCAGCAGTGCTAACCACTGTGCCACCGTGCCGCCCAAAAGAGCTATCAGTCTCAGCCGCCTGCTACATTGTCTTGGTGTTTAGCACAGACACAAACCCAGAAAGCTGAATATCATTGTCCACAGTCAGTCACGGTGCCCAGTAGTGAGATGAGGGGACTCTCAGATCCCAGTCTGGGAGCTTGGACACAGTCAGGAAGTCTCTTGTGGTTGTTAGGGTTAGGATCCTTCTCCTGTGAGGGATCTCCTGTGTTGGGGAGATCCACGCCTCTCTTGGCACTTGCTCTCCTATTGGGGGATGGGATGTGAAAATTAGCAAGAGGTATTAAGGGAGATGGAAATGTTTGATGCAGCTGTTAGAGCTGGTAAATCCGGGGGAAAGGTGGCAATGTGTCCTCAGTGAGTGAGTGGGCAGCACAGACAACAGGCAGAGTTGGGTAGAGGGGCAGTAATGAGGTTGGAGAGACTGAGAGAAGGTGCTGGATTCAATGAGGGTGGGTAAGTTCACATGCAGTTCCAGGGGTGAGGGTGAGGGTGGGAGAACATGAGCCTTGGTGGGAGGTAGGTGCAGTAACAGAGAGAGTGAGAGCAAGGTCACAAAGTGCAGATGGTGGCACTTACCCTGGTGGAATGGCGAAGATCACTGCTGGGCATTCACCCAGAAGGCTGGCACCTCACTGACTCAGGGGTCACCCTTGGACCAAACTGGCAGGATCTGGTTTCATGACCTCCCCTGCCAGTCCTGGAGGAAGATAATGTCCTTCTCGTGCACCATGCCATCCACCAGAACCTCAGGGGCTTGGTCTCAAAGTGAAGCCCCAGATTTATCCCCTCTGCCATGTCCAGGGTGTTTCGGAGTGACAATCCTAGAGTGTAATGACTTTTTAAAGATGGCCCCTGTAACAGGGAGGCCGGTTCATTCTGGGATACCCAGGCAGCGGGCAGTTGTTATGACAAAGGGGAAAATCCTCGCGTTAGTATCAGATGAGAGAAAGTCCACATGGGCAGGGAAGGTAGTTAATGAAGCAGATTGGGGATGGTGTCATGAGAAAAAACACTTTTCCTTGTGGAGAGAAACCCTCCATGAAACTCGTCTAAAATGAGACTTGACCAAATCAAAAGATGGTTGAGGCCTCTGTCTGTCTGAATCAAAATGGGAATGCAGTGTGAAATTCAGGAGATTCAAATCCTTTAAAAGGGGTAATACAATGCTCCAAACTGTTAAAAGGAGCTGGGGAAAATCCCTGGCCTTATAGTTACCTACATTATCCAATCCTCACTGGATGCAGGGATGGTGCCGGAGGCCTGGAGACGGCAGCTTTGTTTAATGTGGAGAAAGAGACTGACTGAATCAGTCATGGTTGGAATTCTGAGACAGTGGATAAACGGTCACTGAGGAAGTCCCAGGGACTCCAGGACAGTCAGTCTGGATTTGTTCAAGGAATTACGTGTGTAATTAATCTGACTGTGTCGGTTTGAGGCAGTAACTTGTAACTGCATGTGACTTAATTGGATTTAACGAGAGATCCCATGGCAGGATGTTTAAAAACAGAATCTATGGGGTCCAGGAGAATGGAGCAAACAACCCAGAGAAGTGTAAGGCAAGACATTTGGGGACATCAGCAATAGTGGGGAATGGACAATAAATGAGAGTATAGTCAGTGTGGGCAGATAAATGAAGGTAGCTGGAAACATCAAGAACCTCGTTAATGTAGCAAATGGAATCATTTCCTCTATCAGCCAAAGTGCAGAATTTAGAGCAGAAAGTTAATGCTGGAACTGTATACATAATGAGTGCAGTCGCAGCTTGAGGAATGTGCGCAGTTCTGGTCACCCCAAGACATGGAAGGATGGAATTGGACTGGAGAGTGTGTAGAGGAGATTCGTTACCCTGTGACAGCGGAAGTGCAGTTATGAGAAAAGGCTGGAACGGAGGATGCTGAGAGGAGATTTGATCGGACTGTAAATATTGTCAGGGACCTGAGTAGAGAGGGAGTTTGCAAGAAGTGAAAAAGCTGGACCTCAAGTGCAGTGGTCTCCAGATTATTCCCAGTGCCACGTGCCAGTGAGGATAGAAATATTAAGAGAGACCAGATGGATGTGTGGTTGAGGAACAGCAGTTTCCTCCAAGACCGTGTTAGGGAACTGGAGCTGGAGTTGGATGAACTTCGGATCATTCGGGAGGCAGAGGGGGTCATAGATCAGAGTTATAGGGAAGTAGTAACTCCAAAGATGGCAGATAGATGGGTGACAGTGAGGGGGACTGGGAGGAAGCAGCCAGTGCAGGGACCCCCTGCGGCCGTTCCCCTCAAGAACAGATATACCGTTTTGGATACTTGTGGGGGGGATGACTTACCAGGGGTAAGTAACGGGGCTCAGGTCTCTGGCACGGAGCCTGTCCCCGTTACTCAGAAGGGAAGGGTGAAGAAGAGCAGAGCAGTAGTAATTGGGGACTCGATAGTTCGGGGCACAGATAGGCGGTTTTGTGGGAACGAGAGAGACTCACGTTTGGTATGTTGCCTCCCAGGTGCAAGGGTACGTGATGTCTCTGATCGTGTTTTCCGGGTCCTGGAGGGGGAGGGGGAGCAGCCCGAAGTCGTAGTCCATATTGGCACCAACGACATAGGTAGGAGGAGTGCCGAGGATGTTAGACAGGCTTTCAGGGAGCTAGGTTGGAAGCTCAGAGTTAGAACGAACAGAGTTGTTGTCTCTGGTTTGTTACCCGTGCCACATGATAGAGATTCGAGGAATAGGGAAAGAGAACACTTAAATGCGTGGCTACAGGGATGGTGCAGGAGGGAGGGATTCCGGTTTTTGGATAACTGGGGTTCTTTCTGGGGACGGTGGGACCTCTATAAACAGGATGGTCTACACCTGAACCTGAGGGGCACCAGTATCCTTGGGGGGAGGTTTGCTAGTGCTCTTGGGGGGGGGTTTAAACTAACTCTGCAGGGGCATGGGAACCCAGATTGTAGCTTCAGGGTGCAGGGCCTGGAGTGTAGGGAGGTTAGGAACATGGCATCAATTTCAAAGGAGGGTGCCTGTAAACAGGAAAGTGGCTTGAAGTGTGTATACTTCAATGCAAGAAGTATACGAAATAAGGTAGGTGAACTTGCAGCGTGGGTTGGTACCTGGGACTTCGATGTTGTGGCTATTACGGAGACATGGCTAGAACAGGGACAGGATTGGCTGTTGCAGGTTCCAGGATTTAAATGTTTTAGTAGGGTCAGAGGTGGGGGTAAAAGAGGGGGAGGTGTGGCATTGCTTGTCAAAGATAGTATTACAGTGGTGGAAAGGACGATGGATGAGGACTTGCCATCTGAGGTAAGGAATAGGAAAGGTGAGGTCACCCTGTTAGGAGTCTTTTACAGGCCTCCTAATAGTCCTAGAATCATTGAAGAAAGGATAGGGAAGGTGATTCAGGAGATGAGTGACAGTAATAGGGTGGTTGTTATGGGGGACTTTAACTTTCCTGATATTGATTGGGAAAGCTATAGCTCAAGTTCGTTAGATGGGTCAGTGTTTGTTCAATGTGTGCAGGAGAGTTTCCTGACACAATATGTAGACAGGCCAACAAGAGGTGAGGCCATACTGGATTTGGTTCTGGGTAACGAACCAGGCCAGGTGTTAGAATTAGAGGTAGGTGAGCACTTTGGGGATAGTGACCATAATTCGGTGATTTTTACTCTCGTGATGGAGAGGGATAAGTGTGTACTACAGGGCAAGAGTTATAGCTGGGGTCAGGGAAATTATGATGCGGTGAGGCATGACTTAGGATGTGTGGCTTGGAAAAGTAGACTCCAAGGCAAGAGTGTAAATGATATGTGGAGCTTGTTCAAGGAGCAACTATTGAGTGTCCTTGATAATTATGTACCTGTCAGGCAGGGTGGAAAGGGTCGTGCGAGGGAGCCGTGGTTTAATAAGGAATTGGAATCCCTTGTTAAATGGAAGAGGGCGGCCTATCTCAAGATGAGACGTGAAGGTTCAATTGGGGCGATTGAGAGTTATAGGGTAGCCAGGAAGGACCTGAAGAGAGAGCTAAGAGCAGCAAGGAGGGGACATGAAAGGTCCTTAGTCGGTAGGATTAGGGAAAACCCTAAGGCTTTCTATAGGTATGTTAGGAATAAAAGAATGACTAGGGTAGGAATAGGTCCAGTCAAGGATAGCAGTGGGAAGTTGCGTGTGGAGGCGGAAGAGATTGGGGAGACACTGAATGAATACTTTTCTTCAGTATTTACTCAGGAACAGGGCATTGTCGTCGATGTGAATACTGAGTCACAAATAAGTAGAATGGATGGCTTTGAGGTATGTAGAGAAGAGGTGTTGGAAATCCTGGAAAAGGTGAAAATAGATAAGTCCCCTGGGCCTGATGGCATTTATCCTAGGATTCTCTGGGAAGCAAGGGAGGAGATTGCAGAGCCATTGGCCTTGATTTTTATGTCCTCTTTGTCTACAGGAGTAGTGCCAGAAGACTGGAGGATAGCAAATGTGGTTCCCTTGTTCAAAAAGGGGAGTAGGGATAACCCTAGTAACTATAGGCCGGTGAGTCTCACTTCTGTTGTGGGCAAAGTCTTAGAGAGAATTGTAAGGGATAGGATTTATGCACATCTGGATAGGAATAATGTGATCAAGGATAGTCAGCATGGTTTTGTGAAGGGCAGGTCGTGCCTCACAAACCTTATTGAATTCTTTGAAAAGGTGACGAAGGAGATTGATGAGGGGAAAGCGGTAGATGTGGTATATATGGATTTTAGTAAGGCGTTTGATAAGGTTCCCCATGGTAGGCTACTGCAGAAAATACGGAGATATGGCATTGAGGGTGAGTTGGAGGTTTGGATTAGGAATTGGCTGGATGGAAGAAGACAGAGGGTAGTAGTTGATGGCAAAGTTTCTTCATGGAGTGCCGTCACTAGCGGTGTTCCGCAAGGATCTGTTTTGGGACCATTGCTGTTTGTCATTTTTATAAATGACCTGGAAGAGGGGTTAGAAGGTTGGGTGAGCAAGTTTGCGGATGATACGAAAGTCGGAGGAGTTGTTGACAGTGAGGAAGGATGTGGCAGGTTACAGCAGGATATAGAGAAGCTGCAGAGCTGGGCAGAAAGGTGGCAAATGGAATTCAATGTAGCTAAGTATGAGGTGATTCACTTTGGGAAGAATAACAAAAAGATGGGGTACTGGGCTAATGGTTGGATACTTGGTAGTGTGGATGAGCAGAGGGATCTTGGTGTCCATGTACACAGGTCTCTGAAAGTTGCCACCCAGGTAAATAGTGCGGTGAGGAAGGCATATGGCGTACTGGCTTTTATTGGTAGAGGAATTGAGTTCCGGAGTCCTGAGGTCATGATGCAGTTGTATAAGACTCTGGTGCGGCCGCATCTGGAATATTGTGTGCAGTTTTGGTCGCCATACTACAGGAAGGATGTGGAGGCACTGGAACGGGTGCAGAGGAGGTTTACCAGGATGTTGCCTGGTATGGAAGGAAGATCGTATGAGGAAAGACTGAGACACTTGGGGCTGTTTTCATTAGAGAAAAGAAGGTTTAGGGGTGACTTGATTGAGGTGTACAAGATGATTAGGGGGTTAGATAGGGTTGACAGTGTGAACCTTTTCCCGCGTATGGAGTCGGGTATTACAAGGGGGCATAGCTTTAAATTAAGGGGGGGTAGATATAGGACTGAAGTTAGGGGTAGGTTCTTCACTCAGTGAGTCGTAAGTTCATGGAATGCCCTGCCAGTAGCAGTGGTGGACTCTCCCTCTTTATGGGCATTTAAGCGGGCATTGGATAGGTATATGGAGGATAGTGGGTTAGTATAGGTTAGGTGGGCTTGGATCGGCGCAACATCGAGGGCCAAAGGGCCTGTACTGCGCTGTATTCTTCTATGTTCTATGTTCTATGTTCTATTCTGTTTGGTTACCATAGCCCTGCCAAATCAGTTTAAATTCCTCTCAACAGCATTAGCCAAACACTGCATAAGGAAATCAGTCCCAGCTCTGTCATATGTTACCCAATCCAACTTGTACAGTTGCTGCCTTCCCCAGAACCAGTCCCAATGTACCAGGAATCAGAAGCGCTTCCTGCTACACTATCGTTCCAGTCACACTCTCACCTATTTAATATTCCTAGTGCTGCACTGCCTTGCACACAGCACTGTGAGTATTCCATGGATTGACACATTTGAAGCCCTGTTTGCTAACCTTCCATCTACCTCGCTAAATTCTGATTCCCAGACCACGTCACATTTCACACCCAAGTCACTGAGACCAACACAGACCATGACCTTTGGCTGCTAACCATCTCCCAGACCAATATTCTGCAGACACAGTGACATTCTCGAGCCCACAATCCTGGAATTACATTGACAGTCAAAGAAATGCTAGTGATTTCCTCAATTTCCTGACTCCCCTGTGACTATTGCTCCTCCTTCCTTCTCCCTCCCCACCTGTACAGTCAGACTGCTTGTGGAGCCACAGACATGGCTCTGACTGCCCTTCCCTGAGCAGCCAATACCTTCATCAGCTCCAAACTGGGAAACTGAATTGAGAGGGAGACATCAGGCTATTCTTGGATTCCCTGACTGTATCTTCGATTGTGCAGTACCCCATTCCTTCATTCTTCCAGGCCGTCATGTCTGCAGGGTGATCAGCACTGTGTGTGTGTCGTCCCCCAACTCTCAGCATCACAGATATCTCATAGAATCTCTAGTCACTGTCTGAGCTCCATGACCAGTGTTCATCTAGGACACGAGCAGGGGGCTATGGCTTCCCAATGTAACAGAACACATTTTCCATCTGACAAACATGTCTTAAAATACAACATGTCTGGAGTAACTTAATTAATTACCTCGAATGAAGTTTACATCAGGGAAATAACAAAGTGGTTAAGTCCCTTATTCAACTGTGGCTTAGTGAGGATAATTTATTATAGTGGCTCAGAATTTCACTTCTTCCTCTTATTTCTCAGTTCAACCCTTATTTCAGAAGTTGAAAAACTAAATTTGCTAACTAATAGCAATTTAGAGACAGTCACTAATAACGGAGTATTATCAGCCAATTAACTTACAGCCTTTTCTGTGATGGCTCTTGCACTTTTTTCAAACTCGGTGCAGGCAGGTCCCAGCAGCAGAAAGTTATCTCTGTGACTCCCAGATACGTGTAATCCTCCAGCTCCCACTCCACTCTGCTCCCTCACAGGGTCACCATCTCTGTGAATCCCAGGTGTGTCCAGGCCTCGATCCCCAGTGCTGATTTATATCGTCTGTAACCACATGTTCCTGCTTCAAGTTGCTCTATCACATGGTCACTCCATCTGTGACTCGGTGCTGATTCAGAGCCTCCTGCTCTGCTGTTTCTCCAACGCCAAGTCCTGCTAGGCCTTGGTCCTCGCTGCTGATTTATATTCTCCCGCTTTGTGCTGCTCACTGTCAGGTTCTCTCCCTTTGTGACTCCCAGGTAATAGTAGGCCTCAAGCCTCAGCTGAGATGTGTAACATCCCATTCCACGCTGCTCCCTCACAGGATCACCGCTGTGCGTAGAAGACAGTGGAAAAGAGGAGGATGAGTGTGTGCAGAGGGTGTTACAGTGATTGAGCGATCTGTCGGGGATGGAACAGGTTATCTGCGGAGGTAGGCAGACCTGAAGTGTCTAAAGCAGGTTATTGGAAGATACAGGGAGAGTTGCAGGCACTGAGGGTGGCAAAGAAAATAGATACATGGTGGCTTGTTGGTGACGGAGCCTTGTAAAGTCTAAAGGGCTTTTTGTGAGCTGCTTCCTGAGATATGAAGACTTCAACAAATGCAAATTGACAGCCAGTAAGTGTTGTAAGGTACTGGAGACTGTTGGATGTTACAGAGTTAGAAGACTCGCAGTAACTGGGGGGGGTACAGATGTTTAAAGCACTCGTGGTGTTCAAGGACCCTCAGGGCGTAAGGGGGTACAGAGAATGGGAGCCTTGCAATTAATGGGATTGCAGGGGCTGGAAGATCTAAGATGGATAAGGAGGATGAAAAGTACCAATGTAGCACAACCAGCCGCTGTAATTCACAGAGATTTAAGGAAGGGAACCTGTGCTGTCATTGAATACAGTTTTATGGCGAGTTACAGGTACTGAGGGGTTACAAATTTAGAACGGAAGAGGTTATAGGTGATCAGAAGTATAAACAAGAATAAAGAAATTTGAGAGATCACTAGCACAAATGGGAATGGAGATGGTGAGACATTCTGATGAACAATAAGTGTTGTTGGCAGAGAAGGATGTTTGTATGCATTTACAGACATGAGTGTTGTAGCGCCTGCTGGAGGGGACACAGATAACAACAATTCCAATAGCTGGTGCAGTGGTTCAGGAAGGCAGCTCACCACCACCTTCTCAGGGACAACTCCAAATCAACAATACATACAGCAATGCTCATGACCACGAGTGAATAAATAAATAAAAAATCTACAAGCAGCACTGAGGTCACTCAGGAAGGCCCTTTCAGAACCACATCATAAACCCAGAGCAACTATACCCTGGAAGGACAGGAATTCCAGCTGCACAGGAACACCAGGATTTCCAAGGTGCCCTCAAAACCACGCTCCATCCTGCCAGCACTGTGTCTGTCCCTACACGCAAAGGACCGCAATGGGTCAGGAAGGCAGCTCACCACCACCTTCTCCAGGTAATTACAGATGGGAAGGTAATGATGGCCAAGCAAGTGATGGCCACATCCCATCAATGTATTTGTACAAGGGAAACTCATGGACTGTTCATGTCTCCTTTGCTTCATCCACACAACCCACATTCCCATCTCGTTGTGTCAGCAACAAACATGGAATCAGTAGATTTTGTCCATCCATCAAATGTATCAAATCCCTTTGTGAATAGTTAGGGGTCAAGCACTAATCCATTTATTCCCACTTAGTTTTATGTTAAAGAATTCCCAATCCATGCCAGTACATTCCCTTCAATCCCACATTTGGCAATATTGCTTATCCACCTCTTCAGTGGGACCTTGTTGAAAGGTTTCTGAAAATCCCGACAAACCATTCCTCCCTTTTATCTACTCTGCTTGTTCACAGCCAGACAGGAAAACAAATCCATTAGGGTTTGTGAAATGAAATTTCAGTTTCAGAACAACATGTTTGATATGAATAGAGGAATAGCTGATAAGCAGAAGAGAGTAGGTATAAAAGGGTCATTTTCACGATGGGAACTGGTGACGAGGGGAACTCCGCAGGGGTCAGTGTTGGGGCCACCCTGTACATGTTATGCATTAACAGTCTGGAAAAAGGATGTGAGGGGGTACAAGAACTAGTTTTACAAGAATGAAATGCTTGCCATATGAGGAGCAGGTGAAGTCTCTGGGTCTGTACTTGATGAATTTTCAGAGGCGGCGGTGGCAGGATCTCATTCAAACTTACAGAATTTTGAGGGGCCTGGATGGATTGGACGTGGGGGAGGGGAAGATGTTTCCTCTAGTCGGAGAGATTAGGAGCCAAGGGCACAGCTTCAGAATGAAGGAACGACCATTTAGAATGGAGATCTGGAAGAATTTATTCAGCCAGAGGGTATTGAATCTGTGGAACGGTTCCTACTGTAGGGAGGGTTATAGAAGAGGGTGACATTTACTCAGATAGGGCTACAAGCGCTGCAGCAGATTATGGAGATGATTAGATGGATGGAGATACTAGAGGAGCTTACATTGACAGGGTGGGTGATAGTGACGGGAGAATGTTACACAGATAGTGACTCTTGTAGGAACTGGATTGGGAGAGTCACAGGCATTGGACTGGGTTCTACAGGTTGGGAGTATTGCAGTGACCTGAGAGGATTGCACAGATATGGAGGATTGTGGGGTCTCCACATGTTGAGAGGGTTTCCGGAAGAGGTTACACTAATAAGGAGGAATGTTGGAGCTGTCGTAGTTTAGAGAGGTTTGGAGCTGTTTAATTGTTAGAGGCATATTTTTAGGGTCAGTAATATGGAACGCAGAGGGAGAGTTTAGATGTTATTACATTCCCTACAGTATGGAAATGGCACTTTGGCCCAACAAGTCCACACCAACTCTCCAAAGAGTAATCCACCCAGACCCATTTTCCTCTGACTAATGCACCTAACGCTATGGGCAGTTTTGAATGGCCAATTCACCTGACCTGCACATCTTTGGACTGTGGAAGGAAAACAGGGCACCTGGGGGAAACCCATGCAGACACAGAGAGAATGTGCTAACTCCATGCAGACAGTCCCCCAAGACTGGAGTCGAACCTGGGTCTCTGGTGCTGTGAGGCAGCAGTGCTCACCGCTGAACTGCCATGTCACCTAACCTGCAGAGCTACACAAAGAGAGTGTTTGAGATGCAGGGAGGAGCGCACAGAGATGGGGAGTGTTGTTTCCGCTGCAAAAGGGTCTGGAGGTATTTACACAGATAAGATGGTCGGTAGGCATGGGAGATGGTTACAGAGGTCGTGTAGTGCTGTACGCCAGGAGACAGGAATGGGATCGGGCCTGCAGAAGGTTACAGTGATATCATGTTCTCTTGGGGCTGGAGGAAGGTACATAGGGGGTATTTTGGTCCGGGCTGGAGGATTTTACAGGATGGACTGCAGTTATTGTGGAAAACTACAGAAATAGAGATTATTGTACTGACTGCAGGATGAGATTATTGAGATGGGCATGTTGTCAAGACTGGAGCAATTTACAAATAGGGAGAGTCGTCAGCATTGGAGTAGGTTTCAAATATACAGCAGGATTATGGGAGGGGTGGAGGTTACAGAAATAGGAACTTTTCTGGCAATTACAACCAGTCAAGACACTGATGCAGATGAGATGGACCAAAAGGTGTGTTTCCTTGCTGTATGACTCTATCACATGACAAGTGACCGTGTGAGAGGGAGAGTAGGGAACAGAAAGATCCCAGGTTTCAACACCAACTTCTTAAGGGAGGCCTCATTTCCCAGATGTTGTCCTGATGCTCACTACGATAGCACAGGCCTGGATGGATAACTGTGAACTTCCTATATTGTCACAGGAAGGCTCAGAACTGCAGTGATGCAAGTTAGCAAGAGAGTGGAGATTGAGCCTGGGACCTTCATGATCTGTTTCACCCTTCAGCACTGTCTCTGTGTCAGGTCTTCCAGACTAAACTTCGATCCCTTAAATTCGCTCTGCTCTGTTCACTGTGAGTGATCTTACTTCGCTGCAGGATTTATTGAAGACTCCAGATCTCCCTGCCCTCTGGCTGACCAACTGTGTTCAATGAGATGGATGAATGAAACACCCAGCAGTTGGAAAGTTTATTGAGTCAGGACTGCCCTGAATATATGCAAGAGACAGAGAAATAGACAGAATGGGAAATTAGACTGATCCAGTGAGGGTTACGCATAGAGAATGGCACTGAGTCCCACAGAGATCTGGAAAATCCCAGTCTCCATGCCTGGCCTGCGTTGCCTCGTCTCCCTGGAGTGCAGAATTCTGTTGGCTCGGGATCTGGAGTAACTACAAAAGCTGTAGTCACCAGCAGCAATTAGAACCTCACAGTGACAGCTATCACATGGAGAGATACTGAATGATAGCACCAGATTGCTGGAAGGTGTCAGGATCAAACCACGGTCAAGAAGAAGGGGTTTGATTCACGGTGCACTGAGATCAGTGCTCAGGGATGAGGGAGCTATCAGTGGGCCAGGCGATGGCCTAACATTACTCTCACTAGCCTGTTCATCCAGAATTTAATGCCAGTGGCAGGGAAAAGCATCTGAATGCTCAATATCTGTTCAGGAAGGAAATTAGTGGTAGGCAGCTGGTCTGACCTACATATGACTCCAGACCCAGAACAATGGAGTTGACTTTAAACTGCCCTCTGTATTAGTCCAGCAAGGCACTCAGCTCAAGGGCAGCTCGGGCGTGGGCATGAAATGCTGGCCAGCCAGAGACAGCAAAATCCTACGAGTGAATTAAAAACAACATCGTTGGGACCAATGTCCTTGCCAATCATGTCGGTAGATTTATGGACAGGGCTTTAAGCTAACATGGAGGATGCAGGGACAGGGTTCAGGTGAAAGGAGCTTTCCAAATCCAAAGAGAAAAGGTGACGCATCAAAACAGCATGGGAATGTGACTGAAGACAAGCAAAAACGAACAGGATGGGACAGAGTTTAACTAAAACTGTACATCAGTGAATTGGTTTGTGACAGGACATTGTGGGAAAGAATAAATTATATATATTTTTTGGAATTGCCAAAGTATCTGCAATAAGGTAATAGACTTGTGGCACAGAGATAAATGGGATTTAGTCAGCAGAGAGATGTGGTTACGGGGTGAACAAAAGGTGGAACGTAAATATACAGTGGTTCACAACCTTGTGGGATCTCAGGCAGAATGGGAGTACAGGATGTGTAACCCTGACAGTAATCAGTAACAAGGACATTACAGAGAAAGCATTTGGCCTCAGATGATGTGGCTGAATCAGTCTGAATGTGAATTCTGGGTCCCATGTGTCACAAACACAAACTTTTGTTTTCGGCTGCCTCGCAGCATTTCATTGTTCCTCCCTGCATTAAACAGGAATTCATTGGAATTTGTAACAAAGGCATTATGATAGTTTTAGGAGACTTCAATCTTTGCATGATCTGGGACAGTCACACTGACAAGAGTGATATTATCAAAGCTCCTCTTTGAATGTTTTTTTTGTCAGTGTTTCTTTGAATAACATATTGTGCAGATGGCTAGGGATATCATGATCTCAGATTGACCGTTGAGTGATGAAGCTGAGTGAAGGTGTGATGTCACACAGAGATCCTCCAGGAGATTGTAATACAGTGGAATTCAAAGAGATTATTAAGTTTTCAAGTGACCATAAAGCACACCCGAGCATCAGAAACAAAGCTAATTCCATGAGTTTGTGAGGAGAACTGACCAAGGTAAACAGAGGAAACAAACTGAAATGTCAGGCTGTAAATGAACAGTGGAAAGAAAAATAGAGTCATAGAGTGATAGAGATGTACAGCAGAGAAACAGACCCCTCGTTCCAATTCGTCCACGCCAACCAGGTATCATGACCATTCTAGTTCCATTTACCGGCACTTATCCCACTAAATCCTTCCTATTCATATACCCATCCAGATGTCTTTTAAATGCTGTAAGTTTACTTGCCTCCACCACTTCCTCTGGCAGTTGATTCCGTACACATAGCACCGTCAGCGTGAAAAAGTTGCCCCTTAGGTCCCTTTCAAATCTTTCACCTCTCCGCCCTGAACTTATGCCCTCTAGTTCTGATCTCCCCCATCTCAGGGAAGCGACCTTATCCTATCCATGCCGCTCCTGACTTTATAAATCTCTATAAGGCCACCCCTCAACCACTGACACTCCAGGGAAAACAGCCCCAGTCGATTCAGCCTCTCCTTGTAGCTCAAATGCTCCAACCTGGGCAACATCCTTGTAAATCTTTTCTGAACCCTTTGAAGTTTCACAACATCCTTCCAATAGGAATGAGACCAGAGTTGCACGCAATATTCCAACAGTGGCCAAACAAATGTCCTGTACAGTCGCAAAATGACCTCCCAACTCTTATACCCAATACTCTGACCAATAAAGGAAAGCATACCAAACGCCTTCTTTACTATCTTATCTACCTGCAGCTCCACTATCAAGGAACTATGAACCTGCACTCCAAGGTCTCTTTGTTCAGCAACACTCCCTAGGACCTTACCATTAAGTGTATAAGTCCTGTGAGGATTTGCTTTTCCAAAATGAAGCACCTCACATTTATCTAAATTAATCTCCATCTGCCATTCCTCACTTCATTGACCCATCTGAAAAACAAGAGATATTGAGGTCTGCAGCTGCTGGCGATCAGAGTTGAGAGTGTAGTGCTGGAAAAGCACAGCATCCAAGGAGCAGGAAAGTCGACGTTTCGGGCAGGAGCCCTGCATCAGGAATAAGGCTGGGAGGCTCGGGGGTGGAGAGATAAATGGGAAGGGGGTGGGGTTGGTTGAAGGTGGCTGAGAGTGCAATAGGTGTTTGGAGATGGGGTAAGAGTTCTAGGTCAGAGAAGAGGGTGGAGCAGATTGGTGGGACAGGTCATGAGGGTGGTGCTGAGCTGGAAGGTTGGAACTGCGGTAAGTGGGGAAGGGGAAATGCGGAAACTGGTGAAGTCCACATTGATGCCATGGGGTTGAAGGGTCCCAAGGCAAAAGAAAAGACGTTCTTCCTCCAGGCGTCAGGTGGTGAGGGAGTGGCGGTTGGAGGAGGCCCAGGACCTGCATGTTCTAGGCAGAGTGGGTGGGGGAGTTGAAATATTTGGCAACAGGTCGTTGGGTTGATTTTCAGGTATCCTGGAGACTTTTTGTGAAGTGCGCTGTGAGAAGGCGCCCAGTCTCCTCATCTCCTGTACATTGAGGACATGGGACACCTTCTCACAGAGCAGGTTAGAGAACACCTCCGGACATCGGCACCAATCAACCCCACCGCCCTGTTGGGCAGGATTCGAACCTGTGTGGGCAAGCCCCAATGGATTTCTAACCCATCGCCTAAACCACACGACCACAACTATGCTTACAGAGGTTATAGAGCTAAGGAGAATTGTAGGGACTGGAAGAGGTTTCACAGTTTAAGAGTGTAGTGGGGACTGGAGTAAAATACCAAAATAGGGAGGGTTGACGTTTGAAGGATTCTGCAGAAAAATTTTACAGGGTTAATGCAGGATTCTTGACAGTGAGGAGTAGCAGAAAAATCTTGGGTCAATGTCCAGGGATCCTTCACAGTTGCGAACCAACCCTCCTCTAGCTTATCTCTCCACGCTTCAGGCTCTCTGCCTTTATTCCTGATGAAGGGCTTTTGCCCGAAACGTCGATTTTGCCTGTCCTCGGATTCTGCCTGAACTGCTGTGCTCTTCCAGCACCACTGATCCAGAATCTGGTTTCCAGCATCTGCAGTCATTGTTTTTACCTCGTTGACTTTAACCCTACTGCGAATCCTCTTGCAAGGATGCCTGCCTTGAAGAAGTTTTCCTTCTCTCTCTACAAGAATCTCAGGGAGTCCCTCTCCCACTGCAACCCCCAGGTCATTTCCTCTGCCCTGAAGCTCTTCAACCATGTCCTGAAACAAACCCGCTACTACAGCACCTTCATCTCCTCCCCCACTGACCTATTGTACTCTATGCTACTCTCTCCCCACCCCCACCCTCCTCTAGCTTATCTCTCCACGCTTCCACCTCTCTGCCTTTATTCCTGATGAAGGACTTTTGCCCGAAACGTCGATTTTGCCTGTCCTCGGATGCTGCCTTAACTGCTGTGCTCTTCCAGCACCACTGATCCAGAATCTGGTTTCCAGCATCTGCAGTCATTGTTTTTACCAGGGTTGTTAAGAAAGCCAATGATGTGTCGACTTTTGTTTGCAGGGGCCTTGAGTTTAAGAGCTGTGAGGTTATGTTGCAGCTCGATACATCCAGTGGTTAGACCACAATTAGAATATTGTGTTCAGTTCTGGTTGCCTCATTACAGGAAAAATGTGGAAGTTTTGGAGAGGTTGCAGAAGAGATTTATCAGGATGTTGCCTGATCTGGAGGGGAAGTCTAACGAAGGAAAGTTGAGGGAGCCAGGGCTTTTCATTTTGGAATGTAAAAGGATGAGAAGTGACTTGATGGAGGTAAAAGATTATGAGAGGCAGACATAGGATGGGTGGCCTGAGATTTTTCCCAGTGCGAATATGGCTATAACTAGGAGGCAAAATTGTAAGGTAATTGGAGGAAGGTTGAGGGGAGAAGTCAGAGGTAGCTTCTTTACACAGAGTGTGGTGGGTGAGTGGAATGTATTGCCAGTGTGGGTGGTAGAGTCATTAGGGACATTTAAGTAATTTTTAGATAGCCACATGAATGATAGCAAAATGAATTTCTCAAAATGGAGACCTGTAACCAGTGGTGTTCCACAGGGATCCGTGTTGGGACCACTGTTGCTTGTGATACATATCAATGATTTGGTGGAAGGTATTGGTTCCTTGATTAACAGGTTGCAGATGACACTAAGATTGGTGGAGTAGCAGATAGAGAAGGGGACTGTCAGAGAATACAGCAGAATATAGATAGATTGGAGAAGCGGGCTGGGAAATGGCAGATGGAGTTCAATCCGGACAAATGCGAGGTGATGCATTTCGGATGATCTAATTGGAAAGTGAACTATACAGTAAATGGAAAAGTCCTGGGGAAAATTGATGTACAGAGAGATCTGGGTATTCAGGCCGATTGTTCCTTAAATGTGGCAACGCAGGACAGTAAATTGGTCACGGCGGCATATGGTATGCTTTCTTTTATTCGAAGGGGTATCGCGTACAAAAGTTGGCAGGTCACATTACAGTTGTACAGGACTTTGATTCGGTCACATTTAGAATATTACATACAGTTCTGGTCGCCATATTACCAAAAGGATGTGCATGTTTGGAGAGGGTGCAGAGGATGTTCACCAGGAAGTTGCCTGGTATAGAGGACACTAGCAATGAGGAGAGATTGAATATATTCGGATTATTTTCGTTAGAAAGATGAAGGTTGACTGGGGACCTGATTGAGGTCTGCAAAATCATGGGATGCATAGATAGGATGGATAGCAAGAAGCTTTTTTCCCCCAGAGTGCGGAACTCAATTACTAGGGGTCACGAGTTCAAAGCGAGAGGGGGAAGGTTTAGGGCAGATACGCTGGAACGATCTTTATGCAGAGGGTGATGGGGACCTGGGACGCGAGGCCAGCAGAGGTGGTACAGGCGGGAACGATAACGTCACTTAAGATGTATCCAGACAGATGTATGAATGGGCAGGGAGCAAAGGGGTACAGATCCTCACAAAATAGGCGACAGGTTTCGACAGAGGATCTGAATTGGCGGAGGCTTAGAGGACTGAAAAGCCTGTTCCTGTGCTGTGATTTTCTTTGTTCCTTGAATGGTTTGCAGGTAACACTGATCTTAGAGACGGGTAAAACATGGACACAATATTGAGGGCTGAAGGGCCTGTACTATGCTGTACTGTTCTGTGTTCTAAATAGGGAGGGTTACAATGACAGGAAGAGGTTTCGGGAGGCTGGAGAGGATGGTATCTGAATGAATAGATACATTAGGGAGGTTTACTAGGATTGTCCGCGGTAACAGAGACAGCAATGGTCTGATCTGGTGCAGACGACCCAGACTAGGAGGGTCTTGGGGACTGGAGGTGGTTTCACAGGGACGAAATGTGGAGAGCTGTAGGGCCTGCAGGAGTTCATGGAGATGGGGAGGTTGGGAGGGATGGGCAGTTTACAGGGAGAAGAAAGTTGGTAGGATGGAGCGGTTTACACAGACAGGGAGAGTTTTCGGTGAATGGAGCAGATGACAGTGATAAAGTGGGTTGTACAGACTGGAGGACCAAACAGAGATATGGAGGGTACTCGTGACTGAAGATGTATATATATATATATATATATATATATATAGGAAGGTTTCCTTCTGCGGATTATTTAGATATGAAGGGTGTGGAGACTGACAGATATTCCAGAAGAGCAGTAACTTTGGTTGGAGACAGTTTCACAGATAAGGGAGCATTAGTAACCTCCTCCAGTTTGGTCAAAGTGGGAAGGGTTGTATGGGAGGGTGACATTTACACAGATAGGGGTGTAAGAGGTGGAGAAGGTTATGGAGATGAGTAACTGGATGGAGATACAGGAGGAGCTCACATTGATGGGGGTGTGTTAGCGATGGGATGACGTTACACAGATAGTGAGTCTTGTCAGAACTGTAATCGAGAGAATCATAGGCTTTCAGTGGATTCTACAGATCGGGAGTGCTGAAGGGACATATGAGGATTGTAAAATCTCCACCGAGTAATCGTGTCTTTAGGACTGGAAGAGATTACGTAGATACAGAAATATTGAAGACAATATGTGCCTTCTTCTTTTTATTGAACAGAGCCTCAATATCCCCCATCAGACGGGGATCCTAAACCTGCCAGCTTTTCCCTTCACTCAATTAGAGACATATTGGATTCTTTAGATCACACTTTTCAAAGTCTCCCATTTGCCAGTCATTCCTTTTCCTTCACACAGACTCACCCAGTTGATGGGAGCATGATGTGGAGGAGCCGGTGTTGGACTGGGATGAACAACCTTAAAAATCTCACAAAACCAGCTTACAGTCCAAAAGGTTTATTTGGAAGCACTAGATGTCAGAGCACTGCTTCATCAGGTGGAGCACAATCATAAGGCACAGAATTTATAACAACAGGATAGCAGTGTCATGGAATGTAATATCAAACACATTTAGTTTAAGTTTTCATCTTTAAGAATGATTACCTGCACTTCAAAAGCTGGTGCTTCGAAATAAACCTGTTGGAGTATAACTGGCGTTGTGTGATTTTTAATTCACCCAATCAACCTCTGCTCGATCCTGCCAAATTGCCCCAGAAGTGGCCCTACTCCAGTTTAAGACCTTAATAGACCTGCCTGATCTTTTTCAATCACTATGTTAAACTAAGACAACTGTGGTCACTGGACATAAAGTGCTCTCCGACTTCCACTTCAGTCACTTGCCCGACCCCGTTTTCTGAGGGAAGATCTCGTTTGAAGCCACCTGAGTAGAGTGCAGCCCTCTACATATTGATCTCGGAAACTTTCTTGGACATATTTGACAAATTACACCCCATACCGGCCTTTTACACTCCGGGTGGTCCAGTCAATACACTTTTCCAAGTTGGGCCTTAAAAATGAGGGGCAAACAATGGGCAAGAAATATCCTTGGCAGATACTGTAAAGGAAAGGTCATTAGGTGTTTGTGCAGTGTGTCCAGGAAGCTTTTCTAACACAGTATGTAGATTGTCCGACCAGAGGGGAGGCCATTTTGGATTTGGTACTCGGTAATGAACCGGGACAAGTGATGGGCTTGTTAGTGGGTGAACATTTTGGTGATGGTGACCACAATTCTGTGACTTTCACCTTGGTTATGGAGAGAGATAGGTGCATGCAACAGGGTAGGTTTTACAATTGGGGGAAGGGTAATTACGATGCTGTAAGACAGGATCTGAGGAGCATAAGTTGGGAGCATAGGCTGTCGGGGAAGGATGTCGTGGAAATGTGGAACTTTTTCAAGGAACAGATACGATGTGTCCTTGATATGTATGTACCTGTCAGGCAGGAAAGAAATGGTCGTGTGAGGGAACCTTGGTTGACGAGGGAGGTTGAATGTCTTGTAAAGAGGAAGAAGGAGGCTTACATAAGGTTGAGGAAACAGGGTTCAGACAGAGCAGTGGAGGGATACAGGATAGCCAGAAGGGACCTGAAGAAAGGGATTAGGAGAGCCAAGAGAGGGCATGAAAAATCTCTGGCGGATAGGATCAAGGATAACCCAAAGGCATTTTATGCGTATGTGAGAAACATGAGAATGACGAGAACGAGGGTAGGTCCAATCAAGGACAGTAGTGGGAGACTGTGTATTGAGTCGGAAGAGATAGGAGAGGTCTTGAATGAGTACTTTTCTTCAGTATTTACGAATGAGAGGAACCGTATTGTTGAAGAGGAGAGTGTGAAACGGACTGGTAAGCTAGAGGAGATACATGTTAGGAAGGAAGATGTGTTGGACATTTTGAACAACTTGAGGATAGACAAGTCCCCCGGGCCTGATGGGATATATCCTAGGATTATGTGGGAAGCAAGAGAGGAAATTGCAGTACCGTTGGCAATGATCTTTTCATCTTCACTGTCAACGGGGGTGGTACCAGGGGACTGGGGAGTGGCGAATGTTGTGCCCCTGTTCAAAAAAGGGAATAGGGATAACCCCGGGAATTACAGGCCAGTTAGTCTTACTTCGGTGGTAGGTAAAGTAATGGAAAGGGTACTGAGGGATAGGATTTATGAGTATCTGGAAAGGCACTGCTTGATTAGGGACAGCCAGCACGGATTTGTGAAGGTTAGGTCTTGCCTTACAAGTCTCATTGAATTCTTTGAGGAGGTGACCAAGCATGTGGATGAGGGTAGAGCAGTGGATGTAGTATACATGGATTTTAGTAAGGCATTTGATAAGGTTCCCCATGGTAGGCTTATGCGGAAAGTCAGGAGGCATGTGATAGAGGGAAATTTGGCCAACTGGATAGAAAACTGGCTCACCAGTCGAAGTCAGAGAGTGGTGGTAGATGGTAAATATTCAGCCTGGAGCCCAGTTACAAGTGGAGTTCCGCAGGGATCAGTTCTGGGTCCTCTGCTGTTCGTAATTTTTATTAATGACTTGGATGAGGGAGTCGAAGGGTGGATCAGTAAATTTGCAGATGATACGAAGATTGGTGGAGTTGTGGATAGTGAGGAGGGCTCTTGTCGGCTGCAAAGGATATGATGCAGAGCTGGGCTGAGGAGTGGCAGATGGAGTTCAACCCTGCCAAGTGTGAGGTTGTCCATTTTGGAAAGACAAATAAGAATGCGGAATACAGGGTTAACGGTAGGGTTCTTAGTGAGGTGGAGGAACAGAGGGATCTTGGGGTCTATGTTCATAGGTCTTTGAAAGTTGCCACTCAGGTGGATAGAGCTTGTAAGAAGGCCTATGGTGTATTAGCGTTCATTAGCAGAGGGATGGAATTCAAGAGTCGTGAAGTGATGTTGCAACTGTACAGGACTTTGGTTAGGCCACATTTGGAGTGTGCAGTTCTGGTCGCCTCACTTTAGGAAAGATGTGGAAGCTTTGGAGAGGGTGCAGAGAAGATTTACCAGGATGTTGCCTGGAATGGAGAATAGGTCGTATGAGGATAGGTTGAGAGTGCTAAGCCTTTTCTCGTTGGAACGGCGAAGGATGAGGGGTGACTTGAGAGAGGTTTATAAGATGATCAGAGGAATAGATAGAGTAGACAGTCAGAAACTTTTTCCCCGGGTACAACAGAGTGTTACAAGGGGACATAAATTTAAGGTGAAGGGTGGAAGGTATAGGGGAGATGTCAGGGGTGGGTTCTTTACCCAGAGAGTGGTGGGGGCATGGAATGCGCTGCCTGTGGGAGTGGTAGAGTCAGAATCTTTGGTGACCTTTAAGCGGCAATTGGATAGGTACATGGATGGGTGCTTAAGCTAGGACAAATGTTCGGCACAACATCGTGGGCCGAAGGGCCTGTTCTGTGCTGTATTGTTCTATGTTCTATGTTAGGTATTTTATGAGTGTAGTTAGAGGAAGAAGATTGCCAGTTAAAGAGTTGCACCTGTTAGTAACCAAAGGGATAATCTGTGCATTGAACCAGAGGAAGTAGGTGAGGTCTTCAATGAATACTTCCCATTTGTATTCACACAGGAGAAAGGCATTGTAGCTGGGGATTTCAGTTGGGATGGTGAGGTTCGAGAACATGTTAAGACCAATAAGGAGCAAGTATTAAATGTCTTCACAGGCATAAAGGTGGAGCAATCCCCAGTGCCCAATGAAATGTATGCCAGGCTGCTGTGGGAGGTAAGGGACGAGATTGCTGGGGCCGTGGGAGGGACACACACACAGCGTGGGAGGGACACACACACAGCGTGGGAGGGACACACACACAGCGTGGGAGGGACACACACACACAGCGTGGGAGGGACACACACACACAGCGTGGGAGGGACACACACACAGCGTGGGAGGGACACACACACAGCGTGGGAGGGACACACACACAGCGTGGGAGGGACACACACACAGCGTGGGAGGGACACACACACAGCGTGGGAGGGACACACACACAGCGTGGGAGGGACACACACACAGCGTGGGAGGGACACACACACAGCGTGGGAGGGACACACACACACACAGCGTGGGAGGGACACACACACAGCGTGGGAGGGACACACACACACAGCGTGGGAGGGACACACACACACAGCGTGGGAGGGACACACACACACAGCGTGGGAGGGACACACACAGCGTGGGAGGGACACACACACAGCGTGGGAGGGACACACACACAGCGTGGGAGGGACACACACACAGCGTGGGAGGGACACACACACAGCGTGGGAGGGACACACACACAGCGTGGGAGGGACACACACACAGCGTGGGAGGGACACACACACAGCGTGGGAGGGACACACACACACAGCGTGGGAGGGACACACACACACAGCGTGGGAGGGACACACACACACAGCGTGGGAGGGACACACACACACAGCGTGGGAGGGACACACACACACAGCGTGGGAGGGACACACACACACAGCGTGGGAGGGACACACACACACAGCGTGGGAGGGACACACACACACAGCGTGGGAGGGACACACACACACAGCGTGGGAGGGACACACACACACAGCGTGGGAGGGACACACACACACAGCGTGGGAGGGACACACACACACAGCGTGGGAGGGACACACACACACAGCGTGGGAGGGACACACACACACAGCGTGGGAGGGACACACACACACAGCGTGGGAGGGACACACACACACAGCGTGGGAGGGACACACACACACAGCGTGGGAGGGACACACACACACAGCGTGGGAGGGACACACACACACACAGCGTGGGAGGGACACACACACACAGCGTGGGAGGGACACACACACACAGCGTGGGAGGGACACACACACACAGCGTGGGAGGGACACACACACACAGCGTGGGAGGGACACACACACACAGCGTGGGAGGGACACACACACACAGCGTGGGAGGGACACACACACACAGCGTGGGAGGGACACACACACACAGCGTGGGAGGGACACACACAGCGAGGGAGGGACACACACACACACACACACACACACAGCGAGGGAGGGACACACACAGCGAGGGAGGGACACACACACACACACACACACACAGCGAGGGAGGGACACACACACACACACACACAGCGTGGGAAGGACACACACACACACACACAGCGTGGGAAGGACACACACACACACACAGCGTGGGAGGGACACACACACACACACAGCGTGGGAGGGACACACACACACACACACACAGCGTGGGAGGGACACACACACAAAGGGTGGGAGGGACACACACACCCACACACACAGGGTGGGAGGGACACACACACCCACACACACAGGGTGGGAGGGACACACACACCCACACACAGGGTGGGAGGGACACACACACACACAGGGTGGGAGGGACACACACACACAGGGTGGGAGGGACACACACACCCACACACAGGGTGGGAGGGACACACACACCCACACACAGGGTGGGAGGGACACACACACCCACACACAGGGTGGGAGGGACACACACACCCACACACAGGGTGGGAGGGACACACACACCCACACACAGGGTGGGAGGGATACACACACACCCACACACAGGGTGGGAGGGATACACACACACCCACACACAGGGTGGGAGGGATACACACACACCCACACACAGGGTGGGAGGGATACACACACACCCACACACAGGGTGGGAGGGATACACACACACACACACACACACAGCGCGTGGGAGGGACACACACACACACACACACAGCGCGTGGGAGGGACACACACACACAGCGTGGGAGGGACACACACACACAGCGTGGGAGGGACACACACACACAGCGTGGGAGGGACACACACACACAGCGAGGGAGGGACACACACACACACACACAGCGAGGGAGGGACACACACACACACACACACAGCGTGGGAAGGACACACACACACACAGCGTGGGAAGGACACACACACACACAGCGTGGGAAGGACACACACACACACAGCGTGGGAGGGACACACACACACACACAGCGTAGGAGGGACACACACACACACACACACAGCGTGGGAGGGACACACACACACATACAGCGTGGGAGGGACACACACACAAAGGGTGGGAGGGACACACACACCCACACACACAGGGTGGGAGGGACACACACACCCACACACACAGGGTGGGAGGGACACACACACCCACACACAGGGTGGGAGGGACACACACACACACAGGGTGGGAGGGACACACCCACACACAGGGTGGGAGGGACACACCCACACACAGGGTGGGAGGGACACACCCACACACAGGGTGGGAGGGACACACACACCCACACACAGGGTGGGAGGGACACACACACCCACACACAGGGTGGGAGGGATACACACACCCACACACAGGGTGGTAGGGATACGCACACACACACACACAGCGCGTGGGAGGGACACACACACACACACACACAGCGCGTGGGAGGGACACACACATACACACACAGCGCGTGGGAGGGGGACACACACACACACACAGCGTGGGAGGGACACACACACACACACAGCGTGGGAGGGACACACACACAAAGGGTGGGAGGGACACACACACCCACACACACACACACAGCGTGGGAGGGACACACACACACACAGCGTGGGAGGGACACACACACACACAGCGTGGGAGGGACACACACACACACAGCGTGGGAGGGACACACACACACACAGCGTGGGAGGGACACACACACACACAGCGTGGGAGGGACACACACACCCACACACAGGGTGGGAGGGACACACACACCCACACACAGGGTGGGAGGGACACACCCACACACAGGGTGGGAGGGACACACACACCCACACACAGGGTGGGAGGGATACACACACACACAGCGCGTGGGAGGGACACACACACACACAGCGTGGGAGGGACACACACACACACAGCGTGGGAGGGACACACACACACACAGCGTGGGAGGGACACACACACACACACAGCGTGGGAGGGACACACACACACACACAGCGTGGGAGGGACACACACACACACAGCGTGGGAGGGACACACACACACACAGCGTGGGAGGGACACACACACACACAGCGTGGGAGGGACACACACACACACAGCGTGGGAGGGACACACACACACACAGCGTGGGAGGGACACACACACACACAGCGTGGGAGGGACACACACACACACAGCGTGGGAGGGACACACACACACACACAGCGTGGGAGGGACACACACACACACAGCGTGGGAGGGACACACACACACAGCGTGGGAGGGACACACACAGCGTGGGAGGGACACACACACAGCGTGGGAGGGACACACACACAGCGTGGGAGGGACACACACACACAGCGTGGGAGGGACACACACAGCGTGGGAGGGACACACACACAGCGTGGGAGGGACACACACACAGCGTGGGAGGGACACAC
This sequence comes from Chiloscyllium plagiosum, assembly GCF_037043375.1. Lineage (NCBI taxonomy): Eukaryota > Metazoa > Chordata > Chondrichthyes > Orectolobiformes > Hemiscylliidae > Chiloscyllium > Chiloscyllium plagiosum. The sequence goes on from NW_028270177.1 coordinate 44,365,984, forward strand.
ACACAGCGTGGGAGGGACACACACACACACACACACAGCGCGTGGGAGGGACACACACACACACACACACAGCGCGTGGGAGGGGGACACACACACACACACAGCGTGGGAGGGAGACACACACACACACAGCGTGGGAGGGACACACACACAAAGGGTGGGAGGGACACACACACACCCACACACACACACACAGCGTGGGAGGGACACACACACACACAGCGTGGGAGGGACACACACACACACAGCGTGGGAGGGACACACACACACACAGCGTGGGAGGGACACACACACAGCGTGGGAGGGACACACACACAGCGCGTGGGAGGGACACACACACACACACACAGCGCGTGGGAGGGGGACACACACACACACACAGCGTGGGAGGGGGACACACAAACACACACAGCGTGGGAGGGACACACACACACACAGCGTGGGAGGGACACACACACACACAGCGTGGGAGGGACACACACACACACAGCGTGGGAGGGACACACACACACACAGCGTGGGAGGGACACACACACACACAGCGTGGGAGGGACACACACACACACAGCGTGGGAGGGACACACACACACACAGCGTGGGAGGGACACACACACACAGCGTGGGAGGGACACACACACAGCGTGGGAGGGACACACACACAGCGTGGGAGGGACACACACACAGCGTGGGAGGGACACACACACAGCGTGGGAGGGACACACACACAGCGTGGGAGGGACACACACACAGCGTGGGAGGGACACACACACAGCGTGGGAGGGACACACACACAGCGTGGGAGGGACACACACACAGCGTGGGAGGGACACACACACAGCGTGGGAGGGACACACACACAGCGTGGGAGGGACACACACACACACACACAGCGTGGGAGGGACACACACACACACAGCGTGGGAGGGACACACACACACACAGCGTGGGAGGGACACACACACACACAGCGTGGGAGGGACACACACACACACACACAGCGTGGGAGGGACACACACACACACAGCGTGGGAGGGACACACACACACACACACACAGCGTGGGAGGGACACACACAGCGTGTGAGGGACACACACACACACAGCGTGTGAGGGACACACACACACACACAGCGTGTGAGGGACACACACACACACACAGCGTGTGAGGGACACACACACACACACACACAGCGTGTGAGGGACACACACACACACACACAGCGTGTGAGGGACACACACACACACACACAGCGTGTGAGGGACACACACACACACACAGCGTGTGAGGGACACACACACACACACAGCGTGTGAGGGACACACACACACAGCGTGTGAGGGACACACACACACAGCGTGTGAGGGACACACACACACAGCGTGTGAGGGACACACACACACAGCGTGTGAGGGACACACACACACACACAGCGTGTGAGGGACACACACACACACACAGCGTGTGAGGGACACACACACACACACACACAGCGTGTGAGGGACACACACACACACACACACAGCGTGTGAGGGACACACACACACACACACACAGCGTGTGAGGGACACACACACACACACAGCGTGTGAGGGACACACACACACACACAGCGTGTGAGGGACACACACACACACACAGCGTGTGAGGGACACACACACACACAGCGTGTGAGGGACACACACACACACACAGCGTGTGAGGGACACACACACACACACAGCGTGTGAGGGACACACACACACACACACACAGCGTGGGAGGGACACACACACACACAGCGTGGGAGGGACACACACACACACACACACAGCGTGGGAGGGACACACACACCCACACACACAGGGTGGGAGGGACACACACACCCACACACAGGGTGGGAGGGACACACACACCCACACACAGGGTGGGAGGGACACACCCACACACAGGGTGGGAGGGACACACACACCCACACACAGGGTGGGAGGGACACACACACCCACACACAGGGTGGGAGGGACACACACACCCACACACAGGGTGGGAGGGACACACACACCCACACACAGGGTGGGAGGGACACACACACCCACACACAGGGTGGGAGGGACACACACACCCACACACAGGGTGGGAGGGACACACACACCCACACACAGGGTGGGAGGGACACACACACCCACACACAGGGTGGGAGGGACACACACACCCACACACAGGGTGGGAGGGACACACACACCCACACACAGGGTGGGAGGGACACACACACCCACACACAGGGTGGGAGGGATACACACACACCCACACACAGGGTGGGAGGGATACACACACACCCACACACAGGGTGGGAGGGATACACACACACACACACACACAGCGCGTGGGAGGGACACACACACACACAGCGCGTGGGAGGGACACACACACACACAGCGCGTGGGAGGGACACACACACACACAGCGCGTGGGAGGGACACACACACACACAGCGCGTGGGAGGGACACACACACACACAGCGCGTGGGAGGGACACACACACACACAGCGCGTGGGAGGGACACACACACACAGCGTGGGAGGGACACACACACACAGCGTGGGAGGGACACACACACACAGCGTGGGAGGGACACACACACACAGCGTGGGAGGGACACACACACACAGCGAGGGAGGGACACACACACACAGCGAGGGAGGGACACACACACACAGCGAGGGAGGGACACACACACACACACACACAGCGAGGGAGGGACACACACACACACAGCGTGGGAAGGACACACACACACACACACAGCGTGGGAGGGACACACACACACACACACAGCGTGGGAGGGACACACACACACACACAGCGTGGGAGGGACACACACACACACACAGCGTGGGAGGGACACACACACACACACACACACACACACACACAGCGTGGGAGGGACACACACACACATACAGCGTGGGAGGGACACACACACAAAGGGTGGGAGGGACACACACACCCACACACACAGGGTGGGAGGGACACACACACCCACACACACAGGGTGGGAGGGACACACACACCCACACACAGGGTGGGAGGGACACACCCACACACAGGGTGGGAGGGACACACCCACACACAGGGTGGGAGGGACACACCCACACACAGGGTGGGAGGGACACACACACCCACACACAGGGTGGGAGGGACACACACACCCACACACAGGGTGGGAGGGACACACACACCCACACACAGGGTGGGAGGGATACACACACCCACACACAGGGTGGGAGGGATACACACACCCACACACAGGGTGGGAGGGATACACACACCCACACACAGGGTGGGAGGGACACACACACACACACAGCGTGGGAGGGACACACACACAGCGTGGGAGGGACACACACACAGCGTGGGAGGGACACACACACAGCGTGGGAGGGACACACACACAGCGTGGGAGGGACACACACACAGCGTGGGAGGGACACACACACAGCGTGGGAGGGACACACACACCCCGTGGGAGGGACACACACACAGCGTGGGAGGGACACACACACAGCGTGGGAGGGACACACACACAGCGTGGGAGGGACACACACACAGCGTGGGAGGGACACACACACAGCGTGGGAGGGACACACACACACACAGCGTGGGAGGGACACACACACACACAGCGTGGGAGGGACACACACACACACACACAGCGTGGGAGGGACACACACACACACACAGCGTGTGAGGGACACACACACACACACAGCGTGTGAGGGACACACACACACACACAGCGTGTGAGGGACACACACACACACACAGCGTGTGAGGGACACACACACACACACAGCGTGTGAGGGACACACACACACACACAGCGTGTGAGGGACACACACACACACACAGCGTGTGAGGGACACACACACACACAGCGTGTGAGGGACACACACACACAGCGTGTGAGGGACACACACACACAGCGTGTGAGGGACACACACACACAGCGTGTGAGGGACACACACACACAGCGTGTGAGGGACACACACACACACACACAGCGTGTGAGGGACACACACACACACACACAGCGTGTGAGGGACACACACACACACACACAGCGTGTGAGGGACACACACACACACACAGCGTGTGAGGGACACACACACACACAGCGTGTGAGGGACACACACACACACAGCGTGTGAGGGACACACACACACACACACAGCGTGTGAGGGACACACACACACACACACAGCGTGTGAGGGACACACACACACACACAGCGTGTGAGGGACACACACACACACACACAGCGTGTGAGGGACACACACACACACACACAGCGTGTGAGGGACACACACACACACACAGCGTGTGAGGGACACACACACACACACAGCGTGTGAGGGACACACACACACACACAGCGTGTGAGGGACACACACACACACACAGCGTGTGAGGGACACACACACACACACAGCGTGTGAGGGACACACACACACACACACAGCGTGTGAGGGACACACACACACACACACAGCGTGTGAGGGACACACACACACACACACAGCGTGTGAGGGACACACACACACACACACAGCGTGTGAGGGACACACACACACACACACAGCGTGTGAGGGACACACACACACACACACAGCGTGTGAGGGACACACACACACACACACAGCGTGTGAGGGACACACACACACACACACAGCGTGTGAGGGACACACACACACACACACAGCGTGTGAGGGACACACACACACACACACAGCGTGTGAGGGACACACACACACACACAGCGTGTGAGGGACACACACACACACACAGCGTGTGAGGGACACACACACACACACACAGCGTGTGAGGGACACACACACACACCATGTGAGGGACACACACACACACACACACACAGCGTGGGAGGGACACACACACACACACAGCGTGGGAGGGACACACACACAGTGGGAGGGACACACACACACACACAGTGGGAGGGACACACACACACACACAGTGGGAGGGACACACACACACAGACACACACACAGCGTGTGAGGGACACACACAGACACACACACAGCGTGTGAGGGACACACACAGACACACACAGCGTGTGAGGGACACACACAGACACACACAGCGTGTGAGGGACACACACAGCGTGTGAGGGACACACACAGCGTGTGAGGGACACACACACACAGACACACAGACAGCGTGTGAGGGACACACACAGACACACAGCGTGTGAGGGACACACACACAGACACACACACAGCGTGTGAGGGACACACAGACACACACACAGCGTGTGAGGGACACAGACACACACACAGCGTGTGAGGGACACACAGACACAGACACACACACAGCGTGTGAGGGACACACACACACAGACACACACAGCGTGTGAGGGACACACACACACACAGACACACACACAGCGTGTGAGGGACACACACACACACAGACACACACACAGCGTGTGAGGGGAACACACACACAGACACACACACAGCGTGTGAGGGACACACACACAGACACACACACAGCGTGTGAGGGACACACACAGACACACACACAGCGTGTGAGGGACACACACACACAGACACACACAGCGTGGGAGGGACACAGACACACACACAGCGTGTGAGGGACACACACACACAGACACACACACAGCGTGTGAGGGACACACACACACACACACAGCGTGTGAGGGACACACAGACACACACACAGCGTGGGAGGGACACACACACACAGACACACACACAGCGTGGGAGGGACACACACACACACAGCGTGGGAGGGACACACACACACACAGCGTGGGAGGGACACACACACACACAGTGGGAGGGACACACACACAGTGGGAGGGACACACACACACATACACACACAGTGGGAGGGACACACACACAGCGTGTGAGGGACACACACACAGCGTGTGAGGGACACACACACAGCGTGTGAGGGACACACACACAGCGTGTGAGGGACACACACACAGCGTGTGAGGGACACACACACAGCGTGTGAGGGACACACACACACAGACACACACACAGCGTGTGAGGGACACACACAGCGTGTGAGGGACACACACAGACACACACACAGCATGTGAGGGACACACACAGAGACACAGCGTGTGAGGGACACACACACACACAGCGTGTGAGGGACACACACACACACAGCGTGTGAGGGACACACACACAGCGTGTGAGGGACACACACACAGCGTGTGAGGGACACACACACAGCGTGTGAGGGACACACACACAGCGTGTGAGGGACACACACACACAGACACACACACAGCGTGTGAGGGACACACACACACAGACACACACACAGCGTGTGAGGGACACACACACACAGCGTGTGAGGGACACACACACACAGCGTGTGAGGGACACACACACACAGCGTGTGAGGGACACACACACACACAGCGTGTGAGGGACACACACACACACAGCGTGTGAGGGACACACACACACACAGCGTATGAGGGACACACACACACACAGCGTATGAGGGACACACACACACACAGCGTGTGAGGGACACACACACACACAGCGTGTGAGGGACACACACACACACACAGCGTGTGAGGGACACACACACACACACAGCGTGTGAGGGACACACACACACACACAGCGTGTGAGGGACACACACACACACACAGCGTGTGAGGGACACACACACACAGCGTGTGAGGGACACACACACACAGCGTGTGAGGGACACACACACACACACAGCGTGTGAGGGACACACACACACACAGCGTGTGAGGGACACACACACACACAGCGTGTGAGGGACACACACACACACAGCGTGTGAGGGACACACACACACACAGCGTGTGAGGGACACACACACACACAGCGTGTGAGGGACACACACACACACACACAGCGTGTGAGGGACACACACACACACACACAGCGTGTGAGGGACACACACACACACACAGCGTGTGAGGGACACACACACACACACACAGACACACACACAGCGTGTGAGGGACACACACACACACACACAGACACACACACAGCGTGTGAGGGACACACACACACACACAGACACACACACAGCGTGTGAGGGACACACACACACAGCGTGTGAGGGACACACACACACAGCGTGTGAGGGACACACACACACAGCGTGTGAGGGACACACACACACAGCGTGTGAGGGACACACACACACACAGACACACACACACAGCGTGTGAGGGACACACACACACACACAGCGTGTGAGGGACACACACACACACACAGCGTGTGAGGGACACACACACACACACAGCGTGTGAGGGACACACACACACACAGACACACACACAGCGTGTGAGGGACACACACACACTGACACACACACAGCGTGTGAGGGACACACACACAGCGTGTGAGGGACACACACACACAGACACACACACAGCGTGTGAGGGACACACACACACAGCGTGTGAGGGACACACACACACACACACACAGACACACACACAGCGTGTGAGGGACACACACACACACACACAGACACACACACAGCGTGTGAGGGACACACACACACACACAGACACACACACAGCGTGTGAGGGACACACACACACACACAGCGTGTGAGGGACACACACACACACACAGCGTGTGAGGGACACACACACACACACACAGCGTGTGAGGGACACACACACACACACACAGCGTGTGAGGGACACACACACACACACACAGCGTGTGAGGGACACACACACACACACACAGCGTGTGAGGGACACACACACACACACACAGCGTGTGAGGGACACACACACACACACACAGCGTGTGAGGGACACACACACACACACACAGCGTGTGAGGGACACACACACACACACAGCGTGTGAGGGACACACACACACTGACACACACACAGCGTGTGAGGGACACACACACACAGACACACACACAGCGTGTGAGGGACACACACACACAGCGTGTGAGGGACACACACACACACACACACACAGACACACACACAGCGTGTGAGGGACACACACACACACACACACAGACACACACACAGCGTGTGAGGGACACACACACACACACACAGACACACACACAGCGTGTGAGGGACACACACACACACACAGCGTGTGAGGGACACACACACACACACAGCGTGTGAGGGACACACACACACACACAGCGTGTGAGGGACACACACACACACAGCGTGTGAGGGACACACACACACACACACAGCGTGTGAGGGACACACACACACACAGCGTGTGAGGGACACACACACACACACACAGCGTGTGAGGGACACACACACACACACACAGCGTGTGAGGGACACACACACACACACACAGCGTGTGAGGGACACACACACACACACACACAGCGTGTGAGGGACACACACACACACACACAGCGTGTGAGGGACACACACACACACACAGCGTGTGAGGGACACACACACACACACAGCGTGTGAGGGACACACACACACACACACAGCGTGTGAGGGACACACACACACACACACAGCGTGTGAGGGACACACACACACACACACAGCGTGTGAGGGACACACACACACACACACAGCGTGTGAGGGACACACACACACACACACAGCGTGTGAGGGACACACACACACACACACAGCGTGTGAGGGACACACACACACACACACAGCGTGTGAGGGACACACACACACACACACAGCGTGTGAGGGACACACACACACACACACAGCGTGTGAGGGACACACACACACACACACAGCGTGTGAGGGACACACACACACACACAGCGTGTGAGGGACACACACACACACACAGCGTGTGAGGGACACACACACACACACAGCGTGTGAGGGACACACACACACACACACAGCGTGGGAGGGACACACACACACACAGCGTGGGAGGGACACACACACACACAGCGTGGGAGGGACACACACACACACAGCGTGGGAGGGACACACACACACACAGCGTGGGAGGGACACACACACACAGCGTGGGAGGGACACACACACACACACAGCGTGGGAGGGACACACACACACACAGCGTGGGAGGGACACACACACACACAGCGTGGGAGGGACACACACACACACAGCGTGGGAGGGACACACACACACACAGCGTGGGAGGGACACACACACACACAGCGTGGGAGGGACACACACACACAGCGTGGGAGGGACACACACACACACACCGTGGGAGGGACACACACACACACAGCGTGGGAGGGACACACACACACACAGCGTGGGAGGGACACACAAACACACAGCGTGGGAGGGACACACACACACACAGCGTGGGAGGGACACACACACACACAGCGTGGGAGGGACACACACACACACAGCGTGGGAGGGACACACACACACACAGCGTGGGAGGGACACACACACACACAGCGTGGGAGGGACACACACACACACAGCGTGGGAGGGACACACACACACACAGCGTGGGAGGGACACACACACACACAGCGTGGGAGGGACACACACACACACAGCGTGGGAGGGACACACACACACACAGCGTGGGAGGGACACACACACACACAGCGTGGGAGGGACACACACACACACAGCGTGGGAGGGACACACACACACACAGCGTGGGAGGGACACACACACACACAGCGTGGGAGGGACACACACACACACACAGCGTGGGAGGGACACACACACACACACAGCGTGGGAGGGACACACACACACACACAGCGTGGGAGGGACACACACACACACAGCGTGGGAGGGACACACACACACACAGCGTGGGAGGGACACACACACACACAGCGTGGGAGGGACACACACACACACAGCGTGGGAGGGACACACACACACACAGCGTGGGAGGGACACACACACACACAGCGTGGGAGGGACACACACACACACAGCGTGGGAGGGACACACACACACACAGCGTGGGAGGGACACACACACACACAGCGTGGGAGGGACACACACACACACAGCGTGGGAGGGACACACACACACACAGCGTGGGAGGGACACACACACACACAGCGTGGGAGGGACACACACACACACAGCGTGGGAGGGACACACACACACAGCGTGGGAGGGACACACACACACAGCGTGGGAGGGACACACACACACAGCGTGGGAGGGACACACACACACAGCGTGGGAGGGACACACACACACAGCGTGGGAGGGACACACACACACAGCGTGGGAGGGACACACACACACAGCGTGGGAGGGACACACACACAGCGTGGGAGGGACACACACACAGCGTGGGAGGGACACACACACAGCGTGGGAGGGACACACACACAGCGTGGGAGGGACACACACACAGCGTGGGAGGGACACACACACAGCGTGGGAGGGACACACACACAGCGTGGGAGGGACACACACACAGCGTGGGAGGGACACACACACAGCGTGGGAGGGACACACACACAGCGTGGGAGGGACACACACACAGCGTGGGAGGGACACACACACAGCGTGGGAGGGACACACACACAGCGTGGGAGGGACACACACACAGCGTGGGAGGGACACACACACAGCGTGGGAGGGACACACACAGCGTGGGAGGGACACACACACAGCGTGGGAGGGACACACACACAGCGTGGGAGGGACACACACACAGCGTGGGAGGGACACACACACACACACACACACAGCGTGGGAGGGACACACACACAGCGTGGGAGGGACACACACACAGCGTGGGAGGGACACACACACACACACACACACAGCGTGGGAGGGACACACACACACACACACAGCGTGGGAGGGACACACACACACACACACAGCGTGGGAGGGACACACACACACACAGCGTGGGAGGGACACACACACACACAGCGTGGGAGGGACACACACACACACAGCGTGGGAGGGACTCACACAGCGTGTGAGGGACACACACACACACAGCGTGTGAGGGACACACACAGACACACAGCGTGTGAGGGACACACACAGACACACAGCGTGTGAGGGACACACACACACACACAGCGTGTGAGGGACACACACACACACACAGCGTGTGAGGGACACACACACACAGCGTGTGAGGGACACACACACACAGCGTGTGAGGGACACACACACACACACAGCGTGTGAGGGACACACACACACACACAGCGTGTGAGGGACACACACACACACACAGCGTGTGAGGGACACACACACACACACAGCGTGTGAGGGACACACACACACACACACACAGCGTGTGAGGGACACACACACAGCGTGGGAGGGACACACACACACACACACACACAGCGTGGGAGGGACACACACACAGCGTGGGAGGGACACACACACAGCGTGGGAGGGACACACACACACACACACACACAGCGTGGGAGGGACACACACACACACACACAGCGTGGGAGGGACACACACACACACAGCGTGGGAGGGACACACACACACACACACACAGCGTGGGAGGGACACACACACACACAGCGTGGGAGGGACTCACACAGCGTGTGAGGGACACACACACACACAGCGTGTGAGGGACACACACAGACACACAGCGTGTGAGGGACACACACAGACACACAGCGTGTGAGGGACACACACACACACACAGCGTGTGAGGGACACACACACACACACAGCGTGTGAGGGACACACACACACACACAGCGTGTGAGGGACACACACACACACACAGCGTGTGAGGGACACACACACACAGCGTGTGAGGGACACACACACACAGCGTGTGAGGGACACACACACACACACACAGCGTGTGAGGGACACACACACACACACAGCGTGTGAGGGACACACACACACACACAGCGTGTGAGGGACACACACACACACACAGCGTGTGAGGGACACACACACACACACAGCGTGTGAGGGACACACACACACACACACACAGCGTGTGAGGGACACACACACACACAGCGTGTGAGGGACACACACACACACACAGCGTGTGAGGGACACACACACACACACAGCGTGTGAGGGACACACACACACACACAGCGTGTGAGGGACACACACACACACACAGCGTGTGAGGGACACACACACACACACAGCGTGTGAGGGACACACACACACACACAGCGTGTGAGGGACACACACACACACACAGCGTGTGAGGGACACACACACACACACACAGCGTGTGAGGGACACACACACACACACACAGCGTGTGAGGGACACACACACACACACACAGCGTGTGAGGGACACACACACACACACACAGCGTGTGAGGGACACACACACACACACACAGCGTGTGAGGGACACACACACACACACACACACAGCGTGGGAGGGACACACACACACACAGCGTGGGAGGGACACACACACACACACACACAGCGTGGGAGGGACACACACACCCACACACACAGGGTGGGAGGGACACACACACCCACACACAGGGTGGGAGGGACACACACACCCACACACAGGGTGGGAGGGACACACACACCCACACACAGGGTGGGAGGGACACACACACCCACACACAGGGTGGGAGGGACACACACACCCACACACAGGGTGGGAGGGACACACACACCCACACACAGGGTGGGAGGGACACACACACCCACACACAGGGTGGGAGGGACACACACACCCACACACAGGGTGGGAGGGACACACACACCCACACACAGGGTGGGAGGGACACACACACCCACACACAGGGTGGGAGGGACACACACACCCACACACAGGGTGGGAGGGATACACACACACCCACACACAGGGTGGGAGGGATACACACACACCCACACACAGGGTGGGAGGGATACACACACACACACACACACACAGCGCGTGGGAGGGACACACACACACACAGCGCGTGGGAGGGACACACACACACAGCGTGGGAGGGACACACACACACAGCGTGGGAGGGACACACACACACAGTGTGGGAGGGACACACACACACAGCGAGGGAGGGACACACACACACAGCGAGGGAGGGACACACACACACAGCGAGGGAGGGACACACACACACACACACACAGCGAGGGAGGGACACACACACACACACACACAGCGTGGGAAGGACACACACACACACAGCGTGGGAAGGACACACACACACACACACACAGCGTGGGAGGGACACACACACACACACAGCGTGGGAGGGACACACACACACACACAGCGTGGGAGGGACACACACACACACACAGCGTGGGAGGGACACACACACACACACACACACACACAGCGTGGGAGGGACACACACACACATACAGCGTGGGAGGGACACACACACAAAGGGTGGGAGGGACACACACACCCACACACACAGGGTGGGAGGGACACACACACCCACACACACAGGGTGGGAGGGGGACACACACCCACACACAGGGTGGGAGGGACACACCCACACACAGGGTGGGAGGGACACACACACCCACACACAGGGTGGGAGGGACACACACACCCACACACAGGGTGGGAGGGATACACACACCCACACACAGGGTGGGAGGGATACACACACACACACACACAGCGCGTGGGAGGGACACACACACACACACAGCGCGTGGGAGGGACACACACACACACACACAGCGCGTGGGAGGGGGACACACACACACACACAGCGTGGGAGGGACACACACACACACACAGCGTGGGAGGGACACACACACACACAGCGTGGGAGGGACACACACACACACAGCGTGGGAGGGACACACACACACAGCGTGGGAGGGACACACACACACAGCGTGGGAGGGACACACACACACAGCGTGGGAGGGACACACACACCCACACACAGGGTGGGAGGGACACACACACCCACACACACACACACAGCGTGGGAGGGACACACACACACACAGCGTGGGAGGGACACACACACACACAGCGTGGGAGGGACACACACACACACAGCGTGGGAGGGACACACACACACACAGCGTGGGAGGGACACACACACACACAGCGTGGGAGGGACACACACACACAGCGTGGGAAGGACACACACACACAGCGTGGGAGGGACACACACACCCACACACAGGGTGGGAGGGACACACACACCCACACACAGGGTGGGAGGGACACACACACCCACACACAGGGTGGGAGGGACACACCCACACACAGGGTGGGAGGGACACACACACCCACACACAGGGTGGGAGGGACACACACACCCACACACAGGGTGGGAGGGATACACACACCCACACACAGCGCGTGGGAGGGACACACACACACACAGCGTGGGAGGGACACACACACACACAGCGTGGGAGGGACACACACACACACAGCGTGGGAGGGACACACACACACACAGCGTGGGAGGGACACACACACACACAGCGTGGGAGGGACACACACACACACAGCGTGGGAGGGACACACACACACACAGCGTGGGAGGGACACACACACACACAGCGTGGGAGGGACACACACACACACAGCGTGGGAGGGACACACACACACACAGCGTGGGAGGGACACACACACACACAGCGTGGGAGGGACACACACACACACAGCGTGGGAGGGACACACACACACACAGCGTGGGAGGGACACACACACACACAGCGTGGGAGGGACACACACACACACAGCGTGGGAGGGACACACACACACACAGCGTGGGAGGGACACACACACACACAGCGTGGGAGGGACACACACACACACAGCGTGGGAGGGACACACACACCCACACACAGGGTGGGAGGGACACACACACCCACACACACACACACAGCGTGGGAGGGACACACACACAGCGTGGGAGGGACACACACACACACAGCGTGGGAGGGACACACACACACACAGCGTGGGAGGGACACACACACACACAGCGTGGGAGGGACACACACACACACAGCGTGGGAGGGACACACACACACAGCGTGGGAGGGACACACACACACAGGGTGGGAGGGACACACACACCCACACACAGGGTGGGAGGGACACACACACCCACACACAGGGTGGGAGGGACACACCCACACACAGGGTGGGAGGGACACACCCACACACAGGGTGGGAGGGACACACACACCCACACACAGGGTGGGAGGGACACACACACCCACACACAGGGTGGGAGGGACACACACACCCACACACAGGGTGGGAGGGATACACACACCCACACACAGCGCGTGGGAGGGACACACACACACACAGCGTGGGAGGGACACACACACACACACAGCGTGGGAGGGACACACACACACACAGCGTGGGAGGGACACACACACCCACACACAGGGTGGGAGGGACACACACACCCACACACACACACACAGCGTGGGAGGGACACACACACACACAGCGTGGGAGGGACACACACACACACAGCGTGGGAGGGACACACACACACACAGCGTGGGAGGGACACACACACACACAGCGTGGGAGGGACACACACACACACAGCGTGGGAGGGACACACACACACAGCGTGGGAGGGACACACACACACAGGGTGGGAGGGACACACACACCCACACACAGGGTGGGAGGGACACACCCACCCACACACAGGGTGGGAGGGACACACCCACACACAGGGTGGGAGGGACACACACACCCACACACAGGGTGGGAGGGACACACACACCCACACACAGGGTGGGAGGGACACACACACCCACACACAGGGTGGGAGGGATACACACACCCACACACAGCGCGTGGGAGGGACACACACACACACAGCGTGGGAGGGACACACACACACACAGCGTGGGAGGGACACACACACACACAGCGTGGGAGGGACACACACACCCACACACAGGGTGGGAGGGACACACACACCCACACACAGGGTGGGAGGGACACACCCACACACAGGGTGGGAGGGACACACCCACACACAGCGTGGGAGGGACACACACACACACAGCGTGGGAGGGACACACACACACACAGCGTGGGAGGGACACACACACACACAGCGTGGGAGGGACACACACACACACAGCGTGGGAGGGACACACACACACACAGCGTGGGAGGGACACACACACACACAGCGTGGGAGGGACACACACACACAGCGTGGGAGGGACACACACACAGCGTGGGAGGGACACACACACAGCGTGGGAGGGACACACACACAGCGTGGGAGGGACACACACACAGCGTGGGAGGGACACACACACAGCGTGGGAGGGACACACACACAGCGTGGGAGGGACACACACACAGCGTGGGAGGGACACAAACACACACAGCGTGGGAGGGACACACACACACACACAGCGTGGGAGGGACACACACACAGCGTGGGAGGGACACACACACACACACAGCGTGGGAGGGACACACACACAGCGTGGGAGGGACACACACACACACAGCGAGGGAGGGACACACACACACACACAGCGTGTGAGGGACACACAAACACACACACAGCGTGGGAGGGACACACACACACACACAGCGTGGGAGGGACACACACACAGCGAGGGAGGGACACACACACACACACAGCGAGGGAGGGACACACACACACACACAGCGTGGGAGGGACACACACACAGCGTGGGAGGGACACACACACACACACAGCGTGGGAGGGACACACACACAGCGTGGGAGGGACACACACACACACAGCGAGGGAGGGACACACACACACACACAGCGAGGGAGGGACACACACACACACACAGCGTGGGAGGGACACACACACAGCGTGGGAGGGACACACACACACACACAGCGTGGGAGGGACACACACACAGCGTGGGAGGGACACACACACACACACAGCGTGGGAGGGACACACACACAGCGTGGGAGGGACACACACACACACAGCGAGGGAGGGACACACACACACACACAGCGAGGGAGGGACACACAACACACACAGCGTGGGAGGGACACACACACACACACAGCGTGTGAGGGACACACACACAGCGTGGGAGGGACACACACACACACACAGCGTGGGAGGGACACACACACAGCGTGGGAGGGACACACACACACACACAGCGTGTGAGGGACACACACACACACACAGCGTGGGAGGGACACACACAGCGTGTGAGGGACACACACACACACACAGCGTGTGAGGGACACACACACACAGCGTGTGAGGGACACACACACACAGCGTGTGAGGGACACACACACACAGCGTGTGAGGGACACACACACACAGCGTGTGAGGGACACACACACACACACAGCGTGTGAGGGACACACACACACACACACAGCGTGTGAGGGACACACACACACACACACAGCGTGTGAGGGACACACACACACACACAGCGTGTGAGGGACACACACACACACACACAGCGTGTGAGGGACACACACACACACACACAGCGTGTGAGGGACACACACACACAGCGTGTGAGGGACACACACACACAGCGTGTGAGGGACACACACACACACACAGCGTGTGAGGGACACACACACACACACAGCGTGTGAGGGACACACACACACACACACAGCGTGTGAGGGACACACACACACACACACAGCGTGTGAGGGACACACACACACACACAGCGTGTGAGGGACACACACACACACACAGCGTGTGAGGGACACACACACACACACAGCGTGTGAGGGACACACACACACACACAGCGTGTGAGGGACACACACACACACACAGCGTGTGAGGGACACACACACACACACAGCGTGTGAGGGACACACACACACACACAGCGTGTGAGGGACACACACACACACACACAGCGTGTGAGGGACACACACACACACACACACAGCGTGTGAGGGACACACACACACACACACACAGCGTGTGAGGGACACACACACACACACACAGCGTGTGAGGGACACACACAGCGTGTGAGGGACACACACACAGCGTGTGAGGGACACACACACAGCGTGTGAGGGACACACACACAGCGTGTGAGGGACACACACACAGCGTGTGAGGGACACACACACAGCGTGTGAGGGACACACACAGACACACACACAGCGTGTGAGGGACACACACACACAGACACACACACAGCGTGTGAGGGACACACACAGACACACACACAGCGTGTGAGGGACACACACACACAGACACACACACAGCGTGGGAGGGACACAGACACACACACAGCGTGTGAGGGACACACACACACACACAGCGTGTGAGGGACACACAGACACACACACAGCGTGGGAGGGACACACACACACACACACAGCGTGGGAGGGACACACACACACACACACAGCGTGGGAGGGACACACACACACACAGCGTGGGAGGGACACACACACACACAGCGTGGGAGGGACACACACACAGTGGGAGGGACACACACACACATACACACACAGCGTGTGAGGGACACACACACAGCGTGTGAGGGACACACACACAGCGTGTGAGGGACACACACACAGCGTGTGAGGGACACACACACAGCGTGTGAGGGACACACACACAGCGTGTGAGGGACACACACAGCGTGTGAGGGACACACACACAGCGTGTGAGGGACACACACACAGCGTGTGAGGGACACACACACAGCGTGTGAGGGACACACACACAGCGTGTGAGGGACACACACACAGCGTGTGAGGGACACACACACAGCGTGTGAGGGACACACACACAGCGTGTGAGGGACACACACACAGCGTGTGAGGGACACACACACACAGACACACACACAGCGTGTGAGGGACACACACACACACAGCGTGTGAGGGACACACACACACACAGCGTGTGAGGGACACACACACACACAGCGTGTGAGGGACACACACACACACAGCGTGTGAGGGACACACACACACACAGCGTGTGAGGGACACACACACACACACAGCGTGTGAGGGACACACACACACACACAGCGTGTGAGGGACACACACACACACACAGCGTGTGAGGGACACACACACACACACAGCGTGTGAGGGACACACACACACACCATGTGAGGGACACACACACACACACACATACAGCGTGGGAGGGACACACACACACACACAGCGTGGGAGGGACACACACACAGTGGGAGGGACACACACACACACACACAGTGGGAGGGACACACACACACAGACACACACACAGCGTGTGAGGGACACACACAGACACACACACAGCGTGTGAGGGACACACACAGACACACACACAGCGTGTGAGGGACACACACAGACACACACAGCGTGTGAGGGACACACACAGACACACACAGCGTGTGAGGGACACACACAGACACACACAGCGTGTGAGGGACACACACAGCGTGTGAGGGACACACACACACAGACACACAGACAGCGTGTGAGGGACACACACAGACACACAGCGTGTGAGGGACACACACACAGACACACACACAGCGTGTGAGGGACACACAGACACACACACAGCGTGTGAGGGACACACAGACACACACACAGCGTGTGAGGGACACACAGACACACACACAGCGTGTGAGGGACACACAGACACAGACACACACACAGCGTGTGAGGGACACACACACACACACACAGCGTGTGAGGGACACACACACACACAGACACACACACAGCGTGTGAGGGACACACACACACACAGACACACACACAGCGTGTGAGGGGAACACACACACAGACACACACACAGCGTGTGAGGGACACACACACACAGACACACACACAGCGTGTGAGGGACACACACAGACACACACACAGCGTGTGAGGGACACACACACACAGACACACACACAGCGTGGGAGGGACACAGACACACACACAGCGTGTGAGGGACACACACACACAGACACACACACAGCGTGTGAGGGACACACACACAGCGTGTGAGGGACACACACACACAGACACACACACAGCGTGTGAGGGACACACACAGCGTGTGAGGGACACACACAGACACACACACAGCGTGTGAGGGACACACACAGCGTGTGAGGGACACACACAGACACACACACAGCGTGTGAGGGACACACACACACACAGCGTGTGAGGGACACACACACACACAGCGTGTGAGGGACACACACACACACAGCGTGTGAGGGACACACACACACACAGCGTGTGAGGGACACACACACACACAGCGTGTGAGGGACACACACACACACAGCGTGTGAGGGACACACACACACACAGCGTGTGAGGGACACACACACACACAGCGTGTGAGGGACACACACACACACAGCGTGTGAGGGACACACACACACACAGCGTGTGAGGGACACACACACACACAGCGTGTGAGGGACACACACACACACAGCGTGTGAGGGACACACACACACACAGCGTGTGAGGGACACACACACACACAGCGTGTGAGGGACACACACACACACAGCGTGTGAGGGACACACACACACACAGCGTGTGAGGGACACACACACACACACAGCGTGTGAGGGACACACACACACACACAGCGTGTGAGGGACACACACACACACACAGCGTGTGAGGGACACACACACACACACAGCGTGTGAGGGACACACACACACACACAGCGTGTGAGGGACACACACACACACACAGCGTGTGAGGGACACACACACACACACAGCGTGTGAGGGACACACACACACACCATGTGAGGGACACACACACACACACACACACACACAGCGTGGGAGGGACACACACACACACACAGCGTGGGAGGGACACACACACACACACAGCGTGGGAGGGACACACACACACAGACACACACACAGCGTGTGAGGGACACACACACACAGACACACACACAGCGTGTGAGGGACACACACAGACACACACACAGCGTGTGAGGGACACACACAGACACACACAGCGTGTGAGGGACACACACAGACACACACAGCGTGTGAGGGACACACACAGACACACACAGCGTGTGAGGGACACACACAGCGTGTGAGGGACACACACAGCGTGTGAGGGACACACACACACAGACACACAGACAGCGTGTGAGGGACACACACAGACACACAGCGTGTGAGGGACACACACACAGACACACACACAGCGTGTGAGGGACACACAGACACACACACAGCGTGTGAGGGACACACAGACACACACACACACAGCGTGTGAGGGACACACACACACAGACACACACACAGCGTGTGAGGGGAACACACACACAGACACACACACAGCGTGTGAGGGACACACACACACAGACACACACACAGCGTGTGAGGGACACACACAGACACACACACAGCGTGTGAGGGACACACACACACAGACACACACACAGCGTGGGAGGGACACAGACACACACACAGCGTGTGAGGGACACACACACACAGACACACACACAGCGTGTGAGGGACACACACACACACAGCGTGTGAGGGACACACACACACACAGCGTGTGAGGGACACACAGACACACACACAGCGTGGGAGGGACACACACACACAGACACACACACAGCGTGGGAGGGACACACACACACAGACACACACACAGCGTGGGAGGGACACACACACACAGACACACACACAGCGTGGGAGGGACACACACACACACAGCGTGGGAGGGACACACACACACACAGCGTGGGAGGGACACACACACAGTGGGAGGGACACACACACAGTGGGAGGGACACACACACAGTGGGAGGGACACACACACACATACACACACAGTGGGAGGGACACACACACAGCGTGGGAGGGACACACACACAGCGTGGGAGGGACACACACACAGCGTGTGAGGGACACACACACAGCGTGTGAGGGACACACACACAGCGTGTGAGGGACACACACACAGCGTGTGAGGGACACACACACAGCGTGTGAGGGACACACACACAGCGTGTGAGGGACACACACACAGCGTGTGAGGGACACACACACAGCGTGTGAGGGACACACACACAGCGTGTGAGGGACACACACACAGCGTGTGAGGGACACACACACAGCGTGTGAGGGACACACACACACAGACACACACACAGCGTGTGAGGGACACACACAGCGTGTGAGGGACACACACAGACACACACACAGCATGTGAGGGACACACACAGAGACACAGCGTGTGAGGGACACACACACAGCGTGTGAGGGACACACACACACAGACACACACACAGCGTGTGAGGGACACACACACACAGACACACACACAGCGTGTGAGGGACACACACACACACAGCGTGTGAGGGACACACACACACACACAGCGTGTGAGGGACACACACACACACACAGCGTGTGAGGGACACACACACACACACAGCGTGTGAGGGACACACACACACACACAGCGTGTGAGGGACACACACACACACACAGCGTGTGAGGGACACACACACACACACAGCGTGTGAGGGACACACACACACACACAGCGTGTGAGGGACACACACACACACAGCGTGTGAGGGACACACACACACACAGCGTGTGAGGGACACACACACACACAGCGTGTGAGGGACACACACACACACAGCGTGTGAGGGACACACACACACACAGCGTGTGAGGGACACACACACACACAGCGTGTGAGGGACACACACACACACAGCGTGTGAGGGACACACACACACACAGCGTGTGAGGGACACACACACACACAGCGTGTGAGGGACACACACACACACACAGCGTGTGAGGGACACACACAGACACACACAGACACACACACAGCGTGTGAGGGACACACACACACACACACAGACACACACACAGCGTGTGAGGGACACACACACACACACAGACACACACACAGCGTGTGAGGGACACACACACACAGCGTGTGAGGGACACACACACACAGCGTGTGAGGGACACACACACACACAGACACACACACACAGCGTGTGAGGGACACACACACACACACAGCGTGTGAGGGACACACACACACACACAGCGTGTGAGGGACACACACACACAGACACACACACAGCGTGTGAGGGACACACACACACTGACACACACACAGCGTGTGAGGGACACACACACACAGACACACACACAGCGTGTGAGGGACACACACACACAGCGTGTGAGGGATACACACACACACACACACACACACAGACACACACACAGCGTGTGAGGGACACACACACACACACAGACACACACACAGCGTGTGAGGGACACACACACACACAGACACACACACAGCGTGTGAGGGACACACACACACACACAGACACACACACAGCGTGTGAGGGACACACACACAGACACACACACAGCGTGTGAGGGACACACACACACACACAGCGTGTGAGGGACACACACACACACACAGCGTGTGAGGGACACACACACACACACACAGCGTGTGAGGGACACACACACACACACACAGCGTGTGAGGGACACACACACACACACACAGCGTGTGAGGGACACACACACACACACACAGCGTGTGAGGGACACACACACACACACACACAGCGTGTGAGGGACACACACACACACACACACAGCGTGTGAGGGACACACACACACACACACACAGCGTGTGAGGGACACACACACACACACACAGCGTGTGAGGGACACACACACACACACACAGCGTGTGAGGGACACACACACACACACACAGCGTGTGAGGGACACACACACACACACAGCGTGTGAGGGACACACACACACACACAGCGTGTGAGGGACACACACACACACACAGCGTGTGAGGGACACACACACACACACAGCGTGTGAGGGACACACACACACACACACAGCGTGTGAGGGACACACACACACACACAGCGTGTGAGGGACACACACACACACAGACACACACACAGCGTGTGAGGGACACACACACACACAGACACACACACAGCGTGTGAGGGACACACACACACAGACACACACACAGCGTGTGAGGGACACACACACACAGACACACACACAGCGTGTGAGGGACACACACACACACAGACACACACACAGCGTGTGAGGGACACACACACACACAGACACACACACAGCGTGTGAGGGACACACACACACACACAGACACACACACAGCGTGTGAGGGACACACACACACACAGACACACACACAGCGTGTGAGGGACACACACACACACACAGCGTGTGAGGGACACACACACACACACAGCGTGTGAGGGACACACACACACACAGACACACACACAGCGTGTGAGGGACACACACACACACACACAGCGTGTGAGGGACACACACACACACACACAGCGTGTGAGGGACACACACACACACACACAGCGTGTGAGGGACACACACACACACACACAGCGTGTGAGGGACACACACACACACACACAGACACACACACAGCGTGTGAGGTACACACACACACACAGACACACACACAGCGTGTGAGGGACACACACACACACAGACACACACACAGCGTGTGAGGGACACACACACACACACAGCGTGTGAGGGACACACACACACACACACAGACACACACACAGCGTGTGAGGTACACACACACACACAGACACACACACAGCGTGTGAGGGACACACACACACACAGACACACACACAGCGTGTGAGGGACACACACACACACAGCGTGTGAGGGACACACACACACACACACACACAGCGTGTGAGGGACACACACACACACACACACACAGCGTGTGAGGGACACACACACACACACACACACACAGCGTGTGAGGGACACACACACACACACACACACACAGCGTGTGAGGGACACACACACACACACACACACACAGCGTGTGAGGGACACACACACACACACACACACAGCGTGTGAGGGACACACACACACACACACACACACAGCGTGTGAGGGACACACACACACACACACACACACAGCGTGTGAGGGACACACACACACACACACACACAGCGTGTGAGGGACACACACACACACACACACAGCGTGTGAGGGGGACACACACACACACACACACAGCATGTGAGGGACACACACACACACACACACACAGCATGTGAGGGACACACACACACACACACACACAGCATGAGGGACACACACACACACACACAGCATGAGGGACAAACACAGTGAGGGAGGGACATGCACACATACATACTCACACAGTGAGTGAGTGATAC
The DNA here is from genome assembly GCF_037043375.1 of Chiloscyllium plagiosum. Taxonomy (NCBI): domain Eukaryota; kingdom Metazoa; phylum Chordata; class Chondrichthyes; order Orectolobiformes; family Hemiscylliidae; genus Chiloscyllium; species Chiloscyllium plagiosum. The sequence continues at coordinate 44,391,267 of NW_028270177.1, forward strand.
GCATACACACACATACAATGCGAGGGGAGGACACCCTCACACACTGCAAGCGGGACGCACACACACAGCGAGGTTGAGACACGCACACCGAACGGAGAATTCACCACAAAGGTATACAGGAAAGCCACACACACAGACCAAGTCCTAAACTACAAAAGCAACCACCCCAACACACACAAAAGAAGTTGCATCAAGACACTGTTCAAAAGGGCCACAACACACTGCAGCACACCAGTACTGCAAAAAGAGGAAGAAGAACACCTATACAATGTATTCGCCAAAAATGGAACCCCCACAATTTCATTCGGGATTGTCTGTATGGATTTGCTAGACGACTGTCCTCTGATATTGATGAGGGTAGTGCAGATGATGTGGTTTATATGGAGTTCATTAAGGTCTTTGATGAGGTCCCACACGGAAGGCTGGTCCAAAAGGCAAATTGGCTCCACAATTGGTGGAGGGTTGTTTTTGTGATTGAATGCCTTTGCCCAGCGGATGTACCACAGGGATCTGTGCTGGAACCATTGCTGGCTGTTACGTACATTAATAACTTGGATATCAAAGCAGAAGGAATCATTAGTAGGTTTGCAGATGACATGAAAGGTGAGGGCGTTGTGAGGGGGATGGACTCAGGCTGCAGTCTGATATCAATCAGATGATAAACTGAGCAGAGTAATGGCAGACAGAGTTTACTTCTGATTACTATGAGGTAATGAACTGTGGGAAGTCTAATAAATGAATGATATACATCATGAATGGTAGGTCCTCCTGGAGTACTGAGGAACACAGGGATCTTGGTGGGCAAGTCCCTGGATGTCTGAAGGTGTCAGCACAGATTAGATTAGATTAGATTACTTACAGTGTGGAAACAGGCCCTTCGGCCCAACAAGTCCACAGCGCTCCGCCGAAGCGCAACCCACCCATACCCTTACGTTTACCCCTGACCTAACACTACGGGCAATTTAGCATGGCCAATTCACCTGACCTGCACATCTTTGGACTGTGGGAGGAAACCGGAGCACCCGGAGGAAACCCACGCAGACATGGGGAGAATGTGCAAACTCCACACAGTTGGTAGTTCCCGCCTGAGGCGGGAATTGAACCCGGGTCTCTGGCGCTGTGAGGCAGCAGTGCTAACCACTGTGCCACCGTGCCGCCCACACGGGTTGTGTGTGGAATGAACTTCCCAAGGAAGGGGTGAACATGGGGACAATTACAATGTTCAAAAGACATTTGGATTAGAATAGGAATAGGAAAGGTTTGAAGGGATATGATCCAGGAACAGGCAGATGGGATGAGATCCGTTTTAGAGTATGGTTAGCGTTAACCGAACAGTGCGGTATGACTCTCTGACTATGATTATAATGTTGTGTCATTAATTAAGAAAGGCTGCAAGAGAAAGCCAGGGAACTACAGACTGATGAGCGAGACATCAGGGTGGGTCAGTTGTTGGAGGTCATTCTGAGAGGTAGGCCTTACATGTATTTGGAAAGATAAGGCCTGATTACGGACAGCCAGCATGGCTTTGTGCATGGGAAAACATGTCCCACAAACTTGACTGGAGTTTACTCAAGATGTGACCATAAAGATAGACGAAGGCAGAGCAACAGACGTTGTTTCTGGCTTCCGCAAACCCTTGTTCAGGGTGTAGCATGATACATTGGTTAGTAACGGTAGATAACAAAGGATCAGGGAGAGCTTGCCAACTGGATACAAAATGGGAGAGGGTTGTTGTTCAGACTGGGGCCTCTGACCAGCAGTGTGCTATAAGGATTGGTGCTGGGACCACTATTGTGCACCATTTACATAAACAATCTGAGTGAAAAGATAGCAGTCCCTGTGAGTATGTTTGTGGATACCAAGATTAGTGGAAGAGTGGGCAGGGAATATAGTTATCGAAGGTGATGTTAATCAACTGGGCCAGTGGGCCAATGAATGAAAGATGGAATTTAATTCAGGTGTTGGATTTAGTTCAGACAAACCAGGGAGGACTAACACAGTTAATGGTTGGGTCCTGGACAGTGTTGTAGAAAAGGGAGAGACCAAGGGGTGCAGTTACATTGTTCCTTGGACTGGCATCACAGGGTGACAGGGTGTTGAAAGCGGCAATTGGCACACTTGTCTTCATTGGTCAGAGCATTGAGTACATGAGTTGGAGATATTGGTAACATTGTCGTCTATATTTCTCCTGGGCAGAGGAGGCCACGGGGTGACCTTCTAAAGGTTTATGAAACCATGTGGGGCCGAAGTAAGGTGAATTGCCAAGGGTAGGTGAGTCCATAGCAGGAGGCATAAATGTGAGGTGAGAGAGCAAGGATTTAAAGAGGGAGCTGAGGGGCAACATTGTCCACAGAGGATGGTGCATAGACGGAATGGACGGCCAGAGGAAATGGTAAAAACAAGTACAATTACAACATGGAAAAGGCACTTGGGCAGGTACATGGAGAGGAGAAGATTTGAAAGGATATAGGTCAAATATAGGCAAACGCAACTCATTCCATTTAGGGAACCTTAGCCGAAGAGTCATGCCACACAGAAACAGACCCTATGTCTCCAGTTATTCGAGGAGGAGACTATCGAGACAAGGCATGTTGTAGAGACTGAAGCAAGTTACAGCGATAAGGATGGTCATCTAGACTGGAGGTTTCAAATATGTGAAATAAATGGTGAGAGGGGAGGAGATGACAGAGATAGGAACTGTTATAGGAGTTAGAATGATTGAAGACACTGGTCCTCAATACAAGCCATTGATACAGTGTTGGAGAGGGAATAGAGAACAGAAAGATCCCAGGCAGCATTACCACGTGGGAGGCCTGCTTTCCCCTCAGCTGTTCTGATGATCCCTAAGAAAGCACAGGCCTGGACTGATAACTGGGAACTCCCGATGCTGTCACATTACTACAAAACTTGCAGCAGGTGTGGTGATTGAGCCTGTCTGTACTGTGCTCCCCCTCCAGTACTTTCTCTATGTCATGTCTTGTTAGCTGATGTTTGGATCCCCCTTATTACTTTCTGCTCTGTGCACTGGAATGATCTTACCTGGCAGCAGGATTTATTGAAGACTCCCGACCTCCCTGACTTTGTCTTTCTGGCTGACCAACCATCGTCCAAACCAGCAGTTGGCAAGTCTATTGAGTCAGGAACTCCATGAGTACCTGTAGAAGACACAGAAATAGGCAGAATGGGAAATTAGACTAATGCTTTGAGGGTTACACATATAGAATGGCACTGAGCCCACAGAGATCTGGAAAATCCCAGTCTCCATTCCTGACCTGTGCTGCCTCATCTCTCTGGAGTGGAGAATTCTGTTAGCTCATGATCTGGAGTAGCTTCAAGAGTGAGAGACGCTGACAGAGGCAGCAATTAGACCCACAGAGTGAGGGATATCACATGGAGAGGTACTGAGTCACATCACCAGAGTGCCGGGTCAAACAATTAGTGGGCGGCACGGTGGCACAGTGGTTAGCACTACTGCCTCACAGCGCAGCACTGCCTGAGCCGGGGTCAATTCCCGCCTCAGGCGACTGACTGTGTGGAGTTTGCACGTTCTCCCCGTGTCTGCGTGGGTTTCCTCCAGGTGCTCCGGTTTCCTCCCACAGTCCAAAGAAATGCAGGTCAGGTGAATTGACTATGCTAAATTGCCCATACTGTTAGTTAAGGGGTAAATGTAGGTGTATGGGTGGGTTGCGCTTCGGCGGGGCGGTGTGGACTTGTTGGGCCGAAGGGCCTGTTTCCACACTGTAAGTAATCTAATTGTGGAGGAAGAAAGGGTTTTGATTCATGTTGCACTGGGATATACAAACCGTGAGCAGGCGAAGTGATGGCCTAGTGGCATTATTGTGTGACAATTTATCCAGAAACTCAGCAAGTGTTCTCTGGGCACAGGTCCAAATCCCACCATTGCAAATGATTGAATGTGAAGTAAATGCTTCAAAAATGATGTAATTAAAAACCTGTAAGTGAGTATTAAACAAATGCTGATGTTAAGAAAAATCCATCGGGTGCATTCCTGTCTTTAGTGAAGTAATCTAGGATGGGACTGGGATATCACAGGTATTACAGAAACACAGCTGAGGGAGGGACAGGACAGGACAGGCAGCTCAATGTTCCAGGGGACAGATGCTGCAGGAAGGACAGAAGGGGAGCTGAGAGAGGAGGAGAGCTGCTGGTTCTGACTGGGTGAACCATCCCAGCAGGACTGAGAGCGGATATTCCTGCGGGACCGCCCAGTGACGCTGTGTTCGTGGGATTAATCAGTAACAATGGGTCTTCCCTTTCCTCTGATTGTTCTACAGACCCCGAGAGCCCCGGCCTCCTGCACCTTGACCTTCTCAAGATGGCGGCCCTGAGCGCTCCCTCTTCCCTCAAACAAATGGCGGCCGTGACTCTGGGCCGCTTCCCTGATCAGAGACCGCCGCCTCCTTACACGGGCCTGGAGGGTGTTTTTCGAGTTATTTTTAACCTGTATCCAGGACTTGTGAAATCTCTCTACTCCTTTCTCCTTGCGAGGCTCCCGCAAACTGGCTCTGAAGCCGATCGCAGCCGCTGCCGGAGAAAGCAGCTCCATGTCTCTGTGTAATGATCAATGTGACACTGCGCATGCTCCACATAGAAACCAAACTGCGCGTGCGTCTGAGATTATCGGTGAGTTTATAGAGAATATTCATATCTGCAAAGGATCATGGGTGAAGTCATTCACAATTGCTCTGTCGAGTTACAGTCATTGAGATGATTAGTATGAAAATAGATTGTTCGGTCCAATTTAACCATACTAGCCAGATATGTAAATTACCAATCGTTCTGGGAGTTTGAAAATAAGTTTCTTACTCGAGTTGTGTAAACCGACCTGTGAATTACTCTCAGCTCGTCCCCCACACTATTGCAAAATCACCCATGTGTTTATCTAAGGGTTGTTTAAATCTCCCTAATGTAGGTTATCAGATTTACGTCTCAACTATTTCTTTAAAATCTCACATTGATTCATGGGAGTGGTTTAATGCTCCACTATGTAGTGAGAATGATCAATCCTGCAAAATAGTTTGCTTTCTGACCAATCCTGAAGCGTTCACTCCCCGAGAATGCTTTGGCCCCGCTCCTCACTCTCTCTGGTAAGACGACCGGCCGCCGCTCGGTCCTCCTGTTCCGCCCCGCCCAATTGCGGAGTTGATTCAGGCGCGACTCAGCAGGCTAAGGGACAAGGGAAGTTAGAGTCGATGCCTTGTGATGTGGTGAAAATATCCCGAAACTTGGATCGAGAGGCCTGAGTTCATTCCACAGCTTGTGCAGGTGTGTGTAATAACAACTTTATTAAGAAAAAAACAAGGAAAGGCAGGAACAAAGTAAAAACAATAGAACATGCAAACAATGTGGTGGGGCTTCTGGATCAGTGGTGCTGGAAGAGCACAGCAATTCAGGCAGCATCCGAGGACAGGCAAAATCGACGTTTCGGGCAAAAGCCCTTCATCAGGAATAAAGGCAGAGAGCCTGAAGCGTGGAGAGATAAGCTAGAGGAGGGTGGGGGTGGGGATAGAGTAGCATAGAGTACAATAGGTCAGTGGGGAAGGAGATGAAGGTGATAGGTCAGGGAGGAGAGGGTGGAGTGGATAGGTGGAAAAGGAGTTGGGCAGGCCGGACAAGTCAAGGGATCATGTTGCTGGAGGTTAGAAACTAGGATGAGTGGGGGAAGGGGAAATGAGGAAGCTGTTGAAGTCCACATTGATGCCCTGGGGTTGAAGTGTTCCGAGGCGGAAGATGAGGCGTTTAGATTACTTTACAGTGTGGAAACAGGCCCTTCGGCCCAACAAGTCCACACCGACCCGCCGAAGCGCAACCCACTCATACCCCTACATTTACCCCTTACCTAACACTACGGACAATTTAACATGGCCAATTCACCTGACCTGCACATCTTTGGACTGTGGGAGGAAACCGGAGCACCCGGAGGAAACCCACGCAGACACGGGGAGAATGTGCAAACTCCACACAGTCAGTCGCCTGAGGCGGGAATTGAACCCGGGTCTCTGGCGCTGCGAGGCAGCAGTGCTAACCACCGTGCTGCCCACAAATTATCCCAGGTGTATATCATAGCAGAAAAAAAAACCCTCAAGATCGGTCTGCCCTGTCCAGTGCCAGCTCTGAGTATTTGCAGGATTGTCTTTTTTGACTTTTGAATGAACAAATAGACCTGAATTTTCTTCAAAAACGCTTTATTGTCTGTAATTTCGCTGGCCCTGTAGTGCGCTAAAAAGTCGAGTGCTTGATCACAAATATATCACTCTCAAAATATTATCTCTGTTTCTCTTTCCACAAGTACCGCACTATCCGTCGGTTTTCTGCAGTATTCTGTGAATTTACTGTGCACAAGTGCTGCATTTCATTAAGTTCCTTCAATCACAGTCCTCTGGACACTGACCCTGTTCAGTGACAATACTTCCTCCTGATCGTCAATGTGCCAATCCCCACCGCTCCCTCCCCCATCAAGATAAACAGCTGCAGAACATCTTCAGTTCAGTCTCTTGGCTCCAAAGAAAACCTCGGGAAACTCTCCAAATGCCAGGAAATCTCGGCCATGGACATGGTGAAAGACAGAGGAGTGTTAAAGAGATTTTGGGAAAATATTATCAATTGGCAGGTGGAAAAAATGTTAAAGAGGCAAACCTTATAACCCAGTCTCCAACATTGTGTATCTTCAGAAACTCTGTGAGAAGTGAACTCCAAGGAGAATGAAGAAGGGTGAACTGCCCAAATGACCAGAGACAGTCAAGAGAGCTTCCCCATCTTTAAGAGGACAGACCATTAACTTTGATGTTCTCGGGACATGAACTGATCTGAGACATTGAAATAATTCTCGTTCCCCTACATGACAAATACAAACCTCATCTCGACTCCAGGACAATGAAAAAACTCACGACCACACAAGGGACAAGAAGGCTTGAAGGGAGGTGGTCCCAGTTGGAGGAGAGATGGTGCTCAGTGACATGGGTGTGTCTGTCGTGGATGGGATAAGACTGTCCCCATGCCTCCATAATGAATGTTATGGAGGCATGGGAACTGATAAAACTGATAAGAGGGCACTTCTCGGTCTGGGAAGGACAGACTGAAGTCTGTCACAGCCTGCTTTAGATGTTCGGGCAAGGTTTTAGGTTGGAAGTTTCAGCGTATTAGACCGTTAAATGAAAGGCTGGTTGTTCAAGACCTCCAAAGGCAACATCGATCGTTGTTATTAAAGCATCTGTTTTCTCTGCTGCAGTGCTTCTTGTTTCAAATGGGGGCAGGAAAATGTTCCTCAAACGGAAAATTTCCGTGTGAAGAACCACAAAGAACTTTCTGCAATGGTTTAAAGGTTAATGTAATGAACTGTGGACTCTGGGAATCTGAAACAAAATCAGAAACTGCTGACAAAACTATCTGATTTGGCAGGACCTGTGGGAGATTATTGAGTTCTGATGAAGTTGTTAAATATTGTCCACGATTCTCTCTTATCACGATGCTGCCAGACCTGCTGGATTTTGTTGTGGAAAAAGTATAGAGAATCACCAGGAGATGTAGAGTGTTCTTCAAGAAGTCGGTCTGTTATTTGCAAACGAAAAACCGTGACACTGAGAAAGCAGATTCTCGAATGCTCTCGAACTTCATTGTCCATGGTTTTTTATACATTTTTCCCATGCTTTGTTTGCTTATCAGCATATCTAAATATATTAATCAAAGTACCTCACACTCGCTACACAATAAACCAGTGATGTTAGTTCCCATCATCTCTTTAATTGTTCATTCTACTTAACGTTATTCTCATGTGACGGTTAGATATTTAATCTCACCTTTTGCAACAATGGTCTTTCATTCCAGACCCTACTTCATATTTTCCCGATGTCATAATTAGTCATTTATTGTCAATAATCTCAATCAGGCTGACTCTATTAACTATTAATTAGATATTTAATGTCATGTCCCAAATATTTATAGAACATAGAAGAATACAGCGCAGTACAGGCCCTTGGGCCCTCGATGTTGCGCCGATCCAAGCCCACCTAAACTACACTAACCCACTATCCTCCATATACCTATCCAATGCCCTCTTAAATGCCCATAAAGAGGGAGAGTCCACCACTGTTACTGGCAGGGCATTCCATGAACTAACAACTCGCTGAGTGAAGAACCTACCCCTAACATCAGTCCTATATCTACCCCCCCTTAATTTAAAGCTATGCCCCCTTGTAATACCCGACTCAATACGCGGGAAAAGGTTCATACTGTCGACCCTATCTAACCCCCTAATCATCTTGTACACCTCAATCAAGTCACCCCTAAACCTTCTTTTCTCTAGTGAAAACAGCCCCAAGTGCCTCAGTCTTTCCTCATACGATTTTCCTTCCATACCAGGCAACATCCTGGTAAACCTCCTCTGCACCCGTTCCAATGCCTCCACATCCTTCCTATAGTATGGCGACCAAAACTGCACACAATATTCCAGATGCGGCCGTACCAGAGTCTTATACAACTGCATCATGACCTCAGGACTCAGGAACTCAATTCCTCTACCAATAAAAGCCAGTACGCCATATGCCTTCCTCACCGCACTATTTACCTGGGTGGCAACTTTCAGAGATCTGTGTACATGGACACCAAGATCCCTCTGCTCATCCACACTACCAAGTATCCGACCATTAGCCCAGTACCCCATCTTTTTGTTATTCTTCCCAAAGTGAATCACCTCGCACTTAGCTACATTGAATTCCATCTGCCACCTTTCTGCCCAGCTCTGCAGCTTCTCTATATCCTGCTGTAACCTGCCACATGCTTCCTCACTGTCAACAACTCCTCCGACTTTCGTATCATCCGCAAACTTGCTCACCCAACCTTCTAACCCCTCTTCCAGGTCATTTATAAAAATGACAAACAGCAATGGTCCCAAAACAGATCCTTGTGGAACACCGCTAGTGACGGCACTCCATGAAGAAACTTTGCCATCAACTACTACCCTCTGTCTTCTTCCATCCAGCCAATTTCTAATCCAAACCTCCAACTCACCCTCAATGCCATATCTCCGTATTTTCTGCAGTAGCCTACCATGGGGAACCTTATCAAACGCCTTACTAAAATCCATATATACCACATCTACCGCTTTCCCCTCATCAACCTCCTTCGTCACCTTTTCAAAGAATTCAATAAGGTTTGTGAGGCACGACTTGCCCTTCACAAAACCATGCTGACTATCCTTGATCACATTATTCCTATCCAGATGTGCATAAATCCTATCCCTTACAATTCTCTCTAAGACTTTGCCCACAACAGAAGTGAGACTCACCGGCCTATAGTTACTAGGGCTATCCCTACTCCCCTTTTTGAACAAGGGAACCACATTTGCTATCCTCCAGTCTTCTGGGACTACTCCTGTAGACAAAGAGGACATAAAAATCAAGGCCAATGGCTTTGCAATCTCCTCCCTTGCTTCCCAGAGAATCCTAGGATAAATGCCATCAGGCCCAGGGGACTTATCTATTTTCACCTTTTCCAGGATTTCCAACACCTCTTCTCTACATACCTCAAAGCCATCCATTCTACTTATTTGTGCCTCAGTATTCTCATCGACAACAATGCCCTGTTCCTGAGTGAATACTGAAGAAAAGTATTCATTCAGTGTCTCCCCAATCTCTTCCGCCTCCACACGCAACTTCCCCCTACTATCCTTGACTGGACCTATTCCTACCCTAGTCATTCTTTTATTCCTAACATACCTATAGAAAGCCTTAGGGTTTTCCCTAATCCTATCTACTAAGGACCTTTCATGTCCCCTCCTTGCTGCTTTTAGCTCTCTCTTCAGGTCCTTCCTGGCTACCCTATAACTCTCAATCGCCCCAATTGAACCTTCACGTCTCATCTTGAGATAGGCCGCCCTCTTCCATTTAACAAGGGATTCCAATTCCTTATTAAACCACGGCTCCCTCGCACGACCCTTTCCTTCCTGCCTGACAGGTACATAATTATCAAGGACACTCAATAGTTGCCCCTTGAACAAGTTCCACATATCATTTACACTCTTGCCTTGGAGTCTACTTTTCCAAGCCACACATCCTAAGTCATGCCTCACCGCATCATAATTTCCCTTACCCCAGCTATAATTCTTGCCCTGTAGTACACACTTATCCCTCTCCATCACGAGTGTAAAAATCACCGAATTATGGTCACTATCCCCAAAGTGCTCACCTACCTCTAATTCTAACACCTGGCCTGGTTCGTTACCCAGAACCAAATCCAGTATGGCCTCACCTCTTGTTGGCCTGTCTACATATTGTGTCAGGAAACTCTCCTGCACACATTGAACAAACACTGACCCATCTAACGAACTTGAGCTATAGCTTTCCCAATCAATATCAGGAAAGTTAAAGTCCCCCATAACAACCACCCTATTACTGTCACTCATCTCCTGAATCACCTTCCCAATCCTTTCTTCAATGATTCTAGGACTATTAGGAGGCCTGTAAAAGACTCCTAACAGGGTGACCTCACCTTTCCTATTCCTAACCTCAGCCCAAACTACCTCAGATGGCAAGTCCTCATCCATCGTCCTTTCCACCGCTGTAATACTATCTTTGACAAGCAATGCCACACCTCCCCCTCTTTTACCCCCACCTCTGACCCTACTAAAACATTTAAATCCCGGAACCTGCAACAGCCAATCCTGTCCCTGTTCTAGCCATGTCTCCGTAATAGCCACAACATCGAAGTCCCAGGTACCAACCAACGCTGCAAGTTCACCTACCTTATTCCGTATACTTCTTGCATTGAAGTATACACACTTCAAGCCACTTCCCTGTTTACAGGCACCCTCCTTGGAAATTGATGCCATGTTCCTCACCTCCCTACACTCCAGGCCCTGCACCCTGAAGCTACAATCTGGGTTCCCATGCCCCTGCCGAGTTAGTTTAAACCCCCCCCAAGAGCACTAGCAAACCTCCCCCCAAGGATACTGGTTCCCCTCAGGTTCAGGTGTAGACCATCCCGTTTATAGAGGTCCCACCGTCCCCAGAAAGAACCCCAGTTATCCAAAAACTGGAACCCCTCCCTCCTGCACCATCCCTGAAGCCACGCATTTAATTGTTCTCTCTCCCTATTCCTCGAATCTCTATCACGTGGCACGGGTAACAAACCAGAGACAACAACTCTATTTGTTCTAACTCCAAGCTTCCAACCTAGCTCCCTGAAAGCCTGTCTAACATCCTCAGCACTCCTCCTACCTATGTCGTTGGTGCCAATGTGGACCACGACTTCGGGTTGCTCCCCCTCCCCCTCCAGGACCCGGAAAACACGATCAGAGACATCACGTACCCTTGCACCTGGGAGGCAACATACCAAACGTGAGTCTCTCTCGTTCCCACAAAACCGCCTATCTGTGCCACGAACTATCGAGTCCCCAATTACTACTGCTCTGCTCTTCTTCACCCTTCCCTTCTGAGTAACGGGGACAGGCTCCGTGCCAGAGACCTGAGCCCCGTTACTTACCCCTGGTAAGTCATCCCCCCCACAAGTATCCAAAACGGTATACTTGTTCTTGAGGGGAATGGCCGCAGGAGGTCCCTGCACTGGCTGCTTCCTCCCAGTCCCCCTCACTGTAACCCATCTATCTGCCATCTTTGGAGTTACTACTTCCCTATAACTCTGATCTATGACCCCCTCTGCCTCCCGAATGATCCGAAGTTCATCCAACTCCAGCTCCAGTTCCCTAACACGGTCTTGGAGGAGCTGGAGATGGGTGCACTTCCTGCAAGTGTAATCGGCAGGGACGTCGATGGCATCCCTCACCTCATACATGTTGCAGGAGGAACATTGCACTGCCTTCACTGCCATCCCTCTAAAGCTAACTGTTTAAACAAAAACTGTGTCTAAATAATACAAGCAAAATTCAGCACTTACCTGCTTGCCACAACAGATGTTATTATTAGGTTAGAGGAGGAGGGCGGGTGGGAGGCACTACCCATGTAGTGCCTCGGGTTCCTCTCCTTCACGCTTTTAAAGGGGGAAAAAACTAACCCAGCTAAGCTTACACTAACTGCTTCCGGGTCTCGGCTGCCCCTCTGCTTGCCGTCACTTCCTCTGCTGCTCCCGCTCTTTCTGTGAAGGAGAGAGAAAACAAAACACCGATGCCCGCTACAGGTAAGTAATTTTGAAAAAAACTCTTACCTTAGCTGTAGTCTCCCGGGTTCACCTCAACTCGGCCGCTGCTCCCACTCAAATCTTCTTCTTCTTCCATGCGTCTGGTGGTGAGGGAGCGGAGGTGGAGGAGGCCCAGCACCTCCATATCCTCGGCAGAGTGGGAGGGGGAGTTGAAATGTTGGGCCACGGGGCGATTTGGTTGATTGGTGCGGGTGTCCTGGGGATGTTCCCTAAAGTGCTCTGCTCGGAGGTGCCCAGTCTCCCCAATGTAGAGGAGACCGCATCGGGAGCAACGGATACAATAAATGATATTAGTGGATGAGCAGGTAAAACTTTGATGGATGTGGAAGGCTCCTTTAGGGCCTTAGATGGAGGTGAGGGAGGAGGTGTAGGCACAGGTTTTACAGTTCCCGCGGTGGCAGGGGAAAGTGCCAGGATGGGAGAGTGGGTCGTAGGGGTGCGTGGACCTGACCAGGTAGTCACGGAGGGAACGGTCTTTGCGGAAGGCGGAGAGGGGTGGGGAGGGAAATATATCCCTGGTGGTGGGGTCTGTTTGGAGGTGGTGGAAATGTCGGCGGATGATTTGGTTTATGCGAAGGTTGGTAGGGTGGAAAGTGAGCACCAGGGGCGTTCTGTCCTTGTTGCGGTTGGAGGGGTTGGGTCTGAGGGCGGAGGTGCGGGATGTGGACGAGATGCGTTGGAGGGCATCTTTAACTACGTGGGAAGGGAAATTGCGGTCTCTAAAGAAGGAGGCCATCTGGTGTGTTCTGTGGTGGAACTGGTCCTCCTGGGAGCAGATACGGTGGAGGCGGAGGAATTGGGAATACGGGATGGCATTTTTGCAAGAGGTAGGGTGGGAAGAGGTGTAATCCAGGTAGCTGTGGGAGTCGGTGGGTTTGTAGAAAATGTCAGTGTCAAGTCGGTCATCACTGATGGAGATGGAGAGGTCCAGGAGGGGGAGGGAGGTGTCAGAGATGGTCCAGGTAAATTTAAGGTCAGGGTGGAATGTGTTGGTGAAGTTGATGAATTGCTCAACCTCCTCGCGGGAGCACGAGGTGGCGCCAATGCAGTCATCAACGTAGCGGAGGAAGAGGTGGGGAGTGGTGCAGGTGTAATTACGGAAGATCGAATGTTCTACGTAGCCAACAAAGAGACAGGCATAGCTGGGGCCCATACGTGTTCCCATGACTACCCCTTTGGTCTGGAGGAAGTGGGAGGATTCAAAGGAGAAATTGTTAAGGGTGAGGACCAGTTCGGCCAAACGAATGAGAGTGTCGGTGGAAGGGTACTGTTGGGGATGTCGGGAGAGGAAAAAAACGGAGGGCTTGGAGGCCCTGGTCATGGCGGATGGAGGTTTAGAGGGATTGGATATCCATGGTGAAGATGAGGCGTTGGGGGCCGGGGAAACAGAAGTCTTGGAGGAGGTGGAGGGCGTGGGTGGTGTCTCGAACGTATGTGGGGAGTTCCTGGACTGGGGGGATAGGACAGTGTCATGGTAGGTAGAGATGAGTTCAGTGGGGCAGGAGCATGCTGAGACAATGGGTCGGCCGGGGTGGTCAGGCTTGTGGATCTTGGGAAAGAGGTAGAACCGGGCAATGCAAGGTTCCCGGACTATGAGGTTGGGAGCTGTGGGTGGGAGATCTCCTGAGGTGTTGAGGTTCTGTATGGTCTGGGAGATGATGGTTTGGTGGTGGGGGGTGGGGTCATGGTCAAGGGGGCAGTAGAAAGACGTGTCCTCGAGTTGGCGTTTGGCTTCAGCGGTGGAGAGGTCAGTGCGCCAGACTACCACTGCGCCCCCTTTATCTGCTGCCGAAATGGTGAGGTTGGGATTGGAGCAGAGGGATTGCAGGGCTCCGCGTTGTGAGGGTGAGTGGTTGGAGTGGGGGAGGGGGGTAGACAGGTTGAGGCGGTTAATCCCTGGCGGCAGTTGGAAATGAAGAGGTCGAGGGCAGGTAATAGGCCAGCGTGGGGTGTCCAGGTGGATGGAGTGTGTTGAAGGTGGGCGAAGGGGTCCTCGGAAGGTGGGCAGGAGTCCTGATTGTGAAAGTAAGCTCAGAGACGGAGGCAACGGAAGAATTGTTTGACGTCACGGCGTGTATTAAATTCATTGATGCGTGGACAGAGGGGGATGAAGGTGAGGCCTTTGCTGAGAACTGATCGTTTGTCCTCAGTGAGGGGAAGGTCTGGAGGGATGGTGAAAACTCGGCAGGGCTGGGAGCTGGTGTGGGTGTGGAGCTGCGAGTGGGGGTGGAGCCTGTAAATGGAGTGGGGGGAATGGAGGTGGAGTCATGAGCAGGGTTCCACCCCCATTCCCCCCACACTGACGTCATCATCCTAGGAAAAATACTTCCATTGTCTACCTTTCTAATCCTCTGATCACCTTGTATGTCTCTATCAAATCCCCTCTAGCCTTATTCTTGCCAATGAGAAGAGTTTCAAGTCTCTCAGCCTTTCCTCACAAGACCTTCTGTCCAGACCAGGCAACGTTCTGGTAAATCTCCTCTGCACCTTTTACAATGTTTCCAGATCCTTCCGGAAATATGGGCACCAGAACTGAACACAATATTCCAAGTGTGGCTGCACCAGCGTTTTGTATAATTGCAGTATGGTATTTCAACTTCGGAACTCAATCCCTCCATGAATGAAACCTAACACACCATATGCCTTCTTAACAGCACTATCAATCTAGGTGGCAACTTTCAGGGATCTATGTACATGGACTCAATGATCCCTCTGCACACCACACTACCAAGAATTTTTCCATTGACCCAGTATTCAGCCTTCCTGTTATTCTTCTCAAAGTGCATCACCTCACATTTAGTTGCATTGAACTCTATTTGCCACCTCTCAGCCCAATTCTGCAGTTTATCCAAGTCCCCTTGCAACCTGTAACATTCTTCCACACTGTCCAATACTACACTGACTTTACTGTCGTCTGCAAATTTCCTAATCCATTCACGTATACCTGCAGTCGTCCCAAAACAGATCCTGGTGGCACGTGACTAGTAACTGGACTCCAGGCTGAATATTTTCCATCAACCACCACTTGCTGCCTTCTTTCAGAAAGCAAGTTTCTAATCCAAACTGCTAAATCACTCTCAATTCTATGCCTCTGCATTTTCTCCACAGCCTACCATATGGAACCTTGTCAAAGACTTTACTTTTGTTCATGTGTACCACGTCAAATGCCCTACCCTAATCTACAAGCTTGGTGACCTTCTCAAAAAACTCCATGAGGTTTGTGAGACATGACCTGCCCTTGACAAAACCAAATTGACTATCTGAAATCAAATTGATGTTTGCCAGATGATTATAAATCTTATCTCTTATAATCGTTTCCAAAACCTTTCCTACAACAGAAGTAAGGCTCACTGGTCTATAATTACCTGGGTCATCTCTACTGCCCTTCTTGAACAAGGCCACAACATTTGCAATTTTCCAGTGCTCTGGTACCAAATCTACAGACAATGACAACTCAAATATCCAAGCCAAAGGCTATGCTACCTTCTCCCTAGCTTCCCAGAGAATCCTCGGATAAATCCCATCCAGCCCAGAGGACTTGTCTATTTTCACTCCTTCCAGCATTGATAACACCTGTTCATAACTAACCTTGATAATTTCTAGTCTAATATCTCATACCTCATTCTCCTCCTCTACAATATTCTCCTTTTCCTGAGTGAAAACCGATGAGAAATGTTAATTTAGCATCTCTCCGATCTCCTCAGGGTCAACACTCATCTTCCTATTCTGTCTGTGATTGGCCCTATTCCTACACTAATCATCTTTTTATTCCTCACATACCTATAGAAAGCTTTAGGGTTCTCTTTTATTCTATTTGTTAAAGACTGCTCGTGTCCTCTCTTTGCTCTTTTTAACTCTCTCTTTAAATCCTTCTTATCTGATCTGTAATTCTCCATCGCCTCATCTGAACCATCTTGCCTCATCAACACCTAAGCCTCCTTCTTCTTTGTAACAAGAGATGCAGTTTCTGCAGTAAACCAAGGTTCCCTTACCTTATCACTTCCTCCTGCCTGACAGGGACATACCTATCAAGGACACGCAATATCTGTTCCTTAAACCAGCTCCACATTTCCATTGTCTGCATCCCCTGCATTTTTCTACCCCATTCTGTGCATCTAATTCTTGCCTAATAGCATTATAATTGCCCTTGCTCCATCAATAACTCTTGACCTGTGGCATGTACTTATTCCTTTCTATCGCTAAACTAAACTTAACTGAATTATGGTCACTCTCTCAAGTGCTCACCTACAACTAAATCAAACACCTAGGACCAGATCCAATGTGGCCTCCCCTCTTGTCGGCCCTTCAACATACTGTGTCAGGAAACACTCCTGTACACATTGGATAAAAACTGATTCATCCAACGTATTAGAGTTATAGCATTTCCAGTCAATTTTGGGGAAGTTAAAGTCCCCCATAATGACCACCCTGTTACTTTCACTCGTATCCAGAATAATTTTGTTAATCCTCTCTTCCACGTCCCTGGAACTCTGTGGAGGCCTATAAAAAAAAGCTCCAAGCAGTGTGACCTCTCCTTTTCTGTTTCTAACCTCAGCCCACACTACCTCAGGAGACTAGTCCTCATCAAAAGTTCTCTCAGCCACCGTTATACTCTCCTCGACTAACGTGACATGCATGGACCTATTGTAGTGCTTCAAACTCCATGAGGCAGACAACTCAGTCTGGAACCTCCTCTCTCCTTAAGACCTTATGCACTGCCTGTGCTCCTCCATTTCCTCTTTGCATGTTCCCTTTCCAACCCACCCCACCTGCTTCACTCCATGAATGGTGCTGTCAAGGGCAGAAGTCTGTGGAATACCCTCCCTAACCTTCTCTATCCTCCTTTAAGATGTATTTTAAAATCGTTCTCTTTAATCAACGTTTTGATCATCCATGAAGCACCTTAGGAGGTTTGCCATTGTGAAAGATTCCATACAATGCAAATGGTTGTTATTGCTGTACATTAGGAGAAACAGGAATGATGCATTCAAAATTCTAACAAGAAAGTCACTGACAGGTGTAGTGTGCAGGCCACCAAATAATATCACATTGGGATGGGCAATAAACAAAGAAATAACTATTGCCTGTAAAAATGGTACGGCTATTACCATGGGTGATTTTAATCTACATGTAGATTGATCAAACCAGCTCAGTCAGGGTAGCCTTGAGTTTATTAAGTGTATCCATGATAGTTTTCTTAAACAGTATGAAATGGAACTGACAAGAGAGCAATCTATCCAGGATCTGGCCCTGTGCAATGAGACAGGAATAATTAATGACCTCAGAGTTAGGGATCCTCTGGAAAGAAGTGATCACTGTATGGTTGAATTTAGAATACATATGGAGAGTGTGAAGATAAAATCTTCTACCTGGGTCCTGTGCTTCAACACAGGGAACTACAATAGAATGAGGGAGAACCTGGGTAAAGTAGACTGGAAACAAAGATTTTATGGTGGGACAATTGATGAGCAGTGGAAAATTTTCAAAGGCACTTTACAAAGTGCTCAGCAATGCTATATTCCAGTGAAAAGGAAGGACTGTAAGAAAAGGCATACTCTGCGAAGGGTATCGAAGGAAAGCGATCAAATTGAAAGAGAAGGCATGCAAAGTGGCCAAAACCAGCCTGACACTAGAACTGGGAAAACTTTAAAGGTCAACAGAAAGCCACAGAAGAGCTATAAAGAAACGTAAGATAGAACATGAGAAAAATAAACTAGCACAGACTATAAAGACAGATAGCAACATTTTATATTGAATGAGAAAAGAGTGGCTAAAGTAAATGTTGATCCTTTGGAAAATGAGAAGGAACATTTAATTATGGGATATCACAGTGGAGGAAACAAATGTCTTGCCAATAATTAGCAAAGAGACAAAGATAGGTGAGGATTTGGAAACTATCATTATTACGGAACAGCTAGTGTTGGACTGTTGGAGTTGATTGAGCTAATGACAGAAAAGTCTTCTGACCCTGATGGAATGCATCCCAGGGTACTAAAGGAGATGCCAGGAGAAATAGCAAATGCACTGGCAGTAATTTTCCGAAATTCACTGGACTCTGTGGCAGTCCCAGCAGATTGGAAAGCAGCAAAAGTGATGCCACGTTTTTAAAAAGGAGGTGGACAAAAGGTGGGGAATTATACACAAGTTATCTTATTCTCTGTAGTGGGAAAGATGCTTGGGTCTATTATCAAGGAAGAAATAGCAGGGAATCTTAATAGAAATTGTCCCATTGGACAGACAGAGCATGGGTTCATGTAGGGCAGGTCATGCTTCACAAATCTTTTGGAATTCTATGAAGACATTTCGAGCAAGGTGGACAACGGGGACCCAGTGTACCCGGATTTCCAAAAGGCCTTCAACAATTGCTGTGCAAGAGGCTGTTGCATAATATAAAGGTGCATGGCATTAGGAGTAGAGTATTAGCATGGATAGAAGATTGGTTGACTAACGGGAAGCAAAGTGTGGGGATAAGTGAGTACTATTCTGTCTGGCAATCAGTGACTAATAGTGTACCTCAGGGATCAGTGTTGGGACTGCGATTATTTAGAATTGATACAGATGATTTGGAGTTGGTGACCACATGTAGGGTGTCAAAGTTTGCATATGACACTAAGATGAGTAGCAGAACAAAGTGTGCGGAGGACTGTGAAACTTTGCAGAGGAACATAAATATATTGAGTGAGTAGGCAATGGTCTGGCATTTGGAATAGAATGTTCATAAATGTAAAGTCCTACTGTTTGGTTGGTTGGATTATTACATGATTTTTAAAAAGTTGCATCATTTGCTATGCAGGGGCATCTGAGTAACCTTCTGCATGAAGGTTGGTCACCAGGTACAACAATCAATTCAGAAAGCAAATGGAATTTTGGCCTTCATTGCTGAAGGGATTGTGTTTAAAAGCAGAGGTTATGTTCCAGCTGTATTGGGTGCTGGTGAGGCCACACCTAGAGTACTGCATGCAGTTTCTGTCTCCTTACTTGCTCAAGGATGTACCGGCACTAGAGGGGGTGCAGAGGAGGTTAACTAGGTTGATTCCAGAGTTGAGGGGGTTGGCTTAACAGAGACTGAGTAGATTGGGATTATATTCATTGGAAATCAGAAGAATGGGAAACATACAAAATAATGAATGGAATGGATAAAATAGAAGTAGAGAGAATGTTTCCACTGGCAGATGAAGCCAGGACAAGAGGGCATCACCTCAAGATTACAGGCAGCAAATTTAGGACTGAATTGAGAAGGAACTTCTTGACCTCGATGGAATTCATTGCCCAGGGAAGTAGTTGATGCTAGTTCAGTAAACGTTTTTGAAGCTAAGGTAACTTTTTTTTTAAAGAAATAACTAATTAATTAAGGGATATGGTGAGAACGTTGGTAAATAGTTCTGCGCCCACGAAATGATCAGCCATGATCTTAATGAATGGCAGAGCAGGCTCAAAGGGCAGGACGGCCTTCTCCTGTTCCTAGGTCTTTTGTTGTTATATTTTGCATTCCTCCCACACTCTTGACTTTCAGGTACTGGTGTTGGATTAGGATGGACAAAATTAAAATTCACAGAACACCAGGTTATAGTCCAACAGGTTTATTTGGAAGCACTCGCTTTGCAGCTTCTTCATCAGGTGGTTGTGTGATTTTTAACTTTGTGTCTCACTCTTGTAACTGATAAACAGCAACAAAAGCCACGAAGCAGTGCGCATGCTCCAGGCAACAATGGGCCCCTGGTGGTTGATGTCAGCGGAAGACCAATGGAAAGGCAGGGGCACAGCTGGAGGACCTGGCGGGGCATTTGGTCCTCCGACCAATCAGAGTAAATGAGGGACGGGACTGGACTATACCACGTGATCATCCTCACGGTGGGCGCGGATGTGCGGGACGTGTGGATGGAGAGCTGTTGGTAAGGAAAGAAATAAACAGCAGGAAGTTGGACGGAAATGGTGTTGGTATGGGCTGAGAGGTTTTACAAACATTTGGTGCACATCGGAAAATACAAATTTGAAACTTACAGTCCCGTTTTTGCAGTAAACTGGAAAATAACCTCATCGTGTGATCGCCGCCATCTTTATTCGGGGCAAAGATTCACTGGACACGTGCGCGGCCGCCAGCTTTGTTGGGGGCAAAGTTCAGAGGTGTGTATGTGCAGCCCTCCCTGGTAGAGAGTCATAGGGCAGGATTTACCCAGAGCACATTCAAACCCAGAGAAATTGATTTTTTTTTCTGGATTTGTTTCTTCATCCATTTAAATGATTTGGATGTGAATAGAGCCAGTATGGTTCGTAAGTTTGCAGATGACACCAAAATTGGAGGTATTTTGGACAGTGATAAAGGTTGTCTCAGAATACAATGGGATATTGAACAGATGGGCCAATGGGCTGCGGAGTGGCAGATAGGGTTTAATTTAGATAAATGTGAGGTGCTGCATTTTAGAAAAGCAAATCAGAGCAGGACTCACACTGAATTGTAAGGTCTTGGAGAGTCTTGATGAACAAAGAGACCTTGGAATGCAGGTTCATAGCTCCTTGAAAGTAGAGTCACAGGTAGATAGGATAGTGAAGAAATTGTTTGGGATTCTTCCCTTCGTTGGTTAGAGCATTGAGTAAAGGAGCTGTACAGGACATTGGTTAGGCCACTTTTGGAATATTTTGTGCAATTCTGGTCTCCCTCTTATCAGAAAGAGGCACTGAAACATGGAAGGTTTGAGAATTGTTGCCTGGAGCATTTTAGGGATGTTGCCAGGGTTGGAGGATTTGTGTTGCAGGGTGAGGTATAATAGGCTGGGGCCATTTTCCCTGGAGTGTCATAGGCTGAGTGTGATGTTGAAGAGGTTTATAAAATTGTGAGGGGCATGGATAGCGTAAATAGACAAGGTGTTTACCCTGGGGTTGTGGAGCCCAGAACTAGAGGATATAGGTTTAGGGTGAGAGGGGAAAATTCAAAAGGAGCCTAAAGGGCAACTAACATTTAAAAGGCATTTGAATAGGAAGGGTTCAGAGGGATGTCGGTCAAAGTGCTGGCAAATGGGAATAGTTTAGGTTAGAATATCTGGTTTGCATAGATGGGCTGGACTGAAGAGTCTGTTTTTGTGCTAGACATCTCTGACTGTGGGATCATAAAAGTGAACACTGCTCTGATTCACCTCTGGGCTCCTTGATGTCCACTTGTTCGTTATCTAGCTTCCTCAGTCTCACATGAGTGTATTTTTGCCATGTTTAGTATTTTACTACCATGTTCACAGACCTTTTTGTAAATGGATTGTCCACTGCTGCCTGACTCCTGACCGTATTCTGCTCCATTATCAGGTTATTTTTTCCACAATATCTTTGACAGTCAAGAATTCTTTTTTCCAATAGTGAGTGGATTTTTCTTCCATTTCTGACAGTCAAATTCTGCACCATTTTCATTCCCTATAATTCATATTGCACTCCCTGAAACATCATGTGTATTTCTCCTTCCACAGATACCAGTGATCATTGTCAAAGCCGTTTTGCCTGTGGAGAGGGTGATGTTTGACTTCCTTGTACATCTGCAGTTTGAATGGTGAAGGCGGTCCCACAATGTGGTTGGGTAAGAGACATTACAGATTATTCACTCAGCAGTCGTGAAAAGTAGAAGATATCTGTACAAATCAACATGTTTTTAGTTTCACAAAAATATTGAGAACTTTTGACATAAGGCCACAGCTGGAGAATATTATGTCCGGTGACCAAAACCATTGCCAAATAAGCAATTTTTTCAGGAATGTCTTAAAGGAAGAAAACAGATCTTGGAGGGTGGGAATTCCAAACCGTGTTGCCTTGGAATCTATAGAAACAGTCACACAGCTGAACTAAAAAATAAACACATCATTGGGAGTCGAAACTAAAATGAGTTATTGAGATATTAAAGGGTGTGTAGTGCAGGAAGATAGGAATGATTACAGCCAGGAATTAAGTCAAGGGTGTGAAAGTAAATTATTGTTGCTTATAAATGGGAGCCTTTTGATGGATCAGCAAGTTCTGGTACAAGTGAGCACTTGGGCGGTAGAGTTTTCAATATTCTGGAGATTATAGGGAGGGTGATTGTGGGATGCTGGCCAGGAGTGGGTTTAGATAACGAAATCTAGAGTTAACAAAATGAATGAATGAGAGTTTCAGTAAATGAGCTGAGACTGTGGTGAGGTCAGGTGATATCACTGAGGTCGAAATAGTGGTCTTGGAGTGGGACTGGGCTCTGGAATTCAGCTGTTTGTCAGTTTGTGAATCAAGTCTGTAACAAGATCAGGAACTGAGTGGCCCTGGCAGAACCCAAACTGGGTGTCACAGAAGGTTATTGCTGAGCAGCTGCGTGACAGCACTGTTGATGACACCTTCCATCACTTCACCGCTGAGCGAGTGTCAGCTGATGGAGGGAAATTGGCTGGGTTGGCTCTGTCCTGCGTTTTTGTGTTGAACATCCCTGGGAAATGTTCCACAATGTCAGTAGGTGCCAGTGCTGGACTTGTCTTGGTGGGCAGCAATTTCTGGCGCACAGCCATCAGTATTATTGCCACAATGTTGGTAGAGCCGACAGCCTTTACACTACTTCTCCATTTCTTGATCTGATTTGAAATAAGTTTTCAACCAACTTGATTCACATCTGTGATATCATGGACCAATGTAGAAGGCTCCTCCACTTGGCACTGCTGGCTGTAGATTGCTGCAAATGCTGTCCTCTTATCTGTTGCATGGATGTGTGAGACCCCTCCATCAGTAAGGGTGGGGATATCTGTGATGCTTCCTGCAGTGAGTTGTTTAATTGTCCATCACCATTCCTGACTAGGTGTGGCAGAACTGCAGAAGTCCGATCTGATTCATTGGTTGTTGGATCACATAGTTCTATTTGGTGTTGCTTGCGCTGTTTGGCATGCAGGTTGGGTAACTTCACCAGGTTGGCACCACATTTTTAGGTCTGCCTGGTATTGCTCCTGGCATGCCCTGCGGAACTCTCCATTGAACTAGGGTTGATCCCCTGGCTTGATGTTAATTATTGAATGGGGAATTTCCCAGGCCATGAGATTTCAGATTGGGCTGGAGTACAGTTCTGCTGCTGTTTTGGCCCACAGTGAGACAGAAGTTGCAGGGTCAAGAGGGCTGATTGAGTTGTTGTATTTTCCAGTGCATTGGCAGATGTAATGTGGTCCATCCAGTTTCATTCCTTTGTTGAGACTGTGCAGTGATTAATACAATAAGTGATTTGATGGGCCACTGTCAGGAATGCAACTTTTAAAAAAAGGTTTTGTGATTTACACATGAAAGATGTGAAACTATCATGGTATTCGAACAGATGAAAGACTCAACAGACAATTGAGATATTTTTCAATGGATAATTTCAGTTACATCACACTAAATTTTTGCTATAAATTCCGTGCCTTAGAATTATGCCCTCCACAATCACCTGATGAAGGAGCGGTGCTCTGAAAGCTAGTGTGCTTCCAATGAAACCTGTTGGACTATAACCTGGTGTTGTGTGATTAGTAACTGAGAATATTACAGCACTACTAACAGGGCTGCATGTAAACAGTCTCAGTCCAGTTAATCAATACATTCGGAAGGATTTCCTCCAAGTTTGATGACGCAATATTCGTCAAAACCGTCAACTTCAACCTGCAATGTTGTTGTTAACAAAAACTTCAGGCTGACACAAAGTTCCCCACCCCACTGCAATGTGGTAACTGGGCCCTGCCCAGGAATTGGAACTGGGACATTTGTGGACTGTGATCTCAAAGGAAGGGAGCAAACACAATTCTGACAGATTAGTCCTCAAAGATGAGTAGCAAGTTTGAGACAAGGCAGGTGGTATGCCATCTTGCACTTAGCTTAATTGCATTTCTTATTTACAGTCGTGTTTTGCAAAGTGTAAAGAACTATGTGTTTTTTTTCATGGTTGGGGAGTTTTATTCTAGTTGATCACAGTTGCCCCCTCTCGCTCCCCAAGTCAAATCATAGGATTGATAACAAAACAATAAACTGCAGGTGCTGGAGATCTGAACCCCAGAAACAAAGTGCTGGAGAAACTCAGCAGTTCTGAGGGCATCGGTGAAGAGAAAAATAATGTTACATTTCAATTTCAGTGACTCTTCGTCTGAACGGACAAATGGTCATGAGACTTGGAGCTTACAATGTTTTATTTCCCTCAGAGATGCTGCTGGACCTGCGGTTCTCCAGCACTGTGCTTTCTATATTGAACTTTAGTATTTTTCCGATCTGTTTTGTAAATAATCTCCAAAAGTGAAAGGTAAACATGAGCATAGTTTCCACACTTGAGTTACACAGCACGTCTCAGTTAAAAACAAGATTTAACTCAAAATAATATTCCATTTCAAAATTAGAGGAGAAAGTGAGGACTGCAGATGCTGGAGATCAGAGCTGAAAATGTGTTGCTGAAAAAGCGCAGCAGGTCAGGCAGCATCCAAGGAACAGGAGAATCGACGTTTCGGGCAGCGAAAAATTCATTTACAAAGGGTCTATAAAAGTAATAATACAGTAATAAACAGACCAAAAATACACCCATGGTTCGAGACTGAGGAAGCTAGATCTTGACAAAGTGGTATTTTCCTTCCATTTCTGACTCTCAAATTCTGCACCATTTTCATTCCCTCTAATCCATTTTGCACTCCCTGAAACATCAACTGTGTTTCTCCTTCCACAGATACCAGTGATTAATGCCAAAGCCCTGTTGCCCGGGGAGAGGGCGATGTTTGACTTTCTTGTACAGCTGCAGTTTGTGTGGTGAAGGTGCTCTCAATGTGGTTGGGTAAGAGACATTACAGAGTATTCATTACAGCAACAGTAAAGATCTGAAGATAATGTCCAAATCAAGAACAGTTTGTAGTTTTATTGTCCTGCTTATAATTTCACAAAAATACTATTGAGAACTTTAGACATAAGGCCAGAGATGGAGATATTAGGTCAGGTGACCAAAAGCATTGCCAAAAAGCAGGTTTTGAGGGATGTCTTAAAGGTGGAAAGCAGACCTGTGAGGTTTTGGCTGCGAATTTCAGACCATGCTGCTTCAGCAACTGGAGAAACAGCCACAAAGGTGAAGTAATGAATTAATAAATGGTTGGGAGTCTTGAAGAAAATGGATTGTCGAGGTCTCAAAGTGTGTGTGGTGCAGGGAGCTAGGGATTATCACAACCAGGAATTAAATCAAGTGTGAGAATTTTAAATTGAGGGATATTGGCCAGGTGCTGGCAGGTGAGACTAGATTGGGTTGGGGTATCTGGTCGGCATGGACGGGTTGGACCGAGGGTTTCTTTCCTTGCTGACATCCCTATGGCTGTATGCTGTTGATTATAATTAGGAGCCTTTTGATGAATCAACAAGCAGAGATTCAGACTTTCTTGAGATTACAGGGAGGTTGAATGTGCGAAGCTAGCCCTGAGTGTGTTTGGAAAATGAAGTCTGGAGATAACACAAGGTGGATGAAAGTATATGAGCTGAGACTAGAGTGGAATCAGCTAGAAATAGTGGTCTTGGAGTGGGACTGAGTTATCACACTCACCTCACCTCTGGGATTCAGCTGGTTGCCAGATTGTGAATCAGGGCGGTAACACAATCGGGAACTGAGTTGCCCTGGTGGTGCCTAAAATGAGTGTCACTCAGCTGACTGTTGCTGAGCAGCTGCTGCTTGGTAGCCCTTTTGATGACATCTTCCATCACTTTACTGCTGATCGAGTGTGGACTGATAGATGGAAATTGCTTGGGTTGGATTGCCCTGTGTTTTTGTGTTGAACATCCCTGGGCAATGTTCCACATTGTCGGTAGATGCCAGTGCTGGAGCAGTACGTGGCTTGGTGGGTGGCAAGTTCTGGAGCACAAGCCATCAGTTTTATTGCCAGAATATTGGCAGGGCCCGTAGCCTTTGCACTACTTAACCATTTCTTGATGTTATTCAAACTCAACTGAACTGGCTTAAAACTCGCTTCTGTGATGTTAGAGACCACTGGAGAAGGCTGAGATGGATCATCCCACTTTGCACTTCTGGCTGAAGATTGCTGCAAATGCTGTCATCTTGTCTGGTGCATGGGTGTGTGAGGCCCCTCCATCTGTAAGGGTGGGGTTATCTGTGATGCTTCCTCCGGTGAGTTGTTTCATTGTCCATCACCGTTCAAAACCGGGTGTGGCAGAACTGCAGAGCTCCGATCTGTTCCATTGGATGTAGGATCACTTAGCTCTGTTGCTTGCTGCTGATGCTGTTTGATGCAGGTAGTTCTGTTTGATAGCTTCACCAGGTTGGCACTTCATTTTTAAGTCTGCCTGGTGCTGCTCATGGCATGCCCTCCTTTACTGTCCATTGTGATGGGTGAGTGCGGGATGTACAAACCCATGAGATTACAGATTGTGCTGGAGTACAGTTCTGTTGCTGTTGATGTCCCACAGTGCCTCAGAGATACCCAGTTTGAGATCCTACATCTCTTCGAAGTCTGTCCCATTTAGAATGGTGATAATGGAGGTTTTTCTCAACTTTAACTTTTCTCAACTTTGTCTCCAAAAGGAATGTTTGATGGTCGCTCATACTGATACTGTCATGGCCAGATGTATCTGCAGCTGGTCAATTCATAACAATGAGATCAAGTATGTTTTTACACTCTTGTTGGTTCCCTCACCACCCGCTGCAGACTCAGTTGAGCAGCTATATCCTTTTAGGATCTGGCCAGCTCAGTCAGTAATTCTGTTGCAGAGTTAGTCTCGATTGTGGACATTGAAATCCTGTACCCAGAGTATGTTTGACACCATTTTATTGCCTCAGTGCTTCCTCCAAATGTTGTTGAACGTGAAGGAGAAGTGATTCATCAGCCAAGGGAGGATGGGACGTGGTAATCAGCAGGAGCCATGAGACTTCCTGGTCTCCGGAGCCAATGCTGTGTACTCCCAGGGCAAATCCTCCCTGTCTGTACACCACTGTGCCACCACCTCTGCCTGGTCTGTCCTGCCGGTGGGACAGGACATATCCAGAGATTTCAGGAGAAAGTGAAGACTGCAGATGCTGGAGATCAGAGTCTGGTGCTGGAAAAGCACAGCAGGTCAGGCTGATGAAGGGCTTAGGCTCGAAACATCGATTCTCCTGCTCCTCGGATACTGCCTGATTTTGTGCTTTTCCAGCACCACACTCTCGATATCTAGGGATGGTGATGGTAGTGTCTGGTCATTGTCTGTAAGGGATGATTCTGTGAGTATGACTATGTCAGGCTGTTCCTTGACTAGTCTGTGAGACAGCTCTCCACATTTTGGCACCAAAAACCATATGTTAGTGAGGAGGACGTTGCACCATCGAGAGGGCTGATTCTGTGGTTGTAATTTCTGGTGTCTTGTTAGTTGCCAACTGGTCCATCCAGTTTCATTCCTTTGTTGAGACTTTGCAGTGATTAATACAGTGAGTAGCTGGCTGGGCCGCTGTCAAGTTGGCAGGATTTTTTTCGCCATTGACAATGGTTTCATGGAGATCAGAAGATTCCTAATACGTTATTTTTTTCTTGAATTCAGATTCCACCATCTGCCAAGATGGGATTCGAACCAGGACTTCAGTCTTTTTTTTAAATATTCTGGATAAAAGCTAAATACATCAGGTTTGTTCACCCTTTTTAAATATCACTAACCCTGGTTTTGTTTCTTTGTAAAACGCTGTCCATCATCCTGTCTCCTCCATCCTCCCCTCCAACAACGAGTGAGGAGCAATGGAGTTTCTCTGTCACTAAGACTGAGATAATCCAATCAGCTGCCTCTGCTGCTTCTCTCCCTCCCACTAGCCCACTGAGCCAAACTACCTCACATGGTGTTCCTGGTTTTTGTCCTAAACTTACATCTTTCTCCAGTCTCTTGTCAAGCCTTATCAGAGCTCACCTTGACCCTTTACCCTAATCTCACTAAACTCACTTTCCAACTCTCTTTCCTCCGCTGCCGCCTCATTCCCCCCCCCCCTCGCCAATTTATAGATATTGTTCCTTGTTTTGTCTGTTGGTCTTTTTTGGTTATGTCCTTCTCTCCCATTCTGTGAAAAACTAATATTTGACCTCACCGTTGTTGGAAAATCCTGCTCCATCTCCACTCTCCCTTTCCTTTCTGAATTCCTTGCATTTGGTGTCCCTCAACGACCTATCCTTGGTCTCTCCTGTATCTCACGTACATCGTGCCAGGAGGTGATATCATCCAAAAACACTGTTAGGTTTGACATGTACACTGACGATGCCCAGCTCTCCCTCCCCATCATCCCTCTCCATTGCTCCACTGTTACTCAGTTATCAAACAGCTTATCACATTCCCACTACTCGATTAGCTGCAATTTCCTCCAATGAAACATTGTCACGGTTAAACCCATTGCCTTACCTTTACCTTTGCTGAGCCCCTCCCTCCCCCTGGGAACTGTCTGAGGCAGAACAACACTCTTCACAATATTGCTGTTATTATCTGACCCCAAGGTGACCTTCTTATCAGACATCCACACAATCACAACACCAGGAATTCCAATCTCTTAAACGTTGCTTTTCTCCACCTCACCCCAGCTCCATTGCCACTGAAACCCCTTACCCGCGTCTGTGTCACCGTAAACTTGAATCCAAAACAGAAACCTTGATTCCGTGACTCAGAATCTGGTTTCAGACTCCCCTCTCAGTATTTACCCTCAGACACATCCTCTCAGTATTTATCCTGTCAAACCCCTTAAGAATCCCATCTGTCTCAATGAGATCACCTCTCTTTCTCCAAAATCCAGTGAGTAGAGTCCCAACCTTTTCAGCCTTCATTTAAAAGATAATCCCTCCAAACCAGGGATCATCTCATTGAATCTTCCCTGAAATGTCTCCAATAAAGTGACACATTTCCTTATCTAAAGGGACCAAAACTGCACTCATTACTGCAGATATGGTGGTCTCACCAGCACTTCCACACGTTACTCTCAGGTATATACTCCAAACTCTAATACTGAAAACTTTTGAAACAAAACATTCAATTCCCCTTCCTGGTTCCCTGTTGTAACTGTGTGGTAGCTTTCTGTGTTTCCTGAACAATTACCCCTGGTCCCTTTGTTGTGCAGCTTTCTACAGTGTCCACCATTTAAATAGCACTTTGTTCTTTTATTATCTCTTCCAAAATGAGCAACTTCCCACTTTTCCAAGTTACGCCCCATCTGGCAACTTGTTGCCCCCTTCTCCTGTGCATCTCTCTCTTTTCATAATCCTCTTAGACCTTTACAGTTATGCCTTTTCTAGGAGCTATCCCCCCTTCCCATTCTTCCAAACATTTACTGGGAGCACTGGGCAGTGGGAAGCAGGCAGAGTTGCTATCTTTTTAGGGATACGCTTTGGAGTGATTGAGAGGATCTTCCTACCCATTGGTCAGGGTGGAGACAACTTGCCCGTCGTTAGGCATTAGCCTTTCACACCCATGTCTTATTGATGAGGCAGAGCAACAGCACGGAATGAAAGAAAAGAAAGTAATTCTTGTTCCCCATATCTCACTGACACTTGGATCATTTTCTCCAATGTGTCAAAGAACTGCTGTGTTCAGTCACATGAGATCTCAAGTTGGAATCTCCTAGACACCCACAGATTTCCCCCTGAGTTGACTGCTGATGTCCTCGAGGGTAATATGTACAGTCATCCTGGGCCACGAGGAGGGGATGGTGTGAGTTTCTAACTTGAACTGATAGTGACAGATTTTATAAACTTGTATTACAGGATATTACAGGTGGACATTCAGATGGTAATCTCAGTAAATATTCTGCTAAACTCTGATTGAATTACTCAGTATATCAGGATCTGGATATTCACATTGTGTGTGAGAGTATTGTGTTCCAGATCAATCCCATTTGCTGCTTAAAAATTCTCCTTTGAATCATCGCATTCTCTCAAAAGGTCTCCCCAAACCTTCAATGTGTCATGTAATCCTTTTATGATGACCTGATGAGTGTAAGGTTTATTATTCAAATGTGTAATTTTTGTATAAGGATGTCTCAGAGAGGGAGCAGAATATTCTTAAAGGGGAGAATAACCATTTTGAGGGGAGGCTGTTGTTTATTGGTATCAATGACATAGGAATAGAAGAGTTCACATTATTGGATCATTGGAATCTCTTGTAGGGTAGAATTGACCTCCATCAGAAGGATGGATTGTATTGGCACAGGAAGGGAACAGTTGCTAATGCTATTCAGGAGGCATTAAACCAGTGAAGGAATGTGGGTAAACCCAGAGAGAGAGTGAGGGAAGAGCTAAGTCTGACGCTGGTACAGTTCAGACATCAAACAGTCAAGGCAGACAAGGGCAAGGCACAGAATGAGCAGTTACACTGCATTTATTTCAATGCAGGAGGCCCGATAGGTCAGGCAGAGGAGCTCAAGGTATGGTTTTGAACATCACACTGGGATATTATAGCAATTACAGAGGCATGACTTAATGATGGATAGGACCAGCAGCTTAATGTTCCAGTGTATAGATGCTGTAGCAAAGATAGAAAGGGGGCAACAGAGCAGGGGGAGAGGTATTTTTGATTAGGGATAACATTACAGCTGGGCTTCAAGAGGGTATTCCTGGGAGTACATCCAGGCAGGCTATACAGGTGGAACTGAGAAATAAGAAAGGGGTGGCACAGTGGTTAGCACTGCTGCCTCACAGCGCCAGAGACCCGGGTTCAATTCCCGCCTCAGGCGACTGACTGTGTGGAGTTTGCACGTTCTCCCCGTGTCTGCGTGGGTTTCCTCTGGGTGCTCCGGTTTCCTCCCACAGTCACAAAGATGTGCAGGGTCAGGTGAATTGGCCAAACTAAATTGCCCGTAGTGTTAGATAAGGGGTAAATGTAGGGGTATGGGTGGGTTTCGCTTCGGCGGGTCGGTGTGGACTTGTTGGGCCGAAGGGCCTGTTTCCACACTGTAATGTAATCTAATGTAATCTAATCTAATCTAATCTAAATGGATGATCTCCTTATTGGGATGGTATTATTGACCCCCCCCTTCCCCAATAGTCAGCAGGGAGTTGAGAAGCAAATTTACTAAGAGATGACTTCTCTGTAAGAACAGTATGGTTGTGTACAAGACTTGACTTTCTTTGTTATTCATTCACAGGATGAGGGTGTCACTGGCTGGGCCCAAAGGGCAGTAAAGAGTCAACCACATTGCTGTGGGTCTGGAGTCACATGTAGGCCAGACCAGGTAAGGATGGCAGATTCCTTCCCTGAAGGATATTAGCGAACCTGATGAGGTTTTTTTTTCGCAATAATCAACAATGATTCATGGTCTTTAATAGATTCTTAATTCCAAATTTTTATTGAATTCACATTCCACTGTCTGCCGTGACGGGATCCAGACCCTGGGCCCAGAACGTTATCTGGGTGTCTGGATTATCCATCTAGTGATAATCTCACTAGGCCATTTGGCAGGGTGAGTGACTGAGGTATCCGTGGGGCAGCAAATTAGTACCAAAGATCCCATGGTCTCTGCGGAAGATAGAAAGGGCTGGGGAGGGAGATATATCCCTGGTGGTGGGGTCTGACTGTAGGTAGCGGACATAGCAGAGGTTAATGGAGATTAGTGGGTGGCAGGTGAGGACTGGGAGATTATATTCTTATTGTGGTTGGAGGGGTGGGGGGAAGGCGGAGGTACAGGAAGTGGAGGATATGCGTTGGAGTGCATTGTTGATCAAGTGGGAGGGAAATGCGGTCCTTGAAAGAGGAAACCTTTCTGGGATGTCCTGGAGTGGAATTGCTTCTCCTGGGAACAGATATGGCAGAGGCGGAGGAATTGGGAGTACAGGATCACGTTTTTACAGGAATATACTCGAGGGTAATCAGGAGAGCAAAAAGGGGACTTGAACTATCTCTAGGAAATAGTTTAAGGAGAATCGAATGAGGTTCTACACATACCTTAAGGATAAAATAATAACCAGACAGAGAATAGTACCTCTTAAAGATCAACAAGGCCATCTATGGAACAACAGGAGGTGGGAGAAATACTGTGCTATTCTATTCTAGAGAGTTTGGAGAAATAAATAGTGATAACTTGTGTGTATATTACAGAGGATGTCTTAAACAGTAGCAAGGTGGATAAATCCCTGGGACCTGATCAGGTGTATCGCAGAAATTTGTGGAAAGCTAAGAAGGTGATGGCAGTGCCCCTCCCTGAGGTATTTATATAATTGTTTGTGACAGGTGAGATGCTGGAAGATGGGTGCCATTATTTAAAAAAGGTGGTAAGGAAAGGCCAGGGAACAAGAGAACAGTCAACCTAACGTCAGTGGTAGGTAAGTTGTTGGAAGGAATTCTGAGGGACAGGATTTACATGTATTTGGAAAGACGAGGATTCATTAGGGATAGTTAACATGGCTTTGTGTGTGGGAAATTCTCTCTCTCTAACTTGATTGAGTTTTTTTGAAGATGTGACAAAGATGACTGATGAAGGTAGACTGTGGACGTTGTCTATATGGACACTGAACGATGTTCCACAAAGCAGACTGGTTAGCAAGGTTAGATAACATGAAATGTTGGGAGAACCAGCCATTTGGATACAAAACTGGCTTGAAGGTAGGAGGCAGAGGGTGGTGATGGAGGGTTGCTTTGCGGACTGGAGGCCTGTGAGCAGCATTGTCCTGCAGGAATGGATATTGGGTCCTTAAATAAATGACTTGGATGTGAATATATGAGATATGGTCAGTGGGTTTACAGAAGACACCAAAATTGGAGGTGTAGTGGACAATGAAGAAGGTTAGTTCAGAATGCAACAGTATCTTGACCAGATGGGCCATTGGAGCGAGGAATGGCAGACTGGGTTCAATTTAGATAAATGCGAGCTGTTGTATTTTGGAAAGGCAAATCAGGGCAGGACTTGTACACTTAATGGTAAAGTCCTTGGGAATGTTGCTGAACATAGAGACCATGGAGTGCAGGTTCATTGTTCCTTGAAAGTAGAGTCACAGGTAGGCAGACTAGTGAAGGTGGTGTTTGGTATGCTTATATTTATTGGTCAAAGCATTGAGTACAGAAGCTGGGACGTCAAATTGTGGTTGGACAGGATATTGATTAAGCCATTTCAGGAATTATGTTTTAAGTTCGAAATTCCCTGTTTTGGAAAGGATGTTGTGAATCTTGAAAGAGTTCAGACAAGATTTACAAAGACTTTGCTAGGGTTGGAGGATTTGGGCTACAGGGAGAGGCTGAATAGGCCAGGGTTAATTTCCCTGGAGAGTCAAAGACTGAGAGGTGACTTCATGGAGATTTATAAAATCATGAAGGGCATGGATAAGGTGAACAGCCAGGGTCTTTTCCCCCCAGTTAGGTGGGTTCAAAATAAGATCACATGGGCTTAAGTTGAGAGGGCAAAGATTAAAAACGGATCTAAGGGGCAAAGTTTTCAAGCTGTGTGTGGTGTATGTGTGGAATGAGCTGCCAGGTGAAGTAGTGGAGGCTGATACAATTACAACATTTGAAAGGCATCCGATTGGGTACATGAATAGGAAGAGTTTCCAATGATATGGACCAATAGCTGGCAAATGGGGCTCCATTTGTTGAGGATTCCTAGTTGGCATGGACAAATTGGACCAAAGGTCTGTTTCTGTGCTGTACATCTCAATGACACTAATAAATGAAAATAAGATGTGTTCCTCTTTTGTGGAGAGCTAGCAGAAGCACAGATAATTGCCCTTGGAGCTGAGAAGGTTAAGCAGTGATTTTGACCAGGTGCAAATTTGTTTCTAGGATATTTAATCTGCAGAGAGAGTGGAATTGTTAACAATGTCACAATTTTAGTAACTATTTTCAGGTAATTGGCAAATAATGTGAATATGTGAACATTATTGTATTCAGTAAGTTCTGAGTATCTGGAACAGTCTGAAAGGCAGCTGGACACAGACTCAGCAGTTATTCATAAACAGATTTGGAATTTTACTTTTTAAGGGAAGATTTGGGGGGGCTATGGGCAAATGGGAAGGGTATTGGGACAGATTTGCAGCATCTCCAGAGGGAGAGTGTACATCCCAAATGGGCTGAATAGCCCCAGACCCTGTGCTCTGTGATACTGCCCCATTGACTGTGAATATTGTAGCTCATCCCAGGGCAGAGAGAGGGAGGATCCCACCACTCACCTCACAATGGGCCCTGATGATCCATGTCAGCGCAGGCCAATAGGGGGCAGAGGGCAGTACTGGAGGACCAGGTCGTACCAGTTTGTCCTCCAACCAGAGTGAATGAGGGCATCCTCAAGGCTGGAACTAAAGAAAGGCACATATCGCAAAGATTTGAGAAACTGGAGGACATGAGATAGGGAGTGTTCTGTGGCTGGTGAGGAATTATATAAATAAGGAAGAGTTGTGAGGCTGGATGAGGCGACAGTGATCGGGAGAGTTGAGGATGGAGGAATTTAGAGTTAGTGAGGATTAGAGTCATAATGTTATACAGCAAGGAAACAGGCCCTGTGGTCCAATCAGTCCATGCCAACCATAATTCCAAACTGAACTAATTGTACCTGCCTCCGCTTGGTCCACATCTATCCAAATATTTCCTATTTATGTACTTATCTGAATGTCTGTTAAATATTGTAATTGTATTCACAGCTACCACTTCCTCTGGAAGTTCATTTCACACGTATAAATTTTTTTTTAAAATCCTCATGTCTTTTCTTAAATCTTTCTAATTTCTTCTCAAAATGAATGCACCCGAGTTTTGAATCCCCCTCTCCCCTGGCTATTCACCTTATCTACACTCTTTCTGATTTTGTAAACCTCCAATAAGGTCACCCCTCAACCTTGTGCACGCCAGTGAAAAAAATTCCCAACCTATCCAGCCTCTCCTTAGAACACAATCCCTCCATTCATGGCAACATGCTGGTAAATCTCTTCTGAACCTGCTCCAATTTAATAATATCCTTCCTATAACAGCAAAACCAGAACTGGACAGAGTATTCCAGAAGAGGCCTCCCCAATGTCCTGTACATCCTCAACATAACGTCCCAACTCCTGTACTCAAAGGTCTGAACAATGAAGGTAAGTGTGCTAAGCACCTTCTTAACCACCCTGTCTACATGTAACACAAACTTCAAAGACATGAAGCCCTCGGTTTCTTTGTTCCCATATCACTACTCAAGGCCCTACTTTTATTGAGTGTAAGTCCTACCCTCGCTTGTTTTGTTAGGATGTTATATTTTGCATTTATTCCAATCCAAAACATTTTTGAGTATAAAGGCAGTAGGAGTATAATTAAGAGGGAAATCAGGAGGCAAAAAAGGGACATGAGATAGCTTTGGCGAATAGGGTTAAGGATAATCCAAAGGGCTTTTGTAAATACATGAAGAACAAAAGGCTAACTAGGGAGAAAATAGAGACCCTCAAAGATCAGCAAGGCAGCTGTGGAGCTGCAGGTGATGGGCGAGATAGGAAACAAGTATTTTGTATTAGTGTTTACTGTGAAGAAGTACATGGGAGATATAGAATGTGGGGAAATAAATGGTGACATCTTGAAAAATGTCCATATTACAGAGGAGGAGGAGGTGCTCAATGAGTGGCTAAGGAGCTGGTGCAGGGGAAAAGGATTCACGTTTTTTGGATCGTTGTGATCTCCTCTGGAGTAGAGTTGACCTGCGTAAGAAGGATGGATTGTACCTGAATTGGAAGGTGTCTAATATCTAGGCAGGGAGACTTGCTGGTGATACTCGGGAGGCATTAAACCAGTGAGGGAGTGGGTGTAAACCCAAGAAGATAGTGAGGAAAGAGATATGTCTGAGGCTGGTACAGTTCAGAAGTCAAATAGTCAAGGCAGGCAAGGGCAAGGCACAGAATGAAGTCGGACTGAGCAGTTGCACTGCATTTACTTCAATGCAAGAGGCCTGACAGGGAAGGCAGATGAGCTCAGGGTATGGTCTTGAACATGGCACTGGGATATTATAGCAATTACAGAGACATCACTCAGGGATGGATAGGACTGGCAGCTTAATGTTCCAGGGTATAGATGTATAGGAAGAATTGAAAGGGGGTCAAGAGAGGAGGGGGTGTGGCATTTTTGATTCGGGATAGCATTATGTTTTTGCTTAGGGAGGATATTCCTGGGAGTATGCCCAGTGAAGTTATTTAGGTGGAACTGGGAAATAAGAAAGGGATGATCACCTTATTGGGGTTTTCTGCATGGATTTCGTCCGGGTGCTCTGGTTTTCTCCCACAGTCCAAAGATGTGCAGGTTGGGTGGATTGTCCAGGTTGAATTGCCCACAGTGTTCAGGGATGTGCAGGTTGGCTAGCCCTGGGAAATGCAATGTTACAGGGGGAGTTTAGGAAGCTCTTCAGGTCAGTATCAGTGTGATGGGCTGAATGACCTGTTTCCACACTGTTGGGAGTCTCTGATAATTCTACTAGTTTTAAAATAGTTACAGAAAATAATATACCAGATCTAAAAGTTAAGGTTCTGAATTGGACAAAGGCCAATTTTGATGGCACAAGGCAAGAACTTTCATCTGGCCCCTCAAGCCTACTCTACCATTCAATAAGGTCAGGGCTGATCTTTTCATGGCCTCCGCTCCACTTTCCTGATCTCTCACCATAACCCTGAATTCTTTTCCTGTTCACAAATCTACCTTTTGCCTTAAAGGCATTCAAGTTGATAACGTCAAATGCTGCACTCGGCAGGGAATTCCACAGACTCACAACCCTTTAGCTGAAGAACCTCCTCCTGAACTCAGTCCTAAATCTGCTCCCCTTTATTTTGAGGTAATGCTCTGTAGTTTGACCCGCCCCCAGTGGAAATAACCTCTCTGCTTTTGTCTTATCTACTCCCTTCATAATTTTATTGTTTCCTATCCAACCTCAATCTCTCCACATACACCAACTCTCAACTCCTGACTCAAACTAGTGACCCTCCTCTGTACTCCCTCCAGTGCCAGTACATCCTTCCTGAAGTAAGGAGACCAAACCTGTACACAGTACTCCAGGTGTGGCCTCACCAGCACCCTGTACTGCTGCAGCATAACCATCCCTCTAGCAATGAAGGACAATATTCCCTTCACTGCCTTAATTACCTGCTGCACCTGCAAACCAACTTCCTGTGATTCATGCACAAGGACACCCAGCTCCCTCTGTACAGCAGCATGGTGCATGTTTTCACCATTTCATCATCCAGTTTGCTGTTAGTCCGACCAAAATGGATGACCTCACATGTCCCAACATTGAACTCCATCTGCCAGATCCTTACCCACTCACGTAACTGATCAGTATCCCTGTGCAGACTTACAGTAGCCTCTGCACACATTGCTCTACCTCATCTTTGTATCAAATGTGAACTCTGACACCGTACACTTGGTCCTCAACTCCAAAACATTTGTGTAAATTGCAAACAGTTGTAGTGCCAACACTAATCCAAACACCCATTTATCCCCATTCTTTATTTTTTGTTGGCTAACCGATCCTGTATCAATGATAATTACCCATAATGCCATGCATCTTTACCTTATTCAGCAGCCTTTTATGTGGCAACTTATCGAATGCCTTCTGGAAATCCAGGTACACCACATCCACCGAGTCCGCCTTGTCCAACGCACTCGTATCCTCAAATAATTCCAGTAAATGCGTTAAATGTGACCTGCCTTTCATGAATCCATGCTTTGTCTGCTCAATGAGACAATTTCTACCCAGATATCTCACCACTACTTCCTTGAGAGGTTCAAGCATTTTCTCCACTACAGAAGTTAAGCTTACGGGTCCTTTTTGAAAAATAGCGGCACCACATTTGCAGCTTCCAGTCTGTCAAAACCATCCCAGAATCCAACAAATTTTAGTGGATTATCACGAGGTCTATTTGTTATTTCCCCCCCCCCCCCCACTCTCTTCTCCCTCTCCCCCCCCCCCCCCCGCCCCAACCATCTCTTTTAGTCTCTGGAATGCATTCCATCAGGGCCAGGAGACCCATCTACCTTTAGGGTGTTATCTTTCCCAACATTACCTCTTTACTGAGAATGATTGCTTCTGTATCCTCATCTGCCATTGCCTCCATAGGTCTGCGACAATGAGAGTATGTAGGCAGTATGTTCCTGTTAAGGCCAAGGCTGGTAGGTGTAAATAATGCTGCCTGACGAAAGAAATTGTGGGCCTGGTCAAGAAAATGAAGGAGGCAAATGGCAGGTACAGAGAGCTGTGTTTGTGTGAATCCCTGGAGGAGTGTAGTGGCAGTAGGAGTATACTCGAGGTAAACCAGGAGGGCGAAAAGGGGACATGAGATAGCTTTAGGAAATAGGTTTAAGGAGAATCCAAAGTGATTGTACAAATACACTAAGGACAAACGAGTAACCAGGCAGAGAATAGGTACCTGCAAAAATCATCAAGGCTGTCTGTGGAACTGCAGGAGGTGAGAGCGATTCTGTATGAGCGGAGAGGTTTTACAAACAAAATGTGCACATCGGAAATACAAATTTGAACGTCCCAGTCTCGTGTTTTCAGTAAACGGGGAATTGCCTCAGTGTGGCTGCAGGCATGAGTGCGCGCCGCCATCTTTATTCGGGGCAAGAATTCACTGGACACGTGCGGAGCCACCAGCTTTGTAGGGAGCAAGGTGCAGCCAGGCGCATGTGCAGCCTGTCTCTGGTACAGAGTAATTGGGCAGGATTTACACAGAGCACATTCAAACTCAGAGAAATGGATGTTTATTTCTGGATTTGTTTCGCCATTCATTTAAATGATTTGGTATCGTAAATGAGTTTGCAGGTCATACAAAATTGGAGGTATTTTCTTTTTAGATTAGATTAGATTAGATTAGATTACAGTGTGGAAACAGGCCCTTCGGCCCAACAAGTCCACACCGACCCGCCGAAGCGAAACCCACCCATACCCCTACATTTACCCCTTACCTAACTCTACGGGCAATTTAGTATGGCCAATTCACCTGACCTGCACATCTTTGGACTGTGGGAGGAAACCGGAGCACCCGGAGGAAACCCACGCAGACACGGGGAGAACGTGCAAACTCCACACAGTCAGTCGCCTGAGGCGGGAATTGAACCCAGGTCTCTGGCGCTGTGAGGCAGCAGTGCTAACCACTGTGCCACCGTGCCGCCCTATTGTGGATAATGAAGAAGGTTACCTCAGATTACAATAAGATATTGATCAGATGGGGTTTAATTTAGATAAATGTGAAGTGCTGCATTTTGGAAAAGGAAATCAGGGCAGGACTTGTACACTGAATGGCAAGGCCCTGGAGACGTTTGCAGAACAAAGAGACCTTGGACTGCAGGTTCATAGTCCTTGCAAGTCAAGTTGCAGGCAGATAGGATGATGAAGAAGGTGTTCAGTATATTTTCCTTTATTGGTTCGAGCATTGAGTATAGGATGTGGGAGGTCATGTTACTGTACAGGACATTTGTAAGGCCACTTTTGGAATAGTGTGTGCAATTCTGGCCTGCCTCCTATCAAAAGGGTGCTGTGCAACTTGAAAGGTTTCAAAAAAGACTTACAAGGATGTTGTTAGGGTTGGAGGATTTGAGCTGTAGGGTAAGGCATAAAAGGCTGGGGCTGTTTTCCCTGGAGTGCCATAGGCTGAGTGGTGATGTTATGGAGATTTATACAATCATGAGGGGCATGAATAGAGTAAATGAACAAGGTGTTTTCCCTGGAGTGGTGGTGTCCAGATGTGGAGGGCATTGCTTTAGGGTGAATGGATAAAATTTCAAAGGGGCCTAAAGGACAACTCTTTCATGCAGTGAGTGGAATGAGCTGCCAGAGGAAGTGGTGGAGACTAGTACAATTAAAACATGTTAAAGACATCTAAATAGACACATGATATGATTAGGAAGCATTTACAGGGATATGGGCCAAGTCCTGGCAAATGGGAATAGATCAGGTTTGGATACCTGGTTGGCATGGATGAGTTAGACCGAAGGGTCTGTGTCGGTGCTATACATCTCTATGACTGTGGGATCATAACAGCTTACACTGTTCTGCTTCATCTCTGGGCTCCCTCATGACCACTTTGTCGATATCTAGCTTCCTCAATCTCGAACAATGGGTGTAATTTTGGTCTGTATAGTATTTTACTATTACTTTTACAGACATTTTTGTAAGTTAATTTTTCACTGCCGCCCAGCCCCTGACCATGTGCTGCTTATTAACTTTTTTTTTGAAAAATCTTTGACAGTCAAGAATTCTTTTTTCCAATAAGCAAGTGTATTTTCCTTCCATTTCTAACTATCAAATTCTGCACCATTTTCATTCCCTGTAATCCGTTTTGCACTCCCTGAAACATCAACTGTGTTTCTCCTTCCACAGATACCAGTGATTAATGCCAAAGCCCTGTTGCCTGTGGAGAGGGTGATGTTTGACTTTCTTGTACAGCTGCAGTTTGTGTGGTGAAGGTGCTCTCAATGTGGTTGGGTAAGAGACATTACAGAGTATTCATTACAGCAACAGTAAAGATCTGAAGATAATGTCCAAATCAAGAA
This sequence comes from Chiloscyllium plagiosum, assembly GCF_037043375.1. NCBI lineage: Eukaryota > Metazoa > Chordata > Chondrichthyes > Orectolobiformes > Hemiscylliidae > Chiloscyllium > Chiloscyllium plagiosum. The sequence continues at coordinate 44,431,839 of NW_028270177.1, forward strand.
CAGTTTGTAGTTTTATTGTCCTGCTTATAATTTCACAAAAATATTATTGAGAACTTTAGACATAAGGCCAGAGAAGGATGATATTAGATTAGATTACTTACGGTGAGGAAACAGGCCCTTCGGCCCAACAAGTCCACACTGACCCGCCGAAGCGCAACCCACCCATACCCCTACATTTACCCCTTACCTAACACTACGGGCAATTTAGCATGGCCAATTCACATGACCTGCACATCTTTGGACTGTGGGAGGAAACCGGAGCACCCGGAGGAAACCCACACAGACACGGGGAGAATGTGCAAACTCCACACAGTCAGTCACCGTGGGTGGCACGGTGGCACAGTTGTGGGTGGCACGGTGGCACAGTGGTTAGCACTGCTGCCTCACAGCGCCAGAGACCCGGGTTCAATTCCCGCCTCAGGCGACTGACTGTGTGGAGTTTGCACGTTCTCCCCGTGTCTGCGTGTGTTTCCTCCGGGTGATCCGGTTTCCTCCCACCATCCAAAAAGATGTGCAGGGTCAGGTGAATTGGCCATACTAAATTGCCTGTAGTGTTAGGTAAGGGGTAAATGTAGGGGTATGGGTTGGTTTCGCTTCGGCGGGTCGGGTGTGGACTTGTTTGGCCGAAGGGCCTGTTTCTACACTGTAATCTACTCTAATCTAATCTAATCTAATCTAAAATCTAAAAAACCATGCCTTCTTTTGTGGAAGAGGCAGAGCAAGCGACTGAGGTAAATGAGGGAATATTTTGGGTACTGAAATCATAACTCTATTAGTTTCATAATGGTTATGGAAAAGAATAAGGCTTTTTTTTTAATTGGAGTACCATGAATGTTAATGGCATGGGACAAGGACTTATCAAGTTTGGTTGGAGTAGACTGTTAGCAGGTAAAACGATGTCTGACAAGTGGGAGGCGTTCAACAGTGTGACGACGGGAGTTGAGAGGCATTAAGTTCCTGTTGGAGTGAAGGGTAATGCTGGTAAGATTAAGGAGCAATGGTCAAGTACAGTTATTGAGCTTTTATTCAAGAATCAAAGAAAAGCTTACTTTAGATCTGGTCAACTTTATTCAATTAATCTCGTAGTCAATATAAAGAGTGTGGGGCATTATTTCGAGAGAAATCAGGAAAGCAAGAAGGAGATATGACAGAGCATGGGCAGATAACGTTAAGGATAATCCAAAGACATTGTGAAACTACATTAACAGCAAGAGAGTAAGGCCTCTCAAAGACCATGAAGGATATCGATGTTTTGATACCAGGAGATTGGTATTAAAATCATCCCATTCCTGGTGCATCAGACAGCAGTAAACACACACTATTGCCTGCACCTCACACTGAACTCTATCTGATTTTTGTCAGTCTACTGACCCATTTCATTAAGATCCTTTTGTATTCGTAGAAGCCCTTCTTCACTGTCCACTATGCCACCAGTTTTGGTGTCTCCACAAACTTACAATCCCTGCCTTTGATAGTTTCACGTAAGTCATTTACATAAGTGACAAACAATGAAAACCCATAACCAACCTCTATGAAACACTGCTGGGCACAAGCATCCAGTCCAAAAAGCAACTGCCCACCATTACTCTCTATCTCCCGCCATTGCAACAATTGAAAGTGCTGGAGAGACACCCAGCAGTTCAGGCAGTATCGGAGCAGAGAAAAATGACATTAACTCTTTTTGAGTCCAACATAACTTGTTCAGAAAAGGTTCATCAAGACTTGATACGTTAACTCTGTATCTCTGCCCAGATCCTGCGTCATCTGTTGCATTTCTCCATCATTTTGCATTTGTATTTCAGATTTCCACTATCTCTTATATTTTGCTTTTTCTTGATTGGTCTGGATGTTGACCCCAGTTATATTTGGACATTATGCTCCATTCCTGTTCCAATTAGCTGTACTTGTGCCAGTGACACATGTATTACACTGTAGTCTGTTTCTTCTTTAAGCTCTGAAAATAAATGCGCGGATCTCATCAGTGATTTTGATGTAAAAGGCCTTTTAGAGACAGCTACACTTGATGTAACAATAGGAATAGTTTGTTAATTATGACATTGTCTGTGCGTTTTATGTCTAAACATGTCTCCTCAGTCTCTGAACATTTTCAATACATTTCTCTGAATAATTTCAGCAAAGATGGTTGCCATGCAGCCCATCATCTCTGTACCCGCTCGGTATGAGCTGTATCCTTACTCTTACTCTGCTGTAACTCACTGCGACCCAACACATTTTGTTATCTGTGTCTGTTTTTATTTCTGAATATCCCGTTCCGATATAAACAATCTTAACAACCTGTATAACCTGTGATTAAACAGTTGTGGTTCTGTTCACCGAGCTGGGAATTTGTGTTGCAGATGTTTCGTCCCCTGTCTAGTTGACATCATCAGTGCTTGGGAGCCTCCTGTGAAGCGCTTCTGTGATCTTTCCTCTGGCATTTATTGTGTTTTTTTTCCACTATAAATGCCGGAGGAAGCATCACAGAAGCGCTTCACAGGAAGCTCCCAAGCAAGGCAGGGACGAAACATCTGCAACACAAATTCCCAGCTCAGCGAACAGAAACACAACAACGAGCACCCGAGCTACAAATCTTCTCTCAAACATTGAACAGTCTGTATATAAGATATAATTCTGCACATCACGTTTAAAATTGTCCTGTTCTATTCACATTGTTGTTCAGCATTCCATGTAACAAAGGTCATCTGTTATCTTGCTCTGCATTGCATTTCATCCCATTTGTCATATTCAGTGATGGCTGAATACTCGTGACTGGGAAATATTACTGTACTCCCCTCAGGTCTCCTCAGTCACTGGCCGCAGCCCTTTCTGTCTCATAGCCATTATCATATTCATTCTGTCACTGACTCATTAAATCATGACTGTTAATTATCAAGGTTATTGTACATTGTTATGGACCAGGCCCGACCCCTCAAAATATTCCTAAGCACGTTGCCCAGACCATAATGTTGCCATTTGTTGAAGTTAAGTGTATAGTGGATATTAGCTGGTTCGACTGCCGACTTTTAAATAAACAGAATTTGTTTACAAAAATAGGGAATGAAACACAACGAACTGAAAATACTATAGTGAATAATTCATCCTATCCAAAATAGACAGGCAATCTCCAATTAATGATGCTGATCCAAATTACTTACAACAATCCCAATAAACAAACCCCTGAGCACAAAGAGTAAAACTTACACAAAAATGAAGCTTACGAAGTCAGAGGGCTGAAGGAGGAGGAGAATGTCCAGTTTCAAGTGAGCCTGACTCAACTAACCCTCGAACTGAAGTGACCCATGCAGCCGGAGACCCTTTGACTACACCAGTTTTCTTTAAAGACTTGAAAACCTTCTTTCTGAAGCATTATCTGTTAGGTAAATAAACAAAAGACCCCAATGAAGCATTCAAAATTGAGACATGTTGGAACCTTGGATCATGTAGAACCTCTCCGAAAACAATTCAAAGACAACATAACCTTGTGTGACAGCTCCACAGACATATAATTGAATCATGAATATCCAAAGATGGCTTCGGTTTTCAAAACTCCCAAAATAGTGGTTTGTACTTTAAAATGCTCATGTACATTTATTTACCATAAACATGCAAATGTGCACAACTACATCCGGATTCAGCGTGTGATACTCCCATTATTGAGTGCCTCCATTTGATACTCAAGTCTCAACAATTCATTGGCAATCATATTTTGAAGACCTGCCCCGTGCACAGTTTTCTAATTGAATGGCTTGAACAACAGGCTCCAGCTTAACAGTTCAGCATTTTTATCCTTAAATTTATCCAAAAGAATTCTCAGATACGTTGCTGGTAATATAAACACTGAAATATTGTATTGTCAGCACAAAGTTTACAGTCTCTTTCTCAACTATTGAATATTTCTGCCAATGAACATTCAACTTCTTGGACAAATAGCCAATAGGTCTTTCTGTCTTGTCATCATCTTCCTGCAAGAGCCCAGCACCAATACCCACATCATTCGCATTTAAAGTCACCTTGAATGGTTTTGCATAATCAGGTGTTTCTGATCTTGGGCAGTGGTTACCACATATTTCAAATGCCGTCAAATGCTTTCTGACAGTCCGCTGCCCACTGAAACAACTTGCCTTTCTATAACAATTCAATGAGTGGAGCAGTCACACTGCGAAAATGAGTCACAAACATTCGATAAAATCCATTCAGTCCCAGGAACTGCTCCTTTTGTCGACGGTGTGGGAAATTCCCAAATTACCTGAATGTTTACATCTCATGGCTCTCTTTATCTATGTCTAATAGCACGCCCAAGGAAGATGACTTTTGCTTTGGCAAATTCACTTTTCGCGATGTTTACCACCAAGCCTGCCTTCCGAAGTCGGTCGAACAAGTCTGATATATGCTGTAAGTTTTCCTTCCGTGAGTCACTAAAATTCACCAGGTCATCAATGTACAGCACATGTTGGATAATCTGGCAATTTATTGAAATGTGTCCAGAACGTTTTTCATACCAAATGTAAATTGCTTGTCCCTCATTTTCAACACAGTTTTCTAACCATGGAATTGTGTATATATCAATGTTTTTAACTACATTGACATTATGATAGTCCACACATAATCGTTGGGTACCATTTGGCTTTAGCAACATGTCTATGGGGATTTCCAGTCACTGTAACGCATGCTGATTATGTCATTTTAGAGCATGCATTCAATTGCCTTCTGAACCTGTGCCAACTTTAGAGAATTATCCCTGTAAGGATGTTGCTTAATCGTAACGACATCTCCTATAGCTAAATTATGCGCAATTAGGTTAGTACTTCCAATTTAATATCTGCATATATTCCTATGTGATAGTAATACCTCTTCCTGGTCATTTCAATTTTCCTCAGGAAAGTAACTCTAATTTATCCCAATTTTAGACAAGAACCTCATTGTTCACTCTATATTAAGGAATGTCTGATTCTGAATCCTCTGAGCTTAGTTCTTCGTTCCGTAATCATTGTCCTCTTGCAATTCTTCCCTGTCACAGTACATTTTGAGCCTATTCACATGACATGCACTGTGAGATTTCTTTCTGTCTGGAGTCCTTATCAAATAGTTGCTCTCACTCCACATCCTTTGTATTTGGTAAGGTCCACTAACCCTTGCTTTTCAAGGTTCACCTATCACTGGAACTAACAGTAATATCTTATCCTGGATAGTAAAATTGCAAATTTTTGATTTCCTGTCTGCTTACTGTTTTATTGCATGCTGCATGACTTTTAAATGCTGTCTAGCCAACTCCCCAGCACTGTTAATCGTTCCCTAAAATATCAGACCTATCCCAAATGTGTGGCCTTTGAATTCTGATTTACTATTTTCTCCTTAATAAATTTTAATGGTCCTCTCACTTAATGCCCAGAAACTAATTCGAATGGACTGAATTTGCTGTGGATTAATTTGATGCATCGGTGATCACATAAAGCACAAATGGGATTCCTTTATCATAATCATCAGGATGACCCTGACCATAAACCCTCAACATGGTCTTTTAATGTTTAATGTCACCTTTCTAGTGGTCCCTGCAATTTTGGATGGTACATAGTCGATTTGAATTGCTTTATTCCTATGATATTATAGTGAGTAATTTGGTTGTGAAGTTTGAACCTTAATCTCACTGTATTTCTATTGGTCATTCGTATCTCTTCAAAAAGATTAATTCCTCTGCAATTCCTTTAGCTATGATATTGCATCTTGGGATGGCCTCTGGAAATCTAGTTGATGCATCCATTATTGTTAACAAATATTATGCCCACTTTATTTGTTTTGAGGTCGGGTCCTAGCCAATCAATGAAGACTCTTGTAAAATGTTCCTCAAATGCTGGAATAGTTAAGAAAGGTGCGGGTTTTATTATCGCTTGTGTTTTTCCAATTACCTGACATGTATGACAAGTCTGGCAAAATTCAACTACATCCTGTTGCAGTCCAGGCCAGTAAAAATGTCTCTGTATTTCATCCTGCGTTTTCTTCACTCCTGACTGACCTCCAGGTGGTAGCTCATGTCCCATCTGCATCACCTCCTTTCTGTACCCCATGGGCAATACGATTTGATGAACCTCTGCCCAATTATCATCTCTTTGAACATGTGATCGTATCCATTTCTTCATTTGGATATCATTTTGAAGGTAATAACACTCGGAGATACATTCAAAATTCCTAACTATGTTACAACTGCCTTTACATTTTTGATACAACTGCCTTTACATTTTATCTTTCCAGTGTAATCAATTAGCTTAGCTGAACTAAAAATATTTGCATTATCACCTATTTGCTCCTGTTTTTTTTCTCAACAATCTGATGGACCAAGTCTCTGTTAATGCCACATAAGTTTCCTTATCTTTACTCTTTGGATCTCTACTGTTTCAACTGGTGACATTGGAAACTTGTTACTCCACAATCAGGAAAGCTTCCATGATAAGACTCTTGCATTGCTTTAGTTGCCTGTATCTCCACTGGCTTTTCAACTAGAGTAGGCAGCACTCCTACTGGTGAATCAGCTATATTTTTCGCAAGGACAAAGTGCATTCCTGGAGCTGAGAGTTTGTCCAATTTTTCTGCGACAATTTCTCCACACCTTTCTGGGCACTCTATCTTCGCTTTACATAATTTTGCACTTTTTGTCTCACGGTGAATTCCCTTTAGCGGTACCTTTTCTGTAAATAGTCCTTTAGGAGCACATATCTCCTTATCCTTCATCATCACAGTCTGAAAGAATACTGTGTCTCTTAATATTGCATTCTCTTTACCTGCCCTATGTGTACAAACTTTCCAATCAGCTGATACACTCTGATGCAGCTTTCTAGCTTCCACTGTGCCTTCTGTTACCACTCCAACAAAACTCCTAGGCCTGCCCTCTTTTCCTGCATCTGTGTTTTTTTTTCCTGAACCGACCAACACATTGATTTCATTTGACCTAATTTGTTGCAGTGAAAACACCAGAGCTTTTTAACTTCTTTGTCTCCTTCAAGTATTTCCTTTTTACCCTGTGATAAGTTATCATTATGATCTTCAACGAGATCTACCTTTCCGTTTCCAAGTGAAGATTTCTCTTTGCCCCAATTTCTATCCCACATGGACTGAAATTGATTCTAGAAGCCAAATCAAGTTTTACAATCATTAATCACTAGACATGCTCACATTCATAAGCAACTTCATGTACATGTATTGCCGTTTTAACTCTCTGCTCTTCCGAATGAGTTTGCACTATGTCAGGCAGGGAAGTTTAGAACTCCTCCACATTCATTGTCTCTCGAAGTGCATAATAACTTTGCTCTCTTTTTAAAGCTCTAATCCATCTATCAAAATTACTTTTTTGATCCTTTCAAACTCAATACGGGGTTGAACAAATTCGGCCTTAGATTTGTCTGTAGGCTTCTGGCACAAGCTCATATGCACTTTTCCCCCTCCTCATACTCCCCATATCCCCCGACTAATAGTGTTGCGAATGCCTCACAAGCTCTACCCACAAATTCTGTTTGGATCAATACAACCCATATGCTCACGGGCCACTGCATTTGTTTAGCTACTTTTTCAAATGAAATAAAAATGTTTTCCATGAATACACCATGCATTTTTTGTTTTTTGTATATCCTGCTCTGTCTCCAGTGGTGCTTTTCCGTGAATATGCCTAAAATGTTTCTGACCAGGCTTTAGACCACCATGGGTTTGCTCATTCTCACGCTGTTCCTCACTAAGCTTGCCTTCAGCTGTCATTGCCATCCTTTTAAGCTGACTTCCATTCTAAGAGTCCATCTCTGAAGCTCAAATGCTGCCTCTTTTTCTTTTTCTCCTGCTAAAGCTATTTGTTTCTTTTCTCTTTTCTCTGCTAAGCCTATTCATTCTCTTTCTTTCTCTTCTGATATTAGTCATTACGCAAACTGCTTCATTTGCGATTGAAGTTTAGTCATCTCTCGATCCTGATAGAGTTTCCAGCAAATTGGAATGGTGAGCTACTGCTGCAAGCATCTCATCTTTCCTCACATTAGGAGATTGCTTCAACTCCAGCTCGTCCACTAATTCCCACAGCTTGGACTTCATGTGCATTTTGTAAAAAAAATCCCAAAGTTAACTCTTCCACCTCCAAAACATACTTGGTGACTGCAAGAGGCATTGCTATCAGAAGCACTGTTTACTCAACCAAATCAACACCCGAAGTAAGAGACACTAACACCTGCCACTCGCCGACTAAATCCCACAAATGGCTCCCAATCTGTTAAGTACCAGGCCCGACCACCCAAAACATTTTTAAGCAGGTAGCCCAGACAAAGACATTGCTATTGGTTGAAGGTTAGTGTACTGTGGATATTCCCGGAGTGAATTAACTGGTTAGAATGCCGAGATTTAAACAAACAAAATGTATTTCCCAAATTACCTAATGAACACAAGGAGCCGAAAATAGAATATCTGAATAACTTATCCTATCCAAACTCGATAAGGTCTCCCGATTTAAGGATGCTGTTACAAATACTTACAAAATCACAAATAAACAAGCCCCTTAGCACAATCAGTAAATCTGATGCAGAAATCTTACAGATTATGAGGTCAGAAGTGCAAAAGAAGGGGGTAGACCATCCAGTTTCAATAGTGACCCTGACTCAACCAAACCCCAACTGTACCAACCTGCCCAGCGAGAGAGCTGACCACATCCTCTTGATTATATAAGTCTTTTTTTAAGTCTTGAAAGCTTTCTGCCTGAGGCATTACCTGCTAAGTATAAATAAAAGGGACCAATGAACATTTCAAAATTCAGGCATATTCTAATCCTGTATCGTTTAAAACCTCTCTGACAAAAAAAAAATCAAGGACAACATAACCTTGTAAAGGGACCAGCTTTGTGACAACATGCCACATTTAGCTTTGGACTGAATTAAAAAAAAATGTTAGTCTAACTGCTTTGAATACAATAAAGTGTATTAAAGTGTCTGAGTTGATATGAAATAGAGCTGACGCGCATTCTGTGTTGAATTTACAAAATTGCCTTATTAGAGCAATGAGAGGAAAGACCAGATAGACCCACACTCGCTGTGTATGGTCAGGGCAAGTATGTCCACTGTAAATCTACTGGCTGGCAACTGGTCTAATCGAAGAGGGATCAGCACGGTAACTACAACTAGATTGTGTTTTTTGGGGGTGGTGGTGGTGGGAGGTTCAGGTGATTATAGCATTGCAAACAGACAACACAGCAGATTCATCTTGCCTGCGATAAGAAAACATCTATAATTCTCCCTCACAACTAACTTCATGAGAATAATTGGTGATGGGAGATGTGACGATTAGCTAGCGATTCCAACATTCAATCCAGTCCACTTGTCACTGTGATCTGAAGATACCACACTGAAAAGAGTTAACTGGATCTGTTTGTTCAGTGACTGTGATTGATGTCAATCTCCATGGACCCTGATCGTGACACTGGATGGTTTCCCTCTTCTATTAGTAATGGGCTTCTTGTAAGGCTTTGTCCCATTGTAGCAGCAGATGCATCACCTCCACATTAACAGGGATGAACAGCTGCAGAGACAGGAAGATAAACATCTAAGAATAGTCTGGAATGTTCCATTAATGGATCAGAATCTGAGAACAGTAGACTGGAATGCTAAAACAATGGACAGGAGTTTATCCGTTGGTCTTTTGTACCTTTCCTGGTCTTGGCTGACATTACCAGATCGGATATTCGGTGTACTGTTGATTATCCAGGCAGGTTACTATCCCTTCCTCGCTATTTTTGGTGTACCTGGTAAGTCTCTCCATCTCTATCCATTTATTAAGCCCATATGTCATGGTAAAACTCATTGCTATTTCTGTTATCTATATCTGGCAAAGACGAAAACTATTGTCTTCAGTTTCAAATGTAACTTCTATTCATTACCCACAAATTTCAGAATCATCCACAACTCCGGCCTGACAAACATCTGAGAATAAGACTGTTCACAATCCAGATGTATCTTTTTGCCCTGAATTCATTTATGTCTGGTATTCTGTCCATCACTAAACCTATCCACGACCTGCTTGATTATACTCCCAGTCCCCATCTTAGCGTCAATGCTGATGTTTGATAAACCATTATCTATGCCTTGGTAAAATTCTGACTTTATGGTTCCAACTCTCCTGTGAGCACTCTTTCAGTTGCAAATATTTCGATAACAACCTTGTTCTTGTCTCTGATGTAACTTCATGACAGGGACACTCTGTCAGAGTAGTAATGTCGCAAGAAATGTAATTCAGAGGCACAGGTTATTACACATAACCTGCCACTGTTTCACATGCTAACACAGATGATGTCAGAACATACATTCGAACACAGGAATTGGAAATAAAAGAGAGTTTAACTCATAACAACCATAACATCACCAGCATTTTAACTATAATTTTATCTATTTCACTGATATGCTTTGGTAAAGAAATCTAGCATTATTACCTGGTCTGACTCAGACCCATAGCAATTTGCTTGGCTCTATACTGCCTGAAAGAATGACATCACAGTAAAGGGCATTTGGTGATGGTCAACAAATGCTGCCCTTGCCAGTGATGTAGGCATCCCATATAATAACAACATTAAATAAAACAAAGAATGATGCTAGAGATCAGAAGCAAAAATAACGAGAAATTGCCAGAGAAACTGAGCAGCACTGGCAGCTTTGGGTCGAGAGAAAAACAGAATTGGCACTTCGAGTCCAATGACCATACATCAAAACTGAACATCGCTGGGAAATAGTGTAATTGATGTTGGTGACAGGGACGCCTGTTGTGAAGGGGAGAAGGAGTGAATTGAATAGATGGAGAATGAGAGAGATAGACAGAATGAAGCAAACAAAGGAGATGTTGATGATCAGCTGGAATGGAAATATAAACGAGATTAACCTTATCTATTTTTCTCCTGTTCCCATATTACTGAAAATCATGCCCATTTCGGGTATACATCAAAGTCCCTGTTTTAAAGTGAGTTATGTCCCTTTGTCTCTCTTCCTTAAGTGTGATCATCTACTTTGATTCATTAATGGGATGCTGGGTCAGTATTTAATTCCCTTTCCTCATTGTCCTTGAGAAGGTGTTGGTGAGCTGCCTTCCTGACCAATGCAGTGCTTGGGCTGTAAGTAGTCGGTGCTGAGGTCCATATAGTTTCATTTCTGTGAGACTTTGTATTGAGTGATATAAATGAGTGGCTGGCATGGCCATTTAAAACTTCAACTGAGAGTTAACCACATTGCTGTGGGTCTGGAGTTACATGTCAGCCCGACCAGGTGAAGATGGTAGATTTCTGAAGGGCATAAAGGTGCCAGGTAGGACAATCAATAATGGCTTCATTGGTTTGTTTGATTCTTAATTCCTGATATTTTATTGAATTTAAATTCCAACATTTGCTGAGCTGGAATTCAAATTTGAGGTCTGGGTCATCGCTTCGTCCCTGGGTTAATATTCCGGAGATAATACAGCCATTGCCTCCTCAGCATCTCCAACGGCAATAGTGATGTTGCTGTTGGTCTGGCTTTGCTTCATAAGGCAACGTAATGATGTGGTAAAACATATCATCCTTCTCATTTTGTATTTATGAGAAGGCGAAATCGTGCGAAGTGCTCTTGGTGAAAAAGAGCTGGATGTCCTTGGTCAGGAGTCACTGACAGAATTCATATGGAGCAGTAATTAATCAGCACAGTAAATGAATGGTGTCCTTCATTACTAAATGATTAAGTCAAAGATTGAAGACACCTCCCTGCAGTTGTAGAGTGTTGTTGAGACAGTAATTGGGGCACTCTGAACAGATTTTCTCTCCTTTATAATGAATGATCTCCTTGCTACAAAAAAACAGTGTAATGGAGTTTCACCAGTCTATTCCTACAGTGGTGGTACCATGAGAAGAGAGTGAAGGGGATGAGTGCTTAATCTGTATCGCTACAAAATAATACAAACTAATTGCATTAAAACTTGAGTTTTATGGACTAACATTCAGTATTTCCAAAACAAAACGTTGATACCGCGTTTTCTGTGATACACGTCTTCACGTTTGTACAAATATATCGACAGGAAACGTTGAGAAGGATATTGGCCAAGTGCAGACATGATATATGGAAGCAGCTGAAACTTGCGGCCAAAGTGGTCATGCTTTAGACATGATATATGGAAGCAGCTGAAACTTGCGGCCAAAGTGGTCATGCTTTAGACATGATATATGGAAGCAGCTGAAACTTCCGGCCAAAGTGGTCATGCTTTAGAATGCACCTGTATAATGAAAGGCGAGCGTCAGCTCTTGTAGCTGCACTAGCTGAGCTGAGCGGAGCAGTTTTCAGTTGAGTCTTGAACTGGGAAGTTCAACAGGGAGCTGTGGGGGCACTCTCTCTCTTTTCTGCCCTTCAACTTCAACCTGCAAACATGTGTTCCATTTATCCTGTTTTTAAAAGGGAGTTTGCTTATTGGGACAGTTGTGTTTATTTGGAACAGCATGATTAAATCTAGCTGGATAGGTTGAGTTCTGTAGGGGTTCCTTATTCTGTTCTTTGTGTTTCATTGTGCAATTTTGTGAATAAAGTTTTTGTCTGTTTTAAAATCTAGTTCACAATCTCCCTATCTTACTCCGGCTAATTGTACACTTACCGAAAAAAATTGCAAAGATATGCTTTGGGCTGCCTGATTAAGAACATTTTAAGTAGTCTAGCCTAGTCCATAACAGATTGGGGGCTCTTTGCAGGATTTTAAGCAGCGAGCGTGAGGTGCTCATATCTTTATTTCGGGTTTTGGTTTGGTTGGGTAAACAAAGCTTGGGATAGCAATGGCTCTTTCCGTCGCCAAGAGTTTTCTGCAAGTGGATGCAGTGATTGGAAGTTTTGAAGAAAATGACTGAGACCAAGTTGAAGCATTAGCAGAGAAGCTGGAATCAGAACTGCCTGCTTCTGAGAGGAAAGGAGAGTTAGTTGCAGCATTAGGTCATCAATTAAACTTGCTGGAGAAACCATCAGAATCCATACAAATGGTAAGAATTCAATTGCAAATGAAGCAGCTTGACTTAGGGGCGAGATGTAGGGAAAGGGCAGCAGAAATGAAAGTTTCAGTTACGATTAAAAGCAGAAGAGAGGAAAAAATAGAGAGCAGCAGCAGAGGAGAAAGAAAGAGATTTTGAAAAGCAAAAACTGACACTTAAAAAGGAGAGTCAGTGTAAAAGGCGGGAGATAAAGACTGGGGGTAGGATTAGCGAGGAAGACAGTGAGCATGAGCAAGCCCAATGTAGTCAGGAGCCTAGCCGAGTTCAAGCATTGCCTAAATTTGATGAGAAGGATGTGGAAGTATTTTTCAACGCTATTGAAAAGGTGGCTAAACAAATGCAGTGGCCAGTGGCAATGTGGGTTTTGTTGATCCAAATGAAATTTGTAAGTAAGGCTGTGAGATATTCTCATCCCTATCAGAGGTGGTATCTGCGGAATATGAGGAGCTGAAAGAAGCCATTTTAACTGAATATGATATTGTACCAGAAGCCTATAGACAATGTTTCAGGTCTCTAACAGGTACCCTGGTCAAACTTACATTGAGTTTGAAAGGATCAAACAGAGTAATTTCGATAGATGGATAAGAGCTTTAAAAATCAAGCAACTTATGTTGCCCTTAGAGAGGTAATTATTTTGGAGGAAGTTGTGTGATCTTATGTGGAAGAGCAGAGAGTGATAACATCAAGGTTAGCAGCTGACGTGGCTAATGATTATGAGCTGGTCCATAAACTCGGTTTGGCTTCCAGAATCAATTTCAGTCCATCAGTAATAGAAATTGAAACAAAGAGGTGTCCTCACATGCAAAGGGAAAAGTAGGTAGCAGTGAAGACCATGAGACTAATTTGCCACAGGGTCCAAAAAGAAACCCTTGAGGGGAACTAAGAAGTTAAAAGACTCCAGCGTTTTCATTCTAATAATGAGCCACACAAAATAAGAGTTGCTGTGCGAGGGAAAAAAAACAGATGTAGGAAAACCAGAGAAGACAGGAAGTTTTTTTGTAACAGTAACAAAAAGCACAAGGGAAGTTAGACAACTGCGTCAGAGTGTACAAGATGGTCAGAGATTGATCAAGGAGGACGTGCCAGATCTGCTTAAAACATCTAAATGCAAGGGTGAAGATTATTCACATAGGCCAGGCGTAATAGGTATGGAGGTTCCAAAATTAAGGGAGACATGATCTTCTCAGTCTGTAATAGTGAGGGATGAGGAGATATGTACTCCTGAGGGACTATTGTCAGAAAACGTGCGGGTAGCAGGAATTCATGGCGAGGCAAAACGTGCTCAGTTATGTAAAGTGAGGCTAGAAAGTCCAGAGAAGAGTGGAGATTGTGTAATAGTAGTACTGGACAAACTCCCAGCTCCAGGAATAAAATTTGTCCTTGCAAAAGCTATAGCTGATTCACCAGTAGGCGTGCTGCCTACTCTAATTCGAAAGCCAGTGGAGAACTGGAGAACGGCTATCCAGGAAGTTTACCTGATTGTGTGATCACAAGATCACAGATGCACAGTTTGAAGCAGGAGAGATCAAAAAGCACAGATCAGGAATCTGACGGAGAGTTATCCGAAACTTTTTTTTGACCAGAAAAGTGGAACAAAGAAGGAGCAAGTAGGAAAACATGCAAGTATTTTTTAGCTCTGCTAAGCTGATCGATTTGCAGCAGAACGATGGGGAATTAAAACAGTCAAAAGGCATTTAGCAAGACAGAGGGTGAATGCATTCCTGTGTTATTACTAAACAAATAATGTCTTCATGCAGATATGGTGATCAGCACACATTGAAGCAGATCAAACGTGGGCAGAAATTCATCAAATTGTTTCGCCTGTTGGGTATAGAAAGGAGGATCTGCGAGTGGCATATGAGCTACCACTTGGAGATCATTTCGGGGTGAGAACAATACTGACGTAGAAATATATTTTCACTGGCCTGGACTACACAAACATGTAGTTGAATTTTGCCAGACGTCTCAAACATGTCACACAGGCAGTAATAAACCCTGGAACTTTATTACCTATTCCAGCATTTGAGAAACCTTTCACAAGAATCTTGATAGATTGCTTAGGTCCCCTACCTCAAGCAAAAAGTTGGAATAACAATTTATTAATGATAATGGATGTGTCGACTAGATGTCCAGAGGCAATCCCATTATGCAGCATCACAGCTAAAAGAGTTGCAGAAAAAATGCAGTTTTTTTTTTACTAGTTACGGACTACCAATAGAGATCCAGACAGATCAAGGATCAAACCTCACATCTGAACTATTCAAGGCGGTGATGGATAACTTGGGAATAAAGCAATTCAAATCTACTGCGTACTATTTGGAATCACAGGGAGCATGAGAGAGATGGCAGCAAACACTGAAGACCATGTTGAGGTTTTATGGTCAGGATTATCCAAAATATTGCGATAAGGTAATTCCTTTTGAACTATTTGTAATCAGAGACGCGTAGAATGAATCGACCAAATTCAGACTATTTGAATTAAGTTTTAGGCATTAAGTAAAAGGACGATTAACATTGGTTAAGGAGAAATTAATAAGTCAGAATTCAAAGACCACCCATTTGGACGATGTGTCAAATTTTAGGGAATGATGCTGTTGTTCTGTTCGCCGAGCTGGAAGTTTTTGTTGCAAACATTCGTCCCCTGTCTAGGTGACATCATCAGTGCTTGGGAGCCTCCTGTGAAGCGCTTCTGTGGTGTTTCCTCCAGCATTTATAGTGGCCTGTCCCTGCCGCTTCCGGTTGTCAGTTTCAGCCGTCCGCTGTAGTGGCCGATATATTGGGTCCAGGTCGATGTGTTTGTTGATGGAGTTTGTGGATGAGTGCCATGCTTCTAGGAATTCCCTGGCTGTCCTTTGTTTGGCTTGCCCTATAATGGTAGTGTTGTTCCAGTCAAATTCATGTTGCTTGTCGTCTGCGTGTGTGGCTACTAGGGATAGCTGGTTGTGTCGTTTCGTGGCTAGTTGATGTTCGTGGATGGGGATCGTTAGCTGTCTTCCTGTTTGTCCTATATAGTGTTTTGTGCAGTCCTTGCATGGGATTTTGTACACTACATTAGTTTTGCTCATGCTGCGTATCGGGTCCTTCGTTCTGGTGAGTTGTTGTCTGAGTGTGGCTGTTGGTTTGTGTGCTTTTATAAGTTCTAGTGGTCGCAGTACTCTGGCTATCATTTCAGAGATGTTCTTGATGTATGGTAGTGTGGATAGTCCTTTGGGTTGCGGCATGTCCTCGTTCCGTTGTCTTTCCCTTAGGCATCTGTTGATCAAATTGCGAGGATATCCATTTTTGGCTAATACCTTGTATAGGTGTTCCTCTTCCTCTTTTTGCAGTTCTGGTGTGCTGCAGTGTGTTGTGGCCCTTTTGAATTGTGTCTTGATGCAACTTCGTTTGTGTGTATTGGGGTGGTTGCTTTCATAGTTCAGGACTTGGTCTGTGTGTGTGGCTTTCCTTAGTGGTGAATTCTCCGTTTGGTGTCTAGGAATGGGAGTTGGTTGTCCTTTTCTTCCTCTCTCGTGAATCGGATTCCTGTGAGTGTGGAGTTGATGATCCGGTGTGTTTTCTCTATTTCCGTGTTTTTAATGATTACAAATGTGTCATCAACGTATCTGACCCAGAGTTTGGGTTGAATTTGTGGTAAGACTGTTTGTTCTAACCTTTGCATTATTGCTTCTGCTATGAGTCCCGAGATCGGTGAGCCCATGGGTGTTCCGTTGATTTGTTCCTATATCTGGTTGTTGAATGTGAAGTGTGTTGTGAGGCACAAGTCCAGTAGTTTAAGTATGCCGTCTTTGTTGATGGGTTCATCGTCCTGTTGTCTGTTATGTCTGTTCAGCAATCATAAGTGGATCAGAAATCATAAATTCGCAATTTTGCAATTGGGAATAAGATATTGGTGTTACTTCCAGTAACACTGAAGCCTTTAAATGCAAGTTTCAGTGTACCTTATCAAATTAGGAAGAAATTGAATGAGGTGAACTACTTGATACGGACTCCAGACTGGAAGAAATCTCACAGAGTGGTGCCATGTGAATATGCTCAAAGGTATTTTGATAGGAAAGGAAAGCAAGAGGAGCAGGTGTTAATGATTACCGTACAGAAGGAAGAACCAAGTTCAGAGGATTCTGAATTGGACATTCCTCAAATCAAAGTGGACAATGAGAAAGTTGTCAAAAATTGGGATAAATTATTCAGTTACCTTCCACATGAGAAGCAAAGTGACCTGAAAGAGTTATTACTATCTCGTGGAGAGATATGTGGAAATAAACTGGGAAGTACGAACATAATTGTGCATGATGTAGATACAGGAGATGCTGTTCTGATTAAGCAACATCCTTATAGGCATGACCCTCCAAAACTGGCACAGGTTCAGATGGAGATAGAGCGCATGCTCCAAGATGGCATAATTGAAGTGAATTACAGTGACTGGAGCTCACGTTTAGTCATGGTGCCAAAGCCAGATGGTACCCAACGGTCATATGTGGACAATCACAAAGTCAACGCTGTTACAAAGACTGATGCATAACCAATTCCATGTTTGTGAGAACTGTGTCGAAAAAGTTGGAGAAGCTACATGAATTTCTAATTTGGACTTGCTCAGAGGCTACTGGCAAGGACCTCTGTCAGAGAGAAAGCAAAGGCAATTTCAGCTTTCGTAATGCCAAATGGACTATGTCAGTTCAAAGTCGTGGCATTTGGCATGAAAAACGATCCAGCCACATTTCAGAGAGTGATAATAATGTCATTGCCGGATTACCCAACTATGTGGTGTACATTGATGACCTGGTGATTTTTAGTCAGTCATGAAAGGAACATTTACAGCCTTTATCAGACTTGTTCAATTGACTTCAGAAGGCAGGCTTAGTGGTAAACCTAGTTAAAAGTGAATTTGTGAAAGCGCAAGTCACGTTCCTGGGTCAATGGCATTTGCCAGCCTAAAAGCTGTGTTAACCACTGCCCCCAGTACTAGCTACACTGTATTATATGAAGCCTTTCAAGGTGGCTATCGATGCCAGTGATGTGGGTGTTGGCCTGGTGTTCCAGAAGGAGGATGACGAGGGAATAGAAAGACCCTTTGGGTATTTTTCTAGGAAGTCGAACAGAAATGTTCAAAAGTGGAGAAAGAGACATTAAGCTTGGTGTTGGCATTACAACATTTCAGTGTTTATGTTACCAACAATGTATCCGAGACACTGGTCACAACCCATTGACGTTTGTGGAAAGATTTAAGGACAGAAATTCCAGACTGTTTAGATGGAGCTTCTTGTTGCAGCCATTCAATTTGACAATTGTGCATGTGACAGATCACAAAAACGTGAAAGCTGACGAGTTATTGAGACTCCAATGAGATATGGAGGCGTTCGGTGGCGGGTATGCGTCGGCCTGAATTTGCATGGGATTGTGCATGTTTGCATGTTAGTATAATGTATATATCTGGGTTTGAAGGGTTAAAAATGCAACCATCTGTTTGTATTGATGTTTTTTTGAGGGGAGGAGATGTCACAAAATACGTCGCTTTTTTCTCTCAAGGCTGTTTCTAGGCTCAGGGAGACTCTGCACTTGATTTTTTTCAGAGAAACAATAAAACGGGGCCAGGCTATAATCAGTCTGGTTTGGTGCAGAGATGAAAATGATTTTCAGAGGCTTTTTGTTTATATGGAAACATGTGAGACTTCAGGCCAAAGTGGTCATTCTTTATAAGTGACCTGTATAATGAACGGGGAGCGGTGAGTTCTTTAGCTGAACTAGCTGTGCTGAGCTGAGCTGAGTAGTTTTCAGTTGAGTCTTGAATTGGGAAGTTTAACAGAGTGCAGTGGGAAAACTCTGTCTCTTTTCTGAACTTAAACTTCAACCTGGAAGCATGTATTCCATTTATACTGTTTTTTTATTGGGAGAGCTGTGTATATTCGGAACAGCATAATTAAGTCGAGCTGAATAGATTGAATTCTGTCAGGACTCTTTATTCTGTTCTTTGTGTTTCATTGTATAATTTTATGAATAAAGTTTTTGTCGATTTTAAAATCTAGTAGTCAACCTAGCTAAATTACTCTGGGTAATTTTCATTATACACTTACAAAAACAAATTGTGAAGTTATGCTCTGGGCTGCCTGCTTTAGAATATTTTGAGTGGTCTAGCCTAGTCCATAACATCTCGGAGATGGAAGATGCCTCCTTGGGACTTTGTACAAACTAAACACTTTCTCTCCGTAACATGTGTGTACCAATAGCAGTGGGACCAGGAAGAACATCATGGAGCAGTCTATCTGTGCAGTCTCTGCTTCATTGGTTTGTCTTGTTGCAGCATTCAATGACATCCTCCTATTTCAGTGTAACAGTTTGGATGGGCTGAATGGTCTCTTCTGTTCATGTGTCTGTGTCTTGACGGACGGAATTACTTCCTCCTGGTCCGAGGGCAGAGGTTCAAGGACTTCAATGGGCAACCCGTAGTGCCTGCCTACTAGCACGTTGTGTTGACTAGATTCTATCTTCCTAAGTTATAGGAGACAAAC
The DNA here is from genome assembly GCF_037043375.1 of Chiloscyllium plagiosum. Lineage (NCBI taxonomy): Eukaryota > Metazoa > Chordata > Chondrichthyes > Orectolobiformes > Hemiscylliidae > Chiloscyllium > Chiloscyllium plagiosum. The sequence continues at coordinate 44,451,339 of NW_028270177.1, forward strand.
AGGAGGCTGGAAGAACAAAACAACCCAGGAAGCATCATGTGGTGGGAAAGTCAACATTTCAGGACTGTTCTTCACCTGTTCTTCAGGACTGCGGGTGGGTTGAGGGAGAGCTGCAAATAAAGGGAAGGGAGTGGTTGGAGTCGGGAGAGCAGCGGGATGGTGAGGTAAGGATACGTGGACACAAGGGGTGGGTGCAACCTGGTTGGGCGATTGGAGGGATTAATCCAGGTGGGAGCCGGATGGCATGGTCGTCAGGTGGAATGGAAGGGTGGGGAATGGGCTGGCAACGAAGAAGGGGCATGGGTAGGGAGGTTATTTCAAATTGGAGAACACGATGCTGTGTCCTCCCGGCTGTAGCCCTGCCAGAAGAAGATAAAGTCTAGATTAGAGTGATGGTGGAAAAGCACAGCAGGTCAGGAAGCACCCGAGGAGCAGGAAAATCGACGTTTCGGGTAAAGGCCGAATTTCTACGCCTTTCTTAAGGCTGCCATTCAAAAGATGTGGATGCAAATCTCATCAGAGTCGTGTTTTAGTTTATGGTTTGAAAGGTGTTCAGACCAGACTCGGCTGCTCATCTGCAAAACCTATAACATTCATGCAGAAACCCAACTGTCTCAAAATGCAACATTTTCCTCTCAGCGATGAATAACTTCGATGTCTATTTATGGTAGAGATCGATAAATATGTGTTAGCCACTTGGCAACACGATGATATGGATACGCTGGAAAAAGACATAAAAGTGCTGTGTGAGCTATGATGGTACCGAATGGCGTGTCGGGGCAGGAGCGGTGTTTAGAATGGCCTACTTCTGCTCCTTTCTGCTTGAGTCTTTTCTGGCCCAGGTTTGTAAACAATCACAACAAGAACAATGTGAATCTACACCAATTAATATTTTCTGTCTCACCTCCACTTCGCTACCCTCCAACCTGGAATAGATAGCTCCTGTTTCAGCTTTAGGTCAGACAGTGGAGGATTCTCACAAGTTCTCTGTCAGGCTGAACATCCCTTCACATAGGTTTCCAAGTGGACACATGGAGCAAGCGATTACATGGATGCTGGAGATTGAGGGACAGATTTCCCTCTTGCTGGGCTGGAATTCTGGCCAAGGTAATGAACGTGAATTTCTGACATTTTGAAACTTACTCTGGATTCTTGCGACTTTACTAATTAAACTAAAATTCAATTTGCCCTTGCATAACATGATTCAATTTTCACTATTTATGAAAATTCATGCCACGTGCCCTTGGCTGTAGTAATGCAGAAGATTGTTGACGTTGTGTACAGTGAGGGTAATTGTGCCGTATGAACATTCCAAAGGATGCTGGTGAAGTACCAGTGAATCGAATTCTCTGACGAATTGATACCGATAGAAGGAAAATCCCAGTGCAGTGGCGACATAACATTGCCTGTGATCAACGCAGGAAGCCACGGTAAACGAACACAGAATTCAATTATGCCTATTTTCACCACATTTTACTATGTCATTTTCCTGAACCTGATGCTCCATAATCGATGATCCATCATCAGTATAACCTCCTCTGCGCTGTGTTTCATTTCAGACCTTCAGCAAAAAAGGAGTAATTGGTTTGAGGGGCCCAGTGGTAAGATCAGTAGCCATTGGTCATCAGTACACGGCAGCTCCAGTGGTGCAATTCGTCAGTTTGATGTAATTGCACGACAGACTGGAAGTGCGTAAGGTGCCAAAGTTGCACATTCGGTTCTCGCCAGGTCTTGGTTTTACTGAGAGTGACCAGAGATGATTGCAACTTCAAGCTGAAGAACAGTTCCAACACCGAATATTACACCACAATAAAGTTCATTTTGGACCTAACGTTACACCGACCCGTGATACCACACTGACTAGTATTTTACCATCATAATCCGCAAGTTTATACAATGACCATTTCATTGCCCTGCAAGTTGCTGAGTCTACGAGTGTTGAAGGCAAGGCGTTTATGAATGTCAATTTTGTTTATTCTAATAGGTTGCATCTCAATATTCACTTCGACAACATTGTCTTTTTCATTTTTGATATGATAAAAAAAATCCATTCAGCGTCTCTGCTATCCTTGGACCCCGCTGACAACTTCGTACTTCTGTTCTTGACAGGCCATAATCATATCCTAGACATTCTTTTATTCTTGAACTATCAATTGAAAGCTTCAGGATTCTCCCTGCCAGACCAAGACTTCTCATGCATCCTCTTCGCTCAAAGTAGCTCTCTCTTTAGGCCCTGCCTGGTTAGCTTTTAATTCCCAAGCGTCCTACCTCAGCCTTCATATCTCATGTTTACATATGCCTCCTTCTCCTTCTTCTCAAGAGATTCAACTTTTTCAGTAAACCCAGCTCCCTGTGTCGACCTCATATTCCCTGCATGACGCATACATACTTACCAAGGACATGCAGTAGCTTTTCCCCAAACAAGCTCCATATTTCAGGTGTGCACAACCCTTGAAGTTACTTTCCACATGCGGTGCATCTTAAATCTTGCCTCATCGAATCATAATGGTCTTTCTCCCCGCGATACCTCATGCTCTGCAATAAATACCTATTCCTATCCATCACTAAATAGACATAACCGAATTGTGGTCACTATCAACAAAGTGCTCACTTACCTCCAAAGAGAATAGCTGGCTGAGTTCATTACCCATAAGCAAATCCAATGTGGCTTTGCTTCTTGTTGGCCTGTCTACATGCTGCGTCAGGAAACCCTCCTGCATACATTGGACAAAAACTGACCGGTCCGAGGTGCTGAACCGATAACATTTCCAATCAATATTTGGAAAGTTAAAGATCCCCATAACAACTACCCTGTCACTTTTGTTCCTATCCAGAATCATCTTTGCAATCTTTTCCTCCATATATCTAGAACATTTTTGTGGTGACCTCTACATTCCTGATTCTAATCTCAGTGCATTCTACCTCAGCAGATTCAGTCGCGTCCTCACCAATATCCTTTTTGCTACCAAAACACTGTCCTTGTCGAATAATGCCACATCTCCCCCTCTGAAACGACCCTCCTGTTCTGACTGAAAAATCGAAACTGAGGTACCAGGAACAACCATTCTCTTCAGTCCTCCGTTCATGTCTCTGAAATGGTCACAACATCGAAGTCCCAGGTAACAACACATGGCACCTACCCTATCCCAGATGCTTCCGGCGTTGAAGCAAACACACTTCAAGCCACCTTTATCCTTGCCAGTACACTCTTGTAAACCTGAAACCCTATTTATGACAAAACCACTCAAAACCACCTGCAAACTAGAGCTACAATTCAGCTTCCCACTCCGCGGCTGAATTCGTTCAAACCGTCATGAAGAGCTTTGGCAAATTATCCCCTCAGGGTATTGGTACTCTTCTAGTTCGGGTGAAGACCATCCTGTTTGTAAAGGTTCATCGACTCCAGTATGAGCCCCAACTATCCAGGTATCGGAATCTCTCCTTCCTGCACCATCCTTGCAACGACATTTTCAAATACTCTCTCCCAACACTTCACCTCACTACGACGTAGAATGGGCAACAAATCAGAGAGAACTCTGTTCTAGATTTAAGATGTCACCCTCGATCCCTGAAATTCTGCCATACATCCACATCACTTTTATTACCGATGTTGTTGGTGCATATGTGGACAATGACTTGGGATTGCCCACCCTCTCCCTTAAGGATCCTGAAAACACGATGGGAGACATCACAAACCCTGGTAGCTGGGAGACAACACAGCAATCATGAGTCTGCCCTATATCCACAGAATCTCAATCTGTTCCCATCGATATGGAGTCCCCAATAACAAATGCTCTCCTCCTCTCTCCCACGCCTTTCTGAGAAAAAGGGGCAAACTCTGTGCCAAAGACCTATAACCAATGTCTTTCCCCTCGTAAGTCATCCCGCCCAAAAATAACAAATATGGCATGCATGTTACTGAGGGGCATGGCCACAGCAGATGCCTGCACTGTCTGCCTGTTAGCGTTTCGGCTCCCGACTGTATCCCATCTATCTATTTCTTGTACCTGAAGTGTTACTGCCTCACTATAACTTCGCTCAATTCCACTCAGACTCCAAATGATCTGACATCAAGCCACAGTTCCCGAAAGCAGTTGCCGAGGAGCTGGAGTTGGGTGCACGTCCCGCAGATGTGGATATCTGGGACATTATTGAAGACCCTTACCTCTCACATTCTACAGAAAGAAATTTCAAATGTCCGGCAATCCATTCCTAATATTGTCTACATACACACTCTCACATATATATATATGTGTGTGTGTGTATATATATATATACATATATATGCGAACATATATACATGTATATAATAAAAATGTGTGTGCACTTGCATGTATGCGTGTGCGCATATATATTTAAAAGTTGCAAAAGAAAGTTGATTGAAACGGCATTTATTTTTTTAAATGATTTTGTGGAATATTCTGTCGTTGGGAAATACCTCAGTTACTTCCAACCAGCAGAAATACTCCCTGAGGAAATATCCATCTCTCAATAGAGATACAGAGGACACGTTTGAAGATGTTGACGTTTCTCATATCGCTGATCCTGTACTGTGTTAAATTCTGGAAAGGATGTTTAGTTCGTTTCATGTTACTTATTTTGTTGCAACCTCGCACAGGCCATTAAAACAATCCAAAAATTATCAGATTTATCTCATTGGACAATGTTGTCAGCAAAACTGGAACTGAAATGATGAAGATGTTTGAAGTACTGCTTTAAAGATTATAGGATTCAAACAGGAACATTTTTCGAGTCTTGTCACTGGATATTCTGGGAGGAGAGGGTGAGACGCAAATGGTCTCACTCCCTTCTCTGTGATTGCAGCCAAATTACCAAGGCAAAAGATGAAAAGAAAATGGTGCATTCCATCGACAGGTCAGTTCCCACTCACTATAGTGCAATTTCGCTTTGATTGTCGCCATGTATAAAGGGTTAGGTGAGTGGGGAGATCGGGATTCTGGTGGTAAACTGAGACATTGCGATAATTAATCCCACACTGTTGGCATCACTTTATATCTTAAACCAATTATACAGCGGACTGAGCTTACCGACTTCTCTTTAATGCTGAGCTAACAGAAACAGCTCAGTTCTTTTACAATTTATGGAAGTTTACGTAGAACAAGCTGCTAAACATTTCTTCACAACCAGCACTTTCTACACTTAGCCGTACTCAGTTGGAGATGATATGTGGTCTATTTCCAATTAACGTTAACCAATTAGAAATTGTGTACCTAACGCTTACCCGGCCCGGCCGACCAGACTCCAGGTCTTGGTGAAATTCACTCATTATGTTTCTGCACGCATTTTTACAAATACTTTAGAATCAGCTTCTGTCACATTTTTCCTGAAAAATAATCATTTTCGATTTCAATTACTGTAGAATGAAAAAAAGTGCTCCAAACTTTTCCTTATCATTCATCGCTGGTTTTGAAGTTCCAAAGTCCAGTTATAGATCCATCTGAATGAAGGATTTTCCCTCCTGTTTACTCTCAGCAAATTCACATCATCAGGGAAACTTCCATATGGACGCAACTCAGTTTTACCTGGTTTCACGCCACATGATCTATTCATCTGTTCCACCATCCCATGAAACCCCGCCTTGTCTTTTCTAATGGCGTTATGCCCAGTACTTCGTTGGCTTCCTTTCCATTCTTCCTGACGTCTTTTGATTCCAGTCATCGTCATCCATGTCTTTTATCATCTCTTTTATATCCCAGGGAAGTCCAACTTGAGAAAGAATGCTGTTCCAATGCAACACATGAAAACCCGCTCGAATGGTGTATACTGTCATTACCAGTATAGGGAAGATGGGAGCTAGTGCAGTCACAGGTGTATCGGTTGTTTGTCACACAATGGATCAACCACTGACTGGGAAATGACTGTTTTTCTTCACTTTTCTCCCCTCTCTGAACATGTTCCAAAACAACACAGTAAGGTATCATAGAATGCCGACAGTTAAGAAACTGGAATTTGATGCAACAAATTCACACCGATCCTCCAGGGATTAACCCTCACAGAACAATTCCTTACCCTATTACTCTTCATTTGTTCCTGAATAAGGCACCTTACTGACAGTCGACCCATTTGGATTCATGCCATATCTCAGGCTCTGTGAGGCAGCAGTGCTAACCAGTGAGCCACCTTGCGGCCCTGCAGCAATATTTCAAGGCACATGCGGGCGCGTGTAAAATGCGTTTCCTGTCAAATATGCTCCGATTTTGTTGTCCTTATTAGGAACAATAATCCTGCTTCCCTGACCAGGCATTGAAACCAAACCACAGCGGTGATAGTGCTGAATTGTAACCACTAGCTGACATTTAGGACGGCAGGTGCAATTGCATCTTCTCTTAACAGCATAGTATTTTTTCCAGCGATGAGACGTTTCTTCCAAAATACTATTCGTGTCACCGAGCTTTTACAGCACAGAGTAATGCATTATGTCAATGCCAGTCCATCAAACATCCATCCATTCTCATTTCCAGCTTCCAGTAGCCCGCAGCCTGAATTCTGAAGTGTTCATCTCAAAGAGACGTTCCCTGCAAAGGTTTAATCTTAAATGAAGAAGCGAATGAGACTGAAGTCAGATTCCATTAAATTTGATCATGAGCTGCGGGAGAACTGAACCGCATTTTCAACCAAAGAGGGAAATATACAGACACATCTTGTGAGAATGACAAAGGCCTTAGGAGAGGCCAACATTCAGAAAATGGGGAATTGAACTGTTTGCCTCTTCTTTCTTCACTTCGGGCTTTAAAACCCGATTCTGTTTGCATAAGCAAAGGGGTAAACCGGCAGGCGACTGTCCTTCGAGGACTGGCACAGTCGGGAATAATTGGTACATGCTAATTGTTGAATTCTCCACCTGTTGAGGTAGCCTGGCTAGCTGTGCTCTTCCAGCCTCCTACCTGTTTCATTTGGATTCCAGCAGATTCCTGCCTCGACGTAAGGAATGGAAGCATTCAGCCGCTTCGCTGTACGTTTTCCTCCCCCACTATTTCACTGTTGCTTTACTGCTTCGACTGTATCACGTTGTTCTTCCGGCTAAACTAGGGCATTCTTGGCATCAGATGTTTGTCGTCCTTATGTTCCTCGAAGTAGAAACACAGATGGGGATTTCAAAAGTCAAGCAGATGAGGGAAAATCACTTCACGATGTTCCCTCAGAAATAATTCCAAGCAACACGGAAAATGCTTCTGTGAATGTTTGTTGTAACAGTTGTAAACACATTTAGCAAGGCGCAAGTAAGATTCGAATACACGACCAAAGATTGATAAGACCAATGGTCTAGCCTCTGAGCTATGGAGCCACCGGCAAAGAAAGCGTTTTTTTCTAACAGAAAATGATGAACTCTAGCACAGCAAATTCCGTCGTCCGAGGTTCGTGATGCAAGCTTCGTTTTCTGTTTTAAAATACGACTTGAAACCCATTTCTTTGATCACTTGTTTGACATGACACTTTGTCAGCTTCCCAATATCTCATAATGTGACTGGGATCAAAATTTGTTTAAACTCCCTCCAGAGGAACAGCTTTGAAGTTTCCATTATGTGAAAGGCACGATGTAGTATTGATATCAATTAATTACCCTTAATTTCAACAAAGATTACAGCTTTTCTTCTTCCGTTGTTGACTAATTCGTTTCCTATAGCATTGTGCAATTTACGTAGTGAAGAGATTTCACAATTTATGACCTTGGTAGATGAAGTTTAGGCACCAAACGTGGAACAGTTCAAATCGAACATACTCCGGAGATTGGAATTCCAGGCTATGCAGGTATCTGAGAGTGCGTTTTAAAACAAAATCTTGGGTATCGTGTTCACTGGCTGGGTTGGCATTTATTGAACAACACTAATTGTTCTTGAGTGGGCTGGAGGACATGACAGTGATAGACAGAGCGAAGACAGTCAAGAGATTTGCAGAAATGTTAAAAAAAGGTTGAATTCAGCTGCCCGGTAATGGGTGAACAACCCTTGTTGTTAATACTCCCACGTGCAGCAGAGTTGTTGAAAGATCTCAGGACTACATCTTTGGGTGAATAACCCGCAATCCCTGCCCTTCCAGCATGTGGGAGCCCGTGTGGAAAGATAAAGCTGCGAAGGCCGCAGTGCACGTTTGGGAAAATGTGCAGTGGTAAAAGTATCATTCAGGTCAGGAACAATGGAACACTGAACAGAACGCAAGTGCACCCTTGAATAGTGGCAGAGGGAGTTAGGCCAGAGCAGAGGGGGAATTTGAGAGGACGGATGGAAGTGTGTTACCACCATTTAATCCAAACGAATGGATGAGAGTTTGAGCTGCAGAAGAGCGGAGACGTGGAAGAGTTAATGATGTTAATGAGGTGCGAGTAGGCTGACATGGTGACGATGGCGATATGTGGTTGAAAGCACAAAACGCGGTGAAGGATGTCACTATGGTTACGACGTGACTCGTTCAGACTCAGACAGTTGCGAGGGAGAAGGTTGAGTCAGTGGCGAGGCATTTTCTCTTCGCACATGGTCAATGATGCTTTCCAGCTCATCTCATCCATTTGCCGCAACTCCACTCTCAAAACCCATCCCTCAGACAAGGACAGAGCTCCCTTATTCATCACTTTAAATTCCAGCAACCTCCGCAGACATCATGCCATTCTCCGACATTTCCACCACCTGAAAATGAACCCCACCACCTAAGATGTGTTTCCCTCCCCACCCCTATCCGCTTTCTATAAAGATCATTCCCTCTGCGACTCCCTTGTCAAGTGCACCCCCCTCACCAAACCACCCTCCCCTCCCGCCCCATTCTCATTCCAACACGGGATTTGCAAAACCTCCACCCACACCTCCACTCTGTCGCAGGCCCCAAAGGAGCCTTCCACATCCATTAGAGTTTTACCTGCACTTCCACACATGTCATTGAATGTATCCGTTGCTCCTGATGCAGTCTACCTATTCAAAGTTTGTGCGAAGATTTGTAGCTCGGGTGCTCGTTGTTGTGGCTCTGTTCGCCTAGCTGGAAGTTTTTGTTGCAAACGTTTCGTCCCCTGGCTAGGCGACATCATCAGTGCTTGAGATCCTCCTGCGAAGCGCTTCTTTGATGTTTCCTCCGGTGTTTATAGTGGTCTGTCCCTGCCGCTTCCGGTTGTCAGTTTCAGCTGTCCGCTGTAGTGGTTGGTATATTGGGTCCAGGTCGATAGTAGTGTTGTCCCAGTCGAATTCATGAGCAAAACTAATGTAGTGTACAAAATACCATGCAAGGACTGCACAAAACACTACATAGGACAAACAGGAAGACAGCTAACAATCCGCATACATGAACATCAACTAGCCACGAAACGACACGACCAGCTATCCTTAGTAGCCACACACGCAGACAACAAGCAACATGAATTCGACTGGGACAACACTACTATCATAGGGCAAGCCAGACAGAGAACAGCCAGGGAATTCCTAGAGGCATGGCATTCATCCACAAACTCCATCAACAAACACATCGACCTGGACCCAATATATCAACCACTACAGCGGACAGCTGAAACTGACAACCGGAAGCAGCAGGGACAGACCACTATAAACACCGGAGGAAACATCAAAGAAGCGCTTCGCAGGAGGCTCCCAAGCACTGATGATGTCGCCTAGCCAGGGGACGAAACGTTTGATACAAAAACTTCCAGCTCGGCGAACAGAACCACAACAACAGTCTACCTATATTGTGGAAACAGAAGACCTAATTACAGTTCGCTTCAGAAAACACCCCCGGACACCCGTAACAAACAACATCACTGACCCGTGGCCGAACACTGCAACTGTCCCTCCCAATCAGCCAAGTTCATGCAGGTCCTGGGCTTCCATCGCTCTCATGAACTGTCCTATGTATCAATCTTCCTTCCCACCTATCCGCTCCGCACTGCTCTGCGACCAATCACCACCACCCACCTCCATCCACCTATCACACTCTCAGCTACCTTGTCCCAGCACCATCCACACCAATTTGTCTCTCTACCCCCTCGGTTTACAAGTTTATTTCCTGATGATGGCTCTTGCCCGAAACGTCGATTCTCCTACTCCTTGAATGCTGCCTGCCCTGCTGTGCTTTTCCAGCAGCACACTTTCGACTCAGGAGCGACGCAGAGGATTTTGATTTCGGGACTGAAGACAGAGATCTCAGCTTTGCCATGATGCAATTGTGAGAAATGTCTGCTCCAACAGAACTGCATGTCAGACAAGGCAGGACAGCGTTTGACCTGGAAGGAACAGGGAGGTGATCGTGTTTATATCCACCTGCAGATCTATTTTTTCTCTGTGGTGGATGCAGTGTGCATGAACGATTCTTACGAAATTCTGGTCACATTCTAAGTGTCGAAAATCCCTCACCCGCAGACCATATCTTAGAAAGTATCCAGAGTCTTGTGAACGTTGCTTTCCCACTCTCATTTTTGGATAACACCAATTTCGCAGGATATTAGAAGGGGAAGATTTACAAACCAATCTCTCCGCCGGGATCTGGTAAAGTCGCACATTTTATCACAAGTAGAACTTGATCAGATAGAGAACATGAAAGGAAAAAAAACCCTCTGGTTACAGTGAGAGAGAAATCGTTCTCTTATTGTGTGTGTGGACAATGGTTCTACCCATCCTCAGAGCTCACAAACCACAAATGCAGTCATACTAAGGAAAGTCTATGGAAATGTGCGTATTCATTTCCTTGTCTGAGCTGAATTCCCATGGAGGCAACGATTCCAGGAAAAAGCGATTCACCTGCTCAGAGTGTGGAAAGGGATTCACTCTGTCTCTGACCTGCTGCAGCACCTGCTCGTTCAAAATGAGGAGAAACCATTTTAATGTCTGGACTGCCGAAAATGCTTCAAAACGTCCAGCACAACGCTCATACTAATTAGAAACCTTTCATCTCGCCAGACATTGGAAAATGTTATCAAAACTCTGTGTGCTTCATCTCTGAGAAATATGCTCACATGAATGAGAGACCTTTAAGAGTTCTGGAGACGTGACGTCTGATCTACGTGCTCACCCGGAAGGAAAGACATCTTTGTTTCCAAATCGATGTGACCTGCAGTAAAAGTCCGAGTGACCGGATGGGTCATCACGTTTCTCACAATATTAACGTGTCTTTCTAAATGCCCTGACTGCAGGAAGTGCTGCACAAGTTCCTGGAGACGAACGTGTCATCAACGTGTTCACACTGTGGAAAGACATTATTCACTCTAAAAGTTTCCCGGGGCAGTTTATCATTAACATCTTCACATTGAAGAGAGACCTGTCAAATGTATAGTCTGTGGGATGTGCTTAACAGTCTCTGTAGACCTGATGTCCCTTCCACATTTTCACAATGTGAGAGACGTTTCAAGTGTAGTTATTCTAGGAATCTAAGGTTATTCTAGTTATTCTAGGAATTTAAAATCTTAGAATTGTAAGGGATAGGATTTATGAACATCTGGATATGAATAATGTGATCAAAGATAGTCAGCATGGTTTTGTGAAGGGCAGGTCGTGCCTCACAAACCTTATTGAATTCTTTGAGAAGGTGACTAAGGAGGTGGACGAGGGAAAAACGGTAGATGTGGTGTATATGGATTTTAGTAAGGCGTTTGATAAGGTTCCCCATGGTAGACTACTGCAAAAAATACGGAGGTATGGCATTGAGGGTGAGTTGGAGGTTTGGATTAGGAGTTGGCTGGCTGGAAGAAGGCAGAGGGTAGTAGTTGATGGCAAAGGTTCATCTTGGAATGCCATCACTAGCAGTGTTCCACAAGGATCTGTTTTGGGACCATTGCTGTTTGTCATTTTTATAAATGACCTGGAGGAGGGGTTAGAAGGTTGGGTGAGCAAGTTTGCGGATGATACGAAAGTTGGAGGAGTTGTAGACAGTGAGGAAGGATGTGGCAGGTTACAGCGGGATATAAATAAGCTGCAGAACTGGGCAGAAAGGTGGCAAATGGAGTTCAATGTAGCTAAGTGTGAGGTGATTCACTTTGGTAAGAGTAACAAAAAGATGGGGTACTGGGCTAATGGTCGGATACTTGGTAGTGTGGATGAGCAGAGGGATCTTGGTGTCCATGTACACAGATCTTTGAAAGTTGCCACCCAGGTAAATAGTGCGGTGAAGAAAGCATATGGCGTACTGGCTTTTATTGGTAGAGGAATTGAGTTCTGGAGTACTGAGGTCATGTTGCAGTTGTATAAGACTCTGGTGCGGCCGCATCTGGAGTATTGTGTGCAGTTTTGGTCGCCATACTATAGGAAGGATGTGGAGGCACTGGAACGGGTGCAGAGAAGGTTTACCAGGATGTTGCCTGGTATGGTAGAACGATCGTATGAGGAAAGGCTGAGGCACTTGGGGTTGTTTTCATTGGAGAAAAGAAGGTTTAGGGGTGACTTGATAGAGGTGTACAAGATGATTAGGGGTATAGATAGGGTCGACAGTGAGAATCTTTTTCCACGTATGGCGTCAGCTATTACAAGGGGGCATAGCTTTAAATTAAGGGGGGGGGGGGGTAGGTATAGGACAGATGTTAGGGGTAGGTACTTTACTCAGCGAGTCGTGAGTTCATGGAATGCCCTGCCAGTAGCAGTGGTAGACTCTCCCTCATTATGGGCATTTAAGCCGGCATTGGATAGGCATATGGAGGATAGTGGGCTAATGTAGGTTAGGTGGGCTTGGATCGGCGCAACATCGAGGGCCGAAGGGCCTGTACTGTGCTGTATTCTTCTATGTTCTATGAATAGGTTCAAGCGTTCATCTCAACTCTCAGTACACCAGCAAGTTTGCAGTGGGCAGAAAGCATTTACTTGCTCCATGTGAGAAACACAGTTAGCTCACTCATCGACCCTGCTAAGACAAAAGAGGGATCCCACTAAGGGAAAGAATTCACTCACTCATCGACCCTGCTGAGACAGTGCAGAGCTTACATATCTCAACAGCGATTTAACCTTGTTGTTCATCATATTCAGATCTGAAAGCAAAGTTTTGATATTCTGGATAAAAATCAAATAAATCAGCTTTGTATTAAATTCATTGTCAGATGTCATTGGAAGGATGGGTTTACCGAGTACTTGAAGCATCAGCACAGGTTCTCAAGGGGATATAATGTCTGACATGTATATTAGACATCTGTGAGGAGGTAATGAGCAAGTAAGACGAAGTCTACCCTGTAGAGGTGACCAGCTGGAATTTCCAAAAGGCTTTTGGCGAGGTGCAGTATGAAAAACTGTTCAATAATGGGCAACTTCTACTTTAGACGATGGTGTGTTTGGAGTTTCCACATCCTCTCCGTTTCTGCCTGGATTTCCTCCCCAGACGAAAGATGCGTCGGTGACCTTCTTTGGCCATGGGGAATGCAGAGTTACAGGAATTGGGTAGAGGTGTGAGTTTGGGTGTAATGTCCGTTGCAGGATTAGTGGGGTCTTCCTGGGCCGAATGGCCTGTTTCCACATTGTAGGTATTATATTAGGACAAGGTTGTTCGCAGGGATTAAGGCTTTTGTCATATGAATTTCTTTTTTTTAAAAGGTCACAATTTCCATATAAACATATGATTTCAATTGAATCTGTTGAATGATATAAGGAGGGGATGGGCATTCTTAAAGAGGACATCATAAAGGTCAAGCGAGAATGTCAGATCGCCTGAGCACGTAAAGTTAAGGATATAATCTAAAGAGATTCCACAAGTACATTAAGAACTAGAGACAAATAGGACCACTTTAAGATGAAAGAGCTCATTTTTGTTTTTAACCTCAGCAGATGGAGAGATATATAATGTTCACTTCGTGGAGAACGAAATGGACCCTACAACTAAATATTGATGTTTATAAAGTCGTTTCCATTGTAAAGGGCAAGTGCTGGAGGACTTGGAAAATATGAAGATGGATATTTCTCTGGGATTTGATCTCATGTATCCCAGAACTTTGTGGCAAGTTAGGGAATGAAACTGTTGGGCCTTTCGTAGAAATAATTGTGTAAGCTATTACTATGAGTGAGGCTCCGAAAAAACGGGGAGTGGCTAATTTTGTGCTTTTGTTAAGAAAGGGTTATATGGTGAATCCTGGAAAGGATAGACCTGTGTTTCTGACCGTGGTCTTAAGTAAGTTGTTGGATGAAATTATAAACGATCGGATTTCAATGCATTTGGAGATACAAGGAATAAATGGGAATAACCAGAATGTTTTTGCGCGAGGGAAGTTGTATCTCACAAACATGACTGAGTTTTCGAGGGCAAAACTAATATGATTGATCCGGACAAAGTGGTAGATATTGATCACTTGAACTTTAATAAAACCTTTTTCAAGGTTCCACATGTTTGCCTGATTCAAAAAAGTGAGATCACAGAGAGTTCGGTGAGATTTCCAATTCGATATAAAATTAGATTAACAGCAGGAGGCTGGGAATAGCAGTGGAAAGTAGCTTTCGGATTGGAGGACTATTACCGATGGTGTCCCACGAGGATCGATGCTTAGCCCACATTCATTTTTTCATTTAAATAAATGATTTAGGTGAGAAGATAAAAAGCGTGGTAAGTAATTTGCAAAATTTGTCGGAAAAGGGACAATAAAAAGGTGATGGAAGATTGTGAAGAGATTTTCTCGTCAGGTCAATTCCTCTTTCTGTCCTCGAGATTTAAAGCGTGGGGGAGTGGGGTTGGGACGGGACAGTGAATGGCCATCCGTCCATCGTACAGACCAGGTTATCAAACGTCCATCTATTCTCGTCCCAGTTTGCAGCATTTGCGCCATAACTTTGAGTGTTCTGACTTTCCAGGGAAAATGTCAATGAGATTCGCTCTGTGAGCTTAAATGACACAACGATGGTACTGACGGTTGACTGGGTTGCAACACCTTTGAGAAAAGTATTCTCATGTTCACACACAGAGGCAGACACGCAGGCACATTCCCTGACAGTGACAAAGTCCTCATAATTCTACGCACTCCATGTGCTTTACGTCCGCAAGTTTCTCTGGTGAAAGGCGGCTTTAAGTGGAATACAAGCCACTTCTCCAAAAAATGTGAACCGTTGCTGTGAGCTGCGATATGAAGTGGATACTGAGCTGAAATAGTCTCTCACGCTTCGCAAGTGTAACTTTCAGTAACACAAATCCCACCAAATCAAGGCATCTTGTTCCTGGGATCTGACAGGATAGCGCCCAGCAAACATTCCTCACTAAAATTACTGACACACGGCAAACTCTAGACACTTTCACGTCTCGTCTCGCCTCGTTCTGTTTCTGTCCCTGTCACACCTCCAGATTCCTCTTCATGTCTAGTCCCGAGATCAATGAGCTGTTTGCTACAAATGCAGACACATTGAGAAAGTGATCTTTATTTCAAAAACAGAATCAGGGAATGTAAGCTGCGAGGGCTTGCTCACGGCAGGGCAATAAGGCACCACGGTTTCATGTCCTGATTATCGTATAGACTGATTCCACCAATGGGCACCGTACCAGTTATTACCAATTAAAATCTTCCAATGAATACCGTGACTAACAGAAAGTAGCTTCGACCCCTTCCTCGCCGAGGGGCATTTTGCAAACAATGTCCTGTTCCTTCACAAACTGAGTTTTTCTCAGTTGGCCATGGATGCGTCGAGCACAGAAAATGCCCTTTGGCCCACTAAGTCTGCACATTCCAATACAATCCCCTGAACTGTTCTTACCTCATTTGGCAGCACTTTGCTCAAAGGCTCAAACGAATTCAACACTGTAAGTATTCGACTATATGGGTCTTTTATGCTTTGGAGGTTTCTGCCTTTTCAATCATGACAGGTGGTTGGTTGCAGTTTCCCAAGCTTCCTTATCTGGGTTATATGCATTTTACTTCATCCTGCGATTTGAATTTCAAACAAAAAAGCAGAGAACAAACACACTTCAAGTTCACTCTCGACTCTCAATCACAGTCAGCAAAGTGCGAAACTGCATGAGGAACTCACAGTGGAATTAACGTCCATCGCCTCAATCACTTGGCCACACCTGCAGAAGTACGCTACTAAACTGGTTTCAAGTTCTCCCTCCCTGTGGAGCTGAGGGACAGGCAATCATTGTTAGGTTTGTTTGAATTGAATCACCACAGCTTCGACAGGGTAAAATATCAGGATACGTTGAGTAATCAATCTCGATATTTCAAATTATCATTCATTTAGAAGCAAAGACAGATATTGCAAGATAAACTAAGCATGTTTGGCAGCATCTGGAGATAGAGGAACAGAGACAACGATTCAGAGATTCGTCAGGAGTTTCTCAGAACTCTGTTTTTCTCACAGGGTCTTCCATTCCTTCCGAGTTCCTTGAGCAGTATTTGTTTTTGTCAGAGATTCCCAACATCCGCAACACTTTACTAGCCACTAAACAATAAAGAAACACATTTGTCGTTCCTCACTGGATAGGTTTTCCGATTGGGAGCATATTCCCGAACCTACTAAAAACACGAAACTGCACAGCAAAGGAGTGGGATGGATAAGAACAGCGACCGCTCCATGCGTGGGAACACCCTATCGGTTAACAGCCAAACGAGAGAATTAATTGCTCCACAGAAACTGGGGAGTTCCTTGTAGCAAGCCCCTTGCAGGATCTCATAAAGAAGACTGTTAGCGAATTCAAGAATTCGCCTACCCTTCGTAGAATGACAATTGCCCTCGATTGGTTTGACGTTTCCAAAATGAATCCTGGGGCATTCGTTGTGGAAAATGGGAACAGTCTGATCCCACGCCTTGCCGACACAGTCATGTCACCGGGAACCTACTCTCCTAAAACCGGGACCTACTCCCTTCGTGCCTCATGACGAACATATTCCTGACCACTGTAAAACCCCGGAACTGTGCAGCTGAAGAAAAAAGGATGGTGTGATTGTCACTCCCTTCCTGGGTGGTGGGAGAACAGCACCTGTTAGTGAAGAGCCGAACACACTGACTAACACCACCACACAGACTGATGAGCCAACGGCGTCAATGATCTCCGAATGCAAGCTTTAGCCTGCTCCTCCCCCATGGAAAATACTCCTTAATTAGCTATACCTTTCGAAAGTAAATCCTTGGAAATTCATTCTGAAGACAGGGGAATACTCTGCTCCCACCCTCTAAAGACACAACCATGACACCAGGAACCAGTTCTCCTCCAACCGGGACCGTGTTTCTTCCAGCCTTTCAGTGTCTTGTCTGTGACCGTGTTTTCTCCTTGTCCCGGAGCTGAAATGAGATTTGACGTCCTGACGTGCTGGAACGAGAATCTTTTCAATGTCACAGATAAGTTCATGTCCGGAGAGCATCAGAGTCAAAGCACTGGCCTCCACAAGCACGGAAAGATTTCTAACCTGTCTCTGCTCAGTCGAACAGTTCATCATTCATTCGCCTCTGGATCCGCTTCCCAAGGAATATATAAAGATCCAAAAAACTCGAGACGCGGATTTCTGCTTTGCTTCTTGACAGTTTCCCCACCTGCCAATTGGCAAATTTTTCCAAGAATCTCTTCACAACCCTTTGCTTTGCACTATGTCCAGAGATAAATAAATCTCACTTTGTGGAGAGATTCCTGACTCTGGGAATGTTTTGTTTGGAGCAAAGAAGTTTAATGGGAGATTTCTTGGGAATGTTTACAATGATGTAGGCGAAAGCGGTGTGGATGGGCGCGTTGATGGTCAGGAGGAACTGCTGCCCCTAACCAGGGCAATTGAAAACACAACTTGTATCAAATAAACTCAGTGAAACCTACATATACACCATGTGTTTGTTATTATCTGTGAATAGAGGAACAGAGCTAACGTTTTGAGTCAGATCCGTTTCTCGTTCAGAACACAAGTTTCCTGCGTGTCAACAATTGAGCAGACCTGAGAAAATATCGAGTTGTTGAGACGGGTTTTCTGGAGTTGCAGGGATAACTCATCCAACAGGAAATCATTTAAAATCAACAGTGAGGGGAACATGTTCTGTATTGATGAGAGATAGAGTGGATGGGAAGGATCCATTTCCATGAGCAGAGAGATTAACAATACGGCAATGGTCGAGTAATAAAGATGTTCTTGTATTTTTACAACGCCTTTCAGCACCACTTCAGTCACAGGCACTGAAGTAACTTTGAAGCAGATGTATCATTGTCAAAACTAAAGTGCTAATCTGGGCAGTTTGTTCAACCAGAGGTCAAAAAAGAGCACTGAGAACTGGCCCTGGAGAGGCCAGTGAGATTATGCTTTACCTTAAGCGTTTGTTCCTCTCTGGTCTATATCCAGAATAGTGCAGGACCGGTGGTTCTAATCTCAGGGGAAGGTGTTACACACTAAGACACAGATGAGCTGAATGTTCTCACGTTCAGAGGGTAGCAAGTATGTAGAAGTATTTACAGCAGAGGTCTGGCAAGACTCAGTATATTTAAGCCTTCAATTATCTCTCTATTAATGGCATGGAGCAAGTTGCAGAGTGAAATGTACACAAATGTGCTGACAATTCACACTCGTGGGAGCACATATTATGTTGAGAACGTGGCATTTCGCATAGACATATAGATAGGTTGAATGAATGGGGAATAACTTGTCAGATGCAGTTTCATGTCGGCATTATGAGGTCATGCACTTTGGTCGGAGAAGTCAAAACAAAGAACACTATTAAAACCGAGAGAAAGTAGAAAAAACTGTGGGCGGCACGGTGGCACTGCTGCCTCACAGCGCCAGAGACCCGGGTTCAATTCCCGCCGCAGGCGACTGACTGTGTGGAGTTTGCACGTTCTCCCCGTGTCTGCGTGGGTTTCCTCCGGGTGCTCCGGTTTCCTCCCACAGTCCAAAGATGTGCAGGTCAGGTGAATTGGCCATGCTAAATTGCCCGTAGTGTGTTAGGTAAGGGGTAAATGTATGGGTGAGTTGCGCTTCGGCGGGGCGGTGTGGACTTGTTGGGCCGAAGGGCCTGTTTCCATACTGTAAGTAATCTAAAAAAAACGTGTGAAAAAGAGGAATCTCATGCCTGACACAAACATGTTCAGTATCATATTCTTTCCCTAACAAAAAGGATGGCTTCCTTTCCGAATGCTCACAATGAAAGAGCCTGAAACAAATAGCCTAATCGAAAACAAAGGAAAGAATTGAGTCGTTCCAATGGACAACTTTGATGCTTATGGCTCTCTAAGATTTGTTTATAATGGAGCTGGAAGTGGGAATTGGGGGAGCTGGGGAGTGAAAGTCAGGTCACCCATGATTACTGTCATCCTTCGTGTGTTTTCCTCATTTTATTGTCTGTTTCATTTCGCATTGTGGTTACTGTGAGTGTGCTTGTAAACCACACCGCTGGTGACTTGTTTCCCAGACAGTTCTTCAACACGACTCGTAAGAATTCAACATTCTTTTCTCCTGAATCTAGGTAATCTCTAAACACTGTGCAAATATCACCAGAACCTCGACATTTTCCACGCCTGTCTGCCTTCTTGCAATACCAATTGATCCATCACTGTGCTCCTGCTGCACAAATCAAGAACGACCCAAACCGCATCAATTGCATCGAGGCTGCGAACGCAGATAACTGCAGCCGCTCCCCAGAGTACTGGCAACTGTGTGATCACAGAAGCACACATTGAACAGTCAGGAAACTCAAAATAATTACAGTGCCAGAGGCCGTGGGGCACCTGAGAAACAACAGAAACACTCTTTTGAGCTACGGACCTGGTTATATTTCTCAATCAACAATCGACGTTTACATTGGTTATATCAACTGATCCCTCACTCAAGGAACCAACAACTGCTGCAAACGGAGGAGAAAATGAGGACTTTACATACTGGACATCAGAGTCGAGAGTGCGGTGCTGGAAAACACAGCAGGTCAGACAGCATCTGAGGAGCAGGAGAATCGATGTTTTGGGCATGTGCCTGATGACTGGTCATGCCAGAAACGTCCATTCTCCTGCTTCTTGGATGCTGCCTAACCTGCTGTACTTTTCCAGCAACACCGTCTCCATTGCTGCAGACTGTCATACAATCCAAGCTTCCAGCCGCAGAATCAGCAACACTCAGTGTAATGAGTCAACCTATTGAGGACACCTGACAGTGGTGTTTAGTGTCAAGTAGATCTTCATGAATGCGTGTCGTGAATTGTCTGTCCTGTATAATGTTCCCTGCTCTCACTACGTGCAACATTGTTTGACCATATTTGTTTGTACATGATGGGTATTGGGTCCATTGTTCTGGTGAGTTGTTGTCTAAATGTCGCTTTCGGTTTATATTATCTCATAAATCCGAGTAGTCAAAGGCTGTCCATTCCGATACATTTTTGATTGATGTGTTGGGTCTTGGCATGCCCTCCTAACGTTGTTTGTCTGCAAGGAATTTGCGGGAATATCTATTGTTGCAAAGCATTTCTGGAGGATCCAGTAAACACCACAATCAGTTGTACAGAGTGGCAATGCACAGACATGACGAGGTCAACAAATTCGACCAGAACAACACAACAATAATTGGACAATAGTGGGCAGCCAGAAATTTTCTAGAATGACGAGAATCATTCAATGACTGCATCAAAGAACATGTTGACCTGGACGTAACATACCGGGACCTGCAATGAACGACAAGAAGCAGCAACTGAAAGCAGTGGGAAGGAACTCACACCAATTCGAAACACTACAGGACAGCAGAGCTTCATAAGAGTCTCATCAGCCTTGAGGATGTCACTGAGAAAGGGCAAGAAACTGCTGCAAACCAACTTCCCAACACTAGCGAACATCCACACACCATCTGCAAACTTCACTGGAACTACAAATCTTTACACAAATCTTGAAACCCTGAAACAGTCAGGGCCGCCCCAGCGGGAGAATGAACCCTTGCATCCCACATGACAGCTGAGGATACGAAACGCCATACTCCAGTGGACGTCAGAGCGAACTGCTCTTGCAAGCTACTTGTGCGTGCTCTTGTCAAAATAACTGCTTGATTCTCCTCATCCAATTTTTCATCGTTTGACGTTGTGTGCCTTTAGCATTACAAATTTACATCTGTATATCTCTGAATTTTCTGAGAATTTTTGCCGTTCCAACACTTAGAGACAGTGAGTTCCAGATTCCAACCACTCGTTGTCGGATAAAGTTTTTTATGTGCAGCTACCCAAACCTTTTTACTCTTATCTTCAATCTATGGCTCCTTGGTGATTGATCCCTCCATCAAATGTTTCGTTAAGTGCACATAATCCATACCGCTCATCATTTCCTACATCTCAATACTGTCTCTTCTCAATTTCCCAAGCTTTCAGAAAAACAACGCCAGTCTGTCTAAACTCTTTAATAGTTGAAGTTCTTCAATCCAGATCATATATTGGCAAATCACTTCTGCATCGGTTCCACAGCTGTCATATCACTGCTAAAATGTGAATTACAAAATTGTACACAATACTCTATCGAGAGATGAATGATGACTTGAAATAAATGTGGGTAGACAAGAGATATTGGTCTTTTCCAATAAAGTCATTCGTTCGATACTGTTCTGTGCCCTTTTCATGAACCCAATGCTCCAATGATCTCTGATCCATGCAAATAAAACACTATACGTGAGGATTCAAAACCCAATCACATGGTCTGATAGCATTAAGTGGCTTAATGGACCTGATGGTGATATCGGGGCACGTTCACCTAACAAGAGTGAAAGCTGCAGCACAGACTTAATGATGTCAATGTGAAAGTGAATGTTAATTTTTGCAATGCCCCAGTGAAATGGGAGGAGGGATGGAAAGGCGGAATAGTAATTGTTAAAGGGAGAAAAATCTCCGAGATTGGGTGTTGAGAGTGGCGGCTTGAAGCATTAAAACCAACACCTGAGTGAGTATTTTCATCTTAAAATTGATTGTGTCCTTTCTGCGTTTGTTTTGCACAGGTTATGTGGAGTAACATGGAACAAATGCGCATTACTGATACTCGGATTTGAATGGAGGTTGCTTGACCACAACGCAGAGGACGAACCACTATTTGATGACATGAAAAAGCACAATACAAAAAGCAATTAATTCAATGGCAGAGATAGTCGAGGAACCGCATCACATGCACAACAGGAAAGCCCACTGACTGGATTGAATCGTCTCCTTCGATGTCCCCAGTGGCTGTGGAGATTCCATCATTGAGAATGTTGAAGACTGAATTCGAAAGATTTCAATAAAAGATGAAATGTACAGGCGAGAGTGCACAAATATTATTGAAACATCGGTTTCAATAAACATGAAGTTTCACATCGTAACTTTACCCGTGCCGTGAGACAAGGAAGAAACTATTATTGCACACACACATCGCACCGGTTCCCAGGTCTGGACTCAGTGAAACTGTGTACGCAGTGGAGAAGATCCGATTGGAAATTGAGAGTGGGATGATCGAGTGGATATCTACTTTATCTGCCAGTGACAAAGTCCGTGAGCATGCAGTCCTACTGTGAAGGTAGAGAGGGGCGTGAAACGCCGAGGCTGGGAGCTCCAAACTCGCTCGGAGAAACTTCTGTTGACATGGCCCAGAGGGCTTTGGGTTGTGGGAAAGTATCCTGAGCTATCTAATCTGAATTGAAATTATTAGATTAGATTTCCTGCAGGATGTAAACAGGCCCTTCGGACCAACATGTTCACAGCAACCCTCCGAAGGACAACCCATCCCAACCCTATGTTTACACCTGCCTAATGAACCGAAAATTATGGACAATTTAGCATGGCCAATTCACGTGATGTGCACATCTTTTAGATTGTGGGGGGTTCCGGAGTACACGGAGGAACCACACACAGACGCATAGAGAACGTGTAAGCTCCACACAGACAGTCGCCCGAGGCTGGAATCGGACCTGGGACCCGGGTGCTATGAGGCAGCCGTGTTAACCAATGAGCCATTGTGCCACACACTTGCTCATTGAATCGGCGCCCGCAGCCCTCTATAGCAAATATCTGCAAAGAATCACCATTCTCTGACTGAAGATATTCCTCCAAGTCTCATTTCCATATTGTCATCGCTTCACTTTGTCTCTGTGCCCTTCGGTTCTTGTGTGTCATAGTGGTTGAAACATCTTTGCCACATTGGCTCTGCACAGGCCGCTCAGCACTCTGTAAATTTCAAATAAATCGAGTCACTGACCCAGACATCATTGAAACAGACCGCTGTTCCAAACAGTCCATGCTATCATTTACTGAAACAAATATAGTACCAACTACGTGTACTGGGCCCATATCTCTGTTAACATGTCCTATTCCTGCACTTATCTAAGTGTCTTTTAAATGTTGTAACTTTATCCATTTTCCTCCTTCCTCTAGAACTTTGCACAGGAAATATACCGTGTAAAGTAAAACAAAGTGAACCTCATGTCTTTTTATGACCTTTGTCCTCACAACTTAAAATACGCCCACTAGTCCTGAAATACCCTAAAGAAGGAAAGCACCGTTGCAGTCGAGCTAATCTGTACTCCTCAGGATTTTAAAAATATTTATACAGTAAACGTTAACTTCCTATGCTCCTTTGAAAGAAGTCCCAGCCTATCCAGCCTACAGCTCAATTTCTTCATTCCTAGCAACATACTGGTAAATCTCTTCTTAACTCTGTCCAGCTTAATATTCTTCTTTGTCTGACTTGGAAACCAGAACATAAACACAATGCTACAGAAGATGCCTTGCCAACATCCTGTATAACCTCAGGATAACGTCCCAACTTCAACACTAAAAACTGAGCAACGCATGGAAGTGTTCTAACAGCATTTTAACGAAGCTGACGATATGTGACACGACTTCCAAAGTCCATTCCATGACCTATTCACGTGTCTATTGCGCAGGACTATTCAAAGCAGGACTTGTAAATGTACAAGTGCTACATCCCTTTATAACTCAAACTGCAGTACCTTACATTTATCCAAGGTAATTTCTCTTTACCATCCATTTAATCATATAGCCGAATGATCAATGTCTGTTTAAAATTTCTTCTCTGTCTACTGTACCACCATGGAGAGTTTTTTTTTAGATTAGATTACATTACAGTGTGGAAACAGGCCCTTCGGCCCAACAAGTCCACACCGACCCGCCGAAGCGAAACCCACCCATACCCCTACATTTACCCCTTACCTAACACTACGGGCAATTTAGTATGGCCAATTCACCTGACCCTGCACATCTTTGGACTGTGGGAGGAAACCAGCACCCTGAGGAGAGTCCCTCAGCACAGAAACAGGTCGTTTGGCACAAACTGGTTCATAATGATCATAATGCCGGTCCACATTAACCGCATTTCTCTGTACTTGGACCATATCATTCTAATCCTTTGAAAAACATGTACTTGTCCAAATGTCTTTTAAATGTTCTTCATGTACACTCAAAGACTTCTGCTGTCATCTCATGAAATGGATGTCGCTCATGTTGGTGTCAACCTCAAACTGATTATCCCTGCCTTCCATATTGTCATCTAAAACATTTACATCAGTCACAAACAAAGGAGCCATCGCTGATCCCTGTGGAACACTGCTGGTCACAAGCTTCCAGTCTGACAAACAACACACCAAAGCCTTTCTCTTGTTGTTCATTGAATTTTGTATCCGATTTGCAAACTCACTGTGAACCACACCTGATCTAACTTTACTCGTTAGTCTTCCATGTTGAATCCAGTTAAACACTTTCCTAAAGCCTAAGTAGGAAAGATATTTGTTCCTGCTTCATCACTCCTCTTGCCTACTTGATCAAAACTCTCACAAATTTGTGAGATCCATCTTCCACCTCACTAAACCATGCTGATAACCCCCTCTATTTCCTGGACTCTGAAAATGCTATCTTCCAAAAACACTTCAAAAAACTTGCGAACCACCAATTTCAAACTCACAAGCCTGGAGATTCCAGTTTTTTTTCCCCTGTATCCATTCTTCAATAAGGTTCGTCACTGTCCAGTCATTTTAAATCACACCCAGATTTAGAGATGACACAATTATTTCAGCAAGGAGTCTTGCAATTTCCGCGCTTACCTCCCATAATGCTTTGGGATTCAGTACAAACACAGGGTAAACCTCGATGCTAATTGAAACCAGCAACACAAAAATATTTACCCCGTGCTGCAATCTGTGAAAATTCGATAGTCAAAACGTTTCGCAAAGGTCACGATTTAAAGGGAAAATATCAACTTTTTTCTTTATGTCTAACAGAGAATGAAAACTAACAACTATTTACAACTAGTTTCTCTTAAACCCATCGTTTACCTTCCACTCCACAATAATATTCCGATTCTAAAAGATTCCCAATAATGATTTAAAAATAATCATGGTTCAAAACCACTCAGCTTTTTCAAGTCTCATTTTGTGGATTTTTCTGGGAAGATTCTCTCCAGGTTTTCCTCGATGTTCTGCCATGCAAACACATTTCCAGGAAGGTACATTTGTAGGATCTCTTGAGCTGGACGTCTCTGACGCAGTCCTAGCTGTTGAAAATGTCCTGATTTATACCCCAAAACATCGGATAATTTCATTGGCTTTAATGTTATCAAAACGTGAAGTTCACACCTGATTTTGATTTCGGATCTTGATTCATAATTTAAGTTGATGGCAAATCAGCTCTGCTGGCTGTTTCGAACAAATATCACATTGTTCCCTTGGTCAGATCAGGTTGTTCTGTGTCCTTGCAAGCTTTTCAACTCTTTTTTTCACACCACGTTCATAACAATACACCAGTCCAGGGTCTGGAGTTTTATGCGCCTTTTACATTTTCTGAGATGTCCAGCAATTAATTACCTGTAATATGAAATGTTTATCAGTATGTATTTCCATGATTTCTGTAGCCTCCTTAAGTCTAACATATCCTTGGCGAACAGACTTACCAAACTGAGCTGTTCCACCTTGCTTGAATCCCTCTAAATACTTCCTCTTCATCTAAACGTCCAAATGTCTCATAAAATAATGTAGCAGTACCTCTACGTACCAGTTGCTCTAGCAGTTGATTCCATGTGCAAGCCATCCTCTGTGCGAAAAGGAAGTCTTGTCATTCGGTGTAAATCTTATGAGGTCTGGACTCCCGGATCCAAGGGAAAACGAACTTTGCTGTTCGCCTTATCGAGAGCACTCTTGATTTTATGAATCTCTATAAAGTCATCTTCGACCTCCGATGCTGCAGTACGACAAGGCAAAGCCTGCTCGTTGTATTAAAAATCCAGTCCTGAGAACATGTAGACTCTTTGTTGCATGAGGCCAGACAGAGTCGAATGTAATCCAGCCGCTAGAAACATCACCGAATCTCAAATTATTGATGCTTGGTCAAATAGTTTCGGAAAAGGTATCGTCCTCTTCACATATGGAGAGTGAACATTTGGTCTCGCTGTCTCCACAATAAAAAATGACGTGAAAAATTCTTTTAGTGCCTCTTCCATCTGCTGAGCTCAAAAGCAATGTCAACTTCCTTGATCTTTCAGGTAATATTTCTCGTGTTGTTCTCTTGCCAGATATGTACTTGTAGACCCTCTTTGGATTATCTTCAGCCTTGGCAGATTAAATTATTTCATATCCCCTCTTTCCTTCCTGGTCTGCACTTTATTGAAGTCCCTACAAGAAATTCACTTGAACCCTGTTGTCTGTCTGATATAGGATACTCTTTCGTTTTGATTTGTTCCTCAACACCTTTATTCAACAATGGTCACGCCTTGTGAGTGCCCAGCCTGACAAATTCAGCTCAGGTTGACAGCATATCTGCCACTGGGAAAATGTTAATCTATGATTAAAGTTGGAATAACAGAGTATTAGAAATGCATTACAGAATAAAATGGATTCCGCATAGCTTTGTGCAGACTAAATCAGACCTAACACGTTTACAAGTATTTTCAGATCGTAACAAGCACAATACACAAAGGGGAATGCAGTAAATGGAATATATCTGAATTTCTAAAATTATTCTGAACGGTGTTTTATACGATAGCACTTCACAAGCATAGAAGCATAAACCAACACATTTGGGGGTATGTATTAGTTGAGGATTGGGGAATAAATAGAGAGGCGAGGTAATGAGGGCATTTTCATGATAGTAAATTGTAACTTGCAGATTCCCGGAGCCAACAATATTGGTGCCACAGCTGTTGACAGCATGTACTAATCACCTGTACAACATAAGTCAATGTACTGTTGCTCAGTTTGGAGATGACACAAAATAGATATGGAAGCAAGTAATGAGGGCGGCACAGCAACGTTGTGGACGGACAGAATCAGGATAAACAAGTGGACAAAAACGTAGCAGCATATAATATGCAAAAAAAAGAGGTTTATGCGTTTTGGCAGATATAAATATTAAGTGGGGAAATACACAGCACAAAGCATCAGCATACAGAGCACTTCGCTTCCTTGTACATGAAATATGAAAAGTTAGCATCCAGTTTCAGCAGGTAATCAGGAAGTCAAATAATTTTGTTTCACTTTACTTAAACGGAATGGGGACATATGTTTTTTTTTTCAAAATACACATGGCATTAGTCAGATCAGAGCTGGATTAATGTGAACAAATTTAGTCCCGCTATTTTAGGAATAGCAGGTCAGGGAAATTTAACACAAATCATCCTGGATATGGGAGGATATTCTCGGGAGATGAAACTGAGAATATTGCCCCGTATTGGAATGTAGAATAATGTAACAAGACTTTACTGAGATACATTAGATATGAGGGACATGATAGGATAATTTAGGAGAGAATGATTCGCCTTGTCTGAGAATCGAAGACCAGAGAACATAATCTCAGAGTAAGTAGTAACCTATTTAAGAAAGATGTGGAGAAATTTCTATCTCTTCGAGCCGACTGAATATGTGGAAGTATTTACTGCAGGCCGCTCTAGAAATTGACAGCTCAGTGTATCCAAGATTACACTGAGATTAGAGAGGGTGGTAAAAAAGGAGGGGGTGTGGCGTTGCTAATTAGAAATGGTATAATGGCTGCAGAAAGGCAGTTCGAGGGGGATCTGCCTTTGGAGGTAGTATGGGCTGAAGTCAGAAATAGGAAAAGAACAGTCACCTTGTTGGGTGTTTACTATAGGCCCGCCAATAGCAGCAGAGATGTGGAGAAACAGATTGGGAAACAGAATTTGGAAATGTACAGAAGCCACAGGGTATTAGTCATGGGCGATTTCAACTTC
This sequence comes from Chiloscyllium plagiosum, assembly GCF_037043375.1. Classification (NCBI taxonomy): domain Eukaryota; kingdom Metazoa; phylum Chordata; class Chondrichthyes; order Orectolobiformes; family Hemiscylliidae; genus Chiloscyllium; species Chiloscyllium plagiosum. The sequence goes on from NW_028270177.1 coordinate 44,479,368, forward strand.
CCAAATATTGATTGGAAGCTGTTTAGATCAAGTAGATTGCACGGGGCGGTGTTTGTGCAGTGCGTCCAGGAAGGTTTTCTAACTCAGTATGTACATTGTCCGACCAGAGGGGAGGCCATATTGGATTTGGTACTCGGTAACGAACCAGGACAAGTGATGGGCTTGTTAGTGGGTGAGCATTTTGGTGATGGTGACCACAATTCTGTGACTTTCACCTTGGTTATGGAGAGAGATAGGTGGATGCAACAGGGTAGGATTTTCAATTGGGGGAAGGGTAAATACGATGCTGCAAGACAAGATCTGAGGAGCATAAGTTGGGAGCATAGGATGTCAGGGAAGGATGTTATTAAAATGTGGAACTTTTTCAAGGATACGTCGTGTCCTTGATATGTATGTACCTGTCAGGCAGGAAAGAAATGGTCGTGTGAGGGAACCTTGGGTGATGAGGGAGGTTGAATATCTAGTAAAGAGGAAGAAGGAGGCTTACATAAGGCTGAGGAAACAAGGTTCAGACAGAGCGTTGGAGGGATACAGGATAGCCATGAGGGAGCTGAAAAAAGGGATTAGGAGAGCAAAGAGAGGGCATGAAAAATCTTTGGCGGGTAGGATCAAGGATAACCCCAGGCCTTTTATGCGTATGTGAGAAACATGAGAATGACAAGAACGAGGGTATGTCCGATCAAGGACAGTAGTGGGAGACTGTGTATTGAGTCAGAAGAGACAGAAGAGGTCTTGAATGAATACTTTTCTTCAGTATTTACAAACGAGAGGGACCGTATTGTTGAAGAGGAGAGTATGAAACGGACTGGTAAGCTAGAGGAGATACTTGTTAGGAAGGAAGATGTGTTGGGCATTTTGAAAAACTTGAGGACAGACAAGTCCCGCGGGCCTGACGGGATATATTCTGGGATTATGTGGGAAGCAAGAGAGGAAATTGCAGAGCCGTTGGCAATTATCTTTTCGTCTTCACTGTCAGTGGGGGTGGTACCAGGGGACTGGAAAGTGGCGAATGTTGTGGCCCTGTTCAAAAAAGGGAATAGGGATAACCTCGGGAATTACAGGCCAGTTAGTCTTACTTTGGGTTGTAGGCAAAGTAATGGAAAGGGTACCGAGGGATAGGATTTATGAGTACCTGGAAAGACACTGCTCGATGAGGGACAGCCAGCACTGATTTGTGAGGCGAAGGTCTTGCCTTACGAGTCTTATTGAATTCTTTGAAGACGTGACCAAGCATGTGGATGAGTGTAGAGCAGTGGATGTAGTGTACATGGATTTTAGTAAGTCATTTGATAAGGTTCCCCATTGTAGGCTTATGCGGTAAATCAGGAGGCATGTGATAGTGGGAAATTTGGCCAGTTGGATAGAGAACTGGCTAACCGCTCGAAGTCAAAGAGTAGTGGTAGATGGTAAATATTCCACCTGGAGCCCAGTTACAAGTGGAGTTCCGCAGGGATCAGTTCTGGGTCCTCTGCTGTTTGTAATTTTTATTAATGACTTGGAAGAGGGAGTCGAAGGGTGGGCCAGTAAATTTGCAGACGATACGAAGATTGGTGGAGCTGTGGATAGTGAGGAGGGCTGTTGTCGGCTGCAAAGGGACTTAGACATGATGCAGAGCTGGGCTGAGGAGTGGCAGATGGAGTTCAACCCTGTCAAGTGTGAGGTTGTCCATTTTGGAAGGACAAATAAGAATGTAGAATACAGGGTTAACGGTAGGGATCTTCGTAAGGTGGAGGAGCAGAGTTATCTTGGGGTCTATGTTCATAGCTCTTTGAAAGTTGCCACTCAGGTGGATAGAGCTTGTAAGAAGGCCTATGGTGTATTAGCGTTCATTAGCAGGGGGATTGAGTTCAAGAGTCGTGAGGTGATGTTGCAGCTGTACAGGACCTTGGTTAGGCCACATTTGGAGTACAGTGTGCAGTTCTGGTCGCCTCACTTTAGGAAAGATGTGGAAGCTTTGGAGAGGGTGCAGAGGAGATTTACCAGGATGTTGCCTGGAATGGAGAATAGGTCGTACGAGGATAGGTTGAGAGTGCTAGACCTTTTCTCATTGGAAAGGCGAAGGATAAGGGGTGACTTGATAGAGGTTTATAAGATGATCAGGAGAATAGATAGAGTAGACAGTCAGAGACTTTTTCCTCGGGTACCACAGAGTGTTACAAGGGGACATAAATTTAAGGTGAAGGGTGGAAGGTCTAGGGGGGATGTCAGGGGTAGGTTGTTTACCCAGAGAGCGGTGGGGGCATGGAATGCGCTGCCTGTGGGAGTGGCAGAGTCAGAATCATTGGTGACCTTTAAGCGGCAATTGGATAGATACATGGATAGGTGCTTAAGCTAGGACAAATGTTCTGCACAACATCATGGGCCGAAGGGCCTGTTCTGTGCTGTATTGTTCTAGGTTCTAGGTTCTATGTTCTATATTCTAAGACTGTGAGAAACAGATTTTAATCAGCAAGGTATTCAAAGGTTAGGTGCTATTGCAGGAACGTGAATCTGAGGATTATCAGATCAACTGTAATCTCACTGAATGGTGAGAGCAGACTGCACAGGTTGAATTGACGACTTCTGCTCTTGCATCTTATTATCTTTCCTTTCTGGACTTTCAATTGCTTCTGTTTTTCCTTTATCAGTGAATTTACCGGGCATTAGAAGAAGATTTACAGTGCGAAGGCTTAAAACCAAATATCACTTCAGTATCTGATGGTGTTGTCCAGTTGATTGTTGCCTGAATATGATTCGCTTTTGAACATGAAAGGGAAAAGCATCATTCACAGTGTGGAGAAACTGTACACGTGTTGTACGTGTGGGCAGGGCTTCACCAGATAATCTGCCGAGTCCGAACATGAATACAGTCAGACGAGGGAAAGACCATTCGTCTGTTTCGAGTGTGGGACAGAATTCACTTGATCCACTACGTTGTTATAACAACAGCAAGTCCGCATAGCGGAAATGTCTTTTAAATGCCCTGAACGTGGGAAGCGGCTTAAAATCTCTGAGAATCTGTTGACCCATTAATATGTTGACACTAATGAGAAACGTCATTTGCTCCCAAACTGGGCCTGGATTAAAGTGGTTAATTGGACTCTCTGTGCACGCGCCATCTCACTGTGGGGAGAGGCTGTTCACATGCACTAGTGTGGGAGGAGATTTGATGTGAAATCCAACCTACTGAAACAACAGCAAGTTCACAAGTGAACAAAGTGCCTGGTTTTTGCTGTGCTTCATCGTGTGTCAAAGTCTCAACCAAAAGTTTTGGTTTGAAGTCCAGCTTACTGTGGAGCTGTTCCAAAGAGTTTAATGTATAGGAAAGGATTAGAAGGATACGGGGCAATGGCAGGGAGATGGGGTTAGTCTGAATGCACATTTTGTCGGAATGGGCCAGTTTGGACCAAAGGGTCTGCCTCTGTGCTTTAGGACTCTATGACTCTAACAACCATTGCTTGTCTCCCACTGAATGTCATATTGTACTTTCCCAATTCACTGGAGCGAACTTGAACCTCCACCCTGCAGGCTTCCCTGATGTTTGACAACCATGATCAACATTCGATATTATATGCAGATGCTGTGTAAAATGCAACATATTAATGTCAAATTTCCTGAGAACAAGATTATTAATTAGTCCTTCTGAGCACACATCACCAAATCCAAAATAACCTTGTCTCTAATTTGGATTACAACATACTCTTCCAGCTACCTGATACACACTTCTGTAATTTATTTTTCACAGCATTAGCACTCACTTAGTTTACGCAGTTTAGATATAACGTGAGATAATTCAGTATTACTGCAGCACCAACAATACCAATTTTCCACAGCATAAGATATACAAAATTTGCACGACAATTTTGCACGGCAGAACACATCAATGCTTGTTTCTCATTGCTAAGATCCTCCCAAACCGATTCCGTGGGATCTGAGGGACATGGTCGGTAGCATTATTAGCGACAGACTTAGAGAAGACGTTCATTGAGGCTCACCTCGACGCTGAGATGATTTGAAGAAATGTCCACGACGTTTTTTATCCTCGTTCTACCAGGATAAGTATCACCGTATTCTCTCTGCTCCCTCACACTCACTGTATATCTGGTATAGCACCTACCCCCGAACAAGGCTTGCGCTCTATCTCCAAATAAAGTTCATGTACTTCCAATCACTGTTGAATTCAGCACCTTCCTTCCATCATTTTGTCTGTCGCCTATGCAATACACCCACACCAATAACACCTTATGGATTCTGCACTGTGGACTGACTCCCTCCAGACACCTCACCATTCAGCAACACTCCCCCCGCACCACCACCTACAACAGTACGAACAGCTCATTCCCCACTTCCCTTTCTCCCATTCCAGGATAAACAGCCTGGAACAAGACAGAAAGGGCCAAGCCGGGTGGTGGAGTGTCCGATATCCGTTCCCATTCCCTCCCTCTCCCCGCCATGTTGGTAGGACCTCTGCACGAGCCGGAGAGGACCGAGTGAATCGTATGGAGATTCTGTAATATCCACCTCCTACCAACTGAGTAAGAAGCAATGTTTTGTGGAGGGCAATTCTCACTTTAACCGCTCTGTTTTGTCCGCTATTTCTTTCCCTCCCAAAACAACAAATATCTCATTGCAGAAAGATGGAGACACAGAAATACTTAGAGACATATGTAAACACCACAATATACTAATATTCACAGCACATGCAATGAGATGGACCCGCACACATGTAGAGGCATACAGAGACATACACAGTCACACACAAACAGATAAAACGCAGAAGCTAATACACGGAGGAACAAATGTATACACACAAATACACAGACACACAAACACATGAACACAGATACACAGAAACGCAGGCACTTGTGTCTATAAACGAGAGATAGATAGGTTTTTGATGAATAAGGGTACCAAGGGTTACCGAGAGATGTCACTAGAATGATGTTGAGAAACCTCTAAGCCAATAGTAAATGACATTCAGATTCGTTGGGCCGAATTGCCTAATTCTGCTCCTTTTTTTTAATGCTCGTGTGGTGCTATGCTATCTGGTATTCTCTTCCTGGGACAGGAGCAGAGAATGAGTTTAATACATATTTGATTGGAAAGAGTCAGTGGTAATATTGGACATGTTTAGGGGGCTGTATAAGTCTATTCCTAATTATTCTGTCCTTATGTTTCAAAAAAGGTGACAATTTGTTGTTAGTTTAACACAGTTTTAAAATAATGGGTCCTGCAATGAAATAAGGATGTTCCTTTCCCTTTCGTGTTGTGCTGTCAGTGGTGCCCTTTTCCTCAGGGAGCAGTAAAGACGCGGTTTTTTAAGATATTCAAGGCTGACCTCGAGTGATCTTTCCTGGACAGGAGAGTCAATGTTTATTGGGAACAGACCAGAGATAGATGGTCAGAACATTCGGATCAGCCATGAGCATTCTGAATGGTGCAGCCGAATGGCCAACGTCTGCTCCGATCCATTAAGTTAGTCTGCCGGGACAAGTGTTAAATAGATTGTAATGTTTTGAAGAAATAACAAAAGTGAAAGATGTGAATGATGTTATTTGTGATTGGGAGGAATGAGCTGGATTCTTGCAAAATACTGTTCCAGGTGAATTATGCTCAGAATGAAATAGCAAACTAATTCATCGTGCGCGAGGCCTGGATATCTCAGTTCGGTGCAATATGAGATGTTTTATCAGAGAGTCGTGCGTCCAAGCCCCATAATAGCCGTTTTCACTGTTTAATAGAGTTCATGCTCTTCGTTCCACATGCAGAATTGGAACCCAACGCTGGTGGAGCATTCTTGTTGCTTTCGCTGACACATATGTCCTCCTGCTTTGATCACGTGTCGGTTTCTGAGTGAAAACTGGCTGCACTTTACTGGAAGCGCCAGAGACAACTTTATCAGTGCAGCTGAAAATACTATGAATGATGTCCATTTCAAAACGTGAGATTCCACTACATCCGTGCACCAACCAAAGTATTCAAAGACACAGAACGCGAATGGCCATTTGTTAGTGTTCTGACAGAGACGGCTTAATGTCTCATGGGTCCTGAACAAAAATTAACTGATTCAGAATGTGCTGATGGAACGGAACGGAGCTCTCCCTGAACGTTATGCAAATGTTCTTGTTGTGTGCTCATGTAAGTTTATGTAATGAACAGTTTATTGCCAGTAACGAGGGCGGGGTGGGGAAGGATTCTGAGGTTTCAGTGTGGGACAGACGTGATCTGATCGAACGGGTAAGTCAAATATTCCCAGAATTTGGGACAGCTGATTGGTCCAGGATCACTCCCATCTTCTGTTTCAGAATCAACAAATGAAATTGCTCCGCCATTCGATTCTGGCTTATATCATACTTAACCCCATTCTCCAGTCCTCTCCCTGAACAGTTACTCCCCAGTCTGAGGATCCAGTCTTTTTCCCAGAGTGGGTCCTAATCCGTCCCAAAACCCTCCACATGTGTTGGCAGCTGTTACACCGAGTCTACGTGACATCAATCTCAGTTTCGGTGATTCTCGGCAAACACGAACTGTTCTGAGCAGCTCGATCGGGTCTCTGGCCCCACTGTGATCCTGCGGGGGAGCAGTAATCATCTTCATCTCCTACGGAAAGGATCGGCGCTTCAAAATAAAACGGACAGAAAGAAAGATAGGCTTGTGTGTCAAGATATGTGGAGGTAATTGCTTTCTGACCTGGTCAGTAAACCTTACTCTGTATATCCCCGCACATTCTAGCTGTTGTGGTGAAAGGGAATACAAGTGCAATTAATTGCCATCTACGCTTTTATTCGATATGTGTCTTCCTTGTTCTGAATATGCAGGGAGTTTCCAGCACTGATGGTCACCATTTCTAAGAGTGCATACCGCGGGCCCTGATCTTTTCTGGAGAGTAGCAGTATCAGTTTGTGCGAAAGTGGCCCAGTACAAAAGCTTAGAAGAAACATTGCTGTTCCCTCTTTCCGGGCGACAGTCTTTCATATCATGATCGATGGGGTTTTATTGCATTCTCATCAGCAAACCTTGTTTTGAATTTACTCGCCCAATAATACTGTAGCGGTGAAAAGAATATAATTCCGAATACCTGCTGCGGGAAATTCATTTTTAAATTTCTATTCGCAGTGGTCCTTCATATGTGGCGATGTCTATATCTCTGCTGGCCATCCTGTTTAAGAGTGCCGTTACTTATGTTCCTCTGTCTTGGCGCTGCAGGGAAAATTGTCTGCGCCTGGATATTTCAACATGGTATTCTTTATTTTTTCAATCATGTCCTCTTTAAGGACACAGTTACCGGGCACTGATCTTTTCTGTAACAACAGTACCGCATTTGCTTTACATGCGAAGGTGGCCTGGATCAGTAGCAAGGAGAGCATTCATTTCCTTTTGTCACAGCGAATACTGGATTCATGATGTTAGTCTCTGTCAAATGCATCCGAAATGTGCTCTGAAAGCTTCATTTGAACGCTGTCTGGCGTTTCTCAACGTGTGTCAACCAAAACCAGAAATCCTCAATCATAGTTTGGAGCAGTTCACATATTCGAGTTTCGAAGCAGCAGACACGGATACAGTTCATTCAGTCAACAACAGGAATGAAAAGATTTACAGGCACAGATGTACTATCGACTCTTGTTCTCATACTGTTACTAATATTACCGTGTGGCTTGAAGTCTAAGCCATGTTGTAACTGAAAATGAGGAAATCACAGACAGGCTCCCGAATGACACAGTATGTATTTTGTTTTCTTGTTCTCACAGAGTTCCAGGAAAGTATGACAGCGAGGGAGAGGAATGCAAGTCAAGTACAGCTCTGGTGAAACACCTTCTGTCTGATTCAGTCATCAACAAGAAACGTGAATGCGACTAAAGCGGGAAACCTTTTCACAACTCGAACAAAGCAATCACGAACAGTGACCAACTCTTTGGCATCTCAGATCGCCTTTGACCTTCCCTGAATATGTATAGAAACTAATGTTTGTACACCTCGAAGTGAGAACTGTTTGGTTTACCGACAATAAGTGAGTCGCATGTCCTTGATTCCCACATAGGTTTCCAACTCAGCTTGCAGCCAGGTGGCAGTTGCTCATGGCTCAGCTGGATAAAGCACTATTATGGAGAAACAAAAGGAAAGTTGGAACTCTTATTGGCTCTGGGTATCGAATAATCTTGCTACGTGTTCTGCCATTCTCGGATTCCAGTGTTAAACCAGTTTTTCAGTTTATCTGAGCAGCAGGAGAGTCGCCGTTTCTGGCAGGAGCAGAATTCGTCATCTCCAGTGAACACTTTATCTGAGGAGAGAAAATGAACAAAGTTTCACACAGCGATTAATCGGAATTGCATTCCGTTTCAGCATGGTAGCAGGTATGGGCTTGCAAATTCAAAGCCAGATTTGCTGATGAGAACAACAAGCACGACCGCTCAGATAGAGCAATTCCTTCCCACCGCTTATTCTGCAGGACTGGTGCAGTTGCTGTGAGTATGCTGCAGGGTATCATCAGGTACATGCTCTTGGGTTTCCGGTTTTGGCCTGTGTGCTCGCGTGGCTGAGCAACCTGAGACTCTGATTTCAGATTCCACTTCTTAAGAAGGCTTGTGTTTGCAGCCCTGCGCGGCCATGTGTGCTAATGGATGAAACTGGCAACGTTTTGCAGGGATGAGTTTTGTTAAAGTTGAACAGAAAAAAAAGCGGTCATTTCTTCTAACCCGGCTGTGATGTGGCACAGCAGAAAACAACCAACATGTCAGTGCCCATGTTTTCCCCTTCTGCTGTAGTTGTCACGTTTCCCTCCAGCTCGAAAGGCCACCAGCATAATATGCGACTCAAAAACAGGCTGCGCCAATCTTCCATATTCCAGACAATTTGCATTTTTTCACCGTTTCTCTGAAAGTGAATGGAGATATTTATTTCCCTGTTGATGTGAAATTAGGTTCTACATTTAATCTGCTCGCAGTTTTCTGTTGTTGGTGCGAAAAGGAGGGAAATTGCGATATTAAACTTGGTTACCTTTTCCTAATTTCCTTAATTTGTGTTCTGATGAGAGAGGCTGGTGATTGGTCCTCTCGATCCAGTGGAGACATCAGCCCAATTGTTAACCTCATCTAATCGAGACTGTAATTGGTAATCTTCCCTTTTCATGGTTCATTGTTAGTCAGTTCTGATTCATGTTACTTGAGCACTTCCCTGGAAGTATTGGTGCACTAAGGCGCCAGTACGTTGAAAGCACCATTTGGAATTGCCTCGCTGCAATTTGTGTGAGCAGCTCATGACTCAGACGACTCGCTCTGCCTCGCAGACAGCATTCATGAGTCCGTGTGTCTGAAAATAGGTTATCTTTGTCAGTTCTGCTTCTGTTCATGAGTTGTCAGTTTTTGGTTTCGCTGGAGAGCCGCGCGGGCAACATGATTTGTGAGGTATGTTCCGCAGCCAAAATCTCCCACTGAGAAGTTGGGAATGTGTCAAGAAGAATGGTCATTGGCAGCCTAAGACCAGAAAAAAAATGATTCGTTGCTGGTTTTAACCGCAGCAGCCTGTGGGAGTTATCTCAAATGGGAGAGTACTCGCTTTGCATGCGAGAGATTGCGGGGTTGCTAGCTGCGTTCTCCATCCCCTTTTAGGGCGGCACCGTGGCTCAGTGGTTAGCACTGCTGCCTCACAGCACCAGTGTTCCACGTTTGATTCCTGTGCGTAGTTTACACATTCTCCCTGCGTCTGCGTGGGTTTCTTCCCACACTGCAAAGATGTGCAGGGCAGGTGAATTTGACATGCTCATTTTCCCATTATGATCAGTGCATTAGTTCGAGGGAAATTGGTCTGGGTGGGTTACTCTTTGGAGGGTGGGTGTGGCCTAGTTGCGCTGAAGGGCCTGTTTCCATACTGTAGGGAATCTAATCTAACCATCTTCCAGAAAACTAGCCCAACGCACTGACCAAGTGATGAGTGCCTATTCAAACTGGTGTTCGCCACAGCAGCATCTCAGAGGGGCTGAGCCCGTAAACAAACGCTCTATTTGCCAAATTTTCATGTTTATTCTTTTTCAACTTTCCTGTCTGTATACAGATCCAGATGCCTTTGAAATGTTGAGAGTATACCAGACTCCACCACTAAATCTGACAATTCATTCCAAACACGCAAACCTTTCTGTGTGAAAAAACAATGTCCTTCAGATCCCTTTTAAATTTTACCACTCTCCCCTTAAAACATTGTTCCCTTGTTTTGAACTTGCCTGCCTTAGGAAGAAGTAGTTATTGACCATTTACTCTACCGTCTCCTTCATATTGATATAAACCTCTGTAAGTCCATCCCTCAGCCCTCAAGCTCCAGGGCAATTTTTCACATCCTATTCAGCTTTACGCTACAGTCCAAACACTGTATGCCTTGCAACATCCTCATAAATATTATCGAACTTACGCCAAGTTCGCCATTGAAAGCGCGTGCAGGTAAGTGCCTGAAGTGAGGCGATGCTGAAACACTAATCATGAAAAATGTGGTTGCGAGGGTTTGTGTGGCAGCGTGGTAGAGGTGTCGAAGGAGCTGTCTTTAAACTATAACCTCGATCCAGTCATTGATTTGAATTCCCACCACGACCAGAACCACAGGTGAAATCGGGAACTCTGTTTTTCATGAAAGACCTATAAACAGTGAGATGTCAGGATTTGATCCCATATTCGGCTGTTTTTTTCACAGGAACTTTCACTAACTAAGGCTGAGGGACTGCCCAAGCTCAACGATTCAAAGCTATGCGTGCATTTATTGACTATTCGAACACAGGAACTCGGACTCATTTTTTGTGTGTTTCACAGTTACTCGGTGTAAATTTAAAACAGCCTCAGGTTATGCAGAAGATTTCAAAGCTGGATATTCTCCACTGAAAATGCACAGGGAGAGGCAATCTCTTATTGCTTTTGTTGTAAACTGATAACTTAGACTGTTTAAACTGACAGGATAACGCGGATCCATCCATCCTCTTGGGCACCTTTAACCGCGTTAATATCCGCAAAGGTAAACTCACACTAAGAGGAATGGGCTCATTGCGGTGAATTGTTAAGGAGTGGTGTGTGAGTCAGAGTGAATAGTGGTCAGTAAATACTGACACTGACATTGAAAGTTGCACCAGCTCCTCACTCACTTGCTGTCTCATGCCTCCCAGTCATCATTGCCTTTCACATTTTCCTCTCGTCCGTTCCACTTCTCAACTTATTCCCGACTGCTTGCAAGTGTTCCCTTAGAAACTGCAGCTTTAGGAAACGTATTACTGAGATAAAGTTTTTACTCAATGTGATGGGATGCACCGTCAATCCCTAATTTCCCGAGAGATTGAGATTTTGAGTTACTCCGCAGAACCCTGGATGTCCTCAGTAGCGGGGTACAGGTATGATGCCATGAGGCAAGGGTTTAGACGTAGTGACATTCAAGGAACAGCGAGATATTTTCAACTGGGAAACGCGAGAACCTTGGAAGGGTAATTGCAGTGATAGCTTTCGCTTATATTTGCTGCAATTGTCCTTCCAGACAGATGCTGATCGATCACTGAATTGTTCTGGCAGGATCCGTGTGTGTGTTCTGGGTGCAGCCAGGATTTAGTTTTCATTCGGATAATTCTCAAGAAGAGAATTAAATCTACATCTCCTGACTGGGAATGAAAGCCTGTTCTGGGCAATGCAAAATCAGACTTGTATGCAGGGATGTCCATTGATACTACAGTAGCCTTTGGGACCTGACCTGTACAAACTCTAGTGCCTGATCTTCACGTCATAATTGTCTTTGTCAGCAGTGTTTCTCTCTCCAAGTTTCCAAGTCGGTTCATATTATCACCCTTGGTTTCAATGTGAAGAAGGCAATGCTGTGATAATCTGATGTCGTTCAGCAGATATACTGCAGCAAGTTAAGTAAAGACTGATGCTAACACGAGCTCGTTTTGAGCTGTGCTGATGTGTCGGCAGCAAGAAAGGCATCGTTCAACTCGCCTCATTCCGGATGACGGGCTCGAAATGACCAGTGGTTTCTCGCTGAATTAGTTCAGGCTCTGGAATGTAAAAAAGTTCAAATATGAAAGTACAGTGAAAGGAAATGGTTCACAGAGTGTGGAATTCCAAGTGAAACAGTGATGGTGATTGTATTTGCTGATTTTTCACCTTGTGATTGCTGTTTCCATGATGTGGACGTTTACATTACCTATAGACAAACTGTCACAACCAAACCTGGTCTTTGGGTCAATGACGGAATTGGTAACGCGCCTGACGTCGAGTTAGAGGATTGTCGGTTCGCATTTAAAATCACGAGGATGCAGCGTGCTCGTCCATTCCTGTTGTCTGTCAGGAACGGAAGGGGTTGGGTTTTCGAATTTACTGTTTCTTTTGCCCACTTCAAATTCTAGCTCAGAGCAACGTCTCTCATTGTCTGTAAAACTGGCTTTGGTTTAACCAAAAGCTGCCTTTTCGCACAAGGAGCTGGTCAAATCCTGAGAACTCTGCCCCTCTCGGGGAATGTGTCTGTGTGTCTCTTTCTGTGGGAGACACGACGTGGGTAATAACTATGTCAAACTTCAATCCCATTGTTGTGTCATCTAAGATCAAAGCGAGAACCTCACTGCCATTTGCACTGGAAACATCAGAACACATAAGCTGGAAACTGGGAGTGTCTTTAAACCAGACTGCACCATGGGTCAAATGGGATTTTCCATTCTGCCAAACTTGAAGACGAGTAGAAAACAATCTGCAGTGAAACTGATCAGAAATGAAAGGGAAAAGCCATTTCATTGAGAATAAGTGCAAGAGCGTCTGTCTTCATTCAGTGTAGACTCGTAGGTAGGATTTGGAACTAGAACTGCCGTGATATTAGTTCTATTTTCGGACAGGGAATGATCGTTTTATTGTGCAAGTATATCGTGGTACCATTATTTCTGACCACTGGTCCGATCCTGGTAATGCTTGGTTTTGTGCCAGGTTATCAAAAATCAAAAAGATGCAGGTTTTGGAAATCTGAACCAAAAACGAGAATTGATAGAGAAACCCGCTACACCTGGCAACATCTGCAGAGAGAAACAGATTTTGTTTAGATGGACAGGAAACAGGTTAGTTATAGATGTCTAGATTATACTGTTGGGAAAATGATAATCTTACCTGTCGAATTAGGATATTTATCAAAATCACTCTTGAGCTTACAAACGTCGAATTTACAATCTTAAAAGGACTTAATCAGCTGTCATGCTACTTTCATTTTCCTGAGTTGGTGGAAGGCTATGTTTTAATGGCTACATTTCCTTTTGCTTTCTGTTAGTTAGCAGTCACGCCGAATGGAGAATTGTTTCTTTTAGTGTCTGCCTCAATATGTGTCTCTGTTTTTTATATATTTGTCTCTGTATCCTCCTGGGCCTTTTTCACATTCTCCGACACTCTGGCTGTCCATATCCCTCATTTCCCATTTCTGCTCTTGAAAAGCCTGACATTCAGAGACAGTTTGAGATTCGAACTGCTGAGAGGCTTTCTGACGTCTGGCTGGAGTAGGTCGAAGTAGTCTCACATTCTCTGGATAATACGTCTGTCACTTCGACCTGAGGCAAGGAGACATTTCTTCCTCAAAATCTAAAGACCTTTTCGAAGTTAAAGTTGAATTCCTTATCCAACAGAAAAAGAAAGTAATTACACGATAGCTGAAGAACAAGGATGCATTTACTGTTGGTGTACAACAAATGAATGGTGACCGCAGAGAATGAGGGTGTTCACGTCGTGGTGTCAGTGCCATTACCACAACATCCCCCGGGAATGCTGCAGTGTCTCCTGCCTCACCACTTAATTTCCACAAAACTGGGAATGAAGGAATGAGAATAAGAGGATGAGAAGCAGAAGTGCTTGTGGAACTGCGGGAAGAATCTCCAGGTTAAAATAGTAGTTAAAAAGAGCAACATACACTACTGGATTTAAACCTGGAAAATGAAGCCGGAACCCGAAATCAGAATATACAGCAATTCAAACAGGACACTGAGTTTCTCGATCAGCAACACAATACTTGCGAGAAATAACGAGCTTTCAATACAATGAGCAGGCACCAGTGTGATGGGAGGTGCTTTCACCAGCTAAGCCACGGCGCCACGTTAAAAGCCAGATTTCTCGTCCATATGTGCAATATCTGAACCACCTGATCACAGGAATTCGAAAATGCGTTTTCTGTATTAGCGTTGCTCAGTATGAATGGCAATCAAACTCTGCTTGTGCAAAAACAGACATTTCAATGCTGAGCATGCCCCACTGAAAAGGCACAGAAAAAGACAGTATCCTCTTGCATTGGCATCCAACAGATATTTTCATCTGTTTAAACTGACAGAATAAAGAAGATGTGCTCATCTCCTCTCGCGTCCCATTAACCACGTTAATACACACGCAGGGATTTTCAAACCAAGATGAACAGGCTCATTGTTGTGAATTGATAGCAGTGGTGTGTGAGTCATTGCGAACAGTGAGAAATAAATGCTGAACCAATAGCACTGACACTGAGCCTTGCACCATCAGCTCCACACTCACATCTTGTGTCATGTCTCCTCTGCATCAGTGCATTTAACTTTAATTATTCTACCCTGCACCTCTCCTCAAATTATTCCCGTCCGCTTGCAGTGTCGAATTAGTGCATGCAATTATTAGAAATGCACTTCTGGGACACAGTTGTCTTTCAATGAGATAAGATTCACTGCCCATCCCCAATTATCCCAAAGATGTAGGGGACGAGTTACTTTTCTTAACTCCTCAAATCCTTAGTATGGAGATACTGACAAGAAACCGCTAGAGATGGAGTTCCTGGATTGCGGAAAGCAGACCGACCCCAAACTGCTAACGTAACTCACCCAGGGAAGAGCAGATGGACCCCACTCTGTCAATGTAACTCAACCAGGGGACAGAAGTCGGACATTACACGATCAATGTAACTCAACGAGGAAATTATGGCCTGACCGCACTCTGTTAATGTAACTCACCCAGGAAGAGTAGACTGACGCCACTCTGTCAATGTTAGTCATCCAGGGAAGAGCAGACTGACCCAACACTTTATATGTAACTCACCCAGCAAATGGCAGACTGACACCAGTCAGATAGTATAATTTACCCAAGAAAGAGCAGACTGATGTCACTCTGTCAACGTAACTCACTCAGAGAAGAGCAGGCTGTACCCATTCTGTCTCTGTCACTCATCCAGGATAGAGCAGGCTGATCTGATTGTGTCAATGAAACACAAGCAGGGAGACGAGCCTGACCCCACTCTGTCAAAGTAACTGACTCAGAGAAGAGAAGACTTATTCCATTCTGTCTTGTGAATCATCCAGCGAAGACAGTAATGAAACCACACTTGCTGTTAAACTCAGACAGAGAAGAGCAGACTGTCACGACTCTGAGAAAGTAACACGCCCGTGGAGGAGCAGACTGACACCATTCTCTTAACGTAGCTCACCCAGGGAAGAGCAGACTGAGTGCACTCTGTGATATTACTCACTCAGAAAGGAGCAGACTGACCCCATTCTGTTAATATGACGCTCCCAGGGAAGAGCAAATGAAGCCCAATCTGTCAATGTGACTCAACCAGGGAAGAGCACTCTAACTTCACACCATCACTTTAACACAACTAGGAAATTGCAGACTGACCGCATTCTGTCAATGCAACTCACCCAAGGAAGAGTAGACTGATCCCACACTGTCCAAATAACTCACTCCGTGAAAAGCAGACTGACGCCACTCTGTCAATGTAACTCACTGACGGAAGAGCAAACAAACGCCACTCAGTCAGTGTTACTCACCCAGGGAAGGGCAGACTGACCCCACACTCTCAGTGTAACTCAGCAGACTGATCCCACACTGTCAATATAAGTCATTCACTGAAGAGCAGTCTGACCCCACTCTATAAATGTAATTCTCCCAGGGAAGAGCAGACTGATCCCATTCTGTCTATGACACTCACCCAATGAATGAACAATAACCCCACTCTACCAATGTAACTCGCCAGGGAAGACCAGACGGAATCCAGATTGTCAACATAAATTATCGAGGGAAGAGAATACTGACCCCGCTCTTTCTACTTCACTCAGGCAGGGAAGAGCAGACTGTCACCACTCTGTGAAAGAAATTCGCCCAGGGAAGGGCAGACTGACCCTACTGTATCTGCGTGACTGACACAGGTAAGAGCAACTAACCCAACACTGTCAACGTATCTCCCTCAGGGAAGAAGACCCTGACCCCTCTCTGTCCATGTAGCTCACCCAGGAAACAGCAGACTAACCCCACTCTGTCTATTTAAGTTCACAAAAATCCTCTGAAGTACTTCCTATCCAGACTCTCCTATTACAGAGACATCACTGTCTCTGTAACCGTGTGCGTTCAATGGCGATTCCAAATAACCTGCAAATGTTTAGAATGTGGCAGCAAACCAGAGCAACCACAAAGAAATTGGGCGAATGTGCAAACTTCCATCAGGCTGTCACCTAAGCCTGTAATGGAAAGCAAACCCGACAGCAGTCGTGATTATAAAATGGCAGGACAGAAACCTGGCAAAAAGAATTGCGTCCCTGTGTGTTGCAACGATGCTGAGTATTAATTAAGCCCCCTCCCTGTCGTTAATTTCCATTTCCATCACTGCCAACCTTCTTCAAAGCAAAGCACGCACTTGCTTTTTTCAGACTTCCTACATCCCGCTTTCATCCCGCTTTTTACCCAATCAGATTTCTGACTTCACAAACTATGTCATAGCAGGTTGCCAATGCAGAATGAGCTTTGTTCCGTTCTCCCCTGATGTTGATGGGAGTAATCCGGCATATTCGAGTAGGACTTGATGCACTTGCGGGTGGTGTATTCGCGGCATTTTGGCTTCTGTTTTCATTTTCGGTCTGAACTATTTCGAGTTCATTGCGCAGACTTCTGAAGAAGACTTTTTGGAGTCGAAATGGAAACTATGTTTTCTCTCGAAAGACAGACGGAGCTTTATTTCTGTTCTCTTATAAATTGATCTTCTTCTGATCTTTGCAAGTGAAATAGGGTGCATTACTATTGCGCGGTTTTAGTTTCAAAATCAAGAGAAACATGAAGGAGAGAATATCAAAGAACACAAAGTTCTGAGTTGTTAAGATAATTTTTGCAGCAGTGGTGGACATGAAGGTCAAATTAAGATAACGGTTCAAGAACGTTTAGTCTGTGGAAGTGGTATGTGACTTTAGTTCCAAATATATGTTTCCCTTCTTCCAGTACATCTTGTTGACTCCCAGAAAACATTGATTGTTTTCTGTATTCACTTTGTTTCGCGACATCTGTCTTCTGGTCGACCAGGGACAACTTGAATTTGCGTCTGCATTGAATAAGATTTCGCTCTTTCTTTCGAGAAGCAAACCTGTGCATTATGTCCCACTTATCATGCAGTGGCTAAGAAATTCAAAATGAATTACGGTTTATGGATCGTGAGCAAGAATGAAGTGATCCACTTGCGAACAGATGTCACCACGCCCTATTCCTACATCGGGCCTGAACAGTCCATTGGCAGAGACTGCAGACAGGAAATGTCTAAGTGACGAGTCCTTTGTTCAGTTTGATTTGATACCAATGGTAGTGCTGTTTTGGTGCAGAAATGTGTCAACATCTCTGACATTAGAGTCAAAATTTAAGTCACATCTACTCCATGGAGCGTCTTCTCATATCAGAACATGTTGACATGAAAACATCCAGCTCTGATAGCAAAGGTTTCTTCATTAAACAGGGAGAATGTTTCACTAAGCAATGCAGACAGCTAAAATGAATAATTGGCATTTGGTTCTTCAAGCTGAGCTCTCCAAACCAACTGCTCCAACGAAGGCCGTGGATAAGATCCCCATCGATTATTTTGGTCAATTTTGGCCTCAACAACAACCTATTGTTCTGAACAATGCTACACCACAAGCAGAGGGCTAAGGCTGATTTTCATCGTTAATTTTCAATTTCAGTTCTTAATGCACAGTTTCTTATGAATGTGGACAGCAGAAGACCGTTAACATTCCATTTCTAATATTTCCAGAAAATTCTACTCCGCTGATATCGCCTTGCCTTATCACACCTCAAGCCAGGAACCTGGATCAGTCGAGTTCCTTTCCACACATGAAGTTGCTTTTTCTAATTCATTGACTGCTGATATAATAGATTATTGGCCTTGAGAGTCAGCTGTAAATTAGGTTCAACTTTCTCAGCTTGACTTTCCACTGATCCTAAAAAAAATCATCACCTGCAGGTAAATGTATTGCATTGCTTCTTGTTTTGCTTAATTCCACCCCCCACCCCGGAACATCCAAATTTCACGATAGTTCGACAAACTGAAACTGATTCGTGTTGGAAGTTGGTGGCATTTTGTGTCTCGACATATAATTTATTCAATTAGATGACTGAGTCAGTCTTGAAATTACTTCGGATTCTTTACAGTTGAAAATTTACTTTCGATTGAATGCAAAGCTCAAGCTCCACGAAATCCAAATCCTGCAAAGGAATTCATCACTTTTAAAGGATTTTACGCTGTGAACAGGATTCGAACCTGCGCAGGGAGACGCCATTGGATTTCAAATCCAACAGCTTAACCTCTCGGCCATCACAGCTGCGGCAAAATCTCCAATTTTCATAGTAAAACAACTGAATTCATGAAATACGTAATTTGTTGGAAGAACAAATTGTCAAGACCCAAAGATTTCGCCAATCCTTTGCAGAGACTCAGACGAACGTTACCTTAGCAGATTGACAGGCTTTCACCGCAAACTAGACTCTGCCACAGCTGAAGTTGTGGGAATGATCCTTCGTCGAATTATAGAGTCACGGATGTACACCACATGAAGAGAGGATCATTGTCTCACTGCGTCCGATCGATTTTGACTCAATTGCTCATCATCTGGTGCCAAATTCGATATGCTGTTGTGTTTTAATATTCAACGACATATGGTATTAGAAATATTGATGCTAAGTCCATAAACACTAGCTACATTCGTAAAAAAAATCGGAATTATAAAGAATGCAGAGCCAATTTACAGGAATGGATCCGGCAACTAATCCGTAAAGTCTGACATCAGGTAATGAACTTGTGAGCACAAGAGAGGAAGATTAACCGAAGATTTGGAACTTGAAATCGTCTTGACGGAATTATTTGCAAAGCTTTTGCGGTTTTTCTAGATTCAACAAGTCGTTGAACAATACAACACGGAAAGTGGCCCTTCTTTCCAACTTGACCATGGTGGACAGTTATCCTAAATTAATAGGTCTCATTTGCCAACATTTGGCCCACATCCCTCTAAACCTTGTTACTCATATATCCATCCAGATGCCATTAAATGTTATAGTTGTACCAGTCTCCAACAACTTCTCTGGCAGCTCATTCTGGACGCGTCTGAAAAAGTTGCCCCTGACGTCCCTTTTAAATCCTTACCCACTAATTTTAAACCGATGTTTTCTAAATTTTGACTTCCTCACCAGCCGGAAAACACCTTGACGAGTCAACCTATCCATGTCCCTCATGATCTAATAAATAGCAACGATTTGACTTTATCATACTTGTCAGGAGGGAAATGTGTGGAGATTATTTGTCGAAGGTTTGAAGTAGAAAGTACACATGTTTAGAAATGCATCTTGGAGAAGTTTTTAATAATTCATTGAAGTCTAGTAGCAGTTGTAGAAGTCTGTTGTGAAAGCTGCAGGAGGATTTCAGGGCACGAGAACGAAGCATTATTTCCAATGTATGGTGGCTCAGTTCGACCGCACTTGGACTACAGTATGAGGAATTATAATCCTCAATTTAGGAAAGATACTAATGCCATATGAGGAATACCACGAATGGTGATTAGCCTTGATAATATGGATGAACGTTAGTCCTCTGAATTGAAATTGGGCAAATCCGGCCTTTTTTTAACAGTTTCAAAACAAGCGAGGTAATCTCATTGAGAGTTACAAAATATTTGAAGAGATAAACAGGGTGGTGCAATTAAATTTTGTTCCCTCATTGGTGAATCTAGAAGCAGGAGAGGACAATTTTAAAATGAAGCATTGTGATTTATGACCAGGATGAGAACTATTGATTTTTGTCTTAGCCTTGAGAAGTATCGCTATTCAGCACTACAGTGAGCCTTGGATATTTGGTCTTTGAATGCATCACTATCAGCCTGACCTGCCGACACTTACTGCATCACTATAGACCTGACCCCTCACACTTCCCGCCTTAATATCAGCGTGAACCCCTCAAACTTACTGCATCACTATCCATCTGGCGCCATCACATTTGCTGCGCCACTTTCATTTCGAGACCCTCATTTTGACTGCGTCACTATCAGCCTGACTGCCTAACACTTACTTTGTCACGATCAGTCACGCCCTTACACTTCCTATGTTACTATCACCCTGACTCCTTACACTTACTGTGTCACTATCAGCCTGACTCCATCACACTTATTATGTAAGTATCAGACTGACGCCTCACACTTATCTTGTCACTAAAACAATGCCCCGTCACATTGACTGTGTCACTATCAGCCTGACCCCCTCACACTTACTGCTTCACTATCGCAATGTCCCTCTCTCATTTACGACGTCATTTACACCCTGACACCCCAGACTTGCTGCGGCACTATCACACTGAGGGCCTTACACTTAGTGTCACTGTCATCCTGACCCCTTACACTTACTGCGTCACTATCACACTGGTATCTCACACCCACTGTGTCACTATCATCCTGAACCGCTTACACCTATTGCGTCACTATCACTTTGACCCCAACACACTAACTGCATCAATATCAGCCTGACCATCTCACACATACTGCGCCACTAACCGGCTGACTTCCTCACATATACTGCGTCACTATCAGACTTACCCACTCATGCTTACTGCGTCACTATCATCCTGACTCCCCACTCTTACTGCGTCAAGATCATTGTGCTCCCATACACTTACAGCGTAACTATCATCCTGACAACGTCACACTTACTGCGTCAAGATCAGCCTGATCCCCTCAAACTTAATGCGTCACTATCAGCTTCAACACTCACATTTACTGCGTCACTTCTAGCACTACCCCTGCACACTTTCTACATCCCTATCCGCCTTAGCCCCTCGCATTTACTTCATCACTATCAGCCTGAGACACTCACGCTTACAGCTTTACTACAACCTGGCCCTGTGAGTGCATCTACATCACTGTCACCCTGACCTCTTACCCACACTGCGTCACTTATAAGCCTGGCCCCTCAAATGTTCTGTGTCACTATCACACTGACATCTCACACTCACTGCGTCACTATCACCCTGACCCCTCACAATTACTGCATCACTACAACCTGACCCCCTGAAAGCATCTGCGTCACTGTCACCCTGACCCTATCACACTTGCCATGTCACCATCACAATGGCACATTAACACAGTCTGCTTCACTGTCATCATGACACCTCACACTCACTGGATCACTACCATCCTCCCCCTCATACTGACCTGTCACTATCATTCAGAGCTGCTCACACTTATTGCGTTCCTATCACTCTGCTCCCAACACACTGACTGCGTCACTATCAGCCTGACACTAGCACACTTCCCACATCACTATCAGCCTGACCCCTCACAATTTCACCGTGTCTATCAGTCTGACTCCTCACATTTCCTGCATCACTATCACCCTGTCACTTAACACTTACTGGCCAGTATTAGCCTGACGCCCTCAACTTACTGCATCAATATCAGCCTAAACACTCACACTTACTCCGTCACCATCACGCTGACCCCCTCACACTCACTGCGTCACTATCACCCTGTCCTCTCTCACTTCCTGCATTAGGATCACTCTGACTCACCGACACATAGTGCATCACTATCAGTCTGACCCCTCACACATACTGTGACACTATCAGCCTGACGCCACCACACTTGCTACGTCTCTAATAGCCTGACCCCATCACACTTACTGCTTCACTATCAGACTGACCCCTCACACTTACCGCATCCCTAACAGCCTGACGCCTCACACTTACTGCGTCACTATTCCCCTACCACCTCACTTTCATTGGCCACTATCAGCCTGACGCTCTCAACTTACTGTCACTACCAGCCTGAACGCACACACTTACTCCCTCACTATCACCCTGACTGTCTCACACTCACTGCGTCAGTCTCTGCCTGACCCCATCACACTTACTGCGTCACTATCACCCTGTCCCCTTCCACTTTATGCGTCAGGATCAGCCTGACACAGAAACACTTACTGCATCACTATCAGCCTGATCTCCTTCCAATTACTGCGTCACTATCAGCCTGACAACTCACTCTTACTGCGTCACTGTCACACTGACCCCTCACACGAAGTGCTTCACTATCACCCTGACCACCTCACACTTACTGCGTCACTATTGGTCCGATCCCACAGACTTACTGCATCACTATCACTGTGACCCCCCTCACTGCGCAACTATCGGCCTAATCCACTCACACAGTCTGCGTTACTACCACGCTTACACCTCACTCTCATTGTGTCACTATCATCCTCACTCCATCACACTTATTGAGTCACTGTCAGCCTGATCCCCTGTAATGGAAAATTATCATTTATTGTGAAATCTGTGAAACCATGGCTGAAACAAAGAAGCATGGACCTAACTTTGCAAAAAGACAGAAAAAATGTAAAGTTCAACCTATTTTATAGCTGACTCTCAAGGCCAATAATCTATTATATCAGCAGTCAATGAATTAGAAAAAGCAACTCCATGTGTGGAAAGGAACTCGACTGATCCAGGTTTCTGGCTTGAGGTGTGATAAGGCAAGGCAATATATAGTATAAAGGGAATATGTGAAAACCGTCAGGCGTCCATTTTATGAGGCGTCTTGCAAATGTGTCGGGTCCACTCTGCAAATTTCAAAAATAAACTTTTTCTTTGCTCTTGGTAGCATTTGCGTCGAGTCGATTGAAATTCCCCGGCAGTAAACTAGGGGGCTCGCCTGGGACCCTGCGACTGGATAAGATTTTGAAGATTCCCAGGAGGTGTACGCGCCACTGCCTTGAAGGTCTTTCACTTCATCTCGAGCACTGAATTGGCCCCTTTGCGTGAGAGGACTGGGAATAAGTGGATCGCCCCAGAGTCGCGTTCCGAATTGAATAGGGTCAGGGTAAGAGTTGTGGCTAAAGTAATCCGAGATAGAGACTGGTTCGAAGAGAATAAATGAACCAGGAAGAGGGACCAGTGAACTCTCGCGCGGTATTCGAGTAAAACTCAAGGGAAAGGATTGCCGTCTCTCGACAGTTTCAGAGACAGCAAGATTAACGGTGGTTTGAGACTTGGAGCCACCATGGGCAGCGTTGGAGTCGCCAAAGCTGTACTAGTTACGTGGGTTCTTGGTTTGTGAAGACCAAGGCAATGAGGCGGTCGCGCCCAATGAGAGGGGACCTCCGGAGGTAAAAGCAAGTTATATTGGCAAAGAGAAGATTATGGCATCGTGTGAGAGAGAGAGAGAGAGAGAGAAAGAGAGAGACAGATAGACAGACAGAGAGACAGACAGAGAGAGATGAACACTTTTCCAATATCCATGAAAATCGGCTCCAGCAAGAGTGAACAAAAAGAGAGTCGTCAGACAATTCGGAATGGTCAAGAAAAAATACAATATATGCTAAATAATTATGGCCCAGTTTCTGTAAAGCAGTTAAAAATGTAAATCAAGGAATGTGGTTTTCTGGAGGAAGGAAGTTTTAGTAACATGCAGTTGCAAATGCCGAGGTCACCGTTGGAGGAGAGAGAGAGAGAGAGAAGGAGAAACGGAAGGGTAAAGTAGAACCTGTGAATTGGAGTGCTTATAACATGTTGAAGGCTGAGCCTGATTTCAGGGTGTGAGAAACAAAAGCTCACTCACTTTAATAATTTCAGTCCGAGACAAAGATCTGAACAACAGCGTCGTTTTATTTATACACCTATAGGTGGGTGGAGAAAGTGAGGTCTGCAGATGCTGGAGATCAGAGATGGAAATGTGTTGCTGGAAAAGCGCAGCAGGTCAGGCAGCACCTAGGGAACAGGAGAATCGACGTTTCGGGCATTAGCCCTCCTTCAGGAATTCCTGAAGAAGGGCTAATGCCCGAAACGTCGATTCTCCTGTTCCCTAGATGCTGCCTGACCTGCTGCGCTTTTCCAGCAACACATTTCCACCTTTGGTGGGTGCTTTGTCTAATTACCAGGTAAGGTAATTACCAGGCAATGACAAAATGCACAGTATATCCCAAAAAACCCTTGCAATTTATACAGTTTCTTTTCCCATATGTTTTCCTTATTCCATTGTCTGTTCCCTGCTTCGCTTACGTCACAGATTTCCTTAAGACTTATCCCACAACTTCTGTTTATCCTGTCTTGTCCGTGACAAACTCTTATCTCTGACTCCCATAAGGGTGTTTGACGTCAGTCTACCGTAGGTTATTGATTAGGCATATCTTTTCTTCTATCAGCATCTATTTCCATCCAGAGGCCACTTTGACCTCTTTGATTAGGGTTTGTTCCTGTGTCTCTGTGTAAGCGGGGGAAACAGATGCTTTCCTGTTTGCCCATATATCCACCATTGTTCTGTATTCACGTCTCATGCTAACATATCCTTTCTTTTTGCTGAATATGTATTTTCTCATTCCTGTTCTGTATCAGAATTTATACTTGCAGAAATAACATTAATTCATTTATATCCCACAATTTCCCCTTTTTCTTTTCATTACTATCTGTTATCTTCTGCATTTTTGTCTCTTTTTTTTAAACATTGTTCCCAAAATTCGCAAGCATCATTTCAGAGATTTCATCCATCTTAGTCTCACTCATCTCCTTATTATTTAGTTGATAAAGTTCCTCTGTCTGATTCTCCTCAGGGGCATTCGTTTCACCAAGGCTGTTTCAATCAGCCTCTGGGTGAGCCCTCGTATACAGGGTATGACACAACAGCCAATGGCCACCAATACCCCGACTACTACTATCAGGGTAGTAAGGATAAAAACCACCACCCCCTTTCTCTGCTAAAATCATATCAAGGGCTATTCTGTTTTCCCATGCCATCCTACTCGTCGCATCAAGCTGTTCTGATATTCCTTTAACCACATCTCTTGTATAATTTATAAATCGCTGTTGATTATAGAAAATGTAATTTATCCAGTCTACATTTTTATTAATTGTTACCCACCAAAAGAGAGCTGACTCAAAGCCTGCTGCAATCTGGTTATGAGCCTTGAATTTATCAGGTACTCCCCTAGGAACTCCTACCGAATCAAGATAAATCCTGTCATCAAAAGAAGTATCTAACAGTAATCTCTTACCCCTTCCCTTTTTCCCTACTATCTTTTCCTTCTCAAATGCCAAGGTAAATGGAATTGCCAATTGTACAATTGCGCATATCCCTTTCCAATCTGGAGGTAGGGTGGGTCTCAATATTTTTCCTCCACAGTACCACCACAGATCCGCTCGGGGAACCTTTAATGCTGAGTAGTTCCCTCCCATCTCCGTTTCGGTAACATTCTTAATCTCTGTACATAATTTCAGCTCCCCCAAATCTCTCGACCGACTCGTACCTCGCCTGTGTACACATGACGTGTGATTTCCAACTGCGGCGGAAAATGTGGGGGGAACTTTTGCATCTTTCTCCTCCAAGGGAGGGAACATTAGAGATAGGGAGGTACAATTCCTATCATTCCATGCAGTCTCATCCTGGTACAGGGCTATCATACATTTCATGCCCTTCCTGTCTCGCTTCCACCCGAGCGGAAAGGGAACCACCTGGGCCACTGGCCTACCGGAGGCACATGCATAGCAATTGCTTTTGTTCTGACTTTTTACAGTATACTTTACCCATTCAACCCAGGCATTTGCATCCCCGTACCCAGTCTCTATCTCGATGGTCTGTTTCAAATCCTTTACCTCTATAATTTTTACTACTTTAGGATCATCGGGAGGGGTGAAAGGTTGTATCTCATTACCCAGTAATTCTACCCGTTTTCCCTGTCCTACGCTAATTCGAAAACAACAGCCCACAAACTCCTTCCTATTTGCTTTCATTTCAATCCCAAATGTTTCATTTAATTGTACCTCATAAGTGCCACCTCCCAAAACTGCTTCGTGCCATGTGGTTTTCCTTATCGTTAAATATATGGGGTTACACTTTTTATCGGGACAATCGGTGCTGGTCGAAAGGGGACCCGGTGTATTGTGACAAGACCATTATACCAGGTACCATCCCCGAGGCCATCCCCATAGGACTTAAGATGTATCTCTGAGTTGCGGTATTGTCTCTGATTAGCTACATTCCCACAATTTACTAAGCTACATACATCAGTGTCTATTACTTGTGGATTATCAGACTCAGGAACCATTAATAATACATATGAAAATGATATATGACAAAATCCCAATACCAAGAGGGCTAGCATCATAACTCTAAGCATTCCCAGTATTCTGATCATTATGCTAAAACACAAAAAGGCTTAATATACAATCTTACAGAAATAATCCCGCGCTCGCGTTGCCACTGTATAGTCAGTTACTCAAAGTCTCTTTAGTCTGAGTTTCAGCGGGTCTTGCGTTGATTTGGCTGTCCAGACTTCTTCCTCAACTGGAGGGTCCACTGGCCCTTTGATCCGAGTGTAATGAGTCCAGCCTTTTTCCGCCGTCCTTATTGCCGTTTCAGTCAAAAGAGCCTGATATGGCCCTTCCCAGTCTGGCTGCAGCTTAGTCTCTGTCCATGATTTTATTAAGACCCAATCTCCTGGCCGGATGGGATGAACAGCAAATTCAAGGGGCGGAGTCTGTGCCAATAGACCCTGTTTTCTGAGGAAAGATAAAGAGGAGGACAAGCCCAGTATATACTTCTTTAAAAACAAATCTTTAGTTTCGGGAATTGGCAATTCTCCCTGCGTTCCCAAATAAGGTAATCCAAATAAGATTTCATAGGGGGATAGTCCCAAATCTTTCCTCCGCCAAGGGACAAGCCCAAAAGGCATCCTTTAAATCTATCACACTAAACCATTTGTGATCATGAGGGATCTTACTTAATAACGTGTAGGGGTTTGGCACCACTGGGTGCCTGACCTGTACTATCCGATTTAATGTTCTCAAATCCTGCACCAATCGATAAGTTCCATCAGATTTCCGCACTGGTAGAATTGGGGTATTATAAGGAGACATACATGGTTCCAATAGTCCATCTCTAATCAGTCCCTCAATTACTGGCTGCAGTCCTCGTTTACCTCCTATGGAAATAGGATATTGTCGTTCACAGATAACGTCTCCTTTTCATTTTAAATTTATTGTAAGGGGAGGGATCTGTAGTTTTCCACGATTCCCTTCTCTAGCCCATACAATAGGGTCTATCTTTCTCTCAGCATCCTCTGTCAACATCGCCAGTTGTACAACTAATTCTTTTTCCTGAACTCCAATCACCAGTCCTAAAAGGATAATTAAATCTCTCTCCAGTAAATTACTTCCTATATCAAGGATATACAGCAGTTCCCCTGTGACCCTATCCTTAGGACCTTCTATCATCATAGGTTCAAATACTGGAACAGTAAATCCTTCCCCTTTCAGCTCCAAAACAGTAATTGACCGTGTTAACATTTCTACCTTCTTTGTTTTATATTCAGCAATGACCGTGCTGCCCCCGTATCTACTAGGAAGACTACCTCCTCCCTACAGGGTTCCACCTTCAAGTTTATCAAGGGTTCCTGGTGGGCCCCCGAGGGCAGGAACCCCAGACACCCCTATTCTTCATCATAATTCATAAGCGGAATTGCCCTTTCTTCCCTTTGTAGATCAGGACACTCCCGCTTAAAGTGCCCTATCTTTCCACAATAATAGCATCCTGCCTGTAGCTACTTCCATCTCTGCCCCTGTCGCTCAAACCCTCTATCAAATGTTCCCCCTTGTCCTCTCCCTCTTCCTCTTCCTCTCTGTCCTACATGCTGCCTCCTGCCACTCCGGTTGCCCACTATCGGTTCCATTCTCCTCTTAATTACCTCATCCACTGTAGCTACTATCATTTTCACCTTCTGTTTTTGTCTCTCATCCTCCCTTTTTACAAACACTTTCTGTGCAACATATCCTTTCTTTTTGCTGAATATGTATTTTCTCATTCCTGTTCTGTATCAGAATTTATACTTGCAGAAATAACATTAATTCATTTATATCCCACAAGGGAAAGAAAATCTCGAATAAAAGATAGATCAAGTACACGGACAAACACCAGCGCACATGCACAAACGCACGGAAAACAACCTACTGAAGCTGTACAGTGTCTTAAGACTGGATCAGATCCTGACCTTAATGGGTGCCCTCGAAGAGCTACAGACCCCAACGAGATCCACTTCGCAAAGATTCCAAGTCAACGGTTGCCGCCTCAGGGTCTGCTGAATCCCCAATAGCATATCGTACCCACAATCAATTGAAGCAAGAATCCCTAAAGAAGTCGAGACAATGTCCCAGTACCTTAAGCGCCTCACGAAAGTCGATAACGTCTATTGTGGACTGATACCACCCAAGGACATAACGACGGCAGAGATCACATCCTATGAGGAACACTTGAGGAGCAGCTTCATCAATGGTATGAAGAACGAAACAACAAAATAGGTAACAATATCCGTGTAT
The DNA here is from genome assembly GCF_037043375.1 of Chiloscyllium plagiosum. Classification (NCBI taxonomy): domain Eukaryota; kingdom Metazoa; phylum Chordata; class Chondrichthyes; order Orectolobiformes; family Hemiscylliidae; genus Chiloscyllium; species Chiloscyllium plagiosum. The sequence continues at coordinate 44,507,934 of NW_028270177.1, forward strand.
TACCGGGGACACGGGAAAGCTGAATTAGATAGAACAATACGTGATACATGCTGAAAAATTGCTGGCTCAAGAGAACCATAACCGGAAATTAAAGATGGAACAGCAATCACATAAATCTCAGCTTATTATGATGCAAATGGTCGTTCAGCCGTTGGAGGGAGGAACTACGGGAAAAGAGAGAGGCACCGGAGGAGTTCGCAAAAGAGGAAGGGATCGCGGAAGTGCGCTTGCAGAGATAGATCTGGCTGGTGCTTTGTTTGCGGAGCAATGGACACTGGTCGAGACAGTGCCCGCACAGACAGCCTCAATCGTTCCTGGAGGCTGGACAGCATGGTGACTGACAGGGGACGACTGAGGTGGGCAGGCCACAAGGTACAGGTAAACCTCTTTCCTTTATAGTTGGCAACGAAGAATCCCTTAGTCTAATCACTTCTACTAACCTAACGGGCACTGAGATGTAGATATAGATATTGAGCATTGAGATTGCGAAGTGTGGACAATATGTTCAATATAACAATGATGTGTATATGTCGATGCTACCTCTATGTTATATGTGGAAGGTACACCAGTTACCTTTTTGGTAGATACATGGCCAGCACATTCACTCCTCAAATTGGGGCTGTTTTCACTAGAGAAAAGAAGGTTTAGGGGTGACCTGATTGAGGTGTACAAGATGATTAGGGGGTTAGATAGGGTCGACAGTATGAACCTTTTCCCGCGTATTGAGTCGGGTATTACAAGGGGGCATAGCTTTAAATTAAGGGGGGGTAGATATAGGACTGATGTTAGGGGTAGGTTCTTCACTCAGCGAGTCATTAGTTCATGGAATGCCCTGCCAGTAACAGTGGTGGACTCTCCCTCTTTATGGGCATTTAAGAGGGCATTGGATAGGTATATGGAGGATAGTGGGTTAGTGTAGTTTAGGTGGGCTTGGATCGGCGCAACATCGAGGGCCCAAGGGCCTGTACTGCGCTGTATTCTTCTATGTTCTATGTTCTATGTAAATCAAGACAGTTCAGAGAGTAGACGCCAATAAAGATGAGTGGAATGTTCCTGAACTCAATGGAGGCATCAGGCATCGTGATATGAGAGAGTTTTACCGCACCCATATTGTGTGAAATCAATAATGTGTATACATTCTAATTCACAATTTTGTTAGCGGAATTCTGTCCTTTACATTTGATGGCTCGGGATCTCATAGTGAGACTGGGGTTGTATTTGCTCAGTACTCCGACGGGCTTGCAGGTAATTCAAAGGGAAGATTCACAAGTGTAAACTGTAAAATACAACCCACGACCCCTGGTGTATGTCTATGAGTGGCGATTAAGCCAGAGAGCAATGAGTTCATTGACCAATTCACTCGCCCTGGAAGCAGGTAAGCATGTTAATCCTATTAACACCGATTTTTTTTTTGCGGGTATGTGCTGCACTGCACAGCACACATACACCACGATGGCCTTGAGGAACCATAAGAGAAGTATTGGTTCAGGAGATTGGTTAAACCAGGTCAGTTGTTATTGTGCGAATTTTATTGAAGGGATGGCAGATGTGCAGTCAGTGTGAACTTATGTAAAGTACCTGTGACGGCAAGTAAGCTCTATATTTTTGATGTGGAAGGCTACGCTCCTCGCGTGTCACTGGCGAAGGTATCCAGTGACTGGTGGCAGGATTTGTGGCCATGGGTACTAAAGGCATAAAGAACGAAATGTTGGGTGTTCTGGGACGATGTGGGTATGTGGTTCAATGCAGATGTGCGGCCATATGGGAAGAAATTAATTTGTCTAACTCAGGCAATAGAACAGTGGGGGTAACCCCCTCTAGCCCTGAAGAGCCTAGAAGGCTGGTCTAGCGTTTCCCTAAGATAAACTTCTCAGACCCAAGATTAATAACGGTCCCTACTGAATTATGCGTAAAAGGAAAACGTGCTTTGGGGCTTATACGAGGTTGTGAACCTTCCTGAAGAAGGGCATGTGCCCGAAACGTCGAATCTTCTGTTCCCTAGATGCTGCCTGACCTGCTGTGCTGTTCCAGCAATAAAGTTTCAGCTTTGATCTCCAGCGTCTGCAGACCTCACTTTCTCCTGTGAACCAATACGAGTAACCACGAAGTCGGAGTATCGTCCTTGCAGGGCACAATACCCGATAAAACCCAAGGCCATGGACGTAGTTACTCCAGTCTTTCAATCCTTCCCAAAGGCTAGAGAGATAATCCCCTGTGTAAACTCACTGGTGAGAACTCCCATTTTTCTGATCAAAAAGGCAAAAATTCCAAGTGAACCGGAGGAATGCAGGTTTGTTCAAGGCCTACAGGCAGTCAATAACAGTGTTGTCCCGCGCGCATCAAATGTTCCCAAACCCTACACTGTATTAGTTCAATTTCTACCGGACAGTAAATGGTTCCCTGCTGTGGATTTAGCAAATACATTCTTTAGTGTGACGGTGCACCCAGATAGTCAATTCTGGTTCGCTTTTTCTTTCAAAGGGAAATCTTATGAGTTCACACGACTTTGTCAATGTTACTGTGAGTCACCCACCATATATAATGAGGCTCTACGCTGAAGTCTGGAGACTCTTGTTTTAACCCCTGGGTCTGCGCTTCCGCAATATGTGGACGATTGCTTAATACTAGCACCGACAGAGGAACAATGTGAGAAGGATTCCCTTGCATTGCACGAGGGAAGGGCACAAAGCCAGTCTCTCAAAGCTTCGATTTATGCAACAACAGGTGAAGTTCTTCAGTCACTTAATATCTGAACAAGGGAGGCCATTGGTGAAGACAGAGTGCAAGTCATTCAGCAAATTCCAAGGCCTCACATGAAGAAACAATTGCTATCCTTTTTGGGCATACGCTCCTACTGAAGAACGTTTATCCCACATTACACAAATCTTGAGGCGCCCTGAAGTGACATGGCCCATGGAAAAGGGTAGCAGAACCAAGGTCCGTTGCAATGGATCCCAGCGGCCGAGTTGAATTGAAAAAGTTTGAAAGTCCACCCACACAGGGGATTCCGAATCCAAACAAGCCTTCGGTCAAACGGTAGATGAGAAACATGGCTGCCTGACATCTGTGTTGTTGGGGGAAAATTCAGGCTGGCAGCTTATGTTTCGGCTAAGCTAGACCTCGCAGCGGCAGGATTGCGTAAATGCCTGCAAGCTGTGGTTGCAGCTGAAAAGGTTGTTGCAGTGGCCAGGGATATAATCGGCTCTGGCGACTTAACCAAACTGATCGCACATGCAGTATCCTGACTGCTTTCCGAGCAAAAGACAGCACATACGTCGGCAGCACGTTGACTCAGATACAATACTGTGTTATTGGAGAAGCCTAACATTGCAATAAAACAATGTAACGTCCTTAATGCTGCTAATCCTCTCATTAGAGAAGGAGACGGAGACCCACATGATTGTATCGCTGTAATTAAAGAAATGTGCTGCCTAGACAAGACGGTAAATGATCAGTTTGACATGGGAATGACAAAAATTCCTGTCAATGACTGAGGCTCAATCCCTGTCACTGTCTGAGGCTCAATCCCTGTCACTGACTGTGATTCAATCCCTGTCACAGACTGAGATTGAATCCATGACACTGACTGAGGTTCAATCGCTGTCACTGACTGATGCTTAATCCCTGTCATTGACTGATGGTCAATCCCAGTCACTGAGTGAGATTCAATCCCTGTCACTGGGTGATGTTCAATCCCACTCACTGACTGAGATTCAATCACTGTCACTGACTGAGGGTCAATCCCGGTCACTGACTGAGATTCAATCCCTGTCAATGACTGAGATTCAATCCCTGTCACTGACTGCGATTCTATCCCTGTCACTGACTGAGATTCCATTCCTATCACTGTCTGAGCATCAATCCCTGTCACTGATTGAGATTCAATCCCTGTCACTGACTGAGGTTCAAGCCCTGTCACTGACTGAGATTCAATACCAGTCACTGACTGAGATTCAATCCTTGTCACTGACTGCGATTCAATCCCAGTCACTGACTGAGGTTCAATCCCAGTTACAGATTGAGATTCAATCCCCGTCACTGACTTAGGTTTAGTCCCAGACACTGACTGAGGTTCAATCCCTGTCACTGACTGAGATTCAATCCCTGTCACTGACTAAGGTTCAATTTCTGTCACTGACTGAGATTAAAGTCCTGTCACTGACTGAGATTCAGTTCATGTCACTGACTGAGACACAATCCCAGTCACTGACTGAGATTCAATTCCTGTCACTGACTGAGATTCAATCCTTGTCACTGACTGCGATTCAATCTCAGTCACTGACTGAGATTCAATACCTGTCACTGACTGAGTGTCAATCCCTATCACTGACTGAGGTTTCGTCCCAGTCACTGACTGAGGTTCAATCCCTGTCACTGATAGACATTCAATCCCTGTCACTGACTTGGGTTTAGTCCCTGACACTGACTGAGGTTCAATCCCTGCCACTAACTGAGGTTCAATCCCTGTCACTGACTGATATTCAATCCCAGTCACTGACTGTGATTCAATCCCTGTCACGAACTGAGATTCAATCCCAGTCACTGACTGAGCTTCAATCCCTGTCACTAACTGAGATTCAATCCCAGTCACTGAGGGATGTTCAATCCCTGGCAGTGACTGAGGTTCAATCCCTGTCACTGACTCAGGTTATATCTCTGTCACTGAATATGATTCAATCCATGTCACTGACTTAGGTTCAATCCCAGTCACTGATTGAGATTCAATCCCTGTCACTGACAGAGGCTCAATCCCTGTCACTGACTTAGATTCAATCCCTGTCACTGACTGAGGTTCAATCGCTGTCACTGACTGAGGTTCAATCCCTGGCATTGACTGAGGTTCAATCCCTGTCACTGATTGAGATTCAATCCCTGTCACAGACTGAGATTCAATCCCTATCACTGTCTGAGGGTCAATCCCTGTCACTGATTGAGATTCAATCCCTGTCACTGACTGCGATTCAATCCCTTTCACTGACTGAGGTTCAATCCCAGTCACTGATTGAGATCCAATCCCTGTCACTGCCTAAGGTTCAATCCCTGTCACTGACTGAGATTCAACGCCTGTCACTGTCTGAGGGTCAAACCCAGTCACTGACTGAGGTTCAATCCCTGTCGCTGACTAAGGTTCAATCCCTGTCACTGACAGAGGTTCAATCCCTGTCACTGACTGAGGTTCAATCCCTGTCACTGACTGAGGCTCAATCTCTGTCACTCACTGAGGCTCAATCCGTGTCACTGACTCAGTTTATATCTCTATCACAGAATATGAATAAATCCCTGTCACTGACTGAGATTCAATCGCTATCACTGACTGCGATTCAACCCCAGTCACTGACTGAGGTTCAATCCCTGTCTCTGATTGAGATTCAATCCCTGTCACTGACTTAGGTTTAGTCCCTGACACTGACTGAGTTTCAATCCCTGTCACTGACTTAGGTTCAATCCCTGTCACTGACTGAGGTTCAAGCCCTGTTACTGACTGAGGCTCAATCCCTGTCACTGACTGAGGCTCAATCCCTGTCACTGACTGTGATTCAATCCTTGTCACAGACTGAGATTGAATCCCTGTCACAGACTGTGGTTCAATCGCTGTCACTGACTGATGCTTAATCCCTGTCATTGACTGATGTTCAATCCCAGTCACTGACTGAGATTCAATCCCTGTCACTAAGTGAGGGTCAATCCCGCTCACTGACTGAGATTCAATCCCTGTCAATGACTGAGATTCAATCCCAGTCACTGACTGAGATTCAATCCCTGTCACTAAGTGAGGGTCAATCCCGCTCACTGACTGAGATTCAATCCCAGTCACTGACTGCGATTCTATGCCTGTCACTGACTGAGATTCCATTCTTGTCACTGTCTGAGCATCAATCCCTGTCACTGATTGAGATTCAATCCCTGTCACTGTCTGAGGTTCAAGCCCTGTCACTGACTGAGATTCAATTCCTGTCACTGACTGAGATTCAATCCTTGTCACTGACTGCGATTCAATCCCAGTCACTGACTGAGGTTCAATCCCTGTCACTGACTTTGGTTTAGTCCCTGACACTGACTGAGGTTCAATCCCTGTCACTAACTGAGGTTCAATCCCTGTCACTGACTGATATTCAATCCCAGTCATTGACTGTGATTCAATCCCTGTCACTAACTGAGATTCAATCCCAGTCACTGACTGAGCTTCAATCCCTGTCACTAACTGAGATTCAATCCCAGTCACTGACTGATGTTCAATCCCTGGCAGTGACTGAGGTTTAATCCCTGTCACTGACACAGGTTGTATCTCTGTCACTGAATATGATTCAATCCCTGTCACTGACTTAGGTTCAATCCCAGCCACTGATTGAGATTCAATCCCTGTCACTGACTGAGGCTAAATCCCTGTCACTGACTTAGATTCAATCCCTGGCACTGACTGAGGTTCAATCCTTGTCACTGATTGAGATTCAATCCCAGTCACTGACTCAGATTCAATCCCTATCACTGTCTGAGGGACAATCCCTGTCACTGATTGAGATTCAATCCCTGTCACTAACTGAGGTTCAATCCCAGTCACTGAATAAGGGTCAAACCCGATCAATGACTTAAATTAAATCCCTGTCACTGACTGAGGTTCAATCACTGTCACTGACTGAGATTCAATGCCTGTCACTGTCTGAGGGTCAAACCCAGTCACTGACTGAGGTTCAATCCCTGTCACTGACAAAGGTTCAATCCCTGTCACCGACGGAGGGTCAATCCCTGTCACTGACTGAGGTTCAATCCCTGTCACTTACAGAGGCTCAATCCCTGTCACTCACTGAGGCTCAATCCGTGTCACTGACTCAGTTTATATCTCTGTCACAGAATATGAATCAATCCCTGTCACTGATTGAGATTCAATCCATGTCACTGCCTAAGGTTCAATCCCTGTCACTGACTGAGATTCAATGCCTGTCACTGTCTGAGGGTCAAACCCAGTCACTGACTGAGGTTCAATCCCTGTCACTGACTAAGGTTCAATCCCTGTCACCGAGGGAGGTTCAATCCCTGTCACTGACTGAGGCTCAATCCCTGTCACTCACTGAGGCTCAATCCGTGTCACTCACTCAGTTTATATCTCTGTCACAGAATATGAATCAATCCCTGTCACTGACTGAGATTCAATCGCTATCACTGACTGCGATTCAAGCCCAGTCACTGACTGAGGTTCAATCCCTGTCTCTGATTGAGATTCAATCCCTGTCACTGACGTAGGTTTAGTCCCTGACACTGACTGAGTTTCAATCCCTGCCACTGACTTAGGTTCAATCCCTGTCACTGACTGAGGTTCAAGCCCTGTTACTGACTGAGGCTCAATCCCGGAAACTGACTGAGATTCAATCCCTGTCACTGATTGAGAGTCAATCCCTGTCACTGACTTAGGTTTAGTCCCTGACACTGACTGAGGCTCAATCCCTGTCACTGACTGAGGTTCAATCCAAGTCACTGACTGAGGCTCAATCCCTGGAACTGACTGAGGCTCAATCTCTGACACTGACTGCGATTCAATACCAGTCACTGATTTAGGTTAATCCCTGTCATTGATTGAGATTCAATCCCTGTCACTGACTTAGGTTTAGTCCCTGACACTGACTGAGGTTCAATCCCTGTCACTGACTGAGATTCAATATCTGTCACTGGCTGAGGGTCAATCCCTGTCACTGACGAAGGTTTCGTCCCAGTCACTGACTGAGGTTCAATCCCTGTCACTGATAGACATTCATTCCCTGTCACTGACTTGGGTTTTGTCCCTGACACTGACTGAGGTTCAATCCCTGTCACTAACTGAGGTTCAATCCCTGTCACTGACTGATGTTCAATCCCAGTCACTGACTGAGATTCAATCCCTGTCACTGTCTGAGGGTCAATCCCAGTCACTGACTGTGATTCAATCCCTGTCACTAACTGAGATTCAATCCCTGTCACAGACTAAGGTTCAATCCCTGTCACTGACTGAGTTTAAATCCCTGTCACTGACTGAGGCTCAATCGCTGTCACTGACTGAGGGTCAATCCCTGTCAGTGACTGAGCTTCAATCCCTGTCACTAACTGAGATTCAATCCCAGTCACTGACTGATGTTCAATCCCTGGCACTGACTGAGGTTCAATCCCTGTCACTGACTCAGGTTATATCTCTGTCACTGAAAATGATTCAATCCCTGTCACTGACTGAGGTTCAATCCCTGTCACTGATTGAGATTGAATCCCTGGAACTGACTGAGGCGCAATCCCTGTCACTGACTGAGATTCAATCCCTGTCACTGATTGAGGCTCAATCCCTGTCACTAGTTGAGGCTCAATCCCTGTCACTGACTGTGATTCAATCCCTGTCACAGTCTGAGGTTCAATCTATGTCACTGACAGAGGCTCAATCCCTGTCAGTCACTGAGGCTCAATCCCTGTCACTGGCTCAGTTTATATCTCTGTCACTGAATATCATTCAATCCCTGTCACTGACAGAGATTCAATTCCCGTCACAGTCTGAGGTTCAATCTCTGTCACTGACTGAGGTTCAATCCCTGTCACTGACTTAGATTCAATCCCTGTCACTGACTGTGATTCAACCCCAGTCACTGATTGAGGTTCAATCCCTGTCTCTGATTGAGATTCAATCCCAGTCACTGACTTAGGTTTAGTACCTGACACTGACTGAGTTTCAATCCCTGTCACTGATTGGGATTCAATCCCTGTCACTGACTGAGGTTCAAGCCCTGTCACTGACTGTGGCTCAATCCCTGACACTGGCTGAGATTCAATCCCTGTCACTGACTGCGATTCAATCCCAGTCACTGACTGAGGTTCAATCCCTGTCACTGATTGAGATTCAATCCCTGTCACTGACTTAGATTTAGTCCCTGACAATGACTGAGGTTCAAACCCTGTCACTAACTGAGATTCAATCCCTGTCACTGACTGATGTTCAATCCCTGGCACTGACTGAGATTCAATCCCTGTCATTGACTCAGGTTATATCTCTGTCACTGAATATGATTCAATCCGTGTCACTGACTGAGGTTCAATCCCAGTCACTGATTGAGATTCAATCCCTGTCACTGAATGAGGCTCAATCCCTGTCACTGACTTCGATTCAATCCCTGTCACTGACTGAGGTTCAATCGCTGTCACTGACTGAGGTTCAATCCCTGGCACTGACTGAGGTTCAATCCCTGTCACTGATTGAGATTCAATCCCTGTCACAGACTGAGATTCAATCCCTGTCACTGACTGAGATTCAATCCCTGTCACTAACTGAGATTTAATCCCTGTCACTGACTGATGTTCAATCCCTGGCACTGACTGAGATTCAATCCCTGTCACTGGCTCAGGTTATATCTCTATCACTGAATATGATTCAATCCGTGTCACTGACTGAGGTTCAATCCCAGTCACTGATTGAGATTCAATCCCTGTCACTGACTGAGGCTCAATCCCTGTCACTGACTTAGATTCAATCCCTGTCACTGACTGAGGTTCAATCGCTGTTACTGACTGAGGTTCAATCCCTGGCACTGACTGAGATTCAATCCCTGTCACAGACTGAGATTCAATCCCTGTCACTGACTGAGATTTAATCCCTATCACTGTCTGAGGGTCAATCCCTGTCACTGGTTGAGATTCAATCCCTGTCACTAACTGAGATTCAATCCCTGTCACTGACTGCGATTCAATCCCTGTCACAGACGGAGATTCAATCCCAGTCACTGATTGAGGGTCAAACCCGATCAATGACTGAACATCAATCCCTGTCACTGATTGAGATTCAATCCCTGTCACTGCCTGAGGTTCAATCCCTGTCACTGACTGAGATTCAATGCCTGTCACTGTCTGAGGGTCAAACCCAGTCACTGAATGAGGTTCAATCCCTGTCACTGACTGAGGTTCAATCCCTGTCACTAACTGAGGGTTAATCCCAGTCACTGACTGTGATTCAATCCCTGTCACTAACTGAGATTCAATCCCTGTCACTGACTAAGGTTCAATCCCTGTCACTGACTGAGTTTAAATCCCTGTCACTGACTGAGATTCAATCCCTGTCACTGACTGAGGGTCATACCCTGTCACTGGCTGAGCTTCAATCCCTGTCACTAACTGAGATTCAATCCCAGTCACTGACTGATGTTCAATCCCTGTCACTGACTGAGCTTCAATCCCTGTCACTAACTGAGATTCAATCCCACTCACTGACTGATGTTCTATCCCTGTCACTGACTTAGATTCAATCCCTGGCACTGACTGAGGTTCAATCCCTGTCACTGATTGAGATTCAATCCCTGTCACTGACTGAGATTCAATCCCTGTCACTAACTGAGATTCAATCCCTGTCACTGACTGCGATTCAATCCCAGTCACTGATTGAGGGTCAAACCCGATCAATGACTGAACATCAATCCCTGTCACTGATTGAGATTCAATCCCTGTCACTGCCTGAGGTTCAATCCCTGTCACAGACTGAGGTTCAATCCCTGTCACTAACTGAGGTTCAATCCCTGTCACTGACTGATGTTCAATCCCTGTCACTGAGTGAGATTCAATCCCTGTCACTGACTGAGGGTCAATCCCTGTCACTGTCTGAGGGTCAATCCCAGTCACTGACTGTGATTCAATCCCTGTCACTAACTGAGATTCAATCCCGGTCACTGACGAAGGTTCAATCCCTGTCACTGACTGAGATTCAATCCCTGTCACTGACTGAGGGTCAATCCCTGTCACTGACTGAGCTTCAATCCCTGTCACTAACTGAGATTCAATCCAGTCACTGACTGAGATTCAATCCCTGGCACTGACTGAGGTTCAATCCCTGTCACTGACTCAGGTTATATCTCTGTCACTGAAAATGATTCAATCTCTGTCACTGACTGAGGTTCAATCCCTGTCACTGATTGAGATTCAATCCCTGTAACTGACTGAGGCTCAATCCCTGTCACTGACTGAGATTCAATCCCTGTCACTGATTGAGGCTCAATCCCTGTCACTGATTGAGGCTCAATCCCTGTCACTGACTGTGATTCAATCCCTGTCACAGTCTGAGGTTCAATCTCTGTCCCTGACAGAGGCTCAATCCCTGTCACTCACAGAGGCTCAATCCCTGTCACTGACTCAGTTTATATCTCTGTCACTGAATATCATTCAATCCCTGTCACTGACAGAGATTCAATCCGTGTCACAGTCTGAGGTTCAATCTCTGTCACAGACTGAGGTTCAATCCCTGTCACTGACTTAGATTCAATCCCTGTCACTGACTTAGATTCAATCCCTGTCACTGACTGTGATTCAACCCCAGTCACTGATTGAGGTTCAATCCCTGTCACTGACTGAGATTCAATCCCTGTCACTGACTGAGGTTTAGTCCCTGACACTGACTGAGTTTCAATCCCTGTCACTGATTGGGATTCAATCCCTGTCACTGACTGAGGTTCAATTCCTGTCACTGACTGAGGCTCAATCCCTGTCACTGACTTAGATTTAGTCCCTGACAATGACTGAGGTTCAAACCCTGTCACTGACTGAGGCTCAATCCCTGTCACTGACTGAGGTTCAATCCCTGACACTGACTGCGATTCAATCCCAGTCACTGATTTGGTTCAATCCCTGTCACTGATAGAGATTCAATCCCTGACACTGACTGAGGGTCAATCCCTGTCACAGACAGAGATTCAATACCTATCACTGACTGAGGGTCAATCCCAATCACTGACTGAGGTTTCGTCCCAGTCACTGTCTGAGGGTCAATCCCAGTCACTGACTGAGATTCAATCCCTGGCACTGACTGAGGTTCACTCGCTGTCACTGACTGAGGTTCCATCCCTGTCACTGACTGAGGTTCCATCCCGTTCACTGATTGAGATTTAATCCCTGTCACTGACTGAGCTTCAATCCCTGTCACTAACTGAGATTCAATCCCTGTCACTGACTGATGTTCAATCCCTGGCACTGACTGAGATTCAATCCCTGTCACTGACTCAGGTTATATCTCTGTCACTGAATATGATTCAATCCGTGTCACTGACTGAGGTTCAATCCCAGTCACTGATTGAGATTCAATCCCTGTCACTGACTGAGGCTCAATCCCTGTCACTGACTTAGATTCAATCCTTGTCACTGACTGAGGTTCAATCGCTATCACTGACTGAGGTTCAATCCCTGGCACTGACTGAGGTTCAATCCCTGTCACTGATTGAGATTCAATCCCTGTCACAGACTGAGATTCAATCCCTGTCACTGACTGAGATTCAATCCCTGTCACTGGTTGAGGGTCAATCCCTGTCACTGGTTGAGATTCAATCCCTGTCACTAACTGAGATTCAATCCCTGTCAATGACTGCGATTCAATCCCTGTCACTGACTGAGGTTCAATCCCAGTCACAGATTGAGGGTCAAACCCGATCAATGACTGAACATCAATCTCTGTCACTGATTGAGATTCAATCCCTGTCACTGCCTGAGGTTCAATCCCTGTCACTGACTGAGATTCAATGCCTGTCACTGTCTGAGTGTCAAACCCAGTCACAGAATGAGGTTCAATCCCTGTCACTGACTGAGGTTCAATCCCTGTCACTAACTGAGGGTCAATCCCAGTCACTGACTGTGATTCAATCCCTGTCACTAACTGAGATTCAATCCCTGTCACTGACTAAGGTTCAATCCCTGTCATTGACTGAGTTTAAATCCCTGTCACTGACTGAGATTCAATCCCTGTCACTGACTGAGGGTCATACCCTGTCACTGGCTGAGCTTCAATCCCTGTCACTAACTGAGATTCAATCCCAGTCACTGACTGATGTTCAATCCCTGTCACTGACTGAGCTTCAATCCCTGTCACTAACTGAGATTCAATCCCACTCACTGACTGATGTTCTATCCCTGTCACTGACTTAGATTCAATCCCTGTCACTGATTCAGGTTATATCTCTTTCACTGAAAATGATTCAATCCCTGTCACTGACTGAGATTCAATCCCTGTCACTAACTGAGATTCAATCCCTGTCACTGACTGCGATTCAATCCCAGTCACTGATTGAGGGTCAAACCCGATCAATGACTGAACATCAATCCCTGTCACTGATTGAGATTCAATCCCTGTCACTGCCTGAGGTTCAATCCCTGTCACTGTCTGAGGGTCAAACTCAGTCACTGAATGAGGTTCAATCCCTGTCACAGACTGAGGTTCAATCCCTGTCACTAACTGAGGTTCAATCCCTGTCACTGACTGATGTTCAATCCCTGTCACTGAGTGAGATTCAATCCCTGTCACTGACTGAGGGTCAATCCCTGTCACTGTCTGAGGGTCAATCCCAGTCACTGACTGTGATTCAATCCCTGTCACTAACTGAGATTCAATCCCGGTCACTGACGAAGGTTCAATCCCTGTCACAGACTGAGATTCAATCCCTGTCACTGACTGAGGGTCAATCCCTGTCACTGACTGAGCTTCAATCCCTGTCACTAACTGAGATTCAATCCAGTCACTGACTGATGTTCAATCCCTGTCACTGACTGAGGTTCAATCCCTGTCACTGACTCAGGTTATATCTCTGTCACTGAAAATGATTCAATCTCTGTCACTGACTGAGGTTCAATCCCTGTCACTGATTGAGATTCAATCCCTGTAACTGACTGAGGCTCAATCCCTGTCACTGACTGAGATTCAATCCCTGTCACTGATTGAGGCTCAATCCCTGTCACTGATTGAGGCTCAATCCCTGTCACTGACTGTGATTCAATCCCTGTCACAGTCTGAGGTTCAATCTCTGTCCCTGACAGAGGCTCAATCCCTGTCACTCACAGAGGCTCAATCCCTGTCACTGACTCAGTTTATATCTCTGTCACTGAATATCATTCAATCCCTGTCACTGACAGAGATTCAATCCTTGTCACAGTCTGAGGTTCAATCTCTGTCACTGACTGAGGTTCAATCCCTGTCACTGACTTAGATTCAATCCCTGTCACTGACTTAGGTTTAGTCCCTGACACTGACTGAGTTTCAATCCCTGTCACTGATTGGGTTTCAATCCCTGTCACTGACTGAGGTTCAAGCCCTGTCACTGACTGAGGCTCAATCCCTGACACTGACTGAGATTCAATCCCCGTCACTGACTGCGATTCAATCCCTGTCACTGATTGAGATTCAATTCCTGTCACTGACTTCGGTTTAGTCCCTGACAATGACTGAGGTTCAAACCCTGTCACTGACTGAGGCTGAATCCCTGTCACTGACTGAGGTTCAATCCCATCACTGACTGCGATTCAATCCCATTCACTGATTTAGGTTCAATCCCTGTCACTGATAGAGATTCAATCACTGTCACTGACTTAGGTTTAGTCCCTGACACTGACTGAGGGTCAATCCCTGTCACAGACTGAGATTCAATACCTATCACTGACTGAGGGTCAATCCCAATCACTGACTGAGGTTTCGTCCCAGTCACTGTCTGAGGGTCAATCCCAGTCACTGACTGATATTCAATCCCTGTCACTGACTGAGGTTCAATCACTGTCACTGACTGAGGGTCCACCCCTGTCACTGATTGAGATTTAATCCCTGTCACTGACTGAGGCTCAATCCCTGTCACGATGTGAGGCTCAATCCCCGTCACTGACTGAGATTCAATCCCTGTCACTGACTGAGGCACATTCCCTGTCACTGACTGAGATTCAATCCCTATCACTGTCTGAGGGTCAATCCCTGTCACTGATTGAGATTCAATCCCTGTCACGAACTGAGATTCAATCCCTGTCACTGACTGCGATTCAATCCCTGTCACTGACTGAGGTTCAATCCCTGTCACTAACTGAGGTTCAATCCCTGTCACTGACTGATGTTCAATCCCAGTCACTGACTGAGATTCAATACCTGTCACTGTCTGAGGGTCAATCCCAGTCACTGACTGTGATTCAATCCCTGTCACAGTCTGTGGTTCAATCTATGTCACTGACAGAGGCTCAATCCCTGTCAGTCACTGAGGCTCAATCCCTGTCACTGACTCAGTTTATATCTCTGTCACTGAATATCATTCAATCCCTGTCACTGACAGAGATTCAATTCACGTCACAGTCTGAGGTTCAATCTCTGTCACTGACTGAGGTTCAATCCCTGTCACTGACTTAGATTCAATCCCTGTCACTGACTGTGATTCAACCCCAGTCACTGATTGAGGTTCAATCCCTGTCTCTGATTGAGATTCAATCCCTGTCACTGACTTAGGTTTAGTACCTGACACTGACTGAGTTTCAATCCCTGTCACTGATTGGGATTCAATCCCTGTCACTGACTGAGGTTCAAGCCCTGTCACTGACTGTGGCTCAATCCCTGACACTGGCTGAGATTCAATCCCTGTCACTGACTGCGATTCAATCCCAGTCACTGACTGAGGTTCAATCCCTGTCACTGATTGAGATTCAATCCCTGTCACTGACTTAGATTTAGTCCCTGACAATGACTGAGGTTCAAACCCTGTCACTGACTGAGGCTCAATCCCTGACACTGACTGAGGGTCAATCCCTGTCACAGACTGAGATTCAATACCTATCACTGACTGAGGGTCAATCCCAATCACTGACTGAGGTTTCGTCCCAGTCACTGTCTGAGGGTCAATCCCAGTCACTGACTGAGATTCAATCCCTGGCACTGACTGAGGTTATATCTCTGTCACTGAATATGATTCAATCCTGTCACTGACTGAGGTTCAATCCCAGTCACTGATTGAGATTCAATCCCTGTCACTGACTGAGGGTCAATCCCAGTCACTGACTTAGATTCAATCCCTGTCACTGACTGAGGTTCAATCGCTGTCACTGACTGAGGTTCAATCCCTGGCACTGACTGAGGTTCCATCCCTGTCACTGACTGAGGTTCCATCCCGTTCACTGATTGAGATTTAATCCCTGTCACTGACTGAGCTTCAATCCCTGTCACTAACTGAGATTCAATCCCTGTCACTGACTGATGTTCAATCCCTGGCACTGACTGAGATTCAATCCCTGTCACTGACTCAGGTTATATCTCTGTCACTGAATATGATTCAATCCGTGTCACTGACTGAGGTTCAATCCCAGTCACTGATTGAGATTCAATCCCTGTCACTGACTGAGGCTCAATCCCTGTCACTGACTTAGATTCAATCCTTGTCACTGACTGAGGTTCAATCGCTGTCACTGACTGAGGTTCAATCCCTGGCACTGACTGAGGTTCAATCCCTGTCACTGATTGAGATTCAATCCCTGTCACAGACTGAGATTCAATCCCTGTCACTGACTGAGATTCAATCCCTGTCACTGGTTGAGGGTCAATCCCTGTCACTGGTTGAGATTCAATCCCTGTCACTAACTGAGATTCAATCCCTGTCAATGACTGCGATTCAATCCCTGTCACTGACTGAGGTTCAATCCCAGTCACAGATTGAGGGTCAAACCCGATCAATGACTGAACATCAATCTCTGTCACTGATTGAGATTCAATCCCTGTCACTGCCTGAGGTTCAATCCCTGTCACTGACTGAGATTCAATGCCTGTCACTGTCTGAGTGTCAAACCCAGTCACAGAATGAGGTTCAATCCCTGTCACTGACTGAGGTTCAATCCCTGTCACTAACTGAGGGTCAATCCCAGTCACTGACTGTGATTCAATCCCTGTCACTAACTGAGATTCAATCCCTGTCACTGACTAAGGTTCAATCCCTGTCATTGACTGAGTTTAAATCCCTGTCACTGACTGAGATTCAATCCCTGTCACTGACTGAGGGTCATACCCTGTCACTGGCTGAGCTTCAATTCCTGTCACTAACTGAGATTCAATCCCAGTCACTGACTGATGTTCAATCCCTGTCACTGACTGAGCTTCAATCCCTGTCACTAACTGAGATTCAATCCCACTCACTGACTGATGTTCTATCCCTGTCACTGACTTAGATTCAATCCCTGTCACTGATTCAGGTTATATCTCTTTCACTGAAAATGATTCAATCCCTGTCACTGACTGAGATTCAATCCCTGTCACTAACTGAGATTCAATCCCTGTCACTGACTGCGATTCAATCCCAGTCACTGATTGAGGGTCAAACCCGATCAATGACTGAACATCAATCCCTGTCACTGATTGAGATTCAATCCCTGTCACTGCCTGAGGTTCAATCCCTGTCACTGTCTGAGGGTCAAACTCAGTCACTGAATGAGGTTCAATCCCTGTCACAGACTGAGGTTCAATCCCTGTCACTAACTGAGGTTCAATCCCTGTCACTGACTGATGTTCAATCCCTGTCACTGAGTGAGATTCAATCCCTGTCACTGACTGAGGGTCAATCCCTGTCACTGTCTGAGGGTCAATCCCAGTCACTGACTGTGATTCAATCCCTGTCACTAACTGAGATTCAATCCCGGTCACTGACGAAGGTTCAATCCCTGTCACAGACTGAGATTCAATCCCTGTCACTGACTGAGGGTCAATCCCTGTCACTGACTGAGCTTCAATCCCTGTCACTAACTGAGATTCAATCCAGTCACTGACTGATGTTCAATCCCTGGCACTGACTGAGGTTCAATCCCTGTCACTGACTCAGGTTATATCTCTGTCACTGAAAATGATTCAATCTCTGTCACTGACTGAGGTTCAATCCCTGTCACTGATTGAGATTCAATCCCTGTAACTGACTGAGGCTCAATCCCTGTCACTGACTGAGATTCAATCCCTGTCACTGATTGAGGCTCAATCCCTGTCACTGATTGAGGCTCAATCCCTGTCACTGACTGTGATTCAATCCCTGTCACAGTCTGAGGTTCAATCTCTGTCCCTGACAGAGGCTCAATCCCTGTCACTCACAGAGGCTCAATCCCTGTCACTGACTCAGTTTATATCTCTGTCACTGAATATCATTCAATCCCTGTCACTGACAGAGATTCAATCCTTGTCACAGTCTGAGGTTCAATCTCTGTCACTGACTGAGGTTCAATCCCTGTCACTGACTTAGATTCAATCCCTGTCACTGACTTAGGTTTAGTCCCTGACACTGACTGAGTTTCAATCCCTGTCACTGATTGGGTTTCAATCCCTGTCACTGACTGAGGCTCAATCCCTGACACTGACTGAGATTCAATCCCCGTCACTGACTGCGATTCAATCCCTGTCACTGATTGAGATTCAATTCCTGTCACTGACTTCGGTTTAGTCCCTGACAATGACTGAGGTTCAAACCCTGTCACTGACTGAGGCTGAATCCCTGTCACTGACTGAGGTTCAATCCCATCACTGACTGCGATTCAATCCCATTCACTGATTTAGGTTCAATCCCTGTCACTGATAGAGATTCAATCACTGTCACTGACTTAGGTTTAGTCCCTGACACTGACTGAGGGTCAATCCCTGTCACAGACTGAGATTCAATACCTATCACTGACTGAGGGTCAATCCCAATCACTGACTGAGGTTTCGTCCCAGTCACTGTCTGAGGGTCAATCCCAGTCACTGACTGATATTCAATCCCTGTCACTGACTGAGGTTCAATCACTGTCACTGACTGAGGGTCCACCCCTGTCACTGATTGAGATTTAATCCCTGTCACTGACTGAGGCTCAATCCCTGTCACGATGTGAGGCTCAATCCCCGTCACTGACTGAGATTCAATCCCTGTCACTGACTGAGGCACATTCCCTGTCACTGACTGAGATTCAATCCCTATCACTGTCTGAGGGTCAATCCCTGTCACTGATTGAGATTCAATCCCTGTCACGAACTGAGATTCAATCCCTGTCACTGACTGCGATTCAATCCCTGTCACTGACTGAGGTTCAATCCCTGTCACTAACTGAGGTTCAATCCCTGTCACTGACTGATGTTCAATCCCAGTCACTGACTGAGATTCAATACCTGTCACTGTCTGAGGGTCAATCCCAGTCACTGACTGTGATTCAATCCCTGTCACAGTCTGTGGTTCAATCTATGTCACTGACAGAGGCTCAATCCCTGTCAGTCACTGAGGCTCAATCCCTGTCACTGACTCAGTTTATATCTCTGTCACTGAATATCATTCAATCCCTGTCACTGACAGAGATTCAATTCACGTCACAGTCTGAGGTTCAATCTCTGTCACTGACTGAGGTTCAATCCCTGTCACTGACTTAGATTCAATCCCTGTCACTGACTGTGATTCAACCCCAGTCACTGATTGAGGTTCAATCCCTGTCTCTGATTGAGATTCAATCCCTGTCACTGACTTAGGTTTAGTACCTGACACTGACTGAGTTTCAATCCCTGTCACTGATTGGGATTCAATCCCTGTCACTGACTGAGGTTCAAGCCCTGTCACTGACTGTGGCTCAATCCCTGACACTGGCTGAGATTCAATCCCTGTCACTGACTGCGATTCAATCCCAGTCACTGACTGAGGTTCAATCCCTGTCACTGATTGAGATTCAATCCCTGTCACTGACTTAGATTTAGTCCCTGACAATGACTGAGGTTCAAACCCTGTCACTGACTGAGGCTCAATCCCTGACACTGACTGAGGGTCAATCCCTGTCACAGACTGAGATTCAATACCTATCACTGACTGAGGGTCAATCCCAATCACTGACTGAGGTTTCGTCCCAGTCACTGTCTGAGGGTCAATCCCAGTCACTGACTGAGATTCAATCCCTGGCACTGACTGAGGTTATATCTCTGTCACTGAATATGATTCAATCCTGTCACTGACTGAGGTTCAATCCCAGTCACTGATTGAGATTCAATCCCTGTCACTGACTGAGGGTCAATCCCAGTCACTGACTTAGATTCAATCCCTGTCACTGACTGAGGTTCAATCGCTGTCACTGACTGAGGTTCAATCCCTGGCACTGACTGAGGTTCAATCCCTGTCACTGATTGAGATTCAATCCCTGTCACAGACTGAGATTCAATCCCTGTCACTGACTGAGATTCAATCCCTATCACTGTCTGAGGGTCAATCCCTGTCACTGGTTGAGATTCAATCCCTGTCACAGACTGAGATTCAATCCCTGTCACTAACTGAGATTCAATCCCTGTCACTGACTGCGATTCAATCCCTGTCACTGTCTGAGGGTCAATCCCAGTCACTGACTGAGATTCAATCCCGGGCACTGACTGAGGTTCACTCGCTGTCACTGACTGAGGTTCCATCCCTGTCACTGACTGAGGTTCCATCCCTGTCACTGATTGAGATTTAATCCCTGTCACTGACTGAGCTTCAATCCCTGTCACTAACTGAGATTCAATCCCTGTCACTGACTGATGTTCAATCCCTGGCACTGACAGAGATTCAATCCCTGTCACTGACTCAGGTTATATCTCTGTCACTGAATATGATTCAATCCGTGTCACAGACTTAGGTTCAATCCCAGTCACTGATAGAGATTGAATCCCTGTCACTGACTGAGGCTCAATCCCTGTCACTGATTTAGATTCAATCCCTGTCACTGACTGAGGTTCAATCGCTGTCACTGACTGAGGTTCAATCCCTGGCACTGACTGAGGTTCAATCCCTGTCACTGATTGAGATTCAATCCCTGTCACAGACTGAGATTCAATCCCTGTCACTGACTGAGATTCAATCCCTATCACTGTCTGAGGGTCAATCCCTGTCACTAGTTGAGATTCAATCCCTGTCACTAACTGAGATTCAATCCCTGTCACTGACTGCGATTCAATCCCTGTCACTGACTGAGGTTCAATCCCAGTCACTGATTGAGGGTCAAACCCGATCAATGACTGAACATCAATCCCTGTCACTGATTGAGATTCAATCCCTGTCACTGCCTGAGGTTCAATCCCTGTCACTGACTGAGATTCAATGCCTGTCACTGTCTGAGTGTCAAACCCAGTCACTGAATGAGGTTCAATCCCTGTCACTGACTGAGGTTCAATCCCTGTCACTAACTTAGGGTCAATCCCTGTCACTGACTGTGATTCAATCCCTGTCACTAACTGAAATTCAATCCCTGTCACTGACTAAGGTTCAATCCCTGTCACTGACTGAGTTTAAATCCCTGTCACTGACTGAGATTCAATCCCTGTCACTGACTGAGGGTCATACCCTGTCACTGGCTGAGCTTCAATCCCTGTCACTAACTGAGATTCAATCCCAGTCACTGACTGATGTTCAATCCCTGTCACTGACTGTGCTTCAATCCCTGTCACTAAATGAGATTCAATCCCACTCACTGACTGATGTTCTATCCCTGTCACTGACTTAGATTCAATCCCTGGCACTGACTGAGGTTCAATCCCTGTCACTGATTGAGATTAAATCCCTGTCACTGACTGAGATTCAATCCCTGTCACTAACTGAGATTCAATCCCTGTCACTGACTGCGTTTCAATCCCAGTCACTGATTGAGGGTCAAACCCAATCAATGACTGAACATCAATCCCTGTCACTGATTGAGATTCAATCCCTGTCACTGCCTGAGGTTCAATCCCTGTCACTGTCTGAGGGTCAAACCCAGTCACTGAATGAGGTTCAATCCCTGTCACAGACTGAGGTTCAATCCCTGTCACTAACTGAGGTTCAATCCCTGTCACTGACTGATGTTCAATCCCTGTCACTGACTGAGGGTCAATCCCTGTCACTGTCTGAGGGTCAATCCCAGTCACTGACTGTGATTCAATCCCTGTCACTAACTGAGATTTAATCCCTGTCAGTGACTAAGGTTCAATCCATGTCACTGACTGAGTTTAAATCCCTGTCACTGACTGAGATTCAATCCCTGTCACTGACTGAGGGTCATACCCTGTCACTGGCTGAGCTTCAATCCCTGTCACTAACTGAGATTCAATCCCAGTCACTGACTGATGTTCAATCCCTGTCACTGACTGAGCTTCAATCCCTGTCACGAACTGAGATTCAATCTCTGTCACTGACTGAGGTTCAGTCCCTGTCACTGACTTAGATTCAATCCCTGGCACTGACTGAGGTTAAATCCCTGTCACTGATTGAGATTCAATCCCTGTCACTGACTGAGATTCAATCCCTGTCACTAACTGAGATTCAATCCCTGTCACTGACTGCGATTCAATCCCAGTCACTGATTGAGGGTCAAACCCGATCAATGACTGAACATCAATCCCTGTCACTGATTGAGATTCAATCCCTGTCACTGCCTGAGGGTCAATCCCTGTCACTGTCTGAGGGTCAAACCCAGTCACTGAATGAGGTTCAATCCCTGTCACAGACTGAGGTTCAATCCCTGTCACTAATTGAGGTTCAATCCCTGTCACTGACTGATGTTCAATCCCTGTCACTGACTGAGATTCAATCCCTGTCACTGACTGAGGGTCAATCCCTGTCACTGTCTGACGGTCAATCCCAGTCACTGACTGTGATTCAATCCCTGTCACTAACTGAGATTCAATCCCGGTCACTGACGAAGGTTCAATCCCTGTCACTGACTGAGATTCAATCCCTGTCACTGACTGAGGGTCAATCCCTGTCACTGACTGAGCTTCAATCCCTGTCACTAACTGAGATTCAATCCAGTCACTGACTGATGTTCAATCCCTGGCACTGACTGAGGTTCAATCCCTGTCACTGATTCAGGTTATATCTCTGTCACTGAAAATGATTCAATCTCTGTCACTGACTGAGGTTCAATCCCTGTCACTGATTGAGATTCAATCCCTGTAACTGACTGAGGCTCAATCCCTGTCACTGACTGAGATTCAATCCCTGTCACTGATTGAGGCTCAATCCCTGTCACTGATTGAGGCTCAATCCCTGTCACTGACTGTGATTCAATCCCTGTCACAGTCTGAGGTTCAATCTCTGTCACTGAAAGAGGGTTAATCCCTGTCACTCACAGAGGCTCAATCCCTGACACTGACTCAGTTTATATCTCTGTCACTGAATATCATTCAATCCCTGTCACTGACAGAGATTCAATCCGTGTCACAGTCTGAGGTTCAATCTCTGTCACTGACTGAGGTTCAATCCCTGTCACTGACTTAGATTCAATCCCTGTCACTGACTGTGATTCAACCCCAGTCACTGATTGAGGTTCAATCCCTGTCACTGACTGAGATTCAATCCCTGTCACTGACTTAGGTTTAGTCCCTGACACTGACTGAGTTTCAATCCCTGTCATTGATTGGGATTCAATCCCTGTCACTGACTGAGGTTCAAGCCCTGTCACTGACTGAGGCTCAATCCCTGACACTGACTGAGATTCAATCCCTGTCACTGACTGCGATTCAATCCCTGTCACTGATTGAGATTCAATTCCTGTCACTGACTTCGGTTTAGTCCCTGACAATGACTGAGGTTCAAACCCTGTCACTGACTGAGGCTCAATCCCTGTCACTGACTGAGGTTCAATCCCTGACACTGACTGTGATTCAATCCCATTCACTGATTTAGGTTCAATCCCTGTCACTGATAGAGATTCAATCACTGTCACTGACTTAGGTTTAGTCCCTGTCACTGACTGAGGGTCAATCCCTGTCACAGACTGAGATTCAATACCTATCACTGACTGAGGGTCAAACCCAATCACTGACTGAGGTTTCGTCCCAGTCACTGTCTGAGGGTCAATCCCAGTCACTGACTGAGGTTCAATCCCTGTCACTGACTGAGGTTCAATCACTGTCACTGACTGAGGTTCCATCCCTGTCACTGATTGAGATTTAATCCCTGTCACTGACTGAGGCTCAATCCCTGTCACGATGTGAGGCTCAATCCCCGTCACTGACTGAGATTCAATCCAGTCACTGACTGAGGCACAATCCCTGTCACTGACTGAGATTCAATCCCTATCACTGTCTGAGGGTCAATCCCTGTCACTGATTGAGATTCAATCCCTGTCACGAACTGAGATTCAATCCCTGTCACTGACTGCGATTCAATCCCTGTTACTGACTGAGGTTCAATCCCTGTCACTAACTGAGGTTCAATTCCTGTCACTGACTGATGTTCAATCCCAGTCACTGACCGAGATTCAATACCTGTCACTGTCTGAGGGTCAATCCCAGTCACTGACTATGATTCAATCCCTGTCACTAACTGAGATTCAATCCCGGTCACTGACTAAGGTTCAATCCCTGTCACTGACTGAGTTTAAATCCCTGTCACTGACTGAGATTCAATCCCTGTCACTGACTGAGGGTCAATCCCTGTCACTGACTGAGCTTCAATCCCTGTCACTAACTGAGATTCAATCGAGTCACTGACTGATGTTCAATCTCTGGCACTGACTGAGGTTCAATCCCTGTCACTGACTCAGGTTATATCTCTGTCACTGAAAATGATTCAATCCCAGTCACTGACTGAGGTTCAATCCCTGTCACTGATTGAGATTCAATCCCTGTAACTGACTGAGGCTCAATCCCTGTCACTGACTGTGATTCAATCCCTTTCACAGTCTGAGGTTCAATCCCTGTCACTGATTGAGGCTCAATCCCTGTAACTGACTGTGATTCAATCCCTGTCACAGTCTGAGGTTCAATCTCTGTCACTGACAGAGGCTCAATCCCTGTCACTCACAGAGGCTCAATCCCTTTCACTGACTCAGTTTATATCTCTGTCACTGAATATCATTCAATCCCTGTCACTGACAGAGATTCAATCCGTGTCACAGTCTGAGGTTCAATCTCTGTCACTGACTGAGGTTCAATCCCTGTCACTGACTTAGATTCAATCCCTGTCACTGACTGTGATTCAACCCCAGTCACTGATTGAGGTTCAATCCCTGTCTCTGACTGAGATTCAATCCCTGTCACTAACTGAGATTCAATCGAGTCACTGACTGATGTTCAATCTCTGGCACTGACTGAGGTTCAATCCCTGTCATTGACTCAGCTTATATCTCTGTCACTGAAAATGATTCAATCCCAGTCACTGACTGAGGTTCAATCCCTGTCACTGATTGAGATTCAATCCCTGTAACTGACTGAGGCTCAATCCCTGTCACTGACTGTGATTCAATCCCTTTCACAGTCTGAGGTTCAATCCCTGTCACTGATTGAGGCTCAATCCCTGTCACTGACTGTGATTCAATCCCTGTCACAGTCTGAGGTTCAATCTCTGTCACTGACAGAGGCTCAATCCCTGTCACTCACAGAGGCTCAATCCCTTTCACTGACTCAGTTTATATCTCTGTCACTGAATATCATTCAATCCCTGTCACTGACAGAGATTCAATCCGTGTCACAGTCTGAGGTTTAATCTCTGTCACTGACTGAGGTTCAATCCCTGTCACTGACTTAGATTCAATCCCTGTCACTGACTGTGATTCAACCCCAGTCACTGATTGAGGTTCAATCCCTGTCTCTGACTGAGATTCAATCCCTGTCACTGACTTAGGTTTAGTCCCTGACACTGACTGAGTTTCAATCCCTGTCACTGATTGGGATTCAATCCCTGTCACTGACTGAGGTTCAATCCCTGACACTGACTGAGATTCAATCCCTGTCACTGACTGCGATTCAATCCAAGTCACTGACTGAGGTTCAATTCCTGTCACTGACTGAGGTTTAGTCCCTGACAATGACTGAGGTTCAAACCCTGTCACTGACTGAGGCTCAATCCCAGTCACTGACTGAGGTTCAATCCCTGACACTGACTGCGATTCAATCCCATTCACTGATTTAGGTTCAATCCCTGTCACTGATAGAGATTCAAACACTGTCACTGACTTAGGTTTAGTCCCTGAAACTGACTGAGGGTCAATCCCTGTCACAGACTGAGATTCAATACCTATCACTGACTGACGGTCAATCCCAATCACTGACTGAGGTTTCGTCCCAGTCACTGTCTGAGGGACAATCCCAGTCACTGACTGAGATTCAATCCCTGTCACTGACTGAGGTTCAATCACTGTCACTGACTGAGATTCAATCTCTGTCAATTATTGAGATTTAATCCCTGTCACTGACTGAGGCTCAATCCCTGTCACGATGTGAGGCTCAATCCCCGTCACTGACTGAGATTCAATCCCTGTCACAGACCGAGGTTCAATCACTGTCACTGACTGAGGTTCCATCCCTGTCACTGATTGAGATTTAATCCCTGTCACTGACTGAGGCTCAATCCCTGTCACGATGTGAGGCTCAATCCCTGTCACTGACTGAGATTCAATCCCTGTCACTGACTGAGGCACAATCCCTGTCACTGACTGAGATTCAATCTCTATCACTGTCGGAGGGTCAATCCCTGTCACTGATTGAGAATCAATCCCTGTCACTGACTGCGATTCAATCCCTGTCACTGACTGAGGTTCAATCCCTGTCACTAACTGAGGTTCAATCCCTGTCACTGACTGAGGTTCAATCCCTGTCACTGATTGAGATTCAATTCCTGTCACTGACTTAGGTTTAGTCCCTGACAATGACTGAGGTTCAAACCCTGTCACTGACTGAGGCTCAATCCCTGTCACTGACTGAGGTTCAATCCCTGACACTGACTGCGATTCAATCCCATTCACTGATTTAGGTTCAATCCCTGTCACTGATAGAGATTCAATCACTGTCACTGACTGAGATTCAATCCCTGTCACGAACTGTGATTCAATCCCTGTCACTGACTGCGATTCAATCCCTGTCACTGACAGAGGTTCAATCCCTGTCACTAACTGAGGTTCAATCCCTGTCACTGACTGATGTTCAATCCCAGTCACTGACTGAGATTCAATACCTGTCACTGTCTGAGGGTCAATCCCAGTCACTGACTGTGATTCAATCCCTGTCACTAACTGAGATTCAATCCCGGTCACTGACGTAGGTTCAATCCCTGTCACTGACTGAGGTTCATTCCCTGTCACTGACTGAGATTCAATCCCTGTCACTGACTGAGGGTCAATTCCTGTCACTGACTGAGCTTCAATCCCTGTCACTAAATGAGATTCAATCCAGTCACTGACTGATGTTCAATCCCTGGCACTGACTGAGGTTCAATCCCTGTCATTGACTCAGGTTATATCTCTGTCACTGAAAATGATTCAATCCCTGTCACTGACTGAGGTTCAATCCCTGTCACTGATTGAGATTCAATCCCTGTAACTGACTGAGGCTCAATCCCTGTCACTGACTGAGATTCAATCCCTGTCACTGATTGAGGCTCAATCCCTGTCACTGATTGAGGTTCAATCCCTGTCACTGACTGATGTTCATTCCCAGTCACTGACTGAGATTCAATACCTGTCACTGTCTGAGGGTCAATCCCAGTCACTGACTGTGATTCAATCCCTGTCACTAACTGAGATTCAATCCCGGTCACTGACGTAGGTTCAATCCCTGTCACTGACTGAGTTTAAATCCCTGTCACTGACTGAGATTCAATCCCTGTCACTGACTGAGGGTCAATCCCTGTCACTGACTGAGCTTCAATCCCTGTCACTAACTGAGATTCAATCCAGTCACTGACTGATGTTCAATCCCTGGCACTGACTGAGGTTCAATCCCTGTCATTGACTCAGGTTATATCTCTGTCACTGAAAATGATTCAATCCCTGTCACTGACTGAGGTTCAATCCCTGTCACTGATTGAGATTCAATCCCTGTCACTGACTGAGGTTCAATCCCTGTCACTGATTGAGATTCAATCCCTGTAACTGACTGAGGCTCAATCCCTGTCACTGACTGAGATTCAATCCCTGTCACTGATTGAGGCTCAATTCCTGTCACTGATTGACGCTCAATCCCTGTCACTGACTGTGATTCAATGCCTGTCACAGTCTGAGGTTCAATCTCTGTCACTGACAGAGGCTCAATCCCTGTCATTCACTGAGGCTCAATCCCTGTCACTGACTCAGTTTATATCTCTGTCACTGAATATCATTCAATCCCTGTCACTGACAGAGATTCAATCCCTGTCACAGTCCGAGGTTCAATCTCTGTCACTGACTGAGGTTCAATCCCTGTCACTGACTGTGATTCAACCCCAGTCACTGATTGAGGTTCAATCCCTGTCTCTGATTGAGATTCATTCCCTGTCACTGACTTAGGTTTAGTCCCTGACACTCACTGAGTTTCAATCCCTGTCACTGATTGGGATTGAATCCCTGTCACTGACTGAGGTTCAAGCCCTGTCACTGACTGAGGCTCAATCCCTGACACTGACTGAGATTCAATCCCTGTCACTGACTGCGATTCAATCCCTGTCACTGACTGAGGTTCAATCCCTGTCACTGATTGCGATTCAATTCCTGTCCTTGACAATGACTGAGGTTCAAACTCTGTCACTGACTGAGATTCAATCCAAGTCACTGACTGAGGGTCAATCCCTGTCACTGACTGAGCTTCAATCCCTGTCACTAACTGAGATTCAATCCAGTCACTGACTGATGTTCAATCCCTGGTACTGACTGAGGTTCAATCCCTGTCATTGACTCAGCTTATATCTCTGTCACTGAAAATGATTCAATCCCTGTCACTGACTGAGGTTCAATCCCTGTCATTGACTGAGGGTCAATCCCTGTCACTGACTGAGCTTCAATCCCTGTCACTAACTGAGATTCAATCCAGTCACTGACTGATGTTCAATCCCTGGCACTGACTGAGGTTCAAACACTGTCATTGACTCAGGTTATATCTCTGTCACTGAAAATGATTCAATCCCTGTCACTGACTGAGGTTCAGTCCCTGTCACTGATTGAGATTCAATCCCTGTAACTGACTGAGGCTCAATCCCTGTCACTGACTGAGATTCAATCCCAGTCACTGATTGAGGCTCAATCCCTGTCACTGATTGAGGCTCAATCCCTGTCACTGACTGTGATTCAATCCCTGTCACAGTCTGAGGTTCAATCTCTGTCACTGACAGAGGCTCAATCCCTGTCATTCACTGAGGCTCAATCCCTGTCACTGACTCAGTTTATATCTCTGTCACTGAATATCATTCAATCCCTGTCACTGACAGAGATTCAATCCCTGTCACAGTCTGAGGTTCAATCTCTGTCACTGACTGAGGTTCAATCCCTGTCACTGACTGTGATTCAACCCCAGTCACTGATTGAGGTTCAATCCCTGTCTCTGATTGAGATTCAATCCCTGTCACTGACTTAGGTTTAGTCCCTGACACTCACTGAGTTTCAATCCCTGTCACTGATTGGGATTGAATCCCTGTCACTGACTGAGGTTCAAGCCCTGTCACTGACTGAGGCTCAATCCCTGACACTGACTGAGATTCAATCCCTGTCACTGACTGCGATTCAATCCCAGTCACTGACTGAGGTTCAATCCCTGTCACTGATTGCGATTCAATTCCTGTCACTGACTTAGGTTTAGTCCCTGACAATGACTGAGGTTCAAACCCTGTCACTGACTGAGGCTCAATCCCAGTCACTGACTGAGGTTCAATCCCTGACACTGACTGAGGGTCAATCCCTGTCACAGACTGAGATTCAATACCTATCACTGACTGAGGGTCAATCCCAATCACTGACTGAGGTTTCGTCCCAGTCACCGTCTGAGGGTCAATCCCTGTCACTGACTGAGGTTCAATCACTGTCACTGACTGATGTTCCATCCCTGTCACTGATTGAGGCTCAATCCCTGTCACGATGTGAGGCTGAATCCCCGTCATTGACTGAGATTCAATCCCTGTCACTGACTGAGGCACAATTCCTGTCACTGACTGAGATTCAATCCCTATCACTGTCTGAGGGTCAATCCCTGTCACTGATTGAGATTCAATCCCTGTCACTGACTGCGATTCAATCCCTGTCACTGACTGAGGTTCAATTCCAGTCACTGATTGAGGGTCAAACCCGATCAATGACTGAAAATCAATCCCTGTCACTGATTGAGATTCAATCCCTGTCACTTCCTGAGGTTCAATCCCTGTCACTGACTGAGATTGAATGCCTGTCACTGTCTGAGGATCAAACCCAGTCACTGAATGAGGTTCAATCCCTGTCACTGACTAAGGTTCAATCCCTGTCACTGACGGAGGTTCAATCCCTGTCACTGACTGTGGTTCAATCCCTGTCACTGACTCAGTTTATATCACTGTCACTGAATATCATTCAATCCCTGTCACTGACAGAGATTCAATCCCTGTCACAGTCTGAGGTTCAATCTCTGTCACTGACTGAGGTTCAATCCCTGTCACTGACTGTGATTCAACCCCAGTCACTGATTGAGGTTCAATCCCTGTCTCTGATTGAGATTCAATCCCTGTCACTGACTTAGGTTTAGTCCCTGACACTGACTGAGTTTCAATCCCTTTCACTGATTGGGATTCAATCCCAGTCACTGACTGAGGTTCAAGCCCTGTCACTGACTGAGGCTCAATCCCTGACACTGACTGAGATTCAATCCCTGTCACTCACTGCGATTCAATCCCTGTCACTGACTGAGGTTCAATCCCTGTCACTGATTGCGATTCAATTCCTGTCACTGACTGAGGTTTAGTCCCTGACAATGGCTGAGGTTCAAACCCTGTCACTGACTGAGGCTCAATCCCTGTCACTGACTGAGGTTCAATCCCTGACACTGACTGAGGGTCAATCCCTGTCACAGACTGAGATTCAATACCTATCACTGACTGAGGGTCATTCCCAATCACTGACTGAGGTTTCGTCCCAGTCAATGTCTGAGGGTCAATCCCAGTCACTGACTGAGATTCAATCCCTGTCACTGACTGAGGTTCAATCACTGTCACTGACTGATGTTCCATCCCTGTCACTGATTGAGATTTAATCCCTGTCACTGACTGAGGCTCAATCCCTGTCACGATGTGAGGCTCAATCCCCATCACTGACTGAGATTCAATCCCTGTCACTGACTGAGGCACAATCCCTGTCACTGACTGAGATTCAATCCCTATCACTGTCTGAGGGTCAATCCCTGTCACTGATTGAGATTCAATCCCTGTCACGAACTGAGATTCAATCCCTGTCACTGACTGCGATTCAATCCCTGTCACTGACTGAGGTTCAATTCCAGTCACTGATTGAGGGTCAAACCCGATCAATGACTGATAATCAATCCCTGTCACTGATTGAGATTCAATCCCTGTCACTTCCTGAGGTTCAATCCCTGTCACTGACTGAGATTGAATGCCTGTCACTGTCTGAGGGTCAAACCCAGTCACTGAATGAGGTTCAATCCCTGTCACTGACTCAGGTTCAATCCCTGTCACTGACGGAGGTTCAATCCCTGTCGCTGACTGTGGTTCAACCCCAGTCACTGACTGAGGCTCAATCCCTGTCACTCACTGAGGCTCAATCCGTGTCACTGACTCAGTTTATATCCTTGTCACAGAATATGATTCAATCCCTGTCACTGACTGAGATTCAATCGCTATCACTGACTGCGATTCAACCCCAGTCAATGACCGAGGTTCAATCCCTGTCTCTGATTGAGAATCAATCCCTGTCACTGACATCGGTTTAGTCCCTGACACTGACTGAGTTTCAATCCCTGTCACTGACTTAGGTTCATTCCCTGCCACTGACTGAGGTTCAAGCCCTGTTACTGACTGAGGCTCAATCCCTGTCACTGACTGATGTTCAATTCCTGTCACTGACTGAGGCTCAATCCCAGTCACTGACTGAGGTTCAATCCCTGTCACTGATTGAGAGTCAATCCCTGTCACTGATTTAGGTTTAGTCCCTGACACTGACTGAGGCTCAATCCCTTTCACTGACTGAGGTTCAATCCAAATCACTGACTGAGGCTCAATCCCTGTAACTGACTGAGGCTCAATCTCTGACACTGACTGCGATTCAATACCAGTCACTGATTTAGGTTAATCCCTGTCATTGATTGAGATTCAATCCCTGTCACTGACTTAGGTTTAGTCCCTGACACTGAGTGAGGTTCAATCCCTGTCACTGACTGAGATTCAATATAAGTCACTGACTGAGGGTCAATCACTGTCACTGACTAAGGATTCGTCCCAGTCACTGACTGAGGTTCAATCCCTGTCACTGATAGACATTCAATCCCTGTCACTGACTTGGGTTTAGTCCCTGACACTGACTGAGGTTCAATCCCTGTCACGAACTGAGGTTCAATCCCAGTCACTCACTGATGTTCAATCCCTGTCACTGATAGACATTCAATCCCTGTCACTGACTTGGGTTTAGTCCCTGACACTGACTGAGGTTCAATCCCTGTCACGAACTGAGGTTCAATCCCTGTCACTGACTGATGTTCAATCCCAGTCACTGACTGAGATTCAATCCCTGTCACTGTCTGAGGGTCAATCCCAGTCACTGACTGTGAGTCAATCCCTGTCACTACTTGAGATTCAATCCCTGTCACTGACAAAGTTTCAATCCCTGTCACTGACTGAGTTTAAATCCCTGTCACTGACTGAGATTCAATCCCTGTCACTGACTGAGATTGAATGCCTGTCACTGTCTGAGGGTCAAACCCAGTCACTGAATGAGGTTCAATCCCTGTCACTGACTAAGGTTCAATCCCTGTCACTGACGGAGGTTCAATCCCTGAGACTGACTGAGGTTCAATCCCTATCACTGACTGAGGCTCAATCCCTGTCACTCACTGAGGCTCAATCCGTGTCACTGACTCAGTTTATATCTCTGTCACAGAATATGATTCAATCCCTGTCACTGACTGAGATTCAATCGCTATCACTGACTGCGATTCAACCCCAGTCAATGACCGAGGTTCAATCCCTGTCTCTGATTGAGAATCAATCCCTGTCACTGATTGACGCTCAATCCCTTACACTGACTGTGATTCAATGCCTGTCACAGTCTGAGGTTCAATCTCTGTCACTGACAGAGGCTCAATCCCTGTCATTCACTGAGGCTCAATCCCTGTCACTGACTCAGTTTATATCTCTGTCACTGAATATCATTCAATCCGTGTCACTGACAGAGATTCAATCCCTGTCACAGTCCGAGGTTCAATCCCTGTCACTGATTGAGATTCAATTCCTGTCACTGACTTAGGTTTAGTCCCTGACAATGACTGAGGTTCAAACCCTGTCACTGACTGAGGCTCAATCCCTGTCACTGACTGAGGTTCAATCCCTGACACTGACTGCGATTCAATCCCATTCACTGATTTAGGTTCAATCCCTGTCACTGATAGAGATTCAATCACTGTCACTGACTGAGATTCAATCCCTGTCACGAACTGTGATTCAATCCCTGTCACTGACTGCGATTCAATCCCTGTCACTGACAGAGGTTCAATCCCTGTCACTAACTGAGGTTCAATCCCTGTCACTGACTGATGTTCAATCCCAGTCACTGACTGAGATTCAATACCTGTCACTGTCTGAGGGTCAATCCCAGTCACTGACTGTGATTCAATCCCTGTCACTAACTGAGAATCAATCCCGGTCACTGACGTAGGTTCAATCCCTGTCACTGACTGAGGTTCATTCCCTGTCACTGACTGAGATTCAATCCCTGTCACTGACTGAGGGTCAATTCCTGTCACTGACTGAGCTTCAATCCCTGTCACTAAATGAGATTCAATCCAGTCACTGACTGATGTTCAATCCCTGGCACTGACTGAGGTTCAATCCCTGTCATTGACTCAGGTTATATCTCTGTCACTGAAAATGATTCAATCCCTGTCACTGACTGAGGTTCAATCCCTGTCACTGATTGAGATTCAATCCCTGTAACTGACTGAGGCTCAATCCCTGTCACTGACTGAGATTCAATCCCTGTCACTGATTGAGGCTCAATCCCTGTCACTGATTGAGGTTCAATCCCTGTCACTGACTGATGTTCATTCCCAGTCACTGACTGAGATTCAATACCTGTCACTGTCTGAGGGTCAATCCCAGTCACTGACTGTGATTCAATCCCTGTCACTAACTGAGATTCAATCCCGGTCACTGACGTAGGTTCAATCCCTGTCACTGACTGAGTTTAAATCCCTGTCACTGACTGAGATTCAATCCCTGTCACTGACTGAGGGTCAATCCCTGTCACTGACTGAGCTTCAATCCCTGTCACTAACTGAGATTCAATCCAGTCACTGACTGATGTTCAATCCCTGGCACTGACTGAGGTTCAATCCCTGTCATTGACTCAGGTTATATCTCTGTCACTGAAAATGATTCAATCCCTGTCACTGACTGAGGTTCAATCCCTGTCACTGATTGAGATTCAATCCCTGTCACTGACTGAGGTTCAATCCCTGTCACTGATTGAGATTCAATCCCTGTAACTGACTGAGGCTCAATCCCTGTCACTGACTGAGATTCAATCCCTGTCACTGATTGAGGCTCAATTCCTGTCACTGATTGACGCTCAATCCCTGTCACTGACTGTGATTCAATGCCTGTCACAGTCTGAGGTTCAATCTCTGTCACTGACAGAGGCTCAATCCCTGTCATTCACTGAGGCTCAATCCCTGTCACTGACTCAGTTTATATCTCTGTCACTGAATATCATTCAATCCCTGTCACTGACAGAGATTCAATCCCTGTCACAGTCCGAGTTTCAATCTCTGTCACTGACTGAGGTTCAATCCCTGTCACTGACTGTGATTCAACCCCAGTCACTGATTGAGGTTCAATCCCTGTCTCTGATTGAGATTCATTCCCTGTCACTGACTTAGGTTTAGTCCCTGACACTCACTGAGTTTCAATCCCTGTCACTGATTGGGATTGAATCCCTGTCACTGACTGAGGTTCAAGCCCTGTCACTGACTGAGGCTCAATCCCTGACACTGACTGAGATTCAATCCCTGTCACTGACTGCGATTCAATCCCTGTCACTGACTGAGGTTCAATCCCTGTCACTGATTGCGATTCAATTCCTGTCCTTGACAATGACTGAGGTTCAAACTCTGTCACTGACTGAGATTCAATCCCTGTCACTGACTGAGGGTCAATCCCTGTCACTGACTGAGCTTCAATCCCTGTCACTAACTGAGATTCAATCCAGTCACTGACTGATGTTCAATCCCTGGTACTGACTGAGGTTCAATCCCTGTCATTGACTCAGCTTATATCTCTGTCACTGAAAATGATTCAATCCCTGTCACTGACTGAGGTTCAATCCCTGTCACTGATTGAGATTCAATCCCTGTAACTGACTGAGGCTCAATCCCTGTCACTGACTGAGATTCAATCCCTGTCACTGATTGAGGCTCAATCCCTGTCACTGATTGAGGCTCAATCCCTGTCACTGACTGTGATTCAATCCCTGTCACAGTCTGAGGTTCAATCTCTGTCACTGACAGAGGCTCAATCCCTGTCATTCACAGAGGCTCAATCCCAGTCACTGACTGAGATTCAATACCTGTCACTGTCTGAGGGTCAATCCCAGTCACTGACTGTGATTCAATCCCTGTCACTAACTGAGATTCAATCCCGGTCACTGACTAAGGTTCAATCCCTGTCACTGACTGAGGGTCAATCCCTGTCACTGACTGAGCTTCAATCCCTGTC
The DNA here is from genome assembly GCF_037043375.1 of Chiloscyllium plagiosum. Classification (NCBI taxonomy): domain Eukaryota; kingdom Metazoa; phylum Chordata; class Chondrichthyes; order Orectolobiformes; family Hemiscylliidae; genus Chiloscyllium; species Chiloscyllium plagiosum. The sequence goes on from NW_028270177.1 coordinate 44,543,282, forward strand.
ACTAACTGAGATTCAATCCAGTCACTGACTGATGTTCAATCCCTGGCACTGATTGAGGTTCAAACCCTGTCATTGACTCAGGTTATATCTCTGTCACTGAAAATGATTCAATCCCTGTCACTGACTGAGGTTCAGTCCCTGTCACTGATTGAGATTCAATCCCTGTAACTGACTGAGGCTCAATCCCTGTCACTGACTGAGATTCAATCCCAGTCACTGATTGAGGCTCAATCCCTGTCACTGATTGAGGCTCAATCCCTGTCACTGACTGTGATTCAATCCCTGTCACAGTCTGAGGTTCAATCTCTGTCACTGACAGAGGCTCAATCCCTGTCATTCACTGAGGCTCAATCCCTGTCACTGACTCAGTTTATATCTCTGTCACTGAATATCATTCAATCCCTGTCACTGACAGAGATTCAATCCCTGTCACAGTCTGAGGTTCAATCTCTGTCACTGACTGAGGTTCAATCCCTGTCACTGACTGTGATTCAACCCCAGTCACTGATTGAGGTTCAATCCCTGTCTCTGATTGAGATTCAATCCCTGTCACTGACTTAGGTTTAGTCCCTGACACTCACTGAGTTTCAATCCCTGTCACTGATTGGGATTGAATCCCTGTCACTGACTGAGGTTCAAGCCCTGTCACTGACTGAGGCTCAATCCCTGACACTGACTGAGATTCAATCCCTGTCACTGACTGCGATTCAATCCCAGTCACTGACTGAGGTTCAATCCCTGTCACTGATTGCGATTCAATTCCTGTCACTGACTTAGGTTTAGTCCCTGACAATGACTGAGGTTCAAACCCTGTCACTGACTGAGGCTCAATCCCAGTCACTGACTGAGGTTCAATCCCTGACACTGACTGAGGGTCAATCCCTGTCACAGACTGAGATTCAATACCTATCACTGACTGAGGGTCAATCCCAATCACTGACTGAGGTTTCGTCCCAGTCACCGTCTGAGGGTCAATCCCTGTCACTGACTGAGGTTCAATCACTGTCACTGACTGATGTTCCATCCCTGTCACTGATTGAGGCTCAATCCCTGTCACGATGTGAGGCTGAATCCCCGTCATTGACTGAGATTCAATCCCTGTCACTGACTGAGGCACAATTCCTGTCACTGACTGAGATTCAATCCCTATCACTGTCTGAGGGTCAATCCCTGTCACTGATTGAGATTCAATCCCTGTCACTGACTGCGATTCAATCCCTGTCACTGACTGAGGTTCAATTCCAGTCACTGATTGAGGGTCAAACCCGATCAATGACTGAAAATCAATCCCTGTCACTGATTGAGATTCAATCCCTGTCACTTCCTGAGGTTCAATCCCTGTCACTGACTGAGATTGAATGCCTGTCACTGTCTGAGGATCAAACCCAGTCACTGAATGAGGTTCAATCCCTGTCACTGACTAAGGTTCAATCCCTGTCACTGACGGAGGTTCAATCCCTGTCACTGACTGTGGTTCAATCCCTGTCACTGACTCAGTTTATATCACTGTCACTGAATATCATTCAATCCCTGTCACTGACAGAGATTCAATCCCTGTCACAGTCTGAGGTTCAATCTCTGTCACTGACTGAGGTTCAATCCCTGTCACTGACTGTGATTCAACCCCAGTCACTGATTGAGGTTCAATCCCTGTCTCTGATTGAGATTCAATCCCTGTCACTGACTTAGGTTTAGTCCCTGACACTGACTGAGTTTCAATCCCTTTCACTGATTGGGATTCAATCCCAGTCACTGACTGAGGTTCAAGCCCTGTCACTGACTGAGGCTCAATCCCTGACACTGACTGAGATTCAATCCCTGTCACTGACTGCGATTCAATCCCTGTCACTGACTGAGGTTCAATCCCTGTCACTGATTGCGATTCAATTCCTGTCACTGACTGAGGTTTAGTCCCTGACAATGGCTGAGGTTCAAACCCTGTCACTGACTGAGGCTCAATCCCTGTCACTGACTGAGGTTCAATCCCTGACACTGACTGAGGGTCAATCCCTGTCACAGACTGAGATTCAATACCTATCACTGACTGAGGGTCATTCCCAATCACTGACTGAGGTTTCGTCCCAGTCACTGTCTGAGGGTCAATCCCAGTCACTGACTGAGATTCAATCCCTGTCACTGACTGAGGTTCAATCACTGTCACTGACTGATGTTCCATCCCTGTCACTGATTGAGATTTAATCCCTGTCACTGACTGAGGCTCAATCCCTGTCACGATGTGAGGCTCAATCCCCATCACTGACTGAGATTCAATCCCTGTCACTGACTGAGGCACAATCCCTGTCACTGACTGAGATTCAATCCCTATCACTGTCTGAGGGTCAATCCCTGTCACTGATTGAGATTCAATCCCTGTCACGAACTGAGATTCAATCCCTGTCACTGACTGCGATTCAATCCCTGTCACTGACTGAGGTTCAATTCCAGTCACTGATTGAGGGTCAAACCCGATCAATGACTGATAATCAATCCCTGTCACTGATTGAGATTCAATCCCTGTCACTTCCTGAGGTTCAATCCCTGTCACTGACTGAGATTGAATGCCTGTCACTGTCTGAGGGTCAAACCCAGTCACTGAATGAGGTTCAATCCCTGTCACTGACTCAGGTTCAATCCCTGTCACTGACGGAGGTTCAATCCCTGTCGCTGACTGTGGTTCAACCCCAGTCACTGACTGAGGCTCAATCCCTGTCACTCACTGAGGCTCAATCCGTGTCACTGACTCAGTTTATATCTCTGTCACAGAATATGATTCAATCCCTGTCACTGACTGAGATTCAATCGCTATCACTGACTGCGATTCAACCCCAGTCAATGACCGAGGTTCAATCCCTGTCTCTGATTGAGAATCAATCCCTGTCACTGACATCGGTTTAGTCCCTGACACTGACTGAGTTTCAATCCCTGTCACTGACTTAGGTTCATTCCCTGCCACTGACTGAGGTTCAAGCCCTGTCACTGACTGAGGCTCAATCCCTGTCACTGACTGATGTTCAATCCCTGTCACTGACTGAGGCTCAATCCCAGTCACTGACTGAGGTTCAATCCCTGTCACTGATTGAGAGTCAATCCCTGTCACTGACTTAGGTTTAGTCCCTGACACTGACTGAGGCTCAATCCCTTTCACTGACTGAGGTTCAATCCAAATCACTGACTGAGGCTCAATCCCTGTAACTGACTGAGGCTCAATCTCTGACACTGACTGCGATTCAATACCAGTCACTGATTTAGGTTAATCCCTGTCATTGATTGAGATTCAATCCCTGTCACTGACTTAGGTTTAGTCCCTGACACTGAGTGAGGTTCAATCCCTGTCACTGACTGAGATTCAATATAAGTCACTGACTGAGGGTCAATCACTGTCACTGACTAAGGATTCGTCCCAGTCACTGACTGAGGTTCAATCCCTGTCACTGATAGACATTCAATCCCTGTCACTGACTTGGGTTTAGTCCCTGACACTGACTGAGGTTCAATCCCTGTCACGAACTGAGGTTCAATCCCAGTCACTCACTGATGTTCAATCCCTGTCACTGATAGACATTCAATCCCTGTCACTGACTTGGGTTTAGTCCCTGACACTGACTGAGGTTCAATCCCTGTCACGAACTGAGGTTCAATCCCTGTCACTGACTGATGTTCAATCCCAGTCACTGACTGAGATTCAATCCCTGTCACTGTCTGAGGGTCAATCCCAGTCACTGACTGTGAGTCAATCCCTGTCACTACTTGAGATTCAATCCCTGTCACTGACAAAGTTTCAATCCCTGTCACTGACTGAGTTTAAATCCCTGTCACTGACTGAGATTCAATCCCTGTCACTGACTGAGATTGAATGCCTGTCACTGTCTGAGGGTCAAACCCAGTCACTGAATGAGGTTCAATCCCTGTCACTGACTAAGGTTCAATCCCTGTCACTGACGGAGGTTCAATCCCTGAGACTGACTGAGGTTCAATCCCTATCACTGACTGAGGCTCAATCCCTGTCACTCACTGAGGCTCAATCCGTGTCACTGACTCAGTTTATATCTCTGTCACAGAATATGATTCAATCCCTGTCACTGACTGAGATTCAATCGCTATCACTGACTGCGATTCAACCCCAGTCAATGACCGAGGTTCAATCCCTGTCTCTGATTGAGAATCAATCCCTGTCACTGATTGACGCTCAATCCCTTACACTGACTGTGATTCAATGCCTGTCACAGTCTGAGGTTCAATCTCTGTCACTGACAGAGGCTCAATCCCTGTCATTCACTGAGGCTCAATCCCTGTCACTGACTCAGTTTATATCTCTGTCACTGAATATCATTCAATCCGTGTCACTGACAGAGATTCAATCCCTGTCACAGTCCGAGGTTCAATCTCTGTCACTGACTGAGGTTTAATCCCTGTCACTGACTGTGATTCAACCCCAGTCACTGATTGAGGTTCAATCCCTGTCTCTGATTGAGATTCAATCCCTGTCACTGACTTAGGTTTAGTCCCTGACACTGACTGAGTTTCAATCCCTGTCACTGATTGGGATTGAATCCCTGTCACTGACTGAGGTTCAAGCCCTGTCACTGACTGAGGCTCAATCCCTGACACTGACTGAGATTCAATCCCTGTCACTGACTGCGATTCAATCCCTGTCACTGACTGAGGTTCAATCCCTGTCACTGATTGCGATTCAATTCCTGTCACTGACTTAGGTTTAGTCCTTGACAATGACTGAGGTTCAAACTATGTCACTGACTGTGATTCAATCCCTGTCACTGACTGAGGGTCAATCCCTGTCACTGACTGAGCTTCAATCCCTGTCACTGACTGAGATTCAATCCAGTCACTGACTGATGTTCAATCCCTGGCACTGACTGAGGTTCAATCCCTGTCATTGACTCAGGTTATATCTCTGTCACTGAAAATGATTCAATCCCTGTCACTGACTGAGGTTCAATCCCTGTCACTGATTGAGATTCAATCCCTGTAACTGACTGAGGCTCAATCCCAATCACTGACTGAGATTCAATCCCAGTCACTGACTGAGATTCAATCCCTGTCACTGACTGAGGTTCAATCACTGTCACCGACTGATGTTCCATCCCTGTCACTGATTGAGATTTAATCCCTGTCACTGACTGAGGCTCAATCCCTGTCACGATGTGAGGCTCAATCCCCATCACTGACTGAGATTCAATCCCTGTCACTGACTGAGGCACAATCCCTGTCACTGACTGAGATTCAATCCCTATCACTGTCTGAGGGTCAATCCCTGTCACTGATTGAGATTCAATCCCTGTCACGAACTGAGATTCAATCCCTGTCACTGACTGCGATTCAATCCCTGTCACTGACTGAGGTTCAATTCCAGTCACTGATTGAGGGTCAAACCCGATCAATGACTGATAATCAATCCCTGTCACTGATTGAGATTCAATCCCTGTCACTTCCTGAGGTTCAATCCCTGTCACTGACTGAGATTGAATGCCTGTCACTGTCTGAGGGTCAAACCCAGTCACTGAATGAGGTTCAATCCCTGTCACTGACTCAGGTTCAATCCCTGTCACTGACGGAGGTTCAATCCCTGTCGCTGACTGTGGTTCAACCCCAGTCACTGACTGAGGCTCAATCCCTGTCACTCACTGAGGCTCAATCCGTGTCACTGACTCAGTTTATATCTCTGTCACAGAATATGATTCAATCCCTGTCACTGACTGAGATTCAATCGCTATCACTGACTGCGATTCAACCCCAGTCAATGACCGAGGTTCAATCCCTGTCTCTGATTGAGAATCAATCCCTGTCACTGACATCGGTTTAGTCCCTGACACTGACTGAGTTTCAATCCCTGTCACTGACTTAGGTTCATTCCCTGCCACTGACTGAGGTTCAAGCCCTGTTACTGACTGAGGCTCAATCCCTGTCACTGACTGATGTTCAATTCCTGTCACTGACTGAGGCTCAATCCCAGTCACTGACTGAGGTTCAATCCCTGTCACTGATTGAGAGTCAATCCCTGTCACTGACTTAGGTTTAGTCCCTGACACTGACTGAGGCTCAATCCCTTTCACTGACTGAGGTTCAATCCAAATCACTGACTGAGGCTCAATCCCTGTAACTGACTGAGGCTCAATCTCTGACACTGACTGCGATTCAATACCAGTCACTGATTTAGGTTAATCCCTGTCATTGATTGAGATTCAATCCCTGTCACTGACTTAGGTTTAGTCCCTGACACTGAGTGAGGTTCAATCCCTGTCACTGACTGAGATTCAATATAAGTCACTGACTGAGGGTCAATCACTGTCACTGACTAAGGATTCGTCCCAGTCACTGACTGAGGTTCAATCCCTGTCACTGATAGACATTCAATCCCTGTCACTGACTTGGGTTTAGTCCCTGACACTGACTGAGGTTCAATCCCTGTCACGAACTGAGGTTCAATCCCAGTCACTCACTGATGTTCAATCCCTGTCACTGATAGACATTCAATCCCTGTCACTGACTTGGGTTTAGTCCCTGACACTGACTGAGGTTCAATCCCTGTCACGAACTGAGGTTCAATCCCTGTCACTGACTGATGTTCAATCCCAGTCACTGACTGAGATTCAATCCCTGTCACTGTCTGAGGGTCAATCCCAGTCACTGACTGTGAGTCAATCCCTGTCACTACTTGAGATTCAATCCCTGTCACTGACAAAGTTTCAATCCCTGTCACTGACTGAGTTTAAATCCCTGTCACTGACTGAGATTCAATCCCTGTCACTGACTGAGATTGAATGCCTGTCACTGTCTGAGGGTCAAACCCAGTCACTGAATGAGGTTCAATCCCTGTCACTGACTAAGGTTCAATCCCTGTCACTGACGGAGGTTCAATCCCTGAGACTGACTGAGGTTCAATCCCTATCACTGACTGAGGCTCAATCCCTGTCACTCACTGAGGCTCAATCCGTGTCACTGACTCAGTTTATATCTCTGTCACAGAATATGATTCAATCCCTGTCACTGACTGAGATTCAATCGCTATCACTGACTGCGATTCAACCCCAGTCAATGACCGAGGTTCAATCCCTGTCTCTGATTGAGAATCAATCCCTGTCACTGATTGACGCTCAATCCCTTACACTGACTGTGATTCAATGCCTGTCACAGTCTGAGGTTCAATCTCTGTCACTGACAGAGGCTCAATCCCTGTCATTCACTGAGGCTCAATCCCTGTCTCTGACTCAGTTTATATCTCTGTCACTGAATATCATTCAATCCGTGTCACTGACAGAGATTCAATCCCTGTCACAGTCCGAGGTTCAATCTCTGTCACTGACTGAGGTTTAATCCCTGTCACTGACTGTGATTCAACCCCAGTCACTGATTGAGGTTCAATCCCTGTCTCTGATTGAGATTCAATCCCTGTCACTGACTTAGGTTTAGTCCCTGACACTGACTGAGTTTCAATCCCTGTCACTGATTGGGATTGAATCCCTGTCACTGACTGAGGTTCAAGCCCTGTCACTGACTGAGGCTCAATCCCTGACACTGACTGAGATTCAATCCCTGTCACTGACTGCGATTCAATCCCTGTCACTGACTGAGGTTCAATCCCTGTCACTGATTGCGATTCAATTCCTGTCACTGACTTAGGTTTCGTCCTTGACAATGACTGAGGTTCAAACTATGTCACTGACTGTGATTCAATCCCTGTCACTGACTGAGGGTCAATCCCTGTCACTGACTGAGCTTCAATCCCTGTCACTGACTGAGATTCAATCCAGTCACTGACTGATGTTCAATCCCTGGCACTGACTGAGGTTCAATCCCTGTCATTGACTCAGGTTATATCTCTGTCACTGAAAATGATTCAATCCCTGTCACTGACTGAGGTTCAATCCCTGTCACTGATTGAGATTCAATCCCTGTAACTGACTGAGGCTCAATCCCAATCACTGACTGAGATTCAATCCCAGTCACTGACTGAGATTCAATCCCTGTCACTGACTGAGGTTCAATCACTGTCACCGACTGATGTTCCATCCCTGTCACTGATTGAGATTTAATCCCTGTCACTGACTGAGGCTCAATCCCTGTCACGATGTGAGGCTCAATCCCCATCACTGACTGAGATTCAATCCCTGTCACTGACTGAGGCACAATCCCTGTCACTGACTGAGATTCAATCCCTATCACTGTCTGAGGGTCAATCCCTGTCACTGATTGAGATTCAATCCCTGTCACGAACTGAGATTCAATCCCTGTCACTGACTGCGATTCAATCCCTGTCACTGACTGAGGTTCAATTCCAGTCACTGATTGAGGGTCAAACCCGATCAATGACTGATAATCAATCCCTGTCACTGATTGAGATTCAATCCCTGTCACTTCCTGAGGTTCAATCCCTGTCACTGACTGAGATTGAATGCCTGTCACTGTCTGAGGGTCAAACCCAGTCACTGAATGAGGTTCAATCCCTGTCACTGACTCAGGTTCAATCCCTGTCACTGACGGAGGTTCAATCCCTGTCGCTGACTGTGGTTCAACCCCAGTCACTGACTGAGGCTCAATCCCTGTCACTCACTGAGGCTCAATCCGTGTCACTGACTCAGTTTATATCTCTGTCACAGAATATGATTCAATCCCTGTCACTGACTGAGATTCAATCGCTATCACTGACTGCGATTCAACCCCAGTCAATGACCGAGGTTCAATCCCTGTCTCTGATTGAGAATCAATCCCTGTCACTGACATCGGTTTAGTCCCTGACACTGACTGAGTTTCAATCCCTGTCACTGACTTAGGTTCATTCCCTGCCACTGACTGAGGTTCAAGCCCTGTTACTGACTGAGGCTCAATCCCTGTCACTGACTGATGTTCAATTCCTGTCACTGACTGAGGCTCAATCCCAGTCACTGACTGAGGTTCAATCCCTGTCACTGATTGAGAGTCAATCCCTGTCACTGACTTAGGTTTAGTCCCTGACACTGACTGAGGCTCAATCCCTTTCACTGACTGAGGTTCAATCCAAATCACTGACTGAGGCTCAATCCCTGTAACTGACTGAGGCTCAATCTCTGACACTGACTGCGATTCAATACCAGTCACTGATTTAGGTTAATCCCTGTCATTGATTGAGATTCAATCCCTGTCACTGACTTAGGTTTAGTCCCTGACACTGAGTGAGGTTCAATCCCTGTCACTGACTGAGATTCAATATAAGTCACTGACTGAGGGTCAATCACTGTCACTGACTAAGGATTCGTCCCAGTCACTGACTGAGGTTCAATCCCTGTCACTGATAGACATTCAATCCCTGTCACTGACTTGGGTTTAGTCCCTGACACTGACTGAGGTTCAATCCCTGTCACGAACTGAGGTTCAATCCCAGTCACTCACTGATGTTCAATCCCTGTCACTGATAGACATTCAATCCCTGTCACTGACTTGGGTTTAGTCCCTGACACTGACTGAGGTTCAATCCCTGTCACGAACTGAGGTTCAATCCCTGTCACTGACTGATGTTCAATCCCAGTCACTGACTGAGATTCAATCCCTGTCACTGTCTGAGGGTCAATCCCAGTCACTGACTGTGAGTCAATCCCTGTCACTACTTGAGATTCAATCCCTGTCACTGACAAAGTTTCAATCCCTGTCACTGACTGAGTTTAAATCCCTGTCACTGACTGAGATTCAATCCCTGTCACTGACTGAGATTGAATGCCTGTCACTGTCTGAGGGTCAAACCCAGTCACTGAATGAGGTTCAATCCCTGTCACTGACTAAGGTTCAATCCCTGTCACTGACAGAGGTTCAATCCCTGAGACTGACTGAGGTTCAATCCCTATCACTGACTGAGGCTCAATCCCTGTCACTCACTGAGGCTCAATCCGTGTCACTGACTCAGTTTATATCTCTGTCACAGAATATGATTCAATCCCTGTCACTGACTGAGATTCAATCGCTATCACTGACTGCGATTCAACCCCAGTCAATGACCGAGGTTCAATCCCTGTCTCTGATTGAGAATCAATCCCTGTCACTGATTGACGCTCAATCCCTTACACTGACTGTGATTCAATGCCTGTCACAGTCTGAGGTTCAATCTCTGTCACTGACAGAGGCTCAATCCCTGTCATTCACTGAGGCTCAATCCCTGTCACTGACTCAGTTTATATCTCTGTCACTGAATATCATTCAATCCGTGTCACTGACAGAGATTCAATCCCTGTCACAGTCCGAGGTTCAATCTCTGTCACTGACTGAGGTTCAATCCCTGTCACTGACTGTGATTCAACCCCAGTCACTGATTGAGGTTCAATCCCTGTCTCTGATTGAGATTCAATCCCTGTCACTGACTTAGGTTTAGTCCCTGACACTGACTGAGTTTCAATCCCTGTCACTGATTGGGATTGAATCCCTGTCACTGACTGAGGTTCAAGCCCTGTCACTGACTGAGGCTCAATCCCTGACACTGACTGAGATTCAATCCCTGTCACTGACTGCGATTCAATCCCTGTCACTGACTGAGGTTCAATCCCTGTCACTGATTGCGATTCAATTCCTGTCACTGACTTAGGTTTAGTCCTTGACAATGACTGAGGTTCAAACTATGTCACTGACTGTGATTCAATCCCTGTCACTGACTGAGGGTCAATCCCTGTCACTGACTGAGCTTCAATCCCTGTCACTGACTGAGATTCAATCCAGTCACTGACTGATGTTCAATCCCTGGCACTGACTGAGGTTCAATCCCTGTCATTGACTCAGGTTATATCTCTGTCACTGAAAATGATTCAATCCCTGTCACTGACTGAGGTTCAATCCCTGTCACTGATTGAGATTCAATCCCTGTAACTGACTGAGGCTCAATCCCTGTCACTGACTGAGATTCAATCCCTGTCACTGATTGAGGCTCAATCCCTGTCACTGATTGAGGCTCAATCCCTGTCACTGACTGTGATTCAATCCCTGTCACAGTCTGAGGTTCAATCTCTGTCACTGACAGAGGCTCAATCCCTGTCATTCACAGAGGCTCAATCCCAGTCACTGACTGAGATTCAATACCTGTCACTGTCTGAGGGTCAATCCCAGTCACTGACTGTGATTCAATCCCTGTCACTAACTGAGATTCAATCCCGGTCACTGACTAAGGTTCAATCCCTGTCACTGACTGAGTTTAAATCCCTGTCACTGACTGAGATTCAATCCCTGTCACTGACTGAGGGTCAATCCCTGTCACTGACTGAGCTTCAATCCCTGTCACTAACTGAGATTCAATCCAGTCACTGACTGATGTTCAATCCCTGGCACTGACTGAGGTTCAAACCCTGTCATTGACTCAGGTTATATCTCTGTCACTGAAAATGATTCAATCCCTGTCACTGACTGAGGTTCAATCCCTGTCACTGATTGAGATTCAATCCCTGTAACTGACTGAGGCTCAATCCCTGTCACTGACTGAGATTCAATCCCTGTCACTGATTGAGGCTCAATCCCTGTCACTGATTGAGGCTCAATCCCTGTCACTGACTGTGATTCAATCCCTGTCACAGTCTGAGGTTCAATCTCTGTCACTGACAGAGGCTCAATCCCTGTCATTCACTGAGGCTCAATCCCTGTCACTGACTCAGTTTATATCTCTGTCACTGAATATCATTCAATCCCTGTCACTGACAGAGATTCAATCCCTGTCACAGTCTGAGGTTCAATCTCTGTCACTGACTGAGGTTCAATCCCTGTCACTGACTGTGATTCAACCCCAGTCACTGATTGAGGTTCAATCCCTGTCTCTGATTGAGATTCAATCCCTGTCACTGACTTAGGTTTAGTCCCTGACACTCACTGAGTTTCAATCCCTGTCACTGATTGGGATTGAATCTCTGTCACTGACTGAGGTTCAAGCCCTGTCACTGACTGAGGCTCAATCCCTGACACTGACTGAGATTCAATCCCTGTCACTGACTGCGATTCAATCCCAGTCACTGACTGAGGTTCAATTCCTGTCACTGATTGCGATTCAATTCCTGTCACTGACTTAGGTTTAGTCCCTGACAATGACTGAGGTTCAAACCCTGTCACTGACTGAGGCTCAATCCCTGTCACTGACTGAGGTTCAATCCCTGACACTGACTGAGGGTCAATCCCTGTCACAGACTGAGATTCAATACCGATCACTGACTGAGGGTCAATCCCAATCACTGACTGAGGTTTCGTCCCAGTCACCGTCTGAGGGTCAATCCCAGTCACTGACTGAGGTTCAATCACTGTCACTGACTGATGTTCCATCCCTGTCACTGATTGAGGCTCAATCCCTGTCACGATGTGAGGCTGAATCACCGTCATTGACTGAGATTCAATCCCTGTCACTGACTGAGGCACAATCCCTGTCACTGACTGAGATTCAATCCCTATCACTGTCTGAGGGCCAATCCCTGTCACTGATTGAGATTCAATCCCTGTCACTGACTGCGATTCAATCCCTGTCACTGACTGAGGTTCAATTCCAGTCACTGATTGAGGGTCAAACCCGATCAATGACTGAAAATCAATCCCTGTCACTGATTGAGATTCAATCCCTGTCACTTCCTGAGGTTCAATCCCTGTCACTGACTGAGATTGAATGCCTGTCACTGTCTGAGGATCAAACCCAGTCACTGAATGAGGTTCAATCCCTGTCACTGACTAAGGTTCAATCCCTGTCACTGACGGAGGTTCAATCCCTGTCACTGACTGTGGTTCAATCCCTGTCACTGACTCAGTTTTTATCACTGTCACTGAATATCATTCAATCCCTGTCACTGACAGAGATTCAATCCCTGTCACAGTCTGAGGTTCAATCTCTGTCACTGACTGAGGTTCAATCCCTGTCACTGACTGTGATTCAACCCCAGTCACTGATTGAGGTTCAATCCCTGTCTCTGATTGAGATTCAATCCCTGTCACTGACTTAGGTTTAGTCCCTGACACTGACTGAGTTTCAATCCCTGTCACTGATTGGGATTCAATCCCTGTCACTGACTGAGGTTCAAGCCCTGTCACTGACTGAGGCTCAATCCCTGACACTGACTGAGATTCAATCCCTGTCACTGACTGCGATTCAATCCCTGTCACTGACTGAGGTTCAATCCCTGTCACTGATTGCGATTCAATTCCTGTCACTGACTTAGGTTTAGTCCCTGACAATGGCTGAGGTTCAAACCCTGTCACTGACTGAGGCTCAATCCCTGTCACTGACTGAGGTTCAATCCCTGACACTGACTGAGGGTCAATCCCTGTCACAGACTGAGATTCAATACCGATCACTGACTGAGGGTCATTCCTAATCACTGACTGAGGTTTCGTCCCAGTCACTGTCTGAGGGTCAGTCCCAGTCACTGACTGAGATTCAATCCCTGTCACTGACTGAGGTTCAATCACTGTCACCGACTGATGTTCCATCCCTGTCACTGATTGAGATTTAATCCCTGTCACTGACTGAGGCTCAATCCCTGTCACGATGTGAGGCTCAATCCCCATCACTGACTGAGATTCAATCCCTGTCACTGACTGAGGTTCAATCACTGTCACCGACTGATGTTCCATCCCTGTCACTGATTGAGATTTAATCCCTGTCACTGACTGAGGCTCAATCCCTGTCACTCACTGAGGCTCAATCCGTGTCACTGACTCAGTTTATATCTCTGTCACAGAATATGATTCAACCCCAGTCACTGATTGAGGTTCAATCCCTGTCTCTGATTGAGATTCAATCCCTGTCACTGACATCGGTTTAGTCCCTGACACTGACTGAGTTTCAATCCCTGTCACTGACTTAGGTTCAATCCCTGTCACTGACTGAGGCTCAATCCCTGTCACTGACTGATGTTCAATCCCTGTCACTGACTGAGGCTCAATCCCAGTCACTGACTGAGGTTCAATCCCTGTCACTGATTGAGAGTCAATCCCTGTCACTGATTTAGGTTTAGTCCCTGACACTGACTGAGGCTCAATCCCTTTCACTGACTGAGGTTCAATCCAAATCACTGACTGAGGCTCAATCCCTGTAACTGACTGAGGCTCAATCTCTGACACTGACTGCGATTCAATACCAGTCACTGATTTAGGTTAATCCCTGTCATTGATTGAGATTCAATCCCTGTCACTGACTTAGGTTTAGTCCCTGACACTGAGTGAGGTTCAATCCCTGTCACTGACTGAGATTCAATATAAGTCACTGACTGAGGGTCAATCACTGTCACTGACTAAGGATTCGTCCCAGTCACTGACTGAGGTTCAATCCCTGTCACTGATAGACATTCAATCCCTGTCACTGACTTGGGTTTAGTCCCTGACACTGACTGAGGTTCAATCCCTGTCACGAACTGAGGTTCAATCCCAGTCACTCACTGATGTTCAATCCCTGTCACTGATAGACATTCAATCCCTGTCACTGACTTGGGTTTAGTCCCTGACACTGACTGAGGTTCAATCCCTGTCACGAACTGAGGTTCAATCCCTGTCACTGACTGATGTTCAATCCCAGTCACTGACTGAGATTCAATCCCTGTCACTGTCTGAGGGTCAATCCCAGTCACTGACTGTGAGTCAATCCCTGTCACTACTTGAGATTCAATCCCTGTCACTGACAAAGTTTCAATCCCTGTCACTGACTGAGTTTAAATCCCTGTCACTGACTGAGATTCAATCCCTGTCACTGACTGAGATTGAATGCCTGTCACTGTCTGAGGGTCAAACCCAGTCACTGAATGAGGTTCAATCCCTGTCACTGACTTAGATTCAATCCCTGTCACTGACTGTGATTCAACCCCAGTCACTGATTGAGGTTCAATCCCTGTCTCTGATTGAGATTCAATCCCTGTCACTGACTTAGGTTTAGTCCCTGACACTGACTGAGTTTCAATCCCTGTCACTGATTGGGATTCAATCCCTGTCACTGACTGAGGTTCAAGCCCTGTCACTGACTGAGGCTCAATCCCTGACACTGACTGAGATTCAATCCCTGTCACTGACTGAGGTTCAATCACTGTCACCGACTGATGTTCCATCCCTGTCACTGACTGAGGTTCAATCCCTATCACTGACTGAGGCTCAATCCCTGTCACTCACTGAGGCTCAATCCGTGTCACTGACTCAGTTTATATCTCTGTCACAGAATATGATTCAATCCCTGTCACTGACTGAGATTCAATCACTATCACTGACTGCGATTCAACCCCAGTCAATGACTGAGGTTCAATCCCTGTCTCTGATTGAGAATCAATCCCTGTCACTGACATAGGTTTAGTCCCTGACACTGACTGAGTTTCAATCCCAGTCACTGACTTAGGTTCAATCCCTGTCACTGACTGAGGATCAATCCCTGTCACTAACTGAGGTTCAATCCCTGTCACTGACTGATGTTCAATCCCAGTCACTGACTGAGATTCAATCCCTGTCACTGTCTGAGGGTCAATCCCAGTCACTGACTGTGATTCAATCCCTGTCACTAACTGAGATTCAATCCCTGTCACTGACTAAAGTTCAATCCCTGTCACTGACTGAGGTTCATTCCCTGTCAATGACTGAGGGTCAATCCCTGTCACTAACTGACTAATGGTCATTCCCTGTCACAGTCTGAGGTTCAATCGCTGTCAGTGACTGAGGCTTAATCCCTGTCACGGACTGGGATTCAATCCCTGTCACTGACTGAGGCTCAATCCCTGTCACTGACTGAGATTCAATCCCTGTCACTGATTGAGGCTGATTCCCTGTCACTGACAGAGGCTCAATCCCTGTCATTCACTGAGGCTCAATCCCTGTTTATATCTCTGTCACTGAATATCATTCAATCCCTGTCACTGACAGAGATTCAATCCCTGTCACAGTCTGAGGTTCAATCTCTGTCACTGACTGAGGTTCAATCCCTGTCACTGACTGAGATTCAATCCCTGTCACTGATTGAGGCTCAATCCCTGTCACTGATTGAGGCTCAATCCCGGTCACTGACTGTGATTCAATCCCTGTCACAGTCTGAGGTTCAATCTCTGTCACTGACAGAGGCTCAATCCCTGTCACTCACAGAGGCTCAATCCCTTTCACTGACTCAGTTTATATCTCTGTCACTGAATATCATTCAATCCCTGTCACTGACAGAGATTCAATCCGTGTCACAGTCTGAGGTTCAATCTCTGTCACTGACTGAGGTTCAATCTCTGTCACTGACTTAGATTCAATCCCTGTCACTGACTGTGATTCAACCCCAGTCACTGATTGAGGTTCAATCCCTGTCTCTGATTGAGATTCAATCCCTGTCACTGACTTAGGTTTAGTCCCTGACACTGACTGAGTTTCAATCCCTGTCACTGATTGGGATTCAATCCCTGTCACTGACTGAGGTTCAAGCCCTGTCACTGACTGAGGCTCAATCCCTGACACTGACTGAGATTCAATCCCTGTCACTGACTGCGATTCAATCCCAGTCACTGACTGAGGTTCAATCCCTGTCACTGATTGCGATTCAATTCCTGTCACTGACTTAGGTTTAGTCCCTGACAATGACTGAGGTTCAAACCCTGTCACTGACTGAGGCTCAATCCCTGTCACTGACTGAGGTTCAATCCCTGACACTGACTGAGGGTCAATCCCTGTCACAGACTGAGATTCAATACCTATCACTGACTGAGGGTCATTCCCAATCACTGACTGAGGTTTCGTCCCAGTCACTGTCTGAGGGTCAATCCCAGTCACTGACTGAGATTCAATCCCTGTCACTGACTGAGGTTCAATCACTGTCACTGACTGATGTTCCATCCCTGTCACTGATTGAGATTTAATCCCTGTCACTGATTGAGGCTCAATCCCTGTCACGATGTGAGGCTCAATCCCTATCACTGACTGAGATTCAATCCCTGTCACTGACTGAGGTTCAATCCCTGTCACTGACTGAGATTCAATCCCTATCACTGTCTGAGGGTCAATCCCTGTCACTGATTGAGATTCAATCCCTGTCACGAACTGAGATTCAATCCCTGTCACTGACTGCGAATCAATCCCTGTCATTGACTGAGGTTAAATTCCAGTCACTGATTGAGGGTCAAACCCGATCAATGACTGATAATCAATCCCTGTCACTGATTGAGATTCAATCCCTGTCACTTCCTGAGGTTCAATCCCTGTCACTGACTGAGATTGAATGCCTGTCACTGTCTGAGGGTCAAACCCAGTCACTGACTGAGGTTCAATCCCTGTCACTGATTGAGATTCAATCCCTGTAACTGACTGAGGCTCAATCCCTGTCACTGACTGAGATTCAATCCCTGTCACTGATTGAGGCTCAATCCCTGTCACTGATTGACGCTCAATCCCTGTCACTGACTGTGATTCAATCCCTGTCACAGTCTGAGGTTCAATCTCTGTCACTGACAGAGGCTCAATCCCTGTCATTCACTGAGGCTCAATCCCTGTCACTGACTCAGTTTATATCTCTGTCACTGAATATCATTCAATCCCTGTCACTGACAGAGATTCAATCCCTGTCACAGTCTGAGGTTCAATCTCTGTCACTGACTGAGGTTCAATCCCTGTCACTGACTGTGATTCAACCCCAGTCACGGATTGAGGTTCAATCCCTGTCTCTGATTGAGATTCAATCCCTGTCACTGACTTAGGTTTAGTCCCTGACACTCACTGAGTTTCAATCCCTGTCACTGATTGGGATTGAATCTCTGTCACTGACTGAGGTTCAAGCCCTGTCACTGACTGAGGCTCAATCCCTGACACTGACTGAGATTCAATCCCTGTCACTGACTGCGATTCAATCCCAGTCACTGACTGAGGTTCAATCCCTGTCACTGATTGCGATTCAATTCCTGTCACTGACTTAGGTTTAGTCCCTGACAATGACTGAGGTTCAAACCCTGTCACTGACTGAGGCTCAATCCCTGTCACTGACTGAGGTTCAATCCCTGACACTGACTGAGGGTCAATCCCTGTCACAGACTGAGATTCAATACCTATCACTGACTGAGGGTCAATCCCAATCACTGACTGAGGTTTCGTCCCAGTCACCGTCTGAGGGTCAATCCCAGTCACTGACTGAGGTTCAATCACTGTCACTGACTGATGTTCCATCCCTGTCACTGATTGAGGCTCAATCCCTGTCACGATGTGAGGCTGAATCCCCGTCATTGACTGAGATTCAATCCCTGTCACTGACTGAGATTCAATCCCTATCACTGTCTGAGGGTCAATCCCTGTCACTGATTGAGATTCAATCCCTGTCACGAACTGAGATTCAATCCCTGTCACTGACTGCGATTCAATCCCTGTCACTGACTGAGGTTCAATTCCAGTCACTGATTGAGGGTCAAACCCGATCAATGACTGAAAATCAATCCCTGTCACTGATTGAGATTCAATCCCTGTCACTTCCTGAGGTTCAATCCCTGTCACTGACTGAGATTGAATGCCTGTCACTGTCTGAGGATCAAACCCAGTCACTGAATGAGGTTCAATCCCTGTCACTGACTAAGGTTCAATCCCTGTCACTGACGGAGGTTCAATCCCTGTCACTGACTGTGGTTCAATCCCTGTCACTGACTCAATTTTTATCTCTGTCACTGAATATCATTCAATCCCTGTCACTGACAGAGATTCAATCCCTGTCACAGTCTGAGGTTCAATCTCTGTCACTGACTGAGGTTCAATCCCTGTCACTGACTGTGATTCAACCCCAGTCACTGATTGAGGTTCAATCCCTGTCTCTGATTGAGATTCAATCCCTGTCACTGACTTAGGTTTAGTCCCTGACACTGACTGAGTTTCAATCCCTGTCACTGATTGGGATTCAATCCCTGTCACTGACTGAGGTTCAAGCCCTGTCACTGACTGAGGCTCAATCCCTGACACTGACTGAGATTCAATCCCTGTCACTGACTGCGATTCAATCCCTGTCACTGACTGAGGTTCAATCCCTGTCACTGATTGCGATTCAATTCCTGTCACTGACTTAGGTTTAGTCCCTGACAATGGCTGAGGTTCAAACCCTGTCACTGACTGAGGCTCAATCCCTGTCACTGACTGAGGTTCAATCCCTGACACTGACTGAGGGTCAATCCCTGTCACAGACTGAGATTCAATACCGATCACTGACTGAGGGTCATTCCCAATCACTGACTGAGGTTTCGTCCCAGTCACTGTCTGAGGGTCAATCCCAGTCACTGACTGAGATTCAATCCCTGTCACTGACTGAGGTTCAATCACTGTCACCGACTGATGTTCCATCCCTGTCACTGATTGAGATTTAATCCCTGTCACTGACTGAGGCTCAATCCCTGTCACGATGTGAGGCTCAATCCCCATCACTGACTGAGATTCAATCCCTGTCACTGACTGAGGCACAATCCCTGTCACTGACTGAGATTCAATCCCTATCACTGTCTGAGGGTCAATCCCTGTCACTGATTGAGATTCAATCCCTGTCACGAACTGAGATTCAATCCCTGTCACAGACTGCGATTCAATCCCTGTCACTGACTGAGGTTCAATTCCAGTCACTGATTGAGGGTCAAACCCGATCAATGACTGATAATCAATCCCTGTCACTGATTGAGATTCAATCCCTGTCACTTCCTGAGGTTCAATCCCTGTCACTGACTGAGATTGAATGCCTGTCACTGTCTGAGGGTCAAACCCAGTCACTGAATGAGGTTCAATCCCTGTCACTGACTCAGGTTCAATCCCTGTCACTGACGGAGGTTCAATCCCTGTCGCTGACTGTGGTTCAACCCCAGTCACTGACTGAGGCTCAATCCCTGTCACTCACTGAGGCTCAATCCGTGTCACTGATTCAGTTTATATCTCTGTCACAGAATATGATTCAATCC
The DNA here is from genome assembly GCF_037043375.1 of Chiloscyllium plagiosum. Lineage (NCBI taxonomy): Eukaryota > Metazoa > Chordata > Chondrichthyes > Orectolobiformes > Hemiscylliidae > Chiloscyllium > Chiloscyllium plagiosum. Next base: position 44,563,132 of record NW_028270177.1, read on the forward strand.
CTGTCACTGACTGAGATTCAATCGCTATCACTGACTGTGATTCAACCCCAGTCACTGATTGAGGTTCAATCCCTGTCTCTGATTGAGATTCAATCCCTGTCACTGACATCGGTTTAGTCCCTGACACTGACTGAGTTTCAATCCCTGTCACTGACTTAGGTTCAATCCCTGTCACTGACTGAGGTTCAAGCCCTGTTACTGACTGAGGCTCAATCCCTGTCACTGACTGATGTTCAATCCCTGTCACTGACTGAGGCTCAATCCCAGTCACTGACTGAGGTTCAATCCCTGTCACTGATTGAGAGTCAATCCCTGTCACTGATTTAGGTTTAGTCCCTGACACTGACTGAGGCTCAATCCCTTTCACTGACTGAGGTTCAATCCAAATCACTGACTGAGGCTCAATCCCTGTAACTGACTGAGGCTCAATCTCTGACACTGACTGCGATTCAATACCAGTCACTGATTTAGGTTAATCCCTGTCATTGATTGAGATTCAATCCCTGTCACTGACTTAGGTTTAGTCCCTGACACTGAGTGAGGTTCAATCCCTGTCACTGACTGAGATTCAATATAAGTCACTGACTGAGGGTCAATCACTGTCACTGACTAAGGATTCGTCCCAGTCACTGACTGAGGTTCAATCCCTGTCACTGATAGACATTCAATCCCTGTCACTGACTTGGGTTTAGTCCCTGACACTGACTGAGGTTCAATCCCTGTCACGAACTGAGGTTCAATCCCAGTCACTGACTGATGTTCAATCCCTGTCACTGATAGACATTCAATCCCTGTCACTGACTTGGGTTTAGTCCCTGACACTGACTGAGGTTCAATCCCTGTCACGAACTGAGGTTCAATCCCTGTCACTGACTGATGTTCAATCCCAGTCACTGACTGAGATTCAATCCCTGTCACTGTCTGAGGGTCAATCCCAGTCACTGACTGTGAGTCAATCCCTGTCACTACTTGAGATTCAATCCCTGTCACTGACAAAGTTTCAATCCCTGTCACTGACTGAGTTTAAATCCCTGTCACTGACTGAGATTCAATCCCTGTCACTGACTGAGATTGAATGCCTGTCACTGTCTGAGGGTCAAACCCAGTCACTGAATGAGGTTCAATCCCTGTCACTGACTAAGGTTCAATCCCTGTCACTGACGGAGGTTCAATCCCTGTCACTGATTGAGGTTCAATCCCTATCACTGACTGAGGCTCAATCCCTGTCACTCACTGAGGCTCAATCCGTGTCACTGACTCAGTTTATATCTCTGTCACAGAATATGATTCAATCCCTGTCACTGACTGAGATTCAATCACTATCACTGACTGCGATTCAACCCCAGTCAATGACTGAGGTTCAATCCCTGTCTCTGATTGAGAATCAATCCCTGTCACTGACATCGGTTTAGTCCCTGACACTGACTGAGTTTCAATCCCAGTCACTGACTTAGGTTCAATCCCTGTCACTGACTGAGGATCAATCCCTGTCACTAACTGAGGTTCAATCCCTGTCACTGACTGATGTTCAATCCCAGTCACTGACTGAGATTCAATCCCTGTCACTGTCTGAGGGTCAATCCCAGTCACTGACTGTGATTCAATCCCTGTCACTAACTGAGATTCAATCCCTGTCACTGACTAAAGTTCAATCCCTGTCACTGACTGAGGTTCATTCCCTGTCAATGACTGAGGTTCATTCCCTGTCAATGACTGAGGGTCAATCCCTGTCACTAACTGACTAATGGTCATTCCCTGTCACAGTCTGAGGTTCAATCGCTGTCAGTGACTGAGGCTTAATCCCTGTCACGGACTGGGATTCAATCCCTGTCACTGACTGAGGCTCAATCCCTGTCACTGACTGAGATTCAATCCCTGTCACTGATTGAGGCTGATTCCCTGTCACTGATTGAGGCTCAATCCCTGTCACTGACTGTGATTCAATCCCTGTCACAGTCTGAGGTTCAATCCCTGTCACTGACAGAGGCTCAATCCCTGTCATTCACTGAGGCTCAATCCCTGTCACTGACTCAGTTTATATCTCTGTCACTGAATATCATTCAATCCCTGTCACTGACAGAGATTCAATCCCTGTCACAGTCTGAAGTTCAATCTCTGTCACTGACTGAGGTTCAATCCCTGTCACTGACTGAGATTCAATCCCTGTCACTGATTGAGGCTCAATCCCTGTCACTGATTGAGGCTCAATCCCGGTCACTGACTGTGATTCAATCCCTGTCACAGTCTGAGGTTCAATCTCTGTCACTGACAGAGGCTCAATCCCTGTCACACACAGAGGCTCAATCCCTTTCACTGACTCAGTTTATATCTCTGTCACTGAATATCATTCAATCCCTGTCACTGACAGAGATTCAATCTGTGTCACAGTCTGAGGTTCAAACTCTGTCACTGACTGAGATTCAATCCCTGGCACTGACTGAGGTTCAATCCCTGTCATTGACTCAGGTTATATCTCTGTCACTGAAAATGATTCAATCCCTGTCACTGACTGAGGTTCAATCCCTGTCACTGATTGAGATTCAATCCCTGTAACTGACTGAGGCTCAATCCCTGTCACTGACTGAGATTCAATCCCTGTCACTGATTGAGGCTCAATCCCTGTCACTGATTGAGGCTCAATCCCTGTCACTGACTGTGATTCAATCCCTGTCACAGTCTGAGGTTCAATCTCTGTCACTGACAGAGGCTCAATCCCTGTCACTGACTCAGTTTATATCTCTGTCACTGAATATCATTCAATCCCTGTCACTGACAGAGATTCAATCCCTGTCACAGTCTGAGGTTCAATCTCTGTCACTGACTGAGGTTCAATCCCTGTCACTGACTGTGATTCAACCCCAGTCACTGATTGAGGTTCAATCCCTGTCTCTGATTGAGATTCAATCCCTGTCACTGACTTAGGTTTAGTCCCTGACACTCACTGAGCTTCAATCCCTGTCACTGATTGGGATTGAATCCCTGTCACTGACTGAGGTTCAAGCCCTGTCACTGACTGAGGCTCAATCCCTGACACTGACTGAGATTCAATCCCAGTCACTGACTGAGGTTCAATCCCTGTCACTGATTGCGATTCAATTCCTGTCACTGACTTAGGTTTAGTCCCTGACAATGACTGAGGTTCAAACCCTGTCACTGACTGAGGCTCAATCCCTGTCACTGACTGAGGTTCAATCCCTGACACTGACTGAGGGTCAATCCCTGTCACAGACTGAGATTCAATACCTATCACTGACTGAGGGTCAATCCCAATCACTGACTGAGGTTTCGTCCCAGTCACCGTCTGAGGGTCAATCCCAGTCACTGACTGATGTTCAATCACTGTCACTGACTGATGTTCCATCCCTGTCACTGATTGAGGCTCAATCCCTGTCACGATGTGAGGCTGAATCCCCGTCATTGACTGAGATTCAATCCCTGTCACTGACTGAGGCACAATCCCTGTCACTGACTGAGATTCAATCCCTATCACTGTCTGAGGGTCAATCGCTGTCACTGATTGAGATTCAATCCCTGTCACTGACTGCGATTCAATCCCTGTCACTGACTGAGGTTCAATTCCAGTCACTGATTGAGGGTCAAACCCGATCAATGACTGAAAATCCATCCCTGTCACTGATTGAGATTCAATCCCTGTCACTTCCTGAGGTTCAATCCCTGTCACTGACTGAGATTGAATGCCTGTCACTGTCTGAGGGTCAAACCCAGTCACTGAATGAGGTTCAATCCCTGTCACTGACTCAGGTTCAATCCCTGTCACTGATGGAGGTTCAATCCCTGTCACTGACTGTGGTTCAATCCCAGTCACTGACTGAGGCTCAATCCCTGTCATTCACTGAGGCTCAATCCGTGTCACTGACTCAGTTTATATCACTGTCACTGAATATCATTCAATCCCTGTCACTGACAGAGATTCAATCCCTGTCACAGTCTGAGGTTCAATCTCTGTCACTGACTGAGGTTCAATCCCTGTCACTGACTGTGATTCAACCCCAGTCACTGATTGAGGTTCAATCCCTGTCTCTGATTGAGAATCAATCCCTGTCACTGACTTAGGTTTAGTCCCTGACACTGACTGAGTTTCAATCCCTGTCACTGATTGGGATTCAATCCCTGTCACTGACTGAGGTTCAAGCCCTGTCACTGACTGAGGCTCAATCCCTGACACTGACTGAGATTCAATCCCTGTCACTGACTGCGATTCAATCCCTGTCACTGACTGAGGTTCAATCCCTGTCACTGATTGCGATTCAATTCCTGTCACTGACTTAGGTTTAGTCCCTGACAATGACTGAGGTTCAAACCCTGTCACTGACTGAGGCTCAATCCCTGTCACTGACTGAGGTTCAATCCCTGACACTGACTGAGGGTCAATCCCTGTCACAGACTGAGATTCAATACCTATCACTGACTGAGGGTCATTCCCAATCACTGACTGAGGTTTCGTCCCAGTCACTGTCTGAGGGTCAATCCCAGTCACTGACTGAGATTCAATCCCTGTCACTGACTGAGGTTCAATCACTGTCACTGACTGATGTTCCATCCCTGTCACTGATTGAGATTTAATCCCTGTCACTGATTGAGGCTCAATCCCTGTCACGATGTGAGGCTCAATCCCCATCACTGACTGAGATTCAATCCCTGTCACTGACTGAGGCACAATCCCTGTCACTGACTGAGATTCAATCCCGATCACTGTCTGAGGGTCAATCCCTGTCACTGATTGAGATTCAATCCCTGTCACGAACTGAGATTCAATCCCTGTCACTGACTGCGATTCAATCCCTGTCACTGACTGAGGTTCAATTCCAGTCACTGATTGAGGGTCAAACCCGATCAATGACTGATAATCAATCCCTGTCACTGATTGAGATTCAATCCCTGTCACTTCCTGAGGTTCAATCCCTGTCACTGACTGAGATTGAATGCCTGTCACTGTCGGAGGGTCAAACCCAGTCACTGAATGAGGTTCAATCCCTGTCACTGACTCAGGTTCAATCCCTGTCACTGACGGAGGTTCAATCCCTGTCGCTGACTGTGGTTCAACCCCAGTCACTGACTGAGGCTCAATCCCTGTCACTCACTGAGGCTCAATCCGTGTCACTGACTCAGTTTATATCTCTGTCACAGAATATGATTCAATCCCTGTCACTGACTGAGATTCAATCGCTATCACTGACTGCGATTCAACCCCAGTCAATGACCGAGGTTCAATCCCTGTCTCTGATTGAGAATCAATCCCTGTCACTGACATCGGTTTAGTCCCTGACACTGACTGAGTTTCAATCCCTGTCACTGACTTAGGTTCAATCCCTGTCACTGACTGAGGTTCAAGCCCTGTTACTGACTGAGGCTCAATCCCTGTCACTGACTGATGTTCAATCCCTGTCACTGACTGCGATTCCATCCCAGTCACTGACTGAGGTTCAATCCCTGTCACTGATTGAGAGTCAATCCCTGTCACTGACTTAGGTTTAGTCCCTGACACTGACTGCGATACAATACCAGTCACTGATTTAGGTTAATCCCTGTCATTGATTGAGATTCAATCCCTGTCACTGACTTAGGTTTAGTCCCTGACACTGAGTGAGGTTCAATCCCTGTCACTGACTGAGATTCAATATAAGTCACTGACTGAGGGTCAATCACTGTCACTGACTAAGGATTCGTCCCAGTCACTGACTGAGGTTCAATCCCTGTCACTGATAGACATTCAATCCCTGTCACTGACTTGGGTTTAGTCCCTGACACTGACTGAGGTTCAATCCCTGTCACGAACTGAGGTTCAATCCCAGTCACTCACTGATGTTCAATCCCTGTCACTGATAGACATTCAATCCCTGTCACTGACTTGGGTTTAGTCCCTGACACTGACTGAGGTTCAATCCCTGTCACGAACTGAGGTTCAATCCCTGTCACTGACTGATGTTCAATCCCAGTCACTGACTGAGATTCAATCCCTGTCACTGTCTGAGGGTCAATCCCAGTCACTGACTGTGAGTCAATCCCTGTCACTACTTGAGATTCAATCCCTGTCACTGACAAAGTTTCAATCCCTGTCACTGACTGAGTTTAAATCCCTGTCACTGACTGAGATTCAATCCCTGTCACTGACTGAGATTGAATGCCTGTCACTGTCTGAGGGTCAAACCCAGTCACTGAATGAGGTTCAATCCCTGTCACTGACTAAGGTTCAATCCCTGTCACTGACGGAGGTTCAATCCCTATCACTGACTGAGGCTCAATCCCTGTCACTCACTGAGGCTCAATCCGTGTCACTGACTCAGTTTATATCTCTGTCACAGAATATGATTCAATCCCTGTCACTGACTGAGATTCAATCACTATCACTGACTGCGATTCAACCCCAGTCAATGACTGAGGTTCAATCCCTGTCTCTGATTGAGAATCAATCCCTGTCACTGACATAGGTTTAGTCCCTGACACTGACTGAGTTTCAATCCCAGTCACTGACTGAGGTTCAATCCCTGTCACTGACTGAGGTTCAATCCCTGTCACTAACTGAGGTTCAATCCCTGTCACTGACTGATGTTCAATCCCAGTCACTGACTGAGATTCAATCCCTGTCACTGTCTGAGGGTCAATCCCAGTCACTGACTAAAGTTCAATCCCTGTCACTGACTGAGGTTCATTCCCTGTCACTGACTGAGGGTCAATCCCTGTCACTAACTGACTAACGGTCATTCCCTGTCACAGTCTGAGGTTCAATCGCTGTCAGTGACTGAGGCTTAATCCCTGTCACGGACTGGGATTCAATCCCTGTCACTGACTGAGGCTCAATCCCTGTCACTGATTGAGATTCAATCCCTGTAACTGACTGAGGCACAATCCCTGTCACTGACTGAGATTCAATCCCTGTCACTGATTGAGGCTCATTCCCTGTCACTGATTGAGGCTCAATCCCTGTCACTGACTGTGATTCAATCCCTGTCACAGTCTGAGGTTCAATCTCTGTCACTGACAGAGGCTCAATCCCTGTCATTCACAGAGGCTCAATCCCTGTCACTGACTCAGTTTATATCTCTGTCACTGAATATCATTCAATCCCTGTCACTGACAGAGATTCAATCCCTGTCACAGTCTGAGGTTCAATCTCTGTCACTGACTGAGGTTCAATCCCTGTCACTGACTGAGATTCAATCCCTGTCACTGATTGAGGCTCAATCCCTGTCACTGATTGAGGCTCAATCCCGGTCACTGACTGTGATTCAATCCCTGTCACAGTCTGAGGTTCAATCTCTGTCACTGACAGAGGCTCAATCCCTGTCACTCACAGAGGCTCAATCCCTTTCACTGACTCAGTTTATATCTCTGTCACTGAATATCATTCAATCCCTGTCACTGACAGAGATTCAATCCGTGACACAGTCTGTGGTTCAATCTCTGTCACTGACTGAGGTTCAATCCCTGTCACTGACTTAGAGTCAATCCCTGTCACTGACTGTGATTCAACCCCAGTCACTGATTGAGGTTCAATCCCTGTCTCTGACTGAGATTCAATCCCTGTCACTGACTTAGGTTTAGTCCCTGACACTGACTGAGTTTCAATCCCTGTCACTGATTGGGATTCAATCCCTGTCACTGACTGAGGTTCAAGCCCTGTCACTGACTGAGGCTCAATCCCTGACACTGACTGAGATTCAATCCCTGTCACTGACTGCGATTCAATCCCAGTCATTGACTGAGGTTCAATCCCTGTCACTGATAGAGATTCAATCACTGTCACTGACTTAGGTTTAGTCCCTGACACTGACTGAGGGTCAATCCCTGTCACAGACTGAGATTCAATACCTATCACTGACTGAGGGTCAATCCCAATCACTGACTGAGGTTTCGTCCCAGTCACTGTCTGAGGGTCAATCCCAGTCACTGACTGAGATTCAATTCCTGTCACTGAGTGAGGTTCAATCACTGTCACTGACTGAGGTTCCATCCCTGTCACTGATTGAGATTTAATCCCTGTCACTGACTGAGGCTCAATCCCTGTCACGATGTGAGGCTCAATCCCCGTCACTGACTGAGATTCAATCCCTGTCACTGACTGAGGCACAATCCCTGTCACTGACTGAGATTCAATCCCGATCACTGTCTGAGGGTCAATCCCTGTCACTGATTGAGATTCAATCCCTGTCACGAACTGAGATTCAATCCCTGTCACTGACTGCGATTCAATCCCTGTCACTGACTGAGGTTCAATCCCTGTCACTAACTGAGGTTCAATCCCTGTCACTGATTGAGGTTCAATCCCTGTCACTGATTGAGATTCAATTCCTGTCACTGACTTAGGTTTAGTCCCTGACAATGACTGAGGTTCAAACCCTGTCACTGACTGAGGCTCAATCCCTGTCACTGACTGAGGTTCAATCCCTGACACTGACTGCGATTCAATCCCATTCACTGATTTAGGTTCAATCCCTGTCACTGATAGAGATTCAATCACTGTCACTGATTTAGGTTTAGTCCCTGACACTGACTGAGGGTCAATCCCTGTCACAGACTGAGATTCAATACCTATCACTGACTGAGGGTCAATCCCAATCACTGACTGAGGTTTCGTCCCAGTCACTGTCTGAGGGTCAATCCCAGTCACTGACTGAGATTCAATCCCTGTCACTGACTGAGGTTCAATCACTGTCACTGACTGAGTTTAAATCCCTGTCACTGACTGAGATTCAATCCCTGTCACTGACTGAGGGTCAATCCCTGTCACTGACTGAGCTTCAATCCCTGTCACTAACTGAGATTCAATCCAGTCACTGACTGATGTTCAATCCCTGGCACTGACTGAGGTTCAATCCCTGTCATTGACTCAGGTTATATCTCTGTCACTGAAAATGATTCAATCCCTGTCACTGACTGAGGTTCAATCCCTGTCACTGATTGAGATTCAATCCCTGAAACTGACTGAGGCTCAATCCCTGTCACTGACTGAGATTCAATCCCTGTCACTGATTGAGGCTCAATCCCTGTCACTGATTGAGGCTCAATCCCTGTCACTGACTGTGATTCAATCCCTGTCACAGTCTGAGGTTCAATCTCTGTCACTGACAGAGGCTCAATCCCTGTCATTCACAGAGGCTCAATCTCAGTCACTGACTGAGATTCAATACCTGTCACTGTCTGAGGGTCAATCCCAGTCACTGACTGAGATTCAATCCCTGTCACTGTCTGAGGGTCAATCCCAGTCACTGACTGTGATTCAATCCCTGTCACGAACTGAGATTCAATCCCGGTCACTGACTAAGGTTCAATCCCTGTCACTGACTGAGTTTAAATCCCTGTCACTGACTGAGATTCAATCCCTGTCACTGACTGAGGGTCAATCCCTGTCACTGACTGAGCTTCAATCCCTGTCACTAACTGAGATTCAATCCAGTCACTGACTGATGTTCAATCCCTGGCACTGACTGAGGTTCAATCCCTGTCATTGACTCAGCTTATATCTCTGTCACTGAAAATGATTCAATCCCTGTCACTGACTGAGGTTCAATCCCTGTCACTGATTGAGATTCAATCCCTGTAACTGACTGAGGCTCAATCCCTGTCACTGACTGAGATTCAATCCCTGTCACTGATTGAGGCTCAATCCCTGTCACTGATTGAGGCTCTATCCCTGTCACTGACTGTGATTCAATCCCTGTCACAGTCTGAGGTTCAATCTCTGTCACTGACAGAGGCTCAATCCCTGTCATTCACAGAGGCTCAATCCCAGTCACTGACTGAGATTCAATACCTGTCACTGTCTGAGGGTCAATCCCAGTCACTGACTGTGATTCAATCCCTGTCACTAACTGAGATTCAATCCCGGTCACTGACTAAGGTTCAATCCCTGTCACTCACTGAGCTTCAATCCCTGTCACTGATTGGGATTGAATCCCTGTCACTGACTGAGGTTCAAGCCCTGTCACTGACTGAGGCTCAATCCCTGACACTGACTGAGATTCAATCCCTGTCACTGACTGCGATTCAATCCCAGTCACTGACTGAGGTTCAATCCCTGTCACTGATTGCGATTCAATTCCTGTCACTGACTTAGGTTTAGTCCCTGACAATGACTGAGGTTCAAACCCTGTCACTGACTGAGGCTCAATCCCTGTCACTGACTGAGGTTCAATCCCTGACACTGACTGAGGGTCAATCCCTGTCACAGACTGAGATTCAATACCTATCACTGACTGAGGGTCAATCCCAATCACTGACTGAGGTTTCGTCCCAGTCACCGTCTGAGGGTCAATCCCAGTCACTGACTGATGTTCAATCACTGTCACTGACTGATGTTCCATCCCTGTCACTGATTGAGGCTCAATCCCTGTCACGATGTGAGGCTGAATCCCCGTCATTGACTGAGATTCAATCCCTGTCACTGACTGAGGCACAATCCCTGTCACTGACTGAGATTCAATCCCTATCACTGTCTGAGGGTCAATCGCTGTCACTGATTGAGATTCAATCCCTGTCACTGACTGCGATTCAATCCCTGTCACTGACTGAGGTTCAATTCCAGTCACTGATTGAGGGTCAAACCCGATCAATGACTGAAAATCCATCCCTGTCACTGATTGAGATTCAATCCCTGCCACTTCCTGAGGTTCAATCCCTGTCACTGACTGAGATTGAATGCCTGTCACTGTCTGAGGGTCAAACCCAGTCACTGAATGAGGTTCAATCCCTGTCACTGACTCAGGTTCAATCCCTGTCACTGATGGAGGTTCAATCCCTGTCACTGACTGTGGTTCAATCCCAGTCACTGACTGAGGCTCAATCCCTGTCATTCACTGAGGCTCAATCCGTGTCACTGACTCAGTTTATATCACTGTCACTGAATATCATTCAATCCCTGTCACTGACAGAGATTCAATCCCTGTCACAGTCTGAGGTTCAATCTCTGTCACTGACTGAGGTTCAATCCCTGTCACTGACTGTGATTCAACCCCAGTCACTGATTGAGGTTCAATCCCTGTCTCTGATTGAGATTCAATCCCTGTCACTGACTTAGGTTTAGTCCCTGACACTGACTGAGTTTCAATCCCTGTCACTGATTGGGATTCAATCCCTGTCACTGACTGAGGTTCAAGCCCTGTCACTGACTGAGGCTCAATCCCTGACACTGACTGAGATTCAATCCCTGTCACTGACTGCGATTCAATCCCTGTCACTGACTGAGGTTCAATCCCTGTCACTGATTGCGATTCAATTCCTGTCACTGACTTAGGTTTAGTCCCTGACAATGACTGAGGTTCAAACCCTGTCACTGACTGAGGCTCAATCCCTGTCACTGACTGAGGTTCAATCCCTGACACTGACTGAGGGTCAATCCCTGTCACAGACTGAGATTCAATACCTATCACTGACTGAGGGTCATTCCCAATCACTGACTGAGGTTTCGTCCCAGTCACTGTCTGAGGGTCAATCCCAGTCACTGACTGAGATTCAATCCCTGTCACTGACTGAGGTTCAATCACTGTCACTGACTGATGTTCCATCCCTGTCACTGATTGAGATTTAATCCCTGTCACTGATTGAGGCTCAATCCCTGTCACGATGTGAGGCTCAATCCCCATCACTGACTGAGATTCAATCCCTGTCACTGACTGAGGCACAATCCCTGTCACTGACTGAGATTCAATCCCGATCACTGTCTGAGGGTCAATCCCTGTCACTGATTGAGATTCAATCCCTGTCACGAACTGAGATTCAATCCCTGTCACTGACTGCGATTCAATCCCTGTCACTGACTGAGGTTCAATTCCAGTCACTGATTGAGGGTCAAACCCGATCAATGACTGATAATCAATCCCTGTCACTGATTGAGATTCAATCCCTGTCACTTCCTGAGGTTCAATCCCTGTCACTGACTGAGATTGAATGCCTGTCACTGTCGGAGGGTCAAACCCAGTCACTGAATGAGGTTCAATCCCTGTCACTGACTCAGGTTCAATCCCTGTCACTGACGGAGGTTCAATCCCTGTCGCTGACTGTGGTTCAACCCCAGTCACTGACTGAGGCTCAATCCCTGTCACTCACTGAGGCTCAATCCGTGTCACTGACTCAGTTTATATCTCTGTCACAGAATATGATTCAATCCCTGTCACTGACTGAGATTCAATCGCTATCACTGACTGCGATTCAACCCCAGTCAATGACCGAGGTTCAATCCCTGTCTCTGATTGAGAATCAATCCCTGTCACTGACATCGGTTTAGTCCCTGACACTGACTGAGTTTCAATCCCTGTCACTGACTTAGGTTCAATCCCTGTCACTGACTGAGGTTCAAGCCCTGTTACTGACTGAGGCTCAATCCCTGTCACTGACTGATGTTCAATCCCTGTCACTGACTGCGATTCCATCCCAGTCACTGACTGAGGTTCAATCCCTGTCACTGATTGAGAGTCAATCCCTGTCACTGACTTAGGTTTAGTCCCTGACACTGACTGCGATTCAATACCAGTCACTGATTTAGGTTAATCCCTGTCATTGATTGAGATTCAATCCCTGTCACTGACTTAGGTTTAGTCCCTGACACTGAGTGAGGTTCAATCCCTGTCACTGACTGAGATTCAATATAAGTCACTGACTGAGGGTCAATCACTGTCACTGACTAAGGATTCGTCCCAGTCACTGACTGAGGTTCAATCCCTGTCACTGATAGACATTCAATCCCTGTCACTGACTTGGGTTTAGTCCCTGACACTGACTGAGGTTCAATCCCTGTCACGAACTGAGGTTCAATCCCAGTCACTGACTGATGTTCAATCCCTGTCACTGATAGACATTCAATCCCTGTCACTGACTTGGGTTTAGTCCCTGACACTGACTGAGGTTCAATCCCTGTCACGAACTGAGGTTCAATCCCTGTCACTGACTGATGTTCAATCCCAGTCACTGACTGAGATTCAATCCCTGTCACTGTCTGAGGGTCAATCCCAGTCACTGACTGTGAGTCAATCCCTGTCACTACTTGAGATTCAATCCCTGTCACTGACAAAGTTTCAATCCCTGTCACTGACTGAGTTTAAATCCCTGTCACTGACTGAGATTCAATCCCTGTCACTGACTGAGATTGAATGCCTGTCACTGTCTGAGGGTCAAACCCAGTCACTGAATGAGGTTCAATCCCTGTCACTGACTAAGGTTCAATCCCTGTCACTGACGGAGGTTCAATCCCTATCACTGACTGAGGCTCAATCCCTGTCACTCACTGAGGCTCAATCCGTGTCACTGACTCAGTTTATATCTCTGTCACAGAATATGATTCAATCCCTGTCACTGACTGAGATTCAATCACTATCACTGACTGCGATTCAACCCCAGTCAATGACTGAGGTTCAATCCCTGTCTCTGATTGAGAATCAATCCCTGTCACTGACATAGGTTTAGTCCCTGACACTGACTGAGTTTCAATCCCAGTCACTGACTGAGGTTCAATCCCTGTCACTGACTGAGGTTCAATCCCTGTCACTAACTGAGGTTCAATCCCTGTCACTGACTGATGTTCAATCCCAGTCACTGACTGAGATTCAATCCCTGTCACTGTCTGAGGGTCAATCCCAGTCACTGACTGTGATTCAATCCCTGTCACTAACTGAGATTCAATCCCTGTCACTGACTAAAGTTCAATCCCTGTCACTGACTGAGGTTCATTCCCTGTCACTGACTGAGGGTCAATCCCTGTCACTAACTGACTAACGGTCATTCCCTGTCACAGTCTGAGGTTCAATCGCTGTCAGTGACTGAGGCTTAATCCCTGTCACGGACTGGGATTCAATCCCTGTCACTGACTGAGGCTCAATCCCTGTCACTGATTGAGATTCAATCCCTGTAACTGACTGAGGCACAATCCCTGTCACTGACTGAGATTCAATCCCTGTCACTGATTGAGGCTCATTCCCTGTCACTGATTGAGGCTCAATCCCTGTCACTGACTGTGATTCAATCCCTGTCACAGTCTGAGGTTCAATCTCTGTCACTGACAGAGGCTCAATCCCTGTCATTCACAGAGGCTCAATCCCTGTCACTGACTCAGTTTATATCTCTGTCACTGAATATCATTCAATCCCTGTCACTGACAGAGATTCAATCCCTGTCACAGTCTGAGGTTCAATCTCTGTCACTGACTGAGGTTCAATCCCTGTCACTGACTGAGATTCAATCCCTGTCACTGATTGAGGCTCAATCCCTGTCACTGATTGAGGCTCAATCCCGGTCACTGACTGTGATTCAATCCCTGTCACAGTCTGAGGTTCAATCTCTGTCACTGACAGAGGCTCAATCCCTGTCACTCACAGAGGCTCAATCCCTTTCACTGACTCAGTTTATATCTCTGTCACTGAATATCATTCAATCCCTGTCACTGACAGAGATTCAATCCGTGACACAGTCTGTGGTTCAATCTCTGTCACTGACTGAGGTTCAATCCCTGTCACTGACTTAGAGTCAATCCCTGTCACTGACTGTGATTCAACCCCAGTCACTGATTGAGGTTCAATCCCTGTCTCTGACTGAGATTCAATCCCTGTCACTGACTTAGGTTTAGTCCCTGACACTGACTGAGTTTCAATCCCAGTCACTGATTGGGATTCAATCCCTGTCACTGACTGAGGTTCAAGCCCTGTCACTGACTGAGGCTCAATCCCTGACACTGACTGAGATTCAATCCCTGTCACTGACTGCGATTCAATCCCAGTCATTGACTGAGGTTCAATCCCTGTCACTGATAGAGATTCAATCACTGTCACTGACTTAGGTTTAGTCCCTGACACTGACTGAGGGTCAATCCCTGTCACAGACTGAGATTCAATACCTATCACTGACTGAGGGTCAATCCCAATCACTGACTGAGGTTTCGTCCCAGTCACTGTCTGAGGGTCAATCCCAGTCACTGACTGAGATTCAATTCCTGTCACTGAGTGAGGTTCAATCACTGTCGCTGACTGAGGTTCCATCCCTGTCACTGATTGAGATTTAATCCCTGTCACTGACTGAGGCTCAATCCCTGTCACGATGTGAGGCTCAATCCCCGTCACTGACTGAGATTCAATCCCTGTCACTGACTGAGGCACAATCCCTGTCACTGACTGAGATTCAATCCCTATCACTGTCTGAGGGTCAATCCCTGTCACTGATTGAGATTCAATCCCTGTCACGAACTGAGATTCAATCCCTGTCACTGACTGCGATTCAATCCCTGTCACTGACTGAGGTTCAATCCCTGTCACTAACTGAGGTACAATCCCTGTCACTGACTGAGGTTCAATCCCTGTCACTGATTGAGATTCAATTCCTGTCACTGACTTAGGTTTAGTCCCTGACAATGACTGAGGTTCAAACCCTGTCACTGACTGAGGCTCAATCCCTGTCACTGACTGAGGTTCAATCCCTGACACTGACTGCGATTCAATCCCATTCACTGATTTAGGTTCAATCCCTGTCACTGATAGAGATTCAATCACTGTCACTGACTTAGGTTTAGTCCCTGACACTGACTGAGGGTCAATCCCTGTTCCAGACTGAGATTCAATACCTATCACTGACTGAGGATCAATCCCAATCACTGACTGAGGTTTCATCCCAGTCACTGTCTGAGGGTCAATCCCAGTCACTGACTGAGATTCAATCACTGTCACTGACTGAGGTTCAATCACTGTCACTGACTGAGGTTCCATCCCTGTCACTGATTGAGATTTAATCCCTGTCACTGACTGAGGCTCAATCCCTGTCACGATGTGAGGCTCAATCCCCGTCACTGACTGAGATTCAATCCCTGTCACTGACTGAGGCACAATCCCTGTCACTGACTGAGATTCAATCCCTATCACTGTCTGAGGGTCAATCCCTGTCACTGATTGAGATTCAATCCCTGTCACGAACTGAGATTCAATCCCTGTCACTGACTGCGATTCAATCCCTGTCACTGACTGAGGTTCAATCCCTGTCACTAACTGAGGTTCAATCCCTGTCACTGATTGAGGTTCAATCCCTGTCACTGATTGAGGTTCAATCCCTGTCACTGATTGAGATTCAATTCCTGTCACTGACTTAGGTTTAGTCCCTGACAATGACTGAGGTTCAAACCCTGTCACTGACTGAGGCTCAATCCCTGTCACTGACTGAGGTTCAATCCCTGACACTGACTGCGATTCAATCCAATTCACTGATTTAGGTTCAATCCCTGTCACTGATAGAGATTCAATCACTGTCACTGATTTAGGTTTAGTCCCTGACACTGACTGAGGGTCAATCCCTGTCACAGACTGAGATTCAATACCTATCACTGACTGAGGGTCAATCCCAATCACTGACTGAGGTTTCGTCCCAGTCACTGTCTGAGGGTCAATCCCAGTCACTGACTGAGATTCAATCCCTGTCACTGACTGAGGTTCAATCACTGTCACTGACTGAGTTTAAATCCCTGTCACTGACTGAGATTCAATCCCTGTCACTGACTGAGGGTCAATCCCTGTCACTGACTGAGCTTCAATCCCTGTCACTAACTGAGATTCAATCCAGTCACTGACTGATGTTCAATCCCTGGCACTGACTGAGGTTCAATCCCTGTCATTGACTCAGGTTATATCTCTGTCACTGAAAATGATTCAATCCCTGTCACTGACTGAGGTTCAATCCCTGTCACTGATTGAGATTCAATCCCTGTAACTGACTGAGGCTCAATCCCTGTCACTGACTGAGATTCAATCCCTGTCACTGATTGAGGCTCAATCCCTGTCACTGATTGAGGCTCAATCCCTGTCACTGACTGTGATTCAATCCCTGTCACAGTCTGAGGATCAATCTCTGTCACTGACAGAGGCTCAATCCCTGTCATTCACAGAGGCTCAATCTCAGTCACTGACTGAGATTCAATACCTGTCACTGTCTGAGGGTCAATCCCAGTCACTGACTGAGATTCAATCCCTGTCACTGTCTGAGGGTCAATCCCAGTCACTGACTGTGATTCAATCCCTGTCACGAACTGAGATTCAATCCCGGTCACTGACTAAGGTTCAATCCTTGTCACTGACTGAGTTTAAATCCCTGTCACTGACTGAGATTCAATCCCTGTCACTGACTGAGGGTCAATCCCTGTCACTGACTGAGCTTCAATCCCTGTCACTAACTGAGATTCAATCCAGTCACTGACTGATGTTCAATCCCTGGCACTGACTGAGGTTCAATCCCTGTCATTGACTCAGCTTATATCTCTGTCACTGAAAATGATTCAATCCCTGTCACTGACTGAGGTTCAATCCCTGTCACTGATTGAGATTCAATCCCTGTAACTGACTGAGGCTCAATCCCTGTCACTGACTGAGATTCAATCCCTGTCACTGATTGAGGCTCAATCCCTGTCACTGATTGAGGCTCTATCCCTGTCACTGACTGTGATTCAATCCCTGTCACAGTCTGAGGTTCAATCTCTGTCACTGACAGAGGCTCAATCCCTGTCATTCACAGAGGCTCAATCCCAGTCACTGACTGAGATTCAATACCTGTCACTGTCTGAGGGTCAATCCCAGTCACTGACTGTGATTCAATCCCTGTCACTAACTGAGATTCAATCCCGGTCACTGACTAAGGTTCAATCCCTGTCACTGACTGAGTTTAAATCCCTGTCACTGACTGAGATTCAATCCCTGTCACTGACTGAGGGTCAATCCCTGTCACTGACTGAGCTTCAATCCCTGTCACTAACTGAGATTCAATCCAGTCACTGACTGATGTTCAATCCCTGGCACTGACTGAGGTTCAATCCCTGTCATTGACTCAGCTTATATCTCTGTCACTGAAAATGATTCAATCCCTGTCACTGACTGAGGTTCAATCCCTGTCACTGATTGAGATTCAATCCCTGTAACTGACTGAGGCTCAATCCCTGTCACTGACTGAGATTCAATCCCTGTCACTGATTGAGGCTCAATCCCTGTCACTGATTGAGGCTCAATCCCTGTCACTGACTGTGATTCAATCCCTGTCACAGTCTGAGGTTCAATCTCTGTCACTGACAGGGGCTCAATCCCTGTCATTCACAGAGGCTCAATCCCTGTCACTGACTCAGTTTATATCTCTGTCACTGAATATCATTCAATCCCTGTCACTGACAGGGATTCAATCCCTGTCACAGTCTGAGGTTCAATCTCTGTCACTGACTGAGGTTCAATCCCTGTCACTGACTGTGATTCAACCCCAGTCACTGATTGAGGTTCAATCCCTGTCTCTAATTGAGATTCAATCCCTGTCACTGACTTAGGTTTAGTCCCTGACACTGACTGAGTTTCAATCCCTGTCACTGATTGGGATTGAATCCCTGTCACTGACTGAGGTTTAAGCCCTGTCACTGACTGAGGCTCAATCCCTGACACTGACTGAGATTCAATCCCTGTCACTGACTGCGATTCAATCCCAGTCACTGACTGAGGTTCAGTCCCTGTCACTGATTGCGATTCAATTCCTTTCACTGACTTAGGTTTAGTCCCTGACAATGACTGAGGTTCAAACCCTGTCACTGACTGAGGCTCAATCCCTGTCACTGACTGAGGTTCAATCCCTGACACTGACTGAGGGTCAATCCCTGTCACAGACTGAGATTCAATACCTATCACTGACTGAGGGTCAATCCCAATCACTGACTGAGGTTTCGTCCCAGTCACTGTCTGAGGGTCAATCCCAGTCACTGACTGAGGTTCAATCACTGTCATTGACTGATGTTCCATCCCTGTCACTGATTGAGGCTCAATCCCTGTCACGATGTGAGGCTGAATCCCCGTCATTGACTGAGATTCAATCCCTGTCACTGACTGAGGCACAATCCCTGTCACTGACTGAGATTCAATCCCTATCACTGTCTGAGGCTCAATCCCTGTCACTGACTGAGGTTCAATCCCTGACACTGACTGAGGGTCAATCCCTGTCACAGACTGAGATTCAACACCTATCACTGACTGAGGGTCATTCCCAATCACTGACTGAGGTTTCGTCCCAGTCACTGTCTGAGGGTCAATCCCAGTCACTGACTGAGATTCAATCCCTGTCACTGACTGAGGTTCAATCACTGTCACTGACTGATGTTCCATCCCTGTCACTGATTGAGATTTAATCCCTGTCACTGATTGAGGCTCAATCCCTGTCACGATGTGAGGCTCAATCCCCATCACTGACTGAGATTCAATCCCTGTCACTGACTGAGGCACAATCCCTGTCACTGACTGAGATTCAATCCCTATCACTGTCTGAGGGTCAATCCCTGTCACTGATTGAGATTCAATCCCTGTCACGAACTGAGATTCAATCCCTGTCACTGACTGCGATTCAATCCCTGTCACTGACTGAGGTTCAATTCCAGTCACTGATTGAGGGTCAAACCCGATCAATGACTGATAATCAATCCCTGTCACTGATTGAGATTCAATCCCTGTCACTTCCTGAGGTTCAATCCCTGTCACTGACTGAGATTGAATGCCTGTCACTGTCTGAGGGTCAAACCCAGTCACTGAATGAGGTTCAATCCCTGTCACTGACTCAGGTTCAATCCCTGTCACTGACGGAGGTTCAATCCCTGTCGCTGACTGTGGTTCAATCCCAGTCACTGACTGAGGCTCAATCCCTGTCACTCACTAAGGCTCAAACCGTGTCACTGACTCAGTTTATATCTCTGTCACAGAATATGATTCAATCCCTGTCACTGACTGAGATTCAATCGCTATCACTGACTGCGATTCAACCCCAGTCAATGACTGAGGTTCAATCCCTGTCTCTGATTGAGAATCAATCCCTGTCACTGACATAGGTTTAGTCCCTGACACTGACTGAGTTTCAATCCCTGTCACTGACTTAGGTTCAATCCCTGTCACTGACTGAGATTCAAGCCCTGTTACTGACTGAGGCTCAATCTCTGTCACTGACTGAGATTCAATCCCTGTCACTGACTGCGATTCAATCCCAGTCACTGACTGAGGTTCAATCCCTGTCACTGATTGAGAGTCAATCCCGGTCACTGACTAAGGTTCAATCCCAGTCACTGACTGAGTTTAAATCCCTGTCACTGACTGAGATTCAATCCCTGTCACTGACTGAGGGTCAATCCCTGTCACTGACTGAGCTTCAATCCCTGTCACTAACTGAGATTCAATCCAGTCACTGACTGATGTTCAATCCCTGGCACTGACTGAGGTTCAATCCCTGTCATTGACTCAGCTTATATCTCTGTCACTGAAAATGATTCAATCCCTGTCACTGACTGAGGTTCAATCCCTGTCACTGATTGAGATTCAATCCCTGTAACTGACTGAGGCTCAATCCCTGTCACTGACTGAGATTCAATCCCTGTCACTGATTGAGGCTCAATCCCTGTCACTGATTGAGGCTCTATCCCTGTCACTGACTGTGATTCAATCCCTGTCACAGTCTGAGGTTCAATCTCTGTCACTGACAGAGGCTCAATCCCTGTCATTCACAGAGGCTCAATCCCAGTCACTGACTGCGATTCAATCCCAGTCACTGACTGAGGTTCAATCCCTGTCATTGATTGCGATTCAATTCCTTTCACTGACTTAGGTTTAGTCCCTGACAATGACTGAGGCTCAATCCCTGTCACTGACTGAGGTTCAATCCCTGACACTGACTGAGGGTCAATCCCTGTCACAGACTGAGATTCAATACCTATCACTGACTGAGGGTCAATCCCAATCACTGACTGAGGTTTCGTCCCAGTCACTGTCTGAGGGTCAATCCCAGTCACTGACTGAGGTTCAATCACTGTCATTGACTGATGTTCCATCCCTGTCACTGATTGAGGCTCAATCCCTGTCACGATGTGAGGCTGAATCCCCGTCATTGACTGAGATTCAATCCCTGTCACTGACTGAGGCACAATCCCTGTCACTGACTGAGATTCAATCCCTATCACTGTCTGAGGCTCAATCCCTGTCACTGACTGAGGTTCAATCCCTGACACTGACTGAGGGTCCATCCCTGTCACAGACTGAGATTCAACACCTATCACTGACTGAGGGTCATACCCAATCACTGACTGAGGTTTCGTCCCAGTCACTGTCTGAGGGTCAATCCCAGTCACTGACTGAGATTCAATCCCTGTCACTGACTGAGGTTCAATCACTGTCACTGACTGATGTTCCATCCCTGTCACTGATTGAGATTTAATCCCTGTCACTGATTGAGGCTCAATCCCTGTCACGATGTGAGGCTCAATCCCCATCACTGACTGAGATTCAATCCCTGTCACTGACTGAGGCACAATCCCTGTCACTGACTGAGATTCAATCCCTATCACTGTCTGAGGGTCAATCCCTGTCACTGATTGAGATTCAATCCCTGTCACGAACTGAGATTCAATCCCTGTCACTGACTGCGATTCAATCCCTGTCACTGACTGAGGTTCAATTCCAGTCACTGATTGAGGGTCAAACCCGATCAATGACTGATAATCAATCCCTGTCACTGATTGAGATTCAATCCCTGTCACTTCCTGAGGTTCAATCCCTGTCACTGACTGAGATTGAATGCCTGTCACTGTCTGAGGGTCAAACCCAGTCACTGAATGAGGTTCAATCCCTGTCACTGACTCAGGTTCAATCCCTGTCACAAACGGAGGTTCAATCCCTGTCGCTGACTGTGGTTCAATCCCAGTCAATGACTGAGGCTCAATCCCTGTCACTCACTGAGGCTCAATCCGTGTCACTGACTCAGTTTATATCTCTGTCACAGAATATGATTCAATCCCTGTCACTGACTGAGATTCAATCGCTATCACTGACTGCGATTCAACCCCAGTCAATGACTGAGGTTCAATCCCTGTCTCTGATTGAGAATCAATCCCTGTCACTGACATAGGTTTAGTCCCTGACACTGACTGAGTTTCAATCCCTGTCACTGACTTAGGTTCAATCCCTGTCACTGACTGAGATTCAAGCCCTGTTACTGACTGAGGCTCAATCTCTGTCACTGACTGAGATTCAATCCCTGTCACTGACTGCGATTCAATCCCAGTCACTGACTGAGGTTCAATCCCTGTCACTGATTGAGAGTCAATCCCGGTCACTGACTAAGGTTCAATCCCTGTCACTGACTGAGTTTAAATCCCTGTCACTGACTGAGATTCAATCCCTGTCACTGACTGAGGGTCAATCCCTGTCACTGACTGAGCTTCAATCCCTGTCACTAACTGAGATTCAATCCAGTCACTGACTGATGTTCAATCCCTGGCACTGACTGAGGTTCAATCCCTGTCATTGACTCAGCTTATATCTCTGTCACTGAAAATGATTCAATCCCTGTCACTGACTGAGGTTCAATCCCTGTCACTGATTGAGATTCAATCCCTGTAACTGACTGAGGCTCAATCCCTGTCACTGACTGAGATTCAATCCCTGTCACTGATTGAGGCTCAATCCCTGTCACTGATTGAGGCTCTATCCCTGTCACTGACTGTGATTCAATCCCTGTCACAGTCTGAGGTTCAATCTCTGTCACTGACAGAGGCTCAATCCCTGTCATTCACAGAGGCTCAATCCCAGTCACTGACTGAGATTCAATACCTGTCACTGTCTGAGGGTCAATCCCAGTCACTGACTGTGATTCAATCCCTGTCACTAACTGAGATTCAATCCCGGTCACTGACTAAGGTTCAATCCCTGTCACTGACTGAGTTTAAATCCCTGTCACTGACTGAGATTCAATCCCTGTCACTGACTGAGGGTCAATCCCTGTCACTGACTGAGCTTCAATCCCTGTCACTAACTGAGATTCAATCCAGTCACTGACTGATGTTCAATCCCTGGCACTGACTGAGGTTCAATCCCTGTCATTGACTCAGCTTATATCTCTGTCACTGAAAATGATTCAATCCCTGTCACTGACTGAGGTTCAATCCCTGTCACTGATTGAGATTCAATCCCTGTAACTGACTGAGGCTCAATCCCTGTCACTGATTGAGGCTCAATCCCTGTCACTGATTGAGGCTCAATCCCTGTCACTGACTGTGATTCAATCCCTGTCACAGTCTGAGGTTCAATCCCTGTCACTGATTGCGATTCAATTCCTTTCACTGACTTAGGTTTAGTCCCTGACAATGACTGAGGTTCAAACCCTGTCACTGACTGAGGCTAAATCCCTGTCACTGACTGAGGTTCAATCCCTGACACTGACTGAGGGTCAATCCCTGTCACAGACTGAGATTCAATACCTATCACTGACTGAGGGTCAATCCCAATCACTGACTGAGGTTTCGTCCCAGTCACCGTCTGAGGGTCAATCCCAGTCACTGACTGAGGTTCAATCACTGTCACTGACTGATGTTCCATCCCTGTCACTGATTGAGGCTCAATCCCTGTCACGATGTGAGGCTGAATCCCCGTCATTGACTGAGATTCAATCCCTGTCACTGACTGAGGCACAATCCCTGTCACTGACTGAGATTCAATCCCTATCACTGTCTGAGGCTCAATCCCTGTCACTGACTGAGGTTCAATCCCTGACACTGACTGAGGGTCAATCCCTGTCACAGACTGAGATTCAATACCTATCACTGACTGAGGGTCATTCCCAATCACTGACTGGGGTTTCGTCCCAGTCACTGTCTGAGGGTCAATCTCAGTCACTGACTGAGATTCAATCCCTGTCACTGACTGAGGTTCAATCACTGTCACTGACTGATGTTCCATCCCTGTCACTGATTGAGATTCAATCCCTGTCACTGACTTAGGTTCAATCCCTGTCACTGACTGAGATTCAAGCCCTGTTACTGTCTGAGGCTCAATCCCTGTCACTGACTGAGGTTCAATCCCTGACACTGACTGAGGGTCAATCCCTGTCACAGACTGAGATTCAATACCTATCACTGACTGAGGGTCATTCCCAATCACTGACTGAGGTTTCGTCCCAGTCACTGTCTGAGGGTCAATCCCAGTCACTGACTGAGATTCAATCCCTGTCACTGACTGAGGTTCAATCACTGTCACTGACTGATGTTCCATCCCTGTCACTGATTGAGATTTAATCCCTGTCACTGATTGAGGCTCAATCCCTGTCACTGACTGTGATTCAATCCCTGTCACTGATTGAGGTTCAATCCCTGTCACTGATTGCGATTCAATTCCTTTCACTGACTTAGGTTTAGTCCCTGACAATGACTGAGGTTCAAACCCTGTCACTGACTGAGGCTCAATCCCTGTCACTGACTGAGGTTCAATCCCTGACACTGACTGAGATTCAATACCTATCACTGACTGAGGGTCAATCCCAATCACTGACTGAGGTTTCGTCCCAGTCACTGTCTGAGGGTCAATCCCAGTCACTGACTGAGGTTCAATCACTGTCACTGACTGATGTTCCATCCCTGTCACTGATTGAGGCTCAATCCCTGTCACGATGTGAGGCTGAATCCCCGTCATTGACTGAGATTCAATCCCTGTCACTGACTGAGGCACAATCCCTGTCACTGACTGAGATTCAATCCCTATCACTGTCTGAGGCTCAATCCCTGTCACTGACTGAGGTTCAATCCCTGACACTGACTGAGGGTCAATCCCTGTCACTGACTGAGGTTCAATCACTGTCACTGACTGATGTTCCATCCCTGTCACTGATTGAGATTCAATCCCTGTCACTGACTGAGGCACAATCCCTGTCACTGACTGAGATTCAATCCCTATCACTGTCTGAGGGTCAATCCCTGTCACTGATTGAGATTCAATCCCTGTCACGAACTGAGATTCAATCCCTGTCACTGACTGCGATTCAATCCCTGTCACTGACTGAGGTTCAATTCCAGTCACTGATTGAGGGTCAAACCCGATCAATGACTGATAATCAAACCCAGTCACTGAATGAGGTTCAATCCCTGTCACTGACTCAGGTTCAATCCCTGTCACTGACGGAGGTTCAATCCCTGTCGCTGACTGTGGTTCAATCCCAGTCACTGACTGAGGCTCAATCCCTGTCACTCACTGAGGCTCAATCCGTGTCACTGACTCAGTTTATATCTCTGTCACAGAATATGATTCAATCCCTGTCACTGACTGAGATTCAATCGCTATCACTGACTGCGATTCAACCCCAGTCAATGACTGAGGTTCAATCCCTGTCTCTGATTGAGAATCAATCCCTGTCACTGACATAGGTTTAGTCCCTGACACTGACTGAGATTCAATCCCTATCACTGTCTGAGGCTCAATCCCTGTCACTGACTGAGGTTCAATCCCTGACACTGACTGAGGGTCAATCCCTGTCACAGACTGAGATTCAATACCTATCACTGACTGAGGGTCATTCCCAATCACTGACTGAGGTTTCGTCCCAGTCACTGTCTGAGGGTCAATCTCAGTCACTGACTGAGATTCAATCCCTGTCACTGACTGAGGTTCAATCCCTGTCACTGACTGACGTTCAATCACTGTCGCTGACTGAGGGTCAATCCCTGTCACTGACTGAGCTTCAATCCCTGTCACTAACTGAGATTCAATCCAGTCACTGACTGATGTTCAATCCCTGGCACTGACTAAGGTTCAATCCCTGTCACTGATTGAGGCTCTATCCCTGTCACTGACTGTGATTCAATCCCTGTCACAGTCTGAGGTTCAATCTCTGTCACTGACAGAGGCTCAATCCCTGTCATTCACAGAGGCTCAATCCCAGTCACTGACTGAGATTCAATACCTGTCACTGTCTGAGGGTCAATCCCAGTCACTGACTGTGATTCAATCCCTGTCACTAACTGAGATTCAATCCCGGTCACTGACTAAGGTTCAATCCCTGTCACTGACTGAGTTTAAATCCCTGTCACTGACTGAGATTCAATCCCTGTCACTGACTGAGGGTCAATCCCTGTCACTGACTGAGCTTCAATCCCTGTCACTAACAGAGATTCAATCCAGTCACTGACTGATGTTCAATCCCTGGCACTGACTGAGGTTCAATCCCTGTCATTGACTCAGCTTATATCTCTGTCACTGAAAATGATTCAATCCCTGTCACTGACTGAGGTTCAATCCCTGTCACTGATTGAGATTCAATCCCTGTAACTGACTGAGGCTCAATCCCTGTCACTGATTGAGGCTCAATCCCTGTCACTGACTGTGATTCAATCCCTGTCACTGACTGAGGTTCAATCACTGTCACTGACTGATGTTCCATCCCTGTCACTGATTGAGATTTAATCCCTGTCACTGATTGAGGCTCAATCCCTGTCACGATGTGAGGCTCAATCCCCATCACTGACTGAGATTCAATCCCTGTCACTGACTGAGGCACAATCCCTGTCACTGACTGAGATTCAATCCCTATCACTGTCTGAGGGTCAATCCCTGTCACTGATTGAGATTCAATCCCTGTCACGAACTGAGATTCAATCCCTGTCACTGACTGCGATTCAATCCCTGTCACTGACTGAGGTTCAATTCCAGTCACTGATTGAGGGTCAAACCCGATCAATGACTGATAATCAATCCCTGTCACCGATTGAGATTCAATCCCTGTCACTTCCTGAGGTTCAATCCCTGTCACTGACTGAGATTGAATGCCTGTCACTGTCTGAGGGTCAAACCCAGTCACTGAATGAGGTTCAATCCCTGTCACTGACTCAGGTTCAATCCCTGTCACTGACGGAGGTTCAATCCCTGTCGCTGACTGTGGTTCAATCCCAGTCACTGACTGAGGCTCAATCCCTGTCACTCACTGAGGCTCAATCCGTGTCACTGACTCAGTTTATATCTCTGTCACAGAATATGATTCAATCCCTGTCACTGACTGAGGTTCAATCGCTATCACTGACTGCGATTCAACCCCAGTCAATGACTGAGGTTCAATCCCTGTCTCTGATTGAGAATCAATCCCTGTCACTGACATAGGTTTAGTCCCTGACACTGACTGAGTTTCAATCCCTGTCACTGACTTAGGTTCAATCCCTGTCACTGACTGAGATTCAAGCCCTGTTACTGACTGAGGCTCAATCTCTGTCACTGACTGAGATTCAATCCCTGTCACTGACTGCGATTCAATCCCAGTCACTGACTGAGATTCAAGCCCTGTTACTGACTGAGGCTCAATCTCTGTCACTGACTGAGATTCAATCCCTGTCACTGACTGAGGGTCAATCCCTGTCACTGACTGAGCTTCAATCCCTGTCACTAACTGAGATTCAATCCAGTCACTGACTGATGTTCAATCCCTGGCACTGACTGAGGTTCCATCCCTGTCATTGACTCAGCTTATATCTCTGTCACTGAAAATGATTCAATCCCTGTCACTGACTGAGGTTCAATCCCTGTCACTGATTGAGATTCAATCCCTGTAACTGACTGAGGCTCAATCCCTGTCACTGATTGAGGCTCAATCCCTGTCACTGACTGTGATTCAATCCCTGTCACTGACTGAGGTTCAATCACTGTCACTGACTGATGTTCCATCCCTGTCACTGATTGAGATTTAATCCCTGTCACTGATTGAGGCTCAATCCCTGTCACGATGTGAGGCTCAATCCCCATCACTGACTGAGATTCAATCCCTGTCACTGACTGAGGCACAATCCCTGTCACTGACTGAGATTCAATCCCTATCACTGTCTGAGGGTCAATCCCTGTCACTGATTGAGATTCAATCCCTGTCACGAACTGAGATTCAATCCCTGTCACTGCCTGCGATTCAATCCCTGTCACTGACTGAGGTTCAATTCCAGTCACTGATTGAGGGTCAAACCCGATCAATGACTGATAATCAATCCCTGTCACTGATTGAGATTCAATCCCTGTCACTTCCTGAGGTTCAATCCCTGTCACTGACTGAGATTGAATGCCTGTCACTGTCTGAGGGTCAAACCCAGTCACTGAATGAGGTTCAATCCCTGTCACTGACTCAGGTTCAATCCCTGTCACTGACGGAGGTTCAATCCCTGTCGCTGACTGTGGTTCAATCCCAGTCACTGACTGAGGCTCAATCCCTGTCACTCACTGAGGCTCAATCCGTGTCACTGACTCAGTTTATATCTCTGTCACAGAATATGATTCAATCCCTGTCACTGACTGAGATTCAATCGCTATCACTGACTGCGATTCAACCCCAGTCAATGACTGAGGTTCAATCCCTGTCTCTGATTGAGAATCAATCCCTGTCACTGACATAGGTTTAGTCCCTGACACTGACTGAGTTTCAATCCCTGTCACTGACTTAGGTTCAATCCCTGTCACTGACTGAGATTCAAGCCCTGTTACTGACTGAGGCTCAATCTCTGTCACTGACTGAGATTCAATCCCTGTCACTGACTGCGATTCAATCCCAGTCACTGACTGAGGTTCAATCCCTGTCACTGATTGAGAGTCAATCCCGGTCACTGACTAAGGTTCAATCCCTGTCACTGACTGAGTTTAAATCCCTGTCACTGACTGAGATTCAATCCCTGTCACTGACTGAGGGTCAATCCCTGTCACTGACTGAGCTTCAATCCCTGTCACTAACTGAGATTCAATCCAGTCACTGACTGATGTTCAATCCCTGGCACTGACTGAGGTTCAATCCCTGTCACTGATTGAGATTCAATCCCTGTAACTGACTGAGGCTCAATCCCTGTCACTGACTGAGATTCAATCCCTGTCACTGATTGAGGCTCAATCCCTGTCACTGATTGAGGCTCTATCCCTGTCACTGACTGTGATTCAATCCCTGTCACAGTCTGAGGTTCAATCTCTGTCACTGACAGAGGCTCAATCCCTGTCATTCACAGAGGCTCAATCCCAGTCACTGACTGAGATTCAATACCTGTCACTGTCTGAGGGTCAATCCCAGTCACTGACTGTGATTCAATCCCTGTCACTAACTGAGATTCAATCCCGGTCACTGACTAAGGTTCAATCCCTGTCACTGACTGAGTTTAAATCCCTGTCACTGACTGAGATTCAATCCCTGTCACTGACTGAGGGTCAATCCCTGTCACTGACTGAGCTTCAATCCCTGTCACTAACTGAGATTCAATCCAGTCACTGACTGATGTTCAATCCCTGGCACTGACTGAGGTTCAATCCCTGTCATTGACTCAGCTTATATCTCTGTCACTGAAAATGATTCAATCCCTGTCACTGACTGAGGTTCAATCCCTGTCACTGATTGAGATTCAATCCCTGTAACTGACAGAGGCTCAATCCCTGTCACTGATTGAGGCTCAATCCCTGTCACTGACTGTGATTCAATCCCTGTCAGTGATTGAGGTTCAATCCCTGTCACTGATTGCAATTCAATTCCTTTCACTGACTTAGGTTTAGTCCCTGACAATGACTGAGGTTCAAACCCTGTCACTGACTGAGGCTCAATCCCTGTCACTGACTGAGGTTCAATCCCTGACACTGACTGAGGGTCAATCCCTGTCACAGACTGAGATTCAATACCTATCACTGACTGAGGGTCAATCCCAATCACTGACTGAGGTTTCGTCCCAGTCACTGTCTGAGGGTCAATCCCAGTCACTGACTGAGGTTCAATCACTGTCACTGACTGATGTTCCATCCCTGTCACTGATTGAGGCTCAATCCCTGTCACGATGTGAGGCTGAATCCCCGTCATTGACTGAGATTCAATCCCTGTCACTGACTGAGGCACAATCCCTGTCACTGACTGAGATTCAATCCCTATCACTGTCTGAGCCTCAATCCCTGTCACTGACTGAGGTTCAATCCCTGACACTGGCTGAGGGTCAATCCCTGTCACAGACTGAGATTCAATACCTATCACTGACTGAGGGTCATTCCCAATCACTGACTGAGGTTTCGTCCCAGTCACTGTCTGAGGGTCAATCTCAGTCACTGACTGAGATTCAATCCCTGTCACTGACTGAGGTTCAATCACTGTCACTGACTGATGTTCCATCCCTGTCACTGATTGAGATTCAATCCCTGTCACTGACTGAGGCACAATCCCTGTCACTGACTGAGATTCAATCCCTATCACTGTCTGAGGGTCAATCCCTGTCACTGATTGAGATTCAATCCCTGTCACGAACTGAGATTCAATCCCTGTCACTGACTGCGATTCAATCCCTGTCACTGACTGAGGTTCAATTCCAGTCACTGATTGAGGGTCAAACCCGATCAATGACTGATAATCAATCCCTGTCACTGATTGAGATTCAATCCCTGCAACTTCCTGAGGTTCAATCCCTGTCACTGACTGAGATTGAATGCCTGTCACTGTCTGAGGGTCAAACCCAGTCACTGAATGAGGTTCAATCCCTGTCACTGACTCAGGTTCAATCCCTGTCACTGACGGAGGTTCAATCCCTGTCGCTGACTGTGGTTCAATCCCAGTCACTGACTGAGGCTCAATCCCTGTCACTCACTGAGGCTCAATCCGTGTCACTGACTCAGTTTATATCTCTGTCACAGAATATGATTCAATCCCTGTCACTGACTGAGATTCAATCGCTATCACTGACTGCGATTCAACCCCAGTCAATGACTGAGGTTCAATCCCTGTCTCTGATTGAGAATCAATCCCTGTCACTGACATAGGTTTAGTCCCTGACACTGACTGAGTTTCAATCCCTGTCACTGACTTAGGTTCAATCCCTGTCACTGACTGAGATTCAAGCCCTGTTACTGACTGAGGCTCAATCTCTGTCACTGACTGAGATTCAATCCCTGTCACTGACTGCGATTCAATCCCAGTCACTGACTGAGGTTCAATCCCTGTCACTGATTGAGAGTCAATCCCGGTCACTGACTAAGGTTCAATCCCTGTCACTGACTGAGTTTAAATCCCTGTCACTGACTGAGATTCAATCCCTGTCACTGACTGAGGGTCAATCCCTGTCACTGACTGAGCTTCAATCCCTGTCACTAACTGAGATTCAATCCAGTCACTGACTGATGTTCAATCCCTGGCACTGACTGAGGTTCAATCCCTGTCATTGACTCAGCTTATATCTCTGTCACTGAAAATGATTCAATCCCTGTCACTGACTGAGGTTCAATCCCTGTCACTGATTGAGATTCAATCCCTGTAACTGACTGAGGCTCAATCCCTGTCACTGACTGAGATTCAATCCCTGTCACTGATTGAGGCTCAATCCCTGTCACTGATTGAGGCTCTATCCCTGTCACTGACTGTGATTCAATCCCTGTCACAGTCTGAGGTTCAATCTCTGTCACTGACAGAGGCTCAATCCCTGTCATTCACAGAGGCTCAATCCCAGTCACTGACTGAGATTCAATACCTGTCACTGTCTGAGGGTCAATCCCAGTCACTGACTGTGATTCAATCCCTGTCACTAACTGAGATTCAATCCCGGTCACTGACGAAGGTTCAATCCCTGTCACTGACTGAGTTTAAATCCCTGTCACTGACTGAGATTCAATCCCTGTCACTGACTGAGGGTCAATCCCTGTCAC
The DNA here is from genome assembly GCF_037043375.1 of Chiloscyllium plagiosum. Lineage (NCBI taxonomy): Eukaryota > Metazoa > Chordata > Chondrichthyes > Orectolobiformes > Hemiscylliidae > Chiloscyllium > Chiloscyllium plagiosum. The sequence goes on from NW_028270177.1 coordinate 44,594,550, forward strand.
TGACTGAGCTTCAATCCCTGTCACTAACTGAGATTCAATCCAGTCACTGACTGATGTTCAATCCCTGGCACTGACTGAGGTTCAATCCCTGTCATTGACTCAGCTTATATCTCTGTCAATGAAAATGATTCAATCCCTGTCACTGACTGAGGTTCAATCCCTGTCACTGATTGAGATTCAATCCCTGTAACTGACTGAGGCTCAATCCCTGTCACTGATTGAGGCTCAATCCCTGTCACTGACTGTGATTCAATCCCTGTCACAGTCTGAGGTTCAATCCCTGTCACTGATTGCGATTCAATTCCTTTCACTGACTTAGGTTTAGTCCCTGACAATGACTGAGGTTCAAACCCTGTCACTGACTGAGGCTCAATCCCTGTCACTGACTGAGGTTCAATCCCTGACACTGACTGAGGGTCAATCCCTGTCACAGACTGAGATTCAATACCTATCACTGACTGAGGGTCAATCCCAATCACTGACTGAGGTTTCGTCCCAGTCACTGTCTGAGGGTCAATCCCAGTCACTGACTGAGGTTCAATCACTGTCACTGACTGATGTTCCATCCCTGTCACTGATTGAGGCTCAATCCCTGTCACGATGTGAGGCTGAATCCCCGTCATTGACTGAGATTCAATCCCTGTCACTGACTGAGGCACAATCCCTGTCACTGACTGAGGTTCAATCCCTGACACTGACTGAGGGTCAATCCCTGTCACAGACTGAGATTCAATACCTATCACTGACTGAGGGTCATTCCCAATCACTGACTGAGGTTTCGTCCCAGTCACTGTCTGAGGGTCAATCTCAGTCACTGACTGAGATTCAATCCCTGTCACTGACTGAGGTTCAATCACTGTCACTGACTGATGTTCCATCCCTGTCACTGATTGAGATTCAATCCCTGTCACTGACTGAGGTTCAATCCCTGTCACTGATTGAGAGTCTATCCCGGTCACTGACTAAGGTTCAATCCCTGTCACTGACTGAGTTTAAATCCCTGTCACTGACTGAGATTCAATCCCTGTTACTGACTGAGGGTCAATCCCTGTCACTGACTGAGCTTCAATCCCTGTCACTAACTGAGATTCAATCCAGTCACTGACTGATGTTCAATCCCTGGCACTGACTGAGGTTCAATCCCTGTCATTGACTCAGCTTATATCTCTGTCACTGAAAATGATTCAATCCCTGTCACTGACTGAGGTTCAATCCCTATCACTGATTGAGATTCAATCCCTGTAACTGACTGAGGCTCAATCCCTGTCACTGACTGAGATTCAATCCCTGTCACTGATTGAGGCTCTATCCCTGTCACTGACTGTGATTCAATCGTTGTCACAGTCTGAGGTTTAATCTCTGTCACTGACAGAGGCACAATCCCTGTCATTCACAGAGGCTCAATCCCAGTCACTGACTGAGATTCAATACCTGTCACTGTCTGAGGGTCAATCCCAGTCACTGACTGTGATTCAATCCCTGTCACTAACTGAGATTCAATCCCGGTCACTGACTAAGGTTCAATCCCTGTCACTGACTGAGTTTAAATCCCTGTCACTGACTGAGATTCAATCCCTGTCACTGACTGAGGGTCAATCCCTGTCACTGACTGAGCTTCAATCCCTGTCACTAACTGAGATTCAATCCAGTCACTGACTGATGTTCAATCCCTGGCACTGACTGAGGTTCAATCCCTGTCATTGACTCAGCTTATATCTCTGTCACTGAAAATGATTCAATCCCTGTCACTGACTGAGGTTCAATCCCTGTCACTGATTGAGATTCAATCCCTGTAACTGACTGAGGCTCAATCCCTGTCACTGATTGAGGCTCAATCCCTGTCACTGACTGTGATTCAATCCCTGTCACTGATTGAGGTTCAATCCCTGTCACTGATTGCGATTCAATTCCTTTCACTGACTTAGGTTTAGTCCCTGACAATGACTGAGGTTCAAACCCTGTCACTGACTGAGGCTCAATCCCTGTCACTGACTGAGGTTCAATCCCTGACACTGACTGAGGGTCAATCCCTGTCACAGACTGAGATTCAATACCTATCACTGACTGAGGGTCAATCCCAATCACTGACTGAGGTTTCGTCCCAGTCACTGTCTGAGGGTCAATCCCAGTCACTGACTGAGGTTCAATCACTGTCACTGACTGATGTTCCATCCCTGTCACTGATTGAGGCTCAATCCCTGTCACGATGTGAGGCTGAATCCCCGTCATTGACTGAGATTCAATCCCTGTCACTGACTGAGGCACAATCCCTCTCACTGACTGAGATTCAATCCCTATCACTGTCTGAGGCTCAATCCCTGTCACTGACTGAGGTTCAATCCCTGACACTGACTGAGGGTCAATCCCTGTCACAGACTGAGATTCAATACCTATCACTGACTGAGGGTCATTCCCAATCACTGACTGAGGTTTCGTCCCAGTCACTGTCTGAGGGTCAATCTCAGTCACTGACTGAGATTCAATCCCTGTCACTGACTGAGGTTCAATCACTGTCACTGACTGATGTTCCATCCCTGTCACTGATTGAGATTCAATCCCTGTCACTGACTGAGGCACAATCCCTGTCACTGACTGAGATTCAATCCCTATCACTGTCTGAGGGTCAATCCCTGTCACTGATTGAGATTCAATCCCTGTCACGAACTGTGATTCAATCCCTGTCACTGACTGCGATTCAATCCCTGTCACTGACTGAGGTTCAATTCCAGTCACTGATTGAGGGTCAAACCCGATCAATGACTGATAATCAATCCCTGTCACTGATTGAGATTCAATCCCTGTCACTTCCTGAGGTTCAATCCCTGTCACTGACTGAGATTGAATGCCTGTCACTGTCTGAGGGTCAAACCCAGTCACTGAATGAGGTTCAATCCCTGTCACTGACTCAGGTTCAATCCCTGTCACTGACGGAGGTTCAATCCCTGTCGCTGACTGAGGTTCAATCCCAGTCACTGACTGAGGCTCAATCCCTGTCACTCACTGAGGCTCAATCCGTGTCACTGACTCAGTTTATATATCTGTCACAGAATATGATTCAATCCCTGTCACTGACTGAGATTCAATCGCTATCACTGACTGCGATTCAACCCCAGTCAATGACTGAGGTTCAATCCCTGTCTCTGATTGAGAATCAATCCCTGTCACTGACATAGGTTTAGTCCCTGACACTGACTGAGTTTCAATCCCTGTCACTGACTTAGGTTCAATCCCTGTCACTGACTGAGATTCAAGCCCTGTTACTGACTGAGGCTCAATCTCTGTCACTGACTGAGATTCAATCCCTGTCACTGACTGCGATTCAATCCCAGTCACTGACTGAGGTTCAATCCCTGTCACTGATTGAGAGTCAATCCCGGTCACTGACTAAGGTTCAATCCCTGTCACTGACTGAGTTTAAATCCCTGTCACTGACTGAGATTCAATCCCTGTCACTGACTGAGGGTCAATCCCTGTCACTGACTGAGCTTCAATCCCTGTCACTAACTGAGATTCAATCCAGTCACTGACTGATGTTCAATCCCTGGCACTGACTGAGGTTCAATCCCTGTCATTGACTCAGCTTATATCTCTGTCACTGAAAATGATTCAATCCCTGTCACTGACTGAGGTTCAATCCCTGTCACTGATTGAGATTCAATCCCTGTAACTGACTGAGGCTCAATCCCTGTCACTGACTGAGATTCAATCCCTGTCACTGATTGAGGCTCAATCCCTGTCACTGATTGAGGCTCTATCCCTGTCACTGACTGTGATTCAATCCCTGTCACAGTCTGAGGTTCAATCTCTGTCACTGACAGAGGCTCAATCCCTGTCATTCACAGAGGCTCAATCCCAGTCACTGACTGAGATTCAATACCTGTCACTGTCTGAGGGTCAATCCCAGTCACTGACTGTGATTCAATCCCTGTCACTAACTGAGATTCAATCCCGGTCACTGACTAAGGTTCAATCCCTGTCACTGACTGAGTTTAAATCCCTGTCACTGACTGAGATTCAATCCCTGTCACTGACTGAGGGTCAATCCCTGTCACTGACTGAGCTTCAATCCCTGTCACTAACTGAGATTCAATCCAGTCACTGACTGATGTTCAATCCCTGGCACTGACTGAGGTTCAATCCCTGTCATTGACTCAGCTTATATCTCTGTCACTGAAAATGATTCAATCCCTGTCACTGACTGATGTTCAATCCCTGTCACTGATTGAGATTCAATCCCTGTAACTGACTGAGGCTCAATCCCTGTCACTGATTGAGGCTCAATCCCTGTCACTGACTGTGATTCAATCCCTGTCACAGTCTGAGATTCAATCCCTGTCACTGATTGCGATTCAATTCCTTTCACTGACTTAGGTTTCGTCCCTGACAATGACTGAGGCTCAATCCCTGTCACTGACTGAGGTTCAATCCCTGACACTGACTGAGGGTCAATCCCTGTCACAGACTGAGATTCAATACCTATCACTGACTGAGGGTCATTCCCAATCACTGACTGAGGTTTCGTCCCAGTCACTGTCTGAGGGTCAATCTCAGTCACTGACTGAGATTCAATCCCTGTCACTGACTGAGGTTCAATCACTGTCACTGACTGATGTTCCATCCCTGTCACTGATTGAGATTCAATCCCTGTCACTGACTTAGGTTCAATCCCTGTCACTGACTGAGATTCAAGCCCTGTTACTGTCAGAGGCTCAATCCCTGTCACTGACTGAGGTTCAATCCCTATCACTGACTGAGGGTCATTCCCAATCACTGACTGAGGTTTCGTCCCAGTCACTGTCTGAGGGTCAATCCCAGTCACTGAATGAGATTCAATCCCTGTCACTGACTGAGGTTCAATCACTGTCACTGACTGATGTTCCATCCCTGTCACTGATTGAGATTTAATCCCTGTCACTGATTGAGGCTCAATCCCTGTCACGATGTGAGGCTCAATCCCCATCACTGACTGAGATTTAATCCCTGTCACTGACTGAGGCACAATCCCTGTCACTGACTGAGATTCAATCCCTATCACTGTCTGAGGGTCAATCCCTGTCACTGACTGAGGTTCAATCCCTATCACTGACTGAGGGTCATTCCCAATCACTGACTGAGGTTTCGTCCCAGTCACTGTCTGAGGGTCAATCCCAGTCACTGAATGAGATTCAATCCCTGTCACTGACTGAGGTTCAATCACTGTCACTGACTGATGTTCCATCCCTGTCACTGATTGAGATTTAATCCCTGTCACTGATTGAGGCTCAATCCCTGTCACGATGTGAGGCTCAATCCCCATCACTGACTGAGATTTAATCCCTGTCACTGACTGAGGCACAATCCCTGTCACTGACTGAGATTCAATCCCTATCACTGTCTGAGGGTCAATCCCTGTCACTGATTGAGATTCAATCCCTGTCACGAACTGAGATTCAATCCCTGTCACTGACTGCGATTCAATCCCTGTCACTGACTGAGGTTCAATTCCAGTCACTGATTGAGGGTCAAACCCGATCAATGACTGATAATCAATCCCTGTCACTGATTGAGATTCAATCCCTGTCACTTCCTGAGGTTCAATCCCTGTCACTGACTGAGATTGAATGCCTGTCACTGTCTGAGGGTCAAACCCAGTCACTGAATGAGGTTCAATCCCTGTCACTGACTCAGGTTCAATCCCTGTCACTGACGGAGGTTCAATCCCTGTCGCTGACTGTGGTTCAATCCCAGTCACTGACTGAGGCTCAATCCCTGTCACTCACTGAGGCTCAATCCATGTCACTGACTCAGTTTATATCTCTGTCACAGAATATGATTCAATCCCTGTCACTGACTGAGATTCAATCGCTATCACTGACTGCGATTCAACCCCAGTCAATGACTGAGGTTCAATCCCTGTCTCTGATTGAGAATCAATCCCTGTCACTGACATAGGTTTAGTCCCTGACACTGACTGAGTTTCAATCCCTGTCACTGATTTAGGTTCAATCCCTGTCACTGACTGAGATTCAAGCCCTGTTACTGACTGAGGCTCAATCTCTGTCACTGACTGAGATTCAATCCCTGTCACTGACTGCGATTCAATCCCAGTCACTGACTGAGGTTCAATCCCTGTCACTGATTGAGAGTCAATCCCGGTCACTGACTAAGGTTCAATCCCTGTCACTGACTGAGTTTAAATCCCTGTCACTGACTGAGATTCAATCCCTGTCACTGACTGAGGGTCAATCCCTGTCACTGACTGAGCTTCAATCCCTGTCACTAACTGAGATTCAATCCAGTCACTGACTGATGTTCAATCCCGGGCACTGACTGAGGTTCAATCCCTGTCATTGACTCAGCTTATATCTCTGTCACTGAAAATGATTCAATCCCTGTCACTGACTGAGGTTCAATCCCTGTCACTGATTGAGATTCAATCCCTGTAACTGACTGAGGCTCAATCCCTGTCACTGACTGAGATTCAATCCCTGTCACTGATTGAGGCTCAATCCCTGTCACTGATTGAGGCTCTATCCCTGTCACTGACTGTGATTCAATCCCTGTCACAGTCTGAGGTTCAATCTCTGTCACTGACAGAGGCTCAATCCCTGTCATTCACATAGGCTCAATCCCAGTCACTGACTGAGATTCAATACCTGTCACTGTCTGAGGGTCAATCCCAGTCACTGACTGTGATTCAATCCCTGTCACTAACTGAGATTCAATCCCGGTCACTGACGTAGGTTCAATCCCTGTCACTGACTGAGTTTAAATCCCTGTCACTGACTGAGATTCAATCCCTGTCACTGACTGAGGGTCAATCCCTGTCACTGACTGAGCTTCAATCCCTGTCACTAACTGAGATTCAATCCAGTCACTGACTGATGTTCAATCCCTGGCACTGACTGAGGTTCAATCCCTGTCATTGACTCAGCTTATATCTCTGTCACTGAAAATGATTCAATCCCTGTCACTGACTGAGGTTCAATCCCTGTCACTGATTGAGATTCAATCCCTGTAACTGACTGAGGCTCAATCCCTGTCACTGATTGAGGCTCAATCCCTGTCACTGACTGTGATTCAATCCCTGTCACAGTCTGAGGTTCAATCCCTGTCACTGATTGCGATTCAATTCCTTTCACTGACTTAGGTTTAGTCCCTGACAATGACTGAGGTTCAAACCCTGTCACTGACTGAGGCTCAATCCCTGTCACTGACTGAGGTTCAATCCCTGACACTGACTGAGGGTCAATCCCTGTCACAGACTGAGATTCAATACCTATCACTGACTGAGGGTCAATCCCAATCACTGACTGAAGTTTCGTCCCAGTCACTGTCTGAGGGTCAATCCCAGTCACTGACTGAGGTTCAATCACTGTCACTGACTGATGTTCCATCCCTGTCACTGATTGAGGCTCAATCCCTGTCACGATGTGAGGCTGAATCCCCGTCATTGACTGAGATTCAATCCCTGTCACTGACTGAGGCACAATCCCTGTCACTGACTGAGATTCAATCCCTATCACTGTCTGAGGCTCAATCCCTGTCACTGACTGAGGTTCAATCCCTGACACTGACTGAGGGTCAATCCCTGTCACAGACTGAGATTCAATACCTATCACTGACTGAGGGTCATTCCCAATCACTGACTGAGGTTTCGTCCCAGTCACTGTCTGAGGGTCAATCTCAGTCACTGACTGAGATTCAATCCCTGTCACTGACTGAGGTTCAATCACTGTCACTGACTGATGTTCCATCCCTGTCACTGATTGAGATTCAATCCCTGTCACTGACTAAGGCACAATCCCTGTCACTGACTGAGATTCAATCCCTATCACTGTCTGAGGGTCAATCCCTGTCACTGATTGAGATTCAATCCCTGTCACGAACTGAGATTCAATCCCTGTCACTGACTGCGATTCAATCCCTGTCACTGACTGAGGTTCAATTCCAGTCACTGATTGAGGGTCAAACCCGATCAATGACTGATAATCAATCCCTGTCACTGATTGAGATTCAATCCCTGTCACTTCCTGAGGTTCAATCCCTGTCACTGACTGAGATTGAATGCCTGTCACTGTCTGAGGGTCAAACCCAGTCACTGAATGAGGTTCAATCCCTGTCACTGACTCAGGTTCAATCCCAGTCACTGACTGAGGCTCAATCCCTGTCACTCACTGAGGCTCAATCCGTGTCACTGACTCAGTTTATATCTCTGTCACAGAATATGATTCAATCCCTGTCACTGACTGAGATTCAATCGCTATCACTGACTGCGATTCAACCCCAGTCAATGACTGAGGTTCAATCCCTGTCTCTGATTGAGAATCAATCCCTGTCACTGACATAGGTTTAGTCCCTGTCACTGACTGAGATTCAAGCCCTGTTACTGACTGAGGCTCAATCTCTGTCACTGACTGAGATTCAATCCCTGTCACTGACTGCGATTCAATCCCAGTCACTGACTGAGGTTCAATCCCTGTCACTGATTGAGAGTCTATCCCGGTCACTGACTAAGGTTCAATCCCTGTCACTGACTGAGTTTAAATCCCTGTCACTGACTGAGATTCAATCCCTGTCACTGACTGAGGGTCAATCCCTGTCACTGACTGAGCTTCAATCCCTGTCACTAACTGAGATTCAATCCAGTCACTGACTGATGTTCAATCCCTGGCACTGACTGAGGTTCAATCCCTGTCATTGACTCAGCTTATATCTCTGTCACTGAAAATGATTCAATCCCTGTCACTGACTGAGGTTCAATCCCTGTCACTGATTGAGATTCAATCCCTGTAACTGACTGAGGCTCAATCCCTGTCACTGACTGAGATTCAATCCCTGTCACTGATTGAGGCTCAATCCCTGTCACTGATTGAGGCTCTATCCCTGTCACTGACTGTGATTCAATCCCTGTCACAGTCTGAGGTTCAATCTCTGTCACTGACAGAGGCTCAATCCCTGTCATTCACAGAGGCTCAATCCCAGTCACTGACTGAGATTCAATACCTGTCACTGTCTGAGGGTCAATCCCAGTCACTGACTGTGATTCAATCCCTGTCACTAACTGAGATTCAATCCCGGTCACTGACGAAGGTTCAATCCCTGTCACTGACTGAGTTTAAATCCCTGTCACTGACTGAGATTCAATCCCTGTCACTGACTGAGGGTCAATCCCTGTCACTGACTGAGCTTCAATCCCTGTCACTAACTGAGATTCAATCCAGTCACTGACTGATGTTCAATCCCTGGCACTGACTGAGGTTCAATCCCTGTCATTGACTCAGCTTATATCTCTGTCACTGAAAATGATTCAATCCCTGTCACTGACTGAGGTTCAATCCCTGTCACTGATTGAGATTCAATCCCTGTAACTGACTGAGGCTCAATCCCTGTCACTGATTGAGGCTCAATCCCTGTCACTGACTGTGATTCAATCCCTGTCACAGTCTGAGGTTCAATCCCTGTCACTGATTGCGATTCAATTCCTTTCACTGACTTAGGTTTAGTCCCTGACAATGACTGAGGTTCAAACCCTGTCACTGACTGAGGCTCAATCCCTGTCACTGACTGAGGTTCAATCCCTGACACTGACTGAGGGTCAATCCCTGTCACAGACTGAGATTCAATACCTATCACTGACTGAGGGTCAATCCCAATCACTGACTGAGGTTTCGTCCCAGTCACTGTCTGAGGGTCAATCCCAGTCACTGACTGAGGTTCAATCACTGTCACTGACTGATGTTCCATCCCTGTCACTGATTGAGGCTCAATCCCTGTCACGATGTGAGGCTGAATCCCCGTCATTGACTGAGATTCAATCCCTGTCACTGACTGAGGCACAATCCCTGTCACTGACTGAGGTTCAATCCCTGACACTGACTGAGGGTCAATCCCTGTCACAGACTGAGATTCAATACCTATCACTGACTGAGGGTCATTCCCAATCACTGACTGAGGTTTCGTCCCAGTCACTGTCTGAGGGTCAATCTCAGTCACTGACTGAGATTCAATCCCTGTCACTGACTGAGGTTCAATCACTGTCACTGACTGATGTTCCATCCCTGTCACTGATTGAGATTCAATCCCTGTCACTGACTGAGGTTCAATCCCTGTCACTGATTGAGAGTCTATCCCGGTCACTGACTAAGGTTCAATCCCTGTCACTGACTGAGTTTAAATCCCTGTCACTGACTGAGATTCAATCCCTGTTACTGACTGAGGGTCAATCCCTGTCACTGACTGAGCTTCAATCCCTGTCACTAACTGAGATTCAATCCAGTCACTGACTGATGTTCAATCCCTGGCACTGACTGAGGTTCAATCCCTGTCATTGACTCAGCTTATATCTCTGTCACTGAAAATGATTCAATCCCTGTCACTGACTGAGGTTCAATCCCTATCACTGATTGAGATTCAATCCCTGTAACTGACTGAGGCTCAATCCCTGTCACTGACTGAGATTCAATCCCTGTCACTGATTGAGGCTCTATCCCTGTCACTGACTGTGATTCAATCGTTGTCACAGTCTGAGGTTTAATCTCTGTCACTGACAGAGGCTCAATCCCTGTCATTCACAGAGGCTCAATCCCAGTCACTGACTGAGATTCAATACCTGTCACTGTCTGAGGGTCAATCCCAGTCACTGACTGTGATTCAATCCCTGTCACTAACTGAGATTCAATCCCGGTCACTGACTAAGGTTCAATCCCTGTCACTGACTGAGTTTAAATCCCTGTCACTGACTGAGATTCAATCCCTGTCACTGACTGAGGGTCAATCCCTGTCACTGACTGAGCTTCAATCCCTGTCACTAACTGAGATTCAATCCAGTCACTGACTGATGTTCAATCCCTGGCACTGACTGAGGTTCAATCCCTGTCATTGACTCAGCTTATATCTCTGTCACTGAAAATGATTCAATCCCTGTCACTGACTGAGGTTCAATCCCTGTCACTGATTGAGATTCAATCCCTGTAACTGACTGAGGCTCAATCCCTGTCACTGACTGAGATTCAATCCCTGTCACTGATTGAGGCTCAATCCCTGTCACTGATTGAGGCTCTATCCCTGTCACTGACTGTGATTCAATCCCTGTCACAGTCTGAGGTTCAATCTCTGTCACTGACAGAGGCTCAATCCCTGTCATTCACAGAGGCTCAATCCCAGTCACTGACTGAGATTCAATACCTGTCACTGTCTGAGGGTCAATCCCAGTCACTGACTGTGATTCAATCCCTGTCACTAACTGAGATTCAATCCCGGTCACTGACTAAGGTTCAATCCCTGTCACTGACTGAGTTTAAATCCCTGTCACTGACTGAGATTCAATCCCTGTCACTGACTGAGGGTCAATCCCTGTCACTGACTGAGCTTCAATCCCTGTCACTAACTGAGATTCAATCCAGTCACTGACTGATGTTCAATCCCTGGCACTGACTGAGGTTCAATCCCTGTCATTGACTCAGCTTATATCTCTGTCACTGAAAATGATTCAATCCCTGTCACTGACTGATGTTCAATCCCTGTCACTGATTGAGATTCAATCCCTGTAACTGACTGAGGCTCAATCCCTGTCACTGATTGAGGCTCAATCCCTGTCACTGACTGTGATTCAATCCCTGTCACAGTCTGAGATTCAATCCCTGTCACTGATTGCGATTCAATTCCTTTCACTGACTTAGGTTTCGTCCCTGACAATGACTGAGGCTCAATCCCTGTCACTGACTGAGGTTCAATCCCTGACACTGACTGAGGGTCAATCCCTGTCACAGACTGAGATTCAATACCTATCACTGACTGAGGGTCATTCCCAATCACTGACTGAGGTTTCGTCCCAGTCACTGTCTGAGGGTCAATCTCAGTCACTGACTGAGATTCAATCCCTGTCACTGACTGAGGTTCAATCACTGTCACTGACTGATGTTCCATCCCTGTCACTGATTGAGATTCAATCCCTGTCACTGACTTAGGTTCAATCCCTGTCACTGACTGAGATTCAAGCCCTGTTACTGTCAGAGGCTCAATCCCTGTCACTGACTGAGGTTCAATCCCTATCACTGACTGAGGGTCATTCCCAATCACTGACTGAGGTTTCGTCCCAGTCACTGTCTGAGGGTCAATCCCAGTCACTGAATGAGATTCAATCCCTGTCACTGACTGAGGTTCAATCACTGTCACTGACTGATGTTCCATCCCTGTCACTGATTGAGATTTAATCCCTGTCACTGATTGAGGCTCAATCCCTGTCACGATGTGAGGCTCAATCCCCATCACTGACTGAGATTTAATCCCTGTCACTGACTGAGGCACAATCCCTGTCACTGACTGAGATTCAATCCCTATCACTGTCTGAGGGTCAATCCCTGTCACTGACTGAGGTTCAATCCCTATCACTGACTGAGGGTCATTCCCAATCACTGACTGAGGTTTCGTCCCAGTCACTGTCTGAGGGTCAATCCCAGTCACTGAATGAGATTCAATCCCTGTCACTGACTGAGGTTCAATCACTGTCACTGACTGATGTTCCATCCCTGTCACTGATTGAGATTTAATCCCTGTCACTGATTGAGGCTCAATCCCTGTCACGATGTGAGGCTCAATCCCCATCACTGACTGAGATTTAATCCCTGTCACTGACTGAGGCACAATCCCTGTCACTGACTGAGATTCAATCCCTATCACTGTCTGAGGGTCAATCCCTGTCACTGATTGAGATTCAATCCCTGTCACGAACTGAGATTCAATCCCTGTCACTGACTGCGATTCAATCCCTGTCACTGACTGAGGTTCAATTCCAGTCACTGATTGAGGGTCAAACCCGATCAATGACTGATAATCAATCCCTGTCACTGATTGAGATTCAATCCCTGTCACTTCCTGAGGTTCAATCCCTGTCACTGACTGAGATTGAATGCCTGTCACTGTCTGAGGGTCAAACCCAGTCACTGAATGAGGTTCAATCCCTGTCACTGACTCAGGTTCAATCCCTGTCACTGACGGAGGTTCAATCCCTGTCGCTGACTGTGGTTCAATCCCAGTCACTGACTGAGGCTCAATCCCTGTCACTCACTGAGGCTCAATCCATGTCACTGACTCAGTTTATATCTCTGTCACAGAATATGATTCAATCCCTGTCACTGACTGAGATTCAATCGCTATCACTGACTGCGATTCAACCCCAGTCAATGACTGAGGTTCAATCCCTGTCTCTGATTGAGAATCAATCCCTGTCACTGACATAGGTTTAGTCCCTGACACTGACTGAGTTTCAATCCCTGTCACTGATTTAGGTTCAATCCCTGTCACTGACTGAGATTCAAGCCCTGTTACTGACTGAGGCTCAATCTCTGTCACTGACTGAGATTCAATCCCTGTCACTGACTGCGATTCAATCCCAGTCACTGACTGAGGTTCAATCCCTGTCACTGATTGAGAGTCAATCCCGGTCACTGACTAAGGTTCAATCCCTGTCACTGACTGAGTTTAAATCCCTGTCACTGACTGAGATTCAATCCCTGTCACTGACTGAGGGTCAATCCCTGTCACTGACTGAGCTTCAATCCCTGTCACTAACTGAGATTCAATCCAGTCACTGACTGATGTTCAATCCCGGGCACTGACTGAGGTTCAATCCCTGTCATTGACTCAGCTTATATCTCTGTCACTGAAAATGATTCAATCCCTGTCACTGACTGAGGTTCAATCCCTGTCACTGATTGAGATTCAATCCCTGTAACTGACTGAGGCTCAATCCCTGTCACTGACTGAGATTCAATCCCTGTCACTGATTGAGGCTCAATCCCTGTCACTGATTGAGGCTCTATCCCTGTCACTGACTGTGATTCAATCCCTGTCACAGTCTGAGGTTCAATCTCTGTCACTGACAGAGGCTCAATCCCTGTCATTCACATAGGCTCAATCCCAGTCACTGACTGAGATTCAATACCTGTCACTGTCTGAGGGTCAATCCCAGTCACTGACTGTGATTCAATCCCTGTCACTAACTGAGATTCAATCCCGGTCACTGACGTAGGTTCAATCCCTGTCACTGACTGAGTTTAAATCCCTGTCACTGACTGAGATTCAATCCCTGTCACTGACTGAGGGTCAATCCCTGTCACTGACTGAGCTTCAATCCCTGTCACTAACTGAGATTCAATCCAGTCACTGACTGATGTTCAATCCCTGGCACTGACTGAGGTTCAATCCCTGTCATTGACTCAGCTTATATCTCTGTCACTGAAAATGATTCAATCCCTGTCACTGACTGAGGTTCAATCCCTGTCACTGATTGAGATTCAATCCCTGTAACTGACTGAGGCTCAATCCCTGTCACTGATTGAGGCTCAATCCCTGTCACTGACTGTGATTCAATCCCTGTCACAGTCTGAGGTTCAATCCCTGTCACTGATTGCGATTCAATTCCTTTCACTGACTTAGGTTTAGTCCCTGACAATGACTGAGGTTCAAACCCTGTCACTGACTGAGGCTCAATCCCTGTCACTGACTGAGGTTCAATCCCTGACACTGACTGAGGGTCAATCCCTGTCACAGACTGAGATTCAATACCTATCACTGACTGAGGGTCAATCCCAATCACTGACTGAGGTTTCGTCCCAGTCACTGTCTGAGGGTCAATCCCAGTCACTGACTGAGGTTCAATCACTGTCACTGACTGATGTTCCATCCCTGTCACTGATTGAGGCTCAATCCCTGTCACGATGTGAGGCTGAATCCCCGTCATTGACTGAGATTCAATCCCTGTCACTGACTGAGGCACAATCCCTGTCACTGACTGAGATTCAATCCCTATCACTGTCTGAGGCTCAATCCCTGTCACTGACTGAGGTTCAATCCCTGACACTGACTGAGGGTCAATCCCTGTCACAGACTGAGATTCAATACCTATCACTGACTGAGGGTCATTCCCAATCACTGACTGAGGTTTCGTCCCAGTCACTGTCTGAGGGTCAATCTCAGTCACTGACTGAGATTCAATCCCTGTCACTGACTGAGGTTCAATCACTGTCACTGACTGATGTTCCATCCCTGTCACTGATTGAGATTCAATCCCTGTCACTGACTAAGGCACAATCCCTGTCACTGACTGAGATTCAATCCCTATCACTGTCTGAGGGTCAATCCCTGTCACTGATTGAGATTCAATCCCTGTCACGAACTGAGATTCAATCCCTGTCACTGACTGCGATTCAATCCCTGTCACTGACTGAGGTTCAATTCCAGTCACTGATTGAGGGTCAAACCCGATCAATGACTGATAATCAATCCCTGTCACTGATTGAGATTCAATCCCTGTCACTTCCTGAGGTTCAATCCCTGTCACTGACTGAGATTGAATGCCTGTCACTGTCTGAGGGTCAAACCCAGTCACTGAATGAGGTTCAATCCCTGTCACTGACTCAGGTTCAATCCCAGTCACTGACTGAGGCTCAATCCCTGTCACTCACTGAGGCTCAATCCGTGTCACTGACTCAGTTTATATCTCTGTCACAGAATATGATTCAATCCCTGTCACTGACTGAGATTCAATCGCTATCACTGACTGCGATTCAACCCCAGTCAATGACTGAGGTTCAATCCCTGTCTCTGATTGAGAATCAATCCCTGTCACTGACATAGGTTTAGTCCCTGTCACTGACTGAGATTCAAGCCCTGTTACTGACTGAGGCTCAATCTCTGTCACTGACTGAGATTCAATCCCTGTCACTGACTGCGATTCAATCCCAGTCACTGACTGAGGTTCAATCCCTGTCACTGATTGAGAGTCAATCCCGGTCACTGACTAAGGTTCAATCCCTGTCACTGACTGAGTTTAAATCCCTGTCACTGACTGAGATTCAATCCCTGTCACTGACTGAGGGTCAATCCCTGTCACTGACTGAGCTTCAATCCCTGTCACTAACTGAGATTCAATCCAGTCACTGACTGATGTTCAAGCCCTGGCACTGACTGAGGTTCAATCCCTGTCATTGACTCAGCTTATATCTCTGTCACTGAAAATGATTCAATCCCTGTCACTGACTGAGGTTCAATCCCTGTCACTGATTGAGATTCAATCCCTGTAACTGACTGAGGCTCAATCCCTGTCACTGATTGAGGCTCAATCCCTGTCACTGACTGTGATTCAATCCCTGTCACAGTCTGAGGTTCAATCCCTGTCACTGATTGCGATTCAATTCCTTTCACTGACTTAGGTTTAGTCCCTGACAATGACTGAGGTTCAATCCCTGTTACTGACTGAGGTTCAATCCCTGTCACTGATTGAGATTCAATCCCTGTAACTGACTGAGGCTCAATCCCTGTCACTGACTGAGATTCAATCCCTGTCACTGATTGAGGCTCAATCCCTGTCACTGATTGAGGCTCTATCCCTGTCACTGACTGTGATTCAATCCCTGTCACAGTCTGAGGTTCAATTTCTGTCACTGACAGAGGCTCAATCCCTGTCATTCACAGAGGCTCAATCCCAGTCACTGACTGAGATTCAATACCTGTCACTGTCTGAGGGTCAATCCCAGTCACTGACTGTGATTCAATCCCTGTCACTAACTGAGATTCAATCCCGGTCACTGACTAAGGTTCAATCCCTGTCACTGACTGAGTTTAAATCCCTGTCACTGACTGAGATTCAAACCCTGTCACTGACTGAGGGTCAATCCCTGTCACTGACTGAGCTTCAATCCCTGTCACTAACTGAGATTCACTCCAGTCACTGACTGATGTTCAATCCCTGGCACTGACTGAGGTTCAATCCCTGTCATTGACTCAGCTTATATCTCTGTCACTGAAAATGATTCAATCCCTGTCACTGACTGAGGTTCAATCCCTGTCACTGATTGAGATTCAATCCCTGTAACTGACTGAGGCTCAATCCCTGTCACTGACTGAGATTCAATCCCTGTCACTGATTGAGGCTCAATCCCTGTCACTGATTGAGGCTCAATCCCTGTCACTGACTGTGATTCAATCCCTGTCACAGTCTGAGGTTGAATCTCTGTCACTGACAGGGGCTCAATCCCTGTCATTCACAGAGCCTCAATCCCTGTGACTGACTCAGTTTATATCTCTGTCACTGAATATCATTCAATCCCTGTCACTGACTGTGATTCAATCCCTGTCACAGTCTGAGGTTCAATCCCTGTCACTGATTGCGATTCAATTCCTTTCACTGACTTAGGTTTAGTCCCTGACAATGACTGAGGTTCAAACCCTGTCACTGACTGAAGCTCAATCCCTGTCACTGACTGAGGTTCAATCCCTGACACTGACTGAGGGTCAATCCCTGTCACAGACTGAGATTCAATACCTATCACTGACTGAGGGTCAATCCCAATCACTGACTGAGGTTTCGTCCCAGTCACTGTCTGAGGGTCAATCCCAGTCACTGACTGAGGTTCAATCACTGTCACTGACTGATGTTCCATCCCTGTCACTGATTGAGGCTCAATCCCTGTCACGATGTGAGGCTGAATCCCCGTCATTGACTGAGATTCAATCCCTGTCACTGACTGAGGCACAATCCCTCTCACTGACTGAGATTCAATCCCTATCACTGTCTGAGGCTCAATCCCTGTCACTGACTGAGGTTCAATCCCTGACACTGACTGAGGGTCAATCCCTGTCACAGACTGAGATTCAATACCTATCACTGACTGAGGGTCATTCCCAATCACTGACTGAGGTTTCGTCCCAGTCACTGTCTGAGGGTCAATCTCAGTCACTGACTGAGATTCAATCCCTGTCACTGACTGAGGTTCAATCACTGTCACTGACTGATGTTCCATCCCTGTCACTGATTGAGATTCAATCCCTGTCACTGACTTAGGTTCAATCCCTGTCACTGACTGAGATTCAAGCCCTGTTACTGTCTGAGGCTCAATCCCTGTCACTGACTGAGGTTCAATCCCTGTCACTGATTGAGATTCAATCCCTGTAACTGACTGAGGCTCAATCCCTGTCACTGACTGTGATTCAATCCCTGTCACTGATTGAGGTTCAATCCCTGTCACTGATTGCGATTCAATTCCTTTCACTGACTTAGGTTTAGTCCCTGACAATGACTGAGGTTCAAACCCTGTCACTGACTGAGGCTCAATCCCTGTCACTGACTGAGGTTCAATCCCTGACACTGACTGAGGGTCAATCCCTGTCACAGACTGAGATTCAATACCTATCACTGACTGAGGGTCAATCCCAATCACTGACTGAGGTTTCGTCCCAGTCACTGTCTGAGGGTCAATCCCAGTCACTGACTGAGGTTCAATCACTGTCACTGACTGATGTTCCATCCCTGTCACTGATTGAGGCTCAATCCCTGTCACGATGTGAGGCTGAATCCCCGTCATTGACTGAGATTCAATCCCTGTCACTGACTGAGGCACAATCCCTCTCACTGACTGAGATTCAATCCCTATCACTGTCTGAGGCTCAATCCCTGTCACTGACTGAGGTTCAATCCCTGACACTGACTGAGGGTCAATCCCTGTCACAGACTGAGATTCAATACCTATCACTGACTGAGGGTCATTCCCAATCACTGACTGAGGTTTCGTCCCAGTCACTGTCTGAGGGTCAATCTCAGTCACTGACTGAGATTCAATCCCTGTCCCTGACTGAGGTTCAATCACTGTCACTGACTGATGTTCCATCCCTGTCACTGATTGAGATTCAATCCCTGTCACTGACTGAGGCACAATCCCTGTCACTGACTGAGATTCAATCCCTATCACTGTCTGAGGGTCAATCCCTGTCACTGATTGAGATTCAATCCCTGTCACGAACTGAGATTCAATCCCTGTCACTGACTGCGATTCAATCCCTGTCACTGACTGAGGTTCAATTCCAGTCACTGATTGAGGGTCAAACCCGATCAATGACTGATAATCAATCCCTGTCACTGATTGAGATTCAATCCCTGTCACTTCCTGAGGTTCAATCCCTGTCACTGACTGAGATTGAATGCCTGTCACTGTCTGAGGGTCAAACCCAGTCACTGAATGAGGTTCAATCCCTGTCACTGACTCAGGTTCAATCCCTGTCACTGACGGAGGTTCAATCCCTGTCGCTGACTGAGGTTCAATCCCAGTCACTGACTGAGGCTCAATCCCTGTCACTCACTGAGGCTCAATCCGTGTCACTGACTCAGTTTATATATCTGTCACAGAATATGATTCAATCCCTGTCACTGACTGAGATTCAATCGCTATCACTGACTGCGATTCAACCCCAGTCAATGACTGAGGTTCAATCCCTGTCTCTGATTGAGAATCAATCCCTGTCACTGACATAGGTTTAGTCCCTGACACTGACTGAGTTTCAATCCCTGTCACTGACTTAGGTTCAATCCCTGTCACTGACTGAGATTCAAGCCCTGTTACTGACTGAGGCTCAATCTCTGTCACTGACTGAGATTCAATCCCTGTCACTGACTGCGATTCAATCCCAGTCACTGACTGAGGTTCAATCCCTGTCACTGATTGAGAGTCAATCCCGGTCACTGACTAAGGTTCAATCCCTGTCACTGACTGAGTTTAAATCCCTGTCACTGACTGAGATTCAATCCCTGTCACTGACTGAGGGTCAATCCCTGTCAAAGACTGAGCTTCAATCCCTGTCACTAACTGAGATTCAATCCAGTCACTGACTGATGTTCAATCCCTGGCACTGACTGAGGTTCAATCCCTGTCATTGACTCAGCTTATATCTCTGTCACTGAAAATGATTCAATCCCTGTCACTGACTGAGGTTCAATCCCTGTCACTGATTGAGATTCAATCCCTGTAACTGACTGAGGCTCAATCCCTGTCACTGACTGAGATTCAATCCCTGTCACTGATTGAGGCTCAATCCCTGTCACTGATTGAGGCTCTATCCCTGTCACTGACTGTGATTCAATCCCTGTCACAGTCTGAGGTTCAATCTCTGTCACTGACAGAGGCTCAATCCCTGTCATTCACAGAGGCTCAATCCCAGTCACTGACTGAGATTCAATACCTGTCACTGTCTGAGGGTCAATCCCAGTCACTGACTGTGATTCAATCCCTGTCACTAACTGAGATTCAATCCCGGTCACTGACTAAGGTTCAATCCCTGTCACTGACTGAGTTTAAATCCCTGTCACTGACTGAGATTCAAACCCTGTCACTGACTGAGGGTCAATCCCTGTCACTGACTGAGCTTCAATCCCTGTCACTAACTGAGATTCAATCCAGTCACTGACTGATGTTCAATCCCTGGCACTGACTGAGGTTCAATCCCTGTCATTGACTCAGCTTATATCTCTGTCACTGAAAATAATTCAATCCCTGTCACTGACTGAGGTTCAATCCCTGTCACTGATTGAGATTCAATCCCTGTAACTGACTGAGGCTCAATCCCTGTCACTGACTGAGATTCAATCCCTGTCACTGATTGAGGCTCAATCCCTGTCACTGATTGAGGCTCAATCCCTGTCACTGACTGTGATTCAATCCCTGTCACAGTCTGAGGTTCAATCCCTGTCACTGATTGCGATTCAATTCCTTTCACTGACTTAGGTTTAGTCCCTGACAATGACTGAGGTTCAAACCCTGTCACTGACTGAGGCTCAATCCCTGTCACTGACTGAGGTTCAATCCCTGACACTGACTGAGGGTCAATCCCTGTCACAGACTGAGATTCAATACCTATCACTGACTGAGGGTCAATCCCAATCACTGACTGAGGTTTCGTCCCAGTCACTGTCTGAGGGTCAATCCCAGTCACTGACTGAGGTTCAATCACTGTCACTGACTGATGTTCCATCCCTGTCACTGATTGAGGCTCAATCCCTGTCACGATGTGAGGCTGAATCCCCGTCATTGACTGAGATTCAATCCCTGTCACTGACTGAGGCACAATCCCTGTCACTGACTGAGATTCAATCCCTATCACTGTCTGAGGCTCAATCCCTGTCACTGACTGAGGTTCAATCCCTGACACTGACTGAGGGTCAATCCCTGTCACAGACTGAGATTCAATACCTATCACTGACTGAGGGTCATTCCCAATCACTGACTGAGGTTTCGTCCCAGTCACTGTCTGAGGGTCAATCCCAGTCACTGACTGAGATTCAATCCCTGTCACTGACTGAGGTTCAATCACTGTCACTGACTGATGTTCCATCCCTGTCACTGATTGAGATTTAATCCCTGTCACTGATTGAGGCTCAATCCCTGTCACGATGTGAGGCTCAATCCCCATCACTGACTGAGATTCAATCCCTGTCACTGACTGAGGCACAATCCCTGTCACTGACTGAGATTCAATCCCTATCACTGTCTGAGGGTCAATCCCTGTCACTGATTGAGATTCAATCCCTGTCACGAACTGAGATTCAATCCCTGTCACTGACTGCGATTCAATCCCTGTCACTGACTGAGGTTCAATTCCAGTCACTGATTGAGGGTCAAACCCGATCAATGACTGATAATCAATCCCTGTCACTGATTGAGATTCAATCCCTGTCACTTCCTGAGGTTCAATCCCTGTCACTGACTGAGATTGAATGCCTGTCACTGTCTGAGGGTCAAACCCAGTCACTGAATGAGGTTCAATCCCTGTCACTGACTCAGGTTCAATCCCTGTCACTGACGGAGGTTCAATCCCTGTCGCTGACTGTGGTTCAATCCCAGTCACTGACTGAGGCTCAATCCCTGTCACTCACTGAGGCTCAATCCGTGTCACTGACTCAGTTTATATCTCTGTCACAGAATATGATTCAATCCCTGTCACTGACTGAGATTCAATCGCTATCACTGACTGCGATTCAAACCCAGTCAATGACTGAGGTTCAATCCCTGTCTCTGATTGAGAATCAATCCCTGTCACTGACATCGGTTTAGTCCCTGACACTGACTGAGTTTCAATCCCTGTCACTGACTTAGGTTCAATCCCTGTCACTGACTGAGATTCAAGCCCTGTTACTGACTGAGGCTCAATCTCTGTCACTGACTGAAATTCAATCCCTGTCACTGACTGCGATTCAATCCCAGTCACTGACTGAGGTTCAATCCCTGTCACTGATTGAGAGTCAATCCCTGTCACTGACTTAGGTTTAGTCCCTGACACTGACTGAGGCTCAATCCCTTTCACTGACTGAGGTTCAATCCAAATCACAGACTGAGGCTCAATCCCTGTAACTGACTGAGGCTCAATCTCTGACACTGACTGCGATTCAATACCAGTCACTGATTTAGGTTAATCCCTGTCATTGATTGAGATTCAATCCCTGTCACTGACTAAGGATTCGTCCCAGTCACTGACTGAGGTTCAATCCCTGTCACTGATAGACATTCAATCCCTGTCACTGACTTGGGTTTAGTCCCTGACACTGACTGAGGTTCAATCCCTGTCACGAACTGAGGTTCAATCCCAGTCACTGACTGATGTTCAATCCCTGTCACTGATAGACATTCAATCCCTGTCACTGACTTGGGTTTAGTCCCTGACACTGACTGAGGTTCAATCCCTGTCACGAACTGAGGTTCAATCCCTGTCACTGACTGATGTTCAATCCCAGTCACTGACTGAGATTCAATCCCTGTCACTGTCTGAGGGTCAATCCCAGTCACTGACTGTGATTCAATCCCGGTCACTACTTGAGATTCAATCCCTGTCACTGACTAAGTTTCAATCCCTGTCACTGACTGAGATTCAATCCCTGTCACTGACTGAGATTGAATGCCTGTCACTGTCTGAGGGTCAAACCCAGTCACTGAATGAGGTTCAATCCCTGTCACTGACTAAGGTTCAATCCCTGTCACTGACGGAGGTTCAATCCCTGTCACTGACTGAGGTTCAATCCCTATCACTGACTGAGGCTCAATCCCTGTCACTCACTGAGGCTCAATCCGTGTCACTGACTCAGTTTATATCTCTGTCACAGAATATGATTCAATCCCTGTCACTGACTGAGATTCAATCGCTATCACTGACTGCGATTCAACCCCAGTCAATGACTGAGGTTCAATCCCTGTCTCTGATTGAGAATCAATCCCTGTCACTGACATAGGTTTAGTCCCTGACACTGACTGAGTTTCAATCCCAGTCACTGCCTGAGGTTCAATCCCTGTCACTGACTGAGGTTCAATCCCTGTCACTAACTGAGGTTCAATCCCTGTCACAGACTGAGATTCAATCCCTGTCACTGACTGCGATTCAATCCCAGTCACTGACTGAGGTTCAATCCCAGTCACTGACTGAGGCTCAATCCCTGTCACTCACTGAGGCTCAATCCGTGTCACTGACTCAGTTTATATCTCTGTCACTGAATATCATTCAATTCCTGTCACTGACAGAGATTCAAGCGCTATCACTGACTGCGATTCAACCCCAGTCAATGACTGAGGTTCAAGCCCTGTCACTGACTGAGGCTCAATCCCTGTCACTGACTGAGATTCAATCCCTGTCACTGACTGCGATTCAATCCCTGTCACTGACTGAGGTTCAATCCCTGTCACTGATTGCGATTCAATTCCTGTCACTGACTTAGGTTTAGTCCCTGACAATGACTGAGGTTCAAACCCTGTCACTGACTGAGGCTCAATCCCTGTCACTAACTGAGGTTCAATCCCTGTCACTGACTGATGTTCCAACCCAGTCACTGACTGAGATTCAATCCCTGTCACTGTCTGAGGGTCAATCCCAGCCACTGACTGTGATTCAATCCCTGTCACTAACTGAGATTCAATCCCTGTCCCTGACTAAGGTTCAATCCCTGTCACTGACTGAGTTTAAATCCCTGTCGCTGACTGAGATTCAATCCCTGTCACTGACTGAGGGTCAATCCCTGTCACTGACTGAGCTTCAATCCCTGTCACTAACTGAGATTCAATCCCAGTCACTGACTGATGTTCAATCCCTGTAACTGACTGAGGTTCAATCCCTGTCACTAACTGAGGTTCAATCCCTGTCACTGACTGAGATTCAATCCCTGTCACTGACTGCGATTCAATCCCAGTCACTGACTGAGGTTCAATCCCAGTCACTGACTGAGGCTCAATCCCTGTCACTCACTGAGGCTCAATCCGTGTCACTGACTCAGTTTATATCTCTGTCACTGAATATCATTCAATTCCTGTCACTGACAGAGATTCAATCGCTATCACTGACTGCGATTCAACCCCAGTCAATGACTGAGGTTCAAGCCCTGTCACTGACTGAGGCTCAATCCCTGTCACTGACTGAGATTCAATCCCTGTCACTGACTGCGATTCAATCCCTGTCACTGACTGAGGTTCAATCCCTGTCACTGACTGAGATTCAAGCCCTGTTACTGACTGAGGCTCAATCTCTGTCACTGACTGAGATTCAATCCCTGTCACTGACTGCGATTCAATCCCAGTCACTGACTGAGGTTCAATCCCTGTCACTGATTGAGAGTCAATCCCTGTCACTGACTTAGGTTTAGTCCCTGACACTGACTGAGGCTCAATCCCTTTCACTGACTGAGGTTCAATCCAAATCACAGACTGAGGCTCAATCCCTGTAACTGACTGAGGCTCAATCTCTGACACTGACTGCGATTCAATACCAGTCACTGATTTAGGTTAATCCCTGTCATTGATTGAGATTCAATCCCTGTCACTGACTTAGGTTTAGTCCCTGACACTGAGTGAGGTTCAATCCCTGTCACTGACTAAGGATTCGTCCCAGTCACTGACTGAGGTTCAATCCCTGTCCCTGATAGACATTCAATCCCTGTCACTGACTTGGGTTTAGTCCCTGACACTGACTGAGGTTCAATCCCTGTCACGAACTGAGGTTCAATCCCTGTCACTGACTGATGTTCAATCCCAGTCACTGACTGAGATTCAATCCCTGTCACTGACTGAGGCTCAATCCCTGTCACTGACTGCGATTCAATCCCTGTCACTGACTGAGGTTCAATCCCTGTCACTGATTGCGATTCAATTCCTGTCACTGACTTAGGTTTAGTCCCTGTCACTAACTGAGGTTCAATCCCTGTCACTGACTGATGTTCCAACCCAGTCACTGACTGAGATTCAATCCCTGTCACTGTCTGAGGGTCAATCCCAGTCACTGACTGTGATTCAATCCCTGTCACTAACTGAGATTCAATCCCTGTCCCTGACTAAGGTTCAATCCCTGTCACTGACTGAGTTTATATCCCTGTCACTGACTGAGATTCAATCCCTGTCACTGACTGAGGGTCAATCCCTGTCACTGACTGAGCTTCAATCCCTGTCACTAACTGAGATTCAATCCCAGTCACTGACTGATGTTCAATCCCTGTCACTGACTGAGGTTCAATCCAAGTCACTGACTGAGGCTCAATCCCTGTTACTGACTGAGGCTCAATCTCTGACACTGACTGCGATTCAATACCAGTTACTGATTTAGGTTAATCCCTGTCATTAGTTGAGATTCAATCCCTGTCACTGACTTAGCTTTAGTCCCTGACACTGACTGAGGTTCAATCCCTGTCACTGATGAGATTCAATATAAGTCACTGACTGAGGGTCAATCACTGTCACTGATTAAGGATTCGTCCCAGTCACTGACTGAGGTTCAATTCCTGTCACTGATAGACATTCAGTCCCTGTCACTGACTTGGTTATAGTCCCTGACACTGACTGAGGTTCAATCCCTGTCACTAACTGAGGTTCAATCCCTGTCACTGACTGATGTTCAATCCCTGTCACTGTCTGAGGGTCAATCCCAGTCACTGACTGTGATTAAATCCCTGTCACTAACTGAGATTCAATCCCTGTCACTGACTGAGTTGAAATCCCTGTCACTGACTGAGATTCAATCCCTGTCATTGACTGAGGGTCAATCCTTGTCACTGACTGAGTTCAATCCCTGTCACTAACTGAGATTTAATCCCAGTCAGTGACTGATGTTCAATCCCTGGCAGTGACTGAGGTTCAATCCCTGTCACTGACTCAGGTTATATCTCTGTCACTGAAAATGATTCAATCCCTGTCACTGACTGAGGTTCAATCCCTGTCACTGATTGAGATTCAATCCCTGTAACTGACTGAGGCTCAGTCCCTGTCACTGACTGAGATTCAATCCCTGTCACTGATTGAGGCTCAATCCCTGTCAATGATTGAGGCTCAATCCCTGTCACTGACTGTGATTCAATCCCTGTCACAGTCTGAGGTTCAATCTCTGTCACTGACAGAGGCTCAATCCCTGTCAGTCACTGAGGCTCAATCCCTGTCACTGACTCAGTTTATATCTCTGTCACTGAATATCATTCAATTCCTGTCACTGACAGAGATTCAATCGCTATCACTGACTGCGATTCAACCCCAGTCAATGACTGAGGTTCAAGCCCTGTCACTGACTGAGGCTCTATCCCTGACACTGACTGAGATTCAATCCCTGTCACTGACTGCGATTCAATCCCTGTCACTGACTGAGGTTCAATCCCTGTCACTGATTGCGATTCAATTCCTGTCACTGACTTAGGTTTAGTCCCTGACAATGACTGAGGTTCAAACCCTGTCACTGACTGAGGCTCAATCCCTGTCACTGACTGAGGTTCAATCCCTATCACTGACTGAGGGTCATTCCCAATCACTGACTGAGGTTTCGTCCCAGTCACTGTCTGAGGGTCAATCCCAGTCACTGACTGAGATTCAATCCCTGTCACTGACTGAGGTTCAATCACTGTCACTGACTGATGTTCCATCCCTGTCACTGATTGAGATTTAATCCCTGTCACTGATTGAGGCTCAATCCCTGTCACGATGTGAGGCTCAATCCTCATCACTGACTGAGATTCAATCCCTGTCACTGACTGAGGCACAATCCCTGTCACTGACTGAGATTCAATCCCTATCAAAGTCTGAGGTTCAATCTCTGTAACTGACAGAGGCTCAATCCATGTCACTCACAGAGGCTCAATCCCTGTCACTGACTCAGTTTATATCTCTGTCACTGAATATCATTCAATCCCTGTCACTGACAGAGATTCAATCGCTGTCGCAGTCTGAGATTCAATCTCTGTCACTAACTGAGGTTCAATCCCTGTCACTGATTGGGATTCAATCCCTGTCACTGACTGAGGTTCAAGCCCTGTCACTGACTGAGGCTCAATCCCTGACACTGACTGAGATTCAATCCCTGTCACTGACTGCGATTCAATCCCAGTCACTGACTGAGGTTCAATCCCTGTCACTGATTGAGATTCAATTACTGTCACTGACTTAGGTTTAGTCCCTGACAATGACTGAGGTTCAAACCCTGTCACTGACTGAGGCTCAATCCCTGTCACTGACTGAGGTTGAATACCTGACACTGACTGCGATTCAATCCCATTCACTGATTTAGGTTCAATCCCTGTCACTGATAGAGATTCAATCCCTGTCTCTGTCTGAACGTCAATCCCAGTCACTGACTGTGATTCCATCCCTGTCACTAACTGAGATTCAATCCCTGTCATTGACTAAGGTTCAATCCCTGTCACTGACTTGGGTTTGGTCCCTGACACTGACTGAGGTTAAATCCCTGTCACTGACTGAGATTCAATCCCTGTCACTGACGGAGGGTCAACCCCTGTCACTGACTGAGCTTCAATCCCTGTCACTAACTGAGATTCAATCCCTGTCACTGATTGAGGCTCAATCCCTGTCACTGACTGTGATTCAATCCCTGTCACGGACTGAGATTCAATCCCTGTCACTGACAGATATTCAATCCCTGTCACAGTCTGATGTTCAATCTCTGTCACTGACTGATGCTCAATCCCTGTCACTCACTGAGGCTCAATCCCTGTCACTGACTCAGTTTATATCTCTGTCACTGAATATCATTCAATCCCTGTCACTGACAGAGATTCAATCCCTGTAACTGACTGAGTTTAATCTCTGTCACTGATTGAGATTCAATCCCTGTCACTGACTGCGGGTCAATCCCTGTCACTGACTGAGATTCAATCCCTGTCACTGATTGAGATTCAATCCCTGTCACTGACTGAGGTTCAATCCCTGTCACTGACTGAGAGTCAAACCCAGTCACTGACTGAGGCTCAATCCCTGTCACTGACTGATGTTCAATTCCTGTCACTGATTGTGATTCAATTCCTGTCACAGACTGAGGTTGAATCCCTGTCACTGACTGAGGGTCAATCCCTGTCACTGAATGAATCTCAATCCCTGTCACTGACTGAGATTCAATCCCTGTCACTGATTGAGATTCAATCCCTGTCACTGACTGAGATTCTATCCCTGTCAATAACTGAAATTCAAACCCAGTCACTGACTGAGGTTCAATCCCTGTCACTGACTGAGGCTCAATCCCTGTCACTGATTGAGATTCAATCCCTGTCACTGACTGAGGGTCAATCCCTGTCACTGACTGAGATTCAATCCCTGTCACTGATTGAGATTCAATCCCTGTCACTGACTGAGGTACAATCCCTGTCACTGACTGAGAGTCAAACCCAGTCACTGACTGAGGCTCAATCCCTGTCACTGACGGATGTTCAATTCCTGTCACTGATTGTGATTCAATTCCTGTCACAGACTGAGGTTGAATCCCTGTCACTGACTGAGGGTCCATCCCTGTCACTGAATGAATCTCAATCCCTGTCACGGACTGAGATTCAATCCCTGTCACTGATTGAGATTTAAACCCTGTCACTGACTGAGATTCTATCCCTGTCAATAACTGAGATTCAAACCCAGTCACTGACTGAGGTTCAATCCCTGTCACTGACTGAGGCTCAATCCCTGTCACTGATTGAGATTCAATCCCTGTCACTGACTGAGGGTCAATCCCTGTCACTGACTGAGATTCAATCCCTGTCACTGATTGAGATTCAATCCCTGTCACTGACTGAGGTACAATCCCTGTCACTGACTGAGAGTCAAACCCAGTCACTGACTGAGGCTCAATCCCTGTCACTGACGGATGTTCAATTCCTGTCACTGATTGTGATTCAATTCCTGTCACAGACTGAGGTTGAATCCCTGTCACTGACTGAGGGTCAATCCCTGTCACTGAATGAATCTCAATCCCTGTCACGGACTGAGATTCAATCCCTGTCACTGATTGAGATTTAAACCCTGTCACTGACTGAGATTCTATCCCTGTCAATAACTGAGATTCAAACCCAGTCACTGACTGAGGCTCAATCCCTGTCACTGACTGATGTTCAATTCCTGTCACTGATTGTGATTCAATTCCTGTCACAGACTGAGGTTGAATCCCTGTCACTGACTGAGGGTCAATCCCTGTCACTGAATGAATCTCAATCCCTGTCACGGACTGAGATTCAATCCCTGTCACTGATTGAGATTCAATCCCTGTCACTGACTGAGATTCTATCCCTGTCAATAACTGAGATTCAAACCCAGTCACTGACTGATGCTCAATCCCTGTTAGTGATAAGGCACAAACCCTGTCACTGACTGAGATTCAAACCTGTCACTGACTGAGGTTCAATCCCTGTCACAGACTGAGATACAATCCCTGTCACTAACTGAGGTTCAATCCTTGTAACTGCCTGCGGCTCACTCCCTGTCACTGACTGAGGCTCAATCCCTGTCACTGACTGAGGCTCAATCCCTCTCACTAACTGAGGTTCAATCCCTGTCATTGACTGAGATTCAATCCCTGTCACTGACTGAGGGTCAATCCCTGTCACTGACTGAGTTTCAATCCCTGTCACTGACTGAGATTCAATCCCTGTCACTGACTGAGGGTCAATCCCTGTCACTGATTCAGATACAATCCGTGTCACTGATCGAGATTCAATCCCTGTCACTGATTGAGATTCAATCCCTGTCACTGACTCAGGTTCAATCTCTGTCACTGACTGAGATTCAATCCCTGTCACTGACTGAGGTTCAATCCCTGTCACTGACTGAGGCTCAATCCCTGTCACTGATTGAGATTCAATCCCTGTCACTGACTGAGATTCAGTCCCTGTCACTGATTGAGATTCAATCCCTGTCACTGACTGAGGTTCAATCCCTGTCACTGACTGAGAGTCAAACCCAGTCACTGACTGAGGCTCAATCCCTGTCACTGACTGATGTTCAATTCCTGTCACTGATTGTGATTCAATCCCTGTCACTGACTGAGGGTCAATCCCTGTCACTGAATGAATCTCAATCCCTGTCACGGACTGAGATTCAATCCCTGTCACTGATTGAGATTCAATCCCTGTCACTGACTGAGATTCTATCCCTGTCAATAACTGAGATTCAAACTCAGTCAGTGACTGAGATTCAGTCCCTGTCACTGACTGAGTTTGAAACACAGTCACTGACTGAGATTCGGTCCCTGTCACTGACTTAGATTCAATTCCTGTCACTGACTGAGATTGAATCCCTGTCACTGACTGAGAATCTATCCCTGTCACTGAATGAGATTCAATCCCTGTCACTGACTGAATCTCTATCCCTGTCACCGACGAAGATTCAATTCCTGTCACTGATTGAGATTCAATCCCTGTCACTGAATGAGATTCAATCCCTGTCACTGGTTGTATCTCAATCCCTGTCACTGAATGAGATTCAATCCCTGTCACTGACTGAATCTCTATCCCTGTCATGACTAAGATTCAATTCCTGACACTGATTGAGATTCAATCCCTGTCACTGAATGAGATTCAATCCCTGTTACTGGTTGTGTCTCAATCCCTGTCACTGATTGTGGCTCAATCCCTGTCACTGACTGAGGCTCAGTCCCTGTCACTGACTGAGGCTCAATCCCTGTCACTGACTGAGGCTCAGTCCCTGTCACTGACTGAGGCTCAATCCCTGTCACTGACTGGGGCTCCATCCCTGTCACTCACTGGGGTTCAGTCTCTGTCACTGACGATGATTCAATCCCTGTCTCTGACTGAGATTCAATCCCTGTCACTGATTGAGGGTCAATCCCTGTCACTGACTGAGGATCACTCCCTGTCAATGTTTGAGATTCAATCCCTGTCACTGACTGAGATTCAATCCCTGTCACTGACTGAGGCTCAATCCCTGTCACTGACTGAGATTCATTCTCTGTCACTGATTGAATGTCAATCCCTGTCACTATCTCAGGGTCAATTCCTATGACTGACTGAGGCTCAATCCCTGTCACTGACTGAGGCTCAATCCCTCTCACTGACTGAGGTTCAATCCCTGTCATTGACTGAGATTCAATCCCTGTCACTGACTGAGGGTCAATCCGTGTCACTGACTGAGTTTCAATCCCTGTCACTGACTGAGATTCAATCCCTGTCACTGACTGAGGGTCAATCCCTGTCACTGATTCAGATTCAATCCGTGTCACTGATCGAGATTCAATCCCTGTCACTGATTGAGATTCAATCCCTGTCACTGACTCAGGTCAATCCCTGTCACTGACTGAGTGTCAATCCCTATCACTGAATGAATCCCAATCCCTGTCACTGATTGAGATTCAATCCCTGTCTCTGACTGAGATTCAATCCCTGTTATTGATTAGGGTCAAACCCAGTCACTGACTGAGATTCAACCCTGTCACTGACTGCTGTTCAATCCCTGTCACTTACTGAGATTCAATTCCTGTCACTGACTGAGATACAATCCCTGTCACTGACTGAGGTTCAATCCCTGTAACTGACTGAGACACAATTCCTGTCACTGACTGAGATTCAATCCCTGTCACTGACTGAGATTTAATCCCAGTCACAGACTGAGGTTCAAACCCTATCTCTGACTGTATCTCTATCCCTGTCACTGACTGTGATTAAACCCCTGTCACTGACTGAGATTCACTTCCTGTCACTGATTGAGATTTAATCCCTGTCACTGACTGTGCGTAAATCCCTGTCACTATTTGAGGCTCAATCCCTGTCACTGACTGAGACTCACTCCCTGTCACTGACTGAGATTCAATTCCTGTCACTGACTAAGATTCAATTCCTGTCACTGATTGAGATTCAATCCCTGTCACTGACTGTGGTTTAATTCTTGTCCCAGTCTGCGATTCAATCCCTGTCACTAACTGACGTTTAATTCCTGTCACTGAGTGAGATTTTATTCCTGTCACTGACTCAGATTCAATCCCTGTCACTGACTCAGATTCAATCCCTGTCACTGACTGAATCTGTATTCCTGTCACTGATTGATCTTCAATCCCTGTCACTGACTGAGGTTCAATCCCTGTCACTGACTGAGATTCAATTCCTGTCACTAACTGAGATTCAATCCCTGTCACTGATTGAGATTCAATCCCTGTCACTGATCGAGATTCAATCCCTGTCACTGATTGAGATTCAATCCCTGTCACTGACTCAGGTTCAATCCCTGTCACTGACTGAGATTCAATCCCTGTCAGTGACTGAGGCTTAACCCCTGTCACTGACTGAGGGTCAATCCCTGTCACTGACTCAGGTTCAATCCCTGTCACTGACTGAGGCACAAACCCTGTCACAGACTGAGGTTCAATCCCTGTCACTGACTGAGGCTCACTCCCTGTCACTGACTGAGATTCAATTCCTGTCACTGATTGAGATTCAATCCCTGTCACTGACTGAGGCTCAATCCCTGTCACTGACTGAGATTCAATTCCTGTCACTAACTGAGATTCAATCCCTGCCACTGACTGAGATTCAATTCCTGTCACTAACTGAGATTCAATCCCTGCCACTGATTGAGATTCAATCCCTGTCACTGATTGAGATTCAATCCCTGTCACTGACTGAGGGTCAATCCCCGTCAGTGACTGAGATTCATTCTCTGTCACTGACTGAATGTCAATCCCTGTCGCTGTCTCAGGGTCAATTCCTATGACTGACTGAGGCTCAATACCTGTCACTGACTGAGATTCAAACCCTTTCAAAGACTGAGATTCAATCCCTGTCACTGACTGAGATTCAATCCCTGCCACTGATTGAGATTCAATCCCTGCCACTGATTGAGATTCAATCCCTGTCACTGATCGAGATTCAATCCCTGTCACTGATTGAGATTCAATCCCTGTCACTGACTCAGGTTCAATCCCTGTCACTGACTGAGATTCAATCCCTGTCAGTGACTGAGGCTTAACCCCTGTCACTGTCTGAGATTCAATCCCTGTCACTGACTGAGGCTCAATCCCTGTCACTGACTGATGTTCAATTCCTGTCACTGATTGTGATTCAATTCCTGTCACAGACTGAGGTTGAATCCCTGTCACTGACTGAGGGTCAATCCCTGTCACTGAATGAATCTGAATCCCTGTCACGGACTGAGATTCAATCCCTGTCACTGATTGAGATTCAAACCCTGTCACTGACTGAGATTCTATCCCTGTCAATAACTGAGATTCAAACCCAGTCACTGACTGAGGTTCAATCCCTGTCACTGACTGATGTTCAATTCCTGTCACTGATTGTGATTCAATTCCTGTCACAGACTGAGGTTGAATCCCTGTCACTGACTGAGGGTCAATCCCTGTCACTGAATATATCTCAATCCCTGACACTGACTGAGATTCAATTCCTGTCACTGACTGAGATTCACTCCCTGTCACTGACTGAGAATCAAACCCTGTCACTGACTGAGGCTCAATCCCCGTTATTGATTATGCTCAAACCCTGTCACTGACTGTGATTCAAACCTGTGTCTGACTGAGGTACAATCCCTATCACAGACTGAGATTCAATCCCGCTCACTAAATGAGGTTCAATCTCTGTCACAAACTGAGGTTCAATCCTTGTCACTGCCTGCGGCAAACTCACTGACACTGCATGAGGCTGAAACCCTGAAACTGACTGAGATTCAATTCCTGTCATTGACTGAGATTCACTCCCTGTCACAGACTGAGATTCAATCCCTCTCACTGAATGAGATTCAATCCCTGTCACTGACTGAGATACAATATTTGTCACTGATTGAGGCTCAATCCCGGTCACTGACTGAGGCTCAATCCCTGTCACTGACTGAGATTCATTCTCTGTCACTGACTGAGGGTCAATCCCCGTCAATGACTGAGATTCAATCCCTGTCACTGACTGAATGTCAATCCCTGTCACTGTCTCAGGGACATTTCCGATGACTGACTGAGGCTCAATCCCTGTCACTGACTGAGGTTCAATCCCTGTCACTGACTGAGGCTCAATCCCTGTCACTGACTGAAAATCAAACCCTGTCACTGACTGAGGATCAATCCCTTTTGTTGATTATGCTCAAACCCTGTCACTGACTGAGATTCAAACCTGTCTCTGACTGAGGTTCAATCCCTGTCACAGACTGAGATTTAATCCCGCTCACTAACTGAGGTTCAATCTCTGTCACAAACTGAGGTTCAATCCTTGTCACTGACTACGGCAAACTCCCTGTCACTGACCGAGGCTGAAACGCTGACACTGATTGAGATTCAATTCCTGTCACTGACTGAGATTCACTCCCTGTCACAGACTGAGATTCAATCCCTCTCACTGAATGAGATTCAATCCCTGTCACTGACTGAGATACAATATTTGTCACTGATTGAGGCTCAATCCCTGTCACTGACTGAGGCTCAATCCCTGTCACTGACTGAGATTCATTCTCTGTCACTGACTGAGGGTCAATCCCCGTCAATGACTGAGATTCAATCCCTGTCACTGACTGAATGTCAATCCCTGTCACTGTCTCAGGGTCATTTCCGATGACTGACTGAGGTTCAATCCCTGTCACTGACTGAGGTTCAATCCCTGTCACTGACTGAGGTTCAATCCCTGTCACTGACTGAGATTCAATCCCTGCCAATGTTTGAGATTCAATCTCTGTCACTGATCGAGATTCAATCCCTGTCACTGATTGAGATTCAATCCCTGTCACTGAGTCAGGTTCAATCCCTGTCACTGACTGAGATTCAATCCCTGTCACTAAATGAGATTCAATCCATGTTACTGATTGAGGGTCAATCCCTGTCACTGACTGAGATTCAATCCCTGTCACTGACAGAGATTCAATTCCTTTCACTGACTGAGGGTCAATCCCTGTCACTGAATGAATCTTAATGCCTGTCACTGAATGAGATTCAATCCCTGTCACTGGTTGAGGGTCAATCCCTGTCACTGACTGAGATTCAATCCCTGTCACTGACTGAGATTCAATTCCTTTCACTGACTGAGGGTCAATCCCTGTCACTGAATGAATCTCAATGCCTGTCACTGATTGAGATTCAATCCCTGTCTCTGACTGAGATTCAATCCCTGTCACTGACTGAGGTTCAATCCCTGTCACTGACTGAGGTTCAATCCCTGTCACTGACTGAGGCACAATCCCTGTCACTGACAGAGGTTCAATCCCTGTCACTGATTGAGATTCAATCCCTGTCAATGATTGAGATTCAATCCCTGTCACTGATTAAGATTCAATCCCTGTCACTGACTGAGGTTCAAACCCTGTCACAGACGGAGATTCAATCGCTGCCACTGACTGAGGCTCAATCCCTGTCACTGAGAGAGGCTCAATACCTCTCACTGCATGAGGTTCCATCCCTGCCACTGATTGAGATTCAATCCCTGTCACTGATTGAGATTCAATCCCTGTTACTGAGTCAGGTTGAATCCCTGCCACTGACTGTGATTCAATCCCTGTCACTGAATGAGATTCAATCCATGTTACTGATTGTGTGTCAATCCCTGTCACTGACTGAGATTCAATCCCTGTCCCTGACTGAGATTCAATTCCTTTCATTGACTGAGGGTCAATCCCTATCACTGAATGAATCTCAATGCCTGTCACTGATTGAGATTCAATCCCTGTCTCTGACTGAGATTCAATCCCTGTCAATAACTGAGATTCAATCCCAGTCAGGGACTGAGATTCAATCCCTGTCACTGACTGAGGCTCAATCCCTGTCACTGACTGAGAATCAAACCCTGTCACTGACTGAGGCTCAATCCCTGTTATTGATTATGCTCAAACCCTGTAACTGACTGAGATTCAAACCTGTCTCTGACTGAGGTTCAATCCCTGTCACAGACTGAGATTCAATCCCGCTCACTAACTGAGGTTCAATCTCTGTCACAAACTGAGGTTCAATCCTTGTCACCGACTGCGGCAAACTCCCTGTCACTGACTGAGGCTGAAACCCTGACACTGACTGAGATTCAATTCCTGTCACTGACTGAGATTCACTCCCTGTCACAGACTGAGATTCAATCCCTCT
Source organism: Chiloscyllium plagiosum (assembly GCF_037043375.1). NCBI lineage: Eukaryota > Metazoa > Chordata > Chondrichthyes > Orectolobiformes > Hemiscylliidae > Chiloscyllium > Chiloscyllium plagiosum. The sequence continues at coordinate 44,630,655 of NW_028270177.1, forward strand.
CACTGAATGAGATTCAATCCCTGTCACTGAATGAGATACAATATTTGTCACTGATTGAGGCTCAATCCCTGTCACTGACTGAGGCTCAATCCCTGTCACTTACTGAGATTCATTCTCTGTCACTGACTGAGGGTCAATCCCCGTCAATGACTGAGATTCAATCCCTGTCACTGACTGAATGTCAATCCCTGTCACTGTCTCAGGATCATTTCCAATGACTGACTGAGGCTCAATCCCTGTCACTGACTGAGGTTCAATCCCTGTCACAGACTGAGATTCAATCCCGCTCACTAACTGAGGTTCAATCTCTGTCACAAACTGAGGTTCAATCCTTGTCACTGACTGCGGCAAACTCCCTGTCACTGACTGAGGCTGAAACCCTGACACTGACTGAGATTCAATTCCTGTCACTGACTGAGATTCACTCCCTGTCACTGACTGAGAATCAAACCCTGTCACTGACTGAGGATCAATCCCTTTTATTGATTATGCTCAAACCCTGTCACTGACTGAGATTCAAACCTGTCTCTGACTGAGATTCAATCGCAGTCACTGACTGAGGTTCAATCCATGTCACGTACTGCGATTCAATTCCAGTCACTAACTGAGGTTCAATCCCAGTCACAGATTGAGATTCAATCCCTGTCACTGACTGAGGTTCAATCCCTGTCACTGACTGAGGTTCAATCCCTGTCACTGATTGAGACTCAATCCATGTCACTGACTGAGATTCAATTCCTGTCACTGAATGAGATTCAATCCCTGCCTCTGACTGTGGTTCAATGCTGTCACTGACTGAGGTTCAATCCCTGTCACTGACTGAGATTCAATCCCTGCCACTGACTGTGTTTCAATCCCTGTCACTGACTGAGGTTCAATCCCTGTCACTGACTGAGATGCAATTCCTGGCACTGACTGAGATTCCCTTCCTGTCACTGATTGAGGCTCAATCCCTGTCACTGACTGAGGTTCAATCCCTGTCACTGACTGTGATTCAATCCCTGTCACTGACTGAGGTTCAATCGCTGTCACTGACTGATGCTTAATCCCTGTCATTGACTGATGTTCAATCCATGTCACTGACTGAGGTTCAATTCCTGTCAATGACTGAGGTTCAATCCCTGTCACAGACTGAGATTCAATCCCTGTCACTGACTGATGCTCAATTCCTGTCACTGACTGAGGCTCAATCGCTGTCACTGACTGATGCTTAATCCCTGTTATTGACTGATGTTGAATCCCTGTCAATGACTGAGGCTCAATCCCTGTCACTGACAGAGATTCAATCCCTGTCACTGACTGAGGTTCAATCCCTGTCACTGCCTGAGATTCAATCCCTGTCACTGACTGAGGTTCAATCCCTGTCACTGACAGAGATTCAATCCCTGTCACTGACTGAGGTTCAATCCCTGTCACTGACTGAGATTCAATCCCTGCCACTGATTGAGATTCAATCTCTGTCACTGATCGAGATTCAATCCCTGTCACTGATTGAGATTCAATCCCTGTCACTGAGTCAGGTTCAATCCCTGTCACAAACTGAGATTCAGACCCAGTCACTGACTGAGGGTCAATCCCTGTCACTGACTGAGATTCAATTCCTGTCACTGACTAAGATTCACTCCCTATCACAGACTGAGATTCAATCCCTCTCACTGAATGAGATTCAATCCCTGTCACTGAATGAGATACAATATTTGTCACTGATTGAGGCTCAATCCCTGTCACTGACTGAGGCTCAATCCCTGTCACTGACTGAGATTCATTCTCTGTCACTGACTGAGGGTCAATCCCCGTCAATGACTGAGATTCAATCCCTGTCACTGACTGAATGTCAATCCCTGTCACTGTCTCAGGATCATTTCCAATGACTGACTGAGGCTCAATCCCTGTCACTGACTGAGGTTCAATCCCTGTCACAGACTGAGATTCAATCCCGCTCACTAACTGAGGTTCAATCTCTGTCACAAACTGAGGTTCAATCCTTGTCACTGACTGCGGCAAACTCCCTGTCACTGACTGAGGCTGAAACCCTGACACTGACTGAGATTCAATTCCTGTCACTGACTGAGATTCACTCCCTGTCACTGACTGAGAATCAAACCCTGTCACTGACTGAGGATCAATCCCTTTTATTGATTATGCTCAAACCCTGTCACTGACTGAGATTCAAACCTGTCTCTGACTGAGATTCAATCGCAGTCACTGACTGAGGTTCAATCCATGTCACGTACTGCGATTCAATTCCAGTCACTAACTGAGGTTCAATCCCAGTCACAGATTGAGATTCAATCCCTGTCACTGACTGAGGTTCAATCCCTGTCACTGACTGAGGTTCAATCCCTGTCACTGATTGAGACTCAATCCATGTCACTGACTGAGATTCAATCCCTGTCACTGAATGAGATTCAATCCCTGCCTCTGACTGTGGTTCAATCCTGTCACTGACTGAGGTTCAATCCCTGTCACTGACTGAGATTCAATCCCTGCCACTGACTGTGTTTCAATCCCTGTCACTGACTGAGGTTCAATCCCTGTCACTGACTGAGATGCAATTCCTGGCACTGACTGAGATTCCCTTCCTGTCACTGATTGAGGCTCAATCCCTGTCACTGACTGAGGTTCAATCCCTGTCACTGACTGTGATTCAATCCCTGTCACTGACTGAGGTTCAATCGCTGTCACTGACTGATGCTTAATCCCTGTCATTGACTGATGTTCAATCCATGTCACTGACTGAGGTTCAATTCCTGTCAATGACTGAGGTTCAATCCCTGTCACAGACTGAGATTCAATCCCTGTCACTGACTGATGCTCAATTCCTGTCACTGACTGAGGCTCAATCGCTGTCACTGACTGATGCTTAATCCCTGTTATTGACTGATGTTGAATCCCTGTCACTGACTGAGGTTCAATCCCTGTCACTGACTGAGATTCAATCCCTGTCACTGACTGAGGTTCAATCCCTGTCACTGACAGAGATTCAATCCCTGTCACTGACTGAGGTTCAATCCCTGTCACTGACTGAGATTCAATCCCTGCCACTGATTGAGATTCAATCTCTGTCACTGATCGAGATTCAATCCCTGTCACTGATTGAGATTCAATCCCTGTCACTGAGTCAGGTTCAATCCCTGTCACAAACTGAGATTCAGACCCAGTCACTGACTGAGGGTCAATCCCTGTCACTGACTGATGTTCAATTCCTGTCACTGACTGAGGTTGAATCCCTGTCACAGACTGAGATTCAATTCCTGTCACTGACTGAGATTCAATCCCTGTTACTGAATGAGATACAATCCATGTTACTGATTGAGGGTCAATCCCTGTCACTGACTGAGGTTCAATCCCTGTCACTGACTGAGATTCAATCCCTGCCACTGATTGAGATTCCATCTCTGTCACTGATCGAGATTCAATCCCTGTCACTGATTGAGATTCAATCCCTGTCACTGAGTCAGGTTCAATCCCTGTCACAAACTGAGATTCAGACCCAGTCACTGACTGAGGGTCAATCCCTGTCACTGACTGATGTTCAATTCCTGTCACTGACTGAGGTTGAATCCCTGTCACAGACTGAGATTCAATTCCTGTCACTGACTGAGATTCAATCCCTGTTACTGAATGAGATACAATCCATGTTACTGATTGAGGGTCAATCCCTGTCACTGACTGAGGGTCAATCCCTGTCACTGAATGAATCTCAATGCCTGTCACTGATTGAGATTCAATCCCTGTCTCTGACTGAGATTCAATCCCTGTCAATAACTGAGATTCAATCCCAGTCACTGACTGAGATTCAATCCCTATCACTGACTGAGGCTCAATCCCTGTCACTGACTGAGATTCAGACCCAGTCACTGACTGCGGGTCAATACCTGTCACTGACGGCGGTTCAATCCCTGTCACTGACTGAGGTTCAATTCCTGTCACTGACTGAGATTCAATTCCTGTCACTGACTGAGATTCAATCCCTGTCACTGACTGAGATTCAATCCCTGTCACTGAATGAGATTCAATCCCTGTCACTGACTGACATACAATATTTGTCACTGACTGAGGTTCAATCCCTGTCACTGACTAAGATTCAACTCCTGTCACTGATTGAGATTCAATCCCTGTCACTGACTGAGATTCAATCACTGTCACTGGTTGTGTCTCAATCCCTGTCACTGATTGAGGCTCAATCCATGTCACTGACTGAGATGCAATCCCTGTCACCGACTGAGGGTCACTCCCTGTCACTGAATGAATCTCAATCCCTGTCACTAACTGAGATTCAAAACCAGTCACTGACTGTGATTCAGTCCCTGTCTCTGACTGAGGTTCAATCTCGGTCACAGACTGAGATTCAATCCCTCTCACTAACTGAGGTTCAATCCCTGTCACAAACTGAGGTTCAATCCTTGTCACTGACTGAGATTCAATCACAATCAATGACTGAGTTTCAATCCCTGTCACAGACAAAGGTTCAATCCCTGTCACTGACTGAGGCTCAAACCCTGTCACTGACTGAGGCTCAATTCCTGTCACTGACTGAGATTCATTCTCTGTCACTGACTGAGGGTCAACCCCCTTCAGTGACTGAGATTCAATCCCTGTCACTGACTGAGGTTCAATCCCTGTCACTGATTGAGATTCAATCCCTGTCACTGACTGCGGTTCAAACCCTGTCACAGACGGAGATTCAATCGCTGTTACTGACTGAGGCTCAATCCCTGTCACTGATTGAGACTCAATCCATGTCACTGACTGAGATTCAATCCCTGTCACTGAATGAGATTCAATCCCTGCCTCTGACTGTGGTTCAATCCTGTCACTGACTGAGGTTCAATCCCTGTCACTGACTGAGATTCAATCCCTGCCACTGACTGTGTTTCAATCCCTGTCACTGACTGAGGTTCAATCCCTGTCACTGACTGAGATGCAATTCCTGGCACTGACTGAGATTCCCTTCCTGTCACTGATTGAGGCTCAATCCCTGTCACTGACTGAGGTTCAATCCCTGTCACTGACTGTGATTCAATCCCTGTCACTGACTGAGGTTCAATCGCTGTCACTGACTGATGCTTAATCCCTGTCATTGACTGATGTTCAATCCATGTCACTGACTGAGGTTCAATTCCTGTCAATGACTGAGGTTCAATCCCTGTCACAGACTGAGATTCAATCCCTGTCACTGACTGATGCTCAATTCCTGTCACTGACTGAGGCTCAATCGCTGTCACTGACTGATGCTTAATCCCTGTTATTGACTGATGTTGAATCCCTGTCACTGACTGAGGTTCAATCCCTGTCACTGACTGAGATTCAATCCCTGTCACTGACTGAGGTTCAATCCCTGTCACTGACAGAGATTCAATCCCTGTCACTGACTGAGGTTCAATCCCTGTCACTGACTGAGATTCAATCCCTGCCACTGATTGAGATTCAATCTCTGTCACTGATCGAGATTCAATCCCTGTCACTGATTGAGATTCAATCCCTGTCACTGAGTCAGGTTCAATCCCTGTCACAAACTGAGATTCAGACCCAGTCACTGACTGAGGGTCAATCCCTGTCACTGACTGATGTTCAATTCCTGTCACTGACTGAGGTTGAATCCCTGTCACAGACTGAGATTCAATTCCTGTCACTGACTGAGATTCAATCCCTGTTACTGAATGAGATACAATCCATGTTACTGATTGAGGGTCAATCCCTGTCACTGACTGAGGTTCAATCCCTGTCACTGACTGAGATTCAATCCCTGCCACTGATTGAGATTCCATCTCTGTCACTGATCGAGATTCAATCCCTGTCACTGATTGAGATTCAATCCCTGTCACTGAGTCAGGTTCAATCCCTGTCACAAACTGAGATTCAGACCCAGTCACTGACTGAGGGTCAATCCCTGTCACTGACTGATGTTCAATTCCTGTCACTGACTGAGGTTGAATCCCTGTCACAGACTGAGATTCAATTCCTGTCACTGACTGAGATTCAATCCCTGTTACTGAATGAGATACAATCCATGTTACTGATTGAGGGTCAATCCCTGTCACTGACTGAGGGTCAATCCCTGTCACTGAATGAATCTCAATGCCTGTCACTGATTGAGATTCAATCCCTGTCTCTGACTGAGATTCAATCCCTGTCAATAACTGAGATTCAATCCCAGTCACTGACTGAGATTCAATCCCTATCACTGACTGAGGCTCAATCCCTGTCACTGACTGAGATTCAGACCCAGTCACTGACTGCGGGTCAATACCTGTCACTGACGGCGGTTCAATCCCTGTCACTGACTGAGGTTCAATTCCTGTCACTGACTGAGATTCAATTCCTGTCACTGACTGAGATTCAATCCCTGTCACTGACTGAGATTCAATCCCTGTCACTGAATGAGATTCAATCCCTGTCACTGACTGACATACAATATTTGTCACTGACTGAGGTTCAATCCCTGTCACTGACTAAGATTCAACTCCTGTCACTGATTGAGATTCAATCCCTGTCACTGACTGAGATTCAATCACTGTCACTGGTTGTGTCTCAATCCCTGTCACTGATTGAGGCTCAATCCATGTCACTGACTGAGATGCAATCCCTGTCACCGACTGAGGGTCACTCCCTGTCACTGAATGAATCTCAATCCCTGTCACTAACTGAGATTCAAAACCAGTCACTGACTGTGATTCAGTCCCTGTCTCTGACTGAGGTTCAATCTCGGTCACAGACTGAGATTCAATCCCTCTCACTAACTGAGGTTCAATCCCTGTCACAAACTGAGGTTCAATCCTTGTCACTGACTGAGATTCAATCACAATCAATGACTGAGTTTCAATCCCTGTCACAGACAAAGGTTCAATCCCTGTCACTGACTGAGGCTCAAACCCTGTCACTGACTGAGGCTCAATTCCTGTCACTGACTGAGATTCATTCTCTGTCACTGACTGAGGGTCAACCCCCTTCAGTGACTGAGATTCAATCCCTGTCACTGACTGAGGTTCAATCCCTGTCACTGATTGAGATTCAATCCCTGTCACTGACTGAGGTTCAAACCCTGTCACAGACGGAGATTCAATCGCTGTTACTGACTGAGGCTCAATCCCTGTCACTGATTGAGACTCAATCCATGTCACTGACTGAGATTCAATCCCTGTCACTGAATGAGATTCAATCCCTGCCTCTGACTGTGGTTCAATCCTGTCACTGACTGAGGTTCAATCCCTGTCACTGACTGAGATTCAATCCCTGCCACTGACTGTGTTTCAATCCCTGTCACTGACTGAGGTTCAATCCCTGTCACTGACTGAGATGCAATTCCTGGCACTGACTGAGATTCCCTTCCTGTCACTGATTGAGGCTCAATCCCTGTCACTGACTGAGGTTCAATCCCTGTCACTGACTGTGATTCAATCCCTGTCACTGACTGAGGTTCAATCGCTGTCACTGACTGATGCTTAATCCCTGTCATTGACTGATGTTCAATCCATGTCACTGACTGAGGTTCAATTCCTGTCAATGACTGAGGTTCAATCCCTGTCACAGACTGAGATTCAATCCCTGTCACTGACTGATGCTCAATTCCTGTCACTGACTGAGGCTCAATCGCTGTCACTGACTGATGCTTAATCCCTGTTATTGACTGATGTTGAATCCCTGTCACTGACTGAGGTTCAATCCCTGTCACTGACTGAGATTCAATCCCTGTCACTGACTGAGGTTCAATCCCTGTCACTGACAGAGATTCAATCCCTGTCACTGACTGAGGTTCAATCCCTGTCACTGACTGAGATTCAATCCCTGCCACTGATTGAGATTCAATCTCTGTCACTGATCGAGATTCAATCCCTGTCACTGATTGAGATTCAATCCCTGTCACTGAGTCAGGTTCAATCCCTGTCACAAACTGAGATTCAGACCCAGTCACTGACTGAGGGTCAATCCCTGTCACTGACTGATGTTCAATTCCTGTCACTGACTGAGGTTGAATCCCTGTCACAGACTGAGATTCAATTCCTGTCACTGACTGAGATTCAATCCCTGTTACTGAATGAGATACAATCCATGTTACTGATTGAGGGTCAATCCCTGTCACTGACTGAGGTTCAATCCCTGTCACTGACTGAGATTCAATCCCTGCCACTGATTGAGATTCCATCTCTGTCACTGATCGAGATTCAATCCCTGTCACTGATTGAGATTCAATCCCTGTCACTGAGTCAGGTTCAATCCCTGTCACAAACTGAGATTCAGACCCAGTCACTGACTGAGGGTCAATCCCTGTCACTGACTGATGTTCAATTCCTGTCACTGACTGAGGTTGAATCCCTGTCACAGACTGAGATTCAATTCCTGTCACTGACTGAGATTCAATCCCTGTTACTGAATGAGATACAATCCATGTTACTGATTGAGGGTCAATCCCTGTCACTGACTGAGGGTCAATCCCTGTCACTGAATGAATCTCAATGCCTGTCACTGATTGAGATTCAATCCCTGTCTCTGACTGAGATTCAATCCCTGTCAATAACTGAGATTCAATCCCAGTCACTGACTGAGATTCAATCCCTATCACTGACTGAGGCTCAATCCCTGTCACTGACTGAGATTCAGACCCAGTCACTGACTGCGGGTCAATACCTGTCACTGACGGCGGTTCAATCCCTGTCACTGACTGAGGTTCAATTCCTGTCACTGACTGAGATTCAATTCCTGTCACTGACTGAGATTCAATCCCTGTCACTGACTGAGATTCAATCCCTGTCACTGAATGAGATTCAATCCCTGTCACTGACTGACATACAATATTTGTCACTGACTGAGGTTCAATCCCTGTCACTGACTAAGATTCAACTCCTGTCACTGATTGAGATTCAATCCCTGTCACTGACTGAGATTCAATCACTGTCACTGGTTGTGTCTCAATCCCTGTCACTGATTGAGGCTCAATCCATGTCACTGACTGAGATGCAATCCCTGTCACCGACTGAGGGTCACTCCCTGTCACTGAATGAATCTCAATCCCTGTCACTAACTAAGATTCAAAACCAGTCACTGACTGTGATTCAGTCCCTGTCTCTGACTGAGGTTCAATCTCGGTCACAGACTGAGATTCAATCCCTCTCACTAACTGAGGTTCAATCCCTGTCACAAACTGAGGTTCAATCCTTGTCACTGACTGAGATTCAATCACAATCAATGACTGAGTTTCAATCCCTGTCACAGACAAAGGTTCAATCCCTGTCACTGACTGAGGCTCAAACCCTGTCACTGACTGAGGCTCAATTCCTGTCACTGACTGAGATTCATTCTCTGTCACTGACTGAGGGTCAACCCCCTTCAGTGACTGAGATTCAATCCCTGTCACTGACTGAGGTTCAATCCCTGTCACTGATTGAGATTCAATCCCTGTCACTGACTGAGGTTCAAACCCTGTCACAGACGGAGATTCAATCGCTGTTACTGACTGAGGCTCAATCCCTGTCACTGAGAGAGGCTCAATACCTCTCACTGACTGAGGTTCAATCCCTGCCACTGATTGAGATTCAATCCCTGTCACTGATTGAGATTCAATCCCTGTCACTGAGTCAGGTTGAATCCCTGTCACTGACTGAGATTCAATCCCTGTCACTGAATGAGATTCAATCCATGTTACTGATTGAGTGTCAATCCCTGTCACTGACTGAGATTCAATCCCTGTCCATGACTGAGATTCAATTCCTTTCATTGACTGAGGGTCAATCCCTGTCACTGAATGAATCTCAATGCCTGTCACTGATTGAGATTCAATCCCTGTCTCTGACTGAGGCTCAATCCCTGTCACTGACTGAGATTCAATCCCTGTCAGTGTCTGGGGGTCAATCCCAGTCACTGGCTGAGATTCAATCCCTGTCACTAACTGATTTTCAATCTCTGTCACTGACAGAGGTTCAATTCCTGTTACTGACTGAGATTATATTCCTGTCACCTGCTGCGTTTCGATTCCTGTCACTGAATGAGATACAATTCCTGTCACTGACTGAGATTGAATCCCTGTCACTAACTGATTTTCAAATCCTGTCACTGACTAAGGTTCAATTCCTGTCACTGACTGAGATTATATTCATGTCACTTACTGAGTTTCAATTCCTGTCACTGATTGAGATTCAATCCCTGTCACTGACTGAGATTCAATCCCTGTCACTGACTGAGAGTCAATTCCTGTCACTGACTGAGATTCAATCGCTGTCACTGACTGAGATTCAATCCCTGTCACTGACTGCGATTCAATCCCAGTCACTGACTGAGGTTCAATCCCAGTCACTGAGTGAGATTCAATCCCTGTCACTGACTGAGATTCAATCCCTGTGACTGTCTGAGGGTCAATCCCATTAACTGACTTAGATTCAATCCCTGTCACTAACTGATTTTCAATCCCTGTCACTGACTAAGGTTCAATTCCTGTCACTGACTGAGATTATATTCCTGTCACTTAGTGAGTTTCAATTCCTGTCACTGAATGAGATTCAATCCCTGTCACTGACTGTGATTCAATTCCTGTCACTGACTGAGATTCAATCTCTGTCATTGACTGAGATTCAATCCCTATCACTGAATGAGATTCAATCCCTGCCTCTGACTGTGGTTCAATCCCTGTCACTGACTGAGGTTCAATCCCTGTCACTGAATGAGATTCAATCCCTGCCACTGACAGAGATGCAATTCCTGGCACTGACTGAGATTCCCTTCCTGTCAGTGATTGAGGTTCAATCTCTGTCACTGACTGAGTTTCAACCCTGTCACTGACTGAGGCACAATCCCTATCACTGATTGAGGCTCTATCCCTGTCACTGACTGAGGTTCAATCCCTGTCACTGACTGATGCTTAATCCCTGTCATTGACTGATGTTCAATCCCTGTCACTGACTGAGGTTCAATTCCTGTCAATGACTGAGGTTCAATTCCTGTCACAGACTGAGATTCAATCCCTGTCACTGACTGATGCTCAATTCCTGTCATTGACTGAGGCTCAATCGCTGTCACTGACTGATGCTTAATCCCTGTTATTGTCTGATGGTCAATCCCTGTCTCTGACTGAGGTTCAATCCCTGTCAATGACTGAGGCTCAATCCCTGTCACTGACAGAGATTCAATCCCTGTCACTGACTGAGGTTCAATCCCTGTCACTGACTGAGAGTCAATCCCTGCCACTGATTGAGTGTCAATCCCTGTCACTGACTGAGATTCAATCCCTGTCCCTGACTGAGATTCAATTCCTTTCATTGACTGAGGGTCAATCCCTGTCACTGAATGAATCTCAATGCCTCTCACTGAATGAGATTCAATCCCTGTCTCTGACTGAGATTCAATCCCTGTCAATAACTGAGATTCAATCCCAGTCAGGGACTGAGATTCAATCCCTGTCACTGACTGAGGCTCAATCCCTGTCACTGACTGAGAATCAAACCCTGTCACTGACTGAGGCTCAATCCCTGTTATTGATTATGCTCAAACCCTGTCACTGACTGAGATCAAACCGGTCTCTGACTGAGGTTCAATCCCTGTCACAGACTGAGATTCAATCCCGCTCACTAACTGAGGTTCAATCTCTGTCACAAACTGAGGTTCAATCCTTGTCACTGACTGCGGCAAACTCCCTGTCACTGACTGAGGCTGAAACCCTGACACTGACTGAGATTCAATTCCTGTCACTGACTAAGATTCACTCCCTATCACAGACTGAGGTTCAATCCCTCTCACTGAATGAGATTCAATCCCTGTCACTGAATGAGATACAATATTTGTCACTGATTGAGGCTCAATCCCTGTCACTGACTGAGGCTCAATCCCTGTCACTGACTGAGATTCATTCTCTGTCACTGACTGAGGGTCAATCCCCGTCAATGACTGAGATTCAATCCCTGTCACTGACTGAATGTCAATCCCTGTCACTGTCTCAGGGTCATTTCCGATGACTGACTGAGGCTCAATCCCTGTCACTGACTGAGGTTCAATCCCTGTCACAGACTGAGATTCAATCCCGCTCACTAACTGAGGTTCAATCTCTGTCACAAACTGAGGTTCAATCCTTGTCACTGACTGCGGCAAACTCCCTGTCACTGACTGAGTCTGAAACCCTGACACTGACTGAGATTCAATTCCTGTCACTGATTGAGATTCAATCCCTGTCACTGACTGAGGTTCAAACCCTGTCAGAGACGGAGATTCAATCGCTGTCACTGAATGAGGCTCAATCCCTGTCACTGAGAGAGGCTCAATACCTCTCACTGCATGAGGTTCCATCCCTGCCACTGATTGAGATTCAATCCCTGTCACTGAGTCAGGTTGAATCCCTGTCACTGACTGAGATTCAATCCCTGTCACTGAATGAGATTCAATCCATGTTACTGATTGTGTGTCAATCCCTGTCACTGACTGAGATTCAATCCCTGTCCCTGACTGAGATTCAATTCCTTTCATTGACTGAGGGTCAATCCCTGTCACTGAATGAATCTCAATGCCTGTCACTGATTGAGATTCAATCCTTGTCTCTGACTGAGATTCAATCCCTGTCAATAACTGAGATTCAATCCCAGTCACTGACTGAGATTCAATCCCTGTCAATGACTGAGGCTCAATCCCTGTCACTGACTGAGAATCAAACCCTGTCACTGACTGAGGCTCAATCCCCGTTATTGATTATGCTCAAACCCTGTAACTGACTGAGATTCAAACCTGTCTCTGACTGAGGTACAATCCCTATCACAGACTGAGATTCAATCCCGCTCACTAACTGAGGTTCAATCTCTGTCACAAACTGAGGTTCAATCCTTGTCACTGACTGCGGCAAACTCCCTGTCAATGACTGAGGCTGAAACCCTGACACTGACTGAGATTCAATTCCTGTCACAGACTGAGAATCACTCCCTGTCACAGACTGAGATTCAATCCCTCTTACTGAATGAGATTCAATTCCTGTCACTGACTGAGATACAATATTTGTCACTGATTGAGGCTCAATCCCTGTCACTGACTGAGGCTTAATCCCTGTCACTGACTGAGATTCAAACTCTGTCACTGACTGAATGTCAATCCCTGTCACTGTCTCAGGGTCATTTCCGATGACTGACTGAGGCTCAATCCCTGTCACTGACTGAGGTTCAATCCCTGTCACTGACTGAGGCTCAATCCCTGTCACAGACAAAGGTTCAATCCCTGTCACTGACTGAGGCTCAAACCCTGTCACTGACTGAGGCTCAATTCCTGTCACTGACTGAGATTCATTCTCTGTCACTGACTGAGGGTCAATCCCCGTCAGTGACTGAGATTCAATCCCTGTCACTGACTGAATGTCAATCCCTGTCACTGTCTCAGAGTCAATTCCGATGACTGACTGAGGTTCAATCCCGATCACTGACTGAGGATCAAACCCTGTCACTGACTGAGGTTCAATCCCTGTCACTGACTGAGGCACAATCCCTGTCACTGACAGAGGTTCAATCCCTGTCACTGACTGAGATACAATCCCTGTCACTGACTGAGATTCAATCCCTGCCACTGATTGAGATTCAATCCCTGTCACTGATTGAGATTCAATCCCTGTCACTGACTGAGGTTCAAACCCTGTCACAGACGGAGATTCAATCGCTGTCACTGACTGAGTCTCAATCCCTGTCACTGAGAGAGGCTCAATACCTCTCACTGCATGAGGTTCCATCCCTGCCACTGATTGAGATTCAATCCCTGTCACTGATTGAGATTCAATCCCTGTCACTGATCGAGATTCAATCCCTGTCACTGACTGAGATTCAATCCCTGTCACTGAATGAGATTCAATCCATGTTACTGATTGAGTGTCACTCCCTGTCACTGACTGAGATTCAATCCCTGTCACAGACTGAGATTCAATCCCGCTCACTAACTGAGGTTCAATCTCTGTCACAAACTGAGGTTCAATCCTTGTCACTGACTGCGGCAAACTCCCTGTCACTGACTGAGGCTGAAACCCTGACACTGACTGAGATTCAATTCCTGTCACTGACTGAGATTCACTCCCTGTCACTGACTGAGAATCAAACCCTGTCACTGACTGAGGATCAATCCCTTTTATTGATTATGCTCAAACCCTGTCACTGACTGAGATTCAAACCTGTCTCTGACTGAGATTCAATCGCAGTCACTGACTGAGGTTCAATCCATGTCACGTACTGCGATTCAATTCCAGTCACTAACTGAGGTTCAATCCCAGTCACAGATTGAGATTCAATCCCTGTCACTGACTGAGGTTCAATCCCTGTCACTGACTGAGGTTCAATCCCTGTCACTGATTGAGACTCAATCCATGTCACTGACTGAGATTCAATCCCTGTCACTGAATGAGATTCAATCCCTGCCTCTGACTGTGGTTCAATCCTGTCACTGACTGAGGTTCAATCCCTGTCACTGACTGAGATTCAATCCCTGCCACTGACTGTGTTTCAATCCCTGTCACTGACTGAGGTTCAATCCCTGTCACTGACTGAGATGCAATTCCTGGCACTGACTGAGATTCCCTTCCTGTCACTGATTGAGGCTCAATCCCTGTCACTGACTGAGGTTCAATCCCTGTCACTGACTGTGATTCAATCCCTGTCACTGACTGAGGTTCAATCGCTGTCACTGACTGATGCTTAATCCCTGTCATTGACTGATGTTCAATCCATGTCACTGACTGGGGTTCAATTCCTGTCAATGACTGAGGTTCAATCCCTGTCACAGACTGAGATTCAATCCCTGTCACTGACTGATGCTCAATTCCTGTCACTGACTGAGGCTCAATCGCTGTCACTGACTGATGCTTAATCCCTGTTATTGACTGATGTTCAATCCCTGTCAATGACTGAGGCTCAATCCCTGTCACTGACAGAGATTCAATCCCTGTCACTGACTGAGGTTCAATCCCTGTCACTGACTGAGATTCAATCCCTGCCACTGATTGAGATTCAATCTCTGTCACTGATCGAGATTCAATCCCTGTCACTGATTGAGATTCAATCCCTGTCACTGAGTCAGGTTCAATCCCTGTCACAAACTGAGATTCAGACCCAGTCACTGACTGAGGGTCAATCCCTGTCACTGACTGATGTTCAATTCCTGTCACTGACTGAGGTTGAATCCCTGTCACAGACTGAGATTCAATTCCTGTCACTGACTGAGATTCAATCCCTGTTACTGAATGAGATACAATCCATGTTACTGATTGAGGGTCAATCCCTGTCACTGACTGAGGTTCAATCCCTGTCACTGACTGAGATTCAATCCCTGCCCCTGATTGAGATTCCATCTCTGTCACTGATCGAGATTCAATCCCTGTCACTGATTGAGATTCAATCCCTGTCACTGAGTCAGGTTCAATCCCTGTCACAAACTGAGATTCAGACCCAGTCACTGACTGAGGGTCAATCCCTGTCACTGACTGATGTTCAATTCCTGTCACTGACTGAGGTTGAATCCCTGTCACAGACTGAGATTCAATTCCTGTCACTGACTGAGATTCAATCCCTGTTACTGAATGAGATACAATCCATGTTCCTGATTGAGGGTCAATCCCTGTCACTGACTGAGGGTCAATCCCTGTCACTGAATGAATCTCAATGCCTGTCACTGATTGAGATTCAATCCCTGTCTCTGACTGAGATTCAATCCCTGTCAATAACTGAGATTCAATCCCAGTCACTGACTGAGATTCAATCCCTATCACTGACTGAGGCTCAATCCCTGTCACTGACTGAGAATCAAACCCTGTCACTGACTGAGGCTCAATCCCTGTTATTGATAATGCTCAAACCCTGTCACTGACTGAGATTCAAACCTGTCTCTGACTGAGGTACAATCCCTATCACAGACTGAGATTCAATCCCGCTCACTAACTGAGGTTCAATCCCTGTCACTGATTGAGACTCAATCCATGTCACTGACTGAGATTCAATCCCTGTCACTGAATGAGATTCAATCCCTGCCTCTGACTGTGGTTCAATCCTGTCACTGACTGAGGTTCAATCCCTGTCACTGACTGAGATTCAATCCCTGCCACTGACTGTGTTTCAATCCCTGTCACTGACTGAGGTTCAATCCCTGTCACTGACTGAGATGCAATTCCTGGCACTGACTGAGATTCCCTTCCTGTCACTGATTGAGGCTCAATCCCTGTCACTGACTGAGGTTCAATCCCTGTCACTGACTGTGATTCAATCCCTGTCACTGACTGAGGTTCAATCGCTGTCACTGACTGATGCTTAATCCCTGTCATTGACTGATGTTCAATCCATGTCACTGACTGAGGTTCAATTCCTGTCAATGACTGAGGTTCAATCCCTGTCACAGACTGAGATTCAATCCCTGTCACTGACTGATGCTCAATTCCTGTCACTGACTGAGGCTCAATCGCTGTCACTGACGGATGCTTAATCCCTGTTATTGACTGATGTTGAATCCCTGTCACTGACTGAGGTTCAATCCCTGTCACTGACTGAGATTCAATCCCTGTCATTGACTGAGGTTCAATCCCTGTCACTGACAGAGATTCAATCCCTGTCACTGACTGAGGTTCAATCCCTGTCACTGACTGAGATTCAATCCCTGCCACTGATTGAGATTCAATCTCTGTCACTGATCGAGATTCAATCCCTGTCACTGATTGAGATTCAATCCCTGTCACTGAGTCAGGTTCAATCCCTGTCACAAACTGAGATTCAGACCCAGTCACTGACTGAGGGTCAATCCCTGTCACTGACTGATGTTCAATTCCTGTCACTGACTGAGGTTGAATCCCTGTCACAGACTGAGATTCAATTCCTGTCACTGACTGAGATTCAATCCCTGTTACTGAATGAGATACAATCCATGTTACTGATTGAGGGTCAATCCCTGTCACTGACTGAGGGTCAATCCCTGTCACTGAATGAATCTCAATGCCTGTCACTGATTGAGATTCAATCCCTGTCTCTGACTGAGATTCAATCCCTGTCAATAACTGAGATTCAATCCCAGTCACTGACTGAGATTCAATCCCTATCACTGACTGAGGCTCAATCCCTGTCACTGACTGAGATTCAGACCCAGTCACTGACTGCGGGTCAATACCTGTCACTGACGGCGGTTCAATCCCTGTCACTGACTGAGGTTCAATTCCTGTCACTGACTGAGATTCAATTCCTGTCACTGACTGAGATTCAATCCCTGTCACTGACTGAGATTCAATCCCTGTCACTGAATGAGATTCAATCCCTGTCACTGACTGACATACAATATTTGTCACTGACTGAGGTTCAATCCCTGTCACTGACTAAGATTCAACTCCTGTCACTGATTGAGATTCAATCCCTGTCACTGACTGAGATTCAATCACTGTCACTGGTTGTGTCTCAATCCCTGTCACTGATTGAGGCTCAATCCATGTCACTGACTGAGATGCAATCCCTGTCACCGACTGAGGGTCACTCCCTGTCACTGAATGAATCTCAATCCCTGTCACTAACTGAGATTCAAAACCAGTCACTGACTGTGATTCAGTCCCTGTCTCTGACTGAGATTCAAACCTGTCACTGACTGAGGTTCAATCTCGGTCACAGACTGAGATTCAATCCCTCTCACTAACTGAGGTTCAATCCCTGTCACAAACTGAGGTTCAATCCTTGTCACTGACTGAGATTCAATCACAATCAATGACTGAGTTTCAATCCCTGTCACAGACAAAGGTTCAATCCCTGTCACTGACTGACGCTCAAACCCTGTCACTGACTGAGGCTCAATTCCTGTCACTGACTGAGATTCATTCTCTGTCACTGACTGAGGGTCAACCCCCTTCAGTGACTGAGATTCAATCCCTGTCACTGACTGAGGTTCAATCCCTGTCACTGATTGAGATTCAATCCCTGTCACTGACTGAGGTTCAAACCCTGTCACAGACGGAGATTCAATCGCTGTTACTGACTGAGGCTCAATCCCTGTCACTGAGAGAGGCTCAATACCTCTCACTGACTGAGGTTCAATCCCTGCCACTGATTGAGATTCAATCCCTGTCACTGATTGAGATTCAATCCCTGTCACTGAGTCAGGTTGAATCCCTGTCACTGACTGAGATTCAATCCCTGTCACTGAATGAGATTCAATCCATGTTACTGATTGAGTGTCAATCCCTGTCACTGACTGAGATTCAATCCCTGTCCATGACTGAGATTCAATTCCTTTCATTGACTGAGGGTCAATCCCTGTCACTGAATGAATCTCAATCCCTGTCACTGACTGAGGTTCAATCCCTGTCACTGATTGAGATTCAATCCCTGTCACTGACTGAGGTTCAAACCCTGTCACAGACGGAGATTCAATCGCTGTTACTGACTGAGGCTCAATCCCTGTCACTGAGAGAGGCTCAATACCTCTCACTGACTGAGGTTCAATCCCTGCCACTGATTGAGATTCAATCCCTGTCACTGATTGAGATTCAATCCCTGTCACTGAGTCAGGTTGAATCCCTGTCACTGACTGAGATTCAATCCCTGTCACTGAATGAGATTCAATCCATGTTACTGATTGTGTGTCAATCCCTGTCACTGACTGAGATTCAATACCTGTCCCTGACTGAGATTCAACTCCTTTCATTGACTGAGGGTCAATCCCTATCACTGAATGAATCTCAATGCCTGTCACTGATTGAGATTCAATCCCTGTCTCTGACTGAGGCTCAATCCCTGTCACTGACTGAGATTGAATCCCTGTCAGTGTCTGGGGGTCAATCCCAGTCACTGGCTGAGATTCAATCCCTGTCACTAACTGATTTTCAATCTCTGTCACTGACAGAGGTTCAATTCCTGTTACTGACTGAGATTATATTCCTGTCACCTGCTGCGTTTCGATTCCTGTCACTGAATGAGATACAATTCCTGTCACTGACTGAGATTGAATCCCTGTCACTAACTGATTTTCAAATCCTGTCACTGACTAAGGTTCAATTCCTGTCACTGACTGAGATTATATTCATGTCACTTACTGAGTTTCAATTCCTGTCACTGATTGAGATTCAATCCCTGTCACTGACTGAGATTCAATCCCTGTCACTGACTGAGAGTCAATTCCTGTCACTGACTGAGATTCAATTGCTGTCACTGACTGAGATTCAATCCCTGTCACTGACTGCGATTCAATCCCAGTCACTGACTGAGGTTCAATCCCAGTCACTGAGTGAGATTCAATCCCTGTCACTGACTGAGGCTCAATCCCTGTCACTGACTGAGATTCAATCCCTGTGACTGTCTGAGGGTCAATCCCATTAACTGACTTAGATTCAATCCCTGTCACTAACTGATTTTCAATCCCTGTCACTGACTAAGGTTCAATTCCTGTCACTGACTGAGATTATATTCCTGTCACTTAGTGAGTTTCAATTCCTGTCACTGAATGAGATTCAATCCCTGTCACTGACTGTGATTCAATTCCTGTCACTGACTGAGATTCAATCTCTGTCATTGACTGAGATTCAATCCCTGTCACTGAATGAGATTCAATCCCTGCCTCTGACTGTGGTTCAATCCCTGTCACTGACTGAGGTTCAATCCCTGTCACTGAATGAGATTCAATCCCTGCCACTGACAGAGATGCAATTCCTGGCACTGACTGAGATTCCCTTCCTGTCAGTGATTGAGGTTCAATCTCTGTCACTGACTGAGTTTCAACCCTGTCACTGACTGAGGCACAATCCCTATCACTGATTGAGGCTCTATCCCTGTCACTGACTGAGGTTCAATCCCTGTCACTGACTGATGCTTAATCCCTGTCATTGACTGATGTTCAATCCCTGTCACTGACTGAGGTTCAATTCCTGTCAATGACTGAGGTTCAATTCCTGTCACAGACTGAGATTCAAACCCTGTCACTGACTGATGCTCAATTCCTGTCATTGACTGAGGCTCAATCGCTGTCACTGACTGATGCTTAATCCCTGTTATTGTCTGATGGTCAATCCCTGTCTCTGACTGAGGTTCAATCCCTGTCAATGACTGAGGCTCAATCCCTGTCACTGACAGAGATTCAATCCCTGTCACTGACTGAGGTTCAATCCCTGTCACTGACTGAGAGTCAATCCCTGCCACTGATTGAGTGTCAATCCCTGTCACTGACTGAGATTCAATCCCTGTCCCTGACTGAGATTCAATTCCTTTCATTGACTGAGGGTCAATCCCTGTCACTGAATGAATCTCAATGCCTCTCACTGAATGAGATTCAATCCCTGTCTCTGACTGAGATTCAATCCCTGTCAATAACTGAGATTCAATCCCAGTCAGGGACTGAGATTCAATCCCTGTCACTGACTGAGGCTCAATCCCTGTCACTGACTGAGAATCAAACCCTGTCACTGACTGAGGCTCAATCCCTGTTATTGATTATGCTCAAACCCTGTCACTGACTGAGATCAAACCGGTCTCTGACTGAGGTTCAATCCCTGTCACAGACTGAGATTCAATCCCGCTCACTAACTGAGGTTCAATCTCTGTCACAAACTGAGGTTCAATCCTTGTCACTGACTGCGGCAAACTCCCTGTCACTGACTGAGGCTGAAACCCTGACACTGACTGAGATTCAATTCCTGTCACTGACTAAGATTCACTCCCTATCACAGACTGAGGTTCAATCCCTCTCACTGAATGAGATTCAATCCCTGTCACTGAATGAGATACAATATTTGTCACTGATTGAGGCTCAATCCCTGTCACTGACTGAGGCTCAATCCCTGTCACTGACTGAGATTCATTCTCTGTCACTGACTGAGGGTCAATCCCCGTCAATGACTGAGATTCAATCCCTGTCACTGACTGAATGTCAATCCCTGTCACTGTCTCAGGGTCATTTCCGATGACTGACTGAGGCTCAATCCCTGTCACTGACTGAGGTTCAATCCCTGTCACAGACTGAGATTCAATCCCGCTCACTAACTGAGGTTCAATCTCTGTCACAAACTGAGGTTCAATCCTTGTCACTGACTGCGGCAAACTCCCTGTCACTGACTGAGTCTGAAACCCTGACACTGACTGAGATTCAATTCCTGTCACTGATTGAGATTCAATCCCTGTCACTGACTGAGGTTCAAACCCTGTCAGAGACGGAGATTCAATCGCTGTCACTGAATGAGGCTCAATCCCTGTCACTGAGAGAGGCTCAATACCTCTCACTGCATGAGGTTCCATCCCTGCCACTGATTGAGATTCAATCCCTGTCACTGAGTCAGGTTGAATCCCTGTCACTGACTGAGATTCAATCCCTGTCACTGAATGAGATTCAATCCATGTTACTGATTGTGTGTCAATCCCTGTCACTGACTGAGATTCAATCACTGTCCCTGACTGAGATTCAATTCCTTTCATTGACTGAGGGTCAATCCCTGTCACTGAATGAATCTCAATGCCTGTCACTGATTGAGATTCAATCCCTGTCTCTGACTGAGATTCAATCCCTGTCAATAACTGAGATTCAATCCCAGTCACTGACTGAGATTCAATCCCTGTCAATGACTGAGGCTCAATCCCTGTCACTGACTGAGAATCAAACCCTGTCACTGACTGAGGCTCAATCCCCGTTATTGATTATGCTCAAACCCTGTAACTGACTGAGATTCAAACCTGTCTCTGACTGAGGTTCAATCAATGTCAGAGACTGAGATTCAATCCCGCTCACTAACTGAGGTTCAATCTCTGTCACAAACTGAGGTTCAATCCTTGTCACTGACTGCGGCAAACTCCCTGTCAATGACTGAGGCTGAAACCCTGACACTGACTGAGATTCAATTCCTGTCACTGACTGAGATTCACTCCCTGTCACAGACTGAGATTCAATCCCTCTTACTGAATGAGATTCAATTCCTGTCACTGACTGAGATACAATATTTGTCACTGATTGAGGCTCAATCCCTGTCACTGACTGAGGCTTAATCCCTGTCACTGACTGAGATTCATTCTCTGTCACTGACTGAGGGTCAATCCCCGTCAATGACTGAGATTCAAACTCTGTCACTGACTGAATGTCAATCCCTGTCACTGTCTCAGGGTCATTTCCGATGACTGACTGAGGCTCAATCCCTGTCACTGACTGAGGTTCAATCCCTGTCACTGACTGAGGCTCAATCCCTGTCACAGACAAAGGTTCAATCCCTGTCACTGACTGAGGCTCAAACCCTGTCACTGACTGAGGCTCAATTCCTGTCACTGACTGAGATTCATTCTCTGTCACTGACTGAGGGTCAATCCCCGTCAGTGACTGAGATTCAATCCCTGTCACTGACTGAATGTCAATCCCTGTCACTGTCTCAGAGTCAATTCCGATGACTGACTGAGGTTCAATCCCGATCACTGACTGAGGATCAAACCCTGTCACTGACTGAGGTTCAATCCCTGTCACTGACTGAGGCACAATCCCTGTCACTGACAGAGGTTCAATCCCTGTCACTGACTGAGATACAATCCCTGTCACTGACTGAGATTCAATCCCTGCCACTGATTGAGATTCAATCCCTGTCACTGATTGAGATTCAATCCCTGTCACTGACTGAGGTTCAAACCCTGTCACAGACGGAGATTCAATCGCTGTCACTGACTGAGTCTCAATCCCTGTCACTGAGAGAGGCTCAATACCTCTCACTGCATGAGGTTCCATCCCTGCCACTGATTGAGATTCAATCCCTGTCACTGATTGAGATTCAATCCCTGTCACTGAGTCAGGTTGAATCCCTGTCACTGACTGAGATTCAATCCCTGTCACTGAATGAGATTCAATCCATGTTACTGATTGAGTGTCAATCCCTGTCACTGACTGAGATTCAATCCCTGTCCCTGACTGAGATTCAATTCCTTTCATTGACTGAGGGTCAATCCCTGTCACTGAATGAATCTCAATGCCTGTCACTGATTGAGATTCAATCCCTGTCTCTGACTGAGATTCAAACCCTGTCAATAACTGAGATTCAATCCCAGTCACTGACTGAGATTCAATCCCTGTCACTGACTGAGGCTCAATCCCTGTCACTGACTGAGAATCAAACCCTGTCACTGACTGAGGCTCAATCCCTGTTATTGATTATGCTCAAACTCTGTCACTGACTGAGATCAAACCGGTCTCTGACTGAGGTTCAATCCCTGTCACAGACTGAGATTCAATCCTGCTCACTAACTGAGGTTCAATCTCTGTCACAAACAGAGGTTCAATCCTTGTCACTGACTGCGGCAAACTCCCTGTCACTGACTGAGGCTGAAACCCTGACACTGACTGAGATTCAATTCCTGTCACTGACTGAGGGTCAATCCCCGTCAATGACTGAGATTCAATCCCTGTCACTGACTGAATGTCAATCCCTGTCAATGTCTCAGGGTCATTTCCGATGACTGACTGAGGCTCAATCCCTGTCACTGACTGAGGTTCAATCCCTGTCATAGACTGAGATTCAATCCCGCTCACTAACCGAGGTTCAATCTCTGTCACAAACTGAGGTTCAATCCTTGTCACTGACTGCGGCAAACTCCCTGTCACTGACTGCGGCTGAAACCCTGACACTGACTGAGATTCAATTCCTGTCACTGACTGAGATTCGCTCCCTGTCACTGACTGAGAATCAAACCCTGTCACTGACTGAGGATCAATCGCTTTTATTGATTATGCTCAAACCCTGTCACTGACTGAGATTCAAACCTGTCTCTGACTGAGGTACAATCCCTATCACAGACTGAGATTCAATCCCGCTCACTAAATGAGGTTCAATCTCTGTCACAAACTGAAGTTCAATCCTTGTCACTGCCTGCGGCAAACTCACTGACACTGCATGAGGCTGAAACCCTGAAACTGACTGAGATTCAATTCCTGTCATTGACTGAGATTCACTCCCTGTCACAGACTGAGATTCAATCCCTCTCACTGACTGAGATACAATATTTGTCACTGATTGAGGCTCAATCCCTGTCACTGACTGAGGCTCAATCCCTGTCACTGACTGAGATTCATTCTCTGTCACTGACTGAGGGTCAATCCCCGTCAATGACTGAGATTCAATCCCTGTTACTGACTGAGGTTCAATGCTGTCACTGACTGAGGCTCAATCCCTGTCACTGACTGAATGTCAATCCCTGTCACTGTCTCAGGGTCATTTCCGATGACTGACTGAGGTTCAATCCCTGTCACTGACTGAGGTTCATTCCCTGTCACTGACTGAGGTTCAATCCCTGTTACTGACTGAGGTTCAATGCTGTCACTGACTGAGGCTCAATCCCTGTCACTGACTGAGGTTCCATCCCTGTCACTGACTGAGGTAGAATCCCTGTCACTGACTGAGATTCAATCCCTGCCAATGATTGAGATTCAATCTCTGTCACTGATCGAGATTCAATCCCTGTCACTGATTGAGATTCAATCCCTGTCACTGAGTCAGGTTCAATCCCTGTCACTGACTGAGATTCAATCCCTGTCACTAAATGAGATTCAATCCATGTTACTGATTGAGGGTCAATCCCTGTCACTGACTGAGATTCAAACCCTGTCACTGACAGAGATTCAATTCCTATCACTGACTGAGGGTCAATCCCTGTCACTGAATGAATCTCAATGCCTGTCACTGAATGAGATTCAATCCCTGTCACTGGTTGAGGGTCAATCCCTGTCACTGACTGAGATTCAATCCCTGTCACTGACTGAGATTCAATTCCTTTCACTGACTGAGGGTCAATCCCTGTCACTGAATGAATCTCAATGCCTGACACTGATTGAGATTCAATCCCTGTCTCTGACTGAGATTCAATCCCTGCCACTGATTGAGATTCAATCCCTGTCACTGATTGAGATTCAATCCCTGTCACTGACTGAGGTTCAAACCCTGTCACAGACGGAGATTCAATCGCTGTCACTGACTGAGGCTCAATCCCTGTCACTGAGAGAGGCTCAATACCTATCACTGCATGAGGTTCCATCCCTGCCACTGATTGAGATTCAATCCCTGTAACTGATTGAGATTCAATCCCTGTCACTGAGTCAGGTTGAATCCCTGCCACTGACTGAGATTCAATCACTGTCACTGAATGAGATTCAATCCATGTTCCTGATTGTGTGTCAATCCCTGTCACTGACTGAGATTCAATCCCTGTCCCTGACTGAGATTCAATTCCTTTCATTGACTGAGGGTCAATACCTATCACTGAATGAATCTCAATGCCTGTCACTGATTGAGATTCAATCCCTGTCTCTGACTGAGATTCAATCCCTGTCAATAACTGAGATTCAATCCCAGTCACTGACTGAGGTTCAATCCCTGTCACAGACTGAGATTCAATCCCGCTCACTAACTGAGGTTCAATCTCTGTCACAAACTGAGGTTCAATCCTTGTCACTGACTGCGGCAAACTCCCTGTCATTGACTGAGGCTGAAACCCTGACACTGACTGAGATTCAATCCCTCTCACTGAATGAGATTCAATCCCTGTCACTGACTGAGATACAATATTTGTCACTGATTGAGGCTCAATCCCTGTCACTGACTGAGGCTCAATCCCTGTCACTGACTGAGATTCATTCTCTGTCACTGACTGAGGGTCAATCCCCGTCAATGACTGAGATTCAATCCCTGTCACTGACTGAATGTCAATCCCTGTCACTGTCTCAGGGTCATTTCCGATGACTGACTGAGGCTCAATCCCTGTCACTGACTGAGGTTCAATCCCTGTCACAGACTGAGATTCAATCCCGCTCACTAACTGAGGTTCAATCTCTGTCACAAACTGAGGTTCAATCCTTGTCACTGACTGCGACAAACTCCCTGTCACTGACTGAGGCTGAAACCCTGACACTGACTGAGATTCAATTCCTGTCACTGAATGAGATTCACTCCCTGTCACTGACTGAGAATCAAACCCTGTCACTGACTGAGGATCAATCCCTTTTCTTGATTCTGCTCAAACCCTGTCACTGACTGAGATTCAAACCTGTCTCTGACTGAGGTACAATCCCTATCACAGACTGAGATTCAATCCCGCTCACTAACTGAGGTTCAATCTCTGTCACAAACTGAAGTTGAATCCTTGTCACTGACTGCGGCAAACTCCCTGTCACTGACTGAGGCTGAAACCCTGACACTGATTGAGATTCAATCCCTGTCACTGATTGAGATTCAATCCCTGTCACTGACTGAGGTTCAAACCCTGTCACAGACGGAGATTCAATCGCTGTCACTGACTGAGTCTCAATCCCTGTCACTGAGAGAGGCTCAATACTTCTCACTGCATGAGGTTCCATCCCTGCCACTGATTGAGATTCAATCCCTGTCACTGAGTCAGGTTGAATCCCTGTCACTGACTGAGATTCAATCCCTGTCACTGAATGAGATTCAATCCATGTTACTGATTGTGTGTCAATCCCTGTCACTGACTGAGATTCAATACCTGTCCCTGACTGAGATTCAACTCCTTTCATTAACTGAGGGTCAATCCCTATCACTGAATGAATCTCAATGCCTGTCACTGATTGAGATTCAATCCCTGTCTCTGACTGAGATTCAATCCCTGTCAATAACTGAGATTCAATCCCAGTCACTGACTGAGATTCAATCCCTGTCACTGACTGAGGCTCAATCCCTGTCACTGACTGAGAATCAAACCCTGTCACTGACTGAGGCTCAATCCCCGTTATTGATTATGCTCAAACCCTGTAACTGACTGAGATTCAAACCTGTCTCTGACTGAGGTTCAATCAATGTCAGAGACTGAGATTCAATCCCGCTCACTAACTGAGGTTCAATCTCTGTCACAAACTGAGGTTCAATCCTTGTCACTGACTGCGGCAAACTCCCTGTCACTGACTGAGGCTGAAACCCTGACACTGACTGAGGTTCCATCCCTGTCACTGACTGAGGTAGAATCCCTGTCACTGACTGAGATTCAATCCCTGCCAATGATTGAGATTCAATCTCTGTCACTGATCGAGATTCAATCCCTGTCACTGATTGAGATTCAATCCCTGTCACTGAGTCAGGTTCAATCCCTGTCACTGACTGAGATTCAAACCTGTCTCTGACTGAGGTTCAATCAATGTCAGAGACTGAGATTCAATCCCGCTCACTAACTGAGGTTCAATCTCTGTCACAAACTGAGGTTCAATCCTTGTCACTGACTGCGGCAAACTCCCTGTCACTGACTGAGGCTGAAACCCTGACACTGACTGAGATTCAATTCCTGTCACAGACTGAGAATCACTCCCTGTCACAGACTGAGATTCAATCCCTCTCACTGAATGAGATTCAATCCCTGTCACTGACTGAGGCTCAATCCCTGTCACTGACTGAGATTCATTCTCGGTCACTGACTGAGGGTCAATCCCCGTCAATGACTGAGATTCAATCCCTGTCACTGACTGAGGTTCAATCCCTGTCACAGACTGAGATTCAATCCCGCTCACTAACTGAGGTTCAATCTCTGTCACAAACTGAGGTTCAATCCTTGTCACTGACTGCGGTAAACTCCCTGTCACTGACTGAGGCTGAAACCCTGACACTGACTGAGATTCAATTCCTGTCACTGACTGAGATTCACTCCCTGTCACTGACTGTGAATCAAACCCTGTCACTGACTGAGGATCAATCCCTTTTGTTGATTATGCTCAAACCCTGTCACTGACTGAGATTCAAACCTGTCTCTGACTAAGGTACAATCCCTGTCACAGACTGAGATTCAATCCCGCTCACTAACTGAGGTTCAATCTCTGTCACAAACTGAAGTTCAATCCTTGTCACTGACTGCGGCAAACTCCCTGTCACTGACTGAGGCTGAAACCCTGACACTGACTGAGATTCAATTCCTGTCACTGATTGAGATTCAATCCCTGTCACAGACGGAGATTCAATCGCTGTCACTGACTGAGTCTCAATCCCTGTCACTGAGAGAGGCTCAATACCTCTCACTGCATGAGGTTCCATCCCTGCCACTGATTGAGATTCAATCCCTGTCACTGATTGAGATTCAATCCCTGTCACTGAGTCAGGTTGAATCCCTGTCACTGACTGAGATTCAATCCCTGTCACTGAATGAGATTCAATCCATGTTACTGATTGTGTGTCAATCCCTGTCACTGACTGAGATTCAATACCTGTCCCTGACTGAGATTCAACTCCTTTCATTGACTGAGGGTCAATCCCTGTCACTGAATGAATCTCAATGCCTGTCACTGATTGAGATTCAATCCCTGTCTCTGACTGAGATTCAATCCCTGTCAATAACTGAGATTCAATCCCAGTCACTGACTGAGATTCAATCCCTGTCACTGACTGAGGCTCAATCCCTCTCACTGACTGATAATCAAACCCTGTCACTGACTGAGGCTCAATCCCCGTTATTGATTATGCTCAAACCCTGTAACTGACTGACAATCAATCCCTGTCACTGACAGAGGTTCAATTCCTTTCACTGACTGAGGGTCAATCCCTGTCACTGAATGAATCTCAATGCCTGTCACTGAATGAGATTCAATTCCTGTCAATAACTGTGATTCAATCCCAGTCACTGACTGAGATTCAATCCCTGTCACTGACTGAGGCTCAATCCCTGTCACTGACTGAGAATCAAACCCTGTCACTGACTGAGGCTCAATCCCCGTTATTGATTATGCTCAAACCCTGTAACTGACTGAGATTCAAACCTGTCTCTGACTGAGGTTCAATCAATGTCAGAAACTGAGATTCAATCCCGCTCACTAACTGAGGTTCAATCTCTGTCACAAACTGAGGTTCAATCCTTGTCACTGACTGCGGCAAACTCCCTGTCACTGACTGAGGCTGAAACCCTGACACTGACTGAGATTCAATTCCTGTCACTGACTGAGATTCACTCCCTGTCACAGACTGAGATTCAATCCCTCTCACTGAATGAGATTAAATCCCTGTCACTGACTGAGATACAATATTTGTCACTGATTGAGGCTCAATCCCTGTCACTGACTGAGGCTCAATCCCTGTCACTGACTGCGATTCATTCTCTGTCACTGACTGAGGGTCAATCCCCGTCAATGACTGAGATTCAAACCCTGTCACTGACTGAATGTCAATCCCTGTCACTGTCTCAGGGTCATTTCCGATGACTGACTGAGGCTCAATCCCTGTCACTGACTGAGGTTCAATCCCTGTCACTGACAGAGGCTCAATCCCTGTCACAGACAAAGGTTCAATCCCTGTCACTGACTGAGGCTCAAACCCTGTCACTGACTGAGGCTCAATTCCTGTCACTGACTGAGATTCATTCTCTGTCACTGACTGAGGGTCAATCCCCGTCAGTGACTGAGATTCAATCCCTGTCACTGACTGAATGTCAATCCCTGTCACTGTCTCAGAGTCAATTCCGATGACTGACTGAGGTTCAATCCCTATCACTGACTGAGGATCAAACCCTGTCACTGACTGAGGTTCAATCCCTGTCACAGACTGAGGCACAATACCTGTCACTGACAGAGGTTCAATCCCTGTCACTGACTGAGATACAATCCCTGTCACTGACTGAGATTCAATCCCTGCCACTGATTGAGATTCAATCCCTGTCACTGATTGAGATTCAATCCCTGTCACTGACTGAGGTTCAAACCCTGTCACAGACGGAGATTCAATCGCTGTCACTGACTGAGGCTCAATCCCTGTCACTGAGAGAGGCTCAATACCTCTCACTGCATGAGGTTCCATCCCTGCCACTGATTGAGAATAAATCCCTGTCACTGTTTGAGATTCAATCCCTGTCACTGATCGAGATTCAATCCCTGTCACTGATTGAGATTCAATCCCTGTCACTGAGTCAGGTTCAATCCCTGTCACTGACTGAGATTCAATCCCTGTCACTAAATGAGATTCAATCCATGTTACTGATTGAGGGTCAATCCCTGTCACTGACTGAGATTCAATCCCTGTCACTGAAAGAGATTCAATTCCTTTCACTGACTGAGGGTCAATCCCTGTCACTGAATGAATCTCAATGCCTGTCACTGAATGAGATTCAATCCCTGTCAATAACTGTGATTCAATCCCAGTCACTGACTGAGATTCAATCCCTGTCACTGACTGAGGCTCAATCCCTGTCACTGACTGAGAATCAAACCCTGTCACTGACTGAGGCTCAATCCCCGTTATTGATTATGCTCAAACCCTGTAACTGACTGAGATTCAAACCTGTCTCTGACTGAGGTTCAATCAATGTCAGAAACTGAGATTCAATCCCGCTCACTAACTGAGGTTCAATCTCTGTCACAAACTGAGGTTCAATCCTTGTCACTGACTGCGGCAAACTCCCTGTCACTGACTGAGGCTGAAACCCTGACACTGACTGAGATTCAATTCCTGTCACTGACTGAGATTCACTCCCTGTCACAGACTGAGATTCAATCCCTCTCACTGAATGAGATTCAATCCCTGTCACTGACTGAGATACAATATTTGTCACTGATTGAGGCTCAATCCCTGTCACTGACTGAGGCTCAATCCCTGTCACTGACTGCGAATCATTCTCTGTCACTGACTGAGGGTCAATCCCTGTCACTGAATGAATCTCAATGCCTGTCACTGAATGAGATTCAATCCCTGTCAATAACTGTGATTCAATCCCAGTCACTGACTGAGATTCAATCCCTGTCACTGACTGAGGCTCAATCCCTGTCACTGACTGAGAATCAAACCCTGTCACTGACTGAGGCTCAATCCCCGTTATTGATTATGCTCAAACCCTGTAACTGACTGAGATTCAAACCTGTCTCTGACTGAGGTTCAATCAATGTCAGAGACTGAGATTCAATCCCGCTCACTAACTGAGGTTCAATCTCTGTCACAAACTGAGGTTCAATCCTTGTCACTGACTGCGGCAAACTCCCTGTCACTGACTGAGGCTGAAACCCTGACACTGACTGAGGTTCCATCCCTGTCACTGACTGAGGTAGAATCCCTGTCACTGACTGAGATTCAATCCCTGCCAATGATTGAGATTCAATCTCTGTCACTGATCGAGATTCAATCCCTGTCACTGATTGAGATTCAATCCCTGTCACTGAGTCAGGTTCAATCCCTGTCACTGACTGAGATTCAAACCTGTCTCTGACTGAGGTTCAATCAATGTCAGAGACTGAGATTCAATCCCGCTCACTAACTGAGGTTCAATCTCTGTCACAAACTGAGGTTCAATCCTTGTCACTGACTGCGGCAAACTCCCTGTCACTGACTGAGGCTGAAACCCTGACACTGACTGAGATTCAATTCCTGTCACAGACTGAGAATCACTCCCTGTCACAGACTGAGATTCAATCCCTCTCACTGAATGAGATTCAATCCCTGTCACTGACTGAGGCTCAATCCCTGTCACTGACTGAGATTCATTCTCGGTCACTGACTGAGGGTCAATCCCCGTCAATGACTGAGATTCAATCCCTGTCACTGACTGAGGTTCAATCCCTGTCACAGACTGAGATTCAATCCCGCTCACTAACTGAGGTTCAATCTCTGTCACAAACTGAGGTTCAATCCTTGTCACTGACTGCGGCAAACTCCCTGTCACTGACTGAGGCTGAAACCCTGACACTGACTGAGATTCAATTCCTGTCACTGACTGAGATTCACTCCCTGTCACTGACTGTGAATCAAACCCTGTCACTGACTGAGGATCAATCCCTTTTGTTGATTATGCTCAAACCCTGTCACTGACTGAGATTCAAACCTGTCTCTGACTAAGGTACAATCCCTGTCACAGACTGAGATTCAATCCCGCTCACTAACTGAGGTTCAATCTCTGTCACAAACTGAAGTTCAATCCTTGTCACTGACTGCGGCAAACTCCCTGTCACTGACTGAGGCTGAAACCCTGACACTGACTGAGATTCAATTCCTGTCACTGATTGAGATTCAATCCCTGTCACAGACGGAGATTCAATCGCTGTCACTGACTGAGTCTCAATCCCTGTCACTGAGAGAGGCTCAATACCTCTCACTGCATGAGGTTCCATCCCTGCCACTGATTGAGATTCAATCCCTGTCACTGATTGAGATTCAATCCCTGTCACTGAGTCAGGTTGAATCCCTGTCACTGACTGAGATTCAATCCCTGTCACTGAATGAGATTCAATCCATGTTACTGATTGTGTGTCAATCCCTGTCACTGACTGAGATTCAATACCTGTCCCTGACTGAGATTCAACTCCTTTCATTGACTGAGGGTCAATCCCTGTCACTGAATGAATCTCAATGCCTGTCACTGATTGAGATTCAATCCCTGTCTCTGACTGAGATTCAATCCCTGTCAATAACTGAGATTCAATCCCAGTCACTGACTGAGATTCAATCCCTGTCACTGACTGAGGCTCAATCCCTCTCACTGACTGATAATCAAACCCTGTCACTGACTGAGGCTCAATCCCCGTTATTGATTATGCTCAAACCCTGTAACTGACTGACAATCAATCCCTGTCACTGACAGAGGTTCAATTCCTTTCACTGACTGAGGGTCAATCCCTGTCACTGAATGAATCTCAATGCCTGTCACTGAATGAGATTCAATTCCTGTCAATAACTGTGATTCAATCCCAGTCACTGACTGAGATTCAATCCCTGTCACTGACTGAGGCTCAATCCCTGTCACTGACTGAGAATCAAACCCTGTCACTGACTGAGGCTCAATCCCCGTTATTGATTATGCTCAAACCCTGTAACTGACTGAGATTCAAACCTGTCTCTGACTGAGGTTCAATCAATGTCAGAAACTGAGATTCAATCCCGCTCACTAACTGAGGTTCAATCTCTGTCACAAACTGAGGTTCAATCCTTGTCACTGACTGCGGCAAACTCCCTGTCACTGACTGAGGCTGAAACCCTGACACTGACTGAGATTCAATTCCTGTCACTGACTGAGATTCACTCCCTGTCACAGACTGAGATTCAATCCCTCTCACTGAATGAGATTAAATCCCTGTCACTGACTGAGATACAATATTTGTCACTGATTGAGGCTCAATCCCTGTCACTGACTGAGGCTCAATCCCTGTCACTGACTGCGATTCATTCTCTGTCACTGACTGAGGGTCAATCCCCGTCAATGACTGAGATTCAAACCCTGTCACTGACTGAATGTCAATCCCTGTCACTGTCTCAGGGTCATTTCCGATGACTGACTGAGGCTCAATCCCTGTCACTGACTGAGGTTCAATCCCTGTCACTGACAGAGGCTCAATCCCTGTCACAGACAAAGGTTCAATCCCTGTCACTGACTGAGGCTCAAACCCTGTCACTGACTGAGGCTCAATTCCTGTCACTGACTGAGATTCATTCTCTGTCACTGACTGAGGGTCAATCCCCGTCAGTGACTGAGATTCAATCCCTGTCACTGACTGAATGTCAATCCCTGTCACTGTCTCAGAGTCAATTCCGATGACTGACTGAGGTTCAATCCCTATCACTGACTGAGGATCAAACCCTGTCACTGACTGAGGTTCAATCCCTGTCACAGACTGAGGCACAATACCTGTCACTGACAGAGGTTCAATCCCTGTCACTGACTGAGATACAATCCCTGTCACTGACTGAGATTCAATCCCTGCCACTGATTGAGATTCAATCCCTGTCACTGATTGAGATTCAATCCCTGTCACTGACTGAGGTTCAAACCCTGTCACAGACGGAGATTCAATCGCTGTCACTGACTGAGGCTCAATCCCTGTCACTGAGAGAGGCTCAATACCTCTCACTGCATGAGGTTCCATCCCTGCCACTGATTGAGAATAAATCCCTGTCACTGTTTGAGATTCAATCCCTGTCACTGATCGAGATTCAATCCCTGTCACTGATTGAGATTCAATCCCTGTCACTGAGTCAGGTTCAATCCCTGTCACTGACTGAGATTCAATCCCTGTCACTAAATGAGATTCAATCCATGTTACTGATTGAGGGTCAATCCCTGTCACTGACTGAGATTCAATCCCTGTCACTGAAAGAGATTCAATTCCTTTCACTGACTGAGGGTCAATCCCTGTCACTGAATGAATCTCAATGCCTGTCACTGAATGAGATTCAATCCCTGTCAATAACTGTGATTCAATCCCAGTCACTGACTGAGATTCAATCCCTGTCACTGACTGAGGCTCAATCCCTGTCACTGACTGAGAATCAAACCCTGTCACTGACTGAGGCTCAATCCCCGTTATTGATTATGCTCAAACCCTGTAACTGACTGAGATTCAAACCTGTCTCTGACTGAGGTTCAATCAATGTCAGAAACTGAGATTCAATCCCGCTCACTAACTGAGGTTCAATCTCTGTCACAAACTGAGGTTCAATCCTTGTCACTGACTGCGGCAAACTCCCTGTCACTGACTGAGGCTGAAACCCTGACACTGACTGAGATTCAATTCCTGTCACTGACTGAGATTCACTCCCTGTCACAGACTGAGATTCAATCCCTCTCACTGAATGAGATTCAATCCCTGTCACTGACTGAGATACAATATTTGTCACTGATTGAGGCTCAATCCCTGTCACTGACTGAGGCTCAATCCCTGTCACTGACTGCGAATCATTCTCTGTCACTGACTGAGGGTCAATCCCCGTCAATGACTGAGATTCAAACCCTGTCACTGACTGAATGTCAATCCCTGTCACTGTCTCAGGGTCATTTCCGATGACTGACTGAGGCTCAATCCCTGTCACTGACTGAGGTTCAATCCCTGTCACTGACAGAGGCTCAATCCCAGTCACAGACAAAGGTTCAATCCCTGTCACTGACTGAGGCTCAAACCCTGTCACTGACTGAGGCTCAATTCCTGTCACTGACTGAGATTCATTCTCTGTCACTGACTGAGGGTCAATCCCCGTCAGTGACTGAGATTCAATCCCTGTCACTGACTGAATGTCAATCCCTGTCACTGTCTCAGAGTCAATTCCGATGACTGACTGAGGTTCAATACCTATCACTGACTGAGGATCAAACCCTGTCACTGACTGAGGTTCAATCCCTGTCACTGACTGAGGCACAATCCCTGTCACTGACAGAGGTTCAATCCCTGTCACTGACTGAGATACAATCCCTGTCACTGCATGAGGTTCCATCCCTGCCACTGATTGAGATTCAATCCCTGTCACTGATTGAGATTCAATCCCTGTCACTGAGTCAGGTTGAATCCCTGTCACTGATCGAGATTCAATCCCTGTCACTGATTGAGATTCAATCCCTGTCACTGATTCAGGTTCAATCCCTGTCACTGACTGAGATTCAATCCCTGTCACTAAATGAGATTCAATCCATGTTACTGATTGATTCAATTCCTTTCACTGACTGAGGGTCAATCCCTGTCACTGAATGAATCTCAATGCCTGTCACTGAATGAGATTCAATCCCTGTCACTGGTTGAGGGTCAATCCCTGTCACTGACTGAGATTCAATCCCTGTCACTGACTGAGATTCAATTCCTTTCACTGACTGAGGGTCAATCCCTTTCACTGAATGAATCTCAATGCCTGTCACTGATTGAGATTCAATCCCTGTCTCTGACTGAGATTCAATCCCTGTCACTGACTGAGGTTCAATCCCTGTCACTGACTGAGGTTCAATCCCTGTCACTGACTGAGGCACAATCCCTGTCACTGACAGAGGTTTAATCCCTGTCACAGACTGACGTATAATCCCTGCCACTGATTGAGATTCAATCCCTGTCACTGACTGAGAATCAAACCCTGTCACTGACTGAGGCTCAATCCCCGTTATTGATTATGCTCAAACCCTGTAACTGACTGAGATTCAAACCTGTCTCTGACTGAGGTTCAATCAATGTCAGAGACTGAGATTCAATCCCGCTCACTAACTGAGGTTCAATCTCTGTCACAAACTGAGGTTCAATCCTTGTCACTGACTGCGGCAAACGCCCTGTCATTGACTGAGGCTGAACCCCTGACACTGACTGAGATTCAATTCCTGTCACTGACTGAGATTCACTCCCTGTCACAGACTGAGATTCAATCCCTCTCACTGAATGAGATTCAATCCCTGTCACTGACTGAGATACAATATTTGTCACTGATTGAGGCTCAATCCCTGTCACTGACTGAGGCTCAATCCCTGTCACTGACTGAGATTCATTCTCTGTCACTGACTGAGGGTCAATCCCCGTCAATGACTGAGATTCAATCCCTGTCACTGACTGAATGTCAATCCCTGTCACTGTCTCAGGGTCATTTCCGATGACTGACTGAGGCTCAATCCCTGTCACTGACTGAGGTTCAATCCCTGTCACAGACTGAGATTCAATCCCGCTCACTAACTGAGGTTCAATCTCTGTCACAAACTGAGGTTCAATCCTTGTCACTGACTGCGGCAAACTCCCTGTCACTGACTGAGGCTGAAACCCTGACACTGACTGAGATTCAATTCCTGTCACTGACTGAGATTCACTCCCTGTCACTGACTGAGAATCAAACCCTGTCACTGACTGAGAATCAATCCCTTTTATTGATTATGCTCAAACCCTGTCACTGACTGAGATTCAAACCTGTCTCTGACTGAGGTACAATCCCTGTCACAGACTGAGATTGAATCCCGCTCACTAACTGAGGTTCAATCTCTGTCACAAACTGAGGTTCAATCCTTGTCACTGACTGCGGCAAACTCCCTGTCACTGACTGAGGCTGAAACCCTGACACTGACTGAGATTCAATTCCTGTCACTGATTGAGATTCAATCCCTGTCACTGACTGAGGTTCAAACCCTGTCACAGACGGAGATTCAATCGCTGTCACTGACTGAGTCTCAATCCCTGTCACTGAGAGAGGCTGAATACCTCTCACTGCATGAGGTTCCATCCCTGCCACTGATTGAGATTCAATCCCTGTCACTGATTGAGATTCAATTCCTGTCACTGAGTCAGGTTGAATCCCTGTCACTGACTGAGATTCAATCCCTGTCACTGAATGAGATTCAATCCATGTTACTGATTGTGTGTCAATCCCTGTCACTGACTGAGATTCAATACCTGTCCCTGACTGAGATTCAACTCCTTTCATTGACTGAGGGTCAATCCCTGTCACTGAATGAATCTCAATGCCTGTCACTGATTGAGATTCAATCCCTGTCTCTGACTGAGATTCAATCCCTGTCAATAACTGAGATTCAATCCCAGTCACTGACTGAGATTCAATCCCTGTCACTGACTGAGGCTCAATCCCTGTCACTGACTGATAATCAAACCCTGTCACTGACTGAGGCTCAATCCCCGTTATTGAATATGCTCAAACCCTGTAACTGACTGAGATTCAAACCTGTCTCTGACTGAGGTTCAATCAATGTCAGAGACTGAGATTCAATCCCGCTCACTAACTGAGGTTCAATCTCTGTCACAAACTGAGGTTCAATCCTTGTCACTGACTGCGGCAAACTCCCTGTCACTGACTGAGATTCAATTCCTGTCACTGACTGAGATTCACTCCCTGTCACAGACTGAGATTCAATCCCTCTCACTGAATGAGATTCAATCCCTGTCACTGACTGAGATACAATATTTGTCACTGATTGAGGCTCAATCCCTGTCACTGACTGAGGCTCAATCCCTGTCACTGACTGAGATTCATTCTCTGTCACTGACTGAGGGTCAATCCCCGTCAATGACTGAGATTCAAACCCTGTCACTGACTGAATGTCAATCCCTGTCACTGTCTCAGGGTCATTTCCGATGACTGACTGAGGCTCAATCCCTGTCACTGACTGAGGTTCAATCCCTGTCACTGACAGAAGCTCAATCCCTGTCACAGACAAAGGTTCAATCCCTGTCACTGACTGAGGCTCAAACCCTGTCACTGACTGAGGCTCAATTCCTGTTACTGACTGAGATTCATTCTCTGTCACTGACTGAGGGTCAATCCCCGTCAATGACTGAGATTCAAACCCTGTCACTGACTGAATGTCAATCCCTGTCACTGTCTCAGGGTCATTTCCGATGACTGACTGAGGCTCAATCCCTGTCACTGACTGAGGTTCAATCCCTGTCACTGACAGAGGCTCAATCCCTGTCACAGACAAAGGTTCAATCCCTGTCACTGACTGAGGCTCAAACCCTGTCACTGACTGAGGCTCAATTCCTGTCACTGACTGAGATTCATTCTCTGTCACTGACTGAGGGTCAATCCCCGTCAGTGACTGAGATTCAATCCCTGTCACTGACTGAATGTCAATCCCTGTCACTGTCTCAGAGTCAATTCCGATGACTGACTGAGGTTCAATCCTTATCACTGACTGAGGATCAAACCCTGTCACTGACTGAGGTTCAATCCCTGTCACTGACTGAGGCACAATCCCTGTCACTGACAGAGGTTCAATCCCTGTCACTGACTGAGATACAATCCCTGTCACTGACTGAGATTCAATCCCTGCCACTGATTG
Source organism: Chiloscyllium plagiosum (assembly GCF_037043375.1). Taxonomy (NCBI): domain Eukaryota; kingdom Metazoa; phylum Chordata; class Chondrichthyes; order Orectolobiformes; family Hemiscylliidae; genus Chiloscyllium; species Chiloscyllium plagiosum. The sequence goes on from NW_028270177.1 coordinate 44,669,048, forward strand.
AGATTCAATCCCTGTCACTGATTGAGATTCAATCCCTGTCACTGACTGAGGTTCAAACCCTGTCACAGACGGAGATTCAATCGCTGTCACTGACTGAGTCCGAATCCCTGTCACTGAGAGAGGCTCAATACCTCTCACTGCATGAGGTTCCATCCCTGCCACTGATTGAGATTCAATCCCTGTCACTGATTGAGATTCAATCCCTGTCACTGAGTCAGGTTGAATCCCTGTCACTGATCGAGATTCAATCCCTGTCACTGATTGAGATTCAATCCCTGTCACTGATTCAGGTTCAATCCCTGTCACTGACTGAGATTCAATCCCTGTCACTAAATGAGATTCAATCCATGTTACTGATTGATTCAATTCCTTTCACTGACTGAGGGTCAATCCCTGTCACTGAATGAATCTCAATGCCTGTCACTGAATGAGATTCAATCCCTGTCACTGGTTGAGGGTCAATCCCTGTCACTGACTGAGATTCAATCCCTGTCACTGACTGAGATTCAATTCCTTTCACTGACTGAGGGTCAATCCCTTTCACTGAATGAATCTCAATGCCTGTCACTGATTGAGATTCAATCCCTGTCTCTGACTGAGATTCAATCCCTGTCACTGACTGAGGTTCAATCCCTGTCACTGACTGAGGCACAATCCCTGTCACTGACAGAGGTTTAATCCCTGTCACAGACTGACGTACAATCCCTGCCACTGATTGAGATTCAATCCCTGTCACTGATTGAGATTCAATCCCTGTCACTGAGTCAGGTTGAATCCCTGTCACTGATCGAGATTCAATCCCTGTCACTGATTGAGATTCAATCCCTGTCACTGATTCAGGTTCAATCCCTGTCACTGACTGAGATTCAATCCCTGTCACTAAATGAGATTCAATCCATGTTACTGATTGATTCAATTCCTTTCACTGACTGAGGGTCAATCCCTGTCACTGAATGAATCTCAATGCCTGTCACTGAATGAGATTCAATCCCTGTCACTGGTTGAGGGTCAATCCCTGTCACTGACTGAGATTCAATCCCTGTCACTGACTGAGATTCAATTCCTTTCACTGACTGAGGGTCAATCCCTTTCACTGAATGAATCTCAATGCCTGTCACTGATTGAGATTCAATCCCTGTCTCTGACTGAGATTCAATCCCTGTCACTGACTGAGGTTCAATCCCTGTCACTGACTGAGGTTCAATCCCTGTCACTGACTGAGGCACAATCCCTGTCACTGACAGAGGTTTAATCCCTGTCACAGACTGACGTATAATCCCTGCCACTGATTGAGATTCAATCCCTGTCACTGACTGAGAATCAAACCCTGTCACTGACTGAGGCTCAATCCCCGTTATTGATTATGCTCAAACCCTGTAACTGACTGAGATTCAAACCTGTCTCTGACTGAGGTTCAATCAATGTCAGAGACTGAGATTCAATCCCGCTCACTAACTGAGGTTCAATCTCTGTCACAAACTGAGGTTCAATCCTTGTCACTGACTGCGGCAAACGCCCTGTCATTGACTGAGGCTGAACCCCTGACACTGACTGAGATTCAATTCCTGTCACAGACTGAGATTCAATCCCTCTCACTGAATGAGATTCAATCCCTGTCACTGACTGAGATACAATATTTGTCACTGATTGAGGCTCAATCCCTGTCACTGACTGAGGCTCAATCCCTGTCACTGACTGAGATTCATTCTCTGTCACTGACTGAGGGTCAATCCCCGTCAATGACTGAGATTCAATCCCTGTCACTGACTGAATGTCAATCCCTGTCACTGTCTCAGGGTCATTTCCGATGACTGACTGAGGCTCAATCCCTGTCACTGACTGAGGTTCAATCCCTGTCACAGACTGAGATTCAATCCCGCTCACTAACTGAGGTTCAATCTCTGTCACAAACTGAGGTTCAATCCTTGTCACTGACTGCGGCAAACTCCCTGTCACTGACTGAGGCTGAAACCCTGACACTGACTGAGATTCAATTCCTGTCACTGACTGAGATTCACTCCCTGTCACTGACTGAGAATCAAACCCTGTCACTGACTGAGGATCAATCCCTTTTATTGATTATGCTCAAACCCTGTCACTGACTGAGATTCAAACCTGTCTCTGACTGAGGTACAATCCCTGTCACAGACTGAGATTGAATCCCGCTCACTAACTGAGGTTCAATCTCTGTCACAAACTGAGGTTCAATCCTTGTCACTGACTGCGGCAAACTCCCTGTCACTGACTGAGGCTGAAACCCTGACACTGACTGAGATTCAATTCCTGTCACTGATTGAGATTCAATCCCTGTCACTGACTGAGGTTCAAACCCTGTCACAGACGGAGATTCAATCGCTGTCACTGACTGAGTCTCAATCCCTGTCACTGAGAGAGGCTGAATACCTCTCACTGCATGAGGTTCCATCCCTGCCACTGATTGAGATTCAATCCCTGTCACTGATTGAGATTCAATCCCTGTCACTGAGTCAGGTTGAATCCCTGTCACTGACTGAGATTCAATCCCTGTCACTGAATGAGATTCAATCCATGTTACTGATTGTGTGTCAATCCCTGTCACTGACTGAGATTCAATACCTGTCCCTGACTGAAATTCAACTCCTTTCATTGACTGAGGGTCAATCCCTGTCACTGAATGAATCTCAATGCCTGTCACTGATTGAGATTCAATCCCTGTCTCTGACTGAGATTCAATCCCTGTCAATAACTGAGATTCAATCCCAGTCACTGACTGAGATTCAATCCCTGTCACTGACTGAGGCTCAATCCCTGTCACTGACTGATAATCAAACCCTGTCACTGACTGAGGCTCAATCCCCGTTATTGATTATGCTCAAACCCTGTAACTGACTGAGATTCAAACCTGTCTCTGACTGAGGTTCAATCAATGTCAGAGACTGAGATTCAATCCCGCTCACTAACTGAGGTTCAATCTCTGTCACAAACTGAGGTTCAATCCTTGTCACTGACTGCGGCAAACTCCCTGTCACTGACTGAGGCTGAAACCCTGACACTGACTGAGATTCAATTCCTGTCACTGACTGAGATTCACTCCCTGTCACAGACTGAGATTCAATCCCTCTCACTGAATGAGATTCAATCCCTGTCACTGACTGAGATACAATATTTGTCACTGATTGAGGCTCAATCCCTGTCACTGACTGAGGCTCAATCCCTGTCACTGACTGAGATTCATTCTCTGTCACTGACTGAGGGTCAATCCCCGTCAATGACTGAGATTCAAACCCTGTCACTGACTGAATGTCAATCCCTGTCACTGTCTCAGGGTCATTTCCGATGACTGACTGAGGCTCAATCCCTGTCACTGACTGAGGTTCAATCCCTGTCACTGACAGAAGCTCAATCCCTGTCACAGACAAAGGTTCAATCCCTGTCACTGACTGAGGCTCAAACCCTGTCACTGACTGAGGCTCAATTCCTGTTACTGACTGAGATTCATTCTCTGTCACTGACTGAGGGTCAATCCCCGTCAATGACTGAGATTCAAACCCTGTCACTGACTGAATGTCAATCCCTGTCACTGTCTCAGGGTCATTTCCGATGACTGACTGAGGCTCAATCCCTGTCACTGACTGAGGTTCAATCCCTGTCACTGACAGAGGCTCAATCCCTGTCACAGACAAAGGTTCAATCCCTGTCACTGACCGAGGCTCAAACCCTGTCACTGACTGAGGCTCAATTCCTGTCACTGACTGAGATTCATTCTCTGTCACTGACTGAGGGTCAATCCCCGTCAGTGACTGAGATTCAATCCCTGTCACTGACTGAATGTCAATCCCTGTCACTGTCTCAGAGTCAATTCCGATGACTGACTGAGGTTCAATCCCTATCACTGACTGAGGATCAAACCCTCTCACTGACTGAGGTTCAATCCCTGTCACTGACTGAGGCACAATCCCTGTCACTGACAGAGGTTCAATCCCTGTCACTGACTGAGATACAATCCCTGTCACTGACTGAGATTCAATCCCTGCCACTGATTGAGATTCAATCCCTGTCACTGATTGAGATTCAATCCCTGTCACTGACTGAGGTTCAAACCCTGTCACAGACGGAGATTCAATCGCTGTCACTGACTGAGTCTCAATCCCTGTCACTGAGAGAGGCTCAATACCTCTCACTGCATGAGGTTCCATCCCTGCCACTGATTGAGATTCAATCCCTGTCACTGATTGAGATTCAATCCCTGTCACTGAGTCAGGTTGAATCCCTGTCACTGATCGAGATTCAATCCCTGTCACTGATTGAGATTCAATCCCTGTCACTGATTCAGGTTCAATCCCTGTCACTGACTGAGATTCAATCCCTGTCACTAAATGAGATTCAATCCATGTTACTGATTGATTCAATTCCTTTCACTGACTGAGGGTCAATCCCTGTCACTGAATGAATCTCAATGCCTGTCACTGAATGAGATTCAATCCCTGTCACTGGTTGAGGGTCAATCCCTGTCACTGACTGAGATTCAATCCCTGTCACTGACTGAGATTCAATTCCTTTCACTGACTGAGGGTCAATCCCTTTCACTGAATGAATCTCAATGCCTGTCACTGATTGAGATTCAATCCCTGTCTCTGACTGAGATTCAATCCCTGTCACTGACTGAGGTTCAATCCCTGTCACTGACTGAGGTTCAATCCCTGTCACTGACTGAGGCACAATCCCTGTCACTGACAGAGGTTTAATCCCTGTCACAGACTGACGTACAATCCCTGCCACTGATTGAGATTCAATCCCTGTCACTGACTGAGAATCAAACCCTGTCACTGACTGAGGCTCAATCCCCGTTATTGATTATGCTCAAACCCTGTAACTGACTGAGATTCAAACCTGTCTCTGACTGAGGTTCAATCAATGTCAGAGACTGAGATTCAATCCCGCTCACTAACTGAGGTTCAATCTCTGTCACAAACTGAGGTTCAATCCTTGTCACTGACTGCGGCAAACGCCCTGTCATTGACTGAGGCTGAACCCCTGACACTGACTGAGATTCAATTCCTGTCACTGACTGAGATTCACTCCCTGTCACAGACTGAGATTCAATCCCTCTCACTGAATGAGATTCAATCCCTGTCACTGACTGAGATACAATATTTGTCACTGATTGAGGCTCAATCCCTGTCACTGACTGAGACTCAATCCCTGTCACTGACTGAGATTCATTCTCTGTCACTGACTGAGGGTCAATCCCGTCAATGACTGAGATTCAATCCCTGTCACTGACTGAATGTCAATCCCAGTCACTGTCTCAGGGTCATTTCCGATGACTGACTGAGGCTCAATCCCTGTCACTGACTGAGGTTCAATCCCTGTCACAGACTGAGATTCAATCCCGCTCACTAACTGAGGTTCAATCTCTGTCACAAACTGAGGTTCAATCCTTGTCACTGACTGCGGCAAACTCCCTGTCACTGACTGAGGCTGAAACCCTGACACTGACTGAGATTCAATTCCTGTCACTGACTGAGATTCACTCCCTGTCACTGACTGAGAATCAAACCCTGTCACTGACTGAGGATCAATCCCTTTTATTGATTATGCTCAAACCCTGTCACTGACTGAGATTCAAACCTGTCTCTGACTGAGGTACAATCCCTGTCACAGACTGAGATTGAATCCCGCTCACTAACTGAGGTTCAATCTCTGTCACAAACTGAAGTTCAATCCTTGTCACTGACTGCGGCAAACTCCCTGTCACTGACTGAGGCTGAAACCCTGACACTGACTGAGATTCAATTCCTGTCACTGATTGAGATTCAATCCCTGTCACTGACTGAGGTTCAAACCCTGTCACAGACAGAGATTCAATCGCTGTCACTGACTGAGTCTCAATCCCTGTCACTGAGAGAGGCTCAATACCTCTCAGTGCATGAGGTTCCATCCCTGCCACTGATTGAGATTCAATCCCTGTCACTGAGTCAGGTTGAATCCCTGTCACTGACTGAGATTCAATCCCTGTCACTGAATGAGATTCAATCCATGTTACTGATTGTGTGTCAATCCCTGTCACTGACTGAGATTCAATACCTGTCCCTGACTGAAATTCAACTCCTTTCATTGACTGAGGGTCAATCCCTGTCACTGAATGAATCTCAATGCCTGTCACTGATTGAGATTCAATCCCTGTCTCTGACTGAGATTCAATCCCTGTCAATAACTGAGATTCAATCCCAGTCACTGACTGAGATTCAATCCCTGTCACTGACTGAGGCTCAATCCCTGTCACTGACTGATAATCAAACCCTGTCACTGACTGAGGCTCAATCCCCGTTATTGATTATGCTCAAACCCTGTAACTGACTGAGATTCAAACCTGTCTCTGACTGAGGTTCAATCAATGTCAGAGACTGAGATTCAATCCCGCTCACTAACTGAGGTTCAATCTCTGTCACAAACTGAGGTTCAATCCTTGTCACTGACTGCGGCAAACTCCCTGTCACTGACTGAGGCTGAAACCCTGACACTGACTGAGATTCAATTCCTGTCACTGACTGAGATTCACTCCCTGTCACAGACTGAGATTCAATCCCTCTCACTGAATGAGATTCAATCCCTGTCACTGACTGAGATACAATATTTGTCACTGATTGAGGCTCAATCCCTGTCACTGACTGAGGCTCAATCCCTGTCACTGACTGCGATTCATTCTCTGTCACTGACTGAGGGTCAATCCCCGTCAATGACTGAGATTCAAACCCTGTCACTGACTGAATGTCAATCCCTGTCACTGTCTCAGGGTCATTTCCGATGACTGACTGAGGCTCAATCCCTGTCACTGACTGAGGTTCAATCCCTGTCACTGACAGAGGCTCAATCCCTGTCACAGACAAAGGTTCAATCCCTGTCACTGACTGAGGCTCAAACCCTGTCACTGACTGAGGCTCAATTCCTGTCACTGACTGAGATTCATTCTCTGTCACTGACTGAGGGTCAATCCCCGTCAGTGACTGAGATTCAATCCCTGTCACTGACTGAATGTCAATCCCTGTCACTGTCTCAGAGTCAATTCCGATGACTGACTGAGGTTCAATCCCTATCACTGACTGAGGATCAAACCCTGTCACTGATTGAGGTTCAATCCCTGTCACTGACTGAGGCACAATCCCTGTCACTGACAGAGGTTCAATCCCTGTCACTGACTGAGATACAATCCCTGTCACTGACTGAGATTCAATCCCTGCCATTGATTGAGATTCAATCCCTGTCACTGATTGAGATTCAATCCCTGTCACTGACTGAGGTTCAAACCCTGTCACAGACGGAGATTCAATCGCTGTCACTGACTGAGGCTCAATCCCTGTCACTGAGAGAGGCTCAATACCTCTCACTGCATGAGGTTCCATCCCTGCCACTGATTGAGATTCAATCCCTGCCACTGAGTCAGGTTGAATCCCTGTCACTGATCGAGATTCAATCCCTGTCACTGATTGAGATTCAATCCCTGTCACTGAGTCAGGTTCAATCCCTGTCACTGACTGAGATTCAATCCCTGTCACTAAATGAGATTCAATCCATGTTACTGATTGAGGGTCAATCCCTGTCACTGACTGAGATTCAATCCCTGTCACTGAAAGAGATTCAATTCCTTTCACTGACTGAGGGTCAATCCCTGTCACTGAATGAATCTCAATGCCTGTCACTGAATAAGATTCAATCCCTGTCAATAACTGTGATTCAATCCCAGTCACTGACTGAGATTCAATCCCTGTCACTGACTGAGGCTCAATCCCTGTCACTGACTGAGAATCAAACCCTGTCACTGACTGAGGCTCAATCCCTGTTATTGATTATGCTCAAACCCTGTAACTGACTGAGATTCAAACCTGTCTCTGACAGAGGTTCAATCAATGTCAGAAACTGAGATTCAATCCCGCTCACTAACTGAGGTTCAATCTCTGTCACAAACTGAGGTTCAATCCTTGTCACTGACTGCGGCAAACTCCCTGTCACTGACTGAGGCTGAAACCCTGACACTGACTGAGATTCAATTCCTGTCACTGACTGAGATTCACTCCCTGTCACAGACTGAGATTCAATCCCTCTCACTGAATGAGATTCAATCCCTGTCACTGACTGAGATACAATATTTGTCACTGATTGAGGCTCAATCCCTGTCACTGACTGAGGCTCAATCCCTGTCACTGACTGCGAATCATTCTCTGTCACTGACTGAGGGTCAATCCCCGTCAATGACTGAGATTCAAACCCTGTCACTGACTGAATGTCAATCCCTGTCACTGTCTCAGGGTCATTTCCGATGACTGACTGAGGCTCAATCCCTGTCACTGACTGAGGTTCAATCCCTGTCACTGACAGAGGCTCAATCCCAGTCACAGACAAAGGTTCAATCCCTGTCACTGACTGAGGCTCAAACCCTGTCACTGACTGAGATTCAATCCCTGTCACTGACTGAATGTCAATCCCTGTCACTGTCTCAGAGTCAATTCCGATGACTGACTGAGGTTCAATCCCTATCACTGACTGAGGATCAAACCCTCTCACTGACTGAGGTTCAATCCCTGTCACTGACTGAGGCACAATCCCTGTCACTGACAGAGGTTCAATCCCTGTCACTGACTGAGATACAATCCCTGTCACTGACTGAGATTCAATCCCTGCCACTGATTGAGATTCAATCCCTGTCACTGATTGAGATTCAATCCCTGTCACTGACTGAGGTTCAAACCCTGTCACAGACGGAGATTCAATCGCTGTCACTGACTGAGTCTCAATCCCTGTCACTGAGAGAGGCTCAATACCTCTCACTGCATGAGGTTCCATCCCTGCCACTGATTGAGATTCAATCCCTGTCACTGATTGAGATTCAATCCCTGTCACTGAGTCAGGTTGAATCCCTGTCACTGATCGAGATTCAATCCCTGTCACTGATTGAGATTCAATCCCTGTCACTGATTCAGGTTCAATCCCTGTCACTGACTGAGATTCAATCCCTGTCACTAAATGAGATTCAATCCATGTTACTGATTGATTCAATTCCTTTCACTGACTGAGGGTCAATCCCTGTCACTGAATGAATCTCAATGCCTGTCACTGAATGAGATTCAATCCCTGTCACTGGTTGAGGGTCAATCCCTGTCACTGACTGAGATTCAATCCCTGTCACTGACTGAGATTCAATTCCTTTCACTGACTGAGGGTCAATCCCTTTCACTGAATGAATCTCAATGCCTGTCACTGATTGAGATTCAATCCCTGTCTCTGACTGAGATTCAATCCCTGTCACTGACTGAGGTTCAATCCCTGTCACTGACTGAGGTTCAATCCCTGTCACTGACTGAGGCACAATCCCTGTCACTGACAGAGGTTTAATCCCTGTCACAGACTGACGTACAATCCCTGCCACTGATTGAGATTCAATCCCTGTCACTGACTGAGAATCAAACCCTGTCACTGACTGAGGCTCAATCCCCGTTATTGATTATGCTCAAACCCTGTAACTGACTGAGATTCAAACCTGTCTCTGACTGAGGTTCAATCAATGTCAGAGACTGAGATTCAATCCCGCTCACGAACTGAGGTTCAATCTCTGTCACAAACTGAGGTTCAATCCTTGTCACTGACTGCGGCAAACGCCCTGTCATTGACTGAGGCTGAACCCCTGACACTGACTGAGATTCAATTCCTGTCACTGACTGAGATTCACTCCCTGTCACAGACTGAGATTCAATCCCTCTCACTGAATGAGATTCAATCCCTGTCACTGACTGAGATACAATATTTGTCACTGATTGAGGCTCAATCCCTGTCACTGACTGAGGCTCAATCCCTGTCACTGACTGAGATTCATTCTCTGTCACTGACTGAGGGTCAATCCCCGTCAATGACTGAGATTCAATCCCTGTCACTGACTGAATGTCAATCCCTGTCACTGTCTCAGGGTCATTTCCGATGACTGACTGAGGCTCAATCCCTGTCACTGACTGAGGTTCAATCCCTGTCACAGACTGAGATTCAATCCCGCTCACTATCTGAGGTTCAATCTCTGTCACAAACTGAGGTTCAATCCTTGTCACTGACTGCGGCAAACTCCCTGTCACTGACTGAGGCTGAAACCCTGACACTGACTGAGATTCAATTCCTGTCACTGACTGAGATTCACTCTCTGTCACTGACTGAGAATCAAACCCTGTCACTGAGTGAGGATCAATCCCTTTTATTGATTATGCTCAAACCCTGTCACTGACTCAGATTCAAACCTGTCTCTGACTGAGGTACAATCCCTGTCACAGACTGAGATTCAATCCCGCTCACTAACTGAGGTTCAATCTCTGTCACAAACTGAGGTTCAATCCTTGTCACTGACTGCGGCAAACTCCCTGTCACTGACTGAGGCTGAAACCCTGACACTGACTGAGATTCAATTCCTGTCACTGATTGAGATTCAATCCCTGTCACTGACTGAGGTTCAAACCCTGTCACAGACGGAGATTCAATCGCTGTCACTGACTGAGTCTCAATCCCTGTCACTGAGAGAGGCTGAATACCTCTCACTGCATGAGGTTCCATCCCTGCCACTGATTGAGATTCAATCCCTGTCACTGATTGAGATTCAATCCCTGTCACTGAGTCAGGTTGAATCCCTGTCACTGACTGAGATTCAATCCCTGTCACTGAATGAGATTCAATCCATGTTACTGATTGTGTGTCAATCCCTGTCACTGACTGAGATTCAATACCTGTCCCTGACTGAGATTCAACTCCTTTCATTGACTGAGGGTCAATCCCTGTCACTGAATGAATCTCAATGCCTGTCACTGATTGAGATTCAATCCCTGTCTCTGACTGAGATTCAATCCCTGTCAATAACTGAGATTCAATCCCAGTCACTGACTGAGATTCAATCCCTGTCACTGACTGAGGCTCAATCCCTGTCACTGACTGATAATCAAACCCTGTCACTGACTGAGGCTCAATCCCCGTTATTGATTATGCTCAAACCCTGTAACTGACTGAGATTCAAACCTGTCTCTGACTGAGGTTCAATCAATGTCAGAGACTGAGATTCAATCCCGCTCACTAACTGAGGTTCAATCTCTGTCACAAACTGAGGTTCAATCCTTGTCACTGACTGCGGCAAACTCCCTGTCACTGACTGAGGCTGAACCTCTGACACTGACTGAGATTCAATTCCTGTCACTGACTGAGATTCACTCCCTGTCACAGACTGAGATTCAATCCCTCTCACTGAATGAGATTCAATCCCTGTCACTGACTGAGATACAATATTTGCCACTGATTGAGGCTCAATCCCTGTCACTGACTGTGGCTCAATCCCTGTCACTGACTGAGATTCATTCTCTGTCACTGACTGAGGGTCAATCCCCGTCAATGACTGAGATTCAAACCCTGTCACTGACTGAATGTCAATCCCAGTCACTGTCTCAGGGTCATTTCCGATGACTGACTGAGGCTCAATCCCTGTCACTGACTGAGGTTCAATCCCTGTCACTGACAGAAGCTCAATCCCTGTCACAGACAAAGGTTCAATCCCTGTCACTGACTGAGGCTCAAACCCTGTCACTGACTGAGGCTCAATTCCTGTTACTGACTGAGATTCATTCTCTGTCACTGACTGAGGGTCAATCCCCGTCAATGACTGAGATTCAAACCCTGTCACTGACTGAATGTCAATCCCTGTCACTGTCTCAGGGTCATTTCCGATGACTGACTGAGGCTCAATCCCTGTCACTGACTGAGGTTCAATCCCTGTCACTGACAGAGGCTCAATCCCTGTCACAGACAATGGTTCAATCCCTGTCACTGACTGAGGCTCAAACCCTGTCACTGACTGAGGCTCAATTCCTATCACTGACTGAGATTCATTCTCTGTCACTGACTGAGGGTCAATCCCCGTCAGTGACTGAGATTCAATCCCTGTCACTGACTGAATGTCAATCCCTGTCACTGTCTCAGAGTCAATTCCGATGACTGACTGAGGTTCAATCCCTGTCACTGACTGAGGTTCAATCCCTGTCACTGACTAAGGCACAATCCCTGTCACTGACAGAGGTTCAATCCCTGTCACTGACTGAGATACAATCCCTGTCACTGACTGAGATTCAATCCCTGCCACTGATTGAGATTCAATCCCTGTCACTGATTGAGATTCAATCCCTGTCACTGATTCAGGTTCAATCCCTGTCACTGACTGAGATTCAATCCCTGTCACTAAATGAGATTCAATCCATGTTACTGATTGATTCAATTCCTTTCACTGACTGAGGGTCAATCCCTGTCACTGAATGAATCTCAATGCCTGTCACTGAATGAGATTCAATCCCTGTCACTGACTGAGGTTCAATCCCTGTCACTGACTGAGGTTCAATCCCTGTCACTGACTGAGGCACAATCCCTGTCACTGACAGAGGTTTAATCCCTGTCACAGACTGACGTACAATCCCTGCCACTGATTGAGATTCAATCCCTGTCACTGACTGAGAATCAAACCCTGTCACTGACTGAGGCTCAATCCCCGTTATTGATTATGCTCAATCCCTGTAACTGACTGAGATTCAAACCTGTCTCTGACTGAGGTTCAATCAATGTCAGAGACTGAGATTCAATCCCGCTCACTAACTGAGGTTCAATCTCTGTCACAAACTGAGGTTCAATCCTTGTCACTGACTGCGGCAAACGCCCTGTCATTGACTGAGGCTGAACCCCTGACACTGACTGAGATTCAATTCCTGTCACTGACTGAGATTCACTCCCTGTCACAGACTGAGATTCAATCCCTCTCACTGAATGAGATTCAATCCCTGTCACTGACTGAGATACAATATTTGTCACTGATTGAGGCTCAATCCCTGTCACTGACTGAGGCTCAATCCCTGTCACTGACTGAGATTCATTCTCTGTCACTGACTGAGGGTCAATCCCCATCAATGACTGAGATTCAATCCCTGTCACTGACTGAATGTCAATCCCTGTCACTGTCTCAGGGTCATTTCCGATGACTGACTGAGGCTCAATCCCTGTCACTGACTGAGGTTCAATCCCTGTCACAGACTGAGATTCAATCCCGCTCACTAACTGAGGTTCAATCTCTGTCACAAACTGAGGTTCAATCCTTGTCACTGACTGCGGCAAACTCCCTGTCACTGACTGAGGCTGAAACCCTGACACTGACTGAGATTCAATTCCTGTCACTGACTGAGATTCACTCCCTGTCACTGACTGAGAATCAAACCCTGTCACTGACTGAGGATCAATCCCTTTTATTGATTATGCTCAAACCCTGTCACTGACTCAGATTCAAACCTGTCTCTGACTGAGGTACAATCCCTGTCACAGACTGAGATTCAATCCCGCTCACTAACTGAGGTTCAATCTCTGTCACAAACTGAGGTTCAATCCTTGTCACTGACTGCGGCAAACTCCCTGTCACTGACTGAGGCTGAAACCCTGACACTGACTGAGATTCAATTCCTGTCACTGATTGAGATTCAATCCCTGTCACTGACTGAGGTTCAAACCCTGTCACAGACGGAGATTCAATCGCTGTCACTGACTGAGTCTCAATCCATGTCACTGAGAGAGGCTCAATACCTCTCAGTGCATGAGGTTCCATCCCTGCCACTGATTGAGATTCAATCCCTGTCACTGATTGAGATTCAATCCCTGTCACTGAGTCAGGTTGAATCCCTGTCACTGACTGAGATTCAATCCCTGTCACTGAATGAGATTCAATCCATGTTACTGATTGTGTGTCAATCCCTGTCACTGACTGAGATTCAATACCTGTCCCTGACTGAGATTCAACTCCTTTCATTGACTGAGGGTCAATCCCTGTCACTGAATGAATCTCAATGCCTGTCACTGATTGAGATTCAATCCCTGTCTCTGACTGAGATTCAATCCCTGTCAATAACTGAGATTCAATCCCAGTCACTGACTGAGATTCAATCCCTGTCACTGACTGAGGCTCAATCCCTGTCACTGACTGATAATCAAACCCTGTCACTGACTGAGGCTCAATCCCCGTTATTGATTATGCTCAAACCCTGTAACTGACTGAGATTCAAACCTGTCTCTGACTGAGGTTCAATCAATGTCAGAGACTGAGATTCAATCCCGCTCACTAACTGAGGTTCAATCTCTGTCACAAACTGAGGTTCAATCCTTGTCACTGACTGCGGCAAACTCCCTGTCACTGACTGAGGCTGAAACCCTGACACTGACTGAGATTCAATTCCTGTCACTGACTGAGATTCACTCCCTGTCACAGACTGAGATTCAATCCCTCTCACTGAATGAGATTCAATCCCTGTCACTGACTGAGATACAATATTTGTCACTGATTGAGGCTCAATCCCTGTCACTGACTGAGGCTCAATCCCTGTCACTGACTGCGATTCATTCTCTGTCACTGACTGAGGGTCAATCCCCGTCAATGACTGAGATTCAAACCCTGTCACTGACTGAATGTCAATCCCTGTCACTGTCTCAGGGTCATTTCCGATGACTGACTGAGGCTCAATCCCTGTCACTGACTGAGGTTCAATCCCTGTCACTGACAGAGGCTCAATCCCTGTCACAGACAAAGGTTCAATCCCTGTCACTGACTGAGGCTCAAACCCTGTCACTGACTGAGGCTCAATTCCTGTCACTGACTGAGATTCATTCTCTGTCACTGACTGAGGGTCAATCCCCGTCAGTGACTGAGATTCAATCCCTGTCACTGACTGAATGTCAATCCCTGTCACTGTCTCAGAGTCAATTCCGATGACTGACTGAGGTTCAATCCCTATCACTGACTGAGGATCAAACCCTGTCACTGATTGAGGTTCAATCCCTGTCACTGACTGAGGCACAATCCCTGTCACTGACAGAGGTTCAATCCCTGTCACTGACTGAGATACAATCCCTGTCACTGACTGAGATTCAATCCCTGCCATTGATTGAGATTCAATCCCTGTCACTGATTGAGATTCAATCCCTGTCACTGACTGAGGTTCAAACCCTGTCACAGACGGAGATTCAATCGCTGTCACTGACTGAGGCTCAATCCCTGTCACTGAGAGAGGCTCAATACCTCTCACTGCATGAGGTTCCATCCCTGCCACTGATTGAGATTCAATCCCTGCCACTGAGTCAGGTTGAATCCCTGTCACTGATCGAGATTCAATCCCTGTCACTGATTGAGATTTAATCCCTGTCACTGAGTCAGGTTCAATCCCTGTCACTGACTGAGATTCAATCCCTGTCACTAAATGAGATTCAATCCATGTTACTGATTGAGGGTCAATCCCTGTCACTGACTGAGATTCAATCCCTGTCACTGACTGAGATTCACTCCCTGTCACAGACTGAGATTCAATCCCTCTCACTGAATGAGATTCAATCCCTGTCACTGACTGAGGCTGAACCCCTGACACTGACTGAGATTCAATCCGTGTCACTGACTGAGATTCACTCCCTGTCACAGACTGAGATTCAATCCCTCTCACTGAATGAGATTCAATCCCTGTCACTGACTGAGATACAATATTTGTCACTGATTGAGGCTCAATCCCTGTCACTGACTGAGGCTCAATCCCTGTCACTGACTGAGATTCATTCTCTGTCACTGACTGAGGGTCAATCCCCGTCAATGACTGAGATTCAATCCCTGTCACTGACTGAATGTCAATCCCTGTCACTGTCTCAGGGTCATTTCCGATGACAGACTGAGGCTCAATCCCTGTCACTGACTGAGGTTCAATCCCTGTCACAGACTGAGATTCAATCCCGCTCACTAACTGAGGTTCAATCTCTGTCACAAACTGAGGTTCAATCCTTGTCACTGACTGCGGCAAACTCCCTGTCACTGACTGAGGCTGAAACCCTGACACTGACTGAGATTCAATTCCTGTCACTGACTGAGATTCACTCCCTGTCACTGACTGAGAATCAAACCCTGTCACTGACTGAGGATCAATCCCTTTTATTGATTATGCTCAAACCCTGTCACTGACTCAGATTCAAACCTGTCTCTGACTGAGGTACAATCCCTGTCACAGACTGAGATTCAATCCCGCTCACTAACTGAGGTTCAATCTCTGTCACAAACTGAAGTTCAATCCTTGTCACTGACTGCGGCAAACTCCCTGTCACTGACTGAGGCTGAAACACTGACACTGACTGAGATTCAATTCCTGTCACTGATTGAGATTCAATCCCTGTCACTGACTGAGGTTCAAACCCTGTCACAGACGGAGATTCAATCGCTGTCACTGACTGAGGCTCAATCCCTGTCACTGAGAGAGGCTCAATACCTCTCACTGCATGAGGTTCCATCCCTGCCACTGATTGAGATTCAATCCCTGTCACTGATTGAGATTCAATCCCTGTCACTGAGTCAGGTTGAATCCCTGTCACTGACTGAGATTCAATCCCTGTCACTGAATGAGATTCAATCCATGTTACTGATTGTGTGTCAATCCCTGTCACTGACTGAGATTCAATCCCTGTCCCTGACTGAGATTCAATTCCTTTCATTGACTGAGTGTCAATCCCTATCACTGAATGAATCTCAATGCCTGTCACTGATTGAGATTCAATCCCTGTCTCTGACTGAGATTCAATCCCTGTCAATAACTGAGATTCAATCCCAGTCACTGACTGAGATTCAATCCCTGTCACTGACTGAGGCTCAATCCCTGTCACTGACTGAGAATCAAACCCTGTCACTGACTGAGGCTCAATCCCCGTTATTGATTATGCTCAAACCCTGTAACTGACTGAGATTAAAACCTGTCTCTGACTGAGGTTCAATCAATGTCAGAGACTGAGATTCAATCCCGCTCACTAACTGAGGTTCAATCTCTGTCACAAACTGAGGTTCAATCCTTGTCACTGACTGCGGCAAACTCCCTGTCACTGACTGAGGCTGAAACCCTGACACTGACTGAGATTCAATTCCTGTCACTGACTGAGATTCACTCCCTGTCAGAGACTGAGATTCAATCCCTCTCACTGAATGAGATTCAATCCCTGTCACTGACTGAGATACAATATTTGTCACTGATTGAGGCTCAATCCCTGTCACTGACTGAGGCTCAATCCCTGTCACTGACTGAGATTCATTCTCTGTCACTGACTGAGGGTCAATCCCCGTCAATGACTGAGATTCAAACCCTGTCACTGACTGAATGTCAATCCCTGTCACTGTCTCAGGGTCATTTCCGATGACTGACTGAGGCTCAATTCCTGTCACTGAATGATGTTCAATCCCTGTCACTGACAGAGGCTCAATCCCTGTCGCAGACAAAGGTTCAATCCCTGTCACTGACTGAGGCTCAAACCCTGTCACTGACTGAGGCTCAATTCCTGTCACTGACTGAGATTCATTCTCTGTCACTGACTGAGGGTCAATCCCCGTCAGTGACTGAGATTCAATCCCTGTCACTGACTGAATGTCAATCCCTGTCACTGTCTCAGAGTCAATTCCGATGACTGACTGAGGTTCAATCCCTATCACTGACTGAGGATCAAACCGTGTCACTGACTGAGGTTCAATCCCTGTCACTGACTGAGATACAATCCCTGTCACTGACAGAGATTCAATCCCTGCCACTTATTGAGATTCAATCCCTGTCACTGATTGAGATTCAATCCCTGTCACTGACTGAGTTTCAAACCCTGTCACAGACGGAGATTCAATCGCTATCACTGACTGAGGCTCAATCCCTGTCACTGAGAGAGGCTCAATAGCTCTCACTGCATGAGGTTCCATCCCTGCCACTGATTGAGATTCAATCCCTGTCACTGATTGAGATTCAATCCCTGTCACTGATCGAGATTCAATCCCTGTCACTGATTGAGATTCAATCCCTGTCACTGAGTCAGGTTCAATCCCTGTCACTGACTGAGATTCAATCCCTGTCACTAAATGAGATTCAATCCATGTTACTGATTGAGGGTCAATCCCTGTCACTGACTGAGATTCAATCCCTGTCACTGACAGAGATTCAATTCCTTTCACTGACTGAGGGTCAATCCCTGTCACTGAATGAATCTCAATGCCTGTCACTGAATGAGATTCAATCCCTGTCAATAACTGAGATTCAATCCCAGTCACTGACTGAGATTCAATCCCTGTCACTGACTGAGGCTCAATCCCTGTCACTGACTGAGAATCAAACCCTGTCACTGACTGAGGCTCAATCCCCATTATTGATTATGCTCAAACCCTGTAACTGACTGAGATTCAAACCTGTCTCTGACTGAGGTTCAATCAATGTCAGAAACTGAGATTCAATCCCGCTCACTAACTGAGGTTCAATATCTGTCACAAACTGAGGTTCAATCCTTGTCACTGACTGTGGCAAACTCTCTGTCACTGACTGAGGCTGAAACCCTGACACTGACTGAGATTCAATTCCTGTCACTGACTGAGATTCACTCCCTGTCACAGACTGAGATTCAATCCCTCTCACTGAATGAGATTCAATCCCTGTCACTGACTGAGATACAATATTTGTCACTAATTGAGGCTCAATCCCTGTCACTGACTGAGGCTCAATCCCTGTCACTGACTGCGAATCATTCTCTGTCACTGACTGAGGATCAATCCCCGTCAATGACTGAGATTCAAACCCTGTCACTGACTGAATGTCAATCCCTGTCACTGTCTCAGGGTCATTTCCGATGACTGACTGAGGCTCAATCCCTGTCACTGACTGAGGTTCAATCCCTGTCACTGACAGAGGCTCAATCCCTGTCACAGACAAAGGTTCAATCCCTGTCACTGACTGAGGCTCAAACCCTGTCACTGACTGAGGCTCAATTCCTGTCACTGACTGAGATTCATTCTCTGTCACTGACTGAGGGTCAATCCCCGTCAGTGACTGAGATTCAATCCCTGTCACTGACTGAATGTCAATCCCTGTCACTGTCTCAGAGTCAATTCCGATGACTGACTGAGGTTCAATCCCTATCACTGACTGAGGATCAAACCCTGTCACTGACTGAGGTTCAATCCCTGTCACTGACTGAGGCACAATCCCTGTCACTGACAGAGGTTCAATCCCTGTCACTGACTGAGATACAATCCCTGTCACTGACTGAGATTCAATCCCTGCCACTGATTGAGATTCAATCCCTGTCACTGATTGAGATTCAATCCCTGTCACTGACTGAGGTTCAAACCCTGTCACAGACGGAGATTCAATCGCTGTCACTGACTGAGTCTCAATCCCTGTCACTGAGAGAGGCTCAATACCTCTCACTGCATGAGGTTCCATCCCTGCCACTGATTGAGATTCAATCCCTGTCACTGATTGAGATTCAATCCCTGTCACTGAGTCAGGTTGAATCCCTGTCACTGATCGAGATTCAATCCCTGTCACTGATTGAGATTCAATCCCTGTCACTGAGTCAGGTTCAATCCCTGTCACTGACTGAGATTCAATCCCTGTCACAGAATGAGATTCAATCCATGTTACTGATTGAGGGTCAATCCCTGTCACTGACTGAGATTCAATCCCTGTCACTGACAGAGATTCAATTCCTTTCACTGACTGAGGGTCAATCCCTGTCACTGAATGAATCTCAATGCCTGTCACTGAATGAGATTCAATCCCTGTCACTGACTGAAATTCAATTCCTTTCACTGACTGAGGGTCAATCCCTTTCACTGAATGAATCTCAATGCCTGTCACTGATTGAGATTCAATCCCTGTCTCTGACTGAGATTCAATCCCTGTCACTGACTGAGGTTCAATCCCTGTCACTGACTGAGGTTCAATCCCTGTCACTGACCGAGGCACAATCCCTGTCACTGACAGAGGTTCAATCCCTGTCACTGACTGACGTACAATCCCTGCCACTGAATGAATCTCAATGCCTGTCACTGAATGAGATTCAATCCCTGTCACTGGTTGAGGGTCAATCCCTGTCACTGACTGAGATTCAATCCCTGCCACTGACTGAGATTCAATTCGTTTCACTGACTGAGGGTCAATCCCTTTCACTGAATGAATCTCAATGCCTGTCACTGATTGAGATTCAATCCCTGTCTCTGACTGAGATTCAATCCCTGTCACTGACTGAGGTTCAATCCCTGTCACTGACTGAGGTTCAATCCCTGTCACTGACTGAGGCACAATCCCTGTCACTGACAGAGGTTCAATCCCTGTCACTGACTGACGTACAATCCCTGCCACTGATTGAGATTCAATCCCTGTCACTGATTGAGATTCAATCCCTGTCACTGACTGAGGTTCAAACCCTGTCACAGACGGAGATTCAATCGCTGTCACTGACTGAGGCTCAATCCCTGTCACTGAGAGAGGCTCAATACCTCTCACTGCATGAGGTTCCATCCCTGCCACTGATTGAGATTCAATCCCTGTCACTGATTGAGATTCAATCCCTGTCACTGAGTCAGGTTGAATCCCTGCCACTGACTGAGATTCAATCCCTGTCACTGAATGAGATTCAATCCATGTTACTGATTGTGTGTCAATCCCTGTCACTGACTGAGATTCAATCCCTGTCCCTGACTGAGATTCAATTCCTTTCATTGACTGAGGGTCAATCCCTATCACTGAATGAATCTCAATGCCTGTCACTGATTGAGATTCAATCCCTGTCTCTGACTGAGATTCAATCCCTGTCAATAACTGAGATTCAATCCCAGTCACTGACTGAGATTCAATCCCTGTCACTGACTGAGGCTCAATCCCTGTCACTGACTGAGAATCAAACCCTGTTACTGACTGAGGCTCAATCCCTGTTATTGATTATGCTCAAACCCTGTAACTGACTGAGATTCAAACCTGTCTCTGACTGAGGTTCAATCCCTGTCACAGACTGAGATTCAATCCCGCTCACTAACTGAGGTTCAATCTCTGTCACAAACTGAGGTTCAATCCTTGTCACTGACTGCGGCAAACTCCCTGTCATTGACTGAGGCTGAAACCCTGACACTGACTGAGATTCAATTCCTGTCACTGACTGAGATTCACTCCCTGTCACAGACTGAGATTCAATCCCTCTCACTGAATGAGATTCAATCCCTGTCACTGACTGAGATACAATATTTGTCACTGATTGAGGCTCAATCCCTGTCACTGACTGAGGCTCAATCCCTGTCACTGACTGAGATTCATTCTCTGTCACTGACTGAGGGTCAATCCCCGTCAATGACTGAGATTCAATCCCTGTCACTGACTGAATGTCAATCCCTGTCACTGTCTCAGGGTCATTTCCGATGACTGACTGAGGCTCAATCCCTGTCACTGACTGAGGTTCAATCCCTGTCACAGACTGAGATTCATTCTCTGTCACTGACTGAGGGTCAATCCCCGTCAATGACTGAGATTCAATCCCTGTCACTGACTGAATGTCAATCCCTGTCACTGTCTCAGGGTCATTTCCGATGACTGACTGAGGCTCAATCCCTGTCACTGACTGAGGTTCAATCCCTGTCACAGACTGAGATTCAATCCCGCTCACTAACTGAGGTTCAATCTCTGTCACAAACTGAGGTTCAATCCTTGTCACTGACTGCGGCAAACTCCCTGTCACTGACTGAGGCTGAAACCCTGACACTGACTGAGATTCAATTCCTGTCACTGACTGAGATTCACTCCCTGTCACTGACTGAGAATCAAACCCTGTCACTGACTGAGGATCAATCCCTTTTATTGATTATGCTCAAACCCTGTCACTGACTGAGATTCAAACCTGTCTCTGACTGAGGTACAATCCCTGTCACAGACTGAGATTCAATCCCGCTGACTAACTGAGGTTCAATCTCTGTCACAAACTGAAGTTCAATCCTTGTCACTGACTGCGGCAAACTCCCTGTCACTGACTGAGGCTGAAACCCTGACACTGACTGAGATTCAATTCCTGTCACTGACTGAGATTCACTCCCTGTCACTGACTGAGAATCAAACCCTGTCACTGACTGAGGATCAATCCCTTTTATTGATTATGCTCAAACCCTGTCACTGACTGAGATTCAAACCTGTCTCTGACTGAGGTACAATCCCTGTCACAGACTGAGATTCAATCCCGCTGACTAACTGAGGTTCAATCTCTGTCACAAACTGAAGTTCAATCCTTGTCACTGACTGCGGCAAACTCCCTGTCACTGACTGAGGCTGAAACCCTGACACTGACTGAGATTCAATCCCTGTCACTGACTGAGGTTCAAACCCTGTCACAGACGGAGATTCAATCGCTGTCACTGACTGAGTCTCAATCCCTGTCACTGAGAGAGGCTCAATACCTCTCAGTGCATGAGGTTCCATCCCTGCCACTGATTGAGATTCAATCCCTGTCACTGATTGAGATTCAATCCCTGTCACTGAGTCAGGTTGAATCCCTGTCACTGACTGAGATTCAATCCCTGTCACTGAATGAGATTCAATGCATGTTACTGATTGTGTGTCAATCCCTGTCACTGACTGAAATTCAATACCTGTCCCTGACTGAGATTCAACTCCTTCATTGACTGAGGGTCAATCCCTGTCACTGAATGAATCTCAATGCCTGTCACTGATTGAGTTTCAATCCCTGTCTCTGACTGAGATTCAATCCCTGTCAATAACTGAGATTCAATCCCAGTCACTGACTGAGATTCAATCCCTGTCACTGACTGAGGCTCAATCCCTGTCACTGACTGAGAATCAAACCCTGTCACTGACTGAGGCTCAATCCCCGTTATTGATTATGCTCAAACCCTGTAACTGACTGAGATTCAAACCTGTCTCTGACTGAGGTTCAATCAATGTCAGAGACTGAGATTCAATCCCGCTCACTAACTGAGGTTCAATCTCTGTCACAAACTGAGGTTCAATCCTTGTCACTGACTGCGGCAAACTCCCTGTCACTGACTGAGGCTGAAACCCTGACACTGACTGAGATTCAATTCCTGTCACTGACTGAGATTCACTCCCTGTCAGAGACTGAGATTCAATCCCTCTCACTGAATGAGATTCAATCCCTGTCACTGACTGAGATACAATATTTGTCACCGATTGAGGCTCAATCCCTGTCACTGACTGAGGCTCAATCCCTGTCACTGACTGCGAATCATTCTCTGTCACTGACTGAGGGTCAATCCCCGTCAATGACTGAGATTCAAACCCTCTCACTGACTGAATGTCAATCCCTGTCACAGTCTCAGGGTCATTTCCGATGACTGACTGAGGCTCAATTCCTGTCACTGACTGAGGTTCAATCCCTGTCACTGACAGAGGCTCAATCCCTGTCGCAGACAAAGGTTCAATCCCTGTCACTGACTGAGGCTCAAACCCTGTCACTGACTGAGGCTCAATTCCTGTCACTGACTGAGATTCATTCTCTGTCACTGACTGAGGGTCAATCCCCTTCAGTGACTGAGATTCAATCCCTGTCACTGACTGAATGTCAATCCCTGTCACTGTCTCAGAGTCAATTCCGATGACTGACTGAGGTTCAATCCCTATCACTGACTGAGGATCAAACCGTGTCACTGACTGAGGTTCAATCCGTGTCACTGACTGAGATACAATCCCTGTCACTGACAGAGATTCAATCCCTGCCACTTATTGAGATTCAATCCCTGTCACTGATTGAGATTCAATCCCTGTCACTGACTGAGGTTCAAACCCTGTCACAGACGGAGATTCAATCGCTGTCACTGACTGAGGCTCAATCCCTGTCACTGAGAGAGGCTCAATAGCTCTCACTGCATGAGGTTCCATCCCTGCCACTGATTGAGATTCAATCCCTGTCACTGATTGAGATTCAATCCCTGTCACTGATCGAGATTCAATCCCTGTCACTGATTGAGATTCAATCCCTGTCACTGAGTCAGGTTGAATCCCTGCCACTGACTGAGATTCAATCCCTGTCACTGAATGAGATTCAATCCATGTTACTGATTGTGTGTCAATCCCTGTCACTGACTGAGATTCAATCCCTGTCCCTGACTGAGATTCAATTCCTTTCATTGACTGAGGGTCAATCCCTATCACTGAATGAATCTCACTGATTGAGATTCAATCCCTGTCTCTGACTGAGATTCAATCCCTGTCAATAACTGAGATTCAATCCCAGTCACTGACTGAGATTCAATCCCTGTCACTGACTGAGGCTCAATCCCTGTCACTGACTGAGAATCAAACCCTGTTACTGACTGAGGCTCAATCCCTGTTATTGATTATGCTCAAACCCTGTAACTGACTGAGATTCAAACCTGTCTCTGACTGAGGTTCAATCCCTGTCACAGACTGAGATTCAATCCCGCTCACTAACTGAGGTTCAATCTCTGTCACAAACTGAGGTTCAATCCTTGTCACTGACTGCGGCAAACTCCCTGTCATTGACTGAGGCTGAAACCCTGACACTGACTGAGATTCAATTCCTGTCACTGACTGAGATTCACTCCCTGTCACAGACTGAGATTCAATCCCTCTCACTGAATGAGATTCAATCCCTGTCACTGACTGAGATACAATATTTGTCACTGATTGAGGCTCAATCCCTGTCACTGACTGAGGCTCAATCCCTGTCACTGACTGAGATTCATTCTCTGTCACTGACTGAGGGTCAATCCCCGTCAATGACTGAGATTCAATCCCTGTCACTGACTGAATGTCAATCCCTGTCACTGTCTCAGGGTCATTTCCGATGACTGACTGAGGCTCAATCCCTGTCACTGACTGAGGTTCAATCCCTGTCACAGACTGAGATTCATTCTCTGTCACTGACTGAGGGTCAATCCCCGTCAATGACTGAGATTCAATCCCTGTCACTGACTGAATGTCAATCCCTGTCACTGTCTCAGGGTCATTTCCGATGACTGACTGAGGCTCAATCCCTGTCACTGACTGAGGTTCAATCCCTGTCACAGACTGAGATTCAATCCCGCTCACTAACTGAGGTTCAATCTCTGTCACAAACTGAGGTTCAATCCTTGTCACTGACTGCGGCAAACTCCCTGTCACTGACTGAGGCTGAAACCCTGACACTGACTGAGATTCAATTCCTGTCACTGACTGAGATTCACTCCCTGTCACTGACTGAGAATCAAACCCTGTCACTGACTGAGGATCAATCCCTTTTATTGATTATGCTCAAACCCTGTCACTGACTGAGATTCAAACCTGTCTCTGACTGAGGTACAATCCCTGTCACAGACTGAGATTCAATCCCGCTGACTAACTGAGGTTCAATCTCTGTCACAAACTGAAGTTCAATCCTTGTCACTGACTGCGGCAAACTCCCTGTCACTGACTGAGGCTGAAACCCTGACACTGACTGAGATTCAATTCCTGTCACTGACTGAGATTCACTCCCTGTCACTGACTGAGAATCAAACCCTGTCACTGACTGAGGATCAATCCCTTTTATTGATTATGCTCAAACCCTGTCACTGACTGAGATTCAAACCTGTCTCTGACTGAGGTACAATCCCTGTCACAGACTGAGATTCAATCCCGCTGACTAACTGAGGTTCAATCTCTGTCACAAACTGAAGTTCAATCCTTGTCACTGACTGCGGCAAACTCCCTGTCACTGACTGAGGCTGAAACCCTGACACTGACTGAGATTCAATCCCTGTCACTGACTGAGGTTCAAACCCTGTCACAGACGGAGATTCAATCGCTGTCACTGACTGAGTCTCAATCCCTGTCACTGAGAGAGGCTCAATACCTCTCAGTGCATGAGGTTCCATCCCTGCCACTGATTGAGATTCAATCCCTGTCACTGATTGAGATTCAATCCCTGTCACTGAGTCAGGTTGAATCCCTGTCACTGACTGAGATTCAATCCCTGTCAC
The DNA here is from genome assembly GCF_037043375.1 of Chiloscyllium plagiosum. NCBI lineage: Eukaryota > Metazoa > Chordata > Chondrichthyes > Orectolobiformes > Hemiscylliidae > Chiloscyllium > Chiloscyllium plagiosum. The sequence continues at coordinate 44,694,870 of NW_028270177.1, forward strand.
TGAATGAGATTCAATGCATGTTACTGATTGTGTGTCAATCCCTGTCACTGACTGAAATTCAATACCTGTCCCTGACTGAGATTCAACTCCTTCATTGACTGAGGGTCAATCCCTGTCACTGAATGAATCTCAATGCCTGTCACTGATTGAGTTTCAATCCCTGTCTCTGACTGAGATTCAATCCCTGTCAATAACTGAGATTCAATCCCAGTCACTGACTGAGATTCAATCCCTGTCACTGACTGAGGCTCAATCCCTGTCACTGACTGAGAATCAAACCCTGTCACTGACTGAGGCTCAATCCCCGTTATTGATTATGCTCAAACCCTGTAACTGACTGAGATTCAAACCTGTCTCTGACTGAGGTTCAATCAATGTCAGAGACTGAGATTCAATCCCGCTCACTAACTGAGGTTCAATCTCTGTCACAAACTGAGGTTCAATCCTTGTCACTGACTGCGGCAAACTCCCTGTCACTGACTGAGGCTGAAACCCTGACACTGACTGAGATTCAATTCCTGTCACTGACTGAGATTCACTCCCTGTCAGAGACTGAGATTCAATCCCTCTCACTGAATGAGATTCAATCCCTGTCACTGACTGAGATACAATATTTGTCACCGATTGAGGCTCAATCCCTGTCACTGACTGAGGCTCAATCCCTGTCACTGACTGAGATTCATTCTCTGTCACTGACTGAGGGTCAATCCCCGTCAATGACTGAGATTCAAACCCTCTCACTGACTGAATGTCAATCCCTGTCACAGTCTCAGGGTCATTTCCGATGACTGACTGAGGCTCAATTCCTGTCACTGACTGAGGTTCAATCCCTGTCACTGACAGAGGCTCAATCCCTGTCGCAGACAAAGGTTCAATCCCTGTCACTGACTGAGGCTCAAACCCTGTCACTGACTGAGGCTCAATTCCTGTCACTGACTGAGATTCATTCTCTGTCACTGACTGAGGGTCAATCCCCTTCAGTGACTGAGATTCAATCCCTGTCACTGACTGAATGTCAATCCCTGTCACTGTCTCAGAGTCAATTCCGATGACTGACTGAGGTTCAATCCCTATCACTGACTGAGGATCAAACCGTGTCACTGACTGAGGTTCAATCCGTGTCACTGACTGAGATACAATCCCTGTCACTGACAGAGATTCAATCCCTGCCACTTATTGAGATTCAATCCCTGTCACTGATTGAGATTCAATCCCTGTCACTGACTGAGGTTCAAACCCTGTCACAGACGGAGATTCAATCGCTGTCACTGACTGAGGCTCAATCCCTGTCACTGAGAGAGGCTCAATAGCTCTCACTGCATGAGGTTCCATCCCTGCCACTGATTGAGATTCAATCCCTGTCACTGATTGAGATTCAATCCCTGTCACTGATCGAGATTCAATCCCTGTCACTGATTGAGATTCAATCCCTGTCACTGAGTCAGGTTGAATCCCTGCCACTGACTGAGATTCAATCCCTGTCACTGAATGAGATTCAATCCATGTTACTGATTGTGTGTCAATCCCTGTCACTGACTGAGATTCAATCCCTGTCCCTGACTGAGATTCAATTCCTTTCATTGACTGAGGGTCAATCCCTATCACTGAATGAATCTCAATGCCTGTCACTGATTGAGATTCAATCCCTGTCTCTGACTGAGATTCAATCCCTGTCAATAACTGAGATTCAATCCCAGTCACTGACTGAGATTCAATCCCTGTCACTGACTGAGGCTCAATCCCTGTCACTGACTGAGAATCAAACCCTGTTACTGACTGAGGCTCAATCCCTGTTATTGATTATGCTCAAACCCTGTAACTGACTGAGATTCAAACCTGTCTCTGACTGAGGTTCAATCCCTGTCACAGACTGAGATTCAATCCCGCTCACTAACTGAGGTTCAATCTCTGTCACAAACTGAGGTTCAATCCTTGTCACTGACTGCGGCAAACTCCCTGTCATTGACTGAGGCTGAAACCCTGACACTGACTGAGATTCAATTCCTGTCACTGACTGAGATTCACTCCCTGTCACAGACTGAGATTCAATCCCTCTCACTGAATGAGATTCAATCCCTGTCACTGACTGAGATACAATATTTGTCACTGATTGAGGCTCAATCCCTGTCACTGACTGAGGCTCAATCCCTGTCACTGACTGAGATTCATTCTCTGTCACTGACTGAGGGTCAATCCCCGTCAATGACTGAGATTCAATCCCTGTCACTGACTGAATGTCAATCCCTGTCACTGTCTCAGGGTCATTTCCGATGACTGACTGAGGCTCAATCCCTGTCACTGACTGAGGTTCAATCCCTGTCACAGACTGAGATTCATTCTCTGTCACTGACTGAGGGTCAATCCCCGTCAATGACTGAGATTCAATCCCTGTCACTGACTGAATGTCAATCCCTGTCACTGTCTCAGGGTCATTTCCGATGACTGACTGAGGCTCAATCCCTGTCACTGACTGAGGTTCAATCCCTGTCACAGACTGAGATTCAATCCCGCTCACTAACTGAGGTTCAATCTCTGTCACAAACTGAGGTTCAATTCTTGTCACTGACTGCGGCAAACTCCCTGTCACTGACTGAGGCTGAAACCCTGACACTGACTGAGATTCAATTCCTGTCACTGACTGAGATTCACTCCCTGTCACTGACTGAGAATCAAACCCTGTCACTGACTGAGGATCAATCCCTTTTATTGATTATGCTCAAACCCTGTCACTGACTGAGATTCAAACCTGTCTCTGACTGAGGTACAATCCCTGTCACAGACTGAGATTCAATCCCGCTGACTAACTGAGGTTCAATCTCTGTCACAAACTGAAGTTCAATCCTTGTCACTGACTGCGGCAAACTCCCTGTCACTGACTGAGGCTGAAACCCTGACACTGACTGAGATTCAATTCCTGTCACTGACTGAGATTCACTCCCTGTCACTGACTGAGAATCAAACCCTGTCACTGACTGAGGATCAATCCCTTTTATTGATTATGCTCAAACCCTGTCACTGACTGAGATTCAAACCTGTCTCTGACTGAGGTACAATCCCTGTCACAGACTGAGATTCAATCCCGCTGACTAACTGAGGTTCAATCTCTGTCACAAACTGAAGTTCAATCCTTGTCACTGACTGCGGCAAACTCCCTGTCACTGACTGAGGCTGAAACCCTGACACTGACTGAGATTCAATCCCTGTCACTGACTGAGGTTCAAACCCTGTCACAGACGGAGATTCAATCGCTGTCACTGACTGAGTCTCAATCCCTGTCACTGAGAGAGGCTCAATACCTCTCAGTGCATGAGGTTCCATCCCTGCCACTGATTGAGATTCAATCCCTGTCACTGATTGAGATTCAATCCCTGTCACTGAGTCAGGTTGAATCCCTGTCACTGACTGAGATTCAATCCCTGTCACTGAATGAGATTCAATGCATGTTACTGATTGTGTGTCAATCCCTGTCACTGACTGAAATTCAATACCTGTCCCTGACTGAGATTCAACTCCTTCATTGACTGAGGGTCAATCCCTGTCACTGAATGAATCTCAATGCCTGTCACTGATTGAGTTTCAATCCCTGTCTCTGACTGAGATTCAATCCCTGTCAATAACTGAGATTCAATCCCAGTCACTGACTGAGATTCAATCCCTGTCACTGACTGAGGCTCAATCCCTGTCACTGACTGAGAATCAAACCCTGTCACTGACTGAGGCTCAATCCCCGTTATTGATTATGCTCAAACCCTGTAACTGACTGAGATTCAAACCTGTCTCTGACTGAGGTTCAATCAATGTCAGAGACTGAGATTCAATCCCGCTCACTAACTGAGGTTCAATCTCTGTCACAAACTGAGGTTCAATCCTTGTCACTGACTGCGGCAAACTCCCTGTCACTGACTGAGGCTGAAACCCTGACACTGACTGAGATTCAATTCCTGTCACTGACTGAGATTCACTCCCTGTCAGAGACTGAGATTCAATCCCTCTCACTGAATGAGATTCAATCCCTGTCACTGACTGAGATACAATATTTGTCACCGATTGAGGCTCAATCCCTGTCACTGACTGAGGCTCAATCCCTGTCACTGACTGAGATTCATTCTCTGTCACTGACTGAGGGTCAATCCCCGTCAATGACTGAGATTCAAACCCTGTCACTGACTGAATGTCAATCCCTGTCACAGTCTCAGGGTCATTTCCGATGACTGACTGAGGCTCAATTCCTGTCACTGACTGAGGTTCAATCCCTGTCACTGACAGAGGCTCAATCCCTGTCGCAGACAAAGGTTCAATCCCTGTCACTGACTGATGCTCAAACCCTGTCACTGACTGAGGCTCAATTCCTGTCACTGACTGAGATTCATTCTCTGTCACTGACTGAGGGTCAATCCCCGTCAGTGACTGAGATTCAATCCCTGTCACTGACTGAATGTCAATCCCTGTCACTGTCTCAGAGTCAATTCCGATGACTGACTGAGGTTCAATCCCTATCACTGACTCAGGATCAAACCGTGTCACTGACTGAGGTTCAATCCGTGTCACTGACTGAGATACAATCCCTGTCACTGACAGAGATTCAATCCCTGCCACTTATTGAGATTCAATCCCTGTCACTGATTGAGATTCAATCCCTGTCACTGACTGAGGTTCAAACCCTGTCACAGACGGAGATTCAATCGCTGTCACTGACTGAGGCTCAATCCCTGTCACTGAGAGAGGCTCAATAGCTCTCACTGCATGAGGTTCCATCCCTGCCACTGATTGAGATTCAATCCCTGTCACTGATTGAGATTCAATCCCTGTCACTGATCGAGATTCAATCCCTGTCACAGATTGAGATTCAATCCCTGTCACTGAGTCAGGTTCAATCCCTGTCACTGACTGAGATTCAATCCCTGTCACTAAATGAGATTCAATCCATGTTACTGATTGTGTGTCAATCCCTGTCACTGACTGAGATTCAATCCCTGTCACTGACAGAGATTCAATTCCTTTCACTGACTGAGGGTCAATCCCTGTCACTGAATGAATCTCAATGCCTGTCACTGAATGAGATTCAATCCCTGTCAATAACTGAGATTCAATCCCAGTCACTGACTGAGATTCAATCCCTGTCACTGACTGAGGCTCAATCCCTGTCACTGACTGAGAATCAAACCCTGTCACTGACTGAGGCTCAATCCCCGTTATTGATTATGCTCAAACCCTGTAACTGACTGAGATTCAAACCTGTCTCTGACTGAGGTTCAATCAATGTCAGAGACTGAGATTCAATCCCGCTCACTAACTGAGGTTCAATCTCTGTCACAAACTGAGGTTCAATCCTTGTCACTGACTGTGGCAAACTCTCTGTCACTGACTGAGGCTGAAACCCTGACACTGACTGAGATTCAATTCCTGTCACTGACTGAGATTCACTCCCTGTCACAGACTGAGATTCAATCCCTCTCACTGAATGAGATTCAATCCCTGTCACTGACTGAGATACAATATTTGTCACTGATTGAGGCTCAATCCCTGTCACTGACTGAGGCTCAATCCCTGTCACTGACTGAGATTCATTCTCTGTCACTGACTGAGGATCAATCCCCGTCAATGACTGAGATTCAAACCCTGTCACTGACTGAATGTCAATCCCTGTCACTGTCTCAGGGTCATTTCCGATGACTGACTGAGGCTCAATCCCTGTCACTGACTGAGGTTCAATCCCTGTCACTGACAGAGGCTCAATCCCTGTCACAGACAAAGGTTCAATCCCTGTCACTGACTGAGGCTCAAACCCTGTCACTGACTGAGGCTCAATTCCTGTCACTGACTGAGATTCTTTCTCTGTCACTGACTGAGGGTCAATCCCCGTCAGTGACTGAGATTCAATCCCTGTCACTGACTGAATGTCAATCCCTGTCACTGTCTCAGAGTCAATTCCGATGACTGACTGAGGTTCAATCCCTATCACTGACTGAGGATCAAACCCTGTCACTGACTGAGGTTCAATCCCTGTCACTGACTGAGGCACAAGCCCTGTCACTGACTGAGATTCAATCCCTGTCACAGAATGAGATTCAATCCATGTTACTGATTGAGGGTCAATCCCTGTCACTGACTGAGATTCAATCCCTGTCACTGACAGAGATTCAATTCCTTTCACTGACTGAGGGTCAATCCCTGTCACTGAATGAATCTCAATGCCTGTCACTGAATGAGATTCAATCCCTGTCACTGACTGAGATTCAATTCCTTTCACTGACTGAGGGTCAATCCCTTTCACTGAATGAATCTCAATGCCTGTCACTGATTGAGATTCAATCCCTGTCTCTGACTGAGATTCAATCCCTGTCACTGACTGAGGTTCAATCCCTGTCACTGACTGAGGTTCAATCCCTGTCACTGACTGAGGCACAATCCCTGTCACTGACAGAGGTTCAATCCCTGTCACTGAATGAATCTCAATGCCTGTCACTGAATGAGATTCAATCCCTGTCACTGACTGAGATTCAATTCCTTTCACTGACTGAGGGTCAATCCCTTTCACTGAATGAATCTCAATGCCTGTCACTGATTGAGATTCAATCCCTGTCACTGAATGAGATTCAATCCCTGTCACTGGTTGAGGGTCAATCCCTGTCACTGACTGAGATTCAATCCCTGTCACTGACTGAGATTCAATTCGTTTCACTGACTGAGGGTCAATCCCTTTCACTGAATGAATCTCAATGCCTGTCACTGATTGAGATTCAATCCCTGTCTCTGACTGAGATTCAATCCCTGTCACTGACTGAGGTTCAATCCCTGTCACTGACTGAGGTTCAATCCCTGTCACTGACTGAGGCACAATCCCTGTCACTGACAGAGGTTCAATCCCTGTCACTGACTGACGTACAATCCCTGCCACTGATTGAGATTCAATCCCTGTCACTGATTGAGATTCAATCCCTGTCACTGACTGAGGTTCAAACCCTGTCACAGACGGAGATTCAATCGCTGTCACTGACTGAGGCTCAATCCCTGTCACTGAGAGAGGCTCAATACCTCTCACTGCATGAGGTTCCATCCCTGCCACTGATTGAGATTCAATCCCTGTCACTGATTGAGATTCAATCCCTGTCACTGAGTCAGGTTGAATCCCTGCCACTGACTGAGATTCAATCCCTGTCACTGAATGAGATTCAATCCATGTTACTGATTGTGTGTCAATCCCTGTCACTGACTGAGATTCAATCCCTGTCCCTGACTGAGATTCAATTCCTTTCATTGACTGAGGGTCAATCCCTATCACTGAATGAATCTCAATGCCTGTCACTGATTGAGATTCAATCCCTGTCTCTGACTGAGATTCAATCCCTGTCAATAACTGAGATTCAATCCCAGTCACTGACTGAGATTCAATCCCTGTCACTGACTGAGGCTCAATCCCTGTCACTGACTGAGAATCAAACCCTGTTACTGACTGAGGCTCAATCCCTGTTATTGATTATGCTCAAACCCTGTAACTGACTGAGATTCAAACCTGTCTCTGACTGAGGTTCAATCCCTGTCACAGACTGAGATTCAATCCCGCTCACTAACTGAGGTTCAATCTCTGTCACAAACTGAGGTTCAATCCTTGTCACTGACTGCGGCAAACTCCCTGTCATTGACTGAGGCTGAAACCCTGACACTGACTGAGATTCAATTCCTGTCACTGACTGAGATTCACTCCCTGTCACAGACTGAGATTCAATCCCTCTCACTGAATGAGATTCAATCCCTGTCACTGACTGAGATACAATATTTGTCACTGATTGAGGCTCAATCCCTGTCACTGACTGAGGCTCAATCCCTGTCACTGACTGAGATTCATTCTCTGTCACTGACTGAGGGTCAATCCCCGTCAATGACTGAGATTCAATCCCTGTCACTGACTGAATGTCAATCCCTGTCACTGTCTCAGGGTCATTTCCGATGACTGACTGAGGCTCAATCCCTGTCACTGACTGAGGTTCAATCCCTGTCACAGACTGAGATTCAATCCCGCTCACTAACTGAGGTTCAATCTCTGTCACAAACTGAGGTTCAATCCTTGTCACTGACTGCGGCAAACTCCCTGTCACTGACTGAGGCTGAAACCCTGACACTGACTGAGATTCAATTCCTGTCACTGACTGAGATTCACTCCCTGTCACTGACTGAGAATCAAACCCTGTCACTGACTGAGGATCAATCCCTTTTATTGATTATGCTCAAACCCTGTCACTGACTGAGATTCAAACCTGTCTCTGACTGAGGTACAATCCCTGTCACAGACTGAGATTCAATCCCGCTGACTAACTGAGGTTCAATCTCTGTCACATACTGAAGTTCAATCCTTGTCACTGACTGCGGCAAACTCCCTGTCACTGACTGAGGCTGAAACCCTGACACTGACTGAGATTCAATTCCTGTCACTGATTGAGATTCAATCCCTGTCACTGACTGAGGTTCAAACCCTGTCACAGACGGAGATTCAATCGCTGTCACTGACTGAGTCTCAATCCCTGTCACTGAGAGAGGCTCAATACCTCTCAGTGCATGAGGTTCCATCCCTGCCACTGATTGAGATTCAATCCCTGTCACTGATTGAGATTCAATCCCTGTCACTGAGTCAGGTTGAATCCCTGTCACTGACTGAGATTCAATCCCTGTCACTGAATGAGATTCAATGCATGTTACTGATTGTGTGTCAATCCCTGTCACTGACTGAAATTCAATACCTGTCCCTGACTGAGATTCAACTCCTTCATTGACTGAGGGTCAATCCCTGTCACTGAATGAATCTCAATGCCTGTCACTGATTGAGTTTCAATCCCTGTCTCTGACTGAGATTCAATCCCTGTCAATAACTGAGATTCAATCCCAGTCACTGACTGAGATTCAATCCCTGTCACTGACTGAGGCTCAATCCCTGTCACTGACTGAGAATCAAACCCTGTCACTGACTGAGGCTCAATCCCCGTTATTGATTATGCTCAAACCCTGTAACTGACTGAGATTCAAACCTGTCTCTGACTGAGGTTCAATCAATGTCAGAGACTGAGATTCAATCCCGCTCACTAACTGAGGTTCAATCTCTGTCACAAACTGAGGTTCAATCCTTGTCACTGACTGCGGCAAACTAACTGTCACTGACTGAGGCTGAAACCCTGACACTGACTGAGATTCAATTCCTGTCACTGACTGAGATTCACTCCCTGTCACAGACTGAGATTCAATATTTGTCACTGATTGAGGCTCAATCCCTGTCACTGACTGAGGCTCAATCCCTGTCACTGACTGAGATTCATTCTCTGTCACTGACTGAGGGTCAATCCCCGTCAATGACTGAGATTCAAACCCTGTCACTGACTGAATGTCAATCCCTGTCACTGTCTCAGGGTCATTTCCGATGACTGACTGAGGCTCAATCCCTGTCACTGACTGAGGTTCAATCCCTGTCACTGACAGAGGCTCAATCCCTGTCACAGACAAAGGTTCAATCCCTGTCACTGACTGAGGCTCAAACCCTGTCACTGACTGAGGCTCAATTCCTGTCACTGACTGAGATTCATTCTCTGTCACTGACTGAGGGTCAATCCCCGTCAGTGACTGAGATTCAATCCCTGTCACTGACTGAATGTCAATCCCTGTCACTGTCTCAGAGTCAATTCCGATGACTGACTGAGGTTCAATCCCTATCACTGACTGAGGATCAAACCCTGTCACTGACTGAGGTTCAATCCCTGTCACTGACTGAGGCACAATCCCTGTCACTGACAGAGGTTCAATCCCTGTCACTGACTGAGATACAATCCCTGTCACTGACTGAGATTCAATCCCTGCCACTGATTGAGATTCAATCCCTGTCACTGATTGAGATTCAATCCCTGTCACTGACTGAGGTTCAAACCCTGTCACAGACGGAGATTCAATCGCTGTCACTGACTGAGTCTCAATCCCTGTCACTGAGAGAGGCTCAATACCTCTCACTGCATGAGGTTCCATCCCTGCCACTGATTGAGATTCAATCCCTGTCACTGAGTCAGGTTGAATCCCTGTCACTGATCGAGATTCAATCCCTGTCACTGATTGAGATTCAATCCCTGTCACTGAGTCAGGTTCAATCCCTGTCACTGACTGAGATTCAATCCCTGTCACTAAATGAGATTCAATCCATGTTACTGATTGAGAGTCAATCCCTGTCACTGACTGAGATTCAATCCCTGTCACTGACAGAGATTCAATTCCTTTCACTGACTGAGGGTCAATCCCTTTCACTGAATGAATCTCAATGCCTGTCACTGATTGAGATTCAATCCCTGTCTCTGACTGAGATTCAATCCCTGTCACTGACTGTGGTTCAATCCCTGTCACTGACTGAGGTTCAATCCCTGTCACTGACTGAGGCACAATCCCTGTCACTGACAGATGTTCAATCCCTGTCACTGACTGACGTACAATGCCTGCCACTGATTGAGATTCAATCCCTGTCACTGATTGAGATTCAATCCCTGTCACTGACTGAGGTTCAAACCCTGTCACAGACGGAGATTCAATCGCTGTCACTGACTGAGGCTCAATCCCTGTCACTGAGAGAGGCTCAATACCTCTCACTGCATGAAGTTCCATCCCTGCCACTGATTGAGATTCAATCCCTGTCACTGATTGAGATTCAATCCCTGTCACTGAGTCAGGTTGAATCCCTGCCACTGACTGAGATTCAATCCCTGTCACTGAATGAGATTCAATCCATGGTACTGATTGTGTGTCAATCCCTGTCACTGACTGAGATTCAATCCCTGTCCCTGACTGAGATTCAATTCCTTTTATTGACTGAGGGTCAATCCCTATCACTGAATGAATCTCAATGCCTGTCACTGATTGAGATTCAATCCCTGTCTCTGACTGAGATTCAATCCCTGTCAATAACTGAGATTCAATCCCAGTCACTGACTGAGATTCAATCCCTGTCACTGACTGAGGCTCAATCCCTGTCACTGACTGAGAATCAAACCCTGTCACTGACTGAGGCTCAATCCCTTTTATTGATTATGCTCAAACCCTGTAACTGACTGAGATTCAAACCTGTCTCTGACTGAGGTTCAATCCCTGTCACAGACTGAGATTCAATCCCGCTCACTAACTGAGGTTCAATCTCTGTCACAAACTGAGGTTCAATCCTTGTCACTGACTGCGGCAAACTCCCTGTCACTGACTGAGGCTGAAACCCTGACACTGACTGAGATTCAATTCCTGTCACTGACTGAGGTTCAAACCCTGTAACAAACTGAGGTTCAATCCTTGTCACTGACTGTGATTCAATTCCTGTCACAGACTGAGGTTCAATCCCTCTCACTGACTGAGTTTGAATCCCTGTCACTGAATGAGATTCAAACCCTGTTACTGATTGAGGGTCAATCCCTGTCACTGACTGCAGGTCAATACCTGTCACTGACGGCGGTTCAATCCCTGTCACTGACTGAGGTTCAATCCCTGTCACTGACTGAGATTCAATCCCTGTCACTGACTGAGATTCAATCCCTGTCACTGACTGACATACAATATTTGTCACTGACTGAGGTTCAATCCCTGTCACTGACTAAGATTCAACTCCTGTCACTGATTGAGATTCAATCCCTGTCACTGACTGAGATTCAATCACTGTCACTGGTTGTGTCTGAATCCCTGTCACTGATTGAGGCTCAATCCATGTCACTGACTGAGATTCAATCCCTGTCACTGACTGAGGGTCACTCCCTGTCACTGACTGTGGCTCAATCCCTGTCACTGATTGAGGTTCAATTCCTTACAGTGACTGAGGGTCAATCCCTGTCACTGAATGAACCTCAATCCCTGTCACTAACTGAGATTCAAAACCAGTCACACACTGAGATTCAGTCCCTGTCTCTGACTGAGAATCAAACCCTGTCAGTGACTGAGGCTCAATCCCTGTTATTGATTATGCTCAAAACATGTCACTGACTGAGATTCAAACCTGTCACTGACTGAGGTTCAATCCATGTCACAGAATGAGATTCAATCCCTCTCGCTAACTGAGGTTCAATCTCTGTCACAAACTGACGTTCAATCCTTGTCACTGACTGCGGCTCACTCCCTGTCACTGACTGAGATTGAATCCCTGTCACTGACTGAGGCTCAATCCCTGACACTGACTGAGATTCAATCCCTGTCACTGACTGAGGTTGAATCCCTGTAACAAACTCAGGTTCAATCCTTGTCACTGACTGAGATTCAATTCCTGTCACTGACTGTGATTCAATTCCTGTCACAGACTGAGGTTCAATCCCTGTCACTGACTGAGTTTGAATCCCTGTCACTGAATGAGATTCAAACCCTGTTACTGATTGAGGGTCAATCCCTGTCACTGACTAAGATTCAATCCCTGTCACTGACTGCGGGTCAGTACCTGTCACTGACGGCGGTTCAATCCCTGTCACTGATTGAGGTTCAATTCCTGTCACTGAATGAGATTCAATTCCTGTCACTGACTGAGATTCAATCCCTGTCACTGACTGAGATTCAATCCCTGTCACTGAATGAGATTCAATCCCTGTCACTGACTGTGATACAATATTTGTCACTGACTGAGGTTCAATCCCTGTCACTGACTAAGATTCAACTCCCGTCACTGATTGAGATTCAATCCCTGTCACTGACTGAGATTCAATCATTGTCACTGGTTGTGTCACAATCCCTGTCACTGATTTAGGCTCAATCCATGTCACTGACTGAGATTCAATCCCTGTCACTGGCTGAGGGTCACTCCCTGTCACTGACTGTGGCTCAATCCCTGTCACTGATTGAGATTCAATTCCTTACAGTGACTGAGGGTCAATCCCTGTCACTGAATGAATCTCAATCCCTGTCACTAACTGAGATTCAAAACCAGTCACACACTGAGATTCAGTCCCTGTCTCTGACTGAGAATCAAACCCTGTCAGTGACTGAGGCTCAATCCCTGTTATTGATTATGCTCAAACCCTGTTACTGACTGAGATTCAAACCTGTCACTGACTGAGGTTCAATTTCGGTCACAGACTGAGTTTTAATCCCTCTCACTAACTGAGGTTCAATCCCTGTCACAAACTGAGGTTCAATCCTTGTCACTGACTGCGGCTCACTCCCTGTCACTGACTGAGATTCAATCCCTGTCACTGACTGCGGGTCAATACCTGTCACTGACGGCGGTTCAATCCCTGTCACTGACTGAGGTTCAATTCCTGTCACTGACTGAGATTCAATCCCTGTCACTGACTGAGGTTCAAACCCTGTAACAAACTGAGGTTCAATCCTTGTCACTGACTGTGATTCAATTCCTGTCACAGACTGAGGTTCAATCCCTCTCACTGACTGAGTTTGAATCCCTGTCACTGAATGAGATTCAAACCCTGTTACTGATTGAGGGTCAATCCCTGTCACTGACTGCGGGTCAATACCTGTCACTGACGGCGGCTCAATCCCTGTCACTGACTGAGGTTCAATCCCTGTCACTGACTGAGATTCAATTCCTGTCACAGACTGAGATTCAATCCCTGTCACTGACTGACATACAATATTTGTCACTGACTGAGGTTCAATCCCTGTCACTGACTAACATTCAACTCCTGTCACTGATTGAGATTCAAACCCTGTCACTGACTGAGATTCAATCACTGTCACTGGTTGTGTCTCAATCCCTGTCACTGATTGAGGCTCAATCCATGTCACTGACTGAGATTCAATCCCTGTCACTGACTGAGGGTCACTCCCTGTCACTGACTGTGGCTCAATCCCTGTCACTGATTGAGATTCAATTCCTTACAGTGACTGAGGGTCAATCCCTGTCACTGAATGAATCTCAATCCCTGTCACTAACTGAGATTCAAAACCAGTCACTGACTGAGATTCAGTCCCTGTCACTGACTGAGAATCAAACCCTGTCACTGACTGAGGCTCAATCCCTGTTATTGATTATGCTCAAACCCTGTCACTGACTGAGATTCAAACCTGTCACTGACTGAGGTTCGATCCCTATCACAGACTGAGATTCAATCCCTCTCACTAACTGAGGTTCAATCCCTGTCACAAACTGAGATTCAATCCTTGTCACTGACTGCGGCTCACTCCCTGTCACTGACTGAGATTCAATTCCTGTCACTGACTGAGATTCACTCCCTGTCACTGACTGAGATTCAATTCCTGTCACTGACTGAGATTCAATCCCTGTCACTGAATGAGTTTCAATCCCTGTCACTGACTGAGATACAATATTTGTCACTGATTGAGGCTCAATCCCTGTCACTAACTGAGGTTCAATCCCTGTCACAGGCAAAGGTTCAATCCCTGTCACTGACTGAGGCTCAATCCCTGTCACTGACTGATGCTCACTCCCTGTCACTAACTGAGATTCATTCTCTGTCACTGACTGTGGGTCAATCCCCGTCAATGACTGAGATTCAATCCCTGTCACTGACTGAATGTCAATCCCTGTCACTGTCTCAGGGTCAATTCCGATGACTGACTGAGGCACAATCAATGTCCCTGACTGAAGTTCAATCCCTGACACTGACTGAGGCTCAATCCCTGACACTGACTGAGAATCAAACCCTGTCACTGACTGAGGATGAATCCCTTTTATTGATTATGCTCAAACCCTGTCACTGACTGAGATTCAAACCTGTCTCTGACTGAGGTTCAATCCCTGTCACAGACTGAGATTCAATCCCGCTCACTAACTGAGGTTCAATCTCTGTCACAAACTGAGGTTCAATCCTTGTCACTAACTGCGGCAAACTCCCTGTCACTGACCGAGGCTGAAACCCTGACACTGACTGAGATTCAATTCCTGTCACTGACTGAGATTCACTCCCTGTCACAGACTGAGATTCAATCCCTCTCACTGAATGAGATTCAATCCCTGTCACTGACTGAGATACAATATTTGTCACTGATTGAGGCTCAATCCCTGTCACTGACTGAATGTCAATCCCTGTCACTGTCTCAGGGTCATTTCCGATGACTGACTGAGGCTCAATCCCTGTCACTGACTGAGGTTCAATCCCTGTCACTGACTGAGGTTCAATGCTGTCACTGACTGAGGCTCAATCCCTGTCACTGACTGAGGTTCCATTCCTGTCACTGACTGAGGTACAATTCCTGTCACTGACTGAGATTCAATCCCTGCCAATGATTGAGATTCAAATTCTGTCACTGATCCAGATTCAATCCCTGTCACTGATTGAGATTCAATCCCTGTCACTGAGTCAGGTTCAATCCCTATCACTGACTGAGATTCAATCCCTGTCACTAAATGAGATTCAATCCATGTTACTGATTGAGGGTCAATCCCTGTCACTGACTGAGATTCAATCCCTGTCACTGACAGAGATTCAATTCCTTTCACTGACTGAGGGTCAATCCCTGTCACTGAATGAATCTCAATGCCTGTCACTGAATGA
Organism: Chiloscyllium plagiosum; assembly: GCF_037043375.1. Classification (NCBI taxonomy): domain Eukaryota; kingdom Metazoa; phylum Chordata; class Chondrichthyes; order Orectolobiformes; family Hemiscylliidae; genus Chiloscyllium; species Chiloscyllium plagiosum. The sequence goes on from NW_028270177.1 coordinate 44,710,325, forward strand.
GATTCAATCCCTGTCACTGGTTGAGGGTCAATCCCTGTCACTGACTGAGATTCAATCCCTGTCCCTGACTGAGATTCAATTCCTTTCACTGACTGAGGGTCAATCCCTGTCACTGAATGAATCTCAATGCCTGTCACTGATTGAGATTCAATCCCTGTCTCTGACTGAGATTCAATCCCAGTCAATAACTGAGATTCAATCCCAGTCACTGACTGAGATTCAATCCCTGTCACTGACTGTGGCTCAATCCCTGTCACTGATTGAGGTTCAATTCCTTACAGTGACTGAGGGTCAATCCCTGTCACTGAATGAATCACAATCCCTGTCACTAACTGAGATTCAAAACCAGTCACACACTGAGATTCAGTCCCTGTCTCTGACTGAGAATCAAACCCTGTCAGTGACTGAGGCTCAATCCCTGTTATTGATTATGCTCAAAACATGTCACTGACTGAGATTCAAACCTGTCACTGACTGAGGTTCAATCCCTGTCACAGACTGAGATTCAATCCCGCTCGCTAACTGAGGTTCAATCACTGTCACAAACTGACGTTCAATCCTTGTCACGGACTGCGGCTCACTCCCTGTCACTGACTGAGATTGAATCCCTGTCACTGACTGAGGCTCAATCCCTGTCACTGACTGAGATTCAATCCCTGTCACTGACTGAGGTTCAATCCCTGTAACAAACTGAGGTTCAATCCTTGTCACTGACTGAGATTCAATTCCTGTCACTGACTGTGATTTAATCCCTGTCACTGACTGAGTTTGAATCCCTGTCACTGAATGAGATTCAAACCCTGTTACTGATTGAGGGTCAATCCCTGTCACTGACTAAGATTCAATCCCTGTCACTGACTGCGGGTCAGTACCTGTCACTGACGGCGGTTCAATCCCTGTCACTGATTGAGGTTCAATTCCTGTCACTGAATGAGATTCAATTCCTGTCACTGACTGAGATTCAATCCCTGTCACTGACTGAGATTCAATCCCTGTCACTGAATGAGATTCAATCCCTGTCACTGACTGTGATACAATATTTGTCATTGACTGAGGTTCAATCCCTGTCACTGACTAAGATTCAACTCCCGTCACTGATTGAGATTCAATCCCTGTCACTGACTGAGATTCAATCATTGTCACTGGTTGTGACTCAATCCCTGTCACTGATTGAGGCTCAATCCATGTCACTGACTGAGATTCAATCCCTGTCACTGGCTGAGGGTCACTCCCTGTCACTGACTGTGGCTCAATCCCTGTCACTGATTGAGATTCAATTCCTTACAGTGACTGAGGGTCAATCCCTGTCACTGAATGAATCTCAATCCCTGTCACTAACTGACATTCAAAACCAGTCACTGACTGAGATTCAGTCCCTGTCACTGACTGAGAATCAAACCCTGTCTCTGACTGAGGCTCAATCCCTGTTATTGATTATGCTCAAACCCTGTCACTCACTGAGATTCAAACTTGTCACTGACTGAGGTTCAATCCCTACACAGACTGAGATTCAATCCCTCTCACTAACTGAGGTTCAATTCCTGTCACAAACTGAGGTTCAATCCATGTCACTGACTGCGGCTCACTCCCTGTCACTGACTGAGATTCAATTCCTGTCACTGACTGAGATTCAATTCTTGTCACTGACTGAGATTCAATCCCTGTCACTGAATGAGTTTCAATCCCTGTCTGTGACTGAGATACAATATTTGTCACTGATTGAGGCTCAATCCCTGTCACTGACTGAGGTTCAATCCCTGTCACAGACTGAGATTCAATCACTGTCAATGACTGTGGTTCAATCCCTGTCACAGGCAAAGGTTCAATCCCAGTCACTGACTGAGGCTCAATCGCTGTCACTGACTGATGCTCAATCCCTGTCACTGACTGAGATTCATTCTTTGCCACTGACTGAGGGTCAATCCCCGTCAATGACTGAGATTCAATCCCTGTCACTGACTGACTGTCAATCCCTGTCAGTGTCTCAGGGTCAATTCCGCTGACTGACTGAGGCTCAATGCCTGTCACTGACTGAGGTTCAATCCCTGACACTGACTGAGGTTCAATCCCTGTCACTGACTGAGGTACAATCCCTGTCACTGACTGAGATTCAATCACTGCCACTGATCGAGATTCAATCCCTGTCACTGATTGAGATTCAATCCCTGTCACTGAGTCAGGATCAATCCCTGTCACTAACTCAGATTCAAACCCAGTCACTGACCGAGGGTCAATCCCTGTCACTGACTGATGTTCAATTCCTGTCACTGACTGAGGTTGAATCCCTGTCACTGACTGAGATTCAATTCCTGTCACTGACTGAGACTCAATCCCTGTCACTGAATGAGATTCAATCCATGTTGCTGATTGAGGGTCAATCCCTGTCACTGACTGAGATTCAATCCCTGTCACTGACTGAGATTCAATTCCTTTCACTGACTGAGGGTCAATCCCTGTCACTGAATGAATCTCAATGCCTGTCACTGATTGAGATTCAATCCCTGTCTCTGACTGAGATTCAATCCCTGTCAATAACTGAGATTCAATCCCAGTCACTGACTGAGATTCAATCCCTGTCACTGACTGAGGCTCAATTCCTGTCACTGACTGAGATTCAATCCCTGTCACTGAATGAGATTCAATCCATGTTACTGATTGAGGGTCAATACCGGTCACTGACTGTGATTCAATCCCAGTCACTGACTGAGCTTCAATCCCAGTCACTGACTGCGATTCTATGCCTGTCACTGACTGAGATTCCATTCCTGTCACTTTCTGAGCGTCAATCCCTGTCACTGATTGATATTCAATCCCTGTCACTGACTAAGTTTCAATCCCTGTCACTGACTGAGATTCAATCCTTGTCACTGACTGCGATTCAATCCCAGTCACTGACTGATGATCAATCCCAGCACTGATTGAGATTCAATCCCTGTCACTAACTGAGATTCAATCTCTGTCACTGACTAAGGTTCAATCCCTGTCACTAACTGAGATACAATCCCTGTCACTGACTGCGAGTCAATTCCTGTCACAGACTGAGATTGAATCCCTGTCACAGACTGAGGTTCAATCCCAGTCACTGACTGATGATCAATCCCAGCACAGATTGAGATTCAATCCCTGTCACTAACTGAGATTCAATCCCTGTCACTGACAAAGGTTCAATCGCTGTCACTGACTGAGTCTCAATCCCTGTCACTGACTGAGACTCAATCCTCGTCACTGACTGAGGCTCAATTCCTGTCACTGACTGAGATTCAATCCCTGTCACTAACTGAGATTCAATCCCTGTCACTGACTGAGATAAAATTCCTGTCATTGAATGTGATACAATCCCTATCACTGCCTGAGGTTCAATCCCTGTCACTAACTGAAGTTCAATTCCTGTCACTGACTGAGATTCAATCCCTGTCACTGACTGAGATTCAATTCCTGCAACTGAATGAGATTAAATCCATGTCACTGACTGAGATACAATCCCTGTCACTGACTGAGATTAAATTCCTATCACTGACTGAGATTCAATCCCTGTCACTGACTGAGATTCAATCCCTGTCACTGAATGAGATTAAATCCATGTCACTGACTGACATCATACCCTGTCACTGACTGAGATTCAAACATTGTCACTGACTGAGATTCAATCCCTGTCACTGACTGAGGGTCAATCCCGTCACAATTTGAGGCTCAATCCCTGTCACTGACTGAGATTCAATCCCTTTAACTGACTGACAATCAATCCCTGTCACTGACTGAGGTTCAATCCCTGTCACTGACTGAGATTCAATCCCTGTCACTGACAGAGATACAATCCCAGTCGCTGACTGCGATTCAATCCCAGTCACTGACTGATGATCAATTCCAATCACTGATTGAGATTCAATCCCTGTCACTGACTGAGATTCAATCCCTGTTACTGAATGTGATTAAATCCATGTCACTGACTGAGATTCAATCCCTGTCACTGACTGAGATTCAATTCCTGTCACTGACTGAGATTCAATCCCTGTCACTGACTGAGATTCCATCCCTGTCACTGAATGAGATTAAATCCATGTCACTGATAGAGATTCAATATCTGTCACTGACTGAGGGTCAATCCCGTCACTATTTGAGGCTCAATCCCTGTCACTGACTGTGAATCAATCCCTGTCACTGACTGAGGTTCAATCCCTGTCACTGATTGAGATTCAATCCCTGTCACTGACTGAGATTCAATCCGTGTCACTGACTGCGATTCAATCCCAGTAACTGACTGATGATCAATTCCAGTCACTGATTGAGATTCAATCCCTGTCACTGATTGAGACTCAATCCCTGTCACTGACTGAGATTCAATCACTGTTACGCACTGAGGTTGAATCCCTGACACAAACTGAGATTCAATCCCTGTAACTGAATGAGATTAAATCCATGTCACTGACTGAGATTCAATCCCTGTCACTGACTGCGATTCAATCCCTGTCACTGACTGACGTTCAATCCCTGTCACTGACTAACGTTCAATCCCTGTCACTGACTGAGGTCCAATCCCATTCACAGACTAAGATTCAACCCCTGTCACTGACTGAGATTTAATATCTGTCACTGACTGAGGTTCAATACCTGTCACTGCTGGAGGTTCAACCCCTGTCAATCACTGAGGTTCAATCCCTGTCACTGCCTGAGGCTCAATCCCGGTCACTGAATGAGGCTCAATCCCTGTCACTTACTGAGATTCAATCCCTGTCACTGTCTGAGGGTCAATCCCTGTCACTGTCTGCGGTGCAATCCCTGTCACTGACTGAGATTCAATCTCTGTCACGAACTGAGATTCAATCCCTGTCACTGACTAAGGGTCAATCCCTGTCACTGACTGAGATTCAATCACTGTAACTAACTGAGATTCCATCCCTGTCACTGACTGCGATTCAATCCAGGTCACTGACTGAGGTTCAATTCCTGTCACTGACTGAGATTCAATCACTGTCTCTGACTGAGATTCAAACCCTGTCAATGATTGAGAATCAATCCCTGTGACTGACTGAGGGTCAATACCGGTCACTGACTGTGATTCAATCCCAGTCACTGACTGAGCTTCAGTCCCAGTCACTGACTGCGATTCGATGCCTGTCACTGACTGAGATTCAATTCCTGTCACTTTCTGAGCGTCAATCCCTGTCACTGATTGAGTTTCAATCCCTGTCACTGACTGAGATTCAATCCCTGTCACTGACTGCGATTCAATCCCAGTCACTGACTGATGATCAATCCCAGCACTGATTGAGATTCAATCCCTGTCACTAACTGAGATTCAATCTCTGTCACTGACTAAGGTTCAATCCCTGTCACTAACTGAGATACAATCCCTGTCACTGACTGCGAGTCAATTCCTGTCACAGACTGAGATTGAATCCCTGTCACAGACTGAGGTTCAATCCCAGTCACTGACTGATGATCAATCCCAGCACTGATTGAGATTCAATCCCTGTCACTAACTGAGATTCAATCCCTGTCACTGACAAAGGTTCAATCGCTGTCACTGACTGAGTCTCAATCCCTGTCACTGACTGAGACTCAATCCTAGTCACTGACTGAGGCTCAATTCCTGTCACTGACTGAGATTCAATCCCTGTCACTAACTCAGATTCAATCCCTGTCACTGACTGAGATAAAATTCCTGTCATTGAATGTGATACAATCCCTATCACTGCCTGAGGTTCAATCCCTGTCACTAACTGAAGTTCAATTCCTGTCACTGACTGAGATTCAATCCCTGCAACTGAATGAAATTAAATCCATGTCACTGATTGAGATACAATCCCTGTCACTGACTGAGATAAAATTCCTGTCATTGGATGTGATACAATCCCTATCACTGCCTGAGGTTCAATCCCTGTCACTAACTGAAGTTCAATTCCTGTCACTGACTGAGATTCAATCCCTGTCACTGACTGAGATTCAAACCCTGCAACTGAATGAGATTAAATCCATGTCACTGACTGAGATTCAATCCCTGTCACTGACTGAGATTCAATTCCTATCACTGACTGAGATTCAATCCCTGTCACTGACTGAGATTCAATCCCTGTCACTGAATGAGATTAAATCCATGTCACTGACTGACATCATATCCTGTCACTGACTGAGATTCAAACACTGTCACTGATAGAGATTCAATCCCTGTCACTGACTGAGGGTCAATCCTGTCACTATTTGAGGCTCAATCCCAGTCACTGACTGAGGTTCAATCCCTGTCACTGACTGAGGTTCAATCCCTGTAACTGACTGAGAATCAATCCCTGTCACTGACTGAGGTTCAATCCCTGTCACTGACTGAGATTCAATCCCTGTCAATGACTGAGATACAATCCCTGTCGCTGATTGCGATTCAATCCCAGTCACTGACTGATGATCAATTCCAATCACTGATTGAGATTCAATCCCTGTCACTGACTGAGATTCAATCCCTGTTACTGAATGAAATTAAATCCATGTCACTGACTGAGATTCAATCCCTGTCACTGACTGAGATTCAATTCCTGTCACTGACTGAGATTCAATCCCTGTCACTGACTGAGATTCCATCCCTGTCACTGAATGAGATTAAATCCATGTCACTGACTGAGATTCAATCCCTGTCACTGACTGAGATTCAAACCCTGTCACTGACTGAGGGTCAATCCCGTCACTATTTGAGGCTCAATCCCTGTCACTGACTGAGATTCAATCCCTGTCACTGATTGAGGCTCAATCCCTGTCACAGATTGCGAGTCAATCCCTCTCACAGACTGAGATTCAATCCCTGTCCCAGACTGAGTTTCAATCCCTGTCACTGTCTGAGGGTCAATCCCTGTCACTGACTGAGATTCAACACCTGACACTGACTAAGGTTCAATCACTGTCACTGACTGAGTTTCAATCGCTGTCACAGACTGATATTTAATCCCTGTCACTGACTGAGGGTCAATCCCTATCACTGACTGAAACTCAATCACTGACACTGACTAAGATTCAATCCCTGTCACTCTCTGAGCGTCAATCCCTGTCACGGACTGAGATTCAATCCCTGTAACTAACTGAGCTTCAATTCCTGTCACTGACTGAGGTTCAATCCCTGTCACAGACTGAGATTCATTCCCTGTCACTGACTGAGGTTCAATCCCTGTCACTGCCTGTGGTTCAATCCCTGTCACGAACTGAGTTTCAATCTGTGTCACTGACTGAGATTCAATCCCTGTCACTGACTGAGATTCAACCCCTGTCACTGTCTGAGGGTCAATCTCTGCCACTGACTGAGGTTCAATCTCTGTCACTGACTGAGATTCAATTCCTATCACGAACTGAGGTTCAATCCCTGTCACTGACTGAGATTCAATTCCTATCACTGACTGAGATTCAATCCCTGTCACTGACTGAGGTTCAATTCCTTTCACTGATTGAGATTCAATCCCTGTCACTGACTTAGGTTTAGTCCATGACACTGACTGAGATTCAATCCCTGTCACTGACTGAGATTCAATCCCTGTCACTGACTGAGATTCAAACCCTGTCACTGACTGAGGTTCAATCCCTGTCACGGACTGCGATTCAATCCCAGTCACTGACTGAGGTTCAATCCCTGTGACAGACTGAGATTCAATCCTGGTCACTGTCTGAGATTCAATCCCTGTCACTGACTGTGGTTCAATTTCTTTCACTGATTGAGATTCAATCCCTGTCACTGACTTAGGTTTTGTCCATGACACTGACTGAGATTCAATCCCTGTCACTGACTGAGATTCAACCCCTTTCACTGACTGAGATTCAAACCCTGTCACTGACTGAGGTTCAATCCCTGTCACGGACTGCGATTCAATCCCAGTCACTGACTGAGGTTCAATCCCTGTGACAGATTGAGATTCAATCCTGGTCACTGTCTGAGTTTTAATCCCAGTCACTGACTGAGATTCAATCCCTGTCACTGACTAATGTTCAATCCCTGTCACTGACTGAGTCTCAATCCCTGTCACTGACTGAGCCTCAATCCCTGTAACTGACGAAGGTTCAATCCCCGTCACTGCCTGAGGTTCAATTCCAGTCGGGGAGAAAGTGAGGTCTGCAGATGCTGGAGATCAAAGTTGAAACTTTATTGCTGGAACAGCACAGCAGGTCAGGCAGCATCCAGGGAACAGGAGATTCGACGCTTCGGGCACAGGCCCTTCCTGAAGAAGGGCCTGTGCCCGAAGCGTCGAATCTCCTGTTCCCTGGATGCTGCCTGACCTGCTGTGCTGTTCCAGCAATAAAGTTCAATTCCAGTCACTGACTGAGGTTCAATCCCTGTCACTCACTAAGGTTCAATCCCTGTCTCTGACTGAGGCTCAATCCCTGACATTGACTGAGAATCAATCCCTGTCAGTGACTGAGGCTTAAGCCCTGTCACTGACTGAGATTCAATCCCTGTCACTGACTGGGGCTCGAACGCTGTCACTGACTGAGATTCAATCCCTGTCACTGTCTGAGGGTCAATCCCAGTTACTGACTGAGATTCAATCCCTGTCACTAACTGAGATTCAATCCCTGACACAGACTGAGATTCAATTCCTGTAACTGACTAATGGTCAATCCCTGTCACTGACTGAGGTTCTAACCCTGTCACTAACTGAGATGCAAATCCTACCACTGACTGAGATTCAATCCCTGGCACTGACTGAGGGTCAATCCCGTCACTATTTGAGGCTCAATCCCTGTCACTGACTGAGAATCAATCCCTGTCACTGACTGAGGTTCAATCCCTGTCACTGACTGTGATTCAATCCCTGTCACTGACTGAGATTCAATCCGTGTCACTGACTGCGATTCAATCCCCGTAACTGACTGAGATTCCATTCCTATCGCTTTCTGAGCGTCAATCCCTGTCACTGATTGAGATTCAATCCCTGTCACTGACTGAGATTCAATCCCAGTCACTGACTTCGATTCACTCCCAGTACCTGACTGATGATCAATCCCAGTCACTGACTGAGATTCAATCCCGTCACTAACTGAGATTCAATCCATGTTACGGACTGAGGTTGACTCCCTGTCACTGATTGATGCTCAATCCCTGTCACTGACTGAGATTCAATCCCTGTCACTAACTGAAATTTAATCCCTGTCACTAACTGAGATTCAACACCTGTCACTGACTGCGAGTCAATCCCTGTCATAGACTGAGATTGAATCCCTGTCACAGACTGAGATTCAATGCCTGTCACTGACTGAGTCTCAATCCCTGTCACTGACGAAGGTTCAATTCCAGTCACTGACTGAGGTTCAATCCCTGTCACAGATGGAGATTCTATCCCTGTCACTGACTGAGATTCAATCCCTGTCACTGACTGAGGGTCAATCCCTGTCACTAACTGAGATACACTCCCTGACACAGACTGAGATTCAATTCCTGGAACTGACTAATGGTCCATCCCTGTCACTGATTGCGATTCAATCCCTATCACAAATTGAGATTCAATCCTGTCACTGACTGAGGTTCAATCCCTGTCACAGACTGAGATTCATTCCCTGTCACTGACTGAGGTTCAATCCCTGTCACTGCCTGTGGTTCAATCCCTGTCACGAACTGAGTTTCAATCTGTGTCACTGACTGAGATTCAATCCCTGTCACTGACTGAGATTCAACCCCTGTCACTGTCTGAGGGTCAATCTCTGCCACTGACTGAGGTTCAATCCCTGTCACTAACTGAGGTTCAATCCCTGTCACTGACTGAGATTCAATTCCTATCACTGACTGAGATTCAATCCCTGTCACTGACTGAGGTTCAATTCCTTTCACTGATTGAGATTCAATCCCTGTCACTGACTGAGATTCAATTCCTATCACTGACTGACATTCAATCCCTGTCACTGACTGAGGTTCAATTCCTTTCACTGATTGAGATTCAATCCCTGTCACTGACTTAGGTTTAGTCCATGACACTGACTGAGATTCAATCCCTGTCACTGACTGAGATTCAATCCCTGTCACTGATTGCGATTCAACCCCTGTCATTGACTGAGGTTCAATCCCTGTCACGAACTGAGATTCAATCTGTGTCACTGACTGAGATACAATCCCTGTCACTGACTGAGATTCAATCCCTGTCACTGATTGCGATTCAATCCCTGTCATTGACTGAGGTTCAATCCCTGTCACGAACTGAGATTCAATCCCTGTCACTGATTGAGATTCAATCCCTGTCACTAACTGAGGTTCAATCCCTGTCACTGACTGAGATTCAATTCCTGTCACTGACTGAGATTCAATCCCTGTCACTGACTGTGGTTCAATTCCTTTCACTGATTGAGATTCAATCCCTGTCACTGACTTAGGTTTTGTCCATGACACTGACTGAGATTCAATCCCTGTCACTGACTGAGATTCAACCCCTGTCACTGACTGAGATTGAATCCCTGTCACTGACTGAGGCTCAATCCCTGTCACTGACTGAGATTCAATCCCTGTCACTGACTGAGGTTCAATCCCTGTAACAAACTGAGGTTCAATCCTTGTCACTGACTGAGATTCAATTCCTGTCACTGACTGTGATTTAATCCCTGTCACTGACTGAGTTTGAATCCCTGTCACTGAATGAGATTCAAACCCTGTTACTGATTGAGGGTCAATCCCTGTCACTGACTAAGATTCAATCCCTGTCACTGACTGCGGGTCAGTACCTGTCACTGACGGCGGTTCAATCCCTGTCACTGATTGAGGTTCAATTCCTGTCACTGAATGAGATTCAATTCCTGTCACTGACTGAGATTCAATCCCTGTCACTGACTGAGATTCAATCCCTGTCACTGAATGAGATTCAATCCCTGTCACTGACTGTGATACAATATTTGTCATTGACTGAGGTTCAATCCCTGTCACTGACTAAGATTCAACTCCCGTCACTGATTGAGATTCAATCCCTGTCACTGACTGAGATTCAATCATTGTCACTGGTTGTGACTCAATCCCTGTCACTGATTGAGGCTCAATCCATGTCACTGACTGAGATTCAATCCCTGTCACTGGCTGAGGGTCACTCCCTGTCACTGACTGTGGCTCAATCCCTGTCACTGATTGAGATTCAATTCCTTACAGTGACTGAGGGTCAATCCCTGTCACTGAATGAATCTCAATCCCTGTCACTAACTGACATTCAAAACCAGTCACTGACTGAGATTCAGTCCCTGTCACTGACTGAGAATCAAACCCTGTCTCTGACTGAGGCTCAATCCCTGTTATTGATTATGCTCAAACCCTGTCACTCACTGAGATTCAAACTTGTCACTGACTGAGGTTCAATCCCTACACAGACTGAGATTCAATCCCTCTCACTAACTGAGGTTCAATTCCTGTCACAAACTGAGGTTCAATCCATGTCACTGACTGCGGCTCACTCCCTGTCACTGACTGAGATTCAATTCCTGTCACTGACTGAGATTCAATTCTTGTCACTGACTGAGATTCACTCCCTGTCACTGACTGAGATTCAATCCCTGTCACTGAATGAGTTTCAATCCCTGTCTGTGACTGAGATACAATATTTGTCACTGATTGAGGCTCAATCCCTGTCACTGACTGAGGTTCAATCCCTGTCACAGACTGAGATTCAATCACTGTCAATGACTGTGGTTCAATCCCTGTCACAGGCAAAGGTTCAATCCCAGTCACTGACTGAGGCTCAATCGCTGTCACTGACTGATGCTCAATCCCTGTCACTGACTGAGATTCATTCTTTGCCACTGACTGAGGGTCAATCCCCGTCAATGACTGAGATTCAATCCCTGTCACTGACTGACTGTCAATCCCTGTCAGTGTCTCAGGGTCAATTCCGCTGACTGACTGAGGCTCAATGCCTGTCACTGACTGAGGTTCAATCCCTGACTCTGACTGAGGTTCAATCCCTGTCACTGACTGAGGTACAATCCCTGTCACTGACTGAGATTCAATCACTGCCACTGATCGAGATTCAATCCCTGTCACTGATTGAGATTCAATCCCTGTCACTGAGTCAGGATCAATCCCTGTCACTAACTCAGATTCAAACCCAGTCACTGACCGAGGGTCAATCCCTGTCACTGACTGATGTTCAATTCCTGTCACTGACTGAGGTTGAATCCCTGTCACTGACTGAGATTCAATTCCTGTCACTGACTGAGACTCAATCCCTGTCACTGAATGAGATTCAATCCATGTTGCTGATTGAGGGTCAATCCCTGTCACTGACTGAGATTCAATCCCTGTCACTGACTGAGATTCAATTCCTTTCACTGACTGAGGGTCAATCCCTGTCACTGAATGAATCTCAATGCCTGTCACTGATTGAGATTCAATCCCTGTCTCTGACTGAGATTCAATCCCTGTCAATAACTGAGATTCAATCCCAGTCACTGACTGAGATTCAATCCCTGTCACTGACTGAGGCTCAATTCCTGTCACTGACTGAGATTCAATCCCTGTCACTGAATGAGATTCAATCCATGTTACTGATTGAGGGTCAATACCGGTCACTGACTGTGATTCAATCCCAGTCACTGACTGAGCTTCAATCCCAGTCACTGACTGCGATTCTATGCCTGTCACTGACTGAGATTCCATTCCTGTCACTTTCTGAGCGTCAATCCCTGTCACTGATTGATATTCAATCCCTGTCACTGACTAAGTTTCAATCCCTGTCACTGACTGAGATTCAATCCTTGTCACTGACTGCGATTCAATCCCAGTCACTGACTGATGATCAATCCCAGCACTGATTGAGATTCAATCCCTGTCACTAACTGAGATTCAATCTCTGTCACTGACTAAGGTTCAATCCCTGTCACTAACTGAGATACAATCCCTGTCACTGACTGCGAGTCAATTCCTGTCACAGACTGAGATTGAATCCCTGTCACAGACTGAGGTTCAATCCCAGTCACTGACTGATGATCAATCCCAGCACAGATTGAGATTCAATCCCTGTCACTAACTGAGATTCAATCCCTGTCACTGACAAAGGTTCAATCGCTGTCACTGACTGAGTCTCAATCCCTGTCACTGACTGAGACTCAATCCTCGTCACTGACTGAGGCTCAATTCCTGTCACTGACTGAGATTCAATCCCTGTCACTAACTGAGATTCAATCCCTGTCACTGACTGAGATAAAATTCCTGTCATTGAATGTGATACAATCCCTATCACTGCCTGAGGTTCAATCCCTGTCACTAACTGAAGTTCAATTCCTGTCACTGACTGAGATTCAATCCCTGTCACTGACTGAGATTCAATTCCTGCAACTGAATGAGATTAAATCCATGTCACTGACTGAGATACAATCCCTGTCACTGACTGAGATTAAATTCCTATCACTGACTGAGATTCAATCCCTGTCACTGACTGAGATTCAATCCCTGTCACTGAATGAGATTAAATCCATGTCACTGACTGACATCATACCCTGTCACTGACTGAGATTCAAACATTGTCACTGACTGAGATTCAATCCCTGTCACTGACTGAGGGTCAATCCCGTCACAATTTGAGGCTCAATCCCTGTCACTGACTGAGATTCAATCCCTTTAACTGACTGACAATCAATCCCTGTCACTGACTGAGGTTCAATCCCTGTCACTGACTGAGATTCAATCCCTGTCACTGACAGAGATACAATCCCAGTCGCTGACTGCGATTCAATCCCAGTCACTGACTGATGATCAATTCCAATCACTGATTGAGATTCAATCCCTGTCACTGACTGAGATTCAATCCCTGTTACTGAATGTGATTAAATCCATGTCACTGACTGAGATTCAATCCCTGTCACTGACTGAGATTCAATTCCTGTCACTGACTGAGATTCAATCCCTGTCACTGACTGAGATTCCATCCCTGTCACTGAATGAGATTAAATCCATGTCACTGATAGAGATTCAATATCTGTCACTGACTGAGGGTCAATCCCGTCACTATTTGAGGCTCAATCCCTGTCACTGACTGTGAATCAATCCCTGTCACTGACTGAGGTTCAATCCCTGTCACTGATTGAGATTCAATCCCTGTCACTGACTGAGATTCAATCCGTGTCACTGACTGCGATTCAATCCCAGTAACTGACTGATGATCAATTCCAGTCACTGATTGAGATTCAATCCCTGTCACTGATTGAGACTCAATCCCTGTCACTGACTGAGATTCAATCACTGTTACGCACTGAGGTTGAATCCCTGACACAAACTGAGATTCAATCCCTGTAACTGAATGAGATTAAATCCATGTCACTGACTGAGATTCAATCCCTGTCACTGACTGCGATTCAATCCCTGTCACTGACTGACGTTCAATCCCTGTCACTGACTAACGTTCAATCCCTGTCACTGACTGAGGTCCAATCCCTGTCACAGACTAAGATTCAACCCCTGTCACTGACTGAGATTTAATATCTGTCACTGACTGAGGTTCAATAACTGTCACTGACTGAGGTTCAATCCCTGTCACTGCTGGAGGTTCAACCCCTGTCAATCACTGAGGTTCAATCCCTGTCACTGCCTGAGGCTCAATCCCGGTCACTGAATGAGGCTCAATCCCTGTCACTTACTGAGATTCAATCCCTGTCACTGTCTGAGGGTCAATCCCTGTCACTGTCTGCGGTGCAATCCCTGTCACTGACTGAGATTCAATCTCTGTCACGAACTGAGATTCAATCCCTGTCACTGACTAAGGGTCAATCCCTGTCACTGACTGAGATTCAATCACTGTAACTAACTGAGATTCCATCCCTGTCACTGACTGCGATTCAATCCAGGTCACTGACTGAGGTTCAATTCCTGTCACTGACTGAGATTCAATCACTGTCTCTGACTGAGATTCAAACCCTGTCAATGATTGAGAATCAATCCCTGTGACTGACTGAGGGTCAATACCGGTCACTGACTGTGATTCAATCCCAGTCACTGACTGAGCTTCAGTCCCAGTCACTGACTGCGATTCGATGCCTGTCACTGACTGAGATTCAATTCCTGTCACTTTCTGAGCGTCAATCCCTGTCACTGATTGAGTTTCAATCCCTGTCACTGACTGAGATTCAATCCCTGTCACTGACTGCGATTCAATCCCAGTCACTGACTGATGATCAATCCCAGCACTGATTGAGATTCAATCCCTGTCACTAACTGAGATTCAATCTCTGTCACTGACTAAGGTTCAATCCCTGTCACTAACTGAGATACAATCCCTGTCACTGACTGCGAGTCAATTCCTGTCACAGACTGAGATTGAATCCCTGTCACAGACTGAGGTTCAATCCCAGTCACTGACTGATGATCAATCCCAGCACTGATTGAGATTCAATCCCTGTCACTAACTGAGATTCAATCCCTGTCACTGACAAAGGTTCAATCGCTGTCACTGACTGAGTCTCAATCCCTGTCACTGACTGAGACTCAATCCTAGTCACTGACTGAGGCTCAATTCCTGTCACTGACTGAGATTCAATCCCTGTCACTAACTCAGATTCAATCCCTGTCACTGACTGAGATAAAATTCCTGTCATTGAATGTGATACAATCCCTATCACTGCCTGAGGTTCAATCCCTGTCACTAACTGAAGTTCAATTCCTGTCACTGACTGAGATTCAATCCCTGCAACTGAATGAAATTAAATCCATGTCACTGATTGAGATACAATCCCTGTCACTGACTGAGATAAAATTCCTGTCATTGGATGTGATACAATCCCTATCACTGCCTGAGGTTCAATCCCTGTCACTAACTGAAGTTCAATTCCTGTCACTGACTGAGATTCAATCCCTGTCACTGACTGAGATTCAAACCCTGCAACTGAATGAGATTAAATCCATGTCACTGACTGAGATTCAATCCCTGTCACTGACTGAGATTCAATTCCTATCACTGACTGAGATTCAATCCCTGTCACTGACTGAGATTCAATCCCTGTCACTGAATGAGATTAAATCCATGTCACTGACTGACATCATATCCTGTCACTGACTGAGATTCAAACACTGTCACTGATAGAGATTCAATCCCTGTCACTGACTGAGGGTCAATCCTGTCACTATTTGAGGCTCAATCCCAGTCACTGACTGAGGTTCAATCCCTGTCACTGACTGAGGTTCAATCCCTGTAACTGACTGAGAATCAATCCCTGTCACTGACTGAGATTCAATCCCTGTCACTGACTGCGATTCAATCCCAGTCACTGACTGATGATCAATCCCAGCACTGATTGAGATTCAATCCCTGTCACTAACTGAGATTCAATCTCTGTCACTGACTAAGGTTCAATCCCTGTCACTAACTGAGATACAATCCCTGTCACTGACTGCGAGTCAATTCCTGTCACAGACTGAGATTGAATCCCTGTCACAGACTGAGGTTCAATCCCAGTCACTGACTGATGATCAATCCCAGCACTGATTGAGATTCAATCCCTGTCACTAACTGAGATTCAATCCCTGTCACTGACAAAGGTTCAATCGCTGTCACTGACTGAGTCTCAATCCCTGTCACTGACTGAGACTCAATCCTAGTCACTGACTGAGGCTCAATTCCTGTCACTGACTGAGATTCAATCCCTGTCACTAACTCAGATTCAATCCCTGTCACTGACTGAGATAAAATTCCTGTCATTGAATGTGATACAATCCCTATCACTGCCTGAGGTTCAATCCCTGTCACTAACTGAAGTTCAATTCCTGTCACTGACTGAGATTCAATCCCTGCAACTGAATGAAATTAAATCCATGTCACTGATTGAGATACAATCCCTGTCACTGACTGAGATAAAATTCCTGTCATTGGATGTGATACAATCCCTATCACTGCCTGAGGTTCAATCCCTGTCACTAACTGAAGTTCAATTCCTGTCACTGACTGAGATTCAATCCCTGTCACTGACTGAGATTCAAACCCTGCAACTGAATGAGATTAAATCCATGTCACTGACTGAGATTCAATCCCTGTCACTGACTGAGATTCAATTCCTATCACTGACTGAGATTCAATCCCTGTCACTGACTGAGATTCAATCCCTGTCACTGAATGAGATTAAATCCATGTCACTGACTGACATCATATCCTGTCACTGACTGAGATTCAAACACTGTCACTGATAGAGATTCAATCCCTGTCACTGACTGAGGGTCAATCCTGTCACTATTTGAGGCTCAATCCCAGTCACTGACTGAGGTTCAATCCCTGTCACTGACTGAGGTTCAATCCCTGTAACTGACTGAGAATCAATCCCTGTCACTGACTGAGGTTCAATCCCTGTCACTGACTGAGATTCAATCCCTGTCAATGACTGAGATACAATCCCTGTCGCTGATTGCGATTCAATCCCAGTCACTGACTGATGATCAATTCCAATCACTGATTGAGATTCAATCCCTGTCACTGACTGAGATTCAATCCCTGTTACTGAATGAAATTAAATCCATGTCACTGACTGAGATTCAATCCCTGTCACTGACTGAGATTCAATTCCTGTCACTGACTGAGATTCAATCCCTGTCACTGACTGAGATTCCATCCCTGTCACTGAATGAGATTAAATCCATGTCACTGACTGAGATTCAATCCCTGTCACTGACTGAGATTCAAACCCTGTCACTGACTGAGGGTCAATCCCGTCACTATTTGAGGCTCAATCCCTGTCACTGACTGAGATTCAATCCCTGTCACTGATTGAGGCTCAATCCCTGTCACAGATTGCGAGTCAATCCCTCTCACAGACTGAGATTCAATCCCTGTCCCAGACTGAGTTTCAATCCCTGTCACTGTCTGAGGGTCAATCCCTGTCACTGACTGAGATTCAACACCTGACACTGACTAAGGTTCAATCACTGTCACTGACTGAGTTTCAATCGCTGTCACAGACTGATATTTAATCCCTGTCACTGACTGAGGGTCAATCCCTATCACTGACTGAAACTCAATCACTGACACTGACTAAGATTCAATCCCTGTCACTCTCTGAGCGTCAATCCCTGTCACGGACTGAGATTCAATCCCTGTAACTAACTGAGCTTCAATTCCTGTCACTGACTGAGGTTCAATCCCTGTCACAGACTGAGATTCATTCCCTGTCACTGACTGAGGTTCAATCCCTGTCACTGCCTGTGGTTCAATCCCTGTCACGAACTGAGTTTCAATCTGTGTCACTGACTGAGATTCAATCCCTGTCACTGACTGAGATTCAACCCCTGTCACTGTCTGAGGGTCAATCTCTGCCACTGACTGAGGTTCAATCTCTGTCACTGACTGAGATTCAATTCCTATCACGAACTGAGGTTCAATCCCTGTCACTGACTGAGATTCAATTCCTATCACTGACTGAGATTCAATCCCTGTCACTGACTGAGGTTCAATTCCTTTCACTGATTGAGATTCAATCCCTGTCACTGACTTAGGTTTAGTCCATGACACTGACTGAGATTCAATCCCTGTCACTGACTGAGATTCAATCCCTGTCACTGACTGAGATTCAAACCCTGTCACTGACTGAGGTTCAATCCCTGTCACGGACTGCGATTCAATCCCAGTCACTGACTGAGGTTCAATCCCTGTGACAGACTGAGATTCAATCCTGGTCACTGTCTGAGATTCAATCCCTGTCACTGACTGTGGTTCAATTTCTTTCACTGATTGAGATTCAATCCCTGTCACTGACTTAGGTTTTGTCCATGACACTGACTGAGATTCAATCCCTGTCACTGACTGAGATTCAACCCCTTTCACTGACTGAGATTCAAACCCTGTCACTGACTGAGGTTCAATCCCTGTCACGGACTGCGATTCAATCCCAGTCACTGACTGAGGTTCAATCCCTGTGACAGATTGAGATTCAATCCTGGTCACTGTCTGAGTTTTAATCCCAGTCACTGACTGAGATTCAATCCCTGTCACTGACTAATGTTCAATCCCTGTCACTGACTGAGTCTCAATCCCTGTCACTGACTGAGCCTCAATCCCTGTAACTGACGAAGGTTCAATCCCCGTCACTGCCTGAGGTTCAATTCCAGTCGGGGAGAAAGTGAGGTCTGCAGATGCTGGAGATCAAAGTTGAAACTTTATTGCTGGAACAGCACAGCAGGTCAGGCAGCATCCAGGGAACAGGAGATTCGACGCTTCGGGCACAGGCCCTTCCTGAAGAAGGGCCTGTGCCCGAAGCGTCGAATCTCCTGTTCCCTGGATGCTGCCTGACCTGCTGTGCTGTTCCAGCAATAAAGTTCAATTCCAGTCACTGACTGAGGTTCAATCCCTGTCACTCACTAAGGTTCAATCCCTGTCTCTGACTGAGGCTCAATCCCTGACATTGACTGAGAATCAATCCCTGTCAGTGACTGAGGCTTAAGCCCTGTCACTGACTGAGATTCAATCCCTGTCACTGACTGGGGCTCGAACGCTGTCACTGACTGAGATTCAATCCCTGTCACTGTCTGAGGGTCAATCCCAGTTACTGACTGAGATTCAATCCCTGTCACTAACTGAGATTCAATCCCTGACACAGACTGAGATTCAATTCCTGTAACTGACTAATGGTCAATCCCTGTCACTGACTGAGGTTCTAACCCTGTCACTAACTGAGATGCAAATCCTACCACTGACTGAGATTCAATCCCTGGCACTGACTGAGGGTCAATCCCGTCACTATTTGAGGCTCAATCCCTGTCACTGACTGAGAATCAATCCCTGTCACTGACTGAGGTTCAATCCCTGTCACTGACTGTGATTCAATCCCTGTCACTGACTGAGATTCAATCCGTGTCAC
Organism: Chiloscyllium plagiosum; assembly: GCF_037043375.1. Classification (NCBI taxonomy): domain Eukaryota; kingdom Metazoa; phylum Chordata; class Chondrichthyes; order Orectolobiformes; family Hemiscylliidae; genus Chiloscyllium; species Chiloscyllium plagiosum. Next base: position 44,730,086 of record NW_028270177.1, read on the forward strand.
TGACTGCGATTCAATCCCCGTAACTGACTGAGATTCCATTCCTATCGCTTTCTGAGCGTCAATCCCTGTCACTGATTGAGATTCAATCCCTGTCACTGACTGAGATTCAATCCCAGTCACTGACTTCGATTCACTCCCAGTACCTGACTGATGATCAATCCCAGTCACTGACTGAGATTCAATCCCGTCACTAACTGAGATTCAATCCATGTTACGGACTGAGGTTGACTCCCTGTCACTGATTGATGCTCAATCCCTGTCACTGACTGAGATTCAATCCCTGTCACTAACTGAAATTTAATCCCTGTCACTAACTGAGATTCAACACCTGTCACTGACTGCGAGTCAATCCCTGTCATAGACTGAGATTGAATCCCTGTCACAGACTGAGATTCAATGCCTGTCACTGACTGAGTCTCAATCCCTGTCACTGACGAAGGTTCAATTCCAGTCACTGACTGAGGTTCAATCCCTGTCACAGATGGAGATTCTATCCCTGTCACTGACTGAGATTCAATCCCTGTCACTGACTGAGGGTCAATCCCTGTCACTAACTGAGATACACTCCCTGACACAGACTGAGATTCAATTCCTGGAACTGACTAATGGTCCATCCCTGTCACTGATTGCGATTCAATCCCTATCACAAATTGAGATTCAATCCTGTCACTGACTGAGGTTCAATCCCTGTCACAGACTGAGATTCATTCCCTGTCACTGACTGAGGTTCAATCCCTGTCACTGCCTGTGGTTCAATCCCTGTCACGAACTGAGTTTCAATCTGTGTCACAGACTGAGATTCAATCCCTGTCACTGACTGAGATTCAACCCCTGTCACTGTCTGAGGGTCAATCTCTGCCACTGACTGAGGTTCAATCCCTGTCACTAACTGAGGTTCAATCCCTGTCACTGACTGAGATTCAATTCCTATCACTGACTGAGATTCAATCCCTGTCACTGACTGAGGTTCAATTCCTTTCACTGATTGAGATTCAATCCCTGTCACTGACTGAGATTCAATTCCTATCACTGACTGACATTCAATCCCTGTCACTGACTGAGGTTCAATTCCTTTCACTGATTGAGATTCAATCCCTGTCACTGACTTAGGTTTAGTCCATGACACTGACTGAGATTCAATCCCTGTCACTGACTGAGATTCAATCCCTGTCACTGATTGCGATTCAACCCCTGTCATTGACTGAGGTTCAATCCCTGTCACGAACTGAGATTCAATCTGTGTCACTGACTGAGATACAATCCCTGTCACTGACTGAGATTCAATCCCTGTCACTGATTGCGATTCAATCCCTGTCATTGACTGAGGTTCAATCCCTGTCACGAACTGAGATTCAATCCCTGTCACTGATTGAGATTCAATCCCTGTCACTAACTGAGGTTCAATCCCTGTCACTGACTGAGATTCAATTCCTGTCACTGACTGAGATTCAATCCCTGTCACTGACTGTGGTTCAATTCCTTTCACTGATTGAGATTCAATCCCTGTCACTAACTTAGGTTTAGTCCATGACACTGACTGAGATTCAATCCCTGTCACTGACTGAGATTCAACCCCTGTCACTGACTGAGATTCAAACCCTGTCACTGCCTGAGGTTCAATCCCTGTCACGGACTGCGATTCAATCCCAGTCACTGACTGAGGTTCAATCCCTGTGACAGACTGAGATTCAATCCTGGTCACTGTCTGAGATTCAATCCCTGTCACTGACTGTGGTTCAATTCCTTTCACTGATTGAGATTCAATCCCTGTCACTGACTTAGGTTTTGTCCATGACACTGACTGAGATTCAATCCCTGTCACTGACTGAGATTCAACCCCTGTCACTGACTGAGATTCAAACCCTGTCACTTACTGAGGTTCAATCCCTGTCACGGACTGCGATTCAATCCCAGTCACTGACTGAGGTTCAATCCTGGTCACTGTCTGAGTTTTAATCCCAGTCACTGACTGAGATTCAATCCCTGTCACTGACTAATGTTCAATCCCTGTCACTGACTGAGTCTCAATCCCTGTCACTGACTGAGCCTCAATCCCTGTAACTGACGAAGGTTCAATCCCCGTCACTGCCTGAGGTTCAATTCCAGTCACTGACTGAGGTTCAATCCCTGTCACTCACTAAAGTTCAATCCCTGTCTCTGACTGAGGCTCAATCCCTGACATTGACTGAGAATCAATCCCTGTCAGTGACTGAGGCTTAAGCCCTGTCACTGACTGAGATTCAATCCCTGTCACTGACTGGGGCTCGAACGCTGTCACTGACTGAGATTCAATCCCTGTCACTGTCTGAGGGTCAATCCCAGTTACTGACTGAGATTCAATCCCTGTCACTAACTGAGATTCAATCCCTGACACAGACTGAGATTCAATTCCTGTAACTGACTAATGGTCAATCCCTGTCACTGACTGAGGTTCTAACCCTGTCACTAACTGAGATGCAAATCCTACCAATGACTGAGATTCAATCCCTGGCACTGACTGAGGGTCATTCCCGTCACTATTTGAGGCTCAATCCCTGTCACTGACTGAGAATCAGTCCCTGTCACTGACAGAGGCTCACTCCGTGTCTCTGACTGAGGCTCAATCCCTGTCACTGACTGAGACTCAAACCCTGTCACTGTCTGAGGTTCAATCCCTGTCACGAACTGAGATTCAATCCCTGTCACTGACTGAGATTCAATCCCTGACACTGACTGAGGTTCAACCGCTGTCACAGACTGAGATTCAATCCTTGTCACTGACTGAGGGTCAAGCCCTATCACTGACTGATACTCAATCCCTGTCACTGACTGATATTCAATCCCTGTAACTAACTGAGATTCCATCCCTGTAACTGACTGAGGGTCAATACCGGTCACTGACTGAGATTAAATCCCTGTCACTGACTGAGCTTCAATCCCTGTCACTTACTGTGAATCTATGTCTGTCACTGACTGAGGTTCAATCCCCGTCACTGACTGAGATTCAATCACTGTCACTGACTGAGATTCAATCCCTGTCACTGACTGCGATTCCATCCCAGTTACTGACTGAGGTTCAATCCCAGTCACAGATTGAGATTCAATCCCTGTAACTGACTGAGATTCAATCCCTGTCACTGACTGAGATTCAATCCCTGTCACTGACTGAGGCTCAATCCCTGTCACTGATTCAGGTTCAATCCCTGTCACTGACTGAGATTCAATCCCTGTCACTAACTGAGATTCAATCCCTGTCACTGACTAAGGTTCAATCCCTGTCACTGACTGAGAAACAATTCCTGTCATTGACTGTGATACAATCCCTTTTACTGCCTGATGTTCAATCCCTGCACTGACTGAGATTCAATTCCTGTCACTGACTGAGATTCAATCCCTGAAACTGACTGAGATTCAATCCCTGTCACTAAATGAGATTAAATCCATGTCACTGACTGAGATTCAATCCCAGTCTCTGACTGAGATTCAAACCCTGTCACTGATTGAGAATCAATCCCTGTCACTGAATGAGAGTCAATCCCATCACTATTTGAGGCTCAATCCCTGTCTCTCTCTGAGCGTCAATCCCTGTCACGGACTGAGATTCAATCCCTGTAACTAACTGAGATTCCATCCCTGTAACTGACTGAGGGTCAATACCTGAATGTGATTCAACACCAGTCACTGACTGAGCTGCAATCCCTGTCACTGACTGCGATTCTATGCCTGTCACAGACTGAGATTCCATTCCTATCACTTTCTGAGCGCCACTCCCTGTCACTGAATGAGATTCAATCCCTGTCACTGACTGAGATTCAATCCCAGTCACTGACTTCGATTCAATCCCAGTACCTGTCTGATGATCAATCCCAGTCACTGATTGAGATTCAATCCCTGTCACTGACTGAGATTCAATCCCGTCACTAACTGAGATTCAATCCATGTTACGGACTGAGGTTGACTCTCTGTCACTGATTGATGCTCAATCCCCGTCACTGACTGAGATTCAATCCCTGTCACTAACTGAAATTCAATCCCTGTCACTGACTAAGTTTCAATCCCCTGTCATTAACTGAGATTCAATACCTGTCACTGACTGCGAGTCAATCCCTGTCATAGACTGAGATTGAATCCCTGTCACAGACTGAGATTCAATGCCTGTCACTGACTGAGTCTCAATCCCAGTCACTGACTGAGCCTCAATCCCTGTCACTGACGAAGGTTCAATTCCAGTCACTGACTGAGGTTCAATCCCTGTCACTCACTAAGGTTCAATCCCTGTCATTGACTGAGGCTCAATCCCTGTCATTGACTGAGATTCAATCCCTGTCAGTGACTGTGGCTTAATCCCTGTCACTGACTGAGATTCAATCCCTGTCACTGACTGAGGCTCAAACCCTGTCACTGACTGAGATACAATCCCTGTCGCTGACTGCGATTCAATCCCAGTCACTGACTGATGATCAATTCCAATCACTGATTGAGATTCAATCCCTGTCACTGAATGAAATTAAATCCATGTCACTGACTGAGATTCAATCCCTGTCACTGACTGAGATTCAATTCCTGTCACTGACTGAGATTCAATCCCTGTCACTGACTGAGATTCCATCCCTGTCACTGAATGAGATTCAAACCCTGTCACTGACTGAGGGTCAATCCCGTCACTATTTGAGGCTCAATCCCTGTCACTGACTGAGATTCAATCCCTGTCACTGATTGAGGCTCAATCCCTGTCACAGATTGCGAGTCAATCCCTCTCACAGACTGAGATTCAATCCCTGTCCCAGACTGAGTTTCAATCCCTGTCACTGTCTGAGGGTCAATCCCTGTCACTGACTGAGATTCAACACCTGACACTGACTAAGGTTCAATCACTGTCACTGACTGAGTTTCAATCGCTGTCACAGACTGATATTTAATCCCTGTCACTGACTGAGGGTCAATCCCTATCACTGACTGAAACTCAATCACTGACACTGACTAAGATTCAATCCCTGTCACTCTCTGAGCGTCAATCCCTGTCACGGACTGAGATTCAATCCCTGTAACTAACTGAGCTTCAATTCCTGTCACTGACTGAGGTTCAATCCCTGTCACAGACTGAGATTCATTCCCTGTCACTGACTGAGGTTCAATCCCTGTCACTGCCTGTGGTTCAATCCCTGTCACGAACTGAGTTTCAATCTGTGTCACTGACTGAGATTCAATCCCTGTCACTGACTGAGATTCAACCCCTGTCACTGTCTGAGGGTCAATCTCTGCCACTGACTGAGGTTCAATCTCTGTCACTGACTGAGATTCAATTCCTATCACGAACTGAGGTTCAATCCCTGTCACTGACTGAGATTCAATTCCTATCACTGACTGAGATTCAATCCCTGTCACTGACTGAGGTTCAATTCCTTTCACTGATTGAGATTCAATCCCTGTCACTGACTTAGGTTTAGTCCATGACACTGACTGAGATTCAATCCCTGTCACTGACTGAGATTCAATCCCTGTCACTGACTGAGATTCAAACCCTGTCACTGACTGAGGTTCAATCCCTGTCACGGACTGCGATTCAATCCCAGTCACTGACTGAGGTTCAATCCCTGTGACAGACTGAGATTCAATCCTGGTCACTGTCTGAGATTCAATCCCTGTCACTGACTGTGGTTCAATTTCTTTCACTGATTGAGATTCAATCCCTGTCACTGACTTAGGTTTTGTCCATGACACTGACTGAGATTCAATCCCTGTCACTGACTGAGATTCAACCCCTTTCACTGACTGAGATTCAAACCCTGTCACTGACTGAGGTTCAATCCCTGTCACGGACTGCGATTCAATCCCAGTCACTGACTGAGGTTCAATCCCTGTGACAGACTGAGATTCAATCCTGGTCACTGTCTGAGTTTTAATCCCAGTCACTGACTGAGATTCAATCCCTGTCACTGACTAATGTTCAATCCCTGTCACTGACTGAGTCTCAATCCCTGTCACTGACTGAGCATCAATCCCTGTAACTGACGAAGGTTCAATCCCCGTCACTGCCTGAGGTTCAATTCCAGTCGGGGAGAAAGTGAGGTCTGCAGATGCTGGAGATCAAAGTTGAAACTTTATTGCTGGAACAGCACAGCAGGTCAGGCAGCATCCAGGGAACAGGAGATTCGACGCTTCGGGCACAGGCCCTTCCTGAAGAAGGGCCTGTGCCCGAAGCGTTGAATCTCCTGTTCCCTGGATGCTGCCTGACCTGCTGTGCTGTTCCAGCAATAAAGTTCAATTCCAGTCACTGACTGAGGTTCAATCCCTGTCACTCACTAAGGTTCAATCCCTGTCTCTGACTGAGGCTCAATCCCTGACATTGACTGAGAATCAATCCCTGTCAGTGACTGAGGCTTAAGCCCTGTCACTGACTGAGATTCAATCCCTGTCACTGACTGGGGCTCGAACGCTGTCACTGACTGAGATTCAATCCCTGTCACTGTCTGAGGGTCAATCCCAGTTACTGACTGAGATTCAATCCCTGTCACTAACTGAGATTCAATCCCTGACACAGACTGAGATTCAATTCCTGTAACTGACTAATGGTCAATCCCTGTCACTGACTGAGGTTCTAACCCTGTCACTAACTGAGATGCAAATCCTACCACTGACTGAGATTCAATCCCTGGCACTGACTGAGGGTCAATCCCGTCACTATTTGAGGCTCAATCCCTGTCACTGACTGAGAATCAATCCCTGTCACTGACTGAGGTTCAATCCCTGTCACTGACTGTGATTCAATCCCTGTCACTGACTGAGATTCAATCCGTGTCACTGACTGCGATTCAATCCCCGTAACTGACTGAGATTCCATTCCTATCGCTTTCTGAGCGTCAATCCCTGTCACTGATTGAGATTCAATCCCTGTCACTGACTGAGATTCAATCCCAGTCACTGACTTCGATTCACTCCCAGTACCTGACTGATGATCAATCCCAGTCACTGACTGAGATTCAATCCCGTCACTAACTGAGATTCAATCCATGTTACGGACTGAGGTTGACTCCCTGTCACTGATTGATGCTCAATCCCTGTCACTGACTGAGATTCAATCCCTGTCACTAACTGAAATTTAATCCCTGTCACTAACTGAGATTCAACACCTGTCACTGACTGCGAGTCAATCCCTGTCATAGACTGAGATTGAATCCCTGTCACAGACTGAGATTCAATGCCTGTCACTGACTGAGCCTCAATCCCTGTCACTGACGAAGGTTCAATTCCAGTCACTGACTGAGGTTCAATCCCTGTCACAGATGGAGATTCTATCCCTGTCACTGACTGAGATTCAATCCCTGTCACTGACTGAGGGTCAATCCCTGTCACTAACTGAGATACACTCCCTGACACAGACTGAGATTCAATTCCTGGAACTGACTAATGGTCCATCCCTGTCACTGATTGCGATTCAATCCCTATCACAAATTGAGATTCAATCCTGTCACTGACTGAGCTTCAATTCCTGTCACTGACTGAGGTTCAATCCCTGTCACAGACTGAGATTCATTCCCTGTCACTGACTGAGGTTCAATCCCTGTCACTGCCTGTGGTTCAATCCCTGTCACGAACTGAGTTTCAATCTGTGTCACTGACTGAGATTCAATCCCTGTCACTGCCTGAGATTCAACCCCTGTCACTGTCTGAGGGTCAATCTCTGCCACTGACTGAGGTTCAATCCCTGTCACTAACTGAGGTTCAATCCCTGTCACTGACTGAGATTCAATTCCTATCACTGACTGAGATTCAATCCCTGTCACTGACTGAGGTTCAATTCCTTTCACTGATTGAGATTCTATCCCTGTCACTGACTGAGATTCAATTCCTATCACTGACTGACATTCAATCCCTGTCACTGACTGAGGTTCAATTCCTTTCACTGATTGAGATTCAATCCCTGTCACTGACTTAGGTTTAGTCCATGACACTGACTGAGATTCAATCCCTGTCACTGACTGAGATTCAATCCCTGTCACTGATTGCGATTCAACCCCTGTCATTGACTGAGGTTCAATCCCTGTCACGAACTGAGATTCAATCTGTGTCACTGACTGAGATACAATCCCTGTCACTGACTGAGATTCAATCCCTGTCACTGATTGCGATTCAATCCCTGTCATTGACTGAGGTTCAATCCCTGTCACGAACTGAGATTCAATCCCTGTCACTGATTGAGATTCAATCCCTGTCACTAACTGAGGTTCAATCCCTGTCACTGACTGAGATTCAATTCCTGTCACTGACTGAGATTCAATCCCTGTCACTGACTGTGGTTCAATTCCTTTCACTGATTGAGATTCAATCCCTGTCACTAACTTAGGTTTAGTCCATGACACTGACTGAGATTCAATCCCTGTCACTGACTGAGATTCAACCCCTGTCACTGACTGAGATTCAAACCCTGTCACTGCCTGAGGTTCAATCCCTGTCACGGATTGCGATTCAATCCCAGTCACTGACTGAGGTTCAATCCCTGTGACAGACTGAGATTCAATCCTGGTCACTGTCTGAGATTCAATCCCTGTCACTGACTGTGGTTCAATTCCTTTCACTGATTGAGATTCAATCCCTGTCACTGACTTAGGTTTTGTCCATGACACTGACTGAGATTCAATCCCTGTCACTGACTGAGATTCAACCCCTGTCACTGACTGAGATTCAAACCCTGTCACTGACTGAGGTTCAATCCCTGTCACGGACTGCGATTCAATCCCAGTCACTGACTGAGGTTCAATCCCTGTGACAGACTGAGATTCAATCCTGGTCACTGTCTGAGTTTTAATCCCAGTCACTGACTGAGATTCAATCCCTGTCACTGACTAATGTTCAATCCCTGTCACTGACTGAGTCTCAATCCCTGTCACTGACTGAGCCTCAATCCCTGTAACTGACGAAGGTTCAATCCCCGTCATTGCCTGAGGTTCAATTCCAGTCACTGACTGAGGTTCAATCCCTGTCACTCACTAAAGTTCAATCCCTGTCTCTGACTGAGGCTCAATCCCTGACATTGACTGAGAATCAATCCCTGTCAGTGACTGAGGCTTAAGCCCTGTCACTGACTGAGATTCAATCCCTGTCACTGACTGGGGCTCGAACGCTGTCACTGACTGAGATTCAATCCCTGTCACTGTCTGAGGGTCAATCCCAGTTACTGACTGAGATTCAATCCCTGTCACTAACTGAGATTCAATCCCTGACACAGACTGAGATTCAATTCCTGTAACTGACTAATGGTCAATCCCTGTCACTGACTGAGGTTCTAACCCTGTCACTAACTGAGATGCAAATCCTACCACTGACTGAGATTCAATCCCTGGCACTGACTGAGGGTCATTCCCGTCACTATTTGAGGTTCAATCCCTGTCACTGACTGAGAATCAGTCCCTGTCACTGACAGAGGCTCACTCCGTGTCTCTGACTGAGGCTCAATCCCTGTCACTGACTGAGACTCAAACCCTGTCACTGTCTGAGGTTCAATCCCTGTCACGAACTGAGATTCAATCCCTGTCACTGACTGAGATTCAATCCCTGACACTGACTGAGGTTCAACCGCTGTCACAGACTGAGATTCAATCCTTGTCACTGACTGAGGGTCAAGCCCTATCACTGACTGATACTCAATCCCTGTCACTGACTGATATTCAATCCCTGTAACTAACTGAGATTCCATCCCTGTAACTGACTGAGGGTCAATACCGGTCACTGACTGAGATTAAATCCCTGTCACTGACTGAGCTTCAATCCCTGTCACTTACTGTGAATCTATGTCTGTCACTGACTGAGGTTCAATCCCCGTCACTGACTGAGATTCAATCACTGTCACTGACTGAGATTCAATCCCTGTCACTGACTGCAATTCCATCCCAGTTACTGACTGAGGTTCAATCCCAGTCACAGATTGAGATTCAATCCCTGTAACTGACTGAGATTCAATCCCTGTCACTGACTGAGATTCAATCCCTGTCACTGACTGAGGCTCAATCCCTGTCACTGATTCAGGTTCAATCCCTGTCACTGACTGAGATTCAATCCCTGTCACTAACTGAGATTCAATCCCTGTCACTGACTAAGGTTCAATCCCTGTCACTGACTGAGAAACAATTCCTGTCATTGACTGTGATACAATCCCTTTTACTGCCTGATGTTCAATCCCTGCACTGACTGAGATTCAATTCCTGTCACTGACTGAGATTCAATCCCTGAAACTGACTGAGATTCAATCCCTGTCACTAAATGAGATTAAATCCATGTCACTGACTGAGATTCAATCCCAGTCTCTGACTGAGATTCAAACCCTGTCACTGATTGAGAATCAATCCCTGTCACTGAATGAGAGTCAATCCCATCACTATTTGAGGCTCAATCCCTGTCTCTCTCTGAGCGTCAATCCCTGTCACGGACTGAGATTCAATCCCTGTAACTAACTGAGATTCCATCCCTGTAACTGACTGAGGGTCAATACCTGAATGTGATTCAACACCAGTCACTGACTGAGCTGCAATCCCTGTCACTGACTGCGATTCTATGCCTGTCACTGACTGAGATTCAATCCCAGTCACTGACTTCGATTCAATCCCAGTACCTGTCTGATGATCAATCCCAGTCACTGATTGAGATTCAATCCCTGTCACTGACTGAGATTCAATCCCGTCACTAACTGAGATTCAATCCATGTTACGGACTGAGGTTGACTCTCTGTCACTGATTGATGCTCAATCCCCGTCACTGACTGAGATTCAATCCCTGTCACTAACTGAAATTCAATCCCTGTCACTGACTAAGTTTCAATCCCTGTCATTAACTGAGATTCAATACCTGTCACTGACTGCGAGTCAATCCCTGTCATAGACTGAGATTGAATCCCTGTCACAGACTGAGATTCAATGCCTGTCACTGACTGAGTCTCAATCCCAGTCACTGACTGAGCCTCAATCCCTGTCACTGACGAAGGTTCAATTCCAGTCACTGACTGAGGTTCAATCCCTGTCACTCACTAAGGTTCAATCCCTGTCATTGACTGAGGCTCAATCCCTGTCATTGACTGAGATTCAATCCCTGTCAGTGACTGTGGCTTAATCCCTGTCACTGACTGAGATTCAATCCCTGTCACTGACTGAGGCTCAAACCCTGTCACTGACTGAGATTCAATCCCTGTCACTGAGTGAGATTCAATTCCTGTCACTGACTGAGATTCAATCCCTGTCACTGACTGAGGCTCAATCCCTGTCAATGACTGAGATTCAATCCCTGTCACTGTCTGAGGGTCAATCCCAGTCACTGACTGAGATTCAATCCTTGTCACTAACTGAGATTCAATCCCTGTCACTGATTGCGATTCAATACCTGTCATTGACTGAAGCTCAATTCCTGTCACTGCCTGAGGTTCAATCCCTGTCACGGACTGCGATTCAATCCCAGTCACTGACTGAGGTTCAATCCCTGTGACAGACTGAGATTCAATCCTGGTCACTGTCTGAGATTCAATCCCTGTCACTGACTGCGATTTCATGACTGTCACTGATTGAGATTCAATCCCTGTCACTGACTTAGGTTTTGTCCATGACACTGACTGAGATTCAATCCCTGTCACTGACTGAGATTCAACCCCTGTCACTGACTGAGATTCAAACCCTGTCACTGACTGAGGTTCAATCCCTGTCACGGACTGCGATTCAATCCCAGTCACTGACTGAGGTTCAATCCCTGTGACAGACTGAGATTCAATCCTGGTCACTGTCTGAGTTTTAATCCCAGTCACTGACTGAGATTCAATCCCTGTCACTGACTGAGGCTCAATCCCTGTCACTGACTAATTTTAAATCCCTGTCACTGACTGAGTCTCAATCCCTGTCACTGACTGAGCCTCAATCCCTGTAACTGACGAAGGTTCAATCCCCGTCACTGCCTGAGGTTCAATCCCAGTCACTGACTGAGATTCAATCCCTGTCACTAACTGAGATTCAATCCCTGACACAGACTGAGATTCAATTCCTGTAACTGACTAATGGTCAATCCCTGTCACTGACTGAGGTTCTAACCCTGTCACTAACTGAGATGCAAATCCTACCACTGACTGAGATTCAATCCCTGGCACTGACTGAGGGTCAATCCCGTCACTATTTGAGGCTCAATCCCTGTCACTGACTGAGAATCAGTCCCTGTCACTGACAGAGGCTCAATCCGTGTCTCTGACTGAGGCTCAATCCCTGTCACTGACTGAGACTCAAACCCTGTCACTGTCTGAGGTTCAATCCCTGTCACTGACTGAGATTCAATCCCTGACACAGACTGAGATTCAATCCCTGTCACTGACTAAGGTTCAATCCCTGACACTGACTGAGGTTCAACCGCTGTCACAGACTGATATTCAATCCTTGTCACTGACTGAGGGTCAAGCCCTATAACTGACTGATACTCAATCCCTGTCACTGACCGATATTCAATCCCTGTAACTAACTGAGATTCCATCCCTGTCACTGACTGAGGGTCAATACCGGTCACTGACTGAGATTAAATCCCTGTCACTGATTGAGCTTCAATCCCTGTCACTTACTGCGAATCTATGTCTGTCACTGACTGAGGTTCAATCCCTGTCACTGACTGAGATTCAATCACTGTCACTGACTGAGATTCAATCCCTGTCACTGACTGCGATTCCATCCCAGTTACTGACTGAGGTTCAATCCCAGTCACAGATTGAGATTCAATCCCTGTAACTGACTGAGATTCAATCCCTGTCACTGACTGAGGCTCAATCCCTGTCACTGATTCAGGTTCAATCCCTGTCACTGACTGAGATTCAATCCCTGTCACTAACTGAGATTCAATCCCTGTCACTGACTAAGGTTCAATCCCTGTCACTGACTGAGAAACAATTCCTGTCATTGACTGTGATACAATCCCTGTCACTGCCTGATGTTCAATCCCTGCACTGACTGAGATTCAATTCCTGTCACTGACTGAGATTCAATCCCTGAAACTGACTGAGATTCAATCCCTGTCACTAACTGAGATTAAATCCATGTCACTGACTGAGATTCAAACCCTGTCACTGATTGAGAATCAATCCCTGTCACTGAATGAGAGTCAATCCCGTCACTATTTGAGGCTCAATCCCTGTCTCTCTCTGAGCGTCAATCCCGGTCACGGACTGAGATTCAATCCCTGTAACTAACTGAGATTCCATCCCTGTAACTGACTGAGGGTCAATACCGGTCACTGAATGTGATTCAACCCCAGTCACTGACTGAGCTGCAATCCCTGTCACTGACTGCGATTCTATGCCTGTCACAGACTGAGATTCCATTCCTATCACTTTCTGAGCGTCAATCCCTGTCACTGAATGAGATTCAATCCCTGTCACTGACTGAGATTCAATCCCAGTCACTGACTTCGATTCAATCCCAGTACCTGTCTGATGATCAATCCCAGTCACTGATTGAGATTCAATCCCTGTCACTGACTGAGATTCAATCCCGTCACTAATTGAGATTCAATCCATGTTACGGACTGAGGTTGACTCTCTGTCACTGACTGATGCTCAATCCCCGTCACTGACTGAGATTCAATCCCTGTCACTAACTGAAATTCAATCCCTGTCACTGACTAAGTTTCAATCCCTGTCACTAACTGAGATTCAATACCTGTCACTGACTGCGAGTCAATCGCTGTCATAGACTGAGAGTGAATCCCTGTCACAGACTGAGATTCAATGCCTGTCACTGACTGAGTCTCAATCCCTGTTACTGACTGAGCCTCAATCCCTGTCACTGACGAAGGTTCAATTCCAGTCACTGACTGAGGTTCAATCCCTGTCACTCACTAAGGTTCAATCCCTGTCATTGACTGAGGCTCAATCCCTGTCATTGACTGAGATTCAATCCCTGTCAGTGACTGTGGCTTAATCCCTGTCACTGACTGAGATTCAATCCCTGTCACTGACTGAGGCTCAAACCCTGTCACTGACTGAGATTCAATCCCTGTCACTGAGTGAGATTCAATTCCTGTCACTGACTGAGATTCAATCCCTGTCACTGACTGAGGCTCAATCCCTGTCACTGACTGAGATTCAATCCCTGTCACTGTCTGAGGGTCAATCCCCGTCACTGACTGAGATTCAATCCTTGTCACTAACTGAGATTCAATCCCTGTCACTGATTGCGATTCAATCCCTGTCATTGACTGAAGCTCAATTCCTGTCACTGCCTGAGGTTCAATCCCTGTCACGAACTGAGGTTCAATCTGTGTCACTGACTGAGATTCAATCCCTGTGACAGACTGAGATTCAATCCCTGTCACTGACTGCGATTTAATGACTGTCACTGACTGAGATTCAATCCCTGTCACTGACTGCGATTTCATGACTGTCACTGATTGAGATTCAATCCCTGTCACTGACTTAGGTTTAGTGCATGACACTGACTGAGATGCAATCCCTGTCACTGACTGAGATTCAATCCCTGTCACTGAGTGAGATTCAATTCCTGTCACTGACTGAGATTCAATCCCTGTCACTGACTGAGGCTCAATCCCTGTCAATGACTGAGATTCAATCCCTGTCACTGTCTGAGGGTCAATCCCAGTCACTGACTGAGATTCAATCCTTGTCACTAACTGAGATTCAATCCCTGTCACTGATTGCGATTCAATACCTGTCATTGACTGAAGCTCAATTCCTGTCACTGCCTGAGGTTCAATCCCTGTCACGGACTGCGATTCAATCCCAGTCACTGACTGAGGTTCAATCCCTGTGACAGACTGAGATTCAATCCTGGTCACTGTCTGAGATTCAATCCCTGTCACTGACTGCGATTTCATGACTGTCACTGATTGAGATTCAATCCCTGTCACTGACTTAGGTTTTGTCCATGACACTGACTGAGATTCAATCCCTGTCACTGACTGAGATTCAACCCCTGTCACTGACTGAGATTCAAACCCTGTCACTGACTGAGGTTCAATCCCTGTCACGGACTGCGATTCAATCCCAGTCACTGACTGAGGTTCAATCCCTGTGACAGACTGAGATTCAATCCTGGTCACTGTCTGAGTTTTAATCCCAGTCACTGACTGAGATTCAATCCCTGTCACTGACTGAGGCTCAATCCCTGTCACTGACTAATTTTAAATCCCTGTCACTGACTGAGTCTCAATCCCTGTCACTGACTGAGCCTCAATCCCTGTAACTGACGAAGGTTCAATCCCCGTCACTGCCTGAGGTTCAATCCCAGTCACTGACTGAGATTCAATCCCTGTCACTAACTGAGATTCAATCCCTGACACAGACTGAGATTCAATTCCTGTAACTGACTAATGGTCAATCCCTGTCACTGACTGAGGTTCTAACCCTGTCACTAACTGAGATGCAAATCCTACCACTGACTGAGATTCAATCCCTGGCACTGACTGAGGGTCAATCCCGTCACTATTTGAGGCTCAATCCCTGTCACTGACTGAGAATCAGTCCCTGTCACTGACAGAGGCTCAATCCGTGTCTCTGACTGAGGCTCAATCCCTGTCACTGACTGAGACTCAAACCCTGTCACTGTCTGAGGTTCAATCCCTGTCACTGACTGAGATTCAATCCCTGACACAGACTGAGATTCAATCCCTGTCACTGACTAAGGTTCAATCCCTGACACTGACTGAGGTTCAACCGCTGTCACAGACTGATATTCAATCCTTGTCACTGACTGAGGGTCAAGCCCTATAACTGACTGATACTCAATCCCTGTCACTGACCGATATTCAATCCCTGTAACTAACTGAGATTCCATCCCTGTCACTGACTGAGGGTCAATACCGGTCACTGACTGAGATTAAATCCCTGTCACTGATTGAGCTTCAATCCCTGTCACTTACTGCGAATCTATGTCTGTCACTGACTGAGGTTCAATCCCTGTCACTGACTGAGATTCAATCACTGTCACTGACTGAGATTCAATCCCTGTCACTGACTGCGATTCCATCCCAGTTACTGACTGAGGTTCAATCCCAGTCACAGATTGAGATTCAATCCCTGTAACTGACTGAGATTCAATCCCTGTCACTGACTGAGGCTCAATCCCTGTCACTGATTCAGGTTCAATCCCTGTCACTGACTGAGATTCAATCCCTGTCACTAACTGAGATTCAATCCCTGTCACTGACTAAGGTTCAATCCCTGTCACTGACTGAGAAACAATTCCTGTCATTGACTGTGATACAATCCCTGTCACTGCCTGATGTTCAATCCCTGCACTGACTGAGATTCAATTCCTGTCACTGACTGAGATTCAATCCCTGAAACTGACTGAGATTCAATCCCTGTCACTAACTGAGATTAAATCCATGTCACTGACTGAGATTCAATCCCAGTCTCTGACTGAGATTCAAACCCTGTCACTGATTGAGAATCAATCCCTGTCACTGAATGAGAGTCAATCCCGTCACTATTTGAGGCTCAATCCCTGTCTCTCTCTGAGCGTCAATCCCGGTCACGGACTGAGATTCAATCCCTGTAACTAACTGAGATTCCATCCCTGTAACTGACTGAGGGTCAATACCGGTCACTGAATGTGATTCAACCCCAGTCACTGACTGAGCTGCAATCCCTGTCACTGACTGCGATTCTATGCCTGTCACAGACTGAGATTCCATTCCTATCACTTTCTGAGCGTCAATCCCTGTCACTGAATGAGATTCAATCCCTGTCACTGACTGAGATTCAATCCCAGTCACTGACTTCGATTCAATCCCAGTACCTGTCTGATGATCAATCCCAGTCACTGATTGAGATTCAATCCCTGTCACTGACTGAGATTCAATCCCGTCACTAATTGAGATTCAATCCATGTTACGGACTGAGGTTGACTCTCTGTCACTGACTGATGCTCAATCCCCGTCACTGACTGAGATTCAATCCCTGTCACTAACTGAAATTCAATCCCTGTCACTGACTAAGTTTCAATCCCTGTCACTAACTGAGATTCAATACCTGTCACTGACTGCGAGTCAATCGCTGTCATAGACTGAGATTGAATCCCTGTCACAGACTGAGATTCAATGCCTGTCACTGACTGAGTCTCAATCCCTGTTACTGACTGAGCCTCAATCCCTGTCACTGACGAAGGTTCAATTCCAGTCACTGACTGAGGTTCAATCCCTGTCACTCACTAAGGTTCAATCCCTGTCATTGACTGAGGCTCAATCCCTGTCATTGACTGAGATTCAATCCCTGTCAGTGACTGTGGCTTAATCCCTGTCACTGACTGAGATTCAATCCCTGTCACTGACTGAGGCTCAAACCCTGTCACTGACTGAGATTCAATCCCTGTCACTGAGTGAGATTCAATCCTGTCACTGACTGAGATTCAATCCCTGTCACTGACTGAGGCTCAATCCCTGTCACTGACTGAGATTCAATCCCTGTCACTGTCTGAGGGTCAATCCCCGTCACTGACTGAGATTCAATCCTTGTCACTAACTGAGATTCAATCCCTGTCACTGATTGCGATTCAATCCCTGTCATTGACTGAAGCTCAATTCCTGTCACTGCCTGAGGTTCAATCCCTGTCACGAACTGAGGTTCAATCTGTGTCACTGACTGAGATTCAATCCCTGTCACTGACTGAGATTCAATCCCTGTCACTGACTGCGATTTAATGACTGTCACTGACTGAGATTCAATCCCTGTCACTGACTGCGATTTCATGACTGTCACTGATTGAGATTCAATCCCTGTCACTGACTTAGGTTTAGTGCATGACACTGACTGAGATTCAATCCCTGTCACTGACTGAATTTCAATCCCTGTCACTGACTGAGTTCAATCCCTGTCACTGACTGAGATTCAACCCCTGTCACTGACGGAGACTCAAACCCTGTCACTGACTGTGGTTCAATCCCTGTCACGGACTGCGATTCAATCCCAGTCACTGACTGAGGGTCAATCCCTGTCACAGACTGAGATTCAATCCTGGTCACTGTCTGAGTGTTAATCCCAGTCACTGACTGAGATTCAATCCCTGTCACTGACTAATGTTCAATCCCTGTCACTGACTGAGTTCAATCCCTGTCACTGACTGAGATTCAACCCCTGTCACTGACGGAGATTCAAACCCTGTCACTGACTGTGGTTCAATCCCTGTCACGGACTGCGATTCAATCCCAGTCACTGACTGAGGGTCAATCCCTGTCACAGACTGAGAGTCAATCCTGGTCACTGTCTGAGTGTTAATCCCAGTCACTGACTGAGATTCAATCCCTGTCACTGAATAATGTTCAATCCCTGTCACTGACTGAGTTCAATCCCTGTCACTGACTGAGATTCAACCCCTGTCACTGACGGAGATTCAAACCCTGTCACTGACTGAGATTCAATCCCTGTCACTGACTGAGGCTCAATCCCTGTCACTGACTGAGATTCAATCCCTGTCACAGACTGAGGCTCAATCCCTGTCATTGACTGAGATTCAATCCCTGTCAGTGACTGTGGCTTAATCCCTGTCACTGACTGAGATTCAATCCCTGTCACTGACTGAGACTCAAACCCTGTCACTGACTGAGATTCAATCCCTGTCACTGAGTGAGATTCAATTCCTGTCACTGACTGAGATTCAATCCCTGTCACTGACTGAGGCTCAATCCCTGTCAATGACTGAGATTCAATCCCTGTCACTGTCTGAGGGTCAATCCCAGTCACTGACTGAGATTCAATCCTTGTCACTAACTGAGATTCAATCCCTGTCACTGATTGCGATTCAATACCTGTCATTGACTGAAGCTCAATTCCTGTCACTGCCTGAGGTTCAATCCCTGTCACGGACTGCGATTCAATCCCAGTCACTGACTGAGGTTCAATCCCTGTGACAGACTGAGATTCAATCCTGGTCACTGTCTGAGATTCAATCCCTGTCACTGACTGTGGTTCAATTCCTTTCACTGATTGAGATTCAATCCCTGTCACTGACTTAGGTTTTGTCCATGACACTGACTGAGATTCAATCCCTGTCACTGACTGAGATTCAACCCCTGTCACTGACTGAGATTCAAACCCTGTCACTTACTGAGGTTCAATCCCTGTCACGGACTGCGATTCAATCCCAGTCACTGACTGAGGTTCAATCCCTGTGACAGACTGAGATTCAATCCTGGTCACTGTCTGAGTTTTAATCCCAGTCACTGACTGAGATTCAATCCCTGTCACTGACTGAGGCTCAATCCCTGTCACTGACTAATGTTCAATCCCTGTCACTGACTGAGTCTCAATCCCTGTCACTGACTGAGCCTCAATCCCCGTCACTGCCTGAGGTTCAATTCCAGTCACTGACTGAGGTTCAATCCCTGTCACTCACTAAGATTCAATCCCTGTCTCTGACTGAGGCTCAATCCCTGACATTGACTGAGAATCAATCCCTGTCAGTGACTGAGGCTTAAGCCCTGTCACTGACTGAGATTCAATCCCTGTCACTGACTGGGGCTCGAACCCTGTCACTGACTGAGATTCAATCCCTGTCACTGTCTGAGGGTCAATCCCAGTCACTGACTGAGATTCAATCCCTGTCACTAACTGAGATTCAATCCCTGACACAGACTGAGATTCAATTCCTGTTACTGACTAATGGTCAATCCCTGTCACTGACTGAGGTTCTAACCCTGTCACTAACTGAGATGCAAATCCTACCACTGACTGAGATTCAATCCCTGGCACTGACTGAGGGTCAATCCCGTCACTATTTGAGGCTCAATCCCTGTCACTGACTGAGAATCAGTCCCTGTCACTGACAGAGGCTCAATCCGTGTCTCTGACTGAGGCTCAATCCCTGTCACTGACTGAGACTCAAACCCTGTCACTGTCTGAGGTTCAATCCCTGTCACTGACTGAGATTCAATCCCTGACACAGACTGAGATTCAATCCCTGTCACTGACTAAGGTTCAATCCCTGACACTGACTGAGGTTCAACCGCTGTCACAGACTGATATTCAATCCTTGTCACTGACTGAGGGTCAAGCCCTATAACTGACTGATACTCAATCCCTGTCACTGACTGATATTCAATCCCTGTAACTAACTGAGATTCCATCCCTGTAACTGACTGAGGGTCAATACCGGTCACTGACTGAGATTAAATCCCTGTCACTGACTGATGTTCAATCCCTGTCACTGACTGAGCTTCAATCCCTGTCACTTACTGCGAATCTATGTCTGTCACTGACTGAGGTTCAATCCCTGTCACTGACTGAGGTTCAATCCCTGTCACTGACTGAGATTCAATCACTGTCACTGACTGAGATTCAATCCCTGTCACTGACTGCGATTCCATCCCAGTTACTGACTGAGGTTCAATCCCAGTCACAGATTGAGATTCAATCCCTGTCACTGACTGAGATTCAATCCCTGTCACTGACTGAGGCTCAATCCCTGTCACTGACTGAGATTCAATCCCTGTCACTGTCTGAGGGTCAATCGCAGTCACTGACTGAGATTCAATCCTTGTCACTAACTGAGATTCAATCCCTGTCACTGATTGCGATTCAATCCCTGTCATTGACTGAAGCTCAATTCCTGTCACTGCCTGAGGTTCAATCCCTGTCACGAACTGAGGTTCAATCTGTGTCACTGACTGAGATTCAATCCCTGTCACTGACTGAGATTCAATCCCTGTCACTGACTGCGATTTAATGACTGTCACTGACTGAGATTCAATCCCTGTCACTGACTGCGATTTCATGACTGTCACTGATTGAGATTCAATCCCTGTCACTGACTTAGGTTTAGTGCATGACACTGACTGAGATTCAATCCCTGTCACTGACTGAATTTCAATCCCTGTCACTGACTGAGTTCAATCCCTGTCACTGACTGAGATTCAACCCCTGTCACTGACGGAGACTCAAACCCTGTCACTGACTGTGGTTCAATCCCTGTCACGGACACCGATTCAATCCCAGTCACTGACTGAGGGTCAATCCCTGTCACAGACTGAGATTCAATCCTGGTCACTGTCTGAGTGTTAATCCCAGTCACTGACTGAGATTCAATCCCTGTCACTGACTAATGTTCAATCCCTGTCACTGACTGAGTTCAATCCCTGTCACTGACTGAGATTCAACCCCTGTCACTGACGGAGATTCAAACCCTGTCACTGACTGTGGTTCAATCCCTGTCACGGACTGCGATTCAATCCCAGTCACTGACTGAGGGTCAATCCCTGTCACAGACTGAGATTCAATCCTGGTCACTGTCTGAGTGTTAATCCCAGTCACTGACTGAGATTCAATCCCTGTCACTGACTAATGTTCAATCCCTGTCACTGACTGAGTCTCAATCCCTGTCACTGACTGAGCCTCAATCCCTGTAACTGACGAAGGTTCAATCCCCGTCACTGCCTGAGGTTCAATTCCAGTCACTGACTGAGGTTCAATCCCTGTCACTCACTAAGGTTCAATCCCTGTCTCTGACTGAGGCTCAATCCCTGTCACTGACTGAGAATCAATCCCTGTCAGTGACTGAGGCTTATTCCCTGTCACTGACTGAGATTCAATCCCTGTCACTGTCTGAGGCTCAAACCCTGTCACTAACTGCGATTCAATCCGTGACACAGACTGAGATTCAATTCCTGTAACTGACTAATAGTCAATCCCTGTCACTGATTGCGATTCAATCCCAGTCACAAATTGAGATTCAATCCCTGTCACTGACTGAGGTTCAATCGCTGTCACTGATTTCGATTCAATCCCGGTCACTGACTGAGGTTCAATGGATGACACTGACTGAGGTTCAATCCCTGTCAATAATTGAGGTTCAATCCCTGTCACTGACTGAGAATCAATCCCTGTCAGTGACTGAGGCTTAATCCCTGTCACTGTCTGAGGGTCAATCCCAGTCACTGACTGAGATTCAATCACTGTCACTAACTTAGATTCAATCCCTGTCACTGACTAAAGTTTAATCCCTGTCACTGACTGAGTCTCAATCCCTGTCACTGCCTGAGGTTCAATTCCAGTCACTGACTGAGGTTCAATCCCTGTCACTCACTAAGGTTCAATCCCTGTCTCTGACTGAGGCTCAATCCCTGTCACTGACTGAGAATCAATCCCTGTCAGTGACTGAGGCTTAATCCCTGTCACTGACTGAGATTCAATTCCTGTCACTGTCAGAGGCTCAAACCCTGTCACTGACTGAGATTCAATCCATGTCACTGTCTGAGGTTCAATCCCAGTCACTGACTGAGATTCAATCCCTGTCACTAACTGAGATTCAATTTCTGACACAGACTAAGATTCAATTCCTGTAACTGACTAATGGTCAATCCCTGTCACTGATTGCGATTCAATCCCTGTCACCGACTGAGGTTCAATGGATGACACTGACTGAGATTCAATCCCTGTCACTGACTGAGATGCAATCCCTGTCACTAACTGAGATGCAATTCCTACCACTGACTGAGATTCAATCCTTGTCACTGATTGAGTTTCACTTCTTTTCACCGATTGAGATTCAATCCCTGTCACTGACTGAGGCTCAATCCCTGTCACTGATTCAGGCTCAATCCCTGTCACTGACTGCGAGTCAATCCCTGTCACAGACTGAGACTCAATCCCCATCACAGACTGAGGTTCAATCCCTGTCAAAGACAGAGATTCAATCCCTGTCACTGACTGAGATTCACTATCTGTCAGTGACTGAGGTTCAATCCCTGTCACTGACTGCGATTCAATCCCTGTCACGGACTGAGGTTCAATCAATGTCACTGACTAACGTTCAATTCCTGCCACTGACTGAGGTCCAATTCCTGTCACAGACTAAGATTCAACCCCTGTCACTGACTGAGATTCAATATCTGTCACTGACTGAGGTTCAATAACTGTCACTGACTGAGGTTCAATCCCTGTCACTGCCGGAGGTTCAATCCCTGTCAATCACTGAGGTTCAATCCCTGTCACTATCTGAGGCTCAATCCCTGTCACTGAGTGAGGCTCAATCTCTGTCACTGACTGAGATTCAATCCATGTCACTGTCTGAGGGTCAATCCCTGTCACTGACTGAGATTCAATCCCTGTCACTGACTGAGGCTCAATCCCTGTCAATGACTGAGATTCAATCCCTGTCACTGTCTGAGGGTCAATCCCAGTCACTGACTGAGATTCAATCCTTGTCACTAACTGAGATTCAATCCCTGTCACTGATTGCGATTCAATACCTGTCATTGACTGAAGCTCAATTCCTGTCACTGCCTGAGGTTCAATCCCTGTCACGGACTGCGATTCAATCCCAGTCACTGACTGAGGTTCAATCCCTGTGACAGACTGAGATTCAATCCTGGTCACTGTCTGAGATTCAATCCCTGTCACTGACTGTGGTTCAATTCCTTTCACTGATTGAGATTCAATCCCTGTCACTGACTTAGGTTTTGTCCATGACACTGACTGAGATTCAATCCCTGTCACTGACTGAGATTCAACCCCTGTCACTGACTGAGATTCAAACCCTGTCACTTACTGAGGTTCAATCCCTGTCACGGACTGCGATTCAATCCCAGTCACTGACTGAGGTTCAATCCCTGTGACAGACTGAGATTCAATCCTGGTCACTGTCTGAGTTTTAATCCCAGTCACTGACTGAGATTCAATCCCTGTCACTGACTGAGGCTCAATCCCTGTCACTGACTAATGTTCAATCCCTGTCACTGACTGAGTCTCAATCCCTGTCACTGACTGAGCCTCAATCCCCGTCACTGCCTGAGGTTCAATTCCAGTCACTGACTGAGGTTCAATCCCTGTCACTCACTAAGATTCAATCCCTGTCTCTGACTGAGGCTCAATCCCTGACATTGACTGAGAATCAATCCCTGTCAGTGACTGAGGCTTAAGCCCTGTCACTGACTGAGATTCAATCCCTGTCACTGACTGGGGCTCGAACCCTGTCACTGACTGAGATTCAATCCCTGTCACTGTCTGAGGGTCAATCCCAGTCACTGACTGAGATTCAATCCCTGTCACTAACTGAGATTCAATCCCTGACACAGACTGAGATTCAATTCCTGTTACTGACTAATGGTCAATCCCTGTCACTGACTGAGGTTCTAACCCTGTCACTAACTGAGATGCAAATCCTACCACTGACTGAGATTCAATCCCTGGCACTGACTGAGGGTCAATCCCGTCACTATTTGAGGCTCAATCCCTGTCACTGACTGAGAATCAGTCCCTGTCACTGACAGAGGCTCAATCCGTGTCTCTGACTGAGGCTCAATCCCTGTCACTGACTGAGACTCAAACCCTGTCACTGTCTGAGGTTCAATCCCTGTCACTGACTGAGATTCAATCCCTGACACAGACTGAGATTCAATCCCTGTCACTGACTAAGGTTCAATCCCTGACACTGACTGAGGTTCAACCGCTGTCACAGACTGATATTCAATCCTTGTCACTGACTGAGGGTCAAGCCCTATAACTGACTGATACTCAATCCCTGTCACTGACTGATATTCAATCCCTGTAACTAACTGAGATTCCATCCCTGTAACTGACTGAGGGTCAATACCGGTCACTGACTGAGATTAAATCCCTGTCACTGACTGATGTTCAATCCCTGTCACTGACTGAGCTTCAATCCCTGTCACTTACTGCGAATCTATGTCTGTCACTGACTGAGGTTCAATCCCTGTCACTGACTGAGGTTCAATCCCTGTCACTGACTGAGGTTCAATCCCTGTCACTGACTGAGATTCAATCACTGTCACTGACTGAGATTCAATCCCTGTCACTGACTGCGATTCCATCCCAGTTACTGACTGAGGTTCAATCCCAGTCACAGATTGAGATTCAATCCCTGTCACTGACTGAGATTCAATCCCTGTCACTGACTGAGGCTCAATCCCTGTCACTGACTGAGATTCAATCCCTGTCACTGTCTGAGGGTCAATCCCAGTCACTGACTGAGATTCAATCCTTGTCACTAACTGAGATTCAATCCCTGTCACTGATTGCGATTCAATCCCTGTCATTGACTGAAGCTCAATTCCTGTCACTGCCTGAGGTTCAATCCCTGTCACGAACTGAGGTTCAATCTGTGTCACTGACTGAGATTCAATCCCTGTCACTGACTGAGATTCAATCCCTGTCACTGACTGCGATTTAATGACTGTCACTGACTGAGATTCAATCCCTGTCACTGACTGCGATTTCATGACTGTCACTGATTGAGATTCAATCCCTGTCACTGACTTAGGTTTAGTGCATGACACTGACTGAGATTCAATCCCTGTCACTGACTGAATTTCAATCCCTGTCACTGACTGAGTTCAATCCCTGTCACTGACTGAGATTCAACCCCTGTCACTGACGGAGACTCAAACCCTGTCACTGACTGTGGTTCAATCCCTGTCACGGACACCGATTCAATCCCAGTCACTGACTGAGGGTCAATCCCTGTCACAGACTGAGATTCAATCCTGGTCACTGTCTGAGTGTTAATCCCAGTCACTGACTGAGATTCAATCCCTGTCACTGACTAATGTTCAATCCCTGTCACTGACTGAGTTCAATCCCTGTCACTGACTGAGATTCAACCCCTGTCACTGACGGAGATTCAAACCCTGTCACTGACTGTGGTTCAATCCCTGTCACGGACTGCGATTCAATCCCAGTCACTGACTGAGGGTCAATCCCTGTCACAGACTGAGATTCAATCCTGGTCACTGTCTGAGTGTTAATCCCAGTCACTGACTGAGATTCAATCCCTGTCACTGACTAATGTTCAATCCCTGTCACTGACTGAGTCTCAATCCCTGTCACTGACTGAGCCTCAATCCCTGTAACTGACGAAGGTTCAATCCCCGTCACTGCCTGAGGTTCAATTCCAGTCACTGACTGAGGTTCAATCCCTGTCACTCACTAAGGTTCAATCCCTGTCTCTGACTGAGGCTCAATCCCTGTCACTGACTGAGAATCAATCCCTGTCACTGTCTGAGGCTCAAACCCTGTCACTAACTGCGATTCAATCCGTGACACAGACTGAGATTCAATTCCTGTAACTGACTAATAGTCAATCCCTGTCACTGATTGCGATTCAATCCCAGTCACAAATTGAGATTCAATCCCTGTCACTGACTGAGGTTCAATCGCTGTCACTGATTTCGATTCAATCCCGGTCACTGACTGAGGTTCAATGGATGACACTGACTGAGGTTCAATCCCTGTCAATAATTGAGGTTCAATCCCTGTCACTGACTGAGAATCAATCCCTGTCAGTGACTGAGGCTTAATCCCTGTCACTGTCTGAGGGTCAATCCCAGTCACTGACTGAGATTCAATCCCTGTCACTGACTAATGTTCAATCCCTGTCACTGACTGAGTTCAATCCCTGTCACTGACTGAGATTCAACCCCTGTCACTGACGGAGATTCAAACCCTGTCACTGACTGTGGTTCAATCCCTGTCACGGACTGCGATTCAATCCCAGTCACTGACTGAGGGTCAATCCCTGTCACAGACTGAGAGTCAATCCTGGTCACTGTCTGAGTGTTAATCCCAGTCACTGACTGAGATTCAATCCCTGTCACTGAATAATGTTCAATCCCTGTCACTGACTGAGTTCAATCCCTGTCACTGACTGAGATTCAACCCCTGTCACTGACGGAGATTCAAACCCTGTCACTGACTGAGATTCAATCCCTGTCACTGACTGAGGCTCAATCCCTGTCACTGACTGAGATTCAATCCCTGTCACAGACTGAGGCTCAATCCCTGTCATTGACTGAGATTCAATCCCTGTCAGTGACTGTGGCTTAATCCCTGTCACTGACTGAGATTCAATCCCTGTCACTGACTGAGACTCAAACCCTGTCACTGACTGAGATTCAATCCCTGTCACTGAGTGAGATTCAATTCCTGTCACTGACTGAGATTCAATCCCTGTCACTGACTGAGGCTCAATCCCTGTCAATGACTGAGATTCAATCCCTGTCACTGTCTGAGGGTCAATCCCAGTCACTGACTGAGATTCAATCCTTGTCACTAACTGAGATTCAATCCCTGTCACTGATTGCGATTCAATACCTGTCATTGACTGAAGCTCAATTCCTGTCACTGCCTGAGGTTCAATCCCTGTCACGGACTGCGATTCAATCCCAGTCACTGACTGAGGTTCAATCCCTGTGACAGACTGAGATTCAATCCTGGTCACTGTCTGAGATTCAATCCCTGTCACTGACTGTGGTTCAATTCCTTTCACTGATTGAGATTCAATCCCTGTCACTGACTTAGGTTTTGTCCATGACACTGACTGAGATTCAATCCCTGTCACTGACTGAGATTCAACCCCTGTCACTGACTGAGATTCAAACCCTGTCACTTACTGAGGTTCAATCCCTGTCACGGACTGCGATTCAATCCCAGTCACTGACTGAGGTTCAATCCCTGTGACAGACTGAGATTCAATCCTGGTCACTGTCTGAGTTTTAATCCCAGTCACTGACTGAGATTCAATCCCTGTCACTGACTGAGGCTCAATCCCTGTCACTGACTAATGTTCAATCCCTGTCACTGACTGAGTCTCAATCCCTGTCACTGACTGAGCCTCAATCCCCGTCACTGCCTGAGGTTCAATTCCAGTCACTGACTGAGGTTCAATCCCTGTCACTCACTAAGATTCAATCCCTGTCTCTGACTGAGGCTCAATCCCTGACATTGACTGAGAATCAATCCCTGTCAGTGACTGAGGCTTAAGCCCTGTCACTGACTGAGATTCAATCCCTGTCACTGACTGGGGCTCGAACCCTGTCACTGACTGAGATTCAATCCCTGTCACTGTCTGAGGGTCAATCCCAGTCACTGACTGAGATTCAATCCCTGTCACTAACTGAGATTCAATCCCTGACACAGACTGAGATTCAATTCCTGTAACTGACTAATGGTCAATCCCTGTCACTGACTGAGGTTCTAACCCTGTCACTAACTGAGATGCAAATCCTACCAATGACTGAGATTCAATCCCTGGCACTGACTGAGGGTCAATCCCGTCACTATTTGAGGCTCAATCCCTGTCACTGACTGAGAATCAGTCCCTGTCACTGACAGAGGCTCAATCCGTGTCTCTGACTGAGGCTCAATCCCTGTCACTGACTGAGACTCAAACCCTGTCACTGTCTGAGGTTCAATCCCTGACACTGACTGAGGTTCAACCGCTGTCACAGACTGATATTCAATCCTTGTCACTGACTGAGGGTCAAGCCCTATAACTGACTGATACTCAATCCCTGTCACTGACTGATATTCAATCCCTGTAACTAACTGAGATTCCATCCCTGTAACTGACTGAGGGTCAATACCGGTCACTGACTGAGATTAAATCCCTGTCACTGACTGATGTTCAATCCCTGTCACTGACTGAGCTTCAATCCCTGTCACTTACTGCGAATCTATGTCTGTCACTGACTGAGGTTCAATCCCTGTCACTGACTGAGGTTCAATCCCTGTCACTGACTGAGGTTCAATCCCTGTCACTGACTGAGATTCAATCACTGTCACTGACTGAGATTCAATCCCTGTCACTGACTGCGATTCCATCCCAGTTACTGACTGAGGTTCAATCCCAGTCACAGATTGAGATTCAATCCCTGTCACTGACTGAGATTCAATCCCTGTCACTGACTGAGGCTCAATCCCTGTCACTGACTGAGATTCAATCCCTGTCACTGTCTGAGGGTCAATCCCAGTCACTGACTGAGATTCAATCCTTGTCACTAACTGAGATTCAATCCCTGTCACTGATTGCGATTCAATCCCTGTCATTGACTGAAGCTCAATTCCTGTCACTGCCTGAGGTTCAATCCCTGTCACGAACTGAGGTTCAATCTGTGTCACTGACTGAGATTCAATCCCTGTCACTGACTGAGATTCAATCCCTGTCACTGACTGCGATTTAATGACTGTCACTGACTGAGATTCAATCCCTGTCACTGACTGCGATTTCATGACTGTCACTGATTGAGATTCAATCCCTGTCACTGACTTAGGTTTAGTGCATGACACTGACTGAGATTCAATCCCTGTCACTGACTGAATTTCAATCCCTGTCACTGACTGAGTTCAATCCCTGTCACTGACTGAGATTCAACACCTGTCACTGACTGCGAGTCAATCCCTGTCATAGACTGAGATTGAATCCCTGTCACAGACTGAGATTCAATGCCTGTCACTGACTGAGCCTCAATCCCTGTCACTGACGAAGGTTCAATTCCAGTCACTGACTGAGGTTCAATCCCTGTCACAGATGGAGATTCTATCCCTGTCACTGACTGAGATTCAATCCCTGTCACTGACTGAGGGTCAATCCCTGTCACTAACTGAGATACACTCCCTGACACAGACTGAGATTCAATTCCTGGAACTGACTAATGGTCCATCCCTGTCACTGATTGCGATTCAATCCCTATCACAAATTGAGATTCAATCCTGTCACTGACTGAGCTTCAATTCCTGTCACTGACTGAGGTTCAATCCCTGTCACAGACTGAGATTCATTGCCTGTCACTGACTGAGGTTCAATCCCTGTCACTGCCTGTGGTTCAATCCCTGTCACGAACTGAGTTTCAATCTGTGTCACTGACTGAGATTCAATCCCTGTCACTGCCTGAGATTCAACCCCTGTCACTGTCTGAGGGTCAATCTCTGCCACTGACTGAGGTTCAATCCCTGTCACTAACTGAGGTTCAATCCCTGTCACTGACTGAGATTCAATTCCTATCACTGACTGAGATTCAATCCCTGTCACTGACTGAGGTTCAATTCCTTTCACTGATTGAGATTCAATCCCTGTCACTGACTGAGATTCAATTCCTATCACTGACTGACATTCAATCCCTGTCACTGACTGAGGTTCAATTCCTTTCACTGATTGAGATTCAATCCCTGTCACTGACTTAGGTTTAGTCCATGACACTGACTGAGATTCAATCCCTGTCACTGACTGAGATTCAATCCCTGTCACTGATTGCGATTCAACCCCTGTCATTGACTGAGGTTCAATCCCTGTCACGAACTGAGATTCAATCTGTGTCACTGACTGAGATACAATCCCTGTCACTGACTGAGATTCAATCCCTGTCACTGATTGCGATTCAATCCCTGTCATTGACTGAGGTTCAATCCCTGTCACGAACTGAGATTCAATCCCTGTCACTGATTGAGATTCAATCCCTGTCACTAACTGAGGTTCAATCCCTGTCACTGACTGAGATTCAATTCCTGTCACTGACTGAGATTCAATCCCTGTCACTGACTGTGGTTCAATTCCTTTCACTGATTGAGATTCAATCCCTGTCACTAACTTAGGTTTAGTCCATGACACTGACTGAGATTCAATCCCTGTCACTGACTGAGATTCAACCCCTGTCACTGACTGAGATTCAAACCCTGTCACTGCCTGAGGTTCAATCCCTGTCACGGATTGCGATTCAATCCCAGTCACTGACTGAGGTTCAATCCCTGTGACAGACTGAGATTCAATCCTGGTCACTGTCTGAGATTCAATCCCTGTCACTGACTGTGGTTCAATTCCTTTCACTGATTGAGATTCAATCCCTGTCACTGACTTAGGTTTTGTCCATGACACTGACTGAGATTCAATCCCTGTCACTGACTGAGATTCAACCCCTGTCACTGACTGAGATTCAAACCCTGTCACTGACTGAGGTTCAATCCCTGTCACGGACTGCGATTCAATCCCAGTCACTGACTGAGGTTCAATCCCTGTGACAGACTGAGATTCAATCCTGGTCACTGTCTGAGTTTTAATCCCAGTCACTGACTGAGATTCAATCCCTGTCACTGACTAATGTTCAATCCCTGTCACTGACTGAGTCTCAATCCCTGTCACTGACTGAGCCTCAATCCCTGTAACTGACGAAGGTTCAATCCCCGTCATTGCCTGAGGTTCAATTCCAGTCACTGACTGAGGTTCAATCCCTGTCACTCACTAAAGTTCAATCCCTGTCTCTGACTGAGGCTCAATCCCTGACATTGACTGAGAATCAATCCCTGTCAGTGACTGAGGCTTAAGCCCTGTCACTGACTGAGATTCAATCCCTGTCACTGACTGGGGCTCGAACGCTGTCACTGACTGAGATTCAATCCCTGTCACTGTCTGAGGGTCAATCCCAGTTACTGACTGAGATTCAATCCCTGTCACTAACTGAGATTCAATCCCTGACACAGACTGAGATTCAATTCCTGTAACTGACTAATGGTCAATCCCTGTCACTGACTGAGGTTCTAACCCTGTCACTAACTGAGATGCAAATCCTACCACTGACTGAGATTCAATCCCTGGCACTGACTGAGGGTCATTCCCGTCACTATTTGAGGCTCAATCCCTGTCACTGACTGAGAATCAGTCCCTGTCACTGACAGAGGCTCACTCCGTGTCTCTGACTGAGGCTCAATCCCTGTCACTGACTGAGACTCAAACCCTGTCACTGTCTGAGGTTCAATCCCTGTCACGAACTGAGATTCAATCCCTGTCACTGACTGAGATTCAATCCCTGACACTGACTGAGGTTCAACCGCTGTCACAGACTGAGATTCAATCCTTGTCACTGACTGAGGGTCAAGCCCTATCACTGACTGATACTCAATCCCTGTCACTGACTGATATTCAATCCCTGTAACTAACTGAGATTCCATCCCTGTAACTGACTGAGGGTCAATACCGGTCACTGACTGAGATTAAATCCCTGTCACTGACTGAGCTTCAATCCCTGTCACTTACTGTGAATCTATGTCTGTCACTGACTGAGGTTCAATCCCCGTCACTGACTGAGATTCAATCACTGTCACTGACTGAGATTCAATCCCTGTCACTGACTGCAATTCCATCCCAGTTACTGACTGAGGTTCAATCCCAGTCACAGATTGAGATTCAATCCCTGTAACTGACTGAGATTCAATCCCTGTCACTGACTGAGATTCAATCCCTGTCACTGACTGAGGCTCAATCCCTGTCACTGATTCAGGTTCAATCCCTGTCACTGACTGAGATTCAATCCCTGTCACTAACTGAGATTCAATCCCTGTCACTGACTAAGGTTCAATCCCTGTCACTGACTGAGAAACAATTCCTGTCATTGACTGTGATACAATCCCTTTTACTGCCTGATGTTCAATCCCTGCACTGACTGAGATTCAATTCCTGTCACTGACTGAGATTCAATCCCTGAAACTGACTGAGATTCAATCCCTGTCACTAAATGAGATTAAATCCATGTCACTGACTGAGATTCAATCCCAGTCTCTGACTGAGATTCAAACCCTGTCACTGATTGAGAATCAATCCCTGTCACTGAATGAGAGTCAATCCCATCACTATTTGAGGCTCAATCCCTGTCTCTCTCTGAGCGTCAATCCCTGTCACGGACTGAGATTCAATCCCTGTAACTAACTGAGATTCCATCCCTGTAACTGACTGAGGGTCAATACCTGAATGTGATTCAACACCAGTCACTGACTGAGCTGCAATCCCTGTCACTGACTGCGATTCTATGCCTGTCACTGACTGAGATTCCATTCCTATCACTTTCTGAGCGCCAGTCCCTGTCACTGAATGAGATTCAATCCCTGTCACTGACTGAGATTCAATCCCAGTCACTGACTTCGATTCAATCCCAGTACCTGTCTGATGATCAATCCCAGTCACTGATTGAGATTCAATCCCTGTCACTGACTGAGATTCAATCCCGTCACTAACTGAGATTCAATCCATGTTACGGACTGAGGTTGACTCTCTGTCACTGATTGATGCTCAATCCCCGTCACTGACTGAGATTCAATCCCTGTCACTAACTGAAATTCAATCCCTGTCACTGACTAAGTTTCAATCCCTGTCATTAACTGAGATTCAATACCTGTCACTGACTGCGAGTCAATCCCTGTCATAGACTGAGATTGAATCCCTGTCACAGACTGAGATTCAATGCCTGTCACTGACTGAGTCTCAATCCCAGTCACTGACTGAGCCTCAATCCCTGTCACTGACGAAGGTTCAATTCCAGTCACTGACTGAGGTTCAATCCCTGTCACTCACTAAGGTTCAATCCCTGTCATTGACTGAGGCTCAATCCCTGTCATTGACTGAGATTCAATCCCTGTCAGTGACTGTGGCTTAATCCCTGTCACTGACTGAGATTCAATCCCTGTCACTGACTGAGGCTCAAACCCTGTCACTGACTGAGATTCAATCCCTGTCACTGAGTGAGATTCAATTCCTGTCACTGACTGAGATTCAATCCCTGTCACTGACTGAGGCTCAATCCCTGTCAATGACTGAGATTCAATCCCTGTCACTGTCTGAGGGTCAATCCCAGTCACTGACTGAGATTCAATCCTTGTCACTAACTGAGATTCAATCCCTGTCACTGATTGCGATTCAATACCTGTCATTGACTGAAGCTCAATTCCTGTCACTGCCTGAGGTTCAATCCCTGTCACGGACTGCGATTCAATCCCAGTCACTGACTGAGGTTCAATCCCTGTGACAGACTGAGATTCAATCCTGGTCACTGTCTGAGATTCAATCCCTGTCACTGACTGCGATTTCATGACTGTCACTGATTGAGATTCAATCCCTGTCACTGACTTAGGTTTTGTCCATGACACTGACTGAGATTCAATCCCTGTCACTGACTGAGATTCAACCCCTGTCACTGACTGAGATTCAAACCCTGTCACTGACTGAGGTTCAATCCCTGTCACGGACTGCGATTCAATCCCAGTCACTGACTGAGGTTCAATCCCTGTGACAGACTGAGATTCAATCCTGGTCACTGTCTGAGTTTTAATCCCAGTCACTGACTGAGATTCAATCCCTGTCACTGACTGAGGCTCAATCCCTGTCACTGACTAATTTTAAATCCCTGTCACTGACTGAGTCTCAATCCCTGTCACTGACTGAGCCTCAATCCCTGTAACTGACGAAGGTTCAATCCCCGTCACTGCCTGAGGTTCAATCCCAGTCACTGACTGAGATTCAATCCCTGTCACTAACTGAGATTCAATCCCTGACACAGACTGAGATTCAATTCCTGTAACTGACTAATGGTCAATCCCTGTCACTGACTGAGGTTCTAACCCTGTCACTAACTGAGATGCAAATCCTACCACTGACTGAGATTCAATCCCTGGCACTGACTGAGGGTCAATCCCGTCACTATGTGAGGCTCAATCCCTGTCACTGACTGAGAATCAGTCCCTGTCACTGACAGAGGCTCAATCCGTGTCTCTGACTGAGGCTCAATCCCTGTCACTGACTGAGACTCAAACCCTGTCACTGTCTGAGGTTCAATCCCTGTCACTGACTGAGATTCAATCCCTGACACAGACTGAGATTCAATCCCTGTCACTGACTAAGGTTCAATCCCTGACACTGACTGAGGTTCAACCGCTGTCACAGACTGATATTCAATCCTTGTCACTGACTGAGGGTCAAGCCCTATAACTGACTGATACTCAATCCCTGTCACTGACCGATATTCAATCCCTGTAACTAACTGAGATTCCATCCCTGTCACTGACTGAGGGTCAATACCGGTCACTGACTGAGATTAAATCCCTGTCACTGATTGAGCTTCAATCCCTGTCACTTACTGCGAATCTATGTCTGTCACTGACTGAGGTTCAATCCCTGTCACTGACTGAGATTCAATCACTGTCACTGACTGAGATTCAATCCCTGTCACTGACTGCGATTCCATCCCAGTTACTGACTGAGGTTCAATCCCAGTCACAGATTGAGATTCAATCCCTGTAACTGACTGAGATTCAATCCCTGTCACTGACTGAGGCTCAATCCCTGTCACTGATTCAGGTTCAATCCCTGTCACTGACTGAGATTCAATCCCTGTCACTAACTGAGATTCAATCCCTGTCACTGACTAAGGTTCAATCCCTGTCACTGACTGAGAAACAATTCCTGTCATTGACTGTGATACAATCCCTGTCACTGCCTGATGTTCAATCCCTGCACTGACTGAGATTCAATTCCTGTCACTGACTGAGATTCAATCCCTGAAACTGACTGAGATTCAATCCCTGTCACTAACTGAGATTAAATCCATGTCACTGACTGAGATTCAATCCCAGTCTCTGACTGAGATTCAAACCCTGTCACTGATTGAGAATCAATCCCTGTCACTGAATGAGAGTCAATCCCGTCACTATTTGAGGCTCAATCCCTGTCTCTCTCTGAGCGTCAATCCCGGTCACGGACTGAGATTCAATCCCTGTAACTAACTGAGATTCCATCCCTGTAACTGACTGAGGGTCAATACCGGTCACTGAATGTGATTCAACCCCAGTCACTGACTGAGCTGCAATCCCTGTCACTGACTGCGATTCTATGCCTGTCACAGACTGAGATTCCATTCCTATCACTTTCTGAGCGTCAATCCCTGTCACTGAATGAGATTCAATCCCTGTCACTGACTGAGATTCAATCCCAGTCACTGACTTCGATTCAATCCCAGTACCTGTCTGATGATCAATCCCAGTCACTGATTGAGATTCAATCCCTGTCACTGACTGAGATTCAATCCCGTCACTAATTGAGATTCAATCCATGTTACGGACTGAGGTTGACTCTCTGTCACTGACTGATGCTCAATCCCCGTCACTGACTGAGATTCAATCCCTGTCACTAACTGAAATTCAATCCCTGTCACTGACTAAGTTTCAATCCCTGTCACTAACTGAGATTCAATACCTGTCACTGACTGCGAGTCAATCGCTGTCATAGACTGAGATTGAATCCCTGTCACAGACTGAGATTCAATGCCTGTCACTGACTGAGTCTCAATCCCTGTTACTGACTGAGCCTCAATCCCTGTCACTGACGAAGGTTCAATTCCAGTCACTGACTGAGGTTCAATCCCTGTCACTCACTGAGGTTCAATCCCTGTCATTGACTGAGGCTCAATCCCTGTCATTGACTGAGATTCAATCCCTGTCAGTGACTGTGGCTTAATCCCTGTCACTGACTGAGATTCAATCCCTGTCACTGACTGAGGCTCAAACCCTGTCACTGACTGAGATTCAATCCCTGTCACTGAGTGAGATTCAATTCCTGTCACTGACTGAGATTCAATCCCTGTCACTGACTGAGGCTCAATCCCTGTCACTGACTGAGATTCAATCCCTGTCACTGTCTGAGGGTCAATCCCCGTCACTGACTGAGATTCAATCCTTGTCACTAACTGAGATTCAATCCCTGTCACTGATTGCGATTCAATCCCTGTCATTGACTGAAGCTCAATTCCTGTCACTGCCTGAGGTTCAATCCCTGTCACGAACTGAGGTTCAATCTGTGTCACTGACTGAGATTCAATCCCTGTCACTGACTGAGATTCAATCCCTGTCACTGACTGCGATTTAATGACTGTCACTGACTGAGATTCAATCCCTGTCACTGACTGCGATTTCATGACTGTCACTGATTGAGATTCAATCCCTGTCACTGACTTAGGTTTAGTGCATGACACTGACTGAGATTCAATCCCTGTCACTGACTGAGATTCAATCCCTGTCACTGAGTGAGATTCAATTCCTGTCACTGACTGAGATTCAATCCCTGTCACTGACTGAGGCTCAATCCCTGTCAATGACTGAGATTCAATCCCTGTCACTGTCTGAGGGTCAATCCCAGTCACTGACTGAGATTCAATCCTTGTCACTAACTGAGATTCAATCCCTGTCACTGATTGCGATTCAATACCTGTCATTGACTGAAGCTCAATTCTTGTCACTGCCTGAGGTTCAATCCCTGTCACGGACTGCGATTCAATCCCAGTCACTGACTGAGGTTCAATCCCTGTGACAGACTGAGATTCAATCCTGGTCACTGTCTGAGATTCAATCCCTGTCACTGACTGCGATTTCATGACTGTCACTGATTGAGATTCAATCCCTGTCACTGACTTAGGTTTTGTCCATGACACTGACTGAGATTCAATCCCTGTCACTGACTGAGATTCAACCCCTGTCACTGACTGAGATTCAAACCCTGTCACTGACTGAGGTTCAATCCCTGTCACGGACTGCGATTCAATCCCAGTCACTGACTGAGGTTCAATCCCTGTGACAGACTGAGATTCAATCCTGGTCACTGTCTGAGTTTTAATCCCAGTCACTGACTGAGATTCAATCCCTGTCACTGACTGAGGCTCAATCCCTGTCACTGACTAATTTTAAATCCCTGTCACTGACTGAGTCTCAATCCCTGTCACTGACTGAGCCTCAATCCCTGTAACTGACGAAGGTTCAATCCCCGTCACTGCCTGAGGTTCAATCCCAGTCACTGACTGAGATTCAATCCCTGTCACTAACTGAGATTCAATCCCTGACACAGACTGAGATTCAATTCCTGTAACTGACTAATGGTCAATCCCTGTCACTGACTGAGGTTCTAACCCTGTCACTAACTGAGATGCAAATCCTACCACTGACTGAGATTCAATCCCTGGCACTGACTGAGGGTCAATCCCGTCACTATTTGAGGCTCAATCCCTGTCACTGACTGAGAATCAGTCCCTGTCACTGACAGAGGCTCAATCCGTGTCTCTGACTGAGGCTCAATCCCTGTCACTGACTGAGACTCAAACCCTGTCACTGTCTGAGGTTCAATCCCTGTCACTGACTGAGATTCAATCCCTGACACAGACTGAGATTCAATCCCTGTCACTGACTAAGGTTCAATCCCTGTCACTGACTGAGATTCAATCCCTGTCACTGTCTGAGGGTCAATCCCCGTCACTGACTGAGATTCAATCCTTGTCACTAACTGAGATTCAATCCCTGTCACTGATTGCGATTCAATCCCTGTCATTGACTGAAGCTCAATTCCTGTCACTGCCTGAGGTTCAATCCCTGTCACGAACTGAGGTTCAATCTGTGTCACTGACTGAGATTCAATCCCTGTGACAGACTGAGATTCAATCCCTGTCACTGACTGCGATTTAATGACTGTCACTGACTGAGATTCAATCCCTGTCACTGACTGCGATTTCATGACTGTCACTGATTGAGATTCAATCCCTGTCACTGACTTAGGTTTAGTGCATGACACTGACTGAGATTCAATCCCTGTCACTGACTGAGATTCAATCCCTGTCACTGAGTGAGATTCAATTCCTGTCACTGACTGAGATTCAATCCCTGTCACTGACTGAGGCTCAATCCCTGTCAATGACTGAGATTCAATCCCTGTCACTGTCTGAGGGTCAATCCCAGTCACTGACTGAGATTCAATCCTTGTCACTAACTGAGATTCAATCCCTGTCACTGATTGCGATTCAATACCTGTCATTGACTGAAGCTCAATTCTTGTCACTGCCTGAGGTTCAATCCCTGTCACGGACTGCGATTCAATCCCAGTCACTGACTGAGGTTCAATCCCTGTGACAGACTGAGATTCAATCCTGGTCACTGTCTGAGATTCAATCCCTGTCACTGACTGCGATTTCATGACTGTCACTGATTGAGATTCAATCCCTGTCACTGACTTAGGTTTTGTCCATGACACTGACTGAGATTCAATCCCTGTCACTGACTGAGATTCAACCCCTGTCACTGACTGAGATTCAAACCCTGTCACTGACTGAGGTTCAATCCCTGTCACGGACTGCGATTCAATCCCAGTCACTGACTGAGGTTCAATCCCTGTGACAGACTGAGATTCAATCCTGGTCACTGTCTGAGTTTTAATCCCAGTCACTGACTGAGATTCAATCCCTGTCACTGACTGAGGCTCAATCCCTGTCACTGACTAATTTTAAATCCCTGTCACTGACTGAGTCTCAATCCCTGTCACTGACTGAGCCTCAATCCCTGTAACTGACGAAGGTTCAATCCCCGTCACTGCCTGAGGTTCAATCCCAGTCACTGACTGAGATTCAATCCCTGTCACTAACTGAGATTCAATCCCTGACACAGACTGAGATTCAATTCCTGTAACTGACTAATGGTCAATCCCTGTCACTGACTGAGGTTCTAACCCTGTCACTAACTGAGATGCAAATCCTACCACTGACTGAGATTCAATCCCTGGCACTGACTGAGGGTCAATCCCGTCACTATTTGAGGCTCAATCCCTGTCACTGACTGAGAATCAGTCCCTGTCACTGACAGAGGCTCAATCCGTGTCTCTGACTGAGGCTCAATCCCTGTCACTGACTGAGACTCAAACCCTGTCACTGTCTGAGGTTCAATCCCTGTCACTGACTGAGATTCAATCCCTGACACAGACTGAGATTCAATCCCTGTCACTGACTAAGGTTCAATCCCTGACACTGACTGAGGTTCAACCGCTGTCACAGACTGATATTCAATCCTTGTCACTGACTGAGGGTCAAGCCCTATAACTGACTGATACTCAATCCCTGTCACTGACCGATATTCAATCCCTGTAACTAACTGAGATTCCATCCCTGTCACTGACTGAGGGTCAATACCGGTCACTGACTGAGATTAAATCCCTGTCACTGAATGAGCTTCAATCCCTGTCACTTACTGCGAATCTATGTCTGTCACTGACTGAGGTTCAATCCCTGTCACTGACTGAGATTCAATCACTGTCACTGACTGAGATTCAATCCCTGTCACTGACTGCGATTCCATCCCAGTTACTGACTGAGGTTCAATCCCAGTCACAGATTGAGATTCAATCCCTGTAACTGACTGAGATTCAATCCCTGTCACTGACTGAGGCTCAATCCCTGTCACTGATTCAGGTTCAATCCCTGTCACTGACTGAGATTCAATCCCTGTCACTAACTGAGATTCAATCCCTGTCACTGACTAAGGTTCAATCCCTGTCACTGACTGAGAAACAATTCCTGTCATTGACTGTGATACAATCCCTGTCACTGCCTGATGTTCAATCCCTGCACTGACTGAGATTCAATTCCTGTCACTGACTGAGATTCAATCCCTGAAACTGACTGAGATTCAATCCCTGTCACTAACTGAGATTAAATCCATGTCACTGACTGAGATTCAATCCCAGTCTCTGACTGAGATTCAAACCCTGTCACTGATTGAGAATCAATCCCTGTCACTGAATGAGAGTCAATCCCGTCACTATTTGAGGCTCAATCCCTGTCTCTCTCTGAGCGTCAATCCCGGTCACGGACTGAGATTCAATCCCTGTAACTAACTGAGATTCCATCCCTGTAACTGACTGAGGGTCAATACCGGTCACTGAATGTGATTCAACCCCAGTCACTGACTGAGCTGCAATCCCTGTCACTGACTGCGATTCTATGCCTGTCACAGACTGAGATTCCATTCCTATCACTTTCTGAGCGTCAATCCCTGTCACTGAATGAGATTCAATCCCTGTCACTGACTGAGATTCAATCCCAGTCACTGACTTCGATTCAATCCCAGTACCTGTCTGATGATCAATCCCAGTCACTGATTGAGATTCAATCCCTGTCACTGACTGAGATTCAATCCCGTCACTAATTGAGATTCAATCCATGTTACGGACTGAGGTTGACTCTCTGTCACTGACTGATGCTCAATCCCCGTCACTGACTGAGATTCAATCCCTGTCACTAACTGAAATTCAATCCCTGTCACTGACTAAGTTTCAATCCCTGTCACTAACTGAGATTCAATACCTGTCACTGACTGCGAGTCAATCGCTGTCATAGACTGAGATTGAATCCCTGTCACAGACTGAGATTCAATGCCTGTCACTGACTGAGTCTCAATCCCTGTTACTGACCGAGCCTCAATCCCTGTCACTGACGAAGGTTCAATTCCAGTCACTGACTGAGGTTCAATCCCTGTCACTCACTAAGGTTCAATCCCTGTCATTGACTGAGGCTCAATCCCTGTCATTGACTGAGATTCAATCCCTGTCAGTGACTGTGGCTTAATCCCTGTCACTGACTGAGATTCAATCCCTGTCACTGACTGAGGCTCAAACCCTGTCACTGACTGAGATTCAATCCCTGTCACTGAGTGAGATTCAATTCCTGTCACTGACTGAGATTCAATCCCTGTCACTGACTGAGGCTCAATCCCTGTCACTGACTGAGATTCAATCCCTGTCACTGTCTGAGGGTCAATCCCCGTCACTGACTGAGATTCAATCCTTGTCACTAACTGAGATTCAATCCCTGTCACTGATTGCGATTCAATCCCTGTCATTGACTGAAGCTCAATTCCTGTCACTGCCTGAGGTTCAATCCCTGTCACGAACTGAGGTTCAATCTGTGTCACTGACTGAGATTCAATCCCTGTCACTGACTGAGATTCAATCCCTGTCACTGACTGCGATTTAATGACTGTCACTGACTGAGATTCAATCCCTGTCACTGACTGCGATTTCATGACTGTCACTGATTGAGATTCAATCCCTGTCACTGACTTAGGTTTAGTGCATGACACTGACTGAGATTCAATCCCTGTCACTGACTGAATTTCAATCCCTGTCACTGACTGAGTTCAATCCCTGTCACTGACTGAGATTCAACCCCTGTCACTGACGGAGACTCAAACCCTGTCACTGACTGTGGTTCAATCCCTGTCACGGACTGCGATTCAATCCCAGTCACTGACTGAGGGTCAATCCCTGTCACAGACTGAGATTCAATCCTGGTCACTGTCTGAGTGTTAATCCCAGTCACTGACTGAGATTCAATCCCTGTCACTGACTAATGTTCAATCCCTGTCACTGACTGAGTTCAATCCCTGTCACTGACTGAGATTCAACCCCTGTCACTGACGGAGATTCAAACCCTGTCACTGACTGTGGTTCAATCCCTGTCACGGACTGCGATTCAATCCCAGTCACTGACTGAGGGTCAATCCCTGTCACAGACTGAGAGTCAATCCTGGTCACTGTCTGAGTGTTAATCCCAGTCACTGACTGAGATTCAATCCCTGTCACTGAATAATGTTCAATCCCTGTCACTGACTGAGTTCAATCCCTGTCACTGACTGAGATTCAACCCCTGTCACTGACGGAGATTCAAACCCTGTCACTGACTGAGATTCAATCCCTGTCACTGACTGAGGCTCAATCCCTGTCACTGACTGAGATTCAATCCCTGTCACAGACTGAGGCTCAATCCCTGTCATTGACTGAGATTCAATCCCTGTCAGTGACTGTGGCTTAATCCCTGTCACTGACTGAGATTCAATCCCTGTCACTGACTGAGACTCAAACCCTGTCACTGACTGAGATTCAATCCCTGTCACTGAGTGAGATTCAATTCCTGTCACTGACTGAGATTCAATCCCTGTCACTGACTGAGGCTCAATCCCTGTCAATGACTGAGATTCAATCCCTGTCACTGTCTGAGGGTCAATCCCAGTCACTGACTGAGATTCAATCCTTGTCACTAACTGAGATTCAATCCCTGTCACTGATTGCGATTCAATACCTGTCATTGACTGAAGCTCAATTCCTGTCACTGCCTGAGGTTCAATCCCTGTCACGGACTGCGATTCAATCCCAGTCACTGACTGAGGTTCAATCCCTGTGACAGACTGAGATTCAATCCTGGTCACTGTCTGAGATTCAATCCCTGTCACTGACTGTGGTTCAATTCCTTTCACTGATTGAGATTCAATCCCTGTCACTGACTTAGGTTTTGTCCATGACACTGACTGAGATTCAATCCCTGTCACTGACTGAGATTCAACCCCTGTCACTGACTGAGATTCAAACCCTGTCACTTACTGAGGTTCAATCCCTGTCACGGACTGCGATTCAATCCCAGTCACTGACTGAGGTTCAATCCCTGTGACAGACTGAGATTCAATCCTGGTCACTGTCTGAGTTTTAATCCCAGTCACTGACTGAGATTCAATCCCTGTCACTGACTGAGGCTCAATCCCTGTCACTGACTAATGTTCAATCCCTGTCACTGACTGAGTCTCAATCCCTGTCACTGACTGAGCCTCAATCCCCGTCACTGCCTGAGGTTCAATTCCAGTCACTGACTGAGGTTCAATCCCTGTCACTCACTAAGATTCAATCCCTGTCTCTGACTGAGGCTCAATCCCTGACATTGACTGAGAATCAATCCCTGTCAGTGACTGAGGCTTAAGCCCTGTCACTGACTGAGATTCAATCCCTGTCACTGACTGGGGCTCGAACCCTGTCACTGACTGAGATTCAATCCCTGTCACTGTCTGAGGGTCAATCCCAGTCACTGACTGAGATTCAATCCCTGTCACTAACTGAGATTCAATCCCTGACACAGACTGAGATTCAATTCCTGTTACTGACTAATGGTCAATCCCTGTCACTGACTGAGGTTCTAACCCTGTCACTAACTGAGATGCAAATCCTACCACTGACTGAGATTCAATCCCTGGCACTGACTGAGGGTCAATCCCGTCACTATTTGAGGCTCAATCCCTGTCACTGACTGAGAATCAGTCCCTGTCACTGACAGAGGCTCAATCCGTGTCTCTGACTGAGGCTCAATCCCTGTCACTGACTGAGACTCAAACCCTGTCACTGTCTGAGGTTCAATCCCTGTCACTGACTGAGATTCAATCCCTGACACAGACTGAGATTCAATCCCTGTCACTGACTAAGGTTCAATCCCTGACACTGACTGAGGTTCAACCGCTGTCACAGACTGATATTCAATCCTTGTCACTGACTGAGGGTCAAGCCCTATAACTGACTGATAC
The DNA here is from genome assembly GCF_037043375.1 of Chiloscyllium plagiosum. NCBI lineage: Eukaryota > Metazoa > Chordata > Chondrichthyes > Orectolobiformes > Hemiscylliidae > Chiloscyllium > Chiloscyllium plagiosum. The sequence goes on from NW_028270177.1 coordinate 44,773,779, forward strand.
TCAATCCCTGTCACTGACTGATATTCAATCCCTGTAACTAACTGAGATTCCATCCCTGTAACTGACTGAGGGTCAATACCGGTCACTGACTGAGATTAAATCCCTGTCACTGACTGATGTTCAATCCCTGTCACTGACTGAGCTTCAATCCCTGTCACTTACTGCGAATCTATGTCTGTCACTGACTGAGGTTCAATCCCTGTCACTGACTGAGGTTCAATCCCTGTCACTGACTGAGGTTCAATCCCTGTCACTGACTGAGATTCAATCACTGTCACTGACTGAGATTCAATCCCTGTCACTGACTGCGATTCCATCCCAGTTACTGACTGAGGTTCAATCCCAGTCACAGATTGAGATTCAATCCCTGTCACTGACTGAGATTCAATCCCTGTCACTGACTGAGGCTCAATCCCTGTCACTGACTGAGATTCAATCCCTGTCACTGTCTGAGGGTCAATCCCAGTCACTGACTGAGATTCAATCCTTGTCACTAACTGAGATTCAATCCCTGTCACTGATTGCGATTCAATCCCTGTCATTGACTGAAGCTCAATTCCTGTCACTGCCTGAGGTTCAATCCCTGTCACGAACTGAGGTTCAATCTGTGTCACTGACTGAGATTCAATCCCTGTCACTGACTGAGATTCAATCCCTGTCACTGACTGCGATTTAATGACTGTCACTGACTGAGATTCAATCCCTGTCACTGACTGCGATTTCATGACTGTCACTGATTGAGATTCAATCCCTGTCACTGACTTAGGTTTAGTGCATGACACTGACTGAGATTCAATCCCTGTCACTGACTGAATTTCAATCCCTGTCACTGACTGAGTTCAATCCCTGTCACTGACTGAGATTCAACCCCTGTCACTGACGGAGACTCAAACCCTGTCACTGACTGTGGTTCAATCCCTGTCACGGACACCGATTCAATCCCAGTCACTGACTGAGGGTCAATCCCTGTCACAGACTGAGATTCAATCCTGGTCACTGTCTGAGTGTTAATCCCAGTCACTGACTGAGATTCAATCCCTGTCACTGACTAATGTTCAATCCCTGTCACTGACTGAGTTCAATCCCTGTCACTGACTGAGATTCAACCCCTGTCACTGACGGAGATTCAAACCCTGTCACTGACTGTGGTTCAATCCCTGTCACGGACTGCGATTCAATCCCAGTCACTGACTGAGGGTCAATCCCTGTCACAGACTGAGATTCAATCCTGGTCACTGTCTGAGTGTTAATCCCAGTCACTGACTGAGATTCAATCCCTGTCACTGACTAATGTTCAATCCCTGTCACTGACTGAGTCTCAATCCCTGTCACTGACTGAGCCTCAATCCCTGTAACTGACGAAGGTTCAATCCCCGTCACTGCCTGAGGTTCAATTCCAGTCACTGACTGAGGTTCAATCCCTGTCACTCACTAAGGTTCAATCCCTGTCTCTGACTGAGGCTCAATCCCTGTCACTGACTGAGAATCAATCCCTGTCAGTGACTGAGGCTTATTCCCTGTCACTGACTGAGATTCAATCCCTGTCACTGTCTGAGGCTCAAACCCTGTCACTAACTGCGATTCAATCCGTGACACAGACTGAGATTCAATTCCTGTAACTGACTAATAGTCAATCCCTGTCACTGATTGCGATTCAATCCCAGTCACAAATTGAGATTCAATCCCTGTCACTGACTGAGGTTCAATCGCTGTCACTGATTTCGATTCAATCCCGGTCACTGACTGAGGTTCAATGGATGACACTGACTGAGGTTCAATCCCTGTCAATAATTGAGGTTCAATCCCTGTCACTGACTGAGAATCAATCCCTGTCAGTGACTGAGGCTTAATCCCTGTCACTGTCTGAGGGTCAATCCCAGTCACTGACTGAGATTCAATCCCTGTCACTGACTAATGTTCAATCCCTGTCACTGACTGAGTTCAATCCCTGTCACTGACTGAGATTCAACCCCTGTCACTGACGGAGATTCAAACCCTGTCACTGACTGTGGTTCAATCCCTGTCACGGACTGCGATTCAATCCCAGTCACTGACTGAGGGTCAATCCCTGTCACAGACTGAGAGTCAATCCTGGTCACTGTCTGAGTGTTAATCCCAGTCACTGACTGAGATTCAATCCCTGTCACTGAATAATGTTCAATCCCTGTCACTGACTGAGTTCAATCCCTGTCACTGACTGAGATTCAACCCCTGTCACTGACGGAGATTCAAACCCTGTCACTGACTGAGATTCAATCCCTGTCACTGACTGAGGCTCAATCCCTGTCACTGACTGAGATTCAATCCCTGTCACAGACTGAGGCTCAATCCCTGTCATTGACTGAGATTCAATCCCTGTCAGTGACTGTGGCTTAATCCCTGTCACTGACTGAGATTCAATCCCTGTCACTGACTGAGACTCAAACCCTGTCACTGACTGAGATTCAATCCCTGTCACTGACTGAGGCTCAATCCCTGTCAATGACTGAGATTCAATCCCTGTCACTGTCTGAGGGTCAATCCCAGTCACTGACTGAGATTCAATCCTTGTCACTAACTGAGATTCAATCCCTGTCACTGATTGCGATTCAATTCCTGTCATTGACTGAAGCTCAATTCCTGTCACTGCCTGAGGTTCAATCCCTGTCACGGACTGCGATTCAATCCCAGTCACTGACTGAGGTTCAATCCCTGTGACAGACTGAGATTCAATCCTGGTCACTGTCTGAGATTCAATCCCTGTCACTGACTGTGGTTCAATTCCTTTCACTGATTGAGATTCAATCCCTGTCACTGACTTAGGTTTTGTCCATGACACTGACTGAGATTCAATCCCTGTCACTGACTGAGATTCAACCCCTGTCACTGACTGAGATTCAAACCCTGTCACTTACTGAGGTTCAATCCCTGTCACGGACTGCGATTCAATCCCAGTCACTGACTGAGGTTCAATCCCTGTGACAGACTGAGATTCAATCCTGGTCACTGTCTGAGTTTTAATCCCAGTCACTGACTGAGATTCAATCCCTGTCACTGACTGAGGCTCAATCCCTGTCACTGACTAATGTTCAATCCCTGTCACTGACTGAGCCTCAATCCCCGTCACTGCCTGAGGTTCAATTCCAGTCACTGACTGAGGTTCAATCCCTGTCACTCACTAAGATTCAATCCCTGTCTCTGACTGAGGCTCAATCCCTGACATTGACTGAGAATCAATCCCTGTCAGTGACTGAGGCTTAAGCCCTGTCACTGACTGAGATTCAATCCCTGTCACTGACTGGGGCTCGAACCCTGTCACTGACTGAGATTCAATCCCTGTCACTGTCTGAGGGTCAATCCCAGTCACTGACTGAGATTCAATCCCTGTCACTAACTGAGATTCAATCCCTGACACAGACTGAGATTCAATTCCTGTAACTGACTAATGGTCAATCCCTGTCACTGACTGAGGTTCTAACCCTGTCACTAACTGAGATGCAAATCCTACCACTGACTGAGATTCAATCCCTGGCACTGACTGAGGGTCAATCCCGTCACTATTTGAGGCTCAATCCCTGTCACTGACTGAGAATCAGTCCCTGTCACTGACAGAGGCTCAATCCGTGTCTCTGACTGAGGCTCAATCCCTGTCACTGACTGAGACTCAAACCCTGTCACTGTCTGAGGTTCAATCCCTGTCACTGACTGAGATTCAATCCCTGACACAGACTGAGATTCAATCCCTGTCACTGACTAAGGTTCAATCCCTGACACTGACTGAGGTTCAACCGCTGTCACAGACTGATATTCAATCCTTGTCACTGACTGAGGGTCAAGCCCTATAACTGACTGATACTCAATCCCTGTCACTGACTGATATTCAATCCCTGTAACTAACTGAGATTCCATCCCTGTAACTGACTGAGGGTCAATACCGGTCACTGACTGAGATTAAATCCCTGTCACTGACTGATGTTCAATCCCTGTCACTGACTGAGCTTCAATCCCTGTCACTTACTGCGAATCTATGTCTGTCACTGACTGAGGTTCAATCCCTGTCACTGACTGAGGTTCAATCCCTGTCACTGACTGAGGTTCAATCCCTGTCACTGACTGAGATTCAATCACTGTCACTGACTGAGATTCAATCCCTGTCACTGACTGCGATTCCATCCCAGTTACTGACTGAGGTTCAATCCCAGTCACAGATTGAGATTCAATCCCTGTCACTGACTGAGATTCAATCCCTGTCACTGACTGAGGCTCAATCCCTGTCACTGACTGAGATTCAATCCCTGTCACTGTCTGAGGGTCAATCCCAGTCACTGACTGAGATTCAATCCTTGTCACTAACTGAGATTCAATCCCTGTCACTGATTGCGATTCAATCCCTGTCATTGACTGAAGCTCAATTCCTGTCACTGCCTGAGGTTCAATCCCTGTCACGAACTGAGGTTCAATCTGTGTCACTGACTGAGATTCAATCCCTGTCACTGACTGAGATTCAATCCCTGTCACTGACTGCGATTTAATGACTGTCACTGACTGAGATTCAATCCCTGTCACTGACTGCGATTTCATGACTGTCACTGATTGAGATTCAATCCCTGTCACTGACTTAGGTTTAGTGCATGACACTGACTGAGATTCAATCCCTGTCACTGACTGAATTTCAATCCCTGTCACTGACTGAGTTCAATCCCTGTCACTGACTGAGATTCAACCCCTGTCACTGACGGAGACTCAAACCCTGTCACTGACTGTGGTTCAATCCCTGTCACGGACACCGATTCAATCCCAGTCACTGACTGAGGGTCAATCCCTGTCACAGACTGAGATTCAATCCTGGTCACTGTCTGAGTGTTAATCCCAGTCACTGACTGAGATTCAATCCCTGTCACTGACTAATGTTCAATCCCTGTCACTGACTGAGTTCAATCCCTGTCACTGACTGAGATTCAACCCCTGTCACTGACGGAGATTCAAACCCTGTCACTGACTGTGGTTCAATCCCTGTCACGGACTGCGATTCAATCCCAGTCACTGACTGAGGGTCAATCCCTGTCACAGACTGAGATTCAATCCTGGTCACTGTCTGAGTGTTAATCCCAGTCACTGACTGAGATTCAATCCCTGTCACTGACTAATGTTCAATCCCTGTCACTGACTGAGTCTCAATCCCTGTCACTGACTGAGCCTCAATCCCTGTAACTGACGAAGGTTCAATCCCCGTCACTGCCTGAGGTTCAATTCCAGTCACTGACTGAGGTTCAATCCCTGTCACTCACTAAGGTTCAATCCCTGTCTCTGACTGAGGCTCAATCCCTGTCACTGACTGAGAATCAATCCCTGTCAGTGACTGAGGCTTATTCCCTGTCACTGACTGAGATTCAATCCCTGTCACTGTCTGAGGCTCAAACCCTGTCACTAACTGCGATTCAATCCGTGACACAGACTGAGATTCAATTCCTGTAACTGACTAATAGTCAATCCCTGTCACTGATTGCGATTCAATCCCAGTCACAAATTGAGATTCAATCCCTGTCACTGACTGAGGTTCAATCGCTGTCACTGATTTCGATTCAATCCCGGTCACTGACTGAGGTTCAATGGATGACACTGACTGAGGTTCAATCCCTGTCAATAATTGAGGTTCAATCCCTGTCACTGACTGAGAATCAATCCCTGTCAGTGACTGAGGCTTAATCCCTGTCACTGTCTGAGGGTCAATCCCAGTCACTGACTGAGATTCAATCACTGTCACTAACTTAGATTCAATCCCTGTCACTGACTAAAGTTTAATCCCTGTCACTGACTGAGTCTCAATCCCTGTCACTGCCTGAGGTTCAATTCCAGTCACTGACTGAGGTTCAATCCCTGTCACTCACTAAGGTTCAATCCCTGTCTCTGACTGAGGCTCAATCCCTGTCACTGACTGAGAATCAATCCCTGTCAGTGACTGAGGCTTAATCCCTGTCACTGACTGAGATTCAATTCCTGTCACTGTCAGAGGCTCAAACCCTGTCACTGACTGAGATTCAATCCATGTCACTGTCTGAGGTTCAATCCCAGTCACTGACTGAGATTCAATCCCTGTCACTAACTGAGATTCAATTTCTGACACAGACTAAGATTCAATTCCTGTAACTGACTAATGGTCAATCCCTGTCACTGATTGCGATTCAATCCCTGTCACCGACTGAGGTTCAATGGATGACACTGACTGAGATTCAATCCCTGTCACTGACTGAGATGCAATCCCTGTCACTAACTGAGATGCAATTCCTACCACTGACTGAGATTCAATCCTTGTCACTGATTGAGTTTCACTTCTTTTCACCGATTGAGATTCAATCCCTGTCACTGACTGAGGCTCAATCCCTGTCACTGATTCAGGCTCAATCCCTGTCACTGACTGCGAGTCAATCCCTGTCACAGACTGAGACTCAATCCCCATCACAGACTGAGGTTCAATCCCTGTCAAAGACAGAGATTCAATCCCTGTCACTGACTGAGATTCACTATCTGTCAGTGACTGAGGTTCAATCCCTGTCACTGACTGCGATTCAATCCCTGTCACGGACTGAGGTTCAATCAATGTCACTGACTAACGTTCAATTCCTGCCACTGACTGAGGTCCAATTCCTGTCACAGACTAAGATTCAACCCCTGTCACTGACTGAGATTCAATATCTGTCACTGACTGAGGTTCAATAACTGTCACTGACTGAGGTTCAATCCCTGTCACTGCCGGAGGTTCAATCCCTGTCAATCACTGAGGTTCAATCCCTGTCACTATCTGAGGCTCAATCCCTGTCACTGAGTGAGGCTCAATCTCTGTCACTGACTGAGATTCAATCCCTGTCACTGTCTGAGGGTCAATCCCTGTCACTGACTGAGATTCAATCCCTGTCACTGACTGAGGCTCAATCCCTGTCAATGACTGAGATTCAATCCCTGTCACTGTCTGAGGGTCAATCCCAGTCACTGACTGAGATTCAATCCTTGTCACTAACTGAGATTCAATCCCTGTCACTGATTGCGATTCAATACCTGTCATTGACTGAAGCTCAATTCCTGTCACTGCCTGAGGTTCAATCCCTGTCACGGACTGCGATTCAATCCCAGTCACTGACTGAGGTTCAATCCCTGTGACAGACTGAGATTCAATCCTGGTCACTGTCTGAGATTCAATCCCTGTCACTGACTGTGGTTCAATTCCTTTCACTGATTGAGATTCAATCCCTGTCACTGACTTAGGTTTTGTCCATGACACTGACTGAGATTCAATCCCTGTCACTGACTGAGATTCAACCCCTGTCACTGACTGAGATTCAAACCCTGTCACTTACTGAGGTTCAATCCCTGTCACGGACTGCGATTCAATCCCAGTCACTGACTGAGGTTCAATCCCTGTGACAGACTGAGATTCAATCCTGGTCACTGTCTGAGTTTTAATCCCAGTCACTGACTGAGATTCAATCCCTGTCACTGACTGAGGCTCAATCCCTGTCACTGACTAATGTTCAATCCCTGTCACTGACTGAGTCTCAATCCCTGTCACTGACTGAGCCTCAATCCCCGTCACTGCCTGAGGTTCAATTCCAGTCACTGACTGAGGTTCAATCCCTGTCACTCACTAAGATTCAATCCCTGTCTCTGACTGAGGCTCAATCCCTGACATTGACTGAGAATCAATCCCTGTCAGTGACTGAGGCTTAAGCCCTGTCACTGACTGAGATTCAATCCCTGTCACTGACTGGGGCTCGAACCCTGTCACTGACTGAGATTCAATCCCTGTCACTGTCTGAGGGTCAAGACCAGTCACTGACTGAGATTCAATCCCTGTCACTAACTGAGATTCAATCCCTGACACAGACTGAGATTCAATTCCTGTAACTGACTAATGGTCAATCCCTGTCACTGACTGAGGTTCTAACCCTGTCACTAACTGAGATGCAAATCCTACCACTGACTGAGATTCAATCCCTGGCACTGACTGAGGGTCAATCCCGTCACTATTTGAGGCTCAATCCCTGTCACTGACTGAGAATCAGTCCCTGTCACTGACAGAGGCTCAATCCGTGTCTCTGACTGAGGCTCAATCCCTGTCACTGACTGAGACTCAAACCCTGTCACTGTCTGAGGTTCAATCCCTGTCACTGACTGAGATTCAATCCCTGACACAGACTGAGATTCAATCCCTGTCACTGACTAAGGTTCAATCCCTGACACTGACTGAGGTTCAACCGCTGTCACAGACTGATATTCAATCCTTGTCACTGACTGAGGGTCAAGCCCTATAACTGACTGATACTCAATCCCTGTCACTGACTGATATTCAATCCCTGTAACTAACTGAGATTCCATCCCTGTAACTGACTGAGGGTCAATACCGGTCACTGACTGAGATTAAATCCCTGTCACTGACTGATGTTCAATCCCTGTCACTGACTGAGCTTCAATCCCTGTCACTTACTGCGAATCTATGTCTGTCACTGACTGAGGTTCAATCCCTGTCACTGACTGAGGTTCAATCCCTGTCACTGACTGAGGTTCAATCCCTGTCACTGACTGAGATTCAATCACTGTCACTGACTGAGATTCAATCCCTGTCACTGACTGCGATTCCATCCCAGTTACTGACTGAGGTTCAATCCCAGTCACAGATTGAGATTCAATCCCTGTCACTGACTGAGATTCAATCCCTGTCACTGACTGAGGCTCAATCCCTGTCACTGACTGAGATTCAATCCCTGTCACTGTCTGAGGGTCAATCCCAGTCACTGACTGAGATTCAATCCTTGTCACTAACTGAGATTCAATCCCTGTCACTGATTGCGATTCAATCCCTGTCATTGACTGAAGCTCAATTCCTGTCACTGCCTGAGGTTCAATCCCTGTCACGAACTGAGGTTCAATCTGTGTCACTGACTGAGATTCAATCCCTGTCACTGACTGAGATTCAATCCCTGTCACTGACTGCGATTTAATGACTGTCACTGACTGAGATTCAATCCCTGTCACTGACTGCGATTTCATGACTGTCACTGATTGAGATTCAATCCCTGTCACTGACTTAGGTTTAGTGCATGACACTGACTGAGATTCAATCCCTGTCACTGACTGAATTTCAATCCCTGTCACTGACTGAGTTCAATCCCTGTCACTGACTGAGATTCAACCCCTGTCACTGACGGAGACTCAAACCCTGTCACTGACTGTGGTTCAATCCCTGTCACGGACACCGATTCAATCCCAGTCACTGACTGAGGGTCAATCCCTGTCACAGACTGAGATTCAATCCTGGTCACTGTCTGAGTGTTAATCCCAGTCACTGACTGAGATTCAATCCCTGTCACTGACTAATGTTCAATCCCTGTCACTGACTGAGTTCAATCCCTGTCACTGACTGAGATTCAACCCCTGTCACTGACGGAGATTCAAACCCTGTCACTGACTGTGGTTCAATCCCTGTCACGGACTGCGATTCAATCCCAGTCACTGACTGAGGGTCAATCCCTGTCACAGACTGAGATTCAATCCTGGTCACTGTCTGAGTGTTAATCCCAGTCACTGACTGAGATTCAATCCCTGTCACTGACTAATGTTCAATCCCTGTCACTGACTGAGTCTCAATCCCTGTCACTGACTGAGCCTCAATCCCTGTAACTGACGAAGGTTCAATCCCCGTCACTGCCTGAGGTTCAATTCCAGTCACTGACTGAGGTTCAATCCCTGTCACTCACTAAGGTTCAATCCCTGTCTCTGACTGAGGCTCAATCCCTGTCACTGACTGAGAATCAATCCCTGTCAGTGACTGAGGCTTATTCCCTGTCACTGACTGAGATTCAATCCCTGTCACTGTCTGAGGCTCAAACCCTGTCACTAACTGCGATTCAATCCGTGACACAGACTGAGATTCAATTCCTGTAACTGACTAATAGTCAATCCCTGTCACTGATTGCGATTCAATCCCAGTCACAAATTGAGATTCAATCCCTGTCACTGACTGAGGTTCAATCGCTGTCACTGATTTCGATTCAATCCCGGTCACTGACTGAGGTTCAATGGATGACACTGACTGAGGTTCAATCCCTGTCAATAATTGAGGTTCAATCCCTGTCACTGACTGAGAATCAATCCCTGTCAGTGACTGAGGCTTAATCCCTGTCACTGTCTGAGGGTCAATCCCAGTCACTGACTGAGATTCAATCACTGTCACTAACTTAGATTCAATCCCTGTCACTGACTAAAGTTTAATCCCTGTCACTGACTGAGTCTCAATCCCTGTCACTGCCTGAGGTTCAATTCCAGTCACTGACTGAGGTTCAATCCCTGTCACTCACTAAGGTTCAATCCCTGTCTCTGACTGAGGCTCAATCCCTGTCACTGACTGAGAATCAATCCCTGTCAGTGACTGAGGCTTAATCCCTGTCACTGACTGAGATTCAATTCCTGTCACTGTCAGAGGCTCAAACCCTGTCACTGACTGAGATTCAATCCATGTCACTGTCTGAGGTTCAATCCCAGTCACTGACTGAGATTCAATCCCTGTCACTAACTGAGATTCAATTTCTGACACAGACTAAGATTCAATTCCTGTAACTGACTAATGGTCAATCCCTGTCACTGATTGCGATTCAATCCCTGTCACCGACTGAGGTTCAATGGATGACACTGACTGAGATTCAATCCCTGTCACTGACTGAGATGCAATCCCTGTCACTAACTGAGATGCAATTCCTACCACTGACTGAGATTCAATCCTTGTCACTGATTGAGTTTCACTTCTTTTCACCGATTGAGATTCAATCCCTGTCACTGACTGAGGCTCAATCCCTGTCACTGATTCAGGCTCAATCCCTGTCACTGACTGCGAGTCAATCCCTGTCACAGACTGAGACTCAATCCCCATCACAGACTGAGGTTCAATCCCTGTCAAAGACAGAGATTCAATCCCTGTCACTGACTGAGATTCACTATCTGTCAGTGACTGAGGTTCAATCCCTGTCACTGACTGCGATTCAATCCCTGTCACGGACTGAGGTTCAATCAATGTCACTGACTAACGTTCAATTCCTGCCACTGACTGAGGTCCAATTCCTGTCACAGACTAAGATTCAACCCCTGTCACTGACTGAGATTCAATATGTGTCACTGACTGAGGTTCAATAACTGTCACTGACTGAGGTTCAATCCCTGTCACTGCCGGAGGTTCAATCCCTGTCAATCACTGAGGTTCAATCCCTGTCACTATCTGAGGCTCAATCCCTGTCACTGAGTGAGGCTCAATCTCTGTCACTGACTGAGATTCAATCCCTGTCACTGTCTGAGGGTCAATCCCTGTCACTGTCTGAGGTTCAATCCCTGTCACTGACTGTGATTCAATGCCTGTCACTGACTAAGGTTCAATCCCTGTCACTGACTGAGATTCAATCACTGTAACGAACTGAGATTCAATCCCTGTCACTGACTGCGATTCAATCCAGGTCACTGACTGAGGTTCAATTCCTGTCGCTGATTGAGATTCAATCACTGTCACTGACTGAGATTCACTTCCTGTCACTTACTGAGATTCAATCCCTGTCACTGACTGAGGTTCAATCCCTGTCACTTACTGAGATTCAATCCCTGTCACTGACTGAGGTTCAATCCCTGTCACTGACTAAGGTTCAATCCCTGTCACTGACTGAGAAACAATTCCTGTCATTGACTGTGATACAATCCCTGTCACTGCCTGATGTTCAATCCCTGCACTGACTGAGATTCAATTCCTGTCACTGACTGAGATTCAATCCCTGAAACTGACTGAGATTCAATCCCTGTCACTAAATGAGATTAAATCCATGTCACTGACTGAGATTCAATCCCAGTCTCTGACTGAGATTCAAAACCTGTCACTGATTGAGAATCAATCCCTGTCACTGAATGAGAGTCAATCCCGTCACTATTTGAGGCTCAATCCCTGTCTCTCTCTGAGCGTCAATCCCTGTCACGGACTGAGATTCAATCCCTGTAACTAACTGAGATTCCATCCCTGTAACTGACTGAGGGTCAATACCGGTCACTGACTGTGATTCAACCCCAGTCACTGACTGAGCTGCAATCCCTGTCACTGACTGCGATTCTATGCCTGTCACAGACTGAGATTCCATTCCTATCACTTTCTGAGCGTCAATCCCTGTCACTGAATGAGATTCAATCCCTGTCACTGACTGAGATTCAATCCCAGTCACTGACTTCGATTCAATCCCAGTACCTGTCTGATGATCAATCCCAGTCACTGATTGAGATTCAATCCCTGTCACTGACTGAGATTCAATCCCGTCACTAACTGAGATTCAATCCATGTTACGGACTGAGGTTGACTCTCTGTCACTGACTGATGCTCAATCCCCGTCACTGACTGAGATTCAATCCCTGTCACTAACTGAAATTCAATCCCTGTCACTGACTAAGTTTCAATCCCTGTCACTAACTGAGATTCAATACCTGTCACTGACTGCGAGTCAATCCCTGTCATAGACTGAGATTTAATCCCTGTCACAGACTGAGATTCAATGCCTGTCACTGACTGAGTCTCAATTCCTGTCACTGACTGAGCCTCAATCCCTGTCACTGACGAAGGTTCAATTCCAGTCACTGACTGAGGTTCAATCCCTGTCACTCACTAAGGTTCAATCCCTGTCATTGACTGAGATTCAATCCCTGTCAGTGACTGTGGCTTAATCCCTGTCACTGACTGAGATTCAATCCCTGTCACTGACTGAGGCTCAAACCCTGTCACTGACTGAGATTCAATCCCTGTCACTGAGTGAGATTCAATTCCTGTCACTGACTGAGATTCAATCCCTGTCACTGACTGAGGCTCAAACCCTGTCACTGACTGAGATTCAATCCCTGTCACTGAGTGAGATTCAATTCCTGTCACTGACTGAGATTCAATCCCTGTCACTGAGTGAGATTCAATTCCTGTCACTGACTGAGATTCAATCCCTGTCACTGACTGAGGCTCAATCCCTGTCACTGACTGAGATTCAATCCCTGTCACTGTCTGAGGGTCAATCCCAGTCACTGACTGAGATTCAATCCTTGTCACTAACTGAGATTCAATCCCTGTCACTGATTCCGATTCAATCCCTGTCATTGACTGAAGCTCAATTCCTGTCACTGCCTGAGGTTCAATCCCTGTCACGAACTGAGGTTCAATCTGTGTCACTGACTGAGATTCAATCCCTGACACTTACTGAGATTCAATCCCTGTCACTGACTGCGATTTAATGACTGTCACTGACTGAGATTCAATCCCTGTCACTGACTGCGATTTCATGACTGACACTGATTGAGATTCAATCCCTGTCACTGACTTAGGTTTAGTCCATGACACTGACTGAGATTCAATCCCTGTCACTGACTGAGATTCAATCCCTGTCACTGACTGAGTTCAATCCCTGTCACTGACTGTGGTTCAATTCCTTTCACTGATTGAGATTCAATCCCTGTCACTGACTTAGGTTTAGTCCATGACACTGACTGAGATTCAATCCCTGTGACAGACTGAGATTCAATCCTGGTCACTGTCTGAGATTCAATCCCTGTCACTGACTGTGGTTCAATTCCTTTCACTGATTGAGATTCAATCCCTGTCACTGACTTAGGTTTTGTCCATGACACTGACTGAGATTCAACCCCTGTCACTGACTGAGATTCAAACCCTGTCACTTACTGAGGTTCAATCCCTGTCACGGACTGCGATTCAGTCCCAGTCACTGACTGAGGTTCAATCCCTGTCACAGACTGAGATTCAATCCTGGTCACTGTCTGAGTGTTAATCCCAGTCACTGACTGAGATTCAATCCCTGTCACTGAATAATGTTCAATCCCTGTCACTGACTGAGTTCAATCCCTGTCACTGACTGAGATTCAACCCCTGTCACTGACGGAGATTCAAACCCTGTCACTGACTGAGATTCAATCCCTGTCACTGACTGAGGCTCAATCCCTGTCACTGACTGAGATTCAATCCCTGTCACAGACTGAGGCTCAATCCCTGTCATTGACTGAGATTCAATCCCTGTCAGTGACTGTGGCTTAATCCCTGTCACTGACTGAGATTCAATCCCTGTCACTGACTGAGACTCAAACCCTGTCACTGACTGAGATTCAATCCCTGTCACTGAGTGAGATTCAATTCCTGTCACTGACTGAGATTCAATCCCTGTCACTGACTGAGGCTCAATCCCTGTCAATGACTGAGATTCAATCCCTGTCACTGTCTGAGGGTCAATCCCAGTCACTGACTGAGATTCAATCCTTGTCACTAACTGAGATTCAATCCCTGTCACTGATTGCGATTCAATACCTGTCATTGACTGAAGCTCAATTCCTGTCACTGCCTGAGGTTCAATCCCTGTCACGGACTGCGATTCAATCCCAGTCACTGACTGAGGTTCAATCCCTGTGACAGACTGAGATTCAATCCTGGTCACTGTCTGAGATTCAATCCCTGTCACTGACTGTGGTTCAATTCCTTTCACTGATTGAGATTCAATCCCTGTCACTGACTTAGGTTTTGTCCATGACACTGACTGAGATTCAATCCCTGTCACTGACTGAGATTCAACCCCTGTCACTGACTGAGATTCAAACCCTGTCACTTACTGAGGTTCAATCCCTGTCACGGACTGCGATTCAATCCCAGTCACTGACTGAGGTTCAATCCCTGTGACAGACTGAGATTCAATCCTGGTCACTGTCTGAGTTTTAATCCCAGTCACTGACTGAGATTCAATCCCTGTCACGGACTGAGGCTCAATCCCTGTCACTGACTAATGTTCAATCCCTGTCACTGACTGAGTCTCAATCCCTGTCACTGACTGAGCCTCAATCCCCGTCACTGCCTGAGGTTCAATTCCAGTCACTGACTGAGGTTCAATCCCTGTCACTCACTAAGATTCAATCCCTGTCTCTGACTGAGGCTCAATCCCTGACATTGACTGAGAATCAATCCCTGTCAGTGACTGAGGCTTAAGCCCTGTCACTGACTGAGATTCAATCCCTGTCACTGACTGGGGCTCGAACCCTGTCACTGACTGAGATTCAATCCCTGTCACTGTCTGAGGGTCAATCCCAGTCACTGACTGAGATTCAATCCCTGTCACTAACTGAGATTCAATCCCTGACACAGACTGAGATTCAATTCCTGTAACTGACTAATGGTCAATCCCTGTCACTGACTGAGGTTCTAACCCTGTCACTAACTGAGATGCAAATCCTACCACTGACTGAGATTCAATCCCTGGCACTGACTGAGGGTCAATCCCGTCACTATTTGAGGCTCAATCCCTGTCACTGACTGAGAATCAGTCCCTGTCACTGACAGAGGCTCAATCCGTGTCTCTGACTGAGGCTCAATCCCTGTCACTGACTGAGACTCAAACCCTGTCACTGTCTGAGGTTCAATCCCTGTCACTGACTGAGATTCAATCCCTGACACAGACTGAGATTCAATCCCTGTCACTGACTAAGGTTCAATCCCTGACACTGACTGAGGTTCAACCGCTGTCACAGACTGATATTCAATCCTTGTCACTGACTGAGGGTCAAGCCCTATAACTGACTGATACTCAATCCCTGTCACTGACTGATATTCAATCCCTGTAACTAACTGAGATTCCATCCCTGTAACTGACTGAGGGTCAATACCGGTCACTGACTGAGATTAAATCCCTGTCACTGACTGATGTTCAATCCCTGTCACTGACTGAGCTTCAATCCCTGTCACTTACTGCGAATCTATGTCTGTCACTGACTGAGGTTCAATCCCTGTCACTGACTGAGGTTCAATCCCTGTCACTGACTGAGGTTCAATCCCTGTCACTGACTGAGATTCAATCACTGTCACTGACTGAGATTCAATCCCTGTCACTGACTGCGATTCCATCCCAGTTACTGACTGAGGTTCAATCCCAGTCACAGATTGAGATTCAATCCCTGTAACTGACTGAGATTCAATCCCTGTCACTGACTGAGATTCAATCCCTGTCACTGACTGAGGCTCAATCCCTGTCACTGATTCAGGCTCAATCCCTGTCACTGACTGAGATTCAATCCCTGTCACGAACTGAGATTCAATCCCTGTCACTGACTAAGGTTCAATCCCTGTCACTGACTGAGAAACAATTCCTGTCATTGACTGTGATACAATCCCTGTCACTGCCTGATGTTCAATCCCTGCACTGACTGAGATTCAATTCCTGTCACTGACTGAGATTCAATCCCTGAAACTGACTGAGATTCAATCCCTGTCACTAAATGAGATTAAATCCATGTCACTGACTGAGATTCAATCCCAGTCTCTGACTGAGATTCAAACCCTGTCACTGATTGAGAATCAATCCCTGTCACTGAATGAGAGTCAATCCCGTCACTATTTGAGGCTCAATCCCTGTCTCTCTCTGAGCGTCAATCCCTGTCACGGACTGAGATTCAATCCCTGTAACTAACTGAGATTCCATCCCTGGAACAGACTGAGGGTCAATACTGAATGTGATTCAACCCCAGTCACTGACTGAGCTGCAATCCCTGTCACTGACTGCGATTCTATGCCTGTCACAGACTGAGATTCCATTCCTATCACTTTCTGAGCGTCAATCCCTGTCACTGAATGAGATTCAATCCCTGTCACTGACTGAGATTCAATCCCAGTCACTGACTTCGATTCAATCCCAGTACCTGTCTGATGATCAATCCCAGTCACTGATTGAGATTCAATCCCTGTCACTGACTGAGATTCAATCCCGTCACTAACTGAGATTCAATCCATGTTACGGACTGAGGTTGACTCTCTGTCACTGACTGATGCTCAATCCCCGTCACTGACTGAGATTCAATCCCTGTCACTAACTGAAATTCAATCCCTGTCACAGACTAAGTTTCAATCCCTGTCACTAACTGAGATTCAATACCTGTCACTGACTGCGAGTCAATCGCTGTCATAGACTGAGATTGAATCCCTGTCACAGACTGAGATTCAATGCCTGTCACTGACTGAGTCTCAATCCCTGTTACTGACTGAGCCTCAATCCCTGTCACTGACGAAGGTTCAATTCCAGTCACTGACTGAGGTTCAATCCCTGTCACTCACTAAGGTTCAATCCCTGTCATTGACTGAGGCTCAATCCCTGTCATTGACTGAGATTCAATCCCTGTCAGTGACTGTGGCTTAATCCCTGTCACTGACTGAGATTCAATCCCTGTCACTGACTGAGGCTCAAACCCTGTCACTGACTGAGATTCAATCCCTGTCACTGAGTGAGATTCAATTCCTGTCACTGACTGAGATTCAATCCCTGTCACTGACTGAGGCTCAATCCCTGTCACTGACTGAGATTCAATCCCTGTCACTGTCTGAGGGTCAATCCCAGTCACTGACTGAGATTCAATCCTTGTCACTAACTGAGATTCAATCCCTGTCACTGATTGCGATTCAATCCCTGTCATTGACTGAAGCTCAATTCCTGTCACTGCCTGAGGTTCAATCCCTGTCACGAACTGAGGTTCAATCTGTGTCACTGACTGAGATTCAATCCCTGTCACTGACTGAGATTCAATCCCTGTCACTGACTGCGATTTAATGACTGTCACTGACTGAGATTCAATCCCTGTCACTGACTGCGATTTCATGACTGTCACTGATTGAGATTCAATCCCTGTCACTGATTTAGGTTTAGTGCATGACACTGACTGAGATTCAATCCCTGTCACTGACTGAATTTCAATCCCTGTCACTGACTGAGTTCAATCCCTGTCACTGACTGAGGTTCAATCCCTGTCACAGACTGAGATTCAATCCTGGTCACTGTCTGAGTGTTAATCCCAGTCACTGACTGAGATTCAATCCCTGTCACTGAATAATGTTCAATCCCTGTCACTGACTGAGTTCAATCCCTGTCACTGACTGAGATTCAACCCCTGTCACTGACGGAGATTCAAACCCTGTCACTGACTGAGATTCAATCCCTGTCACTGACTGAGGCTCAATCCCTGTCACTGACTGAGATTCAATCCCTGTCACAGACTGAGGCTCAATCCCTGTCATTGACTGAGATTCAATCCCTGTCAGTGACTGTGGCTTAATCCCTGTCACTGACTGAGATTCAATCCCTGTCACTGACTGAGACTCAAACCCTGTCACTGACTGAGATTCAATCCCTGTCACTGAGTGAGACTCAATTCCTGTCACTGACTGAGATTCAATCCCTGTCACTGACTGAGGCTCAATCCCTGTCAATGACTGAGATTCAATCCCTGTCACTGTCTGAGGGTCAATCCCAGTCACTGACTGAGATTCAATCCTTGTCACTAACTGAGATTCAATCCCTGTCACTGATTGCGATTCAATACCTGTCATTGACTGAAGCTCAATTCCTGTCACTGCCTGAGGTTCAATCCCTGTCACGGACTGCGATTCAATCCCAGTCACTGACTGAGGTTCAATCCCTGTGACAGACTGAGATTCAATCCTGGTCACTGTCTGAGATTCAATCCCTGTCACTGACTGTGGTTCAATTCCTTTCACTGATTGAGATTCAATCCCTGTCACTGACTTAGGTTTTGTCCATGACACTGACTGAGATTCAATCCCTGTCACTGACTGAGATTCAACCCCTGTCACTGACTGAGATTCAAACCCTGTCACTTACTGAGGTTCAATCCCTGTCACGGACTGCGATTCAATCCCAGTCACTGACTGAGGTTCAATCCCTGTGACAGACTGAGATTCAATCCTGGTCACTGTCTGAGTTTTAATCCCAGTCACTGACTGAGATTCATTCCCTGTCACAGACTGAGGTTCAATCGCTGTCATTGACTGAGGCTCAATTCCTGTCACTGACTGAGGTTCAATCGCTGGCACTGACTGAGGTTCAATCTGTGTCACTGACTGAGGTTCAATCCCTGTCACTGACTAATGTTCAATCCCTGTCACTGACTAATGTTCAATCCCTGTCACTGACTGAGATTCATTCCCTGTCACAGTCTGAGGTTGAATCGCTGTCATTGACTGAGGCTCAATTCCTGTCACTGACTGAGGTTCAATCGCTGGCACTGACTGAGGTTCAATCTATGTCACTGACTGAGATTCAATCCCTGTCACTAACTGAGGTTCAATCTCTGTCACTGACTGAGATTCAATCCCTGTCACTGACTGAGGGTCAATCCCTGTCACTGATTGAGATTCAATCCCTGTCAATGATTGAGATTCAATCCCTATCACTGATTTAGGTTTAGTCCATGACACTGACTGAGATTCAATCCCTGTCACAGACTTAGATTCAATCCTGGTCACTGACAAAAGTTCAATCCCTGTCACTGACAGAGGTTCAATTCCAGTCACTGACTGAGGTTCGATCCCTGTCACTCACTAAGGTTCAATCCCTGCCACTGACTGAGGCTCAATCCCTGTCACTGACTGAGATTCAATCCCTGTCACTGCCTGAGGTGCAATCCCTGTCACGAACTGAGGTTCAATCTGTGTCACTGACTGAGATTCAATCCCTGGCACTGACTGAGATTCAATCCCTGTCACTGACTGTGATTTAATGACAGTCACTGACTGAGATTCAATCACTATCACTGTCTGAGGGTCAATCCCTGTCACTGACTGAGATTCAATCCCTGTCACTAACTGAGGTTCAATCCCAGTCACTGACTGAGATTCAATCCCTGTCACTGACTGAGGTTCAATTCCTTTCACTGATTGAGATTCAATCCCTGTCACTGACTTAGGTTTAGTCCATGACACTGACTGAGATTCAATCCCTGTCACTGACTGAGATTCAATCCTGATCACTGTCTGAGTGTCAATCCCAGTCACTGACTGAGATTCAATCCCTGTCACTGACAAATGTTCAATCCCTGTCACTGACTGAGATTCAATCTGTCTCACTGACTGAGGTTCAATCCCTGTCACTAACTGAGGTTCAATCTGTGTCACTTACTGAGATTCTATCCCTGTCACTGACTGAGATTCAATTCCTGTCACTGACTGAGATTCAATTCCTGTCACTGACTGAGATACAATACCTGTCGCTGACTCAGGTTCAATCCCTGTCACTCACTGCGATTTAATGACTGTCAATCAGTGAGATTCAATCCCTATCACTGTCTGAGGGTCAATCCCTGTCACTGATTGAGATTCAATCCCTGTCACTAACTGAGGTTCACTCCCTGTCACTGACTGAGATGCAATCCCTGTCACTAACTGAGATTCAATCCCTGTCACTGACTGAGGTTCAATTCCTTTCACTGATTGAGATTCAATCCCTGTCACTGACGTAGGTTTAGTCCATGACACTGACTGAGATTCAATCCCTGTCACTGACTGAGATTCAATCCTGATCACTGTCTGAGTGTCAATCCCAGTCACTGACTGAGATTCAATCCCTGTCACTGACAAATGTTCAATCCCTGTCACTGACTGAGATTCAATCTGTCTCACTGACTGAGGTTCAATCCCTGTCACTAACTGAGGTTCAATCTGTGTCACTTACTGAGATTCTATCCCTGTCACTGACTGAGATTCAATCCCTGTCACTCACTGCGATTTAATGACTGTCAATCAGTGAGATTCAATCCCTATCACTGTCTGAGGGTCAATCCCTGTCACTGATTGAGATTCAATCCCTGTCACTAACTGAGGTTCACTCCCTGTCACTGACTGAGATTCAATTCCTGTCACTGACTGACACTCAATGCCTGTCACTGACTGTGGTTCAATTCCTTTCACTGATTGAGATTCAATCCCTGTCACTGACTTAGGTTTAGTCCATGACACTGACTGAGATTCAATCCCTGTCACTGACTAAAGTTCAATCCCTGTCACTGATTGCGATTCCATCCCTGTCACTGACTAAGGTTCAATCCCTGTCACTTACTGAGCTTCAATCCCTGGCACAGACTGAGATTGAATCCCTGTCACTAACTTAGATTCAATCCCTGTCAATGACTGAGATTCATTCCCTGTCACAGTCTGAGGTTCAATCGCTGTCATTGACTGAGGCTCAATTCCTGTCACTGACTGAGGTTCAATCGCTGGCACTGACTGAGGTTCAATCTGTGTCACTGACTGAGGCTCAATCCCTGTCACTGACTGAGGTTCAATCCCTGTCACTGACTAATGTTCAATCCCTGTCACTGACTGAGATTCATTCCCTGTCACAGTCTGAGGTTCAATCGCTGTCATTGACTGAGGCTCAATTCCTGTCACTGTCTGAGGGTCAATCCCTGTCACTGACTGAGATTCAATCCCTGTCACTAACTGAGGTTCAATCCCAGTCACTGACTGAGATTCAATCCCTGTCACTGACTGAGGTTCAATTCCTTTCACTGATTGAGATTCAATCCCTGTCACTGACTTAGGTTTAGTCCATGACACTGACTGAGATTCAATCCCTGTCACTGACTGAGATTCAATCCTGATCACTGTCTGAGTGTCAATCCCAGTCACTGACTGAGATTCAATCCCTGTCACTGACAAATGTTCAATCCCTGTCACTGACTGAGATTCAATCTGTCTCACTGACTGACGTTCAATCCCTGTCACTAACTGAGGTTCAATCTGTGTCACTTACTGAGATTCTATCCCTGTCACTGATTGAGATTCAATTCCTGTCACTGACTGAGATTCAATTCCTGTCACTGACTGAGATACAATACCTGTCGCTGACTCAGGTTCAATCCCTGTCACTGACTGAGATTCAATCACTGTCACTGATTGAGATTCAATCCCTGTCACTGACTGAGATGCAATCCCTGTCACTAACTGACATGCAAATCCTACCACTGACTGAGATTCAATCCCTGTCACTGACTGAGGTTCAATTCCTTTCACTGATTGAGATTCAATCCCTGTCACTGACTTAGGTTTAGTCCATGACACTGACTGAGATTCAATCCCTGTCACTGACTGAGATTCAATCCTGATCACTGTCTGAGTGTCAATCCCAGTCACTGACTGAGATTCAATCCCTGTCACTGACAAATGTTCAATCCCTGTCACTGACTGAGAATCAATCCCTGTCAGTGACTGAGGCTTAATCCCTGTCACTGACTGAGATTCAATCCCTGTCACTGTCTGAGGCTCAAACCCTGTCACTAACTGCGATTCAATCCGTGACACAGACTGAGATTCAATTCCTGTAACTGACTAATAGTCAATCCCTGTCACTGATTGCGATTCAATCCCAGTCACAAATTGAGATTCAATCCCTGTCACTGACTGAGGTTCAATCGCTGTCACTGATTTCGATTCAATCCCGGTCACTGACTGAGGTTCAATGGATGACACTGACTGAGGTTCAATCCCTGTCAATAATTGAGGTTCAATCCCTGTCACTGACTGAGAATCAATCCCTGTCAGTGACTGAGGCTTAATCCCTGTCACTGACTGAGATTCAATCCCTGTCACTGTCTGAGGGTCAATCCCAGTCACTGACTGAGATTCAATCACTGTCACTAACTTAGATTCAATCCCTGTCACTGACTAAAGTTTAATCCCTGTCACTGACTGAGTCTCAATCCCTGTCACTGCCTGAGGTTCAATTCCAGTCACTGACTGAGGTTCAATCCCTGTCACTCACTAAGGTTCAATCCCTGTCTCTGACTGAGGCTCAATCCCTGTCACTGACTGAGAATCAATCCCTGTCAGTCACTGAGGCTTAATCCCTGTCACTGACTGAGATTCAATTCCTGTCACTGTCAGAGGCTCAAACCCTGTCACTGACTGAGATTCAATCCATGTCACTGTCTGAGGTTCAATCCCAGTCACTGACTGAGATTCAATCCCTGTCACTAACTGAGATTCAATTTCTGACACAGACTAAGATTCAATTCCTGTAACTGACTAATGGTCAATCCCTGTCACTGATTGCGATTCAATCCCTGTCACCGACTGAGGTTCAATGGATGACACTGACTGAGATTCAATCCCTGTCACTGACTGAGATGCAATCCCTGTCACTAACTGAGATGCAATTCCTACCACTGACTGAGATTCAATCCTTGTCACTGATTGAGTTTCACTTCTTTTCACCGATTGAGATTCAATCCCTGTCACTGACTGAGGCTCAATCCCTGTCACTGATTCAGGCTCAATCCCTGTCACTGACTGCGAGTCAATCCCTGTCACAGACTGAGACTCAATCCCCATCACAGACTGAGGTTCAATCCCTGTCAAAGACAGAGATTCAATCCCTGTCACTGACTGAGACTCACTATCTGTCAGTGACTGAGGTTCAATCCCTGTCACTGACTGCGATTCAATCCCTGTCACGGACTGAGGTTCAATCAATGTCACTGACTAACGTTCAATTCCTGTCACTGACTGAGGTCCAATTCCTGTCACAGACTAATATTCAACCCCTGTCACTGACTGAGATTCAATATCTGTCACTGACTGAGGTTCAATCCCTGTCACTGCCGGAGGTTCAATCGCTGTCATTGACTGAGGCTCAATTCCTGTCACTGTCTGAGGGTCAATCCCTGTCACTGACTGAGATTCAATCCCTGTCACTAACTGAGGTTCAATCCCAGTCACTGACTGAGATTCAATCCGTGTCACTGACTGAGGTTCAATTCCTTTCACTGATTGAGATTCAATCCCTGTCACTGACTTAGGTTTAGTCCATGACACTGACTGAGATTCAATCCCTGTCACTGACTGAGATTCAATCCTGATCACTGTCTGAGTGTCAATCCCAGTCACTGACTGAGATTCAATCCCTGTCACTGACAAATGTTCAATCCCTGTCACTGACTGAGATTCAATCTGTCTCACTGACTGAGGTTCAATCCCTGTCACTAACTGAGGTTCAATCTGTGTCACTTACTGAGATTCTATCCCTGTCACTGATTGAGATTCAATTCCTGTCACTGACTGAGATTCAATTCCTGTCACTGACTGAGATACAATACCTGTCGCTGACTCAGGTTCAATCCCTGTCACTGACTGAGATTCAATCACTGTCACTGACTGAGATTCAATCCCTGTCACTGACTGAGATGCAATCCCTGTCACTAACTGACATGCAAATCCTACCACTGACTGAGATTCAATCCCTGTCACTGACTGAGGTTCAATTCCTTTCACTGATTGAGATTCAATCCCTGTCACTGACTTAGGTTTAGTCCATGACACTGACTGAGATTCAATCCCTGTCACTGACTGAGATTCAATCCTGATCACTGTCTGAGTGTCAATCCCAGTCACTGACTGAGATTCAATCCCTGTCACTGACAAATGTTCAATCCCTGTCACTGACTGAGAATCAATCCCTGTCAGTGACTGAGGCTTAATCCCTGTCACTGACTGAGATTCAATCCCTGTCACTGTCTGAGGCTCAAACCCTGTCACTAACTGCGATTCAATCCATGACACAGACTGAGATTCAATTCCTGTAACTGACTAATAGTCAATCCCTGTCACTGATTGCGATTCAATCCCAGTCACAAATTGAGATTCAATCCCTGTCACTGACTGAGGTTCAATCGCTGTCACTGATTTCGATTCAATCCCGGTCACTGACTGAGGTTCAATGGATGACACTGACTGAGGTTCAATCCCTGTCAATAATTGAGGTTCAATCCCTGTCACTGACTGAGAATCAATCCCTGTCAGTGACTGAGGCTTAATCCCTGTCACTGACTGAGATTCAATCCCTGTCACTGTCTGAGGGTCAATCCCAGTCACTGACTGAGATTCAATCACTGTCACTAACTTAGATTCAATCCCTGTCACTGACTAAAGTTTAATCCCTGTCACTGACTGAGTCTCAATCCCTGTCACTGCCTGAGGTTCAATTCCAGTCACTGACTGAGGTTCAATCCCTGTCACTCACTAAGGTTCAATCCCTGTCTCTGACTGAGGCTCAATCCCTGTCACTGACTGAGAATCAATCCCTGTCAGTCACTGAGGCTTAATCCCTGTCACTGACTGAGATTCAATTCCTGTCACTGTCAGAGGCTCAAACCCTGTCACTGACTGAGATTCAATCCATGTCACTGTCTGAGGTTCAATCCCAGTCACTGACTGAGATTCAATCCCTGTCACTAACTGAGATTCAATTTCTGACACAGACTAAGATTCAATTCCTGTAACTGACTAATGGTCAATCCCTGTCACTGATTGCGATTCAATCCCTGTCACCGACTGAGGTTCAATGGATGACACTGACTGAGATTCAATCCCTGTCACTGACTGAGATGCAATCCCTGTCACTAACTGAGATGCAATTCCTACCACTGACTGAGATTCAATCCTTGTCACTGATTGAGTTTCACTTCTTTTCACCGATTGAGATTCAATCCCTGTCACTGACTGAGGCTCAATCCCTGTCACTGATTCAGGCTCAATCCCTGTCACTGACTGCGAGTCAATCCCTGTCACAGACTGAGACTCAATCCCCATCACAGACTGAGGTTCAATCCCTGTCAAAGACAGAGATTCAATCCCTGTCACTGACTGAGATTCACTATCTGTCAGTGACTGAGGTTCAATCCCTGTCACTGACTGCGATTCAATCCCTGTCACGGACTGAGGTTCAATCAATGTCACTGACTAACGTTCAATTCCTGTCACTGACTGAGGTCCAATTCCTGTCACAGACTAATATTCAACCCCTGTCAGTGACTGAGATTCAATATCTGTCACTGACTGAGGTTCAATAACTGTCACTGACTGAGGTTCAATCCCTGTCACTGCCGGAGGTTCAATCCCTGTCAATCACTGAGGTTCAATCCCTGTCACTATCTGAGGCTCAATCCCTGTCACTGAGTGAGGCTCAATCTCTGTCACTGACTGAGATTCAATCCCTGTCACTGTCTGAGGGTCAATCCCTGTCACTGTCTGAGGTTCAATCCCTGTCACTGACTGTGATTCAATCCCTGTCACTGACTAAGGGTCAATCCCGGTCACTGACTGAGATTCAATCACTGTAACGAACTGAGATTCAATCCCTGTCACTGACTGCGATTCAATCCAGGTCACTGACTGAGGTTCAATTCCTGTCGCTGATTGAGATTCAATCACTGTCACTGACTGAGATTCACTTCCTGTCACTTACTGAGATTCAATCCCTGTCACTGACTGAGGTTCAATCCCTGTCACTATCTGAGGCTCAATCCCTGTCACTGAGTGAGGCTCAATCTCTGTCACTGACTGAGATGCAATCCCTGTCACTGTCTGAGGGTCAATCCCTGTCACTGTCTGAGGTTCAATCCCTGTCACTGACTGTGATTCAATGCCTGTCACTGACAAAGGTCAATCCCTGTCACTGACTGAGATTCAATCACTGTAACGAACTGAGATTCAATCCCTGTCACTGACTGCGATTCAATCCAGGTCACTGACTGAGGTTCAATTCCTGTCGCTGATTGAGATTCAATCACTGTCACTGACTGAGATTCACATCCTGTCACTTACTGAGATTCAATCCCTGTCACTGACTGAGGTTCAATCCCTGTCACTGACTGAGGCTCAATCCCTGTCACTGACTGAGATTCAATCCCTGTCACGAACTGAGATTCAATCCCTGTCACTGACTAAGGTTCAATCCCTGTCACTGACTGAGAAACAATTCCTGTCATTGACTGTGATACAATCCCTGTCACTGCCTGATGTTCAATCCCTGCACTGACTGAGATTCAATTCCTGTCACTGACTGAGATTCAATCCCTGAAACTGACTGAGATTCAATCCCTGTCACTGAATGAGATTAAATCCATGTCACTGACTGAGATTCAATCCCAGTCTCTGACTGAGATTCAAACCCTGTCACTGATTGAGAATCAATCCCTGTCACTGAATGAGAGTCAATCCCGTCACTATTTGAGGCTCAATCCCTGTCTCTCTCTGAGCGTCAATCCCTGTCACGGACTGAGATTCAATCCCTGTAACTAACTGAGATTCCATCCCTGTAACTGACTGAGGGTCAATACCGGTCACTGACTGTGATTCAACCCCAGTCACTGACTGAGCTGCAATCCCTGTCACTGACTGCGATTCTATGCCTGTCACAGACTGAGATTCCATTCCTATCACTTTCTGAGCGTCAATCCCTGTCACTGATTGAGATTCAATCCCTGTCACTGACTGAGATTCAATCCCGTCACTAACTGAGATTCAATCCATGTTACGGACTGAGGTTGACTCTCTGTCACTGACTGATGCTCAATCCCCGTCACTGACTGAGATTCAATCCCTGTCACTAACTGAAATTCAATCCCTGTCACTGACTAAGTTTCAATCCCTGTCACTAACTGAGATTCAATACCTGTCACTGACTGCGAGACAATCCCTGTCATAGACTGAGATTGAATCCCTGTCACAGACTGAGATTCAATGCCTGTCACTGACTGAGTCTCAATCCCTGTTACTGACTGAGCCTCAATCCCTGTCACTGACGAAGGTTCAATTCCAGTCACTGACTGAGGTTCAATCCCTGTCACTCACTAAGGTTCAATCCCTGTCATTGACTGAGATTCAATCCCTGTTAGTGACTGTGGCTTAATCCCTGTCACTGACTGAGATTCAATCCCTGTCACTGACTGAGGCTCAAACCCTGTCACTGACTGAGATTCAATCCCTGTCACTGAGTGAGATTCAATTCCTGTCACTGACTGAGATTCAATCCCTGTCACTGACTAAGGCTCAAACCCTGTCACTGACTGAGATTCAATCCCTGTCACTGAGTGAGATTCAATTCCTGTCACTGACTGAGATTCAATCCCTGTCACTGAGTGAGATTCAATTCCTGTCACTGACTGAGATTCAATCCCTGTCACTGACTGAGGCTCAATCCCTGTCACTGACTGAGATTCAATCCCTGTCACTGTCTGAGGGTCAATCCCAGTCACTGACTGAGATTCAATCCTTGTCACTAACTGAGATTCAATCCCTGTCACTGATTGCGATTCAATCCCTGTCATTGACTGAAGCTCAATTCCTGTCACTGCCTGAGGTTCAATCCCTGTCACGAACTGAGGTTCAATCTGTGTCACTGACTGAGATTCAATCCCTGTCACTGACTGAGATTCAATCCCTGTCACTGACTGCGATATAATGACTGTCACTGACTGAGATTCAATCCCTGTCACTGACTGCGATTTCATGACTGTCACTGATTGAGATTCAATCCCTGTCACTGACTTAGGTTCAGTCCATGACACTGACTGAGATTCAATCCCTGTCACTGACTGAGATTCAATCCCTGTCACTGACTGAGTTCAATCCCTGTCACTGACTGAGATTCAACCCCTGTCACTGACGGAGATTCAAACCCTGTCACTGACTGTGGTTCAATCCCTGTCACGGACTGCGATTCAATCCCAGTCACTGACTGAGGGTCAATCCCTGTCACAGACTGAGATTCAATCCTGGTCACTGTCTGAGTGTTAATCCCAGTCACTGACTGAGATTCAATCCCTGTCACTGACTAATGTTCAATCCCTGTCACTGACTGAGTCTCAATCCCTGTCACTGACTGAGCCTCAATCCCTGTAACTGACGAAGGTTCAATCCCCGTCACTGCCTGAGGTTCAATTCCAGTCACTGACTGAGGTTAAATCCCTGTCACTCACTAAGGTTCAATCCCTGTCTCTGACTGAGGCTCAATCCCTGTCACTGACTGAGAATCAATCCCTGTCAGTGACTGAGGCTTAATCCCTGTCACTGAATGAGATTCAATCCCTGTCACTGTCTGAGGCTCAAACCCTGTCACTAACTGCGATTCAATCCGTGACACAGACTGAGATTCAATTCCTGTAACTGACTAATAGTCAATCCCTGTCACTGATTGCGATTCAATCCCAGTCACAAATTGAGATTCAATGGATGACACTGACTGAGGTTCAATCCCTGTCAATAATTGAGGTTCAATCCCTGTCATTAACTGAGGTTCAATCGCTGTCACTGATTTCGATTCAATCCCGGTCACTGACTGAGGTTCAATGGATGACACTGACTGAGGTTCAATCCCTGTCAATAATTGAGGTTCAATCCCTGTCATTAACTGAGGTTCAATCCCTGTCTCTGACTGAGGCTCAATCCCTGTCACTGACTGAGAATCAATCCCTGTCAGTGACTGAGGCTTAATCCCTGTCACTGACTGAGATTCAATCCCTGTCACTGTCTGAGGGTCAATCCCAGTCACTGACTGAGATTCAATCACTGTCACTAACTTAGATTCAATCCCTGTCACTGACTAAAGTTTAATCCCTGTCACTGACTGTGGTTCAATTCCTTTCACTGATTGAGATTCAATCCCTGTCACTGACTTAGGTTTAGTCCATGACACTGACTGAGATTCAATCCCTGTCACTGACTAAAGTTCAATCCCTGTCACTGATTGCGATTCCATCCCTTTCACTGACTCAGGTTCAATCCCTGTCACTTACTGAGCTTCAATCCCTGTCACAGACTGAGATTGAATCCCTGTCACTAACTTAGATTCAATCCGTGTCACTGACTGAGATTCATTCCCTGTCACAGTCTGAGGTTCAATCGCTGTCATTGACTGAGTTTCAGTCGCTGTCATTGACTGAGGCTCAATTCCTGTCACTGACTGAGGTTCAATCGCTGGCACTGACTGAGGTTCAATCTGTGTCACTGACTGAGGTTCAATCCCTGTCACTGACTAATGTTCAATCCCTGTCACTGACTAATGTTCAATCCCTGTCACTGACTGAGATTCATTCCCTGTCACAGTCTGAGGTTCAATCGCTGTCATTGACTGAGGCTCAATTCCTGTCACTGACTGAGGTTCAATCGCTGGCACTGACTGAGGTTCAATCTATGTCACTGACTGAGGTTCAATCCCTGTCACTAACTGAGGTTTAATCTCTGTCACTGACTGAGATTCAATCCCTGTCACTGACTGAGGGTCAATCCCTGTCACTGATTGAGATTCAATCCCTGTCACTGATTGAGATTCAATCCCTATCACTGATTTAGGTTTAGTCCATGACACTGACTGAGATTCAATCCCTGTCACAGACTTAGATTCAATCCTGGTCACTGTCTGAGTGTCAATCCCAGTCACTGACTGAGATTCAATCCCTGTCACTGACGAAAGTTCAATCCCTGTCACTGACAGAGGTTCAATTCCAGTCACTGACTGAGGTTCGATCCCTGTCACTCACTAAGGTTCAATCCCTGCCACTGACCGAGGCTCAATCCCTGTCACTGACTGAGATTCAATCCCTGTCACTGCCTGAGGTGCAATCCCTGTCACGAACTGAGGTTCAATCTGTGTCACTGACTGAGATTCAATCCCTGGCACTGACTGAGATTCAATCCCTGTCACTGACTGTGATTTAATGACAGTCACTGACTGAGATTCAATCCCTATCACTGTCTGAGGGTCAATCCCTGTCACTGACTGAGATTCAATCCCTGTCACTAACTGAGGTTCAATCCCAGTCACTGACTGAGATTCAATCCCTGTCACTGACTGAGGTTCAATTCCTTTCACTGATTGAGATTCAATCCCTGTCACTGACTTAGGTTTAGTCCATGACACTGACTGAGATTCAATCCCTGTCACTGACTGAGATTCAATCCTGATCACTGTCTGAGTGTCAATCCCAGTCACTGACTGAGATTCAATCCCTGTCACTGACAAATGTTCAATCCCTGTCACTGACTGAGATTCAATCTGTCTCACTGACTGAGGTTCAATCCCTGTCACTAACTGAGGTTCAATCTGTGTCACTTACTGAGATTCTATCCCTGTCACTGACTGAGATTCAATTCCTGTCACTGACTGAGATTCAATTCCTGTCACTGACTGAGATACAATACCTGTCGCTGACTCAGGTTCAATCCCTGTCACTGACTGAGATTCAATCACTGTCACTGACTGAGATTCAATCCCTGTCAATGACTGAGATTCAATCCCTGTCACTGACTGAGATGCAATCCCTGTCACTAACTGAGATGCAAATCCTACCACTGACTGAGATTCAATCCCTGTCACTGACTGAGGTTCAATTCCTTTCACTGATTGAGATTCAATCCCTGTCACTGACTTAGGTTTAGTCCATGACACTGACTGAGATTCAATCCCTGTCACTGACTGAGATTCAATCCTGATCACTGTCTGAGTGTCAATCCCAGTCACTGACTGAGATTCAATCCCTGTCACTGACAAATGTTCAAACCCTGTCACTGACTGAGATTCAATCTGTCTCACTGACTGAGGTTCAATCCCTGTCACTAACTGAGGTTCAATCTGTGTCACTTATTGAGATTCTATCCCTGTCACTGACTGAGATTCAATCCCTGTCACTCACTGCGATTTAATGACTGTCAATGAGTGAGATTCAATCCCTATCACTGTCTGAGGGTCAATCCCTGTCACTGATTGAGATTCAATCCCTGTCACTAACTGAGGTTCACTCCCTGTCACTGACTGAGATTCAATTCCTGTCACTGACTGACACTCAATGCCTGTCACTGACTGTGGTTCAATTCCTTTCACTGATTGAGATTCAATCCCTGTCACTGACTTAGGTTTAGTCCATGACACTGACTGAGATTCAATCCCTGTCACTGACTAAAGTTCAATCCCTGTCACTGATTGCGATTCCATCCCTGTCACTGACTAAGGTTCAATCCCTGTCACTTACTGAGCTTCAATCCCTGTCACAGACTGAGATTGAATCCCTGTCACTAACTTAGATTCAATTCCTGTCACTGACTGAGATTCATTCCCTGTCACAGTCTGAGGTTCAATCGCTGACATTGACTGAGGCTCAATTCCTGTCACTGACTGAGGTTCAATCGCTGGCACTGACTGAGGTTCAATCTGTGTCACTGACTGAGGTTCAATCCCTGTCACTGACTGAGGTTCAATCCCTGTCACTGACTAATGTTCAATCCCTGTCACTGACTGAGATTCATTCCCTGTCACAGTCTGAGGTTCAATCGCTGTCATTGACTGAGGCTCAATTCCTGTCACTGACTGAGGTTCAATCGCTGGCACTGACTGAGGTTCAATCTATGTCACTGACTGAGGTTCAATCCCTCTCACTAACTGAGGTTCAATCTGTGTCACTGACTGAGATTCAATCCCTGTCACTGACTGAGGGTCAATCCCTGTCACTGATTGAGATTCAATCCCTGTCACAGTCTGAGGTTCAATCGCTGTCATTGACTGAGGCTCAATTCCTGTCACTGACTGAGGTTCAATCGCTGGCACTGACTGAGGTTCAATCTATGTCACTGACTGAGGTTCAATCCCTGTCACTAACTGAGGTTCAATCTGTGTCACTGACTGAGATTCAATCCCTGTCACTGACTGAGGGTCAATCCCTGTCACTGATTGAGATTCAATCCCTGTCACTGATTGAGATTCAATCCCTATCACTGATTTAGGTTTAGTCCATGACACTGACTGAGATTCAATCCCTGTCACAGACTTAGATTCAATCCTGGTCACTGTCTGAGTGTCAATCCCAGTCACTGACTGAGATTCAATCCCTGTCACTGACGAAAGTTCAATCCCTGTCACTGACAGAGGTTCAATTCCAGTCACTGACTGAGGTTCGATCCCTGTCACTCACTAAGGTTCAATCCCTGCCACTGACTGAGGCTCAATCCCTGTCACTGACTGAGATTCAATCCCTGTCACTGCCTGAGGTGCAATCCCTGTCACGAACTGAGGTTCAATCTGTGTCACTGACTGAGATTCAATCCCTGGCACTGACTGAGATTCAATCCCTGTCACTGACTGTGATTTAATGACAGTCACTGACTGAGATTCAATTCCTATCACTGTCTGAGGGTCAATCCCTGTCACTGACTGAGATTCAATCCCTGTCACTAACTGAGGTTCAATCCCAGTCACTGACTGAGATTCAATCCCTGTTACTGACTGAGGTTCAATTCCTTTCACTGATTGAGATTCAATCCCTGTCACTGACTTAGGTTTAGTCCATGACACTGACTGAGATTCAATCCCTGTCACTGACTGAGATTCAATCCTGATCACTGTCTGAGTGTCAATCCCAGTCACTGACTGAGATTCAATCCCTGTCACTGACAAATGTTCAATCCCTGTCACTGACTGAGATTCAATCTGTCTCACTGACTGACGTTCAATCCCTGTCACTAACTGAGGTTCAATCTGTGTCACTTACTGAGATTCTATCCCTGTCACTGACTGAGATTCAATTCCTGTCACTGACTGAGATTCAATTCCTGTCACTGACTGAGATACAATACCTGTCGCTGACTCAGGTTCAATCCCTGTCACTGACTGAGATTCAATCACTGTCACTGACTGAGATTCAATCCCTGTCACTGACTGAGATGCAATCCCTGTCACTAACTTAGATTCAATCCCTGTCACTGACTGAGATTCATTCCCTGTCACAGTCTGAGGTTCAATCGCTGTCATTGACTGAGGTTCAATCGCTGTCATTGACTGAGGCTCAATTCCTGTCACTGACTGAGGTTCAATCGCTGGCACTGACTGAGGTTCAATCTGTGTCACTGACTGAGGTTCAATCCCTGTCACTGACTAATGTTCAATCCCTGTCACTGACTAATGTTCAATCCCTGTCACTGACTGAGATTCATTCCCTGTCACAGTCTGAGGTTCAATCGCTGTCATTGACTGAGGCTCAATTCCTGTCACTGACTGAGGTTCAATCGCTGGCACTGACTGAGGTTCAATCTATGTCACTGACTGAGGTTCAATCCCTGTCACTGACTGAGGGTCAATCCCTGTCACTGATTGAGATTCAATCCCTGTCACTGATTGAGATTCAATCCCTATCACTGATTTAGGTTTAGTCCATGACACTGACTGAGATTCAATCCCTGTCACAGACTTAGATTCAATCCTGGTCACTGTCTGAGTGTCAATCCCAGTCACTGACTGAGATTCAATCCCTGTCACTGACGAAAGTTCAATCCCTGTCACTGACAGAGGTTCAATTCCAGTCACTGACTGAGGTTCGATCCCTGTCACTCACTAAGGTTCAATCCCTGCCACTGACTGAGGCTCTATCCCTGTCACTGACTGAGATTCAATCCCTGTCACTGCCTGAGGTGCAATCCCTGTCACGAACTGAGGTTCAATCTGTGTCACTGACTGAGATTCAATCCCTGGCACTGACTGAGATTCAATCCCTGTCACTGACTGTGATTTAATGACAGTCACTGACTGAGATTCAATCCCTATCACTGTCTGAGGGTCAATCCCTGTCACTGACTGAGATTCAATCCCTGTCACTAACTGAGGTTCAATCCCAGTCACTGACTGAGATTCAATCCCTGTCACTGACTGAGGTTCAATTCCTTTCACTGATTGAGATTCAATCCCTGTCACTGACTTAGGTTTAGTCCATGACACTGACTGAGATTCAATCCCTGTCACTGACTGAGATTCAATCCTGATCACTGTCTGAGTGTCAATCCCAGTCACTGACTGAGATTCAATCCCTGTCACTGACAAATGTTCAATCCCTGTCACTGACTGAGATTCAATCTGTCTCACTGACTGAGGTTCAATCCCTGTCACTAACTGAGGTTCAATCTGTGTCACTTACTGAGATTCTATCCCTGTCACTGACTGAGATTCAATTCCTGTCACTGACTGAGATTCAATTCCTGTTACTGACTGAGATACAATACCTGTCGCTGACTCAGGTTCAATCCCTGTCACTGACTGAGATTCAATCACTGTCACTGACTGAGATTCAATCCCTGTCAATGACTGAGATTCAATCCCTGTCACTGACTGAGATGCAATCCCTGTCACTAACTGAGATGCAAATCCTACCACTGACTGAGATTCAATCCCTGTCACTGACTGAGGTTCAATTCCTTTCACTGATTGAGATTCAATCCCTGTCACTGACTTAGGTTTAGTCCATGACACTGACTGAGATTCAATCCCTGTCACTGACTGAGATTCAATCCTGATCACTGTCTGAGTGTCAATCCCAGTCACTGACTGAGATTCAATCCCTGTCACTGACAAATGTTCAATCCCTGTCACTGACTGAGATTCAATCTGTCTCACTGACTGAGGTTCAATCCCTGTCACTAACTGAGGTTCAATCTGTGTCACTTACTGAGATTCTATCCCTGTCACTGACTGAGATTCAATCCCTGTCACTCACTGCGATTTAATGACTGTCAATGAGTGAGATTCAATCCCTATCACTGTCTGAGGGTCAATCCCTGTCACTGATTGAGATTCAATCCCTGTCACTAACTGAGGTTCACTCCCTGTCACTGACTGAGATTCAATTCCTGTCACTGACTGACACTCAATGCCTGTCACTGACTGTGGTTCAATTCCTTTCACTGATTGAGATTCAATCCCTGTCACTGACTTAGGTTTAGTCCATGACACTGACTGAGATTCAATCCCTGTCACTGACTAAAGTTCAATCCCTGTCACTGATTGCGATTCCATCCCTGTCACTGACTAAGGTTCAATCCCTGTCACTTACTGAGCTTCAAACCCTGTCACAGACTGAGATTGAATCCCTGTCACTAACTTAGATTCAATCCCTGTCACTGACTGAGATTCATTCCCTGTCACAGACTGAGGTTCAATCGCTGTCATTGACTGAGGCTCAATTCCTGTCACTGACTGAGGTTCAATCGCTGGCACTGACTGAGGTTCAATCTGTGTCACTGACTGAGGTTCAATCCCTGTCACTGACTGAGGTTCAATCCCTGTCACTGACTAATGTTCAATCCCTGTCACTGACTGAGATTCATTCCCTGTCACAGTCTGAGGTTCAATCGCTGTCATTGACTGAGGCTCAATTCCTGTCACTGACTGAGGTTCAATCGCTGGCACTGACTGAGGTTCAATCTATGTCACTGACTGAGATTCATTCCCTGTCACAGTCTGAGGTTCAATCGCTGTCATTGACTGAGGTTCAATCGCTGTCATTGACTGAGGCTCAATTCCTGTCACTGATTGAGGTTCAATCGCTGGCACTGACTGAGGTTCAATCTGTGTCACTGACTGAGGTTCAATCCCTGTCACTGACTAATGTTCAATCCCTGTCACTGACTAATGTTCAATCCCTGTCACTGACTGAGATTCGTTCCCTGTCACAGTCTGAGGTTCAATCGCTGTCATTGACTGAGGCTCAATTCCTGTCACTGACTGAGGTTCAATCGCTGGCACTGACTGAGGTTCAATCTATGTCACTGACTGAGGTTCAATCCCTGTCACTAACTGAGGTTTAATCTATGTCACTGACTGAGGTTCAATCCCTGTCACTGACTGAGGGTCAATCCCTGTCACTGATTGAGATTCAATCCCTGTCACTGATTGAGATTCAATCCCTATCACTGATTTAGGTTTAGTCCATGACACTGACTGAGATTCAATCCCTGTCACAGACTTAGATTCAATCCTGGTCACTGTCTGAGTGTCAATCCCAGTCACTGACTGAGATTCAATCCCTGTCACTGACGAAAGTTCAATCACTGTCACTGACAGAGGTTCAATTCCAGTCACTGACTGAGGTTCGATCCCTGTCACTCACTAAGGTTCAATCCCTGCCACTGACTGAGGCTCAATCCCTGTCACTGACTGAGATTCAATCCCTGTCACTGCCTGAGGTGCAATCCCTGTCACGAACTGAGGTTCAATCTGTGTCACTGACTGAGATTCAATCCCTGGCACTGACTGAGATTCAATCCCTGTCACTGACTGTGATTTAATGACAGTCACTGACTGAGATTCAATCCCTATCACTGTCTGAGGGTCAATCCCTGTCACTGACTGAGATTCAATCCCTGTCACTAACTGAGGTTCAATCCCAGTCACTGACTGAGATTCAATCCCTGTCACTGACTGAGGTTCAATTCCTTTCACTGATTGAGATTCAATCCCTGTCACTGACTTAGGTTTAGTCCATGACACTGACTGAGATTCAATCCCTGTCACTGACTGAGATTCAATCCTGATCACTGTCTGAGTGTCAATCCCAGTCACTGACTGAGATTCAATCCCTGTCACTGACAAATGTTCAATCCCTGTCACTGACTGAGATTCAATCTGTCTCACTGACTGAGGTTCAATCCCTGTCACTAACTGAGGTTCAATCTGTGTCACTTACTGAGATTCTATCCCTGTCACTGACTGAGATTCAATTCCTGTCACTGACTGAGATTCAATTCCTGTTACTGACTGAGATACAATACCTGTCGCTGACTCAGGTTCAATCCCTGTCACTGACTGAGATTCAATCACTGTCAC
Source organism: Chiloscyllium plagiosum (assembly GCF_037043375.1). Lineage (NCBI taxonomy): Eukaryota > Metazoa > Chordata > Chondrichthyes > Orectolobiformes > Hemiscylliidae > Chiloscyllium > Chiloscyllium plagiosum. The sequence goes on from NW_028270177.1 coordinate 44,811,056, forward strand.
TGACTGAGATTCAATCCCTGTCAATGACTGAGATTCAATCCCTGTCACTGACTGAGATGCAATCCCTGTCACTAACTGAGATGCAAATCCTACCACTGACTGAGATTCAATCCCTGTCACTGACTGAGGTTCAATTCCTTTCACTGATTGAGATTCAATCCCTGTCACTGACTTAGGTTTAGTCCATGACACTGACTGAGATTCAATCCCTGTCACTGACTGAGATTCAATCCTGATCACTGTCTGAGTGTCAATCCCAGTCACTGACTGAGATTCAATCCCTGTCACTGACAAATGTTCAATCCCTGTCACTGACTGAGATTCAATCTGTCTCACTGACTGAGGTTCAATCCCTGTCACTAACTGAGGTTCAATCTGTGTCACTTACTGAGATTCTATCCCTGTCACTGACTGAGATTCAATCCCTGTCACTCACTGCGATTTAATGACTGTCAATGAGTGAGATTCAATCCCTATCACTGTCTGAGGGTCAATCCCTGTCACTGATTGAGATTCAATCCCTGTCACTAACTGAGGTTCACTCCCTGTCACTGACTGAGATTCAATTCCTGTCACTGACTGACACTCAATGCCTGTCACTGACTGTGGTTCAATTCCTTTCACTGATTGAGATTCAATCCCTGTCACTGACTTAGGTTTAGTCCATGACACTGACTGAGATTCAATCCCTGTCACTGACTAAAGTTCAATCCCTGTCACTGATTGCGATTCCATCCCTGTCACTGACTAAGGTTCAATCCCTGTCACTTACTGAGCTTCAATCCCTGCCACAGACTGAGATTGAATCCCTGTCACTAACTTAGATTCAATCCCTGTCACTGACTGAGATTCATTCCCTGTCACAGTCTGAGGTTCAATCGCTGTCATTGACTGAGGCTCAATTCCTGTCACTGACTGAGGTTCAATCGCTGGCACTGATTGAGGTTCAATCTGTGTCACTGACTGAGGTTCAATCCCTGTCACTGACTGAGGTTCAATCCCTGTCACTGACTAATGTTCAATCCCTGTCACTGACTGAGATTCATTCCCTGTCACAGTCTGAGGTTCAATCGCTGTCATTGACTGAGGCTCAATTCCTGTCACTGACTGAGGTTCAATCGCTGGCACTGACTGAGGTTCAATCTATGTCACTGACTGAGGTTCAATCCCTCTCACTAACTGAGGTTCAATCTGTGTCACTGACTGAGATTCAATCCCTGTCACTGACTGAGGGTCAATCCCTGTCACTGATTGAGATTCAATCCCTGTCACAGTCTGAGGTTCAATCGCTGTCATTGACTGAGGCTCAATTCCTGTCACTGACTGAGGTTCAATCGCTGGCACTGACTGAGGTTCAATCCCTGTCACTAACTGAGGTTCAATCTGTGTCACTGACTGAGATTCAATCCCTGTCACTGACTGAGGGTCAATCCCTGTCACTGATTGAGATTCAATCCCTGTCACTGATTGAGATTCAATCCCTATCACTGATTTAGGTTTAGTCCATGACACTGACTGAGATTAAATCCCTGTCACAGACTTAGATTCAATCCTGGTCACTGTCTGAGTGTCAATCCCAGTCACTGACTGAGATTCAATCCCTGTCACTGACGAAAGTTCAATCCCTGTCACTGACAGAGGTTCAATTCCAGTCACTGACTGAGGTTCGATCCCTGTCACTCACTAAGGTTCAATCCCTGCCACTGACTGAGGCTCAATCCCTGGCACTGACTGAGATTCAATCCCTGTCACTGACTGTGATTCAATGACAGTCACTGACTGAGATTCAATCCCTATCACTGTCTGAGGGTCAATCCCTGTCACTGACTGAGATTCAATCCCTGTCACTAACTGAGGTTCAATCCCAGTCACTGACTGAGATTCAATCCCTGTCACTGACTGAGGTTCAATTCCTTTCACTGATTGAGATTCAATCCCTGTCACTGACTTAGGTTTAGTCCATGACACTGACTGAGATTCAATCCCTGTCACTGACTGAGATTCAATCCTGATCACTGTCTGAGTGTCAATCCCAGTCACTGACTGAGATTCAATCCCTGTCACTGACAAATGTTCAATCCCTGTCACTGACTGAGATTCAATCTATGTCACTGACTGAGGTTCAATCCCTGTCACTAACTGAGGTTCAATCTGTGTCACTGACTGAGATTCAATCCCTGTCACTGACTGAGGGTCAATCCCTGTCACTGATTGAGATTCAATCCCTGTCACTGATTGAGATTCAATCCCTATCACTGATTTAGGTTTAGTCCATGACACTGACTGAGATTAAATCCCTGTCACAGACTTAGATTCAATCCTGGTCACTGTCTGAGTGTCAATCCCAGTCACTGACTGAGATTCAATCCCTGTCACTGACGAAAGTTCAATCCCTGTCACTGACAGAGGTTCAATTCCAGTCACTGACTGAGGTTCGATCCCTGTCACTCACTAAGGTTCAATCCCTGCCACTGACTGAGGCTCAATCCCTGGCACTGACTGAGATTCAATCCCTGTCACTGACTGTGATTTAATGACAGTCACTGACTGAGATTCAATCCCTATCACTGTCTGAGGGTCAATCCCTGTCACTGACTGAGATTCAATCCCTGTCACTGACTGAGGTTCAATTCCTTTCACTGATTGAGATTCAATCCCTGTCACTGACTTAGGTTTAGTCCATGACACTGACTGAGATTCAATCCCTGTCACTGACTGAGATTCAATCCTGATCACTGTCTGAGTGTCAATCCCAGTCACTGACTGAGATTCAATCCCTGTCACTGACAAATGTTCAATCCCTGTCACTGACTGAGATTCAATCTGTCTCACTGACTGAGGTTCAATCCCTGTCACTAACTGAGGTTCAATCTGTGTCACTTACTGAGATTCTATCCCTGTCACTGACTGAGATTCAATTCCTGTCACTGACTGAGATTCAATTCCTGTCACTGACTGAGATACAATACCTGTCGCTGACTCAGGTTCAATCCCTGTCACTGACTGAGATTCAATCACTGTCACTGACTGAGATTCAATCCCTGTCACTGACTGAGATGCAATCCCTGTCACTAACTTAGATTCAATCCCTGTCACTGACTGAGATTCATTCCCTGTCACAGTCTGAGGTTCAATCGCTGTCATTGACTGAGGTTCAATCGCTGTCATTGACTGAGGCTCAATTCCTGTCACTGACTGAGGTTCAATCGCTGGCACTGACTGAGGTTCAATCTGTGTCACTGACTGAGGTTCAATCCCTGTCACTGACTAATGTTCAATCCCTGTCACTGACTAATGTTCAATCCCTGTCACTGACTGAGATTCATTCCCTGTCACAGTCTGAGGTTCAATCGCTGTCATTGACTGAGGCTCAATTCCTGTCACTGACTGAGGTTCTATCGCTGGCACTGACTGAGGTTCAATCTATGTCACTGACTGAGGTTCAATCCCTGTCATTAACTGAGGTTTAATCTCTGTCACTGACTGAGATTCAATCCCTGTCACTGACTGAGGTTCAATCCCTGTCACTGATTGAGATTCAATCCCTGTCACTGATTGAGATTCAATCCCTATCACTGATTTAGGTTTAGTCCATGACACTGACTGAGATTCAATCCCTGTCACAGACTTAGATTCAATCCTGGTCACTGTCTGAGTGTCAATCCCAGTCACTGACTGAGATTCAATCCCTGTCACTGACGAAAGTTCAATCACTGTCACTGACAGAGGTTCAATTCCAGTCACTGACTGAGGTTCGATCCCTGTCACTCACTAAGGTTCAATCCCTGCCACTGACTGAGGCTCAATCCCTGTCACTGACTGAGATTCAATCCCTGTCACTGCCTGAGGTGCAATCCCTGTCACGAACTGAGCTTCAATCTGTGTCACTGACTTAGATTCAATCCCTGGCACTGACTGAGATTCAATCCCTGTCACTGACTGTGATTTAATGACAGTCACTGACTGAGATTCAATCCCTATCACTGTCTGAGGGTCAATCCCTGTCACTGACTGAGATTCAATCCCTGTCACTAACTGAGGTTCAATCCCAGTCACTGACTGAGATTCAATCCCTGTCACTGACTGAGGTTCAATTCCTTTCACTGATTGAGATTCAATCCCTGTCACTGACTTAGGTTTAGTCCATGACACTGACTGAGTTTCAATCCCTGTCACTTACTGAGATTCAATCCTGATCACTGTCTGAGTGTCAATCCCAGTCACTGACTGAGATTCAATCCCTGTCACTGACAAATGTTCAATCCCTGTCACTGACTGAGATTCAATCTGTCTCACTGACTGAGGTTCAATCCCTGTCACTAACTGAGGTTCAATCTGTGTCACTTACTGAGATTCAAACCCTGTCACTGACTGAGATTCAATTCCTGTCACTGACTGAGATTCAATTCCTGTCACTGACTGAGATACAATACCTGTCGCTGACTCAGGTTCAATCCCTGTCACTGACTGAGATTCAATCACTGTCACTGACTGAGATTCAATCCCTGTCAATGACTGAGATTCAATCCCTGTCACTGACTGAGATGCAATCCCTGTCACTAACTGAGATGCAAATCCTACCACTGACTGAGATTCAATCCCTGTCACTGACTGAGGTTCAATTCCTTTCACTGATTGAGATTCAATCCCTGTCACTGACTTAGGTTTAGTCCATGACACTGACTGAGATTCAATCCCTGTCACTGACTGAGATTCAATCCTGATCACTGTCTGAGTGTCAATCCCAGTCACTGACTGAGATTCAATCCCTGTCACTGACAAATGTTCAATCCCTGTCACTGACTGAGATTCAATCTGTCTCACTGACTGAGGTTCAATCCCTGTCACTAACTGAGGTTCAATCTGTGTCACTTACTGAGATTCTATCCCTGTCACTGACTGAGATTCAATCCCTGTCACTCACTGCGATTTAATGACTGTCAATGAGTGAGATTCAATCCCTATCACTGTCTGAGGGTCAATCCCTGTCACTGATTGAGATTCAATCCCTGTCACTAACTGAGGTTCACTCCCTGTCACTGACTGAGATTCAATTCCTGTCACTGACTGACACTCAATGCCTGTCACTGACTGTGGTTCAATTCCTTTCACTGATTGAGATTCAATCCCTGTCACTGACTTAGGTTTAGTCCATGACACTGACTGAGATTCAATCCCTGTCACTGACTAAAGTTCAATCCCTGTCACTGATTGCGATTCCATCCCTGTCACTGACTAAGGTTCAATCCCTGTCACTTACTGAGCTTCAATCCCTGTCACAGACTGAGATTGAATCCCTGTCACTAACTTAGATTCAATCCCTGTCACTGACTGAGATTCATTCCCTGTCACAGACTGAGGTTCAATCGCTGTCATTGACTGAGGCTCAATTCCTGTCACTGACTGAGGTTCAATCGCTGGCACTGACTGAGGTTCAATCTGTGTCACTGACTGAGGTTCAATCCCTGTCACTGACTGAGGTTCAATCCCTGTCACTGACTAATGTTCAATCCCTGTCACTGACTGAGATTCATTCCCTGTCACAGTCTGAGGTTCAATCGCTGTCATTGACTGAGGCTCAATTCCTGTCACTGACTGAGGTTCAATCGCTGGCACTGACTGAGGTTCAATCTATGTCACTGACTGAGGTTCAATCCCTCTCACTAACTGAGGTTCAATCTGTGTCACTGACTGAGATTCAATCCCTGTCACTGACTGAGGGTCAATCCCTGTCACTGATTGAGATTCAATCCCTGTCACAGTCTGAGGTTCAATCGCTGTCATTGACTGAGGCTCAATTCCTGTCACTGACTGAGGTTCAATCGCTGGCACTGACTGAGGTTCAATCTATGTCACTGACTGAGGTTCAATCCCTGTCACTAACTGAGGTTCAATCTGTGTCACTGACTGAGATTCAATCCCTGTCACTGACTGAGGGTCAATCCCTGTCACTGATTGAGATTCAATCCCTGTCACTGATTGAGATTCAATCCCTATCACTGATTTAGGTTTAGTCCATGACACTGACTGAGATTCAATCCCTGTCACAGACTTAGATTCAATCCTGGTCACTGTCTGAGTGTCAATCCCAGTCACTGACTGAGATTCAATCCCTGTCACTGACGAAAGTTCAATCCCTGTCACTGACAGAGGTTCAATTCCAGTCACTGACTGAGGTTCGATCCCTGTCACTCACTAAGGTTCAATCCCTGCCACTGACCGAGGCTCAATCCCTGTCACTGACTGAGATTCAATCCCTGTCACTGCCTGAGGTGCAATCCCTGTCACGAACTGAGGTTCAATCTGTGTCACTGACTGAGATTCAATCCCTGGCACTGACTGAGATTCAATCCCTGTCACTGACTGTGATTTAATGACAGTCACTGACTGAGATTCAATCCCTATCACTGTCTGAGTGTCAATCCCTGTCACTGACTGAGATTCAATCCCTGTCACTAACTGAGGTTCAATCCCAGTCACTGACTGAGATTCAATCCCTGTCACTGACTGAGGTTCAATTCCTTTCACTGATTGAGATTCAATTCCTGTCACTGACTTAGTTTAGTCCATGACACTGACTGAGATTCAATCCCTGTCACTGACTGAGATTCAATCCTGATCACTGTCTGAGTGTCAATCCCAGTCACTGACTGAGATTCAATCCCTGTCACTGACAAATGTTCAATCCCTGTCACTGACTGAGATTCAATCTGTCTCACTGACTGAGGTTCAATCCCTGTCACTAACTGAGGTTCAATCTGTGTCACTAACTGAGATTCTATCCCTGTCACTGACTGAGATTCAATTCCTGTCACTGACTGAGATTGAATTCCTGTCACTGACTGAGATACAATACCTGTCGCTGACTCAGGTTCAATCCCTGTCACTGACTGAGATTCAATCACTGTCACTGACTGAGATTCAATCCCTGTCACTGACTGAGATGCAATCCCTGTCACTAACTGAGATGCAAATCCTACCACTGACTGAGATTCAATCCCTGTCACTGACTGAGGTTCAATTCCTTTCACTGATTGAGATTCAATCCCTGTCACTGACTTAGGTTTAGTCCATGACACTGACTGAGATTCAATCCCTGTCACTGACTAAAGTTCAATCCCTGTCACTGATTGCGATTCCATCCCTGTCACTGACTAAGGTTCAATCCCTGTCACTTACTGAGCTTCAATCCCTGTCACAGACTGAGATTGAATCCCTGTCACTAACTTAGATTCAATCCCTGTCACTGACTGAGATTCATTCCCTGTCACAGTCTGAGGTTCAATCGCTGTCATTGACTGAGGCTCAATTCCTGTCACTGACTGAGGTTCAATCGCTGGCACTGACTGAGGTTCAATCTGTGTCACTGACTGAGGTTCAATCCCTGTCACTGACTGAGGTTCAATCCCTGTCACTGACTAATGTTCAATCCCTGTCACTGACTGAGATTCATTCCCTGTCACAGTCTGAGGTTCAATCGCTGTCATTGACTGAGGCTCAATTCCTGTCACTGACTGAGGTTCAATCGCTGGCACTGACTGAGGTTCAATCTATGTCACTGACTGAGGTTCAATCCCTCTCACTAACTGAGGTTCAATCTGTGTCACTGACTGAGATTCAATCCCTGTCACTGACTGAGGGTCAATCCCTGTCACTGATTGAGATTCAATCCCTGTCACTGATTGAGATTCATTCCCTGTCACAGTCTGAGGTTCAATTGCTGTCATTGACTGAGGCTCAATTCCTGTCACTGTTTGAGGTTCAATCGCTGGCACTGACTGAGGTTCAATCTATGTCACTGACTGAGGTTCAATCCCTGTCACTAACTGAGGTTCAATCTGTGTCACTGACTGAGATTTAATCCCTGTCACTGACTGAGGGTCAATCCCTGTCACTGATTGAGATTCAATCCCTGTCACTGATTGAGATTCAATCCCTATCACTGATTTAGGTTTAGTCCATGACACTGACTGAGATTCAATCCCTGTCACAGACTTAGATTCAATCCTGGTCACTGTCTGAGTGTCAATCCCAGTCACTGACTGAGATTCAATCCCTGTCACTGACGAAAGTTCAATCCCTGTCACTGACAGAGGTTCAATTCCAGTCACTGACTGAGGTTCGATCCCTGTCACTCACTAAGGTTCAATCCCTGCCACTGACTGAGATTCAATCCCTGTCACTGACTGAGATTCAATCCCTGTCACTGCCTGAGGTGCAATCCCTGTCACGAACTGAGGTTCAATCTGTGTCACTGACTGAGATTCAATCCCTGGCACTGACTGAGATTCAATCCCTGTCACTGACTGTGATTTAATGACAGTCACTGACTGAGATTCAATCCCTATCACTGTCTGAGGGTCAATCCCTGTCACTGACTGAGATTCAATCCCTGTCACTAACTGAGGTTCAATCCCTGTCACTGACTGAGATTCAATCCCTGTCACTGACTGAGATTCAATCCCTGTCACTGACTGAGGTTCAATTCCTTTCACTGATTGAGATTCAATCCCTGTCACTGACTTAGGTTTAGTCCATGACACTGACTGAGATTCAATCCCTGTCACTGACTGAGATTCAATCCTGATCACTGTCTGAGTGTCAATCCCAGTCACTGACTGAGATTCAATCCCTGTCACTGACAAATGTTCAATCCCTGTCACTGACTGAGATTCAATCTGTCTCACTGACTGAGGTTCAATCCCTGTCACTAACTGAGGTTCAATCTGTGTCACTTACTGAGATTCTATCCCTGTCACTGACTGAGATTCAATTCCTGTCACTGACTGAGATTCAATTCCTGTCACTGACTGAGATACAATACCTGTCGCTGACTCAGATTCAATCCCTGTCACTGACTGAGATTCAATCACTGTCACTGACTGAGATGCAATCCCTGTCACTGACTGAGATTCAATCCCTGTCACTGACTGAGATGCAATCCCTGTCACTAACTGAGATGCAAATCCTACCACTGACTGAGATTCAATCCCTGTCACTGACTGAGGTTCAATTCCTTTCACTGATTGAGATTCAATCCCTGTCACTGACTTAAGTTTAGTCCATGACACTGACTGAGATTCAATCCCTGTCACTGACTGAGATTCAATCCCTGTCACTGACTGAGGTACAATTCCTTTCACTGATTGAGATTCAATCCCTGTCACTGACTTAGGTTTAGTCCATGACACTGACTGAGATTCAATCCCTGTCACTGACTGAAATTCAATCCTGATCACTGTCTGAGTGTCAATCCCAGTCACTGACTGAGATTCAATCCCTGTCACTGACAAATGTTCAATCCCTGTCACTGACTGAGATTCAATCTGTCTCACTGACTGAGGTTCAATCCCTGTCACTAACTGAGGTTCAATCTGTGTCACTTACTGAGATTCTATCCCTGTCACTGACTGAGATTCAATTCCTGTCACTGACTGAGATTCAATTCCTGTCACTGACTGAGATACAATACCTGTCGCTGACTCAGATTCAATCCCTGTCACTGACTGAGATTCAATCACTGTCACTGACTGAGATTCAATCCCTGTCACTGACTGAGATTCAATCCCTGTCACTGACTGAGATGCAATCCCTGTCACTAACTGAGATGCAAATCCTACCACTGACTGAGATTCAATCCCTGTCACTGACTGAGGTTCAATTCCTTTCACTGATTGAGATTCAATCCCTGTCACTGACTTAAGTTTAGTCCATGACACTGACTGAGATTCAATCCCTGTCACTGACTGAGATTCAATCCTGATCACTGTCTGAGTGTCAATCCCAGTCACTGACTGAGATTCAATCCCTGTCACTGACAAATGTTCAATCCCTGTCACTGACTGAGATTCAATCTGTCTCACTGACTGAGGTTCAATCCCTGTCACTAACTGAGGTTCAATCTGTGTCACTTACTGAGATTCTATCCCTGTCACTGACTGAGATTCAATCCCTGTCACTCACTGCGATTTAATGACTGTCAATGAGTGAGATTCAATCCCTATCACTGTCTGAGGTTAAATCCCTGTCACTGATTGAGATTCAATCCCTGTCACTAACTGAGGTTCAATCCCTGTCACTGACTGAGATTCAATTCCTGTCACTGACTGACACTCAATGCCTGTCACTGACTGTGGTTCAATTCCTTTCACTGATTGAGATTCAATCCCTGTCACTGACTTAGGTTTAGTCCATGACACTGACTGAGATTCAATCCCTGTCACTGACTAAAGTTCAATCCCTGTCACTGATTGCGATTCCATCCCTGTCACTGACTAAGGTTCAATCTGTGTCACTTACTGAGCTTCAATCCCTGTCACAGACTGAGATTGAATCCCTGTCACTAATTTAGATTCAATCCCTGTCACTGACTGAGATTCATTCCCTGTCACAGTCTGAGGTTCAATCGCTGTCATTGACTGAGGCTCAATTCCTGTCACTGACTGAGGTTCAATCGCTGGCACTGACTGAGGTTCAATCTATGTCACTGACTGAGGTTCAATCCCTCTCTCTAACTGAGGTTCAATCTGTGTCACTGACTGAGATTCAATCCCTGTCACTGACTGAGGGTCAATCCCTGTCTCTGATTGAGATTCAATCCCTGTCACTGATTGAGATTCAATCCCTATCACTGATTTAGGTTTAGTCCATGACACTGACTGAGATTCAATCCCTGTCACAGACTTAGATTCAATCCTGGTCACTGTCTGAGTGTCAATCCCAGTCACTGATTGAGATTCAATCCCTGTCACTGACGAAAGTTCAATCCCTGTCACTGACAGAGGTTCAATTCCAGTCACTGACTGAGGTTCAATCCCTGTCACTGACTAATGTTCAATCCCTGTCACTGACTGAGATTCATTCCCTGTCACAGTCTGAGGTTCAATCGTTGTCAGTGACTGAGGCTCAATTCCTGTCACTGACTGAGGTTCAATCGCTGGCACTGACTGAGGTTCAATCTGTGTCACTGACTGAGGTTCAATCCCTGTCACTGACTGAGGTTCAATCCCTGTCACTGACTAATGTTCAATCCCTGTCACTGACTGAGATTCATTCCCTGTCACAGTCTGAGGTTCAATCGCTGTCATTGACTGAGGCTCAATTCCTGTCACTGACTGAGGTTCAATCGCTTGCACTGACTGAGGTTCAATCTATGTCACTGACTGAGGTTCAATCCCTCTCACTAACTGAGGTTCAATCTGTGTCACTGACTGAGATTCAATCCCTATCACTGATTTAGGTTTAGTCCATGACACTGACTGAGATTCAATCCCTGTCACAGACTTAGATTCAATCCTGGTCACTGTCTGAGTGTCAATCCCAGTCACTGACTGAGATTCAATCCCTGTCACTGACGAAAGTTCAATCCCTGTCACTGACAGAGGTTCAATTCCAGTCACTGACTGAGATTCGATCCCTGTCACTGACTGTGGCTCAAACCCTGTCACTGACTGAGGCTCAATCCCTGTCACTGACTGCGATTCAATCCCTGTCACTGACTGAGATTCAATCACTGTCAATAACTTAGATTCAATCCCTGTCACTGACTAAAGTTCAATCCCTGTCACTGACTGAGGTTCAATCCCTGTCACAGAATGTGATTCAATCGCTGTAACTGACTAATGGTTAATCCCTGTCACTGATTGCGATTTAATCCCTGTCATTGACTGAGGCTCAATTCCTGTCACTGACTGAGGTTCAATCCCTGTCACTGACTGAGATTCACTCCCTGTCACTGACTGAGATTCAATTCTTGTCACTGACTGACACTCAATGCCTGTCACTGACTGTGGTTCAATTCCTTTCACTGATTGAGATTCAATCCCTGAAACTGACTTAGGTTTAGTCCATGACACTGACTGAGATTCAATCCCTGTCACTGACTAAAGTTCAATCCCTGTCACTGATTGCGATTCCATCCCTGTCACTGACTAAGGTTCAATCCCTGTCACTTACTGAGCTTCAATCCCTGTCACAGACTGAGATTGAATCCCTGTCACTAACTTAAATTCAATCCCTGTCACTGACTGAGATTCATTCCCTGTCACAGTCTGAGGTTCAATCGCTGTCATTGACTGAGGCTCAATTCCTGTCACTGACTGAGGTTCAATCGCTGGCACTGACTGAGGTTCAATCTGTGTCACTGACTGAGGTTCAATCCCTGTCACTAAGTGAGGTTCAATCCCTGTCACTGACTAATGTTCAATCCCTGTCACTGACTGAGATTCATTCCCTGTCACAGTCTGAGGTTCAATCGCTGTCATTGACTGAGGCTCAATTCCTGTCACTGACTGAGGTTCAATCGCTGGCACTGACTGAGGTTCAATCTATGTCACTGACTGAGGTTCAATCCCTGTCACTAAGTGAGGTTCAATCTGTGTCACTGACTGAGATTCAATCCCTGTCACTGACTGAGGGTCAATCCCTGTCACTGATTGAGATTCAATCCCTGTCACTGATTGAGATTCAATCCCTATCACTGATTTAGGTTTAGTCCATGACACTGACTGAGATTCAATCCCTGTCACAGACTTAGATTCAATCCTGGTCACTGTCTGAGTGTCAATCCCAGTCACTGACTGAGATTCAATCCCTGTCACTGACGAAAGTTCAATCCCTGTCACTGACAGAGGTTCAATTCCAGTCACTGACTGAGGTTCAATCCCTGTAACTGACTAATGTTCCAACCCTGTCACTGACTGAGATTCATTCCCTGTCACAGTCTGAGGTTCAATCGCTGTCATTGACTGAGGCTCAATTCCTGTCACTGACTGAGGTTCAATCGCTGGCACTGACTGAGGTTCAATCTGTGTCACTGACTGAGGTTCAATCCCTGTCACTGACTGAGGTTCAATCCCTGTCACTGACTAATGTTCAATCCCTGTCACTGACTGAGATTCATTCCCTGTCACAGTCTGAGGTTCAATCGCTGTCATTGACTGAGGCTCAATTCCTGTCACTGACTGAGGTTCAATCGCTGGCACTGACTGAGGTTCAATCTATGTCACTGACTGAGGTTCAATCCCTCTCACTAACTGAGGTTCAATCTGTGTCACTGACTGAGATTCAATCCCTATCACTGATTTAGGTTTAGTCCATGACACTGACTGAGATTCAATCCCTGTCACAGACTTAGATTCAATCCTGGTCACTGTCTGAGTGTCAATCCCAGTCACTGACTGAGATTCAATCCCTGTCACTGACGAAAGTTCAATCCCTGTCACTGACAGAGGTTCAATTCCAGTCACTGACTGAGATTCGATCCCTGTCACTGACTGTGGCTCAAACCCTGTCACTGACTGAGGCTCAATCCCTGTCACTGACTGAGATTCAATCCCTGTCACTGACTGAGATTCAATCACTGTCAATAACTTAGATTCAATCCCTGTCACTGACTAAAGTTCAATCCCTGTCACTGACTGAGGTTCAATCCCTGTCACAGAATGTGATTCAATCGCTGTAACTGACTAATGGTCAATCCCTGTCACTGATTGCGATTTAATCCCTGTCATTGACTGAGGCTCAATTCCTGTCACTGACTGAGGTTCAACCCTGTCACTGACTGAGATTCAATCCCTGTCACTGTCTGAGGGTCAATCCCTGTCACTGACTGAGATTCAATTCCTGTCACTAACTGAGGTTCAATCCCAGTCACTGACTGAGATTGAATCCCTGTCACTGACTGAGATTCAATCCCTGTCACTGACTGCGATTCAAATCCTGTCACTGACTGAGGGTCAATCCCTGTCACTGACTGAGGGTCAATCCCTGTCACTGACTGAGATTCAATTCCTGTCACTAAATGAGGTTCAATCCCTGTCACTGACTGAGATTCAATTCCTGTCACTGACTGAGATTCAATCCCTGTCACTGACTGAGGTTCAATTCCTTTCACTGATTGAGATTCAATCCCTGTCACTGACTTAGGTTTAGTCCATGACACTGACTGAGATTCAATCCCTGTCACTGACTGAGATTCAATCCCTGTCACTGACTGAGATTCAATCCCTGTCACTGACTGAGTTCAATCACTGTCACTGACTGAGATTCAATCCCTGTCACAGACTGAGATTCAATCTGTCACACTGACTGAGGTTCAATCCCTGTCACTGCCTGAGGTTCAATCCCTGTCACTAACTGAGGTTCAATCTGTGTCACTGACTGAGATTCAATTCCTGTCACTGACTGAGACTCAATCCCTGTCACTGACTGAGGTTCAATCCCTTTCAATGATTGAGATTCAATCTCTGTCACTGACTTAGGTTTAGTCCATGACACTGACTGAGATTCAATCCCTGTCACAGAATTAGATTCAATCCTGGTCACTGCCTGAGTGTTAATCCCAGTCACAGACTGAGACTCAATTTCTGTAACTGATTAATGGTCATTCCCAGTCACAAATTGAGATTCAATCCCTGTCACTGACTGAGGTTCAAGCGCTGTCACTGAATGATGCTTCATCCCTGTCACTGACTGATGTTCAATCCGAGTCACTGACTTAGATTCAATCCCGGTCACTGACTGAGGTTCAATGGCTGACACTGACTGAGGTTCAATCCCTGTCACTAACTGAGTTTCAATCCGTGTCACTGACTGATGTTCAATCCCTGTCACTGTCTGAGGGTCAATCGCAGTCACTGACTGAGATTCAATCACTGTCACTAACTTAGATTCAATCCCTGTCACTGACTGAGGTTCAATCCATGTCACAGACTGAGATTCAATCCCTGTAACTGAATAATGGTCAATCCCTGTCACTGATTGCGATTCAATCCCTGTCATTGACTGAGGCTCAATCCCTGTCACAGACTGAGATTCATTCCCTGTCACTGACTGAGGTCAATCCCTGTCACTGCCTGAGGTGCAATCCCTGTCACGAACTGAGGTTCAATCTGTGTCACTGACTGAGATTCAATCCCTGGCACTGACTGAGATTCAATCCCTATCACTGTCTGAGGGTCAATCCCAGTCACTGACTGAGGTTCAATCGCTGGCACTGACTGAGGTTCAATCTGTGTCACTGACTGAGGTTCAATCCCTGTCACTGACTAATGTTCAATCCCTGTCACTGACTAATGTTCAATCCCTGTCACTGACTGAGATTCATTCCCTGTCACAGTCTGAGGTTCAATCGCTGTCATTGACTGAGGCTCAATTCCTGTCACTGACTGAGGTTCAATCGCTGGCACTGACTGAGGTTCAATCTATGTCACTGACTGAGGTTCAATCCCTGTCACTAAGTGAGGTTCAATCTGTGTCACTGACTGAGATTCAATCCCTGTCACTGACTGAGGGTCAATCCCTGTCACTGATTGAGATTCAATCCCTATCACTGATTTAGGTTTAGTCCATGACACTGACTGAGATTCAATCCCTGTCACAGACTTAGATTCAATCCTGGTCACTGTCTGAGTGTCAATCCCAGTCACTGACTGAGATTCAATCCCTGTCACTGACGAAAGTTCAATCCCTGTCACTGACAGAGGTTCAATTCCAGTCACTGACTGAGGTTCAATCCCTGTCACTGACTAATGTTCAATCCCTGTCACTGACTGAGATTCATTCCCTGTCACAGTCTGAGGTTCAATCGCTGTCATTGACTGAGGCTCAATTCCTGTCACTGACTGAGGTTCAATCGCTGGCACTGACTGAGGTTCAATCTGTGCACTGACTGAGGTTCAATCCCTGTCACTGACTGAGGTTCAATCCCTGTCACTGACTAATGTTCAATCCCTGTCACTGACTGAGATTCATTCCCTGTCACAGTCTGAGGTTCAATCGCTGTCATTGACTGAGGCTCAATTCCTGTCACTGACTGAGGTTCAATCGCTTGCACTGACTGAGGTTCAATCTATGTCACTGACTGATGTTCAATCCCTCTCACTAACTGAGGTTCAATCTGTGTCACTGACTGAGATTCAATCCCTGTCACTGACGAAAGTTCAATCCCTGTCACTGACAGAGGTTCAATTCCAGTCACTGACTGAGATTCGATCCCTGTCACTGACTGTGGCTCAAACCCTGTCACTGACTGAGGCTCAATCCCTGTCACTGACTGAGATTCAATCCCTGTCACTGACTGAGATTCAATCACTGTCAATAACTTAGATTCAATCCCTGTCACTGACTAAAGTTCAATCCCTGTCACTGACTGAGGTTCAATCCCTGTCACAGAATGTGATTCAATCGCTGTAACTGACTAATGGTCAATCCCTGTCACTGATTGCGATTTAATCCCTGTCATTGACTGAGGCTCAATTCCTGTCACTGACTGAGGTTCAATCCCTGTCACTGACTGAGATTCAATCCCTGTCACTGTCTGAGATTGAATCCCTGTCACTGACTGAGATTCAATCCCTGTCACTGACTGCGATTCAAATCCTGTCACTGACTGAGGGTCAATCCCTGTCACTGACTGAGATTCAATTCCTGTCACTAACTGAGGTTCAATCCCTGTCACTGACTGAGATTCAATTCCTGTCACTGACTGAGATTCAATCCCTGTCACTGACTGAGGTTCAAATCCTTTCACTGATTGAGATTCAATCCCTGTCACTGACTTAGGTTTAGTCCATGACACTGACTGAGATTCAATCCCTGTCACTGACTGAGATTCAATCCCTGTCACTGACTGAGATTCAATCCCTGTCACTGACTGAGTTCAATCACTGTCACTGACTGAGATTCAATCCCTGTCACAGACTGAGATTCAATCTGTCACACTGACTGAGGTTCAATCCCTGTCACTGCCTGAGGTTCAATCCCTGTCACTAACTGAGGTTCAATCTGTGTCACTGACTGAGATTCAATTCCTGTCACTGACTGAGACTCAATCCCTGTCACTGACTGAGGTTCAATCCCTTTCAATGATTGAGATTCAATCTCTGTCACTGACTTAGGTTTAGTCCATGACACTGACTGAGATTCAATCCCTGTCACAGAATTAGATTCAATCCTGGTCACTGCCTGAGTGTTAATCCCAGTCACAGACTGAGACTCAATTTCTGTAACTGACTAATGGTCAATCCCAGTCACAAATTGAGATTCAATCCCTGTCACTGACTGAGGTTCAAGCGCTGTCACTGAATGATGCTTCATCCCTGTCACTGACTGATGTTCAATCCGAGTCACTGACTTAGATTCAATCCCGGTCACTGACTGAGGTTCAATCCCTGTCACTAACTGAGTTTCAATCCGTGTCACTGACTGATGTTCAATACCAGTCACTGACTGAGATTCAATCCCTGTCACTGTCTGAGGGTCAATCGCAGTCACTGACTGAGATTCAATCACTGTCACTAACTTAGATTCAATCCCTGTCACTGACTGAGGTTCAATCCATGTCACAGACTGAGATTCAATCCCTGTAACTGAATAATGGTCAATCCCTGTCACTGATTGCGATTCAATCCCTGTCATTGACTGAGGCTCAATCCCTGTCACAGACTGAGATTCATTCCCTGTCACTGACTGAGGTCAATCCCTGTCACTGCCTGAGGTGCAATCCCTGTCACGAACTGAGGTTCAATCTGTGTCACTGACTGAGATTCAATCCCTGGCACTGACTGAGATTCAATCCCTGTCACTGACTGTGATTTAATGACAGTCACTGACTGAGATTCAATCCCTATCACTGTCTGAGGGTCAATCCCAGTCACTGACTGAGATTGAATCCCTGTCACTGACTGAGATTCAATCCCTGTCATTGTCTGAGGTTTAGTCCCAGTCACTGACTGAAATTCAATCCCTGTCACTAACTTAGATACAATCCCTGTAACTGACTAAGGTCCAATCCCTGTCACTGACTTAGGTTTAGTCCATGACACTGACTGAGATTCAATCCCTGTCACAGACTTAGATTCAATCCTGGTCACTGTCTGAGTGTCAATCCCAGTCACTGACTGAGATTCAATTCCTGTCACTGACTAATGTTCAATCCCTGTCACTGACTAATGTTCAATCCCTGTCACTGACTAATGTTCAATCCCTGTCACTGACTGAGGGTCAATCCCTGTAACTGACTAATCGTTATTCCCTGTCACTGATTGCGATTCCATCCCCGTCACTGACTAAGGTTCAAACCCTGTCATTTACTGAGATTCAATCCCTGTCACAGACTGAGATTGAATCCCTGTCACTAACTTAGATTCAATCCCTGTCAGTGACAAAGGTTCAATCCCTGTCACTGACTGAGATTCAATCCCTGTCACAGTCTGAGGTTCAATCGCTGGCACTGACTGAGGTTCAATCTGTGTCACTGACTGAGGTTCAATCCCTGTCATTAACTGAGGTACAATCTGTGTCACTGACTGAGATTCAATCCCAGTCACTGACTGAGATTCAATCCCTGTCACTGTCTGAGGGTCAATCCCAGTCACTGACTGAGATTCAATCCCTATCACTGACTGAGGTTCAATCCCTGCCACAGACTGAGATTCAATCCCTGTAACTGACTAATGGTCAATCCCTGTCACTGATTGCGATTCAATCCCTGTCATTGACTGAGGCTCAATTCCTGTCACTGACTGAGGTTCCATCCCTGTCACAGACTGAGATTCATTCCCTGTCACTGACTGAGGTTCAATCCCTGTCACGAACTGAGGTTCAATCTGTGTCACTGACTGAGATTCAATCCCTGGCACTGACTGAGATTCAATCCCTGTCACTGACTGAGGTTCAAATCCTTTCACTGATTGAGATTCAATCCCTGTCACTGACTTAGGTTTAGTCCATGACACTGACTGAGATTCAATCCCTGTCACTGACTGAGATTCAATCCCTGTCACTGACTGAGATTCAATCCCTGTCACAGACTGATATTCAATCTGTCACACTGTCTGAGGTTCAATCCCTGTCACTGCCTGAGGTTCAATCCCTGTCTCTAACTGAGGTTCAATCTGTGTCACTGACTGAGATTCAATTCCTGTCACTGACTGAGACTCAATCCCTGTCACTGACTGAGGTTCAATCCCTTTCAATGATTGAGATTCAATCTCTGTCACTGACTTAGGTTTAGTCCATGACACTGACTGAGATTCAATCCCTGTCACAGAATTAGATTCAATCCTGGTCACTGCCTGAGTGTTAATCCCAGTCACAGACTGAGACTCAATTTCTGTAACTGACTAATGGTCAATCCCAGTCACAAATTGAGATTCAATCCCTGTCACTGACTGAGGTTCAAGCGCTGTCACTGAATGATGCTTCATCCCTGTCACTGACTGATGTTCAATCTGTGTCACTGACTTAGATTCAATCCCGGTCACTGACTGAGGTTCAATGGCTGACACTGACTGAGGTTCAATCCCTGTCACTAACTGAGTTTCAATCCGTGTCACTGACTGATGTTCAATACCAGTCACTGACTGAGATTCAATCCCTGTCACTGTCTGAGGGTCAATCGCAGTCACTGACTGAGATTCAATCACTGTCACTAACTTAGATTCAATCCCTGTCACTGACTGAGGTTCAATCCATGTCACAGACTGAGATTCAATCCCTGTAACTGAATAATGGTCAATCCCTGTCACTGATTGCGATTCAATCCCTGTCATTGACTGAGGCTCAATCCCTGTCACAGACTGAGATTCATTCCCTGTCACTGACTGAGGTCAATCCCTGTCACTGCCTGAGGTGCAATCCCTGTCACGAACTGAGGTTCAATCTGTGTCACTGACTGAGATTCAATCCCTGGCACTGACTGAGATTCAATCCCTGTCACTGACTGTGATTTAATGACAGTCACTGACTGAGATTCAATCCCTATCACTGTCTGAGGGTCAATCCCAGTCACTGACTGAGATTGAATCCCTGTCACTGACTGAGATTCAATCCCTGTCATTGTCTGAGGGTTAGTCCCAGTCACTGACTGAAATTCAATCCCTGTCACTAACTTAGATACAATCCCTGTAACTGACTAAGGTCCAATCCCTGTCACTGACTTAGGTTTAGTCCATGACACTGACTGAGATTCAATCCCTGTCACAGACTTAGATTCAATCCTGGTCACTGTCTGAGTGTCAATCCCAGTCACTGACTGAGATTCAATTCCTGTCACTGACTAATGTTCAATCCCTGTCACTGACTAATGTTCAATCCCTGTCACTGACTGAGGGTCAATCCCTGTAACTGACGAATCGTTATTCCCTGTCACTGATTGCGATTCCATCCCCGTCACTGACTAAGGTTCAAACCCTGTCATTTACTGAGATTCAATCCCTGTCACAGACTGAGATTGAATCCCTGTCACTAACTTAGATTCAATCCCTGTCAGTGACAAAGGTTCAATCCCTGTCACTGACTGAGATTCAATCCCTGTCACAGTCTGAGGTTCAATCGCTGGCACTGACTGAGGTTCAATCTGTGTCACTGACTGAGGTTCAATCCCTGTCATTAACTGAGGTACAATCTGTGTCACTGACTGAGATTCAATCCCAGTCACTGACTGAGATTCAATCCCTGTCACTGTCTGAGGGTCAATCCCAGTCACTGACTGAGATTCAATCCCTATCACTGACTGAGGTTCAATCCCTGCCACAGACTGAGATTCAATCCCTGTAACTGACTAATGGTCAATCCCTGTCACTGATTGCGATTCAATCCCTGTCATTGACTGAGGCTCAATTCCTGTCACTGACTGAGGTTCCATCCCTGTCACAGACTGAGATTCATTCCCTGTCACTGACTGAGGTTCAATCCCTGTCACGAACTGAGGTTCAATCTGTGTCACTGACTGAGATTCAATCCCTGGCACTGACTGAGATTCAATCCCTGTCACAAATTGAGATTCAATCCCTGTCATTGACTGAGGTTCAATCGCTGTCCCTGAATGATGCTTCATCCCTGTCACTGACTGATGTTCAATCCCAGTCACTGATTTAGATTGAATCCTGGTCACTGACTGAGGTTCAATGGATGACACTGACTGAGGTTCTATCCCAGTCACTGACTGAGATTCAATCCCTGTCACTGTCTGAGGGTTAATCCCAGTCACTGACTGAGATTCAATCCCTGTCACTGACTTAGATCAATCCCTGTCACTGACTAAGGTTCAATCCCTGTCACAGACTGAGATTCAATCCCTGTCACTGTCGGAGGTTCAATCCCTGTCACAGACTGAGATTCAATCCCTGTAACTGACTAATGGTCAATCCCTGTCACTGATTGAGATTCTATGCCTGTCACTGACTAAGGTTCAATCCCTGTCACTGACTGAGGTTCAATCCCTGTCACTGACTGATATTCAATCCCTGTCACTGACTAATGTTCAATCCTTGTCACTGACTAATGTTCAATCTGACTAAGGGTCAATCCCTGTCACAGACTGAGATTCGAACCTGGTCACTGTCTGAGTGTTAATCCCAGTCACTGACTGAGATTCAATCCCTGTCACTGACGAAGGTTCAATCCCTGTCACTGCCTGAGGTTCAATTCCAGTCACTGACTGAGATTCAATCCCTGTCACTGTCTGAGGGTCAATCCCAGTCACTGACTGAGATTGAATCCCTGTCACTGACTGAGATTCAATCCCTGTCATTGTCTGAGGTTTAGTCCCAGTCACTGACTGAAAATCAATCCCTGTCACTAACTTAGATACAATCCCTGTAACTGACTAAGGTCCAATCCCTGTCACTGACTTAGGTTTAGTCCATGACACTGACTGAGATTCAATCCCTGTCACAGACTTAGATTCAATCCTGGTCACTGTCTGAGTGTCAATCCCAGTCACTGACTGAGATTCAATTCCTGTCACTGACTAATGTTCAATCCCTGTCACTGACTAATGTTCAATCCCTGTCACTGACTAATGTTCAATCCCTGTCACTGACTGAGGGTCAATCCCTGTAACTGACTAATCGTTATTCCCTGTCACTGATTGCGATTCCATCCCCGTCACTGACTAAGGTTCAAACCCTGTCATTTACTGAGATTCAATCCCTGTCACAGACTGAGATTGAATCCCTGTCACTAACTTAGATTCAATCCCTGTCAGTGACAAAGGTTCAATCCCTGTCACTGACTGAGATTCAATCCCTGTCACAGTCTGAGGTTCAATCGCTGGCACTGACTGAGGTTCAATCTGTGTCACTGACTGAGGTTCAATCCCTGTCATTAACTGAGGTACAATCTGTGTCACTGACTGAGATTCAATCCCAGTCACTGACTGAGATTCAATCCCTGTCACTGTCTGAGGGTCAATCCCAGTCACTGACTGAGATTCAATCCCTATCACTGACTGAGGTTCAATCCCTGCCACAGACTGAGATTCAATCCCTGTAACTGACTAATGGTCAATCCCTGTCACTGATTGCGATTCAATCCCTGTCATTGACTGAGGCTCAATTCCTGTCACTGACTGAGGTTCCATCCCTGTCACAGACTGAGATTCATTCCCTGTCACTGACTGAGGTTCAATCCCTGTCACGAACTGAGGTTCAATCTGTGTCACTGACTGAGATTCAATCCCTGGCACTGACTGAGATTCAATCCCTGTCACTGACTGAGGTTCAAATCCTTTCACTGATTGAGATTCAATCCCTGTCACTGACTTAGGTTTAGTCCATGACACTGACTGAGATTCAATCCCTGTCACTGACTGAGATTCAATCCCTGTCACTGACTGAGATTCAATCCCTGTCACAGACTGATATTCAATCTGTCACACTGTCTGAGGTTCAATCCCTGTCACTGCCTGAGGTTCAATCCCTGTCTCTAACTGAGGTTCAATCTGTGTCACTGACTGAGATTCAATTCCTGTCACTGACTGAGACTCAATCCCTGTCACTGACTGAGGTTCAATCCCTTTCAATGATTGAGATTCAATCTCTGTCACTGACTTAGGTTTAGTCCATGACACTGACTGAGATTCAATCCCTGTCACAGAATTAGATTCAATCCTGGTCACTGCCTGAGTGTTAATCCCAGTCACAGACTGAGACTCAATTTCTGTAACTGACTAATGGTCAATCCCAGTCACAAATTGAGATTCAATCCCTGTCACTGACTGAGGTTCAAGCGCTGTCACTGAATGATGCTTCATCCCTGTCACTGACTGATGTTCAATCTGTGTCACTGACTTAGATTCAATCCCGGTCACTGACTGAGGTTCAATGGCTGACACTGACTGAGGTTCAATCCCTGTCACTAACTGAGTTTCAATCCGTGTCACTGACTGATGTTCAATACCAGTCACTGACTGAGATTCAATCCCTGTCACTGTCTGAGGGTCAATCGCAGTCACTGACTGAGATTCAATCACTGTCACTAACTTAGATTCAATCCCTGTCACTGACTGAGGTTCAATCCATGTCACAGACTGAGATTCAATCCCTGTAACTGAATAATGGTCAATCCCTGTCACTGATTGCGATTCAATCCCTGTCATTGACTGAGGCTCAATCCCTGTCACAGACTGAGATTCATTCCCTGTCACTGACTGAGGTCAATCCCTGTCACTGCCTGAGGTGCAATCCCTGTCACGAACTGAGGTTCAATCTGTGTCACTGACTGAGATTCAATCCCTGGCACTGATTGCGATTCAATCCCTGTCATTGACTGAGGCTCAATCCCTGTCACAGACTGAGATTCATTCCCTGTCACAGACTGAGGTCAATCCCTGTCACTGCCTGAGGTGCAATCCCTGTCACGAACTGAGGTTCAATCTGTGTCACTGACTGAGATTCAATCCCTGCCACTGACTGAGATTCAATCCCTGTCACTGACTGTGATTTAATGACAGTCACTGACTGAGATTCAATCCCTATCACTGTCTGAGGGTCAATCCCAGTCACTGACTGAGATTGAATCCCTGTCACTGACTGAGATTCAATCCCTGTCATTGTCTGAGGGTTAGTCCCAGTCACTGACTGAAATTCAATCCCTGTCACTAACTTAGATACAATCCCTGTAACTGACTAAGGTCCAATCCCTGTCACTGACTTAGGTTTAGTCCATGACACTGACTGAGATTCAATCCCTGTCACAGACTTAGATTCAATCCTGGTCACTGTCTGAGTGTCAATCCCAGTCACTGACTGAGATTCAATTCCTGTCACTGACTAATGTTCAATCCCTGTCACTGACTAATGTTCAATCCCTGTCACTGACTGAGGGTCAATCCCTGTAACTGACGAATCGTTATTCCCTGTCACTGATTGCGATTCCATCCCCGTCACTGACTAAGGTTCAAACCCTGTCATTTACTGAGATTCAATCCCTGTCACAGACTGAGATTGAATCCCTGTCACTAACTTAGATTCAATCCCTGTCCGTGACAAAGGTTCAATCCCTGTCACTGACTGAGATTCAATCCCTGTCACAGTCTGAGGTTCAATCGCTGGCACTGACTGAGGTTCAATCTGTGTCACTGACTGAGGTTCAATCCCTGTCATTAACTGAGGTACAATCTGTGTCACTGACTGAGATTCAATCCCAGTCACTGACTGAGATTCAATCCCTGTCACTGTCTGAGGGTCAATCCCAGTCACTGACTGAGATTCAATCCCTATCACTGACTGAGGTTCAATCCCTGCCACAGACTGAGATTCAATCCCTGTAACTGACTAATGGTCAATCCCTGTCACTGATTGCGATTCAATCCCTGTCATTGACTGAGGCTCAATTCCTGTCACTGACTGAGGTTCCATCCCTGTCACAGACTGAGATTCATTCCCTGTCACTGACTGAGGTTCAATCCCTGTCACGAACTGAGGTTCAATCTGTGTCACTGACTGAGATTCAATCCCTGGCACTGACTGAGATTCAATCCCTGTCACAAATTGAGATTCAATCCCTGTCATTGACTGAGGTTCAATCGCTGTCCCTGAATGATGCTTCATCCCTGTCACTGACTGATGTTCAATCCCAGTCACTGATTTAGATTGAATCCTGGTCACTGACTGAGGTTCAATGGATGACACTGACTGAGGTTCTATCCCAGTCACTGACTGAGATTCAATCCCTGTCACTGTCTGAGGGTTAATCCCAGTCACTGACTGAGATTCAATCCCTGTCACTGACTTAGATCAATCCCTGTCACTGACTAAGGTTCAATCCCTGTCACAGACTGAGATTCAATCCCTGTCACTGTCGGAGGTTCAATCCCTGTCACAGACTGAGATTCAATCCCTGTAACTGACTAATGGTCAATCCCTGTCACTGATTGAGATTCTATGCCTGTCACTGACTAAGGTTCAATCCCTGTCACTGACTGAGGTTCAATCCCTGTCACTGACTGATATTCAATCCCTGTCACTGACTAATGTTCAATCCTTGTCACTGACTAATGTTCAATCTGACTAAGGGTCAATCCCTGTCACAGACTGAGATTCGAACCTGGTCACTGTCTGAGTGTTAATCCCAGTCACTGACTGAGATTCAATCCCTGTCACTGACGAAGGTTCAATCCCTGTCACTGCCTGAGGTTCAATTCCAGTCACTGACTGAGATTCAATCCCTGTCACTGTCTGAGTGCCAATCCCAGTCACTGACTGAGATTCAATCCCTGTCACTGACTGATATTCAATCCCTGTCACTGACTAATGTTCAATCCTTGTCACTGACTGAGTGTCAATCCCTGTCACTGACTGAGCCTCAATCCCTGTCCCGGATGAAGGTTCAAATCCAGTCACTGACTGAGATTCAATCCCTGTCACTAACTTAGATTCAATCCCTGTCACTGATCGAGATTCAATCCCTGTCACTGACTGAGGTTCGAACCCTGTCACAGACTGAGATTGAATCCCTGTCACTAACGTAGATTCAATCCCTGTCACTGACTAAGGTTCAATCCATGTCACAGACTGAGATTCAATCCCTGTCACTGAATGAGATTCAATCCCTGTCACAGTCTGAAGTTCAATCGCTGTCATTGACTGAGGCTCAATTCCTGTCACTGATTGAGGTTCAATCGCAGGCACTGACTGAGGTTCAATCTGTGTCACTGACTGAGGTTCAATCCCTGTCACTCACTGAGGTTCAATCCCTGTCACTGACTAAGGTTCAATCCCTGTCACAGACTGAGATTCAATCCCTGTCACTGAATGAGATTCAATCCCTGTCACAGTCTGAGGTTCAATCGCTGTCATTGACTGAGGCTCAATTCCTGTCACTGACTGAGGTTCAATCGCAGGCACTGACTGAGGTTCAATCTGTGTCACTGACTGAGGTTCAATCCCTGTCACTAACTGAGGTTAAATCCCTGTCACTGACTAAGGTTCAATCCCTGTCACAGACTGAGATTCAATCCCTGTCACTGACTGCGATTCAATCCCTGTCACAGTCTGAGGTTCAATCGCTGTCATTGACTGAGGCTCAATTCCTGTCACTGATTGAGGTTCAATCGCACGCACTGACTGAGGTTCAATCTGTGTCACTGACTGAGGTTCAATCCCTGTCACAGACTGAGATTCAATCCCTGTCACTGACTGAGATTCAATCCCTGTCACGGTCTGAGATTCAATCGCTGTCATTGACTGAGGGTCAATTCCTGTCACTGACTGAGGTTCAATCGCAGGCACTGACTGTGGTTCAATCCCTGTCACTGACTGAGGTTCAATCCTTGTCACTACCTGAGGTTCAATCTGTGTCACTGACTGAGGTTCAATCCCAGTCACTGACTGAGATTCAATCCCATTCACTGTCTGAGGGTCAATCCCAGTCACTGACTGAGATTCTATCCCTATCACTGTCTGAGGGTCAATACCTGTCACTGATTGAGATTCAATCCGTGTCACTAACTGAGGTTCAATCTCTGTCACTGACTGAGATTCAATTCCTGTCAATGACTGAGACTCAATCCCTGTCACTGACTGAGGTTCAATCTATGTCACTGACTGAGGTTCAATCCCTGTCACTAAGTGAGGTTCAATCTGTGTCACTGACTGAGATTCAATCCCTGTCACTGACTGAGGGTCAATCCCTGTCACTGATTGAGATTCAATCCCTGTCACTGATTGAGATTCAATCCCTATCACTGATTTAGGTTTAGTCCATGACACTGACTGAGATTCAATCCCTGTCACAGACTTAGATTCAATCCTGGTCACTGTCTGAGTGTCAATCCCAGTCACTGACTGAGATTCAATTCCTGTCACTGACTAATGTTCAATCCCTGTCACTGACTAATGTTCAATCCCTGTCACTGACTGAGGGTCAATCCCTGTAACTGACGAATCGTTATTCCCTGTCACTGATTGCGATTCCATCCCCGTCACTGACTAAGGTTCAAACCCTGTCATTTACTGAGATTCAATCCCTGTCACAGACTGAGATTGAATCCCTGTCACTAACTTAGATTCAATCCCTGTCAGTGACAAAGGTTCAATCCCTGTCACTGACTGAGATTCAATCCCTGTCACAGTCTGAGGTTCAATCGCTGGCACTGACTGAGGTTCAATCTGTGTCACTGACTGAGGTTCAATCCCTGTCATTAACTGAGGTACAATCTGTGTCACTGACTGAGATTCAATCCCAGTCACTGACTGAGATTCAATCCCTGTCACTGTCTGAGGGTCAATCCCAGTCACTGACTGAGATTCAATCCCTATCACTGACTGAGGTTCAATCCCTGCCACAGACTGAGATTCAATCCCTGTAACTGACTAATGGTCAATCCCTGTCACTGATTGCGATTCAATCCCTGTCATTGACTGAGGCTCAATTCCTGTCACTGACTGAGGTTCCATCCCTGTCACAGACTGAGATTCATTCCCTGTCACTGACTGAGGTTCAATCCCTGTCACGAACTGAGGTTCAATCTGTGTCACTGACTGAGATTCAATCCCTGTCACTGACTGAGGTTCAATTCCTTTCACTGATTGAGATTCAATCCCTGTCACTGACTTAGGTTTAGTCCATGACACTGACTGAGATTCAATCCCTGTCACTGACTGAGATTCAATCCCTGTCACTGACTGAGATTCAATCCCTGTCACTGACTGAGTTCAATCACTGTCACTGACTGAGATTCAATCTGTCACACTGACTGAGGTTCAATCCCTGTCACTGCCTGAGGTTCAATCCCTGTCTCTAACTGAGGTTCAATCTGTGTCACTGACTGAGATTCAATTCCTGTCACTGACTGAGACTCAATCCCTGTCACTGACTGAGGTTCAATCCCTTTCAATGATTGAGATTCAATCTCTGTCACTGACTTAGGTTTAGTCCATGACACTGACTGAGATTCAATCCCTGTCACAGAATTAGATTCAATCCTGGTCACTGCCTGAGTGTTAATCCCAGTCACAGACTGAGACTCAATTTCTGTAACTGACTAATGGTCAATCCCAGTCACAAATTGAGATTCAATCCCTGTCACTGACTGAGGTTCAAGCGCTGTCACTGAATGATGCTTCATCCCTGTCACTGACTGATGTTCAATCCGAGTCACTGACTTAGATTCAATCCCGGTCACTGACTGAGTTTCAATGGCTGACACTGACTGAGGTTCAATCCCTGTCACTAACTGAGTTTCAATCCGTGTCACTGACTGATGTTCAATACCAGTCACTGACTGAGATTCAATCCCTGTCACTGTCTGAGGGTCAATCGCAGTCACTGACTGAGATTCAATCACTGTCACTAACTTAGATTCAATCCCTGTCACTGACTGAGGTTCAATCCATGTCACAGACTGAGATTCAATCCCTGTAACTGAATAATGGTCAATCCCTGTCACTGATTGCGATTCAATCCCTGTCATTGACTGAGGCTCAATCCCTGTCACAGACTGAGATTCATTCCCTGTCACTGACTGAGGTCAATCCCTGTCACTGCCTGAGGTGCAATCCCTGTCACGAACTGAGGTTCAATCTGTGTCACTGACTGAGATTCAATCCCTGGCACTGACTGAGATTCAATCCCTGTCACTGACTGTGATTTAATGACAGTCACTGACTGAGATTCAATCCCTATCACTGTCTGAGGGTCAATCCCAGTCACTGACTGAGATTGAATCCCTGTCTCTGACTGAGATTCAATCCCTGTCATTGTCTGAGGTTTAGTCCCAGTCACTGACTGAAATTCAATCCCTGTCACTAACTTAGATACAATCCCTGTAACTGACTAAGGTCCAATCCCTGTCACTGACTTAGGTTTAGTCCATGACACTGACTGAGATTCAATCCCTGTCACAGACTTAGATTCAATCCTGGTCACTGTCTGAGTGTCAATCCCAGTCACTGACTGAGATTCAATTCCTGTCACTGACTAATGTTCAATCCCTGTCACTGACTAATGTTCAATCCCTGTCACTGACTGAGGGTCAATCCCTGTCACTGATTGAGATTCAATCCCTGTCACTGATTGAGATTCAATCCCTATCACTGATTTAGGTTTAGTCCATGACACTGACTGAGATTCAATCCCTGTCACAGACTTAGATTCAATCCTGGTCACTGTCTGAGTGTCAATCCCAGTCACTGACTGAGATTCAATTCCTGTCACTGACTAATGTTCAATCCCTGTCACTGACTAATGTTCAATCCCTGTCACTGACTGAGGGTCAATCCCTGTAACTGACTAATCGTTATTCCCTGTCACTGATTGCGATTCCATCCCCGTCACTGACTAAGGTTCAAACCCTGTCATTTACTGAGATTCAATCCCTGTCACAGACTGAGATTGAATCCCTGTCACTAACTTAGATTCAATCCCTGTCAGTGACAAAGGTTCAATCCCTGTCACTGACTGAGATTCAATCCCTGTCACAGTCTGAGGTTCAATCGCTGGCACTGACTGAGGTTCAATCTGTGTCACTGACTGAGGTTCAATCCCTGTCATTAACTGAGGTACAATCTGTGTCACTGACTGAGATTCAATCCCAGTCACTGACTGAGATTCAATCCCTGTCACTGTCTGAGGGTCAATCCCAGTCACTGACTGAGATTCAATCCCTATCACTGACTGAGGTTCAATCCCTGCCACAGACTGAGATTCAATCCCTGTAACTGACTAATGGTCAATCCCTGTCACTGATTGCGATTCAATCCCTGTCATTGACTGAGGCTCAATTCCTGTCACTGACTGAGGTTCCATCCCTGTCACAGACTGAGATTCATTCCCTGTCACTGACTGAGGTTCAATCCCTGTCACGAACTGAGGTTCAATCTGTGTCACTGACTGAGATTCAATCCCTGTCACTGACTGAGATTCAATCCCTGTCACTGACTGAGGTTCAAATCCTTTCACTGATTGAGATTCAATCCCTGTCACTGACTTAGGTTTAGTCCATGACACTGACTGAGATTCAATCCCTGTCACTGACTGAGATTCAATCCCTGTCACTGACTGAGATTCAATCCCTGTCACAGACTGAGATTCAATCTGTCACACTGTCTGAGGTTCAATCCCTGTCACTGCCTGAGGTTCAATCCCTGTCTCTAACTGAGGTTCAATCTGTGTCACTGACTGAGGTTCAATTCCTTTCACTGATTGAGATTCAATCCCTGTCACTGACTTAGGTTTAGTCCATGACACTGACTGAGATTCAATCCCTGTCACTGACTGAGATTCAATCCCTGTCACTGACTGAGATTCAATCCCTGTCACTGACTGAGTTCAATCACTGTCACTGACTGAGATTCAATCTGTCACACTGACTGAGGTTCAATCCCTGTCACTGCCTGAGGTTCAATCCCTGTCTCTAACTGAGGTTCAATCTGTGTCACTGACTGAGATTCAATTCCTGTCACTGACTGAGACTCAATCCCTGTCACTGACTGAGGTTCAATCCCTTTCAATGATTGAGATTCAATCTCTGTCACTGACTTAGGTTTAGTCCATGACACTGACTGAGATTCAATCCCTGTCACAGAATTAGATTCAATCCTGGTCACTGCCTGAGTGTTAATCCCAGTCACAGACTGAGACTCAATTTCTGTAACTGACTAATGGTCAATCCCAGTCACAAATTGAGATTCAATCCCTGTCACTGACTGAGGTTCAAGCGCTGTCACTGAATGATGCTTCATCCCTGTCACTGACTGATGTTCAATCCGAGTCACTGACTTAGATTCAATCCCGGTCACTGACTGAGGTTCAATGGCTGACACTGACTGAGGTTCAATCCCTGTCACTAACTGAGTTTCAATCCGTGTCACTGACTGATGTTCAATACCAGTCACTGACTGAGATTCAATCCCTGTCACTGTCTGAGGGTCAATCGCAGTCACTGACTGAGATTCAATCACTGTCACTAACTTAGATTCAATCCCTGTCACTGACTGAGGTTCAATCCATGTCACAGACTGAGATTCAATCCCTGTACTGAATAATGGCCAATCCCTGTCACTGATTGCGATTCAATCCCTGTCATTGACTGAGGCTCAATCCCTGTCACAGACTGAGATTCATTCCCTGTCACTGACTGAGGTCAATCCCTGTCACTGCCTGAGGTGCAATCCCTGTCACGAACTGAGGTTCAATCTGTGTCACTGACTGAGATTCAATCCCTGGCACTGACTGAGATTCAATCCCTGTCACTGACTGTGATTTAATGACAGTCACTGACTGAGATTCAATCCCTATCACTGTCTGAGGGTCAATCCCAGTCACTGACTGAGATTGAATCCCTGTCTCTGACTGAGATTCAATCCCTGTCATTGTCTGAGGTTTAGTCCCAGTCACTGACTGAAATTCAATCCCTGTCACTAACTTAGATACAATCCCTGTAACTGACTAAGGTCCAATCCCTGTCACTGACTTAGGTTTAGTCCATGACACTGACTGAGATTCAATCCCTGTCACTGACATAGATTCAATCCTGGTCACTGTCTGAGTGTCAATCCCAGTCACTGACTGAGATTCAATTCCTGTCACTGACTAATGTTCAATCCCTGTCACTGACTAATGTTCAATCCCTGTCACTGACTGAGGGTCAATCCCGGTAACTGACTAATCGTTATTCCCTGTCACTGATTGCGATTCCATCCCCGTCACTGACTAAGGTTCAAACCCTGTCATTTACTGAGATTCAATCCCTGTCACAGACTGAGATTGAATCCCTGTCACTAACTTAGATTCAATCCCTGTCAGTGACAAAGGTTCAATCCCTGTCACTGACTGAGATTCAATCCCTGTCACAGTCTGAGGTTCAATCGCTGGCACTGACTGAGGTTCAATCTGTGTCACTGACTGAGGTTCAATCCCTGTCATTAACTGAGGTACAATCTGTGTCACTGACTGAGATTCAATCCCAGTCACTGACTGAGATTCAATCCCTGTCACTGTCTGAGGGTCAATCCCAGTCACTGACTGAGATTCAATCCCTATCACTGACTGAGGTTCAATCCCTGCCACAGACTGAGATTCAATCCCTGTAACTGACTAATGGTCAATCCCTGTCACTGA
Source organism: Chiloscyllium plagiosum (assembly GCF_037043375.1). Lineage (NCBI taxonomy): Eukaryota > Metazoa > Chordata > Chondrichthyes > Orectolobiformes > Hemiscylliidae > Chiloscyllium > Chiloscyllium plagiosum. Next base: position 44,843,402 of record NW_028270177.1, read on the forward strand.
TTGCGATTCAATCCCTGTCATTGACTGAGGCTCAATTCCTGTCACTGACTGAGGTTCCATCCCTGTCACAGACTGAGATTCATTCCCTGTCACGAACTGAGGTTCAATCTGTGTCACTGACTGAGATTCAATCCCTGTCACTGAATGAGATTCAATCCCTGTCACAGTCTGAGGTTCAATCGCTGTCATTGACTGAGGCTCAATTCCTGTCACTGATTGAGGTTCAATCGCAGGCACTGACTGAGGTTCAATCTGTGTCACTGACTGAGGTTCAATTCCTGTCACTCACTGAGGTTCAATCCCTGTCACTGACTAAGGTTCAATCCCTGTCACAGACTGAGATTCAATCCCTGTCACTGAATGAGATTCAATCCCTGTCACAGTCTGAGATTCAATCGCTGTCATTGACTGAGGCTCAATTCCTGTCACTGACTGAGGTTCAATCGCAGGCACTGACTGAGGTTCAATCTGTGTCACTGACTGAGGTTCAATCCCTGTCACTAACTGAGGTTAAATCCCTGTCACTGACTAAGGTTCAATCCCTGTCACAGACTGAGATTCAATCCCTGTCACTGACTGCGATTCAATCCCTGTCACAGTCTGAGGTTCAATCGCTGTCATTACTGAGGCTCAATTCCTGTCACTGATTGAGGTTCAATCGCAGGCACTGACTGAGGTTCAATCTGTGTCACTGACTGAGGTTCAATCCCTGTCACTGACTAAGGTTCAATCCCTGTCACAGACTTAGATTCAATCCCTGTCACTGACTGAGATTCAATCCCTGTCACGGTCTGAGATTCAATCGCTGTCATTGACTGAGGGTCAATTCCTGTCACTGACTGAGGTTCAATCGCTGGCACTGACTGTGGTTCAATCCCTGTCACTGACTGAGGTTCAATCCCTGTCACTACCTGAGGTTCAATCTGTGTCACTAACTGAGTGTCAATCCCAGTCACTGACTGAGATTCAATTCCTGTCACTGACTAATGTTCAATCCCTGTCACTGACTAATGTTCAATCCCTGTCACTGACTGAGGGTCAATCCCGGTAACTGACTAATCGTTATTCCCTGTCACTGATTGCGATTCCATCCCCGTCACTGACTAAGGTTCAAACCCTGTCATTTACTGAGATTCAATCCCTGTCACAGACTGAGATTGAATCCCTGTCACTAACTTAGATTCAATCCCTGTCAGTGACAAAGGTTCAATCCCTGTCACTGACTGAGATTCAATCCCTGTCACAGTCTGAGGTTCAATCGCTGGCACTGACTGAGGTTCAATCTGTGTCACTGACTGAGGTTCAATCCCTGTCATTAACTGAGGTACAATCTGTGTCACTGACTGAGATTCAATCCCAGTCACTGACTGAGATTCAATCCCTGTCACTGTCTGAGGGTCAATCCCAGTCACTGACTGAGATTCAATCCCTGTCACTGACTGAGGTTCAATCCCTGCCACAGACTGAGATTCAATCCCTGTAACTGACTAATGGACAATCCCTGTCACTGATTGCGATTCAATCCCTGTCATTGACTGAGGCTCAATTCCTGTCACTGACTGAGGTTCCATCCCTGTCACAGACTGAGATTCATTCCCTGTCACGAACTGAGGTTCAATCTGTGTCACTGACTGAGATTCAATCCCTGTCACTGAATGAGATTCAATCCCTGTCACAGTCTGAGGTTCAATCGCTGTCATTGACTGAGGCTCAATTCCTGTCACTGATTGAGGTTCAATCGCAGGCACAGACTGAGGTTCAATCTGTGTCACTGACTGAGGTTCAATTCCTGTCACTCACTGAGGTTCAATCCCTGTCACTGACTAAGGTTCAATCCCTGTCACAGACTGAGATTCAATCCCTGTCACTGAATGAGATTCAATCCCTGTCACAGTCTGAGATTCAATCGCTGTCATTGACTGAGGCTCAATTCCTGTCACTGACTGAGGTTCAATCGCAGGCACTGACTGAGGTTCAATCTGTGTCACTGACTGAGGTTCAATCCCTGTCACTAACTGAGGTTAAATCCCTGTCACTGACTAAGGTTCAATCCCTGTCACAGACTGAGATTCAATCCCTGTCACTGACTGCGATTCAATCCCTGTCACAGTCTGAGGTTCAATCGCTGTCATTACTGAGGCTCAATTCCTGTCACTGATTGAGGTTCAATCGCAGGCACTGACTGAGGTTCAATCTGTGTCACTGACTGAGGTTCAATCCCTGTCACTGACTAAGGTTCAATCCCTGTCACAGACTGAGATTCAATCCCTGTCACTGACTGAGATTCAATCCCTGTCACGGTCTGAGATTCAATCGCTGTCATTGACTGAGGGTCAATTCCTGTCACTGACTGAGGTTCAATCGCTGGCACTGACTGTGGTTCAATCCCTGTCACTGACTGAGGTTCAATCCCTGTCACTACCTGAGGTTCAATCTGTGTCACTAACTGAGTTTCAATCCCAGTCACTGACTGAGATTCAATCCCTTTCACTGTCTGAGGGTCAATCCCAGTCACTGACTGAGATTCTATCCCTATCACTGTCTGAGGGTCAATACCTGTCACTGATTGAGATTCAATCCGTGTCACTAACTGAGGTTCAATCTCTGTCACTGACTGAGATTCAATTCCTGTCAATGACTGAGACTCAATCCCTGTCACTGACTGAGGTTCAATCCCTTTCACTGATTGAGATTCAATCCCTGTCACTGATTTAGGTTTAATCCATGACACTGACTGAGATTCAATCCCTGTCACAGACTGAGATTCAATCCTGGTCACTGTCTGAGTGTCAATGCCAGTCACTGACTGAGATTCAATCCCTGTCACTGACTAATGTTCAATCCCAGTCTCTGACTGAGTGTCAATCCCTGTCACTGACTGAGCCTCAATCCCTGTAACTGACGAAGGTTCAATCGCTGTCACTGACTGAGGTTCAATTCCAATCACTGACTGAGGTTCAATCCCTGTCACTCACTAAGGTTCAATCCCTGTCACTGACTGAGGCTCAATCCCTGTCACTGACTGAGATTCAATCCCTGTCAGTGACTGAGGCTTAATCCCTGTCACTGACTGAGATTCAATCCCTGTCACTGACTGAGGCTCAAACCCTGTCACTGACTGAGATTCAATCCCTGTCACTGTCTGAGGGTCAATCCCAGTCACTGACTGAGATTCAATCCCTGTCACTAACTGAGATTCAATCCCTGACACAGACTGAGATTCAATTTCTGTAATTGACTAATGGTCAATCCCTGTCACTGAATGCGAATCAATCCCAGTCACAAATTGAGATTCAATCCCTGTCACTGACTGAGGTTCAATCCCAGTCAATGACTTAGATTCAATCCCGGTCAATGACTGAGGTTCACTGGCTGACACTGACTGAGGTTCAATCCCTGTCACTAACTGAGGTTCAATCCCTGTCACTGACTGATGTTCAATCCCTGTCACTGTCTGATAGTCAATCCCAGTCACTGACTAAAGTTCAATCACTGTCACTAACTTAGATTCAATCACTGTCACTGACTAAAGTTCAATCCCTGTCACTGACTGAGGTTCAATACCTGTCACTGACTGAGGTTCAATCCCTGTAACTGACTAATGGTCAGTCCCTGTCACTGATTGCGATTCCATCCCTGTCACTGACTAAGGTTCAATCCCTGTCACTTATTGAGGTTCAATCCCTGTCACAGACTGAGATTGAATCCCTGTCTCTAACTTAGATTCAATCCCTGTCACCGACTAAGCTTCAATCCCTGTCACAGACTGAGATTCAATCCCTGTCACAGACTGAGAATCAATCACTGTCACAGACTGAGATTCAATCCCTGTCACAGACTGAGATTCAATCCCTGTCACAGTCTGAGGTTCAATCGCTGTCAATGACTGAGGCTCAATTCCTGTTACTGACTGAGGTTCAATCGCTGGCACTGACTGAGGTTCAATCTGTGTCACTGACTGAGGTTCAATCCCTGTCACTAAGTGAGGTTCAATCTGTGTCACTGACTGAGGTTCAATTCCTGTCACTGACTGAGGTTCAATTCCTGTCACAGACTGAGATTCAATCACTGTCACAAACTTAGATTCAATCCCTGTCACTGACTGAGGTACAATCCCTGTCACAGACTGAGGGTCAATCCCTGCAACTGACTAATGGACAATCCCTGTCACTGATTGCGATTCCATCCCTGTCACTGACTAAGGTTCAATCCCTGTCACAGACTGAGATTCAATCCCTGTCACTGACTGAGATTCAATCACTGTCATTGACTGAGGCTCAATTCCTGACACTGACTGAGTTCAATCCCTGTCACTGACTGAGGATCAATCCCTGTCACAGACAGAGGTTCAATCCCTGTCACTGACTGAGGTTCAATCCCTGTCACTAGCTGAGGTTCAATCTGTGTCACTGACTGAGATTTAATGACTGTCACTGACTGAGATTCAATCCCTATCACTGTCTGAGGGTCAATCCCTATCACTGACTGAGATTCAATCCCTGTCACTGACTGAGATTCAATCCCTGTCACTGACTGAGTTCAATCCCTGTCACTGACTGAGGATCAATCCCTGTCACAGACAGAGGTTCAATCCCTGTCACTGACTGAGGTTCAATCCCTGTCACTGACTGAGGCTCAATCCCTGTCACTGACTGTGAGACAATCCCTGTCAAGACTGAGATTCAATCCCTGTCACTGACATGGTCTCAATCCCTGTCACTGACTGAGCCTAAATTCCTGTCACTGACTCAGGTTCAATCCCTGTCACTGACTGAGGTTAAATCTGTGTCGCTGAATGAGGTTCAATCGCTGACACTGACTGAGATTCAATCCCTGTCACTGACTGAGATTCAACCCCTGTCACTGACTGAGATTCAATCCCTGTCACTGACTGAGGGTCAATCCCTGTCACTATTTGAGTCTCAATCCCTGTCACTGACTGAGATTCAATCCCTCTCACTGACTCAGGCTCAATCCCTGTCACTGATTCAGGCTCAATCCCTGTCAAAGACAGAGATTCAACCCCTGTCACAGACTGAGGTTCAATCCCTGTCAAAGACAGAGATTCAACCCCTGTCACTGACTGAGATTCAATCCCTTTCAATGAATGAGATTAAATCCATGTCACTGACTGAGATTCAATTCCTGTTACTGACTGAGATTCTAACCCTGTCACTGATAGAGATTCAATGCCTGTCACTGACTGAGGGTCAATCCCGTCACTATTTGAGGCTCAATCCCTGTCATTGACTGAGAATCAATCCCTGTCACTGACTGCGGCACAATCCCTGTCACTGATTGAGGCTCAATCCCTATCACTGACTGTGATTCAATCCCTGTCACTGTCTCAGGGTCAATCCCTCTCACTGACTGAGGCTCAATCCCCGTCACTGACTGATGTTCAATCCCTGTCACTGACTGTGATTCATTCCCTGTCACTGTCTGAGGTTCAATCCCTGTCACTGACTGAGATTCAATCCCTGTCACTGACTGAGATTCAATCCCTGTCACTGACTGCGATTTAATGTCTGTCACTGACAGGAGATTCAATCCCTATCACTGTCTGAGGTTCAATCCCTGTCACTGACTGAGATTCAATTCCTGTCACTGACTGAGACTCAATCCCTGTCACTGACTTAGGTTTAGTCCATGACACTGACTGAGATTCAATCCCTGTCACAGACTTAGATTCAATCCTGGTCACTGTCTGAGTGTCAATCCCTGTCACTGACTGAGCCTCAATCCCTGTCACTGACGAAAGTTCAATCCCTGTCACTCACTAAGGTTCAATCCATGTCACTGACTGAGGTTCGATCCCTGTCACTCACTAAGGTTCAATCCCTGTCAGTGACTGAGGCTTAATCCCTGTCACGGACTGAGATTCAATCCCTGTCACTGACTGAGGCTCAAACCCAGTCACTGTCTGAGATTCAATCCCTGTCACTGTCTGAGGGTCAATCCCAGTCACAAATTGAGATTCAATCCCTGTCACTGACTGAGGTTCAATCGCTGTCACTGAATGTTGCTTCATCCCTGTCACTGACTGATGTTGAATCCCAGTCACTGACTTAGATTCAATCCCGGTCACTGACTGAGGTTCAATGGCTGAAACTGACTGAGGTTCAATTCCTGTCACTAACTGAGTTTCAATCCCTGTCACTGACTGATGTTCAATCCCTGTCACTGACTGAGATTCAATCCCTGTCACTGTCTGAGGTTCATTCCAGTCACTGACTGAGATTCAATCCCTGTCACTAACTTAGATTCAATCCCTGTCACTGACTAAGGTTCAATCCCTGTCACTGATTCAGATTCAATTCCTGTCACTGTCTGAGGGTCAATCCCTATCACTGACTGAGATTCAATCCCTGTCACTGACTGAGATTCAATCCCTGTCACTGACTGAGTTCAATCCCTGTCACTGACTGAGGATCAATCCCTGTCACAGACAGAGGCTCAATCCCTGTCACTGACTGAGGCTCAATCCCTGTCACTGACTGTGAGACAATCCCTGTCAAGACTGAGATTCAATCCCTGTCACAGACTGAGATTCAATCCCTGTCACTGACATGGTCTCAATCCCTGTCACTGACTGAGCCTAAATTCCTGTCACTGACTCAGGTTCAATCCCTGTCACTGACTGAGGTTAAATCTGTGTCGCTGAATGAGGTTCAATCGCTGACACTGACTGAGATTCAATCCCTGTCACTGACTGAGATTCAATCCCTGTCACTGACTGCGATTCAATCCCTGTCACTGACTGAGGATTAATCCCAGTCACTGATTGAGATTCAACCCCTGTCACTGACTGAGATTCAATCCCTGTCACTGACTGAGGGTCAATCCCTGTCACTATTTGAGTCTCAATCCCTGTCACTGACTGAGATTCAATCCCTCTCACTGACTCAGGCTCAATCCCTGTCACTGATTCAGGCTCAATCCCTGTCAAAGACAGAGATTCAACCCCTGTCACAGACTGAGGTTCAATCCCTGTCAAAGACAGAGATTCAACCCCTGTCACTGACTGAGATTCAATCTCTTTCAATGAATGAGATTAAATCCATGTCACTGACTGAGATTCAATTCCTGTTACTGACTGAGATTCTAACCCTGTCACTGATAGAGATTCAATCCCTGTCATTGACTGTGATTCAATCCCTGTCAATGACTGAGATTCCATCCCTGTCACTGGCTGTGGTTCAATCCCTGTCACTGGCTGATGCTCAATCCCTGTCACAGACTGAGATTCAATCCCTGTCACTGACTGCGATTCAATCCCAGTCACTGACTGAGGTTCAATCCCAGTCACTGAGTGAGATTCAATCCCTGTCACTGATTTAGGTTTAGTCCCTGACACTGACTGAGGTTCAATCCCTGTCACTGACTGAGATTCAATCCCTGTCACTGACTGGGATTCAATTCCTGTCACATAATGAGATTAAATTCCTGTCACTGACTGAGATACAATCCCTGTCACTGACTGAGGTTCAATCCCAGTCACTGATTGAGATTCAATCCCTGTCACTGACTGAGGCTCAATCCCTGTCACTGACTGAGATTCAATCCCTGTCACTGTCTGAGGGTCAATCCCATAAACTGACTGAGATTCAATCCCTGTCACTAACTGATTTTCAATCCCTGTCACTGACTGAGATTATATTCCTGTCACTTACTGAGTTTCAATTCCTGTCACTGAATGAGATACAATCCCTGTCACTGACTGAGATTCAATTCCTGTCACTGGCTGAGATTCAATCCCTGTCACTGATTGAGATTCAATCCCTGTGACTGACTGAGGCTCAATCCCTGTTACTGATTGAGGCTCAATCCCTGTCACTGACTGTGATTCAATCCCTGTCACTGACTGAAGTTCAATCGCTGTCACTGACTGTTGCTTAATCCTGTCATTGACTGATGTTCAATCCCTGTCACTGACCGAGGTTCAATTCCTGTCAATGACTGAGGTTCAATCCCTGTCACAGACTGAGATTCAATCCCTGTCACTGACTGATGCTCAATTCCTGTCACTGACGGTGATTCAATCCCTGTCACTGACTGAGATTCAACCCTGTCACTGACTGAGGTTCAATCTCTGACACTGACTGAGGTTCAATCCCTGTCACTGACTAAGGTTCTATTCCTGTCACTGACTGAGATTATATTCCTGTCACTTACTGAGTTTCAATTCCTGTCACTGAATGAGATACAATCCCTGTCACTGACTGAGATTCAATTCCTGTCACTGGCTGAGATTCAATCCCTGTCACTGATTGAGATTCAATCCCTGTGACTGACTGAGGCTCAATTCCTGTTACTGATTGAGGCTCAATCCCTGTCACTGACTGTGATTCAATCCCTGTCACTGACTGAGGTTCAATCGCTGTCACTGACTGTTGCTTAATCCCTGTCATTGACTGATGTTCAATCCCTGTCACTGACTGAGGTTCAATTCCTGTCAATGACTGAGGTTCAATCCCTGTCACAGACTGAGATTCAATCCCTGTCACTGACTAATGCTCAATTCCTGTCACTGACTGAGGTTCAGTCGCTGTCACTGAATATGATTCAATCCCTGTCACTGACTGAGGTTCAATCCCTGTCACAGACTGAGGTTCAATCCCTGTCACTGACTGTGGTTCAATCCCTGTCACAGACTGAGTTTCAATCCCTGTCACTGACTGAGGTTTAATTCCTGTCACAGACTGAGGTCCACTCCCTGTCACTGATTGAGATTCAATCCCTGCCACTGACTGAGGGTCAATCCCTGTCACTGAAAGAGATTTAACACTGTCACAGACTGAGATTCAATCCCTGTCACTGACTGCGGTTCAATCCCAGTCACTGACTGAGGTTCAATCCCTGTCACTGACTGAGGCTCAATCCCTGTCACTGACAGAGATTTAACACTGTCACAGTCTGAGATTCAATCCCTGTCACTGACCGCGGTTCAATCCCAGTCACTGACTGAGGTTCAATCCCTGTCACTGACTGAGATTCAATCCCTGTCACTGTCTGAGGGTCAATCCCATAAACTGACTGAGATTCAATCCCTGTCACTAACTGATTTTCAATCCCTGTCACTGACTAAGGTTCTATTCCTGTCACTGACTGAGATTATATTCCTGTCACTTACTGAGTTTCAATTCCTGTCACTGAATGAGATACAATCCCTGTCACTGACTGAGATTCAATTCCTGTCACTGGCTGAGATTCAATCCCTGTCACTGATGGAGATTCAATCCCTGTGACTGACTGAGGCTCAATTTCTGTTCCTGATTGAGGCTCAATCCCTGTCACTGACTGTGATTCAATCCCTGTCACTGACTGAGGTTCAATCGCTGTCACTGACTGTTGCTTAATCCCTGTCATTGACTGATGTTCAATCCCTGCCACTGACTGAGGTTCAATTCCTGTCAATGACTGAGGTTCAATCCCTGTCACAGACTGAGATTCAATCCCTGTCATTGACTGATGCTCAATCCCTGTCACTGACTGAGGCTCAATCCCTGTCACTGACAGAGATTTAACACTGTCACAGTCTGAGATTCAATCCCTGTCACTGACCGCGGTTCAATCCCAGTCACTGACTGAGGTTCAATCCCTGTCACTGACTGAGATTCAATCCCTGTCACTGTCTGAGGGTCAATCCCATAAACTGACTGAGATTCAATCCCTGTCACTAACTGATTTTCAATCCCTGTCACTGACTAAGGTTCTATTCCTGTCACTGACTGAGATTATATTCCTGTCACTTACTGAGTTTCAATTCCTGTCACTGAATGAGATACAATCCCTGTCACTGACTGAGATTCAATTCCTGTCACTGGCTGAGATTCAATCCCTGTCACTGATGGAGATTCAATCCCTGTGACTGACTGAGGCTCAATTCCTGTTCCTGATTGAGGCTCAATCCCTGTCACTGACTGTGATTCAATCCCTGTCACTGACTGAGGTTCAATCGCTGTCACTGACTGTTGCTTAATCCCTGTCATTGACTGATGTTCAATCCCTGCCACTGACTGAGGTTCAATTCCTGTCAATGACTGAGGTTCAATCCCTGTCACAGACTGAGATTCAATCCCTGTCATTGACTGATGCTCAATTCCTGTCACTGACTGAGGTTCAGTCGCTGTCACTGAATATGATTCAATCCCTGTCACTGACTGAGGTTCAATCCCTGTCACTGATTGAGATTCAATCCCTGCCACTGACTGAGGGTCAATCCTTGTCACTGACAGAGATTTAACACTGTCACAGACTGAGATTCAATCCCTGTCACTGACTGCGGTTCAATCCCAGTCACTGACTGAGGTTCAATCCCTGTCACTGACTGAGGCTCAATCCCTGTCACTGACAGAGATTTAACACTGTCACAGACTGAGATTCAATCCCTGTCACTGACCGCGGTTCAATCCCAGTCACTGACTGAGGTTCAATCCCTGTCACTGACTGAGGTTCAATCCAAGTCACAGACTGAGATTCAATCCCTGTCACTGACTGCGGTTCAATCCCTGTTACAGACTGAGATTCAATCCCTGTCACTGACTGAGGTTCAATCCCTGTCACTGACGGAGGTTCAATCCCTGCCACTGACTGAGGGTCAATCCCAGTCACTGACTGAGATTCAATCACTGCCATTAACTGGGATTCAATCCCTGTCACTGACTGAGGTTCAATCTCTGACACTGACTGAGATTCAATCCCTGTCACTGACTGAGGCTCAATCACTGTCACTGTCTGAGGGTCAATCCCTGTCACTGACTGAGATTCAATCCCTGTGACTAACTGAGATTCAATCCCTGTTACTGACTGAGGGTTAAACTCTGTCACTGACTGAGATTCAATCCCTGTCACTGACTGATTTTCAATCCCTGTCACTGACTGAGATACAATATGTGTCACTGACTGAGACTATATTCCTGTCACTTACTGAGTTTCAATTCCTGTCACTGAATGAGATACATTCCCTGTCACTGACTGAGGTTCAATCCCTGTCACTGACTGAGATTCAATTCCTGTCACTGACTGAGATTCAATCCCTGTCATTGACTGTGATTCAATCCCTGTCAATGACTGAGATTCCATCCCTGTCACTGACTGTGGTTCAATCCCTGTCACTGGCTGATGCTCAATTCCTGTCACTGATTGAGGCTCAATCCCTGTCACTGACTGCAATTCAATCCCTGTCACAGACTGAGATTCAATCCCTGTCACTGACTGAGATTCAATCCCAGTCACTGACTGAGGTTCAATCCCAGTCACTGAGTGAGATTCAATCCCTGTCACTGACTTAGGTTTAGTCCCTGACACTGACTGAGGTTCAATCCCTGTCACTGACTGAGATTCAATCCCTGTCACTGACTGGGATTTAATTCCTGTCACATAATGAGATTAAATTCCTGTCACTGACTGAGATACAATCCCAGTCACTGACTGAGGTTCAATCCCAGTCACTGATTGAGATTCAATCCCTGTCACTGACTGAGGCTCAATCCCTGTCACTGACTGAGATTCAATCCCTGTCACTGACTGAGATTCAATCCCTGTCACTAACTGATTTTCAATCCCTGTCACTGACTAAGGTTCTATTCCTGTCACTGACTGAGATTATATTCCTGTCACTTACTGAGTTTCAATTCCTGTCACTGAATGAGATACAATCCCTGTCACTGACTGAGATTCAATTCCTGTCACTGGCTGAGATTCAATCCCTGTGACTGACTGAGGCTCAATTCCTGTTACTGATTGAGGCTCAATCCCTGTCACTGACTGAGATTCAATCCCTGTCACTGACTGAGGCTCAATCCCTGTCACTGATAGAGATTTAACACTGTCACAGACTGAGATTCAATCCCTGTCACTGACTGATGCTCAATTCCTGTCACTGACTGAGGTTCAATCCCAGTCACTGACTGATGCTCAATCCCTGTCACTGACTGAGGTTCAATCACTGTCACTGACTGATGCTTAATCCCTGTCATTGACTGATGTTCAATCCCTGTCACTGACGGAGGTTCAATCCCTGCCATTGACTGAGGGTCAATCCCAGTCACTGACTGAGGTTCAATCACTGCCATTAACTGAGATTCAGTCCCTGTCACTGACTGAGGTTCAAACTCTGACACTGACTGAGGTTCAATCCCTGTCACTGACTGAGGCTCAATCCCTGTCACAGACTGAGATTCAATCCCTGTCACTGAATGAGGCTCAATCCCTGTCACTGACTGAGATTCAATCCCTGTCACTGTCTGAGGGTCAATCCCATAAACTGACTGAGATTCAATCCCTGTCACTAACTGATTTTCAATCCCTGTCACTGACTAAGGTTCTATTCCTGTCAATGACTGAGATTATATTCCTGTCACTTACTGAGTTTCAATTCCTGTCACTGAATGAGATACAATCCCTGTCACTTACTGAGATTCAATTCCTGTCACTGGCTGAGATTCAATCCCTGTCACTGATTGAGATTCAATCCCTGTGACTGACTGAGGCTCAATCCCTGTTACTGATTGAGGCTCAATCCCTGTCACTGACTGTGATTCAATCCCTGTCACTGACTGAAGTTCAATCGCTGTCACTGACTGTTGCTTAATCCCTGTCATTGACTGATGTTCAATTCCTGTCACTGACTGAGGTTCAATCCAAGTCACAGACTGAGATTCAATCCCTGTCACTGACTGCGATTCAATCCCTGTTACAGACTGAGATTCAATCCCTGTCACTGACTGAGATTCAATCCCTGTCACTGACGGAGGTTCAATCCCTGCCACTGACTGAGGGTCAATCCCAGTCACTGACTGAGATTCAATCACTGCCATTAACTGGGATTCAATCCCTGTCACTGACTGAGGTTCAATCTCTGACACTGACTGAGATTCAATCCCTGTCACTGACTGAGGCTCAATCACTGTCACAGACTGAGGGTCAATCCCTGTCACTGACTGAGATTCAATCCCTGTGACTAACTGAGATTCAATCCCTGTTACTGACTGAGGGTTAAACTCTGTCACTGACTGAGATTCAATCCCTGTCACTAACTGAATTTCAATCCCTGTCACTGACTGAGATACAATATGTGTCACTGACTGAGATTATATTCCTGTCACTTACTGAGTTTCAATTCCTGTCACTGAATGAGATACATTCCCTGTCACTGACTGAGGTTCAATCCCTGTCATTGACTGTGATTCAATCCCTGTCAATGACTGAGATTCCATCCCTGTCACTGACTGTGGTTCAATCCCTGTCACTGGCTGATGCTCAATTCCTGTCACTGATTGAGGCTCAATCCCTGTCACTGACTGCAATTCAATCCCTGTCACAGACTGAGATTCAATCCCTGTCACTGACTGCGATTCAATCCCAGTCACTGACTGAGGTTCAATCCCAGTCACTGAGTGAGATTCAATCCCTGTCACTGACTTAGGTTTAGTCCCTGACACTGACTGAGGTTCAATCCCTGTCACTGACTGAGATTCAATCCCTGTCACTGACTGGGATTCAATTCCTGTCACATAATGAGATTAAATTCCTGTCACTGACTGAGATACAATCCCAGTCACTGACTGAGGTTCAATCCCAGTCACTGATTGAGATTCAATCCCTGTCACTGACTGAGGCTCAATCCCTGTCACTGACTGAGATTCAATCCCTGTCACTGACTGAGATTCAATCCCTGTCACTAACTGATTTTCAATCCCTGTCACTGACTAAGGTTCTATTCCTGTCACTGACTGAGATTATATTCCTGTCACTTACTGAGTTTCAATTCCTGTCACTGAATGAGATACAATCCCTGTCACTGACTGAGATTCAATTCCTGTCACTGGCTGAGATTCAATCCCTGTGACTGACTGAGGCTCAATCCCTGTTACTGATTGAGGCTCAATCCCTGTCACTGACTGTGATTCAATCCCTGCCACTGACTGAAGTTCAATCGCTGTCACTGACTGTTGCTTAATCCCTGTCATTGACTGATGTTCAATCCCTGTCACCGACTGAGGTTCAATTCCTGTCAATGACTGAGGTTCAATCCCTGTTACAGACTGAGATTCAATCCCTGTCACTGACTGATGCTCAATTCCTGTCACTGACTGAGGTTCAATCACTGTCACTGACTGATGCTCAATCCCTGTCACTGACTGAGGTTCAATCACTGTCACTGACTGATGCTTAATCCCTGTCATTGACTGATGTTCAATCCCTGTCACTGACGGAGGTTCAATCCCTGCCATTGACTGAGGGTCAATCCCAGTCTCTGACTGAGGTTCAATCACTGCCATTAACTGAGATTCAGTCCCTGTCACTGACTGAGGTTCAATCTCTGACACTGACTGAGGTTCAATCCCTGTCACTGACTGAGGCTCAATCCCGGTCACAGACTGAGATTCAATCCCTGTCACTGACTGATGCTCAATTCCTGTCACTGACTGTGATTCAATCCCTGTCACTGACTGAGATTCAAACCCTGTCACTGACTGAGGTTCAATCTCTGACACTGACTGAGGTTCAATCCCTGTCACTGACTGAGGCTCAATCCCTGTCACTGACTGAGGTTCAATCTCTGACACTGACTGAGATTCAATCCCTGTCACTGACGGAGGTTCAATCCCTGTCACTGACTGAGATTAAATCCCTGTCACTGACTGAGGGTTAAACTCTGTCACTGACTGAAATTCAATCCCTGTCACTAACTGATTTTCAATCCCTGTCACTGACTGAGATACAATATGTGTCACTGACTGAGATTATATTCCTGTCACTGACTGAGTTTCAATTCCTGTCACTGAATGAGATACAATCCCTGTCACTGACTGAGGTTCAATCCTGTCACTGACTGAGATTCAATTCCTGTCACTGACTGAGATTCAATCCCTGTCACTGACTGTGATTCAATCCCTGTCCGTGACTGAGGTTCAAACCCTGTCACTGAATGTGGTTCAATCCCTGTCACTGACTGATGCTCAATTCCTGTGACTGATAGAGGCTCAATCCCTGTCATTGACTGCAATTCAATCCCTGTCACTGACGGAGGTTCAATCCCTGTCACTGACTGAGGTTCAATCCCTCTCACTGACTGAGATTCAATTCCTGTCACTGACTGAGATTCACTCCCTGTCACTGACTGCGATTTATTCCCAGTCACTGACTGAGGTTCAATCCACGTCACTGAGAGAGATTCAATCCCTGTCACAGACTTAGGTTTAGTCCCTGACACTGACTGAGGTTCAATCCCTGTCACTAACTGAGGGTCAGTCCCTGTCACTGACTGAGGCTCAATCCCTGTCACTGACTAAGGTTCAACACCTGCCATTGACTGATGTTCAATCCCTGTCACAGAGTGAGATTCAATCCCTGTCACTGACTGAGATTCTCTTCCTGTCACTGACTGAGATCCAATTCCTGTAATTTACTGAGATTCAATCCCTGTCACTGACTGAGTGTCAATCCCTGTCAATGACTGAGGTTTCGTCCCTGCCACTAACTGAGGGTCAATCCCTGTCGCTGACTAAGATTCAATCCCTTTAACTGACTGAGGGTCAATTCCTATCACTAACTAAAACTGAATCCCTGTCACTGACTGAGTATCAGTCCCTGTCACTAACTGAGGCTCAATCCCTGTCTCTGACTGAGATTCAAACCCGGTCACTGTCTGAGTGTCAATCCATGTCACTGACTAAGGTTCAATCCCTGTCACTGACTGAGATTAAATTCCTGTCACTTACTGAGATTAAATTCCTGTCACTGACTGAGATACAATCCCTGTCACTGACTGAGGTTCAATCCCAGTCACTGATTGAGATTCAATCCCTGTCACTGAATGAGGCTCAATCCCTGTCACTGAATGAGATTCAATCCCTGTCACTGACTAAGGCTCTATTCCTGTCACTGACTGAGATTATATTCCTGTCACTTACTGAGTTTCAATTCCTGTCACTGAATGAGATACAATCCCTGTCACTGACTGAGGTTCAATCCCAGTCACTGATTGAGATTCAATCCCTGTCACTGACTGAGGCTCAATCCCTGTAACAGACTGAGATTCAATCCCTGTCACTGACTGATGCTCAATTCCTGTCACTGACTGAGGTTCAATCGCTGTCACTGACTGTTGCTTAATCCCTGTCATTGACTGATGTTCAATCCCTGTCACTGACTGAGGTTCAATTCCTGTCAATGACTGAGGTTCAATCCCTGTCACAGACTGAGATTCAATCCCTGTCACTGACTGATGCTCAATTCCTGTCACTGACTGAGGTTCAGTCGCTGTCACTGAATATGATTCAATCCCTGTCATTGACTGATGTTCAATCCCTGTCACTGACTGAGGTTCAATCCCTGTCAATAACTAAGGTTCAATCCCTGTCACTGACTGAGTTTCAATCCCTGTCACTGACTGAGGTTTAATTCCTGTCACAGACTGAGGTTCAATCCCTGTCACTGATTGAGGTTCAATCCCTGTCACTGACTGCGGTTCAATCCCAGTCACTGACTGAGGTTCAATCCCAGTCACTGACTGAGGCTCAATCCCTGTCACTGACAGAGATTTAACACTGTCACAGACAGAGATTCAATCCCTGTCACTGACCGCGGTTCAATCCCAGTCACTGACTGAGGTTCAGTCCCTGTCACTGACTGAGGTTCAATCCAAGTCACAGACTGAGATTCAATCCCTGTCACTGACTGCGGTTCAATCCCTGTTACAGACTGAGATTCAATCCCTGTCACTGACTGAGGTTCAATCCCTGTCACTGACGGAGGTTCAATCCCTTCCACTGACTGAGGGTCAATCTCAGTCACAGACTGAGATTCAATCACTGCCATTAACTGGGATTCAATCCCTGTCACTGACTGAGGTTCAATCTCTGACACTGACTGAGATTCAATCCCTGTCACTGACTGAGGCTCAATCACTGTCACTGTCTGAGGGTCAATCCCTGTCACTGACTGAGATTCAATCCCTGTGACTAACTGAGATTCAATCCCTGTTACTGACTGAGGGTTAAACCATGTCACTGACTGAGATTCAATCCCTGTCACTAATTGATTTTCAATCCCTGTCACTGACTAAGATACAATATGTGTCACTGACTGAGAATATATACCTGTCACTTACTGAGTTTCAATTCCTGTCACTGAATGAGATACATTCCCTGTCACTGACTGAGGTTCAATCCCTGTCACTGACTGAGATTCAATTCCTGTCACTGACTGAGATTCAATCCCTGTCATTGACTGTGATTCAATCCCTGTCAATGACTGAGATTCCATCCCTGTCACTGACTGTGGTTCAATCCCTGTCACTGGCTGATGCTCAATCCCTGTCACAGACTGAGATTCAATCCCTGTCACTGACTGCGATTCAATCCCAGTCACTGACTGAGGTTCAATCCCAGTCACTGAGTGAGATTCAATCCCTGTCACTGACTTAGGTTTAGTCCCTGACACTGACTGAGGTTCAATCCCTGTCACTGACTGAGATTCAATCCCTGTCACTGACTGGGATTCAATTCCTGTCACATAATGAGATTAAATTCCTGTCACTGACTGAGATAAAATCCCTGTCACTGACTGAGGTACACTCCCAGTCACTGATTGAGATTCAATCCCTGTCACTGACTGAGGCTCAATCCCTGTCACTGACTGAGATTCAATCCCTGTCACTGCCTGAGGGTCAATCCCATAAACTGACTGAGATTCAATCCCTGTCACTAACTGATTTTCAATCCCTGTCACTGACTAAGGTTCTATTCCTGTCACTGACTGAGATTATATTCCTGTCACTTACTGAGTTTCAATTCCTGTCACTGAATGAGATACAATCCCTGTCACTGACTGAGATTCAATTCCTGTCACTGGCTGAGATTCAATCCCTGTGACTGACTGAGGCTCAATCCCTGTTACTGATTGAGGCTCAATCCCTGTCACTGACTGTGATTCAATCCCTGTCACTGACTGTGATTCAATCCCTGTCACTGACTGAAGTTCAATCGCTGTCACTGACTGTTGCTTAATCCCTGTCATTGACTGATGTTCAATCCCTGTCACTGACTGAGGTTCAATTCCTGTCAATGACTGAGGTTCAATCCCTGTCACAGACTGAGATTCAATCCCTGTCACTGACTGATGCTCAATTCCTGTCACTGACTCAGGTTCAATCACTGTCACTGACTGATGCTTAATCCCTGTCATTGACTGAGGGTCAATCCCAGTCACTGACTGAGGTTCAATCACTGCCATTAACTGAGATTCAGTCCCTGTCACTGACTGAGGTTCAATCTCTGACACTGACTAAGGTTCAATCCCTGTCACTGACTGAGGCTCAATCCCTGTCACAGACTGAGATTCAATCCCTGTCACTGACTGATGCTCAATTCCTGTCATTGACTGTGATTCAATCCCTGTCACTGACTGAGATTCAACCCTGTCACTGACTGAGGTTCAATCTCTGACACTGACTGAGGTTCAATCCCTGTCACTGACTGAGATTCAATCCCTGTGACTAACTGAGATTCAATCCCTGTTACTGACTGAGGGTTAAACCATGTCACTGACTGAGATTCAATCCCTGTCACTAGTTGATTTTCAATCCCTGTCACTGACTAAGATACAATATGTGTCACTGACTGAGAATATATACCTGTCACTTACTGAGTTTCAATTCCTGTCACTGAATGAGATACATTCCCTGTCACTGACTGAGGTTCAATCCCTGTCACTGACTGTGGTTCAATCCCTGTCACTGGCTGATGCTCAATCCCTGTCACAGACTGAGATTCAATCCCTGTCACTGACTGCGATTCAATCCCAGTCACTGACTGAGGTTCAATCCCAGTCACTGAGTGAGATTCAATCCCTGTCACTGACTTAGGTTTAGTCCCTGACACTGACTGAGGTTCAATCCCTGTCACTGACTGAGATTCAATCCCTGTCACTGACTGGGATTCAATTCCTGTCACATAATGAGATTAAATTCCTGTCACTGACTGAGATAAAATCCCTGTCACTGACTGAGGTACACTCCCAGTCACTGATTGAGATTCAATCCCTGTCACTGACTGAGGCTCAATCCCTGTCACTGACTGAGATTCAATCCCTGTCACTGCCTGAGGGTGAATCCCATAAACTGACTGAGATTCAATCCCTGTCACTAACTGATTTTCAATCCCTGTCACTGACTAAGGTTCTATTCCTGTCACTGACTGAGATTATATTCCTGTCACTTACTGAGTTTCAATTCCTGTCACTGAATGAGATACAATCCCTGTCACTGACTGAGATTCAATTCCTGTCACTGGCTGAGATTCAATCCCTGTGACTGACTGAGGCTCAATCCCTGTTACTGATTGAGGCTCAATCCCTGTCACTGACTGTGATTCAATCCCTGTCACTGACTGTGATTCAATCCCTGTCACTGACTGAAGTTCAATCGCTGTCACTGACTGTTGCTTAATCCCTGTCATTGACTGATGTTCAATCCCTGTCACTGACTGAGGTTCAATTCCTGTCAATGACTGAGGTTCAATCCCTGTCACAGACTGAGATTCAATCCCTGTCACTGACTGATGCTCAATTCCTGTCACTGACTCAGGTTCAATCACTGTCACTGACTGATGCTTAATCCCTGTCATTGACTGAGGGTCAATCCCAGTCACTGACTGAGGTTCAATCACTGCCATTAACTGAGATTCAGTCCCTGTCACTGACTGAGGTTCAATCTCTGACACTGACTAAGGTTCAATCCCTGTCACTGACTGAGGCTCAATCCCTGTCACAGACTGAGATTCAATCCCTGTCACTGACTGATGCTCAATTCCTGTCATTGACTGTGATTCAATCCCTGTCACTGACTGAGATTCAACCCTGTCACTGACTGAGGTTCAATCTCTGACACTGACTGAGGTTCAATCCCTGTCACTGACTGAGATTCAATCCCTGTGACTAACTGAGATTCAATCCCTGTTACTGACTGAGGGTTAAACCATGTCACTGACTGAGATTCAATCCCTGTCACTAGTTGATTTTCAATCCCTGTCACTGACTAAGATACAATATGTGTCACTGACTGAGAATATATACCTGTCACTTACTGAGTTTCAATTCCTGTCACTGAATGAGATACATTCCCTGTCACTGACTGAGGTTCAATCCCTGTCACTGACTGTGGTTCAATCCCTGTCACTGGCTGATGCTCAATCCCTGTCACAGACTGAGATTCAATCCCTGTCACTGACTGCGATTCAATCCCAGTCACTGACTGAGGTTCAATCCCAGTCACTGAGTGAGATTCAATCCCTGTCACTGACTTAGGTTTAGTCCCTGACACTGACTGAGGTTCAATCCCTGTCACTGACTGAGATTCAATCCCTGTCACTGACTGGGATTCAATTCCTGTCACATAATGAGATTAAATTCCTGTCACTGACTGAGATAAAATCCCTGTCACTGACTGAGGTACACTCCCAGTCACTGATTGAGATTCAATCCCTGTCACTGACTGAGGCTCAATCCCTGTCACTGACTGAGATTCAATCCCTGTCACTGCCTGAGGGTGAATCCCATAAACTGACTGAGATTCAATCCCTGTCACTAACTGATTTTCAATCCCTGTCACTGACTAAGGTTCTATTCCTGTCACTGACTGAGATTATATTCCTGTCACTTACTGAGTTTCAATTCCTGTCACTGAATGAGATACAATCCCTGTCACTGACTGAGATTCAATTCCTGTCACTGGCTGAGATTCAATCCCTGTCACTGATTGAGATTCAATCCCTGTGACTGACTGAGGCTCAATCCCTGTTACTGATTGAGGCTCAATCCCTGTCACTGACTGTGATTCAATCCCTGTCACTGACTGAAGTTCAATCGCTGTCACTGACTGTTGCTTAATCCCTGTCATTGACTGATGTTCAATCCCTGTCACTGACTGAGGTTCAATTCCTGTCAATGACTGAGGTTCAATCCCTGTCACAGACTGAGATTCAATCCCTGTCACTGACTGATGCTCAATTCCTGTCACTGACTGAGGTTCAATCACTGTCACTGACTGATGCTTAATCCCTGTCACTGACTGAGGTTCAATCACTGTCACTGACTGATGCTTAATCCCTGTCATTGACTGAGGTACACTCCCAGTCACTGATTGAGATTCAATCCCTGTCACTGACTGAGGCTCAATCCCTGTCACTGACTGAGATTCAATCCCTGTCACTGCCTGAGGGTGAATCCCATAAACTGACTGAGATTCAATCCCTGTCACTAACTGATTTTCAATCCCTGTCACTGACTAAGGTTCTATTCCTGTCACTGACTGAGATTATATTCCTGTCACTTACTGAGTTTCAATTCCTGTCACTGAATGAGATACAATCCCTGTCACTGACTGAGATTCAATTCCTGTCACTGGCTGAGATTCAATCCCTGTCACTGATTGAGATTCAATCCCTGTGACTGACTGAGGCTCAATCCCTGTTACTGATTGAGGCTCAATCCCTGTCACTGACTGTGATTCAATCCCTGTCACTGACTGAAGTTCAATCGCTGTCACTGACTGTTGCTTAATCCCTGTCATTGACTGATGTTCAATCCCTGTCACTGACTGAGGTTCAATTCCTGTCAATGACTGAGGTTCAATCCCTGTCACAGACTGAGATTCAATCCCTGTCACTGACTGATGCTCAATCCCTGTCACTGACTGAGGCTCAATCCCTGTCACTGACTGAGATTCAATCCCTGTCACTGCCTGAGGGTCAATCCCATAAACTGACTGAGATTCAATCCCTGTCACTAACTGATTTTCAATCCCTGTCACTGACTAAGGTTCTATTCCTGTCACTGACTGAGATTATATTCCTGTCACTTACTGAGTTTCAATTCCTGTCACTGAATGAGATACAATCCCTGTCACTGACTGAGATTCAATTCCTGTCACTGGCTGAGATTCAATCCCTGTGACTGACTGAGGCTCAATCCCTGTTACTGATTGAGGCTCAATCCCTGTCACTGACTGTGATTCAATCCCTGTCACTGACTGTGATTCAATCCCTGTCACTGACTGAAGTTCAATCGCTGTCACTGACTGTTGCTTAATCCCTGTCATTGACTGATGTTCAATCCCTGTCACTGACTGAGGTTCAATTCCTGTCAATGACTGAGGTTCAATCCCTGTCACAGACTGAGATTCAATCCCTGTCACTGACTGATGCTCAATTCCTGTCACTGACTCAGGTTCAATCACTGTCACTGACTGATGCTTAATCCCTGTCATTGACTGAGGGTCAATCCCAGTCACTGACTGAGGTTCAATCACTGCCATTAACTGAGATTCAGTCCCTGTCACTGACTGAGGTTCAATCTCTGACACTGACTAAGGTTCAATCCCTGTCACTGACTGAGGCTCAATCCCTGTCACAGACTGAGATTCAATCCCTGTCACTGACTGATGCTCAATTCCTGTCATTGACTGTGATTCAATCCCTGTCACTGACTGAGATTCAACCCTGTCACTGACTGAGGTTCAATCTCTGACACTGACTGAGGTTCAATCCCTGTCACTGACTGAGATTCAATCCCTGTGACTAACTGAGATTCAATCCCTGTTACTGACTGAGGGTTAAACCATGTCACTGACTGAGATTCAATCCCTGTCACTAGTTGATTTTCAATCCCTGTCACTGACTAAGATACAATATGTGTCACTGACTGAGAATATATACCTGTCACTTACTGAGTTTCAATTCCTGTCACTGAATGAGATACATTCCCTGTCACTGACTGAGGTTCAATCCCTGTCACTGACTGTGGTTCAATCCCTGTCACTGGCTGATGCTCAATCCCTGTCACAGACTGAGATTCAATCCCTGTCACTGACTGCGATTCAATCCCAGTCACTGACTGAGGTTCAATCCCAGTCACTGAGTGAGATTCAATCCCTGTCACTGACTTAGGTTTAGTCCCTGACACTGACTGAGGTTCAATCCCTGTCACTGACTGAGATTCAATCCCTGTCACTGACTGGGATTCAATTCCTGTCACATAATGAGATTAAATTCCTGTCACTGACTGAGATAAAATCCCTGTCACTGACTGAGGTACACTCCCAGTCACTGATTGAGATTCAATCCCTGTCACTGACTGAGGCTCAATCCCTGTCACTGACTGAGATTCAATCCCTGTCACTGCCTGAGGGTGAATCCCATAAACTGACTGAGATTCAATCCCTGTCACTAACTGATTTTCAATCCCTGTCACTGACTAAGGTTCTATTCCTGTCACTGACTGAGATTATATTCCTGTCACTTACTGAGTTTCAATTCCTGTCACTGAATGAGATACAATCCCTGTCACTGACTGAGATTCAATTCCTGTCACTGGCTGAGATTCAATCCCTGTCACTGATTGAGATTCAATCCCTGTGACTGACTGAGGCTCAATCCCTGTTACTGATTGAGGCTCAATCCCTGTCACTGACTGTGATTCAATCCCTGTCACTGACTGAAGTTCAATCGCTGTCACTGACTGTTGCTTAATCCCTGTCATTGACTGATGTTCAATCCCTGTCACTGACTGAGGTTCAATTCCTGTCAATGACTGAGGTTCAATCCCTGTCACAGACTGAGATTCAATCCCTGTCACTGACTGATGCTCAATTCCTGTCACTGACTCAGGTTCAATCACTGTCACTGACTGATGCTTAATCCCTGTCATTGACTGAGGGTCAATCCCAGTCACTGACTGAGGTTCAATCACTGCCATTAACTGAGATTCAGTCCCTGTCACTGACTGAGGTTCAATCTCTGACACTGACTAAGGTTCAATCCCTGTCACTGACTGAGGCTCAATCCCTGTCACAGACTGAGATTCAATCCCTGTCACTGACTGATGCTCAATTCCTGTCATTGACTGTGATTCAATCCCTGTCACTGACTGAGATTCAACCCTGTCACTGACTGAGGTTCAATCTCTGACACTGACTGAGGTTCAATCCCTGTCACTGACTGAGATTCAATCCCTGTGACTAACTGAGATTCAATCCCTGTTACTGACTGAGGGTTAAACCATGTCACTGACTGAGATTCAATCCCTGTCACTAGTTGATTTTCAATCCCTGTCACTGACTAAGATACAATATGTGTCACTGACTGAGAATATATACCTGTCACTTACTGAGTTTCAATTCCTGTCACTGAATGAGATACATTCCCTGTCACTGACTGAGGTTCAATCCCTGTCACTGACTGTGGTTCAATCCCTGTCACTGGCTGATGCTCAATCCCTGTCACAGACTGAGATTCAATCCCTGTCACTGACTGCGATTCAATCCCAGTCACTGACTGAGGTTCAATCCCAGTCACTGAGTGAGATTCAATCCCTGTCACTGACTTAGGTTTAGTCCCTGACACTGACTGAGGTTCAATCCCTGTCACTGACTGAGATTCAATCCCTGTCACTGACTGGGATTCAATTCCTGTCACATAATGAGATTAAATTCCTGTCACTGACTGATATAAAATCCCTGTCACTGACTGAGGTACACTCCCAGTCACTGATTGAGATTCAATCCCTGTCACTGACTGAGGCTCAATCCCTGTCACTGACTGAGATTCAATCCCTGTCACTGCCTGAGGGTGAATCCCATAAACTGACTGAGATTCAATCCCTGTCACTAACTGATTTTCAATCCCTGTCACTGACTAAGGTTCTATTCCTGTCACTGACTGAGATTATATTCCTGTCACTTACTGAGTTTCAATTCCTGTCACTGAATGAGATACAATCCCTGTCACTGACTGAGATTCAATTCCTGTCACTGGCTGAGATTCAATCCCTGTCACTGATTGAGATTCAATCCCTGTGACTGACTGAGGCTCAATCCCTGTTACTGATTGAGGCTCAATCCCTGTCACTGACTGTGATTCAATCCCTGTCACTGACTGAAGTTCAATCGCTGTCACTGACTGTTGCTTAATCCCTGTCATTGACTGATGTTCAATCCCTGTCACTGACTGAGGTTCAATTCCTGTCAATGACTGAGGTTCAATCCCTGTCACAGACTGAGATTCAATCCCTGTCACTGACTGATGCTCAATTCCTGTCACTGACTGAGGTTCAATCACTGTCACTGACTGATGCTTAATCCCTGTCATTGACTGAGGGTCAATCCCAGTCACTGACTGAGGTTCAATCACTGCCATTAACTGAGATTCAGTCCCTGTCACTGACTGAGGTTCAATCTCTGACACTGACTAAGGTTCAATCCCTGTCACTGACTGAGGCTCAATCCCTGTCACAGACTGAGATTCAATCCCTGTCACTGACTGATGCTCAATTCCTGTCACTGACTGTGATTCAATCCCTGTCACTGACTGAGATTCAACCCTGTCACTGACTGAGGTTCAATCTCTGACACTGACTGAGGTTCAATCCCTGTCTCTGACTGAGGCTCAATCCCTGTCACTGACTGAGGTTCAATCTCTGACACTGACTGAGATTCAATCCCTGTCACTGACGGAGGTTCAATCCCTGTCACTGACTGAGATTAAATCCCTGTCACTGACTGAGGGTTAAACTCTGTCACCGACTGAGATTCAATCCCTGTCACTAACTGATTTTCAATCCCTGTCACTGACTGAGATACAATATGTGTCACTGACTGAGATTATATTCCTGTCACTGACTGAGTTTCAATTCCTGTCACTGAATGAGATACAATCCCTGTCACTGACTGAGGTTCAATCCTGTCACTGACTGAGATTCAATTTCTGTCACTGACTGAGATTCAATCCCTGTCACTGACTGTGATTCAATCCCTGTCACTGACTGAGGTTCAAACCCTGTCACTGACTGTGGTTCAATCCCTGTCACTGACTGATGCTCAATTCCTGTGACTGATAGAGGCTGTCATTGACTGCAATTCAATCCCTGTCACAGACTGAGATTCAATCCCTGTCAATGACTGTGGTTCAATCCCGGTCACTGACTGAGGCTCCATCCCTATCACTGACTCAAATTCAAACTCTGTCACTTAATATGATTCAATCCCTGTCACTGACTGAGTTTCAACCCCTGTCACTGAATGAGGCTCAATTCCTGTCACTGACTGAGCTTCAATCCCTGACGCTGACTGAGATTCAATCGATATAACTGGCTGAGATTCAATCCCTGTCACTGACTGCGATTCAATCCAAGTCACTGACTCAAGGTCAATCTCTGTCACTGAATATGATTCAATCCCTGTCACTGACTGAGGTTCAATCCCTGTCACAAACTGAGATTCAATCCCTGTCACTGACTGCGGTTCAATCCCTGTCACAGACTGAGATTCAATCCCTGTCACTGACTGAGGTTCAATCCCTGTCACTGACGGAGGTTCAATCCCTGCCACTGACTGAGGGTCAATCCCAGTCACTGACTGAGATTCAATCACTGCCATTAACTGGGATTCAATCCCTGTCACTGTCTGAGGTTCAATCTCTGACACTGACTGAGATTCAATCCCTGTCACTGACGGAGGTTCAATCCCTGTCACTACTTAGGCTCAATCCCTGTCACTGTCTGAGGGTCAATCCCTGTCACTGACTGAGATTCAATCCCTGTGACTAACTGAGATTCAATCCCTGTCACTGACTGAGGGTTAAACTCTGTCACAGACTGAGATTCAATCCCTGTCACTAACTGATTTTCAATCCCTGTCACTGACTGAGATACAATATGTGTCACTGACTGAGATTATATTCCTGTCACTTACTGAGTTTCAATTCCTGTCACTGAATGAGATACATTCCCTGTCACTGACTGAGGTTCAATCCTGTCACTGACTGACATTCAATTCCTGTCACTGACTGAGATTCAATCCCTGTCACTGACTGTGATTCAATCCCTGTCACTGACTGAGATTCAAACCCTGTCACTGACTGTGGTTCAATCCCTGTCACTGACTGATGCTCAATTCCTGTGACTGATTGAGGCTCAATCCCTGTCATTGACTGCGATTATATCCCTGTCATAGACTGAGATTCAATCCCTGTCAATGACTGTGGTTCAATCCCTGTCACTGACTGAGGCTCAACCCCTGTCACTGACTGAGGCTCAATCTCTGTCACTGACTGAGGCTCCATCCCTGTCACTGACTCAAATTCAATCTCTGTCACTGAATATGATTCAATCACTGTCACTGAATGAGGTTCAATTCCTGTCACTGACTGAGATTCAATCCCTGTCACTGACTGCGATTCAATCCCAGTCACTGACTGAGGTTCAATCCAAGTCACTGAGTGAGTTTCAATCCCTGTCACTGACTTCGGTTTAGTCCCTGACCCTGACTGAGGTTCAATCCCTGTCACTGACTGGGATTCAATCCCTGTCACTAACTGAGGGTCAATCCCTGTCACTGACTGAGGCACAATCCCTGTCACTGACTAAGTTTCAACCCCTGTCTCTGACTGAGGTTCAATCCCTGTCACAGATTGAGATTCAATCCCTGTCACTGACTGAGATTCTCTTCCTGTCACTGACTGAGATCCAATTCCTGTAACTTACTGAGGTTCAATCCCAGTCACTGACTGAGTGTCAATCCCTGTCACTGACTGAGGTTTCGTCCCTGCCACTAACTGAGGGTCAATCCCTGTCGCTGACTGAGGTTTAAACCCTGTCACTGACTGAGGTTCAGTCTCTGTCAATGACTGTGGTTCAATCCTTGTCACTGACTAAGATTCAATCCCTTTCACTGACTGAGGGTCAATTCCTATCACTAACTAAAACTGAATCCCTGTCACTGTCTGAGTATGAATCCCTGTCACTAACTGAGGCTAAATCCCTGTCTCTGACTGAGGCTCAATCCCTGTCACTGACTGAGGTTCAATCTCTGACACTGACTGAGATTCAATCCCTGTCACTGACGGAGGTTCAATCCCTGTCACTGACTGAGGTTCAATCTCTGACACTGACTGAGATTCAATCCCTGTCACTGACGGAGGTTCAATCCCTGTCACTGACTGAGATTAAATCCCTGTCACTGACTGAGGGTTAAACTCTGTCACCGACTGAGATTCAATCCCTGTCACTAACTGATTTTCAATCCCTGTCACTGACTGAGATACAATATGTGTCACTGACTGAGATTATATTCCTGTCACTGACTGAGTTTCAATTCCTGTCACTGAATGAGATACAATCCCTGTCACTGACTGAGGTTCAATCCTGTCACTGACTGAGATTCAATTTCTGTCACTGACTGAGATTCAATCCCTGTCACTGACTGTGATTCAATCCCTGTCACTGACTGAGGTTCAAACCCTGTCACTGACTGTGGTTCAATCCCTGTCACTGACTGATGCTCAATTCCTGTGACTGATAGAGGCTGTCATTGACTGCAATTCAATCCCTGTCACAGACTGAGATTCAATCCCTGTCAATGACTGTGGTTCAATCCCGGTCACTGACTGAGGCTCCATCCCTGTCACTGACTCAAATTCAAACTCTGTCACTTAATATGATTCAATCCCTGTCACTGACTGAGTTTCAACCCCTGTCACTGAATGAGGCTCAATTCCTGTCACTGACTGAGCTTCAATCCCTGACGCTGACTGAGATTCAATCGATATAACTGGCTGAGATTCAATCCCTGTCACTGACTGCGATTCAATCCAAGTCACTGACTCAAGGTCAATCTCTGTCACTGAATATGATTCAATCCCTGTCACTGACTGAGGTTCAATCCCTGTCACAAACTGAGATTCAATCCCTGTCACTGACTGCGGTTCAATCCCTGTCACAGACTGAGATTCAATCCCTGTCACTGACTGAGGTTCAATCCCTGTCACTGACGGAGGTTCAATCCCTGCCACTGACTGAGGGTCAATCCCAGTCACTGACTGAGATTCAATCACTGCCATTAACTGGGATTCAATCCCTCTCACTGTCTGAGGTTCAATCTCTGACACTGACTGAGATTCAATCCCTGTCACTGACGGAGGTTCAATCCCTGTCACTACTTAGGCTCAATCCCTGTCACTGTCTGAGGGTCAATCCCTGTCACTGACTGAGATTCAATCCCTGTGACTAACTGAGATTCAATCCCTGTCACTGACTGAGGGTTAAACTCTGTCACTGACTGAGATTCAATCCCTGTCACTAACTGATTTTCAATCCCTGTCACTGACTGAGATTCAATATGTGTCACTGACTGAGATTATATTCCTGTCACTTACTGAGTTTCAATTCCTGTCACTGAATGAGATACATTCCCTGTCACTGACTGAGGTTCAATCCTGTCACTGACTGACATTCAATTCCTGTCACTGACTGAGATTCAATCCCTGTCACTGACTGTGATTCAATCCCTGTCACTGACTGAGATTCAAACCCTGTCACTGACTGTGGTTCAATCCCTGTCACTGACTGATGCTCAATTCCTGTGACTGATTGAGGCTCAATCCCTGTCATTGACTGCGATTATATCCCTGTCATAGACTGAGATTCAATCCCTGTCAATGACTGTGGTTCAATCCCTGTCACTGACTGAGGCTCAACCCCTGTCACTGACTGAGGCTCAATCTCTGTCACTGACTGAGGCTCCATCCCTGTCACTGACTCAAATTCAATCTCTGTCACTGAATATGATTCAATCACTGTCACTGAATGAGGTTCAATTCCTGTCACTGACTGAGATTCAATCCCTGTCACTGACTGCGATTCAATCCCAGTCACTGACTGAGGTTAAATCCAAGTCACTGAGTGAGTTTCAATCCCTGTCACTGACTTCGGTTTAGTCCCTGACCCTGACTGAGGTTCAATCCCTGTCACTGACTGGGATTCAATCCCTGTCACTAACTGAGGGTCAATCCCTGTCACTGACTGAGGCACAATCCCTGTCACTGACTAAGTTTCAACCCCTGTCTCTGACTGAGGTTCAATCCCTGTCACAGATTGAGATTCAATCCCTGTCACTGACTGAGATTCTCTTCCTGTCACTGACTGAGATCCAATTCCTGTAACTTACTGAGGTTCAATCCCAGTCACTGACTGAGTGTCAATCCCTGTCACTGACTGAGGTTTCGTCCCTGCCACTAACTGAGGGTCAATCCCTGTCGCTGACTGAGGTTTAAACCCTGTCACTGACTGAGGTTCAGTCTCTGTCAATGACTGTGGTTCAATCCTTGTCACTGACTAAGATTCAATCCCTTTCACTGACTGAGGGTCAATTCCTATTACTAACTAAAACTGAATCCCTGTCACTGACTGAGTATCAATCCCTGTCACTAACTGAGGCTCAATCCCTGTCTCTGACTGAGATTCAACCCCGGTCACTGTCTGAGTGTCAATCCATGTCACTGACTAAGGTTCAATCCCAGTCACTGACTGAGATTAAATTCCTGTCACTTACTGAGATTAAATTCCTGTCACTGACTGAGATACAATCCCTGTCACTGACTGAGGTTCAATCCCAGTCACTGATTGAGATTCAATCCCTGTCACTAACTGAGGCTCAATCCCTGTCACTGACTGAGATTCAATCCCTGTCACTGTCTGAGGGTCAATCCCATAAACTGACTGAGATTCAATCCCTGTCACTAACTGATTTTCAATCCCTGTCACTGACTAAGGTTCTATTCCTGTCACTGACTGAGATTAAATTCCTGTCACTTACTGAGATTAAATTCCTGTCACTGACTGAGATACAATCCCTGTCACTGACTGAGGTTCAATCCCAGTCACTGATTGAGATTCAATCCCTGTCACTGAATGAGGCTCAATCCCTGTCACTGAATGTGATTCAATCCCTGTCACTGTCTGAGGGTCAATCCCATAAACTGACTGAGATTCAATCCCTGTCACTAACTGATTTTCAATCTCTGTCACTGAATGAGATACAATCCCTGTCACTGACTGAGATTCAATTCCTGTCACTGGCTGAGATTCAATCCCTGTCACTGATTGAGATTCAATCCCTGTGACTGCCTGAGGCTCAATTCCTGTTACTGATTGAGGCTCAATCCCTGTCACTGACTGTGATTCAATCCCTGTCACTGACTGAGGTTCAATCGCTGTCACTGACTGTTGCTTAATCCCTGTCATTGACTGATGTTCAATCCCTGTCACTGACTGAGGTTCAATTCCTGTCAATGACTGAGGTTCAATCCCTGTCACAGACTGAGATTCAATCCCTGTCACTGACTGATGCTCAATTCCTGTCACTGACTGAGGTTCAATCGCTGTCACTGAATATGATTCAATCCCTGTCACTGACAGAGGTTCAATCCCTGTCACAGACTGAGGTTCAATCCCTGTCACTGACTGCGGTTCAATCCCTGTCACAGGCTGAGTTTCAATCCCTGTCACTGACTGAGGTTTAATTCCTGTCACAGCCTGGGGTTCAATCCCTGTCACTGACTGAGGGTCAATCCCTGTCCCTGACAGAGATTTAACACTGTCACAGACTGAGATTCAATCCCTGTCACTGACTGCGGTTCAATCCCAGTCACTGACTGAGGTTCAATCCCTGTCACTGACTGAGGCTCAATCCCTGTCACTGACAGAGATTTAACACTGTCACAGACTGAGATTCAATCCCTGTCACTGACCGCGGTTCAATCCCAGTCACTGACTGAGGTTCAATCCCTGTCACTGACTGAGGTTCAATCCAAGTCACAGACTGAGATTCAATCCCTGTCACTGACTGCGGTTCAATCCCTGTTACAGACTGAGATTCAATCCCTGTCACTGACTGAGGTTCAATCCCTGTCACTGACGGAGGTTCAATCCCTGCCACTGACTGAGGGTCAATCCCAGTCACTGACTGAGATTCAATCACTGCCATTAACTGGGATTCAATCCCTGTCACTGACTGAGGTTCAATCTCTGACACTGACTGAGATTCAATCCCTGTGACTAACTGAGATTCAATCCCTGTTACTGACTGAGGGTTAAACTCTGTCACTGACTGAGATTCAATCCCTGTCACCATCTGATTTTCAATCCCTGTCACTGACTGAGATACAATATGTGTCACTGACTGAGATTATATTCCTGTCACTTACTGAGTTTCAATTCCTGTCACTGAATGAGATACATTCCCTGTCACTGACTGAGGTTCAATCCCTGTCACTGACTGATATTCAATTCCTGTCACTGACTGAGATTCAATCCCTGTCATTGACTGTGATTCAATCCCTGTCAATGACTGAGATTCCATCCCTGTCACTGACGGTGGTTCAATCCCTGTCACTGGCTGATGCTCAATTCCTGTCACTGATTGAGGCTCAATCCCTGTCACTGACTGCAATTCAATCCCTGTCACAGACTGAGATTCAATCCCTGTCACTGACTGCGATTCAATCCCAGTCACTGACTGAGGTTCAATCCCTGTCACTGAGTGAGATTCAATCCCTGTCACTGACTTAGGTTTAGTCCCTGACACTGACTGAGGTTCAATCCCTGTCACTGACTGAGATTCAATTCCTGTCACATAATGAGATTAAATTCCTGTCACTGACTGAGATACAATCCCTGTCACTGACTGAGGTTCAATCCCAGTCACTGATTGAGATTCAATCCCTGTCACTGACTGAGGCTCAATCCCTGTCACTGACTGAGATTCAATCCCTGTCACTGTCTGAGGGTCAATCCCATAAACTGACTGAGATTCAATCCCTGTCACTAACTGATTTTCAATCCCTGTCACTGACTAAGGTTCTATTCCTGTCACTGACTGAGATTATATTCCTGTCACTTACTGAGTTTCAATTCCTGTCACTGAATGAGATACAATCCCTGTCACTGACTGAGATTCAATTCCTGTCACTGGCTGAGATTCAATCCCTGTCACTGATTGAGATTCAATCCCTGTTACTGATTGAGGCTCAATCCCTGTCACTGACTGTGATTCAATCCCTGTCACTGACTGAAGTTCAATCGCTGTCACTGGCTGTTGCTTAATCCCTGTCATTGACTGATGTTCAATCCCTGTCACTGACTGAGGTTCAATTCCTGTCAATGACTGAGGTTCAATCCCTGTCACAGACTGAGATTCAATCCCTGTCACTGACTGATGCTCAATTCCTGTCACTGACTGAGGTTCAATCACTGTCACTGACTGATGCTTAATCCCTGTCATTGACTGATGTTCAATCCCTGTCACTGACGGAGGTTCAATCCCTGCCACTGACTGAGGGTCAATCCCAGTCACTGACAGGGGTTCAATCACTGCCATTAACTGAGATTCAGTCCCTGTCACTGACTGAGGTTCAATCTCTGACACTGACTGAGGTTCAATCCCTGTCACTGACTGAGGCTCAATCCCTGTCACAGACTGAGATTCAATCCCTGTCACTGACTGATGCTCAATTCCTGTCACTGACTGTGATTCAATCCCTGTCACTGACTGAGATTCAAACGCTGTCACTGACTGAGGTTCAATCTCTGACACTGACTGAGGTTCAATCCCTGTCACTGACAGAGGCTCAATCCCTGTCACTGACGGAGGTTCAATCCCTGTCACTGACTGAGATTAAATCCCTGTCACTGACTGAGGGTTAAACTCTGTCACTGACTGAGATTCAATCCCTGTCACTAACTGATTTTCAATCCCTGTCACTGACTGAGATACAATATGTGTCACTGACTGAGATTATATTCCTGTCACTGACTGAGTTTCAATTCCTGTCACTGAATGAGATACAATTCCTGTCACTGACTGAGATTCAATCCCTGTCACAGACTGAGATTCAAACCCTGTCACTGACTGTGGTTCAATCCCTGTCACTGACTGATGCTCAATTCCTGTCACTGATTGAGGCTCAATCCCTGTCATTGACTGCAATTCAATCCCTGTCACAGACTGAGATTCAATCCCTGTCAATGACTGTGGTTCAATCCCGGTCACTGACTGAGGATCAACCCCTGTCACTGACTGAGGCTCAATCTCTGTCACTGACTGAGGCTCCATCCCTGTCACTGACTCAAATTCAAACTCTGTCACTGAATATGATTCAATCCCTGACACTGACTGAGTTTCAACCCCTGTCACTGAATGAGGCTCAATTCCTGTCACTGACTGAGCTTCAATCCCTGACGCTGACTGAGATTCAATCGAGAGAACTGGCTGAGATTCAATCCCTGTCACTGACTGCGATTCAATCCAAGTCACTGACTCAAGGTCAATCTCTGTCACTGAATATGATTCAATCCCTGTCACTGACTGAGGTTCAATCTCTGACACTGACTGAGATTCAATCCCTGTCACTGACGGAGGTTCAATCCCTGTCACTGACTGAGGTTCAATCCCTCTCACTGACTGAGATTCAATTCCTGTCACTGACTGAGATTCACTCCCTGTCACTGACTGCGATTCAATCCCAGTCACTGACTGAGGTTCAATCCACGTCACTGAGAGAGATTCAATCCCTGTCACTGACTTAGGTTTAGTCCCTGACACTGACTGAGGTTCAATCCCTGTCACTAACTGAGGGTCAGTCCCTGTCACTGACTGAGGCTCAATCCCTGTCACTGACTAAGGTTCAACCCCTGCCATTGACTGATGTTCAATCCCTGTCACAGAGTGAGATTCAATCCCTGTCACTGACTGAGATTCTCTTCCTGTCACTGACTGAGATCCAATTCCTGTAACTTACTGAGATTCAATCCCTGTCACTGACTGAGTGTCAATCCCTGTCACTGACTGAGGTTTCGTCCCTGCCACTAACTGAGGGTCAATCCCTGTCGCTGACTGAGGTTTAAACCCTGTCACTGACTGAGGCTCAGTCTCTGACAATGACTGAGGTTCAATCCTTGTCACTGACTAAGATTCAATCCCTTTCACTGACTGAGGGTCAAATCCTATCACTAACTAAAACTGAATCCCTGTCACTGACTGAGTATCAATCCCTGTCACTAACTGAGGCTCAATCCCTGTCTCTGACTGAGATTCAACCCCGGTCACTGTCTGAGTGTCAATCCATGTCACTGACTAAGGTTCAATCCCTGTCACTGACTGAGATTAAATTCCTGTCACTTACTGAGATTAAATTCCTGTCACTGACTGAGATACAATCCCTGTCACTGACTGAGGTTCAATCCCAGTCACTGATTGAGATTCAATCCCTGTCACTGAATGAGGCTCAATCCCTGTCACTGAATGAGATTCAATCCCTGTCACTGTCTGAGGGTCAATCCCATAAACTGACTGAGATTCAATCCCTGTCACTAACTGATTTTCAATCCCTGTCACTGACTAAGGCTCTATTCCTGTCACTGACTGAGATTATATTCCTGTCACTTACTGAGTTTCAATTCCTGTCACTGAATGAGATACAATCCCTGTCACTGACTGAGATTCAATTCCTGTCACTGGCTGAGATTCAATCCCTGTCACTGATTGAGATTCAATCCCTGTGACTGACTGAGGCTCAATCCCTGTTACTGATTGAGGCTCAATCCCTGTCACTGACTGTGATTCAATCCCTGTCACTGACTGAAGTTCAATCGCTGTCACTGACTGTTGCTTAATCCCTGTCATTGACTGATGTTCAATCCCTGTCACTGACTGAGGTTCAATTCCTGTCAATGACTGAGGTTCAATCCCTGTCACAGACTGAGATTCAATCCCTGTCACTGACTGATGCTCAATTCCTGTCACTGACTGAGGTTCAATCACTGTCACTGACTGATGCTTAATCCCTGTCATTGACTGATGTTCAATCCCTGTTACTGACGGAGGTTCAATCCCTGCCACTGACTGAGGGTCAATCCCAGTCACTGACTGAGGTTCAATCACTGCCATTAACTGAGATTCAGTCCCTGTCACTGACTGAGGTTCAATCTCTGACACTGACTGAGGTTCAATCCCTGTCACTGACTGAGGCTCAATCCCTGTCACAGACTGAGATTCAATCCCTGTCACTGACTGATGCTCAATTCCTGTCACTGACTGTGATTCAATCCCTGTCACTGACTGAGATTCAACCCTGTCACTGACTGAGGTTCAGTCTCTGACACTGACTGAAGTTCAATCCCTGTCACTGACTGAGGCTCAATCCCTGTCACTGACTGAGGTTCAATCTCTGACACTGACTGAGATTCAATCCCTGTCACTGACGGAGGTTCAATCCCTGTCACTGACTGAGATTAAATCCCTGTCACTGACTGAGGGTTAAACTCTGTCACTGACTGAGATTCAATCCCTGTCACTAACTGATTTTCAATCCCTGTCACTGACTGTGATACAATATGTGTCACTGACTGAGATTATATTCCTGTCACTGACTGAGTTTCAATTCCTGTCACTGAATGAGATACAATCCCTGTCACTGACTGAGGTTCAATCCTGTCACTGACTGAGATTCAATTCCTGTCACTGACTGAGATTCAATCCCTGTCACTGACTGTGATTCAATCCCTGTCACTGACTGAGGTTCAAACCCTGTCACTGACTGTGGTTCAATCCCTGTCACTGACTGATGCTCAATTCCTGTGACTGATTGAGGCTCAATCCCTGTCATTGACTGCAATTCAATCCCTGTCACAGACTGAGATTCAATCCCTGTCAATGACTGTGGTTCAATCCCGGTCACTGACTGAGGCTCAACCCCTGTCACTGACTGAGGCTCAATCTCTGTCACTGACTGAGGCTCCATCCCTGTCACTGACTCAAATTCAAACTCTGTCACTGAATATGATTCAATCCCTGTCACTGAATGAGGCTCAATTCCTGTCACTGACTGAGGTTCAATCCCTGACGCGGACTGAGATTCAATCGATATAACTGGCTGAGATTCAATCCCTGTCACTGACTGCGATTCAATCCAAGTCACTGACTCAAGGTCAATCTCTGTCACTGAATATGATTCAATCCCTGTCACTGACTGAGGTTCAATCCCTGTCACAAAATGAGATTCAATCCCTGTCACTGACTGCGGTTCAATCCCTGTCACAGACTGAGATTCAATCCCTGTCACTGACTGAGGTTCAATCCCTGTCACTGACTAAGGTTCTATTCCTGTCACTGACTGAGATTAAATTCCTGTCACTTACTGAGATTAAATTCCTGTCACTGACTGAGATACAATCCCTGTCACTGACTGAGGTTCAATCCCAGTCACTGATTGAGATTCAATCCCTGTCACTGAATGAGGCTCAATCCCTGTCACTGAATGAGATTCAATCCC
Source organism: Chiloscyllium plagiosum (assembly GCF_037043375.1). Taxonomy (NCBI): domain Eukaryota; kingdom Metazoa; phylum Chordata; class Chondrichthyes; order Orectolobiformes; family Hemiscylliidae; genus Chiloscyllium; species Chiloscyllium plagiosum. The sequence goes on from NW_028270177.1 coordinate 44,880,568, forward strand.
TGTCACTGTCTGAGTGTCAATCCCATAAACTGACTGAGATTCAATCCCTGTCACTAACTGATTTTCAATCTCTGTCACTGAATGAGATACAATCCCTGTCACTGACTGAGATTCAATTCCTGTCACTGGCTGAGATTCAATCCCTGTCACTGATTGAGATTCAATCCCTGTGACTGCCTGAGGCTCAATTCCTGTTACTGATTGAGGCTCAATCCCTGTCACTGACTGTGATTCAATCCCTGTCACTGACTGAGGTTCAATCGCTGTCACTGACTGTTGCTTAATCCCTGTCATTGACTGATGTTCAATCCCTGTCACTGACTGAGGTTCAATTCCTGTCAATGACTGAGGTTCAATCCCTGTCACAGACTGAGATTCAATCCCTGTCACTGACTGATGCTCAATTCCTGTCACTGACTGAGGTTCAATCGCTGTCACTGAATATGATTCAATCCCTGTCACTGACTGAGGTTCATTCCCTGTCACAGACTGAGGTTCAATCCCTGTCACTGACTGCGGTTCAATCCCTGTCACAGGCTGAGTTTCAATCCCTGTCACTGACTGAGGTTTAATTCCTGTCACAGACTGTGGTTCAATCCCTGTCACTGACTGAGGGTCAATCCCTGTCCCTGACAGAGATTTAACACTGTCACAGACTGAGATTCAATCCCTGTCACTGACTGCGGTTCAATCCCAGTCACTGACTGAGGTTCAATCCCTGTCACTGACTGAGGCTCAATCCCTGTCACTGACAGAGATTTAACACTGTCACAGACTGAGATTCAATCCCTGTCACTGACCGCGGTTCAATCCCTGTCACTGACTGAGGTTCAATCCCTGTCACTGACTGAGGTTCAATCCAAGTCACAGACTGAGATTCAATCCCTGTCACTGACTGCGGTTCAATCCCTGTTACAGACTGAGATTCAATCCCTGTCACTGACTGAGGTTCAATCCCTGTCACTGACGGAGGTTCAATCCCTGCCACTGACTGAGGGTCAATCCCAGTCACTGACTGAGATTCAATCACTGCCATTAACTGGGATTCAATCCCTGTCACTGACTGAGGTTCAATCTCTGACACTGACTGAGATTCAATCCCTGTGACGAACTGAGATTCAATCCCTGTTACTGACTGAGGGTTAAACTCTGTCACTGACTGAGATTCAATCCCTGTCACCATCTGATTTTCAATCCCTGTCACTGACTGAGATACAATATGTGTCACTGACTGAGATTATATTCCTGTCACTTACTGAGTTTCAATTCCTGTCACTGAATGAGATACATTCCCTGTCACTGACTGAGGTTCAATCCCTGTCACTGACTGATATTCAATTCCTGTCACTGACTGTGATTCAATCCCTGTCAATGACTGAGATTCCATCCCTGTCACTGACTGTGGTTCAATCCCTGTCACTGGCTGATGCTCAATTCCTGTCACTGATTGAGGCTCAATCCCTGTCACTGACTGCAATTCAATCTCTGTCACAGACTGAGATTCAATCCCTGTCACTGACTGCGATTCAATCCCAGTCACTGACTGAGGTTCAATCCCAGTCACTGAGTGAGATTCAATCCCTGTCACTGACTTAGGTTTAGTCCCTGACACTGACTGAGGTTCAATCCCTGTCACTGACTGAGATTCAATTCCTGTCACATCATGAGATTAAATTCCTGTCACTGACTGAGATACAATCCCTGTCACTGACTGAGGTTCAATCCCAGTCACTGATTGAGATTCAATCCCTGTCACTGACTGAGGCTCAATCCCTGTCACTGACTGAGATTCAATCCCTGTCACTGTCTGAGGGTCAATCCCATAAACTGACTGAGATTCAATCCCTGTCACTAACTGATTTTCAATCCCTGTCACTGACTAAGGTTCTATTCCTGTCACTGACTGAGATTATATTCCTGTCACTTACTGAGTTTCAATTCCTGTCACTGAATGAGATACAATCCCTGTCACTGACTGAGATTCAATTCCTGTCACTGGCTGAGATTCAATCCCTGTCACTGATTGAGATTCAATCCCTGTGACTGACTGAGGCTCAATCCCTGTTACTGATTGAGGCTCAATCCCTGTCACTGACTGTGAATCAATCCCTGTCACTGACTGAAGTTCAATCGCTGTCACTGACTGTTGCTTAATCCCTGTCATTGACTGATGTTCAATCCCTGTCACTGACTGAGGTTCAATTCCTGTCAATGACTGAGGTTCAATCCCTGTCACAGACTGAGATTCAATCCCTGTCACTGACTGATGCTCAATTCCTGTCACTGACTGAGGTTCAATCACTGTCACTGACTGATGCTTAATCCCTGTCACTGACTGAGGTTCAATCACTGTCACTGACGGAGGTTCAATCCCTGCCACTGACTGAGGGTCAATCCCAGTCACTGACAGGGGTTCAATCACTGCCATTAACTGAGATTCAGTCCCTGTCACTGACTGAGGTTCAATCTCTGACACTGACTGAGGTTCAATCCCTGTCACTGACTGAGGCTCAATCCCTGTCACAGACTGAGATTCAATCCCTGTCACTGACTGATGCTCAATTCCTGTCACTGACTGTGATTCAATCCCTGTCACTGACTGAGATTCAAACGCTGTCACTGACTGAGGTTCAATCTCTGACACTGACTGAGGTTCAATCCCTGTCACTGACAGAGGCTCAATCCCTGTCACTGACGGAGGTTCAATCCCTGTCACTGACTGAGATTAAATCCCTGTCACTGACTGAGGGTTAAACTCTGTCACTGACTGAGATTCAATCCCTGTCACTAACTGATTTTCAATCCCTGTCACTGACTGAGATACAATATGTGTCACTGACTGAGATTATATTCCTGTCACTGACTGAGTTTCAATTCCTGTCACTGAATGAGATACAACCCTGTCACTGACTGAGGTTCAATCCTGTCACTGACTGAGATTCAATTCCTGTCACTGACTGAGATTCAATCCCTGTCACTGACTGAGATTCAAACCCTGTCACTGACTGTGGTTCAATCCCTGTCACTGACTGATGCTCAATTCCTGTCACTGATTGAGGCTCAATCCCTGTCATTGACTGCAATTCAATCCCTGTCACAGACTGAGATTCAATCCCTGTCAATGACTGTGGTTCAATCCCGGTCACTGACTGAGGATCAACCCCTGTCACTGACTGAGGCTCAATCTCTGTCACTGACTGAGGCTCCATCCCTGTCACTGACTCAAATTCAAACTCTGTCACTGAATATGATTCAATCCCTGTCACTGACTGAGTTTCAACCCCTGTCACTGAATGAGGCTCAATTCCTGTCACTGACTGAGCTTCAATCCCTGACGCTGACTGAGATTCAATCGATATAACTGGCTGAGATTCAATCCCTGTCACTGACTGCGATTCAATCCAAGTCACTGACTCAAGGTCAATCTCTGTCACTGAATATGATTCAATCCCTGTCACTGACTGAGGTTCAATCTCTGACACTGACTGAGATTCAATCCCTGTCACTGACTGCGGTTCAATCCCTGTCACAGACTGAGATTCAATCACTGCCATTAACTGGGATTCAATCCCTGTCACTGTCTGAGGTTCAATCTCTGACACTGACTGAGATTCAATCCCTGTCACTGACGGAGGTTCAATCCCTGTCACTGACTGAGGTTCAATCCCTCTCACTGACTGAGATTCAATTCCTGTCACTGACTGAGATTCACTCCCTGTCACTGACTGCGATTCAATCCCAGTCACTGACTGAGGTTCAATCCACGTCACTGAGAGAGATTCAATCCCTGTCACTGACTTAGGTTTAGTCCCTGACACTGACTGAGGTTCAATCCCTGTCACTAACTGAGGGTCAGTCCCTGTCACTGACTGAGGCTCAATCCCTGTCACTGACTGAGATTCTCTTCCTGTCACTGACTGAGATCCAATTCCTGTAACTTACTGAGATTCAATCCCTGTCACTGACTGAGTGTCAATCCCTGTCACTGACTGAGGTTTCGTCCCTGCCACTAACTGAGGGTCAATCCCTGTCGCTGACTGAGGTTTAAACCCTGTCACTGACTGAGGCTCAGTCTCTGTCAATGACTGAGGTTCAATCCTTGTCACTGACTAAGATTCAATCCCTTTCACTGACTGAGGGTCAATTCCTGTCACTGACTGAGATTATATTCCTATCACTTACTGAGTTTCAATTCCTGTCACTGAATGAGATACAATCCCTGTCACTGACTGAGATTCAATTCCTGTCACTGGCTGAGATTCAATCCCTGTCACTGATTGAGATTCAATCCCTGTGACTGACTGAGGCTCAATCCCTGTTACTGATTGAGGCTCAATCCCTGTCACTGACTGTGATTCAATCCCTGTCACTGACTGAAGTTCAATCGCTGTCACTGACTGTTGCTTAATCCCTGTCATTGACTGATGTTCAATCCCTGTCACTGACTGAGGTTCAATTCCTGTCAATGACTGAGGTTCAATCCCTGTCACAGACTGAGATTCAATCCCTGTCACTGACTGATGCTCAATTCCTGTCACTGACTGAGGTTCAATCACTGTCACTGACTGATGCTTAATCCCTGTCATTGACTGATGTGCAATCCCTGTCACTGACGGAGGTTCAATCCCTGCCACTGACTGAGGGTCAATCCCAGTCACTGACTGAGGTTCAATCACTGCCATTAACTGAGATTCAGTCCCTGTCACTGACTGAGGTTCAATCTCTGACACTGACTGAGGTTCAATCCCTGTCACTGACTGAGGCTCAATCCCTGTCACAGACTGAGATTCAATCCCGGTCACTGACTGATGCTCAATTCCTGTCACTGACTGTGATTCAATCCCTGTCACTGACTGAGATTCAACCCTGTCACTGACTGAGGTTCAATCGCTGTCACTGACTGTTGCTTAATCCCTGTCATTGACTGATGTTCAATCCCTGTCACTGACTGAGGTTCAATTCCTGTCAATGACTGAGGTTCAATCCCTGTCACAGACTGAGATTCAATCCCTGTCACTGACTGATGCTCAATTCCTGTCACTGACTGAGGTTCAATCACTGTCACTGACTGATGCTTAATCCCTGTCATTGACTGATGTGCAATCCCTGTCACTGACGGAGGTTCAATCCCTGCCACTGACTGAGGGTCAATCCCAGTCACTGACTGAGGTTCAATCACTGCCATTAACTGAGATTCAGTCCCTGTCACTGACTGAGGTTCAATCTCTGACACTGACTGAGGTTCAATCCCTGTCACTGACTGAGGCTCAATCCCTGTCACAGACTGAGATTCAATCCCTGTCACTGACTGATGCTCAATTCCTGTCACTGACTGTGATTCAATCCCTGTCACTGACTGAGATTCAACCCTGTCACTGACTGAGGTTCAGTCTCTGACACTGACTGAGGTTCAATCCCTGTCACTGACTGAGGCTCAATCCCTGTCACTGACTGAGGTTCAATCTCTGACACTGACTGAGATTCAATCCCTGTCACTGACGGAGGTTCAATCCCTGTCACTGACTGAGATTAAATCCCTGTCACTGACTGAGGGTTAAACTCTGTCACTGACTGAGATTCAATCCCTGTCACTAACTGATTTTCAATCCCTGTCACTGACTAAGGTTCTATTCCTGTCACTGACTGAGATTATATTCCTGTCACTTACTGAGTTTCAATTCCTGTCACTGAATGAGATACAATCCCTGTCACTGGCTGAGATTCAATCCCTGTCACTGATTGAGATTCAATCCCTGTGACTGACTGAGGCTCAATCCCTGTTACTGATTGAGGCTCAATCCCTGTCACTGACTGAGATTCAATCCCTGTCACTGACTGAGGCTCAATCCCTGTCACTGATAGAGATTTAACACTGTCACAGACTGAGATACAATCCCTGTCGCTGACTGCTATTCAATCCCAGTCACTGACTGAGGTTCAATCCCTGTCACTGACTGAGGTTCAATCCAAGTCACTGACTGAGATTCAATCCCTGTCACTGACTGCGATTCAATCCCTGTCACAGACTGAGATTCAATCCCTGTCACTGACTGAGGTTCAATCACTGTCACTGACGGAGGTACAATCCCTGCCACTGACTGAGGGTCAATCCCTGTCACTGACTGAGATTCAATCACTGCCATTAACTGAGATTCAATACCTGTCACTGACTGAGGTTCAATCTCTGACACTGACTGAGATTTAACACTGTCACAGACTGAGATACAATCCCTGTCGCTGACTGCTATTCAATCCCAGTCACTGACTGAGGTTCAATCCCTGTCACTGACTGAGGTTCAATCCAAGTCACTGACTGAGATTCAATCCCTGTCACTGACTGAGGCTTAATCCCTGTCACTGACAGAGATTTAACACTGTCACAGACTGAGATACAATCCATGTCGCTGACTGCTATTCAATCCCAGTCACTGACTGAGGTTCAATCCCTGTCACTGACTGAGGTTCAATCCAAGTCACTGACTGAGATTCAATCCCTGTCACTGACTGCGGTTCAATCCCTGTCACAGACTGAGATTCAATCCCTGTCACTGACTGAGGTTCAATCCCTGCCACTGACGGAGGTTCAATCCCTGCCACTGACTGAGGGTCAATCCCAGTCACTGACTGAGATTCAATCACTGCCATTAACTGAGATTCAATCCCTGTCACTGACTGATGTTCAATCTCTGACACTGACTGAGGCTCAATCCCTGTCACTGTCTGAGGGTCAATCCCTGTCACTGACTGAGCGTTAAACTCTGTCACTGACTGAGATTCAATCCCTGTCACTAACTGATTTTCAACCCCTGACACTGACTGAGATACAATATGTGTCACTGACTGAGATTATATTCCTGTCACTTCATGAGTTTCAATTCCTGTCACTGAATGAGATGCAATCCCTGTCACTGACTGAGGTTCAATCCCTGTCACTGACTGAGATTCAATTCCTGTCACTGACTGAGATTCAATCCCTGTCATTGACTGTGATTCAATCTCTGTCACTGACTGAGATTCAATCCCTGTCACTGACTGAGATTCAATTCCTGTCACTGACTGAGATTCAATCCCTGTCATTGACTGTGGTTCAATCCCTGTCACTGACTGATGCTCAATTCCTGTCACTGATTGAGGCTCAATCCCTGTCACTAACTGCAATTCAATCACTGTCACAGACTGAGATTCAATCCCTGTCAATGACTGTGGTTCAATCCCTGTCACTGACTGAGGCTCAACCCCTGTCAATGACTGAGGCTCAATCTTTGTCACTGACTGAGTCTCCATCCCTGACACTGACTCAAATTCAAACTCTGTCACTGAATATGATTCAATCCCTGTCACTGACTGAGTTTCAACCCCTGTCACTGAATGAGGCTCAATTCCTGTCACTGACTGAGGTTCAATCCCTGTCGCTGACTGAGATTCAATCGATATCACTGGCTGAGATTCAATCCCTGTCACTGACTGCGATTCAATCCATGTCACTGACTCATGGTCAATCTCTGTCACTGAATATGATTCAATCCCTGTCACTGACTGAGATTCAATTCCTGTCACTGACTGAGATTCAATCCCTGTCACTGATTGCGATTCAATCCCAGTCACTGACTGAGATTCAATCCCTCTCACTGACTGAGATTCAATTCCTGTCACTGACTGAGATTCAATCCCTGTTACTGACTGCGATTCAATCCCAGTCACTGACTGAGGTTCAATCCCTGTCACTGACTGAGATTCAATCCCTGTCACTGACTGGGATTCAATCCCTGTCACTAACTGAGTTTCAATCCCTGTCACTGACTGAGGCTCAATCCCTGTCACTGACTAAGGTTCAACCCCTGTCACTGACTGAGGTTCAATCCCTGTCACAGACTGAGATTCAATCCCTGTCACTGACTGAGATTCTCTTCCTGTCACTGATTGAGATTCAATCCCTGTAACTGACTGAGGCTCAATCCCTGTTACTGATTGAGGCTCAATCCCTGTCACTGACTGAGATTCAATCCCTGTCACTGACTGAGGCTCAATCCCTGTCACTGATAGAGATTTAACACTGTCACAGACTGAGATACAATCCCTGTCGCTGACTGCTATTCAATCCCAGTCACTGACTGAGGTTCAATCCCTGTCACTGACTGAGGTTCAATCCAAGTCACTGACTGAGATTCAATCCCTGTCACTGACTGCGATTCAATCCCTGTCACAGACTGAGATTCAATCCCTGTCACTGACTGAGGTTCAATCACTGTCACTGACGGAGGTTCAATCCCTGCCACTGACTGAGGGTCAATCCCAGTCACTGACTGAGATTCAATCACTGCCATTAACTGAGATTCAATACCTGTCACTGACTGAGGTTCAATCTCTGACACTGACTGAGATTTAACACTGTCACAGACTGAGATACAATCCCTGTCGCTGACTGCTATTCAATCCCAGTCACTGACTGAGGTTCAATCCCTGTCACTGATTGAGGTTCAATCCAAGTCAGTGACTGAGATTCAATCCCTGTCACTGACTGAGGCTTAATCCCTGTCACTGACAGAGATTTAACACTGTCACAGACTGAGATACAATCCATGTCGCTGACTGCTATTCAATCCCAGTCACTGACTGAGGTTCAATCCCTGTCACTGACTGAGGTTCAATCCAAGTCACTGACTGAGATTCAATCCCTGTCACTGACTGCGGTTCAATCCCTGTCACAGACTGAGATTCAATCCCTGTCACTGACTGAGGTTCAATCCCTGCCACTGACGGAGGTTCAATCCCTGCCACTGACTGAGGGTCAATCCCAGTCACTGACTGAGATTCAATCACTGCCATTAACTGAGATTCAATCCCTGTCACTGACTGATGTTCAATCTCTGACACTGACTGAGGCTCAATCCCTGTCACTGTCTGAGGGTCAATCCCTGTCACTGACTGAGCGTTAAACTCTGTCACTGACTGAGATTCAATCCCTGTCACTAACTGATTTTCAACCCCTGACACTGACTGAGATACAATATGTGTCACTGACTGAGATTATATTCCTGTCACTTCATGAGTTTCAATTCCTGTCACTGAATGAGATGCAATCCCTGTCACTGACTGAGGTTCAATCCCTGTCACTGACTGAGATTCAATTCCTGTCACTGACTGAGATTCAATCCCTGTCATTGACTGTGATTCAATCTCTGTCACTGACTGAGATTCAATCCCTGTCACTGACTGAGATTCAATTCCTGTCACTGACTGAGATTCAATCCCTGTCATTGACTGTGGTTCAATCCCTGTCACTGACTGATGCTCAATTCCTGTCACTGATTGAGGCTCAATCCCTGTCACTAACTGCAATTCAATCACTGTCACAGACTGAGATTCAATCCCTGTCAATGACTGTGGTTCAATCCCTGTCACTGACTGAGGCTCAACCCCTGTCAATGACTGAGGCTCAATCTTTGTCACTGACTGAGTCTCCATCCCTGACACTGACTCAAATTCAAACTCTGTCACTGAATATGATTCAATCCCTGTCACTGACTGAGTTTCAACCCCTGTCACTGAATGAGGCTCAATTCCTGTCACTGACTGAGGTTCAATCCCTGTCGCTGACTGAGATTCAATCGATATCACTGGCTGAGATTCAATCCCTGTCACTGACTGCGATTCAATCCATGTCACTGACTCAAGGTCAATCTCTGTCACTGAATATGATTCAATCCCTGTCACTGACTGAGATTCAATTCCTGTCACTGACTGAGATTCAATCCCTGTCACTGATTGCGATTCAATCCCAGTCACTGACTGAGATTCAATCCCTCTCACTGACTGAGATTCAATTCCTGTCACTGACTGAGATTCAATCCCTGTTACTGACTGCGATTCAATCCCAGTCACTGACTGAGGTTCAATCCCTGTCACTGACTGAGATTCAATCCCTGTCACTGACTGGGATTCAATCCCTGTCACTAACTGAGTTTCAATCCCTGTCACTGACTGAGGCTCAATCCCTGTCACTGACTAAGGTTCAACCCCTGTCACTGACTGAGGTTCAATCCCTGTCACAGACTGAGATTCAATCCCTGTCACTGACTGAGATTCTCTTCCTGTCACTGACTGAGATCCAATTCCTGTAACTTACTGAGATTCAATCCCTGTCACTGACTGAGTGTCAATCCCTGTCACTGACTGAGTTTTCGTCCCTGCCACTAACTGAGAGTCAATCCCTGTCGCTGACTGTGGTTTAAACCCTGTATCTGACTGAGACTCAGTCTCTGCCAATGATTGAGGTTCAATCCTTGTCACTGACTAAGATTCAATCCTGTCACTGACTGAGGCTCAATCCCTGTCACTGACAGAGATTTAACACTGTCACAGACTGAGATTCAATCCCTGTCACTGACTGCGGTTCAATCCCAGTCACTGCCTGAGGTTCAATCCCTGTCACTGACTGAGATTCAATCCCAGTCACTGACTGTGGTTCAATCCCTGTCACAGACTGAGATTCAATCGCTGTCACTGACTGCGGATCAATCCCTGTCACAGACTGAGATGCAATCCCTGTCACTGACTGAGGTTCAATCCCTGTCACTGACGGAGGTTCAATCCCTGCCACTGACTGACGGTCAATCCCAGTCACTGACTGAGATTCAATCACTGCCATTAACAGGGATTCAATCCCTGTCACGGACTGAGGTTCAATCTCTGACACTGACTGAGATTCAATCCCTGTCACTGACGGAGGTTCAATCCCTGTCACTGAATGAGGCTCAATCCCTGTCACTGTCTGAGGGTCAATCCCTGTCACAGACTGAGATTCAATCCCTGTGACTAACTGAGATTCAATCCCTGTCACTGACTGATGGTTAAACTCTGTCACTGACTGAGATTCAATCCCTGTCACTAACTGATTTTCAATCCGTGTCACTGGCTGAGATACAATATGTGTCACTGACTAAGATTATATTCCTGTCACTTAATGAGTTTCAATTCCTGTCACTGACTGAGATTCAAAACCCCTGTCACTGATTGTGGTTCAATCCCTGTCACTGACTGATGCTCAATCCCTGTCACTGACTGCAATTAAATCCCTGTCACAGACTGAGATTCAATCCCTGTCAATGACTGTGGTTCAATCCCTGTCACTGACTGAGGCTCAACCCCTGTCACTGACTGAGGCTCAATATCTGTCACTGACTGAGGCTCCATCCCTGTCACTGACTCAAGTTCAATCTCTGTCACTGAATATGATTCAATCACTGTCACTGACTGAGGTTCAATCCCTCTCACTGACTGAGATTCAATCCCTGTCACTGACTGAGATTCACTCCCTGTCACTGACTGCGATTCAATCCCAGTCACTGACTGAGGTTCAATTCCTGTCACTGACTGAGGTTCACTCCCTGTCACTGACTGCGATTTAATCCCAGTCACTGACTGAGGTTCAATCCACGTCACTGAGAGAGATTCAATCCCTGTCACTGACTTAGGTTTAGTCCCTGACACTGACTGAGGTTCAATCCCTGTCACTAACTGAGGGTCAGTCCCTGTCACTGACTGAGGTTCAATCCCTGTCACTGACTGATATTCAATCCCTGTCACTGACTGGGATTCAATCCCTGTCACTAACTGAGTGTCAGTCCCTGTCACTGACTGAGGCTCAATCCCTGTCCCTGACTAAGGTTCAACCCCTGCCATTGACTGAGGTTCAATCCCTGTCACAGACTGAGATTCAATCCCTGTCACTGACTGAGATTCTCTTCCTGTCACTGACTGAGATTCAATCCCTGTCACTGACTGAGTGTCAATCCCTGTCACTGACTGAGGTTTCGCCCCTGCCACTAACTGAGGGTCAATCCCTGTCGCTGACTGAGGTTTAAACCCTGTCACTGACTGAGGCTCAGTCTCTGTCAATGACTGAGGTTCAATCCTTGTCACTGACTGAGGGTCAATTCCGATCACTAACTAAAACTGAATCCCTGCCACTGACTGAGGGTCAATCCCTGTCTCTGACTGAGATTCAACCCCGGTCACTGTCTGAGTGTCAATCCATGTCACTGACTAAGGTTCAAACCCTGTCACTGACTGAGATTAAATTCCTGTCACTTACTGAGATTAAATTCCTGTCACTGACTGAGATACAATCCCTGTCACTGACTGAGGTTCAATCCCAGTCACTGATTGAGATTCAATCCCTGTCACTGAATGAGGCTCAATCCCTGTCACTGACTGAGATTCAATCCCTGTCACTGTCTGAGGCTCAATCCCATAAACTGACTGAGATTCAATCCCTGTCACTAACTGATTTTCAATCCCTGTCACTGACTAAGGTTCTATTCCTGTCACTGACTGAGATTATATTCCTGTCACTGAATGAGATACAATCCCTGTCACTGACTGAGATTCAATTCCTGTCACTGGCTGAGATTCAATCCCTGTCACTGATTGAGATTCAATCCCTGTGACTGACTGAGGCTCAATTCCTGTTACTGATTGAGGCTCAATCCCTGTCACTGACTGTGATTCAATCCCTGTCACTGACTGATGTTCAATCCCTGTCACTGACTGAGGTTCAATTCCTGTCAATGACTAAGGTTCAATCCCTGTCACAGACTGAGATTCAATCCCTGTCACTGACTGATGCTCAATTCCTGTCACTGACTGAGGTACAATCGCTGTCACTGACTGATGCTTAATCCCTGTCATTGACTGATGTTCAATCCCTGTCACTGACTGAGGTTCAATCCCTGTCAATAACTCAGGTTCAATCCCTGTCACTGACTGAGTTTCAATCCCTGTCACTGACTGAGGTTCAATTCCTGTCACAGACTGAGGTTCAATCCCTGTCACTGATTGAGATTCAATCCCTGCCACTGACTGAGGGTCACTCCCTGTCACTGGCAGAGATTTAACACTGTCACAGACTGAGATTCAATCCCTGTCACTGACTGCGGTTCAATCCCAGTCACTGACTGATGTTCAATCCCTGTCACTGACTGAGGCTCAAACCCTGTCACTGACAGAGATTTACCACTGTCACCAACTGAGATTCAATCCCTGTCACTGACCGCTGTTCAATCCCTGTCACTGACTGAGGTTCAATCCCTGTCACTGACTGAGGTTCAATCCAAGTCACAGACTGAGATTCAATCCCTGTCACTGACTGCGGTTCAATCCCTGTTACAGACTGAGATTCAATCCCTGTCACTGACTGAGGTTCAATCCCTGTCACTGACGGAGGTTCAATCCCTGCCACTGACTGAGGGTCAATTCCAGTCACTGACTGAGATTCAATCACTGCCATTAACTGGGATTCAATCGCTGTCACTGACTGAGGTTCAATCTCTGACACTGACTGAGATTCAATCCCTGTCACTGACTGAGGTTCAATCACTGTCACTGTCTGAGGGTCAATCCCTGTCACTGACTGAGATTCAATCCCTGTCACTAACTGAGATTCAATCCCTGTTATTGACTGCGGGTTAAACTCTATCACTGACTGAGATTCAATCCCTCTCACGAACTGATTTTCAATCCCTGTCACTGACTGAGATACAATATGTGTCACTGACTGAGATTATATTCCTGTCACTTACTGAGTTTCAATTCCTGTCACTGAATGAGATACATTCCCTGTCACTGACTGAGGTTCAATCCCTGTCACTGACTGCAATTCAATCCCTGTCACTGACTGAGATTCAATCCCTGTCACCGACTGCCATTCAATCCCAGTCACTGACTGAGGTTCAATCCCAGTCACTGAGTGAGATTCAATCCCTGTCACTGACTGGGATTCAATTCCTGTCACATTATGAGATTCAATTCCTGTCACATAATGAGATACAATCCCTGTCACTGACTGAGGTTCAATCCCAGTCACTGATTGAGATTCAATCCCTGTCACTGACTAGGCTCAATCCCTGTCACTGACTGAGATTCAATCCCTGTCACTGTCTGAGGGTCAATCCCATAAACTGACTGAGATTCAATCCCTGTCACTAACTGATTTTCAATCCCTGTCACTGACTAAGGTTCTATTCCTGTCACTGACTGAGATTATATTCCTGTCACTTACTGAGTTTCAATTCCTGTCACTGAATGAGATACAATCCCTGTCACTGACTGAGATTCAATTCCTGTCACTGGCTGAGATTCAATCCCTGTCACTGATTGAGATTCAATTCCTGTGACTGACTGAGGCTCAATCCCTGTTACTGATTGAGGCTCAGTCCCTGTCACTGACTGTGATTCAATCCCTGTCACTGACTGAGGTTCAATGACTGTCACTGACTGTTGCTTAATCGCTGTCATTGACTGATGTTCAATCCCTGTCACTGACTGAGGTTCAATTCCTGTCAATGACTGAGGTTCAATCCCTGTCACAGACTGAGATTCAATCCCTGTCACTGACTGATGCTCAATTCCTGTCACTGACCGAGATTTAACACTGTCACAGACTGAGATTCAATCCCTGTCACTGACCGCGGTTCAATCCCAGTCACTGACTGAGGTTCAATCCCTGTCACTGACTGAGGTTCAATCCAAGTCATGACTGAGATTCAATCACTGTCACTGACTGCGGTTCAATCCCTGTTACAGACTGAGATTCAATCCCTGTCACTGACTGATGTTCAATCCCTGTCACTGACGGAGGTTCAATCCCTGCCACTGACTGAGGGTCAATCCCAGTCACTGACTGAGGTTCAATCACTGCCATTAACTGAGATTCAGTCCCTGTCACAGACTGAGGTTCAATCTCTGACACTGACTGAGGTTCAATCCCTGTCACTGACTGAGGCTCAATCCCTGTCACAGACTGAGATTTAATCCCTGTCACTGACTGATGCTCAATTCCTGTCACTGACTGTGATTCAATCCCTGTCACTGACTGATATTCAAACCCTGTCACTGACTGAGGTTCAATCTCTGACACTGACTGAGGTTCAATCCCTGTCACTGACTGAGGCTCAATCCCTGTCACTGACTGAGGTTCAATCTCTGACACTGACTGAGATTCAATCCCTGTCACTGACGGAGGTTCAATCCCTGTCACTGACTGAGATTAAATCCCTGTCACTGACTGAGTGTTAAACTCTGTCACTGACTGAGATTATATTCCTGTCATTTACTGAGTTTCAATTCCTGTCACTGAATGAGATACAATCCCTGGCACTGACTGAGGTTCAATCCTGTCACTGACTGAGATTCAATTCCTGTCACTGACTGAGATTCAATCCCTGTCACTGACTGTGATTCAATCCCTGTCACTGACTGAGGTTCAAACCATGTCATTAACTGTGGTTCAATCCCTGTCACTGACTGATGCTCAATTCCTGTGACTGATTGAGGCTCAATCCCTGTCATTGACTGCAATTCAATCCCTGTCACAGACTGAGATTCAATCCCTGTCAATGACTTTGGTTCAACCCCTGTCACTGACTGAGGCTCCATCCCTGTCACTGACTCAGATTCAAACTCTGTCACTGAATATGATTCAATCCCTATCACTGACTGAGCTTGAACCTCTGTCACTGAATGAGGTTCAATTCCTGTAACTGACTGAGATTCAATCCCTGTCACTGACTGCGATTCAATCCAAGTCACTGACTCAAGGTCAATCTCTGTCACTGAATATGATTCAATCCCTGTCACTGACTGAGGTTCAATCCCTGTCACAGACTGAGATTTAATCCCTGTCACTGACTGAGGTTCAATCCCTGTCACTGACGGAGGTTCAATCCCTGCCATTAACTCGGATTCAATCCCTGTCACTGACTGAGGTTCAATCTCTGACACTGCCTGAGATTCAATCCCTGTCACTGACGGAGGTTCAATCCCTGTCACAGACTGAGGCTCAATCTCTGTCACTGTCTGAGGGTCAATCCCTGTCACTGACTGAGATTCAATCCCTGTGAGTAACTGAGATTCAATCCCTGTCGCTGACTGTGGGTTAAACTCTGTCACTGACTGAGATTCAATCCCTGTCACTAACTGATTTTCAATCCCTGTCACTGACTGAGATACAATATGTGTCACTGACTGAGATTATATTCCTGTCACTTACTGAGTTTCAATTCCTGTCACTGAATGAGATACAATCCCTGTCACTGACTGAGGTTCAATCCTGGCACTGACTGAGATTCAATTCCTGTCACTGACTGAGATTCAATCCCTGTCTCTGACTGTGATTCAATCCCTGTCACTGACTGAGATTCAAACCCTGTCACTGACTGTGGTTCAATCCCTGTCACTGACTGATGCTCAATCCCTGTCACTGACAGGGATTCAATCCCTGTCACAGACTGAGATTCAATCCCTGTCACTGACTGAGATTCTCTTCCTGTCACTGACTGAGATCCAATTCCTGTAACTTACTGAGATTCAATCCCTGTCACTGACTGATGCTCAATCCCTGTCACTGACAGGGATTCAATCCCTGTCACAGACTGAGATTCAATCCCTGTCACTGACTGAGATTCTCTTCCTGTCACTGACTGAGATCCAATTCCTGTAACTTACTGAGATTCAATCCCAGTCACTGACTGAGGTTCAATCCCAGTCACTGAGTGAGATTCAATCCCTGTCACTGACTGAGATTCAATCCCTGTCACTGACTGGGATTCAATCCCTGTCACAGACTGAGATTCAATCCCTGTCACTGACTGAGATTCTCTTCCTGTCACTGACTGAGATCCAATTCCTGTAACTTACTGAGATTCAATCCCTGTCACTGACTGAGGTTTCGTCCCTGCCACTAACTGAGGGTCAATCCCTGTCGCTGACTGAGGTTTAAACCCTGTCACTGACTGAGGTTCAGACTCTGTCAATGACTGTGGTTCAATCCTTGTCACTGACTAAGATTCAATCCCTTTCACTGACTGAGGGTCAATTCCTATCACTAACTAAAACTGAATCCCTGTCACTGTCTGAGTATGAATCCCTGTCACTAACTGAGGCTAAATCCCTGTCTCTGACTGAGATTCAACCCCGGTCACTGTCTGAGTGTAAATCCATGTCACTGACTAAGGTTCAATCCCTGTCACTGACTGAGATTAAATTCCTGTCCCTTACTGAGATTCAATTCCTGTCACTGACTGAGATACAATCCCTGTCACTGACTGAGGTTCAATCCCAGTCACTGATTGAGATTCAATCCCTGTCACTGACTGAGGCTTAATCCCTGTCTCTGACTGAGATTCAATCCCTGTCACTGTCTGAGGGTCAATCCCATAAACTGACTGAGATTCAATCCCTGTCACTAACTGATTTTCAATCCCTGTCACTGACTAAGGTTCAATTCCTGTCACTGACTGAGATTATATTCCTGTCACTTACTGAGTTTCAATTCCTGTCACTGAATGAGATACAATCCCTGTCACTGACTGAGATTCAATTCCTGTTACTGACTGAGATTCAATCCCTGTCACTGATTGAGATTCAATCTCTGTGACTGACTGAGGCTCAATCCCTGTTACTGATTGAGGCTCAATCCCTGTCACTGATTGTGATTCAATCCCTGTCACTGACTGAGGTTCAATTCCTGTCACTGGCGTCGGCTCAGTCCCAGTCACTGACTGAGTTTCAATCTCTGTCACTGTCTGAGATTCAATCCCTGTCACTGAGTAAGATTCAATTGCTGTCACTGACTGAGGGTTAATCCCAGTCACTGACAGAATCTCTATCCCTGTCACTGACTGAGATGCAATACCTGTCACAGACTGAGATTCAATCCCTGTAAATGACTGAGATTCATTCCCTGTCAATGAATGAGATTCAATCCCTTTCACTCACTGAGGCTCAATCCCTGTCACTGACTGAGGCTCAATCCATGTCACAGACTGAGATTCAATCTCTGCACTGATTGAGATTCAATCGCTGTCACTGACTGAAGTTCAATTCCTGTCAAGAATTGAGTTTCAATCCATGTCACTGACTGAGATTCAATCCCTGTCACTGACTGAGATTCACTCCCTGTCACTGACTGAGATACAATCCCTGTCACTGACTGAGTCTCAATTCCTGTCATTGACTGAGGTTAAATCCCTGTCACTGACTGAGATTCATATCCCTGTAACTGATTGAGATGTAAAAACTGTTACTGATTGAGATTCAATCCCTGTCACTGACTGAGATTCAATCCCTGTCACTGACTGAGGTTCAAACCCTGTCACGAACTGAAATTCAATCCCTGTCACAGACTGAGGCTCAATCACTGTCACTGATTGAGATTCAAACCCTGTCACTGGCTTAGGCTCAATCCCAGTCACAAACTGAGATTCAATTCCTGCCACTGACTGATATTCAATCCCTGGCACTGATTGAGGCTCAATCCCTGTCACTGACTAAGGTTCAACACCTATCACTGACTGAGGTTCAATCCCTGTCACATACTGAGATTCAATCCCTGTCACTGACTGAGATTCTCTTCCTGTCACTGACTGAGATTCAATTCCTGTCACTGAGTGAGATTCAATCCCTGTCACTGACTGAAATTCAATCCCTGTCACGGACTGAGGTTTCATCCCTGCCACTAACTGAGTGTCAATCCCCGTCGCTGACTGAGGTTTAAACCCTGTCACTGACTGAGGCTCACTCTCTTGTCAATGACTGAGGTTCAATCCTTGTCACTGACTGAGGGTCAATTCCTATCACTAACTAAAACTGAATCCCTGTCACTGTCTGAGTATCAATCCCGGTCACTAACTGAGGCTCAATCCCTGTCACTGACTGAGATTAAATTCCAGTCACTTACTGAGATTCAATTCCTGTCACTGACTGAGATACAATCCCTGTCACTGACTGAGGTTCAATCCCAGTCACTGATTGAGATTCAATCCCTGTCACTGACTGAGGCTCAATCCCTGTCACTGACTGAGATTCAATCCCTGTCACTGTCTGAGGGTCAATCCCATAAACTGACTGAGATTCAATCCCTGTCACTAACTGATTTTCAATCCCTGTCACTGACTAAGGTTCAATTCCTGTCACTGACTGAGATGATATTCCTGCCACTTACTGAGTTTCAATTCCTGTCACTGAATGAGATACAATCCCTGTCACTGATTGAGATTCTATCCCTGTGACTGACTGAGGCTCAATCCCTGTGACTGATTGAGTATCAATCCCTGTCACTGAATGAGGGTCAATCCCTGTCACTGACTGTGATTCAATTCCTGTCACTGACTGAGATTCATTCCCTGTCACTGAATGTGATTCAATCCCTTTCACTCACTGAGGCTCAATCCCTGTCACTGAGTGAGGCTCAATCCATGTCACGGACTGAGATTCAATCTCTGCCACTGATTGAGATTCAATCGCTGTCACTGACTGAAGTTCAATTCCTGTCAAGAATTGAGTTTCAATTCATGTCACTGACTGAGATTCAATCCCTGTCACTGACTGAGATTCACTCCCTGTCACTGACTGAGATACAATCCCTGTCACTGACTGAGTCTCAATTCCTGTCATTGACTGAAGTTAAATCCCTGTCACTGACTGAGATTCATATCCCTGTAACTGATTGAGATGCAAAAAGTGTTACTGATTGAGATTCAATCCCTGTCACTGACTGAGATTCAATCCCTGTCACTGACTACTGTTCAATCGCTGTCTCTGACTGAGGCTCAATCCCTGTCACGGACTGAGATTCAATCCCTGTCACAGACTGAGGCTCAATCACTGTCATTGATTGAGATTCAAACCCTGTCACTGGCTTAGGCTCAATCCCAGTCACAAACTGAGATTCAATCCCTGGCACTGATTGAGGCTCAATCCCTGCAACTGACTGAGGCTCAATCCCTGCAACTGACTGAGATTCAATCCCTGTCACAGACTGAGATTCAATCCCTGTCGCAGACTGAGATTCAATTCCTGTCACTGACTGCGGTTCAATCCCAGTCACAGACTGAGATTCAATCCCTGTCACTGACTGCGGTTCAATCCCTGTCACAGACTGAGATTCAATCCCTGTCACTGACTGAGGTTCAATCCCTGTCACTGACGGAGGTTCAATCCCTGCCACTGACTGAGGGTCAATCCCAGTCACTGACTGAGATTCAGTCACTGTCACTAATTGAGGTTCAATCCCTGTCACTGACTGAGGCTCAATCCCTGTCACTGACCATGGTTCAACCCCTGTCACTGACTGAGGTTCAATCCCTGTCACAGACTGGGATTCAATCCCTGTCACTGACTGAGGTTCAATCACTGACACTGACTGAGATTCAATCCCTGTCACTGACGGAGGTTCAATTCCTGTCACTGACTGAGGCTCAATCCCTGTTACTGATTGAGTGTCAATCCCTGTCACTGACTGAGGGTCAATCCCTGTCACTGACTGTGATTCAATTCCTGTCACTGACTGAGATTCATACCCTGTCACTGAATGTGATTCAATCCCTTTCACCACTGAGGCTCAATCCCTGTCACTGACTGAGGCTCAATCCATGTCACGGACTGAGATTCAATCTCTGCCACTGATTGAGATTCAATCGCTGTCACAGACTGAGATTCAATCCCTGTCAATGACTGTGGTTCAATCCCTGTCACTGACTGATGCTTAATCCCTGTCATTGACTGATGTTCAATCCCTGTCACTGACTGAGGTTAAATCCCTGTCAATAACTGAGGTTCAATCCCTGTCACAGACTGAGATTCAATCCCTGTCACTGACTGATGCTCAATTCCTGTCACTGACTGAGGTTCAATCCCTGTCACTGACTGAGGTTCCATCCCTGACACTGACTGAGGTTCAATCCCTGTCACTGACTTAGGTTTAGTCCCGGACACTGACTGAGGTTCAATCCCTGTCACTGACTAAGTTTCAATCCCTGTCACTGACTCAGGCTCAATGCCTGTCACTGACTAAGTTTCAACCACTGTCACTGACAGAGGTTCAATCTCTGTCACAGACTGAGATTCAATCCCTGTCACTGACTGAGGTTTCGTCCCTGCCACGAACTGAGGGTCAATCCCTGTCACTGACTGAGGCACTATCCCTGTTACTGATTGAGGTTCAATCCCTGTCACTGACTGACACGTAATTTCAGGCACTGACCGAGGGTCAATCCCTGTCACTCACTGAGGCTCATTCCCTATCACTGACTCAGGTTCTATCTCTGTCACTGAATATGATACAATCCCTGTCACTGACTGAGATTCAATCCCTGTCACTGACTGAGGTTCAATCCCTGTCACTGATTGAGATTCAATTCCTGTCACTGACTGACGTTCAATCCCTGTCACTGACTGAGATTCAATCCCTGTCACTGACTGCGATTCAATCCCAGTCACTGACTGAGGTTCAATCCCTGTCTCTGATTGAGGCTCATTCCCTGTCACTGACTGAGATTCAATCCCTGTCACTGGCTGAGGCTCAATCCCTGTCACTGACTGAGATTCAATCCCTGTGACTAACTGATTTTCAATCTCTGTCATTTACTGTGATTCAATCCCTGTCACTGATTGAGATTCAATCGCTGTCACTGACTGTGATTATATTCCTGTCACTTACTGTGTTTCAATTCCTGTCACTGAATGAGTTACAATCCCTGTCACTGACTGAGGTTCAATCCCTGTCACTGACTGAGATTCAATTCCTGTCACTGACTGAGATTCAATCCCTGTCATTTACTGTGATTCAATCCCTGTCATTGACTGAGGTTTAATCACTGTCACAGACTGAGGTTCGATCCCTGTCACTGACTGAGATACAATCCTTGTCACTGAATGAGATTCAATCACTTTTACTGACTGAGGGTCAATCCCTGTTACTGACTGAGATTCAATCCCTGTCACTGACTGTGGGTCAATCCCTGTCACTGACTGAGGGTCAATTCCTGTCACTGAGTGAGATTCAATTCCTGTGACTGAATGAGATTCAATCACTATTAATGGCTGAGGGTCAATCCCAGTCATTGACTGAGATTCAATCCCTGCCACTGACTGTGATTCAATCCCTGTCACTGACTGAGGTCTAATCCCTGTCACAAACTGAGGTCCAATCCCTGTCACTCACTGAGGCTCAATTCCTGTCACTGTCTGAGGGTCAATCCCAGTCACTGACTGAGATTTAATCCCTGTCACTAACTGATTTTCAACTCCTGTCACTGACTGAGATACAATATGTGTCACTGACTGAGATTCAATTCCTGTCACTGACTGAGATTCAATCCCTGTCATTGACTGTGATTCAATCCCTGTCATTGACTGAGGTTTAATCACTGTCGCAGACTGAGGTTCGATCCCTGTCACTGACTGAGATACAATCCTTGTCACTGAATGAGATTCAATCACTTTTACTGACTGAGTGTCAATCCCTGTTACTGACTGAGATTCAATCCCTGTCACTGACTGTGGGTCAATCCCTGTCACTGACTGAGGGTCAATTCCTGTCACTGACTGCAATTCAATCCCTGTCACAGACTGAGATTCAATCCCTGTCACTGACTGTGATTCAATCCCTGTCACTGACTGAGATTCAATCCCTGTCAATGACTGTGGTTCAATCCCTATCACTGACTGAGGCTCAACCCCTGTCACTGACTGAGGCTCAATCTCTGTCACTGACTGAGGCTCCATCTGTGTCACTGACTCAAGTTCAATCTATGTCACTGAATATGATTCAATCCCTATAACTGACTGAGTTTCAATCCCTGTCACTGAATGAGGCTCATCTCCTGTCACTGACTGAGGTTCAATCCCTGTCACTGACTGAGATTCAATCGCTATCACTGACTGCGATTCAATCCAAGTCACTGACTCAAGATCAATCTCTGTCACTGAATATTATTCAATCCCTGTCACTGACTGAGATTCAATCCCGGTCACTGACTGAGATTCAATCCCTGTCACTGACTGCGATTCAATTCCTGTAACTGACTGAGGTTCAATCCCTGTCACTGACTGAGAATCAATTCCTGTCACTGACTGAGATTCAATCCCTTTGACTGACTGCGATTAAATCCTAGTCACTGACTGAGGTTCAATCCCAGTCACTGAGTGAGATTCAATCCCTATCACTGACTTAGGTTTAGTCCCTGACACTGACTGAGGTTCAATCCCTGTCACTGACTGAGAATCAATCCCTGTCACTGACTGGAATTCAATCCCTGTCACTGACTGAGGCTCAATCCCTGTCACTGACTTTGGTTCAACCGCTGTCACTGACTGAGGTTCAATCCCCGTCACAGACTGAGATTCAATCCCTGTCACTGACTGAGTTTTCGTCCCTGCCACGAATTGAGGGTCAATCCCTGTCGCTGACTGAGGTTTAAACCCTGTCAATGACTGAGGCTCAGTCTCTGTCAATGACTGAGGTTCAATCCTTGTCACTGACTGAGATTCAATTCTTTTCACTGACTGAGGGTCAATTCCTATCACTAACTAAAACGGAATCCCTGTCACTGACTGAGTATCAATACCTGTCACTGACTGAGGCTCAATTCCTGTCACTGACTGTGATTTAATCCCAGTCACTGTCTGAGGTTCAATCCCTGTCACTGATTGAGATTCAATCCCTGTCACTGCCTGAGGCTCAATCCCTGTCACTGACTGAGATTCAATCTCTGTCACGAACTGATTTTCAATCTCTGTCCCTGACTAAGGTTCAATCCCTGTCACTGACTGAGATTCAATTCCTGTCACTGACTGAGATTCAATCCCTGTCATTGACTGTGACTCAATCCCTGTCACTGACTGAGATTCAATCCCTGTCACTGACTGTGGTTCCATCATTGACACTGTCTGATGTTCAATTCCTGTCACTGATTGAGGCTCAATCCCTGTCACTGACTGCAATTCAATCCCTGTCACAGACTGAGATTCAATCCCTGACACTGACTGTGATTCAATCACTGTCATTGACTGAGGTTTAATCCCTGACACAGACTGAGGTTCGATCCCTGTCACTGACTGAGATACAATCCCTGTCACTGACTGAGGGTCAATTCCTGTCACTGACTGTGGGTCAATCCCTGTCACTGAGTGAGATTCAATTCCTGTCACTGACTGAGATTCAATCCCTGTCACTGACTGAGGGTTAATCCATGTCACAGACTGAGGTTCAATCCCTGCCACTCACTGAGGCACAATTCCTGTCACTGTCTGAGGGTCAATCCGAGTCACTGACTGAGATTCAATCCCTGTCACTAACTGATTTTCAACCCCTGTCACTGACTGAGATACAATATGTGTCACTGACTGAATTTATATTCCTGTAACTTACTGAGTTTGAATTCCTGTCACTGAATGAGATTCAACCCCTGTCATTGACTGTGATTCACTGCCTGTCACTGACTGAGATTCAATTCCTGTCACTGATTGAGATTCAATCCCTGTCACTGACTGTGGTTCAATCCCTGTCACTGACTGAGGCTCAACCCCTGTCACTGACTGAGGTTCAATCTCTGTCACTGACTGAGGTTCCATCCCTGACACTGACTGAGGTTCAATCCCTGTCACTGACTTAGGTTTAGTCCCGGACACTGACTGAGGTTCAATCCCTGTCACTGACTAAGTTTCAATCCCTGTCACTGACTCAGGCTCAATGCCTGTCACTGACTAAGTTTCAACCACTGTCACTGACAGAGGTTCAATCTCTGTCACAGACTGAGATTCAATCCCTGTCACTGACTGTGGTTCAATCCCTATCACTGACTGAGGCTCAACCCCTGTCACTGACTGAGATTCAATCCCTGTCACTGACTGAGGCTCCGTCTGTGTCACTGACTCAAGTTCAATCTTTGTCACTGAATATGATTCAATCCCTATAACTGACTGAGTTTCAATCCCTGTCACTGAATGAGGCTCATCTCCTGTCACTGACTGAGGTTCAATACCTGTCGCTGACTGAGATTCAATCGCTATCACTGACTGCGATTCAATCCAAGTCACTGACTCAAGATCAATCTCTGTCACTGAATATTATTCAATCCCTGTCACTGACTGAGATTCAATCGCGGTCACTGACTGAGATTCAATCCCTGTCACTGACTGAGATTCAATCCCTGTCACGAACTGATTTTCAATCTCTGTCACTGACTAAGGTTCAATCCCTGTCACTGACTGAGATTCAATTCCTGTCACTGACTGACATTCAATCCCTGTCATTGACTGTGACTCAATCCCTGTCACTGACTGAGATTCAATCCCTGTCACTGACTGTGGTTCCATCATTGACACTGTCTGATGCTCAATTCCTGTCACTGATTGAGGCTCAATCCCTGTCACTGACTGCAATTCAATCCCTGTCACAGACTGAGATTCAATCCCTGTCACTGACTGTGATTCAATCCCTGTCATTGACTGAGGTTTAATCCCTGACACAGACTGAGGTTCGATCCCTGTCACTGACTGAGATACAATCCCTGTCACTGAATGAGATTCAATCACTGTTACTGACTGAGGGTCATTCCCTGTCACTGACTGAGATTCAATCCCTGTCACTGACTGTGGGTCAATCCCTGTCACTGACTGAGGGTCAATCCCTGTCACTGACTGTGGGTCAATCCCTGTCACTGACTGAGTGTCAATCCCTGTCACTGAGTGAGATTCAATTCCTGTCACTGACTGAGATTCAATCCCTGTCACTGACCTCGATTCAATCCCTGTCACTGACTGAGGGTTAATCCCTGTCACAGACTGAGGTTCAATCCCTGCCACTCACTGAGGCACAATTCCTGTCACTGTCTGAGGGTGAATCCGACTCACTGACTGAGATTCAATCCCTGTCACTAACTGATTTTCAACCCCTGTCCCTGACTGAGATACAATATGTGTCACTGACTGAGATTATATTCCTGTAACTTACTGAGTTTCAATTCCTGTCACTGAATGAGATACAATCCCTGTCACTGACTGAGGTTCAATCTCTGTCACTGACTGAGATTCAATTCCTGTCACTGACTGAGATTCAACCCCTGTCATTGACTGTGATTCACTGCCTGTCACTGACTGAGATTCAATTCCTGTCACTGACTGAGATTCAATCCCTGTCACTGACTGAGGTTCCGTCCCTGACACTGACTGAGGTTCAATCCCTGTCACTGACTTAGGTTTAGTCCCGGACACTGACTGAGGTTCAATCCCTGTCACTGACTAAGTTTCAATCCCTGTCACTGACTCAGGCTCAATGCCTGTCACTGACTAAGTTTCAACCACTGTCACTGACAGAGGTTCAATCTCTGTCACAGACTGAGATTCAATCCCTGTCACTGACTGAGGTTTCGTCCCTGCCACGAACTGAGGGTCAATCCCTGTCACTGACTGAGGCTCTATTCCTGTTACTGATTGAGGTTCAATCCCTGTCACTGACTGACACGTAATTTCTGGCACTGACCGAGGGTCAATCCCTGTCACTCACTGAGGCTCATTCCCTATCACTGACTCAGGTTATATCTCTGTCACTGAATATGATACAATCCCTGTCACTGACTGAGATTCAATCCCTGTCACTGACTGAGGTTCAATCCCTGTCACGGATTGAGATTCAATTCCTGTCACTGACTGACGTTCAATCCCTGTCACTGACTGAGATTCAATTCCTGTCACTGACTGCGATTCAATCCCAGTCACTGACTGAGGTTCAATCCCTGTCTCTGATTGAGGCTCATTCCCTGTCACTGACTGAGATTCAATCCCTGTCACTGGCTGAGGCTCAATCCCTGTCACTGACTGAGATTCAATCCCTGTGACTAACTGATTTTCAATCTCTGTCATTTACTGTGATTCAATCCCTGTCACTGATTGAGATTCAATCGCTGTCACTGACTGTGATTATATTCCTGTCACTTACTGTGTTTCAATTCCTGTCACTGAATGAGTTACAATCCCTGTCACTGACTGAGGTTCAATCCCTGTCACTGACTGAGATTCAATTCCTGTCACTGACTGAGATTCAATCCCTGTCATTTACTGTGATTCAATCCCTGTCACTGATTGAGATTCAATCCCTTTCACTGACTGTGGTTCCATCCCTGTCATTGTCTGATGCTCAATTCCTGTCAGTGATTGAGGCTCAATCCCTGTCACTGACTGCAATTCAATCCCTGTCACAGACTGAGATTCAATCCCTGTCACTGACTGTGATTCAATCCCTGTCATTGACTGAGGTTTAATCACTGTCACAGACAGAGGTTCGATCCCTGTCACTGACTGAGGCTCCATCCCTGTCACTGACTGAGATACAATCCTTGTCACTGAATGAGATTCAATCACTTTTACTGACTGAGGGTCAATCCCTGTTACTGACTGAGATTCAATCCCTGTCACTGACTGTGGGTCAATCACTATTACTGGCTGAGGGTCAATCCCAGTCATTGACTGAGATTCAATCCCTGCCATTGACTGTGATTCAATCCCTGTCACTGACTGAGGTCTAATCTCTGTCACAAACTGAGGTCCAATCCCTGTCACTCACTGAGGCTCAATTCCTGTCACTGTCTGAGGGTCAATCCCAGTCACTGACTGAGATTTAATCCCTGTCACTAACTGATTTTTAACTCCTGTCACTGACTGAGATACAATATGTGTCACTGACTGAGATTATATTCCTGTCACTTACAGAGTTTCAATTCCTGTCACTGAATGAGATACAATCCCTGTCACTGACTGAGGTTCAATCCCTGTCACTGACCGAGATTCAATTTCTGTCACTGACTGAGATTCAATCCCAGTCATTGACTGTGATTCAATCCCTGTCACTGACTGAGATTCAATCCCTGTCACAGACTGAGATTCAATCCCTGTCAATGACTGTGGTTCAATCCCTGTCACTGACTGAGGCTCAACCCCTGTCACTGACTGAGGCTCAATCTCTGTCACTGACTGAGGCTCCATCCCTGTAACTGACTGAGGGTCAATCCCTGTCACTGAATATGATTCAATCCCTGTCACTGACTGCGTTTTAATCCCTGTCACTGAATGAGGCTCAATTCCTGTCACTGACTGAGGTTCAATCACTGTCGCTGACAGATTCAATCGCTATTACTGACTGAGATTCAATCCCTGTCACTGACTGAGATTCAATACCTGTCACTGACTGAGGGTCAATCCCTGTCACTGACTGAGGTTCAATCCCTGTCACTGATTGAGATTCAATCCCTGTCACTGACTGAGGTTCAATCCCTGTCACTGACTGAGATTCAAACCCTTTCACAGACTGATATTCAATCCGTGTCACTGACTGAGATTCATTCCCAGTCACTGACTGAGGTTCAATCCCTGTCACTGACTGAGCCTTAATTCCTGTCACTGACTGAGATTCAATCCCTGTCACTGACTGCGATTAAATCCCAGTCACTGACTGTGATTATATTCCTATCACGTACTGTGTTTCAATTCCTGTCACTGAATGAGTTACAATCCCTGTCACGGACTAAGGTTCAATCCCTGTCACTGACTGAGATTCAATTCCTGTCACTGACTGAGATTCAATCCCTGCCATTTACTGTGATTCAATCCCTGTCACTGATTGAGATTCAATCCCTGTCACTGACTGTGGTTCAGTCTCTGTCACTGACTGAGGTTCAATCCCTGTCACTGAATGAATCTCAATCCCTGTCACTGACTGAGATTCAATTCCTGTCACTGACTGAGATTCAATCCCTGTCACTGACTGCGATTCAATCCCAGTCACTGACTGAGGTTCAATCCCTGTCACCGACTGAGATTCAATTCCTGTCACTAACTGAGATTCAATCCCTGTCACTGACTGCGATTAAATCCCAGTCACTGACTGAGGTTCAATCCCAGTCACTGAGTGAGATTCAATCCCTGTCACTGACTTAGGTTTAGTCCCGAACACTGACTGAGGTTCAATCCCTGTCACTGACTTAGATTCAATCCCTGTCACTGACTGAGGTGTTTTCCCTGCCACTGACTGAGGCTCAGTCTCTATCAGTGACTGAGGTTCAATCCTTGTCACTGACTGAGATTCAATCCCTTTCACTGACTGAGGGTCAATTCCTATCACTAACTAAAACTGAATCCCGGTCACTGTCTGAGTGTCAATCCATGTCACTGACTGAGGTTCAATCCCTGTCACTGACTGAGATTAAATTCCTGTCACTTACTGAGTTTCAATTCCTGTCACTGACTGAGATACAATCCCTGTCACTGACTGAGGTTCAATCCCTGTCACTGACTGAGATTCAATTCCTGTCACTGACTGAGATTCAATCCCTGTGACTGACTGAGATTCAATTCCTGTCACTGACTGAGATTCAATTCCTGTCACAGACTGAGGTTCAATCCCAATCACTGATTGAGGGTCAATCCCTGTCACTGACTGAGATTCAATCCCATTTAACTAACTGAGATTCAATCCCTGTCACTGACTGAGATTCAATCCCTGTCAATTACTGCGATTCTGTGCCTGTCAATGACTGAGATTCCATTCCTATCACTGTCTGAGCGTCAATCCCTGTAACTGATTGAGATTCAATCACTGTCATTGACTGAGATTCAATTTCTGTCACTGACTGAGATTCAATCCCTGTCACTGACTGCGATTCAATCCCAGTCACAGACTGAGATTGAATTCCTGTCACTTACTGAGATTCAATTCCTGTCACTGACTGAGATACAATCCCTGTCACTGACTGAGATTCAATACCTGTCACTGTCTGAGATTCAATCCTTTTCACTGACTGAGATTCAATTCCTGTCACTGACTGAGGTTCAATCCCTGTCACTGACTGAGATTCAATTCCAGTCACTGATTGAGGCTCAAACCCTGTCACTGCCTGTGGCTGAATCCCTGTCACTGACTGTGGCTGAATCCCTGTCACTGACTGGGATTCAATTCCTGTCACTGACTGAGGTTCAATCCCTCTCACTGACTGAGATTCAATTTCTGTAACTGACTGAGATTATATCCCTGTCACTGACTGCGATTAAATCCCAGTCACTGACTGAGGTTCAATCCCAGTCACTGAGTGAGATTCAATCCCTGTCACTGACTTAGGTTTAGTCCCGGACACTGACTGAGGTTCAATCCCTCTCACTGACTTAGATTCAATCCCACTCACTGACTCAGGCTCAATGCCTGTCACTGACTACTGTTCAATCTCTGTCACTGACTGAGGTTTTGTCCCTGCCACTGACTGAGGCTCAGTCTCTATCAGTGACTGAGGTTCAATCCTTGTCACTGACTGAGATTCAATCCCTTTCACTGACTGAGGGTCAATTCCTATCACTAACTAAAACTGAATCCCGGTCACTGTCTGAGTGTCAATCCATGTCACTGACTGAGGTTCAATCCCTGTCACTGACTGAGATTAAATTCCTGTCACTTACTGAGTTTCAATTCCTGTCACTGACTGAGATACAATCCCTGTCACTGACTGAGGTTCAATCCCTGTCACTGACTGAGATTCAATTCCTGTCACTGACTGAGATTCAATCCCTGTGACTGACTGAGATTCAATTCCTGTCACTGACTGTGATTCAATTCCTGTCACAGACTGAGGTTCAATCCCAGTCACTGATTGAGGGTCAATCCCTGTCACTGACTGAGATTTAATCCCTGTCACTCATTGAGTTTCAATCCCAGTCACTGATTGAGATTCAATCCAGGGCAATGAATGAGGGTCAATCCCTGTAACTATTTGAGGCTCAATCCCTGTCACTGAATGAGATTCAATCCCTGTCACTGACTGTCGCTCAATCCCTGTTTCTGAGTGATGCTCAGTCCCTGTCACTGACTGATGGTCAATCCCTGTCACTTACTGAGATTCAATCCCTGTCACTGACTAACATTCAATCTCTGTCACTGACTGAGATTAAATTCCTGTCACATTCTGAGGTTCAATCCCTATCACTGACTGAGGTTCAATCGCTGTCGCTGACTGACATTCAATATGTGTCACTCACTGAGGTTCAATCCCTGTCACTGACTGAGGGTCAATCCCTGGCACTGACTGAGATTCAATTCCTGTCACTGACTGAGATACAATCCCTGTCACTGACTGAGATTCAATCCCTGTCACTTACTGAGATTTAATCCCTGTCACTGACTGAGGTTCAACCCCTGTCACTAACAGAGATGCAATCCCTGTCACTGACTGAGGTTCAATCCCTGTCACAGACTGAGATTGAATTCCTTTCACTTAATGAGATTCAATTCCTGTCACTGACTGAGATACAATCCCTGCCACTGACTGAGATTCAATTCCTGTCACTGACTGAGATTCAATCCCTGTCACTGACTGAGATTCAATCGCTGTCACTGAATGAGATTCAATCCCTGTCACTGACTGAGGTTCAATCCCTGTCATAGACTGAGATTCAATTCCAGTCACTGATTGAAGCTCAATCCCTGTCACTGCCTGAGGCTCAATCCCTGTCACTGACTGTGGCTAAAACCCTGTCACTGATTGATGCTCAATCGCTGTCACTGACTGTGGCTGAATCCCTGTCACTGTCTGAGATTCAATCCCTGTCACTGACTGAGGTTCAATCCCTGTCACCGACTGAGATTCAATTTCTGTAACTGACTGAGGTTCAATCCCTGTCACTGACTGCGATTCAATCCCTGTCACTGACTGAGTTTCAAACCCAGTCACTGATTGTGATTTAATCCCTGGCAATGACTGAGGGTCAATCCCTGTAACTATTTGAGGCTCAATCCCTGTCAATGAATGAGATTCAATCCCTGTCTCTGACTGAGGCTCAATCCCTGTTACTGATTGAGGCTCAATCCCTGTCACTGACTGATGGTCCATCCGTGTCACTGACTGAGATACAATATGTGTCACTGACTGAGATTCAATCCCTGTCACTGACTGCGATTCAATCCAAGTCACAGACTGAGGTTCAATCCCTGTCACTGACTGAGGTTCAATCCCAGACACTGATTGAGATTCAATCCCTGTCACTGACTATGGTTCAATCCCTGTCACTGACTGAGGTTCAATCCGTGTCACTGTCTGAGGTTCAATCCCTATCACTGACTGAGATTCAATCCCGGTCACTGACTAAGGTTCAATCCCTGTCACTGACTGAGATATAATCCCTGTTACTGATTGAGATTCAGTCCCTGTCACTTACTGAGATTCAATCCCTGTCACTGAATGAGATTCAATCCCTGTCACTGACTGAGGTTCAATCACTGTCACTGACTGAGATTCAATTCCAGTCACTGATTGAGATTCAATCCCTGTCATTGACTGAGGTTCAATCCCTGTCCCTAATAGAGATGCAATTCCTACCACTGACTGAGAGTCAATCCCTGGCACTGATTGAGATTCACTTCCTGTCACTGATTGAGATTCAATCCCTGTCACTGACAGAGGGTCAATCTCTGTCACTGATTGAGATTCAATCCCTTCCACTAACTGAGATTCAATCCCTGTCACTGTCCGAGGGTCAATCCCAGTCCATGACTGAGATTCAATCCCTGTCACTAACTGAGATTGAATCTCTGTCACTGACTGAGGTTCAATCCCTGTCACTGTCTGAGATTCAATCCCTGTCACTAACTGATATTCAATCCCTATCTCAGAAGGAGGCTCAAAACCTGTCACTGTCTGAGGCTCAATCCCTGTCACTGACTGAGGTTCAATCCCTGTCACTGAATGAGATTCAATACCTGTCACTTACTGAGGCTCAATCCCCGTCACTGACTGAGGCTCAATCCCTGTCACTGACTGAGATTCAATCCCTGTCACTGACTGAGGGTCAATCCCTGTCACTGATTGAGATTCAATCCCAGTAACTGATTGAGATTCAATCCCTGTCACTGACTGATATTCACTTCCTGTCACTGAATGAGATTCAATCCCTGTCACAGACTGATTTCCATCCCTGTCACAGACTGAGATCCAATCCCTGACACTGTCTGAGATTCAATCCTTGTGACTGACTAAGGTTCTATCCCTGTCACTGACTGAGTTCCATCCCTGTCACAGACTGAGATTCAATCCCTGTCACTGTCTGAGATTCAACCCCTGTCACAGACTGAGATTCAATCCCTGTTACTGTCTGAGATTCATTCCCTGTCACTGACTGAGGTTCAATCCCTGTCACTGACGGCTTGTTCAATCCCTGTCACTAACTGTGATTAAATCCCTGTCACAGACTGAGATTCAATCCCTGTCACTGTTTGAGGGTCAATCCCAGTCTCTGACTGAGATTCAATCCCTGTCACTAACTGAGATTCAATCCCTGTCACTGGCCGAGGCTCAATCCCTGACACTGACTGAGATTCAATCCCTGTCACTGACTGAGAATCAATCCCTGTTACTGACTGAGGCTCAATTCCTGTTACTGATTGAGGCTCAATCCCTGTCATTGACTGAGATTGAATCCCTGTCACTGACTGAGATTCAATCCCTGTCACTGATGGAGGCTCAATCCCAGTCACTGACTGCGGATCGATCCCTGTTACTGATTGAGGCTCAATCACTGTCACTGACTGCGATTCAATCCCTGTCACAGACTGAGATTGAATCCCTGTCACAGACTGAGGTTCAATCCCTGTCACTGACTGAGGTTCAGTCACTGTCACTGACTGATGCTTAATCCCTGTCACTGACTGATGTTCAATCCCACTCACTGACTGAGAGTCAATCCCTGTCCCTGACTGATGCTTAATCCCTGTCACTGACTGATGTTCAATCCCTGTCACTAACTGAGATTCAATCCCTGTCACTGACTGAGGCTCAGTCGCTGCCACTGTCTGAGATTCAATCCCTGTCACGGACTGAGGTTCAATCCCTGTCACTGACTGAGATTCATTTCCAGTCACTGATTGAGACTCAATCCCTGTCACTGCCTGAGGCTCAATCCCTGTCACTGATTGAGGCTCAATCCCTGTCACTGATTGAGGTTCAATCCCTGTCACTGACTGAGGTTCTATCGCTGTCACTGACTGAGATACAATATGTGTCCCTGACTGAGGTTCAAACCCTGTCACTGACTGAGGGTCAATCCCTGTCACTGACTGAGGTTCAATCCCTGTCACCTACTGTGGTTCAATCCCAGTCACTGATTGAGATTCAATCCCTGTCACTGACTAAAGTTCAATCCCTGTCACTGTCTGAGATTCAATCCCTGTCACTGACTGAGATTCAATTCCTGTCACTGACTGAGATTCAATCCCTATCACTGACTGAGGTTCAATCCTTGTTACTGATTGAGGCTCAATCCCTGTCACTGACTGAGGTTCTATCCCTGTCACTGACTGAGATACAATATGTGACACTGTCTGAGGTTCAAACCCTGTTACTGACTGAGGGTCAATCCCTGTCACTGATCGAGATTCAATCCCTGTCACGGACTAAGGTTCAATCCCTGTCACTGTCTGAGATTCAATCCCTGTCACTGACTGTGATTCAATCCCGGTCACTGACTAAGGTTCAATCCCTGTCGCTGACTGAGATTCAATCGCTGTCACTAACTGAGATTCAATCCCTGTCACTGACTGAGGCTCAATCCCAGTCACTAACTGAGTTTCAATCCCTGCCACTGACTGTGGTTCAATCCCTGTCACTGACTGAGGTTCAATCCCTGTCACTGATGGTGGTTAATTCCCTGTCACTGACTGAGATTTAATCCCTGTCACTAACTGAGATTCAATCCCTGTCACTGACTAAGATTCAATCCCTGTCACTGTCTGAGGGTCAGTGCCAGTCACTGACAGCGTTTGAATCCCTGTCACTAACTTAGATTCAATCCCTGTCACTGACTGAGATTCAATCTCTGTCACAGACTGAGATTCAATCCCTGTCACTGACTGAGGGTCAATCCCTGTCACTGATTGAGATTCATTCCCAGTCACTGATTGAGATTCAATCCCTGTCACAGACTGAGATTCACTTCCTGTCACTGAATGAGATTCAATTCTGTCACTGACTGAGGGTCAATCCCTCTTACTTACTGAGGCTCAATCCCTGTTACTGATTGTGGCTCAATCCCTGCCACTGACTGAGATACAATCCCTGTCACTGACTGAGATTCAATCCCTGTCACTGACTGAGGCTCATTCCCTGTCACTGACTGCGGGTCAATCCCTGTCACTGAATGAGGCTCAATCCCTGTCACTGACAGCGATTCAATCCCTGTCACAGACTGAGGTTCAATCCCTGTCACTGACTGAGTTTCAATCGCTGTCACTGACTCATGTTAAATTGCTGTCACTGACTGATGCTTAATCCCTGTCACTGACTGATGTTCAATCCCACTCACTGACTGAGATTCAATCCCAGTCATTGACTGAATTTCAATCCGTGTCACTGACTGAGATTCAATCCCTGGCACTGATTGAGATTCTATCCCTGTCACTGACTGCGATTCTATGCCTGTCAATGACTGAGATTCCATTCCTATCACTGTCTGAGCGTCAATTCCTGTCACTGACTGAGATTCAATCCCTGTCACTGAATGAGATTCAATCCCTGTCACTGACCGTTTGTTCAATCCCTGGCACTGACTGAGATTCACTTCCTATCACTGATTGAGGCTCAATCCCTGTCACTGACTGAGGCTCAATCCCTGTCACTGACTGAGGCTCAATACCTGTCACTGAGTGTGGCTCAATCCCTGTCACTGACAGAGGTTCAATCCCTGTCACTGTCTCAGGTTCAATCCCTGTCACTGACTGAGATTCAATCCCTGACACTGACTGAGATTCAAACCCTGTCACTGACTGAGATTCATTCCGTCAGTCAGTGACAGGGATTGAATCTCAGCCAGTGACTGGATTTAACCTCCATCAGTGACAGGGATTGAGCCTCAGTCAGTGACAGAGATTGAAATCAGTCAGTGACATGGATTGAACCTCAGTCAGTGACAGAAATTGAATCTCACTCAGTGACAGGGATTGAATCTCAGTCAGTGACAGGGATTGAATCTCAGTCAGTGACAGGAATTGAATCGCTGTCAGTGACAGGGATTTTACCTCAGTCAGTGACAGGGATTGAACCGCAGTCTGTGACAGGAATTGAATTACAGTCAGTGACAGGAATTTTATCTCAGACAGTGACAGGCATTGAATCTTAGTCAGTGACAGGGATTGAATCTCAGTCAGTGACAGGATTTAAATCTCAGTATGTGTTAGGGATTTACCATCAGTTACTGACAGGGGTTGAAATTCCGTCTGTGACAGTGATTGAACCTCCGTCTGTGACAGGGATTGAATCTCAGTCAGTGACAGGGATTGACCCTCATTCAGTGACAGGGATTGACCCTCAGTCAGTGACAGGGATTGACCCTCAGTCAGTGACAGGTATTGAATCTCAGTCAGTGCCAGGGATTGTGCCTCAATCAGTGACTGGCATTGCATCTAAGTCAGTGAGAGGGAGTGACCCTCAGTCAGTGACAGTGATTGAACCTCAGTCAGTGACAGGGATTGAACCTCAAGTCAGTGAGAGGGATTGAGCCTCATTCATGTGATAGGGATTGAACCTCAATCAGTGACAGAGATTGAATCGCCATCTGTGACACGGCTTGAATCTCAGTCAGTGACAGGGATTGAATCTCAATCTGTGACAGGGATTGAATCTCAATCAGTGAAAGGGACTGAGCCTTAGTCAGTGACAGGAACTGAGCTAGTCTGTGACTGGGACTGAACATCTGTCAGTGACAGGGATTGAGCCTGAGTCAGTAACAGGGATTGAACCTCAGTCAGTGAGAGGGATTGAGCCTCAGTCAGTCACAGGAATTGACCTATGAATCTCAGTCAGTGATAGGGATTGACATTCAGTCAGTGACAGAAATTGACCCACAGTCAGTGACAGATAATGAATCTCAGTCTGTGACAGGGATTGAGCCTCAGTCAGTGACAGGGATTAAATCTCAGTCTGTGACAGAGATTGAACCTCAGTCAGCAACAGGGATTGAGCCTCAATCAGTGACAGGGATTGAGACACAACCAGTGACAGGGATTGAATCTCAGTCAGTGACAGGGATTGACATTCAGTCAGTGACAGGGATTGAATCTCAGTCAGTGACAGCGATTGAATCTTAGTCAGTGACAGGGATTGACCCTCAATCAGTAACAGGGATTGAATCTCATTCAGTGACAGAGATTCAAACTCAGTCAGTGACAGGTATTGAACCACAGTCTGTGACAGGAATTGAACCACAGTCAGTGACAGGAATTGAATCTCAGTCAGTGACAAGGATTGAACCTCAGATTGTGACAGGCATTGAAACTCAGTTAGTGACAGGGATTGAATCTCAGTCAGTGACAGGGACTAAATCTCAGTCAGTGACAAGGATTAAATCTCAGTTATTGACACGGATTGAATCTCAGTCAGTGACAGGGATTGAATCTCAGTCAGAAACAAGGATTGAGCCTCTGTCAGTGACAGGGATTGATTCTCAATCAGTGACAGGAATTGAACCTCAGTAAGAGACAGGGATTGAATTTCAGTCAGTGACAGGGATTGTACCTCAGTCAGTGACAGGGATTGAACCTTAGTCAGTGAGAGGGATTTAGACTTATTCAGTGACAGGAATTGAACCTCCGTCAGTGACAGGGATTGAATCTCAATCAGTGACAGGGATTGAATCTCAGTCAGTGACAGGGATTGCCAATCAGTCAGTGACATGGATTGAATCTCAGTCAGTGACAGGGATTGAATCTCAGTCAGTGACAGGGATTGCCAATCAGTCAGTGACAGGGATTGAATCTCAGTCATTGGCTGGGATTGACCCTCAGTCTGTGACAGGGATTGACCCTCAGTCAGTGACAGGGATTGAACCTTAGTCAGTGACTGGAATTGAGCCTCAGTCAGCGACAGGGATTGAATCATAGTCAGTGACAGTGAATTAACCCCAGTCAGTGAGGCTCAGTCAGTGACAGGGATTGAGCCTCAGTCAGTGACAGGGACTGAGCCTCAGTCAGTGACAGGGATTGAACCTCAGTCTGTAACTGGTTCTGAACCTCAGTCAGTGACAGGGATTGAGCCACAGTCAGTGACAGGGATTGAGACACAACCAGTGACAGGGATTGAATCTCATTCAGTGACAGGGATTGAATCTCAGTCAGTGACAGGGATTGAATCTCAGTCAGTGACAGGAATTGAATCTAAGTCAGTGACAGGAATTGAATCTCAGTCAGTGACAGGGAATGAGCCTCAGTCAGTGACAAGGATTGAACCTCAGTTAGTGACAGGGATTGAATCTCAGTCAGTGACAGGGATTGAATCTCAGTCAGTGACAGGGATTGAATCTCAGTCATTGGCTGGGATTGACCCTCAGTCTGTGACAGGGATTGAACCTCAGTCAGTGACAGGAATTGAACCTCAGTAAGAGACAGGGATTGATTTTCAGTCAGTGAGAGGGATTTAGCCTTATTCAGTGACAGGAATTGAACCTCAGTCAGTGACAGGGATTGAATCTCAATCAGTGACAGGGATGGAATCTCAGTCAGAGACAGGGATTGAATCACAGTCAGTGACAGGGATTGAATCTCAGTCAGTGACAGGGATTGAATCTCAGTCATTGGCTGGGATTGACCCTCTGTCTGTGACATGGATTGACCCTCAGTCAGTGACAGGGATTGAACCTTAGTCAGTGACTGGAATTGAGCCTCAGTCAATGACAGGGATTGAATCTCAGTCAGTGACAGAGATTGACCCTCAATCAGTAAAGGGAATGAATCTCATTCAATGACAGGGATTGAATCTCAGTTAGTGACAGGGCTTGACTCTCAGTCAGTGACAGGAATTAAATCTAAGTCAGTGACAGGAATTGAACCACAGTCAGTGATAGGGATTGAACCGCAGTCAGTGACAGCGATTGAATCTTAGTCAGTGACAGGGATTGACCCTCAATCAGTAACAGGGATTGAATCTCATTCAGTGACAGAGATTCAAACTCAGTCAGTGACAGGTATTGAACCACAGTCTGTGACAGGAATTGAACCACAGTCAGTGACAGGAATTGAATCTCAGTCAGTGACAGGGACTAAATCTCAGTCAGTGACAAGGATTGAATCTCAGTTATTGACACGGATTGAATCTCAGTCAGTGACAGGGATTGATTCTCAATCAGTGACAGGAATTGAACCTCAGTAAGAGACAGGGATTGAATTTCAGTCAGTGACAGGGATTGTACCTCAGTCAGTGACAGGGATTGACCCTTAGTCAGTGACAGGAATTGAACCACAGTCAGTGACAGGAATTGAACCACAGTCAGTGACAGGGATTGAATCTCAGTCATTGGCTGGGATTGACCCTCAGTCTGTGACAGGGATTGAACCTCAGTCAGTGACAGGAATTGAACCTCAGTAAGAGACAGGGATTGATTTTCAGTCAGTGAGAGGGATTTAGCCTTATTCAGTGACAGGAATTGAACCTCAGTCAGTGACAGGGATTGAATCTCAATCAGTGACAGGGATGGAATCTCAGTCAGAGACAGGGATTGAATCACAGTCAGTGACAGGGATTGAATCTCAGTCAGTGACAGGGATTGAATCTCAGTCATTGGCTGGGATTGACCCTCTGTCTGTGACAGGGATTGACCCTCTGTCAGTGACAGGGATTGAACCTTAGTCAGTGACTGGAATTGAGCCTCAGTCAATGACAGGGATTGAATCTCAGTCAGTGACAGAGATTGACCCTCAATCAGAAAAGGGAATGAATCTCATTCAATGACAGGGATTGAATCTCAGTCAGTGACAGGGATTGAATCTCAGTTAGTGACAGGGCTTGACTCTCAGTCAGTGACAGGAATTGAATCTAAGTCAGTGACAGGAATTGAACCACAGTCAGTGATAGGGTTTGAACCGCAGTCAGTGACAGCGATTGAATCTTAGTCAGTGACAGGGATTGACCCTCAATCAGTAACAGGGATTGAATCTCATTCAGTGACAGAGATTCAAACTCAGTCAGTGACAGGTATTGAACCACAGTCTGTGACAGGAATTGAACCACAGTCAGTGACAGGAATTGAATCTCAGTCAGTGACAGGGACTAAATCTCAGTCAGTGACAAGGATTGAATCTCAGTTATTGACACGGATTGAATCTCAGTCAGTGACAGGGATTGATTCTCAATCAGTGACAGGAATTGAACCTCAGTAAGAGACAGGGATTGAATTTCAGTCAGTGACAGGGATTGTACCTCAGTCAGTGACAGGGATTGACCCTTAGTCAGTGACAGGAATTGAACCACAGTCAGTGACAGGAATTGAACCACAGTCAGTGACAGGAATTGAATCTCAGTCAGTGACAAGGATTGAACTCATTTTGTGACAGGCATTGAAACTCAGTTAGTGACAGGGATTGAATCTCAGTCTGTGACAGGGATTGACCCTCAGTCAGTGACAGGGATTGAACCTTAGTCAGTGACTGGAATTGAGCCTCAGTCAGCGACAGGGATTGAATCATAGTCAGTGACAGTGAATTAACCCCAGTCAGTGAGGCTCAGTCAGTGACAGGGATTGAGCCTCAGTCAGTGACAGGGACTGAGCCTCAGTCAGTGACAGGGATTGAACCTCAGTCTGTAACTGGTTCTGAACCTCAGTCAGTGACAGGGATTGAGCCACAGTCAGTGACAGGGATTGAGACACAACCAGTGACAGGGATTGAATCTCATTCAGTGACAGGGATTGAATCTCAGTCAGTGACAGGGATTGAATCTCAGTCAGTGACAGGAATTGAATCTAAGTCAGTGACAGGAATTGAATCTCAGTCAGTGACAGGGAATGAGCCTCAGTCAGTGACAAGGATTGAACCTCAGTTAGTGACAGGGATTGAATCTCAGTCAGTGACAGGGATTGAATCTCAGTCATTGGCTGGGATTGACCCTCAGTCTGTGACAGGGATTGAACCTCAGTCAGTGACAGGAATTGAACCTCAGTAAGAGACAGGGATTGATTTTCAGTCAGTGAGAGGGATTTAGCCTTATTCAGTGACAGGAATTGAACCTCAGTCAGTGACAGGGATTGAATCTCAATCAGTGACAGGGATGGAATCTCAGTCAGAGACAGGGATTGAATCACAGTCAGTGACAGGGATTGAATCTCAGTCAGTGACAGGGATTGAATCTCAGTCATTGGCTGGGATTGACCCTCTGTCTGTGACATGGATTGACCCTCAGTCAGTGACAGGGATTGAACCTTAGTCAGTGACTGGAATTGAGCCTCAGTCAATGACAGGGATTGAATCTCAGTCAGTGACAGAGATTGACCCTCAATCAGTAAAGGGAATGAATCTCATTCAATGACAGGGATTGAATCTCAGTCAGTGACAGGGATTGAATCTCAGTTAGTGACAGGGCTTGACTCTCAGTCAGTGACAGGAATTAAATCTAAGTCAGTGACAGGAATTGAACCACAGTCAGTGATAGGGTTTGAACCGCAGTCAGTGACAGCGATTGAATCTTAGTCAGTGACAGGGATTGACCCTCAATCAGTAACAGGGATTGAATCTCATTCAGTGACAGAGATTCAAACTCAGTCAGTGACAGGTATTGAACCACAGTCTGTGACAGGAATTGAACCACAGTCAGTGACAGGAATTGAATCTCAGTCAGTGACAGGGACTAAATCTCAGTCAGTGACAAGGATTGAATCTCAGTTATTGACACGGATTGAATCTCAGTCAGTGACAGGGATTGATTCTCAATCAGTGACAGGAATTGAACCTCAGTAAGAGACAGGGATTGAATTTCAGTCAGTGACAGGGATTGTACCTCAGTCAGTGACAGGGATTGACCCTTAGTCAGTGACAGGAATTGAACCACAGTCAGTGACAGGAATTGAACCACAGTCAGTGACAGGGATTGAATCTCAGTCATTGGCTGGGATTGACCCTCAGTCTGTGACAGGGATTGAACCTCAGTCAGTGACAGGAATTGAACCTCAGTAAGAGACAGGGATTGATTTTCAGTCAGTGAGAGGGATTTAGCCTTATTCAGTGACAGGAATTGAACCTCAGTCAGTGACAGGGATTGAATCTCAATCAGTGACAGGGATGGAATCTCAGTCAGAGACAGGGATTGAATCACAGTCAGTGACAGGGATTGAATCTCAGTCAGTGACAGGGATTGAATCTCAGTCATTGGCTGGGATTGACCCTCTGTCTGTGACAGGGATTGACCCTCTGTCAGTGACAGGGATTGAACCTTAGTCAGTGACTGGAATTGAGCCTCAGTCAATGACAGGGATTGAATCTCAGTCAGTGACAGAGATTGACCCTCAATCAGAAAAGGGAATGAATCTCATTCAATGACAGGGATTGAATCTCAGTCAGTGACAGGGATTGAATCTCAGTTAGTGACAGGGCTTGACTCTCAGTCAGTGACAGGAATTGAATCTAAGTCAGTGACAGGAATTGAACCACAGTCAGTGATAGGGTTTGAACCGCAGTCAGTGACAGCGATTGAATCTTAGTCAGTGACAGGGATTGACCCTCAATCAGTAACAGGGATTGAATCTCATTCAGTGACAGAGATTCAAACTCAGTCAGTGACAGGTATTGAACCACAGTCTGTGACAGGAATTGAACCACAGTCAGTGACAGGAATTGAATCTCAGTCAGTGACAGGGACTAAATCTCAGTCAGTGACAAGGATTGAATCTCAGTTATTGACACGGATTGAATCTCAGTCAGTGACAGGGATTGATTCTCAATCAGTGACAGGAATTGAACCTCAGTAAGAGACAGGGATTGAATTTCAGTCAGTGACAGGGATTGTACCTCAGTCAGTGACAGGGATTGACCCTTAGTCAGTGACAGGAATTGAACCACAGTCAGTGACAGGAATTGAACCACAGTCAGTGACAGGAATTGAATCTCAGTCAGTGACAAGGATTGAACTCATTTTGTGACAGGCATTGAAACTCAGTTAGTGACAGGGATTGAATCTCAGTCTGTGACAGGGATTGAACCACAGTCAGTGACAGGAATTGAATCTCAGTCAGTGACAAGGATTGAACTCAGTTTGTGACAGGCATTGAAACTCAGTTAGTGACAGGGATTGAATCTCAGTCTGTGACAGGGATTGAACCTCAGTCAGTGACAGGGACTAAATCTCATTCAGTGACAAGGAATGAATCCCAGTTATTGACACGGATTGAATCTCAGTCAGAGACAGGGATTGAATCTCAGTCAGTGACAGGGATTGCCAATCAGTCAGTGACAGGGATTGAATCTCAGTCACAGACAAGGATTGAGCTTCAGTCAGTGACAGGGATTGATTCTCAATCAGTGACAGGAATTGAACCTCTGTAAGAGACATTGATTGAATTTCAGTCAGTGA
Source organism: Chiloscyllium plagiosum (assembly GCF_037043375.1). Taxonomy (NCBI): domain Eukaryota; kingdom Metazoa; phylum Chordata; class Chondrichthyes; order Orectolobiformes; family Hemiscylliidae; genus Chiloscyllium; species Chiloscyllium plagiosum. The sequence continues at coordinate 44,923,761 of NW_028270177.1, forward strand.
CAGGGATTGTTCCTCAGTCAGTGACAGGGATTGAACCTCAGTCAGTGAGAGGGATTTAGCCTTATTCAGTGAAAGGAATTGAACCTCCGTCAGTGACAGGGATTGAATCTCAATCAGTGACAGGGATTGAATCTCAGTCAGTGACAGGGATTGACAATCAGTCATTCACATGGATTGAATCTCAGTCAGTGATAGGGATTGAATCTCAGTCATTGGCTGGGATTGACCCTCAGCCTGTGACAGGGATTGACCCTCAGTCAGTGACAGGGATTGAACCTTAGTCAGTGACTAGAATTGAGCCTCAGTCAGTGACAGGGATTGAATCATAGTCAGTGACAGTGAAGTAACCCCAGTCAGTGACAGGAATTGAGGCTCAGTCAGCGACAGGGATTGAGCCTCAGTCAGTGACAGGGACTGAGCCTCAGTCAGTGACAGGGATTGAACCTCAGTCTGTGACTGGTTCTGAACCTCAGTCAGTGACAGGGATTGAGCCACAGTCAGTGACAGGGATTGAGACACAACCAGTGACAGGGATTGAATCTCATTCAGTGACAGGGATTGAATCTCAGTCAGTGACAGTGATTGAATCTCAGTCAGTGACAGGAATTGAATCTAAGTCAGTGACAGGAATTGAATCTCAGTCAGTAACTGGGAGTGAGCCTCAGTCAGTGACAAGGATTGAACATCAGTTAAAGACAGGGATTGAATCTCAGTCAGTGACAGGGATTGAATCTCAGTCAGAGACAGGGATTGAACCGTAGTCAGTGACAGGGATTGAACTGCAGTCAGTGACAGGGATTGAATCTCAGTCAGTGACCGGGATTGACCCTCAATCAGTAACAGGGATTGATTCTCATTCAGTGACAGAGATTCAAACTCAGTCAGTGACAGGTATTGAACCACAGTCTGTGACAGGAATTGAACCACAGTCAGTGACAGGAATTGAATCTCAGTCAGTGACAAGGATTGAACTCAGTTTGTGACAGGTATTGAAACTCAGTTAGTGACAGGGATTGAATCTCAGTCTGTGACAGGGATTGAACCTCAGTCAGTGACAGGTTCGAATCTCAGTCAGTTACAGGGTTTGAATCTCAGTCAGTGACAGGGACTAAATCTCATTCAGTGACAAGGAATGAATCTCAGTTATTGACACGGATTGAATCTCAGTCAGAGACAGGGATTGAATCTCAGTCAGTGACAGGGATTGAATCTCAGTCAGAGACAAGGATTGAGCTTCAGTCAGTGACAGGGATTGAATCTCAATCAGTGACAGAGTTTGTGCCTCAGTCAGTGACAGGATTGATTCTCAATCAGTGACAGGAATTGAACCTCTGTAAGAGACATTGATTGAATTTCAGTCAGTGAGAGGGATTGTACCTCAGTCAGTGACAGGGATTGAACCTCAGTCAGTGAGAGGGATTTAGCCTTATTCAGTGACAGGAATTGAACCTCTGTCAGTGACAGAGATTGAATCTCAGTCTGTGACAGGGATTGAACCTCAGTCAGTGACAGGGATTGAATCTCAGTCAGTGACAGGGATTGCCAATCAGTCAGTGACAGGGATTGAATCTCAGTCAGTGACAGGGATTGAAGCTCAGTCATTGGCTGGGATTGACCCTCAGTCTGTGACAGGGATTGGCCTCAGTCAGTGACAGGGATTGAATCTCAATCAGTGACAGGGTTTGTGCCTCAGTCAGTGACAGGGATTGATTCTCAATCAGTGACAGGGATTGAACCTCAGTGAGAGACAGGGATTAAATTTCAGTGAGTGACCGGGATTGTACCTCAGTCAGTGACAGGGATTGAACCTCAGTCAGTGAGAGGGGTTGTGCCTTATTCCGTGACACGAATTGAACCTCAGTCAGTGACAGAGATTGAATCTCCATCTGTGACTGGGATTGAACATCAGTCAGTGACAGGGATTGAATCTCAATCAGTGACAGGGATTGAATCTCAGTCAGTGACAGGGATTGACAATCAGTCAGTGACAGGGATTGAATCTCAGTCAGTGACAGGGATTGAATCTCAGTCATTGGCTGGGATTGACACTCAGTCTGTGACAGGGATTGACCCTCAGTCAGTGACAGGGATTGAACCTTAGTCAGTGACTGGAATTGAGCCTCAGTCAGTGACAGGGATTGAATGTCAGTCAGCGACATGGATTGAATCATAGTCAGTGACAATGAATGAACCCCAGTCAGTGACAGGAATTGAGCCTCAGTCCGTGACAGGAATTGAGCCTCAGTCAGTGACAGGGACTGAGCCTCAGTCAGTGACAGGGATTGAACCTCAGTCTGTGACTGGGACTGAACCTCAGTCAGTGACAGGGATTGAGCCACAATCAGTGACAGGGATTGAGACACAACCAGTGACAGGGATTGAATCTCATTCAGTGACAGGGATTGAATCTCAATCAGTGACAGGAATTGAATCTTAGTCAGTGACAAGGATAGAGATTCAGTCAGTGACAGGGATTGATTCTCAATCAGTGACAGGGTTTGAATCTCAGTTTGAGACAGGGATTGAATCTCAGTCAGTGACATGGATTTAATCTCATTCAGTGACAGGGATTGAATCTCAGTCAGTGACAGGGATTGAATCTCAGTCAGTGACAGGGATTGAATCTCATTCAGTGACAGGTATTGAGATAGAACCAGTGACTGGGATTGAATCTCATTCAGTGACGGGAATTGAATCTTAGTCAGTGACAGGGATAGAGATTCAGTCAGTGACAGGGATTGAACCTCAGTCAGTGACAGGGATTGAATCTCAATCAGTGACAGGGATTGAATCTCAGTCAGTGACAGGGATTGAATCTCATTCAGTGACAGGGATTGAGATAGAACCAGTGACTGCGATTGAATCTCATTCAGTGACGGGAATTGAATCTTAGTCAGTGACAGGGATAGAGATTCAGTCAGTGACAGGGATTGAACCTCAGTCAGTGGCAGGGATTGAGCCACAATCAGTGACAGGGATTGAGACACAACCAGTGACAGGGATTGAATCTCATTCAGTGACAGGGATTGAATCTCAATCAGTGACAGGAATTGAGTCTTAGTCAGTGACAAGGATAGAGATTCAGTCAGTGACAGGGATTGAATCTCAGTCAGTGACAGGGATTGAATCTCATTCAGTGACAGGGATTGAGATAGAACCAGTGACTGGGATTGAATCTCATTCAGTGACGGGAATTGAATCTTAGTCAGTGACAGGGATTGAATCTCAATCAGTGACGGGAATTGAATCTTAGTCAGTGACAGGGATAGAGATTCAGTCAGTGACAGGGATTGAACCTCAGTCAGTGACAGGGATTGAATCTCAATCAGTGACAGGGATTGAATCTCAGTCAGTGACAGGAATTGAATCTTAGTCAGTGACAAGGATAGAGATTCAGTCAGTGACAGGGATTGAATCTCAGTCAGTGACAGGGATTGAATCTCATTCAGTTGCAGGGATTGAGATAGAACCAGTGACTGGGATTGAATCTCATTCAGTGACGGGAATTGAATCTTAGTCAGTGACAGGGATTGAATCTCAATCAGTGACGGGAATTGAATCTTAGTCAGTGACAGGGATAGAGATTCAGTCAGTGACAGGGATTGAACCTCAGTCAGCGACAGGGATTGAATCTCAATCAGTGACAGGGATTGACAATCAGTCAGTGACAGGGATTGAACCTCAGTCTGTGACTGGGACTGAACCTCAGTCAGTGACAGGGATTGAGCCACAATCAGTGACAGGGATTGAGACACAACCAGTGACAGGGATTGAATCTCATTCAGTGACAGGGATTGAATCTCAATCAGTGACAGGAATTGAATCTTAGTCAGTGACAAGGATAGAGATTCAGTCAGTGACAGGGATTGAATCTCAGTCAGTGACAGGGATTGAATCTCATTCAGTGACAGGGATTGAGATAGAACCAGTGACTGGGATTGAATCTCATTCAGTGACGGGAATTGAATCTTAGTCAGTGACAGGGATTGAATCTCAATCAGTGACGGGAATTGAATCTTAGTCAGTGACAGGGATAGAGATTCAGTCAGTGACAGGGATTGAACCTCAGTCAGTGACAGGGATTGAATCTCAATCAGTGACAGGGATTGAATCTCAGTCAGTGACAGGGATTGACAATCAGTCAGTGACAGGGATTGAATCTCTGTCAGTGACAGGGATTGAATCTCAGTCATTGGCTGGGATTGGCACTCAGTCTGTGACAGGGATTGACCCTCAGTCAGTGACAGGGATTGAACGTTAGTCAGTGACTGGTATTGAGCCTCAGTCAGTGACAGGGATTGAATGTCAGTCAGCGACAGGGATTGAATCATAGTCAGTGACAATGAATGAACCCCAGTCAGTGACAGGAATTGAGCCTCAGTCCGTGACAGGGATTGAGTCTCAGTCAGTGACAGGGACTGAGCCTCAGTCAGTGACAGGGATTGAACCACAATCAGTGACAGGGATTGAGACACAACCAGTGACAGGGATTGAATCTCATTCAGTGACAGGGATTGAATCTCAATCAGTGACAGGAATTGAATCTTAGTCAGTGACAAGGATAGAGATTCAGTCAGTGACAGGGATTGCTTCTCAATCAGTGACAGGGTTTGAATCTCAGTTTGAGACAGGGATTGAATCTCAGTCAGTGACATGGATTTAATCACATTCAGTGACAGGGATTGAATCTCAGTCAGTGACAGGGATTGAATCTCAGTCAGTGACAGGGATTGAATCTCATTCAGTGACAGGGATTGAGATAGAACCAGTGACTGGGATTGAATCTCATTCAGTGACGGGAATTGAATCTTAGTCAGTGACAGGGATTGAATCTCAATCAGTGACGGGAATTGAATCTTAGTCAGTGACAAGGATAGAGATTAAGTCAGTGACAGGGATTGAAACTCAGTCAGTGACAGGGATTGAATCTCAATCAGTGACAGGGATTGAATCTCAGTCAGTGACAGGGTTTGACAATCAGTCAGTGACAGGGATTGAACCTCAGTCTGTGACTGGAACTGAACCTCAGTCAGTGGCAGGGATTGAGCCACAATCAGTGACAGGGATTGAGACACAACCAGTGACAGGGATTGAATCTCATTCAGTGACAGGGATTGAATCTCAATCAGTGACAGGAATTGAATCTTAGTCAGTGACAAGGATAGAGATTCAGTCAGTGACAGGGATTGAATCTCAGTCAGTGACAGGGATTGAATCTCATTCAGTGACAGGGATTGAGATAGAACCAGTGACTGGGATTGAATCTCATTCAGTGACAGGAATTGAATCTTAGTCAGTGACAGGGATAGAGATTCAGTCAGTGACAGGGATTGAATCTCAGTCAGTGACAGGGATTGAATCTCATTCAGTGACAGGGATTGAGATAGAACCAGTGACTGGGATTGAATCTCATTCAGTGACGGGAATTGAATCTTAGTCAGTGACAGGGATTGAATCTCAATCAGTGACGGGAATTGAATCTTAGTCAGTGACAGGGATAGAGATTCAGTCAGTGACAGGGATTGAACCTCAGTCAGTGACAGGGATTGAATCTCAATCAGTGACTGGGATTGAATCTCAGTCAGTGACAGGGATTGACAATCAGTCAGTGACAGAGATTGAACCTCAGTCTGTGACTGGGACTGAACCTCAGTCAGTGACAGGGATTGAGCCACAATCAGTGACAGGGATTGAGACACAACCAGTGACAGGGATTGAATCTCATTCAGTGACAGGGATTGAATCTCAATCAGTGACAGGAATTGAATCTTAGTCAGTGACAAGGATAGAGATTCAGTCAGTGACAGGGATTGAATCTCAGTCAGTGACAGGGATTGAATCTCATTCAGTTGCAGGGATTGAGATAGAACCAGTGACTGGGATTGAATCTCATTCAGTGACGGGAATTGAATCTTAGTCAGTGACAGGGATAGAGATTCAGTCAGTGACAGGGATTGAACCTCAATCAGTGACAGGGATTGAATCTCAATCAGTGACAGGGATTGAATCTCAGTCAGTGACAGGGATTGACAATCAGTCAGTGACAGGGATTGAACCTCTGTAAGAGACATTGATTGAATTTCAGTCAGTGACAGGGATTGTACCTCAGTCAGTGACAGGGATTGAACCTCAGGCAGTGAGAGGGATTTCGCCTTATTCAGTGACAGGAATTGAACCTCTGTCAGTGACAGAGATTGAATCTCAGTCTGTGACAGGGATTGAACCTCAGTCAGTGACAGGGATTGAATCTCAGTCAGTGACAGGGATTGCCAATCAGTCAGTAACAGGGATTGAAGCTCAGTCATTGGCTGGGATTGACCCTCAGTCTGTGACAGGGATTGGCCTCAGTCAGTGACTGGAATTGAGCCTCAGTCAGTGACAGGGACTAAATCTCAGTCAGTGACAAGGATTGAATCTCAGTTATTGACTCGGATTGAATCTCAGTCAGAGACAGGGATTGAATCTCAGTCAGTGACAGGGTTTGAATCTCAGTCAGAGACAAGGATTGAGCCTCAGTCAGTTACAGGGATTGAATCTCAATCAGTGACAGGGTTTGTGCCTCAGTCAGTGACAGGGATTGATTCTCAATCAGTGACAGGAATTGAACCTCAGTAAGAGACAGGGAATGAATTTCAGTCAGTGACAGGGATTGTACCTCAGTCAGTGACAGGGATTGATTCTCAATCAGTGACATGAATTGAACCTCAGTAAGAGACAGGGAATGAATTTCAGTCAGTGACAGGGATTGAACCGCAGTCAGTGACAGGGATTGAACTGCAGTCAGTGACAGGGATTGAACTGCAGTCAGTGACAGGGATTGAATCTCAGTCAATGACAGGAATTGAATCTCAGTCAGTGACAGGGAGTGAGCCTCAGTCAGTGACAGGTTTGAATCTCAGTCTGTTACAGGGATTGAATCTCAATCAGTAACAGGAATTGAATCTTAGTCAGTGACAAGGATAGAGATTCAGTCAGTGACAGGGATTGAATCTCAGTCAGTGACAGGGATTGAATCTCATTCAGTGACAGGGATTGAGATAGAACCAGTGACTGGGATTGAATCTCATTCAGTGACGGGAATTGAATCTTAGTCAGTGACAGGGATTGAATCTCAATCAGTGACGGGAATTGAATCTTAGTCAGTGACAGGGATAGAGATTCAGTCAGTGACAGGGATTGAACCTCAGTCAGTGACAGGGATTGAATCTCAATCAGTGACAGGGATTGAATCTCAGTCAGTGACAGGGATTGACAATCAGTCAGTGACAGGGATTGAATCTCTGTCAGTGACAGGGATTGAATCTCAGTCATTGGCTGGGATTGGCACTCAGTCTGTGACAGGGATTGACCCTCAGTCAGTGACAGGGATTGAACGTTAGTCAGTGACTGGTATTGAGCCTCAGTCAGTGACAGGGATTGAATGTCAGTCAGCGACAGGGATTGAATCATAGTCAGTGACAATGAATGAACCCCAGTCAGTGACAGGAATTGAGCCTCAGTCCGTGACAGGGATTGAGTCTCAGTCAGTGACAGGGACTGAGCCTCAGTCAGTGACAGGGATTGAACCACAATCAGTGACAGGGATTGAGACACAACCAGTGACAGGGATTGAATCTCATTCAGTGACAGGGATTGAATCTCAATCAGTGACAGGAATTGAATCTTAGTCAGTGACAAGGATAGAGATTCAGTCAGTGACAGGGATTGCTTCTCAATCAGTGACAGGGTTTGAATCTCAGTTTGAGACAGGGATTGAATCTCAGTCAGTGACATGGATTTAATCACATTCAGTGACAGGGATTGAATCTCAGTCAGTGACAGGGATTGAATCTCAGTCAGTGACAGGGATTGAATCTCATTCAGTGACAGGGATTGAGATAGAACCAGTGACTGGGATTGAATCTCATTCAGTGATGGGAATTGAATCTTAGTCAGTGACAGGGATTGAATCTCAATCAGTGACGGGAATTGAATCTTAGTCAGTGACAAGGATAGAGATTAAGTCAGTGACAGGGATTGAAACTCAGTCAGTGACAGGGATTGAATCTCAATCAGTGACAGGGATTGAATCTCAGTCAGTGACAGGGATTGACAATCAGTCAGTGACAGGGATTGAACCTCAGTCTGTGACTGGAACTGAACCTCAGTCAGTGGCAGGGATTGAGCCACAATCAGTGACAGGGATTGAGACACAACCAGTGACAGGGATTGAATCTCATTCAGTGACAGGGATTGAATCTCAATCAGTGACAGGAATTGAATCTTAGTCAGTGACAAGGATAGAGATTCAGTCAGTGACAGGGATTGAATCTCAGTCAGTGACAGGGATTGAATCTCAGTCAGTGACAGGGATTGAGATAGAACCAGTGACTGGGATTGAATCTCATTCAGTGACAGGAATTGAATCTTAGTCAGTGACAGGGATAGAGATTCAGTCAGTGATAGGGATTGAATCTCAGTCAGTGACAGGGATTGAATCTCATTCAGTGACAGGGATTGAGATAGAACCAGTGACTGGGATTGAATCTCATTCAGTGACGGGAATTGAATCTTAGTCAGTGACAGGGATTGAATCTCAATCAGTGACGGGAATTGAATCTTAGTCAGTGACAGGGATAGAGATTCAGTCAGTGACAGGGATTGAACCTCAGTCAGTGACAGGGATTGAATCTCAATCAGTGACAGGGATTGAATCTCAGTCAGTGACAGGGATTGACAATCAGTCAGTGACAGGGATTGAACCTCAGTCTGTGACTGGGACTGAACCTCAGTCAGTGACAGGGATTGAGCCACAATCAGTGACAGGGATTGAGACACAACCAGTGACAGGGATTGAATCTCATTCAGTGACAGGGATTGAATCTCAATCAGTGACAGGAATTGAATCTTAGTCAGTGACAAGGATAGAGATTCAGTCAGTGACAGGGATTGAATCTCAGTCAGTGACAGGGATTGAATCTCATTCAGTTGCAGGGATTGAGATAGAACCAGTGACTGGGATTGAATCTCATTCAGTGACGGGAATTGAATCTTAGTCAGTGACAGGGATAGAGATTCAGTCAGTGACAGGGATTGAACCTCAATCAGTGACAGGGATTGAATCTCAATCAGTGACAGGGATTGAATCTCAGTCAGTGACAGGGATTGACAATCAGTCAGTGACAGGGATTGAACCTCTGTAAGAGACATTGATTGAATTTCAGTCAGTGACAGGGATTGTACCTCAGTCAGTGACAGGGATTGAACCTCAGGCAGTGAGAGGGATTTCGCCTTATTCAGTGACAGGAATTGAACCTCTGTCAGTGACAGAGATTGAATCTCAGTCTGTGACAGGGATTGAACCTCAGTCAGTGACAGGGATTGAATCTCAGTCAGTGACAGGGATTGCCAATCAGTCAGTAACAGGGATTGAAGCTCAGTCATTGGCTGGGATTGACCCTCAGTCTGTGACAGGGATTGGCCTCAGTCAGTGACTGGAATTGAGCCTCAGTCAGTGACAGGGACTAAATCTCAGTCAGTGACAAGGATTGAATCTCAGTTATTGACTCGGATTGAATCTCAGTCAGAGACAGGGATTGAATCTCAGTCAGTGACAGGGATTGAATCTCAGTCAGAGACAAGGATTGAGCCTCAGTCAGTTACAGGGATTGAATCTCAATCAGTGACAGGGTTTGTGCCTCAGTCAGTGACAGGGACTGATTCTCAATCAGTGACAGGAATTGAACCTCAGTAAGAGACAGGGAATGAATTTCAGTCAGTGACAGGGATTGTACCTCAGTCAGTGACAGGGATTGATTCTCAATCAGTGACATGAATTGAACCTCAGTAAGAGACAGGGAATGAATTTCAGTCAGTGACAGGGATTGAACCGCAGTCAGTGACAGGGATTGAACTGCAGTCAGTGACAGGGATTGAACTGCAGTCAGTGACAGGGATTGAATCTCAGTCAGTGACAGGAATTGAATCTCAGTCAGTGACAGGGAGTGAGCCTCAGTCAGTGACAAGGATTGAACCTCAGTCTGTGACAGGGATTGAACCTCAGTCAGTGACAGGTTTGAATCTCAGTCTGTTACAGGGATTGAATCTCAATCAGTAACAGGAATTGAATCTTAGTCAGTGACAAGGATAGAGATTCAGTCAGTGACAGGGATTGAATCTCAGTCAGTGACAGGGATTGAATCTCATTCAGTGACAGGGATTGAGATAGAACCAGTGACTGGGATTGAATCTCATTCAGTGACGGGAATTGAATCTTAGTCAGTGACAGGGATTGAATCTCAATCAGTGACGGGAATTGAATCTTAGTCAGTGACAGGGATAGAGATTCAGTCAGTGACAGGGATTGAACCACAGTCAGTGACAGGGATTGAATCTCAATCAGTGACAGGGATTGAATCTCAGTCAGTGACAGGGATTGACAATCAGTCAGTTACAGGGATTGAATCTCTGTCAGTGACAGGGATTGAATCTCAGTCATTGGCTGGGATTGGCACTCAGTCTGTGACAGGGATTGACCCTCAGTCAGTGACAGGGATTGAACGTTTGTCAGTGACTGGTATTGAGCCTCAGTCAGTGACAGGGATTGAATGTCAGTCAGCGACAGGGATTGAATCATAGTCAGTGACAATGAATGAACCCCAGTCAGTGACAGGAATTGAGCCTCAGTCCGTGACAGGGATTGAGTCTCAGTCAGTGACAGGGACTGAGCCTCAGTCAGTGACAGGGATTGAACCACAATCAGTGACAGGGATTGAGACACAACCAGTGACAGGGATTGAATCTCATTCAGTGACAGGGATTGAATCTCAATCAGTGACAGGAATTGAATCTTAGTCAGTGACAAGGATAGAGATTCAGTCAGTGACAGGGATTGATTCTCAATCAGTGACAGGGTTTGAATCTCAGTTTGAGACAGGGATTGAATCTCAGTCAGTGACATGGATTTAATCACATTCAGTGACAGGGATTGAATCTCAGTCAGTGACAGGGATTGAATCTCAGTCAGTGACAGGGATTGAATCTCATTCAGTGACAGGGATTGAGATAGAACCAGTGACTGGGATTGAATCTCATTCAGTGATGGGAATTGAATCTTAGTCAGTGACAGGGATTGAATCTCAATCAGTGACGGGAATTGAATCTTAGTCAGTGACAAGGATAGAGATTAAGTCAGTGACAGGGATTGAACCTCAGTCAGTGACAGGGATTGAATCTCAATCAGTGACAGGGATTGAATCTCAGTCAGTGACAGGGATTGACAATCAGTCAGTGACAGGGATTGAACCTCAGTCTGTGACTGGAACTGAACCTCAGTCAGTGGCAGGGATTGAGCCACAATCAGTGACAGGGATTGAGACACAACCAGTGACAGGGATTGAATCTCATTCAGTGACAGGGATTGAATCTCAATCAGTGACAGGAATTGAATCTTAGTCAGTGACAAGGATAGAGATTCAGTCAGTGACAGGGATTGAATCTCAGTCAGTGACAGGGATTGAATCTCATTCAGTGACAGGGATTGAGATAGAACCAGTGACTGGGATTGAATCTCATTCAGTGACGGGAATTGAATCTTAGTCAGTGACAGGGATAGAGATTCAGTCAGTGATAGGGATTGAACCTCTGTAAGAGACATTGATTGAATTTCAGTCAGTGACAGGGATTGAACCTCAGTCAGTGACAGAGATTGAATCTCAGTCAGTGACAGGGATTGAATCTCAGTCAGTGACAGGAATTGAATCTTAGTCAGTGACAAGGATAGAGATTCAGTCAGTGACAGGGATTGAATCTCAGTCAGTGACAGGGATTGAATCTCAATCAGTTGCAGGGATTGAGATAGAACCAGTGACTGGGATTGAATCTCATTCAGTGACGGGAATTGAATCTTAGTCAGTGACAGGGATTGAATCTCAATCAGTGACGGGAATTGAATCTTAGTCAGTGACAGGGATAGAGATTCAGTCAGTGACAGGGATTGAACCTCAGTCAGTGACAGGGATTGAATCTCAATCAGTGACAGGGATTGAATCTCAGTCAGTGACAGGGATTGACAATCAGTCAGTGACAGGGATTGAACCTCAGTCTGTGACTGGGACTGAACCTCAGTCAGTGACAGGGATTGAGCCACAATCAGTGACAGGGATTGAGACACAACCAGTGACAGGGATTGAATCTCATTCAGTGACAGGGATTGAATCTCAATCAGTGACAGGAATTGAATCTTAGTCAGTGACAAGGATAGAGATTCAGTCAGTGACAGGGATTGAATCTCAGTCAGTGACAGGGATTGAATCTCATTCAGTTGCAGGGATTGAGATAGAACCAGTGACTGGGATTGAATCTCATTCAGTGACGGGAATTGAATCTTAGTCAGTGACAGGGATAGAGATTCAGTCAGTGACAGGGATTGAACCTCAATCAGTGACAGGGATTGAATCTCAATCAGTGACAGGGATTGAATCTCAGTCAGTGACAGGGATTGACAATCAGTCAGTGACAGGGATTGAACCTCTGTAAGAGACATTGATTGAATTTCAGTCAGTGACAGGGATTGTACCTCAGTCAGTGACAGGGATTGAACCTCAGGCAGTGAGAGGGATTTCGCCTTATTCAGTGACAGGAATTGAACCTCTGTCAGTGACAGAGATTGAATCTCAGTCTGTGACAGGGATTGAACCTCAGTCAGTGACAGGGATTGAATCTCAGTCAGTGACAGGGATTGCCAATCAGTCAGTAACAGGGATTGAAGCTCAGTCATTGGCTGGGATTGACCCTCAGTCTGTGACAGGGATTGGCCTCAGTCAGTGACTGGAATTGAGCCTCAGTCAGTGACAGGGACTAAATCTCAGTCAGTGACAAGGATTGAATCTCAGTTATTGACTCGGATTGAATCTCAGTCAGAGACAGGGATTGAATCTCAGTCAGTGACAGGAATTGAATCTCAGTCAGAGACAAGGATTGAGCCTCAGTCAGTTACAGGGATTGAATCTCAATCAGTGACAGGGTTTGTGCCTCAGTCAGTGACAGGGATTGATTCTCAATCAGTGACAGGAATTGAACCTCAGTAAGAGACAGGGAATGAATTTCAGTCAGTGACAGGGATTGTACCTCAGTCAGTGACAGGGATTGATTCTCAATCAGTGACATGAATTGAACCTCAGTAAGAGACAGGGAATGAATTTCAGTCAGTGACAGGGATTGAACCGCAGTCAGTGACAGGGATTGAACTGCAGTCAGTGACAGGGATTGAACTGCAGTCAGTGACAGGGATTGAATCTCAGTCAGTGACAGGAATTGAATCTCAGTCAGTGACAGGGAGTGAGCCTCAGTCAGTGACAAGGATTGAACCTCAGTCTGTGACAGGGATTGAACCTCAGTCAGTGACAGGTTTGAATCTCAGTCTGTTACAGGGTTTGAATCTCAGTCAATGACAGGGACTGAATCTCAGTCAGAGACAGGGATTGAATCTCAGTCAGTGACAGGGATTGAATCTCAGTCAGAGACAGGGTTTGTGCCTCAGTCAGTGACAGGGATTGATTCTCAATCAGTGACAGGGATTGAACCTCAGTGAGAGACAGGGATTAAATTTCAGTCAGTGACCGGGATTGTACCTCAGTCAGTGACAGGGATTGAACCTCAGTCAGTGACAGGGATTGAAACTCAGTCAGCGAGAGGGGTTGTGCCTTTTTCCGTGACACGAATTGAACCTCAGTCAGTGACAGAGATTGAATCTCCATCTGTGACTGGGATTGAACCTCAGTCAGTGACAGGGATTGAATCTCAATCAGTGACAGGGATTGAATCTCAGTCAGTGACAGGGATTGACAATCAGTCAGTGACAGGGATTGAATCTCAGTCAGTGACAGGGATTGAATCTCAGTCATTGGCTGGGATTGACACTCAGTCTGTGACAGGGATTGACCCTCAGTCAGTGACAGGGATTGAACCTTAGTCAGTGACTGGAATTGAATCTAAGTCAGTGACAGGAATTGAATCTAAGTCAGTGACAGGAATTGAATCTCAGTCAGTGACAGGGAGTGAGCCTCAGTCAGTGACAGGGATTGAACCTCAGTCAGTGACAGGTTTGAATCTCAGTCAATGACAGGGACTGAATCTCAGTCAATGACAGGGACTGAATCTCAGTCAGAGACAGGGATTGAATCTCAGTCAGTGACAGGGATTGAATCTCAGTCAGAGACAGGGTTTGTGCCTCAGTCAGTGACAGGGATTGATTCTCAATCAGTGACAGGGATTGAACCTCAGTGAGAGACAGGGATTAAATTTCAGTCAGTGACCGGGATTGTACCTCAGTCAGTGACAGGGATTGAACCTCAGTCAGTGACAGGGATTGAAACTCAGTCAGCGAGAGGGGTTGTGCCTTTTTCCGTGACACGAATTGAACCTCAGTCAGTGACAGAGATTGAATCTCCATCTGTGACTGGGATTGAACCTCAGTCAGTGACAGGGATTGAATCTCAATCAGTGACAGGGATTGAATCTCAGTCAGTGACAGGGATTGACAATCAGTCAGTGACAGGGATTGAATCTCAGTCAGTGACAGGGATTGAATCTCAGTCATTGGCTGGGATTGACACTCAGTCTGTGACAGGGATTGACCCTCAGTCAGTGACAGGGATTGAACCTTAGTCAGTGACTGGAATTGAATCTAAGTCAGTGACAGGAATTGAATCTAAGTCAGTGACAGGAATTGAATCTCAGTCAGTGACAGGGAGTGAGCCTCAGTCAGTGACAGGGATTGAACCTCAGTCAGTGACAGGTTTGAATCTCAGTCAATGACAGGGACTGAATCTCAGTCAGAGACAGGGATTGAATCTCAGTCAGTGACAGGGATTGAATCTCAGTCAGAGACAAGGATTGAGCCTCAGTCAGTGACAGGGATTGAATCTCAATCAGTGACAGGGTTTGTGCCTCAGTCAGTGACAGGGATTGATTCTCAATCAGTGACAGGGATTGAACCTCAGTGAGAGACAGGGATTAAATTTCAGTCAGTGACCGGGATTGTACCTCAGTCAGTGACAGGGATTGAACCTCAGTCAGTGACAGGGATTGAACCTCAGTCAGTGACAGGGATTGACAATCAGTCAGTGACAGGGATTGAATCTCAGTCAGTGACAGGGATTGAATCTCAGTCATTGGCTGGGATTGACACTCAGTCTGTGACAGGGATTGACCCTCAGTCAGTGACAGGGATTGAACCTTAGTCAGTGACTGGAATTGAGCCTCAGTCAGTGACAGGGATTGAATGTCAGTCAGCGACAGGGATTGAATCATAGTCAGTGACAATGAATGAACCCCAGTCAGTGACAGGAATTGAGCCTCAGTCCGTGACAGGGATTGAGCCTCAGTCAGTGACAGGGACTGAGCCTCAGTCAGTGACAGGGATTGAACCTCAGTCTGTGACTGGGACTGAACCTCAGTCAGTGACAGGGATTGAGCCACAATCAGTGACAGGGATTGAGACATAACCAGTGACAGGGATTGAATCTCATTCAGTGACAGGGATTGAATCTCAATCAGTGACAGGAATTGAATCTTAGTCAGTGACAAGGATAGAGATTCAGTCAGTGACAGGGATTGAATCTCAGTCATTGACAGGGATTGAATCTCATTCAGTGACAGGGATTGAGATAGAACCAGTGACTGGGATTGAATCTCATTCAGTGACGGGAATTGAATCTTAGTCAGTGACAGGGATAGAGATTCAGTCTGTGACAGGGATTGAACCTCAGTCAGTGACAGGGATTGAATCTCAATCAGTGACAGGGATTGAATCTCAGTCAGTGACAGGGATTGACAATCAGTCAGTGACAGGGATTGAACCTCTGTAAGAGACATTGATTGAATTTCAGTCAGTGACAGGGATTGTACCTCAGTCAGTGACAGGGATTGAACCTCAGGCAGTGAGAGGGATTGCCAATCAGTCAGTAACAGGGATTGAAGCTCAGTCATTGGCTGGGATTGACCCTCAGTCTGTGACAGGGATTGGCCTCAGTCAGTGACTGGAATTGAGCCTCAGTCAGTGACAGGGACTAAATCTCCGTCAGTGACAAGGATTGAATCTCAGTTATTGACTCGGATTGAATCTCAGTCAGAGACAGGGATTGAATCTCCGTCAGTGACAGGGATTGAATCTCAGTCAGAGACAAGGATTGAACCTCAGTCAGTTACAGGGATTGAATCTCAATCAGTGACAGGGTTTGTGCCTCAGTCAGTGACAGTGATTGATTCTCAATCAGTGACAGGAATTGAACCTCAGTAAGAGACAGGGAATGAATTTCAGTCAGTGACAGGGATTGTACCTCAGTCAGTGACAGGGATTGATTCTCAATCAGTGACATGAATTGAACCTCAGTAAGAGACAGGGAATGAATTTCAGTCAGTGACAGGGATTGAACTGCAGTCAGTGACAGGGATTGAACTGCAGTCAGTGACAGGGATTGAACCTCAGTCAGTGACAGGGATTGAATCTCAGTCAGTGACAGGAATTGAATCTAAGCCAGTGACAGGAATTGAATCTCAGTCAGTGACAGGGAGTGAGCCTCAGTCAGTGACAAGGATTGAACCTCAGTCTGTGACAGGGATTGAACCTCAGTCAGTGACAGGTTTGAATCTCAGTCAATGACAGGGAGTGAATCTCAGTCAGAGACAGGGATTGAATCTCAGTCTGTGACAGGGTTTGAATCTCAGTCAGAGACAAGGATTGTGCCTCAGTCAGTGACAGGGATTGAATCTCAATCAGTGACAGGGTTTGTGCCTCAGTCAGTGACAGGGATTGATTCTCAATCAGTGACAGGGATTGAACCTCAGTGAGAGACAGGGATTAAATTTCAGTCAGTGACCGGGATTGTACCTCAGTCAGTGACAGGGATTGAACCTCAGTCAGTGACAGGGATTGAACCTCAGTCAGTGAGAGGGGTTGTGCCTTATTCCGTGACACGAATTGAACCTCAGTCAGTGACAGAGATTGAATCTCCATCTGTGACTGGGATTGAACCTCAGTCAGTGACAGGGATTGAATCTCAATCAGTGACAGGGATTGAATCTCAGTCAGTGACAGGGATTGACAATCAGTCAGTGACAGGGATTGAATCTCAGTCAGTGACAGGGATTGAATCTCAGTCATTGGCTGGGATTGACACTCAGTCTGTGACAGGGATTGAACCTTAGTCAGTGACTGGAATTGAACCTCAGTCAGTGACAGGGATTGAATGTCAGTCAGCGACAGGGATTGAATCATAGTCAGTGACAATGAATGAACCCCAGTCAGTGACAGGAATTGAGCCTCAGTCCGTGACAGGGATTGAGCCTCAGTCAGTGACAGGGACTGAGCCTCAGTCAGAGACAGGGATTGAACCTCAGTCTGTGACTGGGACTGAACCTCAGTCAGTGACAGGGATTGAGCCACAATCAGTGACAGGGATTGAGACACAACCAGTGACAGGGATTGAATCTCATTCAGTGTCAGGGATTGAATCTCAATCAGTGACAGGAATTGAATCTTAGTCAGTGACAAGGATAGAGATTCAGTCAGTGACAGGGATTGAATCTCAGTCAGTGACAGGGATTGAATCTCAATCAGTGACAGGGATTGAATCTCAGTCAGTGACAGGGATTGACAATCAGTCAGTGACAGGGATTGAACCTCAGTCTGTGACTGGGACTGAACCTCAGTCAGTGACAGGGATTGAGCCACAATCAGTGACAGGGATTGAGACACAACCAGTGACTGGGATTGAATCTCATTCAGTGACGGGAATTGAATCTTAGTCAGTGACAGGGATTGACAATCAGTCAGTGACAGGGATTGAACCTCTGTAAGAGACATTGATTGAATTTCAGTCAGTGACAGGGATTGTACCTCAGTCAGTGACAGGGATTGAACCTCACGCAGTGAGAGGGATTTCGACTTATTCAGTGACAGGAATTGAACCTCTATCAGTGACAGAGATTGAATCTCAGTCTGTGACAGGGATTGAATCTCATTCAGTGACAGGGATTGAGATAGAACCAGTGACTGGGATTGAATCTCATTCAGTGACGGGAATTGAAACTTAGTCAGTGACAGGGATAGAGATTCAGTCAGTGACAGGGATTGAACCTCAGTCAGTGACAGGGATTGAATCTCAATCAGTGACAGGGATTGAATCTCAGTCAGTGACAGGGATTGACAATCAGTCAGTGACAGGGATTGAACCTCTGTAAGAGACATTGATTGAATTTCAGTCAGTGACAGGGATTGTACCTCAGTCAGTGACAGGGATTGAACCTCAGGCAGTGAGAGGGATTTCGCCTTATTCAGTGACAGGAATTGAACCTCTGTCAGTGACAGAGATTGAATCTCAGTCTGTGACAGGGATTGAACCTCAGTCAGTGACAGGGATTGAATCTCAGTCAGTGACAGGGATTGCCAATCAGTCAGTAACAGGGATTGAAGCTCAGTCATTGGCTGGGATTGACCCTCAGTCTGTGACAGGGATTGGCCTCAGTCAGTGACTGGAATTGAGCCTCAGTCAGTGACAGGGACTAAATCTCAGTCAGTGACAAGGATTGAATCTCAGTTATTGACTCGGATTGAATCTCAGTCAGAGACAGGGATTGAATCTCAGTCAGTGACAGGGATTGAATCTCAGTCAGAGACAAGGATTGAGCCTCAGTCAGTTACAGGGATTGAATCTCAATCAGTGACAGGGTTTGTGCCTCAGTCAGTGACAGGGATTGATTCTCAATCAGTGACAGGAATTGAACCTCAGTAAGAGACAGGGAATGAATTTCAGTCAGTGACAGGGATTGTACCTCAGTCAGTGACAGGGATTGATTCTCAATCAGTGACATGAATTGAACCTCAGTAAGAGACAGGGAATGAATTTCAGTCAGTGACAGGGATTGAACCGCAGTCAGTGACAGGGATTGAACTGCAGTCAGTGACAGGGATTGAACTGCAGTCAGTGACAGGGATTGAATCTCAGTCAGTGACAGGAATTGAATCTAAGTCAGTGACAGGAATTGAATCTCAGTCAGTGACATGGAGTGAGCCTCAGTCAGTGACAAGGATTGAACCTCAGTCTGTGACAGGGATTGAACCTCAGTCAGTGACAGGGATTGATTCTCAATCAGTGACAGGGATTGAACCTCAGTGAGAGACAGGGATTAAATTTCAGTCAGTGACCGGGATTGTACCTCAGTCAGTGACAGGGATTGAACCTCAGTCAGTGACAGGGATTGAACCTCAGTCAGTGAGAGGGGTTGAACCTCAGTCAGTTACAGGGTTTGAATCTCAGTCAATGACAGGGACTGAATCTCAGTCAGAGACAGGGATTGAATCTCAGTCAGTGACAGGGATTGAATCTCAGTCAGAGACAAGGATTGAGCCTCAGTCAGTGACAGGGATTGAATCTCAACAAGTGACAGGGTTTGTGCCTCAGTCAGTGACAGGGATTGATTCTCAATCAGTGACAGGGATTGAACCTCAGTGAGAGACAGGGATTAAATTTCAGTCAGTGACCGGGATTGTACCTCAGTCAGTGACAGGGATTGAACCTCAGTCAGTGACAGGGATTGAACCTCAGTCAGTGAGAGGGGTTGTGCCTTATTCCGTGACACGAATTGAACCTCAGTCAGTGACAGAGATTGAATCTCCATCTGTGACTGGGATTGAACCTCAGTCAGTGACAGGGATTGAATCTCAATCAGTGACAGGGATTGAATCTCAGTCAGTGACAGGGATTGACAATCAGTCAGTGACAGGGATTGAATCTCAGTCAGTGACAGGGATTGAATCTCAGTCATTGGCTGGGATTGACACTCAGTCTGTGACAGGGATTGACCCTCAGTCAGTGACAGGGATTGAACCTTAGTCAGTGACTGGAATTGAGCCTCAGTCAGTGACAGGGATTGAATGTCAGTCAGCGACAGGGATTGAATCATAGTCAGTGACAATGAATGAACCCCAGTCAGTGACAGGAATTGAGCCTCAGTCCGTGACAGGGATTGAGCCTCAGTCAGTGACAGGGACTGAGCCTCAGTCAGTGACAGGGATTGAACCTCAGTCTGTGACTGGGACTGAACCTCAGTCAGTGACAGGGATTGAGCCACAATCAGTGACAGGGATTGAGACACAACCAGTGACAGGGATTGAACCTCAATCAGTGACAGGAATTGAATCTTAGTCAGTGACAAGGATAGAGATTCAGTCAGTGACAGGGATTGAATCTTAGTCAGTGACAGGGATTGAATCTCATTCAGTGACAGGGATTGAGATAGAACCAGTGACTGGGATTGAATCTCAATCAGTGACGGGAATTGAATCTTAGTCAGTGACAGGGATTGACAATCAGTCAGTGACAGGGATTGAACCTCAGTCAGTGACAGGGATTGAATCTCAATCAGTGACAGGGATTGAATCTCAGTCAGTGACAGGGATTGACAATCAGTCAGTGACAGGGAGTGAACCTCTGGAAGAGACATTGATTGATTTTCAGTCAGTGACAGGGATTGTACATCAGTCAGTGACAGGGATTGAACCTCAGGCAGTGAGAGGGATTTCGCCTTATTCAGTGACAGGAATTGAACCTCTGTCAGTGACAGAGATTGAATCTCAATCAGTGACAGGGTTTGTGCCTCAGTCAGTGACAGTGATTGATTCTCAATCAGTGACAGGAATTGAACCTCAGGAAGAGACAGGGAATGAATTTCAGTCAGTGACAGGGATTGTACCTCAGTCAGTGACAGGGATTGATTCTCAATCAGTGACATGAATTGAACCTCAGTAAGAGACAGGGAATGAATTTCAGTCAGTGACAGGGATTGAACCGCAGTGAGTGACAGGGATTGAACTGCAGTCAGTGACAGGGATTGAACCTCAGTCAGTGACAGGGATTGAATCTCAGTCAGTGACAGGAATTGAATCTAAGTCAGTGACAGGAATTGAATCTCAGTCAGTGACAGGGAGTGAGCCTCAGTCAGTGACAGGGATTGAACCTCAGTCAGTGACAGGTTTGAATCTCAGTCAATGACAGGGAGTGAATCTCAGTCAGAGACAGGGATTGAATCTCAGTCAGTGACAGGGATTGAATCTCAGTCAGAGACAAGGATTGAGCCTCAGTCAGTGACAGGGATTGAATCTCAATCAGTGACAGGGTTTGTGCCTCAGTCAGTGACAGGGATTGATTCTCAATCAGTGACAGGAATTGAACCTCAGTAAGAGACAGGGAATGAATTTCAGTCAGTGACAGGGATTGTACCTCAGTCAGTGACAGGGATTGATTCTCAATCAGTGACATGAATTGAACCTCAGTAAGAGACAGGGAATGAATTTCAGTCAGTGACAGGGATTGAACCGCAGTCAGTGACAGGGATTGAACTGCAGTCAGTGACAGGGATTGAACTGCAGTCAGTGACAGGGATTGAATCTCAGTCAGTGACAGGAATTGAATCTAAGTCAGTGACAGGAATTGAATCTCGGTCAGCGACAGGGAGTGAGCCTCAGTCAGTGACAAGGATTGAACCTCAGTCTGTGACAGGGATTGAACCTCAGTCAGTGACAGGGATTGATTCTCAATCAGTGACAGGGATTGAACCTCAGTGAGAGACAGGGATTAAATTTCAGTCAGTGACCGGGATTGTACCTCAGTCAGTGACAGGGATTGAACCTCAGTCAGTGACAGGGATTGAACCTCAGTCAGTGAGAGGGGTTGAACCTCAGTCAGTTACAGGGTTTGAATCTCAGTCAATGACAGGGACTGAATCTCAGTCAGAGACAGGGATTGAATCTCAGTCAGTGACAGGGATTGAATCTCAGTCAGAGACAAGGATTGAGCCTCAGTCAGTGACAGGGATTGAATCTCAATCAGTGACAGGGTTTGTGCCTCAGTCAGTGACAGGGATTGATTCTCAATCAGTGACAGGGATTGAACCTCAGTGAGAGACAAGGATTAAATTTCAGTCAGTGACCGGGATTGTACCTCAGTCAGTGACAGGGATTGAACCTCAGTCAGTGACAGGGATTGAACCTCAGTCAGTGAGAGGGGTTGTGCCTTATTCCGTGACACGAATTGAACCTC
This sequence comes from Chiloscyllium plagiosum, assembly GCF_037043375.1. Lineage (NCBI taxonomy): Eukaryota > Metazoa > Chordata > Chondrichthyes > Orectolobiformes > Hemiscylliidae > Chiloscyllium > Chiloscyllium plagiosum. The sequence goes on from NW_028270177.1 coordinate 44,945,840, forward strand.
AGTCAGTGACAGAGATTGAATCTCCATCTGTGACTGGGATTGAACCTCAGTCAGTGACAGGGATTGAATCTCAATCAGTGACAGGGATTGAATCTCAGTCAGTGACAGGGATTGACAATCAGTCAGTGACAGGGATTGAATCTCAGTCATTGGCTGGGATTGACACTCAGTCTGTGACAGGGATTGACCCTCAGTCAGTGACAGGGATTGAACCTTAGTCAGTGACTGGAATTGAGCCTCAGTCAGTGACAGGGATTGAATGTCAGTCAGCGACAGGGATTGAATCATAGTCAGTGACAATGAATGAACCCCAGTCAGTGACAGGAATTGAGCCTCAGTCCGTGACAGGGATTGAGCCTCAGTCAGTGACAGGGATTGAACCTCAGTCTGTGACTGGGACTGAACCTCAGTCAGTGACAGGGATTGAGCCACAATCAGTGACAGGGATTGAGACACAACCAGTGACAGGGATTGAATCTCAATCAGTGACAGGAATTGAATCTTAGTCAGTGACAAGGATAGAGATTCAGTCAGTGACAGGGATTGAATCTCAGTCAGTGACAGGGATTGAATCTCATTCAGTGACAGGGATTGAGATAGAACCAGTGACTGGGATTGAATCTCATTCAGTGACGGGAATTGAATCTTAGTCAGTGACAGGGATTGACAATCAGTCAGTGACAGGGATTGAACCTCAGTCAGTGACAGGGATTGAATCTCAATCAGTGACAGGAATTGAATCTCAGTCAGTGACAGGGATTGACAATCAGTCAGTGACAGGGATTGAACCTCTGTAAGAGACATTGATTGAATTTCAGTCAGTGACAGGGATTGTACCTCAGTCAGTGACAGGGATTGAACCTCAGGCAGTGAGAGGGATTTCGCCTTATTCAGTGACAGGAATTGAACCTCTGTCAGTGACAGAGATTGAATCTCAGTCTGTGACAGGGATTGACAATCAGTCAGTGACAGGGATTGAATCTCAGTCAGTGACAGGGATTGCCAATCAGTCAGTAACAGGGATTGAAGCTCAGTCATTGGCTGGGATTGACCCTCAGTCTGTGACAGGGATTGGCCTCAGTCAGTGACTGGAATTGAGCCTCAGTCAGTGACAGGGACTAAATCTCAGTCAGTGACAAGGATTGAATCTCAGTTATTGACTCGGATTGAATCTCAGTCAGAGACAGGGATTGAATCTCAGTCAGTGACAGGGATTGAATCTCAGTCAGAGACAAGGATTGAACCTCAGTCAGTTACAGGGATTGAATCTCAATCAGTGACAGGGTTTGTGCCTCAGTCAGTGACAGTGATTGATTCTCAATCAGTGACAGGAATTGAACCTCAGTAAGAGACAGGGAATGAATTTCAGTCAGTGACAGGGATTGTACCTCAGTCAGTGACAGGGATTGATTCTCAATCAGTGACATGAATTGAACCTCAGTAAGAGACAGGGAATGAATTTCAGTCAGTGACAGGGATTGAACCGCAGTCAGTGACAGGGATTGAACTGCAGTCAGTGACAGGGATTGAACCTCAGTCAGTGACAGGGATTGAATCTCAGTCATTGACAGGAATTGAATCTAAGTCAGTGACAGGAATTGAATCTCAGTCAGTGACAGGGAGTGAGCCTCAGTCAGTGACAGGGATTGAACGTCAATCAGTGACAGGTTTGAACCTCAGTCAGTGACAGGGATTGAATCTCAGTCATTGACAGGAATTGAATCTAAGTCAGTGACAGGAATTGAATCTCAGTCAGAGACAGGGATTGAATCTCAGTCAGTGACAGGGATTGAATCTCAGTCAGAGACAGGGTTTGTGCCTCAGTCAGTGACAGGGATTGATTCTCAATCAGTGACAGGGATTGAACCTCAGTGAGAGACAGGGATTAAATTTCAGTCAGTGACCGGGATTGTACCTCAGTCAGTGACAGGGATTGAACCTCAGTCAGTGACAGGGATTGACAATCAGTCAGTGACAGGGATTGAATCTCAGTCAGTGACAGGGATTGAATCTCAGTCATTGGCTGGGATTGACACTCAGTCTGTGACAGGGATTGACCCTCAGTCAGTGACAGGGATTGAACCTTAGTCAGTCACTGGAATTGAGCCTCAGTCAGTGACAGGGATTGAATGTCAGTCAGCGACAGGGATTGAATCATAGTCAGTGACAATGAATGAACCCCAGTCAGTGACAGGAATTGAGCCTCAGTCCGTGACAGGGACTGAGCCTCAGTCAGTGACAGGGATTGAACCTCAGTCTGTGACTGGGACTGAACCACAATCAGTGACAGGGATTGAGACACAACCAGTGACAGGGATTGAATCTCATTCAGTGACAGGGATTGAATCTCAATCAGTGACAGGAATTGAATCTTAGTCAGTGACAAGGATAGAGATTCAGTCAGTGACAGGGATTGATTCTCAATCAGTGACAGGGTATGAATCTCAGTTTGAGACAGGGATTGAATCTCAGTCAGTGACATGGATTTAATCTCATTCAGTGACAGGGATTGAATCTCAGTCAGTGACAGGGATTGAATCTCAGTCAGTGACAGGGATTGAATCTCATTCAGTGACAGGGATTGAGATAGAACCAGAGACTGGGATTGAATCTCATTCAGTGACGGGAATTGAATCTTAGTCAGTGACAGGGATAGAGATTCAGTCAGTGACAGGGATTGAACCTCAGTCAGTGACAGGGATTGAATCTCAATCAGTGACAGGGATTGAATCTCAGTCAGTGACAGGGATTGACAATCAGTCAGTGACAGGGATTGAATCTCAGTCAGTGACAGGGATTGCCAATCAGTCAGTAACAGGGATTGAAGCTCAGTCATTGGCTGGGATTGACCCTCAGTCTGTGACAGGGATTGGCCTCAGTCAGTGACTGGAATTGAGCCTCAGTCAGTGACAGGGACTAAATCTCAGTCAGTGACAAGGATTGAATCTCAGTTATTGACTCGGATTGAATCTCAGTCAGAGACAGGGATTGAATCTCAGTCAGTGACAGGGATTGAATCTCAGTCAGAGACAAGGATTGAGCCTCAGTCAGTTACAGGGATTGAATCTCAATCAGTGACAGGGTTTGTGCCTCAGTCAGTGACAGGGATTGATTCTCAATCAGTGACAGGAATTGAACCTCAGTAAGAGACAGGGAATGAATTTCAGTCAGTGACAGGGATTGTACCTCAGTCAGTGACAGGGATTGATTCTCAATCAGTGACATGAATTGAACCTCAGTCAGAGACAGGGAATGAATTTCAGTCAGTGACAGGGATTGAACTGCAGTCAGTGACAGGGATTGAATCTCAGTCATTGACAGGAATTGAATCTAAGTCAGTGACAGGAATTGAATCTCAGTCAGTGACAGGGAGTGAGCCTCAGTCAGTGACAGGGATTGAACGTCAATCAGTGACAGGTTTGAACCTCAGTCAGTGACAGGGATTGAATCTCAGTCATTGACAGGAATTGAATCTAAGTCATTGACAGGAATTGAATCTCAGTCAGAGACAGGGATTGAATCTCAGTCAGTGACAGGGATTGAATCTCAGTCAGAGACAGGGTTTGTGCCTCAGTCAGTGACAGGGATTGATTCTCAATCAGTGACAGGGATTGAACCTCAGTGAGAGACAGGGATTAAATTTCAGTCAGTGACCGGGATTGTACCTCAGTCAGTGACAGGGATTGAACCTCAGTCAGTGACAGGGATTGACAATCAGTCAGTGACAGGGATTGAATCTCAGTCAGTGACAGGGATTGAATCTCAGTCATTGGCTGGGATTGACACTCAGTCTGTGACAGGGATTGACCCTCAGTCAGTGACAGGGATTGAACCTTAGTCAGTGACTGGAATTGAGCCTCAGTCAGTGACAGGGATTGAATGTCAGTCAGCGACAGGGATTGAATCATAGTCAGTGACAATGAATGAACCCCAGTCAGTGACAGGAATTGAGCCTCAGTCCGTGACAGGGACTGAGCCTCAGTCAGTGACAGGGATTGAACCTCAGTCTGTGACTGAGACTGAAGCACAATCAGTGACAGGGATTGAGACACAACCAGTGACAGGGATAGAATCTCATTCAGTGACAGGGATTGAATCTCAATCAGTGACAGGAATTGAATCTTAGTCAGTGACAAGGATAGAGATTCAGTCAGTGACAGGGATTGATTCTCAATCAGTGACAGGGTTTGAATCTCAGTTTGAGACAGGGATTGAATCTCAGTCAGTGACATGGATTTAATCTCATTCAGTGACAGGGATTGAATCTCAGTCAGTGACAGGGATTGAATCTCAGTCAGTGACAGGGATTGAATCTCATTCAGTGACAGGGATTGAGATAGAACCAGTGACTGGGATTGAATCTCATTCAGTGACGGGAATTGAATCTTAGTCAGTGACAGGGATTGAATCTCAATCAGTGACGGGAATTGAATCTTAGTCAGTGACAGGGATAGAGATTCAGTCAGTGACAGGGATTGAACCTCAGTCAGTGACAGGGATTGAATCTCAATCAGTGACAGGGATTGAATCTCAGTCAGTGACAGGGATTGAACTGCAGTCAGTGACAGGGATTGAACCTCAGTCTGTGACTGGGACTGAACCTCAGTCAGTGACAGGGCTTGAGCCACAATCAGTGACAGGGATTGAGACACAACCAGTGACAGGGATTGAATCTCATTCAGTGACAGGGATTGAATCTCAATCAGTGACAGGAATTGAATCTTAGTCAGTGACAAGGATAGAGATTCAGTCAGTGACAGGGATTGAATCTCAGTCAGTGACAGGGATTGAATCTCATTCAGTGACAGGGATTGAGATAGAACCAGTGACTGGGATTGAATCTCATTCAGTGACGGGAATTGAATCTTAGTCAGTGACAGGGATTGACAATCAGTCAGTGACAGGGATTGAACCTCTGTAAGAGACATTGATTGAATTTCAGTCAGTGACAGGGATTGTACCTCAGTCAGTGACAGGGATTGAACCTCAGGCAGTGAGAGGGATTTCGACTTATTCAGTGACAGGAATTGAACCTCTGTCAGTGACAGAGATTGAATCTCAGTCTGTGACAGGGATTGAATCTCATTCAGTGACAGGGATGGAGATAGAACCAGTGACTGGGATTGAATCTCATTCAGTGACGGGAATTGAATCTCAATCAGTGACAGGGATTGAATCTCAATCAGTGACGGGAATTGAATCTTAGTCAGTGACAGGGATAGAGATTCAGTCAGTGACAGGGATTGAACCTCAGTCAGTGACAGGGATTGAATCTCAATCAGTGACAGGGATTGAATCTCAGTCAGTGACAGGGATTGACAATCAGTCAGTGACAGTGATTGAACCTCTGTAAGAGACCTTTTCCCGCGTATGGAGTCGGGTATTACAAGGGGGCATAGCTTTAAATTAAGGGGGGGTAGATATAGGACTGAAGTTAGGGGTAGGTTCTTCACTCAGCGAGTCGTAAGTTCATGGAATGCCCTGTCAGCAGCAGTGGTGGACTCTCCCTCTTTATGGGCATTTAAGCGGGCATTGGATAGGTATATGGAGGATAGTGGGTTAGTATAGGTTAAGTGGGCTTGGATCGGCGCAACATCGAGGGCCAAAGGGCCTGTACTGCGCTGTATTCTTCTATGTTCTATGTTCTATGTAGACATTGATTGAATTTCAGTCAGTGACAGGGATTGTACCTCAGTCAGTGACAGGGATTGAACCTCAGGCAGTGAGAGGGATTTCGCCTTATTCAGTGACAGGAATTGAACCTCTGTCAGTGACAGAGATTGAATCTCAGTCTGTGACAGGGATTGAACCTCAGTCAGTGACAGGGATTGAATCTCAGTCAGTGACAGGGATTGCCAATCAGTCAGTAACAGGGATTGAAGCTCAGTCATTGGCTGGGATTGACCCTCAGTCTGTGACAGGGATTGGCCTCAGTCAGTGACTGGAATTGAGCCTCAGTCAGTGACAGGGACTAAATCTCAGTCAGTGACAAGGATTGAATCTCAGTTATTGACTCGGATTGAATCTCAGTCAGAGACAGGGATTGAATCTCAGTCAGTGACAGGGATTGAATCTCAGTCAGAGACAAGGATTGAGCCTCAGTCAGTTACAGGGATTGAATCTCAATCAGTGACAGGGTTTGTGACTCAGTCAGTGACAGGGATTGATTCTCAATCAGTGACAGGAATTGAACCTCAGTAAGAGACAGGGAATGAATTTCAGTCAGTGACAGGGATTGTACCTCAGTCAGTGACAGGGATTGATTCTCAATCAGTGACATGAATTGAACCTCAGTAAGAGACAGGGAATGAATTTCAGTCAGTGACAGGGATTGAACTGCAGTCAGTGACAGGGATTGAATCTCAGTCAGTGACAGGAATTGAATCTAAGTCAGTGACAGGAATTGAATCTCAGTCAGTGACAGGGAGTGAGCCTCAGTCAGTGACAAGGATTGAACCTCAGTCTGTGACAGGGATTGAACCTCAGTCAGTGACAGGGATTGATTCTCAATCAGTGACAGGGATTGAACCTCAGTGAGAGACAGGGATTAAATTTCAGTCAGTGACCGGGATTGTACCTCAGTCAGTGACAGGGATTGAACCTCAGTCAGTGACAGGGATTGAACCTCAGTCAGTGAGAGGGGTTGAACCTCAGTCAGTTATAGGGTTTGAATCTCAGTCAATGACAGGGACTGAATCTCAGTCAGAGACAGGGATTGAATCTCAGTCAGTGACAGGGATTGAATCTCAGTCAGAGACAAGGATTGAGCCTCAGTCAGTGACAGGGATTGAATCTCAATCAGTGACAGGGTTTGTGCCTCAGTCAGTGACAGGGATTGATTCTCAATCAGTGACAGGGATTGAACCTCAGTGAGAGACAGGGATTAAATTTCAGTCAGTGACCGGGATTGTACCTCAGTCAGTGACAGGGATTGAACCTCAGTCAGTGACAGGGATTGAACCTCAGTCAGTGAGAGGGGTTGTGCCTCATTCCGTGACACGAATTGAACCTCAGTCAGTGACAGAGATTGAATCTCCATCTGTGACTGGGATTGAACCTCAGTCAGTGACAGGGATTGAATCTCAATCAGTGACAGGGATTGAATCTCAGTCAGTGACAGGGATTGACAATCAGTCAGTGACAGGGATTGAACCTCAGGCAGTGAGAGGGATTTCGCCTTATTCAGTGACAGGAATTGAACCTCTGTCAGTGACAGAGATTGAATCTCAGTCTGTGACAGGGATTGAACCTCAGTCAGTGACAGGGATTGAATCTCAGTCAGTGACAGGGATTGCCAATCAGTCAGTAACAGGGATTGAAGCTCAGTCATTGGCTGGGATTGACCCTCAGTCTGTGACAGGGATTGGCCTCAGTCAGTGACTGGAATTGAGCCTCAGTCAGTGACAGGGACTAAATCTCAGTCAGTGACAAGGATTGAATCTCAGTTATTGACTCGGATTGAATCTCAGTCAGAGACAGGGATTGAATCTCAGTCAGTGACAGGGATTGAATCTCAGTCAGAGACAAGGATTGAGCCTCAGTCAGTTACAGGGATTGAATCTCAATCAGTGACAGGGTTTGTGACTCAGTCAGTGACAGGGATTGATTCTCAATCAGTGACAGGAATTGAACCTCAGTAAGAGACAGGGAATGAATTTCAGTCAGTGACAGGGATTGTACCTCAGTCAGTGACAGGGATTGATTCTCAATCAGTGACATGAATTGAACCTCAGTAAGAGACAGGGAATGAATTTCAGTCAGTGACAGGGATTGAACTGCAGTCAGTGACAGGGATTGAATCTCAGTCAGTGACAGGAATTGAATCTAAGTCAGTGACAGGAATTGAATCTCAGTCAGTGACAGGGAGTGAGCCTCAGTCAGTGACAAGGATTGAACCTCAGTCTGTGACAGGGATTGAACCTCAGTCAGTGACAGGGATTGATTCTCAATCAGTGACAGGGATTGAACCTCAGTGAGAGACAGGGATTAAATTTCAGTCAGTGACCGGGATTGTACCTCAGTCAGTGACAGGGATTGAACCTCAGTCAGTGACAGGGATTGAACCTCAGTCAGTGAGAGGGGTTGAACCTCAGTCAGTTATAGGGTTTGAATCTCAGTCAATGACAGGGACTGAATCTCAGTCAGAGACAGGGATTGAATCTCAGTCAGTGACAGGGATTGAATCTCAGTCAGAGACAAGGATTGAGCCTCAGTCAGTGACAGGGATTGAATCTCAATCAGTGACAGGGTTTGTGCCTCAGTCAGTGACAGGGATTGATTCTCAATCAGTGACAGGGATTGAACCTCAGTGAGAGACAGGGATTAAATTTCAGTCAGTGACCGGGATTGTACCTCAGTCAGTGACAGGGATTGAACCTCAGTCAGTGACAGGGATTGAACCTCAGTCAGTGAGAGGGGTTGTGCCTCATTCCGTGACACGAATTGAACCTCAGTCAGTGACAGAGATTGAATCTCCATCTGTGACTGGGATTGAACCTCAGTCAGTGACAGGGATTGAATCTCAATCAGTGACAGGGATTGAATCTCAGTCAGTGACAGGGATTGACAATCAGTCAGTGACAGGGATTGAATCTCAGTGAGAGACAGGGATTGAATCTCAGTCATTGGCTGGGATTGACACTCAGTCTGTGACAGGGATTGACCCTCAGTCAGTGACAGGGATTGAACCTTAGTCAGTGACTGGAATTGAGCCTCAGTCAGTGACAGGGATTGAATGTCAGTCAGCGACAGGGATTGAATCATAGTCAGTGACAATGAATGAACCCCAGTCAGTGACAGGAATTGAGCCTCAGTCCGTGACAGGGATTGAGCCTCAGTCAGTGACAGGGATTGACAATCAGTCAGTGACAGGGATTGAACCTCAGTCTGTGACTGGGACTGAACCTCAGTCAGTGACAGGGATTGAGCCACAATCAGTGACAGGGATTGAGACACAACCAGTGACAGGGATTGAATCTCAATCAGTGACAGGAATTGAATCTTAGTCAGTGACAAGGATAGAGATTCAGTCAGTGACAGGGATTGAATCTCAATCAGTGACAGGGATTGAATCTCATTCAGTGACAGGGATTGAGATAGAACCAGTGACTGGGATTGAATCTCAATCAGTGACGGGAATTGAATCTTAGTCAGTGACAGGGATTGACAATCAGTCAGTGACAGGGATTGAACCTCAGTCAGTGACAGGGATTGAATTTCAATCAGTGACAGGGATTGAATCTCACTCAGTGACAGGGATTGACAATCAGTCAGTGACAGGGATTGAACCTCTGTAAGAGACATTGATTGAATTTCAGTCAGTGACAGGGATTGTACCTCAGTCAGTGACAGGGATTGAACCTCAGGCAGTGAGAGGGATTTCGCCTTATTCAGTGACAGGAATTGAACCTCTGTCAGTGACAGAGATTGAATCTCAGTCTGTGACAGGGATTGAACCTCAGTCAGTGACAGGGATTGAATCTCAGTCAGTGACAGGGATTGCCAATCAGTCAGTAACAGGGATTGAAGCTCAGTCATTGGCTGGGATTGACCCTCAGTCTGTGACAGGGATTGGCCTCAGTCAGTGACTGGAATTGAGCCTCAGTCAGTGACAGGGACTAAATCTCAGTCAGTGACAAGGAATGAATCTCAGTTATTGACTCGGATTGAATCTCAGTCAGAGACAGGGATTGAATCTCAGTCAGTGACAGGGACTGAATCTCAGTCAGAGACAGGGATTGAATCTCAGTCAGTGACAGGGATTGAATCTCAGTCAGAGACAAGGATTGAGCCTCAGTCAGTGACAGGGATTGAATCTCAATCAGTGACAGGGTTTGTGCCTCAGTCAGTGACAGGGATTGATTCTCAATCAGTGACAGGAATTGAACCTCAGGAAGAGACAGGGAATGAATTTCAGTCAGTGACAGGGATTGTACCTCAGTCAGTGACAGGGATTGATTCTCAATCAGTGACATGAATTGAACCTCAGTAAGAGACAGGGAATGAATTTCAGTCAGTGACAGGGATTGAACCGCAGTCAGTGACAGGGATTGAACTGCAGTCAGTGACAGGGATTGAACTGCAGTCAGTGACAGGGATTGAATCTCAGTCAGTGACAGGAATTGAATCTAAGTCAGTGACAGGAATTGAATCTCAGTCAGTGACAGGGAGTGAGCCTCAGTCAGTGACAAGGATTGAACCTCAGTCTGTGACAGGGATTGAACCTCAGTCAGTGACAGGGATTGATTCTCAATCAGTGACAGGGATTGAACCTCAGTGAGAGACAGGGATTAAATTTCAGTCAGTGACCGGGATTGTACCTCAGTCAGTGACAGGGATTGAACCTCAGTCAGTGACAGGGATTGAACCTCAGTCAGTGAGAGGGGTTGAACCTCAGTCAGTTACAGGGTTTGAATCTCAGTCAATGACAGGGACTGAATCTCAGTCAGAGACAGGGATTGAATCTCAGTCAGTGACAAGGATTGAACCTCAGTCTGTGACAGGGATTGAACCTCAGTCAGTGACAGGTTTGAATCTCAGTCAATGACAGGGACTGAATCTCAGTCAGAGACAGGGATTGAATCTCAGTCAGTGACAGGGATTGAATCTCAGTCAGAGACAAGGATTGAGCCTCAGTCAGTGACAGGGATTGAATCTCAATCAGTGACAGGGTTTGTGCCTCAGTCAGTGACAGGGATTGATTCTCAATCAGTGACAGGGATTGAACCTCAGTGAGAGACAGGGATTAAATTTCAGTCAGTGACCGGGATTGTAATTCAGTCAGAGACAGGGATTGAACCTCAGTCAGTGACAGGGATTGAACCTCAGTCAGTGAGAGGGGTTGAACCTCAGTCAGTTACAGGGTTTGAATCTCAGTCAATGACAGGGACTGAATCTCAGTCAGAGACAGGGATTGAATCTCAGTCAGTGACAGGGATTGAACCTCAGTCTGTGACAGGGATTGAACCTCAGTCAGTGACAGGTTTGAATCTCAGTCAATGACAGGGACTGAATCTCAGTCAGAGACAGGGATTGAATCTCAGTCAGTGACAGGGATTGAATCTCAGTCAGAGACAAGGATTGAGCCTCAGTCAGTGACAGGGATTGAATCTCAATCAGTGACAGGGTTTGTGCCTCAGTCAGTGACAGGGATTGATTCTCAATCAGTGACAGGGATTGAACCTCAGTGAGAGACAGGGATTAAATTTCAGTCAGTGACCGGGATTGTACCTCAGTCAGTGACAGGGATTGAACCTCAGTCAGTGACAGGGATTGAACCTCAGTCAGTGAGAGGGGTTGTGCCTTATTCCATGACACGAATTGAACCTCAGTCAGTGACAGAGATTGAATCTCCATCTGTGACTGGGATTGAACCTCAGTCAGTGACAGGGATTGAATCTCAATCAGTGACAGGGATTGAATCTCAGTCAGTGACAGGGATTGACAATCAGTCAGTGACAGGGATTGAATCTCAGTCAGTGACAGGGATTGAATCTCAGTCATTGGCTGGGATTGACACTCAGTCTGTGACAGGGATTGACCCTCAGTCAGTGACAGGGATTGAACCTTAGTCAGTGACTGGAATTGAGCCTCAGTCAGTGACAGGGATTGAATGTCAGTCAGCGACAGGGATTGAATCATAGTCAGTGACAATGAATGAACCCCAGTCAGTGACAGGAATTGAGCCTCAGTCCGTGACAGGGATTGAGCCTCAGTCAGTGACAGGGACTGAGCCTCAGTCAGTGACAGGGATTGAACCTCAGTCTGTGACTGGGACTGAACCTCAGTCAGTGACAGGGATTGAGCCACAATCAGTGACAGGGATTGAGACACAACCAGTGACAGGGATTGAATCTCAATCAGTGACAGGAATTGAATCTTAGTCAGTGACAAGGATAGAGATTCAGTCAGTGACAGGGATTGAATCTCAGTCAGTGACAGGGATTGAATCTCATTCAGTGACAGGGATTGAGATAGAACCAGTGACTGGGATTGAATCTCATTCAGTGACGGGAATTGAATCTTAGTCAGTGACAGGGATTGACAATCAGTCAGTGACAGGGATTGAATCTCAGTCAGTGACAGGGATTGAATCTCAATCAGTGACAGGGATTGAATCTCAGTCAGTGACAGGGATTGACAATCAGTCAGTGACAGGGATTGAACCTCTGTAAGAGACATTGATTGAATTTCAGTCAGTGACAGGGATTGTACCTCAGTCAGTGACAGGGTTTGAACCTCAGGCAGTGAGAGGGATTTCGCCTTATTCAGTGACAGGAATTGGACCTCTGTCAGTGACAGAGATTGAATCTCAGTCTGTGACAGGGATTGAACCTCAGTCAGTGACAGGGATTGAATCTCAGTCAGTGACAGGGATTGAATCTCAATCAGTGACAGGGATTGAATCTCAGTCAGTGACAGGGATTGCCAATCAGTCAGTAACAGGGATTCAAGCTCAGTCATTGGCTGGGATTGACCCTCAGTCTGTGACAGGGATTGGCCTCAGTCAGTGACTGGAATTGAGCCTCAGTCAGTGACAGGGACTAAATCTCAGTCAGTGACAAGGATTGAATCTCAGTTATTGACTCGGATTGAATCTCAGTCAGAGACAGGGATTGAATCTCAGTCAGTGACAGGGATTGAATCTCAGTCAGAGACAAGGATTGAGCCTCAGTCAGTTACAGGGATTGAATCTCAATCAGTGACAGGGTTTGTGACTCAGTCAGTGACAGGGATTGATTCTCAATCAGTGACAGGAATTGAACCTCAGTAAGAGACAGGGAATGAATTTCAGTCAGTGACAGGGATTGTACCTCAGTCAGTGACAGGGATTGATTCTCAATCAGTGACATGAATTGAACCTCAGTAAGAGACAGGGAATGAATTTCAGTCAGTGACAGGGATTGAACTGCAGTCAGTGACAGGGATTGAATCTCAGTCAGTGACAGGAATTGAATCTAAGTCAGTGACAGGAATTGAATCTCAGTCAGTGACAGGGAGTGAGCCTCAGTCAGTGACAAGGATTGAACCTCAGTCTGTGACAGGGATTGAACCTCAGTCAGTGACAGGGATTGATTCTCAATCAGTGACAGGGATTGAACCTCAGTGAGAGACAGGGATTAAATTTCAGTCAGTGACCGGGATTGTACCTCAGTCAGTGACAGGGATTGAACCTCAGTCAGTGACAGGGATTGAACCTCAGTCAGTGAGAGGGGTTGAACCTCAGTCAGTTATAGGGTTTGAATCTCAGTCAATGACAGGGACTGAATCTCAGTCAGAGACAGGGATTGAATCTCAGTCAGTGACAGGGATTGAATCTCAGTCAGAGACAAGGATTGAGCCTCAGTCAGTGACAGGGATTGAATCTCAATCAGTGACAGGGTTTGTGCCTCAGTCAGTGACAGGGATTGATTCTCAATCAGTGACAGGGATTGAACCTCAGTGAGAGACAGGGATTAAATTTCAGTCAGTGACCGGGATTGTACCTCAGTCAGTGACAGGGATTGAACCTCAGTCAGTGACAGGGATTGAACCTCAGTCAGTGAGAGGGGTTGTGCCTCATTCCGTGACACGAATTGAACCTCAGTCAGTGACAGAGATTGAATCTCCATCTGTGACTGGGATTGAACCTCAGTCAGTGACAGGGATTGAATCTCAATCAGTGACAGGGATTGAATCTCAGTCAGTGACAGGGATTGACAATCAGTCAGTGACAGGGATTGAATCTCAGTGAGAGACAGGGATTGAATCTCAGTCATTGGCTGGGATTGACACTCAGTCTGTGACAGGGATTGACCCTCAGTCAGTGACAGGGATTGAACCTTAGTCAGTGACTGGAATTGAGCCTCAGTCAGTGACAGGGATTGAATGTCAGTCAGCGACAGGGATTGAATCATAGTCAGTGACAATGAATGAACCCCAGTCAGTGACAGGAATTGAGCCTCAGTCCGTGACAGGGATTGAGCCTCAGTCAGTGACAGGGATTGACAATCAGTCAGTGACAGGGATTGAACCTCAGTCTGTGACTGGGACTGAACCTCAGTCAGTGACAGGGATTGAGCCACAATCAGTGACAGGGATTGAGACACAACCAGTGACAGGGATTGAATCTCAATCAGTGACAGGAATTGAATCTTAGTCAGTGACAAGGATAGAGATTCAGTCAGTGACAGGGATTGAATCTCAATCAGTGACAGGGATTGAATCTCATTCAGTGACAGGGATTGAGATAGAACCAGTGACTGGGATTGAATCTCAATCAGTGACGGGAATTGAATCTTAGTCAGTGACAGGGATTGACAATCAGTCAGTGACAGGGATTGAACCTCAGTCAGTGACAGGGATTGAATTTCAATCAGTGACAGGGATTGAATCTCACTCAGTGACAGGGATTGACAATCAGTCAGTGACAGGGATTGAACCTCTGTAAGAGACATTGATTGAATTTCAGTCAGTGACAGGGATTGTACCTCAGTCAGTGACAGGGATTGAACCTCAGGCAGTGAGAGGGATTTCGCCTTATTCAGTGACAGGAATTGAACCTCTGTCAGTGACAGAGATTGAATCTCAGTCTGTGACAGGGATTGAACCTCAGTCAGTGACAGGGATTGAATCTCAGTCAGTGACAGGGATTGCCAATCAGTCAGTAACAGGGATTGAAGCTCAGTCATTGGCTGGGATTGACCCTCAGTCTGTGACAGGGATTGGCCTCAGTCAGTGACTGGAATTGAGCCTCAGTCAGTGACAGGGACTAAATCTCAGTCAGTGACAAGGAATGAATCTCAGTTATTGACTCGGATTGAATCTCAGTCAGAGACAGGGATTGAATCTCAGTCAGTGACAGGGACTGAATCTCAGTCAGAGACAGGGATTGAATCTCAGTCAGTGACAGGGATTGAATCTCAGTCAGAGACAAGGATTGAGCCTCAGTCAGTGACAGGGATTGAATCTCAATCAGTGACAGGGTTTGTGCCTCAGTCAGTGACAGGGATTGATTCTCAATCAGTGACAGGAATTGAACCTCAGGAAGAGACAGGGAATGAATTTCAGTCAGTGACAGGGATTGTACCTCAGTCAGTGACAGGGATTGATTCTCAATCAGTGACATGAATTGAACCTCAGTAAGAGACAGGGAATGAATTTCAGTCAGTGACAGGGATTGAACCGCAGTCAGTGACAGGGATTGAACTGCAGTCAGTGACAGGGATTGAACTGCAGTCAGTGACAGGGATTGAATCTCAGTCAGTGACAGGAATTGAATCTAAGTCAGTGACAGGAATTGAATCTCAGTCAGTGACAGGGAGTGAGCCTCAGTCAGTGACAAGGATTGAACCTCAGTCTGTGACAGGGATTGAACCTCAGTCAGTGACAGGGATTGATTCTCAATCAGTGACAGGGATTGAACCTCAGTGAGAGACAGGGATTAAATTTCAGTCAGTGACCGGGATTGTACCTCAGTCAGTGACAGGGATTGAACCTCAGTCAGTGACAGGGATTGAACCTCAGTCAGTGAGAGGGGTTGAACCTCAGTCAGTTACAGGGTTTGAATCTCAGTCAATGACAGGGACTGAATCTCAGTCAGAGACAGGGATTGAATCTCAGTCAGTGACAAGGATTGAACCTCAGTCTGTGACAGGGATTGAACCTCAGTCAGTGACAGGTTTGAATCTCAGTCAATGACAGGGACTGAATCTCAGTCAGAGACAGGGATTGAATCTCAGTCAGTGACAGGGATTGAATCTCAGTCAGAGACAAGGATTGAGCCTCAGTCAGTGACAGGGATTGAATCTCAATCAGTGACAGGGTTTGTGCCTCAGTCAGTGACAGGGATTGATTCTCAATCAGTGACAGGGATTGAACCTCAGTGAGAGACAGGGATTAAATTTCAGTCAGTGACCGGGATTGTAATTCAGTCAGAGACAGGGATTGAACCTCAGTCAGTGACAGGGATTGAACCTCAGTCAGTGAGAGGGGTTGAACCTCAGTCAGTTACAGGGTTTGAATCTCAGTCAATGACAGGGACTGAATCTCAGTCAGAGACAGGGATTGAATCTCAGTCAGTGACAGGGATTGAACCTCAGTCTGTGACAGGGATTGAGCCTCAGTCAGTGACAGGTTTGAATCTCAGTCAATGACAGGGACTGAATCTCAGTCAGAGACAGGGATTGAATCTCAGTCAGTGACAGGGATTGAATCTCAGTCAGAGACAAGGATTGAGCCTCAGTCAGTGACAGGGATTGAATCTCAATCAGTGACAGGGTTTGTGCCTCAGTCAGTGACAGGGATTGATTCTCAATCAGTGACAGGGATTGAACCTCAGTGAGAGACAGGGATTAAATTTCAGTCAGTGACCGGGATTGTACCTCAGTCAGTGACAGGGATTGAACCTCAGTCAGTGACAGGGATTGAACCTCAGTCAGTGAGAGGGGTTGTGCCTTATTCCGTGACACGAATTGAACCTCAGTCAGTGACAGAGATTGAATCTCCATCTGTGACTGGGATTGAACCTCAGTCAGTGACAGGGATTGAATCTCAATCAGTGACAGGGATTGAATCTCAGTCAGTGACAGGGATTGACAATCAGTCAGTGACAGGGATTGAATCTCAGTCAGTGACAGGGATTGAATCTCAGTCATTGGCTGGGATTGACACTCAGTCTGTGACAGGGATTGACCCTCAGTCAGTGACAGGGATTGAACCTTAGTCAGTGACTGGAATTGAGCCTCAGTCAGTGACAGGGATTGAATGTCAGTCAGCGACAGGGATTGAATCATAGTCAGTGACAATGAATGAACCCCAGTCAGTGACAGGAATTGAGCCTCAGTCCGTGACAGGGATTGAGCCTCAGTCAGTGACAGGGACTGAGCCTCAGTCAGTGACAGGGATTGAACCTCAGTCTGTGACTGGGACTGAACCTCAGTCAGTGACAGGGATTGAGCCACAATCAGTGACAGGGATTGAGACACAACCAGTGACAGGGATTGAATCTCAATCAGTGACAGGAATTGAATCTTAGTCAGTGACAAGGATAGAGATTCAGTCAGTGACAGGGATTGAATCTCAGTCAGTGACAGGGATTGAATCTCATTCAGTGACAGGGATTGAGATAGAACCAGTGACTGGGATTGAATCTCATTCAGTGACGGGAATTGAATCTTAGTCAGTGACAGGGATTGACAATCAGTCAGTGACAGGGATTGAATCTCAGTCAGTGACAGGGATTGAATCTCAATCAGTGACAGGGATTGAATCTCAGTCAGTGACAGGGATTGACAATCAGTCAGTGACAGGGATTGAACCTCTGTAAGAGACATTGATTGAATTTCAGTCAGTGACAGGGATTGTACCTCAGTCAGTGACAGGGTTTTAACCTCAGGCAGTGAGAGGGATTTCGCCTTATTCAGTGACAGGAATTGAACCTCTGTCAGTGACAGAGATTGAATCTCAGTCTGTGACAGGGATTGAACCTCAGTCAGTGACAGGGATTGAATCTCAGTCAGTGACAGGGATTGCCAATCAGTCAGTAACAGGGATTCAAGCTCAGTCATTGGCTGGGATTGACCCTCAGTCTGTGACAGGGATTGGCCTCAGTCAGTGACTGGAATTGAGCCTCAGTCAGTGACAGGGACTAAATCTCAGTCAGTGACAAGGATTGAATCTCAGTTATTGACTCGGATTGAATCTCAGTCAGAGACAGGGATTGAATCTCAGTCAGTGACAGGGATTGAATCTCAGTCAGAGACAAGGATTGAACCTCAGTCAGTTACAGGGATTGAATCTCAATCAGTGACAGGGTTTGTGCCTCAGTCAGTGACAGTGATTGATTCTCAGTCAGTGACAGGAATTGAACCTCAGTAAGAGACAGGGAATGAATTTCAGTCAGTGACAGGGATTGTACCTCAGTCAGTGACAGGGATTGATTCTCAATCAGTGACATGAATTGAACCTCAGTCAGAGACAGGGAATGAATTTCAGTCAGTGACAGGGATTGAACCGCAGTCAGTGACAGGGATTGAACTGCAGTCAGTGACAGGGATTGAACCTCAGTCAGTGACAGGGATTGAATCTCAGTCAGTGACAGGAATTGAATCTAAGTCAGTGACAGGAATTGAATCTCAGTCAGTGACAGGGAGTGAGCCTCAGTCAGTGACAGGGATTGAACCTCAGTCAGTGACAGGGATTGAATCTCAGTCAATGACAGGGACTGAATCTCAGTCAGAGACAGGGATTGAATCTCAGTCAGTGACAGGGATTGAATCTCAGTCAGAGACAAGGATTGAGCCTCAGTCAGTGACAGGGATTGAATCTCAATCAGTGACAGGGTTTGTGCCTCAGTCAGTGACAAGGATTGATTCTCAATCAGTGACAGGGATTGAACCTCAGTGAGAGACAGGGATTAAATTTCAGTCAGTGACCGGGATTGTACCTCAGTCAGTGACAGGGATTGAACCTCAGTCAGTGACAGGGATTGACAATCAGTCAGTGACAGGGATTGAATCTCAGTCAGTGACAGGGATTGAATCTCAGTCATTGGCTGGGATTGACACTCAGTCAGTGACAGGGATTGACCCTCAGTCAGTGACAGGGATTGAACCTTAGTCAGTGACTGGAATTGAGCCTCAGTCAGTGACAGGGATTGAATGTCAGTCAGCGACAGGGATTGAATCATAGTCAGTGACAATGAATGAACCCCAGTCAGTGACAGGAATTGAGCCTCAGTCCGTGACAGGGATTGAGCCTCAGTCAGTGACAGGGACTGAGCCTCAGTCAGTGACAGGGATTGAACCTCAGTCTGTGACTGGGACTGAACCTCAGTCAGTGACAGGGATTGAGCCACAATCAGTGATAGGGATTGAGACACAACCAGTGACAGGGATTGAATCTCATTCAGTGACAGGGATTGAATCTCAATCAGTGACAGGAATTGAATCTTAGTCAGTGACAAGGATAGAGATTCAGTCAGTGACAGGGATTGATTCTCAATCAGTGACAGGGTTTGAATCTCAGTTTGAGACAGGGATTGAATCTCAGTCAGTGACATGGATTTAATCTCATTCAGTGACAGTGATTGAATCTCAGTCAGTGACAGGGATTGAATCTCAGTCAGTGACAGGGATTGAATCTCATTCATTGACAGGGATTGAGATAGAACCAGTGACGGAGATTGAATCTCATTCAGTGACGGGAATTGAATCTTAGTCAGTGACAGGGATTGAATCTCAATCAGTGACGGGAATTGAATCTTAGTCAGTGACAGGGATAGAGATTCAGTCAGTGACAGGGATTGAACCTCAGTCAGTGACAGGGATTGAATCTCAATCAGTGACAGGGATTGAATCTCAGTCAGTGACAGGGATTGAACTGCAGTCAGTGACAGGGATTGAACCTCAGTCTGTGACTGGGACTGAACCTCAGTCAGTGACAGGGATTGAGCCACAATCAGTGACAGGGATTGAGACACAACCAGTGACAGGGATTGAATCTCATTCAGTGACAGGGATTGAATCTCAATCAGTGACAGGAATTGAATCTTAGTCAGTGACAAGGATAGAGATTCAGTCAGTGACAGGGATTGAATCTCAGTCAGTGACAGGGATTGAATCTCATTCAGTGACAGGGATTGAGATAGAACCAGTGACTGGGATTGAATCTCATTCAGTGACGGGAATTGAATCTTAGTCAGTGACAGGGATTGACAATCAGTCAGTGACAGGGATTGAACCTCTGTAAGAGACATTGATTGAATTTCAGTCAGTGACAGGGATTGTACCTCAGTCAGTGACAGGGATTGAACCTCAGGCAGTGAAAGGGATTTCGACTTATTCAGTGACAGGAATTGAACCTCTGTCAGTGACAGAGATTGAATCTCAGTCTGTGACAGGGATTGAATCTCATTCAGTGACAGGGATGGAGATAGAACCAGTGACTGGGATTGAATCTCATTCAGTGACGGGAATTGAATCTTAGTCAGTGACAGGGATAGAGATTCAGTCAGTGACAGGGATTGAACCTCAGTCAGTGACAGGGATTGAATCTCAATCAGTGACAGGGATTGAATCTCAGTCAGTGACAGGGATTGACAATCAGTCAGTGACAGTGATTGAACCTCTGTAAGAGACCTTTTCCCGCGTATGGAGTCGGGTATTACAAGGGGGCATAGCTTTAAATTAAGGGGGGGTAGATATAGGACTGAAGTTAGGGGTAGGTTCTTCACTCAGCGAGTCGTAAGTTCATGGAATGCCCTGCCAGCAGCAGTGGTGGACTCTCCCTCTTTATGGGCATTTAAGCGGGCATTGGATAGGTATATGGAGGATAGTGGGTTAGTATAGGTTAGGTGGGCTTGGATCGGCGCAACATCGAGGGCCAAAGGGCCTGTACTGCGCTGTATTCTTCTATGTTCTATGTTATATGTAGACATTGATTGAATTTCAGTCAGTGACAGGGATTGTACCTCAGTCAGTGACAGGGATTGAACCTCAGGCAGTGAGAGGGATTTCGCCTTATTCAGTGACAGGAATTGAACCTCTGTCAGTGACAGAGATTGAATCTCAGTCTGTGACAGGGATTGAACCTCAGTCAGTGACAGGGATTGCCAATCAGTCAGTAACAGGGATTGAAGCTCAGTCATTGGCTGGGATTGACCCTCAGTCTGTGACAGGGATTGGCCTCAGTCAGTGACTGGAATTGAGCCTCAGTCAGTGACAGGGACTAAATCTCAGTCAGTGACAAGGATTGAATCTCAGTTATTGACTCGGATTGAATCTCAGTCAGAGACAGGGATTGAATCTCAGTCAGTGACAGGGATTGAATCTCAGTCAGAGACAAGGATTGAGCCTCAGTCAGTTTACAGGGATTGAATCTCAATCAGTGACAGGGTTTGTGCCTCAGTCAGTGACAGGGATTGATTCTCAATCAGTGACAGGAATTGAACCTCAGTAAGAGACAGGGAATGAATTTCAGTCAGTGACAGGGATTGTACCTCAGTCAGTGACAGGGATTGATTCTCAATCAGTGACATGAATTGAACCTCAGTAAGAGACAGGGAATGAATTTCAGTCAGTGACAGGGATTGAACCGCAGTCAGTGACAGGGATTGAACTGCAGTCAGTGACAGGGATTGAATCTCAGTCAGTGACAGGAATTGAATCTAAGTCAGTGACAGGAATTGAATCTAAGTCAGTGACAGGGAGTGAGCCTCAGTCAGTGACAAGGATTGAACCTCAGTCTGTGACAGGGATTGAACCTCAGTCAGTGACAGGGATTGAATCTCAGTCAGTGACAGGGATTGAATCTCAGTCAGAGACAAGGATTGAGCCTCAGTCAGTGACAGGGATTGAATCTCAATCAGTGACAGGGTTTGTGCCTCAGTCAGTGACAGGGATTGATTCTCAATCAGTGACAGGGATTGAACCTCAGTGAGAGACAGGGATTAAATTTCAGTCAGTGACCGGGATTGTACCTCAGTCAGTGACAGGGATTGAACCTCAGTCAGTGACAGGGATTGACCCTCAGTCAATGACAGGGACTGAATCTCAGTCAGAGACAGGGATTGAATCTCAGTCAGTGACAGGGATTGAATCTCAGTCAGAGACAAGGATTGAGCCTCAGTCAGTGACAGGGATTGAATCTCAATCAGTGACAGGGTTTGTGCCTCAGTCAGTGACAGGGATTGATTCTCAATCAGTGACAGAGATTGAACCTCAGTGAGAGACAGGGGTTAAATTTCAGTCAGTGACCGGGATTGTACCTCAGTCAGTGACAGGGATTGAACCTCAGTCAGTGACAGGGATTGAACCTCAGTCAGTGAGAGGGGTTGTGCCTTATTCCGTGACACGAATTGAACCTCAGTCAGTGACAGAGATTGAATCTCCATCTGTGACTGGGATTGAACCTCAGTCAGTGACAGGGATTGAATCTCAATCAGTGACAGGGATTGAATCTCAGTCAGTGACAGGGATTGACAATCAGTCAGTGACAGGGATTGAATCTCAGTCAGTGACAGGGATTGAATCTCAGTCATTGGCTGGGATTGACACTCAGTCTGTGACAGGGATTGACCCTCAGTCAGTGACAGGGATTGAACCTTAGTCAGTGACTGGAATTGAGCCTCAGTCAGTGACAGGGATTGAATGTCAGTCAGCGACAGGGATTGAATCATAGTCAGTGACAATGAATGAAACCCAGTCAGTGACAGGAATTGAGCCTCAGTCCGTGACAGGGATTGAGCCTCAGTCAGTGACAGGGACTGAGCCTCAGTCAGTGGCAGGGATTGAACCTCAGTCTGTGACTGGGTCTGAACCTCAGTCAGTGACAGGGATTGAGCCACAATCAGTGACAGGGATTGAGACACAACCAGTGACAGGGATTGAATCTCATTCAGTGACAGGGATTGAATCTCAATCAGTGACAGGAATTGAATCTTAGTCAGTGACAAGGATAGAAATTCAGTCAGTGACAGGGATTGAATCTCAGTCAGTGACAGGGATTGAATCTCATTCAGTGACAGGGATTGAGATCGAACCAGTGACTGGGATTGAATCTCATTAGTGACGGGAATTGAATCTTAGTCAGTGACAGGGATAGAGATTCAGTCAGTGACAGGGATTGAACCTCAGTCAATGACAGGGATTGAATCTCAATCAGTGACAGGGATTGAATCTCAGTCAGTGACAGGGATTGACAAACAGTCAGTGACAGGGATTGAACCTCTGTAAGAGACATTGATTGAATTTCAGTCAGTGACAGGGATTGTACCTCAGTCAGTGACAGGGATTGAACCTCAGGCAGTGAGAGGGATTTCGCCTTATTCAGTGACAGGAATTGAACCTCTGTCAGTGACAGAGATTGAATCTCAGTCTGTGACAGGGATTGAACCTCAGTCAGTGACAGGGATTGAATCTCAGTCAGTGACAGGGATTGCCAATCAGTCAGTAACAGGGATTGAAGCTCAGTCATTGGCTGGGATTGACCCTCAGTCTGTGACAGGGATTGGCCTCAGTCAGTGACTGGAATTGAGCCTCAGTCAGTGACAGGGACTAAATCTCAGTCAGTGACAAGGATTGAATCTCAGTTATTGACTCGGATTGAATCTCAGTCAGAGACAGGGATTGAATCTCAGTCAGTGACAGGGATTGAATCTCAGTCAGAGACAAGGATTGAACCTCAGTCAGTTACAGGGATTGAATCTCAATCAGTGACAGGGTTTGTGCCTCAGTCAGTGACAGTGATTGATTCTCAATCAGTGACAGGAATTGAACCTCAGTAAGAGACAGGGAATGAATTTCAGTCAGTGACAGGGATTGTAACTCAGTCAGTGACAGGGATTGATTCTCAATCAGTGACATGAATTGAACCTCAGTCAGAGACAGGGAATGAATTTCAGTCAGTGACAGGGATTGAACCGCAGTCAGTGACAGGGATTGAACTGCAGTCAGTGACAGGGATTGAACCTCAGTCAGTGACAGGGATTGAATCTCAGTCAGTGACAGGAATTGAATCTAAGTCAGTGACAGGAATTGAATCTCAGTCAGTGACAGGGAGTGAGCCTCAGTCAGTGACAGGGATTGAACCTCAGTCAGTGACAGGTTTGAATCTCAGTCAATGACAGGGACTGAATCTCAGTCAGAGACAGGGATTGAATCTCAGTCATTGACAGGGATTGAATCTCAGTCAGAGACAAGGATTGAGCCTCAGTCAGTGACAGGGATTGAATCTCAATCAGTGACAGGGTTTGTGCCTCAGTCAGTGACAGGGATTGATTCTCAATCAGTGACAGGGATTGAACCTCAGTGAGAGACAGGGATTAAATTTCAGTCAGTGACCGGGATTGTACCTCAGTCAGTGACAGGGATTGAACCTCAGTCAGTGACAGGGATTGACAATCAGTCAGTGACAGGGATTGAATCTCAGTCAGTGACAGGGATTGAATCTCAGTCATTGGCTGGGATTGACACTCAGTCTGTGACAGGGATTGACCCTCAGTCAGTGACAGGGATTGAACCTTAGTCAGTGACTGGAATTGAGCCTCAGTCAGTGACAGGGATTGAATGTCAGTCAGCGACAGGGATTGAATCATAGTCAGTGACAATGAATGAACCCCAGTCAGTGACAGGAATTGAGCCTCAGTCCGTGACAGGGATTGAGCCTCAGTCAGTGACAGGGACTGAGCCTCAGTCAGTGACAGGGATTGAACCTCAGTCTGTGACTGGGACTGAACCTCAGTCAGTGACAGGGATTGAGCCACAATCAGTGATAGGGATTGAGACACAACCAGTGACAGGGATTGAATCTCATTCAGTGACAGGGATTGAATCTCAATCAGTGACAGGAATTGAATCTTAGTCAGTGACAAGGATAGAGATTCAGTCAGTGACAGGGATTGATTCTCAATCAGTGACAGGGTTTGAATCTCAGTTTGAGACAGTGATTGAATCTCAGTCAGTGACATGGATTTAATCTCAGTCAGTGACAGGGATTGAATCTCATTCAGTGACAGGGATTGAGATAGAACCAGTGACGGAGATTGAATCTCATTCAGTGACGGGAATTGAATCTTAGTCAGTGACAGGGATAGAGATTCAGTCAGTGACAGGGATTGAACCTCAGTCAGTGACAGGGATTGAATCTCAATCAGTGACAGGGATTGAATCTCAGTCAGTGACAGGGATTGAATCTCAGTCAGTGACAGGGATTGAATCTCATTCATTGACAGGGATTGAGATAGAACCATTGACGGAGATTGAATCTCATTCAGTGACGGGAATTGAATCTTAGTCAGTGACAGGGATTGAATCTCAATCAGTGACGGGAATTGAATCTTAGTCAGTGACAGGGATAGAGATTCAGTCAGTGACAGGGATTGAACCTCAGTCAGTGACAGGGATTGAATCTCAATCAGTGACAGGGATTGAATCTCAGTCAGTGACAGGGATTGACAATCAGTCAGTGACAGGGATTGAACCTCAGTCTGTGACTGGGACTGAACCTCAGTCAGTGACAGGGATTGAGCCACAATCAGTGACAGGGATTGAGACACAACCAGTGACAGGGATTGAATCTCATTCAGTGACAGGGATTGAATCTCAATCAGTGACAGGAATTGAATCTTAGTCAGTGACAAGGATAGAGATTCAGTCAGTGACAGGGATTGAATCTCAGTCAGTGACAGGGATTGAATCTCATTCAGTGACAGGGATTGAGATAGAACCAGTGACTGGGATTGAATCTCATTCAGTGACGGGAATTGAATCTTAGTCAGTGACAGGGATTGACAATCAGTCAGTGACAGGGATTGAATCTCTGTAAGAGACATTGATTGAATTTCAGTCAGTGACAGGGATTGTACCTCAGTCAGTGACAGGGATTGAACCTCAGGCAGTGAGAGGGATTTCGACTTATTCAGTGACAGGAATTGAACCTCTGTCAGTGACAGAGATTGAATCTCAGTCTGTGACAGGGATTGAATCTCATTCAGTGACAGGGATTGAGATAGAACCAGTGACTGGGATTGAATCTCATTCAGTGACGGGAATTGAATCTTAGTCAGTGACAGGGATAGAGATTCAGTCAGTGACAGGGATTGAACCTCAGTCAGTGACAGGGATTGAATCTCAATCAGTGACAGGGATTGAATCTCAGTCAGTGACAGGGATTGACAATCAGTCAGTGACAGTGATTGAACCTCTGTAAGAGACCTTTTCCCGCGTATGGAGTCGGGTATTACAAGGGGGCATAGCTTTAAATTAAGGGGGGGTAGATATAGGACTGAAGTTAGGGGTAGGTTCTTCACTCAGCGAGTCGTAAGTTCATGGAATGCCCTGCCAGCAGCAGTGGTGGACTCTCCCTCTTTATGGGCATTTAAGCGGGCATTGGATAGGTATATGGAGGATAGTGGGTTAGTATAGGTTAGGTGGGCTTGGATCGGCGCAACATCGAGGGCCAAAGGGCCTGTACTGCGCTGTATTCTTCTATGTTCTATGTTATATGTAGACATTGATTGAATTTCAGTCAGTGACAGGGATTGTACCTCAGTCAGTGACAGGGATTGAACCTCAGGCAGTGAGAGGGATTTCGCCTTATTCAGTGACAGGAATTGAACCTCTGTCAGTGACAGAGATTGAATCTCAGTCTGTGACAGGGATTGAACCTCAGTCAGTGACAGGGATTGAATCTCAGTCAGTGACAGGGATTGCCAATCAGTCAGTAACAGGGATTGAAGCTCAGTCATTGCCTGGGATTGACCCTCAGTCTGTGACAGGGATTGGCCTCAGTCAGTGACTGGAATTGAGCCTCAGTCAGTGACAGGGACTAAATCTCAGTCAGTGACAAGGATTGAATCTCAGTTATTGACTCGGATTGAATCTCAGTCAGAGACAGGGATTGAATCTCAGTCAGTGACAGGGATTGAATCTCAGTCAGAGACAAGGATTGAGCCTCAGTCAGTTACAGGGATTGAATCTCAATCAGTGACAGGGTTTGTGCCTCAGTCAGTGACAGGGATTGATTCTCAATCAGTGACAGGAATTGAACCTCAGGAAGAGACAGGGAATGAATTTCAGTCAGTGACAGGGATTGTACCTCAGTCAGTGACAGGGATTGATTCTCAATCAGTGACATGAATTGAACCTCAGTAAGAGACAGGGAATGAATTTCAGTCAGTGACAGGGATTGAACCGCAGTCAGTGACAGGGATTGAACTGCAGTCAGTGACAGGGATTGAATCTCAGTCAGTGACAGGAATTGAATCTAAGTCAGTGACAGGAATTGAATCTAAGTCAGTGACAGGGAGTGAGCCTCAGTCAGTGACAAGGATTGAACCTCAGTCTGTGACAGGGATTGAACCTCAGTCAGTGACAGGGATTGAATCTCAGTCAGTGACAGGGATTGAATCTCAGTCAGAGACAAGGATTGAGCCTCAGTCAGTGACAGGGATTGAATCTCAATCAGTGACAGGGTTTGTGCCTCAGTCAGTGACAGGGATTGATTCTCAATCAGTGACAGGGATTGAACCTCAGTGAGAGACAGGGATTAAATTTCAGTCAGTGACCGGGATTGTACCTCAGTCAGTGACAGGGATTGAACCTCAGTCAGTGACAGGGATTGAACCTCAGTCAGTGAGAGGGGTTGTGCCTTATTCCGTGACACGAATTGAACCTCAGTCAGTGACAGAGATTGAATCTCCATCTGTGACTGGGATTGAACCTCAGTCAGTGACAGGGATTGAATCTCAATCAGTGACAGGGATTGAATCTCAGTCAGTGACAGGGATTGACAATCAGTCAGTGACAGGGATTGAATCTCAGTCAGTGACAGGGATTGAATCTCAGTCATTGGCTGGGATTGACACTCAGTCTGTGACAGGGATTGACCCTCAGTCAGTGACAGGGATTGAACCTTAGTCAGTGACTGGAATTGAGCCTCAGTCAGTGACAGGGATTGAATGTCAGTCAGCGACAGGGATTGAATCATAGTCAGTGACAATGAATGAAACCCAGTCAGTGACAGGAATTGAGCCTCAGTCAGTGACAGGGATTGAATCTCAGTCAGTGACAGGGATTGAATCTCATTCAGTGACAGGGATTGAGATCGAACCAGTGACTGGGATTGAATCTCATTAGTGACGGGAATTGAATCTTAGTCAGTGACAGGGATAGAGATTCAGTCAGTGACAGGGATTGAACCTCAGTCAATGACAGGGATTGAATCTCAATCAGTGACAGGGATTGAATCTCAGTCAGTGACAGGGATTGACAAACAGTCAGTGACAGGGATTGAACCTCTGTAAGAGACATTGATTGAATTTCAGTCAGTGACAGGGATTGTACCTCAGTCAGTGACAGGGATTGAACCTCAGGCAGTGAGAGGGATTTCGCCTTATTCAGTGACAGGAATTGAACCTCTGTCAGTGACAGAGATTGAATCTCAGTCTGTGACAGGGATTGAACCTCAGTCAGTGACAGGGATTGAATCTCAGTCAGTGACAGGGATTGCCAATCAGTCAGTAACAGGGATTGAAGCTCAGTCATTGGCTGGGATTGACCCTCAGTCTGTGACAGGGATTGGCCTCAGTCAGTGACTGGAATTGAGCCTCAGTCAGTGACAGGGACTAAATCTCAGTCAGTGACAAGGATTGAATCTCAGTTATTGACTCGGATTGAATCTCAGTCAGAGACAGGGATTGAATCTCAGTCAGTGACAGGGATTGAATCTCAGTCAGAGACAAGGATTGAACCTCAGTCAGTTACAGGGATTGAATCTCAATCAGTGACAGGGTTTGTGCCTCAGTCAGTGACAGTGATTGATTCTCAATCAGTGACAGGAATTGAACCTCAGTAAGAGACAGGGAATGAATTTCAGTCAGTGACAGGGATTGTAACTCAGTCAGTGACAGGGATTGATTCTCAATCAGTGACATGAATTGAACCTCAGTCAGAGACAGGGAATGAATTTCAGTCAGTGACAGGGATTGAACCGCAGTCAGTGACAGGGATTGAACTGCAGTCAGTGACAGGGATTGAACCTCAGTCAGTGACAGGGATTGAATCTCAGTCAGTGACAGGAATTGAATCTAAGTCAGTGACAGGAATTGAATCTCAGTCAGTGACAGGGAGTGAGCCTCAGTCAGTGACAGGGATTGAACCTCAGTCAGTGACAGGTTTGAATCTCAGTCAATGACAGGGACTGAATCTCAGTCAGAGACAGGGATTGAATCTCAGTCATTGACAGGGATTGAATCTCAGTCAGAGACAAGGATTGAGCCTCAGTCAGTGACAGGGATTGAATCTCAATCAGTGACAGGGTTTGTGCCTCAGTCAGTGACAGGGATTGATTCTCAATCAGTGACAGGGATTGAACCTCAGTGAGAGACAGGGATTAAATTTCAGTCAGTGACCGGGATTGTACCTCAGTCAGTGACAGGGATTGAACCTCAGTCAGTGACAGGGATTGACAATCAGTCAGTGACAGGGATTGAATCTCAGTCAGTGACAGGGATTGAATCTCAGTCATTGGCTGGGATTGACACTCAGTCTGTGACAGGGATTGACCCTCAGTCAGTGACAGGGATTGAACCTTAGTCAGTGACTGGAATTGAGCCTCAGTCAGTGACAGGGATTGAATGTCAGTCAGCGACAGGGATTGAATCATAGTCAGTGACAATGAATGAACCCCAGTCAGTGACAGGAATTGAGCCTCAGTCCGTGACAGGGATTGAGCCTCAGTCAGTGACAGGGACTGAGCCTCAGTCAGTGACAGGGATTGAACCTCAGTCTGTGACTGGGACTGAACCTCAGTCAGTGACAGGGATTGAGCCACAATCAGTGATAGGGATTGAGACACAACCAGTGACAGGGATTGAATCTCATTCAGTGACAGGGATTGAATCTCAATCAGTGACAGGAATTGAATCTTAGTCAGTGACAAGGATAGAGATTCAGTCAGTGACAGGGATTGATTCTCAATCAGTGACAGGGTTTGAATCTCAGTTTGAGACAGTGATTGAATCTCAGTCAGTGACATGGATTTAATCTCAGTCAGTGACAGGGATTGAATCTCATTCAGTGACAGGGATTGAGATAGAACCAGTGACGGAGATTGAATCTCATTCAGTGACGGGAATTGAATCTTAGTCAGTGACAGGGATAGAGATTCAGTCAGTGACAGGGATTGAACCTCAGTCAGTGACAGGGATTGAATCTCAATCAGTGACAGGGATTGAATCTCAGTCAGTGACAGGGATTGAATCTCAGTCAGTGACAGGGATTGAATCTCATTCATTGACAGGGATTGAGATAGAACCATTGACGGAGATTGAATCTCATTCAGTGACGGGAATTGAATCTTAGTCAGTGACAGGGATTGAATCTCAATCAGTGACGGGAATTGAATCTTAGTCAGTGACAGGGATAGAGATTCAGTCAGTGACAGGGATTGAACCTCAGTCAGTGACAGGGATTGAATCTCAATCAGTGACAGGGATTGAATCTCAGTCAGTGACAGGGATTGACAATCAGTCAGTGACAGGGATTGAACCTCAGTCTGTGACTGGGACTGAACCTCAGTCAGTGACAGGGATTGAGCCACAATCAGTGACAGGGATTGAGACACAACCAGTGACAGGGATTGAATCTCATTCAGTGACAGGGATTGAATCTCAATCAGTGACAGGAATTGAATCTTAGTCAGTGACAAGGATAGAGATTCAGTCAGTGACAGGGATTGAATCTCAGTCAGTGACAGGGATTGAATCTCATTCAGTGACAGGGATTGAGATAGAACCAGTGACTGGGATTGAATCTCATTCAGTGACGGGAATTGAATCTTAGTCAGTGACAGGGATTGACAATCAGTCAGTGACAGGGATTGAATCTCTGTAAGAGACATTGATTGAATTTCAGTCAGTGACAGGGATTGTACCTCAGTCAGTGACAGGGATTGAACCTCAGGCAGTGAGAGGGATTTCGACTTATTCAGTGACAGGAATTGAACCTCTGTCAGTGACAGAGATTGAATCTCAGTCTGTGACAGGGATTGAATCTCATTCAGTGACAGGGATTGAGATAGAACCAGTGACTGGGATTGAATCTCATTCAGTGACGGGAATTGAATCTTAGTCAGTGACAGGGATAGAGATTCAGTCAGTGACAGGGATTGAACCTCAGTCAGTGACAGGGATTGAATCTCAATCAGTGACAGGGATTGAATCTCAGTCAGTGACAGGGATTGACAATCAGTCAGTGACAGTGATTGAACCTCTGTAAGAGACCTTTTCCCGCGTATGGAGTCGGGTATTACAAGGGGGCATAGCTTTAAATTAAGGGGGGGTAGATATAGGACTGAAGTTAGGGGTAGGTTCTTCACTCAGCGAGTCGTAAGTTCATGGAATGCCCTGCCAGCAGCAGTGGTGGACTCTCCCTCTTTATGGGCATTTAAGCGGGCATTGGATAGGTATATGGAGGATAGTGGGTTAGTATAGGTTAGGTGGGCTTGGATCGGCGCAACATCGAGGGCCAAAGGGCCTGTACTGCGCTGTATTCTTCTATGTTCTATGTTTTCTGTAGACATTGATTGAATTTCAGTCAGTGACAGGGATTGTACCTCAGTCAGTGACAGGGATTGAACCTCAGGCAGTGAGAGGGATTTCGCCTTATTCAGTGACAGGAATTGAACCTCTGTCAGTGACAGAGATTGAATCTCAGTCTGTGACAGGGATTGAACCTCAGTCAGTGACAGGGATTGAATCTCAGTCAGTGACAGGGATTGCCAATCAGTCAGTAACAGGGATTGAAGCTCAGTCATTGGCTGGGATTGACCCTCAGTCTGTGACAGGGATTGGCCTCAGTCAGTGACTGGAATTGAGCCTCAGTCAGTGACAGGGACTAAATCTCAGTCAGTGACAAGGATTGAATCTCAGTTATTGACTCGGATTGAATCTCAGTCAGAGACAGGGATTGAATCTCAGTCAGTGACAGGGATTGAATCTCAGTCAGAGACAAGGATTGAGCCTCAGTCAGTTACAGGGATTGAATCTCAATCAGTGACAGGGTTTGTGCCTCAGTCAGTGACAGGGATTGATTCTCAATCAGTGACAGGAATTGAACCTCAGGAAGAGACAGGGAATGAATTTCAGTCAGTGACAGGGATTGTACCTCAGTCAGTGACAGGGATTGATTCTCAATCAGTGACATGAATTGAACCTCAGTAAGAGACAGGGAATGAATTTCAGTCAGTGACAGGGATTGAACCGCAGTCAGTGACAGGGATTGAACTGCAGTCAGTGACAGGGATTGAATCTCAGTCAGTGACAGGAATTGAATCTAAGTCAGTGACAGGAATTGAATCTAAGTCAGTGACAGGGAGTGAGCCTCAGTCAGTGACAAGGATTGAACCTCAGTCTGTGACAGGGATTGAACCTCAGTCAGTGACAGGGATTGAATCTCAGTCAGTGACAGGGATTGAATCTCAGTCAGAGACAAGGATTGAGCCTCAGTCAGTGACAGGGATTGAATCTCAATCAGTGACAGGGTTTGTGCCTCAGTCAGTGACAGGGATTGATTCTCAATCAGTGACAGGGATTGAACCTCAGTGAGAGACAGGGATTAAATTTCAGTCAGTGACCGGGATTGTACCTCAGTCAGTGACAGGGATTGAACCTCAGTCAGTGACAGGGATTGAACCTCAGTCAGTGAGAGGGGTTGTGCCTTATTCCGTGACACGAATTGAACCTCAGTCAGTGACAGAGATTGAATCTCCATCTGTGACTGGGATTGAACCTCAGTCAGTGACAGGGATTGAATCTCAATCAGTGACAGGGATTGAATCTCAGTCAGTGACAGGGATTGACAATCAGTCAGTGACAGGGATTGAATCTCAGTCAGTGACAGGGATTGAATCTCAGTCATTGGCTGGGATTGACACTCAGTCTGTGACAGGGATTGACCCTCAGTCAGTGACAGGGATTGAACCTTAGTCAGTGACTGGAATTGAGCCTCAGTCAGTGACAGGGATTGAATGTCAGTCAGCGACAGGGATTGAATCATAGTCAGTGACAATGAATGAAACCCAGTCAGTGACAGGAATTGAGCCTCAGTCCGTGACAGGGATTGAGCCTCAGTCAGTGACAGGGACTGAGCCTCAGTCAGTGGCAGGGATTGAACCTCAGTCTGTGACTGGGACTGAACCTCAGTCAGTGACAGGGATTGAGCCACAATCAGTGACAGGGATTGAGACACAACCAGTGACAGGGATTGAATCTCATTCAGTGACAGGGATTGAATCTCAATCAGTGACAGGAATTGAATCTTAGTCAGTGACAAGGATAGAGATTCAGTCAGTGACAGGGATTGAATCTCAGTCAGTGACAGGGATTGAATCTCATTCAGTGACAGGGATTGAGATAGAACCAGTGACTGGGATTGAATCTCATTCAGTGACGGGAATTGAATCTTAGTCAGTGACAGGGATAGAGATTCAGTCAGTGACAGGGATTGAACCTCAGTCAATGACAGGGATTGAATCTCAATCAGTGACAGGGATTGAATCTCAGTCAGTGACAGGGATTGACAAACAGTCAGTGACAGGGATTGAACCTCTGTCAGAGACATTGATTGAATTTCAGTCAGTGACAGGGATTGTACCTCAGTCAGTGACAGGGATTGAACCTCAGGCAGTCAGAGGGATTTCGCCTTATTCAGTGACAGGAATTGAACCTCTGTCAGTGACAGAGATTGAATCTCAGTCTGTGACAGGGATTGAACCTCAGTCAGTGACAGGGATTGAATCTCAGTCAGTGACAGGGATTGCCAATCAGTCAGTAACAGGGATTGAAGCTCAGTCATTGGCTGGGATTGACCCTCAGTCTGTGACAGGGATTGGCCTCAGTCAGTGACTGGAATTGAGCCTCAGTCAGTGACAGGGACTAAATCTCAGTCAGTGACAAGGATTGAATCTCAGTTATTGACTCGGATTGAATCTCAGTCAGAGACAGGGATTGAATCTCAGTCAGTGACAGGGATTGAATCTCAGTCAGAGACAAGGATTGAACCTCAGTCAGTTACAGGGATTGAATCTCAATCAGTGACAGGGTTTGTGCCTCAGTCAGTGACAGTGATTGATTCTCAATCAGTGACAGGAATTGAACCTCAGTAAGAGACAGGGAATGAATTTCAGTCAGTGACAGGGATTGTACCTCAGTCAGTGACAGGGATTGATTCTCAATCAGTGACATGAATTGAACCTCAGTAAGAGACAGGGAATGAATTTCAGTCAGTGACAGGGATGGAACCGCAGTCAGTGACAGGGATTGAACTGCAGTCAGTGACAGGGATTGAACCTCAGTCAGTGACAGGGATTGAATCTCAGTCAGTGACAGGAATTGAATCTAAGTCAGTGACAGGAATTGATTCTCAGTCAGTGACAGGGAGTGAGCCTCAGTCAGTGACAAGGATTGAACCTCAGTCTGTGACAGGGATTGAACCTCAGTCAGTGACAGGTTTGAATCTCAGTCAATGACAGGGACTGAATCTCAGTCAGAGACAGGGATTGAATCTCAGTCAGTGACAGGAATTGAATCTCAGTCAGAGACAAGGATTGAGCCTCAGTCAGTGACAGGGATTGAATCTCAATCAGTGACAGGGTTTGTGCCTCAGTCAGTGACAGGGATTGATTCTCAATCAGTGACAGGGATTGAACCTCAGTGAGAGACAGGGATTAAATTTCAGTCAGTGACCGGGATTGTACCTCAGTCAGTGACAGGGATTGAATCTCAGTCAGTGACAGGGATTGACAATCAGTCAGTGACAGGGATTGAATCTCAGTCAGTGACAGGGATTGAATCTCAGTCATTGGCTGGGATTGACACTCAGTCTGTGACAGGGATTGACCCTCAGTCAGTGACAGGGATTGAACCTTAGTCAGTGACTGGAATTGAGCCTCAGTCAGTGACAGGGATTGAATGTCAGTCAGCGACAGGGATTGAATCATAGTCAGTGACAATGAATGAACCCCAGTCAGTGACAGGAATTGAGCCTCAGTCCGTGACAGGGATTGAGCCTCAGTCAGTGACAGGGACTGAGCCTCAGTCAGTGATAGGGATTGAACCTCAGTCTGTGACTGGGACTGAACCTCAGTCAGTGACAGGGATTGAGCCACAATCAGTGACAGGGATTGAGACACAACCAGTGACAGGGATTGAATCTCATTCAGTGACAGGGATTGAATCTCAATCAGTGACAGGAATTGAATCTTAGTCAGTGACAAGGATAGAGATTCAGTCAGTGACAGGGATTGAATCTCAGTCAGTGACAGGGATTGAATCTCATTCAGTGACAGGGATTGAGATAGAACCAGTGACTGGGATTGAATCTCATTCAGTGACGGGAATTGAATCTTAGTCAGTGACAGGGATAGAGATTCAGTCAGTGACAGGGATTGAACCTCAGTCAGTGACAGGGATTGAATCTCAATCAGTGACAGGGATTGAATCTCAGTCAGTGACAGGGATTGACCCTCAGTCAGTGACAGGGATTGAACCTTAGTCAGTGACTGGAATTGAGCCTCAGTCAGTGACAGGGATTGAATGTCAGTCAGCGACAGGGATTGAATCATAGTCAGTGACAATGAATGAACCCCAGTCAGTGACAGGAATTGAGCCTCAGTCCGTGACAGGGATTGAGCCTCAGTCAGTGACAGGGACTGAGCCTCAGTCAGTGACAGGGATTGAACCTCAGTCTGTGACTGGGACTGAACCTCAGTCAGTGACAGGGATTGAGCCACAATCAGTGACAGGGATTGAGACACAACCAGTGACAGGGATTGAATCTCATTCAGTGACAGGGATTGAATCTCAATCAGTGACAGGAATTGAATCTTAGTCAGTGACAAGGACAGAGATTCAGTCAGTGACAGGGATTGAATCTCAGTCAGTGACAGGGATTGAATCTCATTCAGTGACAGGGATTGAGATAGAACCAGTGACTGGGATTGAATCTCATTCAGTGACGGGAATTGAATCTTAGTCAGTGACAGGGATAGAGATTCAGTCAGTGACAGGGATTGAACCTCAGTCAGTGACAGGGATTGAATCTCAATCAGTGACAGGGATTGAATCTCAGTCAGTGACAGGGATTGACAATCAGTCAGTGACAGGGATTGAACCTCTGTAAGAGACATTGATTGAATTTCAGTCAGTGACAGGGATTGTACCTCAGTCAGTGACAGGGATCGAACCTCAGGCAGTGAGAGGGATTTCGCCTTATTCAGTGACAGGAATTGAACCTCTGTCAGTGACAGAGATTGAATCTCATTCTGTGACAGGGATTGAACCTCAGTCAGTGACAGGGATTGAATCTCAGTCAGTGACAGGGATTGCCAATCAGTCAGTAACAGGGATTGAAGCTCAGTCATTGGCTGGGATTGACCCTCAGTCTGTGACAGGGATTGGCCTCAGTCAGTGACTGGAATTGAGCCTCAGTCAGTGACAGGGACTAAATCTCAGTCAGTGGCAAGGATTGAATCTCAGTTATTGACTCGGATTGAATCTCAGTCAGAGACAGGGATTGAATCTCAGTCAGTGACAGGGATTGAATCTCAGTCAGAGACAAGGATTGAACCTCAGTCAGTTACAGGGATTGAATCTCAATCAGTGACAGGGTTTGTGCCTCAGTCAGTGACAGTGATTGATTCTCAATCAGTGACAGGAATTGAACCAGTAAGAGACAGGGAATGAATTTCAGTCAGTGACAGGGATTGTACCTCAGTCAGTGACAGGGATTGATTCTCAATCAGTGACATGAATTGAACCTCAGTAAGAGACATGGAATGAATTTCAGTCAGTGACAGGGATTGAACCGCAGTCAGTGACAGGGATTGAACTGCAGTCAGTGACAGGGATTGAACCTCAGTCAGTGACAGGGATTGAATCTCAGTCAGTGACAGGAATTGAATCTAAGTCAGTGACAGGAATTGAATCTCAGTCAGTGACAGGGAGTGAGCCTCAGTCAGTGACAAGGATTGAACCTCAGTCTGTGACAGGGATTGAACCTCAGTCAGTGACAGGTTTGAATCTCAGTCAATGACAGGGACTGAATCTCAGTCAGAGACAGGGATTGAATCTCAGTCAGTGACAGGGATTGAATCTCAGTCAGGGACAAGGATTGAGCCTCAGTCAGTGACAGGGATTGAATCTCAATCAGTGACAGGGTTTGTGCGTCAGTCAGTGACAGGGATTGATTCTCAATCAGTGACAGGGATTGAACCTCAGTGAGAGACAGGGATTAAATTTCAGTCAGTGACCGGGATTGTACCTCAGTCAGTGACAGGGATTGAACCTCAGTCAGTGACAGGGATTGAACCTCAGTCAGTGAGAGGGGTTGTGCCTTATTCCGTGACACGAATTGAACCTCAGTCAGTGACAGAGATTGAATCTCCATCTGTGACTGGGATTGAACCTCAGTCAGTGACAGGGATTGAATCTCAATCAGTGACAGGGATTGAATCTCAGTCAGTGACAGGGATTGACAATCAGTGAGTGACAGGGATTGAATCTCAGTCAGTGACAGGGATTGAATCTCAGTCATTGGCTGGGATTGACACTCAGTCTGTGACAGGGATTGACCCTCAGTCAGTGACAGGGATTGAACCTTAGTCAGTGACTGGAATTGAGCCTCAGTCAGTGACAGGGATTGAATGTCAGTCAGCGACAGGGATTGAATCATAGTCAGTGACAATGAATGAACCCCAGTCAGTGACAGGAATTGAGCCTCAGTCCGTGACAGGGATTGAGCCTCAGTCAGTGACAGGGACTGAGCCTCAGTCAGTGACAGGGATTGAACCTCAGTCTGTGACTGGGACTGAACCTCAGTCAGTGACAGGGATTGAGCCACAATCAGTGACAGGGATTGAGACACAACCAGTGACAGGGATTGAATCTCATTCAGTGACAGGGATTGAATCTCAATCAGTGACAGGAATTGAATCTTAGTCAGTGACAAGGATAGAGATTCAGTCAGTGACAGGGATTGATTCTCAATCAGTGACAGGGTTTGAATCTCAGTTTGAGACAGGGATTGAATCTCAGTCAGTGACATGGATTTAGTCTCATTCAGTGACAGGGATTGAATCTCAGTCAGTGACAGGGATTGAATCTCAGTCAGTGACAGGGATTGAACCTCAGTCAGTGACAGGGATTGAATCTCAATCAGTGACTGGGATTGAACTGCAGTCAGTGACAGGGATAGAGATTCAGTCAGTGACAGGGATTGAACCGCAGTCAGTGACAGGGATTGAACTGCAGTCAGTGACAGGGATTGAACTGCAGTCAGTGACAGGGATTGAATCTCAGTCAGTGACAGGAATTGAATCTAAGTCAGTGACAGGAATTGAATCTCAGTCAGTGACAGGGAGTGAGCCTCAGTCAGTGACAAGGATTGAACCTCAGTCTGTGACAGGGATTGAACCTCAGTCAGTGACAGGTTTGAATCTCAGTCTGTTACAGGGTTTGAATCTCAGTCAATGACAGGGACTGAATCTCAGTCAGAGACAGGGATTGAATCTCAGTCAGTGACAGGGATTGAATCTCAGTCAGAGACAAGGATTGAGCCTCAGTCAGTGACAGGGATTGAATCTCAATCAGTGACAGGGTTTGTGCCGCAGTCAGTGACAGGGATTGATTCTCAATCAGTGACAGGGATTGAACCTCAGTGAGAGACAGGGATTAAATTTCAGTCAGTGACCGGGATTGTACCTCAGTCAGTGACAGGGATTGAACCTCAGTCAGTGACAGGGATTGAACCTCAGTCAGTGAGAGGGGTTGTGCCTTATTCCGTGACACGAATTGAACCTCAGTCAGTGACAGAGATTGAATCTCCATCTGTGACTGGGATTGAACCTCAGTCAGTGACAGGGATTGAATCTCAATCAGTGACAGGGATTGAATCTCAGTCAGTGACAGGGATTGACAATCAGTCAGTGACAGGGATTGAATCTCAGTCAGTGACAGGGATTGAATCTCAGTCATTGGCTGGGATTGACACTCAGTCTGTGACAGGGATTGACCCTCAGTCAGTGACAGGGATTGAACCTTAGTCAGTGACTGGAATTGAGCCTCAGTCAGTGACAGGGACTGAGCCTCAGTCAGTGGCAGGGATTGAACCTCAGTCTGTGACTGGGACTGAACCTCAGTCAGTGACAGGGATTGAGCCACAATCAGTGACAGGGATTGAGACACAACCAGTGACAGGGATTGAATCTCATTCAGTGACAGGGATTGAATCTCAATCAGTGACAGGAATTGAATCTTAGTCAGTGACAAGGATAGAGATTCAGTCAGTGACAGGGATTAAATCTCAGTCAGTGACAGGGATTGAATCTCATTCAGTGACAGGGATTGAGATAGAACCAGTGACTGGGATTGAATCTCATTCAGTGACAGGAATTGAATCTTAGTCAGTGACAGGGATAGAGATTCAGTCAGTGACAGGGATTGAACCTCAGTCAGTGACAGGGATTGAATCTCAATCAGTGACAGGGATTGAATCTCAGTCAGTGACAGGGATTGACAATCAGTCAGTGACAGGGATTGAACCTCAGGCAGTGAGAGAGATTTCGCCTTATTCAGTGACAGAAATTGAACCTCTGTCAGTGACAGAAATTGAATCTCAGCCTTTGACAGGGATTGTACCTCAGTCAGTGACAGGGATTGATTCTCAATCAGTGACAGGGATTGAACCTCAGTGAGAGACAGGGATTAAATTTCAGTCAGTGACCGGGATTGTACCTCAGTCAGTGACAGGGATTGAACCTCAGTCAGTGACAGGGATTGACCCTCAGTCAATGACAGGGACTGAATCTCAGTCAGAGACAGGGATTGAATCTCAGTCAGTGACAGGGATTGAATCTCAGTCCAAGACAAGGATTGAGCCTCAGTCAGTGACAGGGATTGAATCTCAATCAGTGACAGGGTTTGTGCCTCAGTCAGTGACAGGGATTGATTCTCAATCAGTGACAGGGATTGAACCTCAGTGAGAGACAGGGATTAAATTTCAGTCAGTGACCGGGATTGTACCTCAGTCAGTGACAGGGATTGAACCTCAGTCAGTGACAGGGATTGAACCTCAGTCAGTGAGAGGGGTTGTGCTTTATTCCGTGACACGAATTGAACCTCAGTCAGTGACAGAGATTGAATCTCCATCTGTGACTGGGATTGAACCTCAGTCAGTGACAGGGATTGAATCTCAATCAGTGACAGGGATTGAATCTCAGTCAGTGACAGGGATTGACAATCAGTCAGTGACAGGGATTGAATCTCAGTCAGTGACAGGGATTGAATCTCAGTCATTGGCTGGGATTGACACTCAGTCTGTGACAGGGATTGACCCTCAGTCAGTGACAGGGATTGAACCTTAGTCAGTGACTGGAATTGAGCCTCAGTCAGTGACAGGGATTGAATGTCAGTCAGCACCAGGGATTGAATCATAGTCAGTGACAATGAATGAACCCCAGTCAGTGACAGGAATTGAGCCTCAGTCCGTGACAGGGATTGAGCCTCAGTCAGTGACAGGGACTGAGCCTCAGTCAGTGACAGGGATTGAACCTCAGTCTGTGACTGGGACTGAACCTCAGTCAGTGACAGGGATTGAGCCACAATCAGTGACAGGGATTGAGACACAACCAGTGACAGGGATTGAATCTCATTCAGTGACAGGGATTGAATCTCAGTCAGTGACATGGATTTAATCTCATTCAGTGACAGGGATTGAATCTCAGTCAGTGACAGGGATTGAATCTCAGTCAGTGACAGGGATTGAATCTCATTCAGTGACAGGGATTGAGATAGAACCAGTGACTGGGATTGAATCTCATTCAGTGACGGGAATTGAATCTTAGTCAGTGACAGGGATAGAGATTCAGACAGTGACAGGGATTGAACCTCAGTCAGTGACAGGGATTGAATCTCAATCAGTGACAGGGATTGACAAACAGTCAGTGACAGGGATTGAACCTCTGTAAGAGACATTGATTGAATTTCAGTCAGTGACAGGGATTGAATCTCAGTCAGTGACAGGGATTGAACCTCAGGCAGTGAGAGGGATTTCGCCTTATTCAGTGACAGGAATTGAACCTCTGTCAGTGACAGAGATTGAATCTCAGTCTGTGACAGTGATTGATCCTCAGTCAGTGACAGGGATTGAATCTCAGTCAGTGACAGGGATTGCCAATCAGTCAGTAACAGGGATTGAAGCTCAGTCATTGGCTGGGATTGACCCTCAGTCTGTGACAGGGATTGGCCTCAGTCAGTGACTGGAATTGAGCCTCAGTCAGTGACAGGGACTAAATCTCAGTCAGTGACAAGGATTGAATCTCAGTTATTGACTCGGATTGAATCTCAGTCAGAGACAGGGATTGAATCTCAGTCAGTGACAGGGATTGAATCTCAATCAGTGACAGGGTTTGTGCCTCAGTCAGTGACAGGTTTGAATCTCAGTCTGTTACAGGGTTTGAATCTCAGTCAATGACAGGGACTGAATCTCAGTCAGAGACAGGGATTGAATCTCAGTCAGTGACAGGGATTGAATCTCAGTCAGAGACAAGGATTGAGCCTCAGTCAGTGACAGGGATTGAATCTCAATCAGTGACAGGGTTTGTGCCTCAGTCAGTGACAGGGATTGATTCTCAATCAGTGACAGGGATTGAACCTCAGTGAGAGACAGGGATTAAATTTCAGTCAGTGACCGGGATTGTACCTCAGTCAGTGACAGGGATTGAACCTCAGTCAGTGACAGGGATTGAACCTCAGTCAGTGAGAGGGGTTGTGCCTTATTCCGTGACACGAATTGAACCTCAGTCAGTGACAGAGATTGAATCTCCATCTGTGACTGGGATTGAACCTCAGTCAGTGACAGGGATTGAATCTCAATCAGTGACAGGGATTGAATCTCAGTCAGTGACAGGGATTGACAATCAGTCAGTGACAGGGATTGAATCTCAGTCAGTGACAGGGATTGAATCTCAGTCATTGGCTGGGATTGACACTCAGTCTGTGACAGGGATTGACCCTCAGTCAGTGACAGGGATTGAACCTTAGTCAGTGACTGGAATTGAGCCTCAGTCAGTGACAGGGATTGAATGTCAGTCAGCGACAGGGATTGAATCATAGTCAGTGACAATGAATGAACCCCAGTCAGTGACAGGAATTGAGCCTCAGTCCGTGACAGGGATTGAGCCTCAGTCAGTGACAGGGACTGAGCCTCAGTCAGTGACAGGGATTGAACCTCAGTCTGTGACTGGGACTGAACCTCAGTCAGTGACAGGGATTGAGCCACAATCAGTGACAGGGATTGAGACACAACCAGTGACAGGGATTGAATCTCAATCAGTGACAGGAATTGAATCTTAGTCAGTGACAAGGATAGAGATTCAGTCAGTGACAGGGATTGAATCTCAGTCAGTGACAGGGATTGAATCTCATTCAGTGACAGGGATTGAGATAGAACCAGTGACTGGGATTGAATCTCAATCAGTGACGGGAATTGAATCTTAGTCAGTGACAGGGATTGACAATCAGTCAGTGACAGGGATTGAACCTCAGTCAGTGACAGGGATTGAATCTCAATCAGTGACAGGGATTGAATCTCAGTCAGTGACAGGGATTGACAATCAGTCAGTGACAGGGATTGAACCTCTGTAAGAGACATTGATTGAATTTCAGTCAGTGACAGGGATTGTACCTCAGTCAGTGACAGGGATTGAACCTCAGGCAGTGAGAGGGATTTCGCCTTATTCAGTGACAGGAATTGAACCTCTGTCAGTGACAGAGATTGAATCTCAGTCTTTGACAGGGATTGAACCTCAGTCAGTGACAGGGATTGAATCTCAGTCAGTGACAGGGATTGCCAATCAGTCAGTAACAGGGATTGAAGCTCAGTCATTGGCTGGGATTGACCCTCAGTCTGTGACAGGGATTGGCCTCAGTCAGTGACTGGAATTGAGCCTCAGTCAGTGACAGGGACTAAATCTCAGTCAGTGACAAGGATTGAATCTCAGTTATTGACTCGGATTGAATCTCAGTCAGAGACAGGGATTGAATCTCAGTCAGTGACAGGGACTGAATCTCAGTCAGAGACAGGGATTGAATCTCAGTCAGTGACAGGGATTGAATCTCAGTCAGAGACAAGGCTTGAGCCTCAGTCAGTGACAGGGATTGAATCTCAATCAGTGACAGGGTTTGTGCCTCAGTCAGTGACAGGGATTGATTCTCAATCAGTGACAGGAATTGAACCTCAGGAAGAGACAGGGAATGAATTTCAGTCAGTGACAGGGATTGTACCTCAGTCAGTGACAGGGATTGATTCTCAATCAGTGACATGAATTGAACCTCAGTAAGAGACAGGGAATGAATTTCAGTCAGTGACAGGGATTGAACCGCAGTCAGTGACAGGGATTGAACTGCAGTCAGTGACAGGGATTGAACTGCAGTCAGTGACAGGGACTGAATCTCAGTCAGTGACAGGAATTGAATCTAAGTCAGTGACAGGAATTGAATCTCAGTCAGTGACAGGGAGTGAGCCTCAGTCATTGACAAGGATTGAACCTCAGTCTGTGACAGGGATTGAACCTCAGTCAGTGACAGGGATTGATTCTCAATCAGTGACAGGGATTGAACCTCAGTGAGAGACAGGGATTAAATTTCAGTCAGTGACCGGGATTGTACCTCAGTCAGTGACAGGGATTGAACCTCAGTCAGTGACAGGGATTGAACCTCAGTCAGTGAGAGGGGTTGAACCTCAGTCAGTTACAGGGTTTGAATCTCAGTCAATGACAGGGACTGAATCTCAGTCAGAGACAGGGATTGAATCTCAGTCAGTGACAAGGATTGAACCTCAGTCTGTGACAGGGATTGAACCTCAGTCAGTGACAGGTTTGAATCTCAGTCAATGACAGGGACTGAATCTCAGTCAGAGACAGGGATTGAATCTCAGTCAGTGACAGGGATTGAATCTCAGTCAGAGACAAGGATTGAGCCTCAGTCAGTGACAGGGATTGAATCTCAATCAGTGACAGGGTTTGTGCCTCAGTCAGTGACAGGGATTGATTCTCAATCAGTGACAGGGATTGAACCTCAGTGAGAGACAGGGATTAAATTTCAGTCAGTGACCGGGATTGTACCTCAGTCAGAGACAGGGATTGAACCTCAGTCAGTGACAGGGATTGAACCTCAGTCAGTGAGAGGGGTTGAACCTCAGTCAGTTACAGGGTTTGAATCTCAGTCAATGACAGGGACTGAATCTCAGTCAGAGACAGGGATTGAATCTCAGTCAATGACAGGGATTGAATCTCAGTCAGAGACAAGGATTGAGCCTCAGTCAGTGACAGGGATTGAATCTCAATCAGTGACAGGGTTTGTGCCTCAGTCAGTGACAGGGATTGATTCTCAATCAGTGACAGGGATTGAACCTCAGTGAGAGACAGGGATTAAATTTCAGTCAGTGACCGGGATTGTACCTCAGTCAGTGACAGGGATTGAACCTCAGTCAGTGACAGGGGTTGAACCTCAGTCAGTGAGAGGGGTTGTGCCTTATTCCGTGACACGAATTGAACCTCAGTCAGTGACAGAGATTGAATCTCCATCTGTGACTGGGATTGAACCTCAGTCAGTGACAGGGATTGAATCTCAATCAGTGACAGGGTTTGTGCCTCAGTCAGTGACAGGGATTGATTCTCAATCAGTGACAGGAATTGAACCTCAGGAAGAGACAGGGAATGAATTTCAGTCAGTGACAGGGATTGTACCTCAGTCAGTGACAGGGATTGATTCTCAATCAGTGACATGAATTGAACCTCAGTAAGAGACAGGGAATGAATTTCAGTCAGTGACAGGGATTGAACCGCAGTCAGTGACAGGGATTGAACTGCAGTCAGTGACAGGGATTGAACTGCAGTCAGTGACAGGGACTGAATCTCAGTCAGTGACAGGAATTGAATCTAAGTCAGTGACAGGAATTGAATCTCAGTCAGTGACAGGGAGTGAGCCTCAGTCAGTGACAAGGATTGAACCTCAGTCTGTGACAGGGATTGAACCTCAGTCAGTGACAGGGATTGATTCTCAATCAGTGACAGGGATTGAACCTCAGTGAGAGACAGGGATTAAATTTCAGTCAGTGACCGGGATTGTACCTCAGTCAGTGACAGGGATTGAACCTCAGTCAGTGACAGGGATTGAACCTCAGTCAGTGAGAGGGGTTGAACCTCAGTCAGTTACAGGGTTTGAATCTCAGTCAATGACAGGGACTGA
This sequence comes from Chiloscyllium plagiosum, assembly GCF_037043375.1. NCBI lineage: Eukaryota > Metazoa > Chordata > Chondrichthyes > Orectolobiformes > Hemiscylliidae > Chiloscyllium > Chiloscyllium plagiosum. The sequence continues at coordinate 44,990,622 of NW_028270177.1, forward strand.
ATCTCAGTCAGAGACAGGGATTGAATCTCAGTCAGTGACAAGGATTGAACCTCAGTCTGTGACAGGGATTGAACCTCAGTCAGTGACAGGTTTGAATCTCAGTCAATGACAGGGACTGAATCTCAGTCAGAGACAGGGATTGAATCTCAGTCAGTGACAGGGATTGAATCTCAGTCAGAGACAAGGATTGAGCCTCAGTCAGTGACAGGGATTGAATCTCAATCAGTGACAGGGTTTGTGCCTCAGTCAGTGACAGGGATTGATTCTCAATCAGTGACAGGGATTGAACCTCAGTGAGAGACAGGGATTAAATTTCAGTCAGTGACCGGGATTGTACCTCAGTCAGAGACAGGGATTGAACCTCAGTCAGTGACAGGGATTGAACCTCAGTCAGTGAGAGGGGTTGAACCTCAGTCAGTTACAGGGTTTGAATCTCAGTCAATGACAGGGACTGAATCTCAGTCAGAGACAGGGATTGAATCTCAGTCAATGACAGGGATTGAATCTCAGTCAGAGACAAGGATTGAGCCTCAGTCAGTGACAGGGATTGAATCTCAATCAGTGACAGGGTTTGTGCCTCAGTCAGTGACAGGGATTGATTCTCAATCAGTGACAGGGATTGAACCTCAGTGAGAGACAGGGATTAAATTTCAGTCAGTGACCGGGATTGTACCTCAGTCAGTGACAGGGATTGAACCTCAGTCAGTGACAGGGGTTGAACCTCAGTCAGTGAGAGGGGTTGTGCCTTATTCCGTGACACGAATTGAACCTCAGTCAGTGACAGAGATTGAATCTCCATCTGTGACTGGGATTGAACCTCAGTCAGTGACAGGGATTGAATCTCAATCAGTGACAGGGTTTGTGCCTCAGTCAGTGACAGGGATTGATTCTCAATCAGTGACAGGAATTGAACCTCAGGAAGAGACAGGGAATGAATTTCAGTCAGTGACAGGGATTGTACCTCAGTCAGTGACAGGGATTGATTCTCAATCAGTGACATGAATTGAACCTCAGTAAGAGACAGGGAATGAATTTCAGTCAGTGACAGGGATTGAACCGCAGTCAGTGACAGGGATTGAACTGCAGTCAGTGACAGGGATTGAACTGCAGTCAGTGACAGGGACTGAATCTCAGTCAGTGACAGGAATTGAATCTAAGTCAGTGACAGGAATTGAATCTCAGTCAGTGACAGGGAGTGAGCCTCAGTCAGTGACAAGGATTGAACCTCAGTCTGTGACAGGGATTGAACCTCAGTCAGTGACAGGGATTGATTCTCAATCAGTGACAGGGATTGAACCTCAGTGAGAGACAGGGATTAAATTTCAGTCAGTGACCGGGATTGTACCTCAGTCAGTGACAGGGATTGAACCTCAGTCAGTGACAGGGATTGAACCTCAGTCAGTGAGAGGGGTTGAACCTCAGTCAGTTACAGGGTTTGAATCTCAGTCAATGACAGGGACTGAATCTCAGTCAGAGACAGGGATTGAATCTCAGTCAGTGACAAGGATTGAACCTCAGTCTGTGACAGGGATTGAACCTCAGTCAGTGACAGGTTTGAATCTCAGTCAATGACAGGGACTGAATCTCAGTCAGAGACAGGGATTGAATCTCAGTCAGTGACAGGGATTGAATCTCAGTCAGAGACAAGGATTGAGCCTCAGTCAGTGACAGGGATTGAATCTCAATCAGTGACAGGGTTTGTGCCTCAGTCAGTGACAGGGATTGATTCTCAATCAGTGACAGGGATTGAACCTCAGTGAGAGACAGGGATTAAATTTCAGTCAGTGACCGGGATTGTACCTCAGTCAGAGACAGGGATTGAACCTCAGTCAGTGACAGGGATTGAACCTCAGTCAGTGAGAGGGGTTGAACCTCAGTCAGTTACAGGGTTTGAATCTCAGTCAATGACAGGGACTGAATCTCAGTCAGAGACAGGGATTGAATCTCAGTCAATGACAGGGATTGAATCTCAGTCAGAGACAAGGATTGAGCCTCAGTCAGTGACAGGGATTGAATCTCAATCAGTGACAGGGTTTGTGCCTCAGTCAGTGACAGGGATTGATTCTCAATCAGTGACAGGGATTGAACCTCAGTGAGAGACAGGGATTAAATTTCAGTCAGTGACCGGGATTGTACCTCAGTCAGTGACAGGGATTGAACCTCAGTCAGTGACAGGGGTTGAACCTCAGTCAGTGAGAGGGGTTGTGCCTTATTCCGTGACACGAATTGAACCTCAGTCAGTGACAGAGATTGAATCTCCATCTGTGACTGGGATTGAACCTCAGTCAGTGACAGGGATTGAATCTCAATCAGTGACAGGGATTGAATCTCAGTCAGTGACAGGGATTGACAATCAGTCAGTCACAGGGATTGAATCTCAGTCAGTGACAGGGATTGAATCTCAGTCATTGGCTGGGATTGACACTCAGTCTGTGACAGGGATTGACCCTCAGTCAGTGACAGGGATTGAACCTTAGTCAGTGACTGGAATTGAGCCTCAGTCAGTGACAGGGATTGAATGTCAGTCAGCGACAGGGATTGAATCATAGTCAGTGACAATGAATGAACCCCAGTCAGTGACAGGAATTGAGCCTCAGTCCGTGACAGGGATTGAGCCTCAGTCAGTGACAGGGACTGAGCCTCAGTCAGTGACAGGGATTGAACCTCAGTCTGTGACTGGGACTGAACCTCAGTCAGTGACAGGGATTGAGCCACAATCAGTGACAGGGATTGAGACACAACCAGTGACAGGGATTGAATCTCAATCAGTGACAGGAATTGAATCTTAGTCAGTGACAAGGATAGAGATTCAGTCAGTGACAGGGATTGAATCTCAGTCAGTGACAGGGATTGAATCTCATTCAGTGACAGGGATTGAGATAGAACCAGTGACTGGGATTGAATCTCATTCAGTGACGGGAATTGAATCTTAGTCAGTGACAGGGATTGAATCTCAGTCAGTGACAGGGATTGACAATCAGTCAGTGACAGGGATTGAACCTCTGTAAGAGACATTGATTGAATTTCAGTCAGTGACAGGGATTGTACCTCAGTCAGTGACAGGGTTTGAACCTCAGGCAGTGAGAGGGATTTCGCCTTATTCAGTGACAGGAATTGAACCTCTGTCAGTGACAGAGATTGAATCTCAGTCTGTGACAGGGATTGAACCTCAGTCAGTGACAGGGATTGAATCTCAGTCAGTGACAGGGATTGCCAATCAGTCAGTAACAGGGATTGAAGCTCAGTCATTGGCTGGGATTGACCCTCAGTCTGTGACAGGGATTGGCCTCAGTCAGTGACTGGAATTGAGCCTCAGTCAGTGACAGGGACTAAATCTCAGTCAGTGACAAGGATTGAATCTCAGTTATTGACTCGGATTGAATCTCAGTCAGAGACAAGGATTGAACCTCAGTCAGTTACAGGGATTGAATCTCAATCAGTGACAGGGTTTGTGCCTCAGTCAGTGACAGTGATTGATTCTCAATCAGTGACAGGAATTGAACCTCAGTAAGAGACAGGGATTAAATTTCAGTCAGTGACAGGGATTGTACCTCAGTCAGTGACAGGGATTGATTCTCAATCAGTTACATGAATTGAACCTCAGTCAGAGACAGGGAATGAATTTCAGTCAGTGACAGGGATTGAACCGCAGTCAGTGACAGGGATTGAACTGCAGTCAGTGACAGGGATTGAACCTCAGTCAGTGACAGGGATTGAATCTCAGTCAGTGACAGGAATTGAATCTAAGTCAGTGACAGGAATTGAATCTAAGTCAGTGACAGGAATTGAATCTCAGTCAGTGACAGGGAGTGAGCCTCAGTCAGTGACAGGGATTGAACCTCAGTCAGTGACAGGTTTGAATCTCAGTCAATGACAGGGACTGAATCTCAGTCAGAGACAGGGATTGAATCTCAGTCAGTGACAGGGATTGAATCTCAGTCAGAGACAAGGATTGAGCCTCAGTCAGTGACAGGGATTGAATCTCAATCAGTGACAGGGTTTGTGCCTCAGTCAGTGACAGGGATTGATTCTCAATCAGTGACAGGGATTGAACCTCAGTGAGAGACAGGGATTAAATTTCAGTCAGTGACCGGGATTGTACCTCAGTCAGTGACAGGGATTGAACCTCAGTCAGTGACAGGGATTGACAATCAGTCAGTGACAGGGATTGAATCTCAGTCAGTGACAGGGATTGAATCTCAGTCATTGGCTGGGATTGACACTCAGTCTGTGACAGGGATTGACCCTCAGTCAGTGACAGGGATTGAACCTTAGTCAGTGACTGGAATTGAGCCTCAGTCAGTGACAGGGATTGAATGTCAGTCAGCGACAGGGATTGAATCATAGTCAGTGACAATGAATGAACCCCAGTCAGTGACAGGAATTGAGCCTCAGTCCGTGACAGGGATTGAGCCTCAGTCAGTGACAGGGACTGAGCCTCAGTCAGTGACAGGGATTGAACCTCAGTCTGTGACTGGGACTGAACCTCAGTCAGTGACAGGGATTGAGCCACAATCAGTGACAGGGATTGAGACACAACCAGTGACAGGGATTGAATCTCATTCAGTGACAGGGATTGAATCTCAATCAGTGACAGGAATTGAATCTTAGTCAGTGACAAGGATAGAGATTCAGTCAGTGACAGGGATTGATTCTCAATCAGTGACAGGGTTTGAATCTCAGTTTGAGACAGGGATTGAATCTCAGTCAGTGACATGGATTTAATCTCATTCAGTGACAGGGATTGAATCTCAGTCAGTGACAGGGATTGAATCTCAATCAGTGATAGGGATTGAATCTCAGTCAGTGACAGGGATTGAATCTCATTCAGTGACAGGGATTGAGATAGAACCAGTGACGGAGATTGAATCTCATTCAGTGACGGGAATTGAATCTTAGTCAGTGACAGGGATTGAATCTCAATCAGTGACGGGAATTGAATCTTAGTCAGTGACAGGGATAGAGATTCAGTCAGTGACAGGGATTGAACCTCAGTCAGTGACAGGGATTGAATCTCAATCAGTGACAGGGATTAAATCTCAGTCAGTGACAGGGATTGACAATCAGTCAGTGACAGGGATTGAACCTCAGTCTGTGACTGGGACTGAACCTCAGTCAGTGACAGGGATTGAGCCACAATCAGTGACAGGGATTGAGACACAACCAGTGACAGGGATTGAATCTCATTCAGTGACAGGGATTGAATCTCAATCAGTGACAGGAATTGAATCTTAGTCAGTGACAAGGATAGAGATTCAGTCAGTGACAGGGATTGAATCTCAGTCAGTGACAGGGATTGAATCTCATTCAGTGACAGGGATTGAGATAGAACCAGTGACTGGGATTGAATCTCATTCAGTGACGGGAATTGAATCTTAGTCAGTGACAGGGATTGACAATCAGTCAGTGACAGGGATTGAACCTCTGTAAGAGACATTGATTGAATTTCAGTCAGTGACAGGGATTGTACCTCAGTCAGTGATAGGGATTGAACCTCAGGCAGTGAGAGGGATTTCGACTTATTCAGTGACAGGAATTGAACCTCTGTCAGTGACAGAGATTGAATCGCAGTCTGTGACAGGGATTGAATCTCATTCAGTGACAGGGATTGAGATAGAACCAGTGACTGGGATTGAATCTCATTCAGTGACGGGAATTGAATCTTAGTCAGTGACAGGGATAGAGATTCAGTCAGTGACAGGGATTGAACCTCAGTCAGTGACAGGGATTGAATCTCAATCAGTGACAGGGATTGAATCTCAGTCAGTGACAGGGATTGACAATCAGTCAGTGACAGTGATTGAACCTCTGTAAGAGACCTTTTCCCGCGTATGGAGTCGGGTATTACAAGGGGGCATAGCTTTAAATTAAGGGGGGGTAGATATAGGACTGAAGTTAGGGGTAGGTTCTTCACTCAGCGAGTCGTAAGTTCATGGAATGCCCTGCCAGCAGCAGTGGTGGACTCTCCCTCTTTATGGGCATTTAAGCGGGCATTGGATAGGTATATGGAGGATAGTGGGTGAGTATAGGTTAGGTGGGCTTGGATCGGCGCAACATCGAGGGCCAAAGGGCCTGTACTGCGCTGTATTCTTCTATGTTCTATGTTATATGTAGACATTGATTGAATTTCAGTCAGTGACAGGGATTGTACCTCAGTCAGTGACAGGGATTGAACCTCAGGCAGTGAGAGGGATTTCGCCTTATTCAGTGACAGGAATTGAACCTCTGTCAGTGACAGAGATTGAATCTCAGTCTGTGACAGGGATTGAACCTCAGTCAGTGACAGGGATTGAATCTCAGTCAGTGACAGGGATTGCCAATCAGTCAGTAACAGGGATTGAAGCTCAGTCATTGGCTGGGATTGACCCTCAGTCTGTGACAGGGATTGGCCTCAGTCAGTGACTGGAATTGAGCCTCAGTCAGTGACAGGGACTAAATCTCAGTCAGTGACAAGGATTGAATCTCAGTTATTGACTCGGATTGAATCTCAGTCAGAGACAGGGATTGAATCTCAGTCAGTGACAGGGATTGAATCTCAGTCAGAGACAAGGATTGAGCCTCAGTCAGTTACAGGGATTGAATCTCAATCAGTGACAGGGTTTGTGCCTCAGTCAGTGACAGTGATTGATTCTCAATCAGTGACAGGAATTGAACCTCAGTAAGAGACAGGGAATGAATTTCAGTCAGTGACAGGGATTGTACCTCAGTCAGTGACAGGGATTGATTTTCAATCAGTGACATGAATTGAACCTCAGTAAGAGACAGGGAATGAATTTCAGTCAGTGACAGGGATTGAACCGCAGTCAGTGACAGGGATTGAACTGCAGTCAGTGACAGGGATTGAATCTCAGTCAGTGACAGGAATTGAATCTAAGTCAGTGACAGGAATTGAATCTAAGTCAGTGACAGGGAGTGAGCCTCAGTCAGTGACAAGGATTGAACCTCAGTCTGTGACAGGGATTGAACCTCAGTCAGTGACAGGGATTGAATCTCAGTCAGTGACAGGGATTGAATCTCAGTCAGAGACAAGGATTGAGCCTCAGTCAGTGACAGGGATTGAATCTCAATCAGTGACAGGGTTTGTGCCTCAGTCAGTGACAGGGATTGATTCTCAATCAGTGACAGGGATTGAACCTCAGTGAGAGACAGGGATTAAATTTCAGTCAGTGACCGGGATTGTACCTCAGTCAGTGACAGGGATTGAACCTCAGTCAGTGACAGGGATTGACCCTCAGTCAATGACAGGGACTGAATCTCAGTCAGAGACAGGGATTGAATCTCAGTCAGTGACAGGGATTGAATCTCAGGCAGAGACAAGGATTGAGCCTCAGTCAGTGACAGGGATTGAATCTCAATCAGTGACAGGGTTTGTGCCTCAGTCAGTGACAGGGATTGATTCTCAATCAGTGACAGAGATTGAACCTCAGTGAGAGACAGGGATTAAATTTCAGTCAGTGACCGGGATTGTACCTCAGTCAGTGACAGGGATTGAACCTCAGTCAGTGACAGGGATTGAACCTCAGTCAGTGAGAGGGGTTGTGCCTTATTCCGTGACACGAATTGAACCTCAGTCAGTGACAGAGATTGAATCTCCATCTGTGACTGGGATTGAACCTCAGTCAGTGACAGGGATTGAATCTCAATCAGTGACAGGGATTGAATCTCAGTCAGTGACAGGGATTGACAATCAGTCAGTGACAGGGATTGAATCTCAGTCAGTGACAGGGATTGAATCTCAGTCATTGGCTGGGATTGACACTCAGTCTGTGACAGGGATTGACCCTCAGTCAGTGACAGGGATTGAACCTTAGTCAGTGACTGGAATTGAGCCTCAGTCAGTGACAGGGATTGAATGTCAGTCAGCGACAGGGATTGAATCATAGTCAGTGACAATGAATGAAACCCAGTCAGTGACAGGAATTGAGCCTCAGTATGTGACAGGGATTGAGCCTCAGTCAGTGACAGGGACTGAGCCTCAGTCAGTGGCAGGGATTGAACCTCAGTCTGTGACTGGGACTGAACCTCAGTCAGTGACAGGGATTGAGCCACAATCAGTGACAGGGATTGAGACACAACCAGTGACAGGGATTGAATCTCATTCAGTGACAGGGATTGAATCTCAATCAGTGACAGGAATTGAATCTTAGTCAGTGACAAGGATAGAGATTCAGTCAGTGACAGGGATTGAATCTCAGTCAGTGACAGGGATTGAATCTCATTCAGTGACAGGGATTGAGATAGAACCAGTGACTGGGATTGAATCTCATTCAGTGACGGGAATTGAATCTTAGTCAGTGACAGGGATAGAGATTCAGTCAGTGACAGGGATTGAACCTCAGTCAATGACAGGGATTGAATCTCAATCAGTGACAGGGATTGAATCTCAATCAGTGACAGGGATTGACAAACAGTCAGTGACAGGGATTGAACCTCTGTCAGAGTCATTGATTGAATTTCAGTCAGTGACAGGGATTGTACCTCAGTCAGTGACAGGGATTGAACCTCAGGCAGTGAGAGGGATTTCGCCTTATTCAGTGACAGGAATTGAACCTCTGTCAGTGACAGAGATTGAATCTCAGTCTGTGACAGGGATTGAACCTCAGTCAGTGACAGGGATTGAATCTCATTCAGTGACAGGGATTGAGATAGAACCAGTGACTGGGATTGAATCTCATTCAGTGACGGGAATTGAATCTTAGTCAGTGACAGGGGTTGAACCTCAGTCAGTGACAGGTTTGAATCTCAGTCAATGACAGGGACTGAATCTCAGTCAGTGACAGGGATTGCCAATCAGTCAGTAACAGGGATTGAAGCTCAGTCATTGGCTGGGATTGACCCTCAGTCTGTGACAGGGATTGGCCTCAGTCAGTGACTGGAATTGAGCCTCAGTCAGTGACAGGGACTAAATCTCAGTCAGTGACAAGGATTGAATCTCAGTTATTGACTCGGATTGAATCTCAGTCAGAGACAGGGATTGAATCTCAGTCAGTGACAGGGATTGAATCTCAGTCAGAGACAAGGATTGAACCTCAGTCAGTTACAGGGATTGAATCTCAATCAGTGACAGGGTTTGTGCCTCAGTCAGTGACAGTGATTGATTCTCAATCAGTGACAGGAATTGAACCTCAGTAAGAGACAGGGAATGAATTTCAGTCAGTGACAGGGATTGTACCTCAGTCAGTGACAGGGATTGATTCTCAATCAGTTACATGAATTGAACCTCAGTAAGAGACAGGGAATGAATTTCAGTCAGTGACAGGGATTGAACCGCAGTCAGTGACAGGGATTGAACTGCAGTCAGTGACAGGGATTGAACCTCAGTCAGTGACAGGGATTGAATCTCAGTCAGTGACAGGAATTGAATCTAAGTCAGTGACAGGAATTGATTCTCAGTCAGTGACAGGGAGTGAGCCTCAGTCAGTGACAAGGATTGAACCTCAGTCTGTGACAGGGGTTGAACCTCAGTCAGTGACAGGTTTGAATCTCAGTCAATGACAGGGACTGAATCTCAGTCAGAGACAGGGATTGAATCTCAGTCAGTGACAGGGATTGAATCTCAGTCAGAGACAAGGATTGAGCCTCAGTCAGTGACAGGGATTGAATCTCAATCAGTGACAGGGTTTGTGCCTCAGTCAGTGACAGGGATTGATTCTCAATCAGTGACAGGGATTGAACCTCAGTGAGAGACAGGGATTAAATTTCAGTCAGTGACCGGGATTGTACCTCAGTCAGTGACAGGGATTGAACCTCAGTCAGTGATAGGGATTGAACCTCAGTCAGTGAGAGGGGTTGTGCCTTATTCCGTGACACGAATTGAACCTCAGTCAGTGACAGAGATTGAATCTCCATCTGTGACTGGGATTGAACCTCAGTCAGTGACAGGGATTGAATCTCAATCGGTGACAGGGATTGAATCTCAGTCAGTGACAGGGATTGACAATCAGTCAGTGACAGGGATTGAATCTCAGTCAGTGACAGGGATTGAATCTCAGTCATTGGCTGGGATTGACACTCAGTCTGTGACAGGGATTGACCCTCAGTCAGTGACAGGGATTGAACCTTAGTCAGTGACTGGAATTGAGCCTCAGTCAGTGACAGGGATTGAATGTCAGTCAGCGACAGGGATTGAATCATAGTCAGTGACAATGAATGAACCCCAGTCAGTGACAGGAATTGAGCCTCAGTCCGTGACAGGGATTGAGCCTCAGTCAGTGACAGGGACTGAGCCTCAGTCAGTGATAGGGATTGAACCTCAGTCTGTGACTGGGACTGAACCTCAGTCAGTGACAGGGATTGAGCCACAATCAGTGACAGGGATTGAGACACAACCAGTGACAGGGATTGAATCTCATTCAGTGACAGGGATTGAATCTCAATCAGTGACAGGAATTGAATCTTAGTCAGTGACAAGGATAGAGATTCAGTCAGTGACAGGGATTGAATCTCAGTCAGTGACAGGGATTGAATCTCATTCAGTGACAGGGATTGAGATAGAACCAGTGACTGGGATTGAATCTCATTCAGTGAAGGGAATTGAATCTTAGTCAGTGACAGGGATAGAGATTCAGTCAGTGACAGGGATTGAACCTCAGTCAGTGACAGGGATTGAATCTCAATCAGTGACAGGGATTGAATCTCAGTCAGTGACAGGGATTGACCCTCAGTCAGTGACAGGGATTGAACCTTAGTCAGTGACTGGAATTGAGCCTCAGTCAGTGACAGGGATTGAATGTCAGTCAGCGACAGGGATTGAATCAATGTCAGTGACAATGAATGAACCCCAGTCAGTGACAGGAATTGAGCCTCAGTCCGTGACAGGGATTGAGCCTCAGTCAGTGACAGGGACTGAGCCTCAGTCAGTGACAGGGATTGAACCTCAGTCTGTGACTGGGACTGAACCTCAGTCAGTGACAGGGATTGAGCCACAATCAGTGACAGGGATTGAGACACAACCAGTGACAGGGATTGAATCTCATTCAGTGACAGGGATTGAATCTCAATCAGTGACAGGAATTGAATCTTAGTCAGTGACAAGGATAGAGATTCAGTCAGTGACAGGGATTGAATCTCAGTCAGTGACAGGGATTGAATCTCATTCAGTGACAGGGATTGAGATAGAACCAGTGACTGGGATTGAATCTCATTCAGTGACGGGAATTGAATCTTAGTCAGTGACAGGGATAGAGATTCAGTCAGTGACAGGGATTGAACCTCAGTCAGTGACAGGGATTGAATCTCAATCAGTGACAGGGATTGAATCTCAGTCAGTGACAGGGATTGTACCTCAGTCAGTGACAGGGATCGAACCTCAGGCAGTGAGAGGGATTTCGCCTTATTCAGTGACAGGAATTGAACCTCTGTCAGTGACAGAGATTGAATCTCAGTCTGTGACAGGGATTGAACCTCAGTCAGTGACAGGGATTGAATCTCAGTCAGTGACAGGGATTGCCAATCAGTCAGTAACAGGGATTGAAGCTCAGTCATTGGCTGGGATTGACCCTCAGTCTGTGACAGGGATTGGCCTCAGTCAGTGACTGGAATTGAGCCTCAGTCAGTGACAGGGACTAAATCTCAGTCAGTGACAAGGATTGAATCTCAGTTATTGACTCGGATTGAATCTCAGTCAGAGACAGGGATTGAATCTCAGTCAGTGACAGGGATTGAATCTCAGTCAGAGACAAGGATTGAACCTCAGTCAGTTACAGGGATTGAATCTCAATCAGTGACAGGGTTTGTGCCTCAGTCAGTGACAGTGATTGATTCTCAATCAGTGACAGGAATTGAACCAGTAAGAGACAGGGATTAAATTTCAGTCAGTGACCGGGATTGTACCTCAGTCAGTGACAGGGATTGATTCTCAATCAGTGACATGAATTGAACCTCAGTAAGAGACATGGATTGAATCTCAGTCAGTGACAGGGATTGAACCGCAGTCAGTGACAGGGATTGAACTGCAGTCAGTGACAGGGATTGAACCTCAGTCAGTGACAGGGATTGAATCTCAGTCAGTGACAGGAATTGAATCTAAGTCAGTGACAGGAATTGAATCTCAGTCAGTGACAGGGAGTGAGCCCCAGTCAGTGACAAGGATTGAACCTCAGTCTGTGACAGGGATTGAACCTCAGTCAGTGACAGGTTTGAATCTCAGTCAATGACAGGGACTGAATCTCAGCCAGTGACAGGGATTGAATCTCAGTCAGAGACAAGGATTGAGCCTCAGTCAGTGACAGGGATTGAATCTCAATCAGTGACAGGGTTTGTGCCTCAGTCAGTGACAGGGATTGATTCTCAATCAGTGACAGGGATTGAACCTCAGTGAGAGACAGGGATTAAATTTCAGTCAGTGACCGGGATTGTACCTCAGTCAGTGACAGGGATTGAACCTCAGTCAGTGACAGGGATTGAACCTCAGTCAGTGAGAGGGGTTGTGCCTTATTCCGTGACACGAATTGAACCTCAGTCAGTGACAGAGATTGAATCTCCATCTGTGACTGGGATTGAATCTCAGTCAGTGACAGGGATTGACAATCAGTGAGTGACAGGGATTGAATCTCAGTCAGTGACAGGGATTGAATCTCAGTCATTGGCTGGGATTGACACTCAGTCTGTGACAGGAATTGAGCCTCAGTCAGTGACAGGGATTGAATGTCAGTCAGCGACAGGGATTGAATCAATGTCAGTGACAATGAATGAACCCCAGTCAGTGACAGGAATTGAGCCTCAGTCCGTGACAGGGATTGAGCCTCAGTCAGTGACAGGGACTGAGCCTCAGTCAGTGACAGGGATTGAACCTCAGTCTGTGACTGGGACTGAACCTCAGTCAGTGACAGGGATTGAGCCACAATCAGTGACAGGGATTGAGACACAACCAGTGACAGGGATTGAATCTCATTCAGTGACAGGGATTGAATCTCAATCAGTGACAGGAATTGAATCTTAGTCAGTGACAAGGATAGAGATTCAGTCAGTGACAGGGATTGAATCTCAGTCAGTGACAGGGATTGAATCTCATTCAGTGACAGGGATTGAGATAGAACCAGTGACTGGGATTGAATCTCATTCAGTGACGGGAATTGAATCTTAGTCAGTGACAGGGATAGAGATTCAGTCAGTGACAGGGATTGAACCTCAGTCAGTGACAGGGATTGAATCTCAATCAGTGACAGGGATTGAATCTCAGTCAGTGACAGGGATTGTACCTCAGTCAGTGACAGGGATCGAACCTCAGGCAGTGAGAGGGATTTCGCCTTATTCAGTGACAGGAATTGAACCTCTGTCAGTGACAGAGATTGAATCTCAGTCTGTGACAGGGATTGAACCTCAGTCAGTGACAGGGATTGAATCTCAGTCAGTGACAGGGATTGCCAATCAGTCAGTAACAGGGATTGAAGCTCAGTCATTGGCTGGGATTGACCCTCAGTCTGTGACAGGGATTGGCCTCAGTCAGTGACTGGAATTGAGCCTCAGTCAGTGACAGGGACTAAATCTCAGTCAGTGACAAGGATTGAATCTCAGTTATTGACTCGGATTGAATCTCAGTCAGAGACAGGGATTGAATCTCAGTCAGTGACAGGGATTGAATCTCAGTCAGAGACAAGGATTGAACCTCAGTCAGTTACAGGGATTGAATCTCAATCAGTGACAGGGTTTGTGCCTCAGTCAGTGACAGTGATTGATTCTCAATCAGTGACAGGAATTGAACCAGTAAGAGACAGGGATTAAATTTCAGTCAGTGACCGGGATTGTACCTCAGTCAGTGACAGGGATTGATTCTCAATCAGTGACATGAATTGAACCTCAGTAAGAGACATGGATTGAATCTCAGTCAGTGACAGGGATTGAACCGCAGTCAGTGACAGGGATTGAACTGCAGTCAGTGACAGGGATTGAACCTCAGTCAGTGACAGGGATTGAATCTCAGTCAGTGACAGGAATTGAATCTAAGTCAGTGACAGGAATTGAATCTCAGTCAGTGACAGGGAGTGAGCCCCAGTCAGTGACAAGGATTGAACCTCAGTCTGTGACAGGGATTGAACCTCAGTCAGTGACAGGTTTGAATCTCAGTCAATGACAGGGACTGAATCTCAGCCAGTGACAGGGATTGAATCTCAGTCAGAGACAAGGATTGAGCCTCAGTCAGTGACAGGGATTGAATCTCAATCAGTGACAGGGTTTGTGCCTCAGTCAGTGACAGGGATTGATTCTCAATCAGTGACAGGGATTGAACCTCAGTGAGAGACAGGGATTAAATTTCAGTCAGTGACCGGGATTGTACCTCAGTCAGTGACAGGGATTGAACCTCAGTCAGTGACAGGGATTGAACCTCAGTCAGTGAGAGGGGTTGTGCCTTATTCCGTGACACGAATTGAACCTCAGTCAGTGACAGAGATTGAATCTCCATCTGTGACTGGGATTGAATCTCAGTCAGTGACAGGGATTGACAATCAGTGAGTGACAGGGATTGAATCTCAGTCAGTGACAGGGATTGAATCTCAGTCATTGGCTGGGATTGACACTCAGTCTGTGACAGGGATTGACCCTCAGTCAGTGACAGGGATTGAACCTTAGTCAGTGACTGGAATTGAGCCTCAGTCAGTGACAGGGATTGAATGTCAGTCAGCGACAGGGATTGAATCATAGTCAGTGACAATGAATGAACCCCAGTCAGTGACAGGAATTGAGCCTCAGTCCGTGACAGGGATTGAGCCTCAGTCAGTGACAGGGACTGAGCCTCAGTCAGTGACAGGGATTGAACCTCAGTCTGTGACTGGGACTGAACCTCAGTCAGTGACAGGGATTGAGCCACAATCAGTGACAGGGATTGAGACACAACCAGTGACAGGGATTGAATCTCATTCAGTGACAGGGATTGAATCTCAATCAGTGACAGGAATTGAATCTTAGTCAGTGACAAGGATAGAGATTCAGTCAGTGACAGGGATTGATTCTCAATCAGTGACAGGGTTTGAATCTCAGTTTGAGACAGGGATTGAATCTCAGTCAGTGACATGGATTTAATCTCATTCAGTGACAGGGATTGAATCTCAGTCAGTGACAGGGATTGAATCTCAGTCAGTGACAGGGATTGAACCTCAGTCAGTGACAGGGATTGAATCTCAATCAGTGACTGGGATTGAATCTCATTCAGTGACGGGAATTGAATCTTAGTCAGTGACAGGGATTGAATCTCAATCAGTGACGGGAATTGAATCTTAGTCAGTGACAGGGATAGAGATTCAGTCAGTGACAGGGATTGAACCGCAGTCAGTGACAGGGATTGAACTGCAGTCAGTGACAGGGATTGAACTGCAGTCAGTGACAGGGTTTGAATCTCAGTCAGTGACAGGAATTGAATCTAAGTCAGTGACAGGAATTGAATCTCAGTCAGTGACAGGGAGTGAGCCTCAGTCAGTGACAAGGATTGAACCTCAGTCTGTGACAGGGATTGAACCTCAGTCAGTGACAGGTTTGAATCTCAGTCTGTTACAGGGTTTGAATCTCAGTCAATGACAGGGACTGAATCTCAGTCAGAGACAGGGATTGAATCTCAGTCAGTGACAGGGATTGAATCTCAGTCAGAGACAAGGATTGAGCCTCAGTCAGTGACAGGGATTGAATCTCAATCAGTGACAGGGTTTGTGCCTCAGTCAGTGACAGGGATTGATTCTCAATCAGTGACAGGGATTGAACCTCAGTGAGAGACAGGGATTAAATTTCAGTCAGTGACCGGGATTGTACCTCAGTCAGTGACAGGGATTGAACCTCAGTCAGTGACAGGGATTGAACCTCAGTCAGTGAGAGGGGTTGTGCCTTATTCCGTGACACGAATTGAACCTCAGTCAGTGACAGAGATTGAATCTCCATCTGTGACTGGGATTGAACCTCAGTCAGTGACAGGGATTGAATCTCAATCAGTGACAGGGATTGAATCTCAGTCAGTGACAGGGATTGACAATCAGTCAGTGACAGGGATTGAATCTCAGTGAGAGACAGGGATTAAATTTCAGTCATTGGCTGGGATTGACACTCAGTCTGTGACAGGGATTGACCCTCAGTCAGTGACAGGGATTGAACCTTAGTCAGTGACTGGAATTGAGCCTCAGTCAGTGACAGGGATTGAATGTCAGTCAGCGACAGGGATTGAATCATAGTCAGTGACAATGAATGAACCCCAGTCAGTGACAGGAATTGAGCCTCAGTCCGTGACAGGGATTGAGCCTCAGTCTGTGACAGGGACTGAGCCTCAGTCAGTGACAGGGATTGAACCTCAGTCGGTGACTGGGAATGAACCTCAGTCAGTGACAGGGATTGAGCCACAATCAGTGACAGGGATTGAGACACAACCAGTGACAGGGATTGAATCTCAATCAGTGACAGGAATTGAATCTTAGTCAGTGACAAGGATAGAGATTCAGTCAGTGACAGGGATTGAATCTCAGTCAGTGACAGGGATTGAATCTCATTCAGTGACAGGGATTGAGATAGAACCAGTGACTGGGATTGAATCTCAATCAGTGACGGGAATTGAATCTTAGTCAGTGACAGGGATTGACAATCAGTCAGTGACAGGGATTGAACCTCAGTCAGTGACAGGGATTGAATCTCAATCAGTGACAGGGATTGAATCTCAGTCAGTGACAGGGATTGACAATCAGTCAGTGACAGTGATTGAACCTCTGTAAGAGACATTGATTGAATTTCAGTCAGTGACAGGGATTGTACCTCAGTCAGTGACAGGGATTGAACCTCAGGCAGTGAGAGGGATTTCGCCTTATTCAGTGACAGGAATTGAACCTCTGTCAGTGACAGAGATTGAATCTCAGTCTGTGACAGGGATTGAACCTCAGTCAGTGACAGGGATTGAATCTCAGTCAGTGACAGGGATTGCCAATCAGTCAGTAACAGGGATAGAAGCTCAGTCATTGGCTGGGATTGACCCTCAGTCTGTGACAGGGATTGGCCTCAGTCAGTGACTGGAATTGAGCCTCAGTCAGTGACAGGGACTAAATCTCAGTCAGTGACAAGGATTGAATCTCAGTTATTGACTCGGATTGAATCTCAGTCAGAGACAGGGATTGAATCTCAGTCAGTGACAGGGATTGAATCTCAGTCAGAGACAAGGATTGAGCCTCAGTCATTTACAGGGATTGAATCTCAATCAGTGACAGGGTTTGTGCCTCAGTCAGTGACAGGGATTGATTCTCAATCAGTGACAGGAATTGAATCTTAGTCAGTGACAAGGATAGAGATTCAGTCAGTGACAGGGATTGAATCTCAGTCAGTGACAGGGATTGAATCTCATTCAATGACAGGGATTGAGATAGAACCAGTGACTGGGATTGAATCTCATTCAGTGACGGGAATTGAATCTTAGTCAGTGACAGGGATAGAGATTCAGTCAGTGACAGGGATTGAACCTCAGTCAGTGACAGGGATTGAATCTCAATCAGTGACAGGGATTGAATCTCAGTCAGTGACAGGGATTGACAATCAGTCAGTGACAGGGATTGAACCTCAGGCAGTGAGAGGGATTTCGCCTTATTCAGTGACAGGAATTGAACCTCTGTCAGTGACAGAAATTGAATCTCAGTCTTTGACAGGGATTGAACCTCAGTCAGTGACAGGGATTGATTCTCAATCAGTGACAGGGATTGAACCTCAGTGAGAGACAGGGATTAAATTTCAGTCAGTGACCGGGATTGTACCTCAGTCAGTGACAGGGATTGAACCTCAGTCAGTGACAGGGATTGACCCTCAGTCAATGACAGGGACTGAATCTCAGTCAGAGACAGGGATTGAATCTCAGTCAGTGACAGGGATTGAATCTCAGTCAGAGACAAGGATTGAGCCTCAGTCAGTGACAGGGATTGAATCTCAATCAGTGACAGGGTTTGTGCCTCAGTCAGTGACAGGGATTGATTCTCAATCAGTGACAGGGATTGAACCTCAGTGAGAGACAGGGATTAAATTTCAGTCAGTGACCGGGATTGTACCTCAGTCAGTGACAGGGATTGAACCTCAGTCAGTGACAGGGATTGAACCTCAGTCAGTGAGAGGGGTTGTGCCTTATTCCGTGACACGAATTGAACCTCAGTCAGTGACAGAGATTGAATCTCCATCTGTGACTGGGATTGAACCTCAGTCAGTGACAGGGATTGACACTCAGTCTGTGACAGGGATTGACCCTCAGTCAGTGACAGGGGTTGAACCTTAGTCAGTGACTGGAATTGAGCCTCAGTCAGTGACAGGGATTGAATGTCAGTCAGCGACAGGGATTGAATCATAGTCAGTGACAATGAATGAACCCCAGTCAGTGACAGGAATTGAGCCTCAGTCCGTGACAGGGATTGAGCCTCAGTCAGTGACAGGGACTGAGCCTCAGTCAGTGACAGGGATTGAACCTCAGTCTGTGACTGGGACTGAACCTCAGTCAGTGACAGGGATTGAGCCACAATCAGTGACAGGGATTGAGACACAACCAGTGACAGGGATTGAATCTCATTCAGTGACAGGGATTGAATCTCAGTCAGTGACATGGATTTAATCTCATTCAGTGACAGGGATTGAATCTCAGTCAGTGACAGGGATTGAATCTCAGTCAGTGACAGGGATTGAATCTCATTCAGTGACAGGGATTGAGATAGAACCAGTGACTGGGATTGAATCTCATTCAGTGACGGGAATTGAATCTTAGTCAGTGACAGGGATAGAGATTCAGACAGTGACAGGGATTGAACCTCAGTCAGTGACAGGGATTGAATCTCAATCAGTGACAGGGATTGACAAACAGTCAGTGACAGGCATTGAACCTCTGTAAGAGACATTGATTGAATTTCAGTCAGTGACAGGGATTGAATCTCAGTCAGTGACAGGGATTGAACCTCAGGCAGTGAGAGGGATTTCGCCTTATTCAGTGACAGGAATTGAACCTCTGTTAGTGACAGAGATTGAATCTCAGTCTGTGACAGTGATTGAACCTCAGTCAGTGACAGGGATTGAATCTCAGTCAGTGACAGGGATTGCCAATCAGTCAGTAACAGGGATTGAAGCTCAGTCATTGGCTGGGATTGACCCTCAGTCTGTGACAGGGATTGGCCTCAGTCAGTGACTGGAATTGAGCCTCAGTCAGTGACAGGGACTAAATCTCAGTCAGTGACAAGGATTGAATCTCAGTTATTGACTCGGATTGAATCTCAGTCAGAGACAGGGATTGAATCTCAGTCAGTGACAGGGATTGAATCTAAGTCAGAGACAAGGATTGAACCTCAGTCAGTTACAGGGATTGAATCTCAATCAGTGACAGGGTTTGTGCCTCAGTCAGTGACAGGTTTGAATCTCAGTCTGTTACAGGGTTTGAATCTCAGTCAATGACAGGGACTGAATCTCAGTCAGAGACAGGGATTGAATCTCAGTCAGTGACAGGGATTGAATCTCAGTCAGAGACAAGGATTGAGCCTCAGTCAGTGACAGGGATTGAATCTCAATCAGTGACAGGGTTTGTGCCTCAGTCAGTGACAGGGATTGATTCTCAATCAGTGACAGGGATTGAACCTCAGTGAGAGACAGGGATTAAATTTCAGTCAGTGACCGGGATTGTACCTCAGTCAGTGACAGGGATTGAACCTCAGTCAGTGACAGGGATTGAACCTCAGTCAGTGAGAGGGGTTGTGCCTTATTCCGTGACACGAATTGAACCTCAGTCAGTGACAGAGATTGAATCTCCATCTGTGACTGGGATTGAACCTCAGTCAGTGACAGAGATTGAATCTCAATCAGTGACAGGGATTGAATCTCAGTCAGTGACAGGGATTGACAATCAGTCAGTGACAGGGATTGAATCTCAGTGAGAGACAGGGATTAAATTTCAGTCATTGGCTGGGATTGAAACTCAGTCTGTGACAGGGATTGACCCTCAGTCAGTGACAGGGATTGAACCTTAGTCAGTGACTGGAATTGAGCCTCAGTCAGTGACAGGGATTGAATGTCAGTCAGCGACAGGGATTGAATCATAGTCAGTGACAATGAATGAACCCCAGTCAGTGACAGGAATTGAGCCTCAGTCCGTGACAGGGATTGAGCCTCAGTCAGTGACAGGGACTGAGCCTCAGTCAGTGACAGGGATTGAACCTCAGTCTGTGACTGGGACTGAACCTCAGTCAGTGACAGGGATTGAGCCACAATCAGTGACAGGGATTGAGACACAACCAGTGACAGGGATTGAATCTCATTCAGTGACAGGGATTGAATCTCAATCAGTGACAGGAATTGAATCTTAGTCAGTGACAAGGATAGAGATTCAGTCAGTGACAGGGATTGAATCTCAGTCAGTGACAGGGATTGAATCTCATTCAGTGACAGGGATTGAGATAGAACCAGTGACTGGGATTGAATCTCATTCAGTGAAGGGAATTGAATCTTAGTCAGTGACAGGGATAGAGATTCAGTCAGTGACAGGGATTGAACCTCAGTCAGTGACAGGGATTGAATCTCAATCAGTGACAGGGATTGAATCTCAGTCAGTGACAGGGATTGACAAACAGTCAGTGACAGGGATTGAACCTCTGTCAGAGACATTGATTGAATTTCAGTCAGTGACAGGGATTGTACCTCAGTCAGTGACAGGGATTGAACCTCAGGCAGTGAGAGGGATTTCGCCTTATTCAGTGACAGGAATTGAACCTCTGTCAGTGACAGAGATTGAATCTCAGTCTGTGACAGGGATTGAACCTCAGTCAGTGACAGGGATTGAATCTCAGTCAGTGACAGGGATTGCCAATCAGTCAGTAACAGGGATTGAAGCTCAGTCATTGGCTGGGATTGACCCTCAGTCTGTGAAAGGGATTGGCCTCAGTCAGTGACTGGAATTGAGCCTCAGTCAGTGACAGGGACTAAATCTCAGTCAGTGACAAGGATTGAATCTCAGTTATTGACTCGGATTGAATCTCAGTCAGAGACAGGGATTGAATCTCAGTCAGTGACAGGGATTGAATCTCAGTCAGAGACAAGGATTGAACCTCAGTCAGTTACAGGGATTGAATCTCAATCAGTGACAGGGTTTGTGCCTCAGTCAGTGACAGTGATTGATTCTCAATCAGTGACAGGAATTGAACCTCAGTAAGAGACAGGGAATGAATTTCAGTCAGTGACAGGGATTGTACCTCAGTCAGTGACAGGGATTGATTCTCAATCAGTGACATGAATTGAACCTCAGTAAGAGACAGGGAATGAATTTCAGTCAGTGACAGGGATTGAACCGCAGTCAGTGACAGGGATTGAACTGCAGTCAGTGACAGGGATTGAACCTCAGTCAGTGACAGGGATTGAATCTCAGTCAGTGACAGGAATTGAATCTAAGTCAGTGACAGGAATTGAATCTCAGTCAGTGACAGGGAGTGAGCCTCAGTCAGTGACAAGGATTGAACCTCAGTCTGTGACAGGGATTGAACCTCAGTCAGTGACAGGTTTGAATCTCAGTCAATGACAGGGACTGAATCTCAGTCAGAGACAGGGATTGAATCTCAGTCAGTGACAGGGATTGAATCTCAGTCAGAGACAAGGATTGAGCCTCAGTCAGTGACAGGGATTGAATCTCAATCAGTGACAGGGTTTGTGCCTCAGTCAGTGACAGGGATTGATTCTCAATCAGTGACAGGGATTGAACCTCAGTGAGAGACAGGGATTAAATTTCAGTCAGTGACCGGGATTGTATCTCAGTCAGTGACAGGGATTGAACCTCAGTCAGTGACAGGGATTGAACCTCAGTCAGTGAGAGGGGTTGTGCCTTATTCCGTGACACGAATTGAACCTCAGTCAGTGACAGAGATTGAATCTCCATCTGTGACAGAGATTGAATCTCCATCTGTGACTGGGATTGAACCTCAGTCAGTGACAGGGATTGAATCTCAATCAGTGACAGGGATTGAATCTCAGTCAGTGACAGGGATTGACAATCAGTCAGTGACAGGGATTGAATCTCAGTCATTGGCTGGGATTGACACTCAGTCAGTGACAGGGATTGACCCTCAGTCAGTGACAGGGATTGAACCTTAGTCAGTGACTGGAATTGAGCTTCAGTCAGTGACAGGGATTGAATGTCAGTCAGCGACAGGGATTGAATCATAGTCAGTGACAATGAATGAACCCCAGTCAGTGACAGGAATTGAGCCTCAGTCCGTGACAGGGTTTGAGCCTCAGTCAGTGACAGGGACTGAGCCACAGTCAGTGACAGGGATTGAACCTCAGTCTGTGACTGGGACTCAACCTCCGTCAGTGACAGGGATTGAGCCACAATCAGTGATAGGGATTGAGACACAACCAGTGACAGGGATTGAATCTCATTCAGTGACAGGGATTGAATCTCAATCAGTCATTGGAATTGAATCTTAGTCAGTGACAGGTATTGAATCTCAGTAAGTGACAGGGATTGAATCTCAGTCTGTGACAGGGATTGAGATAGAACCAGTGACTGGGATTGAATCACATTCAGTGACGGGAATTGAATCTTAGTCAGTGACAGGGATTGAATCTCAATCAGTGACGGGAATTGAATCTTAGTCAGTGACAGGGATAGAGATTCAGTCAGTGACAGGGATTGAACCTCAGTCAGTGACAGGGATTGAATCTCAATCAGTGACAGGGATTGAATCTCAGTCAGTGACAGGGATTGACAATCAGTCAGTGACAGGGATTGAACCTCAGTCTGTGACTGGGACTGAACCTCAGTCAGTGACAGGGATTGAGCCACAATCAGTGACAGGGATTGAGACACAACCAGTGACAGGGATTGAATCTCATTCAGTGACAGGGATTGAATCTCAATCAGTGACAGGAATTGAATCTTAGTCAGTGACAAGGATAGAGATTCAGTCAGTGACAGGGATTGAATCTCAGTCAGTGACAGGGATTGAATCTCATTCAGTGACAGGGATTGAGATAGAACCAGTGACTGGGATTGAATCTCATTCAGTGACGGGAATTGAATCTTAGTCAGTGACATGGATTGACAATCAGTCAGTGACAGGGATTGAACCTCTGTAAGAGACATTGATTTAATTTCAGTCAGTGACAGGGATTGTACCTCAGTCAGTGACAGGGATTGAACCTCAGGCAGTGAGAGGGATTTCGACTTATTCAGTGACAGGAATTGAACCTCTGTCAGTGACAGAGATTGAATCTCAGTCTGTGACAGGGATTGAATCTCATTCAGTGACAGGGATTGAGATAGAACCAGTGACTGGGATTGAATCTCCTTCAGTGACGGGAATTGAATCTTAGTCAGTGACAGGGATAGAGATTCAGTCAGTGACAGGGATTGAACCTCAGTCAGTGACAGGGATTGAATCTCAATCAGTGACAGGGATTGAATCTCAGTCAGTGACAGGGATTGACAATCAGTCAGTGACAGGGATTGAACCTCTGTAAGAGACCTTTTCCCGCGTATGGAGTCGGGTATTACAAGGGGGCATAGCTTTAAATTAAGGGGGGGTAGATATAGGACTGAAGTTAGGGGTAGGTTCTTCACTCAGCGAGTCGTAAGTTCATGGAATGCCCTGCCAGCAGCAGTGGTGGACTCTCCCTCTTTATGGGCATTTAAGCGGGCATTGGATAGGTATATGGAGGATAGTGGGTTAGTATAGGTTAGGTGGGCTTGGATCGGCGCAACATCGAGGGCCAAAGGGCCTGTACTGCGCTGTATTCTTCTATGTTCTATGTTCTATGTAGACATTGATTGAATTTCAGTCAGTGACAGGGATTGTACCTCAGTCAGTGACAGGGATTGAACCTCAGGCAGTGAGAGGGATTTCGCCTTATTCAGTGACAGGAATTGAACCTCTGTCAGTGACAGAGATTGAATCTCAGTCTGTGACAGGGATTGAACCTCAGTCAGTGACAGGGATTGAATCTCAGTCAGTGACAGGGATTGCCAATCAGTCAGTAACAGGGATTGAAGCTCAGTCATTGGCTGGGATTGACCCTCAGTCTGTGACAGGGATTGGCCTCAGTCAGTGACTGGAATTGAGACTCAGTCAGTGACAGGGACTACATCTCAGTCAGTGACAAGGATTGAATCTCAGTTATTGACTCGGATTGAATCTCAGTCAGAGACAGGGATTGAATCTCAGTCAGTGACAGGGATTGAATCTCAGTCAGAGACAAGGATTGAGCCTCAGTCAGTTACAGGGATTGAATCTCAATCAGTGACAGGGTTTGTGCCTCAGTCAGTGACAGTGATTGATTCTCAATCAGTGACAGGAATTGAACCTCAGTAAGAGACATGGAATGAATTTCAGTCAGTGACAGGGATTGTACCTCAGTCAGTGACAGGGATTGATTCTCAATCAGTGACATGAATTGAACCTCAGTAAGAGACAGGGAATGAATTTCAGTCAGTGACAGGGATTGAACCGCAGTCAGTGACAGGGATTGAACTGCAGTCAGTGACAGGGATTGAATCTCAGTCAGTGACAGGAATTGAATCTAAGTCAGTGACAGGAATTGAATCTAAGTCAGTGACAGGGAGTGAGCCTCAGTCAGTGACAAGGATAGAGATTCAGTCAGTGACAGGGATTGAATCTCAGTCAGTGACAGGGATTGAATCTCATTCAGTGACAGGGATTGAGATAGAACCAGTGACTGGGATTGAATCTCATTCAGTGACGGGAATTGAATCTTAGTCAGTGACAGGGATAGAGATTCAGTCAGTGACAGGGATTGAACCTCAGTCAGTGACAGGGATTGAATCTCAATCAGTGACAGGGATTGAATCTCAGTCAGTGACAGGGATTGACAATCAGTCAGTGACAGGGATTGAACCTCTGTAAGAGACATTGATTGAATTTCAGTCAGTGACAGGGATTGTACCTCAATCAGTGACAGGGATTGAACCTCAGGCAGTGAGAGGGATTTCGACTTATTCAGTGACAGGAATTGAACCTTTGTCAGTGACAGAGATTGAATCTCAGTCTGTGACAGGGATTGAATCTCATTCAGTGACAGGGATTGAGATAGAACCAGTGACTGGGATTGAATCTCCTTCAGTGACGGGAATTGAATCTTAGTCAGTGACAGGGATAGAGATTCAGTCAGTGACAGGGATTGAACCTCAGTCAGTGACAGGGATTGAATCTCAATCAGTGACAGGGATTGAATCTCAGTCAGTGACAGGGATTGACAATCAGTCAGTGACAGGGATTGAACCTCTGTAAGAGACCTTTTCCCGCGTATGGAGTCGGGTATTACAAGGGGGCATAGCTTTAAATTAAGGGGGGGTAGATATAGGACTGAAGTTAGGGGTAGGTTCTTCACTCAGCGAGTCGTAAGTTCATGGAATGCCCTGCCAGCAGCAGTGGTGGACTCTCCCTCTTTATGGGCATTTAAGCGGGCATTGGATAGGTATATGGAGGATAGTGGGTTAGTATAGGTTAGGTGGGCTTGGATCGGCGCAACATCGAGGGCCAAAGGGCCTGTACTGCGCTGTATTCTTCTATGTTCTATGTTCTATGTAGACATTGATTGAATTTCAGTCAGTGACAGGGATTGTACCTCAGTCAGTGACAGGGATTGAACCTCAGGCAGTGAGAGGGATTTCGCCTTATTCAGTGACAGGAATTGAACCTCTGTCAGTGACAGAGATTGAATCTCAGTCTGTGACAGGGATTGAACCTCAGTCAGTGACAGGGATTGAATCTCAGTCAGTGACAGGGATTGCCAATCAGTCAGTAACAGGGATTGAAGCTCAGTCATTGGCTGGGATTGACCCTCAGTCTGTGACAGGGATTGGCCTCAGTCAGTGACTGGAATTGAGACTCAGTCAGTGACAGGGACTACATCTCAGTCAGTGACAAGGATTGAATCTCAGTTATTGACTCGGATTGAATCTCAGTCAGAGACAGGGATTGAATCTCAGTCAGTGACAGGGATTGAATCTCAGTCAGAGACAAGGATTGAGCCTCAGTCAGTTACAGGGATTGAATCTCAATCAGTGACAGGGTTTGTGCCTCAGTCAGTGACAGGGATTGATTCTCAATCAGTGACAGGAATTGAACCTCAGTAAGAGACAGGGAATGAATTTCAGTCAGTGACAGGGATTGTACCTCAGTCAGTGACAGGGATTGATTCTCAATCAGTGACATGAATTGAACCTCAGTAAGAGACAGGGAATGAATTTCAGTCAGTGACAGGGATTGAACCGCAGTCAGTGACAGGGATTGAACTGCAGTCAGTGACAGGGATTGAATCTCAGTCAGTGACAGGAATTGAATCTAAGTCAGTGACAGGAATTGAATCTAAGTCAGTGACAGGGAGTGAGCCTCAGTCAGTGACAAGGATTGAACCTCAGTCTGTGACAGGGATTGAACCTCAGTCAGTGACAGGGATTGATTCTCAATCAGTGACAGGGATTGAACCTCAGTGAGAGACAGGGATTAAATTTCAGTCAGTGACCGGGATTGTACCTCAGTCAGTGACAGGGATTGAACCTCAGTCAGTGACAGGGATTGACCCTCAGTCAATGACAGGGACTGAATCTCAGTCAGAGACAGGGATTGAATCTCAGTCAGTGACAGGGATTGAATCTCAGTCAATGACAGGGACTGAATCTCAGTCAGAGACAGGGACTGAATCTCAGTCAGTGACAGGGATTGAATCTCAATCAGTGACAGGGTTTGTGCCTCAGTCAGTGACAGGGATTGATTCTCAGTCAGTGACAGGGATTGAACCTCAGTCGGTGACAGGGATTGAACCTCAGTCAGTGAGAGGGGTTGTGCCTTATTCCGTGACACGAATTGAACCTCAGTCAGTGACAGAGATTGAATCTCCATCTGTGACTGGGATTGAACCTCAGTCAGTGACAGGGATTGAATCTCAATCAGTGACAGGGATTGAATCTCAGTCAGTGACAGGGATAGAGATTCAGTCAGTGACAGGGATTGAACCTCAGTCAGTGACAGGGATTGAATCTCAATCAGTGACAGGGATTGAATCTCAGTCAGTGACAGGGATTGACAATCAGTCAGTGACAGGGATTGAACCTCTGTAAGAGACATTGATTGAATTTCAGTCAGTGACAGGGATTGTACCTCAGTCAGTGACAGGGATTGAACCTCAGGCAGTGAGAGGGATTTCGCCTTATTCAGTGACAGGAATTGAACCTCTGTCAGTGACAGAGATTGAATCTCAGTCTGTGACAGGGATTGAACCTCAGTCAGTGACAGGGATTGAATCTCAGTCAGTGACAGGGATTGCCAATCAGTCAGTAACAGGGATTGAAGCTCAGTCATTGGCTGGGGTTGACCCTCAGTCTGTGACAGGGATTGGCCTCAGTCAGTGACAGGGACTAAATCTCAGTCAGTGACAAGGATTGAATCTCAGTTATTGACTCGGATTGAATCTCAGTCAGAGACAGGGATTGAATCTCAGTCAGTGACAGGGATTGAATCTCAGTCAGAGACAAGGATTGAACCTCAGTCAGTTACAGTGATTGAATCTCAATCAGTGACAGGGTTTGTGCCTCAGTCAGTGACAGTGATTGATTCTCAATCAGTGACAGGAATTGAACCTCAGTAAGAGACAGGGAATGAATTTCAGTCAGTGACAGGGATTGTACCTCAGTCAGTGACAGGGATTGATTCTCAATCAGTGACATGAATTGAACCTCAGTAAGAGACAGGGAATGAATTTCAGTCAGTGACAGGGATTGAACCGCAGTCAGTGACAGGGATTGAACTGCAGTCAGTGACAGGGATTGAACCTCAGTCAGTGACAGGGATTGAATCTCAGTCAGTGACAGGAATTGAATCTAAGTCAGTGACAGGGAGTGAGCCTCAGTCAGTGACAAGGATTGAACCTCAGTCTGTGACAGGGATTGAACCTCAGTCAGTGACAGGGATTGATTCTCAATCAGTGACAGGGATTGAACCTCAGTGAGAGACAGGGATTAAATTTCAGTCAGTGACCGGGATTGTACCTCAGTCAGTGACAGGGATTGAACCTCAGTCAGTGACAGGGATTGACCCTCAGTCAATGACAGGGACTGAATCTCAGTCAGAGACAGGGATTGAATCTCAGTCAGTGACAGGGATTGAATCTCAGTCAATGACAGGGACTGAATCTCAGTCAGAGACAGGGACTGAATCTCAGTCAGTGACAGGGATTGAATCTCAATCAGTGACAGGGTTTGTGCCTCAGTCAGTGACAGGGATTGATTCTCAGTCAGTGACAGGGATTGAACCTCAGTCAGTGACAGGGATTGACCTCAGTCAGTGAGAGGGGTTGTGCCTTATTCCGTGACACGAATTGAACCTCAGTCAGTGACAGAGATTGAATCTCCATCTGTGACTGGGATTGAACCTCAGTCAGTGACAGGGATTGAATCTCAATCAGTGACAGGGATTGAATCTCAGTCAGTGACAGGGATAGAGATTCAGTCAGTGACAGGGATTGAACCTCAGTCAGTGACAGGGATTGAATCTCAATCAGTGACAGGGATTGAATCTCAGTCAGTGACAGGGATTGACAATCAGTCAGTGACAGGGATTGAACCTCTGTAAGAGACATTGATTGAATTTCAGTCAGTGACAGGGATTGTACCTCAGTCAGTGACAGGGATTGAACCTCAGGCAGTGAGAGGGATTTCGCCTTATTCAGTGACAGGAATTGAACCTCTGTCAGTGACAGAGATTGAATCTCAGTCTGTGACAGGGATTGAACCTCAGTCAGTGACAGGGATTGAATCTCAGTCAGTGACAGGGATTGCCAATCAGTCAGTAACAGGGATTGAAGCTCAGTCATTGGCTGGGGTTGACCCTCAGTCTGTGACAGGGATTGGCCTCAGTCAGTGACTGGAATTGAGCCTCAGTCAGTGACAGGGACTAAATCTCAGTCAGTGACAAGGATTGAATCTCAGTTATTGACTCGGATTGAATCTCAGTCAGAGACAGGGATTGAATCTCAGTCAGTGACAGGGATTGAATCTCAGTCAGAGACAAGGATTGAACCTCAGTCAGTTACAGTGATTGAATCTCAATCAGTGACAGGGTTTGTGCCTCAGTCAGTGACAGTGATTGATTCTCAATCAGTGACAGGAATTGAACCTCAGTAAGAGACAGGGAATGAATTTCAATCAGTGACAGGGATTGTACCTCAGTCAGTGACAGGGATTGATTCTCAATCAGTGACATGAATTGAACCTCAGTAAGAGACAGGGAATGAATTTCAGTCAGTGACAGGGATTGAACCGCAGTCAGTGACAGGGATTGAACTGCAGTCAGTGACAGGGATTGAACCTCAGTCAGTGACAGGGATTGAATCTCAGTCAGTGACAGGAATTGAATCTAAGTCAGTGACAGGAATTGAATCTCAGTCAGTGACAGGGAGTGAGCCTCAGTCAGTGACAAGGATTGAACCTCAGTCTGTGACAGGGATTGAACCTCAGTCAGTGACAGGTTTGAATCTCAGTCAATGACAGGGACTGAATCTCAGTCAGAGACAGGGATTGAATCTCAGTCAGTGACAGGGATTGAATCTCAGTCAGAGACAAGGATTGAGCCTCAGTCAGTGACAGGGATTGAATCTCAATCAGTGACAGGGTTTGTGCCTCAGTCAGTGACAGGGATTGATTCTCAATCAGTGACAGGGATTGAACCTCAGTGAGAGACAGGGATTAAATTTCAGTCAGTGACCGGGATTGTACCTCAGTCAGTGACAGGGATTGAACCTCAGTCAGTGACAGGGATTGAACCTCAGTCAGTGAGAGGGGTTGTGCCTTATTCCGTGACACGAATTGAACCTCAGTCAGTGACAGAGATTGAATCTCCATCTGTGACTGGGATTGAACCTCAGTCAGTGACAGGGATTGAATCTCAATCGGTGACAGGGATTGAATCTCAGTCAGTGACAGGGATTGACAATCAGTCAGTGACAGGGATTGAATCTCAGTCAGTGACAGGGATTGAATCTCAGTCATTGGCTGGGAATGACACTCAGTCTGTGACAGGGATTGACCCTCAGTCAGTGACAGGGATTGAACCTTAGTCAGTGACTGGAATTGAGCCTCAGTCAGTGACAGGGATTGAATGTCAGTCAGCGACAGGGATTGAATCATAGTCAGTGACAATGAATGAACCCCAGTCAGTGACAGGAATTGAGCCTCAGTCCGTGACAGGGATTGAGCCTCAGTCAGTGACAGGGATTGAACCTCAGTCTGTGACTGGGACTGAACCTCAGTCAGTGACAGGGATTGAGCCACAATCAGTGATAGGGATTGAGACACAACCAGTGACAGGGATTGAATCTCATTCAGTGACAGGGATTGAATCTCAATCAGTGACAGGAATTGAATCTTAGTCAGTGACAAGGATAGAGATTCAGTCAGTGACAGGGATTGAATCTCAGTCAGAGACAGGGATTGAATCTCATTCAGTGACAGGGATTGAGATAGAACCAGTGACTGGGATTGAATCTCAATCAGTGACGGGAATTGAATCTTAGTCAGTGACAGGGATTGAATCTCAGTCAGTGCCAGGGATTGACAATCAGTCAGTGACAGGGATTGAATCTCAGTCAGTGACAGGGATTGAATCTCAGTCATTGGCTGGGATTGACACTCAGTCTGTGACAGGGATTGACCCTCAGTCAGTGACAGGGATTGAACCTTAGTCAGTGACTGGAATTGAGCCTCAGTCAGTGACAGGGATTGAATGTCAGTCAGCGACAGGGATTGAATCATAGTCAGTGACAATGAATGAACCCCAGTCAGTGACAGGAATTGAGCCTCAGTCCGTGACAGGGATTGAGCCTCAGTCAGTGACAGGGACTGAGCCTCAGTCAGTGACAGGGATTGAACCTCAGTCTGTGACTGGGACTGAACCTCAGTCAGCGACAGGGATTGAGCCACAATCAGTGACAGGGATTGAGACACAACCAGTGACAGGGATTGAATCTCATTCAGTGACAGGGATTGAATCTCAATCAGTGACAGGAATTGAATCTTAGTCAGTGACAAGGATAGAGATTCAGTCAGTGACAGGGATTGAATCTCAGTCAGTGACAGGGATTGAATCTCATTCAGTGACAGGGATTGAGATAGAACCAGTGACTGGGATTGAATCTCATTCAGTGACGGGAATTGAATCTTAGTCAGTGACAGGGATAGAGATTCAGTCAGTGACAGGGATTGAACCTCAGTCAGTGACAGGGATTGAATCTCAATCAGTGACAGGGATTGAATCTCAGTCAGTGACAGGGATTGACAATCAGTCAGTGACAGGGATTGAACCTCTGTAAGTGACATTGATTGAATTTCAGTCAGTGACAGGGATTGTACTTCAGTCAGTGACAGGGATTGAACCTCAGGCAGTGAGAGGGATTTCGCCTTATTCAGTGACAGGAATTGAACCTCTGTCAGTGACAGAGATTGAATCTCAGTCTGTGACAGGTATTGAACCTCAGTCAGTGACAGGGATTGAATCTCAGTCAGTGACAGGGATTGCCAATCAGTCAGTAACAGGGATTGAAGCTCAGTCATTGGCTGGGATTGACCCTCAGTCTGTGACAGGGATTGGCCTCAGTCAGTGACTGGAATTGAGCCTCAGTCAGTGACAGGGACTAAATCTCAGTCAGTGACAAGGATTGAATCTCAGTTATTGACTCGGATTGAATCTCAGTCAGAGACAGGGATTGAATCTCAGTCAGTGACAGGGATTGAATCTCAGTCAGAGACAAGGATTGAACCTCAGTCAGTTACAGGGATTGAATCTCAATCAGTGACAGGGTTTGTGCCTCAGTCAGTGACAGTGATTGATTCTCAATCAGTGACAGGAATTGAACCTCAGTAAGAGACAGGGAATGAATTTCAGTCAGTGACAGGGATTGTAACTCAGTCAGTGACAGGGATTGATTCTCAATCAGTGACATGAATTGAACCTCAGTAAGAGACAGGGAATGAATTTCAGTCAGTGACAGGGATTGAACCGCAGTCAGTGACAGGGATTGAACTGCAGTCAGTGACAGGGATTGAACCTCAGTCAGTGACAGGGATTGAATCTCAGTCAGTGACAGGAATTGAATCTAAGTCAGTGACAGGAATTGAATCTCAGTCAGTGACAGGGAGTGAGCCTCAGTCAGTGACAAGGATTGAACCTCAGTCTGTGACAGGGATTGAACCTCAGTCAGTGACAGGTTTGAATCTCAGTCAATGACAGGGACTGAATCTCAGTCAGAGACAGGGATTGAATCTCAGTCAGTGACAGGGATTGAATCTCAGTCAGAGACAAGGATTGAGCCTCAGTCAGTGACAGGGATTGAATCTCAATCAGTGACAGGGTTTGTGCCTCAGTCAGTGACAGGGATTGATTCTCAATCAGTGACAGGGATTGAACCTCAGTGAGAGACAGGGATTAAATTTCAGTCAGTGACCGGGATTGTACCTCAGTCAGTGACAGGGATTGAACCTCAGTCAGTGACAGGGATTGAACCTCAGTCAGTGAGAGGGGTTGTGCCTTATTCCGTGACACGAATTGAACCTCAGTCAGTGACAGAGATTGAATCTCCATCTGTGACTGGGATTGAACCTCAGTCAGTGACAGGGATTGAATCTCAATCAGTGACAGGGATTGAATCTCAGTCAGTGACAGGGATTGACAATCAGTCAGTGACAGGGATTGAATCTCAGTCAGTGACAGGGATTGAATCTCAGTCATTGGCTGGGATTGAATCATAGTCAGTGACAATGAATGAACCCCAGTCAGTGACAGGAATTGAGCCTCAGTCCGTGACAGGGATTGAGCCTCAGTCAGTGACAGGGACTGAGCCTCAGTCAGTGACAGGGATTGAACCTCAGTCTGTGACTGGGACTGAACCTCAGTCAGTGACAGGGATTGAGCCACAATCAGTGACAGGGATTGAGACACAACCAGTGACAGGGATTGAATCTCATTCAGTGACAGGGATTGAATCTCAATCAGTGACAGGAATTGAATCTTAGTCAGTGACAAGGATAGAGATTCAGTCAGTGACAGGGATTGATTCTCAATCAGTGACAGGGTTTGAATCTCAGTTTGAGACAGGGATTGAATCTCAGTCAGTGACATGGATTTAATCTCATTCAGTGGCAGGGATTGAATCTCAGTCAGTGACAGGGATTGAATGTCAGTCAGTGACAGGGATTGAACCTCAGTCAGTGACAGGGATTGAATCTCAATCAGTGACTGGGATTGAATCTCATTCAGTGACGGGAATTGAATCTTAGTCAGTGACAGGGATTGAATCTCAATCAGTGACGGGAATTGTATCTTAGTCAGTGACAGGGATAGAGATTCAGTCAGTGACAGGGATTGAACCGCAGTCAGTGACAGGGATTGAACTGCAGTCAGTGACAGGGATTGAACTGCAGTCAGTGACAGGGATTGAATCTCAGTCAGTGACAGGAATTGAATCTAAGTCAGTGACAGGAATTGAATCTCAGTCAGTGACAGGGAGTGAGCCTCAGTCAGTGACAAGAATTGAACCTCAGTCTGTGACAGGGATTGAACCTCAGTCACTGACAGGTTTGAATCTCAGTCTGTTACAGGGTTTGAATCTCAGTCAATGACAGGGACTGAATCTCAGTCAGAGACAGGGATTGAATCTCAGTCAGTGACAGGGATTGAATCTCAGTCAGAGACAAGGATTGAGCCTCAGTCAGTGACAGGGATTGAATCTCAATCAGTGACAGGGTTTGTGCCTCAGTCAGTGACAGGGATTGATTCTCAATCAGTGACAGGGATTGAACCTCAGTGAGAGACAGGGATTAAATTTCAGTCAGTGACCGGGATTGTACCTCAGTCAGTGACAGGGATTGAACCTCAGTCAGTGAGAGGGGTTGTGCCTTATTCCGTGACACGAATTGAACCTCAGTCAGTGACAGAGATTGAATCTCCATCTGTGACTGGGATTGAACCTCAGTCAGTGACAGGGATTGAATCTCAATCAGTGACAGGGATTGAATCTCAGTCAGTGACAGGGATTGACAATCAGTCAGTGACAGGGATTGCTTCTCAGTCAGTGACAGGGATTGAATCTCAGTCATTGGCTGGGATTGACACTCAGTCTGTGACAGGGATTGACCCTCAGTCAGTGACAGGGATTGAACCTTAGTCAGTGACTGGAATTGAGCCTCAGTCAGTGACAGGGATTGAATGTCAGTCAGCGACAGGGATTGAATCATAGTCAGTGACAATGAATGAACCCCAGTCAGTGACAGGAATTGAGCCTCAGTCCGTGACAGGGATTGAGCCTCAGTCAGTGACAGGGACTGAGCCTCAGTCAGTGACAGGGATTGAACCTCAGTCTGTGACTGGGACTGAACCTCAGTCAGTGACAGGGATTGAGCCACAATCAGTGACAGGGATTGAGACACAACCAGTGACAGGGATTGAATCTCATTCAGTGACAGGGATTGAATCTCAATCAGTGACAGGAATTGAATCTTAGTCAGTGACAAGGATAGAGATTCAGTCAGTGACAGGGATTAAATCTCAGTCTGTGACAGGGATTGACTCTCATTCAGTGACAGGGATTGAGATAGAACCAGTGACTGGGATTGAATCTCATTCAGTGACGGGAATTGAATCTTAGTCAGTGACAGGGATAGAGATTCAGTCAGTGACAGGGATTGAACCTCAGTCAGTGACAGGGATTGAATCTCAATCAGTGACAGGGATTGAATCTCAGTCAGTGACAGGGATTGACAATCAGTCAGTGACAGGGATTGAACCTCTGTAAGAGACATTGATTGAATTTCAGTCAGTGACAGGGATTGTACCTCAGTCAGTGACAGGGATTAAACCTCAGGCAGTGAGAGGGATTTCGCCTTATTCAGTGACAGGAATTGAACCTCTGTCAGTGACAGAGATTGAATCTCAGTCTTTGACAGGGATTGAACCTCAGTCAGTGACAGGGATTGATTCTCAATCAGTGACAGGGATTGAACCTCAGTGAGAGACAGGGATTAAATTTCAGTCAGGATTGTACCTCAGTCAGTGACAGGGATTGAACCTCAGTCAGTGACAGGGATTGACCCTCAGTCAATGACAGGGACTGAATCTCAGTCAGTGACAGGGATTGAATCTCAGTCATTGGCTGGGATTGACACATGTCTGTGACAGGGATTGACCCTCAGTCAGTGACAGGGATTGAACATTAGTCAGTGACTGGAATTGAGCCTCATTCAGTGACAGGGATTGAATGTCAGTCAGCGACAGGGATTGAATCATAGTCAGTGACAATGAATGAACCCCAGTCAGTGACAGGAATTGAGCCTCAGTCCGTGACAGGGATTGAGCCTCAGTCAGTGACAGGGACTGAGCCTCAGTCAGTGACAGGGATTGAACCTCAGTCTGTGACTGGGACTGAACCTCAGTCAGTGACAGGGATTGAGCCACAATCAGTGACAGGGATTGAGACACAACCAGTGACAGGGATTGAATCTCATTCAGTGACAGGGATTGAATCTCAATCAGTGACAGGAATTGAATCTTAGTCAGTGACAAGGATAGAGATTCAGTCAGTGACAGGGATTGAATCTCAGTCAGTGACAGGGATTGAATCTCATTCAGTGACAGGGATTGAGATAGAACCAGTGACTGGGATTGAATCTCATTCAGTGACGGGAATTGAATCTTAGTCAGTGACAGGGATAGAGATTCAGTCAGTGACAGGGATTGAACCTCAGTCAGTGACAGGGATTGAATCTCAATCAGTGACAGGGATTGAATCTCAGTCAGTGACAGGGATTGACAATCAGTCAGTGACAGGGATTGAACCTCTGTAAGAGACATTGATTGAATTTCAGTCAGTGACAGGGATTGTACTTCAGTCAGTGACAGGGATTGAACCTCAGGCAGTGAGAGGGATTTCGCCTTATTCAGTGACAGGAATTGAACCTCTGTCAGTGACAGAGATTGAATCTCAGTCTGTGACAGGTATTGAACCTCAGTCAGTGACAGGGATTGAATCTCAGTCAGTGACAGGGATTGCCAATCAGTCAGTAACAGGGATTGAAGCTCAGTCATTGGCTGGGATTGACCCTCAGTCTGTGACAGGGATTGGCCTCAGTCAGTGACTGGAATTGAGCCTCAGTCAGTGACAGGGACTAAATCTCAGTCAGTGACAAGGATTGAATCTCAGTTATTGACTCGGATTGAATCTCAGTCAGAGACAGGGATTGAATCTCAGTCAGTGACAGGGATTGAATCTCAGTCAGAGACAAGGATTGAACCTCAGTCAGTTACAGGGATTGAATCTCAATCAGTGACAGGGTTTGTGCCTCAGTCAGTGACAGTGATTGATTCTCAATCAGTGACAGGAATTGAACCTCAGTAAGAGACAGGGAAT
The DNA here is from genome assembly GCF_037043375.1 of Chiloscyllium plagiosum. Taxonomy (NCBI): domain Eukaryota; kingdom Metazoa; phylum Chordata; class Chondrichthyes; order Orectolobiformes; family Hemiscylliidae; genus Chiloscyllium; species Chiloscyllium plagiosum. The sequence continues at coordinate 45,026,991 of NW_028270177.1, forward strand.
GAATTTCAGTCAGTGACAGGGATTGTAACTCAGTCAGTGACAGGGATTGATTCTCAATCAGTGACATGAATTGAACCTCAGTAAGAGACAGGGAATGAATTTCAGTCAGTGACAGGGATTGAACCGCAGTCAGTGACAGGGATTGAACTGCAGTCAGTGACAGGGATTGAACCTCAGTCAGTGACAGGGATTGAATCTCAGTCAGTGACAGGAATTGAATCTAAGTCAGTGACAGGAATTGAATCTCAGTCAGTGACAGGGAGTGAGCCTCAGTCAGTGACAAGGATTGAACCTCAGTCTGTGACAGGGATTGAACCTCAGTCAGTGACAGGTTTGAATCTCAGTCAATGACAGGGACTGAATCTCAGTCAGAGACAGGGATTGAATCTCAGTCAGTGACAGGGATTGAATCTCAGTCAGAGACAAGGATTGAGCCTCAGTCAGTGACAGGGATTGAATCTCAATCAGTGACAGGGTTTGTGCCTCAGTCAGTGACAGGGATTGATTCTCAATCAGTGACAGGGATTGAACCTCAGTGAGAGACAGGGATTAAATTTCAGTCAGTGACCGGGATTGTACCTCAGTCAGTGACAGGGATTGAACCTCAGTCAGTGACAGGGATTGAACCTCAGTCAGTGAGAGGGGTTGTGCCTTATTCCGTGACACGAATTGAACCTCAGTCAGTGACAGAGATTGAATCTCCATCTGTGACTGGGATTGAACCTCAGTCAGTGACAGGGATTGAATCTCAATCAGTGACAGGGATTGAATCTCAGTCAGTGACAGGGATTGACAATCAGTCAGTGACAGGGATTGAATCTCAGTCAGTGACAGGGATTGAATCTCAGTCATTGGCTGGGATTGACACTCAGTCTGTGACAGGGATTGACCCTCAGTCAGTGACAGGGATTGAACCTTAGTCAGTGACTGGAATTGAGCCTCAGTCAGTGACAGGGATTGAATGTCAGTCAGCGACAGGGATTGAATCATAGTCAGTGACAATGAATGAACCCCAGTCAGTGACAGGAATTGAGCCTCAGTCCGTGACAGGGATTGAGCCTCAGTCAGTGACAGGGACTGAGCCTCAGTCAGTGACAGGGATTGAACCTCAGTCTGTGACTGGGACTGAACCTCAGTCAGTGACAGGGATTGAGCCACAATCAGTGACAGGGATTGAGACACAACCAGTGACAGGGATTGAATCTCATTCAGTGACAGGGATTGAATCTCAATCAGTGACAGGAATTGAATCTTAGTCAGTGACAAGGATAGAGATTCAGTCAGTGACAGGGATTGATTCTCAATCAGTGACAGGGTTTGAATCTCAGTTTGAGACAGGGATTGAATCTCAGTCAGTGACATGGATTTAATCTCATTCAGTGGCAGGGATTGAATCTCAGTCAGTGACAGGGATTGAATCTCAGTCAGTGACAGGGATTGAACCTCAGTCAGTGACAGGGATTGAATCTCAATCAGTGACTGGGATTGAATCTCATTCAGTGACGGGAATTGAATCTTAGTCAGTGACAGGGATTGAATCTCAATCAGTGACGGGAATTATATCTTAGTCAGTGACAGGGATAGAGATTCAGTCAGTGACAGGGATTGAACCGCAGTCAGTGACAGGGATTGAACTGCAGTCAGTGACAGGGATTGAACTGCAGTCAGTGACAGGGATTGAATCTCAGTCAGTGACAGGAATTGAATCTAAGTCAGTGACAGGGAGTGAGCCTCAGTCAGTGACAAGGATTGAACCTCAGTCTGTGACAGGGATTGAACCTCAGTCAGTGACAGGTTTGAATCTCAGTCTGTTACAGGGTTTGAATCTCAGTCAATGACAGGGACTGAATCTCAGTCAGAGACAGGGATTGAATCTCAGTCAGTGACAGGGATTGAATCTCAGTCAGAGACAAGGATTGAGCCTCAGTCAGTGACAGGGATTGAATCTCAATCAGTGACAGGGTTTGTGCCTCAGTCAGTGACAGGGATTGATTCTCAATCAGTGACAGGGATTGAACCTCAGTGAGAGACAGGGATTAAATTTCAGTCAGTGACCGGGATTGTACCTCAGTCAGTGACAGGGATTGAACCTCAGTCAGTGACAGGGATTGAACCTCAGTCAGTGAGAGGGGTTGTGCCTTATTCCGTGACACGAATTGAACCTCAGTCAGTGACAGAGATTGAATCTCCATCTGTGACTGGGATTGAACCTCAGTCAGTGACAGGGATTGAATCTCAATCGGTGACAGGGATTGAATCTCAGTCAGTGACAGGGATTGACAATCAGTCAGTGACAGGGATTGCTTCTCAGTCAGTGACAGGGATTGAATCTCAGTCATTGGCTGGGATTGACACTCAGTCTGTGACAGGGATTGACCCTCAGTCAGTGACAGGGATTGAACCTTAGTCAGTGACTGGAATTGAGCCTCAGTCAGTGACAGGGATTGAATGTCAGTCAGCGACAGGGATTGAATCATAGTCAGTGACAATGAATGAACCCCAGTCAGTGACAGGAATTGAGCCTCAGTCCGTGACAGGGATTGAGCCTCAGTCAGTGACAGGGACTGAGCCTCAGTCAGTGACAGGGATTGAACCTCAGTCTGTGACTGGGACTGAACCTCAGTCAGTGACAGGGATTGAGCCACAATCAGTGACAGGGATTGAGACACAACCAGTGACAGGGATTGAATCTCATTCAGTGACAGGGATTGAATCTCAATCAGTGACAGGAATTGAATCTTAGTCAGTGACAAGGATAGAGATTCAGTCAGTGACAGGGATTGAATCTCAGTCTGTGACAGGGATTGACTCTCATTCAGTGACAGGGATTGAGATAGAACCAGTGACTGGGATTGAATCTCATTCAGTGACGGGAATTGAATCTTAGTCAGTGACAGGGATAGAGATTCAGTCAGTGACAGGGATTGAACCTCAGTCAGTGACAGGGATTGAATCTCAATCAGTGACAGGGATTGAATCTCAGTCAGTGACAGGGATTGACAATCAGTCAGTGACAGGGATTGAACCTCTGTAAGAGACATTGATTGAATTTCAGTCAGTGACAGGGATTGTACCTCAGTCAGTGACAGGGATTGAACCTCAGGCAGTGAGAGGGATTTCGCCTTATTCAGTGACAGGAATTGAACCTCTGTCAGTGACAGAGATTGAATCTCAGTCTTTGACAGGGATTGAACCTCAGTCAGTGACAGGGATTGATTCTCAATCAGTGACAGGGATTGAACCTCAGTGAGAGACAGGGATTAAATTTCAGTCAGGATTGTACCTCAGTCAGTGACAGGGATTGAACCTCAGTCAGTGACAGGGATTGACCCTCAGTCAATGACAGGGACTGAATCTCAGTCAGTGACAGGGATTGAATCTCAGTCATTGGCTGGGATTGAGCCTCATTCAGTGACAGGGATTGAATGTCAGTCAGCGACAGGGATTGAATCATAGTCAGTGACAATGAATGAACCCCAGTCAGTGACAGGAATTGAGCCTCAGTCCGTGACAGGGATTGAGCCTCAGTCAGTGACAGGGACTGAGCCTCAGTCAGTGACAGGGATTGAACCTCAGTCTGTGACTGGGACTGAACCTCAGTCAGTGACAGGGATTGAGCCACAATCAGTGACAGGGATTGAGACACAACCAGTGACAGGGATTGAATCTCATTCAGTGACAGGGATTGAATCTCAATCAGTGACAGGGATTGAATCTCAGTCAGTGACAGGGATTGAATCTCATTCAGTGACAGGGATTGAGATAGAACCAGTGACTGGGATTGAATCTCATTCAGTGACGGGAATTGAATCTTAGTCAGTGACAGGGATAGAGATTCAGTCAGTGACAGGGATTGAACCTCAGTCAGTGACAGGGATTGAATCTCAATCAGTGACAGGGATTGAATCTCAGTCAGTGACAGGGATTGACAATCAGTCAGTGACAGGGATTGAACCTCTGTAAGAGACATTGATTGAATTTCAGTCAGTGACAGGGATTGTACTTCAGTCAGTGACAGGGATTGAACCTCAGGCAGTGAGAGGGATTTCGCCTTATTCAGTGACAGGAATTGAACCTCTGTCAGTGACAGAGATTGAATCTCAGTCTGTGACAGGTATTGAACCTCAGTCAGTGACAGGGATTGAATCTCAGTCAGTGACAGGGATTGCCAATCAGTCAGTAACAGGGATTGAAGCTCAGTCATTGGCTGGGATTGACCCTCAGTCTGTGACAGGGATTGGCCTCAGTCAGTGACTGGAATTGAGCCTCAGTCAGTGACAGGGACTAAATCTCAGTCAGTGACAAGGATTGAATCTCAGTTATTGACTCGGATTGAATCTCAGTCAGAGACAGGGATTGAATCTCAGTCAGTGACAGGGATTGAATCTCAGTCAGAGACAAGGATTGAACCTCAGTCAGTTACAGGGATTGAATCTCAATCAGTGACAGGGTTTGTGCCTCAGTCAGTGACAGTGATTGATTCTCAATCAGTGACAGGAATTGAACCTCAGTAAGAGACAGGGAATGAATTTCAGTCAGTGACAGGGATTGTAACTCAGTCAGTGACAGGGATTGATTCTCAATCAGTGACATGAATTGAACCTCAGTAAGAGACAGGGAATGAATTTCAGTCAGTGACAGGGATTGAACCGCAGTCAGTGACAGGGATTGAACTGCAGTCAGTGACAGGGATTGAACCTCAGTCAGTGACAGGGATTGAATCTCAGTCAGTGACAGGAATTGAATCTAAGTCAGTGACAGGAATTGAATCTCAGTCAGTGACAGGGAGTGAGCCTCAGTCAGTGACAAGGATTGAACCTCAGTCTGTGACAGGGATTGAACCTCAGTCAGTGACAGGTTTGAATCTCAGTCAATGACAGGGACTGAATCTCAGTCAGAGACAGGGATTGAATCTCAGTCAGTGACAGGGATTGAATCTCAGTCAGAGACAAGGATTGAGCCTCAGTCAGTGACAGGGATTGAATCTCAATCAGTGACAGGGTTTGTGCCTCAGTCAGTGACAGGGATTGATTCTCAATCAGTGACAGGGATTGAACCTCAGTGAGAGACAGGGATTAAATTTCAGTCAGTGACCGGGATTGTACCTCAGTCAGTGACAGGGATTGAACCTCAGTCAGTGACAGGGATTGAACCTCAGTCAGTGAGAGGGGTTGTGCCTTATTCCGTGACACGAATTGAACCTCAGTCAGTGACAGAGATTGAATCTCCATCTGTGACTGGGATTGAACCTCAGTCAGTGACAGGGATTGAATCTCAATCAGTGACAGGGATTGAATCTCAGTCAGTGACAGGGATTGACAATCAGTCAGTGACAGGGATTGAATCTCAGTCAGTGACAGGGATTGAATCTCAGTCATTGGCTGGGATTGACACTCAGTCTGTGACAGGGATTGACCCTCAGTCAGTGACAGGGATTGAACCTTAGTCAGTGACTGGAATTGAGCCTCAGTCAGTGACAGGGATTGAATGTCAGTCAGCGACAGGGATTGAATCATAGTCAGTGACAATGAATGAACCCCAGTCAGTGACAGGAATTGAGCCTCAGTCCGTGACAGGGATTGAGCCTCAGTCAGTGACAGGGACTGAGCCTCAGTCAGTGACAGGGATTGAACCTCAGTCTGTGACTGGGACTGAACCTCAGTCAGTGACAGGGATTGAGCCACAATCAGTGACAGGGATTGAGACACAACCAGTGACAGGGATTGAATCTCATTCAGTGACAGGGATTGAATCTCAATCAGTGACAGGAATTGAATCTTAGTCAGTGACAAGGATAGAGATTCAGTCAGTGACAGGGATTGATTCTCAATCAGTGACAGGGTTTGAATCTCAGTTTGAGACAGGGATTGAATCTCAGTCAGTGACATGGATTTAATCTCATTCAGTGGCAGGGATTGAATCTCAGTCAGTGACAGGGATTGAATCTCAGTCAGTGACAGGGATTGAACCTCAGTCAGTGACAGGGATTGAATCTCAATCAGTGACTGGGATTGAATCTCATTCAGTGACGGGAATTGAATCTTAGTCAGTGACAGGGATTGAATCTCAATCAGTGACGGGAATTATATCTTAGTCAGTGACAGGGATAGAGATTCAGTCAGTGACAGGGATTGAACCGCAGTCAGTGACAGGGATTGAACTGCAGTCAGTGACAGGGATTGAACTGCAGTCAGTGACAGGGATTGAATCTCAGTCAGTGACAGGAATTGAATCTAAGTCAGTGACAGGGAGTGAGCCTCAGTCAGTGACAAGGATTGAACCTCAGTCTGTGACAGGGATTGAACCTCAGTCAGTGACAGGTTTGAATCTCAGTCTGTTACAGGGTTTGAATCTCAGTCAATGACAGGGACTGAATCTCAGTCAGAGACAGGGATTGAATCTCAGTCAGTGACAGGGATTGAATCTCAGTCAGAGACAAGGATTGAGCCTCAGTCAGTGACAGGGATTGAATCTCAATCAGTGACAGGGTTTGTGCCTCAGTCAGTGACAGGGATTGATTCTCAATCAGTGACAGGGATTGAACCTCAGTGAGAGACAGGGATTAAATTTCAGTCAGTGACCGGGATTGTACCTCAGTCAGTGACAGGGATTGAACCTCAGTCAGTGACAGGGATTGAACCTCAGTCAGTGAGAGGGGTTGTGCCTTATTCCGTGACACGAATTGAACCTCAGTCAGTGACAGAGATTGAATCTCCATCTGTGACTGGGATTGAACCTCAGTCAGTGACAGGGATTGAATCTCAGTCAGTGACAGGGATTGACAATCAGTCAGTGACAGGGATTGCTTCTCAGTCAGTGACAGGGATTGAATCTCAGTCATTGGCTGGGATTGACACTCAGTCTGTGACAGGGATTGACCCTCAGTCAGTGACAGGGATTGAACCTTAGTCAGTGACTGGAATTGAGCCTCAGTCAGTGACAGGGATTGAATGTCAGTCAGCGACAGGGATTGAATCATAGTCAGTGACAATGAATGAACCCCAGTCAGTGACAGGAATTGAGCCTCAGTCCGTGACAGGGATTGAGCCTCAGTCAGTGACAGGGACTGAGCCTCAGTCAGTGACAGGGATTGAACCTCAGTCTGTGACTGGGACTGAACCTCAGTCAGTGACAGGGATTGAGCCACAATCAGTGACAGGGATTGAGACACAACCAGTGACAGGGATTGAATCTCATTCAGTGACAGGGATTGAATCTCAGTCAGTGACAGGAATTGAATCTTAGTCAGTGACAAGGATAGAGATTCAGTCAGTGACAGGGATTGAATCTCAGTCTGTGACAGGGATTGACTCTCATTCAGTGACAGGGATTGAGATAGAACCAGTGACTGGGATTGAATCTCATTCAGTGACGGGAATTGAATCTTAGTCAGTGACAGGGATAGAGATTCAGTCAGTGACAGGGATTGAACCTCAGTCAGTGACAGGGATTGAATCTCAATCAGTGACAGGGATTGAATCTCAGTCAGTGACAGGGATTGACAATCAGTCAGTGACAGGGATTGAACCTCTGTAAGAGACATTGATTGAATTTCAGTCAGTGACAGGGATTGTACCTCAGTCAGTGATAGGGATTGAACCTCAGGCAGTGAGAGGGATTTCGCCTTATTCAGTGACAGGAATTGAACCTCTGTCAGTGACAGAGATTGAATCTCAGTCTTTGACAGGGATTGAACCTCAGTCAGTGACAGGGATTGATTCTCAATCAGTGACAGGGATTGAACCTCAGTGAGAGACAGGGATTAAATTTCAGTCAGGATTGTACCTCAGTCAGTGACAGGGATTGAACCTCAGTCAGTGACAGGGATTGACCCTCAGTCAATGACAGGGACTGAATCTCAGTCAGTGACAGGGATTGAATCTCAGTCATTGGCTGGGATTGACACATGTCTGTGACAGGGATTGACCCTCAGTCAGTGACAGGGATTGAACCTTAGTCAGTGACTGGAATTGAGCCTCATTCAGTGACAGGGATTGAATGTCAGTCAGCGACAGGGATTGAATCATAGTCAGTGACAATGAATGAACCCCAGTCAGTGACAGGAATTGAGCCTCAGTCCGTGACAGGGATTGAGCCTCAGTCAGTGACAGGGACTGAGCCTCAGTCAGTGACAGGGATTGAACCTCAGTCTGTGACTGGGACTGAACCTCAGTCAGTGACAGGGATTGAGCCACAATCAGTGACAGGGATTGAGACACAACCAGTGACAGGGATTGAATCTCATTCAGTGACAGGGATTGAATCTCAATCAGTGACAGGAATTGAATCTTAGTCAGTGACAAGGATAGAGATTCAGTCAGTGACAGGGATTGAATCTCAGTCAGTGACAGGGATTGAATCTCATTCAGTGACAGGGATTGAGATAGAACCAGTGACTGGGATTGAATCTCATTCAGTGACGGGAATTGAATCTTAGTCAGTGACAGGGATAGAGATTCAGTCAGTGACAGGGATTGAACCTCAGTCAGTGACAGGGATTGAATCTCAATCAGTGACAGGGATTGAATCTCAGTCAGTGACAGGGATTGACAATCAGTCAGTGACAGGGATTGAACCTCTGTAAGAGACATTGATTGAATTTCAGTCAGTGACAGGGATTGTACTTCAGTCAGTGACAGGGATTGAACCTCAGGCAGTGAGAGGGATTTCGCCTTATTCAGTGACAGGAATTGAACCTCTGTCAGTGACAGAGATTGAATCTCAGTCTGTGACAGGTATTGAACCTCAGTCAGTGACAGGGATTGAATCTCAGTCAGTGACAGGGATTGCCAATCAGTCAGTAACAGGGATTGAAGCTCAGTCATTGGCTGGGATTGACCCTCAGTCTGTGACAGGGATTGGCCTCAGTCAGTGACTGGAATTGAGCCTCAGTCAGTGACAGGGACTAAATCTCAGTCAGTGACAAGGATTGAATCTCAGTTATTGACTCGGATTGAATCTCAGTCAGAGACAGGGATTGAATCTCAGTCAGTGACAGGGATTGAATCTCAGTCAGAGACAAGGATTGAACCTCAGTCAGTTACAGGGATTGAATCTCAATCAGTGACAGGGTTTGTGCCTCAGTCAGTGACAGTGATTGATTCTCAATCAGTGACAGGAATTGAACCTCAGTAAGAGACAGGGAATGAATTTCAGTCAGTGACAGGGATTGTAACTCAGTCAGTGACAGGGATTGATTCTCAATCAGTGACATGAATTGAACCTCAGTAAGAGACAGGGAATGAATTTCAGTCAGTGACAGGGATTGAACCGCAGTCAGTGACAGGGATTGAACTGCAGTCAGTGACAGGGATTGAACCTCAGTCAGTGACAGGGATTGAATCTCAGTCAGTGACAGGAATTGAATCTAAGTCAGTGACAGGAATTGAATCTCAGTCAGTGACAGGGAGTGAGCCTCAGTCAGTGACAAGGATTGAACCTCAGTCTGTGACAGGGATTGAACCTCAGTCAGTGACAGGTTTGAATCTCAGTCAATGACAGGGACTGAATCTCAGTCAGAGACAGGGATTGAATCTCAGTCAGTGACAGGGATTGAATCTCAGTCAGAGACAAGGATTGAGCCTCAGTCAGTGACAGGGATTGAATCTCAATCAGTGACAGGGTTTGTGCCTCAGTCAGTGACAGGGATTGATTCTCAATCAGTGACAGGGATTGAACCTCAGTGAGAGACAGGGATTAAATTTCAGTCAGTGACCGGGATTGTACCTCAGTCAGTGACAGGGATTGAACCTCAGTCAGTGACAGGGATTGAACCTCAGTCAGTGAGAGGGGTTGTGCCTTATTCCGTGACACGAATTGAACCTCAGTCAGTGACAGAGATTGAATCTCCATCTGTGACTGGGATTGAACCTCAGTCAGTGACAGGGATTGAATCTCAATCAGTGACAGGGATTGAATCTCAGTCAGTGACAGGGATTGACAATCAGTCAGTGACAGGGATTGAATCTCAGTCAGTGACAGGGATTGAATCTCAGTCATTGGCTGGGATTGACACTCAGTCTGTGACAGGGATTGACCCTCAGTCAGTGACAGGGATTGAACCTTAGTCAGTGACTGGAATTGAGCCTCAGTCAGTGACAGGGATTGAATGTCAGTCAGCGACAGGGATTGAATCATAGTCAGTGACAATGAATGAACCCCAGTCAGTGACAGGAATTGAGCCTCAGTCCGTGACAGGGATTGAGCCTCAGTCAGTGACAGGGACTGAGCCTCAGTCAGTGACAGGGATTGAACCTCAGTCTGTGACTGGGACTGAACCTCAGTCAGTGACAGGGATTGAGCCACAATCAGTGACAGGGATTGAGACACAACCAGTGACAGGGATTGAATCTCATTCAGTGACAGGGATTGAATCTCAATCAGTGACAGGAATTGAATCTTAGTCAGTGACAAGGATAGAGATTCAGTCAGTGACAGGGATTGATTTTCAATCAGTGACAGGGTTTGAATCTCAGTTTGAGACAGGGATTGAATCTCAGTCAGTGACATGGATTTAATCTCATTCAGTGGCAGGGATTGAATCTCAGTCAGTGACAGGGATTGAATCTCAGTCAGTGACAGGGATTGAACCTCAGTCAGTGACAGGGATTGAATCTCAATCAGTGACTGGGATTGAATCTCATTCAGTGACGGGAATTGAATCTTAGTCAGTGACAGGGATTGAATCTCAATCAGTGACGGGAATTGTATCTTAGTCAGTGACAGGGATAGAGATTCAGTCAGTGACAGGGATTGAACCGCAGTCAGTGACAGGGATTGAACTGCAGTCAGTGACAGGGATTGAACTGCAGTCAGTGACAGGGATTGAATCTCAGTCAGTGACAGGAATTGAATCTAAGTCAGTGACAGGAATTGAATCTCAGTCAGTGACAGGGAGTGAGTCTCAGTCAGTGACAAGGATTGAACCTCAGTCTGTGACAGGGATTGAACCTCAGTCAGTGACAGGTTTGAATCTCAGTCTGTTACAGGGTTTGAATCTCAGTCAATGACAGGGACTGAATCTCAGTCAGAGACAGGGATTGAATCTCAGTCAGTGACAGGGATTGAATCTCAGTCAGAGACAAGGATTGAGCCTCAGTCAGTGACAGGGATTGAATCTCAATCAGTGACAGGGTTTGTGCCTCAGTCAGTGACAGGGATTGAACCTCAGTGAGAGACAGGGATTAAATTTCAGTCAGTGACCGGGATTGTACCTCAGTCAGTGACAGGGATTGAACCTCAGTCAGTGACAGGGATTGAACCTCAGTCAGTGAGAGGGGTTGTGCCTTATTCCGTGACACGAATTGAACCTCAGTCAGTGACAGAGATTGAATCTCCATCTGTGACTGGGATTGAACCTCAGTCAGTGACAGGGATTGAATCTCAATCAGTGACAGGGATTGAATCTCAGTCAGTGACAGGGATTGACAATCAGTCAGTGACAGGGATTGAATCTCAGTCAGTGACAGGGATTGAATCTCAGTCATTGGCTGGGATTGACACTCAGTCTGTGACAGGGATTGACCCTCAGTCAGTGACAGGGATTGAACCTTAGTCAGTGACTGGAATTGAGCCTCAGTCAGTGACAGGGATTGAATGTCAGTCAGCGACAGGGATTGAATCATAGTCAGTGACAATGAATGAACCCCAGTCAGTGACAGGAATTGAGCCTCAGTCCGTGACAGGGATTGAGCCTCAGTCAGTGACAGGGACTGAGCCTCAGTCAGTGACAGGGATTGAGCCACAATCAGTGACAGGGATTGAGACACAACCAGTGACAGGGATTGAATCTCATTCAGTGACAGGGATTGAATCTCAATCAGTGACAGGAATTGAATCTTAGTCAGTGACAAGGATAGAGATTCAGTCAGTGACAGGGATTGAATCTCAGTCAGTGACAGGGATTGACTCTCATTCAGTGACAGGGATTGAGATAGAACCAGTGACTGGGATTGAATCTCATTCAGTGACGGGAATTGAATCTTAGTCAGTGACAGGGATAGAGATTCAGTCAGTGACAGGGATTGAACCTCAGTCAGTGACAGGGATTGAATCTCAATCAGTGACAGGGATTGAATCTCAGTCAGTGACAGGGATTGACAATCAGTCAGTGACAGGGATTGAACCTCTGTAAGAGACATTGATTGAATTTCAGTCAGTGACAGGGATTGTACCTCAGTCAGTGACAGGGATTGAACCTCAGGCAGTGAGAGGGATTTCGCCTTATTCAGTGACAGGAATTGAACCTCTGTCAGTGACAGAGATTGAATCTCAGTCTTTGACAGGGATTGAACCTCAGTCAGTGACAGGGATTGATTCTCAATCAGTGACAGGGATTGAACCTCAGTGAGAGACAGGGATTAAATTTCAGTCAGGATTGTACCTCAGTCAGTGACAGGGATTGAACCTCAGTCAGTGACAGGGATTGACCCTCAGTCAATGACAGGGACTGAATCTCAGTCAGAGACAGTGATAGAATCTCAGTCAGTGACAGGGATTGAATCTCAGTCAGAGACAAGGATTGAGCCTCAGTCAGTGACAGGGATTGAATCTCAATCAGTGACAGGGTTTGTGCCTCAGTCAGTGACAGGGATTGATTCTCAATCAGTGACAGGGATTGAACCTCAGTGAGAGACAGGGATTAAATTTCAGTCAGTGACCGGGATTGTACCTCAGTCAGTGACAGGGATTGAACCTCAGTCAGTGACAGGGATTGAACCTCAGTCAGTGAGAGGGGTTGTGCCTTATTCCGTGACACGAATTGAACCTCAGTCAGTGACAGAGATTGAATCTCCATCTGTGACTGGGATTGAAACTCAGTCAGTGACAGGGATTGAATCTCAATCAGTGACAGGGATTGAATCTCAGTCAGTGACAGGGATTGAATCTCAGTCATTGGCTGGGATTGACACTCAGTCTGTGACAGGGATTGGCCTCAGTCAGTGACTGGAATTGAGCCTCAGTCAGTGACAGGGACTAAATCTCAGTCAGTGACAAGGATTGAATCTCAGTTATTGACTCGGATTGAATCTCAGTCAGAGACAGGGATTGAATCTCAGTCAGTGACAGGGATTGAATCTCAGTCAGAGACAAGGATTGAACCTCAGTCAGTTACAGGGATTGAATCTCAATCAGTGACAGGGTTTGTGCCTCAGTCAGTGACAGTGATTGATTCTCAATCAGTGACAGGAATTGAACCTCAGTAAGAGACAGGGAATGAATTTCAGTCAGTGACAGGGATTGTACCTCCGTCAGTGACAGGGATTGATTCTCAATCAGTGACATGAATTGAACCTCAGTAAGAGACAGGGAATGAATTTCAGTCAGTGACAGGGATTGAACCGCAGTCAGTGACAGGGATTGAACTGTAGTCAGTGACAGGGATTGAACCTCAGTCAGTGACAGGGATTGAATCTCAGTCAGTGACAGGAATTGAATCTAAGTCAGTGACAGGAATTGAATCTCAGTCAGTGACAGGGAGTGAGCCTCAGTCAGTGACAAGGATTGAACCTCAGTCTGTGACAGGGATTGAACCTCAGTCAGTGACAGGTTTGAATCTCAGTCAATGACAGGGACTGAATCTCAGTCAGAGACAGGGATTGAATCTCAGTCAGTGACAGGGATTGAATCTCAGTCAGAGACAAGGATTGAGCCTCAGTCAGTGACAGGGATTGAATCTCAATCAGTGACAGGGTTTGTGCCTCAGTCAGTGACAGGGATTGATTCTCAATCAGTGACAGGGATTGAACCTCAGTGAGAGACAGGGATTAAATTTCAGTCAGTGACCGGGATTGTACCTCAGTCAGTGACAGGGATTGAACCTCAGTCAGTGACAGGGATTGAACCTCAGTCAGTGAGAGGGGTTGTGCCTTATTCCGTGACACGAATTGAACCTCAGTCAGTGACAGAGATTGAATCTCCATCTGTGACTGGGATTGAACCTCAGTCAGTGACAGGGATTGAATCTCAATCGGTGACAGGGATTGAATCTCAGTCAGTGACAGGGATTGACAATCAGTCAGTGACAGGGATTGAATCTCAGTCAGTGACAGGGATTGAATCTCAGTCATTGGCTGGGATTGACACTCAGTCTGTGACAGGGATTGACCCTCAGTCAGTGACAGGGATTGAACCTTAGTCAGTGACTGGAATTGAGCCTCAGTCAGTGACAGGGATTGAATGTCAGTCAGCGACAGGGATTGAATCATAGTCAGTGACAATGAATGAACCCCAGTCAGTGACAGGAATTGAGCCTCAGTCCGTGACAGGGATTGAGCCTCAGTCAGTGACAGGGACTGAGCCTCAGTCAGTGACAGGGATTGAACCTCAGTCTGTGACTGGGACTGAACCTCAGTCAGTGACAGGGATTGAGCCACAATCAGTGATAGGGATTGAGACACAACCAGTGACAGGGATTGAATCTCATTCAGTGACAGGGATTGAATCTCAATCAGTGACAGGAATTGAATCTTAGTCAGTGACAAGGATAGAGATTCAGTCAGTGACAGGGATTGAATCTCAGTCAGAGACAGGGATTGAATCTCATTCAGTGACAGGGATTGAGATAGAACCAGTGACTGGGATTGAATCTCATTCAGTGACATGAATTGAATCTTAGTCAGTGACAGGGATTGAATCTCAGTCAGTGCCAGGGATTGACAATCAGTCAGTGACAGGGATTGAATCTCAGTCAGTGACAGGGATTGAATCTCAGTCATTGGCTGGGATTGACACATGTCTGTGACAGGGATTGACCCTCAGTCAGTGACAGGGATTGAACCTTAGTCAGTGACTGGAATTGAGCCTCAGTCAGTGACAGGGATTGAATGTCAGTCAGCGACAGGGATTGAATCATAGTCAGTGACAATGAATGAACCCCAGTCAGTGACAGGAATTGAGCCTCAGTCCGTGACAGGGATTGAGCCTCAGTCAGTGACAGGGACTGAGCCTCAGTCAGTGACAGGGATTGAACCTCAGTCTGTGACTGGGACTGAACCTCAGTCAGTGACAGGGATTGAGCCACAATCAGTGACAGGGATTGAGACACAACCAGTGACAGGGATTGAATCTCATTCAGTGACAGGGATTGAATCTCAATCAGTGACAGGAATTGAATCTTAGTCAGTGACAAGGATAGAGATTCAGTCAGTGACAGGGATTGAATCTCAGTCAGTGACAGGGATTGAATCTCATTCAGTGACAGGGATTGAGATAGAACCAGTGACTGGGATTGAATCTTATTCAGTGACGGGAATTGAATCTTAGACAGTGACAGGGATAGAGATTCAGTCAGTGACAGGGATTGAACCTCAGTCAGTGACAGGGATTGAATCTCAATCAGTGACAGGGATTGAATCTCAGTCAGTGACAGGGATTGACAATCAGTCAGTGACAGGGATTGAACCTCTGTAAGAGACATTGATTGAATTTCAGTCAGTGACAGGGATTGTACTTCAGTCAGTGACAGGGATTGAACCTCAGGCAGTGAGAGGGATTTCGCCTTATTCAGTGACAGGAATTGAACCTCTGTCAGTGACAGAGATTGAATCTCAGTCTGTGACAGGGATTGAACCTCAGTCAGTGACAGGGATTGAATCTCAGTCAGTGACAGGGATTGCCAATCAGTCAGTAACAGGGATTGAAGCTCAGTCATTGGCTGGGATTGACCCTCAGTCTGTGACAGGGATTGGCCTCAGTCAGTGACTGGAATTGAGCCTCAGTCAGTGACAGGGACTAAATCTCAGTCAGTGACAAGGATTGAATCTCAGTTATTGACTCGGATTGAATCTCAGTCAGAGACAGGGATTGAATCTCAGTCAGTGACAGGGATTGAATCTCAGTCAGAGACAAGGATTGAGCCTCAGTCAGTTACAGGGATTGAATCTCAATCAGTGACAGGGTTTGTGCCTCAGTCAGTGACAGGGATTGATTCTCAATCAGTGACAGGAATTGAACCTCAGTAAGAGACAGGGAATGAATTTCAGTCAGTGACAGGGATTGTACCTCAGTCAGTGACAGGGATTGATTCTCAATCAGTGACATGAATTGAACCTCAGTAAGAGACAGGGAATGAATTTCAGTCAGTGACAGGGATTGAACCGCAGTCAGTGACAGGGATTGAACTGCAGTCAGTGACAGGGATTGAACCTCAGTCAGTGACAGGGATTGAATCTCAGTCAGTGACAGGAATTGAATCTAAGTCAGTGACAGGAATTGAATCTCAGTCAGTGACAGGGAGTGAGCCTCAGTCAGTGACAAGGATTGAACCTCAGTCTGTGACAGGGATTGAACCTCAGTCAGTGACAGGTTTGAATCTCAGTCAATGACAGGGACTGAATCTCAGTCAGAGACAGGGATTGAATCTCAGTCAGTGACAGGGATTGAATCTCAGTCAGAGACAAGGATTGAGCCTCAGTCAGTGACAGGGATTGAATCTCAATCAGTGACAGGGTTTGTGCCTCAGTCAGTGACAGGGATTGATTCTCAATCAGTGACAGGGATTGAACCTCAGTGAGAGACAGGGATTAAATTTCAGTCAGTGACCGGGATTGTACCTCAGTCAGTGACAGGGATTGAACCTCAGTCAGTGACAGGGATTGAACCTCAGTCAGTGAGAGGGGTTGTGCCTTATTCCGTGACACGGAATGAACCTCAGTCAGTGACAGAGATTGAATCTCCATCTGTGACTGGGATTGAACCTCAGTCAGTGACAGGGATTGAATCTCAATCAGTGACAGGGATTGAATCTCAGTCAGTGACAGGGATTGACAATCAGTCAGTGACAGGGATTGAATCTCAGTCAGTGACAGGGATTGAATCTCAGTCATTGGCTGGGATTGACACTCAGTCTGTGACAGGGATTGACCCTCAGTCAGTGACAGGGATTGAACCTTAGTCAGTGACTGGAATTGAGCCTCAGTCAGTGACAGGGATTGAATGTCAGTCAGCGACAGGGATTGAATCATAGTCAGTGACAATGAATGAACCCCAGTCAGTGACAGGAATTGAGCCTCAGTCCGTGACAGGGATTGAGCCTCAGTCAGTGACAGGGACTGAGCCTCAGTCAGTGACAGGGATTGAACCTCAGTCTGTGACTGGGACTGAACCTCAGTCAGTGACAGGGATTGAGCCACAATCAGTGACAGGGATTGAGACACAACCAGTGACAGGGATTGAATCTCATTCAGTGACAGGGATTGAATCTCAATCAGTGACAGGAATTGAATCTTAGTCAGTGACAAGGATAGAGATTCAGTCAGTGACAGGGATTGATTCTCAATCAGTGACAGGGTTTGAATCTCAGTTTGAGACAGGGATTGAATCTCAGTCAGTGACATGGATTTAATCTCATTCAGTGGCAGGGATTGAATCTCAGTCAGTGACAGGGATTGAATCTCAGTCAGTGACAGGGATTGAACCTCAGTCAGTGACAGGGATTGAATCTCAATCAGTGACTGGGATTGAATCTCATTCAGTGACGGGAATTGAATCTTAGTCAGTGACAGGGATTGAATCTCAATCAGTGACGGGAATTGTATCTTAGTCAGTGACAGGGATAGAGATTCAGTCAGTGACAGGGATTGAACCGCAGTCAGTGACAGGGATTGGACTGCAGTCAGTGACAGGGATTGAACTGCAGTCAGTGACCGGGATTGAATCTCAGTCAGTGACAGGAATTGAATCTAAGTCAGTGACAGGAATTGAATCTCAGTCAGTGACAGGGAGTGAGCCTCAGTCAGTGACAAGGATTGAACCTCAGTCTGTGACAGGGATTGAACCTCAGTCAGTGACAGGTTTGAATCTCAGTCTGTTACAGGGTTTGAATCTCAGTCAATGACAGGGACTGAATCTCAGTCAGAGACAGGGATTGAATCTCAGTCAGTGACAGGGATTGAATCTCAGTCAGAGACAAGGATTGAGCCTCAGTCAGTGACAGGGATTGAATCTCAATCAGTGACAGGGTTTGTGCCTCAGTCAGTGACAGGGATTGATTCTCAATCAGTGACAGGGATTGAACCTCAGTGAGAGACAGGGATTAAATTTCAGTCAGTGACCGGGATTGTACCTCAGTCAGTGACAGGGATTGAACCTCAGTCAGTGACAGGGATTGAACCTCAGTCAGTGAGAGGGGTTGTGCCTTATTCCGTGACACGAATTGAACCTCAGTCAGTGACAGAGATTGAATCTCCATCTGTGACTGGGATTGAACCTCAGTCAGTGACAGGGATTGAATCTCAATCAGTGACAGGGATTGAATCTCAGTCAGTGACAGGGATTGTACCTCAGTCAGTGACAGGGATTGAACCTCAGTCAGTGACAGGGATTGAACCTCAGTCAGTGAGAGGGGTTGTGCCTTATTCCGTGACACGAATTGAACCTCAGTCAGTGACAGAGATTGAATCTCCATCTGTGACTGGGATTGAACCTCAGTCAGTGACAGGGATTGAATCTCAATCAGTGACAGGGATTGAATCTCAGTCAGTGACAGGGATTGACAATCAGTCAGTGACAGGGATTGAATCTCAGTCAGTGACAGGGATTGAACCTCAGTCATTGGCTGGGATTGACACTCAGTCTGTGACAGGGATTGAATGTCAGTCAGCGACAGGGATTGAATCATAGTCAGTGACAATGAATGAACCCCAGTCAGTGACAGGAATTGAGCCTCAGTCCGTGACAGGGATTGAGCCTCAGTCAGTGACAGGGACTGAGCCTCAGTCAGTGGCAGGGATTGAACCTCAGTCTGTGACTGGGACTGAACCTCAGACAGTGACAGGGATTGAGCCACAATCAGTGACAGGGATTGAGACACAACCAGTGACAGGGATTGAATCTCATTCAGTGACAGGGATTGAATCTCAATCAGTGACAGGAATTGAATCTTAGTCAGTGACAAGGATAGAGATTCAGTCAGTGACAGGGATTGAATCTCTATCTGTGACAGGGATTGACTCTCATTCAGTGACAGGGATTGAGATAGAACCAGTGACTGGGATTGAATCTCATTCAGTGACGGGAATTGAATCTTAGTCAGTGACAGGGATAGAGATTCAGTCAGTGACAGGGATTGAACCTCAGTCAGTGACAGGGATTGAATCTCAATCAGTGACAGGGATTGAATCTCAGTCAGTGACAGGGATTGACAATCAGTCAGTGACAGGGATTGAACCTCTGTAAGAGACATTGATTGAATTTCAGTCAGTGACAGGGATTGTACCTCAGTCAGTGACAGGGATTGAACCTCAGGCAGTGAGAGGGATTTCGCCTTATTCAGTGACAGGAATTGAACCTCTGTCAGTGACAGAGATTGAATCTCAGTCTTTGACAGGGATTGAACCTCAGTCAGTGACAGGGATTGATTCTCAATCAGTGACAGGGATTGAACCTCAGTGAGAGACAGGGATTAAGTTTCAGTCAGGATTGTACCTCAGTCAGTGACAGGGATTGAACCTCAGTCAGTGACAGGGATTGACCCTCAGTCAATGACAGGGACTGAATCTCAGTCAGAGACAGTGATAGAATCTCAGTCAGTGACAGGGATTGAATCTCAGTCAGAGACAAGGATTGAGCCTCAGTCAGTGACAGGGATTGAATCTCAATCAGTGACAGGGATTGAACCTCAGTCAGTGACAGGTTTGAATCTCAGTCAATGACAGGGACTGAATCTCAGTCAGAGACAGGGATTGAATCTCAGTCAGTGACAGGGATTGAATCTCAGTCAGAGACAAGGATTGAGCCTCAGTCAGTGACAGGGATTGAATCTCAATCAGTGACAGGGTTTGTGCCTCAGTCAGTGACAGGGATTGATTCTCAATCAGTGACAGGGATTGAACCTCAGTGAGAGACAGGGATTAAATTTCAGTCAGTGACCGGGATTGTACCTCAGTCAGTGACAGGGATTGAACCTCAGTCAGTGACAGGGATTGAACCTCAGTCAGTGAGAGGGGTTGTGCCTTATTCCGTGACACGAATTGAACCTCAGTCAGTGACAGAGATTGAATCTCCATCTGTGACTGGGATTGAAACTCAGTCAGTGACAGGGATTGAATCTCAATCAGTGACAGGGATTGAATCTCAGTCAGTGACAGGGATTGACAATCAGTCAGTGACAGGGATTGAATCTCAGTCAGTGACAGGGATTGAATCTCAGTCATTGGCTGGGATTGACACTCAGTCTGTGACAGGGATTGGCCTCAGTCAGTGACTGGAATTGAGCCTCAGTCAGTGACAGGGACTAAATCTCAGTCAGTGACAAGGATTGAATCTCAGTTATTGACTCGGATTGAATCTCAGTCAGAGACAGGGATTGAATCTCAGTCAGTGACAGGGATTGAATCTCAGTCAGAGACAAGGATTGAACCTCAGTCAGTTACAGGGATTGAATCTCAGTCAGTGACAGGAATTGAATCTAAGTCAGTGACAGGAATTGAATCTCAGTCAGTGACAGGGAGTGAGCCTCAGTCAGTGACAAGGATTGAACCTCAGTCTGTGACAGGGATTGAACCTCAGTCAGTGACAGGTTTGAATCTCATTCAATGACAGGGACTGAATCTCAGTCAGAGACAGGGATTGAATCTCAGTCAGTGACAGGGATTGAATCTCAGTCAGAGACAAGGATTGAGCCTCAGTCAGTGACAGGGATTGAATCTCAATCAGTGACAGGGTTTGTGCCTCAGTCAGTGACAGGGATTGATTCTCAATCAGTGACAGGGATTGAACCTCAGTGAGAGACAGGGATTAAATTTCAGTCAGTGACCGGGATTGTACCTCAGTCAGTGACAGGGATTGAACCTCAGTCAGTGACAGGGATTGAACCTCAGTCAGTGAGAGGGGTTGTGCCTTATTCCGTGACACGAATTGAACCTCAGTCAGTGACAGAGATTGAATCTCCATCTGTGACTGGGATTGAACCTCAGTCAGTGACAGGGATTGAATCTCAATCGGTGACAGGGATTGAATCTCAGTCAGTGACAGGGATTGACAATCAGTCAGTGACAGGGATTGAATCTCAGTCAGTGACAGGGATTGAATCTCAGTCATTGGCTGGGATTGTACCTCAGTCTGTGACAGGGATTGACCCTCAGTCAGTGACAGGGATTGAACCTTAGTCAGTGACTGGAATTGAGCCTCAGTCAGTGACAGGGATTGAATGTCAGTCAGCGACAGGGATTGAATCATAGTCAGTGACAATGAATGAACCCCAGTCAGTGACAGGAATTGAGCCTCAGTCCGTGACAGGGATTGAGCCTCAGTCAGTGACAGGGACTGAGCCTCAGTCAGTGACAGGGATTGAACCTCAGTCTGTGACTGGGACTGAACCTCAGTCAGTGACAGGGATTGAGCCACAATCAGTGATAGGGATTGAGACACAACCAGTGACAGGGATTGAATCTCATTCAGTGACAGGGATTGAATCTCAATCAGTGACAGGAATTGAATCTTAGTCAGTGACAAGGATAGAGATTCAGTCAGTGACAGGGATTGAATCTCAGTCAGAGACAGGGATTGAATCTCATTCAGTGACAGGGATTGAGATAGAACCAGTGACTGGGATTGAATCTCATTCAGTGACGGGAATTGAATCTTAGTCAGTGACAGGGATTGAATCTCAGTCAGTGCCAGGGATTGACAATCAGTCAGTGACAGGGATTGAATCTCAGTCAGTGACAGGGATTGAATCTCAGTCATTGGCTGGGATTGACACATGTCTGTGACAGGGATTGACCCTCAGTCAGTGACAGGGATTGAACCTTAGTCAGTGACTGGAATTGAGCCTCAGTCAGTGACAGGGATTGAATGTCAGTCAGCGACAGGGATTGAATCATAGTCAGTGACAATGAATGAACCCCAGTCAGTGACAGGAATTGAGCCTCAGTCCGTGACAGGGATTGAGCCTCAGTCAGTGACAGGGACTGAGCCTCAGTCAGTGACAGGGATTGAACCTCAGTCTGTGACTGGGACTGAACCTCAGTCAGTGACAGGGATTGAGCCACAATCAGTGACAGGGATTGAGACACAACCAGTGACAGGGATTGAATCTCATTCAGTGACAGGGATTGAATCTCAATCAGTGACAGGAATTGAATCTTAGTCAGTGACAAGGATAGAGATTCAGTCAGTTACAGGGATTGAATCTCAGTCAGTGACAGGGATTGAATCTCATTCAGTGACAGGGATTGAGATAGAACCAGTGACTGGGATTGAATCTCATTCAGTGACGGGAATTGAATCTTAGTCAGTGACAGGGATAGAGATTCAGTCAGTGACAGGGATTGAACCTCAGTCAGTGACAGGGATTGAATCTCAATCAGTGACAGGGATTGAATCTCAGTCAGTGACAGGGATTGACAATCAGTCAGTGACAGGGATTGAACCTCTGTAAGAGACATTGATTGAATTTCAGTCAGTGACAGGGATTGTACTTCAGTCAGTGACAGGGATTGAACCTCAGGCAGTGAGAGGGATTTCGCCTTATTCAGTGACAGGAATTGAACCTCTGTCAGTGACAGAGATTGAATCTCAGTCTGTGACAGGGATTGAACCTCAGTCAGTGACAGGGATTGAATCTCAGTCAGTGACAGGGATTGCCAATCAGTCAGTAACAGGGATTGAAGCTCAGTCATTGGCTGGGATTGACCCTCAGTCTGTGACAGGGATTGGCCTCAGTCAGTGACTGGAATTGAGCCTCAGTCAGTGACAGGGACTAAATCTCAGTCAGTGACAAGGATTGAATCTCAGTTATTGACTCGGATTGAATCTCAGTCAGAGACAGGGATTGAATCTCAGTCAGTGACAGGGATTGAATCTCAGTCAGAGACAAGGATTGAACCTCAGTCAGTTACAGGGATTGAATCTCAATCAGTGACAGGGTTTGTGCCTCAGTCAGTGACAGTGATTGATTCTCAATCAGTGACAGGAATTGAACCTCAGTAAGAGACAGGGAATGAATTTCAGTCAGTGACAGGGATTGTACCTCAGTCAGTGACAGGGATTGATTCTCAATCAGTGACATGAATTGAACCTCAGTAAGAGACAGGGAATGAATTTCAGTCAGTGACAGGAATTGAACCGCAGTCAGTGACAGGGATTGAACTGCAGTCAGTGACAGGGATTGAACCTCAGTCAGTGACAGGGAATGAATCTCAGTCAGTGACAGGAATTGAATCTAAGTCAGTGACAGGAATTGAATCTCAGTCAGTGACAGGGAGTGAGCCTCAGTCAGTGACAAGGATTGAACCTCAGTCTGTGACAGGGATTGAACCTCAGTCAGTGACAGGTTTGAATCTCAGTCAATGACAGGGACTGAATCTCAGTCAGAGACAGGGATTGAATCTCAGTCAGTGACAGGGATTGAATCTCAGTCAGA
The DNA here is from genome assembly GCF_037043375.1 of Chiloscyllium plagiosum. Taxonomy (NCBI): domain Eukaryota; kingdom Metazoa; phylum Chordata; class Chondrichthyes; order Orectolobiformes; family Hemiscylliidae; genus Chiloscyllium; species Chiloscyllium plagiosum. The sequence continues at coordinate 45,050,356 of NW_028270177.1, forward strand.
GACAAGGATTGAGCCTCAGTCAGTGACAGGGATTGAATCTCAATCAGTGACAGGGTTTGTGCCTCAGTCAGTGACAGGGATTGATTCTCAATCAGTGACAGGGATTGAACCTCAGTGAGAGACAGGGATTAAATTTCAGTCAGTGACCGGGATTGTACCTCAGTCAGTGACAGGGATTGAACCTCAGTCAGTGACAGGGATTGAACCTCAGTCAGTGAGAGGGGTTGTGCCTTATTCCGTGACACGAATTGAACCTCAGTCAGTGACAGAGATTGAATCTCCATCTGTGACTGGGATTGAACCTCAGTCAGTGACAGGGATTGAATCTCAATCAGTGACAGGGATTGAATCTCAGTCAGTGACAGGGATTGACAATCAGTCAGTGACAGGGATTGAATCTCAGTCAGTGACAGGGATTGAATCTCAGTCATTGGCTGGGATTGACACTCAGTCTGTGACAGGGATTGACCCTCAGTCAGTGACAGGGATTGAACCTTAGTCAGTGACTGGAATTGAGCCTCAGTCAGTGACAGGGATTGAATGTCAGTCAGCGACAGGGATTGAATCATAGTCAGTGACAATGAATGAACCCCAGTCAGTGACAGGAATTGAGCCTCAGTCCGTGACAGGGATTGAGCCTCAGTCAGTGACAGGGACTGAGCCTCAGTCAGTGACAGGGATTGAACCTCAGTCTGTGACTGGGACTGAACCTCAGTCAGTGACAGGGATTGAGCCACAATCAGTGACAGGGATTGAGACACAACCAGTGACAGGGATTGAATCTCATTCAGTGACAGGGATTGAATCTCAATCAGTGACAGGAATTGAATCTTAGTCAGTGACAAGGATAGAGATTCAGTCAGTGACAGGGATTGATTCTCAATCAGTGACAGGGTTTGAATCTCAGTTTGAGACAGGGATTGAATCTCAGTCAGTGACATGGATTTAATCCCATTCAGTGGCAGGGATTGAATCTCAGTCAGTGACAGGGATTGAATCTCAGTCAGTGACAGGGATTGAACCTCAGTCAGTGACAGGGATTGAATCTCAATCAGTGACTGGGATTGAATCTCATTCAGTGACGGGAATTGAATCTTAGTCAGTGACAGGGATTGAATCTCAATCAGTGACGGGAATTGTATCTTAGTCAGTGACAGGGATAGAGATTCAGTCAGTGACAGGGATTGAACCGCAGTCAGTGACAGGGATTGAACTGCAGTCAGTGACAGGGATTGAACTGCAGTCAGTGACCGGGATTGAATCTCAGTCAGTGACAGGAATTGAATCTAAGTCAGTGACAGGAATTGAATCTCAGTCAGTGACAGGGAGTGAGCCTCAGTCAGTGACAAGGATTGAACCTCAGTCTGTGACAGGGATTGAACCTCAGTCAGTGACAGGTTTGAATCTCAGTCTGTTACAGGGTTTGAATCTCAGTCAATGACAGGGACTGAATCTCAGTCAGAGACAGGGATTGAATCTCAGTCAGTGACAGGGATTGAATCTCAGTCAGAGACAAGGATTGAGCCTCAGTCAGTGACAGGGATTGAATCTCAATCAGTGACAGGGTTTGTGCCTCAGTCAGTGACAGGGATTGATTCTCAATCAGTGACAGGGATTGAACCTCAGTGAGAGACAGGGATTAAATTTCAGTCAGTGACCGGGATTGTACCTCAGTCAGTGACAGGGATTGAACCTCAGTCAATGACAGGGATTGAACCTCAGTCAGTGAGAGGGGTTGTGCCTTATTCCGTGACACGAATTGAACCTCAGTCAGTGACAGAGATTGAATCTCCATCTGTGACTGGGATTGAACCTCAGTCAGTGACAGGGATTGAATCTCAATCAGTGACAGGGATTGAATCTCAGTCAGTGACAGGGATTGACAATCAGTCAGTGACAGGGATTGAATCTCAGTCAGTGACAGGGATTGAATCTCAGTCATTGGCTGGGATTGACACTCAGTCTGTGACAGGGATTGACCCTCAGTCAGTGACAGGGATTGAACCTTAGTCAGTGACTGGAATTGAGCCTCAGTCAGTGACAGGGATTGAATGTCAGTCAGCGACAGGGATTGAATCATAGTCAGTGACAATGAATGAACCCCAGTCAGTGACAGGAATTGAGCCTCAGTCCGTGACAGGGATTGAGCCTCAGTCAGTGACAGGGACTGAGCCTCAGTCAGTGACAGGGATTGAACCTCAGTCTGTGACTGGGACTGAACCTCAGTCAGTGACAGGGATTGAGCCACAATCAGTGACAGGGATTGAGACACAACCAGTGACAGGGATTGAATCTCATTCAGTGACAGGGATTGAATCTCAATCAGTGACAGGAATTGAATCTTAGTCAGTGACAAGGATAGAGATTCAGTCAGTGACAGGGATTGATTCTCAATCAGTGACAGGGTTTGAATCTCAGTTTGAGACAGGGATTGAATCTCAGTCAGTGACATGGATTTAATCTCATTCAGTGGCAGGGATTGAATCTCAGTCAGTGACAGGGATTGAATCTCAGTCAGTGACAGGGATTGAACCTCAGTCAGTGACAGGGATTGAATCTCAATCAGTGACTGGGATTGAATCTCATTCAGTGACGGGAATTGAATCTTAGTCAGTGACAGGGATTGAATCTCAATCAGTGACGGGAATTGTATCTTAGTCAGTGACAGGGATAGAGATTCAGTCAGTGACAGGGATTGAACCGCAGTCAGTGACAGGGATTGAACTGCAGTCAGTGACAGGGATTGAACTGCAGTCAGTGACCGGGATTGAATCTCAGTCAGTGACAGGAATTGAATCTAAGTCAGTGACAGGGATTGTACTTCAGTCAGTGACAGGGATTGAACCTCAGGCAGTGAGAGGGATTTCGCCTTATTCAGTGACAGGAATTGAACCTCTGTCAGTGACAGAGATTGAATCTCAGTCTGTGACAGGGATTGAACCTCAGTCAGTGACAGGGATTGAATCTCAGTCAGTGACAGGGATTGCCAATCAGTCAGTAACAGGGATTGAAGCTCAGTCATTGGCTGGGATTGACCCTCAGTCTGTGACAGGGATTGGCCTCAGTCAGTGACTGGAATTGAGCCTCAGTCAGTGACAGGGACTAAATCTCAGTCAGTGACAAGGATTGAATCTCAGTTATTGACTCGGATTGAATCTCAGTCAGAGACAGGGATTGAATCTCAGTCAGTGACAGGGATTGAATCTCAGTCAGAGACAAGGATTGAACCTCAGTCAGTTACAGGGATTGAATCTCAATCAGTGACAGGGTTTGTGCCTCAGTCAGTGACAGTGATTGATTCTCAATCAGTGACAGGAATTGAACCTCAGTAAGAGACAGGGAATGAATTTCAGTCAGTGACAGGGATTGTACCTCAGTCAGTGACAGGGATTGATTCTCAATCAGTGACATGAATTGAACCTCAGTAAGAGACAGGGAATGAATTTCAGTCAGTGACAGGAATTGAACCGCAGTCAGTGACAGGGATTGAACTGCAGTCAGTGACAGGGATTGAACCTCAGTCAGTGACAGGGAATGAATCTCAGTCAGTGACAGGAATTGAATCTAAGTCAGTGACAGGAATTGAATCTCAGTCAGTGACAGGGAGTGAGCCTCAGTCAGTGACAAGGATTGAACCTCAGTCTGTGACAGGGATTGAACCTCAGTCAGTGACAGGTTTGAATCTCAGTCAATGACAGGGACTGAATCTCAGTCAGAGACAGGGATTGAATCTCAGTCAGTGACAGGGATTGAATCTCAGTCAGAGACAAGGATTGAGCCTCAGTCAGTGACAGGGATTGAATCTCAATCAGTGACAGGGTTTGTGCCTCAGTCAGTGACAGGGATTGATTCTCAATCAGTGACAGGGATTGAACCTCAGTGAGAGACAGGGATTAAATTTCAGTCAGTGACCGGGATTGTACCTCAGTCAGTGACAGGGATTGAACCTCAGTCAGTGACAGGGATTGAACCTCAGTCAGTGAGAGGGGTTGTGCCTTATTCCGTGACACGAATTGAACCTCAGTCAGTGACAGAGATTGAATCTCCATCTGTGACTGGGATTGAACCTCAGTCAGTGACAGGGATTGAATCTCAATCAGTGACAGGGATTGAATCTCAGTCAGTGACAGGGATTGACAATCAGTCAGTGACAGGGATTGAATCTCAGTCAGTGACAGGGATTGAATCTCAGTCATTGGCTGGGATTGACACTCAGTCTGTGACAGGGATTGACCCTCAGTCAGTGACAGGGATTGAACCTTAGTCAGTGACTGGAATTGAGCCTCAGTCAGTGACAGGGATTGAATGTCAGTCAGCGACAGGGATTGAATCATAGTCAGTGACAATGAATGAACCCCAGTCAGTGACAGGAATTGAGCCTCAGTCCGTGACAGGGATTGAGCCTCAGTCAGTGACAGGGACTGAGCCTCAGTCAGTGACAGGGATTGAACCTCAGTCTGTGACTGGGACTGAACCTCAGTCAGTGACAGGGATTGAGCCACAATCAGTGACAGGGATTGAGACACAACCAGTGACAGGGATTGAATCTCATTCAGTGACAGGGATTGAATCTCAATCAGTGACAGGAATTGAATCTTAGTCAGTGACAAGGATAGAGATTCAGTCAGTGACAGGGATTGATTCTCAATCAGTGACAGGGTTTGAATCTCAGTTTGAGACAGGGATTGAATCTCAGTCAGTGACATGGATTTAATCTCATTCAGTGGCAGGGATTGAATCTCAGTCAGTGACAGGGATTGAATCTCAGTCAGTGACAGGGATTGAACCTCAGTCAGTGACAGGGATTGAATCTCAATCAGTGACTGGGATTGAATCTCATTCAGTGACGGGAATTGAATCTTAGTCAGTGACAGGGATTGAATCTCAATCAGTGACGGGAATTGTATCTTAGTCAGTGACAGGGATAGAGATTCAGTCAGTGACAGGGATTGAACCGCAGTCAGTGACAGGGATTGAACTGCAGTCAGTGACAGGGATTGAACTGCAGTCAGTGACCGGGATTGAATCTCAGTCAGTGACAGGAATTGAATCTAAGTCAGTGACAGGAATTGAATCTCAGTCAGTGACAGGGAGTGAGCCTCAGTCAGTGACAAGGATTGAACCTCAGTCTGTGACAGGGATTGAACCTCAGTCAGTGACAGGTTTGAATCTCAGTCTGTTACAGGGTTTGAATCTCAGTCAATGACAGGGACTGAATCTCAGTCAGAGACAGGGATTGAATCTCAGTCAGTGACAGGGATTGAATCTCAGTCAGAGACAAGGATTGAGCCTCAGTCAGTGACAGGGATTGAATCTCAATCAGTGACAGGGTTTGTGCCTCAGTCAGTGACAGGGATTGATTCTCAATCAGTGACAGGGATTGAACCTCAGTGAGAGACAGGGATTAAATTTCAGTCAGTGACCGGGATTGTACCTCAGTCAGTGACAGGGATTGAACCTCAGTCAGTGACAGGGATTGAACCTCAGTCAGTGAGAGGGGTTGTGCCTTATTCCGTGACACGAATTGAACCTCAGTCAGTGACAGAGATTGAATCTCCATCTGTGACTGGGATTGAACCTCAGTCAGTGACAGGGATTGAATCTCAATCAGTGACAGGGATTGAATCTCAGTCAGTGACAGGGATTGACAATCAGTCAGTGACAGGGATTGAATCTCAGTCAGTGACAGGGATTGAATCTCAGTCATTGGCTGGGATTGACACTCAGTCTGTGACAGGGATTGACCCTCAGTCAGTGACAGGGATTGAACCTTAGTCAGTGACTGGAATTGAGCCTCAGTCAGTGACAGGGATTGAATGTCAGTCAGCGACAGGGATTGAATCATAGTCAGTGACAATGAATGAACCCCAGTCAGTGACAGGAATTGAGCCTCAGTCCGTGACAGGGATTGAGCCTCAGTCAGTGACAGGGACTGAGCCTCAGTCAGTGACAGGGATTGAACCTCAGTCTGTGACTGGGACTGAACCTCAGTCAGTGACAGGGATTGAGCCACAATCAGTGACAGGGATTGAGACACAACCAGTGACAGGGATTGAATCTCATTCAGTGACAGGGATTGAATCTCAATCAGTGACAGGAATTGAATCTTAGTCAGTGACAAGGATAGAGATTCAGTCAGTGACAGGGATTGATTCTCAATCAGTGACAGGGTTTGAATCTCAGTTTGAGACAGGGATTGAATCTCAGTCAGTGACATGGATTTAATCTCATTCAGTGGCAGGGATTGAATCTCAGTCAGTGACAGGGATTGAATCTCAGTCAGTGACAGGGATTGAACCTCAGTCAGTGACAGGGATTGAATCTCAATCAGTGACTGGGATTGAATCTCATTCAGTGACGGGAATTGAATCTTAGTCAGTGACAGGGATTGAATCTCAATCAGTGACGGGAATTGTATCTTAGTCAGTGACAGGGATAGAGATTCAGTCAGTGACAGGGATTGAACCGCAGTCAGTGACAGGGATTGAACTGCAGTCAGTGACAGGGATTGAACTGCAGTCAGTGACCGGGATTGAATCTCAGTCAGTGACAGGAATTGAATCTAAGTCAGTGACAGGGATTGTACTTCAGTCAGTGACAGGGATTGAACCTCAGGCAGTGAGAGGGATTTCGCCTTATTCAGTGACAGGAATTGAACCTCTGTCAGTGACAGAGATTGAATCTCAGTCTGTGACAGGGATTGAACCTCAGTCAGTGACAGGGATTGAATCTCAGTCAGTGACAGGGATTGCCAATCAGTCAGTAACAGGGATTGAAGCTCAGTCATTGGCTGGGATTGACCCTCAGTCTGTGACAGGGATTGGCCTCAGTCAGTGACTGGAATTGAGCCTCAGTCAGTGACAGGGACTAAATCTCAGTCAGTGACAAGGATTGAATCTCAGTTATTGACTCGGATTGAATCTCAGTCAGAGACAGGGATTGAATCTCAGTCAGTGACAGGGATTGAATCTCAGTCAGAGACAAGGATTGAACCTCAGTCAGTTACAGGGATTGAATCTCAATCAGTGACAGGGTTTGTGCCTCAGTCAGTGACAGTGATTGATTCTCAATCAGTGACAGGAATTGAACCTCAGTAAGAGACAGGGAATGAATTTCAGTCAGTGACAGGGATTGTACCTCAGTCAGTGACAGGGATTGATTCTCAATCAGTGACATGAATTGAACCTCAGTAAGAGACAGGGAATGAATTTCAGTCAGTGACAGGAATTGAACCGCAGTCAGTGACAGGGATTGAACTGCAGTCAGTGACAGGGATTGAACCTCAGTCAGTGACAGGGAATGAATCTCAGTCAGTGACAGGAATTGAATCTAAGTCAGTGACAGGAATTGAATCTCAGTCAGTGACAGGGAGTGAGCCTCAGTCAGTGACAAGGATTGAACCTCAGTCTGTGACAGGGATTGAACCTCAGTCAGTGACAGGTTTGAATCTCAGTCAATGACAGGGACTGAATCTCAGTCAGAGACAGGGATTGAACTGCAGTCAGTGACAGGGATTGAACTGCAGTCAGTGACCGGGATTGAATCTCAGTCAGTGACAGGAATTGAATCTAAGTCAGTGACAGGAATTGAATCTCAGTCAGTGACAGGGAGTGAGCCTCAGTCAGTGACAAGGATTGAACCTCAGTCTGTGACAGGGATTGAACCTCAGTCAGTGACAGGTTTGAATCTCAGTCTGTTACAGGGTTTGAATCTCAGTCAATGACAGGGACTGAATCTCAGTCAGAGACAGGGATTGAATCTCAGTCAGTGACAGGGATTGAATCTCAGTCAGAGACAAGGATTGAGCCTCAGTCAGTGACAGGGATTGAATCTCAATCAGTGACAGGGTTTGTGCCTCAGTCAGTGACAGGGATTGATTCTCAATCAGTGACAGGGATTGAACCTCAGTGAGAGACAGGGATTAAATTTCAGTCAGTGACCGGGATTGTACCTCAGTCAGTGACAGGGATTGAACCTCAGTCAGTGACAGGGATTGAACCTCAGTCAGTGAGAGGGGTTGTGCCTTATTCCGTGACACGAATTGAACCTCAGTCAGTGACAGAGATTGAATCTCCATCTGTGACTGGGATTGAACCTCAGTCAGTGACAGGGATTGAATCTCAATCAGTGACAGGGATTGAATCTCAGTCAGTGACAGGGATTGACAATCAGTCAGTGACAGGGATTGAATCTCAGTCAGTGACAGGGATTGAATCTCAGTCATTGGCTGGGATTGACACTCAGTCTGTGACAGGGATTGACCCTCAGTCAGTGACAGGGATTGAACCTTAGTCAGTGACTGGAATTGAGCCTCAGTCAGTGACAGGGATTGAATGTCAGTCAGCGACAGGGATTGAATCATAGTCAGTGACAATGAATGAACCCCAGTCAGTGACAGGAATTGAGCCTCAGTCCGTGACAGGGATTGAGCCTCAGTCAGTGACAGGGACTGAGCCTCAGTCAGTGACAGGGATTGAACCTCAGTCTGTGACTGGGACTGAACCTCAGTCAGTGACAGGGATTGAGCCACAATCAGTGACAGGGATTGAGACACAACCAGTGACAGGGATTGAATCTCATTCAGTGACAGGGATTGAATCTCAATCAGTGACAGGAATTGAATCTTAGTCAGTGACAAGGATAGAGATTCAGTCAGTGACAGGGATTGATTCTCAATCAGTGACAGGGTTTGAATCTCAGTTTGAGACAGGGATTGAATCTCAGTCAGTGACATGGATTTAATCTCATTCAGTGGCAGGGATTGAATCTCAGTCAGTGACAGGGATTGAATCTCAGTCAGTGACAGGGATTGAACCTCAGTCAGTGACAGGGATTGAATCTCAATCAGTGACTGGGATTGAATCTCATTCAGTGACGGGAATTGAATCTTAGTCAGTGACAGGGATTGAATCTCAATCAGTGACGGGAATTGTATCTTAGTCAGTGACAGGGATAGAGATTCAGTCAGTGACAGGGATTGAACCGCAGTCAGTGACAGGGATTGAACTGCAGTCAGTGACAGGGATTGAACTGCAGTCAGTGACCGGGATTGAATCTCAGTCAGTGACAGGAATTGAATCTAAGTCAGTGACAGGGATTGTACTTCAGTCAGTGACAGGGATTGAACCTCAGGCAGTGAGAGGGATTTCGCCTTATTCAGTGACAGGAATTGAACCTCTGTCAGTGACAGAGATTGAATCTCAGTCTGTGACAGGGATTGAACCTCAGTCAGTGACAGGGATTGAATCTCAGTCAGTGACAGGGATTGCCAATCAGTCAGTAACAGGGATTGAAGCTCAGTCATTGGCTGGGATTGACCCTCAGTCTGTGACAGGGATTGGCCTCAGTCAGTGACTGGAATTGAGCCTCAGTCAGTGACAGGGACTAAATCTCAGTCAGTGACAAGGATTGAATCTCAGTTATTGACTCGGATTGAATCTCAGTCAGAGACAGGGATTGAATCTCAGTCAGTGACAGGGATTGAATCTCAGTCAGAGACAAGGATTGAACCTCAGTCAGTTACAGGGATTGAATCTCAATCAGTGACAGGGTTTGTGCCTCAGTCAGTGACAGTGATTGATTCTCAATCAGTGACAGGAATTGAACCTCAGTAAGAGACAGGGAATGAATTTCAGTCAGTGACAGGGATTGTACCTCAGTCAGTGACAGGGATTGATTCTCAATCAGTGACATGAATTGAACCTCAGTAAGAGACAGGGAATGAATTTCAGTCAGTGACAGGAATTGAACCGCAGTCAGTGACAGGGATTGAACTGCAGTCAGTGACAGGGATTGAACCTCAGTCAGTGACAGGGAATGAATCTCAGTCAGTGACAGGAATTGAATCTAAGTCAGTGACAGGAATTGAATCTCAGTCAGTGACAGGGAGTGAGCCTCAGTCAGTGACAAGGATTGAACCTCAGTCTGTGACAGGGATTGAACCTCAGTCAGTGACAGGTTTGAATCTCAGTCAATGACAGGGACTGAATCTCAGTCAGAGACAGGGATTGAACTGCAGTCAGTGACAGGGATTGAACTGCAGTCAGTGACCGGGATTGAATCTCAGTCAGTGACAGGAATTGAATCTCAGTCAGTGACAGGAATTGAATCTAAGTCAGTGACAGGAATTGAATCTCAGTCAGTGACAGGGAGTGAGCCTCAGTCAGTGACAAGGATTGAACCTCAGTCTGTGACAGGGATTGAACCTCAGTCAGTGACAGGTTTGAATCTCAGTCAATGACAGGGACTGAATCTCAGTCAGAGACAGGGATTGAATCTCAGTCAGTGACAGGGATTGAATCTCAGTCAGAGACAAGGATTGAGCCTCAGTCAGTGACAGGGATTGAATCTCAATCAGTGACAGGGTTTGTGCCTCAGTCAGTGACAGGGATTGATTCTCAATCAGTGACAGGGATTGAACCTCAGTGAGAGACAGGGATTAAATTTCAGTCAGTGACCGGGATTGTACCTCAGTCAGTGACAGGGATTGAACCTCAGTCAGTGACAGGGATTGAACCTCAGTCAGTGAGAGGGGTTGTGCCTTATTCCGTGACACGAATTGAACCTCAGTCAGTGACAGAGATTGAATCTCCATCTGTGACTGGGATTGAACCTCAGTCAGTGACAGGGATTGAATCTCAATCAGTGACAGGGATTGAATCTCAGTCAGTGACAGGGATTGACAATCAGTCAGTGACAGGGATTGAATCTCAGTCAGTGACAGGGATTGAATCTCAGTCATTGGCTGGGATTGACACTCAGTCTGTGACAGGGATTGACCCTCAGTCAGTGACAGGGATTGAACCTTAGTCAGTGACTGGAATTGAGCCTCAGTCAGTGACAGGGATTGAATGTCAGTCAGCGACAGGGATTGAATCATAGTCAGTGACAATGAATGAACCCCAGTCAGTGACAGGAATTGAGCCTCAGTCCGTGACAGGGATTGAGCCTCAGTCAGTGACAGGGACTGAGCCTCAGTCAGTGACAGGGATTGAACCTCAGTCTGTGACTGGGACTGAACCTCAGTCAGTGACAGGGATTGAGCCACAATCAGTGACAGGGATTGAGACACAACCAGTGACAGGGATTGAATCTCATTCAGTGACAGGGATTGAATCTCAATCAGTGACAGGAATTGAATCTTAGTCAGTGACAAGGATAGAGATTCAGTCAGTGACAGGGATTGATTCTCAATCAGTGACAGGGTTTGAATCTCAGTTTGAGACAGGGATTGAATCTCAGTCAGTGACATGGATTTAATCTCATTCAGTGGCAGGGATTGAATCTCAGTCAGTGACAGGGATTGAATCTCAGTCAGTGACAGGGATTGAACCTCAGTCAGTGACAGGGATTGAATCTCAATCAGTGACTGGGATTGAATCTCATTCAGTGACGGGAATTGAATCTTAGTCAGTGACAGGGATTGAATCTCAATCAGTGACGGGAATTGTATCTTAGTCAGTGACAGGGATAGAGATTCAGTCAGTGACAGGGATTGAACCGCAGTCAGTGACAGGGATTGAACTGCAGTCAGTGACAGGGATTGAACTGCAGTCAGTGACCGGGATTGAATCTCAGTCAGTGACAGGAATTGAATCTAAGTCAGTGACAGGAATTGAATCTCAGTCAGTGACAGGGAGTGAGCCTCAGTCAGTGACAAGGATTGAACCTCAGTCTGTGACAGGGATTGAACCTCAGTCAGTGACAGGTTTGAATCTCAGTCTGTTACAGGGTTTGAATCTCAGTCAATGACAGGGACTGAATCTCAGTCAGAGACAGGGATTGAATCTCAGTCAGTGACAGGGATTGAATCTCAGTCAGAGACAAGGATTGAGCCTCAGTCAGTGACAGGGATTGAATCTCAATCAGTGACAGGGTTTGTGCCTCAGTCAGTGACAGGGATTGATTCTCAATCAGTGACAGGGATTGAACCTCAGTGAGAGACAGGGATTAAATTTCAGTCAGTGACCGGGATTGTACCTCAGTCAGTGACAGGGATTGAACCTCAGTCAGTGACAGGGATTGAACCTCAGTCAGTGAGAGGGGTTGTGCCTTATTCCGTGACACGAATTGAACCTCAGTCAGTGACAGAGATTGAATCTCCATCTGTGACTGGGATTGAACCTCAGTCAGTGACAGGGATTGAATCTCAATCAGTGACAGGGATTGAATCTCAGTCAGTGACAGGGATTGACAATCAGTCAGTGACAGGGATTGAATCTCAGTCAGTGACAGGGATTGAATCTCAGTCATTGGCTGGGATTGACACTCAGTCTGTGACAGGGATTGACCCTCAGTCAGTGACAGGGATTGAACCTTAGTCAGTGACTGGAATTGAGCCTCAGTCAGTGACAGGGATTGAATGTCAGTCAGCGACAGGGATTGAATCATAGTCAGTGACAATGAATGAACCCCAGTCAGTGACAGGAATTGAGCCTCAGTCCGTGACAGGGATTGAGCCTCAGTCAGTGACAGGGACTGAGCCTCAGTCAGTGACAGGGATTGAACCTCAGTCTGTGACTGGGACTGAACCTCAGTCAGTGACAGGGATTGAGCCACAATCAGTGACAGGGATTGAGACACAACCAGTGACAGGGATTGAATCTCATTCAGTGACAGGGATTGAATCTCAATCAGTGACAGGAATTGAATCTTAGTCAGTGACAAGGATAGAGATTCAGTCAGTGACAGGGATTGATTCTCAATCAGTGACAGGGTTTGAATCTCAGTTTGAGACAGGGATTGAATCTCAGTCAGTGACATGGATTTAATCTCATTCAGTGGCAGGGATTGAATCTCAGTCAGTGACAGGGATTGAATCTCAGTCAGTGACAGGGATTGAACCTCAGTCAGTGACAGGGATTGAATCTCAATCAGTGACTGGGATTGAATCTCATTCAGTGACGGGAATTGAATCTTAGTCAGTGACAGGGATTGAATCTCAATCAGTGACGGGAATTGTATCTTAGTCAGTGACAGGGATAGAGATTCAGTCAGTGACAGGGATTGAACCGCAGTCAGTGACAGGGATTGAACTGCAGTCAGTGACAGGGATTGAACTGCAGTCAGTGACCGGGATTGAATCTCAGTCAGTGACAGGAATTGAATCTAAGTCAGTGACAGGAATTGAATCTCAGTCAGTGACAGGGAGTGAGCCTCAGTCAGTGACAAGGATTGAACCTCAGTCTGTGACAGGGATTGAACCTCAGTCAGTGACAGGTTTGAATCTCAGTCTGTTACAGGGTTTGAATCTCAGTCAATGACAGGGACTGAATCTCAGTCAGAGACAGGGATTGAATCTCAGTCAGTGACAGGGATTGAATCTCAGTCAGAGACAAGGATTGAGCCTCAGTCAGTGACAGGGATTGAATCTCAATCAGTGACAGGGTTTGTGCCTCAGTCAGTGACAGGGATTGATTCTCAATCAGTGACAGGGATTGAACCTCAGTGAGAGACAGGGATTAAATTTCAGTCACTGACCGGGATTGTACCTCAGTCAGTGACAGGGATTGAACCTCAGTCAGTGACAGGGATTGAACCTCAGTCAGTGAGAGGGGTTGTGCCTTATTCCGTGACACGAATTGAACCTCAGTCAGTGACAGAGATTGAATCTCCATCTGTGACTGGGATTGAACCTCAGTCAGTGACAGGGATTGAATCTCAATCAGTGACAGGGATTGAATCTCAGTCAGTGACAGGGATTGACAATCAGTCAGTGACAGGGATTGAATCTCAGTCAGTGACAGGGATTGAATCTCAGTCATTGGCTGGGATTGACACTCAGACTGTGACAGGGATTGACCCTCAGTCAGTGACAGGGATTGAACCTTAGTCAGTGACTGGAATTGAGCCTCAGTCAGTGACAGGGATTGAATGTCAGTCAGCGACAGGGATTGAATCATAGTCAGTGACAATGAATGAACCCCAGTCAGTGACAGGAATTGAGCCTCAGTCCGTGACAGGGATTGAGCCTCAGTCAGTGACAGGGACTGAGCCTCAGTCAGTGACAGGGATTGAACCTCAGTCTGTGACTGGGACTGAACCTCAGTCAGTGACAGGGATTGAGCCACAATCAGTGACAGGGATTGAGACACAACCAGTGACAGGGATTGAATCTCATTCAGTGACAGGGATTGAATCTCAATCAGTGACAGGAATTGAATCTTAGTCAGTGACAAGGATAGAGATTCAGTCAGTGACAGGGATTGATTCTCAATCAGTGACAGGGTTTGAATCTCAGTTTGAGACAGGGATTGAATCTCAGTCAGTGACATGGATTTAATCTCATTCAGTGGCAGGGATTGAATCTCAGTCAGTGACAGGGATTGAACCTCAGTCAGTGACAGGGATTGAATCTCAATCAGTGACTGGGATTGAATCTCATTCAGTGACGGGAATTGAATCTTAGTCAGTGACAGGGATTGAATCTCAATCAGTGACGGGAATTATATCTTAGTCAGTGACAGGGATAGAGATTCAGTCAGTGACAGGGATTGAACCGCAGTCAGTGACAGGGATTGAACTGCAGTCAGTGACAGGGATTGAACTGCAGTCAGTGACAGGGATTGAATCTCAGTCAGTGACAGGAATTGAATCTAAGTCAGTGACAGGAATTGAATCTCAGTCAGTGACAGGGAGTGAGCCTCAGTCAGTGACAAGGATTGAACCTCAGTCTGTGACAGGGATTGAACCTCAGTCAGTGACAGGTTTGAATTTCAGTCTGTTACAGGGTTTGAATCTCAGTCAATGACAGGGACTGAATCTCAGTCAGAGACAGGGATTGAATCTCAGTCAGTGACAGGGATTGAATCTCAGTCAGAGACAAGGATTGAGCCTCAGTCAGTGACAGGGATTGAATCTCAATCAGTGACAGGGTTTGTGCCTCAGTCAGTGACAGGGATTGATTCTCAATCAGTGACAGGGATTGAACCTCAGTGAGAGACAGGGATTAAATTTCAGTCACTGACCGGGATTGTACCTCAGTCAGTGACAGGGATTGAACCTCAGTCAGTGACAGGGATTGAACCTCAGTCAGTGAGAGGGGTTGTGCCTTATTCCGTGACACGAATTGAACCTCAGTCAGTGACAGAGATTGAATCTCCATCTGTGACTGGGATTGAACCTCAGTCAGTGACAGGGATTGAATCTCAATCAGTGACAGGGATTGAATCTCAGTCAGTGACAGGGATTGACAATCAGTCAGTGACAGGGATTGAATCTCAGTCAGTGACAGGGATTGAATCTCAGTCATTGGCTGGGATTGACACTCAGTCTGTGACAGGGATTGACCCTCAGTCAGTGACAGGGATTGAACCTTAGTCAGTGACTGGAATTGAGCCTCAGTCAGTGACAGGGATTGAATGTCAGTCAGCGACAGGGATTGAATCATAGTCAGTGACAATGAATGAACCCCAGTCAGTGACAGGAATTGAGCCTCAGTCCGTGACAGGGATTGAGCCTCAGTCAGTGACAGGGACTGAGCCTCAGTCAGTGACAGGGATTGAACCTCAGTCTGTGACTGGGACTGAACCTCAGTCAGTGACAGGGATTGAGCCACAATCAGTGACAGGGATTGAGACACAACCAGTGACAGGGATTGAATCTCATTCAGTGACAGGGATTGAATCTCAATCAGTGACAGGAATTGAATCTTAGTCAGTGACAAGGATAGAGATTCAGTCAGTGACAGGGATTGAATCTCAGTCAGTGACAGGGATTGACTCTCATTCAGTGACAGGGATTGAGATAGAACCAGTGACTGGGATTGAATCTCATTCAGTGACGGGAATTGAATCTTAGTCAGTGACAGGGATAGAGATTCAGTCAGTGACAGGGATTGAACCTCAGTCAGTGACAGGGATTGAATCTCAATCAGTGACAGGGATTGACAATCAGTCAGTGACAGGGATTGAACCTCTGTAAGAGACATTGATTGAATTTCAGTCAGTGACAGGGATTGTACCTCAGTCAGTGACAGGGATTGAACCTCAGGCAGTGAGAGGGATTTCGCCTTATTCAGTGACAGGAATTGAACCTCTGTCAGTGACAGAGATTGAATCTCAGTCTTTGACAGGGATTGAACCTCAGTCAGTGACAGGGATTGATTCTCAATCAGTGACAGGGATTGAACCTCAGTGAGAGACAGGGATTAAATTTCAGTCAGGATTGTACCTCAGTCAGTGACAGGGATTGAACCTCAGTCAGTGACAGGGATTGACCCTCAGTCAATGACAGGGACTGAATCTCAGTCAGAGACAGTGATAGAATCTCAGTCAGTGACAGGGATTGAATCTCAGTCAGAGACAAGGATTGAGCCTCAGTCAGTGACAGGGATTGAATCTCAATCAGTGACAGGGTTTGTGCCTCAGTCAGTGACAGGGATTGATTCTCAATCAGTGACAGGGATTGAACCTCAGTGAGAGACAGGGATTAAATTTCAGTCAGTGACCGGGATTGTACCTCAGTCAGTGACAGGGATTGAACCTCAGTCAGTGACAGGGATTGAACCTCAGTCAGTGAGAGGGGTTGTGCCTTATTCCGTGACACGAATTGAACCTCAGTCAGTGACAGAGGTTGAATCTCCATCTGTGACTGGGATTGAAACTCAGTCAGTGACAGGGATTGAATCTCAATCAGTGACAGGGATTGAATCTCAGTCAGTGACAGGGATTGACAATCAGTCAGTGACAGGGATTGAATCTCAGTCAGTGACAGGGATTGAATCTCAGTCATTGGCTGGGATTGACACTCAGTCTGTGACAGGGATTGACCCTCAGTCAGTGACAGGGATTGAACCTTAGTCAGTGACTGGAATTGAGCCTCAGTCAGTGACAGGGATTGAATGTCAGTCAGCGACAGGGATTGAATCATAGTCAGTGACAATGAATGAACCCCAGTCAGTGACAGGAATTGAGCCTCAGTCCGTGACAGGGATTGAGCCTCAGTCAGTGACAGGGACTGAGCCTCAGTCAGTGACAGGGATTGAACCTCAGTCTGTGACTGGGACTGAACCTCAGTCAGTGACAGGGATTGAGCCACAATCAGTGACAGGGATTGAGACACAACCAGTGACAGGGATTGAATCTCATTCAGTGACAGGGATTGAATCTCAATCAGTGACAGGAATTGAATCTTAGTCAGTGACAAGGATAGAGATTCAGTCAGTGACAGGGATTGAATCTCAGTCAGTGACAGGGATTGAATCTCATTCAGTGACAGGGATTGAGATAGAACCAGTGACTGGGATTGAATCTCATTCAGTGACGGGAATTGAATCTTAGTCAGTGACAGGGATAGAGATTCAGTCAGTGACAGGGATTGAACCTCAGTCAGTGACAGGGATTGAATCTCAATCAGTGACAGGGATTGAATCTCAGTCAGTGACAGGGATTGACAAACAGTCAGTGACAGGGATTGAACCTCTGTAAGAGACATTGATTGAATTTCAGTCAGTGACAGGGATTGTACCTCAGTCAGTGACAGGGATTGAACCTCAGGCAGTGAGAGGGATTTTGCCTTATTCAGTGACAGGAATTGAACCTCTGTCAGTGACAGAGATTGAATCTCAGTCTGTGACAGGGATTGAACCTCAGTCAGTGACAGGGATTGAATCTCAGTCAGTGACAGGGATTGCCAATCAGTCAGTAACAGGGATTGAAGCTCAGTCATTGGCTGGGATTGACCCTCAGTCTGTGACAGGGATTGGCCTCAGTCAGTGACTGGAATTGAGCCTCAGTCAGTGACAGGGACTAAATCTCAGTCAGTGACAAGGATTGAATCTCAGTTATTGACTCGGATTGAATCTCAGTCAGAGACAGGGATTGAATCTCAGTCAGTGACAGGGATTGAATCTCAGTCAGAGACAAGGATTGAACCTCAGTCAGTTACAGGGATTGAATCTCAATCAGTGACAGGGTTTGTGCCTCAGTCAGTGACAGTGATTGATTCTCAATCAGTGACAGGAATTGAACCTCAGTAAGAGACAGGGAATGAATTTCAGTCAGTGACAGGGATTGTACCTCAGTCAGTGACAGGGATTGATTCTCAATCAGTGACATGAATTGAACCTCAGTAAGAGACAGGGAATGAATTTCAGTCAGTGACAGGGATTGAACCGCAGTCAGTGACAGGGATTGAACTGCAGTCAGTGACAGGGATTGAACCTCAGTCAGTGACAGGGATTGAATCTCAGTCAGTGACAGGAATTGAATCTAAGTCAGTGACAGGAATTGAATCTCAGTCAGTGACAGGGAGTGAGCCTCAGTCAGTGACAAGGATTGAACCTCAGTCTGTGACAGGGATTGAACCTCAGTCAGTGACAGGTTTGAATCTCAGTCAATGACAGGGACTGAATCTCAGTCAGAGACAGGGATTGAATCTCAGTCAGTGACAGGGATTGAATCTCAGTCAGAGACAAGGATTGAGCCTCAGTCAGTGACAGGGATTGAATCTCAATCAGTGACAGGGTTTGTGCCTCAGTCAGTGACAGGGATTGATTCTCAATCAGTGACAGGGATTGAACCTCAGTGAGAGACAGGGATTAAATTTCAGTCAGTGACCGGGATTGTACCTCAGTCAGTGACAGGGATTGAACCTCAGTCAGTGACAGGGATTGAACCTCAGTCAGTGAGAGGGGTTGTGCCTTATTCCGTGACACGAATTGAACCTCAGTCAGTGACAGAGATTGAATCTCCATCTGTGACTGGGATTGAACCTCAGTCAGTGACAGGGATTGAATCTCAATCGGTGACAGGGATTGAATCTCAGTCAGTGACAGGGATTGACAATCAGTCAGTGACAGGGATTGAATCTCAGTCAGTGACAGGGATTGAATCTCAGTCATTGGCTGGGATTGAACCTTAGTCAGTGACTGGAATTGAGCCTCAGTCAGTGACAGGGATTGAATGTCACTCAGCGACAGGGATTGAAACTCAGTCAGTGACAGGGATTGAATCTCAATCAGTGACAGGGATTGAATCTCAGTCAGTGACAGGGATTGAATCATAGTCAGTGACAATGAATGAACCCCAGTCAGTGACAGAAATTGAGCCTCAGTCAGTGACAGGGATTGAGCCTCAGTCAGTGACAGGGACTGAGCCTCAGTCAGTGACAGGGATTGAACCTCAGTCTGTGACTGGGACTGA
Organism: Chiloscyllium plagiosum; assembly: GCF_037043375.1. Taxonomy (NCBI): domain Eukaryota; kingdom Metazoa; phylum Chordata; class Chondrichthyes; order Orectolobiformes; family Hemiscylliidae; genus Chiloscyllium; species Chiloscyllium plagiosum. The sequence goes on from NW_028270177.1 coordinate 45,069,498, forward strand.
ACCTCAGTCAGTGACAGGGATTGAGCCACAATCAGTGATAGGGATTGAGACACGACCAGTGACAGGGATTGAATCTCATTCAGTGACAGGGATTGAATCTCAATCAGTGACAGGAATTGAATCTTAGTCAGTGACAAGGATAGAGATTCAGTCAGTGACAGGGATTGAATCTCAGTCAGTGACAGGGATTGAATCTCATTCAGTGACAGGGATTGAGATAGAACCAGTGACTGGGATTGAATCTTATTCAGTGACGGGAATTGAATCTTAGTCAGTGACAGGGATAGAGATTCAGTCAGTGACAGGGATTGAACCTCAGTCAGTGACAGGGATTGAATCTCAATCAGTGACAGGGATTGAATCTCAGTCAGTGACAGGGATTGACCCTCAGTCAGTGACAGGGATTGAACCTTAGTCAGTGACTGGAATTGAGCCTCAGTCAGTGACAGGGATTGAATGTCAATCAGCGACAGGGATTGAATCATAGTCAGTGACAATGAATGAACCCCAGTCAGTGACAGGAATTGAGCCTCAGTCCGTGACAGGGATTGAGCCTCAGTCAGTGACAGGGACTGAGCCTCAGTCAGTGACAGGGATTGAACCTCAGTCTGTGACTGGGACGGAACCTCAGTCAGTGACAGGGATTGAGCCACAATCAGTGACAGGGTTTGAATCTCAGTTTGAGACAGGGATTGAATCTCAGTCAGTGACATGGATTTAATCTCATTCAGTGGCAGGGATTGAATCTCAGTCAGTGACAGGGATTGAATCTCAGTCAGTGACAGGGATTGAACCTCAGTCAGTGACAGGGATTGAATCTCAATCAGTGACTGGGTTTGAATCTCATTCAGTGACGGGAATTGAATCTTAGTCAGTGACAGGGATTGAATCTCAATCAGTGACGGGAATTGTATCTTAGTCAGTGACAGGGATAGAGATTCAGTCAGTGACAGGGATTGAACCGCAGTCAGTGACAGGGATTGAACTGCAGTCAGTGACAGGGATTGAACTGCAGTCAGTGACAGGGATTGAATCTCAGTCAGTGACAGGAATTGAATCTAAGTCAGTGACAGGAATTGAATCTCAGTCAGTGACAGGGAGTGAGCCTCAGTCAGTGACAAGGATTGAACCTCAGTCTGTGACAGGGATTGAACCTCAGTCAGTGACAGGTTTGAATCTCAGTCTGTTACAGGGTTTGAATCTCAGTCAATGACAGGGACTGAATCTCAGTCAGAGACAGGGATTGAATCTCAGTCAGTGACAGGGATTGAATCTCAGTCAGAGACAAGGATTGAGCCTCAGTCAGTGACAGGGATTGAATCTCAATCAGTGACAGGGTTTGTGCCTCAGTCAGTGACAGGGATTGATTCTCAATCAGTGACAGGGATTGAACCTCAGTGAGAGACAGGGATTAAATTTCAGTCACTGACCGGGATTGTACCTCAGTCAGTGACAGGGATTGAACCTCAGTCAGTGACAGGGATTGAACCTCAGTCAGTGAGAGGGGTTGTGCCTTATTCCGTGACACGAATTGAACCTCAGTCAGTGACAGAGATTGAATCTCCATCTGTGACTGGGATTGAACCTCAGTCAGTGACAGGGATTGAATCTCAATCAGTGACAGGGATTGAATCTCAGTCAGTGACAGGGATTGACAATCAGTCAGTGACAGGGATTGAATCTCAGTCAGTGACAGGGATTGAATCTCAGTCATTGGCTGGGATTGACACTCAGTCTGTGACAGGGATTGACCCTCAGTCAGTGACAGGGATTGAACCTTAGTCAGTGACTGGAATTGAGCCTCAGTCAGTGACAGGGATTGAATGTCAGTCAGCGACAGGGATTGAATCATAGTCAGTGACAATGAATGAACCCCAGTCAGTGACAGAAATTGAGCCTCAGTCCGTGACAGGGATTGAGCCTCAGTCAGTGACAGGGACTGAGCCTCAGTCAGTGACAGGGATTGAACCTCAGTCTGTGACTGGGACTGAACCTCAGTCAGTGACAGGGATTGAGCCACAATCAGTGACAGGGATTGAGACACAACCAGTGACAGGGATTGAATCTCATTCAGTGACAGGGATTGAAACTCAATCAGTGACAGGAATTGAATCTTAGTCAGTGACAAGGATAGAGATTCAGTCAGTGACAGGGATTGAATCTCAGTCTGTGACAGGGATTGACTCTCATTCAGTGACAGGGATTGAGATAGAACCAGTGACTGGGATTGAATCTCATTCAGTGACGGGAATTGAATCTTAGTCAGTGACAGGGATAGAGATTCAGTCAGTGACAGGGATTGAACCTCAGTCAGTGACAGGGATTGAATCTCAATCAGTGACAGGGATTGAATCTCAGTCAGTGACAGGGATTGACAATCAGTCAGTGACAGGGATTGAACCTCTGTAAGAGACATTGATTGAATTTCAGTCAGTGACAGGGATTGTACCTCAGTCAGTGACAGGGATTGAACCTCAGGCAGTGAGAGGGATTTCGCCTTATTCAGTGACAGGAATTGAACCTCTGTCAGTGACAGAGATTGAATCTCAGTCTTTGACAGGGATTGAACCTCAGTCAGTGACAGGGATTGATTCTCAATCAGTGACAGGGATTGAACCTCAGTGAGAGACAGGGATTAAATTTCAGTCAGGATTGTACCTCAGTCAGTGACAGGGATTGAACCTCAGTCAGTGACAGGGATTGACCCTCAGTCAATGACAGGGACTGAATCTCAGTCAGAGACAGTGATAGAATCTCAGTCAGTGACAGGGATTGAATCTCAGTCAGAGACAAGGATTGAGCCTCAGTCAGTGACAGGGATTGAATCTCAATCAGTGACAGGGTTTGTGCCTCAGTCAGTGACAGGGATTGATTCTCAATCAGTGACAGGGATTGAACCTCAGTGAGAGACAGGGATTAAATTTCAGACACTGACCGGGATTGTACCTCAGTCAGTGACAGGGATTGAACCTCAGTCAGTGACAGGGATTGAACCTCAGTCAGTGAGAGGGGTTGTGCCTTATTCCGTGACACGAATTGAACCTCAGTCAGTGACAGAGATTGAATCTCCATCTGTGACTGGGATTGAAACTCAGTCAGTGACAGGGATTGAATCTCAATCAGTGACAGGGATTGAATCTCAGTCAGTGACAGGGATTGACAATCAGTCAGTGACAGGGATTGAATCTCAGTCAGTGACAGGGATTGAATCTCAGTCTTTGGCTGGGATTGACACTCAGTCTGTGACAGGGATTGACCCTCAGTCAGTGACAGGGATTGAACCTTAGTCAGTGACTGGAATTGAGCCTCAGTCAGTGACAGGGATTGAATGTCAGTCAGCGACAGGGATTGAATCATAGTCAGTGACAATGAATGAACCCCAGTCAGTGACAGGAATTGAGCCTCAGTCCGTGACAGGGATTGAGCCTCAGTCAGTGACAGGGACTGAGCCTCAGTCAGTGACAGGGATTGAACCTCAGTCTGTGACTGGGACTGAACCTCAGTCAGTGACAGGGATTGAGCCACAATCAGTGACAGGGATTGAGACACAACCAGTGACAGGGATTGAATCTCATTCAGTGACAGGGATTGAATCTCAATCAGTGACAGGAATTGAATCTTAGTCAGTGACAAGGATAGAGATTCAGTCAGTGACAGGGATTGAATCTCAGTCAGTGACAGGGATTGAATCTCATTCAGTGACAGGGATTGAGATAGAACCAGTGACTGGGATTGAATCTCATTCAGTGACGGGAATTGAATCTTAGTCAGTGACAGGGATAGAGATTCAGTCAGTGACAGGGATTGAACCTCAGTCAGTGACAGGGATTGAATCTCAATCAGTGACAGGGATTGAATCTCAGTCAGTGACAGGGATTGACAATCAGTCAGTGACAGGGATTGAACCTCTGTAAGAGACATTGATTGAATTTCAGTCAGTGACAGGGATTGTACCTCAGTCAGTGACAGGGATTGAACCTCAGGCAGTGAGAGGGATTTCGCCTTATTCAGTGACAGGAATTGAACCTCTGTCAGTGACAGAGATTGAATCTCAGTCTTTGACAGGGATTGAACCTCAGTCAGTGACAGGGATTGATTCTCAATCAGTGACAGGGATTGAACCTCAGTGAGAGACAGGGATTAAATTTCAGTCAGGATTGTACCTCAGTCAGTGACAGGGATTGAACCTCAGTCAGTGACAGGGATTGACCCTCAGTCAATGACAGGGACTGAATCTCAGTCAGAGACAGTGATAGAATCTCAGTCAGTGACAGGGATTGAATCTCAGTCAGAGACAAGGATTGAGCCTCAGTCAGTGACAGGGATTGAATCTCAATCAGTGACAGGGTTTGTGCCTCAGTCAGTGACAGGGATTGATTCTCAATCAGTGACAGGGATTGAACCTCAGTGAGAGACAGGGATTAAATTTCAGTCACTGACCGGGATTGTACCTCAGTCAGTGACAGGGATTGAACCTCAGTCAGTGACAGGGATTGAACCTCAGTCAGTGAGAGGGGTTGTGCCTTATTCCGTGACACGAATTGAACCTCAGTCAGTGACAGAGATTGAATCTCCATCTGTGACTGGGATTGAACCTCAGTCAGTGACAGGGATTGAATCTCAATCAGTGACAGGGATTGAATCTCAGTCAGTGACAGGGATTGACAATCAGTCAGTGACAGGGATTGAATCTCAGTCAGTGACAGGGATTGAATCTCAGTCATTGGCTGGGATTGACACTCAGTCTGTGACAGGGATTGACCCTCAGTCAGTGACAGGGATTGAACCTTAGTCAGTGACTGGAATTGAGCCTCAGTCAGTGACAGGGATTGAATGTCAGTCAGCGACAGGGATTGAATCATAGTCAGTGACAATGAATGAACCCCAGTCAGTGACAGGAATTGAGCCTCAGTCCGTGACAGGGATTGAGCCTCAGTCAGTGACAGGGACTGAGCCTCAGTCAGTGACAGGGATTGAACCTCAGTCTGTGACTGGGACTGAACCTCAGTCAGTGACAGGGATTGAGCCACAATCAGTGACAGGGATTGAGACACAACCAGTGACAGGGATTGAATCTCATTCAGTGACAGGGATTGAATCTCAATCAGTGACAGGAATTGAATCTTAGTCAGTGACAAGGATAGAGATTCAGTCAGTGACAGGGATTGAATCTCAGTCAGTGACAGGGATTGAATCTCATTCAGTGACAGGGATTGAGATAGAACCAGTGACTGGGATTGAATCTCATTCAGTGACGGGAATTGAATCTTAGTCAGTGACAGGGATAGAGATTCAGTCAGTGACAGGGATTGAACCTCAGTCAGTGACAGGGATTGAATCTCAATCAGTGACAGGGATTGAATCTCAGTCAGTGACAGGGATTGACAAACAGTCAGTGACAGGGATTGAACCTCTGTAAGAGACATTGATTGAATTTCAGTCAGTGACAGGGATTGTACCTCAGTCAGTGACAGGGATTGAACCTCAGGCAGTGAGAGGGATTTTGCCTTATTCAGTGACAGGAATTGAACCTCTGTCAGTGACAGAGATTGAATCTCAGTCTGTGACAGGGATTGAACCTCAATCAGTGACAGGGATTGAATCTCAGTCAGTGACAGGGATTGCCAATCAGTCAGTAACAGGGATTGAAGCTCAGTCATTGGCTGGGATTGACCCTCAGTCTGTGACAGGGATTGGCCTCAGTCAGTGACTGGAATTGAGCCTCAGTCAGTGACAGGGACTAAATCTCAGTCAGTGACAAGGATTGAATCTCAGTTATTGACTCGGATTGAATCTCAGTCAGAGACAGGGATTGAATCTCAGTCAGTGACAGGGATTGAATCTCAGTCAGAGACAAGGATTGAACCTCAGTCAGTTACAGGGATTGAATCTCAATCAGTGACAGGGTTTGTGCCTCAGTCAGTGACAGTGATTGATTCTCAATCAGTGACAGGAATTGAACCTCAGTAAGAGACAGGGAATGAATTTCAGTCAGTGACAGGGATTGTACCTCAGTCAGTGACAGGGATTGATTCTCAATCAGTGACATGAATTGAACCTCAGTAAGAGACAGGGAATGAATTTCAGTCAGTGACAGGGATTGAACCGCAGTCAGTGACAGGGATTGAACTGCAGTCAGTGACAGGGATTGAACCTCAGTCAGTGACAGGGATTGAATCTCAGTCAGTGACAGGAATTGAATCTAAGTCAGTGACAGGAATTGAATCTCAGTCAGTGACAGGGAGTGAGCCTCAGTCAGTGACAAGGATTGAACCTCAGTCTGTGACAGGGATTGAACCTCAGTCAGTGACAGGTTTGAATCTCAGTCAATGACAGGGACTGAATCTCAGTCAGAGACAGGGATTGAATCTCAGTCAGTGACAGGGATTGAATCTCAGTCAGAGACAAGGATTGAGCCTCAGTCAGTGACAGGGATTGAATCTCAATCAGTGACAGGGTTTGTGCCTCAGTCAGTGACAGGGATTGATTCTCAATCAGTGACAGGGATTGAACCTCAGTGAGAGACAGGGATTAAATTTCAGTCAGTGACCGGGATTGTACCTCAGTCAGTGACAGGGATTGAACCTCAGTCAGTGACAGGGATTGAACCTCAGTCAGTGAGAGGGGTTGTGCCTTATTCCGTGACACGAATTGAACCTCGGTCAGTGACAGAGATTGAATCTCCATCTGTGACTGGGATTGAACCTCAGTCAGTGACAGGGATTGAATCTCAATCGGTGACAGGGATTGAATCTCAGTCAGTGACAGGGATTGACAATCAGTCAGTGACAGGGATTGAATCTCAGTCAGTGACAGGGATTGAATCTCAGTCATTGGCTGGGATTGACACTCAGTCTGTGACAGGGATTGACCCTCAGACAGTGACAGGGATTGAACCTTAGTCAGTGACTGGAATTGAGCCTCAGTCAGTGACAGGGATTGAATGTCAGTCAGCGACAGGGATAGAACCTCAGTCAGTGACAGGGATTGAATCTCAATCAGTGACAGGGATTGAATCTCAGTCAGTGACAGGGATTGAATCATAGTCAGTGACAATGAATGAACCCCAGTCAGTGACAGAAATTGAGCCTCAGTCCGTGACAGGGATTGAGCCTCAGTCAGTGACAGGGACTGAGCCTCAGTCAGTGAGAGGGATTGAACCTCAGTCTGTGACTGGGACTGAACCTCAGTCAGTGACAGGGATTGAGCCACAATCAGTGATAGGGATTGAGACACAACCAGTGACAGGGATTGAATCTCATTCAGTGACAGGAATTGAATCTTAGTCAGTGACAAGGATAGAGATTCAGTCAGTGACAGGGATTGAATCTCAGTCAGTGACAGGGATTGAATCTCATTCAGTGACAGGGATTGAGATAGAACCAGTGACTGGGATTGAATCTCATTCAGTGACGGGAATTGAATCTTAGTCAGTGACAGGGATAGATATTCAGTCAGTGACAGGGATTGAACCTCAGTCAGTGACAGGGATTGAATCTCAATCAGTGACAGGGATTGAATCTCAGTCAGTGACAGGGATTGACCCTCAGTCAGTGACAGGGATTGAACCTTAGTCAGTGACTGGAATTGAGCCTCAGTCAGTGACAGGGATTGAATGTCAATCAGCGACAGGGATTGAATCATAGTCAGTGACAATGAATGAACCCCAGTCAGTGACAGGAATTGAGCCTCAGTCCGTGACAGGGATTGAGCCTCAGTCAGTGACAGGGACTGAGCCTCAGTCAGTGACAGGGATTGAACCTCAGTCTGTGACTGGGACTGAACCTCAGTCAGTGACAGGGATTGAGCCACAATCAGTGACAGGGATTGAGACACAACCAGTGACAGGGATTGAATCTCATTCAGTGACAGGGATTGAATCTCAATCAGTGACAGGAATTGAATCTTAGTCAGTGACAAGGATAGAGATTCAGTCAGTGACAGGGATTGATTCTCAATCAGTGACAGGGTTTGAATCTCAGTTTGAGACAGGGATTGAATCTCAGTCAGTGACATGGATTTAATCTCATTCAGTGACAGGGATTGAATCTCATTCAGTGACAGGGATTGAATCTCTGTCAGTGACAGGGATTGAATCTCATTCAGTGACAGGGATTGAGATAGAACCAGTGACTGGGATTGAATCTCATTCAGTGACGGGAATTGAATCTTAGTCAGTGACAGGGATTGAATCTCAATCAGTGACGGGAATTGAATCTTAGTCAGTGACAGGGAGAGAGATTCAGTCAGTGACAGGGATTGAACCTCAGTCAGTGACATGGATTGAATCTCAATCAGTGACAGGGATTGAATCTCAGTCAGTGACAGGGATTGACAATCAGTCAGTGACAGGGATTGAACCTCAGTCTGTGACTGGGACTGAACCTCAGTCAGTGACAGGGATTGAGCCACAATCAGTGACAGGGATTGAGACACAACCAGTGACAGGGATTGAATCTCATTCAGTGACAGGGATTGAATCTCAATCAGTGACAGGAATTGAATCTTAGTCAGTGACAAGGATAGAGATTCAGTCAGTGACAGGGATTGAATCTCAGTCAGTGGCAGGGATTGAATCTCATTCAGTGACAGGGATTGAGATAGAACCAGTGACTGGGATTGAATCTCATTCAGTGACGGGAATTGAATCTTAGTCAGTGACAGGGATTGACAATCAGTCAGTGACAGGGATTGAACCTCTGTAAGAGACATTGATTGAATTTCAGTCAGTGACAGGGATTGTACCTCAGTCAGTGACAGGGATTGAACCTCAGGCAGTGAGAGGGATTTCGACTTATTCAGTGACAGGAATTGAACCTCTGTCAGTGACAGAGATTGAATCTCAGTCTGTGACAGGGATTGAATCTCATTCAGTGACAGGGATTGAGATAGAACCAGTGACTGGGATTGAATCTCATTCAGTGACGGGAATTGAATCTTAGTCAGTGACAGGGATTGACAATCAGTCAGTGACAGGGATTGAACCTCTGTAAGAGACATTGATTGAATTTCAGTCAGTGACAGGGATTGTACCTCAGTCAGTGACAGGGATTGAACCTCAGGCAGTGAGAGGGATTTCGCCTTATTCAGTGACAGGAATTGAACCTCTGTCAGTGACAGAGATTGAATCTCAGTCTGTGACAGGGATTGAATCTCATTCAGTGACAGGGATTGAGATAGAACCAGTGACTGGGATTGAATCTCATTCAGTGACGGGAATTGAATCTTAGTCAGTGACAGGGGTAGAGATTCAGTCAGTGACAGGGATTGAACCTCAGTCAGTGACAGGGATTGAATCTCAATCAGTGACAGGGATTGAATCTCAGTCAGTGACAGGGATTGACAATCAGTCAGTGACAGGGATTGAACCTCTGTAAGAGACATTGATTGAATTTCAGTCAGTGACAGGGATTGTACCTCAGTCAGTGACAGGGATTGAACCTCAGGCAGTGAGAGGGATTTCGCCTTATTCAGTGACAGGAATTGAACCTCTGTCAGTGACAGAGATTGAATCTCAGTCTGTGACAGGGATTGAATCTCAGTCAGTGACAGGGATTGCCAATCAGTCAGTAACAGGGATTGAAGCTCAGTCATTGGCTGGGATTGACCCTCAGTCTGTGACAGGGATTGGCCTCAGTCAGTGACTGGAATTGAGCCTCAGTCAGTGACAGGGACTAAATCTCAGTCAGTGACAAGGATTGAATCTCAGTTATTGACTCGGATTGAATCTCAGTCAGAGACAGGGATTGAATCTCAGTCAGTGACAGGGATTGAATCTCAGTCAGAGACAAGGATTGAACCTCAGTCAGTTACAGGGATTGAATCTCAATCAGTGACAGGGTTTGTGCCTCAGTCAGTGACAGTGATTGATTCTCAATCAGTGACAGGAATTGAACCTCAGTAAGAGACAGGGAATGAATTTCAGTCAGTGACAGGGATTGTACCTCAGTCAGTGACAGGGATTGATTCTCAATCAGTGACGTGAATTGAACCTCAGTAAGAGACAGGGAATGAATTTCAGTCAGTGACAGGGATTGAACCGCAGTCAGTGACAGGGATTGAACTGCAGTCAGTGACAGGGATTGAACCTCAGTCAGTGACAGGGATTGAATCTCAGTCAGTGACAGGAATTGAATCTAAGTCAGTGACAGGAATTGAATCTCAGTCAGTGACAGGGAGTGAGCCTCAGTCAGTGACAAGGATTGAACCTCAGTCTGTGACAGGGATTGAACCTCAGTCAGTGACAGGTTTGAATCTCAGTCAATGACAGGGACTGAATCTCAGTCAGAGACAGGGATTGAATCTCAGTCAGTGACAGGGATTGAATCTCAGTCAGAGACAAGGATTGAGCCTCAGTCAGTGACAGGGATTGAATCTCAATCAGTGACAGGGTTTGTGCCTCAGTCAGTGACAGGGATTGATTCTCAATCAGTGACAGGGATTGAACCTCAGTGAGAGACAGAGATTAAATTTCAGTCAGTGACCGGGATTGTACCTCAGTCAGTGACAGGGATTGAACCTCAGTCAGTGACAGGGATTGAACCTCAGTCAGTGAGAGGGGTTGTGCCTTATTCCGTGACACGAATTGAACCTCAGTCAGTGACAGAGATTGAATCTCCATCTGTGACTGGGATTGAACCTCAGTCAGTGACAGGGATTGAATCTCAATCAGTGACAGGGATTGAATCTCAGTCAGTGACAGGGATTGAGCCTCAGTCCGTGACAGGGATTGAGCCTCAGTCAGTGACAGGGACTGAGCCTCAGTCAGTGACAGGGATTGAACCTCAGTCTGTGACTGGGACTGAACCTCAGTCAGTGACAGGGATTGAGCCACAATCAGTGACAGGGATTGAGACACAACCAGTGACAGGGATTGAATCTCATTCAGTGACAGGGATTGAATCTCAATCAGTGACAGGAATAGAATCTTAGTCAGTGACAAGGATAGAGATTCAGTCAGTGACAGGGATTGATTCTCAATCAGTGACAGGGTTTGAATCTCAGTTTGAGACAGGGATTGAATCTCAGTCAGTGACATGGATTTAATCTCATTCAGTGACAGGGATTGAATCTCAGTCAGTGACAGGGATTGAATCTCAGTCAGTGACAGGGATTGAATCTCATTCAGTGACAGGGATTGAGATAGAACCAGTGACTGGGATTGAATCTCATTCAGTGACGGGAATTGAATCTTAGTCAGTGACAGGGATTGAATCTCAATCAGTGACGGGAATTGAATCTTAGTCAGTGACAGGGATAGAGATTCAGTCAGTGACAGGGATTGAACCTCAGTCAGTGACAGGGATTGAATCTCAATCAGTGACAGGGATTGAATCTCAGTCAGTGACAGGGATTGACAATCAGTCAGTGACAGGGATTGAACCTCAGTCTGTGACTGGGACTGAACCTCAGTCAGTGACAGGGATTGAGCCACAATCAGTGACAGGGATTGAGACACAACCAGTGACAGGGATTGAATCTCATTCAGTGACAGGGATTGAATCTCAATCAGTGACAGGAATTGAATCTTAGTCAGTGACAAGGATAGAGATTCAGTCAGTGACAGGGATTGAATCTCAGTCAGTGACAGGGATTGAATCTCATTCAGTGACAGGGATTGAGATAGAAACAGTGACTGGGATTGAATCTCATTCAGTGACGGGAATTGAATCTTAGTCAGTGACAGGGATTGACAATCAGTCAGTGACAGGGATTGAACCTCTGTAAGAGACATTGATTGAATTTCAGTCAGTGACAGGGATTGTACCTCAGTCAGTGACAGGGATTGAACCTCAGGCAGTGAGAGGGATTTCGACTTATTCAGTGACAGGAATTGAACCTCTGTCAGTGACAGAGATTGAATCTCAGTCTGTGACAGGGATTGAATCTCATTCAGTGACAGGGATTGAGATAGAACCAGTGACTGGGATTGAATCTCATTCAGTGACGGGAATTGAATCTTAGTCAGTGACAGGGATTGACAATCAGTCAGTGACAGGGATTGAACCTCTGTAAGAGACATTGATTGAATTTCAGTCAGTGACAGGGATTGTACCTCAGTCAGTGACAGGGATTGAACCTCAGGCAGTGAGAGGGATTTCGCCTTATTCAGTGACAGGAATTGAACCTCTGTCAGTGACAGAGATTGAATCTCAGTCTGTGACAGGGATTGAATCTCATTCAGTGACAGGGATTGAGATAGAACCAGTGACTGGGATTGAATCTCATTCAGTGACGGGAATTGAATCTTAGTCAGTGACAGGGATAGAGATTCAGTCAGTGACAGGGATTGAACCTCAGTCAGTGACAGGGATTGAATCTCAATCAGTGACAGGGATTGAATCTCAGTCAGTGACAGGGATTGACAATCAGTCAGTGACAGGGATTGAACCTCTGTAAGAGACATTGATTGAATTTCAGTCAGTGACAGGGATTGTACCTCAGTCAGTGACAGGGATTGAACCTCAGGCAGTGAGAGGGATTTCGCCTTATTCAGTGACAGGAATTGAACCTCTGTCAGTGACAGAGATTGAATCTCAGTCTGTGACAGGGATTGAACTTCAGTCAGTGACAGGGATTGAATCTCAGTCAGTGACAGGGATTGCCAATCAGCAAGTAACAGGGATTGAAGCTCAGTCATTGGCTGGGATTGACCCTCAGTCTGTGACAGGGATTGGCCTCAGTCAGTGACTGGAATTGAGCCTCAGTCAGTGACAGGGACTAAATCTCAGTCAGTGACAAGGATTGAATCTCAGTTATTGACTCGGATTGAATCTCAGTCAGAGACAGGGATTGAATCTCAGTCAGTGACAGGGATTGAATCTCAGTCAGAGACAAGGATTGAACCTCAGTCAGTTACAGGGATTGAATCTCAATCAGTGACAGGGTTTGTGCCTCAGTCAGTGACAGTGATTGATTCTCAATCAGTGACAGGAATTGAACCTCAGTAAGAGACAGGGAATGAATTTCAGTCAGTGACAGGGATTGTACCTCAGTCAGTGACAGGGATTGATTCTCAATCAGTGACATGAATTGAACCTCAGTAAGAGACAGGGAATGAATTTCAGTCAGTGACAGGGATTGAACCGCAGTCAGTGACAGGGATTGAACTGCAGTCAGTGACAGGGATTGAACCTCAGTCAGTGACAGGGATTGAATCTCAGTCAGTGACAGGAATTGAATCTAAGTCAGTGACAGGAATTGAATCTCAGTCAGTGACAGGGAGTGAGCCTCAGTCAGTGACAAGGATTGAACCTCAGTCTGTGACAGGAATTGAACCTCAGTAAGTGACAGGTTTGAATCTCAGTCAATGACAGGGACTGAATCTCAGTCAGAGACAGGGATTGAATCACAGTCAGTGACAGGGATTGAATCTCAGTCAGAGACAAGGATTGAGCCTCAGTCAGTGACAGGGATTGAATCTCAATCAGTGACAGGGTTTGTGCCTCAGTCAGTGACAGGGATTGATTCTCAATCAGTGACAGGGATTGAACCTCAGTGAGAGACAGGGATTAAATTTCAGTCAGTGACCGGGATTGTACCTCAGTCAGTGACAGGGATTGAACCTCAGTCAGTGACAGGGATTGAACCTCAGTCAGTGAGAGGGGTTGTGCCTTATTCCGTGACACGAATTGAACCTCAGTCAGTGACAGAGATTGAATCTCCATCTGTGACAGGGATTGACAATCAGTCAGTGACAGGGATTGAATCTCAGTCAGTGACAGGGATTGAATCTCAGTCATTGGCTGGGATTGACACTCAGTCTGTGACAGGGATTGACCCTCAGTCAGTGACAGGGATTGAACCTTAGTCAGTGACTGGAATTGAGCCTCAGTCAGTGACAGGGATTGAATGTCAGTCAGCGACAGGGATTGAATCATAGTCAGTGACAATGAATGAACCCCAGTCAGTGACAGGAATTGAGCCTCAGTCTGTGACAGGGATTGAGCCTCAGTCAGTGACAGGGACTGAGCCTCAGTCAGTGACAGGGATTGAACCTCAGTCTGTGACTGGGACTGAACCTCAGTCAGTGACAGGGATTGAGCCACAATCAGTGACAGGGATTGAGACACAACCAGTGACAGGGATTGAATCTCATTCAGTGACAGGGATTGAATCTCAATCAGTGACAGGAATTGAATCTTAGTCAGTGACAAGGATAGAGATTCAGTCAGTGACAGGGATTGATTCTCAATCAGTGACAGGATTTGAATCTCAGTTTGAGACAGGGATTGAATCTCAGTCAGTGACATGGATTTAATCTCATTCAGTGGCAGGGATTGAATCTCAGTCAGTGACAGGGATTGAATGTCAGTCAGTGACAGGGATTGAACCTCAGTCAGTGACAGGGATTGAATCTCAATCAGTGACTGGGATTGAATCTCATTCAGTGACGGGAATTGAATCTTAGTCAGTGACAGGGATTGAATCTCAATCAGTGACGGGAATTGTATCTTAGTCAGTGACAGGGATAGAGATTCAGTCAGTGACAGGGATTGAACCGCAGTCAGTGACAGGGATTGAACTGCAGTCAGTGACAGGGATTGAACTGCAGTCAGTGACAGGGATTGAATCTCAGTCAGTGACAGGAATTGAATCTAAGTCAGTGACAGGAATTGAATCTCAGTCAGTGACAGGGAGTGAGCCTCAGTCAGTGACAAGGATTGAACCTCAGTCTGTGACAGGGATTGAACCTCAGTCAGTGACAGGTTTGAATCTCAGTCTGTTACAGGGTTTGAATCTCAGTCAATGACAGGGACTGAATCTCAGTCAGAGACAGGGATTGAATTTCAGTCAGTGACAGGGATTGAATCTCAGTCAGAGACAAGGATTGAGCCTCAGTCAGTGACAGGGATTGAATCTCAATCAGTGACAGGGTTTGTGCCTCAGTCAGTGACAGGGATTGATTCTCAATCAGTGACAGGGATTGAACCTCAGTGAGAGACAGGGATTAAATTTCAGTCAGTGACCGGGATTGTACCTCAGTCAGTGACAGGGATTGAACCTCAGTCAGTGACAGGGATTGAACCTCAGTCAGTGAGAGGGGTTGTGCCTTATTCCGTGACACGAATTGAACCTCAGTCAGTGACAGAGATTGAATCTCCATCTGTGACAGGGATTGACAATCAGTCAGTGACAGGGATTGAATCTCAATCAGTGACAGGGATTGAATCTCAGTCAGTGACAGGGATTGAATGATATTCAGTGACAGAGATATAAACTGAGTCAGTGACAGGGATTGAGCCTCTGTGAATGATCAACCTCAGACTGTGACAGGGATTGAATCACAGTCAGTGACAGGGATTGAGCCTCAATCAGTGACAGGGATTGAGCCTCAGTCCGTGACAGGGATTGAGCCTCAGTCAGTGACAGGGACTGAGCCTCAGTCAGTGACAGGGATTGAACCTCAGTCTGTGACTGGGACTGAACCTCAGTCAGTGACAGGGATTGAGCCACAATCAGTGACAGGGATTGAGACACAACCAGTGACAGGGATTGAATCTCATTCAGTGACAGGGATTGAATCTCAATCAGTGACAGGAATTGAATCTTAGTCAGAGACAAGGATAGAGATTCAGTCAGTGACAGGGATTGATTCTCAATCAGTGACAGGGTTTGAATCTCAGTTTGAGACAGGGATTGAATCTCAGTCAGTGACATGGATTTAATCTCATTCAGTGACAGGGATTGAATCTCAGTCAGTGACAGGGATTGAATCTCAGTCAGTGACAGGGATTGAATCTCAGTCAGTGACAGGGATTGAATCTCATTCAGTGACAGGGATTGAGATAGAACCAGTGACGGAGATTGAATCTCATTCAGTGACGGGAATTGAATCTTAGTCAGTGACAGGGATTGAATCTCAATCAGTGACGGGAATTGAATCTTAGTCAGTGACAGGGATAGAGATTCAGTCAGTGACAGGGATTGAACCTCAGTCAGTGACAGCGATTGAATCTCAATCAGTGACAGGGATTGAATCTCAGTCAGTCACAGGGATTGACAATCAGTCAGTGACAGGGATTGAACCTCAGTCTGTGACTGGGACTGAACCTCAGTCAGTGACAGGGATTGAGCCACAATCAGTGACAGGGATTGAGACACAACCAGTGACAGGGATTGAATCTCATTCAGTGACAGGGATTGAATCTCAATCAGTGACAGGAATTGAATCTTAGTCAGTGACAAGGATAGAGATTCAGTCAGTGACAGGGATTGAATCTCAGTCAGTGACAGGGATTGAATCTCATTCAGTGACAGGGATTGAGATAGAACCAGTGACTGGGATTGAATCTCATTCAGTGACGGGAATTGAATCTTAGTCAGTGACAGGGATTGACAATCAGTCAGTGACAGGGATTGAACCTCTGTAAGAGACATTGATTGAATTTCAGTCAGTGACAGGGATTGTACCTCAGTCAGTGACAGGGATTGAACCTCAGGCAGTGAGAGGGATTTCGACTTATTCAGTGACAGGAATTGAACCTCTGTCAGTGACAGAGATTGAATCTCAGTCTGTGACAGGGATTGAATCTCATTCAGTGACAGGGATTGAGATAGAACCAGTGACTGGGATTGAATCTCATTCAGTGACGGGAATTGAATCTTAGTCAGTGACAGGGATAGAGATTCAGTCAGTGACAGGGATTGAACCTCAGTCAGTGACAGGGATTGTATCTCAATCAGTGACAGGGATTGAATCTCAGTCAGTGACAGGGATTGACAATCAGTCAGTGACAGGGATTGAACCTCTGTAAGAGACATTGATTGAATTTCAGTCAGTGACAGGGATTGTACCTCAGTCAGTGACAGGGATTGAACCTCAGGCAGTGAGAGGGATTTCGCCTTATTCAGTGACAGGAATTGAACCTCTGTCAGTGACAGAGATTGAATCTCAGTCTGTGACAGGGATTGAACTTCAGTCAGTGACAGGGATTGAATCTCAGTCAGTGACAGGGATTGCCAATCAGCAAGTAACAGGGATTGAAGCTCAGTCATTGGCTGGGATTGACCCTCAGTCTGTGACAGGGATTGGCCTCAGTCAGTGACTGGAATTGAGCCTCAGTCAGTGACAGGGACTAAATCTCAGTCAGTGACAAGGATTGAATCTCAGTTATTGACTCGGATTGAATCTCAGTCAGAGACAGGGATTGAATCTCAGTCAGTGACAGGGATTGAATCTCAGTCAGAGACAAGGATTGAACCTCAGTCAGTTACAGGGATTGAATCTCAATCAGTGACAGGGTTTGTGCCTCAGTCAGTGACAGTGATTGATTCTCAATCAGTGACAGGAATTGAACCTCAGTAAGAGACAGGGAATGAATTTCAGTCAGTGACAGGGATTGTACCTCAGTCAGTGACAGGGATTGATTCTCAATCAGTGACATGAATTGAACCTCAGTAAGAGACAGGGAATGAATTTCAGTCAGTGACAGGGATTGAACCGCAGTCAGTGACAGGGATTGAACTGCAGTCAGTGACAGGGATTGAACCTCAGTCAGTGACAGGGATTGAATCTCAGTCAGTGACAGGAATTGAATCTAAGTCAGTGACAGGAATT
The DNA here is from genome assembly GCF_037043375.1 of Chiloscyllium plagiosum. Lineage (NCBI taxonomy): Eukaryota > Metazoa > Chordata > Chondrichthyes > Orectolobiformes > Hemiscylliidae > Chiloscyllium > Chiloscyllium plagiosum. The sequence continues at coordinate 45,087,058 of NW_028270177.1, forward strand.
GAATCTCAGTCAGTGACAGGGAGTGAGCCTCAGTCAGTGACAAGGATTGAACCTCAGTCTGTGACAGGGATTGAACCTCAGTCAGTGACAGGTTTGAATCTCAGTCAATGACAGGGACTGAATCTCAGTCAGAGACAGGGATTGAATCTCAGTCAGTGACAGGGATTGAATCTCAGTCAGAGACAAGGATTGAGCCTCAGTCAGTGACAGGGATTGAATCTCAATCAGTGACAGGGTTTGTGCCTCAGTCAGTGACAGGGATTGACAATCAGTCAGTGACAGGGATTGAACCTCTGTAAGAGACATTGATTGAATTTCAGTCAGTGACAGGGAGTGTACCTCAGTCAGTGACAGGGATTGAACCTCAGGCAGTGAGAGGGATTTCGCCTTATTCAGTGACAGGAATTGAACCTCTGTCAGTGACAGAGATTGAATCTCAGTCTGTGACAGGGATTGAACTTCAGTCAGTGACAGGGATTGAATCTAAGTCAGTGACAGGGATTGAATCTCAGTCAGAGACAAGGATTGAGCCTCAGTCAGTGACAGGGATTGAATCTCAATCAGTGACAGGGTTTGTGCCTCAGTCAGTGACAGGGATTGATTCTCAATCAGTGACAGGGATTGAACCTCAGTGAGAGACAGGGATTAAATTTCAGTCAGTGACCGGGATTGTACCTCAGTCAGTGACAGGGATTGAACCTCAGTCAGTGACAGGGATTGAACCTCAGTCAGTGAGAGGGGTTGTGCCTTATTCCGTGACACGAATTGAACCTCAGTCAGTGACAGAGATTGAATCTCCATCTGTGACTGGGATTGAACCTCAGTCAGTGACAGGGATTGAATCTCAATCAGCGACAGGGATTGAATCTCAGTCAGTGACAGGGATTGACAATCAGTCAGTGACAGGGATTGAATCTCAGTCAGTGACAGGGATTGAATCTCAGTCATTGGCTGGGATTGACACTCAGTCTGTGACAGGGATTGACCCTCAGTCAGTGACAGGGATTGAACCTTAGTCAGTGACTGGAATTGAGCCTCAGTGAGTGACAGGGATTGAATGTCAGTCAGCGACAGGGATTGAATCATAGTCAGTGACAATGAATGAACCCCAGTCAGTGACAGGAATTGAGCCTCAGTCCGTGACAGGGATTGAGCCTCAGTCAGTGACAGGGACTGAGCCTCAGTCAGTGACAGGGATTGAACCTCAGTCTGTGACTGGGACTGAACCTCAGTCAGTGACAGGGATTGAGCCACAATCAGTGACAGGGATTGAGACACAACCAGTGACAGGGATTGAATCTCATTCAGTGACAGGGATTGAATCTCAATCAGTGACAGGAATAGAATCTTAGTCAGTGACAAGGATAGAGATTCAGTCAGTGACAGGGATTGATTCTCAATCAGTGACAGGGTTTGAATCTCAGTTTGAGACAGGGATTGAATCTCAGTCAGTGACATGGATTTAATCTCATTCAGTGACAGGGATTGAATCTCAGTCAGTGACAGGGATTGAATCTCAGTCAGTGACACGGATTGAACCTCAGTCAGTGACAGGGATTGAATCTCAATCAGTGACTGGGATTGAATCTCATTCAGTGACGGGAATTGAATCTTAGTCAGTGACAGGGATTGAATCTCAATCAGTGACGGGAATTGAATCTTAGTCAGTGACAGGGATAGAGATTCAGTCAGTGACAGGGATTGAACCGCAGTCAGTGACAGGGATTGAACTGCAGTCAGTGACAGGGATTGAACTGCAGTCAGTGACAGGGATTGAATCTCAGTCAGTGACAGGAATTGAATCTAAGTCAGTGACAGGAATTGAATCTCAGTCAGTGACAGGGAGTGAGCCTCAGTCAGTGACAAGGATTGAACCTCAGTCTGTGTCAGGGATTGAACCTCAGTCAGTGACAGGTTTGAATCTCAGTCTGTTACAGGGTTTGAATCTCAGTCAATGACAGGGACTGAATCTCAGTCAGAGACAGGGATTGAATCTCAGTCAGTGACAGGGATTGAATCTCAGTCAGAGACAAGGATTGAGCCTCAGTCAGTGACAGGGATTGAATCTCAATCAGTGACAGGGTTTGTGCCTCAGTCAGTGACAGGGATTGATTCTCAATCAGTGACAGGGATTGAACCTCAGTGAGAGACAGGGATTAAATTTCAGTCACTGACCGGGATTGTACCTCAGTCAGTGACAGGGATTGAACCTCAGTCAGTGACAGGGATTGAACCTCAGTCAGTGAGAGGGGTTGTGCCTTATTCCGTGACACGAATTGAACCTCAGTCAGTGACAGAGATTGAATCTCCATCTGTGACTGGGATTGAACCTCAGTCAGTGACAGGGATTGAATCTCAATCAGTGACAGGGATTGAATCTCAGTCAGTGACAGGGATTGACAATCAGTCAGTGACAGGGATTGAACCTCTGGAAGAGACATTGATTGAATTTCAGTCAGTGACAGGGATTGTACCTCAGTCAGTGACAGGGATTGAACCTCAGGCAGTGAGAGGGATTTCGCCTTATTCAGTGACAGGAATTGAACCTCTGTCAGTGACAGAGATTGAATCTCAGTCTGTGACAGGGATTGAACTTCAGTCAGTGACAGGGATTGAATCTCAGTCAGTGACAGGGATTGAATCTCAGTCAGAGACAAGGATTGAGCCTCAGTCAGTGACAGGGATTGAATCTCAATCAGTGACAGGGTTTGTGCCTCAGTCAGTGACAGGGATTGATTCTCAATCAGTGACAGGGATTGAACCTCAGTGAGAGACAGGGATTAAATTTCAGTCAGTGACCGGGATTGTACCTCAGTCAGTGACAGGGATTGAACCTCAGTCAGTGACAGGGATTGAACCTCAGTCAGTGAGAGGGGTTGTGCCTTATTCCGTGACACGAATTGAACCTCAGTCAGTGACAGAGATTGAATCTCCATCTGTGACTGGGATTGAAACTCAGTCAGTGACAGGGATTGAATCTCAATCAGCGACAGGGATTGAATCTCAGTCAGTGACAGGGATTGACAATCAGTCAGTGACAGGGATTGAATCTCAGTCAGTGACAGGGATTGAATCTCAGTCATTGGCTGGGATTGACACTCAGTCTGTGACAGGGATTGACCCTCAGTCAGTGACAGGGATTGAACCTTAGTCAGTGACTGGAATTGAGCCTCAGTCAGTGACAGGGATTGAATGTTAGTCAGCGACAGGGATTGAATCATAGTCAGTGACAATGAATGAACCCCAGTCAGTGACAGGAATTGAGCCTCAGTCCGTGACAGGGATTGAGCCTCAGTCAGTGACAGGGACTGAGCCTCAGTCAGTGACAGGGATTGAACCTCAGTCTGTGACTGGGACTGAACCTCAGTCAGTGACAGGGATTGAGCCACAATCAGTGACAGGGATTGAGACACAACCAGTGACAGGGATTGAATCTCATTCAGTGACAGGGATTGAATCTCAATCAGTGACAGGAATTGAATCTTAGTCAGTGACAAGGATTGAGATTCAGTCAGTGACAGGGATTGATTCTCAATCAGTGACAGGGTTTGAATCTCAGTTTGAGACAGGGATTGAATCTCAGTCAGTGACATGGATTTAATCTCATTCAGTGACAGGGATTGAATCTCAGTCAGTGACAGGGATTGAATCTCAGTCAGTGACAGGGATTGAACCTCAGTCAGTGACAGGGATTGAATCTCAATCAGTGACTGGGATTGAATCTCATTCAGTGACGGGAATTGAATCTTAGTCAGTGACAGGGATTGAATCTCAATCAGTGACGGGAATTGAATCTTAGTCAGTGACAGGGATAGAGATTCAGTCAGTGACAGGGATTGAACCGCAGTCAGTGACAGGGATTGAACTGCAGTCAGTGACAGGGATTGAACTGCAGTCAGTGACAGGGATTGAATCTCAGTCAGTGACAGGAATTGAATCTAAGTCAGTGACAGGAATTGAATCTCAGTCAGTGACAGGGAGTGAGCCTCAGTCAGTGACAAGGATTGAACCTCAGTCTGTGACAGGGATTGAACCTCAGTCAGTGACAGGTTTGAATCTCAGTCTGTTACAGGGTTTGAATCTCAGTCAATGACAGGGACTGAATCTCAGTCGGAGACAGGGATTGAATCTCAGTCAGTGACAGGGATTGAATCTCAGTCAGAGACAAGGATTGAGCCTCAGTCAGTGACAGGGATTGAATCTCAATCAGTGACAGGGTTTGTGCCTCAGTCAGTGACAGGGATTGATTCTCAATCAGTGACAGGGATTGAACCTCAGTGAGAGACAGGGATTAAATTTCAGTCACTGACCGGGATTGTACCTCAGTCAGTGACAGGGATTGAACCTCAGTCAGTGACAGGGATTGAACCTCAGTCAGTGAGAGGGGTTGTGCCTTATTCCGTGACACGAATTGAACCTCAGTCAGTGACAGAGATTGAATCTCCATCTGTGACTGGGATTGAACCTCAGTCAGTGACAGGGATTGAATCTCAATCAGTGACAGGGATTGAATCTCAGTCAGTGACAGGGATTGACAATCAGTCAGTGACAGGGATTGACCCTCAGTCAGTGACATGGATTGAACCTTAGTCAGTGACTGGAATTGAGCCTCAGTCAGTGACAGGGATTGAATGTCAGTCAGCGACAGGGATTGAATCATAGTCAGTGACAATGAATGAACCCCAGTCAGTGACAGGAATTGAGCCTCAGTCCGTGACAGGGATTGAGCCTCAGTCAGTGACAGGGACTGAACCCCAGTCAGTGACAGAAATTGAGCCTCAGTCAGTGACAGGGATTGAACCTCAGTCTGTGACTGGGACTGAGCCTCAGTCAGTGACAGGGATTGAACCTCAGTCTGTGACTGGGACTGAACCTCAGTCAGTGACAGGGATTGAGCCACAATCAGTGATAGGGATTGAGACACAACCAGTGACAGGGATTGAATCTCATTCAGTGACAGGGATTGAATCTCAATCAGTGACAGGAATTGAATCTTAGTCAGTGACAAGGATAGAGATTCAGTCAGTGACAGGGATTGAATCTCAGTCAGTGACAGGGATTGAATCTCATTCAGTGACAGGGATTGAGATAGAACCAGTGACTGGGATTGAATCTCATTCAGTGACGGGAATTGAATCTTAGTCAGTGACAGGGATAGAGATTCAGTCAGTGACAGGGATTGAACCTCAGTCAGTGACAGGGATTGAATCTCAGTCAGTGACAGGGATTGAATCTCAGTCAGTGACAGGGATTGACCCTCAGTCAGTGACAGGGATTGAACCTTAGTCAGTGACTGGAATTGAGCCTCAGTCAGTGACAGGGATTGAATGTCAATCAGCGACAGGGATTGAATCATAGTCAGTGACAATGAATGAACCCCAGTCAGTGACAGGAATTGAGCCTCAGTCCGTGACAGGGATTGAGCCTCAGTCAGTGACAGGGACTGAGCCTCAGTCAGTGACAGGGATTGAACCTCAGTTTGTGACTGGGACTGAACCTCAGTCAGTGACAGGGATTGAGCCACAATCAGTGACAGGGATTGAGACACAACCAGTGACAGGGATTGAATCTCATTCAGTGACAGGGATTGAATCTCAATCAGTGACAGGAATTGAATCTTAGTCAGTGACAAGGATAGAGATTCAGTCAGTGACAGGGATTGATTCTCAATCAGTGACAGGGTTTGAATCTCAGTTTGAGACAGGGATTGAATCTCAGTCAGTGACATGGATTTAATCTCATTCAGTGACAGGGATTGAATCTCAGTCAGTGACAGGGATTGAATCTCAGTCAGTGACAGGGATTGAATCTCAATCAGTGACGGGAATTGAATCTTAGTCAGTGACAGGGATAGGGATAGAGATAGAGATTCAGTCAGTGACAGGGATTGAACCTCAGTCTGTACTGGGATTGAATCTCAATCAGTGACAGGGATTGAATCTCAGTCAGTGACAGGGATTGACAATCAGTCAGTGACAGGGATTGAACCTCAGTCTGTGACTGGGACTGAACCTCAGTCAGTGACAGGGATTGAATCTTAGTCAGTGACAAGGATAGAGATTCAGTCAGTGACAGGGATTGATTCTCAATCAGTGACAGGGTTTGAATCTCAGTTTGAGACAGGGATTGAATCTCAGTCAGTGACATGGATTTAATCTCATTCAGTGACAGGGATTGAATCTCAGTCAGTGACAGGGATTGAATCTCAGTCAGTGACAGGGATTGAATCTCATTCAGTGACAGGGATTGAGATAGAACCAGTGACAGGGATTGAATCTCATTCAGTGACGGGAATTGAATCTTAGTCAGTGACAGGGATTGAATCTCAACCAGTGATGGGAATTGAATCTTAGTCAGTGACAGGGATAGGGATAGAGATAGAGATTCAGTCAGTGACAGGGATTGAACCTCAGTCAGTGACAGGGATTGAATCTCAATGAGTGACAGGGATTGAATCTCAGTCAGTGACAGGGATTGACAATCAGTCAGTGACAGGGATTGAACCTCAGTCTGTGACTGGGACTGAACCTCAGTCAGTGACAGGGATTGAGCCACAATCAGTGACAGGGATTGAGACACAACCAGTGACAGGGATTGAATCTCATTCAGTGACAGGGATTGAATCTCAATCAGTGACAGGAATTGAATCTTAGTCAGTGACAAGGATAGAGATTCAGTCAGTGACAGGGATTGAATCTCAGTCAGTGGCAGGGATTGAATCTCATTCAGTGACAGGGATTGAGATAGAACCAGTGACTGGGATTGAATCTCATTCAGTGACAGGGATTGACAATCAGTCAGTGACAGGGATTGAACCTCTGTAAGAGACATTGATTGAATTTCAGTCAGTGACAGGGATTGTACCTCAGTCAGTGACAGGGATTGAACCTCAGGCAGTGAGAGGGATTTCGACTTATTCAGTGAGAGGAATCGAACCTCTGTCAGTGACAGAGATTGAATCTCAGTCTGTGACAGGGATTGAATCTCATTCAGTGACAGGGATTGAGATAGAACCAGTGACTGGGATTGAATCTCATTCAGTGACGGGAATTGAATCTTAGTCAGTGACAGGGATTGACAATCAGTCAGTGACAGGGATTGAATCTCTGTCAGTGACAGGGATTGACAATCAGTCAGTGACAGGGATTGACAATCAGTCAGTGACAGGGATTGAACCTCTGTAAGAGACATTGATTGAATTTCAGTCAGTGACAGGGATTGAATCTCAGTCAGTGACAGGGATTGACAATCAGTCAGTGACAGGGATTGAACCTCTGTAAGAGACATTGATTGAATTTCAGTCAGTGACAGGGATTGTACCTCAGTCAGTGACAGGGATTGAACCTCAGGCAGTGAGAGGGATTTCGACTTATTCAGTGACAGGAATTGAACCTCTGTCAGTGACAGAGATTGAATCTCAGTCTGTGACAGGGATTGAATCTCATTCAGTGACAGGGATTGAGATAGAACCAGTGACTGGGATTGAATCTCGGTCAGTGACAGGGATTGACAATCAGTCAGTGACAGGGATTGAACCTCTGTAAGAGACATTGATTGAATTTCAGTCAGTGACAGGGATTGTACCTCAGTGAGAGACAGGGATTAAATTTCAGTCAGTGACCGGGATTCTACCCCACCTTAATTTAAAGCTATGCCCCCTTGTAATACCCGACTCCATACGCGGGAAAAGGTCTCTTACAGAGGTTCAATCCCTGTCACTGACTGATTGTCAATCCCTGTCACTGACTGAGATTCAATCCCTGTCACTGATTGAGATTCAATCCCTGTCACTGACTGAGGTTCAATCCCTGTCACTGACTGAATCTCTATCCCTGTCACTGACTAAGATTCAATTCCCGTCACTGAAGGAGATTCAATCCCAGTCACTGGTTCTATCTCAATCCCTGTCACTGAATGAGATTCAATCCCTGTCACAGACTGAGATTCAATCTCTGTCACTGACAGAGGTTCAATTCCTGTCACTGAATAAGTCGAAATTCCTCTCACTGCCTGAGGTTCAATCCCTGTCACTGACTGAGGTACAATCCCTGTCACTGACTGAAATTCAATCAATGTCTCTTACAGAGGTTCAATCCCTGTCACTGACTGATTGTCAATCCATGTCACTGACTAAGATTCAATTCCCGTCACTGAATGAGATTCAATCCCAGTCACTGGTTCTATCTCAATCCCTGTCACTGAATGAGATTCAATCCCTGTCACTGACTGAGATTCAATCCCTGTCACTGACTGAATCTCTATCCTTGTCACTGACTAAGATTCAATTCCTGTCACTGATTGAGATTCAATCCCTGTCACTGAATGAGATTCAATCCCTGTCACTGGTTGTGTCTCAATCCCTGTCACTGATTGTGGCTCAATCCCTGTCACTGACTGAGGTTCAGTCCCAGTCACAGACTGAGGTTCAATCCCTGTCACTGACTGATTGTCAATCCCTGTCACTGACTGAGATCCCTGACAGGAAGCTCAGTGACAGGAATTGAATCTTAGTCAGTGACAAGGATAGAGATTCAGTCAGTGACAGGGATTGAATCTCAGTCAGTGACAGGGATTGAATCTCATTCAGTGACAGGGATTGAGATAGAACCAGTGACTGGGATTGAATCTCATTCAGTGACGGGAATTGAATCTTAGTCAGTGACAGGGATAGAGATTCAGTCAGTGACAGGGATTGAACCTCAGTCAGTGACAGGGATTGAGATCGAACCAGTGACTGGGATTGAATCTCGGTCAGTGACAGGGATTGACAATCAGTCAGTGACAGGGATTGAACCTCTGTAAGAGACATTGATTGAATTTCAGTCAGTGACAGGGATTGTACCTCAGTCAGTGACAGGGATTGAACCTCAGGCAGTGAGAGAGATTTCGCCTTATTCAGTGACAGGAATTGAACCTCTGTCAGTGACAGAGATTGAATCTCAGTCTGTGACAGGGATTGAACCTCAGTCAGTGACAGGGATTGAATCTCAGTCAGTGACAGGGTTTGCCAATCAGTCAGTAACAGGGATTGAAGCTCAGTCATTGGCTGGGATTGACCCTCAGTCTGTGACAGGGATTGGCCTCAGTCAGTGACTGGAATTGAGCCTCAGTCAGTGACAGGGACTAAATCTCAGTCAGTGACAAGGATTGAATCTCAGTTATTGACTCGGATTGAATCTCAGTCAGAGACAGGGATTGAATCTCAGTCAGTGACAGGGATTGAATCTCAGTCAGAGACAAGGATTGAACCTCAGTCAGTTACAGGGATTGAATCTCAATCAGTGACAGGGTTTGTGCCTCAGTCAGTGACAGTGATTGATTCTCAATCAGTGACAGGAATTGAACCTCAGTAAGAGACAGGGAATGAATTTCAGTCAGTGACAGGGATTGTACCTCAGTCAGTGACAGGGATTGATTCTCAATCAGTGACATGAATTGAACCTCAGTAAGAGACAGGGAATGAATTTCAGTCAGTGACAGGGATTGAACCGCAGTCAGTGACAGGGATTGAACTGCAGTCAGTGACAGGGATTGAACCTCAGTCAGTGACAGGGATTGAATCTCAGTCAGTGACAGGAATTGAATCTAAGTCAGTGACAGGAATTGAATCTCAGTCAGTGACAGGGAGTGAGCCTCAGTCAGTGACAAGGATTGAACCTCAGTCTGTGACAGGGATTGAACCTCAGTCAGTGACAGGTTTGAATCTCAGTCAATGACAGGGACTGAATCTCAGTCAGAGACAGGGATTGAATCTCAGTCAGTGACAGGGATTGAATCTCAGTCAGAGACAAGGATTGAGCCTCAGTCAGTGACAGGGATTGAATCTCAATCAGTGACAGGGTTTGTGCCTCAGTCAGTGACAGGGATTGATTCTCAATCAGTGACAGGGATTGAACCTCAGTGAGAGACAGGGATTAAATTTCAGTCAGTGACCGGGATTCTACCCCCCCTTAATTTAAAGCTATGCCCCCTTGTAATACCCGACTCCATACGCGGGAAAAGGTCTCTTACAGAGGTTCAATCCCTGTCACTGACTGATTGTCAATCCCTGTCACTGACTGAGATTCAATCCCTGTCACTGATTGAGATTCAATCCCTGTCACTGACTGAGGTTCAATCCCTGTCACTGACTGAATCTCTATCCCTCTCACTGACTAAGATTCAATTCCCGTCACTGAAGGAGATTCAATCCCAGTCACTGGTTCTATCTCAATCCCTGTCACTGAATGAGATTCAATCCCTGTCACAGACTGAGATTCAATCTCTGTCACTGACAGAGGTTCAATTCCTGTCACTGAATAAGTCGAAATCCCTCTCACTGCCTGAGGTTCAATCCCTGTCACTGACTGAGGTACAATCCCTGTCACTGACTGAAATTCAATCAATGTCTCTTACAGAGGTTCAATCCCTGTCACTGACTGATTGTCAATCCATGTCACTGACTAAGATTCAATTCCCGTCACTGAATGAGATTCAATCCCAGTCACTGGTTCTATCTCAATCCCTGTCACTGAATGAGATTCAATCCCTGTCACTGACTGAGATTCAATCCCTGTCACTGACTGAATCTCTATCCTTGTCACTGACTAAGATTCAATTCCTGTCACTGATTGAGATTCAATCCCTGTCACTGAATGAGATTCAATCCCTGTCACTGGTTGTGTCTCAATCCCTGTCACTGATTGTGGCTCAATCCCTGTCACTGACTGAGGTTCAGTCCCAGTCACAGACTGAGGTTCAATCCCTGTCACTGAATGAGATTCAATCCCTGTCACTGGTTGTGTCTCAATCCCTATCACTGATTGTGGCTCAATCCCTGTCACTGACTGAGGTTCAGTCCCAGTCACAGACTGAGGTTCAATCCCTGTCACTGACTGAGGCTCAGTCCCTGTCACTGACTGAGGCTCAATCCCTGTCACGGACTGAGGCTCAATTCCTGTCACTGACTGGGGTTCATTCATTGTCACTGACTATGATTCAATCCCTGTCGCTGACTGACATTCAATCCCTGTCACTGACTGAGGCTCAATTCCAGTCACTGACTAAGGTTCAATCCCTGTCACTGACTGAGGGTCAATCCCTGTCACAGACTGAGTTTCAATCCCAGCCAATGACTGAGATTCAATCCCTGTCACTGACTGAGATTCAATCCCTGTCACTGACTGATTGTCAATCCCTGTCACTGACTGAGATTCAATCCCTGTCACCGATTGAGATTCAATCCCTGTCACTGACTGAGGTTCAATCCCAGTCACAGATGGAGATTCAATCTCTGTCACTGACTGAGGTTCAATTCGTGTCACGGAATAAGGCACAACCCCTCTCACTGACTGAGGTTCAATCCCTGTCACTGACTGAGGTTCAATCCCTGTCACTGACTGAGGTACAATCCCGGTCAGTGACTGAGGCACAAACCCTGTCACTGATTGAGATTCAATCCCTGTCACTGACTGAGGCTCAATCCTTGTCTCTGACTGAGATTCAATCCCTGTCACTGACTGAGATTCAATCCCTGTCTCTGACTGAGATTCAGTCCCTGTCATTGACTGAGATTCAAACCTCAGTCTGTGTGGAGTTTCCACGTTCTCCCCGTGTCTGCGTGGGTTTCCTCCGGGTGCTCCGGTTTCCTCCCACAGTCCAAAAGATGTGACAGGGATTGAATGTCAGTCAGCGACAGTGATTGAATCATAGTCAGTGACAGGGATAGAGATTCAGTCAGTGACAGGGATTGAACCTCAGTCAGTGACAGGGATTGAATCTAAGACAGTGACAGTGATTGAATCTCAGTCAGTGACAGGAATTGAATCTCAGTCAGTGACAGGAATTGAATCTCAGTCCGTGACAGCGATTGAATCTAACTCAGTGACAGGAATTGAATCTCACTCAGTGACAGGAATTGAATCTCAGACATTGCCTGGGAGTGAACCGCAGTCAGTGACAGGGATTGAATCTAAGACAGTGACAGTGATTGAATCTCAGTCAGTGACAGGAATTGAATCTCAGTCAGTGACAGGAATTGAATCTCAGTCCGTGACAGCGATTGAATCTAACTCAGTGACAGGGATTGAATCTCAATCAGTGACAGGAATTGAATCTTAGTCAGTGACAGGGTTTGGATCTCAGTCAGTGACAGGGATTGACAATCAGTCAGTGACAGGGATTGAATCTCAGTCAGTGACAGGGATTGAATCTCAGTCATTGGCTGGGATTGACACTCAGTCTGTGACAGGGATTGACCCTCAGTCAGTGACAGGGATTGAACCTTAGTCAGTGACTGGAATTGAGCCTCAGTCAGTGACAGGGATTGAATGTCAGTCAGCGACAGGGATTGAACCTCAGTCAGTCGCAGGGACTGAGCCTCAGTCAGTGACAGGAATTGAATCTCAGTCAGTGACAGGGATTGAGCCTCACTTAGTAACATGGATTGACCCTCAGTCTGTGACAGGGATTGAATCTCAGTCTGTGAGAGGGTTTGAATCTCAATCAGTGACAGGAATTGAGCCTCAGTCAGTGACAGGGATTGAATCTCAGTCAGTGACAGGGACTGAGCCTCAGTCAGTGACAGGGATTGACCCTCAGTCAGTGACAGGGATTGATTCTCAATCAGTGACAGGAATTGAACCTCAGTAAGAGACAGGGAATGAATTTCAGTCAGTGACAGGGATTGAACCGCAGTCAGTGACAGGGATTGAACTGCAGTTAGTGACAGGGATTGAACTGCAGTCAGTGACAGGGATTGAATCTCAGTCAGTGACAGGAATTGAATCTAAGTCAGTGACAGGAATTGAATCTCAGTCAGTGACAGGGAGTGAGCCTCAGTCAGTGACAAGGATTGAACCTCAATCTGTGACAGGGATTGAACCTCAGTCAGTGACAGGTTTGAATCTCAGTCAGTTACAGGGTTTGAATCTCAGTCAGTGACAGGGACTGAATCTCAGTCAGAGACAGGGATTGAATCTCAGTCAGTGACAGGGATTGAATCTCAGTCAGAGACAAGGATTGAGCCTTAGTCATTGACAGGGATTGAATTTCAATCAGTGACAGGGTTTGTGCCTCAGTCAGTGACAGGGATTGATTCTCAATCAGTGACAGGGATTGAACCTCAGTGAGAGACAGGGATTAAATTTCAGTCAGTGACCGGGATTGTACCTCAGTCAGTGACAGGGATTGAACCTCAGTCAGTGACAGGGATTGAACCTCAGTCAGTGAGAGAGGTTGTGCCTTATTCCGTGACACGAATTGAACCTCAGTCAGTGACAGAGATTAGATTAGATTACATTACAGTGTGGAAACAGGCCCTTCTGCCCAACAAGTCCACACCGACCCGCCGAAGCGAAACCCACCCATACCCCTACATTTACCCCTTACCTAACACTACGGGCAATTTAGCATGGCCAATTCACCTGACCCTGCACATCTTTTGGACTGTGGGAGGAAACCGGAGCACCCGGAGGAAACCCACGCAGACACGGGGAGAACGTGGAAACTCCACACAGTCAGTCGCATGAGGCGGGAATTGAACCCGGGTCTCAGGCGCTGTGAGGCAGCAGTGCTAACCACTGTGCCACCGTGCCGCCCACATTGAATCTCCATCTGTGACTGGGATTGAACCTCAGTCAGTGACAGGGATTGAATCTCAATCAGTGACAGGGATTGAATCTCAGTCAGTGACAGGGATTGAAAATCAGTCAGTGACAGGGATTGAATCTCAGTCAGTGACAGGGATTGAATCTCAGTCATTGGCTGGGATTGACACTCAGACTGTGACAGGGATTGACCCTCAGTCAGTGACAGGGATTGAACCTTAGTCAGTGACTGGAATTGAGCCTCAGTCAGTGACAGGGATTGAATGTCAGTCAGCGACAGTGATTGAATCATACTCAGTGACAGGGATAGAGATTCAGTCCGTGACAGGGATTGAGCCTCAGTCAGTGACAGGGATTGAATCTAAGACAGTGACAGTGATTGAATCTCAGTCAGTGACAGGAATTGAATCTCAGTCAGTGACAGGAATTGAATCTCAGTCCGTGACAGCGATTGAATCTAACTCAGTGACAGGAATTGAATCTCACTCAGTGACAGGAATTGAATCTCAGACATTGCCTGGGAGTGAACCGCAGTCAGTGACAAGGATTGAACCTCAGTTTGTGACAGGGATTGAACCACAGTTTGTGACAGGGACTGAATCTCAATCAGTGACAGGGATTGAATGTCAGTCAGTGACAGGTTTGAATGTCAGTCAGTGACAGGGTTTGGATCTCAGTCAGTGACAGGGACTGAATCTCAGTCAGTGACTGGGTTTGAATCTCAGTTATTGACAGGGATTGAATCTCAGTCAGAGACTGGGATTGAATCTCAATCAGTGAAAGGGATTGAATCTTAGTCAGTGACAGGGATTGAGATTCATTCAGTGACAGGGATTGAATCTCAGTCAGTGACAGGAAATGAATCTCAGTCAGTGACAGGGATTCAACCTCAGTCTGTGACAGGTATTGAAACACAATCAGTGACAGGAATTGAACATCAGTCAGTGACAGGGATTGACCCTCAGTCAGTGACTGTGTTTGAATCTCAGTCTGTGACAGGGATTGAACGTCAGTCAGTGACAGGGATTGAATCTCAATCAGTGAGAGGGATTGAGCCACAGTCAGTGACAGGGATTGACCCTCAGTCAGTGACAGGGATGGAACCTGAGTCAGTGACAGGGATTGAATCTCAATCAGTGACAGGGATTGATTCTCGATCAGTGACAGGAATTGAATCTCAATCAGTGGCAGGGATTGAACCTCAGTCAGTGAGAGGGATTGAGCCTCAGTCAGTGACAGGGATTCAATCTCAGTGATTGACAGAGATTGACCCTCAGTCAGTGACTGAGAATGAATCTCAGTCAGTGACAGGGATTGAGCCTCTGTCAGTGACTGGGATTGACCCTCAGTCAGTGACAGGGATTGAATCTCAATCAGTGACAGGGATTGAATCTCAGTCAGTGACAGGGATTGACAATCAGTCAGTGACAGGGATTGAATCTCAGTCAGTGACAGGGATTGAATCTCAGTCATTGGCTGGGATTGACACTCAGTCTGTGACAGGGTTTGACCCTCAGTCAGTGACAGGGATTGAAATTTAGTCAGTGACTGGAATTGAGCCTCAGTCAGTGACAGGGACTGAGCCTCAGTCAGAGACAGGGATTGAACCTCAGTCAGTCGCAGGGACTGAGCCTCAGTCAGTGACAGGAATTGAATCACAGTCAGTGACAGGGATTGAGCCTCACTCAGTAACATGGATTGACCCTCAGTCAGTGACAGGGATTGAATCTTAGTCTGTGAGAGGGTTTGAATCTCAATCAGTGACAGGAATTGAGCCTCAGTAAGTGACAGGGATTGAATCTCAGTCAGTGACAGGGACTGAGCCTCAGTCAGTGACAGGGCTTGACCCTCAGTCAGTGACAGGGATTGATTCTCAATCAGTGACAGGAATTGAACCTCAGTAAGAGACAGGGAATGAATTTCAGTCAGTGACAGGGATTGAACCGCAGTCAGTGACAGGGATTGAACTGCAGTTATGACAGGGATTGAACTGCAGTCAGTGACAGGGATTGAATCTCAGTCAGTGACAGGAATTGAATCTAAGTCAGTGACAGGAATTGAATCTCAGTCAGTGACAGGGAGTGAGCCTCAGTCAGTGACAAGGATTGAACCTCAGTCTGTGACAGGGATTGAACCTCAGTCAGTGACAGGTTTGAATCTCAGTCAGTTACAGGGTTTGAATCTCAGTCAGTGACAGGGACTGAATCTCAGTCAGAGACAGGGATTGAATCTCAGTCAGTGACAGGGATTGAATCTCAGTCAGAGACAAGGATTGAGCCTCAGTCAGTGACAGGGATTGAATCTCAATCAGTGACAGGGTTTGTGCCTCAGTCAGTGACAGGGATTGATTCTCAATCAGTGACAGGGATTGAACCTCAGTGAGAGACAGCGATTAAATTTCAGTCAGTGACCGGGATTGTACGTCAGTCTGTGACAGGAATTGAACCTCAGTCAGTGAGAGGGGTTGTGCCTTATTCCGTGACACGAATTGAACCTCAGTCAGTGACAGAGATTGAATCTCCATCTGTGACTGGGATTGAACCTCAGTCAGTGACAGGGATTGAATCTCAGTCAGTGACAGGAATTGAATCTAAGTCAGTGACAGGAATTGAATCTCAGTCAGTGACAGGGAGTGAGCCTCAGTCAGTGACAAGGATTGAACCTCAGTCTGTGACAGGGATTGAACCTCAGTCAGTGACAGGTTTGAATCTCAGTCAATGACAGGGACTGAATCTCAGTCAGAGACAGGGATTGAATCTCAGTCAGTGACAGGGATTGAGATTCATTCAGTGACAGGGATTGACCCTCAGTCAGTGGAAGGAATTGAATCTCAGTCAGTGACAAGGAATGAGACTCAGTCAGTGACAGGGATTGAATCTCAGTCAGTGACAGGAAATGAATCTCAGTCAGTGACAGGGATTCAACCTCAGTCTGTGACAGGTATTGAAACACAATCAGTGACAGGAATTGAACATCAGTCAGTGACAGGGATTGACCCTCAGTCAGTGAATGTGTTTGAATCTCAGTCTGTGACAGGGATTGAACGTCAGTCAGTGACAGGGATTGAATCTCAATCAGTGAGAGGGATTGAGCCACAGTCAGTGACAGGGATTGACCCTCAGTCAGTGACAGGGATTGAACCTGAGTCAGTGACAGGGATTGAATCTCAATCAGTGACAGGGATTGATTCTCGATCAGTGACAGGAATTGAATCTCAATCAGTGGCAGGGATTGAACCTCAGTCAGTGAGAGGGATTGAGCCTCAGTCAGTGACAGGGATTCAATCTCAGTGATTGACAGAGATTGACCCTCAGTCAGTGACTGAGAATGAATCTCAGTCAGTGACAGGGATTGAGCCTCTGTCAGTGACTGGGATTGACCCTCAGTCAGTGACAGGGATTGAATCTCAATCAGTGACAAGGATTGAATCTCAGTCAGTGACAGGGATTGACAATCAGTCAGTGACAGGGATTGAATCTCAGTCAGTGACAGGGATTGAATCTCAGTCATTGGCTGGGATTGACACTCAGTCTGTGACAGGGAGTGAGCCTCAGTCAGTGACAAGGATTGAACCTCAATCTGTGACAGGGATTGAACCTCAGTCAGTGACAGGTTTGAATCTCAGTCAGTTACAGGGTTTGAATCTCAGTCAGTGACAGGGACTGAATCTCAGTCAGAGACAGGGATTGAATCTCAGTCAGTGACAGGGATTGAATCTCAGTCAGAGACAGGGATTGAAATTTAGTCAGTGACTGGAATTGAGCCTAAGTCAGTGACAGGGACTGAGCCTCATTCAGAGACAGGGATTGAACCTCAGTCAGTCGCAGGGACTGAGCCTCAGTCAGTGACAGGAATTGAATCACAGTCAGTGACAGGGATTGAGCCTCACTCAGTAACATGGATTGACCCTCAGTCAGTGACAGGGATTGAATCTTAGTCTGTGAGAGGGTTTGTGCCTCAGTCAGTGACAGGGATTGATTCTCAATCAGTGACAGGGATTGAACCTCAGTGAGAGACAGGGATTAAATTTCAGTCAGTGATTGGGATTGTACCTCAGACAGTGACAGGGATTGAACCTCAGTCAGAGAAAAGGATTGAGCCTTATTCAGTGACAGGAATTGAACCTCAGTCAGTGACAGAGATTGAATCTCCATCTGTGACAGGGATTGAACCTCAGTCAGTGACAGGGATTGAATCTCATTCAGTGACAGGGATTGAATCTCAGTCAGTGACAGGGATTGAACCTTAGTCAGTGACTGGAATTGAGCCTCAGTCAGTGACAGGGATTGAATCTCATTCAGTGACAGGGATTGAATCTCAGTCAGTGACATGGATTGAATCTCAGTCATTGGCTGGGATTGACCCTCAGTATGTGACAGGGATTGACCCTCAGTCAGTGACAGGGATTGAGCCTCAGTCAGTCATCGTAAATGACCCTCAGACAGTGACAGGGATTGAATCTCAGTCAGTGACAGGGATTGAATCTCAGTCATTGGCTGGGATTGACCCTCAGTATGTGACAGGGATTGACCCTCAGTCAGTGACAGGGATTGAACCTTAGTCAGTGACTGGAATTGAGCCTCAGCCAGTGACAGGGATTGAGCCTCAGTCAGTGACAGGGACTAAGCCTCAGTCAGTGACAGGGATTGAACCTCAGTCTGTGACTGGGACTGAACCTCAGTCAGTGACAGGTATTGAGCCACAATCAGTGACAGGGATTGAGACACAACCAGTGACAGGGATTGAATCTCATTCAGTGACAGGGATTGAATCTCAATCAGTGACAGGAATTGAATCTTAGTCAGTGACAAGGATAGAGATTCAGTCATTGACAGGGATTGAATCTCAGTCAGTGACAGGGATTGAATCTCATACAGTGACAGGGATTGAGATCGAACCAGTGACAGGGATTGAATATCATTCAGTGACGGGAATTGATTCTTCGTCAGTGACAGGGATTGAATCTCAATCAGTGACGGGAATTGAATCTTAGTCAGTGACAGGGATTGAATCTCAATCAGTGACGGGAATTGAATCTTAGTCAGTGACAGGGATAGAGATTCAGTCAGTGACAGGGATTGAACCTCAGTCACTGACAGGGATTGAATCTCATTCAGTGACAGGGATTGAATCTAAGACAGTAACAGTGATTGAATCACAGTCAGTGACAGGATTTGAATTTCAATCAGTGACAGGAATTGAATCACAGTCCGTGACAGCGATTGAATCTCAGTCAGTGACAGGAATTGAATCTCTGTTGGTGACAGGGATTGAATCTCAGACAGTGACAGGGAGTGAGCCGCAGTCAGTGACAAGAATTGAACCTCTGTTTGTGACAGGGATTGAACCTCAGTTAGTGACATGGACTGAATCTCAATCAGTGACAGGGATTGAACCTCAGTCTGTGACTGGGACTGAACCTCAGTCAGTGACAGGGATTGAGACACAACCAGTGACAGGGATTGAATCTCATTCAGTGACAGTGATTGAATCTCAGTCAGTGACAGGGATTGAATCTCAGTCAGTGACAGGAATTGAATCTAATTCAGTGACAGGAATTGAATCTCAGTCAGTGAGAGGGAGTGAGCCTCAGTCAGTGACAGGGATTGAACCTTAGTCAGTGACTGGTATTGAGCCTCAGCCAGTGACAGGGATTGAGCCTCAGTCAGTGACAGGGACTAAGCCTCAGTCAGTGACAGGGATTGAATCTCAGTCTGTGACTGGGACTGAACCTCAGTCAGTGACAGGTATTGAGCCACAATCAGTGACAGGGATTGAGACACAACCAGTGACAGGGATTGAATCTCATTCAGTGACAGGGATTGAATCTCAATCAGTGACAGGAATTGAATCTTAGTCAGTAACAAGGATAGAGATTCAGTCATTGACAGGGATTGAATCTCAGTCAGTGACAGGGATTGAGATAGAACCAGTGACAGGGATTGAATATCATTCAGTGACGGGAATTGAATCTTAGTCAGTGACAGGGATTGAATCTCAATCAGTGACGGGAATTGAATCTTAGTCAGTGACAGGGATAGAGATTCAGTCAGTGACAGGGATTGAACCTCAGTCAGTGACAGGGATTGAATCTCATTCAGTGACAGGGATTGAATCTAAGACAGTGACAGTGATTGAATCTCAGTCAGTGACAGGAATTGAATCTCAGTCAGTGACAGGACTTGAATCACAGTCAGTGACAGCGATTGAATCTCAATCAGTGACAGGGATTGAATCTCTGTTTGTGACAGGGATTGAACCTCAGTTAGTGACATGGACTGAATTTCAATCAGTGACAGGCATTGAACCTCAGTCTGTGACTGGGATTGAACCTCAGTCAGTGACAGGGATTGAGACACAACCAGTGACAGGGATTGAATCTCATTCAGTGACAGGGATTGAATCTCAGTCAGTGACAGGGATTGAATCTCAGTCAGTGACAGGAATTGAATCTAATTCAGTGACAGGAATTGAATATCAGTCAGTGAGCGGGAGTGAGCCTCAGTCAGTGACAAGGATTGAATCTCAGTTAGTGACAGGGATTGAACCGCAGTCAGTGCCAGGGATTGAACCGAAGTCAGTGACAGGGATTGAACCTCAGTCAGTGACAGGTTTGAATCTCAGTCAGTTACAGGGTTTGAATCTCAGTCAGTGACAGGGACTGAATCTCAGTCAGTGACAAGGATTGAATCTTAGTTATTGACACGGATTGAATCTCAGTCAGAGACAGGGATTGAATCTCAGTCCGAGACAAGAATTGTGCCTCAGTCAGTGACAGGGATTGAATCTCAATCAGTGACAGGAATTGAACCTCAGTCAGAGGCAGGGATTGAATCTCAATCAGTGACAGGGATTGAATCTCAGTCAGTGACAGGGATTGACCCTCAGTCAGTGACAGGGATTAAATCTCAATCTGTGACAGGGATTGAACCTCAGTCAGCAAAATGGTTTGAGCCTCAATCAGTGACAGGAATTGAGACACAACCAGTGACAGGGATTGAATCTCAGTCAATGACAGGGATGTAATCTCAATCAATGACAGGAATTGAATCTCAGTCAGTGACTGGGATTGAGCCACAATCAGTGACAGGGACTGAGACACAACCAGTGACAGGGATTGAATTTCATTCATTGACAGAGATTGAATCTCAGTCAGTGACAGGGATTGAACCGCAGTCAGTGACAGGGATTTAATCTTAGTCAGTGACAGGGATTGAACCTTAGTCAGTGACTGGAATTGAGCCTCAGACAGTGACAGGGATTGAATCTCAGTCAGCGACAGGGATTGAGACACAACCAGTGACAGGGTTTGAATCTCATTCAGTGACAGGGATTGAATCTAAGTCAGTGACAGGAATTGAATATCAGTCAGTGACAGGGAGTGAGCCTCTGTCAGTGACAAGGATTGAACCTCAGTTAGTGACAGGGATTGAACCGCAGTCAGTGAGAGGTATTGAAACGAAGTCAGTGACAGGGATTGAACCTCAGTCAGTGACAGGTTTGAATCTCAGTCAGTTACAAGGTTTGAATCTCATTCAGTGACAGGGACTGAATCTCAGTCAGTGACAAGGATTGAATCTCAGTTATTGACACGGAGTGAATCTCAGTCAGTGACAGGGATTGAACCTCAGTCAGAGACAGGGATTGAATTTCAGTCAGTGATTGGGATTGTACCTCAGACAGTGACAGGGATTGAACCTCAGTCAGAGAAAAGGATTGAGCCTTATTCAGTGACAGGAATTGAACCTCAGTCAGTGACAGAGATTGAATCTCCATCTGTGACAGGGATTGAACCTCAGTCAGTGACAGGGATTGAATCTCATTCAGTGACAGGGATTGAATCTCAGTCAGTGACAGGGATTGAACCTTAGTCAGTGACTGGAATTGAGCCTCAGTCAGTGACAGGGATTGAATCTCATTCAGTGACAGGGATTGAATCTCAGTCAGTGACAGGGATTGAATCTCAGTCATTGGCTGGGATTGACCCTCAGTATGTGACAGGGATTGACCCTCAGTCAGTGACAGGGATTGAGCCTCAGTCAGTCATCGTAAATGACCCTCAGACAGTGACAGGGATTGAATCTCAGTCAGTGACAGGGATTGAATCTCAGTCATTGGCTGGGATTGACCCTCAGTATGTGACAGGGATTGACCCTCAGTCAGTGACAGGGATTGAACCTTAGTCAGTGACTGGAATTGAGCCTCAGCCAGTGACAGGGATTGAGCCTCAGTCAGTGACAGGGACTAAGCCTCAGTCAGTGACAGGGATTGAACCTCAGTCTGTGACTGGGACTGAACCTCAGTCAGTGACAGGTATTGAGCCACAATCAGTGACAGGGATTGAGACACAACCAGTGACAGGGATTGAATCTCATTCAGTGACAGGGATTGAATCTCAATCAGTGACAGGAATTGAATCTTAGTCAGTGACAAGGATAGAGATTCAGTCATTGACAGGGATTGAATCTCAGTCAGTGACAGGGATTGAACCTCAGTCAGTGACAGGGATTGAATCTCATTCAGTGACAGGGATTGAATCTAAGACAGTGACAGTGATTGAATCTCAGTCAGTGACAGGAATTGAATCTCAGTCAGTGACAGGACTTGAATCACAGTCAGTGACAGCGATTGAATCTCAATCAGTGACAGGGATTGAATCTCTGTTTGTGACAGGGATTGAACCTCAGTTAGTGACATGGACTGAATTTCAATCAGTGACAGGCATTGAACCTCAGTCTGTGACTGGGATTGAACCTCAGTCAGTGACAGGGATTGAGACACAACCAGTGACAGGGATTGAATCTCATTCAGTGACAGGGATTGAATCTCAGTCAGTGACAGGGATTGAATCTCAGTCAGTGACAGGAATTGAATCTAATTCAGTGACAGGAATTGAATATCAGTCAGTGAGCGGGAGTGAGCCTCAGTCAGTGACAAGGATTGAATCTCAGTTAGTGACAGGGATTGAACCGCAGTCAGTGCCAGGGATTGAACCGAAGTCAGTGACAGGGATTGAACCTCAGTCAGTGACAGGTTTGAATCTCAGTCAGTTACAGGGTTTGAATCTCAGTCAGTGACAGGGACTGAATCTCAGTCAGTGACAAGGATTGAATCTTAGTTATTGACACGGATTGAATCTCAGTCAGAGACAGGGATTGAATCTCAGTCCGAGACAAGAATTGTGCCTCAGTCAGTGACAGGGATTGAATCTCAATCAGTGACAGGAATTGAACCTCAGTCAGAGGCAGGGATTGAATCTCAATCAGTGACAGGGATTGAATCTCAGTCAGTGACAGGGATTGACCCTCAGTCAGTGACAGGGATTAAATCTCAATCTGTGACAGGGATTGAACCTCAGTCAGCAAAATGGTTTGAGCCTCAATCAGTGACAGGAATTGAGACACAACCAGTGACAGGGATTGAATCTCAGTCAATGACAGGGATGTAATCTCAATCAATGACAGGAATTGAATCTCAGTCAGTGACTGGGATTGAGCCACAATCAGTGACAGGGACTGAGACACAACCAGTGACAGGGATTGAATTTCATTCATTGACAGAGATTGAATCTCAGTCAGTGACAGGGATTGAACCGCAGTCAGTGACAGGGATTTAATCTTAGTCAGTGACAGGGATTGAACCTTAGTCAGTGACTGGAATTGAGCCTCAGACAGTGACAGGGATTGAATCTCAGTCAGCGACAGGGATTGAGACACAACCAGTGACAGGGTTTGAATCTCATTCAGTGACAGGGATTGAATCTAAGTCAGTGACAGGAATTGAATATCAGTCAGTGACAGGGAGTGAGCCTCTGTCAGTGACAAGGATTGAACCTCAGTTAGTGACAGGGATTGAACCGCAGTCAGTGAGAGGTATTGAAACGAAGTCAGTGACAGGGATTGAACCTCAGTCAGTGACAGGTTTGAATCTCAGTCAGTTACAAGGTTTGAATCTCATTCAGTGACAGGGACTGAATCTCAGTCAGTGACAAGGATTGAATCTCAGTTATTGACACGGAGTGAATCTCAGTCAGTGACAGGGATTGAACCTCAGTCAGAGACAGGGATTGAATTTCAGTCAGTGATTGGGATTGTACCTCAGACAGTGACAGGGATTGAACCTCAGTCAGAGAAAAGGATTGAGCCTTATTCAGTGACAGGAATTGAACCTCAGTCAGTGACAGAGATTGAATCTCCATCTGTGACAGGGATTGAACCTCAGTCAGTGACAGGGATTGAATCTCATTCAGTGACAGGGATTGAATCTCAGTCAGTGACAGGGATTGAACCTTAGTCAGTGACTGGAATTGAGCCTCAGTCAGTGACAGGGATTGAATCTCATTCAGTGACAGGGATTGAATCTCAGTCAGTGACAGGGATTGAATCTCAGTCATTGGCTGGGATTGACCCTCAGTATGTGACAGGGATTGACCCTCAGTCAGTGACAGGGATTGAGCCTCAGTCAGTCATCGTAAATGACCCTCAGACAGTGACAGGGATTGAATCTCAGTCAGTGACAGGGATTGAATCTCAGTCATTGGCTGGGATTGACCCTCAGTATGTGACAGGGATTGACCCTCAGTCAGTGACAGGGATTGAACCTTAGTCAGTGACTGGAATTGAGCCTCAGCCAGTGACAGGGATTGAGCCTCAGTCAGTGACAGGGACTAAGCCTCAGTCAGTGACAGGGATTGAACCTCAGTCTGTGACTGGGACTGAACCTCAGTCAGTGACAGGTATTGAGCCACAATCAGTGACAGGGATTGAGACACAACCAGTGACAGGGATTGAATCTCATTCAGTGACAGGGATTGAATCTCAATCAGTGACAGGAATTGAATCTTAGTCAGTGACAAGGATAGAGATTCAGTCATTGACAGGGATTGAATCTCAGTCAGTGACAGGGATTGAACCTCAGTCAGTGACAGGGATTGAATCTCATTCAGTGACAGGGATTGAATCTAAGACAGTGACAGTGATTGAATCTCAGTCAGTGACAGGAATTGAATCTCAGTCAGTGACAGGACTTGAATCACAGTCAGTGACAGCGATTGAATCTCAATCAGTGACAGGGATTGAATCTCTGTTTGTGACAGGGATTGAACCTCAGTTAGTGACATGGACTGAATTTCAATCAGTGACAGGCATTGAACCTCAGTCTGTGACTGGGATTGAACCTCAGTCAGTGACAGGGATTGAGACACAACCAGTGACAGGGATTGAATCTCATTCAGTGACAGGGATTGAATCTCAGTCAGTGACAGGGATTGAATCTCAGTCAGTGACAGGAATTGAATCTAATTCAGTGACAGGAATTGAATATCAGTCAGTGAGCGGGAGTGAGCCTCAGTCAGTGACAAGGATTGAATCTCAGTTAGTGACAGGGATTGAACCGCAGTCAGTGCCAGGGATTGAACCGAAGTCAGTGACAGGGATTGAACCTCAGTCAGTGACAGGTTTGAATCTCAGTCAGTTACAGGGTTTGAATCTCAGTCAGTGACAGGGACTGAATCTCAGTCAGTGACAAGGATTGAATCTTAGTTATTGACACGGATTGAATCTCAGTCAGAGACAGGGATTGAATCTCAGTCCGAGACAAGAATTGTGCCTCAGTCAGTGACAGGGATTGAATCTCAATCAGTGACAGGAATTGAACCTCAGTCAGAGGCAGGGATTGAATCTCAATCAGTGACAGGGATTGAATCTCAGTCAGTGACAGGGATTGACCCTCAGTCAGTGACAGGGATTAAATCTCAATCTGTGACAGGGATTGAACCTCAGTCAGCAAAATGGTTTGAGCCTCAATCAGTGACAGGAATTGAGACACAACCAGTGACAGGGATTGAATCTCAGTCAATGACAGGGATGTAATCTCAATCAATGACAGGAATTGAATCTCAGTCAGTGACTGGGATTGAGCCACAATCAGTGACAGGGACTGAGACACAACCAGTGACAGGGATTGAATTTCATTCATTGACAGAGATTGAATCTCAGTCAGTGACAGGGATTGAACCGCAGTCAGTGACAGGGATTTAATCTTAGTCAGTGACAGGGATTGAACCTTAGTCAGTGACTGGAATTGAGCCTCAGACAGTGACAGGGATTGAATCTCAGTCAGCGACAGGGATTGAGACACAACCAGTGACAGGGTTTGAATCTCATTCAGTGACAGGGATTGAATCTAAGTCAGTGACAGGAATTGAATATCAGTCAGTGACAGGGAGTGAGCCTCTGTCAGTGACAAGGATTGAACCTCAGTTAGTGACAGGGATTGAACCGCAGTCAGTGAGAGGTATTGAAACGAAGTCAGTGACAGGGATTGAACCTCAGTCAGTGACAGGTTTGAATCTCAGTCAGTTACAAGGTTTGAATCTCATTCAGTGACAGGGACTGAATCTCAGTCAGTGACAAGGATTGAATCTCAGTTATTGACACGGAGTGAATCTCAGTCAGTGACAGGGATTGAACCTCAGTCAGAGACAGGGATTGAATTTCAGTCAGTGATTGGGATTGTACCTCAGACAGTGACAGGGATTGAACCTCAGTCAGAGAAAAGGATTGAGCCTTATTCAGTGACAGGAATTGAACCTCAGTCAGTGACAGAGATTGAATCTCCATCTGTGACAGGGATTGAACCTCAGTCAGTGACAGGGATTGAATCTCATTCAGTGACAGGGATTGAATCTCAGTCAGTGACAGGGATTGAACCTTAGTCAGTGACTGGAATTGAGCCTCAGTCAGTGACAGGGATTGAATCTCATTCAGTGACAGGGATTGAATCTCAGTCAGTGACAGGGATTGAATCTCAGTCATTGGCTGGGATTGACCCTCAGTATGTGACAGGGATTGACCCTCAGTCAGTGACAGGGATTGAGCCTCAGTCAGTCATCGTAAATGACCCTCAGACAGTGACAGGGATTGAATCTCAGTCAGTGACAGGGATTGAATCTCAGTCATTGGCTGGGATTGACCCTCAGTATGTGACAGGGATTGACCCTCAGTCAGTGACAGGGATTGAACCTTAGTCAGTGACTGGAATTGAGCCTCAGCCAGTGACAGGGATTGAGCCTCAGTCAGTGACAGGGACTAAGCCTCAGTCAGTGACAGGGATTGAACCTCAGTCTGTGACTGGGACTGAACCTCAGTCAGTGACAGGTATTGAGCCACAATCAGTGACAGGGATTGAGACACAACCAGTGACAGGGATTGAATCTCATTCAGTGACAGGGATTGAATCTCAATCAGTGACAGGAATTGAATCTTAGTCAGTGACAAGGATAGAGATTCAGTCATTGACAGGGATTGAATCTCAGTCAGTGACAGGGATTGAATCTCATACAGTGACAGGGATTGAGATAGAACCAGTGACAGGGATTGAATATCATTCAGTGACGGGAATTGATTCTTCGTCAGTGACAGGGATTGGATCTCAATCAGTGACGGGAATTGAATCTTAGTCAGTGACAGGGATTGAATCTCAATCAGTGACGGGAATTGAATCTTAGTCAGTGACAGGGATAGAGATTCAGTCAGTGACAGGGATTGAACCTCAGTCACTGACAGGGATTGAATCTCATTCAGTGACAGGGATTGAATCTAAGACAGTAACAGTGATTGAATCACAGTCAGTGACAGGATTTGAATCTCAGTCAGTGACAGGAATTGAATCACAGTCCGTGACAGCGATTGAATCTCAGTCAGTGACAGGAATTGAATCTCTGTTGGTGACAGGGATTGAATCTCAGACAGTGACAGGGAGTGAGCCGCAGTCAGTGACAAGAATTGAACCTCTGTTTGTGACAGGGATTGAACCTCAGTTAGTGACATGGACTGAATCTCAATCAGTGACAGGGATTGAACCTCAGTCTGTGACTGGGACTGAACCTCAGTCAGTGACAGGGATTGAGACACAACCAGTGACAGGGATTGAATCACATTCAGTGACAGTGATTGAATCTCAGTCAGTGACAGGGATTGAATCTCAGTCAGTGACAGGAATTGAATCTAATTCAGTGACAGGAATTGAATCTCAGTCAGTGAGAGGGAGTGAGCCTCAGTCAGTGACAGGGATTGAACCTTAGTCAGTGACTGGAATTGAGCCTCAGCCAGTGACAGGGATTGAGCCTCAGTCAGTGACAGGGACTAAGCCTCAGTCAGTGACAGGGATTGAATCTCAGTCTGTGACTGGGACTGAACCTCAGTCAGTGACAGGTATTGAGCCACAATCAGTGACAGGGATTGAGACACAACCAGTGACAGGGATTGAATCTCATTCAGTGACAGGGATTGAATCTCAATCAGTGACAGGAATTGAATCTTAGTCAGTGACAAGGATAGAGATTCAGTCATTGACAGGGATTGAATCTCAGTCAGTGACAGGGATTGAGATAGAACCAGTGACAGGGATTGAATATCATTCAGTGACGGGAATTGAATCTTAGTCAGTGACAGGGATTGAATCTCAATCAGTGACGGGAATTGAATCTTAGTCAGTGACAGGGATAGAGAGTCAGTCAGTGACAGGGATTGAACCTCAGTCAGTGACAGGGATTGAATCTCATTCAGTGACAGGGATTGAATCTAAGACAGTGACAGTGATTGAATCTCAGTCAGTGACAGGAATTGAATCTCAGTCAGTGACAGGACTTGAATCACAGTCAGTGACAGCGATTGAATCTCAATCAGTGACAGGGATTGAATCTCTGTTTGTGACAGGGATTGAACCTCAGTTAGTGACATGGACTGAATTTCAATCAGTGACAGGCATTGAACCTCAGTCTGTGACTGGGATTGAACCTCAGTCAGTGACAGGGATTGAGACACAACCAGTGACAGGGATTGAATCTCATTCAGTGACAGGGATTGAATCTCAGTCAGTGACAGGGATTGAATCTCAGTCAGTGACAGGAATTGAATCTAATTCAGTGACAGGAATTGAATATCAGTCAGTGAGCGGGAGTGAGCCTCAGTCAGTGACAAGGATTGAATCTCAGTTAGTGACAGGGATTGAACCGCAGTCAGTGCCAGGGATTGAACCGAAGTCAGTGACAGGGATTGAACCTCAGTCAGTGACAGGTTTGAATCTCAGTCAGTTACAGGGTTTGAATCTCAGTCAGTGACAGGGACTGAATCTTAGTCAGTGACAAGGATTGAATCTTAGTTATTGACACGGATTGAATCTCAGTCAGAGACAGGGATTGAATCTCAGTCCGAGACAAGAATTGTGCCTCAGTCAGTGACAGGGATTGAATCTCAATCAGTGACAGGAATTGAACCTCAGTCAGAGGCAGGGATTGAATCTCATTCAGTGACAGGGATTGAATCTCAGTCAGTGACAGGGATTGACCCTCAGTCAGTGACAGGGATTAAATCTCAATCTGTGACAGGGATTGAACCTCAGTCAGCAAAATGGTTTGAGCCTCAATCAGTGACAGGAATTGAGACACAACCAGTGACAGGGATTGAATCTCAGTCAATGACAGGGATGTAATCTCAATCAATGACAGGAATTGAATCTCAGTCAGTGACTGGGATTGAGCCACAATCAGTGACAGGGACTGAGACACAACCAGTGACAGGGATTGAATTTCATTCATTGACAGAGATTGAATCTCAGTCAGTGACAGGGATTGAACCGCAGTCAGTGACAGGGATTTAATCTTAGTCAGTGACAGGGATTGAACCTTAGTCAGTGACTGGAATTGAGCCTCAGACAGTGACAGGGATTGAATCTCAGTCAGCGACAGGGATTGAGACACAACCAGTGACAGGGTTTGAATCTCATTCAGTGACAGGGATTGAATCTAAGTCAGTGACAGGAATTGAATATCAGTCAGTGACAGGGAGTGAGCCTCTGTCAGTGACAAGGATTGAACCTCAGTTAGTGACAGGGATTGAACCGCAGTCAGTGAGAGGTATTGAAACGAAGTCAGTGACAGGGATTGAACCTCAGTCAGTGACAGGTTTGAATCTCAGTCAGTTACAAGGTTTGAATCTCATTCAGTGACAGGGACTGAATCTCAGTCAGTGACAAGGATTGAATCTCAGTTATTGACACGGATTGAATCTCAGTCAGTGACAGGGATTGAACCTCAGTCAGAGACAGGGATTGAATTTCAGTCAGTGATTGGGATTGTACCTCAGACAGTGACAGGGATTGAACCTCAGTCAGAGAAAAGGATTGAGCCTTATTCAGTGACAGGAATTGAACCTCAGTCAGTGACAGAGATTGAATCTCCATCTGTGACAGGGATTGAACCTCAGTCAGTGACAGGGATTGAATCTCATTCAGTGACAGGGATTGAATCTCAGTCAGTGACAGGGATTGAACCTTAGTCAGTGACTGGAATTGAGCCTCAGTCAGTGACAGGGATTGAATCTCATTCAGTGACAGGGATTGAATCTCAGTCAGTGACAGGGATTGAATCTCAGTCATTGGCTGGGATTGACCCTCAGTATGTGACAGGGATTGACCCTCAGTCAGTGACAGGGATTGAGCCTCAGTCAGTCATCGTAAATGACCCTCAGACAGTGACAGGGATTGAATCTCAGTCAGTGACAGGGATTGAATCTCAGTCATTGGCTGGGATTGACCCTCAGTATGTGACAGGGATTGACCCTCAGTCAGTGACAGGGATTGAACCTTAGTCAGTGACTGGAATTGAGCCTCAGCCAGTGACAGGGATTGAGCCTCAGTCAGTGACAGGGACTAAGCCTCAGTCAGTGACAGGGATTGAACCTCAGTCTGTGACTGGGACTGAACCTCAGTCAGTGACAGGTATTGAGCCACAATCAGTGACAGGGATTGAGACACAACCAGTGACAGGGATTGAATCTCATTCAGTGACAGGGATTGAATCTCAATCAGTGACAGGAATTGAATCTTAGTCAGTGACAAGGATAGAGATTCAGTCATTGACAGGGATTGAATCTCAGTCAGTGACAGGGATTGAATCTCATACAGTGACAGGGATTGAGATAGAACCAGTGACAGGGATTGAATATCATTCAGTGACGGGAATTGATTCTTCGTCAGTGACAGGGATTGAATCTCAATCAGTGACGGGAATTGAATCTTAGTCAGTGACAGGGATTGAATCTCAATCAGTGACGGGAATTGAATCTTTGTCAGTGACAGGGATAGAGATTCAGTCAGTGACAGGGATTGAACCTCAGTCACTGACAGGGATTGAATCTCATTCAGTGACAGGGATTGAATCTAAGACAGTAACAGTGATTGAATCACAGTCAGTGACAGGATTTGAATCTCAGTCAGTGACAGGAATTGAATCACAGTCCGTGACAGCGATTGAATCTCAGTCAGTGACAGGAATTGAATCTCTGTTGGTGACAGGGATTGAATCTCAGACAGTGACAGGGAGTGAGCCGCAGTCAGTGACAAGAATTGAACCTCTGTTTGTGACAGGGATCGAACCTCAGTTAGTGACATGGACTGAATCTCAATCAGTGACAGGGATTGAACCTCAGTCTGTGACTGGGACTGAACCTCAGTCAGTGACAGGGATTGTGACACAACCAGTGACAGGGATTGAATCTCATTCAGTGACAGTGATTGAATCTCAGTCAGTGACAGGGATTGAATCTCAGTCAGTGACAGGAATTGAATCTAATTCAGTGACAGGAATTGAATCTCAGTCAGTGAGAGGGAGTGAGCCTCAGTCAGTGACAGGGATTGAACCTTAGTCAGTGACTGGAATTGAGCCTCAGCCAGTGACAGGGATTGAGCCTCAGTCAGTGACAGGGACTAAGCCTCAGTCAGTGACAGGGATTGAATCTCAGTCTGTGACTGGGACTGAACCTCAGTCAGTGACAGGTATTGAGCCACAATCAGTGACAGGGATTGAGACACAACCAGTGACAGGGATTGAATCTCATTCAGTGACAGGGATTGAATCTCAATCAGTGACAGGAATTGAATCTTAGTCAGTGACAAGGATAGAGATTCAGTCATTGACAGGGATTGAATCTCAGTCAGTGACAGGGATTGAGATAGAACCAGTGACAGGGATTGAATATCATTCAGTGACGGGAATTGAATCTTAGTCAGTGACAGGGATTGAATCTCAATCAGTGACGGGAATTGAATCTTAGTCAGTGACAGGGATAGAGAGTCAGTCAGTGACAGGGATTGAACCTCAGTCAGTGACAGGGATTGAATCTCATTCAGTGACAGGGATTGAATCTAAGACAGTGACAGTGATTGAATCTCAGTCAGTGACAGGAATTGAATCTCAGTCAGTGACAGGACTTGAATCACAGTCAGTGACAGCGATTGAATCTCAATCAGTGACAGGGATTGAATCTTTGTTTGTGACAGGGATTGAACCTCAGTTAGTGACATGGACTGAATTTCAATCAGTGACAGGGATTGAACCTCAGTCTGTGACTGGGACTGAACCTCAGTCAGTGACAGGGATTGAGACACAACCAGTGACAGGGATTGAATCTCATTCAGTGACAGGGATTGAATCTCAGTCAGTGACAGGGATTGAATCTCAGTCAGTGACAGGAATTGAATCTAATTCAGTGACAGGAATTGAATATCAGTCAGTGAGCGGGAGTGAGCCTCAGTCAGTGACAAGGATTGAATCTCAGTTAGTGACAGGGATTGAACCGCAGTCAGTGCCAGGGATTGAACCGAAGTCAGTGACAGGGATTGAACCTCAGTCAGTGACAGGTTTGAATCTCAGTCAGTTACAGGGTTTGAATCTCAGTCAGTGACAGGGACTGAATCTCAGTCAGTGACAAGGATTGAATCTTAGTTATTGACACGGATTGAATCTCAGTCAGAGACAGGGATTGAATCTCAGTCCGAGACAAGAATTGTGCCTCAGTCAGTGACAGGGATTGAATCTCAATCAGTGACAGGAATTGAACCTCAGTCAGAGGCAGGGATTGAATCTCATTCAGTGACAGGGATTGAATCTCAGTCAGTGACAGGGATTGACCCTCAGTCAGTGACAGGGATTAAATCTCAATCTGTGACAGGGATTGAACCTCAGTCAGCAAAATGGTTTGAGCCTCAATCAGTGACAGGAATTGAGACACAACCAGTGACAGGGATTGAATCTCAGTCAGTGACAGGGATGTAATCTCAATCAATGACAGGAATTGAATCTCAGTCAGTGACTGGGATTGAGCCACAATCAATGACAGGGACTGAGACACAACCAGTGACAGGGATTGAATTTCATTCATTGACAGAGATTGAATCTCAGTCAGTGACAGGGATTGAACAGCAGTCAGTGACAGGGATTTAATCTTAGTCGATGACAGGGATTGAACCTTAGTCAGTGACTGGAATTGAGCCTCAGACAGTGACAGGGATTGAATCTCAGTCAGCGACAGGGATTGAGACACAACCAGTGACAGGGTTTGAATCTCATTCGGTGACAGGGATTGAATCTAAGTCAGTGACAGGAATTGAATATCAGTCAGTGACAGGGAGTGAGCCTCTGTCAGTGACAAGGATTGAACCTCAGTTAGTGACAGGGATTGAACCGCAGTCAGTGAGAGGGATTGAAACGAAGTCAGTGACAGGGATTGAACCTCAGTCAGTGACAGGTTTGAATCTCAGTCAGTTACAAGGTTTGAATCTCATTCAGTGACAGGGACTGAATCTCAGTCAGTGACAAGGATTGAATCTCAGTTATTGACACGGATTGAATCTCAGTCCGTGACAGGGATTGAACCTCAGTCAGAGACAGGGATTGAATTTCAGTCAGTGATTGGGATTGTACCTCAGACAGTGACAGGGATTGAACCTCAGTCAGAGAAAAGGATTGAGCCTTATTCAGTGACAGGAATTGAACCTCAGTCAGTGACAGAGATTGAATCTCCATCTGTGACAGGGATTGAACCTCAGTCAGTGACAGGGATTGAATCTCATTCAGTGACAGGGATTGAATCTCAGTCAGTGACAGGGATTGAACCTTAGTCAGTGACTGGAATTGAGCCTCAGTCAGTGACAGGGATTGAATCTCATTCAGTGACAGGGATTGAATCTCAGTCAGTGACAGGGATTGAGCCTCAGTCATTGGCTGGGATTGACCCTCAGCCAGTGACAGGGATTGAGCCTCAGTCAGTGACAGGGATTGAGCCTCAGTCAGTCATCGTAAATGACCCTCAGACAGTGACAGGGATTGAATCTCAGTCAGTGACAGGGATTGAATCTCAGTCATTGGCTGGGATTGACCCTCAGTATGTGACAGGGATTGACCCTCAGTCAGTGACAGGGATTGAACCTGAGTCAGTGACTGGAATTGAGCCTCAGCCAGTGACAGGGATTGAGCCTCAGTCAGTGACAGGGACTAAGCCTCAGTCAGTGACAGGGATTGAACCTCAGTCTGTGACTGGGACTGAACCTCAGTCAGTGACAGGTATTGAGCCACAATCAGTGACAGGGATTGAGACACAACCAGTGACAGGGATTGAATCTCATTCAGTGACAGGGATTGAATCTCAATCAGTGACAGGAATTGAATCTTAGTCAGTGACAAGGATAGAGATTCAGTCATTGACAGGGATTGAATCTCAGTCAGTGACAGGGATTGAATCTCATACAGTGACAGGGATTGAGATAGAACCAGTGACAGGGATTGAATATCATTCAGTGACGGGAATTGATTCTTAGTCAGTGACAGGGATTGAATCTCAATCAGTGACGGGAATTGAATCTTAGTCAGTGACAGGGATTGAATCTCAATCAGTGACGGGAATTGAATCTTAGTCAGTGACAGGGATAGAGATTCAGTCAGTGACAGGGATTGAACCTCAGTCACTGACAGGGATTGAATCTCATTCAGTGACAGGGATTGAATCTAAGACAGTAACAGTGATTGAATCACAGTCAGTGACAGGATTTGAATCTCAGTCAGTGACAGGAATTGAATCACAGTCCGTGACAGCGATTGAATCTCAGTCAGTGACAGGAATTGAATCTCTGTTGGTGACAGGGATTGAATCTCAGACAGTGACAGGGAGTGAGCCGCAGTCAGTGACAAGAATTGAACCTCTGTTTGTGACAGGGATTGAACCTCAGTTAGTGACATGGACTGAATCTCAATCAGTGACAGGGATTGAACCTCAGTCTGTGACTGGGACTGAACCTCAGTCAGTGACAGGGATTGAGACACAACCAGTGACAGGGATTGAATCTCATTCAGTGACAGTGATTGAATCTCAGTCAGTGACAGGGATTGAATCTCAGTCAGTGACAGGAATTGAATCTAATTCAGTGACAGGAATTGAATCTCAGTCAGTGAGAGGGAGTGAGCCTCAGTCAGTGACAGGGATTGAACCTTAGTCAGTGACTGGAATTGAGCCTCAGCCAGTGACAGGGATTGAGCCTCAGTCAGTGACAGGGACTAAGCCTCAGTCAGTGACAGGGATTGAATCTCAGTCTGTGACTGGGACTGAACCTCAGTCAGTGACAGGTATTGAGCCACAATCAGTGACAGGGATTGAGACACAACCAGTGACAGGGATTGAATCTCATTCAGTGACAGGGATTGAATCTCAATCAGTGACAGGAATTGAATCTTAGTCAGTGACAAGGATAGAGATTCAGTCATTGACAGGGATTGAATCTCAGTCAGTGACAGTGATTGAGATAGAACCAGTGACAGGGATTGAATATCATTCAGTGACGGGAATTGAATCTTAGTCAGTGACAGGGATTGAATCTCAATCAGTGACGGGAATTGAATCTTAGTCAGTGACAGGGATAGAGATTCAGTCAGTGACAGGGATTGAACCTCAGTCAGTGACAGGGATTGAATCTCATTCAGTGACAGGGATTGAATCTAAGACAGTGACAGTGATTGAATCTCAGTCAGTGACAGGAATTGAATCTCAGTCAGTGACAGGACTTGAATCACAGTCAGTGACAGCGATTGAATCTCAGTCAGTGACAGGGATTGAATCTCTTTTGGTGACAGGGATTGAATCTCAGACAGTGACAGGGAGTGAGCCGCAGTCAGTGACAAGAATTCAACCTCTGTTTATGACAGGGATTGAACCTCAGTTAGTGACATGGACTGAATTTCAATCAGTGACAGGGATTGAACCTCAGTCTGTGACTGGGACTGAACCTCAGTCAGTGACAGGGATTGAGACACAACCAGTGACAGGGATTGAATCTCATTCAGTGACAGGGATTGAATCTCAGTCAGTGACAGGGATTGAATCTCAGTCAGTGACAGGAATTGAATCTAATTCAGTGACAGGAATTGAATATCAGTCAGTGAGCGGGAGTGAGCCTCAGTCAGTGACAAGGATTGAATCTCAGTTAGTGACAGGGATTGAACCGCAGTCAGTGCCAGGGATTGAACCGAAGTCAGTGACAGGGATTGAACCTCAGTCAGTGACAGGTTTGAATCTCAGTCAGTTACAGGGTTTGAATCTCAGTCAGTGACAGGGACTGAATCTCAGTCCGAGACAAGAATTGTGCCTCAGTCACTGACAGGGATTGAATCTCAATCAGTGACAGGAATTGAACCTCAGTCAGAGGCAGGGATTGAATTTCAGTCAGTGACAGGGATTGAACCGCAGTCAGTGACAGGGATTGAATCTCAGTCAGTAACAGGGATTGAATCTCATTCAGTGACAGGGATTCAAACTCAGTCAGTGACAGGAATTGAATCTCAGTCAGTGACAAGGATTGAACCTCAGTTTGTGACAGGCATTGAACCTCAGTTAGTGACAGGTTTGAATCTCAGTCAGTTACAGGGTTTGAATCTCAGTCAGTGACTGGGACTGAATCTCAGTCCGTGACAAGGATTGAATCTCAGTTATTGACACGGATTGAATCTCAGTCAGAGACAGGGATTGAATTTCAGTCAGTGACCGGGATGGTACCTCAGACAGTGACAGGGATTGAACCTCAGTCAGTGACAGAGATTGAATCTCATTCAGTGACAGGGATTGAATCTCAGTCTGTGACAGTGATTGAATCTCAGTCATTGGCTGGGATTGACCCTCAGTCTGTGACAGGGATTGACCCTCAGTCAGTGACAGGGATTGAACCTTAGTCAGTGACTGGAATTGAGCCTCAGTCAGTGACAGGGATTGAATCTCAGTCTGTGACTCGGACTGAGCCTCAGTCAGTGACAGGGATTGAACCTCAGTCTGTGACTGGGACTGAAACTCAGTCAGTGACAGGGATTGAGCCACAATCAGTGACAGGGATTGAGACACAACCAGTGACAGGGATTGAATCTCATCAGTGACAGGGATTGAATCTCAATCAGTGATAGGAATTGAATCTTAGTCAGTGACAAGGATAGAGATTCAGTCATTGACAGGGATTGAATCATAGTCAGTGACAGTGAATGAACCCCAGTCAGTGACAGGAATTGAGCCTCACTCAGTGACAGGGATTGAGCCTCAGTCTGTGACTCGGACTGAGCCTCAGTCAGTGACAGGGATTGAACCTCAGTCTGTGACTGGGACTGAAACTCAGTCAGTGACAGGGATTGAGCCACAATCAGTGACAGGGATTGAGACACAACCAGTGATAGGGATTGAATCTCATCAGTGACAGGGATTGAATCTCAATCAGTGATAGGAATTGAATCTTAGTCAGTAACAAGTATAGAGATTCAGTCATTGACAGGGATTGAATCTCAGTCAGTGACAGGGATTGAATCTCATTCAGTGACAGGGATTGAGATAGAACCAGTGACAGGGATTGAATATCATTCAGTGACGGGAATTGAATCTTAGTCAGTGACCGGGATTGAATCTCAATCAGTGACGGGAATTGAATCTTAGTCAGTGACAGGGATTGAATCTCAATCAGTGACGGGAATTGAATCTTAGTCAGTGACAGGGATAGAGATTCAGTCAGTGACAGGGATTGAACCTCAGTCAGTGACAGGGATTGAACCTTAGTCAGTGACTGGAATTGAGCCTCAGCCAGTGACAGGGATTGAGCCTCAGTCAGTGACAGGAATTGAATCTCAGTCAGTGACAGGAATTGAATCAGAGTCCGTGACAGCGATTGAATCTCAGTCAGTGACAGTGATTGAATCTCTTTTGGTGACAGGGATTGAATCTCAGACAGTGACAGGGAGTGAGCCGCAGTCAGTGACAAGAATTGAACCTCAGTTTGTGACAGGGATTGAACCTCAGTTAGTGACAGGGACTGATTCTCAATCAGTGACAGGGATTGAACCTCAGTCAGTGACAGGTTTGAATCTCAGTCAGTGACAGGGATTGAATCTCAGTCAGTGACAGGGACTGAATCTCAGTCAGTGACAGGGATTGAATCTTAGTCAGTGACAGGGATTGAGATTCATTCAGTGACAGGGTTGACCATCAGTCAGTGAAAGGAATTGAATCTCAGTCAGTGACAAGGATTGATATTCAGTCTGTGACAGGGATTGAATCTCAGTCATTGACAGGGATTGAATCTCAGTCAGTGACAGGGATTGAATCTCATTCAGTGACAGGGATTGAGATAGAACCAGTGACAGGGATTGAATATCATTCAGTGACGGGAATTGAATCTTAGTCAGTGACCGGGATTGAATCTCAATCAGTGACGGGAATTGAATCTTAGTCAGGACAGGGATTGAATCTCAATCAGTGACGGGAATTGAATCTTAGTCAGTGACAGGGATAGAGATTCAGTCAGTGACAGGGATTGAACCTCAGTCAGTGACAGGGATTGAATCTCATTCAGAGACAGGGATTGAATCTCAATCAGTGGCAGGGATTGAATCTCAGTCAGTGACAGGGATTGTATCTCACTCAGTGACAGGGATTGAACCTCTGTCAGTGACAGGGATTGTGCCTCAGTCAGTGACAGGGATTGAACCTCAGTCAGTGACAGGGTTTGATCCTCAGTCAGTGATCGGGATTGAACCTCAGTCAGTCATCGGAATTGACTCTGAGACAGTGACAGGGATTGACATTCAGTCAGTGACAGGGATTGAATCTCAGTCACTGACGGGGATTGACCCTCAGTCAGTGACAGAGAATGAATCTCAGTCAGTGACAGGAATTGAGCCTCAGTCAGTGACAGGGTTTGAGCCTCAGTCAGTGACAGGGATTGAACCTTTGTCTGTGACAGGGATTGAGCCTCAGTCAGTGACAGGGATTGAACCTCAGTCAGTGACAGGGATTGAGCCTCAGTCAGTCATCGGAAATGACCCTGAGACAGTGACAGGGATTGACATTCAGTCAGTGACAGAGTTTGAATCTCAGTCATTGACGGGGATTGACCCTCAGTCAGTGACAGAGAATGAATCTCAGTCAGTGACAGGGATTAAGCCTCAGTCAGTGACAGGGATTGAGCCTCAATCAGTGACAAATATTGTATCTCAGTCAGTGACAGGAATTGAATCTCATTCAGTAAGAGGGATTGAATCTCAGTCTGTGACAGGGAGTGAATCTCAGTCAGTGACAGGAATTGATTCTCAGTCAGTGTCAGGGTTTCAGCCTCAGTCATTGACAGGGAGTTTGCCGCAGTCAGTGACAAGGATTGAACCTCAGTTTGTGACAGAGATTGAACCTCAGTTAGTGAGCGGGATTGAATCTCAGTCAGTGACAGTGATTGAATCTCAGTCATTGGCTTGGATTGACCCTCAGTCTGTGACAGGGATTGACCCTCAGTCAGTGACAGGGATTGAACCTTAGTCAGTGACTGGAATTGAGCCTCAGTCAGTGACAGGGATTGAATCTCAGTCTGTGACTCGGACTGAGCCTCAGTCAGTGACAGGGATTGAACCTCAGTCTGTGACTGGCACTGAAACTCAGTCAGTGACAGGGATTGAGCCACAATCAGTGACAGGGATTGAGACACAACCAGTGACAGGGATTGAATCTCATCAGTGACAGGGATTGAATCTCAATCAGTGATAGGAATTGAATCTTAGTCAGTGACAAGGATAGAGATTCAGTCATTGACAGGGATTGAATCATAGTCAGTGACAGTGAATGAACCCCAGTCAGTGACAGGAATTGAGCCTCACTCAGTGACAGGGATTGAGCCTCAGTCTGTGATTCGGACTGAGCCTCAGTCAGTGACAGGGATTGAACCTCAGTCTGTGACTGGGACTGAAACTCAGTCAGTGACAGGGATTGAGCCACAATCAGTGACAGGGATTGAGACACAACCAGTGATAGGGATTGAATCTCATCAGTGACAGGGATTGAATCTCAATCAGTGATAGGAATTGAATCTTAGTCAGTAACAAGTATAGAGATTCAGTCATTGACAGGGATTGAATCTCAGTCAGTGACAGGGATTGAATCTCATTCAGTGACAGGGATTGAGATAGAACCAGTGACAGGGATTGAATATCATTCAGTGACGGGAATTGAATCTTAGTCAGTGACCGGGATTGAATCTCAATCAGTGACGGGAATTGAATCTTAGTCAGTGACAGGGATTGAATCTCAATCAGTGACGGGAATTGAATCTTAGTCAGTGACAGGGATAGAGATTCAGTCAGTGACAGGGATTGAACCTCAGTCAGTGACAGGGATTGAACCTTAGTCAGTGACTGGAATTGAGCCTCAGCCAGTGACAGGGATTGAGCCTCAGTCAGTGACAGGAATTGAATCTCAGTCAGTGACAGGAATTGAATCAGAGTCCGTGACAGCGATTGAATCTCAGTCAGTGACAGTGATTGAATCTCTTTTGGTGACAGGGATTGAATCTCAGACAGTGACAGGGAGTGAGCCGCAGTCAGTGACAAGAATTGAACCTCAGTTTGTGACAGGGATTGAACCTCAGTTAGTGACAGGGACTGATTCTCAATCAGTGACAGGGATTGAACCTCAGTCAGTGACAGGTTTGAATCTCAGTCAGTGACAGGGATTGAGCCTCACTCAGTGACAGGGATTGAGCCTCAGTCAGTGACAGGGACTGAGCCTCAGTCAGTGACAGGGATTGAACCTCAGTCTGTGACTGGGACTGAAACTCAGTCAGTGACAGGGATTGAGCCACAATCAGTGACAGGGATTGAGACACAACCAGTGACAGGGATTGAATCTCATCAGTGACAGGGATTGAATCTCAATCAGTGATAGGAATTGAATCTTAGTCAGTAACAAGTATAGAGATTCAGTCATTGACAGGGATTGAATCTCAGTCAGTGACAGGGATTGAATCTCATTCAGTGACAGGGATTGAGATAGAACCAGTGACAGGGATTGAATATCATTCAGTGACGGGAATTGAATCTTAGTCAGTGACCGGGATTGAATCTCAATCAGTGACGGGAATTGAATCTTAGTCAGTGACAGGGATTGAATCTCAGACAGTGACAGGGAGTGAGCCGCAGTCAGTGACAAGAATTGAACCTCAGTTTGTGACAGGGATTGAACCTCAGTTAGTGACAGGGACTGATTCTCAATCAGTGACAGGGATTGAACCTCAGTCAGTGACAGGTTTGAATCTCAGTCAGTGACAGGGATTGAATCTCAGTCAGTGACAGGGACTGAATCTCAGTCAGTGACAGGGATTGAATCTTAGTCAGTGACAGGGATTGAGATTCATTCAGTGACAGGGTTGACCATCAGTCAGTGA
The DNA here is from genome assembly GCF_037043375.1 of Chiloscyllium plagiosum. Taxonomy (NCBI): domain Eukaryota; kingdom Metazoa; phylum Chordata; class Chondrichthyes; order Orectolobiformes; family Hemiscylliidae; genus Chiloscyllium; species Chiloscyllium plagiosum. Next base: position 45,128,205 of record NW_028270177.1, read on the forward strand.
AAGGAATTGAATCTCAGTCAGTGACAAGGATTGATATTCAGTCTGTGACAGGGATTGAATCTCAGTCATTGACAGGGATTGAATCTCAGTCAGTGACAGGGATTGAATCTCATTCAGTGACAGGGATTGAGATAGAACCAGTGACAGGGATTGAATATCATTCAGTGACGGTAATTGAATCTTAGTCAGTGACCGGGATTGAATCTCAATCAGTGACGGGAATTGAATCTTAGTCAGGACAGGGATTGAATCTCAATCAGTGACGGGAATTGAATCTTAGTCAGTGACAGGGATAGAGATTCAGTCAGTGACAGGGATTGAACCTCAGTCAGTGACAGGGATTGAATCTCATTCAGTGACAGGGATTGAATCTCAATCAGTGGCAGGGATTGAATCTCAGTCAGTGACAGGGATTGTATCTCACTCAGTGACAGGGATTGAACCTCTGTCAGTGACAGGGATTGTGCCTCAGTCAGTGACAGGGATTGAACCTCAGTCAGTGACAGGGTTTGATCCTCAGTCAGTGATCGGGATTGAACCTCAGTCAGTCATCGGAATTGACTCTGAGACAGTGACAGGGATTGACATTCAGTCAGTGACAGGGATTGAATCTCAGTCACTGACGGGGATTGACCCTCAGTCAGTGACAGAGAATGAATCTCAGTCAGTGACAGGAATTGAGCCTCAGTCAGTGACAGGGTTTGAGCCTCAGTCAGTGACAGGGATTGAACCTTTGTCTGTGACAGGGATTGAGCCTCAGTCAGTGACAGGGATTGAACCTCAGTCAGTGACAGGGATTGAGCCTCAGTCAGTCATCGGAAATGACCCTGAGACAGTGACAGGGATTGACATTCAGTCAGTGACAGAGTTTGAATCTCAGTCATTGACGGGGATTGACCCTCAGTCAGTGACAGAGAATGAATCTCAGTCAGTGACAGGGATTAAGCCTCAGTCAGTGACAGGGATTGAGCCTCAATCAGTGACAAATATTGTATCTCAGTCAGTGACAGGAATTGAATCTCATTCAGTAAGAGGGATTGAATCTCAGTCTGTGACAGGGAGTGAATCTCAGTCAGTGACAGGAATTGATTCTCAGTCAGTGTCAGGGTTTCAGCCTCAGTCATTGACAGGGAGTTTGCCGCAGTCAGTGACAAGGATTGAACCTCAGTTTGTGACAGAGATTGAACCTCAGTTAGTGAGCGGGATTGAATCTCAGTCTCTGACATTGATTGAACCTCAGTCAGAGACAGGTTTGAATCTCAGTCAGTTACAGGGTTTGAGCATAATCAATAACGGGGATTGAGCCTCAGTCAGTGACAGGGTTTGATTCTCAGTCAGTGACAGGGATTGAGCCTCAGTCATTGACAGGGATTGAATCTCAGTCAGTGACTGGGATTGAATCTCAGTTATTGACAGGGATTGAATCTCAGTCAGAGACAGGGATTGAATCTCAATCAGTGACAGGCATTGAGATTCATTCAGTGACAGGGATTGACCCTCAGTCAATGAAAGGAATTGAATCTCAGTCACGGACAGGGATTGAATCTCAGTCAGTGACAGGGATTGACACACAATCAGTAACATGGATTGAATCTCATTCAGTGACAGGGATTGAATCTCAGTCAGTGACACGGATTCAACCTGACTCAGTGACAGGGATTGAATCTCAATCAGTGGCAGGGATGGAACCTCATGCAGTGAGAGGTATTGAGCCTCTCTCAGTGACAGGGATTGAGCCTCATTCAGTGACAGCGATTGAATCTCCGCCTCTGACAGGGTTTGAACCTCAGTCAGTGACAGGGATTGAATCTCAATCAGTGACTGGAATTGAATCTCAGTCAGTGTCAGGGTTTCAGACTCAGTCAGTGACAGGGAGTTTGCCGCAGTCAGTGACAAGGATTGAACCTCAGTTTGTGACAGAGATTGAACCTCTGTTAGTGAGCGGGATTGAATCTCAGTCTGTGACAGGGATTGAACCTCAGTCAGTGACAGGGATTGAGCCTCAGCCAGTCATCGGAAATGACCCTGAGACAGTGACAGGGATTGACATTCAGTCAGTGACAGGGATTGAATCTCAGTCATTGACGGGGATTGACCCTCAGTCAGTGACAGAGAATGAATCTCAGTCAGTGACAGGGATTGAGCCTCAGTCAGAGACAGGGATTGAGCCTCAATCAGTGACAAATATTGTATCTCATTCAGTGACAGGGATTGAATCTCATTCAGTGAGAGGGATTGAATCTCAGTCTGTGACAGGGAGTGAATCTTAGTCAGTGACAGGAATTGAATCTCAGTCAGTGTCAGGGTTTCAGCCTCAGTCAGTGACAGGGAGTTTGCCGCAGTCAGTGACAAGGATTGAACCTCAGTTTGTGACAGAGATTGAACCTCAGTTAGTGAGCGGGATTGAATCTCAGTCTGTGACAGGGATTGAACCTCAGTCAGAGACCGGTTTGATCTCAGTCAGTGACAGGGTTTGATCATAATCAATAACAGGGATTGAGCCTCAGTCAGTGACAGGGTTTGATTCTCAGTCAGTGACAGGGATTGAGCCTCAGTCAGTGACAGGGATTGAATCTCAGTCCCTGACTGGGATTGAATCTCAGTTATTGACAGGGATTGAATCTCAGTCAGAGACAGGGATTGAATCTCATTCAGTGAGAGGCATTGAGATTCATTCAGTGACAGGGATTGACCCTCAGTCAATGAAAGGAATTGAATCTCAGTCAGGGACAGGGATTGAATCTCAGTCAGTGACAGGGATTGACACTCAATCAGTGGCAGGGATTGACTCTCAGTCAGTGACAGGGATTGAACCTCAGTCAGTGACAGGGATTGAATCTCTGTCAGTGACAGGGATTGAGCCTCAGTCATTGACAGGGATTGAACCTCAGTCAGAGACAGGGATTGACCATCAGACAATAACAGGGATTAAGCATCAGTCAGTGACAGCGATTGAGCCTCAGTCAATGACAGGAATTGAGCATCAGTCAGTGACAGGGATTGAATCTCAGTCTGTGACAGGAATTGAACCTCAGTCATTGACAGGAATTGAACCTCAGTCAGTGACAGGGATTGAACATCAGTCAATGACAGGGATTAAGCATCAGTCAGTGACAGGGATTGAACCTCAGTCAGTGACAGGGATAGAGCCTCAATCAGTGATAGGGATTGTGCCTCAGTCAGTGACAGGGTTGAAACTCAGTCAGTGACAGAGATTGAACCTCAATCACTGACAGGAAGGGAATCTCAGTCAGTGCCAGGAATTGCATCTCTGTCAGTGGCAGGGATTGAATCTCATTCAGTGACAGGGATTGAACCTCAGTCAGTGACAGGGATTGAACCACAGTCAGAGGCAGGGATTGAATCTCATTCAGTAACAGGGATTGAATCTCAGTCAATGACAGAGATTGAATCTCAGTCAGTGACAGGAATTGAATCACAGTCAGTGACAGGGATTGAATCTCATTCAGTGACAGGAATTGAAACTCACGAAGTGACAGGAATATAATCTCAGTCAGTGACAGGAATTGAACCTTAGTCAGTGACAGGGATTGAAAATCAGTTAGTGACAGGGATTGAATCTAAGTCAGTTAATGGGATTGACCCTCAGACAGTCACAGGGATTGAATCTCAGTCAGTGACAGGGATTGAGCCTCAGTCAGTGACAGGGATTGAATCTCACTCAGTGACTGGGATTGAACCTCAGTCAGTGACTGGGATTGAATCGCAGTCAGTGACAGGGATTGAATCTCAGTCAGTGACAGCGATTGAATCTCAGTCAGTGACAGGAATTGACTCTCAGTCAGTGACAGGGATTGAATCTCAGTCAGTGACAGGGATTGAATCTCAATCAGTGACAGGAATTGAAACTCAGTAAGTGACATGAATATAATCTCAGTCAGTGACAGGAATTGAACCTTAGTCAGTGACAGGATTTGAAAATCAGTTAGTGACAGGGATTCAATCTCAGTCAGTGACAGGAATTGTATCTCATTCAGTGACAGGAATCGAAACGCAGCAGGTGACAGGAATATAATCTCAGTCAGTAACAGGAATTGAACCTCTGTCAGTGACAGAGATTGAAAATCAGTTAGTGACAGGGATTGAATCTCAGCCAGTGACTGGGATTGACCCCCAGACACTGACAGGGATTGAATCTCAGTCAGTGACAGGGATTGAGCCTCAGTCAGAGACAGGGATTGAATCTCAATCAGTGACAGGCATTGAGATTCATTCAGTGACAGGGATTGACCCTCAGTCAATGAAAGGAATTGAATCTCAGTCATGGACAGGGATTGAATCTCAGTCAGTGACAGGGATTGACACTCAATCAGTAACATGGATTGAATCTCATTCAGTGACAGGGATTGAATCTCAGTCAGTGACAGGGATTCAACCTGACTCAGTGACAGGGATTGAATCTCAATCAGTGACAGGGATTGAATCTCAATCAGTGGCAGGGATTGAACCTCAGTCAGTGAGAGGTATTGAGCCTCTCTCAGTGACAGGGATTGAGCCTCAGTCAGTAACAGCGATTGAATCTCCGTCTGTGACAGGGTTTGAACCTCAGTCAGTGACAGGGATTGAATCTCAATCAGTGACAGGGATTGAACCTCAGTCAGTGACAGGGATTGAATCTCAGTCACTGAAGGGGGTTGACCCTCAGTCAGTGACAGAGAATGAATCTCAGTCAGTGACAGGAATTGAGCCTCAGTCAGTGACAGGGTTTGAGCCTCAGTCAGTGACAGGGATTGAACCTTTGTCTGTGACAGGGATTGAAACTCAGTCATTGATTGTGATTGAATCTCAGTCAGTGACAAGGATTGAACCTCAGTTTGTGACAGGGATTGAACCTCAGTTAGTGAGAGGGATTGAATCTCAGTCTGTGATCGAGATTGAACCTCAGTCAGTGACAGGTTTGAATCTCAGTCAGAGACAGGGTTTGAGCATAATCAATAACAGGGATTGAGCCTCAGTCAGTGACAGGGTCTGATTCTCAGTCAGTGACAGGGACTGAATCACAGTCAGTGACTGGTTTTGAATCTCAGTTAGTGACAGGGATTGAGATTCATTCAGTGACAGGGAGTGACCCTCAGTCGGTGACAGGGATTGCATCTCAGTCAGTGACATGGATTGAGCCTCAATCAGTGACAGGGATTGAGACACAACCAGTGACAGTGATTGAATCTCAGTCAGTGACAGGGATTGAATCTCAATCAGTGACAGGGATTGACACTCAATCAGTGGCAGGGATTGACTCTCAGTCAGTGACAGGGATTGAACCTCAGTCAGTGACAGGGATTGAATCTCTGTCAGTGACAGGGATTGAGCCTCAGTCATTGACAGGGATTGAACCTCAGTCAGAGACAGGGATTGACCATCAGACAATAACAGGGATTAAGCATCAGTCAGTGACAGGGATTGAGCCTCAGTCAATGACAGGAATTGAGCATCAGTCAGTGACAGGGATTGAATCTCAGTCAGTGACAGGAAGGGAATCTCAGTCAGTGCCAGGAATTGCATCTCTGTCAGTGGCAGGGATTGAATCTCATTCAGTGACAGGGATTGAACCTCAGTCAGTGACAGGGATTGAACCACAGTCAGAGGCAGGGATTGAATCTCATTCAGTAACAGGGATTGAATCTCAGTCAATGACAGAGATTGAATCTCAGTCAGTGACAGGAATTGAATCACAGTCAGTGACAGGGATTGAATCTCATTCAGTGACAGGAATTGAAACTCACGAAGTGACAGGAATATAATCTCAGTCAGTGACAGGAATTGAACCTTAGTCAGTGACAGGGATTGAAAATCAGTTAGTGACAGGGATTGAATCTAAGTCAGTTAATGGGATTGACCCTCAGACAGTCACAGGGATTGAATCTCAGTCAGTGACAGGGATTGAGCCTCAGTCAGTGACAGGGATTGAATCTCACTCAGTGACTGGGATTGAACCTCAGTCAGTGACTGGGATTGAATCGCAGTCAGTGACAGGGATTGAATCTCAGTCAGTGACAGCGATTGAATCTCAGTCAGTGACAGGAATTGACTCTCAGTCAGTGACAGGGATTGAATCTCAGTCAGTGACAGGGATTGAATCTCAATCAGTGACAGGAATTGAAACTCAGTAAGTGACATGAATATAATCTCAGTCAGTGACAGGAATTGAACCTTAGTCAGTGACAGGATTTGAAAATCAGTTAGTGACAGGGATTCAATCTCAGTCAGTGACAGGAATTGTATCTCATTCAGTGACAGGAATCGAAACGCAGCAGGTGACAGGAATATAATCTCAGTCAGTAACAGGAATTGAACCTCTGTCAGTGACAGAGATTGAAAATCAGTTAGTGACAGGGATTGAATCTCAGCCAGTGACTGGGATTGACCCCCAGACACTGACAGGGATTGAATCTCAGTCAGTGACAGGGATTGAGCCTCAGTCAGAGACAGGGATTGAATCTCAATCAGTGACAGGCATTGAGATTCATTCAGTGACAGGGATTGACCCTCAGTCAATGAAAGGAATTGAATCTCAGTCATGGACAGGGATTGAATCTCAGTCAGTGACAGGGATTGACACTCAATCAGTAACATGGATTGAATCTCATTCAGTGACAGGGATTGAATCTCAGTCAGTGACAGGGATTCAACCTGACTCAGTGACAGGGATTGAATCTCAATCAGTGACAGGGATTGAATCTCAATCAGTGGCAGGGATTGAACCTCAGTCAGTGAGAGGTATTGAGCCTCTCTCAGTGACAGGGATTGAGCCTCAGTCAGTAACAGCGATTGAATCTCCGTCTGTGACAGGGTTTGAACCTCAGTCAGTGACAGGGATTGAATCTCAATCAGTGACAGGGATTGAACCTCAGTCAGTGACAGGGATTGAATCTCAGTCACTGAAGGGGGTTGACCCTCAGTCAGTGACAGAGAATGAATCTCAGTCAGTGACAGGAATTGAGCCTCAGTCAGTGACAGGGTTTGAGCCTCAGTCAGTGACAGGGATTGAACCTTTGTCTGTGACAGGGATTGAAACTCAGTCATTGATTGTGATTGAATCTCAGTCAGTGACAAGGATTGAACCTCAGTTTGTGACAGGGATTGAACCTCAGTTAGTGAGAGGGATTGAATCTCAGTCTGTGATCGAGATTGAACCTCAGTCAGTGACAGGTTTGAATCTCAGTCAGAGACAGGGTTTGAGCATAATCAATAACAGGGATTGAGCCTCAGTCAGTGACAGGGTCTGATTCTCAGTCAGTGACAGGGACTGAATCACAGTCAGTGACTGGTTTTGAATCTCAGTTAGTGACAGGGATTGAGATTCATTCAGTGACAGGGAGTGACCCTCAGTCGGTGACAGGGATTGCATCTCAGTCAGTGACATGGATTGAGCCTCAATCAGTGACAGGGATTGAGACACAACCAGTGACAGTGATTGAATCTCAGTCAGTGACAGGGATTGAATCTCAATCAGTGACAGGGATTGACACTCAATCAGTGGCAGGGATTGACTCTCAGTCAGTGACAGGGATTGAACCTCAGTCAGTGACAGGGATTGAATCTCTGTCAGTGACAGGGATTGAGCCTCAGTCATTGACAGGGATTGAACCTCAGTCAGAGACAGGGATTGACCATCAGACAATAACAGGGATTAAGCATCAGTCAGTGACAGGGATTGAGCCTCAGTCAATGACAGGAATTGAGCATCAGTCAGTGACAGGGATTGAATCTCAGTCAGTGACAGGGATTGAACATCAGTCAATGACAGGGATTAAGCATCAGTCAGTGACAGGGATTGAACCTCAGTCAGTGACAGGGATAGAGCCTCAATCAGTGATAGGGATTGTGCCTCAGTCAGTGACAGGGTTGAAACTCAGTCAGTGACAGAGATTGAACCTCAATCACTGACAGGAAGGGAATCTCAGTCAGTGCCAGGAATTGCATCTCTGTCAGTGGCAGGGATTGAATCTCATTCAGTGACAGGGATTGAACCTCAGTCAGTGACAGGGATTGAACCACAGTCAGAGGCAGGGATTGAATCTCATTCAGTAACAGGGATTGAATCTCAGTCAATGACAGAGATTGAATCTCAGTCAGTGACAGGAATTGAATCACAGTCAGTGACAGGGATTGAATCTCATTCAGTGACAGGAATTGAAACTCACGAAGTGACAGGAATATAATCTCAGTCAGTGACAGGAATTGAACCTTAGTCAGTGACAGGGATTGAAAATCAGTTAGTGACAGGGATTGAATCTAAGTCAGTTAATGGGATTGACCCTCAGACAGTCACAGGGATTGAATCTCAGTCAGTGACAGGGATTGAGCCTCAGTCAGTGACAGGGATTGAATCTCACTCAGTGACTGGGATTGAACCTCAGTCAGTGACTGGGATTGAATCGCAGTCAGTGACAGGGATTGAATCTCAGTCAGTGACAGCGATTGAATCTCAGTCAGTGACAGGAATTGACTCTCAGTCAGTGACAGGGATTGAATCTCAGTCAGTGACAGGGATTGAATCTCAATCAGTGACAGGAATTGAAACTCAGTAAGTGACATGAATATAATCTCAGTCAGTGACAGGAATTGAACCTTAGTCAGTGACAGGATTTGAAAATCAGTTAGTGACAGGGATTCAATCTCAGTCAGTGACAGGAATTGTATCTCATTCAGTGACAGGAATCGAAACGCAGCAGGTGACAGGAATATAATCTCAGTCAGTAACAGGAATTGAACCTCTGTCAGTGACAGAGATTGAAAATCAGTTAGTGACAGGGATTGAATCTCAGCCAGTGACTGGGATTGACCCCCAGACACTGACAGGGATTGAATCTCAGTCAGTGACAGGGATTGAGCCTCAGTCAGAGACAGGGATTGAATCTCAATCAGTGACAGGCATTGAGATTCATTCAGTGACAGGGATTGACCCTCAGTCAATGAAAGGAATTGAATCTCAGTCATGGACAGGGATTGAATCTCAGTCAGTGACAGGGATTGACACTCAATCAGTAACATGGATTGAATCTCATTCAGTGACAGGGATTGAATCTCAGTCAGTGACAGGGATTCAACCTGACTCAGTGACAGGGATTGAATCTCAATCAGTGACAGGGATTGAATCTCAATCAGTGGCAGGGATTGAACCTCAGTCAGTGAGAGGTATTGAGCCTCTCTCAGTGACAGGGATTGAGCCTCAGTCAGTAACAGCGATTGAATCTCCGTCTGTGACAGGGTTTGAACCTCAGTCAGTGACAGGGATTGAATCTCAATCAGTGACAGGGATTGAACCTCAGTCAGTGACAGGGATTGAATCTCAGTCACTGAAGGGGGTTGACCCTCAGTCAGTGACAGAGAATGAATCTCAGTCAGTGACAGGAATTGAGCCTCACTCAGTGACAGGGTTTGAGCCTCAGTCAGTGACAGGGATTGAACCTTTGTCTGTGACAGGGATTGAAACTCAGTCATTGATTGTGATTGAATCTCAGTCAGTGACAAGGATTGAACCTCAGTTTGTGACAGGGATTGAACCTCAGTTAGTGAGAGGGATTGAATCTCAGTCTGTGACCGAGATTGAATCTCAGTCAGTGACAGGTTTGAATCTCAGTCAGAGACAGGGTTTGAGCATAATCAATAACAGGGATTGAGCCTCAGTCAGTGACAGGGTCTGATTCTCAGTCAGTGACAGGGACTGAATCACAGTCAGTGACTGGTTTTGAATCTCAGTTAGTGACAGGGATTGAGATTCATTCAGTGACAGGGAGTGACCCTCAGTCGGTGACAGGGATTGCATCTCAGTCAGTGACATGGATTGAGCCTCAATCAGTGACAGGGATTGAGACACAACCAGTGACAGTGATTGAATCTCAGTCAGTGACAGGGATTGAATCTCAATCAGTGACAGGGATTGACACTCAATCAGTGACAGGGATTGACTCTCAGTCAGTGACAGGGATTGAACCTCAGTCAGTGACAGGGATTGAACCTCAGTCAGAGACAGGGATTGACCATCAGACAATAACAGGGATTAAGCATCAGTCAGTGACAGCGATTGAGCCTCAGTCAATGACAGGAATTGAGCATCAGTCAGTGACAGGGATTGAATCTCAGTCTGTGACAGGAATTGAACCTCAGTCATTGACAGGAATTGAACCTCAGTCAGTGACATGGATTGAACATCAGTCAATGACAGGGATTAAGCATCAGTCAGTGACAGGGATTGAACCTCAGTCAGTGACAGGGATAGAGCCTCAATCAGTGATAGGGATTGTGCCTCAGTCAGTGACAGGGTTGAAACTCAGTCAGTGACAGAGATTGAACCTCAATCACTGACAGGAAGGGAATCTCAGTCAGTGCCAGGAATTGCATCTCTGTCAGTGGCAGGGATTGAATCTCATTCAGTGACAGGGATTGAACCTCAGTCAGTGACAGGGATTGAACCACAGTCAGAGGCAGGGATTGAATCTCATTCAGTAACAGGGATTGAATCTCAGTCAATGACAGAGATTGAATCTCAGTCAGTGACAGGAATTGAATCACAGTCAGTGACAGGGATTGAATCTCATTCAGTGACAGGAATTGAAACTCACGAAGTGACAGGAATATAATCTCAGTCAGTGACAGGAATTGAACCTTAGTCAGTGACAGGGATTGAAAATCAGTTAGTGACAGGGATTGAATCTAAGTCAGTTAATGGGATTGACCCTCAGACAGTCACAGGGATTGAATCTCAGTCAGTGACAGGGATTGAGCCTCAGTCAGTGACAGGGATTGAATCTCACTCAGTGACTGGGATTGAACCTCAGTCAGTGACTGGGATTGAATCGCAGTCAGTGACAGGGATTGAATCTCAGTCAGTGACAGCGATTGAATCTCAGTCAGTGACAGGAATTGACTCTCAGTCAGTGACAGGGATTGAATCTCAGTCAGTGACAGGGATTGAATCTCAATCAGTGACAGGAATTGAAACTCAGTAAGTGACATGAATATAATCTCAGTCAGTGACAGGAATTGAACCTTAGTCAGTGACAGGATTTGAAAATCAGTTAGTGACAGGGATTCAATCTCAGTCAGTGACAGGAATTGTATCTCATTCAGTGACAGGAATCGAAACGCAGCAGGTGACAGGAATATAATCTCAGTCAGTAACAGGAATTGAACCTCTGTCAGTGACAGAGATTGAAAATCAGTTAGTGACAGGGATTGAATCTCAGCCAGTGACTGGGATTGACCCCCAGACACTGACAGGGATTGAATCTCAGTCAGTGACAGGGATTGAGCCTCAGTCAGAGACAGGGATTGAATCTCAATCAGTGACAGGCATTGAGATTCATTCAGTGACAGGGATTGACCCTCAGTCAATGAAAGGAATTGAATCTCAGTCATGGACAGGGATTGAATCTCAGTCAGTGACAGGGATTGACACTCAATCAGTAACATGGATTGAATCTCATTCAGTGACAGGGATTGAATCTCAGTCAGTGACAGGGATTCAACCTGACTCAGTGACAGGGATTGAATCTCAATCAGTGACAGGGATTGAATCTCAATCAGTGGCAGGGATTGAACCTCAGTCAGTGAGAGGTATTGAGCCTCTCTCAGTGACAGGGATTGAGCCTCAGTCAGTAACAGCGATTGAATCTCCGTCTGTGACAGGGTTTGAACCTCAGTCAGTGACAGGGATTGAATCTCAATCAGTGACAGGGATTGAACCTCAGTCAGTGACAGGGATTGAATCTCAGTCACTGAAGGGGGTTGACCCTCAGTCAGTGACAGAGAATGAATCTCAGTCAGTGACAGGAATTGAGCCTCAGTCAGTGACAGGGTTTGAGCCTCAGTCAGTGACAGGGATTGAACCTTTGTCTGTGACAGGGATTGAAACTCAGTCATTGATTGTGATTGAATCTCAGTCAGTGACAAGGATTGAACCTCAGTTTGTGACAGGGATTGAACCTCAGTTAGTGAGAGGGATTGAATCTCAGTCTGTGACCGAGATTGAACCTCAGTCAGTGACAGGTTTGAATCTCAGTCAGAGACAGGGTTTGAGCATAATCACGAACAGGGATTGAGCCTCAGTCAGTGACAGGGTCTGATTCTCAGTCAGTGACAGGGACTGAATCTCAGTCAGTGACTGGTTTTGAATCTCAGTTAGTGACAGGGATTGAGATTCATTCAGTGACAGGGAGTGACCCTCAGTCGGTGACAGGGATTGCATCTCAGTCAGTGACATGGATTGAGCCTCAATCAGTGACAGGGATTGAGACACAACCAGTGACAGTGATTGAATCTCAGTCAGTGACAGGGATTGAATCTCAATCAGTGACAGGAGTTGAATCTTAGTCAGTGACAGGGATTGAACCTCAGTCAGTGACAAATATTGTATGTCAGTCAGTGACAGGGATTGAATCTAATTCAGTGACAGGGATTGAATCTCAGTCAGTGACAGGGATTGAATCTCAGTCAGTGACAGGAATTGAACCTCAGTCAGTGACAGGGATTGAACCGCCGTCAGTGACAGGTATTGACCCGCAGTCAGTGACAGGGATTGAATCTTAGTCAGTGACAGGGATTGACCCTCAATCAGTAACAGGGTTTGAATCTCATTCAGTGACAGGGATTCAAACTCAGTCAGTGACAGGGATTGAACCTCAGTCTGTGACAGGTATTGAATTACAGTCAGTGACAGGAATTGAATCTCAGTCAGTGACAAGGATTGAACCTCAGTTTGTTACAGGGATTGAACCTCAGTCAGTGACAGGGATTGAATCTCAGTCAGTGACAGGGATTGAGCCTCAGTCAGTGACAGGGATTGAATCTCACTCAGTGACAGGGAATGAGCCGCAGTCAGTGACAAGGATTGAACGTCAGTTTGTGACAGAGATTGAACCTCAGTCAGTGACAGGTTTGAATCTCAGTCAGTGACAGGGTTTGAGCATTATCAATAACAGGGATTGAGCCTCAGTCAGTGACAGGGTTTGATTCTCAGTCAGTGACAGGGATTGAGCCTCAGTCAGTGATAGGGATTGAATCTCAGTCAGTGACTGGGATTGAATCTCAGTTATTGACAGGGATTGAATCTCAGTCAGAGACAGGGATTGAATCTCAATCAGTGACAGGCATTGAGATTCATTCAGTGACAGGGATTGACCCTCAGTCAGTGACAGGGATTGACCCTCAATCAGGAACATGGATTGTATCTCATTCAGTAACAGGGATTGAATCTCAGTCAGTGACAGGAATTGAATCTCAGTCTGTGACAGGGATTCAACCTCAGTCAGTGACAGGAATTGAACATCAGTCAGTGACAGGGATGAAACCTCAGTCAGTGACTGGGTCTGAATCTCAGTTTGTGACAGGGATTGAACCTGACTCAGTGACAGGGATTGAATCTCAATCAGTGACAGGGATTGAATCTCGATCAGTGACAGAGATGGAATCTCAATCAGTGGCAGGGATTGAATCTCAGTCAGTGACAGGGATTGAACCTCAGTCAGTGACAGGGATTGACCCTCAATCAGTAACATGGATTGTATCTCATTCAGTAACAGGGATTGAATCTCAGTCAGTGACAGGAATTGAATCTCAGTCTGTGACAGGGATTCAACCTCAGTCAGTGACAGGAATTGAACATCAGTCAGTGACAGGGATTGACCCTCAGTCAGTGACTGGGTCTGAATCTCAGTTTGTGACAGGGATTGAACCTGACTCAGTGACAGGGATTGAATCTCAATCAGTGACAGGGATTGAATCTCGATCAGTGACAGAGATTGAATCTCAATCAGTGGCAGGGATTGAATCTCAGTCAGTGACAGGGATTGAACCTCAGTCAGTGACAGGGATTGAATCTCTGTCAGTGACAGGGATTGAGCCTCAGTCATTGACAGGGATTGAACATCAGTCAATAACAGGGATTAAGCATCAGTCAGTGACAGCGATTGAGCCTCAGTCAGTGACAGGAATTGAGCATCAGTCAGTGACAGGGATTGAATCTCAGTCTGTGACAGGGATTGAACCTCAGTCATTGACAGGAATTGAACCTCAGTCAGTGACATGGATTGAACATCAGTCAATGACCGGGATTAAGCATCAGTCAGTGACAGCGATTGAACCTCAGTCAGTGACAGGGATTGAACCTCAGTCAGTGACAGGATTGAGTCAGAGGCAGGGATTGAATCTCATTCAGTGACAGGGATTGAATCTCAGTCAGTGACATGGATTGAGTCTCAATCAGTGACAGGGATTGAACCTCAGTCAGTGACAGGGATTGAACCTCAGTCAGTGACAGGGATTGAATCTCAATCTGTGACTGGGATTGAACCTCAGTTAGTGACTGGAATTGAATCGCAGTACGTGACATGGATTGAACCTCAGTCAGTGACTGCGATTGAATCTCAGTCAGAGACAGGTTTGAATCTCAGTCAGTGACAGGGTTTGAGCATAATCAAGAAAAGGGATTGATCCTCACTCAGTGACAGGGTTTGATTCTCAGTCAGTGACAGGGAGTGAATCTCAGTCAGTGACAGGAATTGAATCTCAGTCAGTGTCAGGGTTTCAGCCTCAGTCAGTGACAGGGAGTTTGCCGCAGTCAGTGACAAGGATTGAACTTCAGTTTGTGACAGAGATTGAACCTCAGTTAGTGAGCGGGATTGAATCTCAGTCTGTGACAGGGATTGAATCTCAGTCAGTGACAGGGATTGACACTCAATCAGCAACATGGATTGAATCTCATTCAGTGACAGGGATTGAATCTCAGTCAGTGACAGGGATTCAACCTGACTCAGTGACAGGGATTGAATCTCAATCAGTGACAGGGATTGAATCTCAATCAGTGGCAGGGATGGAACCTCATGCAGTGAGAGGTATTGAGCCTCTCTCAGTGACAGGGATTGAGACTCAGTCAGTGACAGCGATTGAATCTCCGTCTGTGACAGGTTTTGAACCTCAGTCAGTGACAGGGATTGAATCTCAATCAGTGGCAGGGATTGAATCTCAGTCAGTGACAGGGATTGTATCTCAGTCAGTGACAGGGATTGAACCTCTGTCAGTGACAGGGATTGTGCCTCAGTCAGTGACAGGGATTGAACCTCAGTCAGTGACAGGGTTTGATCCTCAGTCAGTGATAGGGATTGAACCTCAGTCAGTCATCGGAATTGACTCTGAGACAGTGACAGGGATTGACATTCAGTCAGTGACAGGGATTGAATCTCAGTCACTGACGGGGATTGACCCTCAGTCAGTGACAGAGAATGAATCTCAGTCAGTGACAGGAATTGAGCCTCAGTCAGTGACAGGGTTTGAGCCTCAGTCAGTGACAGGGATTGAACCTTTGTCTGTGACTGGGATTGAGCCTCAGTCAGTGACAGGGATTGAACCTCAGTCAGTGACAGGGATTGAGCCTCAGTCAGTCATCGGAAATGACCCTGAGACAGTGACAGGGATTGACTTTCAGTCAGTGACAGAGTTTGAATCTCAGTCATTGACGGGGATTGACCCTCAGTCAGTGACAGAGAATGAATCTCAGTCAGTGACAGGGATTAAGCCTCAGTCAGTGACAGGGATTGAGCCTCAATCAGTGACAAATATTTTATCTCATCAGTGACAGGAATTGAATCTCATTCAGTAAGAGGGATTGAATCTCAGTCTGTGACAGGGAGTGAATCTCAGTCAGTGACAGGAATTGAATCTCAGTCAGTGTCAGGGTTTCAGCCTCAGTCATTGACAGGGAGTTTGCCGCAGTCAGTGACAAGGATTGAACCTCAGTTTGTGACAGAGATTGAACCTCAGTTAGTGAGCGGGATTGAATCTCAGTCTCTGACATTGATTGAACCTCAGTCAGAGACAGGTTTGAATCTCAGTCAGTTACAGGGTTTGAGCATAATCAATAACGGGGATTGAGCCTCAGTCAGTGACAGGGTTTGATTCTGAGTCAGTGACAGGGATTGAGCCTCAGTCATTGACAGGGATTGAATCTCAGTCAGCGACTGGGATTGAATCTCAGTTATTGACAGGGATTGAATCTCAGTCAGAGACAGGGATTGAATCTCAATCAGTGACAGGCATTGAGATTCATTCAGTGACAGGGATTGACCCTCAGTCAATGAAAGGAATTGAATCTCAGTCAGGGACAGGGATTGAATCTCAGTCAGTGACAGGGATTGACACACAATCAGTAACATGGATTGAATCTCATTCAGTGACAGGGATTGAATCTCAGTCAGTGACAGGGATTCAACCTGACTCAGTGACAGGGATTGAATCTCAATCAGTGGCAGGGATGGAACCTCATGCAGTGAGAGGTATTGAGCCTCTCTCAGTGACAGGGATTGAGCCTCATTCAGTGACAGCGATTGAATATCCGTCTCTGACAGGGTTTGAACCTCAGTCAGTGACAGGGATTGAATCTCAATCAGTGACAGGAATTGAATCTCAGTCAGTGAGAGGTATTGAATCTCAGTCAGTGACAGCGATTGAATCTCAGTCTGTGACAGGGTTTGAACCTCAGTCAGTGACAGGGATTGAATCTCAATCAGTGACAGGGATTGAATCTCAATCAGTGGCAGGGATTGAATCTCAGTCAGTGACAGGGATTGTACCTCAGTCAGTGACAGGGATTGAACCTCTGTCAGTGACAGGGATTGAGCCTCAGTCAGTGACAGGGTTTGAACCTCAGTCAGTGACAGGGATTGAACCTCAGTCAGTGACAGGGTTTGATCCTCAGTCAGTGACAGGGATTGAACCTCAGTCAGTCATCGGAATTGACTCTGAGACAGTGACAGGGATTGACATTCAGTCAGTGACAGGGATTGAATCTCAGTCACTGAAGGGGGTTGACCCTCAGTCAGTGACAGAGAATGAATCTCAGTCAGTGACAGGAATTGAGCCTCAGTCAGTGACAGGGTTTGAGCCTCAGTCAGTGACAGGGATTGAACCTTTGTCTGTGACAGGGATTGAAACTCAGTCATTGATTGTGATTGAATCTCAGTCAGTGACAAGGATTGAACCTCAGTTTGTGACAGGGATTGAACCTCAGTTAGTGAGAGGGATTGAATCTCAGTCTGTGACCGAGATTGAACCTCAGTCAGTGACAGGTTTGAATCTCAGTCAGAGACAGGGTTTGAGCATAATCAATAACAGGGATTGAGCCTCAGTCAGTGACAGGGTCTGATTCTCAGTCAGTGACAGGGACTGAATCACAGTCAGTGACTGGTTTTGAATCTCAGTTAGTGACAGGGATTGAGATTCATTCAGTGACAGGGAGTGACCCTCAGTCGGTGACAGGGATTGCATCTCAGTCAGTGACATGGATTGAGCCTCAATCAGTGACAGGGATTGAGACACAACCAGTGACAGTGATTGAATCTCAGTCAGTGACAGGGATTGAATCTCAATCAGTGACAGGAGTTGAATCTTAGTCAGTGACAGGGATTGAACCTCAGTCAGTGACAAATATTGTATGTCAGTCAGTGACAGGGATTGAATCTCATTCAGTGACAGGGATTGAATCTCAGTCAGTGACAGGGATTGAATCTCAGTCAGTGACAGGAATTGAATCTCAGTCAGTGACAGGAATTGAACCTCAGTCAGTGACAGGGATTGAACCGCCGTCAGTGACAGGTATTGACCCGCAGTCAGTGACAGGGATTGAATCTTAGTCAGTGACAGGGATTGACCCTCAATCAGTAACAGGGATTGAATCTCATTCAGTGACAGGGATTCAAACTCAGTCAGTGACAGGGATTGAACCTCAGTCTGTGACAGGTATTGAATTACAGTCAGTGACAGGAATTGAATCTCAGTCAGTGACAAGGATTGAACCTCAGTTTGTTACAGGGATTGAACCTCAGTCAGTGACAGGGATTGAATCTCAGTCAGTGACGGGAATTGAGCCTCAGTCAGTGACAGGGATTGAATCTCAGTCAGTGACAGGGAATGAGCCGCAGTCAGTGACAAGGATTGAACGTCAGTTTGTGACAGAGATTGAACCTCAGTCAGTGACAGGTTTGAATCTCAGTCAGTGACAGGGTTTGAGCATTATCAATAACAGGGATTGAGCCTCAGTCAGTGACAGGGTTTGATTCTCAGTCAGTGACAGGGATTGACACTCAATCAGTGACAGGGATTGACTCTCAGTCAGTGACAGGGATTGAACCTCAGTCAGTGACAGGGATTGAACCTCAGTCAGAGACAGGGATTGACCATCAGACAATAACAGGGATTAAGCATCAGTCAGTGACAGCGATTGAGCCTCAGTCAATGACAGGAATTGAGCATCAGTCAGTGACAGGGATTGAATCTCAGTCTGTGACAGGAATTGAACCTCAGTCATTGACAGGAATTGAACCTCAGTCAGTGACAGGGATTGAACATCAGTCAATGACAGGGATTAAGCATCAGTCAGTGACAGGGATTGAACCTCAGTCAGTGACAGGGATAGAGCCTCAATCAGTGATAGGGATTGTGCCTCAGTCAGTGACAGGGTTGAAACTCAGTCAGTGACAGAGATTGAACCTCAATCACTGACAGGAAGGGAATCTCAGTCAGTGCCAGGAATTGCATCTCTGTCAGTGGCAGGGATTGAATCTCATTCAGTGACAGGGATTGAACCTCAGTCAGTGACAGGGATTGAACCACAGTCAGAGGCAGGGATTGAATCTCATTCAGTAACAGGGATTGAATCTCAGTCAATGACAGAGATTGAATCTCAGTCAGTGACAGGAATTGAATCACAGTCAGTGACAGGGATTGAATCTCATTCAGTGACAGGAATTGAAACTCACGAAGTGACAGGAATATAATCTCAGTCAGTGACAGGAATTGAACCTTAGTCAGTGACAGGGATTGAAAATCAGTTAGTGACAGGGATTGAATCTAAGTCAGTTAATGGGATTGACCCTCAGACAGTCACAGGGATTGAATCTCAGTCAGTGACAGGGATTGAGCCTCAGTCAGTGACAGGGATTGAATCTCACTCAGTGACTGGGATTGAACCTCAGTCAGTGACTGGGATTGAATCGCAGTCAGTGACAGGGATTGAATCTCAGTCAGTGACAGCGATTGAATCTCAGTCAGTGACAGGAATTGACTCTCAGTCAGTGACAGGGATTGAATCTCAGTCAGTGACAGGGATTGAATCTCAATCAGTGACAGGAATTGAAACTCAGTAAGTGACATGAATATAATCTCAGTCAGTGACAGGAATTGAACCTTAGTCAGTGACAGGATTTGAAAATCAGTTAGTGACAGGGATTCAATCTCAGTCAGTGACAGGAATTGTATCTCATTCAGTGACAGGAATCGAAACGCAGCAGGTGACAGGAATATAATCTCAGTCAGTAACAGGAATTGAACCTCTGTCAGTGACAGAGATTGAAAATCAGTTAGTGACAGGGATTGAATCTCAGCCAGTGACTGGGATTGACCCCCAGACACTGACAGGGATTGAATCTCAGTCAGTGACAGGGATTGAGCCTCAGTCAGAGACAGGGATTGAATCTCAATCAGTGACAGGCATTGAGATTCATTCAGTGACAGGGATTGACCCTCAGTCAATGAAAGGAATTGAATCTCAGTCATGGACAGGGATTGAATCTCAGTCAGTGACAGGGATTGACACTCAATCAGTAACATGGATTGAATCTCATTCAGTGACAGGGATTGAATCTCAGTCAGTGACAGGGATTCAACCTGACTCAGTGACAGGGATTGAATCTCAATCAGTGACAGGGATTGAATCTCAATCAGTGGCAGGGATTGAACCTCAGTCAGTGAGAGGTATTGAGCCTCTCTCAGTGACAGGGATTGAGCCTCAGTCAGTAACAGCGATTGAATCTCCGTCTGTGACAGGGTTTGAACCTCAGTCAGTGACAGGGATTGAATCTCAATCAGTGACAGGGATTGAACCTCAGTCAGTGACAGGGATTGAATCTCAGTCACTGAAGGGGGTTGACCCTCAGTCAGTGACAGAGAATGAATCTCAGTCAGTGACAGGAATTGAGCCTCACTCAGTGACAGGGTTTGAGCCTCAGTCAGTGACAGGGATTGAACCTTTGTCTGTGACAGGGATTGAAACTCAGTCATTGATTGTGATTGAATCTCAGTCAGTGACAAGGATTGAACCTCAGTTTGTGACAGGGATTGAACCTCAGTTAGTGAGAGGGATTGAATCTCAGTCTGTGACCGAGATTGAATCTCAGTCAGTGACAGGTTTGAATCTCAGTCAGAGACAGGGTTTGAGCATAATCAATAACAGGGATTGAGCCTCAGTCAGTGACAGGGTCTGATTCTCAGTCAGTGACAGGGACTGAATCACAGTCAGTGACTGGTTTTGAATCTCAGTTAGTGACAGGGATTGAGATTCATTCAGTGACAGGGAGTGACCCTCAGTCGGTGACAGGGATTGCATCTCAGTCAGTGACATGGATTGAGCCTCAATCAGTGACAGGGATTGAGACACAACCAGTGACAGTGATTGAATCTCAGTCAGTGACAGGGATTGAATCTCAATCAGTGACAGGGATTGACACTCAATCAGTGACAGGGATTGACTCTCAGTCAGTGACAGGGATTGAACCTCAGTCAGTGACAGGGATTGAACCTCAGTCAGAGACAGGGATTGACCATCAGACAATAACAGGGATTAAGCATCAGTCAGTGACAGCGATTGAGCCTCAGTCAATGACAGGAATTGAGCATCAGTCAGTGACAGGGATTGAATCTCAGTCTGTGACAGGAATTGAACCTCAGTCATTGACAGGAATTGAACCTCAGTCAGTGACAGGGATTGAACATCAGTCAATGACAGGGATTAAGCATCAGTCAGTGACAGGGATTGAACCTCAGTCAGTGACAGGGATAGAGCCTCAATCAGTGATAGGGATTGTGCCTCAGTCAGTGACAGGGTTGAAACTCAGTCAGTGACAGAGATTGAACCTCAATCACTGACAGGAAGGGAATCTCAGTCAGTGCCAGGAATTGCATCTCTGTCAGTGGCAGGGATTGAATCTCATTCAGTGACAGGGATTGAACCTCAGTCAGTGACAGGGATTGAACCACAGTCAGAGGCAGGGATTGAATCTCATTCAGTAACAGGGATTGAATCTCAGTCAATGACAGAGATTGAATCTCAGTCAGTGACAGGAATTGAATCACAGTCAGTGACAGGGATTGAATCTCATTCAGTGACAGGAATTGAAACTCACGAAGTGACAGGAATATAATCTCAGTCAGTGACAGGAATTGAACCTTAGTCAGTGACAGGGATTGAAAATCAGTTAGTGACAGGGATTGAATCTAAGTCAGTTAATGGGATTGACCCTCAGACAGTCACAGGGATTGAATCTCAGTCAGTGACAGGGATTGAGCCTCAGTCAGTGACAGGGATTGAATCTCACTCAGAGACTGGGATTGAACCTCAGTCAGTGACTGGGATTGAATCGCAGTCAGTGACAGGGATTGAATCTCAGTCAGTGACAGCGATTGAATCTCAGTCAGTGACAGGAATTGACTCTCAGTCAGTGACAGGGATTGAATCTCAGTCAGTGACAGGGATTGAATCTCAATCAGTGACAGGAATTGAAACTCAGTAAGTGACATGAATATAATCTCAGTCAGTGACAGGAATTGAACCTTAGTCAGTGACAGGATTTGAAAATCAGTTAGTGACAGGGATTCAATCTCAGTCAGTGACAGGAATTGTATCTCATTCAGTGACAGGAATCGAAACGCAGCAGGTGACAGGAATATAATCTCAGTCAGTAACAGGAATTGAACCTCTGTCAGTGACAGAGATTGAAAATCAGTTAGTGACAGGGATTGAATCTCAGCCAGTGACTGGGATTGACCCCCAGACACTGACAGGGATTGAATCTCAGTCAGTGACAGGGATTGAGCCTCAGTCAGAGACAGGGATTGAATCTCAATCAGTGACAGGCATTGAGATTCATTCAGTGACAGGGATTGACCCTCAGTCAATGAAAGGAATTGAATCTCAGTCATGGACAGGGATTGAATCTCAGTCAGTGACAGGGATTGACACTCAATCAGTAACATGGATTGAATCTCATTCAGTGACAGGGATTGAATCTCAGTCAGTGACAGGGATTCAACCTGACTCAGTGACAGGGATTGAATCTCAATCAGTGACAGGGATTGAATCTCAATCAGTGGCAGGGATTGAACCTCAGTCAGTGAGAGGTATTGAGCCTCTCTCAGTGACAGGGATTGAGCCTCAGTCAGTAACAGCGATTGAATCTCCGTCTGTGACAGGGTTTGAACCTCAGTCAGTGACAGGGATTGAATCTCAATCAGTGACAGGGATTGAACCTCAGTCAGTGACAGGGATTGAATCTCAGTCACTGAAGGGGGTTGACCCTCAGTCAGTGACAGAGAATGAATCTCAGTCAGTGACAGGAATTGAGCCTCAGTCAGTGACAGGGTTTGAGCCTCAGTCAGTGACAGGGATTGAACCTTTGTCTGTGACAGGGATTGAAACTCAGTCATTGATTGTGATTGAATCTCAGTCAGTGACAAGGATTGAACCTCAGTTTGTGACAGGGATTGAACCTCAGTTAGTGAGAGGGATTGAATCTCAGTCTGTGATCGAGATTGAACCTCAGTCAGTGACAGGTTTGAATCTCAGTCAGAGACAGGGTTTGAGCATAATCAATAACAGGGATTGAGCCTCAGTCAGTGACAGGGTCTGATTCTCAGTCAGTGACAGGGACTGAATCACAGTCAGTGACTGGTTTTGAATCTCAGTTAGTGACAGGGATTGAGATTCATTCAGTGACAGGGAGTGACCCTCAGTCGGTGACAGGGATTGCATCTCAGTCAGTGACATGGATTGAGCCTCAATCAGTGACAGGGATTGAGACACAACCAGTGACAGTGATTGAATCTCAGTCAGTGACAGGGATTGAATCTCAATCAGTGACAGGGATTGACACTCAATCAGTGGCAGGGATTGACTCTCAGTCAGTGACAGGGATTGAACCTCAGTCAGTGACAGGGATTGAATCTCTGTCAGTGACAGGGATTGAGCCTCAGTCATTGACAGGGATTGAACCTCAGTCAGAGACAGGGATTGACCATCAGACAATAACAGGGATTAAGCATCAGTCAGTGACAGCGATTGAGCCTCAGTCAATGACAGGAATTGAGCATCAGTCAGTGACAGGGATTGAATCTCAGTCAGTGACAGGGATTGAACATCAGTCAATGACAGGGATTAAGCATCAGTCAGTGACAGGGATTGAACCTCAGTCAGTGACAGGGATAGAGCCTCAATCAGTGATAGGGATTGTGCCTCAGTCAGTGACAGGGTTGAAACTCAGTCAGTGACAGAGATTGAACCTCAATCACTGACAGGAAGGGAATCTCAGTCAGTGCCAGGAATTGCATCTCTGTCAGTGGCAGGGATTGAATCTCATTCAGTGACAGGGATTGAACCTCAGTCAGTGACAGGGATTGAACCACAGTCAGAGGCAGGGATTGAATCTCATTCAGTAACAGGGATTGAATCTCAGTCAATGACAGAGATTGAATCTCAGTCAGTGACAGGAATTGAATCACAGTCAGTGACAGGGATTGAATCTCATTCAGTGACAGGAATTGAAACTCACGAAGTGACAGGAATATAATCTCAGTCAGTGACAGGAATTGAACCTTAGTCAGTGACAGGGATTGAAAATCAGTTAGTGACAGGGATTGAATCTAAGTCAGTTAATGGGATTGACCCTCAGACAGTCACAGGGATTGAATCTCAGTCAGTGACAGGGATTGAGCCTCAGTCAGTGACAGGGATTGAATCTCACTCAGTGACTGGGATTGAACCTCAGTCAGTGACTGGGATTGAATCGCAGTCAGTGACAGGGATTGAATCTCAGTCAGTGACAGCGATTGAATCTCAGTCAGTGACAGGAATTGACTCTCAGTCAGTGACAGGGATTGAATCTCAGTCAGTGACAGGGATTGAATCTCAATCAGTGACAGGAATTGAAACTCAGTAAGTGACATGAATATAATCTCAGTCAGTGACAGGAATTGAACCTTAGTCAGTGACAGGATTTGAAAATCAGTTAGTGACAGGGATTCAATCTCAGTCAGTGACAGGAATTGTATCTCATTCAGTGACAGGAATCGAAACGCAGCAGGTGACAGGAATATAATCTCAGTCAGTAACAGGAATTGAACCTCTGTCAGTGACAGAGATTGAAAATCAGTTAGTGACAGGGATTGAATCTCAGCCAGTGACTGGGATTGACCCCCAGACACTGACAGGGATTGAATCTCAGTCAGTGACAGGGATTGAGCCTCAGTCAGAGACAGGGATTGAATCTCAATCAGTGACAGGCATTGAGATTCATTCAGTGACAGGGATTGACCCTCAGTCAATGAAAGGAATTGAATCTCAGTCATGGACAGGGATTGAATCTCAGTCAGTGACAGGGATTGACACTCAATCAGTAACATGGATTGAATCTCATTCAGTGACAGGGATTGAATCTCAGTCAGTGACAGGGATTCAACCTGACTCAGTGACAGGGATTGAATCTCAATCAGTGACAGGGATTGAATCTCAATCAGTGGCAGGGATTGAACCTCAGTCAGTGAGAGGTATTGAGCCTCTCTCAGTGACAGGGATTGAGCCTCAGTCAGTAACAGCGATTGAATCTCCGTCTGTGACAGGGTTTGAACCTCAGTCAGTGACAGGGATTGAATCTCAATCAGTGACAGGGATTGAACCTCAGTCAGTGACAGGGATTGAATCTCAGTCACTGAAGGGGGTTGACCCTCAGTCAGTGACAGAGAATGAATCTCAGTCAGTGACAGGAATTGAGCCTCACTCAGTGACAGGGTTTGAGCCTCAGTCAGTGACAGGGATTGAACCTTTGTCTGTGACAGGGATTGAAACTCAGTCATTGATTGTGATTGAATCTCAGTCAGTGACAAGGATTGAACCTCAGTTTGTGACAGGGATTGAACCTCAGTTAGTGAGAGGGATTGAATCTCAGTCTGTGACCGAGATTGAATCTCAGTCAGTGACAGGTTTGAATCTCAGTCAGAGACAGGGTTTGAGCATAATCAATAACAGGGATTGAGCCTCAGTCAGTGACAGGGTCTGATTCTCAGTCAGTGACAGGGACTGAATCACAGTCAGTGACTGGTTTTGAATCTCAGTTAGTGACAGGGATTGAGATTCATTCAGTGACAGGGAGTGACCCTCAGTCGGTGACAGGGATTGCATCTCAGTCAGTGACATGGATTGAGCCTCAATCAGTGACAGGGATTGAGACACAACCAGTGACAGTGATTGAATCTCAGTCAGTGACAGGGATTGAATCTCAATCAGTGACAGGGATTGACACTCAATCAGTGACAGGGATTGACTCTCAGTCAGTGACAGGGATTGAACCTCAGTCAGTGACAGGGATTGAACCTCAGTCAGAGACAGGGATTGACCATCAGACAATAACAGGGATTAAGCATCAGTCAGTGACAGCGATTGAGCCTCAGTCAATGACAGGAATTGAGCATCAGTCAGTGACAGGGATTGAATCTCAGTCTGTGACAGGAATTGAACCTCAGTCATTGACAGGAATTGAACCTCAGTCAGTGACATGGATTGAACATCAGTCAATGACAGGGATTAAGCATCAGTCAGTGACAGGGATTGAACCTCAGTCAGTGACAGGGATAGAGCCTCAGTCAGTGACATGGATTGAACATCAGTCAATGACAGGGATTAAGCATCAGTCAGTGACAGGGATTGACCCTCAATCAGTAACAGGGTTTGAATCTCATTCAGTGACAGGGATTCAAACTCAGTCAGTGACAGGGATTGAACCTCAGTCTGTGACAGGTATTGAATTACAGTCAGTGACAGGAATTGAATCTCAGTCAGTGACAAGGATTGAACCTCAGTTTGTTACAGGGATTGAACCTCAGTCAGTGACAGGGATTGAATCTCAGTCAGTGACAGGGATTGAGCCTCAGTCAGTGACAGGGATTGAATCTCACTCAGTGACAGGGAATGAGCCGCAGTCAGTGACAAGGATTGAACGTCAGTTTGTGACAGAGATTGAACCTCAGTCAGTGACAGGTTTGAATCTCAGTCAGTGACAGGGTTTGAGCATTATCAATAACAGGGATTGAGCCTCAGTCAGTGACAGGGTTTGATTCTCAGTCAGTGACAGGGATTGAGCCTCAGTCAGTGATAGGGATTGAATCTCAGTCAGTGACTGGGATTGAATCTCAGTTATTGACAGGGATTGAATCTCAGTCAGAGACAGGGATTGAATCTCAATCAGTGACAGGCATTGAGATTCATTCAGTGACAGGGATTGACCCTCAGTCAGTGACAGGGATTGACCCTCAATCAGGAACATGGATTGTATCTCATTCAGTAACAGGGATTGAATCTCAGTCAGTGACAGGAATTGAATCTCAGTCTGTGACAGGGATTCAACCTCAGTCAGTGACAGGAATTGAACATCAGTCAGTGACAGGGATGAAACCTCAGTCAGTGACTGGGTCTGAATCTCAGTTTGTGACAGGGATTGAACCTGACTCAGTGACAGGGATTGAATCTCAATCAGTGACAGGGATTGAATCTCGATCAGTGACAGAGATGGAATCTCAATCAGTGGCAGGGATTGAATCTCAGTCAGTGACAGGGATTGAACCTCAGTCAGTGACAGGGATTGACCCTCAATCAGTAACATGGATTGTATCTCATTCAGTAACAGGGATTGAATCTCAGTCAGTGACAGGAATTGAATCTCAGTCTGTGACAGGGATTCAACCTCAGTCAGTGACAGGAATTGAACATCAGTCAGTGACAGGGATTGACCCTCAGTCAGTGACTGGGTCTGAATCTCAGTTTGTGACAGGGATTGAACCTGACTCAGTGACAGGGATTGAATCTCAATCAGTGACAGGGATTGAATCTCGATCAGTGACAGAGATTGAATCTCAATCAGTGGCAGGGATTGAATCTCAGTCAGTGACAGGGATTGAACCTCAGTCAGTGACAGGGATTGAATCTCTGTCAGTGACAGGGATTGAGCCTCAGTCATTGACAGGGATTGAACATCAGTCAATAACAGGGATTAAGCATCAGTCAGTGACAGCGATTGAGCCTCAGTCAGTGACAGGAATTGAGCATCAGTCAGTGACAGGGATTGAATCTCAGTCTGTGACAGGGATTGAACCTCAGTCATTGACAGGAATTGAACCTCAGTCAGTGACATGGATTGAACATCAGTCAATGACCGGGATTAAGCATCAGTCAGTGACAGCGATTGAACCTCAGTCAGTGACAGGGATTGAACCTCAGTCAGTGACAGGATTGAGTCAGAGGCAGGGATTGAATCTCATTCAGTGACAGGGATTGAATCTCAGTCAGTGACATGGATTGAGTCTCAATCAGTGACAGGGATTGAACCTCAGTCAGTGACAGGGATTGAACCTCAGTCAGTGACAGGGATTGAATCTCAATCTGTGACTGGGATTGAACCTCAGTTAGTGACTGGAATTGAATCGCAGTACGTGACATGGATTGAACCTCAGTCAGTGACTGCGATTGAATCTCAGTCAGAGACAGGTTTGAATCTCAGTCAGTGACAGGGTTTGAGCATAATCAAGAAAAGGGATTGATCCTCACTCAGTGACAGGGTTTGATTCTCAGTCAGTGACAGGGAGTGAATCTCAGTCAGTGACAGGAATTGAATCTCAGTCAGTGTCAGGGTTTCAGCCTCAGTCAGTGACAGGGAGTTTGCCGCAGTCAGTGACAAGGATTGAACCTCAGTTTGTGACAGAGATTGAACCTCAGTTAGTGAGCGGGATTGAATCTCAGTCTGTGACAGGGATTGAATCTCAGTCAGTGACAGGGATTGACACTCAATCAGCAACATGGATTGAATCTCATTCAGTGACAGGGATTGAATCTCAGTCAGTGACAGGGATTCAACCTGACTCAGTGACAGGGATTGAATCTCAATCAGTGACAGGGATTGAATCTCAATCAGTGGCAGGGATGGAACCTCATGCAGTGAGAGGTATTGAGCCTCTCTCAGTGACAGGGATTGAGACTCAGTCAGTGACAGCGATTGAATCTCCGTCTGTGACAGGTTTTGAACCTCAGTCAGTGACAGGGATTGAATCTCAATCAGTGGCAGGGATTGAATCTCAGTCAGTGACAGGGATTGTATCTCAGTCAGTGACAGGGATTGAACCTCTGTCAGTGACAGGGATTGTGCCTCAGTCAGTGACAGGGATTGAACCTCAGTCAGTGACAGGGTTTGATCCTCAGTCAGTGATAGGGATTGAACCTCAGTCAGTCATCGGAATTGACTCTGAGACAGTGACAGGGATTGACATTCAGTCAGTGACAGGGATTGAATCTCAGTCACTGACGGGGATTGACCCTCAGTCAGTGACAGAGAATGAATCTCAGTCAGTGACAGGAATTGAGCCTCAGTCAGTGACAGGGTTTGAGCCTCAGTCAGTGACAGGGATTGAACCTTTGTCTGTGACTGGGATTGAGCCTCAGTCAGTGACAGGGATTGAACCTCAGTCAGTGACAGGGATTGAGCCTCAGTCAGTCATCGGAAATGACCCTGAGACAGTGACAGGGATTGACTTTCAGTCAGTGACAGAGTTTGAATCTCAGTCATTGACGGGGATTGACCCTCAGTCAGTGACAGAGAATGAATCTCAGTCAGTGACAGGGATTAAGCCTCAGTCAGTGACAGGGATTGAGCCTCAATCAGTGACAAATATTTTATCTCATCAGTGACAGGAATTGAATCTCATTCAGTAAGAGGGATTGAATCTCAGTCTGTGACAGGGAGTGAATCTCAGTCAGTGACAGGAATTGAATCTCAGTCAGTGTCAGGGTTTCAGCCTCAGTCATTGACAGGGAGTTTGCCGCAGTCAGTGACAAGGATTGAACCTCAGTTTGTGACAGAGATTGAACCTCAGTTAGTGAGCGGGATTGAATCTCAGTCTCTGACATTGATTGAACCTCAGTCAGAGACAGGTTTGAATCTCAGTCAGTTACAGGGTTTGAGCATAATCAATAACGGGGATTGAGCCTCAGTCAGTGACAGGGTTTGATTCTCAGTCAGTGACAGGGATTGAGCCTCAGTCATTGACAGGGATTGAATCTCAGTCAGCGACTGGGATTGAATCTCAGTTATTGACAGGGATTGAATCTCAGTCAGAGACAGGGATTGAATCTCAATCAGTGACAGGCATTGAGATTCATTCAGTGACAGGGATTGACCCTCAGTCAATGAAAGGAATTGAATCTCAGTCAGGGACAGGGATTGAATCTCAGTCAGTGACAGGGATTGACACACAATCAGTAACATGGATTGAATCTCATTCAGTGACAGGGATTGAATCTCAGTCAGTGACAGGGATTCAACCTGACTCAGTGACAGGGATTGAATCTCAATCAGTGGCAGGGATGGAACCTCATGCAGTGAGAGGTATTGAGCCTCTCTCAGTGACAGGGATTGAGCCTCATTCAGTGACAGCGATTGAATATCCGTCTCTGACAGGGTTTGAACCTCAGTCAGTGACAGGGATTGAATCTCAATCAGTGACAGGAATTGAATCTCAGTCAGTGAGAGGTATTGAATCTCAGTCAGTGACAGCGATTGAATCTCAGTCTGTGACAGGGTTTGAACCTCAGTCAGTGACAGGGATTGAATCTCAATCAGTGACAGGGATTGAATCTCAATCAGTGGCAGG
Source organism: Chiloscyllium plagiosum (assembly GCF_037043375.1). Classification (NCBI taxonomy): domain Eukaryota; kingdom Metazoa; phylum Chordata; class Chondrichthyes; order Orectolobiformes; family Hemiscylliidae; genus Chiloscyllium; species Chiloscyllium plagiosum. The sequence goes on from NW_028270177.1 coordinate 45,157,959, forward strand.
GATTGAATCTCAGTCAGTGACAGGGATTGTACCTCAGTCAGTGACAGGGATTGAACCTCTGTCAGTGACAGGGATTGAGCCTCAGTCAGTGACAGGGTTTGAACCTCAGTCAGTGACAGGGATTGAACCTCAGTCAGTGACAGGGTTTGATCCTCAGTCAGTGACAGGGATTGAACCTCAGTCAGTCATCGGAATTGACTCTGAGACAGTGACAGGGATTGACATTCAGTCAGTGACAGGGATTGAATCTCAGTCACTGAAGGGGGTTGACCCTCAGTCAGTGACAGAGAATGAATCTCAGTCAGTGACAGGAATTGAGCCTCAGTCAGTGACAGGGTTTGAGCCTCAGTCAGTGACAGGGATTGAACCTTTGTCTGTGACAGGGATTGAAACTCAGTCATTGATTGTGATTGAATCTCAGTCAGTGACAAGGATTGAACCTCAGTTTGTGACAGGGATTGAACCTCAGTTAGTGAGAGGGATTGAATCTCAGTCTGTGACCGAGATTGAACCTCAGTCAGTGACAGGTTTGAATCTCAGTCAGAGACAGGGTTTGAGCATAATCAATAACAGGGATTGAGCCTCAGTCAGTGACAGGGTCTGATTCTCAGTCAGTGACAGGGACTGAATCACAGTCAGTGACTGGTTTTGAATCTCAGTTAGTGACAGGGATTGAGATTCATTCAGTGACAGGGAGTGACCCTCAGTCGGTGACAGGGATTGCATCTCAGTCAGTGACATGGATTGAGCCTCAATCAGTGACAGGGATTGAGACACAACCAGTGACAGTGATTGAATCTCAGTCAGTGACAGGGATTGAATCTCAATCAGTGACAGGAGTTGAATCTTAGTCAGTGACAGGGATTGAACCTCAGTCAGTGACAAATATTGTATGTCAGTCAGTGACAGGGATTGAATCTCATTCAGTGACAGGGATTGAATCTCAGTCAGTGACAGGGATTGAATCTCAGTCAGTGACAGGAATTGAATCTCAGTCAGTGACAGGAATTGAACCTCAGTCAGTGACAGGGATTGAACCGCCGTCAGTGACAGGTATTGACCCGCAGTCAGTGACAGGGATTGAATCTTAGTCAGTGACAGGGATTGACCCTCAATCAGTAACAGGGATTGAATCTCATTCAGTGACAGGGATTCAAACTCAGTCAGTGACAGGGATTGAACCTCAGTCTGTGACAGGTATTGAATTACAGTCAATGACAGGAATTGAATCTCAGTCAGTGACAAGGATTGAACCTCAGTTTGTTACAGGGATTGAACCTCAGTCAGTGACAGGGATTGAATCTCAGTCAGTGACGGGGATTGAGCCTCAGTCAGTGACAGGGATTGAATCTCAGTCAGTGACAGGGAATGAGCCGCAGTCAGTGACAAGGATTGAACGTCAGTTTGTGACAGAGATTGAACCTCAGTCAGTGACAGGTTTGAATCTCAGTCAGTGACAGGGTTTGAGCATTATCAAAAACAGGGATTGAGCCTCAGTCAGTGACAGGGTTTGATTCTCAGTCAGTGACAGGGATTGACACTCAATCAGTGACAGGGATTGACTCTCAGTCAGTGACAGGGATTGAACCTCAGTCAGTGACAGGGATTGAACCTCAGTCAGAGACAGGGATTGACCATCAGACAATAACAGGGATTAAGCATCAGTCAGTGACAGCGATTGAGCCTCAGTCAATGACAGGAATTGAGCATCAGTCAGTGACAGGGATTGAATCTCAGTCTGTGACAGGAATTGAACCTGTCATTGACAGGAATTGAACCTCAGTCAGTGACAGGGATTGAACATCAGTCAATGACAGGGATTAAGCATCAGTCAGTGACAGGGATTGAACCTCAGTCAGTGACAGGGATAGAGCCTCAATCAGTGATAGGGATTGTGCCTCAGTCAGTGACAGGGTTGAAACTCAGTCAGTGACAGAGATTGAACCTCAATCACTGACAGGAAGGGAATCTCAGTCAGTGCCAGGAATTGCATCTCTGTCAGTGGCAGGGATTGAATCTCATTCAGTGACAGGGATTGAACCTCAGTCAGTGACAGGGATTGAACCACAGTCAGAGGCAGGGATTGAATCTCATTCAGTAACAGGGATTGAATCTCAGTCAATGACAGAGATTGAATCTCAGTCAGTGACAGGAATTGAATCACAGTCAGTGACAGGGATTGAATCTCATTCAGTGACAGGAATTGAAACTCACGAAGTGACAGGAATATAATCTCAGTCAGTGACAGGAATTGAACCTTAGTCAGTGACAGGGATTGAAAATCAGTTAGTGACAGGGATTGAATCTAAGTCAGTTAATGGGATTGACCCTCAAACAGTCACAGGGATTGAATCTCAGTCAGTGACAGGGATTGAGCCTCAGTCAGTGACAGGGATTGAATCTCACTCAGTGACTGGGATTGAACCTCAGTCAGTGACTGGGATTGAATCGCAGTCAGTGACAGGGATTGAATCTCAGTCAGTGACAGCGATTGAATCTCAGTCAGTGACAGGAATTGACTCTCAGTCAGTGACAGGGATTGAATCTCAGTCAGTGACAGGGATTGAATCTCAATCAGTGACAGGAATTGAAACTCAGTAAGTGACATGAATATAATCTCAGTCAGTGACAGGAATTGAACCTTAGTCAGTGACAGGATTTGAAAATCAGTTAGTGACAGGGATTCAATCTCAGTCAGTGACAGGAATTGTATCTCATTCAGTGACAGGAATCGAAACGCAGCAGGTGACAGGAATATAATCTCAGTCAGTAACAGGAATTGAACCTCTGTCAGTGACAGAGATTGAAAATCAGTTAGTGACAGGGATTGAATCTCAGCCAGTGACTGGGATTGACCCCCAGACACTGACAGGGATTGAATCTCAGTCAGTGACAGGGATTGAGCCTCAGTCAGAGACAGGGATTGAATCTCAATCAGTGACAGTCATTGAGATTCATTCAGTGACAGGGATTGACCCTCAGTCAATGAAAGGAATTGAATCTCAGTCATGGACAGGGATTGAATCTCAGTCAGTGACAGGGATTGACACTCAATCAGTAACATGGATTGAATCTCATTCAGTGACAGGGATTGAATCTCAGTCAGTGACAGGGATTCAACCTGACTCAGTGACAGGGATTGAATCTCAATCAGTGACAGGGATTGAATCTCAATCAGTGGCAGGGATTGAACCTCAGTCAGTGAGAGGTATTGAGCCTCTCTCAGTGACAGGGATTGAGCCTCAGTCAGTAACAGCGATTGAATCTCCGTCTGTGACAGGGTTTGAACCTCAGTCAGTGACAGGGATTGAATCTCAATCAGTGACAGGGATTGAACCTCAGTCAGTGACAGGGATTGAATCTCAGTCACTGAAGGGGGTTGACCCTCAGTCAGTGACAGAGAATGAATCTCAGTCAGTGACAGGAATTGAGCCTCAGTCAGTGACAGGGTTTGAGCCTCAGTCAGTGACAGGGATTGAACCTTTGTCTGTGACAGGGATTGAAACTCAGTCATTGATTGTGATTGAATCTCAGTCAGTGACAAGGATTGAACCTCAGTTTGTGACAGGGATTGAACCTCAGTTAGTGAGAGGGATTGAATCTCAGTCTGTGACCGAGATTGAATCTCAGTCAGTGACAGGTTTGAATCTCAGTCAGAGACAGGGTTTGAGCATAATCAATAACAGGGATTGAGCCTCAGTCAGTGACAGGGTCTGATTCTCAGTCAGTGACAGGGACTGAATCACAGTCAGTGACTGGTTTTGAATCTCAGTTAGTGACAGGGATTGAGATTCATTCAGTGACAGGGAGTGACCCTCAGTCGGTGACAGGGATTGCATCTCAGTCAGTGACATGGATTGAGCCTCAATCAGTGACAGGGATTGAGACACAACCAGTGACAGTGATTGAATCTCAGTCAGTGACAGGGATTGAATCTCAATCAGTGACAGGGATTGACACTCAATCAGTGACAGGGATTGACTCTCAGTCAGTGACAGGGATTGAACCTCAGTCAGTGACAGGGATTGAACCTCAGTCAGAGACAGGGATTGACCATCAGACAATAACAGGGATTAAGCATCAGTCAGTGACAGCGATTGAGCCTCAGTCAATGACAGGAATTGAGCATCAGTCAGTGACAGGGATTGAATCTCAGTCTGTGACAGGAATTGAACCTCAGTCATTGACAGGAATTGAACCTCAGTCAGTGACAGGGATTGAACATCAGTCAATGACAGGGATTAAGCATCAGTCAGTGACAGGGATTGAACCTCAGTCAGTGACAGGGATAGAGCCTCAATCAGTGATAGGGATTGTGCCTCAGTCAGTGACAGGGTTGAAACTCAGTCAGTGACAGAGATTGAACCTCAATCACTGACAGGAAGGGAATCTCAGTCAGTGCCAGGAATTGCATCTCTGTCAGTGGCAGGGATTGAATCTCATTCAGTGACAGGGATTGAACCTCAGTCAGTGACAGGGATTGAACCACAGTCAGAGGCAGGGATTGAATCTCATTCAGTAACAGGGATTGAATCTCAGTCAATGACAGAGATTGAATCTCAGTCAGTGACAGGAATTGAATCACAGTCAGTGACAGGGATTGAATCTCATTCAGTGACAGGAATTGAAACTCACGAAGTGACAGGAATATAATCTCAGTCAGTGACAGGAATTGAACCTTAGTCAGTGACAGGGATTGAAAATCAGTTAGTGACAGGGATTGAATCTAAGTCAGTTAATGGGATTGACCCTCAGACAGTCACAGGGATTGAATCTCACTCAGTGACTGGGATTGAACCTCAGTCAGTGACTGGGATTGAATCGCAGTCAGTGACAGGGATTGAATCTCAGTCAGTGACAGCGATTGAATCTCAGTCAGTGACAGGAATTGACTCTCAGTCAGTGACAGGGATTGAATCTCAGTCAGTGACAGGGATTGAATCTCAATCAGTGACAGGAATTGAAACTCAGTAAGTGACATGAATATAATCTCAGTCAGTGACAGGAATTGAACCTTAGTCAGTGACAGGATTTGAAAATCATTTAGTGACAGGGATTCAATCTCAGTCAGTGACAGGAATTGTATCTCATTCAGTGACAGGAATCGAAACGCAGCAGGTGACAGGAATATAATCTCAGTCAGTAACAGGAATTGAACCTCTGTCAGTGACAGAGATTGAAAATCAGTTAGTGACAGGGATTGAATCTCAGCCAGTGACTGGGATTGACCCCCAGACACTGACAGGGATTGAATCTCAGTCAGTGACAGGGATTGAGCCTCAGTCAGAGACAGGGATTGAATCTCAATCAGTGACAGGCATTGAGATTCATTCAGTGACAGGGATTGACCCTCAGTCAATGAAAGGAATTGAATCTCAGTCATGGACAGGGATTGAATCTCAGTCAGTGACAGGGATTGACACTCAATCAGTAACATGGATTGAATCTCATTCAGTGACAGGGATTGAATCTCAGTCAGTGACAGGGATTCAACCTGACTCAGTGACAGGGATTGAATCTCAATCAGTGACAGGGATTGAATCTCAATCAGTGGCAGGGATTGAACCTCAGTCAGTGAGAGGTATTGAGCCTCTCTCAGTGACAGGGATTGAGCCTCAGTCAGTAACAGCGATTGAATCTCCGTCTGTGACAGGGTTTGAACCTCAGTCAGTGACAGGGATTGAATCTCAATCAGTGACAGGGATTGAACCTCAGTCAGTGACAGGGATTGAATCTCAGTCACTGAAGGGGGTTGACCCTCAGTCAGTGACAGAGAATGAATCTCAGTCAGTGACAGGAATTGAGCCTCAGTCAGTGACAGGGTTTGAGCCTCAGTCAGTGACAGGGATTGAACCTTTGTCTGTGACAGGGATTGAAACTCAGTCATTGATTGTGATTGAATCTCAGTCAGTGACAAGGATTGAACCTCAGTTTGTGACAGGGATTGAACCTCAGTTAGTGAGAGGGATTGAATCTCAGTCTGTGACCGAGATTGAACCTCAGTCAGTGACAGGTTTGAATCTCAGTCAGAGACAGGGTTTGAGCATAATCACGAACAGGGATTGAGCCTCAGTCAGTGACAGGGTCTGATTCTCAGTCAGTGACAGGGACTGAATCTCAGTCAGTGACTGGTTTTGAATCTCAGTTAGTGACAGGGATTGAGATTCATTCAGTGACAGGGAGTGACCCTCAGTCGGTGACAGGGATTGCATCTCAGTCAGTGACATGGATTGAGCCTCAATCAGTGACAGGGATTGAGACACAACCAGTGACAGTGATTGAATCTCAGTCAGTGACAGGGATTGAATCTCAATCAGTGACAGGAGTTGAATCTTAGTCAGTGACAGGGATTGAACCTCAGTCAGTGACAAATATTGTATGTCAGTCAGTGACAGGGATTGAATCTAATTCAGTGACAGGGATTGAATCTCAGTCAGTGACAGGGATTGAATCTCAGTCAGTGACAGGAATTGAACCTCAGTCAGTGACAGGGATTGAACCGCCGTCAGTGACAGGTATTGACCCGCAGTCAGTGACAGGGATTGAATCTTAGTCAGTGACAGGGATTGACCCTCAATCAGTAACAGGGTTTGAATCTCATTCAGTGACAGGGATTCAAACTCAGTCAGTGACAGGGATTGAACCTCAGTCTGTGACAGGTATTGAATTACAGTCAGTGACAGGAATTGAATCTCAGTCAGTGACAAGGATTGAACCTCAGTTTGTTACAGGGATTGAACCTCAGTCAGTGACAGGGATTGAATCTCAGTCAGTGACAGGGATTGAGCCTCAGTCAGTGACAGGGATTGAATCTCACTCAGTGACAGGGAATGAGCCGCAGTCAGTGACAAGGATTGAACGTCAGTTTGTGACAGAGATTGAACCTCAGTCAGTGACAGGTTTGAATCTCAGTCAGTGACAGGGTTTGAGCATTATCAATAACAGGGATTGAGCCTCAGTCAGTGACAGGGTTTGATTCTCAGTCAGTGACAGGGATTGAGCCTCAGTCAGTGATAGGGATTGAATCTCAGTCAGTGACTGGGATTGAATCTCAGTTATTGACAGGGATTGAATCTCAGTCAGAGACAGGGATTGAATCTCAATCAGTGACAGGCATTGAGATTCATTCAGTGACAGGGATTGACCCTCAGTCAGTGACAGGGATTGACCCTCAATCAGGAACATGGATTGTATCTCATTCAGTAACAGGGATTGAATCTCAGTCAGTGACAGGAATTGAATCTCAGTCTGTGACAGGGATTCAACCTCAGTCAGTGACAGGAATTGAACATCAGTCAGTGACAGGGATGAAACCTCAGTCAGTGACTGGGTCTGAATCTCAGTTTGTGACAGGGATTGAACCTGACTCAGTGACAGGGATTGAATCTCAATCAGTGACAGGGATTGAATCTCGATCAGTGACAGAGATGGAATCTCAATCAGTGGCAGGGATTGAATCTCAGTCAGTGACAGGGATTGAACCTCAGTCAGTGACAGGGATTGACCCTCAATCAGTAACATGGATTGTATCTCATTCAGTAACAGGGATTGAATCTCAGTCAGTGACAGGAATTGAATCTCAGTCTGTGACAGGGATTCAACCTCAGTCAGTGACAGGAATTGAACATCAGTCAGTGACAGGGATTGACCCTCAGTCAGTGACTGGGTCTGAATCTCAGTTTGTGACAGGGATTGAACCTGACTCAGTGACAGGGATTGAATCTCAATCAGTGACAGGGATTGAATCTCGATCAGTGACAGAGATTGAATCTCAATCAGTGGCAGGGATTGAATCTCAGTCAGTGACAGGGATTGAACCTCAGTCAGTGACAGGGATTGAATCTCTGTCAGTGACAGGGATTGAGCCTCAGTCATTGACAGGGATTGAACATCAGTCAATAACAGGGATTAAGCATCAGTCAGTGACAGCGATTGAGCCTCAGTCAGTGACAGGAATTGAGCATCAGTCAGTGACAGGGATTGAATCTCAGTCTGTGACAGGGATTGAACCTCAGTCATTGACAGGAATTGAACCTCAGTCAGTGACATGGATTGAACATCAGTCAATGACCGGGATTAAGCATCAGTCAGTGACAGCGATTGAACCTCAGTCAGTGACAGGGATTGAACCTCAGTCAGTGACAGGATTGAGTCAGAGGCAGGGATTGAATCTCATTCAGTGACAGGGATTGAATCTCAGTCAGTGACATGGATTGAGTCTCAATCAGTGACAGGGATTGAACCTCAGTCAGTGACAGGGATTGAACCTCAGTCAGTGACAGGGATTGAATCTCAATCTGTGACTGGGATTGAACCTCAGTTAGTGACTGGAATTGAATCGCAGTACGTGACATGGATTGAACCTCAGTCAGTGACTGCGATTGAATCTCAGTCAGAGACAGGTTTGAATCTCAGTCAGTGACAGGGTTTGAGCATAATCAAGAAAAGGGATTGATCCTCACTCAGTGACAGGGTTTGATTCTCAGTCAGTGACAGGGAGTGAATCTCAGTCAGTGACAGGAATTGAATCTCAGTCAGTGTCAGGGTTTCAGCCTCAGTCAGTGACAGGGAGTTTGCCGCAGTCAGTGACAAGGATTGAACCTCAGTTTGTGACAGAGATTGAACCTCAGTTAGTGAGCGGGATTGAATCTCAGTCTGTGACAGGGATTGAATCTCAGTCAGTGACAGGGATTGACACTCAATCAGCAACATGGATTGAATCTCATTCAGTGACAGGGATTGAATCTCAGTCAGTGACAGGGATTCAACCTGACTCAGTGACAGGGATTGAATCTCAATCAGTGACAGGGATTGAATCTCAATCAGTGGCAGGGATGGAACCTCATGCAGTGAGAGGTATTGAGCCTCTCTCAGTGACAGGGATTGAGACTCAGTCAGTGACAGCGATTGAATCTCCGTCTGTGACAGGTTTTGAACCTCAGTCAGTGACAGGGATTGAATCTCAATCAGTGACAGGGATTGAATCTCAATCAGTGGCAGGGATTGAATCTCAGTCAGTGACAGGGATTGTATCTCAGTCAGTGACAGGGATTGAACCTCTGTCAGTGACAGGGATTGTGCCTCAGTCAGTGACAGGGATTGAACCTCAGTCAGTGACAGGGTTTGATCCTCAGTCAGTGATAGGGATTGAACCTCAGTCAGTCATCGGAATTGACTCTGAGACAGTGACAGGGATTGACATTCAGTCAGTGACAGGGATTGAATCTCAGTCACTGACGGGGATTGACCCTCAGTCAGTGACAGAGAATGAATCTCAGTCAGTGACAGGAATTGAGCCTCAGTCAGTGACAGGGTTTGAGCCTCAGTCAGTGACAGGGATTGAACCTTTGTCTGTGACTGGGATTGAGCCTCAGTCAGTGACAGGGATTGAACCTCAGTCAGTGACAGGGATTGAGCCTCAGTCAGTCATCGGAAATGACCCTGAGACAGTGACAGGGATTGACTTTCAGTCAGTGACAGAGTTTGAATCTCAGTCATTGACGGGGATTGACCCTCAGTCAGTGACAGAGAATGAATCTCAGTCAGTGACAGGGATTAAGCCTCAGTCAGTGACAGGGATTGAGCCTCAATCAGTGACAAATATTTTATCTCATCAGTGACAGGAATTGAATCTCATTCAGTAAGAGGGATTGAATCTCAGTCTGTGACAGGGAGTGAATCTCAGTCAGTGACAGGAATTGAATCTCAGTCAGTGTCAGGGTTTCAGCCTCAGTCATTGACAGGGAGTTTGCCGCAGTCAGTGACAAGGATTGAACCTCAGTTTGTGACAGAGATTGAACCTCAGTTAGTGAGCGGGATTGAATCTCAGTCTCTGACATTGATTGAACCTCAGTCAGAGACAGGTTTGAATCTCAGTCAGTTACAGGGTTTGAGCATAATCAATAACGGGGATTGAGCCTCAGTCAGTGACAGGGTTTGATTCTCAGTCAGTGACAGGGATTGAGCCTCAGTCATTGACAGGGATTGAATCTCAGTCAGCGACTGGGATTGAATCTCAGTTATTGACAGGGATTGAATCTCAGTCAGAGACAGGGATTGAATCTCAATCAGTGACAGGCATTGAGATTCATTCAGTGACAGGGATTGACCCTCAGTCAATGAAAGGAATTGAATCTCAGTCAGGGACAGGGATTGAATCTCAGTCAGTGACAGGGATTGACACACAATCAGTAACATGGATTGAATCTCATTCAGTGACAGGGATTGAATCTCAGTCAGTGACAGGGATTCAACCTGACTCAGTGACAGGGATTGAATCTCAATCAGTGGCAGGGATGGAACCTCATGCAGTGAGAGGTATTGAGCCTCTCTCAGTGACAGGGATTGAGCCTCATTCAGTGACAGCGATTGAATATCCGTCTCTGACAGGGTTTGAACCTCAGTCAGTGACAGGGATTGAATCTCAATCAGTGACAGGAATTGAATCTCAGTCAGTGACAGCGATTGAATCTCAGTCTGTGACAGGGTTTGAACCTCAGTCAGTGACAGGGATTGAATCTCAATCAGTGACAGGGATTGAATCTCAATCAGTGGCAGGGATTGAATCTCAGTCAGTGACAGGGATTGTACCTCAGTCAGTGACAGGGATTGAACCTCTGTCAGTGACAGGGATTGAGCCTCAGTCAGTGACAGGGTTTGAACCTCAGTCAGTGACAGGGATTGAACCTCAGTCAGTGACAGGGTTTGATCCTCAGTCAGTGACAGGGATTGAACCTCAGTCAGTCATCGGAATTGACTCTGAGACAGTGACAGGGATTGACATTCAGTCAGTGACAGGGATTGAATCTCAGTCACTGAAGGGGGTTGACCCTCAGTCAGTGACAGAGAATGAATCTCAGTCAGTGACAGGAATTGAGCCTCAGTCAGTGACAGGGTTTGAGCCTCAGTCAGTGACAGGGATTGAACCTTTGTCTGTGACAGGGATTGAAACTCAGTCATTGATTGTGATTGAATCTCAGTCAGTGACAAGGATTGAACCTCAGTTTGTGACAGGGATTGAACCTCAGTTAGTGAGAGGGATTGAATCTCAGTCTGTGACCGAGATTGAACCTCAGTCAGTGACAGGTTTGAATCTCAGTCAGAGACAGGGTTTGAGCATAATCAATAACAGGGATTGAGCCTCAGTCAGTGACAGGGTCTGATTCTCAGTCAGTGACAGGGACTGAATCACAGTCAGTGACTGGTTTTGAATCTCAGTTAGTGACAGGGATTGAGATTCATTCAGTGACAGGGAGTGACCCTCAGTCGGTGACAGGGATTGCATCTCAGTCAGTGACATGGATTGAGCCTCAATCAGTGACAGGGATTGAGACACAACCAGTGACAGTGATTGAATCTCAGTCAGTGACAGGGATTGAATCTCAATCAGTGACAGGAGTTGAATCTTAGTCAGTGACAGGGATTGAACCTCAGTCAGTGACAAATATTGTATGTCAGTCAGTGACAGGGATTGAATCTCATTCAGTGACAGGGATTGAATCTCAGTCAGTGACAGGGATTGAATCTCAGTCAGTGACAGGAATTGAATCTCAGTCAGTGACAGGAATTGAACCTCAGTCAGTGACAGGGATTGAACCGCCGTCAGTGACAGGTATTGACCCGCAGTCAGTGACAGGGATTGAATCTTAGTCAGTGACAGGGATTGACCCTCAATCAGTAACAGGGATTGAATCTCATTCAGTGACAGGGATTCAAACTCAGTCAGTGACAGGGATTGAACCTCAGTCTGTGACAGGTATTGAATTACAGTCAGTGACAGGAATTGAATCTCAGTCAGTGACAAGGATTGAACCTCAGTTTGTTACAGGGATTGAACCTCAGTCAGTGACAGGGATTGAATCTCAGTCAGTGACGGGGATTGAGCCTCAGTCAGTGACAGGGATTGAATCTCAGTCAGTGACAGGGAATGAGCCGCAGTCAGTGACAAGGATTGAACGTCAGTTTGTGACAGAGATTGAACCTCAGTCAGTGACAGGTTTGAATCTCAGTCAGTGACAGGGTTTGAGCATTATCAATAACAGGGATTGAGCCTCAGTCAGTGACAGGGTTTGATTCTCAGTCAGTGACAGGGATTGAGCCTCAGTCAGTGATAGGGATTGAATCTCAGTCAGTGACTGGGATTGAATCTCAGTTATTGACAGGGATTGAATCTCAGTCAGAGACAGGGATTGAATCTCAATCAGTGACAGGCATTGAGATTCATTCAGTGACAGGGATTGACCCTCAGTCAGTGACAGGGATTGACCCTCAATCAGGAACATGGATTGTATCTCATTCAGTAACAGGGATTGAATCTCAGTCAGTGACAGGAATTGAATCTCAGTCTGTGACAGGGATTCAACCTCAGTCAGTGACAGGAATTGAACATCAGTCAGTGACAGGGATTGACCCTCAGTCAGTGACTGGGTCTGAATCTCAGTTTGTGACAGGGATTGAACCTGACTCAGTGACAGGGATTGAATCTCAATCAGTGACAGGGATTGAATCTCGATCAGTGACAGAGATGGAATCTCAATCAGTGGCAGGGATTGAATCTCAGTCAGTGACAGGGATTGAACCTCAGTCAGTGACAGGGATTGACCCTCAATCAGTAACATGGATTGTATCTCATTCAGTAACAGGGATTGAATCTCAGTCAGTGACAGGAATTGAATCTCAGTCTGTGACAGGGATTCAACCTCAGTCAGTGACAGGAATTGAACATCAGTCAGTGACAGGGATTGACCCTCAGTCAGTGACTGGGTCTGAATCTCAGTTTGTCACAGGGATTGAACCTGACTCAGTGACAGGGATTGAATCTCAATCAGTGACAGGGATTGAATCTCGATCAGTGACAGAGATTGAATCTCAATCAGTGGCAGGGATTGAACCTCAGTCAGTGACAGGGATTGAATCTCAGTCTGTGACAGGGATTGAACCTCAGTCAGTGACAGGGTTTGAGCCTCAGTCAGTGACAGGGATTGAACCTTTGTCTGTGACTGGGATTGAGCCTCAGTCAGTGACAGGGATTGAACCTCAGTCAGTGACAGGGATTGAGCCTCAGTCAGTCATCGGAAATGACCCTGAGACAGTGACAGGGATTGACTTTCAGTCAGTGACAGAGTTTGAATCTCAGTCATTGACGGGGATTGACCCTCAGTCAGTGACAGAGAATGAATCTCAGTCAGTGACAGGGATTAAGCCTCAGTCAGTGACAGGGATTGAGCCTCAATCAGTGACAAATATTTTATCTCATCAGTGACAGGAATTGAATCTCATTCAGTAAGAGGGATTGAATCTCAGTCTGTGACAGGGATTGAATCTCAGTCAGTGACAGGAATTGAATCTCAGTCTGTGACAGGGATTCAACCTCAGTCAGTGACAGGAATTGAACATCAGTCAGTGACAGGGATTGACCCTCAGTCAGTGACTGGGTCTGAATCTCAGTTTGTCACAGGGATTGAACCTGACTCAGTGACAGGGATTGAATCTCAATCAGTGACAGGGATTGAATCTCGATCAGTGACAGAGATTGAATCTCAATCAGTGGCAGGGATTGAACCTCAGTCAGTGACAGGGATTGAATCTCAGTCTGTGACAGGGATTGAACCTCAGTCAGTGACAGGGTTTGAGCCTCAGTCAGTGACAGGGATTGAACCTTTGTCTGTGACTGGGATTGAGCCTCAGTCAGTGACAGGGATTGAACCTCAGTCAGTGACAGGGATTGAGCCTCAGTCAGTCATCGGAAATGACCCTGAGACAGTGACAGGGATTGACTTTCAGTCAGTGACAGAGTTTGAATCTCAGTCATTGACGGGGATTGACCCTCAGTCAGTGACAGAGAATGAATCTCAGTCAGTGACAGGGATTAAGCCTCAGTCAGTGACAGGGATTGAGCCTCAATCAGTGACAAATATTTTATCTCATCAGTGACAGGAATTGAATCTCATTCAGTAAGAGGGATTGAATCTCAGTCTGTGACAGGGAGTGAATCTCAGTCAGTGACAGGAATTGAATCTCAGTCAGTGTCAGGGTTTCAGCCTCAGTCATTGACAGGGAGTTTGCCGCAGTCAGTGACAAGGATTGAACCTCAGTTTGTGACAGAGATTGAACCTCAGTTAGTGAGCGGGATTGAATCTCAGTCTCTGACATTGATTGAACCTCAGTCAGAGACAGGTTTGAATCTCAGTCAGTTACAGGGTTTGAGCATAATCAATAACGGGGATTGAGCCTCAGTCAGTGACAGGGTTTGATTCTCAGTCAGTGACAGGGATTGAGCCTCAGTCATTGACAGGGATTGAATCTCAGTCAGCGACTGGGATTGAATCTCAGTTATTGACAGGGATTGAATCTCAGTCAGAGACAGGGATTGAATCTCAATCAGTGACAGGCATTGAGATTCATTCAGTGACAGGGATTGACCCTCAGTCAATGAAAGGAATTGAATCTCAGTCAGGGACAGGGATTGAATCTCAGTCAGTGACAGGGATTGACACACAATCAGTAACATGGATTGAATCTCATTCAGTGACAGGGATTGAATCTCAGTCAGTGACAGGGATTCAACCTGACTCAGTGACAGGGATTGAATCTCAATCAGTGGCAGGGATGGAACCTCATGCAGTGAGAGGTATTGAGCCTCTCTCAGTGACAGGGATTGAGCCTCATTCAGTGACAGCGATTGAATATCCGTCTCTGACAGGGTTTGAACCTCAGTCAGTGACAGGGATTGAATCTCAATCAGTGACAGGAATTGAATCTCAGTCAGTGACAGCGATTGAATCTCAGTCTGTGACAGGGTTTGAACCTCAGTCAGTGACAGGGATTGAATCTCAATCAGTGACAGGGATTGAATCTCAATCAGTGGCAGGGATTGAATCTCAGTCAGTGACAGGGATTGTACCTCAGTCAGTGACAGGGATTGAACCTCTGTCAGTGACAGGGATTGAGCCTCAGTCAGTGACAGGGTTTGAACCTCAGTCAGTGACAGGGATTGAACCTCAGTCAGTGACAGGGTTTGATCCTCAGTCAGTGACAGGGATTGAACCTCAGTCAGTCATCGGAATTGACTCTGAGACAGTGACAGGGATTGACATTCAGTCAGTGACAGGGATTGAATCTCAGTCACTGAAGGGGGTTGACCCTCAGTCAGTGACAGAGAATGAATCTCAGTCAGTGACAGGAATTGAGCCTCAGTCAGTGACAGGGTTTGAGCCTCAGTCAGTGACAGGGATTGAACCTTTGTCTGTGACAGGGATTGAAACTCAGTCATTGATTGTGATTGAATCTCAGTCAGTGACAAGGATTGAACCTCAGTTTGTGACAGGGATTGAACCTCAGTTAGTGAGAGGGATTGAATCTCAGTCTGTGACCGAGATTGAACCTCAGTCAGTGACAGGTTTGAATCTCAGTCAGAGACAGGGTTTGAGCATAATCAATAACAGGGATTGAGCCTCAGTCAGTGACAGGGTCTGATTCTCAGTCAGTGACAGGGACTGAATCACAGTCAGTGACTGGTTTTGAATCTCAGTTAGTGACAGGGATTGAGATTCATTCAGTGACAGGGAGTGACCCTCAGTCGGTGACAGGGATTGCATCTCAGTCAGTGACATGGATTGAGCCTCAATCAGTGACAGGGATTGAGACACAACCAGTGACAGTGATTGAATCTCAGTCAGTGACAGGGATTGAATCTCAATCAGTGACAGGAGTTGAATCTTAGTCAGTGACAGGGATTGAACCTCAGTCAGTGACAAATATTGTATGTCAGTCAGTGACAGGGATTGAATCTCATTCAGTGACAGGGATTGAATCTCAGTCAGTGACAGGGATTGAATCTCAGTCAGTGACAGGAATTGAATCTCAGTCAGTGACAGGAATTGAACCTCAGTCAGTGACAGGGATTGAACCGCCGTCAGTGACAGGTATTGACCCGCAGTCAGTGACAGGGATTGAATCTTAGTCAGTGACAGGGATTGACCCTCAATCAGTAACAGGGATTGAATCTCATTCAGTGACAGGGATTCAAACTCAGTCAGTGACAGGGATTGAACCTCAGTCTGTGACAGGTATTGAATTACAGTCAGTGACAGGAATTGAATCTCAGTCAGTGACAAGGATTGAACCTCAGTTTGTTACAGGGATTGAACCTCAGTCAGTGACAGGGATTGAATCTCAGTCAGTGACGGGGATTGAGCCTCAGTCAGTGACAGGGATTGAATCTCAGTCAGTGACAGGGAATGAGCCGCAGTCAGTGACAAGGATTGAACGTCAGTTTGTGACAGAGATTGAACCTCAGTCAGTGACAGGTTTGAATCTCAGTCAGTGACAGGGTTTGAGCATTATCAATAACAGGGATTGAGCCTCAGTCAGTGACAGGGTTTGATTCTCAGTCAGTGACAGGGATTGAGCCTCAGTCAGTGATAGGGATTGAATCTCAGTCAGTGACTGGGATTGAATCTCAGTTATTGACAGGGATTGAATCTCAGTCAGAGACAGGGATTGAATCTCAATCAGTGACAGGCATTGAGATTCATTCAGTGACAGGGATTGACCCTCAGTCAGTGACAGGGATTGACCCTCAATCAGGAACATGGATTGTATCTCATTCAGTAACAGGGATTGAATCTCAGTCAGTGACAGGAATTGAATCTCAGTCTGTGACAGGGATTCAACCTCAGTCAGTGACAGGAATTGAACATCAGTCAGTGACAGGGATTGACCCTCAGTCAGTGACTGGGTCTGAATCTCAGTTTGTGACAGGGATTGAACCTGACTCAGTGACAGGGATTGAATCTCAATCAGTGACAGGGATTGAATCTCGATCAGTGACAGAGATGGAATCTCAATCAGTGGCAGGGATTGAATCTCAGTCAGTGACAGGGATTGAACCTCAGTCAGTGACAGGGATTGACCCTCAATCAGTAACATGGATTGTATCTCATTCAGTAACAGGGATTGAATCTCAGTCAGTGACAGGAATTGAATCTCAGTCTGTGACAGGGATTCAACCTCAGTCAGTGACAGGAATTGAACATCAGTCAGTGACAGGGATTGACCCTCAGTCAGTGACTGGGTCTGAATCTCAGTTTGTCACAGGGATTGAACCTGACTCAGTGACAGGGATTGAATCTCAATCAGTGACAGGGATTGAATCTCGATCAGTGACAGAGATTGAATCTCAATCAGTGGCAGGGATTGAACCTCAGTCAGTGACAGGGATTGAATCTCAGTCTGTGACAGGGATTGAACCTCAGTCATTGACAGGAATTGAACCTCAGTCAGTGACATGGATTGAACATCAGTCAATGACAGGGATTAAGCATCAGTCAGTGACAGCGATTGAACCTCAGTCAGTGACAGGGATTGAATCACAGTCAGTGACAGGGATTGAACCTCAGTCAGTGACAGGGATTGAGCCTCAATCAGTGACAGGAAGGGAATCTCAGTCAGTGCCAGGAATTGCATCTCAGTCAGTGACAGGGATTGAACCTCAGTCAGTGACAGGGATTGAAACACAGTCAGTGGCAGGGATTGAATCTCAGTCAGTGACAGGGATTGAACCTCAGTCAGTGACAGGATTGAACCTCAGTCAGTGACAGGGATTGAATCTCAATCAGTGACAGGGATTGAATCTCAATCAGTGGCAGGGATTGAACCTCAGTTTGTTACAGGGATTGAACCTCAGTCAGAGACAGGGATTGAATCTCAGTCAGTGACGGGGATTGAGCCTCAGTCAGTGACAGGGATTGAATCTCAGTCAGTGACAGGGAGTGAGCCGCAGTCAGTGACAAGGATTGAACGTCAGTTTGTGAGAGAGATTGAACCTCAGTCAGTGACAGGTTTGAATCTCAGTCAGTGACAGGGTTTGAGCCTCAGTCAGTGATAGGGATTGAGCCTCAGTCAGTGATAGGGATTGAATCTCAGTCAGTGACTGGGATTGAATCTCAGTTATTGACAGGAGTTGAATCTCAGTCAGAGACAGGGATTGAATCTCAATCAGTGACAGGCATTGAGATTCATTCAGTGACAGGGATTGACCCTCAGTCAGTGACAGGGATTGACCCTCAATCAGTAACATGGATTGTATCTCATTCAGTAACAGGGATTGAATCTCAGTCAGTGACAGGAATTGAATCTCAGTCTGTGACAGGGATTCAACCTCAGTCAGTGACAGGAATTGAACATCAGTCAGTGACATGGATTGACCCTCAGTCAGTGACTGGGTCTGAATCTCAGTTTGTGACAGGGATTGAACCTGACTCAGTGACAGGGATTGAATCTCAATCAGTGACAGGGATTGAATCTCGATCAGTGACAGAGATGGAATCTCAATCAGTGGCAGGGATTGAATCTCAGTCAGTGACAGGGATTGAACCTCAGTCAGTGACAGGGATTGACCCTCAATCAGTAACATGGATTGTATCTCATTCAGTAACAGGGATTGAATCTCAGTCAGTGACAGGAATTGAATCTCAGTCTGTGACAGGGATTCAACCTCAGTCAGTGACAGGAATTGAACATCAGTCAGTGACAGGGATTGACCCTCAGTCAGTGACTGGGTCTGAATCTCAGTTTGTGACAGGGATTGAACCTGACTCAGTGACAGGGATTGAATCTCGATCAGTGACAGAGATTGAATCTCAATCAGTGGCAGGGATTGAATCTCAGTCAGTGACAGGGATTGAACCTCAGTCAGTGACAGGGATTGAATCTCTGTCAGTGACAGGGATTGAACCTCAGTCAGTGACAGGGATTGAATCTCAGTCAGTGACAGGGATTGATCCTCAGTCAGTGACAGGGATTGAATCTCTGTCAGTGACAGGGATTGAGCCTCAGTCATTGACAGGATTCAACATCAGTCAATAACAGGGATTAAGCATCAGTCAGTGACAGCGATTGAGCCTCAGTCAGTGACAGGAATTGAGCATCAGTCAGTGACAGGGATTGAATCTCAGTCTGTGACAGGGATTGAACCTCAGTCATTGACAGGAATTGAACCTCAGTCAGTGACATGGATTGAACATCAGTCAATGACAGGGATTAAGCATCAGTCAGTGACAGCGATTGAACCTCAGTCAGTGACAGGGATTGAATCACAGTCAGTGACAGGGATTGAACCTCAGTCAGTGACAGGGATTGAGCCTCAATCAGTGACAGGAATTGAATCTCAGTCAGTGCCAGGAATTGCATCTCAGTCAGTGACAGGGATTGAACCTCAGTCAGTGACAGGGATTGAAACACAGTCAGTGGCAGGGATTGAATCTCAGTCAGTGACAGGGATTGAACCTCAGTCAGTGACAGGATTGAACCACAGTCAGAGGCAGGGATTGAATCTCATTCAGTGACAGGGATTGAATCTCAGTCAGTGACATGGATTGAGTCTCAATCAGTGACAGGGATTGAACCTCAGTCAGTGACAGGGATTGAACCTCAGTCAGTGACAGGGATTGAATCTCAATCTGTGACTGGGATTGAACCTCAGTTAGTGACTGGAATTGAATCGCAGTACGTGACATGGATTGAACCTCAGTCAGTGACTGCGATTGAATCTCAGTCAGAGACAGGTTTGAATCTCAGTCAGTGACAGGGTTTGAGCATAATCAATAAAAGGGATTGATCCTCAGTCAGTGACAGGGTTTGATTCTCAGTCAGTGACAGGGAGTGAATCTCAGTCAGTGACAGGAATTGAATCTCAGTCAGTGTCAGGGTTTCAGCCTCAGTCAGTGACAGGGAGTTTGCCGCAGTCAGTGACAAGGATTGAACCTCAGTTTGTGACAGAGATTGAACCTCAGTTAGTGAGCGGGATTGAATCTCAGTCTGTGACAGGGATTGAACCTCAGTCAGTGACAGGGATTGAGCCTCAGTCAGTCATTGGAAATGACCCTGAGACAGTGACAGGGATTGACATTCAGTCAGTGACAGGGATTGAATCTCAGTCATTGACGGGGATTGACCCTCAGTCAGTGACCGAGAATGAATCTCAGTCAGTGACAGGGATTGAGCCTCAGTCAGTGACAGGGATTGAGCCTCAATCAGTGACAAATATTGTATCTCAGTCAGTGACAGGGATTGAATCTCATTCAGTGAGAGGGATTGAATCTCAGTCTGTGACAGGGAGTGAATCTCAGTCAGTGAGCGGGATTGAATCTCAGTCAGTGTCAGGGTTTCAGCCTCAGTCAGTGACAGGGAGTTTGCCGCAGTCAGTGACAAGGATTGAACCTCAGTTTGTGACAGAGATTGAACCTCAGTCAGTGACAGGGATTGAATCTCAGTCTGTGACAGGGATTGAACCTCAGTCATTGACAGGAATTGAACCTCAGTCAGTGACATGGATTGAACATCAGTCAATGACAGGGATTAAGCATCAGTCAGTGACAGCGATTGAACCTCAGTTTGTGACAGAGATTGAACCTCAGTCAGTGACAGGGATTGAATCTCAGTCTGTGACAGGGATTGAACCTCAGTCATTGACAGGAATTGAACCTCAGTCAGTGACATGGATTGAACATCAGTCAATGACAGGGCTTAAGCATCAGTCAGTGACAGCGATTGAACCTCAGTCAGTGACAGGGATTGAATCACAGTCAGTGACAGGGATTGAACCTCAGTCAGTGACAGGGATTGAGCCTCAATCAGTGACAGGAAGGGAATCTCGGTCAGTGCCAGGAATTGCATCTCAGTCAGTGACAGGGATTGAACCTCAGTCAGTGACAGGGATTGAAACACAGTCAGTGGCAGGGATTGAATCTCAGTCAGTGACAGGGATTGAACCTCAGTCAGTGACAGGGATTGAATCTCAATCAGTGGCAGGGATTGAATCTCAGTCAGTGACAGGGATTGTACCTCAGTCAGTGACAGGGATTGAACCTCTGTCAGTGACAGGGATTGAGCCTCAGTCAGTGACAGGGTTTGAACCTCAGTCAGTGACAGGGATTGAACCTCAGTCAGTGACAGGGTTTGATCCTCAGTCAGTGACAGGGATTGAACCTCAGTCAGTCATCGGAATTGACTCTGAGACAGTGACAGGGATTGACATTCAGTCAGTGACAGGGATTGAATCTCAGTCACTGAAGGGGGTTGACCCTCAGTCAGTGACAGAGAATGAATCTCAGTCAGTGACAGGAATTGAGCCTCAGTCAGTGACAGGGTTTGAGCCTCAGTCAGTGACAGGGATTGAACCTTTGTCTGTGACAGGGATTGAAACTCAGTCATTGATTGTGATTGAATCTCAGTCAGTGACAAGGATTGAACCTCAGTTTGTGACAGGGATTGAACCTCAGTTAGTGAGAGGGATTGAATCTCAGTCTGTGACCGAGATTGAACCTCAGTCAGTGACAGGTTTGAATCTCAGTCAGAGACAGGGTTTGAGCATAATCACGAACAGGGATTGAGCCTCAGTCAGTGACAGGGTCTGATTCTCAGTCAGTGACAGGGACTGAATCTCAGTCAGTGACTGGTTTTGAATCTCAGTTAGTGACAGGGATTGAGATTCATTCAGTGACAGGGAGTGACCCTCAGTCGGTGACAGGGATTGCATCTCAGTCAGTGACATGGATTGAGCCTCAATCAGTGACAGGGATTGAGACACAACCAGTGACAGTGATTGAATCTCAGTCAGTGACAGGGATTGAATCTCAATCAGTGACAGGAGTTGAATCTTAGTCAGTGACAGGGATTGAACCTCAGTCAGTGACAAATATTGTATGTCAGTCAGTGACAGGGATTGAATCTCATTCAGTGACAGGGATTGAATCTCAGTCAGTGACAGGGATTGAATCTCAGTCAGTGACAGGAATTGAATCTCAGTCAGTGACAGGAATTGAACCTCAGTCAGTGACAGGGATTGAACCGCCGTCAGTGACAGGGATTGAATCTTAGTCAGTGACAGGGATTGACCCTCAATCAGTAACAGGGTTTGAATATCATTCAGTGACAGGGATTCAAACTCAGTCAGTGACAGGGATTGAACCTCAGTCTGTGACAGGTATTGAATTACAGTCAGTGACAGGAATTGAATCTCAATCAGTGACAGGAGTTGAATCTTAGTCAGTGACAGGGATTGAACCTCAGTCAGTGACAAATATTGTATGTCAGTCAGTGACAGGGATTGAATCTCATTCAGTGACAGGGATTGAATCTCAGTCAGTGACAGGGATTGAATCTCAGTCAGTGACAGGAATTGAATCTCAGTCAGTGACAGGAATTGAACCTCAGTCAGTGAAAGGGATTGAACCGCCGTCAGTGACAGGTATTGACCCGCAGTCAGTGACAGGGATTGAATCTTAGTCAGTTACAGGGATTGACCCTCAATCAGTAACAGGGTTTGAATATCATTCAGTGACAGGGATTCAAACTCAGTCAGTGACAGGGATTGAACCTCAGTCTGTGACAGGTATTGAATTACAGTCAGTGACAGGAATTGAATCTCAGTCAGTGACAAGGATTGAACCTCAGTTTGTTACAGGGATTGAACCTCAGTCAGTGACAGGGCTTGAATCTCTGTCAGTGACGGGGATTGAGCCTCAGTCAGTGACAGGGATTGAATCTCAGTCAGTGACAGGGAGTGAGCCGCAGTCAGTGACAAGGATTGAACGTCAGTTTGTGAGAGAGATTGAACCTCAGTCAGTGACAGGTTTGAATCTCAGTCAGTGACAGGGTTTGAGCCTCAGTCAGTGATAGGGATTGAGCCTCAGTCAGTGATAGGGATTGAATCTCAGTCAGTGACCGGGATTGAATCTCAGTTATTGACAGGGATTGAATCTCAGTCAGTGACAGGGATTGACCCTCAGTCAGTGACAGGGATTGACCCTCAATCAGTAACATGGATTGTATCTCATTCAGTAACAGGGATTGAATCTCAGTCAGTGACAGGAATTGAATCTCAGTCTGTGACAGGGATTCAACCTCAGTCAGTGACAGGAATTGAACATCAGTCAGTGACATGGATTGACCCTCAGTCAGTGACTGGGTCTGAATCTCAGTTTGTGACAGGGATTGAACCTGACTCAGTGACAGGGATTGAATCTCAATCAGTGACAGGGATTGAATCTCGATCAGTGACAGAGATGGAATCTCAATCAGTGGCAGGGATTGAATCTCAGTCAGTGACAGTGATTGAACCTCTGTCAGTGACAGGGATTGACCCTCAATCAGTAACATGGATTGTATCTCATTCAGTAACAGGGATTGAATCTCAGTCAGTGACAGGAATTGAATCTCAGTCTGTGACAGGGATTCAACCTCAGTCAGTGACAGGAATTGAACATCAGTCAGTGACAGGGATTGACCCTCAATCAGTGACTGGGTCTGAATCTCAGTTTGTGACAGGGATTGAACCTGACTCAGTGACAGGGATTGAATCTCGATCAGTGACAGAGATTGAATCTCAATCAGTGGCAGGGATTGAATCTCAGTCAGTGACAGGGATTGAACCTCAGTCAGTGACAGGGATTGAATCTCTGTCAGTGACAGGGATTGAACCTCAGTCAGTGACAGGGATTGAATCTCAGTCAGTGACAGGGATTGAACCTCAGTCAGTGACAGGGATTGAATCTCTGTCAGTGACAGGGATTGAGCCTCAGTCATTGACAGGATTCAACATCAGTCAATAACAGGGATTAAGCATCAGTCAGTGACAGCGATTGAGCCTCAGTCAGTGACAGGAATTGAGCATCAGTCAGTGACAGGGATTGAATCTCAGTCTGTGACAGGGATTGAACCTCAGTCATTGACAGGAATTGAACCTCAGTCAGTGACATGGATTGAACATCAGTCAATGACAGGGATTAAGCATCAGTCAGTGACAGCGATTGAACCTCAGTCAGTGACAGGGATTGAATCACAGTCAGTGACAGGGATTGAACCTCAGTCAGTGACAGGGATTGAGCCTCAATCAGTGACAGGAAGGGAATCTCAGTCAGTGCCAGGAATTGCATCTCAGTCAGTGACAGGGATTGAACCTCAGTCAGTGACAGGGATTGAAACACAGTCAGTGGCAGGGATTGAATCTCAGTCAGTGACAGGGATTGAACCTCAGTCAGTGACAGGATTGAACCACAGTCAGAGGCAGGGATTGAATCTCATTCAGTGACAGGAATTGAATCTCAGTCAGTGACATGGATTGAGTCTCAATCAGTGACAGGGATTGAACCTCAGTCAGTGACAGGGATTGAACCTCAGTCAGTGACAGGGATTGAATCTCAATCTGTGACTGGGATTGAACCTCAGTTAGTGACTGGAATTGAATCGCAGTACGTGACATGGATTGAACCTCAGTCAGTGACTGCGATTGAATCTCAGTCAGAGACAGGTTTGAATCTCAGTCAGTGACAGGGTTTGAGCATAATCAATAAAAGGGATTGATCCTCAGTCAGTGACAGGGTTTGATTCTCAGTCAGTGACAGGGAGTGAATCTCAGTCAGTGACAGGAATTGAATCTCAGTCAGTGTCAGGGTTTCAGCCTCAGTCAGTGACAGGGAGTTTGCCGCAGTCAGTGACAAGGATTGAACCTCAGTTTGTGACAGAGATTGAACCTCAGTTAGTGAGCGGGATTGAATCTCAGTCTGTGACAGGGATTGAACCTCAGTCAGTGACAGGGATTGAGCCTCAGTCAGTCATTGGAAATGACCCTGAGACAGTGACAGGGATTGACATTCAGTCAGTGACAGGGATTGAATCTCAGTCATTGACGGGGATTGACCCTCAGTCAGTGACCGAGAATGAATCTCAGTCAGTGACAGGGATTGAGCCTCAGTCAGTGACAGGGATTGAGCCTCAATCAGTGACAAATATTGTATCTCAGTCAGTGACAGGGATTGAATCTCATTCAGTGAGAGGGATTGAATCTCAGTCTGTGACAGGGAGTGAATCTCAGTCAGTGAGCGGGATTGAATCTCAGTCAGTGTCAGGGTTTCAGCCTCAGTCAGTGACAGGGAGTTTGCCGCAGTCAGTGACAAGGAGTGAACCTCAGTTTGTGACAGAGATTGAACCTCAGTTAGTGAGCGGGATTGAATCTCAGTCTGTGACAGGGATTGAACCTCAGTCAGAGACAGGTTTGAATCTCAGTCAGTTACAGGGTTTGAGCATAATCAATAACAGGGATTGAGCCTCAGTCAGTGACAGGGTTTGATTCTCAGTCAGTGACAGGGATTGAGCCTCAGTCAGTGACAGGGATTGAATCTCAGTCAGTGACTGGGATTGATTCTCAGTTATTGACAGGGATTGAATCTCAGTTATTGACAGGGATTGAATCTCAGTCAGAGACAGGGATTGAATCTCAATCAGTGACAGGCATTGAGATTCATTCAGTGATAGGGATTGACCCTCAGTCAATGAAAGGAATTGAATCTCAGTCAGGGACAGGGATTGAATCTCAGTCAGTGACAGGGATTGACACACAATCAGTAACATGGATTGAATCTCATTCAGTGACAGGGATTGAATCACAGTCAGTGGCAGGGATTCAACCTGACTCAGTAACAGGGATTGAATCTCAATCAGTGACAGGGATTGAATCTCAGTCAGTGACAGGGATTGAACCTCAGTCAGTGACAGGGATTGAATCTCAGTGAGTGACAGGGATTGAGCAGCAGTCAGTGACAGAGATTGAACATCAGACTGTGACAGGGATTGAATATCTGTCAGTGACAGGGATTGAATCTCAGTCCGTGACAGGGATTGAATCACAGTCAGTGACAGGGATTGAGCCTCAATCAGTGACAGGGATTGAGCCTCAGTCAGTGACAGGGAGTGAGCCGCAGTCAGTTACAAGGATTGAACCTCAGTTAGTGACAGGGATTGTATCTCAGTCTGTGTCAGGGATTGAACCTCAGTCAGTGACAGGTTTGAATCTCAGTCAGTGACAGGGTTTGTGCCTTATCAATAACAGGGATTGAGCATCAGTCAGTGACTGGGTTTGAATCTCAGTTATTGACAGGGATAGAATCTCAGTCAGTGACAGGGATTGAATCTCAATCAGTGACAGGGATTGAATCTCAGTCCGTGACAGGGATTGAGATATATTCAGTGACAGGGATTGACCCTCACTCAGTGACAGGGATTCAACCTCAGTCTGTGACAGGAATTGAATCACAATCAGTGACAGGAATTGAACATCAGTCAGTGACAGGGATTGAGCCTCAGTCAGTGACTGGGTTTGAATCTCAGTTATTGACAGGGATAGAATCTCAGTCAGTGACAGGGATTGAATCTCAGTCCGTGACAGGGATTGAGATTCATTCAGTGACAGGGATTGACCCTCAGTCAGTGACAGGGATTCAACCTCAGTCTGTGACAGGAATTGAATCACAATCAGTGACAGGAATTGAACATCAGTCAGTGACAGGGAGTGAGCCTCAGTCAGTGACTGGGTTTGACTCTCAGTCAGTGACAGGGATTGAACCTCAGTCAGTGACAGGGATTGAATCTCAATCAGTGACAGGGATTGAATCTCAGTCAGTGACAGGGATTGACCCTCAGTCAGTGACAGGGATTGAATCTCAATCAGTGACAGGGATTGAGCCTCAGTCAGTGACAGGGATTGAACCTCAGTCAGTGACTGGGTTTGAATTTCAGTTATTGACAGGGATAGAATCTCAGTCAGTGACAGGGATTGAATCTCAATCAGTGACAGGGATTGAATCTCAGTCCGTGACAGGGATTGAGATTCATTCAGTGACAGGGATTGACCCTCAGTCAGTGACAGGGATTCAACCTCAGTCTGTGACAGGAATTGAATCACAATCAGTGACAGGAATTGAACATCAGTCAGTGACAGGGATTGAGCCTCAGTCAGTGACTGGGTTTGACTCTCAGTCAGTGACAGGGATTGAACCTCAGTCAGTGACAGGGATTGAATCTCAATCAGTGACAGGGATTGAATCTCAGTCAGTGACAGGGATTGACCCGCAGTCAGTGACAGGGATTGAATCTCAATCAGTGACAGAGATTAAACTCAGTCAGTTACAGGGATTGAATCTCTGTCAGTGACAGGGATTGAATGATATTCAGTGACAGAGATAGAAACTGAGTCAGTGACAGGGATTGAGCCTCAGTGAGTGACAGGGATTGAGCATCAGTCAGTGACAGAGATTGAACATCAGACTGTGACAGGGATTGAATATCTGTCAGTGACAGGGATTGAATCTCAGTCCGTGACAGGGATTGAATCACAGTCAGTGACAGGGATTGAGCCTCAATCAGTGACAGGGATTGAATCTCAGTTAGTGACAGGGATTGAAGCTCAGTCAGTGACAGGGGTTGACCCTCCGTCAGTGACAGGGATTGTATCTCAGTCAGTGACAGGGATTTAACCTCAGTCAGTGTCAGGGACCAAACCCAAGTCAGTGACAGGGATTGAATGTCTATCAGTGACAGGGATTGAACCTCAGTCAGTGACTGGGACGAATCCTTAGTCAGTGACAGGGATTGAACCTCACTCAGTGTCAGGGACTAAACCTAAGTCAGTGACAGGGATTGAATCTCAATCAATGACAGGGATTAACCTAAATCAGTGACTGGTATTGAATCGCAGTCAGTGTCAGAGATTGAGCCTCAGTCAGTTACAGGGATTGAGCGTCAGTCTGTGATTTGGATTGAACCTCAGTCAGTGAAAGGGATTGAGCCTCAGTCAGTGTCAGGGACTAAACCTAAGTCAGTGACAGGGATTGACTCTCAATCAGTGACAGGGATTGAACCTCAGTCAGTGACTGGGATTGAATCGCAGTCAGTGACAGGGATTGAATCTCAGTCAGTGACAGAGATTGAGCCTCAGTCAGTAACAGGGCTTGAATCTCAGTCAGTGACAGGGATTGAACCTCAGTCAGTGACAGGGATTGAATCGCAGTCAGTGACAGGGATTGAATCTCAGTCAGTGACAGGGATTGAGCCTCAGTCAGTGACAGGGCTTGAACCTCAGTCATTGACTGGGGTTGAATCGCAGTCAGTGATAGCGATTGAATCTCTGTCAGTGACAGGACTTGAATGATATTCAGTGACAGAGATATAAACTGAGTCAGTGACACGGATTGAGCCTCAGTGAGTGACAGGGATTGAGCCTCAGTCAGTGACTGGGATTGAACCTCAGTCAGTGACTGGGATTGAATCGCAGTCAGTGACAGGGATTGAATCTCAGTCAGTGACAGGGATTGAACCTCAGTTAGTGACAGGGATTGAACCTCAGTCAGTTACAGGGATTGAACATCAGTCAGTGACTGGGATTGAATCTCAGTTAGTGACAGGGATTGAAGCTCAGTCAGTGACAGGGATTGACCCTCATGTCAGTGACAGGGATTGAATCTCAGTCAGTGACAGGGATTTAAACTCAGTCAGTGACAGGGATTGAACCTTAGTCAGGGACAGGGATTGAATCTCAGTTAGTGACAGGGATTGAATCACAGTCAGTGACTGGGATTGACCCTCAGACAGTGACAGGGATTGAATCTCAGTCAGTGACTGGGTTGGAACATCAGTCAGTGACAGGGATTGAACCTCAGTTAGTGACAGGGATTGAGCCTCAGTCAGTGACAGGGTTTGAACCTCAGTCATTGTCAGGGACTAAACCTAAGTCAGTGACAGGAATTGAATCGCAATCAGTGACAGGGATTGAACCTCAGTCAGTGACAGGGATTGAATCGCAGTCAGTGACAGGGATTGAATCTCAGTCAGTGACAGGGATTGAGCCTCAGTCAGTGACAGGGCTTGAACCTCAGTCATTGACTGGGGTTGAATCGCAGTCAGTGATAGCGATTGAATCTCTGTCAGTGACAGGGATTGAATCATATTCTGTGACAGAGATATAAACTGAGTCAGTGACACGGATTGAGCCTCAGTGAGTGACAGGGATTGAGCCTCAGTCAGTGACTGGGATTGAACCTCAGTCAGTGAAAGGGATTGAGCCTCAGTCATTGTCAGGGACTAAACCTAAGTCAGTGACAGGAATTGAATCGCAATCAGTGACAGGGATTGAATCACAGTCAGTGACTGGGATTGACCCTCAGACAGTGACAGGGATTGAATCTCAGTCAGTGACTGGGATTGAACATCAGTCAGTGACAGGGATTGAACCTCAGTTAGTGACAGGGATTGAACCTCAGTCAGTGACAGGGATTGAACCTCAGGCTGTGACTGGGATTGAAACTCAGTCAGTGTCAGGGACTAAACCTATGTCAGTGACAGGGATTGATTCTCAATCAGAGACAGGGATTGAACCTCAGTCATTGACTGGGGTTGAATCGCAGTCAGTGATAGCGATTGAATCTCAGTCAGTGACAGGGATTGAATCATATTCTGTGACAGAGATATAAACTGAGTCAGTGACACGGATTGAGCCTCAGTGAGTGACAGGGATTGAGCCTCAGTCAGTGATAGGGATTGAACCTCAGTCAGTGACAGGTTTGAACCTCCGTCAGTGACAGGGATTGAACCTTAGTCAGTGACAGGGATTGAACCTCATTCAGTGACTGGGTTTGACCCTCAGACAGTGACAGGCATTCAATCTCAGTCAGTGACAGGGATTGAATCTCAGTCAGTGACAGGGATTTAAACTCAGTCAGTGACAGGGATTGAAACTTAGTCAGTGACAGGGATTGAATCTCAAGTAGTGACAGGGATTGAATCACAGTCAGTGACTGGGATTGACCCTCAGACAGTGACAGGGATTGAATCTCAGTCAGTGACTGGGATTGAACATCAGTCAGTGACAGGGATTGAACCTCAGTTCGTGACAGGGATTGAACCTCAGTCAGTGTCAGGGACTAAACCCAAGTCAGTGACAGGGATTGAATGTCTATCAGTGACAGGGATTGAAAATCAGTCAGTGACTGGGATTGAACCTCAGTTCGTGACAGGGATTGAACCTCAGTCAGTGTCAGGGACTAAACCCAAGTCAGTGACAGGGATTGAATGTCTATCAGTGACAGGGATTGAACCTCAGTCAGTGACTGGGACGAATCCTTAGTCAGTGACAGGGATTGAACCTCACTCAGTGTCAGGGACTAAACCTAAGTCAGTGACAGGGATTGAATCTCAATCAATGACAGGGATTAACCTAAATCAGTGACTGGTATTGAATCGCAGTCAGTGACAGGGATTGAATCTCAGTCAGTGTCAGAGATTGAGCCTCAGTCAGTAACAGGGCTTGAGCCTCAGTCTGTGATTTGGATTGAACCTCAGTCAGTGAAAGGGATTGAGCCTCAGTCAGTGTCAGGGACTAAACCTAAGTCAGTGACAGGGATTGACTCTCAATCAGTGACAGGGATTGAACCTCAGTCAGTGACTGGGATTGAATCGCAGTCAGTGACAGGGATTGAATCTCAGTCAGTGACAGAGATTGAGCCTCAGTCAGTAACAGGGCTTGAATCTCAGTCAGTGACAGGGATTGAACCTAAGTCAGTGACAGGGATTGAAACTCAGTCAGTGTCAGGGACTAAACCTATGTCAGTGACAGGGATTGATTCTCAATCAGAGACAGGGATTGAACCTCAGTCATTGACTGGGGTTGAATCGCAGTCAGTGATAGCGATTGAATCTCAGTCAGTGACAGGGATT
Source organism: Chiloscyllium plagiosum (assembly GCF_037043375.1). NCBI lineage: Eukaryota > Metazoa > Chordata > Chondrichthyes > Orectolobiformes > Hemiscylliidae > Chiloscyllium > Chiloscyllium plagiosum. The sequence goes on from NW_028270177.1 coordinate 45,188,505, forward strand.
GAATCATATTCTGTGACAGAGATATAAACTGAGTCAGTGACACGGATTGAGCCTCAGTGAGTGACAGGGATTGAGCCTCAGTCAGTGACTGGGATTGAACCACAGTCAGCGACAGGGATTGAACCTCCGTCAGTGACAGGGATTGAACCTGAGTCAGTGACAGGGATTGAACCTCATTCAGTGACTGGGTTTGACCCTCAGACAGTGACAGGCATTCAATCTCAGTCAGTGACAGGGATTGAAACTCAGTCAGTGACAGGGATTGACTCGCAGTCAGTGACAGGGATTGAATCTCAGTTCGTGACAGGGATTGAATCTCAATCAGTGACAGGGATTGACCCTCAGACGGTGATAGGGATTGAATCTCAGTCAGTGACAGGGATTGTGCCTCAGTCAGTGACAGGGATTGAATCTCAGTCAGTGATGGGGATTGAGCCTCACATCGTGACAGGGATTGAGCCTCAATCAGTGACAGGGATTAAATCTCAATCAGTGACAGGGATGGAACATCAGTCAGTGACAGTGATTGAACCTCAGTCAGTGACAGGGATTGAATCTCAGTCAGTGACTGGGATTGACCCTCAGACAGTGACTGGGACGAAACCTCAGTCAGTGATTGGAAATGACCCTCAGTCACTGATAGGTATTGAATCTCAGTCTGTTACAGGGATTGACCCTCAGTCAGTGTCAGGGATTGAACCTCAGTCAGTGACAGGGATTGAGCCTCAGACAGTGATAGGGATTGAATCTCAGTCAGTGACAGGGATTGTGCCTCAGTCAGTGACAGGGATTGAATCTCAGTCAATGACGGGGATTCAGCCTCACATCGTGACAGGGATTGAGCCTCAATCAGTGACAGGGATGGAACATCAGTCAGTGACAGTGATTGAACCTCAGTCAGTGACTGGGATTGACCCTCAGACAGTGACTGGGACGAAACCTCAGTCAGTGATTGGGATTGACCCTCAGTCAGTGATAGGTATTGAATCTCAGTCTGTGACAGGGATTGACCCTCAGTCAGTGTCAGGGATTGAACCTCAGTCAGTGACAGGGATTGAGCCTCAGTCAGTGACAGGGTTTGAAACTCAGTCATTGTCAGGGACTAAACCTAAGTCAGTGAAAGGAATTGAATCGCAATCAGTGACAGGGATTGAACCTCAGTCAGTGACTGGGATTGAATCGCAGTCAGTGACAGGGATTGAATCTCAGTCAGTGTCAGGGATTGAGCCTCAGTCAGTGACAGGGCTTAAACCTCAGTCAGTGACAGGGATTCAATCCCAATCAGTGACAGGGATTGAAACTCAGTCAGTGTCAGGGACTAAACCTAAGTCAGTGACAGGGATTGAATCTCAATCAGAGACAGGGATTGAACCTCAATCAGTGACAGGGGTTGAATCACAGTCAGTGACAGGGATTGAACCTCAGTCAGTGACAGAGATTGAACCTCAGACTGTGACAGGGATTGAATCTCTGTCAGTGACAGGGATTGAATGATATTCAATGACAGAGATATAAACTGAGTCAGTGACAGGAATTGAGCCTCTGTGAATGACAGGGATTGAGCCCCTGTCAGTGACAGAGATTCAACCTCAGACTGTGACAGGGATTGAATCACAGTCAGTGACAGGGATTGAAGCTCAGTCAGTGACAGGGATTGACCCTCAGTCAGTGACAGGGATTGAATCTCAGTCAGTGACAGGGATTTAAACTCAGTCAGTGACAGGGATTGAACCTTAGTCAGTGACCGGGATTGACTCTCAATCAGTGACAGGGATTGAACCTCAGTCAGTGACTGGGATTGAATCGCAGTCAGTGACAGGGATTGAATCTCAGTCAGTGACAGAGATTGAGCCTCAGTCAGTAACAGGGCTTGAATCTCAGTCAGTGACAGGGACTAAACCTATGTCAGTGACAGGGATTGATTCTCAATCAGAGACAGGGATTGAACCTCAGTCATTGACTGGGGTTGAATCGCAGTCAGTGATAGCGATTGAATCTCAGTCAGTGACAGGGATTGAATCATATTCTGTGACAGAGATATAAACTGAGTCATTGACACGGATTGAGCCTCAGTGAGTGACAGGGATTGAGCCTCAGTCAGTGACTGGGATTGAACCACAGTCAGCGACAGGGATTGAACCTCCGTCAGTGACAGGGATTGAACCTGAGTCAGTGACAGGGATTGAACCTCATTCAGTGACTGGGTTTGACCCTCAGACAGTGACAGGCATTCAATCTCAGTCAGTGACAGGGATTGAACCTCAGGAAGTGACAGGGATTGAATCTCAATCAGTGACAGGGATTGATTATCAGTCATTGATCGGGTTTGACCCTCAATCAGTGACTGGAATTGAACCTCAGTCAGTGACAGGGATTGAATCTCAGTTAGTGACAGGGATTGAAGCTCAGTCAGTGACAGGGGTTGACCCTCCGTCAGTGACAGGGATTGAATCTCAGTCAGTGACAGGGATTTAACCTCAGTCAGTGTCAGGGACCAAACCCAAGTCAGTGACAGGGATTGAATGTCTATCAGTGACAGGGATTGAACCTCAGTCAGTGACTGGGACGAATCCTTAGTCAGTGACAGGGATTGAACCTCACTCAGTGTCAGGGACTAAACCTAAGTCAGTGACAGGGATTGAATCTCAATCAATGACAGGGATTAACCTAAATCAGTGACTGGTATTGAATCGCAGTCAGTGTCAGAGATTGAGCCTCAGTCAGTTACAGGGATTGAGCCTCAGTCTGTGATTTGGATTGAACCTCAGTCAGTGAAAGGGATTGAGCCTCAGTCAGTGTCAGGGACTAAACCTAAGTCAGTGACAGGGATTGACTCTCAATCAGTGACAGGGATTGAACCTCAGTCAGTGACTGGGATTGAATCGCAGTCAGTGACAGGGATTGAATCTCAGTCAGTGACAGAGATTGAGCCTCAGTCAGTAACAGGGCTTGAATCTCAGTCAGTGACAGGGATTGAACCTCAGTCAGTGACAGGGATTGAATCGCAGTCAGTGACAGGGATTGAATCTCAGTCAGTGACAGGGATTGAGCCTCAGTCAGTGACAGGGCTTGAACCTCAGTCATTGACTGGGGTTGAATCGCAGTCAGTGATAGCGATTGAATCTCTGTCAGTGACAGGACTTGAATGATATTCAGTGACAGAGATATAAACTGAGTCAGTGACACGGATTGAGCCTCAGTGAGTGACATGGATTGAGCCTCAGTCAGTGACTGGGATTGAACCTCAGTCAGTGACTGGGATTGAATCGCAGTCAGTGACAGGGATTGAATCTCAGTCAGTGACAGGGATTGAACCTCAGTTAGTGACAGGGATTGAACCTCAGTCAGTTACAGGGATTGAACATCAGTCAGTCACTGGGATTGAATCTCAGTTAGTGACAGGGATTGAAGCTCAGTCAGTGACAGGGATTGACCCTCATGTCAGTGACAGGGATTGAATCTCAGTCAGTGACAGGGATTTAAACTCAGTCAGTGACAGGGATTGAACCTTAGTCAGGGACAGGGATTGAATCTCAGTTAGTGACAGGGATTGAATCACAGTCAGTGACTGGGATTGACCCTCAGACAGTGACAGGGATTGAATCTCAGTCAGTGACTGGGTTGGAACATCAGTCAGTGACAGGGATTGAACCTCAGTTAGTGACAGGGATTGAGCCTCAGTCAGTGACAGGGTTTGAACCTCAGTCATTGTCAGGGACTAAACCTAAGTCAGTGACAGGAATTGAATCGCAATCAGTGACAGGGATTGAACCTCAGTCAGTGACAGGGATTGAATCGCAGTCAGTGACAGGGATTGAATCTCAGTCAGTGACAGGGATTGAGCCTCAGTCAGTGACAGGGCTTGAACCTCAGTCATTGACTGGGGTTGAATCGCAGTCAGTGATAGCGATTGAATCTCTGTCAGTGACAGGGATTGAATCATATTCTGTGACAGAGATATAAACTGAGTCAGTGACACGGATTGAGCCTCAGTGAGTGACAGGGATTGAGCCTCAGTCAGTGACTGGGATTGAACCTCAGTCAGTGAAAGGGATTGAGCCTCAGTCATTGTCAGGGACTAAACCTAAGTCAGTGACAGGAATTGAATCGCAATCAGTGACAGGGATTGAATCACAGTCAGTGACTGGGATTGACCCTCAGACAGTGACAGGGATTGAATCTCAGTCAGTGACTGGGATTGAACATCAGTCAGTGACAGGGATTGAACCTCAGTTAGTGACAGGGATTGAACCTCAGTCAGTGACAGGGATTGAACCTCAGGCTGTGACTGGGATTGAAACTCAGTCAGTGTCAGGGACTAAACCTATGTCAGTGACAGGGATTGATTCTCAATCAGAGACAGGGATTGAACCTCAGTCATTGACTGGGGTTGAATCGCAGTCAGTGATAGCGATTGAATCTCAGTCAGTGACAGGGATTGAATCATATTCTGTGACAGAGATATAAACTGAGTCAGTGACACGGATTGAGCCTCAGTGAGTGACAGGGATTGAGCCTCAGTCAGTGATAGGGATTGAACCTCAGTCAGTGACAGGTTTGAACCTCCGTCAGTGACAGGGATTGAACCTTAGTCAGTGACAGGGATTGAACCTCATTCAGTGACTGGGTTTGACCCTCAGACAGTGACAGGCATTCAATCTCAGTCAGTGACAGGGATTGAATCTCAGTCAGTGACAGGGATTTAAACTCAGTCAGTGACAGGGATTGAAACTTAGTCAGTGACAGGGATTGAATCTCAAGTAGTGACAGGGATTGAATCACAGTCAGTGACTGGGATTGACCCTCAGACAGTGACAGGGATTGAATCTCAGTCAGTGACTGGGATTGAACATCAGTCAGTGACAGGGATTGAACCTCAGTTCGTGACAGGGATTGAACCTCAGTCAGTGTCAGGGACTAAACCCAAGTCAGTGACAGGGATTGAATGTCTATCAGTGACAGGGATTGAAAATCAGTCAGTGACTGGGATTGAACCTCAGTTCGTGACAGGGATTGAACCTCAGTCAGTGTCAGGGACTAAACCCAAGTCAGTGACAGGGATTGAATGTCTATCAGTGACAGGGATTGAACCTCAGTCAGTGACTGGGACGAATCCTTAGTCAGTGACAGGGATTGAACCTCACTCAGTGTCAGGGACTAAACCTAAGTCAGTGACAGGGATTGAATCTCAATCAATGACAGGGATTAACCTAAATCAGTGACTGGTATTGAATCGCAGTCAGTGACAGGGATTGAATCTCAGTCAGTGTCAGAGATTGAGCCTCAGTCAGTAACAGGGCTTGAGCCTCAGTCTGTGATTTGGATTGAACCTCAGTCAGTGAAAGGGATTGAGCCTCAGTCAGTGTCAGGGACTAAACCTAAGTCAGTGACAGGGATTGACTCTCAATCAGTGACAGGGATTGAACCTCAGTCAGTGACTGGGATTGAATCGCAGTCAGTGACAGGGATTGAATCTCAGTCAGTGACAGAGATTGAGCCTCAGTCAGTAACAGGGCTTGAATCTCAGTCAGTGACAGGGATTGAACCTAAGTCAGTGACAGGGATTGAAACTCAGTCAGTGTCAGGGACTAAACCTATGTCAGTGACAGGGATTGATTCTCAATCAGAGACAGGGATTGAACCTCAGTCATTGACTGGGGTTGAATCGCAGTCAGTGATAGCGATTGAATCTCAGTCAGTGACAGGGATTGAATCATATTCTGTGACAGAGATATAAACTGAGTCAGTGACACGGATTGAGCCTCAGTGAGTGACAGGGATTGAGCCTCAGTCAGTGACTGGGATTGAACCACAGTCAGCGACAGGGATTGAACCTCCGTCAGTGACAGGGATTGAACCTGAGTCAGTGACAGGGATTGAACCTCATTCAGTGACTGGGTTTGACCCTCAGACAGTGACAGGCATTCAATCTCAGTCAGTGACAGGGATTGAAACTCAGTCAGTGACAGGGATTGACTCGCAGTCAGTGACAGGGATTGAATCTCAGTTCGTGACAGGGATTGAATCTCAATCAGTGACAGGGATTGACCCTCAGACGGTGATAGGGATTGAATCTCAGTCAGTGACAGGGATTGTGCCTCAGTCAGTGACAGGGATTGAATCTCAGTCAGTGATGGGGATTGAGCCTCACATCGTGACAGGGATTGAGCCTCAATCAGTGACAGGGATTAAATCTCAATCAGTGACAGGGATGGAACATCAGTCAGTGACAGTGATTGAACCTCAGTCAGTGACAGGGATTGAATCTCAGTCAGTGACTGGGATTGACCCTCAGACAGTGACTGGGACGAAACCTCAGTCAGTGATTGGAAATGACCCTCAGTCACTGATAGGTATTGAATCTCAGTCTGTTACAGGGATTGACCCTCAGTCAGTGTCAGGGATTGAACCTCAGTCAGTGACAGGGATTGAGCCTCAGACAGTGATAGGGATTGAATCTCAGTCAGTGACAGGGATTGTGCCTCAGTCAGTGACAGGGATTGAATCTCAGTCAATGACGGGGATTCAGCCTCACATCGTGACAGGGATTGAGCCTCAATCAGTGACAGGGATGGAACATCAGTCAGTGACAGTGATTGAACCTCAGTCAGTGACTGGGATTGACCCTCAGACAGTGACTGGGACGAAACCTCAGTCAGTGATTGGGATTGACCCTCAGTCAGTGATAGGTATTGAATCTCAGTCTGTGACAGGGATTGACCCTCAGTCAGTGTCAGGGATTGAACCTCAGTCAGTGACAGGGATTGAGCCTCAGTCAGTGACAGGGTTTGAAACTCAGTCATTGTCAGGGACTAAACCTAAGTCAGTGAAAGGAATTGAATCGCAATCAGTGACAGGGATTGAACCTCAGTCAGTGACTGGGATTGAATCGCAGTCAGTGACAGGGATTGAATCTCAGTCAGTGTCAGGGATTGAGCCTCAGTCAGTGACAGGGCTTAAACCTCAGTCAGTGACAGGGATTCAATCCCAATCAGTGACAGGGATTGAAACTCAGTCAGTGTCAGGGACTAAACCTAAGTCAGTGACAGGGATTGAATCTCAATCAGAGACAGGGATTGAACCTCAATCAGTGACAGGGGTTGAATCACAGTCAGTGACAGGGATTGAACCTCAGTCAGTGACAGAGATTGAACCTCAGACTGTGACAGGGATTGAATCTCTGTCAGTGACAGGGATTGAATGATATTCAATGACAGAGATAAAAACTGAGTCAGTGACAGGGATTGAGCCTCTGTGAATGACAGGGATTGAGCCCCTGTCAGTGACAGAGATTCAACCTCAGACTGTGACAGGGATTGAATCACAGTCAGTGACAGGGATTGAAGCTCAGTCAGTGACAGGGATTGAGCCCCTGTCAGTGACAGAGATTCAACCTCAGACTGTGACAGGGATTGAATCACAGTCAGTGACAGGGATTGAAGCTCAGTCAGTGACAGGGATTGACCCTCAGTCAGTGACAGGGATTGAATCTCAGTCAGTGACAGGGATTGACCCTCAGTCAGTGTCAGGGATTGAACCTCAGTCAGTGACAGGGATTGAGCCTCAGACAGTGATAGGGATTGAATCTCAGTCAGTGAGAGGGATTGTGCCTCAGTCAGTGACAGGGATTGAATCTCAGTCAATGACGGGGATTCAGCCTCACATCGTGACAGGGATTGAGCCTCAATCAGTGACAGGGATGGAACATCAGTCAGTGACAGTGATTGAACCTCAGTCAGTGACTGGGATTGACCCTCAGACAGTGACTGGGACGAAACCTCAGTCAGTGATTGGGATTGACCCTCAGTCAGTGATAGGTATTGAATCTCAGTCTGTGACAGGGATTGACCCTCAGTCAGTGTCAGGGATTGAACCTCAGTCAGTGACAGGGATTGAGCCTCAGTCAGTGACAGGGTTTGAACCTCAGTCATTGTCAGGGACTAAACCTAAGTCAGTGAAAGGAATTGAATCGCAATCAGTGACAGGGATTGAACCTCAGACTGTGACAGGGATTGAATCACAGTCAGTGACAGGGATTGAGCCTCAATCAGTGACAGGGATTGAGCCTCAGTCAGTTACAGGGATTGAATCTCAATCAGTGACAGGGATTGAACCTCAGTCAGTGACAGGGATTGAATCATTTTCAGTGACAGAGATATAAGCTGAGTCAATGACAGGGATTGAACCTCAGTCAGTGCCAGGGATTGAACATCAGTCAGTGACTGGATTGAATCTCAGTTAGTGACAGGGATTGAAGCTCAGTCAGTGACAGGGATTGACCCTCAGTCAGTGACAGGGATTGAATCTCAGTCAGTGACAGGGATTTAAACTCAGTCAGTGACAGGGATTGAACCTTAGTCAGTGACCGGGATTGAATCTCAGTTAGTGACAGGGATTGAATCACAGTCAGTGACTGGGATTGACCCTCAGACAGTGACAGGTATTGAATCTCAGTCAGTGACTGGGATTGAACCTCTGTGAATGACAGGGATTGAGCCTCTGTCAGTGACAGAGATTGAACCTCAGACTGTGACAGGGATTGAATCACAGTCAGTGACAGGGATAGAGCCTCAATCAGTGACAGGGATTGAGCCTCAATCAGTGACAGGGATTGAATCTCAGTCAGTGACAGGGATTGAGCCTCAGTCAGTTACAGGGATTGAATCTCAATCAGTGACAGGGATTGAACCTCAGTCAGTGACACGGATTGAATCATTTTCAGTGACAGAGATATAAGCTGAGTCAATGACAGGGATTGAACCTCAGTCAGTGCCAGGGATTGAACATCAGTCAGTGACTGGATTGAATCTCAGTTAGTGACAGGGATTGAAGCTCAGTCAGTGACAGGGATTGACCCTCAGTCAGTGACAGGGATTGAATCTCAGTCAGTGACAGGGATTTAAACTCAGTCAGTGACAGGGATTGAACCTTAGTCAGTGACCGGGATTGACTCTCAATCAGTGACAGGGATTGAACCTCAGTCAGTGACTGGGATTGAATCGCAGTCAGTGACAGGGATTGAATCTCAGTCAGTGACAGAGATTGAGCCTCAGTCAGTAACAGGGCTTGAATCTCAGTCAGTGACAGGGATTGAACCTAAGTCAGTGACAGGGATTGAAACTCAGTCAGCGTCAGGGACTAAACCTATGTCAGTGACAGGGATTGATTCTCAATCAGAGACAGGGATTGAACCTCAGTCATTGACTGGGGTTGAATCGCAGTCAGTGATAGCGATTGAATCTCAGTCAGTGACAGGGATTGAATCATATTCTGTGACAGAGATATAAACTGAGTCAGTGACACGGATTGAGCCTCTGTGAGTGACAGGGATTGAGCCTCAGTCAGTGACTGGGATTGAACCACAGTCAGCGACAGGGATTGAACCTCCGTCAGTGACAGGGATTGAACCTGAGTCAGTGACAGGGATTGAACCTCATTCAGTGACTGGGTTTGACCCTCAGACAGTGACAGGCATTCAATCTCAGTCAGTGACAGGGATTGAACCTCAGGAAGTGACAGGGATTGAATCTCAATCAGTGACAGGGATTGATTATCAGTCATTGATCGGGTTTGACCCTCAATCAGTGACTGGAATTGAACCTCAGTCAGTGACAGGGATTGAATCGCAGTCAGTGACAGGGATTGAATCTCAGTTCGTGACAGGGATTGAATCTCAATCAGTGACAGGGATTGACCCTCAGACAGTGATAGGGATTGAATCTCAGTCAGTGACAGGGATTGTGCCTCAGTCAGTGACAGGGATTGAATCTCAGTCAGTGATGGGGATTGAGCCTCACATCGTGACAGGGATTGAGCCTCAATCAGTGACAGGGATTAAATCTCAATCAGTGACAGGGATGGAACATCAGTCAGTGACAGTGATTGAACCTCAGTCAGTGACAGGGATTGAATCTCAGTCAGTGACTGGGATTGACCCTCAGACAGTGACTGGGACGAAACCTCAGTCAGTGATTGGGAATGACCCTCAGTCAGTGATAGGTATTGAATCTCAGTCTGTGACAGGGATTGACCCTCAGTCAGTGTCAGGGATTGAACCTCAGTCAGTGACAGGGATTGAGCCTCAGACAGTAACAGGGCTTGAATCTCAGTCAGTGACAGGGATTGAACCTCAGTCAGTGACAGGGATTGAATCTCAATCAGTGACAGGGATGGAACATCAGTCAGTGACAGTGATTGAACCTCAGTCAGTGACAGGGATTGAATCTCAGTCAGTGACTGAGATTGACCCTCAGACAGTGACTGGGACGAAACCTCAGTCAGTGATTGGGAATGACCCTCAGTCAGTGATAGGTATTGAATCTCAGTCTGTGACAGGGATTGACCCTCAGTCAGTGTCAGGGATTGAACCTCAGTCAGTGACAGGGATTGAGCCTCAGACAGTGATAGGGATTGAATCTCAGTCAGTGAGAGGGATTGTGCCTCAGTCAGTGACAGGGATTGAATCTCAGTCAATGACGGGGATTCAGCCTCACATCGTGACAGGGATTGAGCCTCAATCAGTGACAGGGATGGAACATCAGTCAGTGACAGTGATTGAACCTCAGTCAGTGACTGGGATTGACCCTCAGACAGTGACTGGGACGAAACCTCAGTCAGTGATTGGGATTGACCCTCAGTCAGTGATAGGTATTGAATCTCAGTCTGTGACAGGGATTGACCCTCAGTCAGTGTCAGGGATTGAACCTCAGTCAGTGACAGGGATTGAGCCTCAGTCAGTGACAGGGTTTGAACCTCAGTCATTGTCAGGGACTAAACCTAAGTCAGTGAAAGGAATTGAATCGCAATCAGTGACAGGGATTGAACCTCAGACTGTGACAGGGATTGAATCACAGTCAGTGACAGGGATTGAGCCTCAATCAGTGACAGGGATTGAGCCTCAGTCAGTTACAGGGATTGAATCTCAATCAGTGACAGGGATTGAACCTCAGTCAGTGACAGGGATTGAATCATTTTCAGTGACAGAGATATAAGCTGAGTCAATGACAGGGATTGAACCTCAGTCAGTGCCAGGGATTGAACATCAGTCAGTGACTGGATTGAATCTCAGTTAGTGACAGGGATTGAAGCTCAGTCAGTGACAGGGATTGACCCTCAGTCAGTGACAGGGATTGAATCTCAGTCAGTGACAGGGATTTAAACTCAGTCAGTGACAGGGATTGAACCTTAGTCAGTGACCGGGATTGAATCTCAGTTAGTGACAGGGATTGAATCACAGTCAGTGACTGGGATTGACCCTCAGACAGTGACAGGTATTGAATCTCAGTCAGTGACTGGGATTGAGCCTCTGTGAATGACAGGGATTGAGCCTCTGTCAGTGACAGAGATTGAACCTCAGACTGTGACAGGGATTGAATCACAGTCAGTGACAGGGATAGAGCCTCAATCAGTGACAGGGATTGAGCCTCAATCAGTGACAGGGATTGAATCTCAGTCAGTGACAGGGATTGAGCCTCAGTCAGTTACAGGGATTGAATCTCAGTCAGTGACAGGGATTGAACCTTAGTCAGTGACCGGGATTGACTCTCAATCAGTGACAGGGATTGAACCTCAGTCAGTGACTGGGATTGAATCGCAGTCAGTGACAGGGATTGAATCTCAGTCAGTGACAGAGATTGAGCCTCAGCCAGTAACAGGGCTTGAATCTCAGTCAGTGACAGGGATTGAACCTAAGTCAGTGACAGGGATTGAAACTCAGTCAGTGTCAGGGACTAAACCTATGTCAGTGACAGGGATTGATTCTCAATCAGAGACAGGGATTGAACCTCAGTCATTGACTGGGGTTGAATCGCAGTCAGTGATAGCGATTGAATCTCAGTCAGTGACAGGGATTGAATCATATTCTGTGACAGAGATGTAAACTGAGTCAGTGACACGGATTGAGCCTCAGTGAGTGACAGGGATTGAGCCTCAGTCAGTGACTGGGATTGAACCACAGTCAGCGACAGGGATTGAACCTCCGTCAGTGACAGGGATTGAACCTGAGTCAGTGACAGGGATTGAACCTCATTCAGTGACTGGGTTTGACCCTCAGACAGTGACAGGCATTCAATCTCAGTCAGTGACAGGGATTGAACCTCAGGAAGTGACAGGGATTGAATCTCAATCAGTGACAGGGATTGATTATCAGTCATTGATCGGGTTTGACCCTCAATCAGTGACTGGAATTGAACCTCAGTCAGTGACAGGGATTGAATCGCAGTCAGTGACAGGGATTGAATCTCAGTTCGTGACAGGGATTGAATCTCAATCAGTGACAGGGATTGACCCTCAGACAGTGATAGGGATTGAATCTCAGTCAGTGACAGGGATTGTGCCTCAGTCAGTGACAGGGATTGAATCTCAATCAGTGACAGGGATGGAACATCAGTCAGTGACAGTGATTGAACCTCAGTCAGTGACAGGGATTGAATCTCAGTCATTGACTGGGGTTGAATCGCAGTCAGTGATAGCGATTGAATCTCAGTCAGTGACAGGGATTGAATCATATTCTGTGACAGAGATGTAAACTGAGTCAGTGACACGGATTGAGCCTCAGTGAGTGACAGGGATTGAGCCTCAGTCAGTGACTGGGATTGAACCACAGTCAGCGACAGGGATTGAACCTCCGTCAGTGACAGGGATTGAACCTGAGTCAGTGACAGGGATTGAACCTCATTCAGTGACTGGGTTTGACCCTCAGACAGTGACAGGCATTCAATCTCAGTCAGTGACAGGGATTGAACCTCAGGAAGTGACAGGGATTGAATCTCAATCAGTGACAGGGATTGATTATCAGTCATTGATCGGGTTTGACCCTCAATCAGTGACTGGAATTGAACCTCAGTCAGTGACAGGGATTGAATCGCAGTCAGTGACAGGGATTGAATCTCAGTTCGTGACAGGGATTGAATCTCAATCAGTGACAGGGATTGACCCTCAGACAGTGATAGGGATTGAATCTCAGTCAGTGACAGGGATTGTGCCTCAGTCAGTGACAGGGATTGAATCTCAATCAGTGACAGGGATGGAACATCAGTCAGTGACAGTGATTGAACCTCAGTCAGTGACAGGGATTGAATCTCAGTCAGTGACTGAGATTGACCCTCAGACAGTGACTGGGACGAAACCTCAGTCAGTGATTGGGAATGACCCTCAGTCAGTGATAGGTATTGAATCTCAGTCTGTGACAGGGATTGACCCTCAGTCAGTGTCAGGGATTGAACCTCAGTCAGTGACAGGGATTGAGCCTCAGACAGTGATAGGGATTGAATCTCAGTCAGTGACAGGGATTGTGCCTCAGTCAGTGACAGGGATTGAATCTCAGTCAATGACGGGGATTCAGCCTCACATCGTGACAGGGATTGAGCCTCAATCAGTGACAGGGATGGAACATCAGTCAGTGACAGTGATTGAACCTCAGTCAGTGACTGGGATTGACCCTCAGACAGTGACTGGGACGAAACCTCAGTCAGTGATTGGGATTGACCCTCAGTCAGTGATAGGTATTGAATCTCAGTCTGTGACAGGGATTGACCCTCAGTCAGTGTCAGGGATTGAACCTCAGTCAGTGACAGGGATTGAGCCTCAGTCAGTGACAGGGTTTGAACCTCAGTCATTGTCAGGGACTAAACCTAAGTCAGTGAAAGGAATTGAATCGCAATCAGTGACAGGGATTGAACCTCAATCAGTGACAGGGATTGAATCACAGTCAGTGACAGGGATTGAGCCTCAATCAGTGACAGGGATTGAGCCTCAGTCAGTTACAGGGATTGAATCTCAATCAGTGACAGGGATTGAACCTCAGTCAGTGACAGGGATTGAATCATTTTCAGTGACAGAGATATAAGCTGAGTCAATGACAGGGATTGAACCTCAGTCAGTGCCAGGGATTGAACATCAGTCAGTGACTGGATTGAATCTCAGTTAGTGACAGGGATTGAAGCTCAGTCAGTGACAGGGATTGACCCTCAGTCAGTGACAGGGATTGAATCTCAGTCAGTGACAGGGATTTAAACTCAGTCAGTGACAGGGATTGAACCTTAGTCAGTGACCGGGATTGAATCTCAGTTAGTGACAGGGATTGAATCACAGTCAGTGACTGGGATTGACCCTCAGACAGTGACAGGTATTGAATCTCAGTCAGTGACTGGGATTGAGCCTCTGTGAATGACAGGGATTGAGCCTCTGTCAGTGACAGAGATTAAACCTCAGACTGTGACAGGGATTGAATCACAGTCAGTGACAGGGATAGAGCCTCAATCAGTGACAGGGATTGAGCCTCAATCAGTGACAGGGATTGAATCTCAGTCAGTGACAGGGATTGAGCCTCAGTCAGTGATAGCGATTGAATCTCAATCAGTGACAGGGATTGAACCTCAGTCAGTGACAGGGATTGAATCATTTTCAGTGACAGAGATATAAGCTGAGTCAATGACAGGGATTGAACCTCAGTCAGTGCCAGGGATTGAACATCAGTCAGTGACTGGATTGAATCTCAGTTAGTGACAGGGATTGAAGCTCAGTCAGTGACAGGGATTGACCCTCAGTCAGTGACAGGGATTGAATCTCAGTCAGTGACAGGGATTTAAACTCAGTCAGTGACAGGGATTGAACCTTAGTCAGTGACCGGGATGGACTCTCAATCAGTGACAGGGATTGAACCTCAGTCAGTGACAGGGATTGAATCTCAATCAGTGACAGGGATGGAACATCAGTCAGTGACAGTGATTGAACCTCAGTCAGTGACAGGGATTGAATCTCAGTCAGTGACTGAGATTGACCCTCAGACAGTGACTGGGACGAAACCTCAGTCAGTGATTGGGAATGACCCTCAGTCAGTGATAGGTATTGAATCTCAGTCTGTGACAGGGATTGACCCTCAGTCAGTGTCAGGGATTGAACCTCAGTCAGTGACAGGGATTGAGCCTCAGACAGTGATAGGGATTGAATCTCAGTCAGTGACAGGGATTGTGCCTCAGTCAGTGACAGGGATTGAATCTCAGTCAATGACGGGGATTCAGCCTCACATCGTGACAGGGATTGAGCCTCAATCAGTGACAGGGATGGAACATCAGTCAGTGACAGTGATTGAACCTCAGTCAGTGACTGGGATTGACCCTCAGACAGTGACTGGGACGAAACCTCAGTCAGTGATTGGGATTGACCCTCAGTCAGTGATAGGTATTGAATCTCAGTCTGTGACAGGGATTGACCCTCAGTCAGTGTCAGGGATTGAACCTCAGTCAGTGACAGGGATTGAGCCTCAGTCAGTGACAGGGTTTGAACCTCAGTCATTGTCAGGGACTAAACCTAAGTCAGTGAAAGGAATTGAATCGCAATCAGTGACAGGGATTGAACCTCAATCAGTGACAGGGATTGAATCACAGTCAGTGACAGGGATTGAGCCTCAATCAGTGACAGGGATTGAGCCTCAGTCAGTTACAGGGATTGAATCTCAATCAGTGACAGGGATTGAACCTCAGTCAGTGACAGGGATTGAATCATTTTCAGTGACAGAGATATAAGCTGAGTCAATGACAGGGATTGAACCTCAGTCAGTGCCAGGGATTGAACATCAGTCAGTGACTGGATTGAATCTCAGTTAGTGACAGGGATTGAAGCTCAGTCAGTGACAGGGATTGACCCTCAGTCAGTGACAGGGATTGAATCTCAGTCAGTGACAGGGATTTAAACTCAGTCAGTGACAGGGATTGAACCTTAGTCAGTGACCGGGATTGAATCTCAGTTAGTGACAGGGATTGAATCACAGTCAGTGACTGGGATTGACCCTCAGACAGTGACAGGTATTGAATCTCAGTCAGTGACTGGGATTGAACCTCTGTGAATGACAGGGATTGAGCCTCTGTCAGTGACAGAGATTGAACCTCAGACTGTGACAGGGATTGAATCACAGTCAGTGACAGGGATTGAGCCTCAATCAGTGACAGGGATTGAGCCTCAATCAGTGACAGGGATTGAATCTCAGTCAGTGACAGGGATTGAGCCTCAGTCAGTTACAGGGATTGAATCTCAATCAGTGACAGGGATTGAACCTCAGTCAGTGACACGGATTGAATCATTTTCAGTGACAGAGATATAAGCTGAGTCAATGACAGGGATTGAACCTCAGTCAGTGCCAGGGATTGAACATCAGTCAGTGACTGGATTGAATCTCAGTTAGTGACAGGGATTGAAGCTCAGTCAGTGACAGGGATTGACCCTCAGTCAGTGACAGGGATTGAATCTCAGTCAGTGACAGGGATTTAAACTCAGTCAGTGACAGGGATTGAACCTTAGTCAGTGACCGGGATTGACTCTCAATCAGTGACAGGGATTGAACCTCAGTCAGTGACTGGGATTGAATCGCAGTCAGTGACAGGGATTGAATCTCAGTCAGTGACAGAGATTGAGCCTCAGTCAGTAACAGGGCTTGAATCTCAGTCAGTGACAGGGATTGAACCTAAGTCAGTGACAGGGATTGAAACTCAGTCAGCGTCAGGGACTAAACCTATGTCAGTGACAGGGATTGATTCTCAATCAGAGACAGGGATTGAACCTCAGTCATTGACTGGGGTTGAATCGCAGTCAGTGATAGCGATTGAATCTCAGTCAGTGACAGGGATTGAATCATATTCTGTGACAGAGATATAAACTGAGTCAGTGACACGGATTGAGCCTCTGTGAGTGACAGGGATTGAGCCTCAGTCAGTGACTGGGATTGAACCACAGTCAGCGACAGGGATTGAACCTCCGTCAGTGACAGGGATTGAACCTGAGTCAGTGACAGGGATTGAACCTCATTCAGTGACTGGGTTTGACCCTCAGACAGTGACAGGCATTCAATCTCAGTCAGTGACAGGGATTGAACCTCAGGAAGTGACAGGGATTGAATCTCAATCAGTGACAGGGATTGATTATCAGTCATTGATCGGGTTTGACCCTCAATCAGTGACTGGAATTGAACCTCAGTCAGTGACAGGGATTGAATCGCAGTCAGTGACAGGGATTGAATCTCAGTTCGTGACAGGGATTGAATCTCAATCAGTGACAGGGATTGACCCTCAGACAGTGATAGGGATTGAATCTCAGTCAGTGACAGGGATTGTGCCTCAGTCAGTGACAGGGATTGAATCTCAGTCAGTGATGGGGATTGAGCCTCACATCGTGACAGGGATTGAGCCTCAATCAGTGACAGGGATTAAATCTCAATCAGTGACAGGGATGGAACATCAGTCAGTGACAGTGATTGAACCTCAGTCAGTGACAGGGATTGAATCTCAGTCAGTGACTGGGATTGACCCTCAGACAGTGACTGGGACGAAACCTCAGTCAGTGATTGGGAATGACCCTCAGTCAGTGATAGGTATTGAATCTCAGTCTGTGACAGGGATTGACCCTCAGTCAGTGTCAGGGATTGAACCTCAGTCAGTGACAGGGATTGAGCCTCAGACAGTGATAGGGATTGAATCTCAGTCAGTGACAGGGATTGTGCCTCAGTCAGTGACAGGGATTGAATCTCAGTCAATGACGGGGATTCAGCCTCACATCGTGACAGGGATTGAGCCTCAATCAGTGACAGGGATGGAACATCAGTCAATGACAGTGATTGAACCTCAGTCAGTGACTGGGATTGACCCTCAGACAGTGACTGGGACGAAAAGTCAGTCAGTGATTGGGATTGACCCTCAGTCAGTGATAGGTATTGAATCTCAGTCTGTGACAGGGATTGAACCTCAGTCAGTGACAGGGATTGAGCCTCAGACAGTGATAGGGATTGAATCTCAGTCAGTGACAGGGATTGTGCCTCAGTCAGTGACAGGGATTGAATCTCAGTCAATGACGGGGATTCAGCCTCACATCGTGACAGGGATTGAGCCTCAATCAGTGACAGGGATGGAACATCAGTCAATGACAGTGATTGAACCTCAGTCAGTGACTGGGATTGACCCTCAGACAGTGACTGGGACGAAACCTCAGTCAGTGATTGGGATTGACCCTCAGTCAGTGTCAGGGATTGAACCTCAGTCAGTGACAGGGATTGAGCCTCAGTCAGTGACAGGGTTTGAACCTCAGTCATTGTCAGGGACTAAACCTAAGTCAGTGAAAGGAATTGAATCGCAATCAGTGACAGGGATTGAACCTCAGTCAGTGACTGGGATTGAATCGCAGTCAGTGACAGGGATTGAATCTCAGTCAGTGTCAGGGATTGAGCCTCAGTCAGTGACAGGGCTTAAACCTCAGTCAGTGACAGGGATTCAATCCCAATCAGTGACAGGGATTGAAACTCAGTCAGTGTCAGGGACTAAACCTAAGTCAGTGACAGGGATTGAATCTCAATCAGAGACAGGGATTGAACCTCAATCAGTGACTGGGGTTGAATCACAGTCAGTGACAGGGATTGAACCTCAGTCAGTGACAGAGATTGAACCTCAGACTGTGACAGGGATTGAATCCCTGTCAGTGACAGGGATTGAATGATATTCAGTGACAGAGATATAAACTGAGTCAGTGACAGGGATTGAGCCTCTGTGAATGACAGGGATTGAGCCCCTGTCAGTGACAGAGATTGAACCTCAGACTGTGACAGGGATTGAATCACAGTCAGTGACAGGGATTGAGCCTCAATCAGTGACAGGGATTGAGCCTCAATCAGTGACAGGGATTGAATCTCAGTCAGTGACAGGGATTGAGCCTCAGTCAGTTACAGGGATTGAATCTCAATCAGTGACAGGGATTGAACCTCAGTCAGTGACAGGGATTGAATCATTTTCAGTGACAGAGATATAAGCTGAGTCAATGACAGGGATTGAACCTCAGTCAGTGCCAGGGATTGAACATCAGTCAGTGACTGGATTGAATCTCAGTTAGTGACAGGGATTGAAGCTCAGTCAGTGACAGGGATTGACCCTCAGTCAGTGACAGGGATTGAATCTCAGTCAGTGACAGGGATTTAAACTCAGTCAGTGACAGGGATTGAACCTTAGTCAGTGACCGGGATTGAATCTCAGTTAGTGACAGGGATTGAATCACAGTCAGTGACTGGGATTGACCCTCAGACAGTGACAGGTATTGAATCTCTGTCAGTGACTGGGATTGAGCCTCTGTGAATGACAGGGATTGAGATTCTCTCAGTGACAGAGATTGAACCTCAGACTGTGACAGGGATTGAATCACAGTCAGTGACAGGGATAGAGCCTCAATCAGTGACAGGGATTGAGCCTCAATCAGTGACAGGGATTGAATCTCAGACAGTGACAGGGATTGAGCCTCAGTCAGTTACAGGGATTGAATCGCAGTCAGTGTCAGGGATTGAACCTCAGTCAGTGACAGGGATTGAATCATTTTCAGTGACAGAGATATAAGCTGAGTCAATGACAGGGATTGAACCTCAGTCAGTGCCAGGGATTGAACATCAGTCAGTGACTGGATTGAATCTCAGTTAGTGACAGGGATTGAAGCTCAGTCAGTGACAGGGATTGACCCTCAGTCAGTGACAGGGATTGAATCTCAGTCAGTGACAGGGATTTAAACTCAGTCAGTGACAGGGATTGAACCTTAGTCAGTGACCGGGATTGAATCTCAGTTCGTGACAGGGATTGAATCACAGTCAGTGACTAGGATTGACCCTCAGACAGTGACAGGGATTGAATCTCAGTCAGTGACTGGGATTGACCCTCAGACAGTGACAGGTATTGAATCTCAGTCAGTGACTGGGATTGAGCCTCTGTGAATGACAGGGATTGAGCCTCTGTCAGTGACAGAGATTGAACCTCAGACTGTGACAGGGATTGAATCACAGTCAGTGACAGGGATTGAGCCTCAATCAGTGACAGGGATTGAGCCTCAATCAGTGACAGGGATTGAATCTCAGTCAGTGACAGGGATTGAGCCTCAGTCAGTTACAGGGATTGAATCTCAATCAGTGACAGGGATTGAACCTCAGTCAGTGACAGGGATTGAATCATTTTCAGTGACAGAGATATAACCTGAGTCAATGACAGGGATTGAACCTCAGTCAGTGCCAGGGATTGAACATCAGTCAGTGACTGGATTGAATCTCAGTTAGTGACAGGGATTGAAGCTCAGTCAGTGACAGGGATTGACCCTCAGTCAGTGACAGGGATTGAATCTCAGTCAGTGACAGGGATTTAAACTCAGTCAGTGACAGTGATTGAACCTCAGTCAGTGACAGGGATTGAATCTCAGTCAGTGACTGGGATTGACCCTCAGACAGTGACTGGGACGAAACCTCAGTCAGTGATTGGGATTGACCCTCAGTCAGTGATAGGTATTGAATCTCAGTCTGTGACAGGGATTGACCCTCAGTCTGTGTCAGGGACTAAACCTAAATCAGTGACATTGATTGAATCTCTATCAGTGACAGGGATTGAACCTAAATCAGTGAATGGGATTGAATCGCAGTCAGTGTCAGGGATTGAACCTCAGTCAGTGACAGGGATTGAGCCTCAGTCAGTGACAGGGTTTGAACCTCAGTCATTGTCAGGGACTAAACCTAAGTCAGTGACAGGAATTGAATCTCAATCAGTGACAGGGATTGAACCTCAATCAGTGACAGGGATTGAACCTCAGTCAGTGACGGGGATTGAGCCTCACATCGTGACAGGGATTGAGCCTCAGTCAGTGACAGGGATTAAATCTCAATCAGTGACAGGGATGGAACCTCAGTCAGTGACAGTGATTGAACCTCAGTCAGTGACAGGGATTGAATCTCAGTGAGTGACTGGGATTGACCCTCAGACAGTGACTGGGATGAAACCTCAGTCAGTGATTGGGATTGATCCTCAGTCAGTGATAGGTATTGAATCTCAGTCTGTAACAGGGATTGACCCTCAGTCAGTGTCAGGGACTAAACCTAAGTCAGTGACAGTGATTGAATCTCTATCAGTGACAGGGATTGAACCTAAATCAGTGAATGGGATTGAATCGCAGTCAGTGTCAGGGATTGAACCTCAGTCAGTGACAGGGATTGAGCCTCAGTCAGTGACAGGGTTTGAACCTCAGTCATTGTCAGGGACTAAACCTAAGTCAGTGACAGGAATTGAATCTCAATCAGTGACAGGGATTGAACCTCAGTCAGTGACAGGGATTGAACCTCAGTCAGTGACAGGGATTGAATCGCAGTCAGTGACAGGGATTGAATCTCAGTTCGTGACAGGGATTGAATCTCAATCAGTGACAGGGATTGACCCTCAGACAGTGATAGGGATTGAATCTCAGTCAGTGACAGGGATTGTGCCTCAGTCAGTGACAGGGATTGAATCTCAGTCAGTGACGGGGATTGAGCCTCACATCGTGACAGGGATTGAGCCTCAGTCAGTGACAGGGATTAAATCTCAATCAGTGACAGGGATGGAACCTCAGTCAGTGACAGTGATTGAACCTCAGTCAGTGACAGGGATTGAATCTCAGTCAGTGACTGGGATTGACCCTCAGACAGTGACTGGGATGAAACCTCAGTCAGTGATTGGGATTGATCCTCAGTCAGTGATAGGTATTGAATCTCAGTCTGTAACAGGGATTGACCCTCAGTCAGTGCCAGGGACTAAACCTAAGTCAGTGACAGTGATTGAATCTCTATCAGTGACAGGGATTGAACCTAAATCAGTGAATGGGATTGAATCGCAGTCAGTGTCAGGTATTGAACCTCAGTCAGTGACAGGGATTGAGCCTCAGTCAATGACAGGGTTTGAACCTCAGTCATTGTCAGGGACTAAACCTAAGTCAGTGACAGGAATTGAATCTCAATCAGTGACAGGGATTGAACCTCAGTCAGTGACAGGGATTGAACCTCAGTTAGTGACAGGGATTGAACCTCAGTCAGTGACAGGGATTGAATCGCAGTCAGTGACAGGGATTGAATCTCAGTTCGTGACAGGGATTGAATCTCAATCAGTGACAGGGATTGACCCTCAGACAGTGATAGGGATTGAATCTCAGTCAGTGACAGGGATTGTGCCTCAGTCAGTGACAGGGATTGAATCTCAGTCAGTGACGGGGATTGAGCCTCACATCGTGACAGGGATTGAGCCTCAGTCAGTGACAGGGATTAAATCTCAATCAGTGACAGGGATGGAACCTCAGTCAGTGACAGTGATTGAACCTCAGTCAGTGACAGGAATTGAATCTCAGTCAGTGACTGGGATTGACCCTCAGACAGTGACTGGGACGAAACCTCAGTCAGTGATTGGGATTGACCCTCAGTCAGTGATAGGTATTGAATCTCAGTCTGTGACAGGGATTGACCCTCAGTCAGTGTCAGGGACTAAACCTAAGTCAGTGACAGTGATTGAATCTCTATCAGTGACAGGGATTGAACCTAAATCAGTGAATGGGATTGAATCGCAGTCAGTGTCAGGGATTGAACCTCAGTCAGTGACAGGGATTGAGCCTCAGTCAGTGACAGGGTTTGAACCTCAGTCATTGTCAGGGACTAAACCTAAGTCAGTGACAGGAATTGAATCGCAATCAGTGACAGGGATTGAACCTCAGTCAATGACTGGGATTGAATCGCAGTCAGTGACAGGGATTGAATCTCAGTCAGTGTCAGGGATTGAGCCTCAGTCAGTGACAGGGCTTGAACCTCAGTCAGTGACAGGGATTGAATCCCAATCAGTGACAGGGATTGAAACTCAGTCAGTGTCAGGGACTAAACCTAAGTCAGTGACAGGGATTGAATCTCAGTCAGAGACAGGGATTGAACCTCAATCAGTGACTGGGGTTGAATCACAGTCAGTGACAGGGATTGACTCTAAGTCAGTGACAGGGATTGAACCTCAGTCAGTGACAGAGATTGAACCTCAGACTGTGTCACGGATTGAATCTCTGTCAGTGACAGGGATTGAATGATATTCAGTGACTGAGATATAAACTGAGTCAGTGAAAGGGATTGAGCCTCTGTGAGTGACAGGGATTGAGCCTCTGTCAGTGACAGAGATTGAACCTCAGACTGTGACAGGGATTGAATCACAGTCAGTGACCGGGATTGAGCCTCAATCAGTGACAGGGATTGAGCCTCAATCAGTGACAGGGATTGAATCTCAGTCAGTGACAGGGATTGAACCTCAGTCAGTGACAGAGATTGAACCTCAGACTGTGACAGGGATTGAATCTCTGTCAGTGACAGGGATTGAATGATATTCAGTGACAGAGATATAAACTGAGTCAGTGACAGGGATTGAGCCTCTGTGAATGACAGGGATTGAGCCTCTATCAGTGACAGAGATTGAACCTCAGACTGTGACAGGGATTGAATCACAGTCAGTGACAGGGATTGAGCCTCAATCAGTGACAGGGAATGAGCCTCAATCAGTGACAGGGATTGAATCTCAGTCAGTGACAGGGATTGTGCCTCAGTCAGTTACAGGGATTGAATCTCAATCAGTGACAGGGATTGAGCCTCAGTCAGTGACAGGGATTGAATCCCAGTCCATGACAGGGATTAAGCCTCAGTCACTGACAGCGATTGAACCTCAGACTGTGACAGGGAATGACCATTAGTCAGTTAGTGACAGGGATTGACCCTCAGTCAGTGACAGGGAATGAACCTCAGTCAGTGACAGGGATTGAACTTTAGTCAGTGACAGGGATTGAATCTCAGTTAGTGACAGGGATTGAATCACAGTCAGTGACTGGGATTGACCCTCAGACAGTGACAGGGATTGAATCTCAGTCAGTGACTGGGATTGAACATCAGTCAGTGACAGGGATTGAACCTCAGTTAGTGACAGGGATTGAACCTCAGTCAGTGACAGGGATTGAACCTCAGTCAGTGACTGGGATTGAAACTCAGTCAGTGTCAGGGACTAAACCTATGTCAGTGACAGGGATTGATTCTCAATCAGAGACAGGGATTGAACCTCAGTCATTGACTGGGGTTGAATCGCAGTCAGTGATAGTGATTGAATCTCAGTCAGTGACAGGGATTGAACCTCCGTCAGTGACAGGGATTGAACCTTAGTCAGTGACAGGGATTGAACCTCATTCAGTGACTGGGTTTGACCCTCAGACAGTGACAGGCATTCAATCTCAGTCAGTGACAGGGATTGAATGATATTCAGTGACAGAGATATAAACTGAGTCAGTGACACGGATTGAGCCTCAGTGAGTGACAGGGATTGAGCCTCAGTCAGTGATAGGGATTGAACCTCCGTCAGTGACAGGGATTGAACCTTAGTCAGTGACAGGGATTGAACCTCATTCAGTGACTGGGTTTGACCCTCAGACAGTGACAGGCATTCAATCTCAGTCAGTGACAGGGATTGAATCTCAGTCAGTGACAGGGATTTAAACTCAGTCAGTGACAGGGATTGAAACTTTGTCAGTGACAGGGATTGAATCTCAAGTAGTGACAGGGATTGAATCACAGTCAGTGACTGGGATTGACCCTCAGACAGTGACAGGGATTGAATCTCAGTCAGTGACTGGGATTGAACATCAGTCAGTGACAGGGATTGAACCTCAGTTCGTGACAGGGATTGAACCTCAGTCAGTGTCAGGGACTAAACCCAAGTCAGTGACAGGGATTGAATGTCTATCAGTGACAGGGATTGAACATCAGTGAGTGACTGGGATTGAACCTCAGTTCGTGACAGGGATTGAACCTCAGTCAGTGTCAGGGACTAAACCCAAGTCAGTGACAGGGATTGAAAGTCTATCAGTGACAGGGATTGAACCTCAGTCAGTGACTGGGACGAATCCTTAGTCAGTGACAGTGATTGACCCTCAGTCAGTGACGTATATTGAATCTCAGTCAGTGACAGGGATTGAACCTCATTCAGTGTCAGGGACTAAACCTAAGTCAGTGACAGGGATTGAATCTCAATCAATGACAGGGATTAACCTAAATCAGTGACTGGTATTGAATCGCAGTCAGTGTCAGAGATTGAGCCTCAGTCAGTTACAGGGATTGAGCCTCAGTCAGTGTCAGGGACTAAACCTAAGTCAGTGACAGGGATTGACTCTCAATCAGTGACAGGGATTGAACCTCAGTCAGTGACTGGGATTGAATCGCAGTCAGTGACAGGGATTGAACATCAGTCAGTGACAGGGATTGAGCCTCAGTCAGTAACAGGGCTTGAACCTCAGTCAGTGACAGGGATTGAACCTAAATCAGTGACAGGGATTGAAACTCAGTCAGTGTCAGGGACTAAACCGATGTCAGTGACAGGGATTGATTCTCAATCAGAGACAGGGATTGAACCTCGGTCATTGACTGGGGTTGAATCGCAGTCAGTGATAGCGATTGAATCTCAGTCAGTGACAGGGATTGAATCATATTCTGTGACAGAGATATAAACTGAGTCAGTGACACGGATTGAGCCTCAGTGAGTGACAGGGATTGAGCCTCAGTCAGTGACTGGGGTTGAACCACAGTCAGCGACAGGGATTGAACCTCCGTCAGTGACAGGGATTGAACCTGAGTCAGTGACAGGGATTGAACCTCATTCAGTGACTGGGTTTGACCCTCAGACAGTGACAGGCATTCAATCTCAGTCAGTGACAGGGATTGAACCTCAGGAAGTGACAGGGATTGAATCTCAATCAGTGACAGGGATTGATTATCAGTCATTGATCGGGTTTGACCCTCAATCAGTGACTGGAATTGAACCTCAGTCAGTGACAGGGATTGAATCGCAGTCAGTGACAGGGATTGAATCTCAGTTCGTGACAGGGATTGAATCTCAATCAGTGACAGGGATTGACCCTCAGACAGTGATCGGGATTGAATCTCAGTCAGTGACAGGGATTGTGCCTCAGTCAGTGACAGGGATTGAATCTCAGTCAGTGATGGGGATTGAGCCTCACATCGTGACAGGGATTGAGCCTCAATCAGTGACAGGGATTAAATCTCAATCAGTGACAGGGATGGAACATCAGTCAGTGACAGTGATTGAACCTCAGTCAGTGACAGGGATTGAATCTCAGTCAGTGACTGGGATTGACCCTCAGACAGTGACTGGGACGAAACCTCAGTCAGTGATTGGGAATGACCCTCAGTCAGTGATAGGTATTGAATCTCAGTCTGTGACAGGGATTGACCCTCAGTCAGTGTCAGGGATTGAACCTCAGTCAGTGACAGGGATTGAGCCTCAGTCAGTGACAGGGTTTGAACCTCAGTCATTGTCAGGGACTAAACCTAAGTCAGTGACAGGAATTGAATCGCAATCAGTGACAGGGATTGAACCTCAGTCAGTGACAGGGATTGAATCGCAGTCAGTGACAGGGATTGAATCTCAGTCAGTGTCAGGGATTGAGCCTCAGTCAGTGACAGGGCTTGAACCTCAGTCAGTGACAGGGATTGAATCCCAATCAGTGATAGGGATTGAAACTCAGTCAGTGTCAGGGACTAAACCTAAGTCAGTGACAGGGATTGAATCTCAATCAGAGACAGGGATTGAACCTCAATCAGTGACTGGGGTTGAATCACAGTCAGTGACAGGGATTGAACCTCAGTCAGTGACAGAGATTGAACCTCAGACTGTGACAGGGATTGAATCTCTGTCAGTGACAGGGATTGAATGATATTCAGTGACAGGGAGAAAAACTGAGTCAGTGACAGGGATTGAGCCTCAGTGAATGACAGGGATTGAGCCTCAGTCAGTGACTGGGATTGAACCACAGTCAGTGACAGGGATTGAACCTCCGTCAGTGACAGGGATTGAACCTGAGTCAGTGACAGGGATTGAACCTCATTCAGTGACTGGGTTTGACCCTCAGACAGTGACTGGAATTGAACCTCAGTCAGTGACAGGGATTGAATCGCAGTCAGTGTCAGGGATTGAATCTCAATCAGTGACAGGGATTGACCCTCAGACAGTGATAGGGATTGAACCTCAGTCAGTGACAGGGATTGTGCCTCAGTCAGTGACAGGGATTGAATCTCAGTCAATGACGGGGATTCAGCCTCACATCGTGACAGGGATTGAGCCTCAATCAGTGACAGGGATGGAACATCAGTCAGTGACAGTGATTGAACATCAGTCAGTGACTGGGATTGACCCTCAGACGGTGACTGGGACGAAACCTCAGTCAGTGATTGGGATTGACCCTCAGTCAGTGATAGGTATTGAATCTCAGTCTGTGACAGGGATTGACCCTCAGTCAGTGTCAGGGATTGAACCTCAGTCAGTGACAGGGATTGAGCCTCAGTCAGTGACAGGGTTTGAACCTCAGTCATTGTCAGGGACTAAACCTAAGTCAGTGACAGGAATTGAATCGCAATCAGTGACAGGGATTGTACCTCAGTCAGTGACTGGGATTGAATCGCAGTCAGTGACAGGGATTGAATCACAGTCAGTGTCAGGGATTGAGCCTCAGTCAGTGACAGGGCTTGAACCTCAGTCAGTGACAGGGATTCAATCCCAATCAGTGACAGGGATTGAAGCTCTGTGTGTGTCAGGGACTAAACCTAAGTCAGTGATAGGCATTGAATCTCAATCAGAGACAGGGATTGAACCTCAATCAGTGACTGGGGTTGAATCACAGTCAGTGACAGGGATTGAACCTCAGTCAGTGACAGAGATTGAACCTCAGACTGTGACAGGGATTGAATCTCTGTCAGTGACAGGGATTGAATGATATTCAGTGACAGAGATATAAACTGAGTCAGTGACAGGGATTGAGCCTCTGTCAGTGACAGAGATTGAACCTCAGACTGTGACAGGGATTGAATCACAGTCAGTGACAGGGATTGAGCCTCAATCAGTGACAGGGATTGAGCCTCAATCAGTGACAGGGATTGAATCTCAGTCAGTGACAGGGATTGAGCCTCAGTCAATAACAGGGATTGAATCTCAATCAGTGACAGGGATTGAACCTCAGTCAGTGACAGCGATTGAATCATTTTCAGTGACAGAGATATAACCTGAGTCAATGACAGGGATTGAACCTCAGTCAGTGACAGGGATTGAATCTCAGTCAGTGACAGAGTTTGAACCTCAGTCATTGTCAAGGACTAAACCTAAGTCAGTGACAGGAATTGAATCGCAATCAGTGAGAGGGATTGAACCTCAGTCAGTGACCGGGATTGAATCGCAGTCAGTGACAGGGATTGAATCTCAGTCAGTGTCAGGGATTGAGCCTCAGTCAGTGACAGGGCTTGAACCTCATTCAGTGACTGGGTTTGATCCTCAGACAGTGACAGGCATTCAATCTCAGTCAGTGACAGGGATTAAACCTCAGGAAGTGACAGGGATTGAATCTCAATCAGTGACAGGGATTGATTTTCAGTCATTGATCGGGTTTGACCCTCAATCAGTGACTGGAATTGAACCTCAGTCAGTGTCAGGGATTGAACCTCAGTCAGTGACAGGGATTGTGCCTCAGTCAGTGACAGGGATTGAATCTCAGTCAATGACGGGGATTCAGCCTCACATCGTGACAGGGATTGAGCCTCAATCAGTGACAGGGATGGAACATCAGTCATTGACAGTGATTGAACCTCAGTCAGTGACTGGGATTGACCCTCAGACGGTGACTGGGACGAAACCTCAGTCAGTGATTGGGATTGACCCTCAGTCAGTGATAGGTATTGAATCTCAGTCTGTGACAGGGATTGACCCTCAGTCAGTGTCAGGGATTGAACCTCAGTCAGTGACAGGGATTGAGCCTCAGTCAGTGACAGGGTTTGAACCTCAGTCATTGTCAGGGACTAAACCTAAGTCAGTGACAGGAATTGAATCGCAATCAGTGACAGGGATTGAACCTCAGTCAGTGACTGGGATTGAATCTCAGTTAGTGACAGGGATTGAATCACAGTCAGTGACTGGGATTGACCCTCAGACAGTGACAGGTATTGAATCTCAGTCAGTGACTGGGATTGAACATCAGTCAGTGACAGGGATTGAACCTCAGTTAGTGACAGGGATTGAACCTCAGTCAGTGACAGGGATTGAATCGCAGTCAGTGACAGGGATTGAATCACAGTTCGTGACAGGGATTGAATCTCAGTCAGTGACAGTGATTGAATCTCTATCAGTGACAGGGATTGAACCTAAATCAGTGAATGGGATTGAATCGCAGTCAGTGTCAGGGATTGAACTTCAGTCAGTGACAGGGATTGAATCTCAGTCAGTGTCAGGGATTGAGCCTCAGTCAGTGACAGGGCTTGAACCTCAGTCAGTGACAGGGATTGAATCCCAATCAGTGACAGGGATTGAAACTCAGTCAGTGTCAGGGACTAAACCTAAGTCAGTGACAGGGATTGAATCTCAGTCAGAGACAGGGATTGAACCTCAATCAGTGACTGGGGTTGAATCACAGTCAGTGACAGGGATTGAATCTAAGTCAGTGACAGGGATTGAACCTCAGTCAGTGACAGAGATTGAACCTCAGACTTTGACACGGATTGAATCTCTGTCAGTGACAGGGATTGAATGATATTCAGTGACAGAGATATAAACTGAGTCAGTGAAAGGGATTGAGCCTCTGTGAGTGACAGGGATTGAGCCTCTGTCAGTGACAGAGATTGAACCTCAGACTGTGACAGGGATTGAATCACAGTCAGTGACAGGGATTGAGCCTCAATCAGTGACAGGGATTGAGCCTCAATCAGTGACAGGGATTGAATCTCAGTCAGTGACAGGGATTGAACCTCAGTCAGTGACAGAGATTGAACCTCAGACTGTGACACGGATTGAATCTCTGTCAGTGACAGGGATTGAATGATATTCAGTGACAGAGATATAAACTGAGTCAGTGACAGGGATTGAGCCTCTGTGAATGACAGGGATTGAGCCTCTGTCAGTGACAGAGATTGAACCTCAGACTGTGACAGGGATTGAATCACAGTCAGTGACAGGGATTGAGCCTCAATCAGTGACAGGGAATGAGCCTCAATCAGTGACAGGGATTGAATCTCAGTCAGTGACAGGGATTGAGCCTCAGTCAGTTACAGGGATTGAATCTCAATCAGTGACAGGGATTGAGCCTCAGTCAGTGACAGGGATTGAATCCCAGTCCGTGACAGGGATTAAGCCTCAGTCACTGACAGCGATTGAACCTCAGACTGTGACAGGGAATGACCATTAGTCAGTTACAGGGATTGACCCTCAGTCAGTGACAGGGAATGAACCTCAGTCAGTGACAGGGATTGAACTTTAGTCAGTGACAGGGATTGAATCTCAGTTAGTGACAGGGATTGAATCACAGTCAGTGACTGGGATTGACCCTCAGACAGTGACAGGGATTGAATCTCAGTCAGTGACTGGGATTGAACATCAGTCAGTGACAGGGATTGAACCTCAGTTAGTGACAGGGATTGAACCTAAGTCAGTGACTGGGATTGAAACTCAGTCAGTGTCAGGGACTAAACCTATGTCAGTGACAGGGATTGATTCTCAATCAGAGACAGGGATTGAACCTCAGTCATTGACTGGGGTTGAATCGCAGTCAGTGATAGTGATTGAATCTCAGTCAGTGACAGGGATTGAATCATATTCTGTGACAGAGATATAAACTGAGTCAGTGACACGGATTGAGCCTCAGTGAGTGACAGGGATGAAGCCTCAGTCAGTGATAGGGATTGAACCTCAGTCAGTGACAGGGTATGAAACTCCGTCAGTGACAGGGATTGAACCTTAGTCAGTGACAGGGATTGAACCTCATTCAGTGACTGGGTTTGACCCTCAGACAGTGACAGGCATTCAATCTCAGTCAGTGACAGGGATTGAATGATATTCAGTGACAGAGATATAAACTCAGTCAGTGACAGGGATTGAAACTTTGTCAGTGACAGGGATTGAATCTCAAGTAGTGACAGGGATTGAATCACAGTCAGTGACTGGGATTGACCCTCAGACAGTGACAGGGATTGAATCTCAGTCAATGACAGGGATTGAACCTCAGCCAGTGAGAGGGATTGAGCCTCAGTCAGTGACAGGGATTGAGCCTCAGTCAGTCATAGGAATTGACCCTGAGATAGTGACAGGGATTGACATTCAATCAGTGACAGAGAATGAATCTCAGTCAGTTTCAGGGATTGAGCCGCAGTCGGTGACAGGGATTGAATCTCAGTCAGTGACAGGGATTGAACCTCAGTTCGTGACAGGGCATGAACCTCAGTCAGTGTCAGGGACTAAACCCAAGTCAGTGACAGGGATTGAATGTCTATCAGTGACAGGGATTGAACATCAGTCAGTGACTGGGATTGAACCTCAGTTCGTGACAGGGCATGAACCTCAGTCAGTGTCAGGGACTAAACCCAAGTCAGTGACAGGGATTGAATGTCTATCAGTGACAGGGATTGAACATCAGTCAGTGACTGGGATTGAACCTCAGTTCGTGACAGGGATTGAACCTCAGTCAGTGTCAGGGACTAAACCCAAGTCAGTGACAGGGATTGAATGTCTATCAGTGACAGTGATTGACCCTCAGTCAGTGACTTATATTGAATCTCAGTCAGTGACAGGGATTGAACCTCACTCAGTGTCAGGGACTAAACCTAAGTCAGTGACAGGGATTGACTCTCAATCAGTGACAGGGATTGAACCTCAGTCAGTGACTGGGATTGAATCGCAGTCAGTGACAGGGATTGAACATCAGTCAGTGACAGGGATTGAGCCTCAGTCAGTAACAGGGCTTGAACCTCAGTCAGTGACAGGGATTGAACCTAAGTCAGTGACAGGGATTGAAACTCAGTCAGTGTCAGGGACTAAACCGATGTCAGTGACAGGGATTGATTCTCAATCAGAGACAGGGATTGAACCTCGGTCATTGACTGGGGTTGAATCGCAGTCAGTGATAGCGATTGAATCTCAGTCAGTGACAGGGATTGAATCATATTCTGTGACAGAGATATAAACTGAGTCAGTGACACGGATTGAGCCTCAGTGAGTGACAGGGATTGAGCCTCAGTCAGTGACTGGGGTTGAACCACAGTCAGCGACAGGGATTGAACCTCCGTCAGTGACAGGGATTGAACCTGAGTCAGTGACAGGGATTGAACCTCATTCAGTGACTGGGTTTGACCCTCAGACAGTGACAGGCATTCAATCTCAGTCAGTGACAGGGATTGAACCTCAGGAAGTGACAGGGATTGAATCTCAATCAGTGACAGGGATTGATTATCAGTCATTGATCGGGTTTGACCCTCAATCAGTGACTGGAATTGAACCTCAGTCAGTGACAGGGATTGAATCGCAGTCAGTGACAGGGATTGAATCTCAGTTCGTGACAGGGATTGAATCTCAATCAGTGACAGGGATTGACCCTCAGACAGTGATAGATATTGAATCTCAGTCAGTGACAGGGATTGAATCTCAGTCAGTGATGGGGATTGAGCCTCACATCGTGACAGGGATTGAGCCTCAATCAGTGACAGGGGTAAATCTCAATCAGTGACAGGGATGGAACATCAGTCAGTGACAGTGATTGAACCTCAGTCAGTGACAGGGATTGAATCTCAGTCAGTGACTGGGATTGACCCTCAGACAGTGACTGGGACGAAACCTCAGTCAGTGATTGGGAATGACCCTCAGTCAGTGATAGGTATTGAATCTCAGACAGTGATAGGGATTGACCCTCAGTCAGTGTCAGGGATTGAACCTCAGTCAGTGACAGGGATTGAGCCTCAGTCAGTGACAGGGTTTGAACCTCAGTCATTGTCAGGGACTAAACCTAAGTCAGTGACAGGAATTGAATCGCAATCAGTGACAGGGATTGAACCTCAGTCAGTGACAGGGATTGAATCGCAGTCAGTGACAGGGATTGAATCTCAGTCAGTGTCAGGGATTGAGCCTCAGTCAGTGACAGGGCTTGAACCTCAGTCAGTGACAGGGATTGAATCCCAATCAGTGACAGGGATTGAAACTCAGCCAGTGTCAGGGACTAAACCTAAGTCAGTGACAGGGATTGAATCTCAATCAGAGACAGGGATTGAACCTCAATCAGTGACTGGGGTTGAATCACAGTCAGTGACAGGGATTGAATCTAAGTCAGTGACAGAGATTGAACCTCAGTCAGTGACAGAGATTGAACCTCAGACTGTGACACGGATTGAATCTCTGTCAGTGACAGGGATTGAATGATATTCAGTGACAGAGATATAAACTGAGTCAGTGAAAGGGATTGAGCCTCTGTGAGTGACAGGGATTGAGCCTCTGTCAGTGACAGAGATTGAACCTCAGACTGTGACAGGGATTGAATCACAGTCAGTGACCGGGATTGAGCCTCAATCAGTGACAGGGATTGAGCCTCAATCAGTGACAGGGATTGAATCTCAGTCAGTGACAGGGATTGAACCTCAGTCAGTGACAGAGATTGAACCTCAGACTGTGACACGGATTGAATCTCTGTCAGTGACAGGGATTGAATGATATTCAGTGACAGAGATATAAACTGAGTCAGTGACAGGGATTGAGCCTCTGTGAATGACAGGGATTGAGCCTCTGTCAGTGACAGAGATTGAACCTCAGACTGTGACAGGGATTGAATCACAGTCAGTGACAGGGATTGAGCCTCAATCAGTGACAGGGAATGAGCCTCAATCAGTGACAGGGATTGAATCTCAGTCAGTGACAGGGATTGAGCCTCAATCAGTGACAGGGATTGAATCCCAGTCCGTGACAGGGATTAAGCCTCAGTCACTGACAGCGATTGAACCTCAGACTGTGACAGGGAATGACCATTAGTCAGTTAGTGACAGGGATTGACCCTCAGTCATTGACAGGGAATGAACCTCCGTCAGTGACAGGGATTGAACTTTAGTCAGTGACAGGGATTGAATCTCAGTTAGTGACAGGGATTGAATCACAGTCAGTGACTGGGATTGACCCTCAGACAGTGACAGGGATTGAATCTCAGTCAGTGACTGGGATTGAACATCAGTCAGTGACAGGGATTGAACCTCAGTTAGTGACAGGGATTGAACCTCAGTCAGTGACAGGGATTGAACCTAAATCAGTGACTGGGATTGAAACTCAGTCAGTGTCAGGGACTAAACCTATGTCAGTGACAGGGATTGATTCTCAATCAGAGACAGGGATTGAACCTCAGTCATTGACTGGGGTTGAATCGCAGTCAGTGATAGTGATTGAATCTCAGTCAGTGACAGGGATTGAATCATATTCTGTGACAGAGATATAAACTGAGTCAGTGACACGGATTGACCCTCAGTCAGTGACAGGGATTGAATCTCAGTCAGTGACAGAGTTTGAACCTCAGTCATTGTCAACGGCTAAACCTAAGTCAGTGACAGGAATTGAATCGCAATCAGTGACAGGGATTGAACCTCAGTCAGTGACTGGGATTGAATCGCAGTCAGTGACAGGGATTGAATCTCAGTCAGTGTCAGGGATTGAGCCTCAGTCAGTGACAGGGCTTGAACCTCATTCAGTGACTGGGTTTGATCCTCAGACAGTGACAGGCATTCAATCTCAGTCAGTGACAGGGATTGAACCTCAGGAAGTGACAGGGATTGAATCTCAATCAGTGACAGGGATTGATTTTCAGTCATTGATCGGGTTTGACCCTCAATCAGTGACTGGAATTGAACCTCAGTCTGTGACAGGGATTGAATCGCAGTCAGTGACAGGGATTGAATCTCAATCAGTGACAGGGATTGACCCTCAGACAGTGATAGGGATTGAATCTCAGTCAGTGACAGGGATTGTGCCTCAGTCAGTGACAGGGATTGAATCTCAGTCAATGACGGGGATTCAGCCTCACATCGTGACAGGGATTGAGCCTCAATCAGTGACAGGGATGGAACATCAGTCAGTGACAGTGATTGAACCTCAGTCAGTGATTGGGATTGACCCTCAGACGGTGACTGGGACGAAACCTCAGTCAGTGATTGGGATTGACCCTCAGTCAGTGATAGGTATTGAATCTCAGTCTGTGACAGGGATTGACCCTCAGTCAGTGTCAGGGATTGAACCTCAGTCAGTGACAGGGATTGAATCGCAGTCAGTGACAGGGATTGAATCTCAGTCAGTGACAGGGATTGAGCCTCAGTCAGTGACAGGGCTTGAACCTCAGTCAGTGACAGGGATTGAATCCCAATCAGTGACAGGGATTGAAACTCAGTCAGTGTCAGGGACTAAACCTAAGTCAGTGACAGGGATTGAATCTCAATCAGAGACAGGGATTGAACCTCAATCAGTGACTGGGGTTGAATCACAGTCAGTGACAGGGATTGAATCTAAGTCAGTGACAGAGATTGAACCTCAGTCAGTGACAGAGATTGAACCTCAGACTGTGATACGGATTGAATCTCTGTCAGTGACAGGGATTGAATGATATTCAGTGACAGAGATATAAACTGAGTCAGTGAAAGGGATTGAGCCTCTGTGAGTGACAGGGATTGAGCCTCTGTCAGTGACAGAGATTGAACCTCAGACTGTGACAGGGATTGAATCACAGTCAGTGACCGGGATTGAGCCTCAATCAGTGACAGGGATTGAGCCTCAATCAGTGACAGGGATTGAATCTCAGTCAGTGACAGGGATTGAACCTCAGTCAGTGACAGAGATTGAACCTCAGACTGTGACACGGATTGAATCTCTGTCAGTGACAGGGATTGAATGATATTCAGTGACAGAGATATAAACTGAGTCAGTGACAGGGATTGAGCCTCTGTGAATGACAGGGATTGAGCCTCTGTCAGTGACAGAGATTGAACCTCAGACTGTGACAGGGATTGAATCACAGTCAGTGACAGGGATTGAGCCTCAATCAGTGACAGGGAATGAGCCTCAATCAGTGACAGGGATTGAATCTCAGTCAGTGACAGGGATTGAGCCTCAATCAGTGACAGGGATTGAATCCCAGTCCGTGACAGGGATTAAGCCTCAGTCACTGACAGCGATTGAACCTCAGACTGTGACAGGGAATGACCATTAGTCAGTTAGTGACAGGGATTGACCCTCAGTCATTGACAGGGAATGAACCTCAGTCAGTGACAGGGATTGAACTTTAGTCAGTGACAGGGATTGAATCTCAGTTAGTGACAGGGATTGAATCACAGTCAGTGACTGGGATTGACCCTCAGACAGTGACAGGGATTGAATCTCAGTCAGTGACTGGGATTGAACATCAGTCAGTGACAGGGATTGAACCTCAGTTAGTGACAGGGATTGAACCTCAGTCAGTGACAGGGATTGAACCTAAGTCAGTGACTGGGATTGAAACTCAGTCAGTGTCAGGGACTAAACCTATGTCAGTGACAGGGATTGATTCTCAATCAGAGACAGGGATTGAACCTCAGTCATTGACTGGGGTTGAATCGCAGTCAGTGATAGTGATTGAATCTCAGTCAGTGACAGGGATTGAATCATATTCTGTGACAGAGATATAAACTGAGTCAGTGACACGGATTGATCCTCAGTCAGTGACAGGGATTGAATCTCAGTCAGTGACAGAGTTTGAACCTCAGTCATTGTCAACGACTAAACCTAAGTCAGTGACAGGAATTGAATCGCAATCAGTGACGGGGATTGAACCTCAGTCAGTGACTGGGATTGAATCGCAGTCAGTGACAGGGATTGAATCTCAGTCAGTGTCAGGGATTGAGCCTCAGTCAGTGACAGGGCTTGAACCTCATTCAGTGACTGGGTTTGATCCTCAGACAGTGACAGGCATTCAATCTCAGTCAGTGACAGGGATTGAACCTCAGGAAGTGACAGGGATTGAATCTCAATCAGTGACAGGGATTGATTTTCAGTCATTGATCGGGTTTGACCCTCAATCAGTGACTGGAATTGAACCTCAGTCTGTGACAGGGATTGAATCGCAGTCAGTGACAGGGATTGAATCTCAATCAGTGACAGGGATTGACCCACAGACAGTGATAGGGATTGAATCTCAGTCAGTGACAGGGATTGTGCCTCAGTCAGTGACAGGGATTGAATCTCAGTCAATGACGGGGATTCAGCCTCACATCGTGACAGGGATTGAGCCTCAATCAGTGACAGGGATGGAACATCAGTCAGTGACAGTGATTGAACCTCAGTCAGTGACTGGGATTGACCCTCAGATGGTGACTGGGACGAAACCTCAGTCAGTGATTGGGATTGACCCTCAGTCAGTGATAGGTATTGAATCTCAGTCTGTGACAGGGATTGACCCTCAGTCAGTGTCAGGGATTGAACCTCAGTCAGTGACAGGGATTGAGCCTCAGTCAGTGACAGGGTTTGAACCTCAGTCATTGTCAGGGACTAAACCTAAGTCAGTGACAGGAATTGAATCGCAATCAGTGACAGGGATTGAACCTCAGTCAGTGACTGGGATTGAATCTCAGTTAGTGACAGGGATTGAATCACAGTCAGTGACTGGGATTGACCCTCAGACAGTGACAGGTATTGAATCTCAGTCAGTGACTGGGATTGAACATCAGTCAGTGACAGGGATTGAACCTCAGTTAGTGACAGGGATTGAACCTCAGTCAGTGACAGGGATTGAATCGCAGTCAGTGACAGGGATTGAATCACAGTTCGTGACAGGGATTGAATCTCCGTCAGTGACAGTGATTGAATCTCTATCAGAGACAGGGATTGAACCTAAATCAGTGAATGGGATTGAATCGCAGTCAGTGTCAGGGATTGAACTTCAGTCAGTGACAGGGATTGAATCTCAGTCAGTGTCAGGGATTGAGCCTCAGTCAGTGACAGGGCTTGAACCTCAGTCAGTGACAGGGATTGAATCCCAATCAGTGACAGGGATTGAAACTCAGTCAGTGTCAGGGACTAAACCTAAGTCAGTGACAGGGATTGAATCTCAGTCAGAGACAGGGATTGAACCTCAATCAGTGACTGGGGTTGAATCACAGTCAGTGACAGGGATTGCATCTAAGTCAGTGACAGGGATTGAACCTCAGTCAGTGACAGAGATTGAACCTCAGACTTTGACACGGTTTGAATCTCTGTCAGTGACAGGGATTGAATGATATTCAGTGACAGAGATATAAACTGAGTCAGTGAAAGGGATTGAGCCTCTGTGAGTGACAGGGATTGAGCCTCTGTCAGTGACAGAGATTGAACCTCAGACTGTGACAGGGATTGAATCACAGTCAGTGACCGGGATTGAGCCTCAATCAGTGACAGGGATTGAGCCTCAATCAGTGACAGGGATTGAATCTCAGTCAGTGACAGGGATTGAACCTCAGTCAGTGACAGAGATTGAACCTCAGACTTTGACACGGTTTGAATCTCTGTCAGTGACAGGGATTGAATGATATTCAGTGACAGAGATATAAACTGAGTCAGTGACAGGGATTGAGCCTCTGTGAATGACAGGGTTTGAGCCTCTGTCAGTGACAGAGATTGAACCTCAGACTGTGACAGGGATTGAATCACAGTCAGTGACAGGGATTGAGCCTCAATCAGTGACAGGGAATGAGCCTCAATCAGTGACAGGGATTGAATCTCAGTCAGTGACAGGGATTGTGCCTCAGTCAGTTACAGGGATTGAATCTCAATCAGTGACAGGGTTTGAGCCTCAGTCAGTGACAGGGATTGAATCCCAGTCAGTGACAGGGATTGAGCCTCAATCAGTGACAGGGAATGAGCCTCAATCAGTGACAGGGATTGAATCCCAGTCCGTGACAGGGATTAAGCCTCAGTCACTGACAGCGATTGAACCTCAGACTGTGACAGGGAATGACCATTAGTCAGTTACAGGGATTGACCCTCAGTCAGTGACAGGGAATGAACCTCAGTCAGTGACAGGGATTGAACTTTAGTCAGTGACAGGGATTGAATCTCAGTTAGTGACAGGGATTGAATCACAGTCAGTGACGGGGATTGACCCTCAGACAGTGACAGGGATTGAATCTCAGTCAGTGACTGGGATTGAACATCAGTCAGTGACAGGGATTGAACCTCAGTTAGTGACAGGGATTGAACCTAAGTCAGTGACTGGGATTGAAACTCAGTCAGTGATAGTGATTGAATCTCAGTCAGTGTCAGGGACTAAACCTATGTCAGTGACAGGGATTGATTCTCAATCAGAGACAGGGATTGAACCTCAGTCATTGACTGGGGTTGAATCGCAGTCAGTGATAGTGATTGAATCTCAGTCAGTGACAGGGATTGAATCATATTCTGTGACAGAGATATAAACTGAGTCAGTGACACGTATTGAGCCTCAGTGAGTGACAGGGATGAAGCCTCAGTCAGTGATAGGGATTGAACCTCAGTCAGTGACAGGGATTGAACCTCCGTCAGTGACAGGGATTGAACCTTAGTCAGTGACAGGGATTGAACCTCATTCAGTGACTGGGTTTCACCCTCAGACAGTGGCAGGCATTCAATCTCAGTCAGTGACAGGGATTGAATGATATTCAGTGACAGAGATATAAACTCAGTCAGTGACAGGGATTGAAACTTTGTCAGTGACAGGGAATGAATCTCAAGTAGTGACAGGGATTGACTCACAGTCAGTGACTGGGATTGACCCTCAGACAGTGACAGGGATTGAATCTCAGTCAGTGACTGGGATTGAACATCAGTCAGTGACAGGGATTGAACCTCAGTTCATGACAGGGATTGAACCTCAGTCAGTGTCAGGGACTAAACCCAAGTCAGTGACAGGGATTGAATGTCTATCAGTGACAGGGATTGAACATCAGTCAGTGACTGGGATTGAACCTCAGTTCGTGACAGGGATTGAACATCAGTCAGTGTCAGGGACTAAACCCAAGTCAGTGACAGGGATTGAATGTCTATCAGTGACAGGGATTGAACCTCAGTCAGTGACTGGGACGAATCCTTAGTCAGTGACAGTGATTGACCCTCAGTCAGTGACTTATATTGAATCTCAGTCAGTGACAGGGATTGAACCTCACTCAGTGTCAGGGACTAAACCTAAATCAGTGACAGGGATTGAATCTCAATCAATGACAGGGATTAACCTAAATCAGTGACTGGTATTGAATCGCAGTCAGTGTCAGAGTTTGAGCCTCAGTCAGTTACAGGGGTTGAGCCTCAGTCAGTGATTTGGATTGAACCTCAGTCAGTGAAAGGGATTGAGCCTCAGTCAGTGTCAGGGACTAAACCTAAGTCAGTGACAGGGATTGACTCTCAATCAGTGACAGGGATTGAACCTCAGTCAGTGACTGGGATTGAATCGCAGTCAGTGACAGGGATTGAACCTAAGTCAGTGACAGGGATTGAAACTCAGTCAGTGTCAGGGACTAAACCGATGTCAGTGACAGGGATTGATTCTCAATCAGAGACAGGGATTGAACCTCGGTCATTGACTGGGGTTGAATCGCAGTCAGTGATAGCGATTGAATCTCAGTCAGTGACAGGGATTGAATCATATTCTGTGACAGAGATATAAACTGAGTCAGTGACACGGATTGAGCCTCAGTCAGTGACTGGGGTTGAACCACAGTCAGCGACAGGGATTGAACCTCCGTCAGTGACAGGGATTGAACCTGAGTCAGTGACAGGGATTGAACCTCATTCAGTGACTGGGTTTGACCCTCAGACAGTGACAGGCATTCAATCTCAGTCAGTGACAGGGATTGAACCTCAGGAAGTGACAGGGATTGAATCTCAATCAGTGACAGGGATTGAGCCTCAATCAGTGACAGGGAATCAGCCTCAATCAGTGACAGGGATTGAATCTCAGTCAGTGACAAGGATTGAGCCTCAGTCAGTGACAGGGATTGAATCCCAGTCCGTGACAGGGATTAAGCCTCAGTCACTGACAGCGATTGAACCTCAGACTGTGACAGGGAATGACCATTAGTCAGTTAGTGACAGGGATTGACCCTCAGTCATTGACAGGGAATGAACCTCAGTCAGTGACAGGGATTGAACTTTAGTCAGTGACAGGGATTGAATCTCAGTTAGTGACAGGGATTGAATCACAGTCAGTGACTGGGATTGACCCTCAGACAGTGACAGGGATTGAATCTCAGTCAGTGACTGGGATTGAACATCAGTCAGTGACAGGGATTGAACCTCAGTTAGTGACAGGGATTGATCCTCAGTCAGTGACAGGGATTGAACCTAAGTCAGTGACTGGGATTGAAACTCAGTCAGTGTCAGGGACTAAACCTATGTCAGTGACAGGGATTGATTCTCAATCAGAGACAGGGATTGAACCTCAGTCATTGACTGGGGTTGAATCGCAGTCAGTGATAGTGATTGAATCTCAGTCAGTGACAGGGATTGAATCATATTCTGTGACAGAGATATAAACTGAGTCAGTGAAACGGATTGAGCCTCAGTGAGCGACAGGGATTGAGCCTCAGTCAGTAATAGGGATTGAACCTCATTCAGTGACAGGGATTGAACCTCCGTCAGTGACAGGGATTGAACCTTAGTCAGTGACAGGGATTGAACCTCATTCAGTGACTGGGTTTGACCCTCAGACAGTGACAGGCATTCAATCTCAGTCAGTGACAGGGATTGAATCTCAGTCAGTGACAGGGATTTAAAGTCAGTCAGTGACAGGGATTGAAACTTTGTCAGTGACAGGGATTGAATCACAAGTAGTGACAGGGATGAATCACAGTCAGTGACTGGGATTGACCCTCAGACAGTGACAGGGATTGAATCTCAGTCAGTGACTGGGATTGAACATCAGTCAGTGACAGGGATTGAACCTCAGTTCGTGACAGGGATTGAACCTCAGTCAGTGTCAGGGACTAAACCCAAGTCAGTGACAGGGATTGAATGTCTATCAGTGACAGGGATTGAACATCAGTCAGTGACTGGGATTGAACCTCAGTTCGTGACAGGGATTGAACCTCAGTCAGTGTCAGGGACTAAACCCAAGTCAGTGACAGGGATTGAATGTCTATCAGTGACAGGGATTGAACCTCAGTCAGTGACTGGGACGAATCCTTAGTCAGTGACAATGATTGACCCTCAGTCAGTGACTTATATTGAATCTCAGTCAGTGACAGGGATTGAACCTCACTCAGTGTCAGGGACTAAACCTAAGTCAGTGACAGGGATTGAATCTCAATCAATGACAGGGATTAACCTAAATCAGTGACTGGTATTGAATCGCAGTCAGTGTCAGAGATTGAGCCTCAGTCAGTTACAGGGGTTGAGCCTCAGTCAGTGATTTGGATTGAACCTCAGTCAGTGAAAGGGATTGAGCCTCAGTCAGTGTCAGGGACTAAACCTAAGTCAGTGACAGGGATTGACTCTCAATCAGTGACAGGGATTGAACCTCAGTCAGTGACTGGGATTGAATCGCAGTCA
This sequence comes from Chiloscyllium plagiosum, assembly GCF_037043375.1. Taxonomy (NCBI): domain Eukaryota; kingdom Metazoa; phylum Chordata; class Chondrichthyes; order Orectolobiformes; family Hemiscylliidae; genus Chiloscyllium; species Chiloscyllium plagiosum. Next base: position 45,230,684 of record NW_028270177.1, read on the forward strand.
GTGACAGGGATTGAACCTAAGTCAGTGACAGGGATTGAAACTCAGTCAGTGTCAGGGACTAAACCGATGTCAGTGACAGGGATTGATTCTCAATCAGAGACCCGGATTGAACCTCAGTCATTGACTGGGGTTGAATCGCAGTCAGTGATAGCGATTGAATCTCAGTCAGTGACAGGGATTGAATCATATTCTGTGACAGAGATATAAACTGAGTCAGTGACACGGATTGAGCCTCAGTGAGTGACAGGGATTGAGCCTCAGTCAGTGACTGGGGTTGAACCACAGTCAGCGACAGGGATTGAACCTCCGTCAGTGACAGGGATTGAACCTGAGTCAGTGACAGGGATTGAACCTCATTAAGTGACTGGGTTTGACCCTCAGACAGTGACAGGCATTCAATCTCAGTCAGTGACAGGGATTGAACCTCAGGAAGTGACAGGGATTGAATCTCAATCAGTGACAGGGATTGATTATCAGTCATTGATCGGGTTTGACCCTCAATCAGTGACTGGAATTGAACCTCAGTCAATGACAGGGATTGAATCGCAGTCAGTGACAGGGATTGAATCTCAGTTCGTGACAGGGATTGAATCTCAATCAGTGACAGGGATTGACCCTCAGACAGTGATAGGGATTGAATCTCAGTCAGTGACAGGGATTGTGCCTCAGTCAGTGACAGGGATTGAATCTCAGTCAGTGATGGGGATTGAGCCTCACATCGTGACAGGGATTGAGCCTCAATCAGTGACAGGGATTAAATCTCAATCAGTGACAGGGATGGAACATCAGTCAGTGACAGTGATTGAACCTCAGTCAGTGACAGGGATTGAATCTCAGTCAGTGACTGGGATTGACCCTCAGACAGTGACTGGGACGAAACCTCAGTCAGTGATTGGGAATGACCCTCAGTCAGTGATAGGTATTGAATCTCAGTCTGTGACAGGGATTGACCCTCAGTCAGTGTCAGGGATTGAACCTCAGTCAGTGACAGGGATTGAGCCTCAGTCAGTGACAGGGTTTGAACCTCAGTCATTGTCAGGGACTAAACCTAAGTCAGTGACAGGAATTGAATCGCAATCAGTGACAGGGATTGAACCTCAGTCAGTGACAGGGATTGAATCGCAGTCAGTGACAGGGATTGAATCTCAGTCAGTGTCAGGGATTGAGCCTCAGTCAGTGACAGGGCTTGAACCTCAGTCAGTGACAGGGATTGAATCCCAATCAGTGACAGGGATTGAAACTCAGTCAGTGTCAGGGACTAAACCTAAGTCAGTGACAGGGATTGAATCTCAATCAGAGACAGGGATTGAACCTCAATCAGTGACTGGGGTTGAATCACAGTCAGTGACAGGGATTGAATCTAAGTCAGTGACAGAGATTGAACCTCAGTCAGTGACAGAGATTGAACCTCAGACTGTGACACGGATTGAATCTCTGTCAGTGACAGGGATTGAATGATATTCAGTGCCAGAGATATAAACTGAGTCAGTGAAAGGGATTGAGCCTCTGTGAGTGACAGGGATTGAGCCTCTGTCAGTGACAGAGATTGAACCTCAGACTGTGACAGGGATTGAATCACAGTCAGTGACCGGGATTGAGTCTCAATCAGTGACAGGGATTGAGCCTCAATCAGTGACAGGGATTGAATCTCAGTCAGTGACAGGGATTGAACCTCAGTCAGTGACAGAGATTGAACCTCAGACTGTGACAGGGATTGAATCTCTGTCAGTGACAGGGATTGAATGATATTCAGTGACAGAGATATAAACTGAGTCAGTGACAGGGATTGAGCCTCAGTGAATGACAGGGATTGAGCCTCTGTCAGTGACAGGGATTGAACCTCAGACTGTGACAGGGATTGAATCACAGTCAGTGACAGGGATTGAGCCTCAATCAGTGACAGGGAATCAGCCTCAATCAGTGACAGGGATTGAATCTCAGTCAGTGACAGGGATTGAGCCTCAGTCAGTGACAGGGATTGAATCCCAGTCCGTGACAGGGATTAAGCCTCAGTCACTGACAGCGATTGAACCTCAGACTGTGACAGGGAATGACCATTAGTCAGTTAGTGACAGGGATTGACCCTCAGTCATTGACAGGGAATGAACCTCAGTCAGTGACAGGGATTGAACTTTAGTCAGTGACAGGGATTGAATCTCAGTTAGTGACAGGGATTGAATCACAGTCAGTGACTGGGATTGACCCTCAGACAGTGACAGGGATTGAATCTCAGTCAGTGACTGGGATTGAACATCAGTCAGTGACAGGGATTGAACCTCAGTTAGTGACAGGGATTGATCCTCAGTCAGTGACAGGGATTGAACCTAAGTCAGTGACTGGGATTGAAACTCAGTCAGTGTCAGGGACTAAACCTATGTCAGTGACAGGGATTGATTCTCAATCAGAGACAGGGATTGAACCTCAGTCATTGACTGGGGTTGAATCGCAGTCAGTGATAGTGATTGAACCTCAGTCAGTGACAGGGATTGAACCTCCGTCAGTGACAGGGATTGAACCTTAGTCAGTGACAGGGATTGAACCTCATTCAGTGACTGGGTTTGACCCTCAGACAGTGACAGGCATTCAATCTCAGTCAGTGACAGGGATTGAATCTCAGTCAGTGACAGGGATTTAAACTCAGTCAGTGACAGGGATTGAAAATTTGTCAGTGACAGGGATTGAATCTCAAGTAGTGACAGGGATTGACTCACAGTCAGTGACTGGGATTGACCCTCAGACAGTGACAGGCATTCAATCTCAGTCAGTGACAGGGATTGAATCTCAGTCAGTGACAGGGATTTAAACTCAGTCAGTGACAGGGATTGAAACTTAGTCAGTGACAGGGATTGAATCTCAAGTAGTGACAGGGATTGAATCACAGTCAGTGACTGGGATTGACCCTCAGACAGTGACAGGGATTGAATCTCAGTCAGTGACGGGGATTGAACATCAGTCAGTGACTGGGATTGAACATCAGTTCGTGACAGGGATTGAACCTCAGTCAGTGTCAGGGACTAAACCCAAGTCAGTGACAGGGATTGAATGTCTATCATTGACAGGGATTGAACATCAGTCAGTGACTGGAATTGAACCTCAGTTCGTGACAGGGATTGAACCTCAGTCAGTGTCAGGGACTAAACCCAAGTCAGTGACAGGGATTGAATGTCTATCAGTGACAGGGATTGAACCTCAGTCAGTGACTGGGACGAATCCTTAGTCAGTGACAGTGATTGACCCTCAGTCAGTGACTTATATTGAATCTCAGTCAGTGACAGGGATTGAACCTCACTCAGTGTCAGGGACTAAACCTAAGTCAGTGACAGGGATTGAATCTCAATCAATGACAGGGATTAACCTAAATCAGTGACTGGTATTGAATCGCAGTCAGTGTCAGAGATTGAGCCTCAGTCAGTTACAGGGATTGAGCCTCAGTCAGTGATTTGGATTGAACCTCAGTCAGTGAAAGGGATTGAGCCTCAGTCAGTGTCAGGGACTAAACCTAAATCAGTGACAGGGATTGACTCTCAATCAGTGACAGGGATTGAACCTCAGTCAGTGACTGGGATTGAGCCTCAGTCAGTGACAGGGATTGAACATCAGTCAGTGACAGGGATTGAGCCTCAGTCAGAAACAGGGCTTGAACCTCAGTCAGTGTCAGGGATTGTACCTAAGTCAGTGACAGGGATTGAAACTCAGTCAGTGTCAGGGACTAAACCGATGTCAGTGACAGGGATTGAATCTCAATCAGAGACAGGGATTGAACCTCAATCAGTGACTGGGGTTGAATCACAGTCAGTGATAGCGATTGAATCTCAGTCAGTGACAGGGATTGACTCATATTCTGTGACAGAGATATAAACTGAGTCAGTGACACGGATTGAGCCTCAGTGAGTGACAGGGATTGAGCCTCAGTCAGTGACTGGGGTTGAACCACAGTCAGCGACAGGGATTGAACCTCCGTCAGTGACAGGGATTGAACCTGAGTCAGTGACAGGGATTGAACCTCATTCAGTGACTGGGTTTGACCCTCAGACAGTGACAGGCATTCAATCTCAGTCAGTGACAGGGATTGAACCTCAGGAAGTGACAGGGATTGAATCTCAATCAGTGACAGGTATTGATTATCAGTCATTGATCGGGTTTGACCCTCAATCAGTGACTGGAATTGAACCTCAGTCAGTGACAGGGATTGAATCGCAGTCTGTGACAGGGATTGAATCTCAGTTCGTGACAGGGATTGAATCTCAATCAGTGACAGGGATTGACCCTCAGACAGTGATAGGGATTGAATCTCAGTCAGTGACAGGGATTGTGCCTCAGTCAGTGACAGGGATTGAATCTCAGTCAATGACAGGGATGGAACATCAGTCAGTGACAGTGATTGAACCTCAGTCAGTGACAGGGATTGAATCTCAGTCAGTGACTGGGATTGACCCTCAGACAGTGACTGGGACGAAACCTCAGTCAGTGATTGGGAATGACCCTCAGTCAGTGATCGGTATTGAATCTCAGTCTGTGACAGGGATTGACCCTCAGTCAGTGTCAGGGATTGAACCTCAGTCAGTGACAGGGATTGAGCCTCAGTCAGTGACAGGGTTTGAACCTCAGCCATTGTCAGGGACTAAACCTAAGTCAGTGACAGGAATTGAATCGCAATCAGTGACAGGGATTGAACCTCAGTCAGTGACAGGGATTGAATCGCAGTCAGTGACAGGGATTGAATCTCAGTCAGTGTCAGGGATTGAGCCTCAGTCAGTGACAGGGCTTGAACCTCAGTCAGTGACAGGGATTGAATCCCAATCAGTGACAGGGATTGAAACTCAGTCAGTGTCAGGGACTAAACCTAAGTCAGTGACAGGGATTGAATCTCAATCAGAGACAGGGATTGAACCTCAATCAGTGACTGGGGTTGAATCACAGTCAGTGACAGGGATTGAACCTCAGTCAGTGACAGAGATTGAACCTCAGACTGTGACAGGGATTGAATCTCTGTCAGTGACAGGGATTGAATGATATTCAGTGACAGTGATATAAACTGAGTCAGTGACAGGGATTGAACCACAGTCAGTGACAGGGATTGAACCTCCGTCAGTGACAGGGATTGAACCTTAGTCAGTGACAGGGATTGAACCTCATTCAGTGATTGGGTTTGATCCTCAGACAGTGACAGGCATTCAATCTCAGTCAGTGACAGGGATTGAACCTCAGGAAGTGACAGGGATTGAATCTCAATCAGTGACAGGGATTGATTTTCAGTCATTGATCGGGTTTGACCCTCAATCAGTGACTGGAATTGAACCTCAGTCAGTGACAGGGATTGAATCGCAGTCAGTGACAGGGATTGAATCTCAATCAGTGACAGGGATTGGCCCTCAGACAGTGATAGGGATTGAATCTCAGTCAGTGACAGGGATTGTGCCTCAGTCAGTGACAGGGATTGAATCTCAGTCAATGACGGGGATTCAGCCTCACATCGTGACAGGGATTGAGCCTCAATCAGTGACAGGGATGGAACATCAGTCAGTGACAGTGATTGAACCTCAGTCAGTGACTGGGATTGACCCTCAGACGGTGACTGGGACGAAACCTCAGTCAGTAATTGGGATTGACCCTCAGTCAGTGATAGGTATTGAATCTCAGTCTGTGACAGGGATTGACCCTCAGTCAGTGTCAGGGATTGAACCTCAGTCAGTGACAGGGATTGAGCCTCAGTCAGTGACAGGGTTTGAACCTCAGTCATTGTCAGGGACTAAACAAAAGTCAGTGAAAGGAATTGAATCGCAATCAGTGACAGGGATTGAACCTCAGTCAGTGACTGGGATTGAATCTCAGTTAGTGACAGGGATTGAATCTCAGTCAGTGTCAGGGATTGAGCCTCAGTCAGTGACAGGGCTTGAACCTCAGTCAGTGACAGAGATTCAATCCCAATCAGTGACAGGGATTGAAACTCAGTGAGTGTCAGGGACTAAACCTAAGTCAGTGACAGGGATTGAATCTCAATCAGAGACAGGGATTGAACCTCAATCAGTGACTGGGGTTGAATCACAGTCAGTGACAGGGATTGAACCTCAATCAGTGACAGAGATTGAACCTCAGACTGTGACAGGGATTGAATCTCTGTCAGTGACAGGGATTGAATGATATTCAGTGACAGAGATATAAACTGAGTCAGTGACAGGGATTGAGCCTCAATGAATGACAGGGATTGAGCCTCTGTCAGTGACAGAGATTGAACCTCAGACTGTGACAGGGATTGAATCACAGTCAGTGACAGGGATTGAGCCTCAATCAGTGACAGGGATTGAGCCTCAATCAGTGACAGGGATTGAATCTCAGTCAGTGACAGGGATTGAGCCTCAGTCAGTTACAGGGATTGAATCTCAATCAGTGACAGGGATTGAACCTCAGTCAGTGACAGGGATTGAATCATTTTCAGTGACAGAGATATAACCTGAGTCAATGACAGGGTTTGAACCTCAGTCAGTGCCAGGGATTGAACATCAGTCAGTGACTGGATTGAATCTCAGTTAGTGACAGGGATTGAAGCTCAGTCAGTGACAGGGATTGAATCTCAGTCAGTGACAGGGATTGAACCTCAGTCAGTGACAGGGATTGAATCTCAATCAGTGACTGGGATTGAATCTCATTCAGTGACGGGAATTGAATCTTAGTCAGTGACAGGGATTGAATCTCAATCAGTGACGGGAATTGAATCTTAGTCAGTGACAGGGATAGAGATTCAGTCAGTGACAGGGATTGAACCGCAGTCAGTGACAGGGATTGAACTGCAGTCAGTGACAGGGATTGAACTGCAGTCAGTGACAGGGATTGAATCTCAGTCAGTGACAGGAATTGAATCTAAGTCAGTGACAGGAATTGAATCTCAGTCAGTGACAGGGAGTGAGCCTCAGTCAGTGACATGGATTGAACCTCAGTCTGTGACAGGGATTGAACCTCAGTCAGTGACAGGTTTGAATCTCAGTCTGTTACAGGGTTTGAATCTCAGTCAATGACAGGGACTGAATCTCAGTCAGAGACAGGGATTGAATCTCAGTCAGTGACAGGGATTGAATCTCAGTCAGAGACAAGGATTGAGCCTCAGTCAGTGACAGGGATTGAATCTCAATCAGTGACAGGGTTTGTGCCTCAGTCAGTGACAGGGATTGATTCTCAATCAGTGACAGGGATTGAACCTCAGTGAGAGACAGGGATTAAATTTCAGTCAGTGACCGGGATTGTACCTCAGTCAGTGACAGGGATTGAACCTCAGTCAGTGACAGGGATTGAACCTCAGTCAGTGAGAGGGGTTGTGCCTTATTCCGTGACACGAATTGAACCTCAGTCAGTGACAGAGATTGAATCTCCATCTGTGACTGGGATTGAACTTCAGTCAGTGACAGGGATTGAATCTCAATCAGTGACAGGGATTGAATCTCAGTCAGTGACAGGGATTGACAATCAGTCAGTGACAGGGATTGAATCTCAGTGAGAGACAGGGATTAAATTTCAGTCATTGGCTGGGATTGACACTCAGTCTGTGACAGGGATTGACCCTCAGTCAGTGACAGGGATTGAACCTTAGTCAGTGACTGGAATTGAGCCTCAGTCAGTGACAGAGATTGAATGTCAGTCAGCGACAGGGATTGAATCATAGTCAGTGACAATGAATGAACCCCAGTCAGTGACAGGAATTGAGCCTCAGTCCGTGACAGGGATTGAGCCTCAGTCAGTGACAGGGACTGAGCCTCAGTCAGTGGCAGGGATTGAACCTCAGTCTGTGACTGGGACTGAACCTCAGTCAGTGACAGGGATTGAGCCACAATCAGTGACAGGGATTGAGACACAACCAGTGACAGGGATTGATTCTCATTCAGTGACAGGGATTGAATCTCAATCAGTGACAGGAATTGAATCTTAGTCAGTGACAAGGATAGAGATTCAGTCAGTGACAGGGATTGAATCTCAGTCAGTGACAGGGATTGAATCTCATTCAGTGACAGGGATTGAGATAGAACCAGTGACTGGGATTGAATCTCATTCAGTGACAGGAATTGAATCTTAGTCAGTGACAGGGATAGAGATTCAGTCAGTGACAGGGATTGAACCTCAGTCAGTGACAGGGATTGAATCTCAATCAGTGACAGGGATTGAATCTCAGTCAGTGACAGGGATTGACAATCAGTCAGTGACAGGGATTGAACCTCTGTAAGAGACATTGATTGAATTTCAGTCAGTGACAGGGATTGTACCTCAGTCAGTGACAGGGATTGAACCTCAGGCAGTGAGAGGGATTTCGCCTTATTCAGTGACAGGAATTGAACCTCTGTCAGTGACAGAAATTGAATCTCAGTCTTTGACAGGGATTGAACCTCAGTCAGTGACAGGGATTGATTCTCAATCAGTGACAGGGATTGAACCTCAGTGAGAGACAGGGATTAAATTTCAGTCAGTGACCGGGATTGTACCTCAGTCAGTGAAAGGGATTGAACCTCAGTCAGTGACAGGGATTGACCCTCAGTCAATGACAGGGACTGAATCTCAGTCAGAGACAGGGATTGAATCTCAGTCAGTGACAGGGATTGAATCTCAGTCAGAGACAAGGATTGAGCCTCAGTCAGTGACAGGGATTGAATCTCAATCAGTGACAGGGTTTGTGCCTCAGTCAGTGACAGGGATTGATTCTCAATCAGTGACAGGGATTGAACCTCAGTGAGAGACAGGGATTGAACCTCAGTCAGTGACAGGGATTGAACCTCATTCAGTGACAGGGATTGAATCTCAGTCAGTGACATGGATTTAATCTCATTCAGTGACAGGGATTGAATCTCAGTCAGTGACAGGGATTGAATCTCAGTCAGTGACAGGGATTGAATCTCATTCAGTGACAGGGATTGAGATAGAACCAGTGACTGGGATTGAATCTCATTCAGTGACGGGAATTGAATCTTAGTCAGTGACAGGGATAGAGATTCAGACAGTGACAGGGATTGAACCTCAGTCAGTGACAGGGATTGAATCTCAATCAGTGACAGGGATTGACAAACAGTCAGTGACAGGCATTGAACCTCTGTAAGAGACATTGATTGAATTTCAGTCAGTGACAGGGATTGTACCTCAGTCAGTGACAGGGATTGAACCTCAGGCAGTGAGAGGGATTTCGCCTTATTCAGTGACAGGAATTGAACCTCTGTCAGTGACAGAGATTGAATCTCAGTCTGTGACAGTGATTGAACCTCAGTCAGTGACAGGGATTGAATCTCAGTCAGTGACAGGGATTGCCAATCAGTCAGTAACAGGGATTGAAGCTCAGTCATTGGCTGGGATTGACCCTCAGTCTGTGACAGGGATTGGCCTCAGTCAGTGACTGGAATTGAGCCTCAGTCAGTGACAGGGACTAAATCTCAGTCAGTGACAAGGATTGAATCTCAGTTATTGACTCGGATTGAATCTCAGTCAGAGACAGGGATTGAATCTCAGTCAGTGACAGGGATTGAATCTCAGTCAGAGACAAGGATTGAACCTCAGTCAGTTACAGGGATTGAATCTCAATCAGTGACAGGGTTTGTGCCTCAGTCAGTGACAGTGATTGATTCTCAATCAGTGACAGGAATTGAACCTCAGTAAGAGACAGGGAATGAATTTCAGTCAGTGACAGGGATTGTACCTCAGTCAGTGACAGGGATTGATTCTCAATCAGTGACATGAATTGAACCTCAGTAAGAGACAGGGAATGAATTTCAGTCAGTGACAGGGATTGAACCGCAGTCAGTGACAGGGATTGAACTGCAGTCAGTGACAGGGATTGAACCTCAGTCAGTGACAGGGATTGAATCTCAGTCAGTGACAGGAATTGAATCTAAGTCAGTGACAGGAATTGAATCTCAGTCAGTGACAGGGAGTGAGCCTCAGTCAGTGACAAGGATTGAATCTTAGTCAGTGACAAGGATAGAGATTCAGTCAGTGACAGGGATTGAATCTCAGTCAGTGACAGGGATTGAATCTCATTCAGTGACAGGGATTGAGATAGAACCAGTGACTGGGATTGAATCTCATTCAGTGACGGGAATTGAATCTTAGTCAGTGACAGGGATAGAGATTCAGTCAGTGACAGGGATTGAACCTCAGTCAGTGACAGGGATTGAATCTCAGTTTGAGACAGCGATTGAATATCAGTCAGTGACATCGATTTAATCTCATTCAGTGACAGGGATTGAATCTCAGTCAGTGACAGGGATTGAATCTCAGTCAGTGACAGGGATTGAACCTCAGTCAGTGACAGGGATTGAATCTCAATCAGTGACAGGGATTGAACCTCAGTCAGTGACAGGGATTGAATCTCAGTCAGTGACAGGAATTGAATCTAAGTCAGTGACAGGAATTGAATCTCAGTCAGTGACAGGGAGTGAGCCTCAGTCAGTGACAAGGATTGAATCTTAGTCAGTGACAAGGATAGAGATTCAGTCAGTGACAGGGATTGAATCTCAGTCAGTGACAGGGATTGAATCTCATTCAGTGACAGGGATTGAGATAGAACCAGTGACTGGGATTGAATCTCATTCAGTGACGGGAATTGAATCTTAGTCAGTGACAGGGATAGAGATTCAGTCAGTGACAGGGATTGAACCTCAGTCAGTGACAGGGATTGAATCTCAGTTTGAGACAGGGATTGAATATCAGTCAGTGACATCGATTTAATCTCATTCAGTGACAGGGATTGAATCTCAGTCAGTGACAGGGATTGAATCTCAGTCAGTGACAGGGATTGAACCTCAGTCAGTGACAGGGATTGAATCTCAATCAGTGACAGGGATTGAATCTCAGTCAGTGACAGGGAATTGAATCTTAGTCAGTGACAGGGATAGAGATTCAGTCAGTGACAGGGATTGAACCTCAGTCAGTGACAGGGATTGAATCTCAATCAGTGACAGGGATTGAATCTCAGTCAGTGACAGGGATTGACAATCAGTCAGTGACAGGGATTGAACCTCTGTAAGAGACATTGATTGAATTTCAGTCAGTGACAGGGATTGTACCTCAGTCAGTGACAGGGATTGAACCTCAGGCAGTGAGAGGGATTTCGCCTTATTCAGTGACAGGAATTGAACCTCTGTCAGTGACAGAAATTGAATCTCAGTCTTTGACAGGGATTGAACCTCAGTCAGTGACAGGGATTGATTCTCAATCAGTGACAGGGATTGAACCTCAGTGAGAGACAGGGATTAAATTTCAGTCAGTGACCGGGATTGTACCTCAGTCAGTGACAGGGATTGAACCTCAGTCAGTGACAGGGATTGACCCTCAGTCAATGACAGGGACTGAATCTCAGTCAGAGACAGGGATTGAATCTCAGTCAGTGACAGGGATTGAATCTCAGTCAGAGACAAGGATTGAGCCTCAGTCAGTGACAGGGATTGAATCTCAATCAGTGACAGGGTTTGTGCCTCAGTCAGTGACAGGGATTGATTCTCAATCAGTGACAGGGATTGAACCTCAGTGAGAGACAGGGATTGAACCTCAGTCAGTGACAGGGATTGAATCTCATTCAGTGACAGGGATTGAATCTCAGTCAGTGACATGGATTTAATCTCATTCAGTGACAGGGATTGAATCTCAGTCAGTGACAGGGATTGAATCTCAGTCAGTGACAGGGATTGAATCTCATTCAGTGACAGGGATTGAGATAGAACCAGTGACTGGGATTGAATCTCATTCAGTGACGGGAATTGAATCTTAGTCAGTGACAGGGATAGAGATTCAGACAGTGACAGGGATTGAACCTCAGTCAGTGACAGGGATTGAATCTCAATCAGTGACAGGGATTGACAATCAGTCAGTGACAGGGATTGAACCTCTGTAAGAGACATTGATTGAATTTCAGTCAGTGACAGGGATTGAATCTCAGTCAGTGACAGGGATTGAACCTCAGGCAGTGAGAGGGATTTCGCCTTATTCAGTGACAGGAATTGAACCTCTGTCATTGACAGAGATTGAATCTCAGTCTGTGACAGTGATTGAACCTCAGTCAGTGACAGGGATTGAATCTCAGTCAGTGACAGGGATTGCCAATCAGTCAGTAACAGGGATTGAAGCTCAGTCATTGGCTGGGATTGACCCTCAGTCTGTGACAGGGATTGGCCTCAGTCAGTGACTGGAATTGAGCCTCAGTCAGTGACAGGGACTAAATCTCAGTCAGTGACAAGGATTGAATCTCAGTTATTGACTCGGATTGAATCTCAGTCAGAGACAGGGATTGAATCTCAGTCAGTGACAGGGATTGAATCTCAGTCAGAGACAAGGATTGAACCTCAGTCAGTTACAGGGATTGAATCTCAATCAGTGACAGGGTTTGTGCCTCAGTCAGTGACAGTGATTGATTCTCAATCAGTGACAGGAATTGAACCTCAGTAAGAGACAGGGAATGAATTTCAGTCAGTGACAGGGATTGTACCTCAGTCAGTGACAGGGATTGATTCTCAATCAGTGACATGAATTGAACCTCAGTAAGAGACAGGGAATGAATTTCAGTCAGTGACAGGGATTGAACCACAGTCAGTGACAGGGATTGAACTGCAGTCAGTGACAGGGATTGAACCTCAGTCAGTGACAGGGATTGAATCTCAGTCAGTGACAGGAATTGAATCTAAGTCAGTGACAGGAATTGAATCTCAGTCAGTGACAGGGAGTGAGCCTCAGTCAGTGACAAGGATTGAATCTTAGTCAGTGACAAGGATAGAGATTCAGTCAGTGACAGGGATTGAATCTCAGTCAGTGACAGGGATTGAATCTCATTCAGTGACAGGGATTGAGATAGAACCAGTGACTGGGATTGAATCTCATTCAGTGACGGGAATTGAATCTTAGTCAGTGACAGGGATAGAGATTCAGTCAGTGACAGGGATTGAACCTCAGTCAGTGACAGGGATTGAATCTCAGTTTGAGACAGGGATTGAATATCAGTCAGTGACATCGATTTAATCTCATTCAGTGACAGGGATTGAATCTCAGTCAGTGACAGGGATTGAATCTCAGTCAGTGACAGGGATTGAACCTCAGTCAGTGACAGGGATTGAATCTCAATCAGTGACAGGGATTGAACCTCAGTCAGTGACAGGGATTGAATCTCAGTCAGTGACAGGAATTGAATCTAAGTCAGTGACAGGAATTGAATCTCAGTCAGTGACAGGGAGTGAGCCTCAGTCAGTGACAAGGATTGAATCTTAGTCAGTGACAAGGATAGAGATTCAGTCAGTGACAGGGATTGAATCTCAGTCAGTGACAGGGATTGAATCTCATTCAGTGACAGGGATTGAGATAGAACCAGTGACTGGGATTGAATCTCATTCAGTGACGGGAATTGAATCTTAGTCAGTGACAGGGATAGAGATTCAGTCAGTGACAGGGATTGAACCTCAGTCAGTGACAGGGATTGAATCTCAGTTTGAGACAGGGATTGAATATCAGTCAGTGACATCGATTTAATCTCATTCAGTGACAGGGATTGAATCTCAGTCAGTGACAGGGATTGAATCTCAGTCAGTGACAGGGATTGAACCTCAGTCAGTGACAGGGATTGAATCTCAATCAGTGACAGGGATTGAATCTCAGTCAGTGACAGGGAATTGAATCTTAGTCAGTGACAGGGATAGAGATTCAGTCAGTGACAGGGATTGAACCTCAGTCAGTGACAGGGATTGAATCTCAATCAGTGACAGGGATTGAATCTCAGTCAGTGACAGGGATTGACAATCAGTCAGTGACAGGGATTGAACCTCTGTAAGAGACATTGATTGAATTTCAGTCAGTGACAGGGATTGTACCTCAATCAGTGACAGGGATTGAACCTCAGGCAGTGAGAGGGATTTCGCCTTATTCAGTGACAGGAATTGAACCTCTGTCAGTGACAGAAATTGAATCTCAGTCTTTGACAGGGATTGAACCTCAGTCAGTGACAGGGATTGATTCTCAATCAGTGACAGGGATTGAACCTCAGTGAGAGACAGGGATTAAATTTCAGTCAGTGACCGGGATTGTACCTCAGTCAGTGACAGGGATTGAACCTCAGTCAGTGACAGGGATTGACCCTCAGTCAATGACAGGGACTGAATCTCAGTCAGAGACAGGGATTGAATCTCAGTCAGTGACAGGGATTGAATCTCAGTCAGAGACAAGGATTGAGCCTCAGTCAGTGACAGGGATTGAATCTCAATCAGTGACAGGGTTTGTGCCTCAGTCAGTGACAGGGATTGATTCTCAATCAGTGACAGGGATTGAACCTCAGTGAGAGACAGGGATTGAACCTCAGTCAGTGACAGGGATTGAATCTCATTCAGTGACAGGGATTGAATCTCAGTCAGTGACATGGATTTAATCTCATTCAGTGACAGGGATTGAATCTCAGTCAGTGACAGGGATTGAATCTCAGTCAGTGACAGGGATTGAATCTCATTCAGTGACAGGGATGAGATAGAACCAGTGACTGGGATTGAATCTCATTCAGTGACGGGAATTGAATCTTAGTCAGTGACAGGGATAGAGATTCAGACAGTGACAGGGATTGAACCTCAGTCAGTGACAGGGATTGAATCTCAATCAGTGACAGGGATTGACAAACAGTCAGTGACAGGGATTGAACCTCTGTAAGAGACATTGATTGAATTTCAGTCAGTGACAGGGATTGAATCTCAGTCAGTGACAGGGATTGAACCTCAGGCAGTGAGAGGGATTTCGCCTTATTCAGTGACAGGAATTGAACCTCTGTCAGTGACAGAGATTGAATCTCAGTCTGTGACAGTGATTGAACCTCAGTCAGTGACAGGGATTGAATCTCAGTCAGTGACAGGGATTGCCAATCAGTCAGTAACAGGGATTGAAGCTCAGTCATTGGCTGGGATTGACCCTCAGTCTGTGACAGGGATTGGCCTCAGTCAGTGACTGGAATTGAGCCTCAGTCAGTGACAGGGACTAAATCTCAGTCAGTGACAAGGATTGAATCTCAGTTATTGACTCGGATTGAATCTCAGTCAGAGACAGGGATTGAATCTCAGTCAGTGACAGGGATTGAATCTCAGTCAGAGACAAGGATTGAACCTCAGTCAGTTACAGGGATTGAATCTCAATCAGTGACAGGGTTTGTGCCTCAGTCAGTGACAGTGATTGATTCTCAATCAGTGACAGGAATTGAACCTCAGTAAGAGACAGGGAATGAATTTCAGTCAGTGACAGGGATTGTACCTCAGTCAGTGACAGGGATTGATTCTCAATCAGTGACATGAATTGAACCTCAGTAAGAGACAGGGAATGAATTTCAGTCAGTGACAGGGATTGAACCGCAGTCAGTGACAGGGATTGAACTGCAGTCAGTGACTGGAATTGAGCCTCAGTCAGTGACAGGGACTAAATCTCAGTCAGTGACAAGGATTGAATCTCAGTTATTGACTCGGATTGAATCTCAGTCAGAGACAGGGATTGAATCTCAGTCAGTGACAGGGATTGAATCTCAGTCAGAGACAAGGATTGAACCTCAGTCAGTTACAGGGATTGAATCTCAATCAGTGACAGGGTTTGTGCCTCAGTCAGTGACAGTGATTGATTCTCAATCAGTGACAGGAATTGAACCTCAGTAAGAGACAGGGAATGAATTTCAGTCAGTGACAGGGATTGTACCTCAGTCAGTGACAGGGATTGATTCTCAATCAGTGACATGAATTGAACCTCAGTAAGAGACAGGGAATGAATTTCAGTCAGTGACAGGGATTGAATCTCAGTCAGTGACAGGGATTGCCAATCAGCAAGTAACAGGGATTGAAGCTCAGTCATTGGCTGGGATTGACCCTCAGTCTGTGACAGGGATTGGCCTCAGTCAGTGACTGGAATTGAGCCTCAGTCAGTGACAGGGACTAAATCTCAGTCAGTGACAAGGATTGAATCTCAGTTATTGACTCGGATTGAATCTCAGTCAGAGACAGGGATTGAATCTCAGTCAGTGACAGGGATTGAATCTCAGTCAGAGACAAGGATTGAACCTCAGTCAGTTACAGGGATTGAATCTCAATCAGTGACAGGGTTTGTGCCTCAGTCAGTGACAGTGATTGATTCTCAATCAGTGACAGGAATTGAACCTCAGTAAGAGACAGGGAATGAATTTCAGTCAGTGACAGGGATTGTACCTCAGTCAGTGACAGGGATTGATTCTCAATCAGTGACATGAATTGAACCTCAGTAAGAGACAGGGAATGAATTTCAGTCAGTGACAGGGATTGAACCGCAGTCAGTGACAGGGATTGAACTGCAGTCAGTGACAGGGATTGAACCTCAGTCAGTGACAGGGATTGAATCTCAGTCAGTGACAGGAATTGAATCTAAGTCAGTGACAGGAATTGAATCTCAGTCAGTGACAGGGAGTGAGCCTCAGTCAGTGACAAGGATTGAATCTTAGTCAGTGACAAGGATAGAGATTCAGTCAGTGACAGGGATTGAATCTCAGTCAGTGACAGGGATTGAATCTCATTCAGTGACAGGGATTGAGATAGAACCAGTGACTGGGATTGAATCTCATTCAGTGACGGGAATTGAATCTTAGTCAGTGACAGGGATAGAGATTCAGTCAGTGACAGGGATTGAACCTCAGTCAGTGACAGGGATTGAATCTCAGATTGAGACAGGGATTGAATATCAGTCAGTGACATCGATTTAATCTCATTCAGTGACAGGGATTGAATCTCAGTCAGTGACAGGGATTGAATCTCAGTCAGTGACAGGGATTGAACCTCAGTCAGTGACAGGGATTGAATCTCAGTCAGTGACAGGGATTGAATCTCAGTCAGTGACAGGGATTGAACCTCAGTCAGTGACAGGGATTGAATCTCAATCAGTGACAGGGATTGAATCTCAGTCAGTGACAGGGATTGACAATCAGTCGGTGACAGGGATTGAACCTCTGTAAGAGACATTGATTGAATTTCAGTCAGTGACAGGGATTGTACCTCAGTCAGTGACAGGGATTGAACCTCAGGCAGTGAGAGGGATTTCGCCTTATTCAGTGACAGGAATTGAACCTCTGTCAGTGACAGAAATTGAATCTCAGTCTTTGACAGGGATTGAACCTCAGTCAGTGACAGGGATTGATTCTCAATCAGTGACAGGGATTGAACCTCAGTGAGAGACAGGGATTAAATTTCAGTCAGTGACCGGGATTGTACCTCAGTCAGTGACAGGGATTGAACCTCAGTCAGTGACAGGGATTGACCCTCAGTCAATGACAGGGACTGAATCTCAGTCAGAGACAGGGATTGAATCTCAGTCAGTGACAGGGATTGAATCTCAGTCAGAGACAAGGATTGAGCCTCAGTCAGTGACAGGGATTGAATCTCAATCAGTGACAGGGTTTGTGCCTCAGTCAGTGACAGGGATTGATTCTCAATCAGTGACAGGGATTGAACCTCAGTGAGAGACAGGGATTGAACCTCAGTCAGTGACAGGGATTGAATTTCATTCAGTGACAGGGATTGAATCTCAGTCAGTGACATGGATTTAATCTCATTCAGTGACAGGGATTGAATCTCAGTCAGTGACAGGGATTGAATCTCAGTCAGTGACAGGGATTGAATCTCATTCAGTGACAGGGATTGAGATAGAACCAGTGACTGGGATTGAATCTCATTCAGTGACGGGAATTGAATCTTAGTCAGTGACAGGGATAGAGATTCAGACAGTGACAGGGATTGAACCTCAGTCAGTGACAGGGATTGAATCTCAATCAGTGACAGGGATTGACAAACAGTCAGTGACAGGGATTGAACCTCTGTAAGAGACATTGATTGAATTTCAGTCAGTGACAGGGATTGAATCTCAGTCAGTGACAGGGATTGAACCTCAGGCAGTGAGAGGGATTTTGCCTTATTCAGTGACAGGAATTGAACCTCTGTCAGTGACAGAGATTGAATCTCAGTCTGTGACAGTGATTGAACCTCAGTCAGTGACAGGGATTGAATCTCAGTCAGTGACAGGGATTGCCAATCAGTCAGTAACAGGGATTGAAGCTCAGTCATTGGCTGGGATTGACCCTCAGTCTGTGACAGGGATTGGCCTCAGTCAGTGACTGGAATTGAGCCTCAGTCAGTGACAGGGACTAAATCTCAGTCAGTGACAAGGATTGAATCTCAGTTATTGACTCGGATTGAATCTCAGTCAGAGACAGGGATTGAATCTCAGTCAGTGACAGGGATTGAATCTCAGTCAGAGACAAGGATTGAACCTCAGTCAGTTACAGGGATTGAATCTCAATCAGTGACAGGGTTTGTGCCTCAGTCAGTGACAGTGATTGATTCTCAATCAGTGACAGGAATTGAACCTCAGTAAGAGACAGGGAATGAATTTCAGTCAGTGACAGGGATTGTACCTCAGTCAGTGACAGGGATTGATTCTCAATCAGTGACATGAATTGAACCTCAGTAAGAGACAGGGAATGAATTTCAGTCAGTGACAGGGATTGAACCGCAGTCAGTGACAGGGATTGAACTGCAGTCAGTGACAGGGATTGAACCTCAGTCAGTGACAGGGATTGAATCTCAGTCAGTGACAGGAATTGAATCTAAGTCAGTGACAGGAATTGAATCTCAGTCAGTGACAGGGAGTGAGCCTCAGTCAGTGACAAGGATTGAATCTTAGTCAGTGACAAGGATAGAGATTCAGTCAGTGACAGGGATTGAATCTCAGTCAGTGACAGGGATTGAATCTCATTCAGTGACAGGGATTGAGATAGAACCAGTGACTGGGATTGAATCTCATTCAGTGACGGGAATTGAATCTTAGTCAGTGACAGGGATAGAGATTCAGTCAGTGACAGGGATTGAACCTCAGTCAGTGACAGGGATTGAATCTCAGTTTGAGACAGGGATTGAATATCAGTCAGTGACATCGATTTAATCTCATTCAGTGACAGGGATTGAATCTCAGTCAGTGACAGGGATTGAATCTCAGTCAGTGACAGGGATTGAACCTCAGTCAGTGACAGGGATTGAATCTCAATCAGTGACTGGGATTGAATCTCATTCAGTGACGGGAATTGAATCTTAGTCAGTGACAGGGATTGAATCTCAATCAGTGACGGGAATTGAATCTTAGTCAGTGACAGGGATTGAATCTCAATCAGTGACAGGGTTTGTGCCTCAGTCAGTGACAGTGATTGATTCTCAATCAGTGACAGGAATTGAACCTCAGTAAGAGACAGGGAATGAATTTCAGTCAGTGACAGGGATTGTACCTCAGTCAGTGACAGGGATTGATTCTCAATCAGTGACATGAATTGAACCTCAGTAAGAGACAGGGAATGAATTTCAGTCAGTGACAGGGATTGAACCGCAGTCAGTGACAGGGATTGAACTGCAGTCAGTGACAGGGATTGAACCTCAGTCAGTGACAGGGATTGAATCTCAGTCAGTGACAGGAATTGAATCTAAGTCAGTGACAGGAATTGAATCTCAGTCAGTGACAGGGAGTGAGCCTCAGTCAGTGACAAGGATTGAATCTTAGTCAGTGACAAGGATAGAGATTCAGTCAGTGACAGGATTGAATCTCAGTCAGTGACAGGGATTGAATCTCATTCAGTGACAGGGATTGAGATAGAACCAGTGACTGGGATTGAATCTCATTCAGTGACGGGAATTGAATCTTAGTCAGTGACAGGGATAGAGATTCAGTCAGTGACAGGGATTGAACCTCAGTCAGTGACAGGGATTGAATCTCAGTTTGAGACAGGGATTGAATATCAGTCAGTGACATCGATTTAATCTCATTCAGTGACAGGGATTGAATCTCAGTCAGTGACAGGGATTGAATCTCAGTCAGTGACAGGGATTGAACCTCAGTCAGTGACAGGGATTGAATCTCAATCAGTGACTGGGATTGAATCTCATTCAGTGACGGGAATTGAATCTTAGTCAGTGACAGGGATTGAATCTCAATCAGTGACGGGAATTGAATCTTAGTCAGTGACAGGGATAGAGATTCAGTCAGTGACAGGGTTGAACCGCAGTCAGTGACAGGGATTGAACTGCAGTCAGTGACAGGGATTGAACTGCAGTCAGTGACAGGGATTGAATCTCAGTCAGTGACAGGAATTGAATCTAAGTCAGTGACAGGAATTGAATCTTAGTCAGTGACAGGGAGTGAGCCTCAGTCAGTGACAAGGATTGAACCTCAGTCTGTGACAGGGATTGAACCTCAGTCAGTGACAGGTTTGAATCTCAGTCTGTTACAGGGTTTGAATCTCAGTCAATGACAGGGACTGAATCTCAGTCAGAGACAGGGATTGAATCTCAGTCAGTGACAGGGATTGAATCTCAGTCAGAGACAAGGATTGAGCCTCAGTCAGTGACAGGGATTGAATCTCAATCAGTGACAGGGTTTGTGCCTCAGTCAGTGACAGGGATTGATTCTCAATCAATGACAGGGATTGAACCTCAGTGAGAGACAGGGATTAAATTTCAGTCAGTGACCGGGATTGTACCTCAGTCAGTGACAGGGATTGAACCTCAGTCAGTGACAGGGATTGAACCTCAGTCAGTGAGAGGGGTTGTGCCTTATTCCGTGACACGAATTGAACCTCAGTCAGTGACAGAGATTGAATCTCCATCTGTGACTGGGATTGAACCTCAGTCAGTGACAGGGATTGAATCTCAATCAGTGACAGGGATTGAATCTCAGTCAGTGACAGGGATTGACAATCAGTCATTGGCTGGGATTGACACTCAGTCTGTGACAGGGATTGACCCTCAGTCAGTGACAGGGATTGAACCTTAGTCAGTGACTGGAATTGAGCCTCAGTCAGTGACAGGGATTGAATGTCAGTCAGCGACAGGGATTGAATCATAGTCAGTGACAATGAATGAACCCCAGTCAGTGACAGGAATTGAGCCTCAGTCCGTGACAGGGATTGAGCCTCAGTCAGTGACAGGGACTGAGCCTCAGTCAGTGACAGGGATTGAACCTCAGTCTGTGACTGGGACTGAACCTCAGTCAGTGACAGGGATTGAGCCACAATCAGTGACAGGGATTGAGACACAACCAGTGACAGGGATTGAATCTCATTCAGTGACAGGGATTGAATCTCAATCAGTGACAGGAATTGAATCTTAGTCAGTGACAAGGAGAGAGATTCAGTCAGTGACAGGGATTGAATCTCAGTCAGTGACAGGGATTGAATCTCATTCAGTGACAGGGATTGAGATAGAACCAGTGACTGGGATTGAATCTCATTCAGTGACGGGAATTGAATCTTAGTCAGTGACAGGGATAGAGATTCAGTCAGTGACAGGGATTGAACCTCAGTCAGTGACAGGGATTGAATCTCAATCAGTGACAGGGATTGAATCTCAGTCAGTGACAGGGATTGACAATCAGTCAGTGACAGGGATTGAACCTCTGTAAGAGACATTGATTGAATTTCAGTCAGTGACAGGGATTGTACCTCAGTCAGTGACAGGGATTGAACCTCAGGCAGTGAGAGGGATTTCGCCTTATTCAGTGACAGGAATTGAACCTCTGTCAGTGACAGAGATTGAATCTCAGTCTTTGACAGGGATTGAACCTCAGTCAGTGACAGGGATTGATTCTCAATCAGTGACAGGGATTGAACCTCAGTGAGAGACAGGGATTAAATTTCAGTCAGTGACCGGGATTGTACCTCAGTCAGTGACAGGGATTGAACCTCAGTCAGTGACAGGGATTGACCCTCAGTCAATGACAGGGACTGAATCTCAGTCAGAGACAGGGATTGAATCTCAGTCAGTGACAGGGATTGAATCTCAGTCAGAGACAAGGATTGAGCCTCAGTCAGTGACAGGGATTGAATCTCAATCAGTGACAGGGTTTGTGCCTCAGTCAGTGACAGGGATTGATACTCAATCAGTGACAGGGATTGAACCTCAGTGAGAGACAGGGATTAAATTTCAGTCAGTGACCGGGATTGTACCTCTGTTAGTGACAGGGATTGAACCTCAGTCAGTGACAGGGATTGAACCTCAGTCAGTGAGAGGGGTTGTGCCTTATTCCGTGACACGAATTGAACCTCAGTCAGTGACAGAGATTGAATCTCCATCTGTGACTGGGATTGAACCGTAGTCAGTGACTGGAATTGAGCCTCATTCAGTGACAGGGATTGAATGTCAGTCAGCGACAGGGATTGAATCATAGTCAGTGACAATGAATGAACCCCAGTCAGTGACAGGAATTGAGCCTCAGTCCGTGACAGGGATTGAGCCTCAGTCAGTGACAGGGACTGAGCCTCAGTCAGTGACAGGGATTGAACCTCAGTCTGTGACTGGGACTGAACCTCAGTCAGTGACAGGGATTGAGCCACAATCAGTGACAGGGATTGAGACACAACCAGTGACAGGGATTGAATCTCATTCAGTGACAGGGATTGAGATAGAACCAGTGACTGGGATTGAATCTCATTCAGTGACGGGAATTGAATCTTAGTCAGTGACAGGGATAGAGATTCAGTCACTGACAGGGATTGAACCTCAGTCAGTGACAGGGATTGAATCTCAATCAGTGACAGGGATTGAATCTCAGTCAGTGACAGGGATTGACAATCAGTCAGTGACAGGGATTGAACCTCTGTAAGAGACATTGATTGAATTTCAGTCAGTGACAGGGATTGTACCTCAGTCAGTGACAGGGATTGAACCTCAGGCAGTGAGAGGGATTTCGCCTTATTCAGTGACAGGAATTGAACCTCTGTCAGTGACAGAGATTGAATCTCAGTCTTTGACAGGGATTGAACCTCAGTCAGTGACAGGGATTGATTCTCAATCAGTGACAGGGATTGAACCTCAGTGAGAGACAGGGATTAAATTTCAGTCAGTGACCGGGATTGTACCTCAGTCAGTGACAGGGATTGAACCTCAGTCAGTGACAGGGATTGACCCTCAGTCAATGACAGGGACTGAATCTCAGTCAGAGACAGGGATTGAATCTCAGTCAGTGACAGGGATTGAATCTCAGTCAGAGACAAGGATTGAGCCTCAGTCAGTGACAGGGATTGAATCTCAATCAGTGACAGGGTTTGTGCCTCAGTCAGTGACAGGGATTGATTCTCAATCAGTGACAGGGATTGAACCTCAGTCAGTGAGAGGGGTTGTGCCTTATTCCGTGACACGAATTGAACCTCAGTCAGTGACAGAGATTGAATCTCCATCTGTGACTGGGATTGAACCGTAGTCAGTGACTGGAATTGAGCCTCATTCAGTGACAGGGATTGAATGTCAGTCAGCGACAGGGATTGAATCATAGTCAGTGACAATGAATGAACCCCAGTCAGTGACAGGAATTGAGCCTCAGTCCGTGACAGGGATTGAGCCTCAGTCAGTGACAGGGACTGAGCCTCAGTCAGTGACAGGGATTGAACCTCAGTCTGTGACTGGGACTGAACCTCAGTCAGTGACAGGGATTGAGCCACAATCAGTGACAGGGATTGAGACACAACCAGTGACAGGGATTGAATCTCATTCAGTGACAGGGATTGAATCTCAATCAGTGACAGGAATTGAATCTTAGTCAGTGACAAGGATAGAGATTCAGTCAGTGACAGGGATTGAATCTCAGTCAGTGACAGGGATTGCATCTCATTCAGTGACAGGGATTGAGATAGAACCAGTGACTGGGATTGAATCTCATTCAGTGACGGGAATTGAATCTTAGTCAGTGACAGGGATAGAGATTCAGTCAGTGACAGGGATTGAACCTCAGTCAGTGACAGGGATTGAATCTCAATCAGTGACAGGGATTGAATCTCAGTCAGTGACAGGGATTGACAAACAGTCAGTGACAGGGATTGAACCTCTGTAAGAGACATTGATTGAATTTCAGTCAGTGACAGGGATTGTACCTCAGTCAGTGACAGGGATTGAACCTCAGGCAGTGAGAGGGATTTCGCCTTATTCAGTGACAGGAATTGAACCTCTGTCAGTGACAGAGATTGAATCTCAGTCTGTGACAGGTATTGAACCTCAGTCAGTGACAGGGATTGAATCTCAGTCAGTGACAGGGATTGCCAATCAGTCAGTAACAGGGATTGAAGCTCAGTCATTGGCTGGGATTGACCCTCAGTCTGTGACAGGGATTGGCCTCAGTCGGTGACTGGAATTGAGCCTCAGTCAGTGACAGGGACTAAATCTCAGTCAGTGACAAGGATTGAATCTCAGTTCTTGACTCGGATTGAATCTCAGTCAGAGACAGGGATTGAATCTCAGTCAGTGACAGGGATTGAATCTCAGTCAGAGACAAGGATTGAACCTCAGTCAGTTACAGGGATTGAATCTCAATCAGTGACAGGGTTTGTGCCTCAGTCAGTGACAGTGATTGATTCTCAATCAGTGACAGGAATTGAACCTCAGTAAGAGACAGGGAATGATTTTCAGTCAGTGACAGGAATTGTACCTCAGTCAGTGACAGGGATTGATTCTCAATCGGTGACATGAATTGAACCTCAGTAAGAGACAGGGAATGAATTTCAGTCAGTGACAGGGATTGAACCGCAGTCAGTGACAGGGATTGAACTGCAGTCAGTGACAGGGATTGAACCTCAGTCAGTGACAGGGATTGAATCTCAGTCAGTGACAGGAATTGAATCTAAGTCAGTGACAGGAATTGAATCTCAGTCAGTGACAGGGAGTGAGCCTCAGTCAGTGACAAGGATTGAACCTCAGTCTGTGACAGGGATTGAACCTCAGTCAGTGACAGGGATTGACCCTCAGTCAATGACAGGGACTGAATCTCAGTCAGAGACAGGGATTGAATCTCAGTCAGTGACAGGGATTGAATCTCAGTCAGAGACAAGGATTGAGCCTCAGTCAGTGACAGGGATTGAATCTCAATCAGTGACAGGGTTTGTGCCTCAGTCAGTGACAGGGATTGATTTTCAATCAGTGACAGGGATTGAACCTCAGTGAGAGACAGGGATTAAATTTCAGTCAGTGACCGGGATTGTACCTCAGTCAGTGACAGGGATTGAACCTCAGTCAGTGACAGGGATTGAATCTCAATCGGTGACAGGGATTGAATCTCAGTCAGTGACAGGGATTGACAATCAGTCAGTGACAGGGATTGAATCTCAGTCAGTGACAGGGATTGAATCTCAGTCATTGGCTGGGATTGACACTCAGTCTGTGACAGGGATTGACCCTCAGTCAGTGACAGGGATTGAACCTTAGTCAGTGACTGGAATTGAGCCTCAGTCAGTGACAGGGATTGAATGTCAGTCAGCGACAGGGATTGAATCATAGTCTGTGACAATGAATGAACCCCAGTCAGTGACAGGAATTGAGCCTCAGTCCGTGACAGGGATTGAGCCTCAGTCAGTGACAGGGACTGACCCTCAGTCAGTGACAGGGATTGAACCTCAGTCTGTGACAGGGACTGAACCTCAGTCAGTGACAGGGATTGAGCCACAATCAGTGATAGGGATTGAGACACAACCAGTGACAGGGATTGAATCTCATTCAGTGACAGGGATTGAATCTCAATCAGTGACAGGAATTGAATCTTAGTCAGTGACAAGGATAGAGATTCAGTCAGTGACAGGGATTGATTCTCAATCAGTGACAGGGTTTGAATCTCAGTTTGAGACAGGGATTGAATCTCAGTCAGTGACATGGATTTAATCTCATTCAGTGACAGGGATTGAATCTCAGTCAGTGACAGGGATTGAATCTCAGTCAGTGACAGGTTTGAATCTCAGTCAATGACAGGGACTGAATCTCAGTCAGAGACAGGGATTGAATCTCAGTCAGTGACAGGGATTGAATCTCAGTCAGAGACAAGGATTGAGCCTCAGTCAGTGACAGGGATTGAATCTCAATCAGTGACAGGGTTTGTGCCTCAGTCAGTGACAGGGATTGATTTTCAATCAGTGACAGGGATTGAACCTCAGTGAGAGACAGGGATTAAATTTCAGTCAGTGACCGGGATTGTACCTCAGTCAGTGACAGGGATTGAACCTCAGTCAGTGACAGGGATTGAACCTCAGTCAGTGAGAGGGGTTGTGCCTTATTCCGTGACACGAATTGAACCTCAGTCAGTGACAGAGATTGAATCTCCATCTGTGACTGGGATTGAACCTCAGTCAGTGACAGGGATTGAATCTCAATCGGTGACAGGGATTGAATCTCAGTCAGTGACAGGGATTGACAATCAGTCAGTGACAGGGATTGAATCTCAGTCAGTGACAGGGATTGAATCTCAGTCATTGGCTGGGATTGACACTCAGTCTGTGACAGGGATTGACCCTCAGTCAGTGACAGGGATTGAACCTTAGTCAGTGACTGGAATTGAGCCTCAGTCAGTGACAGGGATTGAATGTCAGTCAGCGACAGGGATTGAATCATAGTCTGTGACAATGAATGAACCCCAGTCAGTGACAGGAATTGAGCCTCAGTCCGTGACAGGGATTGAGCCTCAGTCAGTGACAGGGACTGACCCTCAGTCAGTGACAGGGATTGAACCTCAGTCTGTGACAGGGACTGAACCTCAGTCAGTGACAGGGATTGAGCCACAATCAGTGATAGGGATTGAGACACAACCAGTGACAGGGATTGAATCTCATTCAGTGACAGGGATTGAATCTCAATCAGTGACAGGAATTGAATCTTAGTCAGTGACAAGGAGAGAGATTCAGTCAGTGACAGGGATTGATTCTCAATCAGTGACAGGGTTTGAATCTCAGTTTGAGACAGGGATTGAATCTCAGTCAGTGACATGGATTTAATCTCATTCAGTGACAGGGATTGAATCTCAGTCAGTGACAGGGATTGAATCTCAGTCAGTGACAGGGATTGAATCTCATTCAGTGACAGGGATTGAGATAGAACCAGTGACTGGGATTGAATCACATTCAGTGACGGGAATTGAATCTTAGTCAGTGACAGGGATTGAATCTCAATCAGTAACGGGAATTGAATCTTAGTCAATGACAGGGATAGAGATTCAGTCAGTGACAGGGATTGAACCTCAGTCAGTGACAGGGATTGAATCTCAGTCAGTGACAGGGATTGAATCTCAGTCAGTGACAGGGATTGACAATCAGTCAGTGACAGGGATTGAACCTCAGTCTGTGACTGGGACTGAACCTCAGTCAGTGACAGGGATTGAGCCACAATCAGTGACAGGGATTGAGACACAACCAGTGACAGGGATTGAATCTCATTCAGTGACAGGGATTGAATCTCAATCAGTGACAGGAATTGAATCTTAGTCAGTGACAAGGATAGAGATTCAGTCAGTGACAGGGATTGAATCTCAGTCAGTGACAGGGATTGAATCTCATTCAGTGACAGGGATTGAGATAGAACCAGTGACTGGGATTGAATCTCATTCAGTGACGGGAATTGAATCTTAGTCAGTGACAGGGATAGAGATTCAGTCAGTGACAGGGATTGAATCTCAGTCAGTGACAGGGATTGACAATCAGTCAGTGACAGGGATTGAACCTCTGTAAGAGACCTTTTCCCGCGTATGGAGTCGGGTATTACAAGGGGGCATAGCTTTAAATTAAGGGGGGATAGATATAGGACTGAAGTTAGGGGTAGGTTCTTCACTCAGCGAGTCGTAAGTTCATGGAATGCCCTGCCAGCAGCAGTGGTGGACTCTCCCTCTTTATGGGCATTTAAGCGGGCATTGGATAGGTATATGGAGGATAGTGGGTTAGTATAGGTTAGGTGGGCTTGGATCGGCGCAACATCGAGGGCCAAAGGGCCTGTACTGCGCTGTATTCTTCTATGTTCTATGTTCTATGTAGACATTGATTGAATTTCAGTCAGTGACAGGGATTGTACCTCAGTCAGTGACAGGGATTGAACCTCAGGCAGTGAGAGGGATTTCGCCTTATTCAGTGACAGGAATTGAACCTCTGTCAGTGACAGAGATTGAATCTCAGTCTGTGACAGGGATTGAACGTCAGTCAGTGACAGGGATTGAATCTCAGTCAGTGACAGGGATTGCCAATCAGTCAGTAACAGGGATTGAAGCTCAGTCATTGGCTGGGATTGACCCTCAGTCTGTGACAGGGATTGGCCTCAGTCAGTGACTGGAATTGAGACTCAGTCAGTTACAGGGACTACATCTCAGTCAGTGACAAGGATTGAATCTCAGTTATTGACTCGGATTGAATCTCAGTCAGAGACAGGGATTGAATCTCAGTCAGTGACAGGGATTGAATCTCAGTCAGAGACAAGGATTGAGCCTCAGTCAGTTACAGGGATTGAATCTCAATCAGTGACAGGGTTTGTGCCTCAGTCAGTGACAGGGATTGATTCTCAATCAGTGACAGGAATTGAACCTCAGTAAGAGACAGGGAATGAATTTCAATCAGTGACAGGGATTGTACCTCAGTCAGTGACAGGGATTGATTCTCAATCAGTGACATGAATTGAACCTCAGTAAGAGACAGGGAATGAATTTCAGTCAGTGACAGGGATTGAACCGGAGTCAGTGACAGGGATTGAACTGCAGTCAGTGACAGGGATTGAATCTCAGTCAGTGACAGGAATTGAATCTCAGTCAGTGACAGGGATTGAATCTAAGTCAGTGACAGGGAGTGAGCCTCAGTCAGTGACAAGGATTGAACCTCAGTCTGTGACAGGGATTGAACCTCAGTCAGTGACAGGGATTGATTCTCAATCAGTGACAGGGATTGAACCTCAGTGAGAGACAGGGATTAAATTTCAGTCAGTGACCGGGATTGTACCTCAGTCAGTGACAGGGATTGAACCTCAGTCAGTGACAGGGATTGACCCTCAGTGAATGACAGGGACTGAATCTCAGTCAGAGACAGGGATTGAATCTCAGTCAGTGACAGGGATTGAATCTCAGTCAGAGACAAGGATTGAGCCTCAGTCAGTGACAGGGATTGAATCTCAATCAGTGACAGGGTTTGTGCCTCAGTCAGTGACAGGGATTGATTCTCAATCAGTGACAGGGATTGAACCTCAGTGAGAGACAGGGATTAAATTTCAGTCAGTGACCGGGATTGTACCTCAGTCAGTGACAGGGATTGAACCTCAGTCAGTGACAGGGATTGAACCTCAGTCAGTGAGAGGGGTTGTGCCTTATTCCGTGACACGAATTGAACCTCAGTCAGTGACAGAGATTGAATCTCCATCTGTGACTGGGATTGAACCTCAGTCAGTGACAGGGATTGAATCTCAATCAGTGACAGGGATTGAATCTCAGTCAGTGACAGGGATTGACAATCAGTCAGTGACAGGGATTGAATCTCAGTCAGTGACAGGGATTGAATCTCAATCAGTGACAGGGATTGAATCTCAGTCAGTGACAGGGATTGACCCTCAGTCAGTGACAGGGATTGAACCTTAGTCAGTGACTGGAATTGAGCCTCAGTCAGTGACAGGGATTGAATGTCAGTCAGCGACAGGGATTGAATCTCATTCAGTGACAGGGATTGAATCTCAGTCAGAGACAAGGATTGAGCCTCAGTCAGTTACAGGGATTGAATCTCAATCAGTGACAGGGTTTGTGCCTCAGTCTGTGACTGGGACTGAGCCTCAGTCAGTGACAGGGACTGAGCCTCAGTCAGTGACAGGGATTGAACCTCAGTCTGTGACTGGGACTGAACCTCAGTCAGTGACAGGGATTGAGCCACAATCAGTGACAGGGATTGAGACACAACCAGTGACAGGGATTGAATCTCATTCAGTGACAGGGATTGAATCTCAATCAGTGACAGGAATTGAATCTTAGTCAGTGACAAGGATAGAGATTCAGTCAGTGACAGGGATTGAATCTCAGTCAGTGACAGGGATTGAATCTCATTCAGTGACAGGGATTGAGATAGAACCAGTGACTGGGATTGAATCTCATTCAGTGACGGGAATTGAATCTTAGTCAGTGACAGGGATAGAGATTCAGTCAGTGACAGGGATTGAACCTCAGTCAGTGACAGGGATTGAATCTCAATCAGTGACAGGGATTGAATCTCAGTCAGTGACAGGGATTGACAATCAGTCAGTGACAGGGATTGAACCTCTGTAAGAGACATTGATTGAATTTCAGTCAGTGACAGGGATTGTACCTCAGTCAGTGACAGGGATTGAACCTCAGGCTGTGAGAGGGATTTCGCCTTATTCAGTGACAGGAATTGAACCTCTGTCAGTGACAGAGATTGAATCTCAGTCTGTGACAGGGATTGAATCTCAGTCAGTGACAGGGATTGCCAATCAGTCAGTAACAGGGATTGAAGCTCAGTCATTGGCTGGGATTGACCCTCAGTCTGTGACAGGGATTGGCCTCAGTCAGTGACTGGAATTGAGCCTCAGTCAGTGACAGGGACTAAATCTCAGTCAGTGACAAGGATTGAATCTCAGTTCTTGACTCGGATTGAATCTCAGTCAGAGACAGGGATTGAATCTCAGTCAGTGACAGGGATTGAATCTCAGTCAGAGACAAGGATTGAACCTCAGTCAGTTACAGGGATTGAATCTCAATCAGTGACAGGGTTTGTGCCTCAGTCAGTGACAGTGATTGATTCTCAATCAGTGACAGGAATTGAACCTCAGTAAGAGACAGGGAATGAATTTCAGTCAGTGACAGGGATTGTACCTCAGTCAGTGACAGGGATTGATTCTCAATCAGTGACATGAATTGAACCTCAGTAAGAGGCAGGGAATGAATTTCAGTCAGTGACAGGGATTGAACCGCAGTCAGTGACAGGGATTGAACTGCAGTCAGTGACAGGGATTGAACTGCAGTCAGTGACAGGGATTGAATCTCAGTCAGTGACAGGAATTGAATCTAAGTCAGTGACAGGAATTGAATCTCAGTCAGTGACAGGGATTGAATCTAAGTCAGTGACAGGGAGTGAGCCTCAGTCAGTGACAAGGATTGAACCTCAGTCAGTGACAAGGATTGAACCTCAGTCTGTGACAGGGATTGAACCTCAGTCAGTGACAGGTTTGAATCTCAGTCAATGACAGGGACTGAATCTCAGTCAGAGACAGGGATTGAATCTCAGTCAGTGACAGGGATTGAATCTCAGTCAGAGACAAGGATTGAGCCTCAGTCAGTGACAGGGATTGAATCTCAATCAGTGACAGGGTTTGTGCCTCAGTCAGTGACAGGGATTGATTCTCAATCAGTGACAGGGATTGAACCTCAGTGAGAGACAGGGATTAAATTTCAGTCAGTGACCGGGATTGTACCTCAGTCAGTGACAGGGATTGAACCTCAGTCAGTGACAGGGATTGAACCTCAGTCAGTGAGAGGGGTTGTGCCGTATTCCGTGACACGAATTGAACCTCAGTCAGTGACAGAGATTGAATCTCCATCTGTGACTGGGATTGAACCTCAGTCAGTGACAGGGATTGAATCTCAATCGGTGACAGGGATTGAATCTCAGTCAGTGACAGGGATTGACAATCAGTCAGTGACAGGGATTGAATCTCAGTCAGTGACAGGGATTGAATCTCAGTCATTGGCTGGGATTGACACTCAGTCTGTGACAGGGATTGACCCTCAGTCAGTGACAGGGATTGAACCTTAGTCAGTGACTGGAATTGAGCCTCAGTCAGTGACAGGGATTGAATGTCAGTCAGCGACAGGGATTGAATCATAGTCAGTGACA
Source organism: Chiloscyllium plagiosum (assembly GCF_037043375.1). Classification (NCBI taxonomy): domain Eukaryota; kingdom Metazoa; phylum Chordata; class Chondrichthyes; order Orectolobiformes; family Hemiscylliidae; genus Chiloscyllium; species Chiloscyllium plagiosum. The sequence continues at coordinate 45,262,320 of NW_028270177.1, forward strand.
ATGAATGAACCCCAGTCAGTGACAGGAATTGAGCCTCAGTCCGTGACAGGGATTGAGCCTCAGTCAGTGACAGGGACTGAGCCTCAGTCAGTGACAGGGATTGAACCTCAGTCTGTGACTGGGACTGAACCTCAGTCAGTGACAGGGATTGAGCCACAATCAGTGATAGGGATTGAGACACAACCAGTGACAGGGATTGAATCTCATTCAGTGACAGGGATTGAATCTCAATCAGTGACAGGAATTGAATCTTAGTCAGTGACAAGGATAGAGATTCAGTCAGTGACAGGGATTGAATCTCAGTCAGAGACAGGGATTGAATCTCATTCAGTGACAGGGATTGAGATAGAACCAGTGACTGGGATTGAATCTCATTCAGTGACGGGAATTGAATCTTAGTCAGTGACAGGGATTGAATCTCAGTCAGTGCCAGGGATTGACAATCAGTCAGTGACAGGGATTGAATCTCAGTCAGTGACAGGGATTGAATCTCAGTCATTGGCTGGGATTGACACTCAGTCTGTGACAGGGATTGACCCTCAGTCAGTGACAGGGATTGAACCTTCGTCAGTGACTGGAATTGAGCCTCAGTCAGTGACAGGGATTGAATGTCAGTCAGCGACAGGGATTGAATCATAGTCAGTGACAATGAATGAACCCCAGTCAGTGACAGGAATTGAGCCTCAGTCCGTGACAGGGATTGAACCTCAGTCTGTGACTGGGACTGAACCTCAGTCAGTGACAGGGATTGAGCCACAATCACTGACAGGGATTGAGACACAACCAGTGACAGGGATTGAATCTCATTCAGTGACAGGGATTGAATCTCAATCAGTGACAGGAATTGAATCGTAGTCAGTGACAAGGATAGAGATTCAGTCAGTGACAGGGATTGAATCTCAGTCAGTGACAGGGATTGAATCTCATTCAGTGACAGGGATTGAGATAGAACCAGTGACTGGGATTGAATCTCATTCAGTGACGGGAATTGAATCTTAGTCAGTGACAGGGATAGAGATTCAGTCAGTGACAGGGATTGAACCTCAGTCAGTGACAGGGATTGAATCTCAATCAGTGACAGGGATTGAATCTCAGTCAGTGACAGGGATTGACAATCAGTCAGTGACAGGGATTGAACCTCTGTAAGAGACATTGATTGAATTTCAGTCAGTGACAGGGATTGTACCTCAGTCAGTGACAGGGATTGAACCTCAGGCTGTGAGAGGGATTTCGCCTTATTCAGTGACAGGAATTGAACCTCTGTCAGTGACAGAGATTGAATCTCAGTCTGTGACAGGGATTGAACCTCAGTCAGTGACAGGGATTGAATCTCAGTCAGTGACAGGGATTGCCAATCAGTCAGTAACAGGGATTGAAGCTCAGTCATTGGCTGGGATTGACCCTCAGTCTGTGACAGGGATTGGCCTCAGTCAGTGACTGGAATTGAGCCTCAGTCAGTGACAGGGACTAAATCTCAGTCAGTGACAAGGATTGAATCTCAGTTATTGACTCGGATTGAATCTCAGTCAGAGACAGGGATTGAATCTCAGTCAGTGACAGGGATTGAATCTCAGTCAGAGACAAGGATTGAGCCTCAGTCAGTTACAGGGATTGAATCTCAATCAGTGACAGGGTTTGTGCCTCAGTCAGTGACAGGGATTGATTCTCAATCAGTGGCAGGGATTGAACCTGAGTCAGTGACAGGAATTGAACATCAGTCAGTGACAGGGATTGAATCTCAATCAGTGACAAGGATTGAACCTCAGTCAGTGACAGGGATTGACCCTTAGTCAGTGACAGGGATTGAATCTCAATCAGTGACTGGGATTGAACCTCAGTCAGTGACAGGGATTGAATCTCAATCAGTGACAGGGATTGAATCTCAGTCAGTGACAGGGATTGACAATCAGTCAGTGACAGGGATTGAATCTCAGTCAGTGACAGGGATTGAATCTCAGTCATTGGCTGGGATTGACACTCAGTCTGTGACAGGGATTGACCCTCAGTCAGTGACAGGGATTGAACCTTAGTCAGTGACTGGAATTGAGCCTCAGTCAGTGACAGGGATTGAATGTCAGTCAGCGACAGGGATTGAATCATAGTCAGTGACAATGAATGAACCCCAGTCAGTGACAGGAATTGAGCCTCAGTCCGTGACAGGGATTGAGCCTCAGTCAGTGACAGGGACTGAGCCTCAGTCAGTGACAGGGATTGAACCTCAGTCTGTGACTGGGACTGAACCTCAGTCAGTGACAGGGATTGAGCCACAATCAGTGACAGGGATTGAGACACAACCGGTGACAGGGATTGAATCTCATTCAGTGACAGGGATTGAATCTCAATCAGTGACAGGAATTGAATCTTAGTCAGTGACAAGGATAGAGATTCAGTCAGTGACAGGGATTGAATCTCAGTCTGTGACAGGGATTGAATCTCATTCAGTGACAGGGATTGAGATAGAACCAGTGACTGGGATTGAATCTCATTCAGTGACGGGAATTGAATCTTAGTCAGTGACAGGGATAGAGATTCAGTCAGTGACAGGGATTGAACCTCAGTCAGTGACAGGGATTGAATCTCAATCAGTGACAGGGATTGAATCTCAGTCAGTGACAGGGATTGACAATCAGTCAGTGACAGGGATTGAACCTCTGTAAGAGACATTGATTGAATTTCAGTCAGTGACAGGGATTGAGCCACAATCAGTGACAGGGATTGAACCTCAGGCAGTGAGAGGGATTTCGCCTTATTCAGTGACAGGAATTGAACCTCTGTCAGTGACAGAGATTGAATCTCAGTCTTTGACAGGGATTGAACCTCAGTCAGTGACAGGGATTGATTCTCAATCAGTGACAGGGATTGAACCTCAGTGAGAGACAGGGATTAAATTTCAGTCAGTGACCGGGATTGTACCTCAGTCAGTGACAGGGATTGAACCTCAGTCAGTGACAGGGATTGACCCTCAGTCAATGACAGGGACTGAATCTCAGTCAGGGACAGGGATTGAATCTCAGTCAGTGACAGGGATTGAATCTCAGTCAGAGACAAGGATTGAGCCTCAGTCAGTGACAGGGATTGAATCTCAATCAGTGACAGGGTTTGTGCCTCAGTCAGTGACAGGGATTGATTCTCAATCAATGACAGGGATTGAACCTCAGTGAGAGACAGGGATTAAATTTCAGTCAGTGACCGGGATTGTACCTCAGTCAGTGACAGGGATTGAACCTCAGTCAGTGACAGGGATTGAACCTCAGTCAGTGAGAGGGGTTGTGCCTTATTCCGTGACACGAATTGAACCTCAGTCAGTGACAGAGATTGAATCTCCATCTGTGACTGGGATTGAAACTCAGTCAGTGACAGGGATTGAATCTCAATCAGTGACAGGGATTGAATCTCAGTCAGTGACAGGGATTGACAATCAGTCAGTGACAGGGATTGAATCTCAGTCAGTGACAGGGATTGAATCTCAGTCATTGGCTGGGATTGACACTCAGTCTGTGACAGGGATTGACCCTCAGTCAGTGACAGGGATTGAACCTTAGTCAGTGACTGGAATTGAGCCTCATTCAGTGACAGGGATTGAATGTCAGTCAGCGACAGGGATTGAATCATAGTCAGTGACAATGAATGAACCCCAGTCAGTGACAGGAATTGAGCCTCAGTCCGTGACAGGGATTGAGCCTCAGTCAGTGACAGGGACTGAGCCTCAGTCAGTGACAGGGATTGAACCTCAGTCTGTGACTGGGACTGAACCTCAGTCAGTGACAGGGATTGAGCCACAATCAGTGACAGGGATTGAGACACAACCAGTGACAGGGATTGAATCTCATTCAGTGACAGGGATTGAATCTCAATCAGTGACAGGAATTGAATCTTAGTCAGTGACAAGGATAGAGATTCAGTCAGTGACAGGGATTGAATCTCAGTCTGTGACAGGGATTGAATCTCATTCAGTGACAGGGATTGAGATAGAACCAGTGACTGGGATTGAATCTCATTCAGTGACGGGAATTGAATCTTAGTCAGTGACAGGGATAGAGATTCAGTCAGTGACAGGGATTGAACCTCAGTCAGTGACAGGGATAGAGATTCAGTCAGTGACAGGGATTGAACCTCAGTCAGTGACAGGGATTGAATCTCAATCAGTGACAGGGATTGAATCTCAGTCAGTGACAGGGATTGACAAACAGTCAGTGACAGGGATTGAACCTCTGTAAGAGACATTGATTGAATTTCAGTCAGTGACAGGGATTGTACCTCAGTCAGTGACAGGGATTGAACCTCAGGCAGTGAGAGGGATTTCGCCTTATTCAGTGACAGGAATTGAACCTCTGTCAGTGACAGAGATTGAATCTCAGTCTGTGACAGGGATTGAACCTCAGTCAGTGACAGGGATTGAATCTCAGTCAGTGACAGGGATTGCCAATCAGTCAGTAACAGGAATTGAAGCTCAGTCATTGGCTGGGATTGACCCTCAGTCTGTGACAGGGATTGGCCTCAGTCAGTGACTGGAATTGAGCCTCAGTCAGTGACAGGGACTAAATCTCAGTCAGTGACAAGGATTGAATCTCAGTTATTGACTCGGATTGAATCTCAGTCAGAGACAGGGATTGAATCTCAGTCAGTGACAGGGATTGAATCTCAGTCAGTGACAGGCATTGAATCTCAGTCAGTGACAGGGATTCAACCTCAGTAAGAGACAGGGAATGAATTTCAGTCAGTGACAGGGATTGTACCTCAGTCAGTGACAGGGATTGATTCTCAATCAGTGACATGAATTGAACCTCAGTAAGACACAGGGAATGAATTTCAGTCAGTGACAGGGATTGAACCGCAGTCAGTGACAGGGATTGAACTGCAGTCAGTGACAGGGATTGAACCTCAGTCAGTGACAGGGATTGAATCTCAGTCAGTGACAGGAATTGAATCTAAGTCAGTGACAGGAATTGAATCTCAGTCAGTGACAGGGAGTGAGCCTCAGTCAGTGACAAGGATTGAACCTCAGTCTGTGACAGGGATTGAACCTCAGTCAGTGACAGGTTTGAATCTCAGTCAATGACAGGGACTGAATCTCAGTCAGAGACAGGGATTGAATCTCAGTCAGTGACAGGGATTGAATCTCAGTCAGAGACAAGGATTGAGCCTCAGTCAGTGACAGGGATTGAATCTCAATCAGTGACAGGGTTTGTGCCTCAGTCAGTGACAGGGATTGATTCTCAATCAGTGACAGGGATTGAACCTCAGTGAGAGACAGGGATTAAATTTCAGTCAGTGACCGGGATTGTACCTCAGTCAGTGACAGGGATTGAACCTCAGTCAGTGACAGGGATTGAACCTCAGTCAGTGAGAGGGGTTGTGCCTTATTCCGTGACACGAATTGAACCTCAGTCAGTGACAGAGATTGAATCTCCATCTGTGACTGGGATTGAACCTCAGTCAGTGACAGGGATTGAATCTCAATCGGTGACAGGGATTGAATCTCAGTCAGTGACAGGGATTGACAATCAGTCAGTGACAGGGATTGAATCTCAGTCAGTGACAGGGATCGAATCTCAGTCATTGGCTGGGATTGACACTCAGTCTGTGACAGGGATTGACCCTCAGTCAGTGACAGGGATTGAACCTTAGTCAGTGACTGGAATTGAGCCTCAGTCAGTGACAGGGATTGAATGTCAGTCAGCGACAGGGATTGAACCTCAGTCAGTGACAGGGATTGAATCTCAATCAGTGACAGGGATTGAATCTCAGTCAGTGACAGGGATTGAATCATAGTCAGTGACAATGAATGAACCCCAGTCAGTGACAGAAATTGAGCCTCAGTCCGTGACAGGGATTGAGCCTCAGTCAGTGACAGGGACTGAGACTCAGTCAGTGACAGGGATTGAACCTCAGTCTGTGACTGGGACTGAACCTCAGTCAGTGACAGGGATTGAGCCACAATCAGTGATAGGGATTGAGACACAACCAGTGACAGGGATTGAATCTCATTCAGTGACAGGGATTGAATCTCAATCAGTGACAGGATTTGAATCTTAGTCAGTGACAAGGATAGAGATTCAGTCAGTGACAGGGATTGAATCTCAGTCAGTGACAGGGATTGAATCTCATTCAGTGACAGGGATTGAGATAGAACCAGTGACTGGGATTGAATCTCATTCAGTGACGGGAATTGAATCTTAGTCAGTGACAGGGATAGAGATTCAGTCAGTGACAGGGATTGAACCTCAGTCAGTGACAGGGATTGAATCTCAATCAGTGACAGGGATTGAATCTCAGTCAGTGACAGGGATTGACCCTCAGTCAGTGACAGGGATTGAACCTTAGTCAGTGACTGGAATTGAGCCTCAGTCAGTGACAGGGATTGAATGTCAATCAGCGACAGGGATTGAATCATAGTCAGTGACAATGAATGAACCCCAGTCAGTGACAGGAATTGAGCCTCAGTCCGTGACAGGGATTGAGCCTCAGTCAGTGACAGGGACTGAGCCTCAGTCAGTGACAGGGATTGAACCTCAGTCTGTGACTGGGACTGAACCTCAGTCAGTGACAGGGATTGAGCCACAATCAGTGACAGGGATTGAGACACAACCAGTGACAGGGATTGAATCTCATTCAGTGACAGGGATTGAATCTCAATCAGTGACAGGGATTGAATCTTAGTCAGTGACAAGGATAGAGATTCAGTCAGTGACAGGGATTGATTCTCAATCAGTGACAGGGTTTGAATCTCAGTTTGAGACAGGGATTGAATCTCAGTCAGTGACATGGATTTAATCTCATTCAGTGACAGGGATTGAACCTCAGTCAGTGACAGGAATTGAGCCTCAGTCAGTGACAGGGATTGAATCTCATTCAGTGACAAGGATTGAATCTCATTCAGTGACAGGAATTGAATCACAGTCAGTGACAGGGATAGAGATTCAGTCAGTGAGAGGGTTTGAATCTCAGTCTGTGACAGGGATTGAATCTCATTCAGTGACAGGGATTGAATCTCATTCAGTGACAGGAATTGTATCTTGGTCAGTGACAGGGATTGAGATTCATTCAGTGACAGGGTTGAACCTGGGTCAGTGACAGGGATTGAATCCCATTCAGTGACAGGGATTGAATCTCAGTCAGTGACACTGATTTAATCTCAGTCAGTGACAAGATTTGAATCTCTGTCAGTGATAGGAATTGAATCTCAGTCCGTGACAGCGATTGAATCTCAGACAGTGACAGGAATTGAATCTCAGTCAGTGACAGGATTTGAATCTCAGTCAGTGACAGGGAGTGCGCAGCAGTCAGTGACAAGGATTGAACCTCAGTTTGTGACAGGGATTGAACCTCACTTAGTGACAGGGATTGAATCTCAGTCAGTGACAGGGATTGAATCTCAGTTATTGACAGGGATTGAATTCAGTCAGAGACAGGGATTGAATCTAAGTCAGAGGCAGGGATTGAGCCTCAGACAGTGACAGGGATTGAACCTCAGGCAGGGACAGGGATTGAACCTCAGTCAGTGACAGGGATTGAAACTCAGTCAGTGACAGATATTGAATCTCAGTCAGTGACATAGATTGAAACACAGTCAGTGACAGCGATTGAACCTGTCAGTGACAGGAATTGATCCTCAGTCAGTGACAGGAATTGAATCTCAGTCAGTGACAGGAATTGAGCCTCAGTCAGTGACAGGGATTGAATCATATTCAGTGACAGAGATTGAACGTCAGACAGTGACAGGGATGGAGGCTAAGTCAGTGACAGGGATTGAGCTACAAATAGTGACAGGGATTGACCCTGAGTCAGTGAAAGGGAGTGAATCTCAATCAATGACAGGGATTGAATCTCAGTCAGTGACAGGGATTGAATCTCAGTCAGTGACAGGGATTGAACCTCAGTCAGTGACAGGGATTGAATCTCAGTCTGTGACAGGCATTGAATCCAAGTCAGTGACACAGATTGAACACAGTCATTGACTGCGATTGCACCTCAGTCGGTGACAGGAATTGAGCCTCTGTCAGTGACAGGGATTGAATCTCAGTCAGTGACAGGGATTTGAATCATATTCAGTGACAGAGATTGAACCTCAGTAGGTGACAGGGATTGACGCTCAGTCAGTGACAGGGATTAATCCTCAGTCAGTGACAGAGATTGAATCTTAATTAGTTCCAAGTAGTGAATCTCAGTCACTGCCAGGAGTGAATCTCAGTCAGTGGGAGGAATTGCATCTCAGTTAGTGACAGGTAGTGAACCTCAGTCAGTGTCAGGGAGTGAACCTCAGTCAGTGACAGGAATTGAATCTTAGTCAGTGACAGGAATTGAACCTCAGTCAGTGACAAGGATTGAACCTCAGTCTGTGATTGGGATTGAACCGCAGTCAGTGACAGGGTTTGAACCGCAGTCAATGACAGGGATTGAATCTCAGTCAGTGACAGGGATTCAATCTCAGTCATTGACAGGGATTGACCCTCAGTCAGTGACAGGGAGTGAACCTAAGTCAGTGACAGGAATTGAATCTTAGTCAGTGACAGGAATTGAATCTCACTCAGTGACAGGAATTGAATCTCAGACAGTGACAGGGAGTGAGCCGCAGTCAGTGACAAGGATTGAACCTCAGTTTGTGACAGGGATTGAACCTCAGTTAGTGACAGGGACTGAATCTCAATCAGTGACAGGGATTGAACCTCAGTCAGTGACAGGTTTGAATGTCAGTCAGTGACAGGGAATGAATCTCAATCAGTGACAGTGATTGAATCTTAGTCATTGACAGGGATTGAGATTCATTCAGTGACAGGGATTGACCCTCAGTCAGTGAAAGGAATTGAATCTCAGTCAGTGACAAGGATTGAGACTCAGTCAGTGACAGGGGTTGAATCTCAGTCAGTGACAGGCATTGAATCTCAGTCAGTGACAGGGATTCAACCTCAGTCTGTGACAGGTATTGAAATACAATCAGTGACAGGAATTGAACATCAGTCATTAACAGGGATTGAATTTCAATCAGTGTGAGGGATTGAGCCACAGTCAGTGACAGGGATGGACCCACAGTCAGTGACAGGGATTGAACCTGAGTCAGTGACAGGGATTGAATCTCGATCAGTGACTGGGATTGAATCTCAATCAGTGGCAGGGATTGAACCTCAGTCAGTGAGTGGGATTGAACCTCATTCAGTGACAGGGGGTGAACCTCAGTCAGTGACAGGGATTGAATCTCCATCTGTGGCCGGGTTTGAATCTCAGTCAGTGACATGAATTGAGCCTCAGTCAGTCATAGGAATTGATCCTGAGAAAGTGACAGGGATTGACATTCAGTCAGTGACAGGGATTGAATCTCAGTTAGTGACAGGGATTCAATCTCAGTCATTGAAAGGGATTGACCCTCAGTCAGTGACAGAGAATGAATCTCAGTCAGTGACAGGGATTGAGCCTCAGTCAGTGACAGGGATTGACCCTCAGTCAGTGACAGGGATTGAATCTCAGTCTGTGAGAGGGATTGAATCTCAATCAGTGACAGGAATTGAGCCTCAGTCAGTGACAGGGATTGAATCTCAGTCAGTGACAGGGACAGAGCCTCAGTCAGTGACAGGGATTGAACCTCACTCTGTGCCTGGGATTGAGCCTCAGTCAGTGACAGGGATTGAATCTCAATCAGTGACAGGAATTGAATCTCGATCAGTGACCGGGATTGAATCTCAATCAGTGGCAGGGATTGAACCTCAGTCAGTGAGAGGGATTGAGCCTCAGTCAGTGACAGGGATTGAACGTCAGTCAGTGACAGGGATTGAATCTCCGTCAGTGACAGGGATTGAATCTCCATCTGTGACAGGGTTTGAACCTCAGTCAGTGACAGGGATTGAGCCTCAGTCAGTCATAGGAATTGATCCTGAGAACGTGACAGGGATTGAAAATTCAGTCAGTGACAGGGATTGCATCTCAGTCAGTGACAGGAATTGAATCTCAGTAAGTGACAGGAATTGAGCCTCAGTCAGTGACAGGGATTGAATCTCAGTCAGTGACAGGGACTGAGCCTCAGTCAGAGACAGGGATTGTACCTCAGTCAGTGGCAGGGACAGAGCCTCAGTCAGTGACAGGAATTGAACCTCAGTCTGTGACTGGGACTGATCCTCAGTCAGTGACAGTGATTGAATTGCAATCAATGACAGGGATTGAACCTCAGTCAGTGACAGGGATTGAATCTCCGTCAGTGACAGGGATTGAATCTCCGTCTGTGACAGGGTTTGGACCTCAGTCAGTGACAGGGATTGAGCATCAGTCAGTCATTGGAATTGACCCAGGGACAGTGACAGGGATTGACATTCAGTCAGTGACAGCGATTGAATCTCAGTCAGTAACAGGGATTCAATCTCAGACATTGACAGGGATTGACCCTCAGTCAGTGACTGAGAATGAATCTCAGTCAGTGACAGGGATTGAATCTCAGTCAGTGATAGGGATTGAATCTCAGTCTGTGACAGGGATTGAACCTCAGTCTGTGATAGGGATTGAACCGCAGTCAGTGACAGGGTTTGAACCGCAGTCAATGACAGGGATTGAATCTCAGTCAGTGACAGGGATTCAATCTCAATCATTGACAGGGATTGACCCTCAGTCAGTGACAGGGAGTGATCCTAAGTCAGTGACAGGAATTGAATCTTAGTCAGTGACAGGGATTGAATCTCAGACAGTGACAGGGATTGAATCTCAGTCTGTGACAGGGAGTGAACCTCAGTCAGTGACAGGAATTGAATCTTAGTCAGTGACAGGGATTGAACCTCAGTCAGTGACAAGGATTGAACCTCAGTCTGTGATAGGGATTGAACCGCAGTCAGTGACAGGGTTTGAACCGCAGTCAATGACAGGGATTGAATCTCAGACAGTGACAGGGATTCAATCTCAGTCATTGACAGGGATTGACCCTCAGTCAGTGACAGGGAGTGAACCTAAGTCAGTGACAGGAATTGAATCTTAGTCAGTGACAGGAATTGAATCTCACTCAGTGACAGGAATTGAATCTCAGACAGTGACAGGGAGTGAGCCGCAGTCAGTGACAAGGATTGAACCTCAGTTTGTGACAGGGATTGAACCTCAGTTAGTGACAGGGACTGAATCTCAATCAGTGACAGGGATTGAACCTCAGTCAGTGACAGGTTTGAATGTCAGTCAGTGACAGGGTTTGAATCTCAGTCAGTGACAGGGACTGAATATCAGTCAGTGACTGGGTTTGAATCTCAGTCAGAGACAGGGAATGAATCTCAATCAGTGACAGGGATTGAATCTTAGTCAGTGACAGGGATTGAGATTCATTCAGTGACAGGGATTGACCCTCAGTCAGTGAAAGGAATTGAATCTCAGTCAGTGACAAGGATTGAGACTCAGTCAGTGACAGGGATTGAATCTCAGTCAGTGACAGGCATTGAATCTCAGTCAGTGACAGGGATTCAACCTCAGTCTGTGACAGGTATTGAAATACAATCAGTGACAGGAATTGAACATGAGTCATTAACAGGGATTGAATTTCAATCAGTGTGAGGGATTGAGCCACAGTCAGTGACAGGGATGGACCCACAGTCAGTGACAGGGATTGAACCTGAGTCAGTGACAGGGATTGAATCTCAATCAGTGACAGGGACTGAATCTCGATCAGTGACTGGGATTGAATCTCAATCAGTGGCAGGGATTGAACCTCAGTCAGTGAGTGGGATTGAACCTCATTCAGTGACAGGGGGTGAACCTCAGTCAGTGACAGGGATTGAATCTCCATCTGTGGCCGGGTTTGAATCTCAGTCAGTGACATGAATTGAGCCTCAGTCAGTCATAGGAATTGATCCTGAGAAAGTGACAGGGATTGACATTCAGTCAGTGACAGGGATTGAATCTAGGTTAGTGACAGGGATTCAATCTCAGTCATTGAAAGGGATTGACCCTCAGTCAGTGACAGAGAATGAATCTCAGTCAGTGACAGGGATTGAGCCTCAGTCAGTGACAGGGATTGACCCTCAGTCAGTGACAGGGATTGAATCTCAGTCTGTAAGAGGGATTGAATCTCAATCAGTGACAGGAATTGAGCCTCAGTCAGTGACAGGGATTGAATCTCAGTCAGTGACAGGGATAGAGCCTCAGTCAGTGACAGGGATTGAACCTCACTCTGTGCCTGGGATTGAGCCTCAGTCAGTGACAGGGATTGAATCTCAATCAGTGACAGGAATTGAATCTCGATCAGTGACCGGGATTGAATCTCAATCAGTGGCAGGGATTGAACCTCAGTCAGCGAGAGGGATTGAGCCTCAGTCAGTGACAGGGATTGAACGTCAGTCAGTGACAGGGATTGAATCTTAGTCAGTGACAGGGATTGAATCTCCATCTGTGACAGGGTTTGAACCTCAGTCAGTGACAGGGATTGAGCCTCAGTCAGTCATAGGAATTGATCCTGAGAAAGTGACAGGGATTGAAAATTCAGTCAGTGACAGGGATTGCATCTCAGTCAGTGACAGGAATTGAATCTCGATCAGTGACAGGAATTGAGCCTCAGTCAGTGACAGGGATTGAACCTCAGTCAGTGAGAGGGATTGAGCCTCAGTCAGTGACAGGGATTGAACGTCAGTCAGTGACAGGGATTGAATCTCCGTCAGTGACAGGGATTGAATCTCCATCTGTGACAGGGTTTGAACCTCAGTCAGTGACAGGGATTGAGCCTCAGTCACTCATAGGAATTGATCCTGAGAAAGTGACAGGGATTGAAAATTCAGTCAGTGACAGGGATTGCATCTCAGTCAGTGACAGGAATTTAATCTCAGTAAGTGACAGGAATTGAGCCTCAGTCAGTGACAGGGATTGAATCTCAGTCAGTGACAGGGACTGAGCCTCAGTCAGAGACAGGGATTGTACCTCAGTCAGTGGCAGGGACAGAGCCTCAGTCAGTGACAGGAATTGAACCTCAGTCTGTGACTGGGACTGAACCTCAGTCAGTGACAGTGATTGAATTGCAATCAATGACAGGGATTGAACCTCAGTCAGTGACAGGGATTGAATCTCCGTCAGTGACAGGGATTGAATCTCCGTCTGTGACAGGGTTTGGACCTCAGTCAGTGACAGGGATTGAGCATCAGTCAGTCATAGGAATTGACCCAGGGACAGTGACAGGATTTGACATTCAGTCAGTGACAGCGATTGAATCTCAGTCAGTAACAGGGATTCAATCTCAGACATTGACAGGGATTGACCCTCAGTCAGTGACAGAGAATGAATCTCAGTCAGTGACAGGGATTGAATCTCAGTCAGTGACAGGGATTGAATCTCAGTCTGTGACAGGGATTGAACCTCAGTCTGTGATAGGGATTGAACCGCAGTCAGTGACAGGGTTTGAACCGCAGTCAATGACAGGGATTGAATCTCAGTCAGTGACAGGGATTCAATCTCAATCATTGACAGGGATTGACCCTCAGTCAGTGACAGGGAGTGATCCTAAGTCAGTGACAGGAATTGAATCTTAGTCAGTGACAGGGATTGAATCTCAGACAGTGACAGGGATTGAATCTCAGTCTGTGACAGGGAGTGAACCTCAGTCAGTGACATGAATTGAATCTTAGTCAGTGACAGGGATTGAACCTCAGTCAGTGACAAGGATTGAACCTCAGTCTGTGATAGGGATTGAACCGCAGTCAGTGACAGGGTTTGAACCGCAGTCAATGACAGGGATTGAATCTCAGTCAGTGACAGGGATTCAATCTCAGTCATTGACAGGGATTGACCCTCAGTCAGTGACAGGGAGTGAACCTAAGTCAGTGACAGGAATTGAATCTTAGTCAGTGACAGGAATTGAATCTCACTCAGTGACAGGAATTGAATCTCAGACAGTGACAGGGAGTGAGCCGCAGACAGTGACAAGGATTGTACCTCAGTTTGTGACAGGGATTGAACCTCAGTTAGTGACAGGGACTGAATCTCAATCAGTGACAGGGATTGAACCTCAGTCAGTGACAGGTTTGAATGTCAGTCAGTGACAGGGTTTGAATCTCAGTCAGTGACAGGGACTGAATATCAGTCAGAGACTGGGTTTGAATCTCAGTCAGAGACAGGGAATGAATCTCAATCAGTGACAGGGATTGAATCTTAGTCAGTGACAGGGATTGGGATTCATTCAGTGACAGGGATTGACCCTCAGTCAGTGAAAGGAATTGAATCTCAGTCAGTGACAAGGATTGAGACTCAGTCAGTGACAGGGATTGAATCTCAGTCAGTGACAGGGATTCAACCTCAGTCTGTGACAGGTATTGAAATACAATCAGTGACAGGAATTGAACATGAGTCATTAACAGGGATTGAATTTCAATCAGTGTGAGGGATTGAGCCACAGTCAGTGACAGGGATGGACCCACAGTCAGTGACAGGGATTGAAGCTGAGTCAGTGACAGGGATTGAATCTCAATCAGTGACAGGGATTGAATCTCGATCAGTGACTGGGATTGAATCTCAATCAGTGGCAGGGATTGAACCTCAGTCACTGAGTGGGATTGAACCTCATTCAGTGACAGGGGGTGAACCTCAGTCAGTGACAGGGATTGAATCTCCATCTGTGGCCGGGTTTAGACCTCAGTCAGTGACAGGGATTGAGCCTCAGTCAGTCATAGGAATTGATCCTGAGAAAGTGACAGGGATTGACATTCAGTCAGTGACAGGGATTGAATCTCAGTTAGTGACAGGGATTCAATCTCAGTCATTGAAAGGGATTGACCCTCAGTCAGTGACAGAGAATGAATCTCAGTCAGTGACAGGGATTGAGCCTCAGTCAGTGACAGGGATTGACCCTCAGTCAGTGACAGGGATTGAATCTCAATCAGTGACAGGAATTGAGCCTCAGTCATTGACAGGGATTGAATCTCAGTCAGTGACAGGGACTGAGCCTCAGTCAGTGACAGGGATTGAACCTCACTCTGTGCCTGGGATTGAGCCTCAGTCAGTGACAGGGATTGAATCTCAATCAGTGACAGGAATTGAATCTCGATCAGTGACCGGCATTGACCCTCAGTCAGTTACAGAGATGGAATCTCAGTTAGTTACAGGGATTGAATCTCAGTCAGTGACAGGGATTGACCCTCAGAGAGTGACAGGGATTGAATCTTAGTCAGTGACAGGGATTGAATTTCAGTCAGTGATAGGGATTGACCCTCAGTCAGAGACAGGGAATGAGCCTCAGTCAGTGACAGGGATTGAACCTCAGTGATTGACAGGGATTGAACCTCCGGCAGTGACAGGGATGGAATCTCAGTCAGTGACAGAGATTGAGCCTCAGTCAGTGACAGGGATTGAGCCTCAGGCAGTGACAGGGATTGAACCTCAGTGATTGACAGGGATTGAACCTCCGGCATTGACAGGTATTGAACCTCAGTCAGTGACAGATATTGAATCTCAGTCAGTGACAGGGGTTGAATCTTAGTCTGTGACAGGGATTGGACCTCAGTCAGTGATAGGGATTGAACGTTAGTCAGTGACAGGGATTGAACCTCAGTCAGTGACAGGGATTGAATCGCAGTCAGTGACAGGGATTGAATCTCAGTCAGTGACATGGAATTAATCTCATTCAGTGACAGGGATTGAATCTCAGTCAGTGACAGGGATTGAATCTCAGTCAGTGACAGGGATTGAATCGCAGTCAGTGACAGGGATTGAATCTCAGTCAGTGACATGGAATTAATCTCATTCAGTGACAGGGATTGAATCTCAGTCAGTGACAGGGATTGAATCTCAGTCAGTGACAGGGATTGAATCTCAGTCAGTGACAGGAATTGAATCTCATTCAGTTACAGGGATTGAATCTCAGTTTGTGACTGGGATTCAACCTCAGTCCGTAACAGGGATTGAATCTCAGTCAGTGACAAGGATTGAATTTCCGTCAGTGACAGGGATTGAATCTCAATCAGTGACAGGGATTGATTCTCAGTCAGTGACAGGGATTGAGCCTCAAATAGTGACGGGATTGATCATCAGTCAGTTACTGGGATTGAATCGCAGTCAGTGACAGGGATTGAATCTCAGTCAGTGACAGAGATTGAGCCTCAAATAGTGACGGGATTGATCCTCAGTCAGTGACAGGGATTGAATCTCTATCAGTGATAGGGTTTGAATCTCAGTCAGTGACAGGGTATGATGTCAGTCAGTGACAATGATTTAATCTCATTCAGTGACAGGGATTGAATCTCAGTCAGTGACAGGGATTGAATCTCAGTCAGTGATAGGAATTGAATCTCAGTCAGTGACAGGGATTGAACCTCAGTTAGTGACAGGGATTGAACCTCAGGCAGTGATAGGGATTGTATCACATTCAATGACAGGAATTTTATCTCAGTCAGTGACAGGGATTTAATCTCATTCAGTGAGAGGGATTGAGCCTCAGTCAGAGACAAGGATTGAGCCTCAGTCAGTGACGGGATTGACCCTCAGTCAGTGACAGGGACTGAATCTCAGTAAGTGACAGGACTTTAATCTCATTCAGTGACAGGGATTGAATCTCAGTCAGTGACAGGAATTGAATCTCAGTCAGTGACAGGAATCGAATCTCAGTCAGTGACAGCGATTGAATCTCAGTCAGTGACAGGAATTGAATCTAAGTCAGTGACAGGAATTGAATCTCAGTCAGTGACAGGGAGTGAGCCGATGTCAGTGACAAGGATTGAACCTCAATTTGTGACAGGTTTGTATCTCAGTCATTGACAGGGTTTGGGCCTCATTCAGTGACAGGTTTGAATCTCAGTCAGTGACCGGGTTTTAGCCTAATCAATAACAGGGATTGAATCTCAGTCAGTGACTGGGATTGAATCTCAGTCAGAGACAGGGACTGAATCTCAGTCAGTGACAGGGATTGAATCTC
Organism: Chiloscyllium plagiosum; assembly: GCF_037043375.1. Taxonomy (NCBI): domain Eukaryota; kingdom Metazoa; phylum Chordata; class Chondrichthyes; order Orectolobiformes; family Hemiscylliidae; genus Chiloscyllium; species Chiloscyllium plagiosum. The sequence goes on from NW_028270177.1 coordinate 45,279,166, forward strand.
AGTCAGTGACAGGGATTGTATCACAGTCAATGACACGAATTCTATCTCAGTCAGTGACAGGGATTGAACCTGAGTCAGTGACAGGTATTGAATCTCAGTTAGTGACAGGGATTGAATCTCAGGCAGTGACAGGGATTGAGCCTCAGTCAGTGACAGGGATTGAACCTCAGTCAGTGAAAGGGATTGAATCTCAGTCAGAGGCAGCAAATGAATCTCAGTCAGTGACAGTAATTGAATCTCAATCAGTGACAGGAATTGAACCTCAGTCAGTGACAGGGATTGAACGTTAGTCAGTGACAGGGATTGAACCTCAGTCAGTGACAGGGATTGAACCTCAGTCCGTGACAGATATTGAATCTCAGTCAGTGACAGGGTTTGAATCTCTGTCTTTGATAGGGATTGAATCTCAGTCTGTGATGGGGATTGAATCTCAGTCTGTGACAGGGATTGATTCTATGTCAGTGACAGGGATTGAACCTCCGACAGTGACAGGGATTGGACCTCAGACAGTGACAGGGATTGAATCTCAGTCAGTGACAGGGATTGAGCCTCAGTCAGTGACAGGGATTGAGCCTCAGGCATTGACAGGGAGTGACCCTTCGACAGTGACAGGGATTAAACCTCAGTCAGTGACAGATATTGAATCTCAGTCAGTGACAGGGGTTGAATCTTAGTCTGTGACAGGGATTGACCCTCAGTCAGTGACAGGGATTGAACGTTAGTCAGTGACCGGGATTGAACCTCAGTCAGTGACAGGGATTGAACCTCAGTCAGTGACAGGGATTGAACCTCAGTCAGTGACAGGAATTGAGCCTCAGTCAGTGACAGGGATTGACCCTTAGTGAGTGACAGGGATTGAGACTCAGTCAGTGACAGCGATTGAACCTTATTCAGTGACAGGGATTGAATCTCAGTTAGTGACAGGGATTGAATCTCAATCAGTGCTGGGATTGATCATCAGTCAGTGACTGGGATTGAACCTCAGTCTGTGACAGGAATTGACTCGCAGTCAATGACAGGGATTGTATCTCAGTTAGTGACAGGGATTGAACCTTAGTCAGTGACAGGAATTGAACCTTAATCAGTGACAGGGATTGAATCTCAGTTAGTGATAGGGATTGAATCTCAGTCAGTGACAGGGATTGAGCCTCAGTCAGTGACAGGGATTGAATCTCAGTCAGTGACAGGGATTGAACCTTAATCAGTGACAGGGATTGAATCTCAGTTAGTGACAGGGATTGAATCTCAGTCAGTGACAGGGATTGAGCCTCAGTCAGTGACAGGGATTGAACCTCAGTCAGTGACAGAGATTGAATCTCAGTGAGGGGGATTGAATCTCATTCAGTGACAGGAAGTGAATCTCAGTCAGTGACAGTGATTGAATCTCAATCAGTGACAGGAATTGAACCTCAGTCAGTGACCTGGATTGAATCGCAGTCAGTGACAGGGATTGAATCATAGTTAGTTACAGTGATTGAATCTCAGTCAGTGACAGGGATTGAATCTCAGTCAGTGACAGTGATTGTATCACAGTTAGTTACAGTGATTGAATCTCAGTCAGTGACAGGGATTGAATCTCAGTCAGTGACTGGGATTGAATCTCAATCAGTGACTGGGATTGAACCTCAGTCAGTAACTGGGATTGAATCGCAGTCATTGACAGGGATTGAATCTCAGTCAGGGACAGGGGTTGAACCTCAGTCAGTGACAGAGATTGAATCTCAGTCAGTGACAGGGATTGATGCTCAGAAAGTGATAGGAATGGAACCTCAGTCATTGACAGACAGAGAATCGCAGTCAGTGACAGGTTTTAAAGCTCAGTCAGTGACAGTGATTCAATCTCAATCAGTGACCGGTATTGACCCTCAGTCAGTTACAGGGATGGAATCTCAGTTAGTTACAGGGATTGAATCTCAGTCAGTGACAGGGATTGACCCTCAGAGAGTGACAGGGATTGAATCTTAGTCAGTGACAGGGATTGAATTTCAGTCAGTGATAGGGATTGACCCTCAGTCAGAGACAGGGAATGAGCCTCAGTCAGTGACAGGGATTGAGCCTCAGGAAGTGACAGGGATTGAACCTCAGTGATTGACAGGGATTGAACCTCCGGCAGTGACAGGGATGGAATCTCAGTCAGTGACAGTGATTGAGCCTCAGTCAGTGACAGGGATTGAGCCTCAGGCATTGACAGGGATTGAACCTCAGTGATTGACAGGGATTGAACCTCCGGCATTGACAGGTATTGAACCTCAGTGAGTGACAGATATTGAATCTCAGTCAGTGACAGGGGTTGAATCTTAGTCTGTGACAGGGATTGGACCTCAGTCAGTGACAGGGATTGAACATTAGTCAGTGACAGGGATTGAACCTCAGTCAGTGACAGGGATTGAATCGCAGTCAGTGACAGGGATTGAATCTCAGTCAGTGACATGGAATTAATCTCATTCAGTGACAGGGATTGAATCTCAGTCAGTGACAGGGATTGAATCTCAGTCAATGACAGGAATTGAATCTCAGTCAGTGACAGGGATTGAATCTCAAACAGTGACATGGATTTAATCTCATTCAGTTACAGGGATTGAATCTCAGTTTGTGACTGGGATTCAACCTCAGTCCGTAACAGGGATTGAATCTCAGTCAGTGACAAGGATTGAATTTCCGTCAGTGACAGGGATTGAATCTCAATCAGTGACTGGAATTGATCATCAGTCAGTTACTGGGATTGAATCGCAGTCAGTGACAGGGATTGAATCTCAGTCAGTGACAGAGATTGAAACTCAGTCAGTGACAGGGATTGATTCTCAGTCAGTGACAGGGATTGAGCCTCAAATAGTGACGGGATTGATCCTCAGTCAGTGACAGGGATTGAATCTCTATCAGTGATAGGGTTTGAATCTCAGTCAGTGACAGGGTATGATGTCAGTCAGTGACAATGATTTAATCTCATTCAGTGACAAGGATTGAATTTCCGTCATGACAGGGATTGAATCTCAATCAGTGACTGGAATTGATCATCAGTCAGTTACTGGGATTGAATCGCAGTCAGTGACAGGGATTGAATCTCAGTCAGTGACAGGGATTGAAACTCAGTCAGTGACAGGGATTGATTCTCAGTCAGTGACAGGGATTGAGCCTCAAATAGTGACGGGATTGACCCTCAGTCAGTGACAGGGATTGAATCTCTATCAGTGATAGGGTTTGAATCTCAGTCAGTGACAGGGTATGATGTCAGTCAGTGACATGGATTTAATCTCATTCAGTGACAGGGATTGAATCTCAGTCAGTGACAGGGATTGAATCTCAGTCAGTGATAGGAATTGAATCTCAGTCAGTGACAGGGATTGAACCTCAGTTAGTGACAGGGATTGAACCTCAGGCAGTGACAGGAATTGAATCTCAGTCAGTGACAGGAATCGAATCTCAGTCAGTGACAGCGATTGAATCTCAGTCAGTGACAGGAAATTTATCTCAGTCAGTGACAGGGATTTAATCTCATTCAGTGACAGGGATTGAATCTCAGTCAGTGACAGGAATTGAATCTCAGTCAGTGACAGGAATCGAATCTCAGTCAGTGACAGCGATTGAATCTCAGTCAGTGACAGGAATTGAATCTAAGTCAGTGACAGGAATTTTATCTCAGTCAGTGACAGGGATTTAATCTCATTCAGTGACAGGGATTGAATCTCAGTCAGTGACTGGGATTGAATCTCAGTCAGTGACAGGAATGAATCTCAGTCAGTGACAGGGATTGAATCTCAGTCAGTGACAGGGATTGTATCACAGTCAGTGTCAGGAATATTATCTCAGTCAGTGACAGGGTTTGAACCTTAGTCAGTGACAGGGATTGTATCTTAGTCAGTGACAGGGATTGAATCTCAGTCAGTGTCAGGGATTGAACCACAGACAGTGACAGGGATTGAATCTCAGTCAGTGACAGGGATTGAGCCTCATTCAGTGATGGGGATTGAGCCTCAGTCAGTGACAGGGATTGACCCTCAGACATTGACAGGGATTGAATCTCAGTCTGTGACAGGGATTGAATCACACTCTGTGACAGGGATTGACTCGCAGTCAGTGACAGGGATTGAGACTCATTGAGAGACAGGGGTTGAGCCTCAGTCAGTGACAGGGATTGAGCCTTAAAAAGTGACGGGATTGACCCTCATTCAGTGACAGAGATTGATTCTCAATCAGTGACAGGGTTTGAATCTCAGTCAGAGACAGGGAGTAAATCTCAGTCAGTGACCGGTATTGACACTCAGTCAGTGACAGGGATTGTATCTCAGTTAGTGACAGGGATTGTACCTCAGTCAGTGAAAGAGATTGACCCTGAGTCAGTGACAGGGATTGAATCTCAGTTAGTGACAGAGATTGATTCTATGTCAGTGACAGGGATTGAACCTCCGACAGTGACAGGGATTGACCCTCAGACAGTGACAGGGATTGAATCTAGGTCAGTGACAGGGATTGAGCCTCAGTCAGTGACAGGGATTGAGCCTCAGGCAGTGACAGGGATTGAACGTCAGTGATTCACAGGGATTGAACCACCGGCAGTGACAGGGATTGAACCTCAGTCAGTTACAGGGATTGAACCTCAGTCAGTGACAGATATTGAATCTCAGTCAGTGACAGGGGTTGAATCTTAGTCTGTGACAGGGATTGAACCTCAGTCAGTGACAGGGATTGAACGTTAGTCAGTGACAGGGATTGAACCTCAGTCAGTGACAGGGATTGAATCGCAGTCAGTGACAGGGATTGAACCTCAGTCAGTGATCGGTATTGACACTCAGTCAGTGACAGGGATTGAATCTCAGTTAGTGACAGGGATTGAATCTCAGTCAGTGACAGGGATTGAACCTTAGACAGTGACAGGGATTGAATCTCAGTCAGTGAGAGGGATTGAGCCTCAGTCAGAGACAAGGATTGAGCCTCAGTCAGTGACGGGATTGACCCTCAGTCAGTGACAGGGACTGAATCTCAGTAAGTGACAGGACTTTAATCTCATTCAGTGACAGGGATTGATTCTCAGTCAGTGACAGGAATTGAATCTCAGTCAGTGACAGGAATCGAATCTCAGTCAGTGACAGCGATTGAATCTCAGTCAGTGACAGGAATTGAATCTAAGTCAGTGACAGGAATTGAATCTCAGTCAGTGACAGGAATCGAATCTCAGTCAGTGACAGCGATTGAATCTCAGTCAGTGACAGGAATTTTATCTCAGTCAGTGACAGGGATTTAATCTCATTCAGTGACAGGGATTGAATCTCAGTCAATGACTGGGATTGAATCTCAGTCAGTGACAGGAATGAATCTCAGTCAGTGACAGGGATTGAATCTCAGTCAGTGACAGGACTTTAATCTCATTCAGTGACAGGGATTGTATCACAGTCAGTGTCAGGAATATTATCTCAGTCAGTGACAGGGTTTGAACCTTAGTCAGTGACAGGGATTGTATCTTAGTCAGGGACAGGGATTGAATCTCAGTCAATGTCAGGGATTGAACCACAGACAGTGACAGGGATTGAATCTCAGTCAGTGACAGTGATTGAGCCTCATTCAGTGATGGGGATTGAGCCTCAGTCAGTGACAGGGATTCACCCTCAGACATTGACAGGGATTGAACCTCAGTCTGTGACAGGGATTGAATCACACTCTGTGACAGGGATTGACTCGCAGTCAGTGACAGGGATTGAGACTCATTGAGAGACAGGGGTTGAGCCTCAGTCAGTGACAGGGATTGAGCCTCAAAAAGTGACGGGATTGACCCTCATTCAGTGACAGGGATTGATTCTCAATCAGTGACAGGGATTGAATCTCAGTCAGTGACCGGTATTGACACTCAGTCAGTGACAGGGATTGTATCTCAGTTAGTGACAGGGATTGAACCTCAGTCAGTGAAAGCGATTGACCCTGAGTCAGTGACAGGGATCGAATCTCAGTTAGTGACAGAGATTGATTCTATGTCAGTGACAGGGATTGAACCTCCGACAGTGACAGGGATTGACCCTCAGACAGTGACAGGGATTGACCCTCAGACAGTGACAGGGATTGAATCTCAGTCAGTGACAGGGATTGAGCCTCAGTCAGTGACAGGGATTGAGCCTCAGTGATTGACAGGGATTGAACCTCCGGCAGTGACAGGGATTGAACCTCAGTCAGTGACAGGGATTGAACGTTAGTCAGTGACAGGGATTGAACCTCAGTCAGTGACAGGGATTGAATCGCAGTCAGTGACAGGGATTGAACCTCAGTCAGTGACCGGTATTGACACTCAGTCAGTGACAGGGATTGAATCTCAGTTAGTGACAGGGATTGAATCTCAGTCAGTGACAGGGATTGAACCTTAGACAGTGACAGGGATTGAATCTCAGTCTGTGAGAGGGATTGAGCCTCAGTCAGAGACAAGGATTGAGCCTCAGTCAGTGACGGGATTGACCCTCAGTCAGTGACAGGGATTGAATCTCAATCAGTGTCAAGAAGTGAATCTCAGTCAGTGCCAGGGTTTGAATCTCAGTCAGTGACAGGGATTTAATCTCATTCAGTGACAGGGATTGAATCTCAGTCAGTGACTGGGATTGAATCTCTGTCAGTGACAGGAATTGAATCTCAGTCAGTGACAGGGATTGAATCTCAGTCAGTGACATGGAATTAATCTCATTCAGTGACAGGGATTGAATCTCAGTCAGTGACAGGGATTGAATCTCAGTCAGTGACAGGAATTGAATCTCAGTCAGTGACAGGGATTGAATCTCAAACAGTGACATGGATTTAATCTCATTCAGTTACAGGGATTGAATCTTAGTTTGTGACTGGGATTCAACCACAGTCCACAACAGGGATTGAATCTCAGTCAGTGACAAGGATTGAATTTCTGTAAGTGACAGGGATTGAATCTCAATCAGTGACTGGAATTGATCATCAGTCAGTTACTGGGATTGAATCGCAGTCAGTGACAGGGATTGAATCTCAGTCAGTGACAGGGATTGAAACTCAGTCAGTGACAGGGATTGATTCTCAGTCAGTGACAGGGATTGAGCCTCAAATAGTGACGGGATTGACCCACAGTCAGTTACAGGGATTGAATCTCTATCAGTGATAGGGTTTGAATCTCAGTCAGTGACAGGGTATGATGTCAGTCAGTGACATGGATTTAATCTCATTCAGTGACAGGGATTGAATCTCAGTCAGTGACAGGGATTGAATCTCAGTCAGTGATAGGAATTGAATCTCAGTCAGTGACAGGGATTGAACCTCAGTTAGTGACAGGGATTGAACCTCAGGCAGTGATAGGGATTGTATCACATTCAATGACAGGAATTTTATCTCAGTCAGTGACAGGGATTTAATCTCATTCAGTGACAGGGATTGAATCTCAGTCAGTGACTGGGATTGAATCTCAGTCAGTGACAGGAATGAATCTCAGTCAGTGACAGGGATTGAATCTCAGTCAGTGACAGGGATTGTATCACAGTCAGTGTCAGGAATATTATCTCAGTCAGTGACAGGGTTTGAACCTTAGTCAGTGACAGGGATTGTATCTTAGTCAGTGACAGGGATTGAATCTCAGTCAGTGTCAGGGATTGAACCACAGACAGTGACAGGGATTGAATCTCAGTCAGTGACAGGGATTGAGCCTCATTCAGTGATGGGGATTGAGCCTCAGTCAGTGACAGGGATTGACCCTCAGACATTGACAGGGATTGAACCTCAGTCTGTGACAGGGATTGAATCACACTCTGTGACAGGGATTGACTCGCAGTCAGTGACAGGGATTGAGACTCATTGAGAGACAGGGGTTGAGCCTCAGTCAGTGACAGGGATTGAGCCTCAAAAAGTGACGGGATTGACCCTCATTCAGTGACAGGGATTGAATCTCAGTTAGTGACAGGGATTGAATCTCAGTCAGTAACAGGGATTGAACCTTAGACAGTGACAGGGATTGAATCTCAGTCAGTGAGAGGGATTGAGCCTCAGTCAGAGACAAGGATTGAGCCTCAGTCAGTGACGGGATTGACCCTCAGTCAGTGACAGGGACTGAATCTCAGTAAGTGACAGGACTTTAATCTCATTCAGTGACAGGGATTGAATCTCAGTCAGTGACTGGGATTGAATCTCTGTCAGTGACAGGAATTGAATCTCAGTCAGTGACAGGGATTGAATCTCAGTCAGTGACATGGAATTAATCTCATTCAGTGACAGGGATTGAATCTCAGTCAGTGACAGGGATTGAATCTCAGTCAGTGACAGGAATTGAATCTCAGTCAGTGACAGGGATTGAATCTCAAACAGTGACATGGATTTAATCTCATTCAGTTACAGGGATTGAATCTTAGTTTGTGACTGGGATTCAACCACAGTCCACAACAGGGATTGAATCTCAGTCAGTGACAAGGATTGAATTTCTGTAAGTGACAGGGATTGAATCTCAATCAGTGACTGGAATTGATCATCAGTCAGTTACTGGGATTGAATCGCAGTCAGTGACAGGGATTGAATCTCAGTCAGTGACAGGGATTGAAACTCAGTCAGTGACAGGGATTGATTCTCAGTCAGTGACAGGGATTGAGCCTCAAATAGTGACGGGATTGACCCACAGTCAGTTACAGGGATTGAATCTCTATCAGTGATAGGGTTTGAATCTCAGTCAGTGACAGGGTATGATGTCAGTCAGTGACATGGATTTAATCTCATTCAGTGACAGGGATTGAATCTCAGTCTGTGACAGGGATTGAATCTCAGTCAGTGATAGGAATTGAATCTCAGTCAGTGACAGGGATTGAACCTCAGTTAGTGACAGGGATTGAACCTCAGGCAGTGATAGGGATTGTATCACATTCAATGACAGGAATTTTATCTCAGTCAGTGACAGGGATTTAATCTCATTCAGTGACAGGGATTGAATCTCAGTCAGTGACTGGGATTGAATCTCAGTCAGTGACAGGAATGAATCTCAGTCAGTGACAGGGATTGAATCTCAGTCAGTGACAGGGATTGTATCACAGTCAGTGTCAGGAATATTATCTCAGTCAGTGACAGGGTTTGAACCTTAGTCAGTGACAGGGATTGTATCTTAGTCAGTGACAGGGATTGAATCTCAGTCAGTGTCAGGGATTGAACCACAGACAGTGACAGGGATTGAATCTCAGTCAGTGACAGGGATTGAGCCTCATTCAGTGATGGGGATTGAGCCTCAGTCAGTGACAGGGATTGACCCTCAGACATTGACAGGGATTGAACCTCAGTCTGTGACAGGGATTGAATCACACTCTGTGACAGGGATTGACTCGCAGTCAGTGACAGGGATTGAGACTCATTGAGAGACAGGGGTTGAGCCTCAGTCAGTGACAGGGATTGAGCCTCAAAAAGTGACGGGATTGACCCTCATTCAGTGACAGGGATTGAATCTCAGTTAGTGACAGGGATTGAATATCAGTCAGTAACAGGGATTGAACCTTAGACAGTGACAGGGATTGAATCTCAGTCAGTGAGAGGGATTGAGCCTCAGTCAGAGACAAGGATTGAGCCTCAGTCAGTGACGGGATTGACCCTCAGTCAGTGACAGGGACTGAATCTCAGTAAGTGACAGGACTTTAATCTCATTCAGTGACAGGGATTGAATCTCAGTCAGTGACAGGGATTGTATCTCAGTTAGTGACAGGGATTGAACCTCAGTCAGTGAAAGAGATTGACCCTGAGTCTGTGACAGGGATTGAATCTCAGTTAGTGACAGAGATTGATTCTATGTCAGTGACAGGGATTGAACCTCAGACAGTGACAGGGATTGACCCTCAGACAGTGACAGGGATTGAATCTCAGTCAGTGACAGGGATTGAGCCTCAGTCAGTGACAGGGATTGAGCCTCAGGCAGTGACAGGGATTGAACGTCAGTGATTCACAGGGATTGAACCTCCGGCAGTGACAGGGATTGAACCTCAGTCAGTGACAGGGATTGAACCTCAGTCAGTGACAGATATTGAATCTCAGTCAGTGACAGGGGTTGAACGTTAGTCAGTGACAGGGATTGAACCTCAGTCAGTGACAGGGATTGAATCGCAGTCAGTGACAGGGATTGAACCTCAGTCAGTGACCGGTATTGACACTCAGTCAGTGACAGGGATTGAATCTCAGTCAGTGACAGGGATTGAACCTTAGACAGTGACAGGGATTGAATCTCAGTCAGTGAGAGGGATTGAGCCTCAGTCAGAGACAAGGATTGAGCCTCAGTCAGTGACGGGATTGACCCTCAGTCAGTGACAGGGACTGAATCTCAGTCAGTGACAGGGATTGAATCTCAGTCTGTGACAGGGATTGAACCTCAGTTTGTGACAGGTTTGAATCTCAGTCAGTGACAGGGTTTGAGCCTAATCAATAACAGGGACTGAATCTCAGTCAGTGACTGGGTTTGAATCTCAGTCAGTGACAGGGACTGAATCTCAATCAGTGACTGGGTTTGAATCTCAGTTATTGATAGGGATTGAATCTCAGTCAGAGACAGGGATTGAATCTCAGTCAGTGACAATGATTGAATCTCAGTCAGTGACAGGTATTGAGATTAAATCAGTGTCAGGGATTGACCCTCAGTCAGTGAAAGGAATTGAATCTCAGTCAGTGACAGGGATTGAGACTCAGTCAGTGACAGGGATTGAATCTCAGTCAGTGACAGGGATTGACCCTCAATCAGTAACAGGGTTTGAATCTCATTCAGTGACAGGGATTGAGTAACAGACAGTGACAGGATTTTAATCTCAGTCAGTGACAGGAATTGAATCTCAGTCAGTGACAGGGATTGAACCTCAGTTAGTGACTGGGATTGAATCTCAGTTAGTGACAGGGATTGAACCGCAGTCAGTGACAGGGTTGAATCTCAGTCAGTGACTGGGTTTGAGCGTAATCAATAACAGGGATAGAATCTCAGTCAGAGACAGGGATTGACACACAGTCAGTGACATGGATTGAATCACAGTCAGTGACAGGGATTGACCCTCTATCAGTAACAGGGATTGACCCTCAGTCAGTGACTGGGTTTGGATCTCAGTCAATGACAGGGATTGAACCTGAGTCAGTAACAGGGATTGGATCTCATTCAGTGACAGGGGTTGAATCTCAGTCAGAGACAGGAATTGAATCTCAGTCAGTGACAGGGATTCAACGTCAGTCTTTGAAAAGACTTGAATCACAATCAGTGACAGGAATTGAACATCAGTCAGTGACAGGGATTGACCCTCAGTCAGTGACAGGGTTTGAATCTCAGTCAGTGACAGGGATTGAACCTCAGTCAGTGACAGGGTTTGAATCTCAGTCAGTGACAGGGATTGAACCTCAGTCAGTGACAGGGATTGAATCTCAATCAGTGACAGGGATTGAGCCTCAGTCAGTGACAGGGATTGAACCTGAGTCAGTGACAGGGATTGAATCTCAATCAGTGACAGGGATTGAATTTCGATCAGTGACACGGATTGAATCTGAATCAGTGACAGGGATTGACCCTCAGTCAGTGACAGGGATTGAATCTCAGTCAGTGACAGGGATTGAAACCTAGTCAGTGACAGGGATTGACACTCAGTCAGTGGCAGGGATTGAATCTCAGTCAATGACAGGGCATGAACCTCAGTCAGTGAGAGGGATTGAGCCTCAGTCAGTGACAGGGATTGAGCCTCAGTCAGTCATAGGAATTGACCCTGAGATAGTGACAGGGATTGACATTCAATCAGTGACAGAGAATGAATCTCAGTCAGATTCAGGGATTGAGCCTCAGTCAGTGACAGGGATTGAATCTCAGTCAGTGACAGGGATTGAATCTCAAACATTGACAGGGAGTGATCCTCAGTCTGTGACAGGGATTGACCCTCAATCAGTGACAGAGATTGAATCTCAGTTAGAGACAGGGATTGAGCCTCAGTCAGTGACAGGGACTGAGCCTCAGTCAGTGACAGGGATTGAGCCACAATCAGTGACAGGGATTGAGACACAACCAGTAACAGGGATTGAATCTCAATCAGTGACAGGGATTGAATCTCAATCAGTGTCAGGAATTGAATCTTAGTCAGTGACAGGGATAGAGATTCAGTCAGTGACAGGGATTAAATCTCATTCAGTGACAGGGATTGAGATACAACCAGTGACAGGGATTGAATCTCATTCAGTGACAGGGATTGAATCTCAATCAGTGACAGGAATTGAATCTTCGTCAGTGACAGGGATAGAGATTCAGTCCAGTGACAGGGATTGAACCTCAGTCAGTGACCGGGATTGAATCTCATTCAGTGACAGGGATAGATTCTCAGTCAGTGACAGGGATTCAATCTCAGTCAGTGACTGAAATTGAATCTAAGTCAGTGACAGGGAATGAATCTCAGTCAGTGACTGTGTTTCAAACTCAGTCAGTGACAGGGACTGAATCTCAGTCAGTGACTGAGTTTGAATCTCAGTTATTGACAGGGATTGAATCTCAGTCAGAGACAGGGATTGAATCTCGATCAGTGACAGGGATTGAATCTCAATCAGTGACAGGAATTGAATCTTCGTCAGTGACAGGGATAGAGATTCAGTCCAGTGACAGGGATTGAACCTCAGTCAGTGACCGGGATTGAATCTCATTCAGTGACAGGGATAGATTCTCAGTCAGTGACAGGGATTCAATCTCAGTCAGTGACTGAAATTGAATCTAAGTCAGTGACAGGGAATGAATCTCAGTCAGTGACTGTGTTTCAAACTCAGTCAGTGACAGGGACTGAATCTCGATCAGTGACCCGGATTGAATCTGAATCAGTGACAGGGATTGACCCTCAGTCAGTGAGAGGGATTGAATCTCAGTCAGTGACAGGGATTGAAACTCAGTCAGTGACAGGGATTGACCCTCAGTCAGTGACAGGGATTGAATCTCAGTCAATGACAGGGATTGAACCTCAGTCAGTGAGAGGGATTGAGCCTCAGTCAGTGACAGGGATTGAGCCTCAGTCAGTGACAGGGAGTGAGCCGCAGTCAGTTACAAGGATTGAACCTCGGTTAGTGACAGGGATTGAATCTCAGTCTGTGACAGGGATTGAACCTCAGTCAGTGACAGGTTTGAATCTCAGTCAGTGACAGGGTTTGAGCCTCAGTCAGTGACAGGGATTGAACCTCAGTCAGTGACAGGGATTGAATCTCAATCAGTGACAGGGATTGAATCTCAGTCATTGACAGGAATTGACCCTCAGTCAGTGTCAGGGTTGAGCCACAGTTAGTCACAGGGATTGACCCTCAGTCAGTGACAGGATTTGATTCGCAGTCAGTGACAGGGATTCAATCTCAGTCAGTGACAGGGATTGAACCTCAGTCTGTGACAGGGATTGAATCACACACTGTGACAGGGATTGACTCGGAGTGACTGACAGGGATTGAGCCTCAATGAGAGACAGGGGTTGAGCCTCAGTCAGTGTCAGGGATTGATTCTCAGTTAGTTACAGTGATCAAATCTCAGTCAGTGACAGGGATTGACCCTTAGTCAGTGACAGGGATTGAATCTCAGTTCGTAACAGAGATTGAATCTCAGTCAGTGACAGGGATTGAACCTCAGACAGTGACAGGGATTTACCCTCAGACAGTGACAGGGATTGAATCTCAGTAACTGACAGGGATTGAGCCTCATTCAGTGACCGGGATTGAGCCTCAGGCAGTGACAGGGATTGAACCTCAGTGATTGACAGGGATTGAAACTCCGGCAGTGACAGGGATTGAACCTCAGTCAGTGACAGGTATTGAACCTCAGTCAGTGACAGATATTGAATCTCAGTCAGTGACAGGGGTTGAATCTTAGTCAGTGACAGGGATTGAATCGCAGTCAGTGACAGGGTATGATGTCAGTCAGTGACATGGATTTAATCTCATTCAGTTACAGGGATTGAATCTCAGTTTGTGTCAGGGATTGAATCTCAGTTTGTGTCAGGGATTCAACATCAGTCCGTAACAGGGATTGAATCTCAGTCAGTGACAGGGATTGAATCTCAATCAGTGACTGGAATTGATCATCAGTCAGTTACTGGGATTGAATCGCAGTCAGTGACACGGATTGAATCTCAGTCAGTGACAGGGATTGAATCTCAGTCAGTGACAGGGATTGAACCTCAGTCAGTGACAGGGATTGAATCTCTATCAGTGACATGGATGTAATCTCATTCAGTGACAGGGATGGAATCTCAGTCAGTGACAGTTATTGAATCTCAGTCAGTGACAGGAATTGAATCTCAGTCAGTGATTGGAATTGATCATCAGTCAGTGACTGGGATTGAATCGCAGTCAGTGACAGGGATTGAATCTCAATCAGTGATTGGAATTGATCATCAGTCAGTGACTGGGATTGAATCGCAGTCAGCGACAGGGATTGTATCTCAGTCAGTGACAGGGATTGAATCTCAGTCAGTGACAGGGATTGAACCTCAGTCAGTGACAGGGATTGATTCTCAGTCAGTTACAGGGATTGAATCTCAGTCAGTGACAGGGATTGAACCTCAGTCAGTGACAGCGATTGAATCTCAAATAGTGACGGGATTGACCCTCAGACAGTGACAGGGATTGAATCTCTATCAGTGACAGTGATTGAATCTCAGTCAGTGACAGGGTATGATGTCAGTCAGTGACATGGATTTAATCTCATTCAGTGACAGGGATTGAATCTCAGTCAGTGACAGGGATTGAATCTCAGTCAGTGATAGGAATTGAATCTCAGTCAGTGACAGGGATTGTATCTCAGTCAGTGACATGGATTTAATCTCATTCAGTTGCAGGGATTGAATCTCAGTCAGTGACAGGGATTGAATCTCAGTCAGTGACAGGAATTGAACTTCAGTTAGTGACAGGGATTGAATCTCAGTCAGTGACAGGAATTGACTCGCAGTCAGTGACAGGGATTGTATCTCAGTTAGTGACAGGGATTGAACCTTGGTCAGTGACAGAGATTGAATCTCAGTTAGTGACAGGGATTGAATCTCAATCAGTGCTGGGATTGATCATCAGTCAGTGACTGGGATTGAATCGCAGTCAGTGACAGGGATTGAATCTCAGTCAGTGACAGGGATTGAAACTTAGTCAGTGACAGGGATTGAATCTCAATCAGTGACAGAGATTGACGCTCAGAGAGTGACAGGAATGGAATCTCAGTCAGTGACAGGCATGGAATCGCAGTCAGTGACTGGGATGGAATCTCAGTTAGTTACAGGGATTGAATCTCAGTCATTGACAGGAATTGACCCTCAGTCAGTGTCAGGGTTGAGCCACAGTCAGTCACAGGGATTGACCCTCAGTCAGTGACAGGATTTGAATCGCAGTCAGTGACAGGGATTCAATCTCAGTCAGTGACAGGGATTGAACCTCAGTCTGTGACAGGGATTGAATCACACACTGTGACAGGGATTGACTCGGAGTGACTGACAGGGATTGAGCCTCAATGAGAGACAGGGGTTGAGCCTCAGTCAGTGACAGGGATTGATTCTCAGTTAGTTACAGTGATCGAATCTCAGTCAGTGACAGGGATTGACCCTTAGTCAGTGACAGGGATTGAATCTCAGTTCGTGACAGAGATTGAATCTCAGTCAGTGAAAGGGATTGAACCTCAGACAGTGACAGGGATTGACCCTCAGACAGTGACAGGGATTGAATCTCAGTAAGTGACAGGGATTGAGCCTCATTCAGTGACCGGGATTGAGCCTCAGGCAGTGACAGGGATTGAACCTCAGTGATTGACAGGGATTGAACCTCCGGCAGTGACAGGGATTGAACCTCAGTCAGTGACAGGAATTGAACCTCAGTCAGTGACAGATATTGAATCTCAGTCAGTGACAGGGGTTGAATCTTAGTCTGTGACAGGGATTGGACCTCAGTCAGTGACAGGGATTGAACGTTAGTCAGTGACAGGGATTGAACCTCAGTCAGTGACAGGGATTGAATCGCAGTCAGTGACAGGGTATGATGTCAGTCAGTGACATGGATTTAATCTCATTCAGTTACAGGGATTGAATCTCAGTTTGTGTCAGGGATTCAACCTCAGTCGTAACAGGGATTGAATCTCAGTCAGTGACAGGGATTGAATCTCAATCAGTGACAGGGATTGAATCTCAATCAGTGAATGGAATTGATCATCAGTCAGTTACTGGGATTGAATCGCAGTCAGTGACACGGATTGAATCTCAGTCAGTGACAGGGTTTGAATCTCAGTCAGTGACAGGTATTGAACCTCAGTCAGTGACAGGGATTGAATCTCTATCAGTGACATGGATTTAATCTCATTCAGTGACAGGGATGGAATCTCAGTCAGTGACAGTTATTGAATCTCAGTCAGTGACAGGAATTGAATCTCAGTCAGTGACAGGGATTGAATCTCAGTCAGTGACATGGATTTAATCTCATTCAGTAACTGGGGTTGAATCTCAGTCAGTGACAGCGATTGAATCGCAGTCAGCGACAGGAATTGTATCTCAGTCAGTGACAGGGATTGAATCTCAGTCAGTGACAGGGATTGAACCTCAGTCAGTGACAGGGATTGATTCTCAGTCAGTTACAGGGATTGAATCGCAGTCAGTGACAGGGATTGAATCTCAGTCAGTGACAGGGATTGAAACTTAGTCAGTGACAGGGATTGAATCTCAATCAGTGACAGGGATTGACGCTCAGAGAGTGACAGGAATGGAATCTCAGTCAGTGACAGGCATGGAATCGCAGTCAGTGACTGGGATGGAATCTCAGTTAGTTACAGGGATTGAATCTCAGTCATTGACAGGAATTGACCCTCAGTGGGTGTCAGAGTTGAGCCACAGTCAGTCACAGGGATTGACCCTCAGTCAGTGACAGGATTTGAATCGCAGTCAGTGACAGGGATTCAATCTCAGTCAGTGACAGGGATTGAACCTCAGTCTGTGACAGGGATTGAATCACACACTGTGACAGGGATTGACTCGGAGTGACTGACAGGGATTGAGCCTCAATGAGAGACAGGGGTTGAGCCTCAGTCAGTGACAGGGATTGATTCTCAGTTAGTTACAGTGATCGAATCTCAGTCAGTGACAGGGATTGACCCTTAGTCAGTGACAGGGATTGAATCTCAGTTCGTGACAGAGATTGAATCTCAGTCAGTGACAGGGATTGAACCTCAGACAGTGACAGGGATTGACCCTCAGACAGTGACAGGGATTGAATCTCAGTAAGTGACAGGGATTGAGCCTCATTCAGTGACCGGGATTGAGCCTCAGGCAGTGACAGGGATTGAACCTCAGTGATTGACAGGGATTGAACCTCCGGCAGTGACAGGGATTGAACCTCAGTCAGTGACAGGAATTGAACCTCAGTCAGTGACAGATATTGAATCTCAGTCAGTGACAGGGGTTGAATCTTAGTCTGTGACAGGGATTGGAACTCAGTCAGTGACAGGGATTGAACGTTAGTCAGTGACAGGGATTGAACCTCAGTCAGTGACAGGGATTGAATCGCAGTCAGTGACAGGGTATGATGTCAGTCAGTGACATGGATTTAATCTCATTCAGTTACAGGGATTGAATCTCAGTTTGTGTCAGGGATTCAACCTCAGTCCGTAACAGGGATTGAATCTCAGTCAGTGACAGGGATTGAATCTCAATCAGTGACAGGGATTGAATCTCAATCAGTGACTGGAATTGATCATCAGTCAGTTACTGGGATTGAATCGCAGTCAGTGACACGGATTGAATCTCAGTCAGTGAAAGGGATTGAATCTCAGTCAGTGACAGGGATTGAACCTCAGTCAGTGACAGGGATTGAATCTCTGTCAGTGACATGGATTTAATCTCATTCAGTGACAGGGATGGAATCTCAGTCAGTGACAGTTATTGAATCTCAGTCAGTGACAAGAATTGAATCTCAGTCAGTGACAGGGATTGAATCTCAGTCCGTAACAGGGATTGAATCTCAGTCAGTGACAGGGATTGAATCTCAATCAGTGACAGGGATTGAATCTCAATCAGTGACTGGAATTGATCATCAGTCAGTTACTGGGATTGAATCGCAGTCAGTGACACGGATTGAATCTCAGTCAGTGACAGGGATTGAATCTCAGTCAGTGACAGGGATTGAACCTCAGTCAGTGACAGGGATTGAATCTCTATCAGTGACATGGATTTAATCTCATTCAGTGACAGGGATGGAATCTCAGTCAGTGAAAGTTATTGAATCTCAGTCAGTGACAGGAATTGAATCTCAGTCAGTGACAGGGATTGAATCTCAGTCAGTGACATGGATTTAATCTCATTCAGTAACAGGGATCGAATCTCAGTCAGTGACAGGGATTGAATCTCAGTCAGTGACAGGGATTGAACCTCAGTCAGTGACAGGGATTGATTCTCAGTCAGTTACAGGGATTGAATCTCAGTCAGTGACAGGGATTGAACCTCAGTCAGTGACAGGGAGTGAATCTCAAATAGTGACGGGATTGACCCTCAGTCAGTGACAGGGATTGAATCTCTATCAGTGACAGTGATTTAATCTCAGTCAGTGACAGGGTATGATGTCAGTCAGTGACATGGATTTAATCTCATTCAGTGACAGGGATTGAATCTCAGTCAGTGACAGGGATTGAATCTCAGTCAGTGATAGGAATTGAATCTCAGTCAGTGACAGGGATTGTACCTCAGTCAGTGACATGGATTTAATCTCATTCAGTTGCAGGGATTGAATCTCAGTCAGTGACAGGGATTGAATCTCAGTCAGTGACAGGAATTTTATCTCAGTCAGTGACAGGGATTGAATCTCAGTTAGTGACAGGGATTGAATCTCAGTCAGTGACAGGAATTGAGCCTCAGTCAGTGACTAGGATTGAGTCTCAGTCAGTGACAGTGATTGAGACTCAGTCAGTGACAGAGATTGAACCTTTGTCAGTGACAGGGATTGAATCTCAGTTAGTGACAGGGATTGAATCTCAATCAGTGCTGGGATTGATCATCAGTCAGTGACTGGGATTGAACCTCAGTCTGTGACAGGGATTCAATCTCAGTCTGTGACAGGAATTGACTCGCAGTCAGTGACAGGGATTGTATCTCAGTTAGTGACAGGGATTGAACCTTAGTCAGTGACAGAGATTGAATCTCAGTTAGTGACAGGGATTGAATCTCAATCAGTGCTGGGATTGATCATCAGTCAGTGACTGGGATTGAATCGCAGTCAGTGACAGGGATTGAATCTCAGTCAGTGACAGGGATTGAAACTTAGTCAGTGACAGGGATTGAATCTCAATCAGTGACAGGGATTGACGCTCAGAGAGTGACAGGAATGGAATCTCAGTCAGTGACAGGCATGGAATCGCAGTCAGTGACTGGGATGGAATCTCAGTTAGTTACAGGGATTGAATCTCAGTCATTGACAGGAATTGACCCTCAGTCAGTGTCAGGGTTGAGCCACAGTCAGTCACAGGGATTGACCCTCAGTCAGTGACAGGATTTGATTCGCAGTCAGTGACAGGGATTCAATCTCAGTCAGTGACAGGGATTGAACCTCAGTCTGTGACAGGGATTGAATCACACACTGTGACAGGGATTGACTCGGAGTGACTGACAGGGATTGAGCCTCAATGAGAGACAGGGGTTGAGCCTCAGTCAGTGACAGGGATTGATTCTCAGTTAGTTACAGTGATCGAATCTCAGTCAGTGACAGGGATTGACCCTTAGTCAGTGACAGGGATTGAATCTCAGTTCGTGACAGAGATTGAATCTCAGTCAGTGACAGGGATTGAACCTCAGACAGTGACAGGGATTGACCCTCAGACAGTGACAGGGATTGAATCTCAGTAAGTGACAGGGATTGAGCCTCATTCAGTGACCGGGATTGAGCCTCAGGCAGTGACAGGGATTGAACCTCAGTGATTGACAGGGATTGAACCTCCGGCAGTGACAGGGATTGAACCTCAGTCAGTGACAGGAATTGAACCTCAGTCAGTGACAGATATTGAATCTCAGTCAGTGACAGGGGTTGAATCTTAGTCTGTGACAGGGATTGGACCTCAGTCAGTGACAGGGATTGAAAGTTAGTCAGTGACAGGGATTGAACCGCAGTCAGTGACAGGGATTGAATCGCAGTCAGTGACAGGGTATGATGTCAGTCAGTGACATGGATTTAATCTCATTCAGTTACAGGGATTGAATCTCAGTTTGTGTAAGGGATTCAACCTCAGTCCGTAACAGGGATTGAATCTCAGTCAGTGACAGGGATTGAATCTCAATCAGTGACTGGGATTGAAACTCAATCAGTGACTGGAATTGATCATCAGTCAGTTACTGGGATTGAATCGCAGTCAGTGACACGGATTGAATCTCAGTCAGTGACAGGGATTGAATCTCAGTCAGTGACAGGGATTGAACCTCAGTCAGTGACAGGGATTGAATCTCTATCAGTGACATGGATTTAATCTCATTCAGTGACAGGGATGGAATCTCAGTCAGTGACAGTTATTGAATCTCAGTCAGTGACAGGAATTGAATCCCAGTCAGTGATTGGAATTGATCATCAGTCATTGACTGGGATTGAATCGCAGTCAGTGACAGGGATTGAATCTCAATCAGTGATTGGAATTGATCATCAGTCAGTGACTGGGATTGAATCGCAGTCAGCGACAGGGATTGTATCTCAGTCAGTGACAGGGATTGAATCTCAGTCAGTGACAGGGATTGAACCTCAGTCAGTGACAGGGATTGATTCTCAGTCAGTTACAGGGATTGAATCTCAGTCAGTGACAGGGATTGAACCTCAGTCAGTGACAGGGATTGAATCTCAAATAGTGACGGAATTGACCCTCAGTCAGTGACAGGGATTGAATCTCAGTCAGTGACAGGAATTGAACTTCAGTTAGTGACAGGGATTGAACCTCAGGCAGTGACAGGGATTGTATCACATTCAATGACAGGAATTTTATCTCAGTCAGTGACAGGGATTGAATCTCAGTTAGTGACAGGGATTGAATCTCAGTCAGTGACAGGAATTGAGCCTCAGTCAGTGACAGCGATTGAGACTCAGTCAGTGACAGCGATTGAACCTTTGTCAGTGACAGGGATTGAATCTCAGTTAGTGGCAGGGATTGAATCTCAATCAGTGCTGGGATTGATCATCAGTCAGTGACTGGGATTGAACCTCAGTCTGTGACAGGGATTCAATCTCAGTCTGTGACAGGAATTGACTCGCAGTCAGTGACAGGGATTGTATCTCAGTTAGTGACAGGGATTGAACCTTAGTCAGTGACAGAGATTGAATCTCAGTTAGTGACAGGGATTGAATCTCAATCAGTGCTGGGATTGATCATCAGTCAGTGACTGGGATTGAATCGCAGTCAGTGACAGGGATTGAATCTCAGTCAGTGACAGGGATTGAAACTTAGTCAGTGACAGGGATTGAATCTCAATCAGTGACAGGGATTGACGCTCAGAGAGTGACAGGAATGGAATCTCAGTCAGTGACAGGCATGGAATCGCAGTCAGTGTCTGGGATGGAATCTCAGTTAGTTACAGGAATTGAATCTCAGTCATTGACAGGAATTGACCCTCAGTCAGTGTCAGGGTTGAGCCACAGTCAGTCACAGGGATTGACCCTCAGTCAGTGACAGGATTTGATTCGCTGTCAGTGACAGGGATTCAATCTCAGTCAGTGACAGGGATTGACCCTTAGTCAGTGACAGGGATTGAATCTCAGTTCGTGACAGAGATTGAATCTCAGTCAGTGACAGGGATTGAACCTCAGACAGTGACAGGGATTGACCCTCAGACAGTGACACGGATTGAATCTCAGTAAGTGACAGGGATTGAGCCTCATTCAGTGACCGGGATTGAACCTCAGTGATTGACAGGGATTGAACCTCCGGCAGTGACAGGGATTGAACCTCAGTCAGTGACAGGAATTGAACCTCAGTCAGTGACAGATATTGAATCTCAGTCAGTGACAGGGGTTGAATCTTAGTCTGTGACAGGGATTGGACCTCAGTCAGTGACAGGGATTGAACGTTAGTCAGTGACAGGGATTGAACCTCAGTCAGTGACAGGGATTGAATCGCAGTCAGTGACAGGGTATGATGTCAGTCAGTGACATGGATTTAATCTCAATCAGTTACAGGGATTGAATCTCAGTTTGTGTCAGGGATTCAACCTCAGTCCGTAACAGGGATTGAATCTCAGTCAGTGACAGGGATTGAATCTCAATCAGTGACAGGGATTGAATCTCAATCAGTGACTGGAATTGATCATCAGTCAGTTACTGGGATTGAATCGCAGTCAGTGACACGGATTGAATCTCAGTCAGTGACAGGGATTGAATCTCAGTCAGTGACAGGAATTTTATCTCAGTCAGTGACAGGGATTGAATCTCAGTTAGTGACAGGGATTGAATCTCAGTCAGTGACAGGAATTGAGCCTCAGTCAGTGACTAGGATTGAGTCTCAGTCAGTGACAGTGATTGAGACTCAGTCAGTGACAGAGATTGAACCTTTGTCAGTGACAGGGATTGAATCTCAGTTAGTGACAGGGATTGAATCTCAATCAGTGCTGGGATTGATCATCAGTCAGTGACAGGGATTGAATCTCAAACATTGACAGGGAGTGATCCTCAGTCTGTGACAGGGATTGACCCTCAATCAGTGACAGAGATTGAATCTCAGTTAGAGACAGGGATTGAGCCTCAGTCAGTGACAGGGACTGAGCCTCAGTCAGTGACAGGGATTGAGCCACAATCAGTGACAGGGATTGAACCTGAGTCAGTGACAGGGATTGAATCTCAATCAGTGACAGGGATTGAATTTCGATCAGTGACACGGATTGAATCTGAATCAGTGACAGGGATTGACCCTCAGTCAGTGACAGGGATTGAATCTCAGTCAGTGACAGGGATTGAAACCTAGTCAGTGACAGGGATTGACACTCAGTCAGTGGCAGGGATTGAATCTCAGTCAATGACAGGGCATGAACCTCAGTCAGTGAGAGGGATTGAGCCTCAGTCAGTGACAGGGATTGAGCCTCAGTCAGTCATAGGAATTGACCCTGAGATAGTGACAGGGATTGACATTCAATCAGTGACAGAGAATGAATCTCAGTCAGATTCAGGGATTGAGCCTCAGTCAGTGACAGGGATTGAATCTCAGTCAGTGACAGGGATTGAATCTCAAACATTGACAGGGAGTGATCCTCAGTCTGTGACAGGGATTGACCCTCAATCAGTGACAGAGATTGAATCTCAGTTAGAGACAGGGATTGAGCCTCAGTCAGTGACAGGGACTGAGCCTCAGTCAGTGACAGGGATTGAGCCACAATCAGTGACAGGGATTGAGACACAACCAGTAACAGGGATTGAATCTCAATCAGTGACAGGGATTGAATCTCAATCAGTGTCAGGAATTGAATCTTAGTCAGTGACAGGGATAGAGATTCAGTCAGTGACAGGGATTAAATCTCATTCAGTGACAGGGATTGAGATACAACCAGTGACAGGGATTGAATCTCATTCAGTGACAGGGATTGAATCTCAATCAGTGACAGGAATTGAATCTTCGTCAGTGACAGGGATAGAGATTCAGTCCAGTGACAGGGATTGAACCTCAGTCAGTGACCGGGATTGAATCTCATTCAGTGACAGGGATAGATTCTCAGTCAGTGACAGGGATTCAATCTCAGTCAGTGACTGAAATTGAATCTAAGTCAGTGACAGGGAATGAATCTCAGTCAGTGACTGTGTTTCAAACTCAGTCAGTGACAGGGACTGAATCTCAGTCAGTGACTGAGTTTGAATCTCAGTTATTGACAGGGATTGAATCTCAGTCAGAGACAGGGATTGAATCTCGATCAGTGACAGGGATTGAATCTCAATCAGTGACAGGAATTGAATCTTCGTCAGTGACAGGGATAGAGATTCAGTCCAGTGACAGGGATTGAACCTCAGTCAGTGACCGGGATTGAATCTCATTCAGTGACAGGGATAGATTCTCAGTCAGTGACAGGGATTCAATCTCAGTCAGTGACTGAAATTGAATCTAAGTCAGTGACAGGGAATGAATCTCAGTCAGTGACTGTGTTTCAAACTCAGTCAGTGACAGGGACTGAATCTCGATCAGTGACCCGGATTGAATCTGAATCAGTGACAGGGATTGACCCTCAGTCAGTGAGAGGGATTGAATCTCAGTCAGTGACAGGGATTGAAACTCAGTCAGTGACAGGGATTGACCCTCAGTCAGTGACAGGGATTGAATCTCAGTCAATGACAGGGATTGAACCTCAGTCAGTGAGAGGGATTGAGCCTCAGTCAGTGACAGGGATTGAGCCTCAGTCAGTGACAGGGAGTGAGCCGCAGTCAGTTACAAGGATTGAACCTCGGTTAGTGACAGGGATTGAATCTCAGTCTGTGACAGGGATTGAACCTCAGTCAGTGACAGGTTTGAATCTCAGTCAGTGACAGGGTTTGAGCCTCAGTCAGTGACAGGGATTGAACCTCAGTCAGTGACAGGGATTGAATCTCAATCAGTGACAGGGATTGAATCTCAGTCATTGACAGGAATTGACCCTCAGTCAGTGTCAGGGTTGAGCCACAGTTAGTCACAGGGATTGACCCTCAGTCAGTGACAGGATTTGATTCGCAGTCAGTGACAGGGATTCAATCTCAGTCAGTGACAGGGATTGAACCTCAGTCTGTGACAGGGATTGAATCACACACTGTGACAGGGATTGACTCGGAGTGACTGACAGGGATTGAGCCTCAATGAGAGACAGGGGTTGAGCCTCAGTCAGTGTCAGGGATTGATTCTCAGTTAGTTACAGTGATCAAATCTCAGTCAGTGACAGGGATTGACCCTTAGTCAGTGACAGGGATTGAATCTCAGTTCGTTACAGAGATTGAATCTCAGTCAGTGACAGGGATTGAACCTCAGACAGTGACAGGGATTTACCCTCAGACAGTGACAGGGATTGAATCTCAGTAACTGACAGGGATTGAGCCTCATTCAGTGACCGGGATTGAGCCTCAGGCAGTGACAGGGATTGAACCTCAGTGATTGACAGGGATTGAAACTCCGGCAGTGACAGGGATTGAACCTCAGTCAGTGACAGGTATTGAACCTCAGTCAGTGACAGATATTGAATCTCAGTCAGTGACAGGGGTTGAATCTTAGTCAGTGACAGGGATTGAATCGCAGTCAGTGACAGGGTATGATGTCAGTCAGTGACATGGATTTAATCTCATTCAGTTACAGGGATTGAATCTCAGTTTGTGTCAGGGATTGAATCTCAGTTTGTGTCAGGGATTCAACCTCAGTCCGTAACAGGGATTGAATCTCAGTCAGTGACAGGGATTGAATCTCAATCAGTGACTGGAATTGATCATCAGTCAGTTACTGGGATTGAATCGCAGTCAGTGACACGGATTGAATCTCAGTCAGTGACAGGGATTGAATCTCAGTCAGTGACAGGGATTGAACCTCAGTCAGTGACAGGGATTGAATCTCTATCAGTGACATGGATGTAATCTCATTCAGTGACAGGGATGGAATCTCAGTCAGTGACAGTTATTGAATCTCAGTCAGTGACAGGAATTGAATCTCAGTCAGTGATTGGAATTGATCATCAGTCAGTGACTGGGATTGAATCGCAGTCAGTGACAGGGATTGAATCTCAATCAGTGATTGGAATTGATCATCAGTCAGTGACTGGGATTGAATCGCAGTCAGCGACAGGGATTGTATCTCAGTCAGTGACAGGGATTGAATCTCAGTCAGTGACAGGGATTGAACCTCAGTCAGTGACAGGGATTGATTCTCAGTCAGTTACAGGGATTGAATCTCAGTCAGTGACAGGGATTGAACCTCAGTCAGTGACAGCGATTGAATCTCAAATAGTGACGGGATTGACCCTCAGACAGTGACAGGGATTGAATCTCTATCAGTGACAGTGATTGAATCTCAGTCAGTG
Organism: Chiloscyllium plagiosum; assembly: GCF_037043375.1. Classification (NCBI taxonomy): domain Eukaryota; kingdom Metazoa; phylum Chordata; class Chondrichthyes; order Orectolobiformes; family Hemiscylliidae; genus Chiloscyllium; species Chiloscyllium plagiosum. The sequence goes on from NW_028270177.1 coordinate 45,305,088, forward strand.
ACAGGGTATGATGTCAGTCAGTGACATGGATTTAATCTCATTCAGTGACAGGGATTGAATCTCAGTCAGTGACAGGGATTGAATCTCAGTCAGTGATAGGAATTGAATCTCAGTCAGTGACAGGGATTGTATCTCAGTCAGTGACATGGATTTAATCTCATTCAGTTGCAGGGATTGAATCTCAGTCAGTGACAGGGATTGAATCTCAGTCAGTGACAGGAATTGAACTTCAGTTAGTGACAGGGATTGAATCTCAGTCAGTGACAGGAATTGACTCGCAGTCAGTGACAGGGATTGTATCTCAGTTAGTGACAGGGATTGAACCTTGGTCAGTGACAGAGATTGAATCTCAGTTAGTGACAGGGATTGAATCTCAATCAGTGCTGGGATTGATCATCAGTCAGTGACTGGGATTGAATCGCAGTCAGTGACAGGGATTGAATCTCAGTCAGTGACAGGGATTGAAACTTAGTCAGTGACAGGGATTGAATCTCAATCAGTGACAGAGATTGACGCTCAGAGAGTGACAGGAATGGAATCTCAGTCAGTGACAGGCATGGAATCGCAGTCAGTGACTGGGATGGAATCTCAGTTAGTTACAGGGATTGAATCTCAGTCATTGACAGGAATTGACCCTCAGTCAGTGTCAGGGTTGAGCCACAGTCAGTCACAGGGATTGACCCTCAGTCAGTGACAGGATTTGAATCGCAGTCAGTGACAGGGATTCAATCTCAGTCAGTGACAGGGATTGAACCTCAGTCTGTGACAGGGATTGAATCACACACTGTGACAGGGATTGACTCGGAGTGACTGACAGGGATTGAGCCTCAATGAGAGACAGGGGTTGAGCCTCAGTCAGTGACAGGGATTGATTCTCAGTTAGTTACAGTGATCGAATCTCAGTCAGTGACAGGGATTGACCCTTAGTCAGTGACAGGGATTGAATCTCAGTTCGTGACAGAGATTGAATCTCAGTCAGTGAAAGGGATTGAACCTCAGACAGTGACAGGGATTGACCCTCAGACAGTGACAGGGATTGAATCTCAGTAAGTGACAGGGATTGAGCCTCATTCAGTGACCGGGATTGAGCCTCAGGCAGTGACAGGGATTGAACCTCAGTGATTGACAGGGATTGAACCTCCGGCAGTGACAGGGATTGAACCTCAGTCAGTGACAGGAATTGAACCTCAGTCAGTGACAGATATTGAATCTCAGTCAGTGACAGGGGTTGAATCTTAGTCTGTGACAGGGATTGGACCTCAGTCAGTGACAGGGATTGAACGTTAGTCAGTGACAGGGATTGAACCTCAGTCAGTGACAGGGATTGAATCGCAGTCAGTGACAGGGTATGATGTCAGTCAGTGACATGGATTTAATCTCATTCAGTTACAGGGATTGAATCTCAGTTTGTGTCAGGGATTCAACCTCAGTCGTAACAGGGATTGAATCTCAGTCAGTGACAGGGATTGAATCTCAATCAGTGACAGGGATTGAATCTCAATCAGTGAATGGAATTGATCATCAGTCAGTTACTGGGATTGAATCGCAGTCAGTGACACGGATTGAATCTCAGTCAGTGACAGGGTTTGAATCTCAGTCAGTGACAGGTATTGAACCTCAGTCAGTGACAGGGATTGAATCTCTATCAGTGACATGGATTTAATCTCATTCAGTGACAGGGATGGAATCTCAGTCAGTGACAGTTATTGAATCTCAGTCAGTGACAGGAATTGAATCTCAGTCAGTGACAGGGATTGAATCTCAGTCAGTGACATGGATTTAATCTCATTCAGTAACTGGGGTTGAATCTCAGTCAGTGACAGCGATTGAATCGCAGTCAGCGACAGGAATTGTATCTCAGTCAGTGACAGGGATTGAATCTCAGTCAGTGACAGGGATTGAACCTCAGTCAGTGACAGGGATTGATTCTCAGTCAGTTACAGGGATTGAATCGCAGTCAGTGACAGGGATTGAATCTCAGTCAGTGACAGGGATTGAAACTTAGTCAGTGACAGGGATTGAATCTCAATCAGTGACAGGGATTGACGCTCAGAGAGTGACAGGAATGGAATCTCAGTCAGTGACAGGCATGGAATCGCAGTCAGTGACTGGGATGGAATCTCAGTTAGTTACAGGGATTGAATCTCAGTCATTGACAGGAATTGACCCTCAGTGGGTGTCAGAGTTGAGCCACAGTCAGTCACAGGGATTGACCCTCAGTCAGTGACAGGATTTGAATCGCAGTCAGTGACAGGGATTCAATCTCAGTCAGTGACAGGGATTGAACCTCAGTCTGTGACAGGGATTGAATCACACACTGTGACAGGGTTTGACTCGGAGTGACTGACAGGGATTGAGCCTCAATGAGAGACAGGGGTTGAGCCTCAGTCAGTGACAGGGATTGATTCTCAGTTAGTTACAGTGATCGAATCTCAGTCAGTGACAGGGATTGACCCTTAGTCAGTGACAGGGATTGAATCTCAGTTCGTGACAGAGATTGAATCTCAGTCAGTGACAGGGATTGAACCTCAGACAGTGACAGGGATTGACCCTCAGACAGTGACAGGGATTGAATCTCAGTAAGTGACAGGGATTGAGCCTCATTCAGTGACCGGGATTGAGCCTCAGGCAGTGACAGGGATTGAACCTCAGTGATTGACAGGGATTGAACCTCCGGCAGTGACAGGGATTGAACCTCAGTCAGTGACAGGAATTGAACCTCAGTCAGTGACAGATATTGAATCTCAGTCAGTGACAGGGGTTGAATCTTAGTCTGTGACAGGGATTGGAACTCAGTCAGTGACAGGGATTGAACGTTAGTCAGTGACAGGGATTGAACCTCAGTCAGTGACAGGGATTGAATCGCAGTCAGTGACAGGGTATGATGTCAGTCAGTGACATGGATTTAATCTCATTCAGTTACAGGGATTGAATCTCAGTTTGTGTCAGGGATTCAACCTCAGTCCGTAACAGGGATTGAATCTCAGTCAGTGACAGGGATTGAATCTCAATCAGTGACAGGGATTGAATCTCAATCAGTGACTGGAATTGATCATCAGTCAGTTACTGGGATTGAATCGCAGTCAGTGACACGGATTGAATCTCAGTCAGTGAAAGGGATTGAATCTCAGTCAGTGACAGGGATTGAACCTCAGTCAGTGACAGGGATTGAATCTCTGTCAGTGACATGGATTTAATCTCATTCAGTGACAGGGATGGAATCTCAGTCAGTGACAGTTATTGAATCTCAGTCAGTGACAAGAATTGAATCTCAGTCAGTGACAGGGATTGAATCTCAGTCCGTAACAGGGATTGAATCTCAGTCAGTGACAGGGATTGAATCTCAATCAGTGACAGGGATTGAATCTCAATCAGTGACTGGAATTGATCATCAGTCAGTTACTGGGATTGAATCGCAGTCAGTGACACGGATTGAATCTCAGTCAGTGACAGGGATTGAATCTCAGTCAGTGACAGGGATTGAACCTCAGTCAGTGACAGGGATTGAATCTCTATCAGTGACATGGATTTAATCTCATTCAGTGACAGGGATGGAATCTCAGTCAGTGAAAGTTATTGAATCTCAGTCAGTGACAGGAATTGAATCTCAGTCAGTGACAGGGATTGAATCTCAGTCAGTGACATGGATTTAATCTCATTCAGTAACAGGGATCGAATCTCAGTCAGTGACAGGGATTGAATCTCAGTCAGTGACAGGGATTGAACCTCAGTCAGTGACAGGGATTGATTCTCAGTCAGTTACAGGGATTGAATCTCAGTCAGTGACAGGGATTGAACCTCAGTCAGTGACAGGGAGTGAATCTCAAATAGTGACGGGATTGACCCTCAGTCAGTGACAGGGATTGAATCTCTATCAGTGACAGTGATTTAATCTCAGTCAGTGACAGGGTATGATGTCAGTCAGTGACATGGATTTAATCTCATTCAGTGACAGGGATTGAATCTCAGTCAGTGACAGGGATTGAATCTCAGTCAGTGATAGGAATTGAATCTCAGTCAGTGACAGGGATTGTACCTCAGTCAGTGACATGGATTTAATCTCATTCAGTTGCAGGGATTGAATCTCAGTCAGTGACAGGGATTGAATCTCAGTCAGTGACAGGAATTTTATCTCAGTCAGTGACAGGGATTGAATCTCAGTTAGTGACAGGGATTGAATCTCAGTCAGTGACAGGAATTGAGCCTCAGTCAGTGACTAGGATTGAGTCTCAGTCAGTGACAGTGATTGAGACTCAGTCAGTGACAGAGATTGAACCTTTGTCAGTGACAGGGATTGAATCTCAGTTAGTGACAGGGATTGAATCTCAATCAGTGCTGGGATTGATCATCAGTCAGTGACTGGGATTGAACCTCAGTCTGTGACAGGGATTCAATCTCAGTCTGTGACAGGAATTGACTCGCAGTCAGTGACAGGGATTGTATCTCAGTTAGTGACAGGGATTGAACCTTAGTCAGTGACAGAGATTGAATCTCAGTTAGTGACAGGGATTGAATCTCAATCAGTGCTGGGATTGATCATCAGTCAGTGACTGGGATTGAATCGCAGTCAGTGACAGGGATTGAATCTCAGTCAGTGACAGGGATTGAAACTTAGTCAGTGACAGGGATTGAATCTCAATCAGTGACAGGGATTGACGCTCAGAGAGTGACAGGAATGGAATCTCAGTCAGTGACAGGCATGGAATCGCAGTCAGTGACTGGGATGGAATCTCAGTTAGTTACAGGGATTGAATCTCAGTCATTGACAGGAATTGACCCTCAGTCAGTGTCAGGGTTGAGCCACAGTCAGTCACAGGGATTGACCCTCAGTCAGTGACAGGATTTGATTCGCAGTCAGTGACAGGGATTCAATCTCAGTCAGTGACAGGGATTGAACCTCAGTCTGTGACAGGGATTGAATCACACACTGTGACAGGGATTGACTCGGAGTGACTGACAGGGATTGAGCCTCAATGAGAGACAGGGGTTGAGCCTCAGTCAGTGACAGGGATTGATTCTCAGTTAGTTACAGTGATCGAATCTCAGTCAGTGACAGGGATTGACCCTTAGTCAGTGACAGGGATTGAATCTCAGTTCGTGACAGAGATTGAATCTCAGTCAGTGACAGGGATTGAACCTCAGACAGTGACAGGGATTGACCCTCAGACAGTGACAGGGATTGAATCTCAGTAAGTGACAGGGATTGAGCCTCATTCAGTGACCGGGATTGAGCCTCAGGCAGTGACAGGGATTGAACCTCAGTGATTGACAGGGATTGAACCTCCGGCAGTGACAGGGATTGAACCTCAGTCAGTGACAGGAATTGAACCTCAGTCAGTGACAGATATTGAATCTCAGTCAGTGACAGGGGTTGAATCTTAGTCTGTGACAGGGATTGGACCTCAGTCAGTGACAGGGATTGAAAGTTAGTCAGTGACAGGGATTGAACCGCAGTCAGTGACAGGGATTGAATCGCAGTCAGTGACAGGGTATGATGTCAGTCAGTGACATGGATTTAATCTCATTCAGTTACAGGGATTGAATCTCAGTTTGTGTAAGGGATTCAACCTCAGTCCGTAACAGGGATTGAATCTCAGTCAGTGACAGGGATTGAATCTCAATCAGTGACTGGGATTGAAACTCAATCAGTGACTGGAATTGATCATCAGTCAGTTACTGGGATTGAATCGCAGTCAGTGACACGGATTGAATCTCAGTCAGTGACAGGGATTGAATCTCAGTCAGTGACAGGGATTGAACCTCAGTCAGTGACAGGGATTGAATCTCTATCAGTGACATGGATTTAATCTCATTCAGTGACAGGGATGGAATCTCAGTCAGTGACAGTTATTGAATCTCAGTCAGTGACAGGAATTGAATCCCAGTCAGTGATTGGAATTGATCATCAGTCATTGACTGGGATTGAATCGCAGTCAGTGACAGGGATTGAATCTCAATCAGTGATTGGAATTGATCATCAGTCAGTGACTGGGATTGAATCGCAGTCAGCGACAGGGATTGTATCTCAGTCAGTGACAGGGATTGAATCTCAGTCAGTGACAGGGATTGAACCTCAGTCAGTGACAGGGATTGATTCTCAGTCAGTTACAGGGATTGAATCTCAGTCAGTGACAGGGATTGAACCTCAGTCAGTGACAGGGATTGAATCTCAAATAGTGACGGAATTGACCCTCAGTCAGTGACAGGGATTGAATCTCAGTCAGTGACAGGAATTGAACTTCAGTTAGTGACAGGGATTGAACCTCAGGCAGTGACAGGGATTGTATCACATTCAATGACAGGAATTTTATCTCAGTCAGTGACAGGGATTGAATCTCAGTTAGTGACAGGGATTGAATCTCAGTCAGTGACAGGAATTGAGCCTCAGTCAGTGACAGCGATTGAGACTCAGTCAGTGACAGCGATTGAACCTTTGTCAGTGACAGGGATTGAATCTCAGTTAGTGGCAGGGATTGAATCTCAATCAGTGCTGGGATTGATCATCAGTCAGTGACTGGGATTGAACCTCAGTCTGTGACAGGGATTCAATCTCAGTCTGTGACAGGAATTGACTCGCAGTCAGTGACAGGGATTGTATCTCAGTTAGTGACAGGGATTGAACCTTAGTCAGTGACAGAGATTGAATCTCAGTTAGTGACAGGGATTGAATCTCAATCAGTGCTGGGATTGATCATCAGTCAGTGACTGGGATTGAATCGCAGTCAGTGACAGGGATTGAATCTCAGTCAGTGACAGGGATTGAAACTTAGTCAGTGACAGGGATTGAATCTCAATCAGTGACAGGGATTGACGCTCAGAGAGTGACAGGAATGGAATCTCAGTCAGTGACAGGCATGGAATCGCAGTCAGTGTCTGGGATGGAATCTCAGTTAGTTACAGGAATTGAATCTCAGTCATTGACAGGAATTGACCCTCAGTCAGTGTCAGGGTTGAGCCACAGTCAGTCACAGGGATTGACCCTCAGTCAGTGACAGGATTTGATTCGCTGTCAGTGACAGGGATTCAATCTCAGTCAGTGACAGGGATTGACCCTTAGTCAGTGACAGGGATTGAATCTCAGTTCGTGACAGAGATTGAATCTCAGTCAGTGACAGGGATTGAACCTCAGACAGTGACAGGGATTGACCCTCAGACAGTGACAGGGATTGAATCTCAGTAAGTGACAGGGATTGAGCCTCATTCAGTGACCGGGATTGAGCCTCAGGCAGTGACAGGGATTGAACCTCAGTGATTGACAGGGATTGAACCTCCGGCAGTGACAGGGATTGAACCTCAGTCAGTGACAGGAATTGAACCTCAGTCAGTGACAGATATTGAATCTCAGTCAGTGACAGGGGTTGAATCTTAGTCTGTGACAGGGATTGGACCTCAGTCAGTGACAGGGATTGAACGTTAGTCAGTGACAGGGATTGAACCTCAGTCAGTGACAGGGATTGAATCTCAGTCAGTGACAGGGTATGATGTCAGTCAGTGACATGGATTTAATCTCAATCAGTTACAGGGATTGAATCTCAGTTTGTGTCAGGGATTCAACCTCAGTCCGTAACAGGGATTGAATCTCAGTCAGTGACAGGGATTGAATCTCAATCAGTGACAGGGATTGAATCTCAATCAGTGACTGGAATTGATCATCAGTCAGTTACTGGGATTGAATCGCAGTCAGTGACACGGATTGAATCTCAGTCAGTGACAGGGATTGAATCTCAGTCAGTGACAGGAATTTTATCTCAGTCAGTGACAGGGATTGAATCTCAGTTAGTGACAGGGATTGAATCTCAGTCAGTGACAGGAATTGAGCCTCAGTCAGTGACTAGGATTGAGTCTCAGTCAGTGACAGTGATTGAGACTCAGTCAGTGACAGAGATTGAACCTTTGTCAGTGACAGGGATTGAATCTCAGTTAGTGACAGGGATTGAATCTCAATCAGTGCTGGGATTGATCATCAGTCAGTGACTGGGATTGAACCTCAGTCTGTGACAGGGATTCAATCTCAGTCTGTGACAGGAATTGACTCGCAGTCAGTGACAGGGATTGTATCTCAGTTAGTGACAGGGATTGAACCTTAGTCAGTGACAGAGATTGAATCTCAGTTAGTGACAGGGATTGAATCTCAATCAGTGCTGGGATTGATCATCAGTCAGTGACTGGGATTGAATCGCAGTCAGTGACAGGGATTGAATCTCAGTCAGTGACAGGGATTGAAACTTAGTCAGTGACAGGGATTGAATCTCAATCAGTGACAGGGATTGACGCTCAGAGAGTGACAGGAATGGAATCTCAGTCAGTGACAGGCATGGAATCGCAGTCAGTGACTGGGATGGAATCTCAGTTAGTTACAGGGATTGAATCTCAGTCATTGACAGGAATTGACCCTCAGTCAGTGTCAGGGTTGAGCCACAGTCAGTCACAGGGATTGACCCTCAGTCAGTGACAGGATTTGATTCGCAGTCAGTGACAGGGATTCAATCTCAGTCAGTGACAGGGATTGAACCTCAGTCTGTGACAGGGATTGAATCACACACTGTGACAGGGATTGACTCGGAGTGACTGACAGGGATTGAGCCTCAATGAGAGACAGGGGTTGAGCCTCAGTCAGTGACAGGGATTGATTCTCAGTTAGTTACAGTGATCGAATCTCAGTCAGTGGCAGGGATTGACCCTTAGTCAGTGACAGGGATTGAATCTCAGTTCGTGACAGAGATTGAATCTCAGTCAGTGACAGGGATTGAACCTCAGACAGTGACAGGGATTGACCCTCAGACAGTGACAGGGATTGAATCTCAGTAAGTGACAGGGATTGAGCCTCATTCAGTGACCGGGATTGAGCCTCAGGCAGTGACAGGGATTGAACCTCAGTGATTGACAGGGATTGAACCTCCGGCAGTGACAGGGATTGAACCTCAGTCAGTGACAGGAATTGAACCTCAGTCAGTGACAGATATTGAATCTCAGTCAGTGACAGGGGTTGAATCTTAGTCTGTGACAGGGATTGGACCTCAGTCAGTGACAGGGATTGAACGTTAGTCAGTGACAGGGATTGAACCGCAGTCAGTGACAGGGATTGAATCGCAGTCAGTGACAGGGTATGATGTCAGTCAGTGACATGGATTTAATCTCATTCAGTTACAGGGATTGAATCTCAGTTTGTGTAAGGGATTCAACCTCAGTCCGTAACAGGGATTGAATCTCAGTCAGTGACAGGGATTGAATCTCAATCAGTGACTGGGATTGAAACTCAATCAGTGACTGGAATTGATCATCAGTCAGTTACTGGGATTGAATCGCAGTCACTGACACGGATTGAATCTCAGTCAGTGACAGGGATTGAATCTCAGTCAGTGACAGGGATTGAACCTCAGTCAGTGACAGGGATTGAATCTCTATCAGTGACATGGATTTAATCTCATTCAGTGACAGGGATGGAATCTCAGTCAGTGACAGTTATTGAATCTCAGTCAGTGACAGGAATTGAATCCCAGTCAGTGATTGGAATTGATCATCAGTCATTGACTGGGATTGAATCGCAGTCAGTGACAGGGATTGAATCTCAATCAGTGATTGGAATTGATCATCAGTCAGTGACTGGGATTGAATCGCAGTCAGCGACAGGGATTGTATCTCAGTCAGTGACAGGGATTGAATCTCAGTCAGTGACAGGAATTGAACCTCAGTCAGTGACAGGGATTGATTCTCAGTCAGTTACAGGGATTGAATCTCAGTCAGTGACAGGGATTGAACCTCAGTCAGTGACAGGGATTGAATCTCAAATAGTGACGGAATTGACCCTCAGTCAGTGACAGGGATTGAATCTCAGTCAGTGACAGGAATTGAACTTCAGTTAGTGACAGGGATTGAACCTCAGGCAGTGACAGGGATTGTATCACATTCAATGACAGGAATTTTATCTCAGTCAGTGACAGGGATTGAATCTCAGTTAGTGACAGGGATTGAATCTCAGTCAGTGACAGGAATTGAGCCTCAGTCAGTGACAGCGATTGAGACTCAGTCAGTGACAGCGATTGAACCTTTGTCAGTGACAGGGATTGAATCTCAGTTAGTGGCAGGGATTGAATCTCAATCAGTGCTGGGATTGATCATCAGTCAGTGACTGGGATTGAACCTCAGTCTGTGACAGGGATTCAATCTCAGTCTGTGACAGGAATTGACTCGCAGTCAGTGACAGGGATTGTATCTCAGTTAGTGACAGGGATTGAACCTTAGTCAGTGACAGAGATTGAATCTCAGTTAGTGACACGGATTGAATCTCAATCAGTGCTGGGATTGATCATCAGTCAGTGACTGGGATTGAATCGCAGTCAGTGACAGGGATTGAATCTCAGTCAGTGACAGGGATTGAAACTTAGTCAGTGACAGGGATTGAATCTCAATCAGTGACAGGGATTGACGCTCAGAGAGTGACAGGAATGGAATCTCAGTCAGTGACAGGCATGGAATCGCAGTCAGTGTCTGGGATGGAATCTCAGTTAGTTACAGGAATTGAATCTCAGTCATTGACAGGAATTGACCCTCAGTCAGTGTCAGGGTTGAGCCACAGTCAGTCACAGGGATTGACCCTCAGTCAGTGACAGGATTTGATTCGCAGTCAGTGACAGGGATTCAATCTCAGTCAGTGACAGGGATTGAACCTCAGTCTGTGACAGGGATTGAATCACACACTGTGACAGGGATTGACTCGGAGTGACTGACAGGGATTGAGCCTCAATGAGAGACAGGGGTTGAGCCTCAGTCAGTGACAGGGATTGATTCTCAGTTAGTTACAGTGATCGAATCTCAGACAGTGACAGGGATTGACCCTTAGTCAGTGACAGGGATTGAATCTCAGTTCGTGACAGAGATTGAATCTCAGTCAGTGACAGGGATTGAACCTCAGACAGTGACAGGGATTGACCCTCAGACAGTGACAGGGATTGAATCTCAGTAAGTGACAGGGATTGAGCCTCATTCAGTGACCGGGATTGAGCCTCAGGCAGTGACAGGGATTGAACCTCAGTGATTGACAGGGATTGAACCTCCGGCAGTGACAGGGATTGAACCTCAGTCAGTGACAGGAATTGAACCTCAGTCAGTGACAGATATTGAATCTCAGTCAGTGACAGGGGTTGAATCTTAGTCTGTGACAGGGATTGGACCTCAGTCAGTGACAGGGATTGAACGTTAGTCAGTGACAGGGATTGAACCTCAGTCAGTGACAGGGATTGAATCGCAGTCAGTGACAGGGTATGATGTCAGTCAGTGACATGGATTTAATCTCAATCAGTTACAGGGATTGAATCTCAGTTTGTGTCAGGGATTCAACCTCAGTCCGTAACAGGGATTGAATCTCAGTCAGTGACAGGGATTGAATCTCAATCAGTGACAGGGATTGAATCTCAATCAGTGACTGGAATTGATCATCAGTCAGTTACTGGGATTGAATCGCAGTCAGTGACACGGATTGAATCTCAGTCAGTGACAGGGATTGAATCTCAGTCAGTGACAGGGATTGAACCTCAGTCAGTGACAGGGATTGAATCTCTATCAGTGACATGGATTTAATCTCATTCAGTGACAGGGATGGAATCTCAGTCAGTGACAGTTATTGAATCTCAGTCAGTGACAGGAATTGAATCTCAGTCAGTGACAGGGATTGAATCTCAGTCAGTGACATGGATTTAATCTCATTCAGTAACAGGGATTGAATCGCAGTCAGTGACAGGGATTGAATCTCAATCAGTGATTGGAATTGATCCTCAGTCAGTGACTGGGATTGAATCGCAGTCAGCGACAGGGATTGTATCTCAGTCAGTGACAGGGATTGAATCTCAGTCATTGACAGGGATTGAACCTCAGTCAGTGACAGGGATTGATTCTCAGTCAGTTACAGGGATTGAATCTCAGTCAGTGACAGGGATTGAACCTCAGTCAGTGACAGGGATTGAATCTCAAATAGTGACGGGATTGACCCTCAGTCAGTGACAGGGATTGAATCTCTATCAGTGACAGTGATTGAATCTCAGTCAGTGACATGGTATGATGTCAGTCAGTGACATGGATTTAATCTCATTCAGTGACAGGGATTGAATCTCAGTCAGTGACAGGGATTGTATCTCAGTCAGTGACATGGATTTAATCTCATTCAGTTGCAGGGATTGAATCTCAGTCAGTGACAGGGATTGAATCTCAGTCAGTGACAGGAATTGAACTTCAGTTAGTGACAGGGATTGAACCTCAGGCAGTGATAGGGATTGAATCTCAGTTAGTGACAGGAATTTTATCTCAGTCAGTGACAGGGATTGAATCTCAGTTTGTGACAGGGATTGAATCTCAGTCAGTGACAGGAATTGAGCCTCAGTCAGTGACTAGGATTGAGTCTCAGTCAGTGACAGAGATTGAGACTCAGTCAGTGACAGCGATTGAACCTTTGTCAGTGACAGGGATTGAATCTCAGTTAGTGACAGGGATTGAATCTCAATCAGTGCTGGGCTTGATCATCAGTCAGTGACTGGGATTGAACCTCAGTCTGTGACAGGGATTCAATCTCAGTCTGTGACAGGAATTGACTCGCAGTCAGTGACAGGGATTGTATCTCAGTTAGTGACAGGGATTGAACCTTAGTCAGTGACAGAGATTGAATCTCAGTTAGTGACAGGGATTGAATCTCAATCAGTGCTGGGATTGATCATCAGTCAGTGACTGGGATTGAATCGCAGTCAGTGACAGGGATTGAATCTCAGTCAGTGACAGGGATTGAAACTTAGTCAGTGACAGGGATTGAATCTCAATCAGTGACAGGGATTGACGCTCAGAGAGTGACAGGAATGGAATCTCAGTCAGTGACAGGCATGGAATCGCAGTCAGTGACTGGAATGGAATCTCAGTTAGTTGCAGGGATTGAATCTCAGTCATTGACAGGAATTGACCCTCAGTCAGTGTCAGGGTTGAGCCACAGTCAGTCACAGGGATTGACCCTCAGTCAGTGACAGGATTTGATTCGCTGTCAGTGACAGGGATTCAATCTCAGTCAGTGACAGGGATTGAACCTCAGTCTGTGACAGGGATTGAATCACACACTGTGACAGGGATTGACTCGGAGTGACTGACAGGGATTGAGCCTCAATGAGAGACAGGGGTTGAGCCTCAGTCAGTGACAGGGATTGATTCTCAGTTAGTTACAGTGATCGAATCTCAGTCAGTGACAGGGATTGACCCTTAGTCAGTGACAGGGATTGAATCTCAGTTCGTGACAGAGATTGAATCTCAGTCAGTGACAGGGATTGAACCTCAGACAGTGACAGGGATTGACCCTCAGACAGTGACAGGGATTGAATCTCAGTAAGTGACAGGGATTGAGCCTCATTCAGTGACCGGGATTGAGCCTCAGGCAGTGACAGGGATTGAACCTCAGTGATTGACAGGGATTGAACCTCCGGCAGTGACAGGGATTGAACCTCAGTCAGTGACAGGAATTGAACCTCAGTCAGTGACAGATATTGAATCTCAGTCAGTGACAGGGGTTGAATCTTAGTCTGTGACAGGGATTGGACCTCAGTCAGTGACAGGGATTGAACGTTAGTCAGTGACAGGGATTGAACCTCAGTCAGTGACAGGGATTGAATCGCAGTCAGTGACAGGGTATGATGTCAGTCAGTGACATGGATTTAATCTCATTCAGTTACAGGGATTGAATCTCAGTTTGTGTCAGGGATTCAACCTCAGTCCGTAACAGGGATTGAATCTCAGTCAGTGACAGGGATTGAATCTCAATCAGTGACAGGGATTGAATCTCAATCAGTGACTGGAATTGATCATCAGTCAGTTACTGGGATTGAATCGCAGTCAGTGACACGGATTGAATCTCAGTCAGTGACAGGGATTGAATCTCAGTCAGTGACAGGGATTGAACATCAGTCAGTGACAGGGATTGAATCTCTATCAGTGACATGGATTTAATCTCATTCAGTGACAGGGATGGAATCTCAGTCAGTGACAGTTATTGAATCTCAGTCAGTGACAGGAATTGAATCTCAGTCAGTGATTGGAATTGATCATCAGTCAGTGACTGGGATTGAATCGCAGTCAGTGACAGGGATTGAATCTCAATCAGTGATTGGAATTGATCATCAGTCAGTGACTGGGATTGAATCGCAGTCAGCAACAGGGATTGTATCTCAGTCAGTGACAGGGATTGAATCTCAGTCAGTGACAGGGATTGAACCTCAGTCAGTGACAGGGATTGATTCTCAGTCAGTTACAGGGATTGAATCTCAGTCAGTGACAGGGATTGAACCTCAGTCAGTGACAGGGATTGAATCTCAGTTAGTGACAGGGATTGAATCTCAGTCAGTGACAGGAATTGAGCCTCAGTCAGTGACTAGGATTGAGTCTCAGTCAGTGACAGTGATTGAGACTCAGTCAGTGACAGCGATTGAACCTTTGTCAGCGACAGGGATTGAATCTCAGTTAGTGGCAGGGATTGAATCTCAATCAGTGCTGGGATTGATCATCAGTCAGTGACTGGGATTGAACCTCAGTCTGTGACAGGGATTCAATCTCAGTCTGTGACAGGAGTTGACTCGCAGTCAGTGATAGGGATTGTATCTCAGTTAGTGACAGGGATTGAACCTTAGTCAGTGACAGAGATTGAATCTCAGTTAGTGACAGGGATTGAATCTCAATCAGTGCTGGGATTGATCATCAGTCAGTGACTGGGATTGAATCGCAGTCAGTGACAGGGATTGAATCTCAGTCAGTGACAGGGATTGAATCTCAATCAGTGACAGGGATTGACGCTCAAGAGTGACAGGAATGTATTCGCAGTCAGTGACTGGGATGGAATCTCAGTTAGTTACAGGGATTGAATCTCAGTCATTGACAGGAATTGTCCCTCAGTCAGTGTCAGGGTTGAGCCACAGTCAGTCACAGGGACTGACCCTCAGTCAGTGACAGGATTTGATTCGCAGTCAGTGACAGGGATTCAATCTCAGTCAGTGACAGGGATTGAACCTCAGTCTGTGACAGGGATTGAATCACACACTGTGACAGGGATTGACTCGGAGTGACTGACAGGGATTGAGCCTCAATGAGAGACAGGGGTTGAGCCTCAGTCAGTGACAGGGATTGATTCTCAGTTAGTTACAGTGATCGAATCTCAGACAGTGACAGGGATTGACCCTTAGTCAGTGACAGGGATTGAATCTCAGTTCGTGACAGAGATTGAATCTCAGTCAGTGACAGGGATTGAACCTCAGACAGTGACAGGGATTGACCCTCAGACAGTGACAGGGATTGAATCTCAGTAAGTGACAGGGATTGAGCCTCATTCAGTGACCGGGATTGAGCCTCAGGCAGTGACAGGGATTGAACCTCAGTGATTGACAGGGATTGAACCTCCGGCAGTGACAGGGATTGAACCTCAGTCAGTGACAGGAATTGAACCTCAGTCAGTGACAGGGATTGAACGTTAGTCAGTGACAGGGATTGAACCTCAGTCAGTGACAGGGATTGAATCGCAGTCAGTGACAGGGTATGATGTCAGTCAGTGACATGGATTTAATCTCATTCAGTTACAGGGATTGAATCTCAGTTTGTGTCAGGGATTCAACCTCAGTCCGTAACAGGGATTGAATCTCAGTCAGTGACAGGGATTGAATCTCAATCAGTGACAGGGATTGAATCTCAATCAGTGACTGGAATTGATCATCAGTCAGTTACTGGGATTGAATCGCAGTCAGTGACACGGATTGAATCTCAGTCAGTGACAGGGATTGAATCTCAGTCAGTGACAGGGATTGAACCTCAGTCAGTGACAGGGATTGAATCTCTATCAGTGACATGGATTTAATCTCATTCAGTGACAGGGATGGAATCTCAGTCAGTGACAGTTATTGAATCTCAGTCAGTGACAGGAATTGAATCTCAGTCAGTGACAGGGATTGAATCTCAGTCAGTGACATGGATTTAATCTCATTCAGTAACAGGGATTGAATCTCAGTCAGTGACAGGGATTGAATCTCAATCAGTGATTGGAATTGATCATCAGTCAGTGACTGGGATTGAATCGCAGTCAGCGACAGGAATTGTATCTCAGTCAGTGACAGGGATTGAACCTCAGTCAGTGACAGGGATTGATTCTCAGTCAGTTACAGGGATTGAATCTCAGTCAGTGACAGGGATTGAACCTCAGTCAGTGACAGGGATTGAATCTCAAATAGTGACGGGATTGACCCTCAGTCAGTGACAGGGATTGAATCTCTATCAGTGACAGTGATTGAATCTCAGTCAGTGACAGGATATGATGTCAGTCAGTGACATGGATTTAATCTCAGTCAGTGATAGGAATTGAATCTCATTCAGTTGCAGGGATTGAATCTCAGTCAGTGACAGGGATTGAATCTCAGTCAGTGACAGGAATTGAACTTCAGTTAGTGACAGGGATTGAACCTCAGGCAGTGACAGGGATTGAACCTCAGTCAGTGACAGGAATTGAACCTCAGTCAGTGACAGGGATTGAACGTTAGTCAGTGACAGGGATTGAACCTCAGTCAGTGACAGGGATTGAATCGCAGTCAGTGACAGGGTATGATGTCAGTCAGTGACATGGATTTAATCTCATTCAGTTACAGGGATTGAATCTCAGTTTGTGTCAGGGATTCAACCTCAGTCCGTAACAGGGATTGAATCTCAGTCAGTGACAGGGATTGAATCTCAATCAGTGACAGGGATTGAATCTCAATCAGTGACTGGAATTGATCATCAGTCAGTTACTGGGATTGAATCGCAGTCAGTGACACGGATTGAATCTCAGTCAGTGACAGGGATTGAATCTCAGTCAGTGACAGGGATTGAACCTCAGTCAGTGACAGGGATTGAATCTCTATCAGTGACATGGATTTAATCTCATTCAGTGACAGGGATGGAATCTCAGTCAGTGACAGTTATTGAATCTCAGTCAGTGACAGGAATTGAATCTCAGTCAGGGACAGGGATTGAATCTCAGTCAGTGACATGGATTTAATCTCATTCAGTAACAGGGATTGAATCTCAGTCAGTGACAGGGATTGAATCTCAATCAGTGATTGGAATTGATCATCAGTCAGTGACTGGGATTGAATCGCAGTCAGCGACAGGAATTGTATCTCAGTCAGTGACAGGGATTGAACCTCAGTCAGTGACAAGGATTGATTCTCAGTCAGTTACAGGGATTGAATCTCAGTCAGTGACAGGGATTGAACCTCAGTCAGTGACAGGGATTGAATCTCAAATAGTGACGGGATTGACCCTCAGTCAGTGACAGGGATTGAATCTCTATCAGTGACAGTGATTGAATCTCAGTCAGTGACAGGATATGATGTCAGTCAGTGACATGGATTTAATCTCAGTCAGTGATAGGAATTGAATCTCATTCAGTTGCAGGGATTGAATCTCAGTCAGTGACAGGGATTGAATCTCAGTCAGTGACAGGAATTGAACTTCAGTTAGTGACAGGGATTGAACCTCAGGCAGTGATAGGGATTGTATCACATTCAATGACAGGAATTTTATCTCAGTCAGTGACAGGGATTGAATCTCAGTTAGTGACAGGGATTGAATCTCAGTCAGTGACAGGAATTGAGCCTCAGTCAGTGACTAGGATTGAGTCTCAGTCAGTGACAGTGATTGTGACTCAGTCAGTGACAGCGATTGAACCTTTGTCAGTGACAGGGATTGATTCTCAGTTAGTGACAGGGATTGAATCTCAATCAGTGCTGGGATTGATCATCAGTCAGTGACTGGGATTGAACCTCAGTCTGTGACAGGGATTCAATCTCAGTCTGTGACAGGAATTGACTCGCAGTCAGTGACAGGGATTGTATCTCAGTTAGTGACAGGGATTGAACCTTAGTCAGTGACAGAGATTGAATCTCAGTTAGTGACACGGATTGAATCTCAATCAGTGCTGGGATTGATCATCAGTCAGTGACTGGGATTGAATCGCAGTCAGTGACAGGGATTGAATCTCAGTCAGTGACAGGGATTGAAACTTAGTCAGTGACAGGGATTGAATCTCAATCAGTGACAGGGATTGACGCTCAGAGAGTGACAGGAATGGAATCTCAGTCAGTGACAGGCATGGAATCGCAGTCAGTGACTGGGATGGAATCTCAGTTAGTTACAGGGATTGAATCTCAGTCATTGACAGGAATTGACCCTCAGTCAGTGTCAGGGTTGAGCCACAGTCAGTCACAGGGATTGATTCTCAGTTAGTTACAGTGATCGAATCTCAGTCAGTGACAGGGATTGACCCTTAGTCAGTGACAGGGATTGAATCTCAGTTCGTGACAGAGATTGAATCTCAGTCAGTGACAGGGATTGAACCTCAGACAGTGACAGGGATTGAACTTCAGTTAGTGACAGGGATTGAACCTCAGGCAGTGACAGGGATTGAACCTCAGTCAGTGACAGGAATTGAACCTCAGTCAGTGACAGGGATTGAACGTTAGTCAGTGACAGGGATTGAACCTCAGTCAGTGACAGGGATTGAATCGCAGTCAGTGACAGGGTATGATGTCAGTCAGTGACATGGATTTAATCTCATTCAGTTACAGGGATTGAATCTCAGTTTGTGTCAGGGATTCAACCTCAGTCCGTAACAGGGATTGAATCTCAGTCAGTGACAGGGATTGAATCTCAATCAGTGACAGGGATTGAATCTCAATCAGTGACTGGAATTGATCATCAGTCAGTTACTGGGATTGAATCGCAGTCAGTGACACGGATTGAATCTCAGTCAGTGACAGGGATTGAATCTCAGTCAGTGACAGGGATTGAACCTCAGTCAGTGACAGGGATTGAATCTCTATCAGTGACATGGATTTAATCTCATTCAGTGACAGGGATGGAATCTCAGTCAGTGACAGTTATTGAATCTCAGTCAGTGACAGGAATTGAATCTCAGTCAGGGACAGGGATTGAATCTCAGTCAGTGACATGGATTTAATCTCATTCAGTAACAGGGATTGAATCTCAGTCAGTGACAGGGATTGAATCTCAATCAGTGATTGGAATTGATCATCAGTCAGTGACTGGGATTGAATCGCAGTCAGCGACAGGAATTGTATCTCAGTCAGTGACAGGGATTGAACCTCAGTCAGTGACAAGGATTGATTCTCAGTCAGTTACAGGGATTGAATCTCAGTCAGTGACAGGGATTGAACCTCAGTCAGTGACAGGGATTGAATCTCAAATAGTGACGGGATTGACCCTCAGTCAGTGACAGGGATTGAATCTCTATCAGTGACAGTGATTGAATCTCAGTCAGTGACAGGATATGATGTCAGTCAGTGACATGGATTTAATCTCAGTCAGTGATAGGAATTGAATCTCATTCAGTTGCAGGGATTGAATCTCAGTCAGTGACAGGGATTGAATCTCAGTCAGTGACAGGAATTGAACTTCAGTTAGTGACAGGGATTGAACCTCAGGCAGTGATAGGGATTGTATCACATTCAATGACAGGAATTTTATCTCAGTCAGTGACAGGGATTGAATCTCAGTTAGTGACAGGGATTGAATCTCAGTCAGTGACAGGAATTGAGCCTCAGTCAGTGACTAGGATTGAGTCTCAGTCAGTGACAGTGATTGTGACTCAGTCAGTGACAGCGATTGAACCTTTGTCAGTGACAGGGATTGAATCTCAGTTAGTGACAGGGATTGAATCTCAATCAGTGCTGGGATTGATCATCAGTCAGTGACTGGGATTGAACCTCAGTCTGTGACAGGGATTCAATCTCAGTCTGTGACAGGAATTGACTCGCAGTCAGTGACAGGGATTGTATCTCAGTTAGTGACAGGGATTGAACCTTAGTCAGTGACAGAGATTGAATCTCAGTTAGTGACACGGATTGAATCTCAATCAGTGCTGGGATTGATCATCAGTCAGTGACTGGGATTGAATCGCAGTCAGTGACAGGGATTGAATCTCAGTCAGTGACAGGGATTGAAACTTAGTCAGTGACAGGGATTGAATCTCAATCAGTGACAGGGATTGACGCTCAGAGAGTGACAGGAATGGAATCTCAGTCAGTGACAGGCATGGAATCGCAGTCAGTGACTGGGATGGAATCTCAGTTAGTTACAGGGATTGAATCTCAGTCATTGACAGGAATTGACCCTCAGTCAGTGTCAGGGTTGAGCCACAGTCAGTCACAGGGATTGATTCTCAGTTAGTTACAGTGATCGAATCTCAGTCAGTGACAGGGATTGACCCTTAGTCAGTGACAGGGATTGAATCTCAGTTCGTGACAGAGATTGAATCTCAGTCAGTGACAGGGATTGAACCTCAGACAGTGACAGGGATTGACCCTCAGACAGTGACAGGGATTGAATCTCAGTAAGTGACAGGGATTGAGCCTCATTCAGTGACCGGGATTGAGCCTCAGGCAGGGACAGGGATTGAACCTCAGTGATTGACAGGGATTGAACCTCCGGCAGTGACAGGGATTGAACCTCAGTCAGTGACAGGAATTGAACCTCAGTCAGTGACAGATATTGAATCTCAGTCAGTGACAGGGGTTGAATCTTAGTCTGTGACAGGGATTGGACCTCAGTCAGTGACAGGGATTGAACGTTAGTCAGTGACAGGGATTGAACCTCAGTCAGTGACAGGGATTGAATCTCAGTCAGTGACAGGGTATGATGTCAGTCAGTGACATGTTTTTAATCTCATTCAGTTACAGGGATTGAATCTCAGTTTGTGTCAGGGATTCAACCTCAGTCCGTAACAGGGATTGAATCTCAGTCAGTGACAGGGATTGAATCTCAATCAGTGACAGGGATTGAATCTCAATCAGTGACTGGAATTGATCATCAGTCAGTTACTGGGATTGAATCGCAGTCAGTGACACGGATTGAATCTCAGTCAGTGACAGGGATTGAATCTCAGTCAGTGACAGGGATTGAACCTCAGTCAGTGACAGGGATTGAATCTCTATCAGTGACATGGATTTAATCTCATTCAGTGACAGGGATGGAATCTCAGTCAGTGACAGTTATTGAATCTCAGTCAGTGACAGGAATTGAATCTCAGTCAGTGACAGGGATTGAATCTCAGTCAGTGACATGGATTTAATCTCATTCAGTAACAGGGATTGAATCTCAGTCAGTGACAGGGATTGAATCTCAATCAGTGATTGGAATTGATCATCAGTCAGTGACTGGGATTGAATCGCAGTCAGCGACAGGGATTGTATCTCAGTCAGTGACAGGGATTGAATCTCAGTCAGTGACAGGGATTGAACCTCAGTCAGTGACAGGGATTGATTCTCAGTCAGTTACAGGGATTGAATCTCAGTCAGTGACAGGGATTGAACCTCAGTCAGTGACAGGGATTGAATCTCAAATAGTGACGGGATTGACCCTCAGTCAGTGACAGGGTATGATGTCAGTCAGTGACATGGATTTAATCTCATTCAGTGACAGGGATTGAATCTCGGTCAGTGACAGGGATTGAATCTCAGTCAGTGATAGGAATTGAATCTCAGTCAGTGACAGGGATTGTATCTCAGTCAGTGACATGGATTTAATCTCATTCAGTTGCAGGGATTGAATCTCAGTCAGTGACAGGGATTGAATCTCAGTCAGTGACAGGAATTGAACTTCAGTTAGTGACAGGGATTGAACCTCAGGCAGTGATAGGGATTGTATCACATTCAATGACAGGAATTTTATCTCAGTCAGTGACAGGGATTGAATCTCAGTTAGTGACAGGGATTGAATCTCAGTCAGTGACAGGAATTGAGCCTCAGTCAGTGACTAGGATTGAGTCTCAGTCAGTGACAGTGATTGAGACTCAGTCAGTGACAGCGATTGAACCTTTGTCAGTGACATGGATTGAATCTCAGTTAGTGACAGGGATTGAATCTCACTCAGTGCTGGGATTGATCATAAATCAGTGACTGGGATTGAACCTCAGTCTGTGACATGGATTCAATCTCAGTCTGTGACAGGAACTGACTCGCAGTCAGTGACAGGGATTGTATCTCAGTTAGTGACAGGGATTGAACCTTAGTCAGTGACAGAGATTGAATCTCAGTTAGTGACGGGATTGAATCTCAGTCAGTGACAGGGATGGAATCTCAATCAGTTACTGGGATTGATCATCAGTCAGGTACTGGGATTGAATCGAAGTCAGTGACTGGGATTGAATCTCAGTCAGTGACAGGGATTGAATCTCATTCAGTGACAGGGAGTGGCGCTCAGAAAGTGATAGGAATGGAATCTCAGTCTGTGACAGGCATAGAATCGCAGTCAGTGACAGGGATTGCAGCTCAGTCAGTGACTGGGTTTGAATCACAGTCAGTGACCGGTATTGACCCTCAGTCAGTTTCAGGGATTGAATCTCAGTCCGTGACAGGGATTGACGCTCAGAGAGTGACAGGGATTGAGCCTCAAATAGTGACGGGATTGACCCTCATTCAGTGACAGGGATTGATTCTCAATCAGTGACAGGGTTTGAATCTCAGTCAGAGACAGGGATTGAATCTCAGTCAGTGACATGGATTTAATCTCATTTCGTGACAGGGATTGAATCTCAGTCAGTTTCAGGGATTGAATCTCAGTCAGTGACAGGAATTGAATCTCAGTCAGTGCAGGGATTGAACATCAGGCAGTGACAGGGATTGTATCACAGTCAATGACAGGAATTGTTTCTCAGTCAGTGACAGGGATTGAACCATAGTCAGTGACAGGGATTGAATCTCAGTTAGTGACAGGGATTGAATCTCAGTCAGTGACAGGGATTGAGCCTCAGTCAGTGACAGGGATTGAACCTCAGTCAGTGACAGGGATTGAATCTCAGTAAGTGACAGGAAGTGAATCTCAGTCAGTGACAGTGATTGAATCACAATCAGTGACAGGAATTGAACCTCAGTCAGTGACCTGGATTGAATCGCAGTCAGTGACAGGGATTGAATCTCAGTTAGTGACAGGGATTGAACCTTAGTCAGTGACAGAGATTGAATCTCAGTTAGTGACAGGGATTGAATCTCAATCAGTGCTGGGATTGATCATCAGTCAGTGACTGGGATTGAATCGCAGTCAGTGACAGGGATTGAATCTCAGTCAGTGACAGGGATTGAAACTTAGTCAGTGACAGGGATTGAATCTCAATCAGTGACAGGGATTGACGCTCAGAAAGTGACAGGAATGGAATCTCAGTCAGTGACAGGCATGGAATCTCAGTCAGTGACAGGGATGGAATCTCAGTTAGTTACAGGGATTGAATCTCAGTCATTGACAGGAATTGACCCTCAGTCAGTGTCAGGGTTGAGCCACAGTCAGTCACAGGGATTGACCCTCAGTCAGTGACAGGATTTGAATCGCAGTCAGTGACAGGGATTCAATCTCAGGCAGTGACAGGGATTGAACCTCAGTCTGTGACAGGGATTGAATCACACTCTGTGACAGGGATTGACTCGGAGTGACTGACAGGGATTGAGCCTCAATGAGAGACAGGGGTTGAGCCTCAGTCAGTGACAGGGATTGATTCTCAATCAGTGACAGGGTTTGAATCTCAGTCAGAGACAGTGATTGAATCTCAGTCAGTGACAGGAATTGAACCTCAGTCAGTGACCTGGATTGAATCGCAGTCAGTGACAGGGATTGAATCTCAGTTAGTTACGGTGATTGAATGTCAGTCAGTGACAGGGATTGACCCTTAGTCAGTGACATGGATTGAATCTCAGTTAGTGACAGAGATTGAATCTCAGTCAGTGACAAGGATTGAACCTCAGACAGTGACAGGGATTGACCCTCAGTCAGTGACAGGGATTGAATCTCAGTAAATGACAGGGATTGAGCCTCATTCAGTGACCGGGATTGAGCCTCAGGCAGTGACAGGGATTGAACCTCAGTGATTGACAGGGATTGAACCTCCGGCAGTGACAGGGATTGAACCTCAGTCAGTGACAGGAATTGAACCTCAGTCAGTGACAGATATTGAATCTCAGTCAGTGACAGGGGTTGAATCTTAGTCTGTGACAGGGATTGGACCTCAGTCAGTGACAGGGATTGAACGTTAGTCAGTGACAGGGATTGAATCTCAGTCAGTGACAGGGATTGAATCTCAGTCAGTGATAGGAATTGAATCTCAGTCAGTGACAGGGATTGTATCTCAGTCAGTGACATGGATTTAATCTCATTCAGTTGCAGGGATTGATTCTCAGTCAGTGACAGGGATTGAATCTCAGTCAGTGACAGGAATTGAACTTCAGTTAGTGACAGGGATTGAACCTCAGGCAGTGATAGGGATTGCATCACATTCAATGACAGGAATTTTATCTCAGTCAGTGACAGGGATTGAATCTCAGTTAGTGACAGGGATTGAATCTAAGTCAGTGACAGGAATTGAGCATCAGTCAGTGACTGGAATTGATCATCAGTCAGTTACACAGATTGAATCGCAGTCAGTGACACGGATTGAATCTCAGTCAGTGACAGGGATTCAACATCAGTCAGTGACAGGGATTAAATCTCAGTCCGTGACAGGGATTAAGCCTCAGTCACTGACAGGGATTGATTCTCAGTCAGTGACAGGGATTGAGCCTCAGTCAGAGACAGGGATTGAACTTCAGTCAGTGACAGGGATTGAACCTCACTTAGTGACAGGGATTGAACCTCAGTCAGTGTCATCCATTGAACCTCAGTCGGTGACCGGGATTGAATCAAAATCAGTGACAGCGATTGAACCTCAGTCAGTGACAGGGATTGAATCTCAATTTGTGACAGGGATTGAATCGCAATCAGTGACAGGGATTGACCATTAGTCAGTTACAGGAATTGAATCTCAGCCTGTGTCACGGATTGAATCTCAGTTAGTGACAGGGTTTGAGCCTCATACAGTGACAGGGATTGAATCTCAGTCAGTGACAGGGATTAAGCCTCAGTCACTGACAGGGATTGATTCTCAGTCAGTGACAGGGATTGAGCCTCAGTCAGTGACAGGGATTGAATCTCAGTAAGTGACAGGAAGTGAATCTCAGTCAGTGACAGTGATTGAATCACAATCAGTGACAGGAATTGAACCTCAGTCAGTGACCTGGATTGAATCGCAGTCAGTGACAGGGATTGAATCTCAGTTAGTGACAGGGATTGAACCTTAGTCAGTGACAGAGATTGAATCTCAGTTAGTGACAGGGATTGAATCTCAATCAGTGCTGGGATTGATCATCAGTCAGTGACTGGGATTGAATCGCAGTCAGTGACAGGGATTGAATCTCAGTCAGTGACAGGGATTGAAACTTAGTCAGTGACAGGGATTGAATCTCAATCAGTGACAGGGATTGACGCTCAGAAAGTGACAGGAATGGAATCTCAGTCAGTGACAGGCATGGAATCTCAGTCAGTGACAGGGATGGAATCTCAGTTAGTTACAGGGATTGAATCTCAGTCATTGACAGGAATTGACCCTCAGTCAGTGTCAGGGTTGAGCCACAGTCAGTCACAGGGATTGACCCTCAGTCAGTGACAGGATTTGAATCGCAGTCAGTGACAGGGATTCAATCTCAGGCAGTGACAGGGATTGAACCTCAGTCTGTGACAGGGATTGAATCACACTCTGTGACAGGGATTGACTCGGAGTGACTGACAGGGATTGAGCCTCAATGAGAGACAGGGGTTGAGCCTCAGTCAGTGACAGGGATTGATTCTCAATCAGTGACAGGGTTTGAATCTCAGTCAGAGACAGTGATTGAATCTCAGTCAGTGACAGGAATTGAACCTCAGTCAGTGACCTGGATTGAATCGCAGTCAGTGACAGGGATTGAATCTCAGTTAGTTACGGTGATTGAATGTCAGTCAGTGACAGGGATTGACCCTTAGTCAGTGACATGGATTGAATCTCAGTTAGTGACAGAGATTGAATCTCAGTCCGTGACAAGGATTGAACCTCAGACAGTGACAGGGATTGACCCTCAGTCAGTGACAGGGATTGAATCTCAGTAAATGACAGGGATTGAGCCTCATTCAGTGACCGGGATTGAGCCTCAGGCAGTGACAGGGATTGAACCTCAGTGATTGACAGGGATTGAACCTCCGGCAGTGACAGGGATTGAACCTCAGTCAGTGACAGGAATTGAATCTCAGTCAGTGACAGATATTGAATCTCAGTCAGTGACAGGGGTTGAATCTTAGTCTGTGACAGGGATTGGACCTCAGTCAGTGACAGGGATTGAACGTTAGTCAGTGACAGGGATTGAATCTCAGTCAGTGACAGGGATTGAATCTCAGTCAGTGATAGGAATTGAATCTCAGTCAGTGACAGGGATTGTATCTCAGTCAGTGACATGGATTTAATCTCATTCAGTTGCAGGGATTGATTCTCAGTCAGTGACAGGGATTGAATCTCAGTCAGTGACAGGAATTGAACTTCAGTTAGTGACAGGGATTGAACCTCAGGCAGTGATAGGGATTGCATCACATTCAATGACAGGAATTTTATCTCAGTCAGTGACAGGGATTGAATCTCAGTTAGTGACAGGGATTGAATCTCAGTCAGTGACAGGAATTGAGCATCAGTCAGTGACTGGAATTGATCATCAGTCAGTTACACGGATTGAATCGCAGTCAGTGACACGGATTGAATCTCAGTCAGTGACAGGGATCGAATCTCAGTCAGTGACAGGGATTCAACATCAGTCAGTGACAGGGATTAAATCTCAGTCCGTGACAGGGATTAAGCCTCAGTCACTGACAGGGATTGATTCTCAGTCAGTGACAGGGATTGAGCCTCAGTCAGAGACAGGGATTGAACTTCAGTCAGTGACAGGGATTGAACCTCACTTAGTGACAGGGATTGAACCTCAGTCAGTGTCATCCATTGAACCTCAGTCGGTGACCGGGATTGAATCAAAATCAGTGACAGCGATTGAACCTCAGTCAGTGACAGGGATTGAATCTCAATTTGTGACAGGGATTGAATCGCAATCAGTGACAGGGATTGACCATTAGTCAGTTACAGGAATTGAATCTCAGCCTGTGTCACGGATTGAATCTCAGTTAGTGACAGGGTTTGAGCCTCATACAGTGACAGGGATTGAATCTCAGTCAGTGACAGGGATTAAGCCTCAGTCACTGACAGGGATTGATTCTCAGTCAGTGACAGGGATTGAGCCTCAGTCAGAGACAGGGATTGAATCTTAGTGAGTAACAGGGATTGAACCTCAGTCAGTGACTGGAATTGAACCTCAGGCAGTGACGGGGATTGAACCTTCGTCAGTTACAGGGATTGAGGCTCAGTCAGTGACAGGGATTGAGACTCAGTCAGTGACAGGGATTGAACATTAGTCAGTGACAGGGATTGATTCTCAGTCAGTGACTGGGATTAACACTCAGACAGTGACCAGGATTGAATCTCAGTCTGTGACAGGGATTGACCCTCAGTCAGTGACTGGGATTGAATCGCAGTCCTTGACAGGGATTGAACCACAGTCAGTGACAGGGTTTGAATCTCCGTCAGTGACAGGGGTTGAATCTCAGTCAGTGACAGGGATTGAACTCAGTCAGTGACAGGGATTGAATCTCAGTCAGTGACAGGGATTGAATCTCAGTCAGTGACAGGGATTGAACCTCAGTTCGTGACAGGGATTGAACCTCAGGCAGTGACAGGAATTGAGCCTCAGTCAATGACAGGGATTGAATCGAAATCAGTGACAGGGATTGAATCTCAGTTTGTGACAAGGATTGAATCTCAGTCAGTGACTGGGATTGACCCTCAGACAGTGACAGGGATTGAATCTCAGTCAGTGACAGGGATTGAATCTCAGTCAGTGACAGGAATTGAATCTCACTCAGTGACAGGGATTGAATCTCAGTCAGTGACAGGGTTTGAGCCTCAGTCAGTGACAGGGATTGAATCTCAGTCAGTGACAGGGATGAAGCCACAGTCACTGACAGGGATTGAGCCTCATTCAATGACAGGGATTGAACCTTAGTGAGTGACAAGGATTGAACCTCAGTCAGTGACTGGAATTGAACCTTCGTCAGTGACAGGGATTGAGGCTCAGTCAGTGACAGGGATTGAGACTCAGCCAGTGACAGGCATTGAATCGCAGTCAGTGACAGGGATTGAATCTCAGTCAGTGACAGGGATTGAATCTCAGTCAGTGACACAGATTGAACCTCAGTTCGTGACAGGGATTGAACCTCAGGCAGTGACAGGAATTGAGCCTCAGTCAATGACAGGGATTGAATCGAAACCAGTGACAGGGATTGAATCTCAGTTAGTGACAAGGATTGAATCTCAGTCAGTGACTGGGATTGACCCTCAGACAGTGACAGGGATTGAATCTCAGTCAGTGACAGGGATTGAATCTCAGTCAGTGACAGGAATTGAATCTCACTCAGTGACAGGGATTGAATCTCAGTCAGTGACAGGGTTTGAGCCTCAGTCAGTGACAGGGATTGAATCTCAGTCAGTGACAGGGATTAAGCCACAGTCACTGACAGGGATTGAATCTCAGTCAATGACAGGGATTGAGCCTCAGTCAATGACAGGGATTGAACCTTAGTGAGTGACAGGGATTGAACCTCAGTCAGTGACTGGAATTGAACCTTCGTCAGTGACAGGGATTGAGGCTCAGTCAGTGACAGGGTTTGAGACTCAGCCAGTGACAGGCATTGAATCTCAGTAAGTGACAGGGATTCAATCTCAGTCTATGACAGGGATTGACTCGCAGTCAGTGACAGGTATTGAATCTCAGTTAGTGACAGGGATTGAAACTTAGTCAGTGACAGGGATTGAATTTCAGTTAGTGACAGGGATTGAATCTCAGTCAGTGACAGGGATTGAGCATCAGTCAGTGACAGAGAGTCAACCTCAGTCCGTAACATGGATTGAATCTCAGTTAGTGACGGGATTGAATCTCAGTCAGTGACAGGGATGGAATCTCAATCAGTGACTGGGATTGATCATCAGTCAGGTACTGGGATTGAATCTCAGTCAGTGACAGGGATTGAATCTCAGTCAGTGACAGGGATTGAATCTCATTCAGTGACAGGGAGTGGCGCTCAGAAAGTGATAGGAATTGAATCTCAGTCTGTGACAGGCATAGAATCGCAGTCAGTGACAGGGATTGCAGCTCAGTCAGTGACTGGGGTTGAATCACAGTCAGTGACCGGTATTGACCCTCGGTCAGTTACAGGGATGGAATCTCAGTTAGTTTCAGGGATTGAATCTCAGTCCGTGACAGGGATTGACGCTCAGAGAGCGACAGGGATTGAGCCTCAAACAGTGACGGGATTGACTCTCATTCAGTGACAGGGATTGATTCTCAATCAGTGACAGGGTTTGAATCTCAGTCAGAGACAGGGATTGAATCTCAGTCAGTGACATGGATTTAATCTCATTTAGTGACAGGGATTGAATCTCAGTCAGTTTCAGGGATTGAATCTCAGTCAGTGACAGGAAATGAATCTCAGTCAGTGCAGGGATTGAACATCAGGCAGTGACAGGGATTGTATCACAGTCAATGACAGGAATTGTTTCTCAGTCAGTGACAGGGATTGAACCTTAGTCAGTGACAGGGATTGAATCTCAGTTAGTGACAGGGATTGAATCTCAGTCAGTGACAGGGATTGAGCCTCAGTCAGTGACAGGGATTGAACCTCAGTCAGTGACAGGGATTGAATCTCAGTAAGTGACAGGAAGTGAATCTCAGTCAGTGACAGTGATTGAATCACAATCAGTGACAGGAATTGAACCTCAGTCAGTGACCTGGATTGAATCGCAGTCAGTGACAGGGATTGAATCTCAGTTAGTGACAGGGATTGAACCTTAGTCAGTGACAGAGATTGAATCTCAGTTAGTGATAGGGATTGAATCTCAATCAGTGATGGGATTGATCATCAGTCAGTGAGTGGGATTGAATCGCAGTCAGTGACAGGGATTGAATCTCAGTCAGTGACAGGGATTGACCCTCAGTCAGTGACAGGGATTGAATCTCAGTCAGTGACAGGGATGGAATCTCAGTTAGTTACAGGGATTGAATCTCAGTCATTGACAGGAATTGACCCTCAGTCAGTGTCAGGGTTGAGCCTCAGTCAGTCACAGGGATTGACCCTCAGTCAGTGACAGGATTTGAATCGCAGTCAGTGACAGGGATTCAATCTCAGGCAGTGACAGGGATTGAACCTCAGTCTGTGACAGGGATTGAATCACACTCTGTGACAGGGATTGACTCGGAGTGACTGACAGGGATTGAGCCTCAATGAGAGACAGGGGTTGAGCCTCAGTCAGTGACAGGGATTGATTCTCAATCAGTGACAGGGTTTGAATCTCAGTCAGAGACAGTGATTGAATCTCAGTCAGTGACAGGAATTGAACCTCAGTCAGTGACCTGGATTGAATCGCAGTCAGTGACAGGGATTGAATCTCAGTTAGTTACGGTGATTGAATGTCAGTCTGTGACAGGGATTGACCCTTAGTCAGTGACAGGGATTGAATCTCAGTTAGTGACAGAGATTGAATCTCAGTCAGTGACAGGGATTGAACCTCAGACAGTGACAGGGATTGACCCTCAGTCAGTGACAGGGATTGAATCTCAGTAAGTGACAGGGATTGAGCCTCATTCAGTGACCGGGATTGAGCCTCAGGCAGTGACAGGGATTGAACCTCAGTGATTGACAGGGATTGAACCTCCGGCAGTGACAGGGATTGAACCTCAGTCAGTGACAGGAATTGAACCTCAGTCAGTGACAGATATTGAATCTCAGTCAGTGACAGGGGTTGAATCTTAGTCTGTGACAGGGATTGGACCTCAGTCAGTGACAGGGATTGAACGTTAGTCAGTGACAGGGATTGAATCTCAGTCAGTGACAGGGATTGAATCTCAGTCAGTGACAGGGTATGATGTCAGTCAGTGACATGGATTTAATCTCATTCAGTGACAGGGATTGAATCTCAGTCAGTGACAGGGATTGAATCTCAGTCAGTGATAGGAATTGAATCTCAGTCAGTGACAGGGATTGTATCTCAGTCAGTGACATGGATTTAATCTCATTCAGTTGCAGGGATTGAATCTCAGTCAGTGACAGGGATTGAATCTCAGTCAGTGACAGGAATTGAACTTCAGTAAGTGACAGTGATTGAACCTCAGGCAGTGATCGGGATTGTATCACATTCAATGACAGGAATTTTATCTCAGTCAGTGACAGGGATTGAATCTCAGTCCGTGACAGGGATTAAGCCTCAGTCACTGACAGGGATTGATTCTCAGTCAGTGACAGGGATTGAGCCTCAGTCAGAGACAGGGATTGAACATCAGTCAGTGACAGGGATTGAACCTCACTTAGTGACAGGGATTGAACCTCAGTCAGTGTCATCCATTGAACCTCAGTCGGTGACCGGGATTGAATCGAAATCTGTGACAGCGATTGAACCTCAGTCAGTGACAGGGATTGAATCTCAATTTGTGACTGGGATTGAATCGCAATCAGTGACAGGGATTGACCATTAGTCAGTTACAGGAATTGAATCTCAGTCTGTGTCACGGATTGAATCTCAGTTAGTGACAGGGTTTGAGCCTCAGACAGTGACAGGGATTGAATCTCATTCAGTGACAGGGATTAAGCCTCAGTCACTGACAGGGATTGATTCTCAGTTAGTGACAGCGATTGAGCCTCAGTCAGAGACAGGGATTGAACCTTAGTGAGTGACAGGGATTGAACCTCAGTCAGTGACTGGAATTGAACCTCAGGCAGTGACGGGGATTGAACCTTCGTCAGTTACAGGGATTGAGGCTCAGTCAGTGACAGGGATTGAGACTCAGTCAGTGACAGGGATTGAACATTCGTCAGTGACAGGGATTGATTCTCAGTCAGTGACTGGGATTAACACTCAGACAGTGACCAGGATTGAATCTCAGTCTGTGACAGGGATTGACCCTCAGTCAGTGACTGGGATTGAATCGCAGTCCTTGACAGGGATTGAACCGCAGTCAGTGACAGGGTTTGAATCTCCGTCAGTGACAGGGGTTGAATCTCAGTCAGTGACAGGGATTGAACTCAGTCAGTGACAGGGATTGAATCTCAGTCAGTGACAGGGATTGAATCTCAGTCAGTGTCATGGACTAAACCTAAGTCAGTGACAGGGATTGAATCTCAATCAGTGACAGTCATTAAATCGCAGTCAGTGACAGGGATTGAATCTCAGTCAGTGACAGCCATTAAATCGCAGTCAATGACAGGGATTGAATCTCAGTCAGTGACAGGGATTGAATCTCAGTCAGAGACACAGATTGAACCTCAGTTCGTGACAGGGATTGAACCTCAGGCAGTGACAGGAATTGAGCCTCAGTCAATGACAGGGATTGAATCGAAATCAGTGACAGGGATTGAATCTCAGTTTGTGACAAGGATTGAATCTCAGTCAGTGACTGGGATTGACCCACAGACAGTGACAGGGATTGAATCTCAGTCAGTGACAGGGATTGAATCTCAGTCAGTGACAGGAATTGAATCTCACTCAGTCACAGGGATTGAATCTCAGTCAGTGACAGGGTTTGAACCTCAGTCAGTGACAGGGATTGAATCTCAGTCAGTGACAGGGATGAAGCCACAGTCACTGACAGGGATTGAGCCTCATTCAATGACAGGGATTGAACCTTAGTGAGTGACAGGGATTGAACCTCAGTCAGTGACTGGAATTGAACCTTCGTCAGTGACAGGGATTGAGGCTCAGTCAGTGACAGGGATTGAGACTCAGCCAGTGACAGGCATTGAATCTCAGTCTGTGACAGGGATTCAATCTCAGTCTATGACAGGGATTGACTCGCAGTCAGTGACAGGTATTGAATCTCAGTCAGTGACAGGGATTGAGTCTCAGTCAGAGACAGGGATTGAACCTTAGTGAGTGACAGGGATTGAACCTCAGTCAGTGACTGGAATTGAACCTCAGGCAGTGACGGGGATTGAACCTTCGTCAGTTACAGGGATTGAGGCTCAGTCAGTGACAGGGATTGAGACTCAGTCAGTGACAGGGATTGTACATTAGTCAGTGACAGGGATTGATTCTCAGTCAGTGACTGGGATTAACACTCAGACAGTGACCAGGATTGAATCTCAGTCTGTGACAGGGATTGACCCTCAGTCAGTGACTGGGATTGAATCGCAGTCCTTGACAGGGATTGAACCACAGTCAGTGACAGGGCTTGAATCTCCGTCAGTGACAGGGGTTGAATCTCAGTCAGTGACAGGGATTGAATCTCAGTCTGTGACAGGGATTGAATCTCAGTCAGTGTCATGGACTAAACCTAAGTCAGTGACAGGGATTGAATCTCAATCAGTGACAGTCATTAAATCGCAGTCAGTGACAGGGATTGAATCTCAGTCAGTGACACAGATTGAACCTCAGTTCGTGACAGGGATTGAACCTCAGGCAGTGACAGGAATTGAGCCTCAGTCAATGACAGGGATTGAATCGAAATCAGTGACAGGGATTGAATCTCAGTTAGTGACAAGGATTGAATCTCAGTCAGTGACTGGGATTGACCCTCAGACAGTGACAGGGATTGAATCTCAGTCAGTGACAGGGATTGAATTTCAGTCAGTGACAGGAATTGAATATCACTCAGTGACAGGGATTGAATCTCAGTCAGTGACAGGGTTTGAGCCTCAGTCAGTGACAGGGATTGAATCTCAGTCAGTGACAGGGATTAAGCCACAGTCACTGACAGGGATTGAATCTCAGTCAGTGACAGGGATTGAGCCTCAGTCAGAGACAGGGATTGAACCTTAGTGAGTGACAGGGATTGGACCTCAGTCAGTGACTGGAATTGAACCTCAGGCAGTGACGGGGATTGAACCTTCGTCAGTTACAGGGATTGAGGCTCAGTCAGTGACAGGGATTGAGACTCAGTCCGTGACAGGGATTGTACATTAGTCAGTGACAGGGATTGATTCTCAGTCAGTGACTGGGATTAACACTCAGACAGTGACCAGGATTGAATCTCAGTCTGTGACAGGGATTGACCCTCAGTCAGTGACAGGGAATGAATCGCAGTCCTTGACAGGGATTGAACCACAGTCAGTGACAGGGCTTGAATCTCCGTCAGTGACAGGGGTTGAATCTCAGTCAGTGACAGGGATTGAATCTCAGTCAGTGACAGGGATTGAATCTCAGTGAGTGTCATGGACTAAACCTAAGTCAGTGACAGGGATTGAATCTCAATCAGTGACAGTCATTAAATCGCAGTCAGTGACAGGGATTGAATCTCAGTCAGTGACACAGATTGAACCTCAGTTCGTGACAGGGATTGAACCTCAGGCAGTGACAGGAATTGAGCCTCAGTCAATGACAGGGATTGAATCGAAATCAGTGACAGGGATTGAATCTCAGTTAGTGACAAGGATTGAATCTCAGTCAGTGACTGGGATTGACCCTCAGACAGTGACAGGGATTGAATCTCAGTCAGTGACAGGGATTGAATCTCAGTCAGTGACAGGAATTGAATCTCACTCAGTGACAGAGATTGAATCTCTGTCAGTGACAGGGTTTGAGCCTCAGTCAGTGACAGGGATTGAATCTCAGTCAGTGACAGAGATTAAGCCACAGTCACTGACAGGGATTGAATCTCAGTCAATGACAGGGATTGAGCCTCAGTCAATGACAGGGATTGAACCTTAGTGAGTGACAGGGATTGAACCTCAGTCAGTGACTGGAATTGAACCTTCGTCAGTGACAGGGATTGAGGCTCAGTCAGTGACAGGGATTGAGACTCAGCCAGTGACAGGCATTGAATCTCAGTCTGTGACAGGGATTCAATCTCAGTCTCTGACAGGGATTGACTCGCAGTCAGTGACAGGTATTGAATCTCAGTTAGTGACAGGGATTGAAACTTAGTCAATGACAGGGATTGAATTTCAGTTAGTGACAGGGATTGAATCTCAGTCAGTGACAGGGATTGAGCATCAGTCAGTGACAGAGAGTCAACCTCAGTCCGTAACATGGATTGAATCTCAGTTAGTGACGGGATTGAATCTCAGTCAGTGACAGGGATGGAATCTCAATCAGTGACTGGGATTGAATCTCCGTCAGTGACAGCGGTTGAATCTCAGTCAGTGACAGGGATTGAACTCAGTCAGTGACAGGGATGAATCTCAGTCAGTGACAGGGATTGAATCTCAGTCAGTGTCATGGACTAAACCTAAGACAGTGACTGGGATTGAATCTCAATCAGTGACAGTCATTAAATCGCAGTCAGTGACAGGGATTGAATCTCAGTCAGTGACAGCCATTAAATCGCAGTCAATGACAGGGATTGAATCTCAGTCAGTGACAGGGATTGAATCTCAGTCAGTGACACAGATTGAACCTCAGTTCGTGACAGGGATTGAACCTCAGGCAGTGACAGGAATTGAGCCTCAGTCAATGACAGGGATTGAATCGAAATCAGTGACAGGGATTGAATCTCAGTTAGTGACAAGGATTGAATCTCAGTCAGTGACTGGGATTGACCCTCAGACAGTGATAGGGATTGAATCTCAGTCAGTGACAGGAATTGAATCTCACTCAGTGAC
The DNA here is from genome assembly GCF_037043375.1 of Chiloscyllium plagiosum. NCBI lineage: Eukaryota > Metazoa > Chordata > Chondrichthyes > Orectolobiformes > Hemiscylliidae > Chiloscyllium > Chiloscyllium plagiosum. The sequence goes on from NW_028270177.1 coordinate 45,340,656, forward strand.
AGGGATTGAATCTCAGTCAGTGACAGGGTTTGAGCCTCAGTCAGTGACAGGGATTGAATCTCAGTCAGTGACAGGGATTAAGCCACAGTCACTGACAGGGATTGAGCCTCATTCAATGACAGGGATTGAACCTTAGTGAGTGACAGGGATTGAACCTCAGTCAGTGACTGGAATTGAACCTTCGTCAGTGACAAGGATTGAGGCTCAGTCAGTGACAGGGATTGAGACTCAGCCAGTGACAGGCATTGAATCTCAGTCTGTGACAGGGATTCAATCTCAGTCTATGACAGGGATTGACTCGCAGTCAGTGACAGGTATTGAATCTCAGTCAGTGACAGGGATTGAGCCTCAGTCAGAGACAGGGATTGAACGTTAGTGAGTGACAGGGATTGAACCTCAGTCAGTGACTGGAATTGAACCTCAGGCAGTGACGGGGATTGAACCTTCGTCAATTACAGGGATTGAGGCTCAGTCAGTGACAGGGATTGAGACTCAGTCAGTGACAGGGATTGTACATTAGTCAGTGACAGGGATTGATTCTCAGTCAGTGACAGGGATTAACACTCAGACAGTGACCAGGATTGATTCTCAGTCTGTGACAGGGATTGACCCTCAGTCAGTGACTGCGATTGAATCGCAGTCCTTGACAGGGCTTGAATCTCCGTCAGTGACAGGGGTTGAATCTCAGTCAGTGACAGGGATTGAATCTCAGTCAGTGACAGGGATTGAATCTCAGTCAGTGTCATGGACTAAACCTAAGTCAGTGACAGGGATTGAATCTCAATCAGTGACAGTCATTAAATCGCAGTCAGTGACAGGGATTGAATCTCAGTCAGTGACACAGATTGAACCTCAGTTCGTGACAGGGATTGAACCTCAGGCAGTGAAAGGAATTGAGCCTCAGTCAATGACAGGGATTGAATCGAAATCAGTGACAGGGATTGAATCTCAGTTAGTGACAAGGATTGAATCTCAGTCAGTGACTGGGATTGACCCTCAGACAGTGACAGGGATTGAATCTCAGTCAGTGACAGGGATTGAATCTCAGTCAGTGACAGGAATTGAATCTCACTCAGTGACAGGGATTGTATCTCAGTCAGTGACTGGGATTGACCCTCAGACAGTGAAAGGGATTGAATCTCACTCAGTGACAGGGATTAAGCCTCAGTCAGTGACAGGGATTGAATCTCAGTCAATGACAGGGATTGAGCCTCAGTCAATGACAGGGATTGAACCTTAGTGAGTGACAGGGATTGAACCTCAGTCAGTGACTGGAATTGAACCTTCGTCAGTGACAGGGATTGAGGCTCAGTCAGTGACAGGGATTGAGACTCAGCCAGTGACAGGCATTGAATCTCAGTCTGTGACAGGGATTCAATCTCAGTCTATGACAGGGATTGACTCGCAGTCAGTGACAGGTATTGAATCTCAGTTAGTGACAGGGATTGAAACTTAGTCAGTGACAGGGATTGAATTTCAGTTAGTGACAGGGATTGAATCTCAGTCAGTGACAGGGATTGAGCATCAGTCAGTGACAGAGAGTCAACCTCAGTCCGTAACATGGATTGAATCTCAGTTAGTGACGGGATTGAATCTCAGTCAGTGACATGGATTTAATCTCATTTAGTGACAGGGATTGAATCTCAGTCAGTTTCAGGGATTGAATCTCAGTCAGTGACAGGAATTGAATCTCAGTCAGTGCAGGGATTGAACATCAGGCAGTGACAGGGATTGTATCACAGTCAATGACAGGAATTGTTTCTCAGTCAGTGACAGGGATTGAACCTTAGTCAGTGACAGGGATTGAATCTCAGTTAGTGACAGGGATTGAATCTCAGTCAGTGACAGGGATTGAGCCTCAGTCAGTGACAGGGATTGAACCTCAGTCAATGACAGGGATTGAATCTCAGTAAGTGACAGGAAGTGAATCTCAGTCAGTGACAGTGATTGAATCACAATCAGTGAGAGGAATTGAACCTCAGTCAGTGACCTGGATTGAATCGCAGTCAGTGACAGGGATTGAATCTCAGTTAGTGACAGGGATTGAAACTTAGTCAGTGACAGGGATTGAATTTCAGTTCTTGACAGGGATTGAATCTCAGTCAGTGACAGGGATTGAGCATCAGTCAGTGACAGAGAGTCAACCTCAGTCCGTAACATGGATTGAATCTCAGTTAGTGACGGGATTGAATCTCAGTCAGTGACAGGGATGGAATCTCAATCAGTGACTGGGATTGATCATCAGTCAGGTACTGGGATTGAATCTCAGTCAGTGACTGGGATTGAATCTCAGTCAGTGACAGGGATTGAATCTCATTCAGTGACAGGGAGTGGCGCTCAGAAAGTGATAGGAATGGAATCTCAGTCTGTGACAGGCATAGAATCGCAGTCAGTGACAGGGATTGCAGCTCAGTCAGTGACTGGGGTTGAATCACATTCAGTGACTTGTTTTGACCCTCAGTCAGTTACAGGGATGGAATCTCAGTTAGTTTCAGGGATTGAATCTCAGTCCGTGACAGGGATTGACGCTCAGAGAGTGACAGGGATTGAGCCTCAAATAGTGACGGGATTGACACTCATTCAGTGACAGGGATTGATTCTCAATCAGTGACAGGGTTTGAATCTCAGTCAGAGACAGGGATTGAATCTCAGTCAGTGACATGGATTTAATCTCATTTAGTGACAGGGATTGAATCTCAGTCAGTTTCAGGGATTGAATCTCAGTCAGTGACAGGAAATGAATCTCAGTCAGTGCAGGGATTGAACATCAGGCAGTGACAGGGATTGTATCACAGTCAATGACAGGAATTGTTTCTCAGTCAGTGACAGGGATTGAACCTTAGTCAGTGAGAGGGATTGAATCACAGTTAGTGACAGGGATTGAATCTCAGTCAGTGACAGGGATTGAGCCTCAGTCAGTGACAGGGATTGAACCTCAGTCAGTGACAGGGATTGAATCTCAGTAAGTGACAGGAAGTGAATCTCAGTCAGTGACAGTGATTGAATCACAATCAGTGACAGGAATTGAACCTCTGTCAGTGACCTGGATTGAATCGCAGTCAGTGACAGGGATTGAATCTCAGTTAATTACAGTGATTGAATCTCAGTCAGTGACAGGGATTGACCCTAAGTCAGTGACAGGGATTGAATCTCAGTTAGTGACAGAGATTGAATCTCAGTCAGTGACAGGGATTGAACCTCAGACAGTGACAGGGATTGACCCTGAGACAGTGACAGGGATTGAATCTCAGTCAGTGACAGGGATTGATTCTCAGTCAGTGACAGGGATTGAATCTCAGTCAGTTACAGGGATTGAATCTCAATCTGTGACTGGGATTGAACCTCAGTCAGTTACTGGGATGGAATCGCAGTCAGTGACAGGGATTGAATCTCAGTCAGTGACAGTGATTGAATCTCAGTCAGTGACAGAGATTGAACCTCAGTCAGTGACAGACATAGATTCGCAGTCAGTGACAGGGATTGAAGCTCAGTCAGTGACAGGGATTTAATCTCATTCAGTGACCGGTATTGACCCTCAGTCAGTTACAGGGTATGGAATCTCAGTTAGTTACAGGCATTGAATCTCAGTCAGTGACAGGGATTGAGTATCAGTCAGTGATAGGGCTTGACCCTCAGTCAGTGACAAGGATTGAATATCAGTCAGTGACAGCGGTTGAACCTCAGTCAGTGACAGGGATAGAATCTCAAATCGTGACAGGGATTGAATCTCAGTCAGTGACAGGGATTGAACCTCAGACAGTGACAGGGTTTGAGTCTCAGTCAGTGACAGGGATTGAGTCTCAGTCAGAGACACGGAGTGAGCCTCAGTTAGTGACAGGGACTGATTCTCAGTCAGTGACAGGGATTGAGCCTCAAATAGTGACGGGATTGACCTCAGTCAGTGCCAGGGATTGAATCTCAGTCAGTGGTAGGATTTGCATCTCAGTTAGTGACAGGGTTAGAACCTCAGTCAGTGACAGGGATTGAATCTCAATCAGTGACAGCGATTGACCATTCGTCAGTTGCAGGAATTGAATCTCAGTCTGTGTCAGGGATTGAATCTCAGTTAGTGACAGGGATTGAATCTCAGTCAGTGACTGGGATTGACCCTCAGACAGTGAAAGGGATTGAATCTCACTCAGTGACAGGGTTTGAGCCTCAGTCAGTGACAGGGATTGAATCTCAGTCAGTGACAGGGATTAAGCCTCAGTCACTGGCAGGGATTGATTCTCAGTCAGTGACAGGGATTGAGCCTCAGTCAGAGACAGGGATTGAACCTTAGTGAGTGACAGGCATTGAACCTCAGTCAGTGACTGGAATTGAACCTCAGGCAGTGACAGGGATTGAACCTTCGTCAGTTAGAGGGATTCAGGCTCAGTCAGTGACAGGGATTGAGACTCAGTCAGTGACAGGGATTGAACATTAGTCAGTGACAGGGATTGAATCTCAGTCAGTGACTGGGATTAAAACTCAGACAGTGACCAGGATTGAATCTCAGTCTGTCACAGGGATTGAACCTCAGTCAGTGACTGGGATTGAATCGCAGTCCGTGACAGGGATTGAACCTCAGTCAGTGACAGGGTTTGAATCTCAGTCAGTGACAGGGGTTGAATCTCAGTCAGTGACAGGGATTGAATTCAGTCAGTGACAGGGATTGAATCTCAGTCAGTGACAGGGATTGAATCTCAGTCAGTGACAGGGTATGAGCCTCAGTCAGTGACAGGGATTGAATCTCAGTCAGTGACAGGGATTGAATCTCGATCAGAGACAGGGATTGAATAACAATCAGTGACAGGGATTGACCATCCGTCAGTTTCAGGGATTGATTCTCAGTCAGTGACAGGGATTGAGCTTCAGTCAGTGACTGGGATTGAATCTCAGTCAGTGACAGGGATTGAGCCTCAGTCAGTGACAGGGATTGAATCTCAGTCAATGACAGGGATTGAGCCTCAGTCAGTGACAAGGATTAAACCTTTGTCTGTGACAGGGATTGAACCTCAGTCATTGACTGTGATTGAATCTCAGTCTGTGACAGGGATTGAACCTCAGTCAGTGACAGGAATTGAATCTTAGTCAGTCACAGGGATAGAGATTCAGTCAATGAGAGGAATTGAATCTCAGTCAGTGACAGGAATTGAATCTTAGTCAGTCACAGGGATAGAGATTCAGTCAGTGAGAGGGATTGAGCCTCAGTCAGTGACAGGGATTAAACCTTTGTCTGTGACAGGGATTGAACCTCAGTCATTGACTGTGATTGAATCTCAGTCTGTGACAGGGAGATTGAACCTCAGTCTGTGACAGGAATTGAATCTCAGTCACAGAGAGGAATTGAATCTCAGTCAGTGACAGGGAGTGAGCCTCAGTCAGTGACATGGATTGAACCTCAGTCTGTGACAGGGATTGAATCTCAGTCAGTGACAGGAATTGAATCTCAGTCAGTGACAGGAATTGAATCTCAGTCAGTGACAGGGAGTGAGCCTCAGTCAGTGACAGGGATTGAACCTCAGTCAATGACAGGGATTGAATCTCAGTAAGTGACAGGAAGTGAATCTCAGTCAGTGACAGTGATTGAATCACAATCAGTGACAGGAATTGAACCTCTGTCAGTGACCTGGATTGAATCGCAGTCAGTGACAGGGATTAAATCTCAGTTAGTTACAGTGATTGAATCTCAGTCAGTGACAGGGATTGACCCTAAGTCAGTGACAGGGATTGAATCTCAGTTAGTGACAGAGATTGAATCTCAGTCAGTGACAGGGATTGAACCTCAGACAGTGACAGGGATTGACCCTGAGACAGTGACAGGGATTGAATCTCAGTCAGTGACAGGGATTGAGCCTCACTCAGTGACAGGGATTCAGCCTCAGATAGTGACCGGGATTGAACCTCAGTGATTGACAGGGATTGAACCTCCGGCAGTGACAAGGATTGAACCTCAGTCAGTGACAGGTATTGAACCTCAGTCAGTGACAGATATTGAATCTCAGTCAGTGACAGGGGTTGAATCTTAGTCTGTGACAGGAATTGGAACTCAGTCAATGACAGGGATTGAACGTTAGTCCGTGACATTGATTGAACCTCAGTCAGTGACAGGGATTGCATCGCAGTCAGTGACAGGGATTGAACCTCAGTCACTGACAGATAGTGAATCTCAGTCAGTGACAGGGATTGACTCGCAGTCAGTGACAGGGATTGAGCCTGAATCAGTGACAGGGATTGAACCTCAGTCTGTGATGGGGATTGAGACTCAAATAGTGACAAGGACTGATGCTCAGTCAGTGACAGGGATTGAATCTCAATCAGTGACAAGAAGTGAAACTCAATCATTGACAAGGATTGAATCTCAGTCAGTGACAGGAATTGAATCTCAATCAGTGACAGTGATTGAATCGCAGTCAGTGACAGGGATTGAACCTCAGTCAGCGACAGGGATTGTATCTCAGTCAGTGACAGGATTTGAATCTCAGTCAGTGACAGGAATTGAATCTCAGCAAGTAACATGGATTGGACTTTAGTTTTTGACAGGGTTTGAATCTCAGTCAGTGACAGTGATTGAGCCACAGTCAGTGACAGGGAATGAATCTCAGTCAGTGACAGGGATTGAATCTCAGTCAGTTACAGGGAATGAATCTCAATCTGTGACTGGGATTGAACCTCAGTCAGTAACTGGGATTGAATCTCAGTCAGTGACAGGGATTGAATCTCAGTCAGTGACAGTGATTGAGCCTCAGTCAGTGACAGGGATTCAACCTCAGTCAGTGACAGGGATTGAATCTCAGTCAGTGACAGGGATTGAATCTCAGTCAGTTACAGGGATTGAATCTCAATCTGTGACTGGGATTGAACCTCAGTCAGTTACTGGGATGGAATCGCAGTCAGTGACAGGGATTGAATCTCAGTCAGTGACAGTGATTGAATCTCAGTCAGTGACAGAGATTGAACCTCAGTCAGTGACAGACATAGATTCGCAGTCAGTGACAGGGATTGAAGCTCAGTCAGTGACAGGGATTTAATCTCATTCAGTGACCGGTATTGACCCTCAGTCAGTTACAGGGTATGGAATCTCAGTTAGTTACAGGCATTGAATCTCAGTCAGTGACAGGGATTGAGTATCAGTCAGTGATAGGGCTTGACCCTCAGTCAGTGACAAGGATTGAATATCAGTCAGTGACAGCGGTTGAACCTCAGTCAGTGACAGGGATAGAATCTCAAATCGTGACAGGGATTGAATCTCAGTCAGTGACAGGGATTGAACCTCAGACAGTGACAGGGTTTGAGTCTCAGTCAGTGACAGGGATTGAGTCTCAGTCAGAGACACGGAGTGAGCCTCAGTTAGTGACAGGGACTGATTCTCAGTCAGTGACAGGGATTGAGCCTCAAATAGTGACGGGATTGACCTCAGTCAGTGCCAGGGATTGAATCTCAGTCAGTGGTAGGATTTGCATCTCAGTTAGTGACAGGGTTAGAACCTCAGTCAGTGACAGGGATTGAATCTCAATCAGTGACAGCGATTGACCATTCGTCAGTTGCAGGAATTGAATCTCAGTCTGTGTCAGGGATTGAATCTCAGTTAGTGACAGGGATTGAATCTCAGTCAGTGACTGGGATTGACCCTCAGACAGTGAAAGGGATTGAATCTCACTCAGTGACAGGGTTTGAGCCTCAGTCAGTGACAGGGATTGAATCTCAGTCAGTGACAGGGATTAAGCCTCAGTCACTGACAGGGATTGATTCTCAGTCAGTGACAGGGATTGAGCCTCAGTCAGAGACAGGGATTGAACCTTAGTGAGTGACAGGCATTGAACCTCAGTCAGTGACTGGAATTGAACCTCAGGCAGTGACAGGGATTGAACCTTCGTCAGTTAGAGGGATTGAGGCTCAGTCAGTGACAGGGATTGAGACTCAGTCAGTGACAGGGATTGAACATTAGTCAGTGACAGGGATTGAATCTCAGTCAGTGACTGGGATTAAAACTCAGACAGTGACCAGGATTGAATCTCAGTCTGTCACAGGGATTGAACCTCAGTCAGTGACTGGGATTGAATCGCAGTACGTGACAGGGATTGAACCTCAGTCAGTGACAGGGTTTGAATCTCAGTCAGTGACAGGGGTTGAATCTCAGTCAGTGACAGGGATTGAATTTCAATCTGTGACTGGGATTGAACCTAAGTCAGTAACTGGGATGGAATCGCAGTCAGTGACAGGGATTGAATCTCAGTCAGTGACAGTGATTGAATCCCTGTCAGTGACAGTTATTGAACCTCAGTCAGTGACAGACATAGATTCGCAGTCAGTGACAGGGATTGAAGCTCATTCAGTGACAGGGATTTAATCTCATTCAGTGACCGGTATTGACCCTCGGTCAGTTACAGGGTATGGAATCTCAGTTAGTTACAGGAATTGAATCTCAGTCAGTGACAGGGATTGAGTATCAGTCAGTGATAGGGCTTGACCCTCAGTCAGTGACAAGGATTGAATATCAGTCAGTGACAGCGGTTGAACCTCAGTCAGTGACAGGGATAGAATCTCAAATCGTGACAGGGATTGAATCTCAGTCAGTGACAGGGATTGAACCTCAGACAGTGACAGGGTTTGAGTCTCAGTCAGTGACAGGGATTGAGTCTCAGTCAGAGACACGGAGTGAGCCTCAGTTAGTGACAGGGACTGATTCTCAGTCAGTGACAGGGATTGAGCCTCAAATAGTGACGGGATTGACCTCAGTCAGTGCCAGGGATTGAATCTCAGTCAGTGGTAGGATTTGCATCTCAGTTAGTGACAGGGTTAGAACCTCAGTCAGTGACAGGGATTGAATCTCAATCAGTGACAGCGATTGACCATTCGTCAGTTGCAGGAATTGAATCTCAGTCTGTGTCAGGGATTGAATCTCAGTTAGTGACAGGGATTGAATCTCAGTCAGTGACTGGGATTGACCCTCAGACAGTGAAAGGGATTGAATCTCACTCAGTGACAGGGTTTGAGCCTCAGTCAGTGACAGGGATTGAATCTCAGTCAGTGACAGGGATTAAGCCTCAGTCACTGACAGGGATTGATTCTCAGTCAGTGACAGGGATTGAGCCTCAGTCAGAGACAGGGATTGAACCTTAGTGAGTGACAGGCATTGAACCTTAGTCAGTGACTGGAATTGAACCTCAGGCAGTGACAGGGATTGAACCTTCGTCAGTTAGAGGGATTCAGGCTCAGTCAGTGACAGGGATTGAGACTCAGTCAGTGACAGGGATTGAACATTAGTCAGTGACAGGGATTGAATCTCAGTAAGTGACTGGGATTAAAACTCAGACAGTGACCAGGATTGAATCTCAGTCTGTCACAGGGATTGAACCTCAGTCAGTGACTGGGATTGAATCGCAGTCCGTGACAGGGATTGAACCTCAGTCAGTGACAGGGTTTGAATCTCAGTCAGTGACAGGGGTTGAATCTCAGTCAGTGACAGGGATTGAATTTCAGTCAGTGACAGGAATTGAATCACACTCAGTGACAGGGATTGAATCTCAGTCAGTGACAGGGTTTGAGCCTCAGTCAGTGACAGGGATTGAATCTCAGTCAGTGACAGGGATTAAGCCACAGTCACTGACAGGGATTGAATCTCAGTCAATGACAGGGATTGAGCCTCAGTCAATGACAGGGATTGAACCTTAGTGAGTGACAGGGATTGAACCTCAGTCAGTGACTGGAATTGAACCTTCGTCAGTGACAGGGATTGAGGCTCAGTCAGTGACAGGGATTGAGACTCAGCCAGTGACAGGCATTGAATCTCAGTCTGTGACAGGGATTCAATCTCAGTCTATGACAGGGATTGACTCGCAGTCAGTGACAGGTATTGAATCTCAGTTAGTGACAGGGATTGAAACTTAGTCAGTGACAGGGATTGAATTTCAGTTAGTGACAGGGATTGAATCTCAGTCAGTGACAGGGATTGAGCATCAGTCAGTGACAGAGAGTCAACCTCAGTACGTAACATGGATTGAATCTCAGTTAGTGACGGGATTGAATCTCAGTCAGTGACAGGGATGGAATCTCAATCAGTGACTGGGATTGATCATCAGTCAGGTACTGGGATTGAATCGAAGTCAGTGACTGGGATTGAATCTCAGTCAGTGACAGGGATTGAATCTCATTCAGTGACAGGGAGTGGCGCTCAGAAAGTGATAGGAATGGAATCTCAGTCTGTGACAGGCATAGAATCGCAGTCAGTGACAGGGATTGCAGCTCAGTCAGTGACTGGGGTTGAATCACAGTCAGTGACCGGTATTGACCCTCAGTCAGTTACAGGGATGGAATCTCAGTTAGTTTCAGGGATTGAATCGCAGTCCGTGACAGGGATTGACGCTCAGAGAGTGACAGGGATTGAGCCTCAAATAGTGACGGGATTGACCCTCATTCAGTGACAGGGATTTATTCTCAATCAGTGACAGGGTTTGAATCTCAGTCAGAGACAGGGATTGAATCTCAGTCAGTGACATGGATTTAATCTCAGTTAATTTAATTTAATTTAGGGCGGCACGGTGGCACAGTGGTTAGCACTGCTGCCTCGCAGCGCCAGAGACCCGGGTTCAATTCCCGACTCAGGCGACTGACTGTGTGGAGTTTGCACATTCTCCCCGTGTCTGCGTGGGTTTCCTCCGGGTGCTCCGGTTTCCTCCCACAATCCAAAAAATGTGCGGGTCAGGTAAATTGGCCATGCTAAATTGCCCGTAGTGTTAGGTTAAAGGGGTGAATGTAGGGGTATGGGTGGGTTGCGCTTCGGCGGGTCGGTGTGGACTTGTTGGGCCGAAGGGCCTGTTTCCACACTGTAAGTAATCTAATCTAATCTAATCTAATAATCTCATTTAGTGACAGGGATTGAATCTCAGTCAGTTTCTGGGATTGAATCTCAGTCAGTGACAGGAATTGAATCTCAGTCAGTGCAGGGATTGAACATCAGGCAGTGACAGGGATTGTATCACAGTCAATGACAGGAATTGTTTCTCAGTCAGTGACAGGGATTGAGCCTCAGTCAGTGACAGGGATTGAACCTCAGTCAGTGACAGGGATTGAATCTCAGTAAGTGACAGGAAGTGAATCTCAGTCAGTGACAGTGATTGAATCACAATCAGTGAGAGGAATTGAACCTCAGTCAGTGACCTGGATTGAATCGCAGTCAGTGACAGGGATTGAATCTCAGTTAGTTACAGTGATTGAATCTCAGTCAGTGACAGGGATTGAATCTCAGTTAGTGACAGAGATTGAATCTCAGTCAGTGACAGGGATTGAACCTCAGACAGTGACAGGGATTGACCCTGAGACAGTGACAGGGATTGAATCTCAGTCAGTGACAGGGATTGAGCCTCACTCAGTGACAGGGATTGAGCCTCAGATAGTGACAGGGATTGAACCTCAGTGATTGACAGGGATTGAACCTCCGGCAGTGACAAGGATTGAACCTCAGTCAGTGACAGGTATTGAACCTCAGTCAGTGACAGATATTGAATCTCAGTCAGTGACAGGGGTTGAATCTTAGCCTGTGACAGGAATTGGACCTCAGTCAGTGACAGGGATTGAACGTTAGTCAGTGACATTGATTGAACCTCAGTCAGTGACAGGGATTGAATCGCAGTCAGTGACAGGGATTGAACCTCAGTCACTGACAGATAGTGAATCTCAGTCAGTGACAGGGATTAAGCCACAGTCACTGACAGGGATTGAATCTGAGTCAATGACAGGGATTGAGCCTCAGTCAATGACAGGGATTGAACCTTAGTGAGTGACAGGGATTGAACCTCAGTCAGTGACTGGAATTGAACCTTCGTCAGTGACAGGGATTGAGGCTCAGTCAGTGACAGGGATTGAGACTCAGCCAGTGACAGGCATTGAATCTCAATCAGTGACAGTGATTGAATCGCAGTCAGTGACAGGGATTGTACCTCAGTCAGCGACAGGGATTGTATCTCAGTCAGTGACAGGATTTGAATCTCAGTCAGTGACAGGAATGGAATCTCAGCAAGTAACATGGATTGGACTTTAGTTTTTGACAGGGTTTGAATCTCAGTCAGTGACAGTGATTGAGCCACAGTCAGTGACAGGGATTGAATCTCAGTCAGTGACAGGGATTGAATCTCAGTCAGTTACAGGGAATGAATCTCAATCTGTGACTGGGATTGATCCTCAGTCAGTAACTGGGATTGAATCTCAGTCAGTGACAGGGATTGAATCTCAGTCAGTGACAGTGATTGAGCCTCAGTCAGTGACAGGGATTCAACCTCAGTCAGTGACAGGGATTGAATCTCAGTCAGTGACAGGGATTGAATCTCAGTCAGTTACAGGGATTGAATCTCAATCTGTGACTGGGATTGAACCTAAGTCAGTAACTGGGATGGAATCGCAGTCAGTGACAGGGATTGAATCTCAGTCAGTGACAGTGATTGAATCTCAGTCAGTGACAGAGATTGAACCTCAGTCAGTGACAGACATAGATTCGCAGTCAGTGACAGGGATTGAATCTCAGTCAGTGACAGTGATTGAATCTCAGTCAGTGACAGGGATTGAATCTCAGTCAGTGACAGTGATTGAATCTCAGTCAGTGACAGGGATTGAAGCTCAGTCAGTGACAGGGATTTAATCTCATTCAGTGACCGGTATTGACCCTCAGTCAGTTACAGGGTATGGAATCTCAGTTAGTTACATGCATTGAATCTCAGTCAGTGACAGGGATTGAGTATCAGTCAGTGATAGGGCTTGACCCTCAGTCAGTGACAAGGATTGAATATCAGTCAGTGACAGCGGTTGAACCTCAGTCAGTGACAGGGATAGAATCTCAAATCGTGACAGGGATTGAATCTCAGTCAGTGACAGGGATTGAACCTCAGACAGTGACAGGGTTTGAGTCTCAGTCAGTGACAGGGATTGAGTCTCAGTCAGAGACACGGAGTGAGCCTCAGTTAGTGACAGGGACTGATTCTCAGTCAGTGACAGGGATTGAGCCTCAAATAGTGACGGGATTGACCTCAGTCAGTGCCAGGGATTGAATCTCAGTCAGTGGTAGGATTTGCATCTCAGTTAGTGACAGGGTTAGAACCTCAGTCAGTGACAGGGATTGAATCTCAATCAGTGACAGCGATTGACCATTCGTCAGTTGCAGGAATTGAATCTCAGTCTGTGTCAGGGATTGAATCTCAGTTAGTGACAGGGATTGAATCTCAGTCAGTGACTGGGATTGACCCTCAGACAGTGAAAGGGATTGAATCTCACTCAGTGACAGGGTTTGAGCCTCAGTCAGTGACAGGGATTGAATCTCAGTCAGTGACAGGGATTAAGCCTCAGTCACTGGCAGGGATTGATTCTCAGTCAGTGACAGGGATTGAGCCTCAGTCAGAGACAGGGATTGAACCTTAGTGAGTGACAGGCATTGAACCTCAGTCAGTGACTGGAATTGAACCTCAGGCAGAGACAGGGATTGAACCTTCGTCAGTTAGAGGGATTCAGGCTCAGTCAGTGACAGGGATTGAGACTCAGTCAGTGACAGGGATTGAACATTAGTCAGTGACAGGGATTGAATCTCAATCAGTGACTGGGATTAAAACTCAGACAGTGACCAGGATTGAATCTCAGTCTGTCACAGGGATTGAACCTCAGTCAGTGACTGGGATTGAATCGCAGTCCGTGACAGGGATTGAACCTCAGTCAGTGACAGGGTTTGAATCTCAGTCAGTGACAGGGGTTGAATCTCAGTCAGTGACAGGGATTGAATTCAGTCAGTGACAGGGATTGAATCTCAGTCAGTGACAGGGATTGAATCTCAGTCAGTGACAGGGTATGAGCCTCAGTCAGTGACAGGGATTGAATCTCAGTCAGTGACAGGGATTAAGCCACAGTCACTGACAGGGATTGAATCTCAGTCAATGACAGGGATTGAGCCTCAGTCAATGACAGGGATTGAACCTTAGTCAGTGACAGGGATCGAACCTCAGTCAGTGACTGGAATTGAACCTTCGTCAGTGACAGGGATTGAGGCTCAGTCAGTGACAGGGATTGAGACTCAGCCAGTGACAGGCATTGAATCTCAGTCTGTGACAGGGATTCAATCTCAGTCTATGACAGGGATTGAATCTCAGTCAGCGACAGGGATTGTATCTCAGTCAGTGACAGGGATTGAATCTCAGCAAGTAACATGGATTGGACTTTAGTTTTTGTCAGGGTTTGAATCTCAGTCAGTGACAGTGATTGAGCCACAGTCTGTGACAGGGATTGAATCTCAGTCAGTGACAGGGATTGAATCTCAGTCAGTGACAGTGATTGAATCTCAGTCAGTGACAGAGATTGAACCTCAGTCAGTGACAGACATAGATTCGCAGTCAGTGACAGGAATTGAAGCTCAGTCAGTGACAGGGATTTAATCTCATTCAGTGACCGGTATTGACCCTCAGTCAGTTACAGGGTATGGAATCTCAGTTAGTTACAGGCATTGAATCTCAGTCAGTGACAGGAATTGAGTATCAGTCAGTGATAGGGCTTGACCCTCAGTCAGTGACAAGGATTGAATATCAGTCAGTGACAGCGGTTGAACCTCAGTCAGTGACAGGGATAGAATCTCAAATCGTGACAGGGATTGAATCTCAGTCAGTGACAGGGATTGAACCTCAGACAGTGACAGGGTTTGAGTCTCAGTCAGTGACAGGGATTGAGTCTCAGTCAGAGACACGGAGTGAGCCTCAGTTAGTGACAGGGACTGATTCTCAGTCAGTGACAGGGATTGAGCCTCAAATAGTGACGGGATTGACCTCAGTCAGTGCCAGGGATTGAATCTCAGTCAGTGGTAGGATTTGCATCTCAGTTAGTGACAGGGTTAGAACCTCAGTCAGTGACAGGGATTGAATCTCAATCAGTGACAGCGATTGACCATTCGTCAGTTGCAGGAATTGAATCTCAGTCTGTGTCAGGGATTGAATCTCAGTTAGTGACAGGGATTGAATCTCAGTCAGTGACTGGGATTGACCCTCAGACAGTGAAAGGGATTGAATCTCACTCAGTGACAGGGTTTGAGCCTCAGTCAGTGACAGGGATTGAATCTCAGTCAGTGACAGGGATTAAGCCTCAGTCACTGGCAGGGATTGATTCTCAGTCAGTGACAGGGATTGAGCCTCAGTCAGAGACAGGGATTGAACCTTAGTGAGTGACAGGCATTGAACCTCAGTCAGTGACTGGAATTGAACCTCAGGCAGTGACAGGGATTGAACCTTCGTCAGTTAGAGGGATTCAGGCTCAGTCAGTGACAGGGATTGAGACTCAGTCAGTGACAGGGATTGAACGTTAGTCAGTGACAGGGATTGAATCTCAGTCAGTGACTGGGATTAAAACTCAGACAGTGACCAGGATTGAATCTCAGTC
This sequence comes from Chiloscyllium plagiosum, assembly GCF_037043375.1. Classification (NCBI taxonomy): domain Eukaryota; kingdom Metazoa; phylum Chordata; class Chondrichthyes; order Orectolobiformes; family Hemiscylliidae; genus Chiloscyllium; species Chiloscyllium plagiosum. Next base: position 45,356,037 of record NW_028270177.1, read on the forward strand.
TGTCACAGGGATTGAACCTCAGTCAGTGACTGGGATTGAATTGCAGTCCGTGACAGGGATTGAACCTCAGTCAGTGACAGGGTTTGAATCTCAGTCAGTGACAGGGGTTGAATCTCAGTCAGTGACAGGGATTGAATTCAGTCAGTGACAGGGATTGAATCTCAGTCAGTGACAGGGATTGAATCTCAGTCAGTGACAGGGTATGAGCCTCAGTCAGTGACAGGGATTAAGCCACAGTCACTGACAGGGATTGGATCTGAGTCAATGACAGGGATTGAGCCTCAGTCAATGACAGGGATTGAACCTTAGTGAGTGACAGGGATTGAACCTCAGTCAGTGACTGGAATTGAACCTTCGTCAGTGACAGGGATTGAGGCTCAGTCAGTGACAGGGTTTGAATCTCAGTCAGTGACAGGGGTTGAATCTCAGTCAGTGACAGGGATTGAATTTCAATCTGTGACTGGGATTGAACCTAAGTCAGTAACTGGGATGGAATCGCAGTCAGTGACAGGGATTGAATCTCAGTCAGTGACTGGAATTGAATCTCAGTCAGTGACTGGGATTGAATCTCAGTCAGTGACTGGGATTAAAACTCAGACAGTGACCAGGATTGAATCTAAGTCTGTCACAGGGATTGAACCTCAGTCAGTGACTGGGATTGAATTGCAGTCCGTGACAGGGATTGAACCTCAGTCAGTGACAGGGTTTGAATCTCAGTCAGTGACAGGGGTTGAATCTCAGTCAGTGACAGGGATTGAATTCAGTCAGTGACAGGGATTGAACCTCAGTCAGTGACATGGATTTAATCTCATTCAGTTGCAGGGATTGAATCTCAGTCAGTGACAGGGATTGAACTTCAGTTAGTGACAGGGATTGAACCTCAGGCAGTGATAGGGATTGTATCACATTCAATGACAAGAATTGTATCTCAGTCAGTGACAGGGATTGAATTCAGTCAGTGACAGGGATTGAATCTCAGTCAGTGACAGGGATTGAATCTCAGTCAGTGTCATGGACTAAACCTAAGTCAGTGACAGGGATTGAATCTCAATCAGTGAAAGGAATTGAACCACAGTCAGTGACAGGGATTGAATCTCAGTCAGTGACAGGAATTGAATCTCAGTCAGTGACAGGGATTGAACCTCAGTTAGTGACAGGGATTGAATCTCAATCAGTGACAGGGATTGACCCTCAGACAGTGATAGGGATTGAATCGCAGTCAGTGACAGTCATTAAATCGCAGTCAGTGACAGGGAATGAATCTAAGTCAGTGACAGGGATTGTATCTCAGTCAGTGACACAGATTGAACCTCAGTTCGTGACAGGGATTGAACCTCAGGCAGTGACAGGAATTGAGCCTCAGTCAATGACAGGGATTGAATCGCAATCAGTGACAGGGATTGAATCTCAGTCAGTGACAGGGATTGAATCTCAGTCAGTGTCATGGACTAAACCTAAGTCAGTGACAGGGATTGAATCTCAATCAGTGAAAGGAATTGAACCTCAGTCAGTGACAGGGATTGAATCTCAGTCAGTGATAGGAATTGAATCTCAGTCAGTGACAGGGATTGAACCCCAGTTAGTGACAGGGACTGAACCTCAGTCAGTGACAGAGATTGACCCTCAGCCAGTGACAGGGGTTGAATCTCATTCAGTGACAGGGATTGAATCTCAGTCAGTGACACAGATTGAAACTCAGTTCGTGACAGGGATTGAACCACAGGCAGTGAAAGGGATTGAACCTCAGTCAGTGACAATGAATGAAGCTCAGTCTGTGACAGGGATTGAACCTCAGTCAGTGACAGGAATTAAAGCTCAGTCAGTGACAGGATTGAATCTCAATTTGTGATAGGGATTGAATCGCAATCAGTGACAGGGATGGACCATTAGTCAGTTACAGGAATTGAATCTCAGTCTGTGTCAGGGAGTGTCTCTCAGTCAGTGACAGGGATTGAATCTCAGTCAGTGACAGGGATAGAATCTCCATCTGTGACAGGGATTGAATCTCAGTCAGTGACAGGGATTGAACTCAGTCAGTGACTGGAATTGAACCTTCGTCAGTGACAGGGATTGAGACTCAGTCAGTGACAGGCATTGAATCTCAGTCTGTGACAGGGATTCAATCTCAGTCTATGACAGGGATTGACTCGCAGTCAGTGACAGGTGTTGAATCTCAGTTAGTGACAGGGATTGAACCTTAGTCAGTGACAGGGATTAAATTTCAGTTAGTGACAGGGATTGAATCTCAGTCAGTGACAGGGATTGATCATCAGTCAGTGACAGGGAGTCAACCTCAGTCCGTAACATGGATTGAATCTCAGTTAGTGACGGGATTGAATCTCAGTCAGTGACAGGGATTGAATCTCAGTCAGTAACAGGGATTGAGCCTCAAATAGTGACGGGGTTGACACTCAGTCAGTGACAGGGTTTGAATCTCAGTCAGTGACAGGGATTGAATCTCAGTCAGTGACATGGATTTAATCTCATTCAGTGACAGGGATGGAATCTCAGTCAGTGACAGGGATTGAATCTCAGTCAGTGACAGGAATTGAATCTCAGTCAGTGACCGGGATTGAATCTCAGTCAGTGACATGGATTTAATCTCATTCAGTAACAGGGATTGAATCTCAGTCAGTGACAGGGATTGAATCTCAATCAGTGATTGGAATTGATCATCAGTCAGTGACTGGGATTGAATCGCAGTCAGCGACAGGGATTGAATCTCAGTCAGTGACAGGGATTGAATTTCAGTCAGGGACAGGGATTGAATCTCAGTCAGTGATAGGAATTGAAACTCAGTCAGTGACAGGGATTGTATCTCAGTCAGTGACATGGATTTAATCTCATTCAGTTGCAGGGATTGAATCTCAATCAGTGATTGGAATTGATCATCAGTCAGTGACTGGGATTGAATCGCAGTCAGCGACAGGGATTGAATCTCAGTCAGTGACAGGGATTGAATTTCAGTCAGTGACAGGGATTGAACCTCAGTCAGTGACAGGGATTGAACCTGAGTCAGTGACAGGGATTGAATCTCAGTCAGTGACAGGGATTGAACCTCAGTCAGTGACAGGGATTGAGCCTCAAATAGTGACGGGATTGACCCTCAGTCAGTGACAGGGATTGAATCTCTATCAGTGACAGTGTTTGAATCTCAGTCAGTGACAGGGTATGATGTCAGTCAGTGACATGGATTTAATCTCATTCAGTGACAGGGATTGAATCTCAGTCAGGGACAGGGATTGAATCTCAGTCAGTGATAGGAATTGAAACTCAGTCAGTGACAGGGATTGTATCTCAGTCAGTGACATGGATTTAATCTCATTCAGTTGCAGGGATTGAATCTCAGTCAGTGACAGGGATTGAACTTCAGTTAGTGACAGGGATTGAACCTCAGGCAGTGATAGGGATTGTATCACATTCAATGACAAGAATTCGAGGAATAGGGAGAGAGAACAATTAAATGCGTGGCTTCAGGGATGGTGCAGGAGGGAGGGGTTCCAGTTTTTGGATAACTGGGGTTCTTTCTGGGGATGGTGGGACCTCTATAAACAGGATGGTCTACACCTGAACCTGAGGGGAACCAGTATCCTTGGGGGGAGGTTTGCTAGTGCTCTTGGGGGGGGTTTAAACTAACTCGGCAGGGGCATGGGAACCCAGATTGTAGCTTCAGGGTGCAGGGCCTGGAGTGTAGGGAGGTGAGGAACATGGCATCAATTTCCAAGGAGGGTGCCTGTAAACAGGGAAGTGGCTTGAAGTGTGTATACTTCAATGCAAGAAGTATACGAAATAAGGTAGGTGAACTTGCAGCGTTGGTTGGTACCTGGGACTTCGATGTTGTGGCTATTACGGAGACATGGCTAGAACAGGGACAGGATTGGCTGTTGCAGGTTCCGGGATTTAAATGTTTTAGTAGGTTTAGAGGTGGGGGTAAAAGAGGGGGAGGTGTGGCATTGCTTGTCAAAGATAGTATTACAGCGGTGGAAAGGACGATGGATGAGGACTTGCCATCTGAGGTAGTTTGGGCTGAGGTTAGGAATAGGAAAGGCGAGGTCACCCTGTTAGGAGTCTTTTACAGGCCTCCTAATAGTCCTAGAATCATTGAAGAAAGGATTGGGAAGGTGATTCAGGAGATGAGTGACAGTAATAGGGTGGTTGTTATGGGGGACTTTAACTTTCCTGATATTGATTGGGAAAGCTATAGCTCAAGTTCGTTAGATGGGTCAGTGTTTGTTCAATGTGTGCAGGAGAGTTTCCTGACACAATATGTAGACAGGCCAACAAGAGGTGAGGCCATACTGGATTTGGTTCTGGGTAACGAACCAGGCCAGGTGTTAGAATTAGAGGTAGGTGAGCACTTTGGGGATAGTGACCATAATTCGGTGATTTTTACACTCATGATGGAGAGGGATAAGTGTGTACTACAGGGCAAGAATTATAGCTGGGGTAAGGGAAATTATGATGCGGTGAGGCATGACTTAGGATGTGTGGCTTGGAAAAGTAGACTCCAAGGCAAGAGTGTAAATGATATGTGGAACTTGTTCAAGGGGCAACTATTGAGTGTCCTTGATAATTATGTACCGGTCAGGCAGGTAGGAAAGGGTCGTGCGAGGGAGCCGTGGTTTAATAAGGAATTGGAATCCCTTGTTAAATGGAAGAGGGCGGCCTATCTCAAGATGAGACGTGAAGGTTCAATTGGGGCGATTGAGAGTTATAGGGTAGCCAGGAAGGACCTGAAGAGAGAGCTAAAAGCAGCAAGGAGGGGACATGAAAGGTCCTTAGTAGATAGGATTAGGGAAAACCCTAAGGCTTTCTATAGGTATGTTAGGAATAAAAGAATGACTAGGGTAGGAATAGGTCCAGTCAAGGATAGTAGGGGGAAGTTGCGTGTGGAGGCGGAAGAGATTGGGGAGACACTGAATGAATACTTTTCTTCAGTATTCACTCAGGAACAGGGCATTGTTGTCGATGAGAATACTGAGGCACAAATAAGTAGAATGGATGGCTTTGAGGTATGTAGAGAAGAGGTGTTGGAAATCCTGGAAAAGGTGAAAATAGATAAGTCCCCTGGGCCTGATGGCATTTATCCTAGGATTCTCTGGGAAGCAAGGGAGGAGATTGCAGAGCCATTGGCCTTGATTTTTATGTCCTCTTTGTCTACAGGAGTAGTCCCAGAAGACTGGAGGATAGCAAATGTGGTTCCCTTGTTCAAAAAGGGGAGTAGGGATAGCCCTAGTAACTATAGGCCGGTGAGTCTCACTTCTGTTGTGGGCAAAGTCTTAGAGAGAATTGTAAGGGATAGGATTTATGCACATCTAGATAGGAATAATGTGATCAAGGATAGTCAGCATGGTTTTGTGAAGGGCAAGTCGTGCCTCACAAACCTTATTGAATTCTTTGAAAAGGTGACGAAGGAGGTTGATGAGGGGAAAGCGGTAGATGTGGTATATATGGATTTTAGTAAGGCGTTTGATAAGGTTCCCCATGGTAGGCTACTGCAGAAAATACGGAGATATGGCATTGAGGGTGAGTTGGAGGTTTGGATTAGGAATTGGCTGGATGGAAGAAGACAGAGGGTAGTAGTTGATGGCAAAGTTTCTTCATGGAGTGCCGTCACTAGCGGTGTTCCGCAAGGATCTGTTTTGGGACCATTGCTGTTTGTCATTTTTATAAATGACCTGGAAGAGGGGTTAGAAGGTTGGGTGAGCAAGTTTGCGGATGACACGAAAGTCGGAGGAGTTGTTGACAGTGAGGAAGCATGTGGCAGGTTACAGCAGGATATAGAGAAGCTGCAGAGCTGGGCAGAAAGGTGGCAGATGGAATTCAATGTAGCTAAGTGCGAGGTGATTCACTTTGGGAAGAATAACAAAAAGATGGGGTACTGGGCTAATGGTCGGATACTTGGTAGTGTGGATGAGCAGAGGGATCTTGGTGTCCATGTACACAGATCTCTGAAAGTTGCCACCCAGGTAAATAGTGCGGTGAGGAAGGCATATGGCGTACTGGCTTTTATTGGTAGAGGAATTGAGTTCCGGAGTCCTGAGGTCATGATGCAGTTGTATAAGACTCTGGTACGGCCGCATCTGGAATATTGTGTGCAGTTTTGGTCGCCATACTATAGGAAGGATGTGGAGGCATTGGAACGGGTGCAGAGGAGGTTTACCAGGATGTTGCCTGGTATGGAAGGAAAATCGTATGAGGAAAGACTGAGGCACTTGGGGCTGTTTTCACTAGAGAAAAGAAGGTTTAGGGGTGACTTGATTGAGGTGTACAAGATGATTAGGGGGTTAGATAGGGTCGACAGTATGAACCTTTTCCCGCGTATTGAGTCGGGTATTACAAGGGGGCATAGCTTTAAATTAAGGGGGAGTAGATATAGGACTGATGTTAGGGGTAGGTTCTTCACTCAGCGAGTCGTTAGTTCATGGAATGCCCTGCCAGTAACAGTGGTGGACTCTCCCTCTTTATGGGCATTTAAGAGGGCATTGGATAGGTATATGGAGGATAGTGGGTTAGTGTAGTTTAGGTGGGCTTGGATCGGCGCAACATCGAGGGCCCAAGGGCCTGTACTGCGCTGTATTCTTCTATGTTCTATGTTCTATGTTCTAATTGTATCTCAGTCAGTGACAGGGATTGAATCTCAGTTAGTGACAGGGATTGAATCTCAGTCAGTGACAGGAATTGAGCCTGAGTCAGTGACAAGGATTGAGTCTCAGTCAGTGACAGGGATTGAGACTCAGTCAGTGACAGCGATTGAACCTTAGTCAGTGACAGGGATTGAATCTCAGTTAGTGACAGGGATTGAGACTCAGTCAGTGACAGCGATTGAACCTTAGTCAGTGACAGGGATTGAATCTCAGTTAGTGACAGGGATTGAGACTCAGTCAGTGACAGCGATTGAACCTTAGTCAGTGACAGGGATTGAATCTCAGTTAGTGACAGGAATTGAGCCTCAGTCAGTGACAAGGATTGAATCTCAGTCAGTGACGGGGATTGAGACTCAGTCAGTGACAGCGATTGAACCTTAGTCAGTGACAGGGATTGAATCTCAGTTAGTGACAGGGATTGAATCTCAATCAGTGACAGGGATTGAATCTCAGTCAGTGACAGGGATTGAATCTCAATCAGTGTCATGGACTAAACCTAAGTCAGTGACAGGGATTGAATCTCAATCAGTGACAGTCATTAAATCGCAGTCAGTGACAGGGATTGAATCTCAGTCAGTGACACAGATTGAACCTCAGTTCGTGACAGGGATTGAACCTCAGGCAGTGACAGGAATTGAGCCTCAGTCAATGACCGGGATTGAATCGAAATCAGTGACAGGGATTGAATCTCAGTTAGTGACAAGGATTGAATCTCAGTCAGTGACTGGGATTGAATCTCAGTCAGTGACAGGAATTGAATATCACTCAGTGACAGAGATTGAATCTCAGTCAGTGACAGGGTTTGAGCCTCAGTCAGTGACAGGGATTGAATCTCAGTCAGTGACAGGGATTAAGCCACAGTCACTGACAGGGATTGAATCTCAGTCAATGACAGGGATTGAGCCTCAGTCAATGACAGGGATTGAACCTGAGTGAGTGACAGGGATTGAACCTCAGTCAGTGACTGGAATTGAACCTTCGTCAGTGACAGGGATTGAGGCTCAGTCAGTGACAGGGATTGAGACTCAGCCAGTGACAGGCATTGAATCTCAGTCTGTGACAGGGATTCAATCTCAGTCTATGACAGGGATTGACTCGCAGTCAGTGACAGGTATTGAATCTCAGTTAGTGACAGGGATTGAACATTAGTCAGTGACAGGGATTGAATCTCAGTCAGTGACTGGGATTAAAACTCAGACAGTGACCAGGATTGAATCTCAGTCTGTCACAGGGATTGAACCTCAGTCAGTGACTGGGATTGAATCGCAGTCCGTGACAGGGATTGAACCTCAGTCAGTGACAGGGTTTGAATCTCAGTCAGTGACAGGGGTTGAATCTCAGTCAGTGACAGGGATTGAATTCAGTCAGTGACAGGGATTGAATCTCAGTCAGTGACAGGGATTGAATCTCAGTCAGTGTCATGGACTAAACCTAAGCCAGTGACAGGGATTGAATCTCAATCAGTGAAAGGAATTGAATCTCAGTCAGTGACAGGGATTGAATCTCAGTCAGTGACAGGAATTGAATCTCAGTCAGTGACAGGGATTGAACCTCAGTTAGAGACAGGGATTGAATCTCAATCAGTGACAGGGATTGACCCTCAGACAGTGATAGGGATTGAATCGCAGTCAGTGACAGTCATTAAATCGCAGTCAGTGACAGGGATTGAATCTCAGTCAGTGACAGGGATTGTATCTCAATCAGTGACACAGATTGAACCTAAGTTCGTGACAGGGATTGAACCTCAGGCAGTGACAGGAATTGAACCTCAGTCAATGACAGGGATTGAATCGCAATCAGTGACAGGGATTGAATCTTAGTCAGTGACAGGGATTGAATCTCAGTCAGTGTCATGGACTAAACCTAAGTCAGTGACAGGGATTGAATCTCAGTCAGTGATAGGAATTGAATCTCAGTCAGTGACAGGGATTGAACCCCAGTTAGTGACAGGGACTGAACCTCAGTCAGTGACAGAGATTGACCCTCAGACAGTGACAGGGGTTGAATCTCATTCAGTGACAGGGATTGAATCTCAGTCAGTGACACAGATTGAAACTCAGTTCGTGACAGGGATTGAACCACAGGCAGTGAAAGGGATTGAACCTCAGTCAGTGACAGGGAATGAATCTCAGTCTGTGACAGGGATTGAACCTCAGTCAGTGACAGGAATTGAAGCTCAGTCAGTGACAGGATTGAATCTCAATTTGTGATAGGGATTGAATCGCAATCAGTGACAGGGATGGACCATTAGTCAGTTCCAGGAATTGAGCCTCATTCAGTGACCGGGATTGACCCTCAGTCAGTGACAGGGATTGAATCTCAGTCAGTGACAGGGATAGAATCTCCATCTGTGACAGGGATTGAATCTCAGTCAGTGACAGGGATTAAGCCACAGTCACTGACAGGGATTGAATCTCAGTCAGTGACAGGGATTGAACCTCAGTCAGTGACTGGAATTGAACCTTCGTCAGTGACAGTGATTGAGACTCAGTCAGTGACAGGCATTGAATCTCAGTCTGTGACTGGGATTCAATCTCAGTCTATGACAGGGATTGACTCGCAGTCAGTGACAGGTGTTGAATCTCAGTTAGTGACAGGGATTGAACCTTAGTCAGTGACAGGGATTAAATTTCAGTTAGTGACAGGGATTGAATCTCAGTCAGTGACAGGGATTGAGCATCAGTCAGTGACAGGGAGTCAACCTCAGTCCGTAACATGGATTGAATCTCAGTTAGTGACGGGATTGAATCTCAGTCAGTGACAGGGATTGAATCTCAGTCAGTGACATGGATTTAATCTCATTCAGTAACAGGGATTGAATCTCAGTCAGTGACAGGGATTGAATCTCAATCAGTGATTGGAATTGATCATCAGTCAGTGACTGGGATTGAATCGCAGTCAGCGACAGGGATTGAATCTCAGTCAGTGACAGGGATTGAATTTCAGTCAGTGACAGGGATTGAACCTCAGTCAGTGACAGGGATTGATTCTCAGTCAGTCACAGGGATTGGACCTCAGTCAGTGACAGGGATTGAACCTCAGTCAGTGACAGGGATTGAGCCTCAAATAGTGACGGGATTGACCCTCAGTCAGTGACAGGGATTGAATCTCTATCAGTGACAGTGTTTGAATCTCAGTCAGTGACAGGGTATGATGTCAGTCAGTGACATGGATTTAATCTCATTCAGTGACAGGGATTGAATCTCAGTCAGTGACAGGGATTGAATCTCAGTCAGTGATAGGAATTGAATCTCAGTCAGTGACAGGGATTGTATCTCAGTCAGTGACATGGATTTAATCTCATTCAGTTGCAGGGATTGAATCTCAGTCAGTGACAGGGATTGAACTTCAGTTAGTGACAGGGATTGAACCTCAGGCAGTGATAGGGATTGTATCACATTCAATGACAAGAATTGTATCTCAGTCAGTGACAGGGATTGAATCTCAGTTAGTGACAGGGATTGAATCTCAGTCAGTGACAGGAATTGAGCCTCAGTCAGTGACAAGGATTGAGTCTCAGTCAGTGACAGGGATTGAGACTCAGTCAGTGACAGCGATTGAACCTTAGTCAGTGACAGGGATTGAATCTCAGTCAGTGACAGGAATTGAACCTTCGTCAGTGACAGTGATTGAGACTCAGTCAGTGACAGGCATTGAATCTCAGTCTGTGACTGGGATTCAATCTCAGTCTATGACAGGGATTGATTCTCAGTCAGTCACAGGGATTGTACCTCAGTCAGTGACAGGGATTGAACCTCAGTCAGTGACAGGGATTGAGCCTCAAATAGTGACGGGATTGACCCTCAGTCAGTGACAGGGATTGAATCTCTATCAGTGACAGTGTTTGAATCTCAGTCAGTGACAGGGTATGATGTCAGTCAGTGACATGGATTTAATCTCATTCAGTGACAGGGATTGAATCTCAGTCAGGGACAGGGATTGAATCTCAGTCAGTGATAGGAATTGAAACTCAGTCAGTGACAAGGATTGTATCTCAGTCAGTGACATGGATTTAATCTCATTCAGTTGCAGGGATTGAATCTCAGTCAGTGACAGGGATTGAACTTCAGTTAGTGACAGGGATTGAACCTCAGGCAGTGATAGGGATTGTATCACATTCAATGACAAGAATTGTATCTCAGTCAGTGACAGGGATTGAATCTCAGTTAGTGACAGGGATTGAATCTCAGTCAGTGACAGGAATTGAGCCTGAGTCAGTGACAAGGATTGAGTCTCAGTCAGTGACAGGGATTGAGACTCAGTCAGTGACAGCGATTGAACCTTAGTCAGTGACAGGGATTGAATCTCAGTTAGTGACAGGGATTGAGACTCAGTCAGTGACAGCGATTGAACCTTAGTCAGTGACAGGGATTGAATCTCAGTTAGTGACAGGGATTGAGACTCAGTCAGTGACAGCGATTGAACCTTAGTCAGTGACAGGGATTGAATCTCAGTTAGTGACAGGAATTGAGCCTCAGTCAGTGACAAGGATTGAATCTCAGTCAGTGACGGGGATTGAGACTCAGTCAGTGACAGCGATTGAACCTTAGTCAGTGACAGGGATTGAATCTCAGTTAGTGACAGGGATTGAATCTCAATCAGTGACAGGGATTGAATCTCAGTCAGTGACAGGGATTGAATCTCAATCAGTGTCATGGACTAAACCTAAGTCAGTGACAGGGATTGAATCTCAATCAGTGACAGTCATTAAATCGCAGTCAGTGACAGGGATTGAATCTCAGTCAGTGACACAGATTGAACCTCAGTTCGTGACAGGGATTGAACCTCAGGCAGTGACAGGAATTGAGCCTCAGTCAATGACCGGGATTGAATCGAAATCAGTGACAGGGATTGAATCTCAGTTAGTGACAAGGATTGAATCTCAGTCAGTGACTGGGATTGAATCTCAGTCAGTGACAGGAATTGAATATCACTCAGTGACAGAGATTGAATCTCAGTCAGTGACAGGGTTTGAGCCTCAGTCAGTGACAGGGATTGAATCTCAGTCAGTGACAGGGATTAAGCCACAGTCACTGACAGGGATTGAATCTCAGTCAATGACAGGGATTGAGCCTCAGTCAATGACAGGGATTGAACCTGAGTGAGTGACAGGGATTGAACCTCAGTCAGTGACTGGAATTGAACCTTCGTCAGTGACAGGGATTGAGGCTCAGTCAGTGACAGGGATTGAGACTCAGCCAGTGACAGGCATTGAATCTCAGTCTGTGACAGGGATTCAATCTCAGTCTATGACAGGGATTGACTCGCAGTCAGTGACAGGTATTGAATCTCAGTTAGTGACAGGGATTGAACATTAGTCAGTGACAGGGATTGAATCTCAGTCAGTGACTGGGATTAAAACTCAGACAGTGACCAGGATTGAATCTCAGTCTGTCACAGGGATTGAACCTCAGTCAGTGACTGGGATTGAATCGCAGTCCGTGACAGGGATTGAACCTCAGTCAGTGACAGGGTTTGAATCTCAGTCAGTGACAGGGGTTGAATCTCAGTCAGTGACAGGGATTGAATCTCAGTCAGTGTCATGGACTAAACCTAAGTCAGTGACAGGGATTGAATCTCAATCAGTGAAAGGAATTGAATCTCAGTCAGTGACAGGGATTGAATCTCAGTCAGTGACAGGAATTGAATCTCAGTCAGTGACAGGGATTGAACCTCAGTTAGAGACAGGGATTGAATCTCAATCAGTGACAGGGATTGACCCTCAGACAGTGATAGGGATTGAATCGCAGTCAGTGACAGTCATTAAATCGCAGTCAGTGACAGGGATTGAATCTCAGTCAGTGACAGGGATTGTATCTCAATCAGTGACACAGATTGAACCTAAGTTCGTGACAGGGATTGAACCTCAGGCAGTGACAGGAATTGAACCTCAGTCAATGACAGGGATTGAATCGCAATCAGTGACAGGGATTGAATCTTAGTCAGTGACAGGGATTGAATCTCAGTCAGTGTCATGGACTAAACCTAAGTCAGTGACAGGGATTGAATCTCAGTCAGTGATAGGAATTGAATCTCAGTCAGTGACAGGGATTGAACCCCAGTTAGTGACAGGGACTGAACCTCAGTCAGTGACAGAGATTGACCCTCAGACAGTGACAGGGGTTGAATCTCATTCAGTGACAGGGATTGAATCTCAGTCAGTGACACAGATTGAAACTCAGTTCGTGACAGGGATTGAACCACAGGCAGTGAAAGGGATTGAACCTCAGTCAGTGACAGGGAATGAATCTCAGTCTGTGACAGGGATTGAACCTCAGTCAGTGACAGGAATTGAAGCTCAGTCAGTGACAGGATTGAATCTCAATTTGTGATAGGGATTGAATCGCAATCAGTGACAGGGATGGACCATTAGTCAGTTCCAGGAATTGAGCCTCATTCAGTGACCGGGATTGACCCTCAGTCAGTGACAGGGATTGAATCTCAGTCAGTGACAGGGATAGAATCTCCATCTGTGACAGGGATTGAATCTCAGTCAGTGACAGGGATTAAGCCACAGTCACTGACAGGGATTGAATCTCAGTCAGTGACAGGGATTGAACCTCAGTCAGTGACTGGAATTGAACCTTCGTCAGTGACAGTGATTGAGACTCAGTCAGTGACAGGCATTGAATCTCAGTCTGTGACTGGGATTCAATCTCAGTCTATGACAGGGATTGACTCGCAGTCAGTGACAGGTGTTGAATCTCAGTTAGTGACAGGGATTGAACCTTAGTCAGTGACAGGGATTAAATTTCAGTTAGTGACAGGGATTGAATCTCAGTCAGTGACAGGGATTGAGCATCAGTCAGTGACAGGGAGTCAACCTCAGTCCGTAACATGGATTGAATCTCAGTTAGTGACGGGATTGAATCTCAGTCAGTGACAGGGATTGAATCTCAGTCAGTGACATGGATTTAATCTCATTCAGTAACAGGGATTGAATCTCAGTCAGTGACAGGGATTGAATCTCAATCAGTGATTGGAATTGATCATCAGTCAGTGACTGGGATTGAATCGCAGTCAGCGACAGGGATTGAATCTCAGTCAGTGACAGGGATTGAATTTCAGTCAGTGACAGGGATTGAACCTCAGTCAGTGACAGGGATTGATTCTCAGTCAGTCACAGGGATTGGACCTCAGTCAGTGACAGGGATTGAACCTCAGTCAGTGACAGGGATTGAGCCTCAAATAGTGACGGGATTGACCCTCAGTCAGTGACAGGGATTGAATCTCTATCAGTGACAGTGTTTGAATCTCAGTCAGTGACAGGGTATGATGTCAGTCAGTGACATGGATTTAATCTCATTCAGTGACAGGGATTGAATCTCAGTCAGTGACAGGGATTGAATCTCAGTCAGTGATAGGAATTGAATCTCAGTCAGTGACAGGGATTGTATCTCAGTCAGTGACATGGATTTAATCTCATTCAGTTGCAGGGATTGAATCTCAGTCAGTGACAGGGATTGAACTTCAGTTAGTGACAGGGATTGAACCTCAGGCAGTGATAGGGATTGTATCACATTCAATGACAAGAATTGTATCTCAGTCAGTGACAGGGATTGAATCTCAGTTAGTGACAGGGATTGAATCTCAGTCAGTGACAGGAATTGAGCCTCAGTCAGTGACAAGGATTGAGTCTCAGTCAGTGACAGGGATTGAGACTCAGTCAGTGACAGCGATTGAACCTTAGTCAGTGACAGGGATTGAATCTCAGTCAGTGACAGGAATTGAACCTTCGTCAGTGACAGTGATTGAGACTCAGTCAGTGACAGGCATTGAATCTCAGTCTGTGACTGGGATTCAATCTCAGTCTATGACAGGGATTGAACCTGAGTCAGTGACAGGGATTGAATCTCAGTCAGTGACAGGGATTGAACCTGAGTCAGTGACAGGGATTGAGCTTCAGTCAGTGACTGGGATTGAATCTCAGTCAGTGACAGGGATTGAGCCTCAGTCAGTGACAGGGATTGAATCTCAGTCAATGACAGAGATTGAGCCTCAGTCAGTGACAGGGATTGAATCTCAGTCAGTGACAGGGATTGAACCTGAGTCAGTGACAGGGATTGAATCTCAATCAGTGACAGGGATTGAATCTCGATCAGAGACAGGGATTGAATCTCAATCAGTGACAGGGATTGACCATCAGTCAGTGACAGGGATTGATTCTCAGTCAGTGACAGGGATTGAGCTTCAGTCAGTGACTGGGATTGAATCTCAGTCAGTGACAGGGATTGAGCCTCAGTCAGTGACAGGGATTGAATCTCATTCAGTGACAGGGATTGAATCTCAGTCAGTGACAGAGATTGAATCTCAGTCAGTGACAGGGATTGAATCTCAGTCAGTGACAGGAATTGAATCTCAGTCAGTGACAGGGATTGAATCTCAGTCAGTGACAGGGAGTGAGCCTCAGTCAGTGACAGGGATTGAACCTCAGTCTGTGACAGGGATTGAACCTCAGTCAGTGACAGGGATCGAATCTCAATCTGTGACAGGGATTGAGCATCAGTCAATGACAGGGAGTGACCCTCAGTCAGTGACAGGGATTGAATCTCAGTCAGTGACAGGGAGTGAACCTCAGTCAGTGACAGGGATTGAATATCAATCAGTGACAGGGATTGAATCTCGATCAGAGACAGGGATTGAATCTCAATCAGTGACAGGGATTGACCATCCGTCGGTTTCAGGGATTGATTCTCAGTCAGTGACAGGGATTGAGCTTCAGTCAGTGACTGGGATTGAATCTCAGTCAGTGACAGGGATTGAGCCTCAGGCAGTGACAGGGATTGAATCTCAGTCAATGACAGGGATTGAGCCTCAGTCAGTGACAGGGATTAAACCTTTGTCTGTGACAGGGATTGAACCTCAGTCATTGACTGTGATTGAATCTCAGTCTGTGACAGGGATTGAACCTCAGTCAGTGACAGGAATTGAATCTTAGTCAGTCACAGGGACAGAGATTCAGTCAGTGAGAGGAATTGAATCTCAGTCAGTGACAGGAATTGAATCTTAGTCAGTCACAGGGATAGAGATTCAGTCAGTGAGAGGGATTGAGACTCAGTCAGTGACAGGGATTAAACCTTTGTCTGTGACAGGGATTGAACCTTTGTCTGTGACAGGGATTGAACCTCAGTCATTGACTGTGATTGAATCTCAGTCTGTGACAGGGATTGAACCTCAGTCAGTGACAGGAATTGAATCTCAGTCACAGAGAGGAATTGAATCTCAGTCAGTGACAGGGAGTGAGCCTCAGTCAGTGACAAGGATTGAACCTCAGTCTGTGACAGGGATTGAATCTCAGTCAGTGACAGGAATTGAATCTCAGTCAGTGACAGGAATTGAATCTCAGTCAGTGACAGGGAGTGAGCCTCAGTCAGTGACAGGGATTGAACCTCAGTCACTTACAGGGATTGAATCTCAGTCAGTGACAGGGATTGAACCTGAGTCAGTGACAGGGATTGAATCTCAATCAGTGACAGGGATTGAATCTCGATCAGTGACAGGGATTGAATCTCAATCAGTGACAGGGATTGACCATCAGTGACAGGGATTGATTCTCAGTCAGTGACAGGGATTGAGCTTCAGTCAGTGACTGGGATTGAATCTCAGTCAGTGACAGGGATTGAGCCTCAGTCAGTGTCAGGGATTGAATCTCAGTAAATTACAGGGATTGAACCTCAGTCAGTGACAGGGATAGAATCTCAGTCGGTGATAGGAATTGAATCTCAGTCAGTGACAGGGATTGAATCTCATTCAGTGACAAGGATTGAATCTCAGTCAGTGACAGAGATTGAATCTCAGTCAGTGACAGGGATTGAACCTCAGTCAGTGACAGGGATTGAATCTCATTCAGTGACAGGGATTGAATCTCAGTCAGTGACAGAGATTGAATCTCAGTCAGTGACAGGAATTGAATCTCAGTCAGTGACAGGAATTGAATCTCAGTCAGTGACAGGAATTGTATCTCAGTCAGTGACAGGGATTGAATCTCAGTCAGTGACAGGGAGTGAGCCTCAGTCAGTGACAGGGATTGAACCTTAGTCTGTGACAGGGATTGAACCTCAGTCAGTGACAGGGATCGAATCTCAATCATTGACAGGGATTGAGCATCAGTCAATGACAGGGAGTGACCCTCAGTCAGTGACAGCGATTGAATCTCAGTCAGTGACAGGGAGTGAACATCAGTCAGTGACAGGGATTGAATATCAATCAGTGACAGGGATTGAATCTCGATCAGAGTCAGGGATTGAATCTCAATCAGTGACAGGGATTGACCATCCGTCAGTTTCAGGGATTGATTCTCAGTCAGTGACAGGGATTGAGCTTCAGTCAGTGACTGGGATTGAATCTCAGTCAGTGACAGGGATTGAGCCTCAGGCAGTGACAGGGATTGAATCTCAGTCAATGACAGGGATTGAGCCTCAGTCAGTGACAGGGATTAAACCTTTGTCTGTGACAGGGATTGAACCTCAGTCATTGACTGTGATTGAATCTCAGTCTGTGACAGGGATTGAACCTCAGTCAGTGACAGGAATTGAATCTTAGTCAGTCACAGGGATAGAGATTCAGTCAGTGAGAGGAATTGAATCTCAGTCAGTGACAGGAATTGAATCTTAGTCAGTCACAGGGATAGAGATTCAGTCAGTGAGAGGGATTGAGCCTCAGTCAGTGACAGGGATTAAACCTTTGTCTGTGACAGGGATTGAACCTCAGTCATTGACTGTGATTGAATCTCAGTCTGTGACAGGGATTGAACCTCAGTCAGTGACAGGAATTGAATCTCAGTCACAGAGAGGAATTGAATCTCAGTCAGTGACAGGGAGTGAGCCTCAGTCAGTGACAAGGATTGAACCTCAGTCTGTGACAGGGATTGAATCTCAGTCAGTGACAGGAATTGAATCTCAGTCAGTGACAGGGATTGAATCTCAGTCAGTGACAGGGATTGAACCTGAGTCAGTGACAGGGATTGAACCTCAATCAGTGACAGGGATTGAATCTCGATCAGAGACAAGGATTGAATCTCAATCAGTGACAGGGATTGACCATCAGTCAGTGACAGGGATTGATTCTCAGTCAGTGACAGGGATTGAGCTTCAGTCAGTGACTGGGATTGAATCTCAGTCAGTGACAGGGATTGAGCCTCAGTCAGTGACAGGGATTGAATCTCATTCAGTGACAGAGATTGAATCTCAGTCAGTGACAGGAATTGAATCTCAGTCAGTGACAGGAATTGAATCTCAGTCAGTGACAGGAATTGTATCTCAGTCAGTGACAGGGATTGAATCTCAGTCAGTGACAGGGAGTGAGCCTCAGTCAGTGACAGGGATTGAACCTCAGTCTGTGACAGGGATTTAACCTCAGTCAGTGTCAGGGATCGAATCTCAATCAGTGACAGGGATTGAGCATCAGTCAATGACAGGGAGTGACCCTCAGTCAGTGACAGGGATTGAATCTCAGTCAGTGACAGGGAGTGAACCTCAGTCAGTGAAAGGGATTGAATATCAATCAGTGACAGGGATTGAATCTCGATCAGAGACAGGGATTGAATCTCAATCAGTGACAGGGATTGACCATCCGTCAGTTTCAGGGATTGATTCTCAGTCAGTGACAGGGATTGAGCTTCAGTCAGTGACTGGGATTGAATCTCAGTCAGTGACAGGGATTGAGCCTCAGGCAGTGTCAGGGATTGAATCTCAGTCAATGACAGGGATTGAGCCTCAGTCAGTGACAGGGATTAAACCTTTGTCTGTGACAGGGATTGAACCTCAGTCATTGACTGTGATTGAATCTCAGTCTGTGACAGGGATTGAACATCAGTCAGTGACAGGAATTGAATCTTAGTCAGTCACAGGGATAGAGATTCAGTCAGTGAGAGGAATTGAATCTCAGTCAGTGACAGGAATTGAATCTTAGTCAGTCACAGGGATAGAGATTCAGTCAGTGAGAGGGATTGAGCCTCAGTCAGTGACAGGGATTAAACCTTTGTCTGTGACAGGGATTGAACCTCAGTCATTGACTGTGATTGAATCTCAGTCTGTGACAGGGATTGAACCTCAGTCAGTGACAGGAATTGAATCTCAGTCACAGAGAGGAATTGAATCTCAGTCAGTGACAGGGAGTGAGCCTCAGTCAGTGACAAGGATTGAACCTCAGTCTGTGACAGGGATTGAATCTCAGTCAGTGACAGGAATTGAATCTCAGTCAGTGACAGGAATTGAATCTCAGTCAGTGACAGGGAGTGAGCCTCAGTCAGTGACAGGGATTGAACCTCAGTCAGTGACAGGGATTGAATCTCAGTCAGAGACAGGGATTGAACCTGAGTCAGTGACAGGGAATGAATCTCGATCAGAGACAGGGATTGAATCTCAATCAGTGACAGGGATTGACCATCAGTCAGTGACAGGGATTGATTCTCAGTCAGTGACAGGGATTGAGCTTCAGTCAGTGACTGGGATTGAATCTCAGTCAGTGACAGGGATTGAGCCTCAGTCAGTGACAGGGATTGAATCTCAGTCAATGACAGGGATTGAGCCTCAGTCAGTGACAGGGATTGAATCTCAGTCAGTGACAGGGATTGAACCTGAGTCAGTGACAGGGATTGAATCTCAATCAGTGACAGGGATTGAATCTCGATCAGAGACAGGGATTGAATCTCAATCAGTGACAGGGATTGACCATCAGTCAGTGACAGGGATTGATTCTCAGTCAGTGACAGGGATTGAGCTTCAGTCAATGACTGGGATTGAATCTCAGTCAGTGACAGGGACTGAGCCTCAGTCAGTGTCAGGGATTGAATCTCAGTAAATTACAGGGATTGAACCTCAGTCAGTGACAGGAATAGAATCTCAGTCGGTGATAGGAATTGAATCTCAGTCAGTGACAGGGATTGAACCTCATTCAGTGACAAGGATTGAATCTAATTCAGTGACAGGGATTGAATCTCAGTCAGTGACAGAGATTGAATCTCAGTCAGTGACAGGAATTGAATCTCAGTCAGTGACAGGAATTGAATCTCAGTCAGTGACAGGAATTGTATCTCAGTCAGTGACAGGGATTGAATCTTAGTCAGTGACAGGGATTGACCCTCAATCAGTAACAGGGATTGACCCTCAATCAGTAACAGGGATTGAATCTCATTCAGTGACAGGGATTGAATCTCAGTCAGTGACAGGAATTGAGCCTCAGTCAGTGACAGGGATTGAACCATAGTCAGTGACAGGGACTGAATCACAGTCAGTGACAAGGATTGACCCTCAATCAGTAACAGGGATTGAATCTCATTCAGTGACAGGGATTGAATCTCAGTCAGTGACAGGAATTGAATCACAGTCAGTGACAGGGATTCAACCTCAGACATTGACAGGAATTGAACAGCAGTCAGAGACAGGGATTGACCCTCAGTCAGTGACTGGGTTTGAATCTCAGTCAGTGACAGGGATTGAACCTGAGTCAGTGACAGGGATTGAGACTCAGTCAGTGACAGGGATTGAATCTCAGTCAGTGACAGGGAATGAATATCATTCAGTGACAGGGATTGAATCTCAGTCAGTGACAGGGATTCAATCTCAGTCAGTGACAGGAATTGAATCTCAGTCAGTGACATGAATTGAATCTCAGTCATTGACAGCGATTGAATCTCAGTCAGTGACAGGAATTGAATCTAAGTCAGTGACAGGAATTGAATCTCAGTCAGTGAGAGGGAGTGAGCCGCAGTCAGTGACAAGGATTGAACCTCAGTTTGTGACAGGTTTGAATCTCAGTCAGTGACCGGGTTTGAGCCTCATTCAGCGACAGGTTTGAATCTCAGTCAGTGACAGGGTTTGAGACTAATCAGTAACAGGGATTGAGCCTCAGTCAGTGACAGGGTTTGAATCTAAGTCAGTGACAGGGACTGAATCTCAGTCAGTAACTGTGTTTGAATCTCTGTTATTGATAGAGATTGAATCTCAGTCAGAGACAGGGATTGAATCTCAATCAATGACAATGATTGAATCTCAGTCAGTGACAGGGATTGAGATTAAATCAGTGACAGGGATTGACCCTCAGTCAGTGAAAGGAATTGAATCTCAGTCAGTGACAGGGATTGAGACTCAGTCAGTGACAGGGATTGAATCTCAGTCAGTGACAGGGATTGATCCTCAATCAGTAACAGGGGTTGAATCTCATTCAGTGACAGAGATTGAATCTCAGTCAGTGACTGGGATTGACCCGCAGTCAGTGACAGGGATTGAGCCTCAATCAGTGACAGGGATTGAACCATAATCAGTGACAGGGATTGAATCACAGTCAGTGACAAGGATTGACCCTCAATCAGTAACGGGGATTGAATCTCATTCAGTGACAGGGATTGAATCTCAATCAGTGACAGGGATTGAATCTCGATCAGTGACAGGGATTGAATCTCAATCAGTGGCAGGGATTGAATCTCAGTCAGTGACAGGGATTGAACCTCAGTCTGTGAAAGGGATTGAATCTCAGTTATTGACAGGGATTGAACCTCAGTCAGTGACAGGGATAGAGATTCATTCAGTGACAGGGAATGACGCTCAGTCAGTGAAAAGAATTGAATCTCAATCAGTGGCAGGGATTGAACCTGAGTCAGTGACAGGAATTGAACATCAGTCAGTGACAGGTATTGAATCTCAATCAGTGACAAGGATTGAACCTCAGTCAGTGACAGGGATTGACCCTTAGTCAGTGACAGGGATTGACCCTTAGTCAGTGACAGGGATTGAATCTCAATCAGTGACAGGGATTGAATCTCGATCAGTGACAGGGATTGAATCTCAATCAGTGGCAGGGATTGAACCTCAGTCAGTGAGAGGGATTGAGCCTCACTCAGTGACAGGGATTGAGCCTCAGTCAGTCATAGGAATTGACCCTGAGACAGTGACAGGGATTGACATTCAGTCAGTGACAGAGAATGAATCTCAGTCAGTTACAGGGATTGAGCCTTAGTCAGTGACAGGGATTGAATCTCATTCAGTGACAGGGATTGAATCTCAGTTCGTGACAGGATTTGAATCTCAGTCAGTGACAGGGATTGAACCTGAGTCAGTGACAGGGATTGAAGATCAATCAGTGCCAGGTATACAGATTCAGTCAGTGACAGGGATTGAATCTCAGTCATTGACAGGAATTAAATCACCCTCAGTGACAGGAATTGAATGTCAGTTAGTGACAGGGATTGAATCGCAGTCTGGGACAAGAATTAAACCACAGTCAGTGTCAGGGATTGAATCTCAATCAGTGACAGGAATTGAATCTAAGTCAGTGACAGGGATTGACACTCAGTCAGTGACAGGGATTGAATCTCAATCAGTGACAGGGATTGAATCTCGATCAGTGACACGGATTGAATCTGAATCAGTGACAGGGATTGACCCTCAGTCAATGACAGGGATTGAACCTCAGTCAGTGACAGGGATTGAGACTCAGTCAGTGACAGGGATTGAATCTCAGTCAGTGACAGGGATTGATCCTCAATCAGTAACAGGGGTTGAATCTCATTCAGTGACAGAGATTGAATCTCAGTCAGTGACTGGGATTGACCCGCAGTCAGTGACAGGGATTGAGCCTCAATCAGTGACAGGGATTGAACCATAATCAGTGACAGGGATTGAATCACAGTCAGTGACAAGGATTGACCCTCAATCAGTAACGGGGATTGAATCTCATTCAGTGACAGGGATTGAATCTCAATCAGTGACAGGGATTGAATCTCGATCAGTGACAGGGATTGAATCTCAATCAGTGGCAGGGATTGAATCTCAGTCAGTGACAGGGATTGAACCTCAGTCTGTGAAAGGGATTGAATCTCAGTTATTGACAGGGATTGAACCTCAGTCAGTGACAGGGATAGAGATTCATTCAGTGACAGGGAATGACGCTCAGTCAGTGAAAAGAATTGAATCTCAATCAGTGGCAGGGATTGAACCTGAGTCAGTGACAGGAATTGAACATCAGTCAGTGACAGGTATTGAATCTCAATCAGTGACAAGGATTGAACCTCAGTCAGTGACAGGGATTGACCCTTAGTCAGTGACAGGGATTGACCCTTAGTCAGTGACAGGGATTGAATCTCAATCAGTGACAGGGATTGAATCTCGATCAGTGACAGGGATTGAATCTCAATCAGTGGCAGGGATTGAACCTCAGTCAGTGAGAGGGATTGAGCCTCACTCAGTGACAGGGATTGAGCCTCAGTCAGTCATAGGAATTGACCCTGAGACAGTGACAGGGATTGACATTCAGTCAGTGACAGAGAATGAATCTCAGTCAGTTACAGGGATTGAGCCTTAGTCAGTGACAGGGATTGAATCTCATTCAGTGACAGGGATTGAATCTCAGTTCGTGACAGGATTTGAATCTCAGTCAGTGACAGGGATTGAACCTGAGTCAGTGACAGGGATTGAAGATCAATCAGTGCCAGGTATACAGATTCAGTCAGTGACAGGGATTGAATCTCAGTCATTGACAGGAATTAAATCACCCTCAGTGACAGGAATTGAATGTCAGTTAGTGACAGGGATTGAATCGCAGTCTGGGACAAGAATTAAACCACAGTCAGTGTCAGGGATTGAATCTCAATCAGTGACAGGAATTGAATCTAAGTCAGTGACAGGAATTGAATCTCAGTCAGTGACAGGGAGTGAACCTCAGTCAGTGAGAGGGATTGAGCCTCAGACAGTGACAGGGATTGAGCCTCAAATAGTGACAGGGATTGACCCACAGTCAGTGACAGGGATTCAATCTCAATCAGTGACAGGAAGTGAATCTCAGTCAGTGACAGGGATTGTATCTCAGTCAGTGACAGGAATTGTGTCTCAGTCAGTTACAGGGATTGAACCTCAGTCAGTGACAGGGATTGTATCTCAGTCAGTGACAGGAATTGAATCTCAGTAAGTGACAGGGATTGAACCGCAGTCAGTGACAGGGTTGAATCTCAGGCAGTGACTGGGTTTGAGACTAATCAATAACTGGGATTGAATCTCAGTCAGAGACTGGGATTGAATCTCAATCAGTGACAGGGATTGAATCTCAGTCAGTGACAGGGATTGACACTCAGTCAGTGACAGGGATTGAACCTGAGTCAGTGACAGGGATTGAATCTCAATCAGTGACAAGGATTGAATCTCGATCAGTGACACGGATTGAATCTGAATCAGTGACAGGGATTGACCCTCAGTCAGTGACAGGGATTGAATCTCAGTCAGTGACAGGGATTGAAACTCAGTCAGTGACAGGGATTGACCCTCAGTCAGTGACAGGGATTGAATCTCAGTCAATGACAGGGATTGAACCTCAGCCAGTGAGAGGGATTGAGCCTCAGTCAGTGACAGGGATTGAGCCTCAGTCAGTCATAGGAATTGACCCTGAGATAGTGACAGGGATTGACATTCAATCAGTGACAGAGAATGAATCTCAGTCAGTTTCAGGGATTGAGCCGCAGTCGGTGACAGGGATTGAATCTCAGTCAGTGACAGGGATTGAATCTCAAACATTGACAGAAAGTGATCCTCAGTCTGTGACAGGGATTGACCCTCAATCATTGACAGGGATTGAATCTCAGTCAGAGACAGGGATTGAATCATAGTCAGTGACAGAGACTGAACCCCAGTGAGTGACAGGGATGGAGCCCCAGTCAGTGGCAGGGATTGAGCCTCAGTCAGTGACAGGGACTGAGCCTCAGTCAGTGACAGGGATTGAACCTGAGTCTGTGACTGGGACTGAGCCTCAGTCAGTGACAGGGATTGAGCCTCAGTCACTGACAGGGACTGAGCCTCAGTCAGTGACAGGGATTGAGCCACAATCAGTGACAGGGATTGAGACACAACCAGTAACAGGGATTGAATCTCAATCAGTGTCAGAAATTGAATCTTAGTCAGTGACAGGGAGAGAGATTCAGTCAGTGACAGGGATTGAATCTCATTCAGTGACAGGGATTGAGATACAACCAGTGACAGGGATTGAATCTCAATCAGTGACAGGAATTGAATCTTCGTCAGTGACAGGGATAGAGATTCAGTCAGTGACAGGGATTGAACCTCAGTCAGTGACAGGGATTGAATCTCATTCAGTGACAGGGATTGAATCTCAGTCAGTGACAGGAATTGAATCTCAGTCAGTGACAGGGACTGAATCTCAGTCAGTGACTGTGTTTCAATCTCAGTCAGTGACAGGGATTGAATCTCAATCAGTGACAGGGATTGAATTTCGATCAGTGACAGGGATTGAATCTCTATCAGTGGCAGGGATTGGACCTCAGTCAGTGAGAGGGATTGAGCCTCACTCAGTGACAGGGATTGAACCTCAGTCAGTGACAGGGATTGAATCTCCATCTGTGACAGGGTTTGAACCTCAGTCAGTGACAGGGATTGAGCCTCAGTCAGTCATAGGAATTGATCCTCAGAAAGTGACAGGGATTGACATTCAGTCAGTGACAGGGATTGAATCTCAGTCATTGACAGGGATTGAATCTCAGTCATTTACAGGCATTGACCCTCAGTCAGTGACAGAGAATGAATCTCAGTCAGTGACAGGGATTGAGCCTCAGTTAGTGACAGGGATTGAATCTCAGTCAGTGACAGGGATTGAACCTCAGTCAGTGACAGGGATTGAATCTCCGTCAGTGACAGGGATTGAGCCTCAATCAGTAACGGACTGAATCTCAGTCAGTGACTGGGATTGAATCTCAGTTATTGACAGGGATTGAATTCAGTCAGAGACAGGGATTGAATCTCAGTCAGTGACAGGGATTGAATCTCAGTCAGTGGCAGGGACTGAGCCCCAGTCATTGACAGGATTTGAAACTCAGTCTGTGACAGGGACTGAACCTCAGTCAGTGACAGGGATTGAATCTCAATCAGTGGCAGGGATTGAACCTCAGTCTGTGACAGGGTTTGAACCTCAGTCAGTGACAGGGATTGAGCCCCAATCAGTGACAGGGATTGAACGTGAGTCACTGACAGGGTTTGAATCTCAATCAGTGACAGGGATTGAATCTCGATCAGTGACAGGGATTGAATCTCAATCAGTGGCAGTGATTGAATCTCAGTCAGTGACAGGGATTGTACCTCAGTCAGTGACAGGGATTGAACCTAAGTCAGTGACAGGGATTGAGCCTCATTCAGTAACAGGGATTGAAGCTCAGTCAGTGACAGGGATTGAACCTCAGTCAGTGACAGGGTTTGAACCTCAGTCAGTGACAGGGATTGAGCCTCAGTCAGTAATCGGAATTGACCCTTAGACAGTGACAGGGATTGACATTCAGTCAGTGACAGGGATTGAATCTCAGTCACTGACGGGGATTGACCCTCAGTCAGTGACAGAGATTGAATCTCAGTCAGTGACAGGGATTGAGCCTCAGTCAGTGACACGGTTTGAGCCTCAGTCAGTGACAGGGATTGAACCTTTGTCTGTGACAGGGATTGAAACTCAGTCATTGACTGTGATTAAATCTCAGTCTGTGACAGGGATTGGACCTCAGTCATTGACAGGGATTTGAAACTCATTCAGTGACAGGGATTGAATCTCAGTCAGTGACAGGAATTGTATCTCAGTCAGTGACAGGGATTGAATCTTAGTCAGTGACAGGGATTGACCCTCAATCAGTAACAGGGATTGACCCTCAATCAGTAACAGGGGTTGAATCTCATTCAGTGACAGGGATTGAATCTCAGTCAGTGACAGGAATTGAGCCTCAGTCAGTGACAGGGATTGAACCATAGTCAGTGACAGGGACTGAATCACAGTCAGTGACAAGGATTGACCCTCAATCAGTAACAGGGATTGAATCTCATTCAGTGACAGGGATTGTATCTCAGTCATTGACAGGAATTGAATCACAGTCAGTGACAGGGATTCAACCTCAGACATTGGCAGGAATTGAACAGCAGTCAGAGACAGGGATTGACCCTCAGTCAGTGACTGGGTTTGAATCTCAGTCAGTGACAGGGATTGAACCTGAGTCAGTGACAGGGATTGAGACTCAGTCAGTGACAGGGATTGAATCTCAGTCAGTGACAGGGAATGAATATCATTCAGTGACAGGGATTGAATCTCAGTCAGTGACAGGGATTCAATCTCAGTCAGTGACAGGAATTGAATCTCAGTCAGTGACATGAATTGAATCTCAGTCATTGACAGCGATTGAATCTCAGTCAGTGACAGGAATTGAATCTAAGTCAGTGACAGGAATTGAATCTCAGTCAGTGAGAGGGAGTGAGCCGCAGTCAGTGACAAGGATTGAACCTCAGTTTGTGACAGGTTTGAATCTCAGTCAGTGACTGGGTTTGAGCCTCATTCAGCGACAGGTTTGAATCTCAGTCAGTGACAGGGTTTGAGACTAATCAGTAACAGGGATTGAGCCTCAGTCAGTGACAGGGTTTGAATCTAAGTCAGTGACAGGGACTGAATCTCAGTCAGTAACTGTGTTTGAATCTCTGTTATTGATAGAGATTGAATCTCAGTCAGAGACAGGGATTGAATCTCAATCAATGACAATGATTGAATCTCAGTCAGTGACAGGGATTGAGATTAAATCAGTGACAGGGATTGACCCTCAGTCAGTGAAAGGAATTGAATCTCAGTCAGTGACAGGGATTGAGACTCAGTCAGTGACAGGGATTGATCCTCAATCAGTAACAGGGGTTGAATCTCATTCAGTGACAGAGATTGAATCTCAGTCAGTGACTGGGATTGACCCGCAGTCAGTGACAGGGATTGAGCCTCAATCAGTGACAGGGATTGAACCATAGTCAGTGACAGGGATTGAATCACAGTCAGTGACAAGGATTGACCCTCAATCAGTAACAGGGATTGAATCTCATTCAGTGACAGGGATTGAATCTCAGTCAGTGACAGGAATTGAATCTCAGTCAGTGACAGGGATTCAACCTCAGACATTGACAGGAATTGAACAGCAGTCAGAGACAGGGATTGACCCTCAGTCAGTGACAGGGATTGAACCTGAGTCAGTGACAGGGATTGAATCTCAATCAGTGACAGGGATTGAATCTCGATCAGTGACAGGGATTGAATCTCAATCAGTGGCAGGGATTGAATCTCAGTCAGTGACAGGGATTGAACCTCAGTCTGTGAAAGGGATTGAATCTCAGTTATTGACAGGGATTGAACCTCAGTCAGTGACAGGGATAGAGATTCATTCAGTGACAGGGAATGACGCTCAGTCAGTGAAAAGAATTGAATCTCAATCAGTGGCAGGGATTGAACCTGAGTCAGTGACAGGAATTGAACATCAGTCAGTGACAGGGATTGAATCTCAATCAGTGACAAGGATTGAACCTCAGTCAGTGACAGGGATTGACCCTTAGTCAGTGACAGGGATTGACCCTTAGTCAGTGACAGGGATTGAATCTCAATCAGTGACAGGGATTGAATCTCGATCAGTGACAGGGATTGAATCTCAATCAGTGGCAGGGATTGAACCTCAGTCAGTGAGAGGGATTGAGCCTCACTCAGTGACAGGGATTGAGCCTCAGTCAGTCATAGGAATTGACCCTGAGACAGTGACAGGGATTGACATTCAGTCACTGACAGAGAATGAATCTCAGTCAGTTACAGGGATTGAGCCTCAGTCAGTGACAGGGATTGAATCTCATTCAG
The DNA here is from genome assembly GCF_037043375.1 of Chiloscyllium plagiosum. Taxonomy (NCBI): domain Eukaryota; kingdom Metazoa; phylum Chordata; class Chondrichthyes; order Orectolobiformes; family Hemiscylliidae; genus Chiloscyllium; species Chiloscyllium plagiosum. Next base: position 45,384,308 of record NW_028270177.1, read on the forward strand.
TGACAGGGATTGAATCTCAGTTCGTGACAGGATTTCAATCTCAGTCAGTGACAGGGATTGAACCTGAGTCAGTGACAGGGATTGAAGATCAATCAGTGCCAGGTATACAGATTCAGTCAGTGACAGGGATTGAATCTGAGTCAGTGACAGGAATTAAATCACACTCAGTGACAGGAATTGAACGTCAGTTAGTGACAGGGATTGAATCGCAGTCTGGGACAAGAATTAAACCACAGTCAGTGTCAGGGATTGAATCTCAATCAGTGACAGGAATTGAATCTAAGTCAGTGACAGGAATTGAATCTCAGTCAGTGACAGGGAGTGAACCTCAGTCAGTGAGAGGGATTGAGCCTCAGACAGTGACAGGGATTGAGCCTCAAATAGTGACAGGGATTGACCCACAGTCAGTGACAGGGATTCAATCTCAATCAGTGACAGGAAGTGAATCTCAGTCAGTGACAGGGATTGTATCTCAGTCAGTGACAGGAATTGTGTCTCAGTCAGTTACAGGGATTGAACCTCAGTCAGTGACAGGGATTGTATCTCAGTCAGTGACAGGAATTGAATCTCAGTAAGTGACAGGGATTGAACCGCAGTCAGTGACAGGGTTGAATCTCAGGCAGTGACTGGGTTTGAGACTAATCAATAACAGGGATTGAATCTCAGTCAGAGACTGGGATTGAATCTCAATCAGTGACAGGGATTGAATCTCAGTCAGTGACAGGGATTGACACTCAGTCAGTGACAGGGATTGAATCTGAGTCAGTGACAGGGATTGAATCTCAATCAGTGACAGGGATTGAATCTCGATCAGTGACACGGATTGAATCTGAATCAGTGACAGGGATTGACCCTCAGTCAGTGACAGGGTTGAATCTCAGGCAGTGACTGGGTTTGAGCCTAATCAATAACAGGGATTGAATCTCAGTCAGAGACTGGGATTGAATCTCAATCAGTGACAGGGATTGAATCTCAGTCAGTGACAGGGATTGACACTCAGTCAGTGACAGGGATTGAATCTGAGTCAGTGACAGGGATTGAGATTAAATCAGTGACAGGGATTGACCCTCAGTCAGTGAAAGGAATTGAATCTCAGTCAGTGACAGGGATTGAGACTCAGTCAGTGACAGGGATTGAATCTCAGTCAGTGACAGGGATTGATCCTCAATCAGTGACAGGGGTTGAATCTCATTCAGTGACAGAGATTGAATCTCAGTCAGTGACTGGGATTGACCCGCAGTCAGTGACAGGGATTGAGCCTCAATCAGTGACAGGGATTGAACCATAGTCAGTGACAGGGATTGAATCACAGTCAGTGACAAGGATTGACCCTCAATCAGTAACAGGGATTGAATCTCATTCAGTGACAGGGATTGAATCTCAGTCAGTGACAGGAATTGAATCTCAGTCAGTGACAGGGATTCAACCTCAGACATTGACAGGAATTGAACAGCAGTCAGAGACAGGGATTGACCCTCAGTCAGTGACAGGGATTGAACCTGAGTGAGTGACAGGGATTGAATCTCAATCAGTGACAGGGATTGAATCTCGATCAGTGACAGGGATTGAATCTCAATCAGTGGCAGGGATTGAATCTCAGTCAGTGACAGGGATTGAACCTCAGTCTGTGAAAGGGATTGAATCTCAGTTATTGACAGGGATTGAACCTCAGTCAGTGACAGGGATAGAGATTCATTCAGTGACAGGGAATGACGCTCAGTCAGTGAAAAGAATTGAATCTCAATCAGTGGCAGGGATTGAACCTGAGTCAGTGACAGGAATTGAACATCAGTCAGTGACAGGGATTGAATCTCAATCAGTGACAAGGATTGAACCTCAGTCAGTGACAGGGATTGACCCTTAGTCAGTGACAGGGATTGACCCTTAGTCAGTGACAGGGATTGAATCTCAATCAGTGACAGGGATTGAATCTCGATCAGTGACAGGGATTGAATCTCAATCAGTGGCAGGGATTGAACCTCAGTCAGTGAGAGGGATTGAGCCTCACTCAGTGACAGGGATTGAGCCTCAGTCAGTCATAGGAATTGACCCTGAGACAGTGACAGGGATTGACATTCAGTCACTGACAGAGAATGAATCTCAGTCAGTTACAGGGATTGAGCCTCAGTCAGTGACAGGGATTGAATCTCATTCAGTGACAGGGATTGAATCTCAGTTCGTGACAGGATTTCAATCTCAGTCAGTGACAGGGATTGAACCTGAGTCAGTGACAGGGATTGAAGATCAATCAGTGCCAGGTATACAGATTCAGTCAGTGACAGGGATTGAATCTGAGTCAGTGACAGGAATTAAATCACACTCAGTGACAGGAATTGAACGTCAGTTAGTGACAGGGATTGAATCGCAGTCTGGGACAAGAATTAAACCACAGTCAGTGTCAGGGATTGAATCTCAATCAGTGACAGGAATTGAATCTAAGTCAGTGACAGGAATTGAATCTCAGTCAGTGACAGGGAGTGAACCTCAGTCAGTGAGAGGGATTGAGCCTCAGACAGTGACAGGGATTGAGCCTCAAATAGTGACAGGGATTGACCCACAGTCAGTGACAGGGATTCAATCTCAATCAGTGACAGGAAGTGAATCTCAGTCAGTGACAGGGATTGTATCTCAGTCAGTGACAGGAATTGTGTCTCAGTCAGTTACAGGGATTGAACCTCAGTCAGTGACAGGGATTGTATCTCAGTCAGTGACAGGAATTGAATCTCAGTAAGTGACAGGGATTGAACCGCAGTCAGTGACAGGGTTGAATCTCAGGCAGTGACTGGGTTTGAGACTAATCAATAACAGGGATTGAATCTCAGTCAGAGACTGGGATTGAATCTCAATCAGTGACAGGGATTGAATCTCAGTCAGTGACAGGGATTGACACTCAGTCAGTGACAGGGATTGAATCTGAGTCAGTGACAGGGATTGAATCTCAATCAGTGACAGGGATTGAATCTCGATCAGTGACACGGATTGAATCTGAATCAGTGACAGGGATTGACCCTCAGTCAGTGACAGGGATTGACCCTCAGTCAGTGACAGGGATTGAATCTCAGTCAATGACAGGGATTGAACCTCAGCCAGTGAGAGGGATTGAGCCTCAGTCAGTGACAGGGATTGAGCCTCAGTCAGTCATAGGAATTGACCCTGAGATAGTGACAGGGATTGACATTCAATCAGTGACAGAGAATGAATCTCAGTCAGTTTCAGGGATTGAGCCGCAGTCGGTGACAGGGATTGAATCTCAGTCAGTGACAGGGATTGAATCTCAAACATTGACAGAAAGTGATCCTCAGTCTGTGACAGGGATTGACCCTCAATCCTTGACAGGGATTGAATCTCAGTCAGAGACAGGGATTGAATCATAGTCAGTGACAGAGACTGAACCCCAGTGAGTGACAGGGATGGAGCCCCAGTCAGCGACAGGGATTGACCCTCAGTCAGTGACAGGGACTGAGCCTCAGTCAGTGACAGGGATTGAACCTGAGTCTGTGACTGGGACTGAGCCTCAGTCAGTGACAGGGATTGAGCCTCAGTCACTGACAGGGACTGAGCCTCAGTCAGTGACAGGGATTGAGCCACAATCAGTGACAGGGATTGAGACACAACCAGTAACAGGGATTGAATCTCATTCAGTGACAGGGATTGAATCTCAATCAGTGTCAGAAATTGAATCTTAGTCAGTGACAGGGAGAGAGATTCAGTCAGTGACAGGGATTGAATCTCATTCAGTGACAGGGATTGAGATACAACCAGTGACAGGGATTGAATCTCATTCAGTGACAGGGATTGAGATACAACCAGTGACAGGGATTGAATCTCATTCAGTGACAGGGATTGAATCTCAATCAGTGACAGGAATTGAATCTTCGTCAGTGACAGGGATTGAATCTCAGTCATTGACAGGGATTGAATCTCAGTCATTTACAGGCATTGACCCTCAGTCAGTGACAGAGAATGAATCTCAGTCAGTGACAGGGATTGAGCCTCAGTTAGTGACAGGGATTGAATCTCAGTCAGTGACAGGGATTGAACCTCAGTCAGTGACAGGGATTGAATCTCCGTCAGTGACAGGGATTGAGCCTCAATCAGTAACGGACTGAATCTCAGTCAGTGACTGGGATTGAATCTCAGTTATTGACAGGGATTGAATTCAGTCAGAGACAGGGATTGAATCTCAGTCAGTGACAGGGATTGAATCTCAGTCAGTGGCAGGGACTGAGCCCCAGTCATTGACAGGATTTGAAACTCAGTCTGTGACAGGGACTGAACCTCAGTCAGTGACAGGGATTGAATCTCAATCAGTGGCAGGGATTGAACCTCAGTCTGTGACAGGGTTTGAACCTCAGTCAGTGACAGGGATTGAGCCCCAATCAGTGACAGGGATTGAACGTGAGTCACTGACAGGGTTTGAATCTCAATCAGTGACAGGGATTGAATCTCGATCAGTGACAGGGATTGAATCTCAATCAGTGGCAGTGATTGAATCTCAGTCAGTGACAGGGATTGTACCTCAGTCAGTGACAGGGATTGAACCTAAGTCAGTGACAGGGATTGAGCCTCATTCAGTAACAGGGATTGAAGCTCAGTCAGTGACAGGGATTGAACCTCAGTCAGTGACAGGGTTTGAACCTCAGTCAGTGACAGGGATTGAGCCTCAGTCAGTAATCGGAATTGACCCTTAGACAGTGACAGGGATTGACATTCAGTCAGTGACAGGGATTGAATCTCAGTCACTGACGGGGATTGACCCTCAGTCAGTGACAGAGATTGAATCTCAGTCAGTGACAGGGATTGAGCCTCAGTCAGTGACACGGTTTGAGCCTCAGTCAGTGACAGGGATTGAACCTTTGTCTGTGACAGGGATTGAAACTCAGTCATTGACTGTGATTAAATCTCAGTCTGTGACAGGGATTGGACCTCAGTCAGTGACAGGGATTGAGCCTCAATCAGTGACAAATATTGTATCTCAGTCAGTGACAGGGATTTGAAACTCATTCAGTGACAGGGATTGAATCTCAGTCAGTGACAGGGAGTGAATCTCAGTCAGTGACAGGAATTGAATCTCAGTCAGTGACACGAATTGAATCTCAGTCAGTGACAGGGAGTGAGCCGCAGTCAGTGACAAGGATTGAACCTCAGTTTGTGACAGAGATTGAACCTCAGTTAGTGAGAGGGATTGCATCTTAGTCTGTGACAGGGATTGAACCTCAGTCAGTGACAGCGTTTGAGCATAATCAATAACAGGGATAGAGCTTCAATCAGTGACAGGGAGTGAATCTCGATCAGTGACAGAGATTGAATCTCAATCAGTGGCAGGGATTGAATCTCAGTCAGTGACCGGGATTGTACCTCAGTCAGTGACAGGGATTGAACCTCAGTCAGTGACAGGGATTGAACCTCAGTCAGTGAAAGGGATTGAACCTCAGTCAGTGACAGGGATTGTACCTCAGTCAGTGACAGGGATTGAACCTCAGTCAGTGACAGGGATAGAGCCTAAGTCAGTCATCGGAATTGACCTTGAGACAGTGACAGGGATTGACATTCAGTCAGTGACAGGGATTGAACCTCAGTCATTGACGGGGATTGACCCTCAGTCAGTGACAGAGAATGAATCTCAGTCAGTGACAGGGAGTGAGCCTCAGTCAGTGACAGGGATTGAACCTCAATCATTGACAAATATTGTATCTCAGTCAATGACAGGATTGAATCTCAGTCAGTGACTGGTTTTGAATCTCAGTTAGTGACTGGGATTGAGATTCATTCAGTGACAGGGATTGACCCTCAGTCACTGTAAGGAATTGAATCTCAATCAGTGACAGGGATTGAGCCTCAGTCAGTGACAGGGATTGAATCTCAGTCAGTGACATGGATTGAGCCTCAATCAGTGACAGGGATTGAATCTCAGTCAGTGACAGGGTTTGAATCTCAGTCAGTGACAGGAATTGAACAGCCGTCAGTGACAGGTAATGACCCGCAATCAGTGACAGGGATTGAATCCTTGTCAGTGACAGGGATTGACCCTCAATCTGAAACAGGGATTGAATCACATACAATGACAGGGATTCAAACTCAGTCAGTGACAGGGATTGAACCTCAATCAGTGACAGGGATTGAATCTCAGTCAGTGACAGGGATTGAACAGCCGTCAGTGACAGGTAATGACCCGCAATCAGTGACAGGGATTGAATCTTAGTCAGTGACAGGGATTGACCCTCAATCTGAAACAGGGATTGAATCTCATACAATGACAGGGATTCAAACTCAGTCAGTGACAGGGATTGAACCTCAGTCTGTGACTGGAATTGAATCTCAGTCAGTGACAGAGATTGAATCTCAATCAGTGACAGGCATTGAGATTCATTCAGTGACAGGGGTTGACCCACAGTCAGTGACAGGAATTGAGACTCAGTCAGTGACAGGGATTGAGCCTCAGTCAGTGACAGGGATTGAATCTCAATCAGTGACAGGAATTGAATCTCAGTCAGTGACAGGAATTGAATCTCAGTCAGTGACAGGAATTGAATCTCAGTCAGTGACAGGGATTGAGCCTCAGTCAGTGACAGGGATTGAATCTCAATCAGTGACAGGAATTGAATCTCAGTCAGTGACAGGAATTGAATCTCAATCAGTGACAAGGATTGAACCTCAGTTTGTTACAGGGATTGAACCTCAGTCAGTGACAGGGATTGAACCTCAGTCTGTGACTGGGATTGAAGATCAATCAGTGCCAGGAATACAGATTCAGTCAGTGAAAGGAATTGAATCTCAGTCAGTGACAGGAATTGAGACTCAGTCAGAGACAGGGATTGAATCTCAGTCAGTGACAGGGATTGACCCTCAAGCAGTAACAGGGATTGAATCTCATTCAGTGACAGGGATTGAATCTCAGTCAGTGACAGGAATTGAATCTCAGTCAGTGACAGGGATTCAACCTCAGTCAGTGACAGGAATTGAACATCAGTCAGTGACAGGGATTGAATCTCAATCAGTGAGAGGGATTGAACCACAGTCAGTGACAGGGATTGACCCTTAGTCAGTGACAGGGATTGAATCTCAATCAGTGACAGGGATTGAATCTCGATCAGTGACAGGGATTGAATCTCAATCAGTGGCAGGGATTGAACCTCAGTCAGTGAGAGGGATTGAGCCTCACTCAGTGATAGGGATTGAGCCTCAGTCAGTCATAGGAATTGACCCTGAGACAGTGACAGGGATTGACATTCAGTCAGTGACAGAGAATGAATCTCAGTCAGTTACAGGGATTGAGCCTTAGTCAGTGACAGGTATTGAATCTCAGTCAGTGACAGGGATTGAATCTCAGTCAATGAGAGGGTTTGAACCTCAGTCAGTGACAGGGATTGAACCTCGGTCAGTGACAGGGATTGAAAATCAATCAGTGCCAGGAATACAGATTCAGTCAGTGACAGGGATTGAATCTCAGTCAGTGACAGGAATTAGATCTCACTCAGGTTCAGGAATTGAACGTCAGTTAGTGACAGGGATTGAATCGCAATCTGGGACAAGAATTAAACCACAGTCAGTGTCAGGGATTGAATCTCAATCAGTGACAGGAATTGAATCTAATCAGTGACAGAAATTGAATCTCAGTCAGTGACAGGGAGTGAACCTCAGTCAGTGAGAGGGATTGAGCCTCAGTCAGTGACAGGGATTGAGCCTCAAATAGTGACAGGGATTGACCCACAGTCAGTGACAGGGATTAAATCTCAATCAGTGACAGGAAGTGAATCTCAGTCAGTGACAGGGGTTTAATCACAGTCAGTGACAGGGATAGAGATACAGTCAGAGATAGGGTTTGAACCTCAGTCTGTGACAGGAATTGAACCTCAGTCAGTGACAGGGATTGAATCTCAGTCAGAGACAGGAATTGAATCTCAGTAAGTGTCAGCGATTGAACCGCAGTCAGTGACAGGGTTGCATCTCAGTCAGTGACTGGGTTTGAGCCTAATCAATAACAGGGATTGAATCTCAGTCAGAGACAGGGATTGAATCTCAATCAGTGACAGGGATTGAATCTCAGTCAGTGACAGGGATTGCACCTGAGTCAGTGACAGGGATTGAATCTCAATCAGTGACAGGAATTGAATCTCGATCAGTGACACGGATTGAATCTGAATCAGTGACAGGGATTGACCCTCAGTCAGTGACAGGGATTGAATCTCAGTCAGTGACAGGGATTGAAACTCAGTCAGTGACAGGGATTGACCCTCAGTCAGTGACAGGGATTGAATCTCAGTCAATGACAGGGATTGAACCTCAGTCAGTGACAGGGATTGACCCTCAATCAGAAACAGATATTGAATCTCATACAGTGACAGAGATTCAAACTCAGTCAGTGACAGGGATTGAACCTCAGTCTGTGACTGGAATTGAATCACAGTCAGTGACAGGAATTGAATCTCAGTCAGTGACAAGGATTGAACCTCACTTTGTTACAGGGATTGAACCTCAGTCAGTGACAGGGATTGAGTCTCAGTCAGTGACAGGGATTGACCCTCAGTCAGTGACAGGGATTGAATCTCAGTCAGTGACAGGGATTGAATCTCAGTCAGTGACAGCGATTGAATCTCAGTCAGTGACAGCGATTGAATCTCAGTCAGTGACAGGGATTGAATCTCAGTCAGTGACAGGAATTGAACATCAGTCAGTGAGAGGGAATCTCAATCAGTGACAGATTCATTCAGTGACAGGGGTTGACCCTCAGTCAGTGACAGGAATTGAGACTCAGTCAGAGACCGGGATTGATTCTCAGTCAGTGACAGGGATTGACCCTCAAGCAGTAACAGGGATTGAGTCTCATTCAGTGACAGGGATTGAATCTCAGTCAGTGACAGGAATTGAATCTCAGTCAGTGACAGGGATTGAGCCTCAGTCAGTGACAGGGATTGAATCTCATTCAGTGACAGGAATTGAATCACAGTCAGTGACAGGAATTGAATCTCAATCAGTGACAAGGATTGAACCTCAGTTTGTTACAGGGATTGAACCTCAGTCAGTGACAGGGATTGAATCTCAGTCAGTGACAGGGATTGAGACACAGTCAGAGACCGGGATTGAATCTCAGTCAGTGACAGGGATTGACCCTCAGTCAGTGACAGGGATTGAATCTCATTCAGTGACAGGGATTGAATCTCAGTCAGTGACAGGGATTGAATCTCAATCAGTGACAGGGATTGAATCTCAGTCAGTGACAGGAATTGAACATCAGTCAGTGACAGGGATTGAATCTCAATCAGTGAGAGGGATTGAACCACAGTCAGTGACAGGGATTGACCCTTAGTCAGTGACAGGGATTGAATCTCAATCAGTGACAGGGATTGAATCTCGATCAGTGACAGGGATTGAATCACAATCAGTGGCAAGGATTGAAACTCAGTCAGTGAGAGGGATTGAGCCTCAGTCAGTGACAGGGATTGAGCCTCAGTCAGTCATAGGAATTGACCCTGAGACAGTGACAGGGATTGACATTCAGTCAGTGACAGAGAAAGAATCTCAATCAGTTACAGGGATTGAGCCTCAGTCAGTGACAGGGATTGAATCTCAGTCAGTGACAGGGATTGAATCTCAGTTAGTGACAGGAATTGAGCCTCAGTCAGTGACAGGGATTGAACCTCAGTCTGTGACAGGGATTGAACCTCAGTCAGTGACAGGGATCGAATCTCAATCAGTGACAGGGATTGAGCATCAGTCAATGACAGGGAGTGACCCTCAGTCAGTGACAGGGATTGAATCTCAGTCAGTGACAGGGAGTGAACCTCAGTCAGTGACAGGGATTGAATATCAATCAGTGACAGGGATTGAATCTCGATCATAGACAGGGATTGAATCTCAATCAGTGACAGGGATTGACCATCCGTCAGTTTCAGGGATTGATTCTCAGTCAGTGACAGGGATTGAGCTTCAGTCAGTGACTGGGATTGAATCTCAGTCAGTGACAGGGATGGAGCCCCAGTCAGTGACAGGGATTGACCCTCAGTCAGTGACAGGGACTGAGCCTCAATCAGTGACAGGGATTGAATCTCGATCAGTGACAGGGATTCAACCTCAGTCAGTGACAGGAATTGAACATCAGTCAGTGACAGGGTTTGAATCTCAATCAGTGACAGGGATTGAACCTCAGTCAGTGACAGGGATTGACCCTTAGTCAGTGACAGGGATTGAATCTCAATCAGTGACAGGGATTGAATCTCGATCAGTGACAGGGATTGAATCTCAATCAGTGGCAGGGATTGAACCTCAGTCAGTGAGAGGGATTGAGCCTCACTCAGTGACAGGGATTGAGCATCAGTCAGTCATAGGAATTGACCCTGAGACAGTGACAGGGATTGACATTCAGTCAGTGACAGGGATTGAATCTCATTCAGTGACAGGGATTGAATCTCAGTTCGTGACAGGAATTGAATCTCAGTCAGTGACAGGGATTGAACCTGAGTCAGTGACAGGGATTGAAGATCAATCAGTGCCAGGTATACAGATTCAGTCAGTGACAGGGATTGAATCTGAGTCAGTGACAGGAATTAAATCACACTCAGTGACAGGAATTGAACGTCAGTTAGTGACAGGGATTGAATCGCAGTCTGGGACAAGAATTAAACCACAGTCAGTGTCAGGGATTGAATCTCAATCAGTGACAGGAATTGAATCTCAGTCAGTGACAGGGAGTGAACCTCAGTCAGTGAGAGGGATTGAGCCTCAGACAGTGACAGGGATTGAGCCTCAAATAGTGACAGGGATTGACCCACAGTCAGTGACAGGGATTCAATCTCAATCAGTGACAGGAAGTGAATCTCAGTCAGTGACAGGGATTGTATCTCAGTCAGTGACAGGAATTGTGTCTCAGTCAGTTACAGGGATTGAACCTCAGTCAGTGACAGGGATTGTATCTCAGTCAGTGACAGGAATTGAATCTCAGTAAGTGACAGGGATTGAACCGCAGTCAGTGACAGGGTTGAATCTCAGGCAGTGACTGGGTTTGAGACTAATCAATAACAGGGATTGAATCTCAGTCAGAGACTGGGATTGAATCTCAATCAGTGACAGGGATTGAATCTCAGTCAGTGACAGGGATTGACACTCAGTCAGTGACAGGGATTGAATCTGAGTCAGTGACAGGGATTGAATCTCAATCAGTGACAGGGATTGAATCTCGATCAGTGACACGGATTGAATCTGAATCAGTGACAGGGATTGACCCTCAGTCAGTGACAGGGATTGAATCTCAGTCAGTGACAGGGATTGAAACTCAGTCAGTGACACGGATTGACCCTCAGTCAGTGACAGGGATAGAATCTCAATCAATGACAGGGATTGAACCTCAGTCAGTGAGAGGGATTGAGCCTCAGTCAGTGACAGGGATTGAGCCTCAGTAAGTCATAGGAATTGACCCTGAGATAGTGACAGGGATTGACATTCAATCAGTGACAGAGAATGAATCTCAGTCAGTTTCAGGGATTGACCCTCAGTCAGTGACAGGGATTGAATCTCAGTCAGTGACAGGGATTGAATCTCAAACATTGCCAGGGAGTGATCCTCAGTCTGTGACAAGGATTGACCCTCAATCAGTGACAGGGATTGAATCTCAGTCAGAGACAGGGATTGAATCATAGTCAGTGACAGAGACTGAACCCCAGTGAGTGACAGGGATGGAGCCCCAGTCAGTGACAGGGATTGACCCTCAGTCAGTGACAGGGACTGAGCCTCAGTCAGTGACAGGGATTGAACCTGAGTCTGTGACTGGGACTGAGCCTCAGTCAGTGACAGGGATTGAGCCTCAGTCAGTGACAGGGACTGAGCCTCAGTCAGTGACAGGGATTGAGCCACAATCAGTGACAGGGATTGAGACACAACCAGTAACAGGGATTGAATCTCATTCAGTGACAGGGATTGAATCTCAATCAGTGTCAGGGATTGAGATACAACCAGTGACAGGGATTGAATCTCATTCAGTGACAGGGATTGAATCTCAATCAGTGACAGGAATTGAATCTTCGTCAGTGACAGGGATAGAGATTCAGTCAGTGACAGGGATTGAACCTCAGTCAGTGACAGGGATTGAATCTCATTCAGTGACAGGGATTGAATCTCAGTCAGTGACAGGAATTGAATCTCAGTCAGTGACAGGGACTGAATCTCAGTCAGTGACTGTGTTTCAATCTCAGTCAGTGACAGGGATTGAATCTCAATCAGTGACAGGGATTGAGATACAACCAGTGACAGGGATTGAATCTCATTCAGTGACAGGGATTGAATCTCAATCAGTGACAGGAATTGAATCTTCGTCAGTGACAGGGATAGAGATTCAGTCAGTGACAGGGATTGAACCTCAGTCAGTGACAGGGATTGAATCTCATTCAGTGACAGGGATTGAATCTCAGTCAGTGACAGGAATTGAATCTCAGTCAGTGACAGGGACTGAATCTCAGTCAGTGACTGTGTTTCAATCTCAGTCAGTGACAGGGATTGAATCTCAATCAGTGACAGGGATTGAATCTCAACCAGTGACAGGGATTGAATTTCGATCAGTGACAGGGATTGAATCTCAATCAGTGGCAGGGATTGGACCTCAGTCAATGAGAGGGATTGAGCCTCACTCAGTGACAGGGATTGAACCTCAGTCAGTGACAGGGATTGAATCTCCATCTGTGACAGGGTTTGAACCTCAGTCAGTGACAGGGATTGAGCCTCAGTCAGTCATAGGAATTGATCCTCAGAAAGTGACACGGATTGACATTCAGTCAGTGACAGGGATTGAATCTCAGTCATTGACAGGGATTGAATCTCAGTCATTTACAGGAATTGAATCTCAGTCAGTGACAGGGACTGAATCTCAGTCAGTGACTGTGTTTCAATCTCAGTCAGTGACAGGGATTGAATCTCAATCAGTGACAGGGATTGAATCTCAACCAGTGACAGAGATTGAATTTCGATCAGTGACAGGGATTGAATCTCTTTCAGTGGCAGGGATTGGACCTCAGTCAGTGAGAGGGATTGAGCCTCACTCAGTGACAGGGATTGAACCTCAGTCAGTGACAGGGATTGAATCTCCATCTGTGACAGGGTTTGAACCTCAGTCAGTGACAGGGATTGAGCCTCAGTCAGTCATAGGAATTGATCCTCAGAAAGTGACAGGGATTGACATTCAGTCAGTGACAGGGATTGAATCTCAGTCATTGACAGGGATTGAATCTCAGTCATTTACAGGCATTGACCTTCAGTCAGTGACAGAGAATGAATCTCAGTCAGTGACAGGGATTGAGCCTCAGTTAGTGACAGGGATTGAATCTCAGTCAGTGACAGGGATTGACCCTCAGTCAGTGACAGAGAATGAATCTCAGTCAGTGACAGGGAATGAGCCTCAGTTAGTGACAGGGATTGAATCTCAGTCAGTGACCGGGATTGTACCTCAGTCAGTGACAGGGATTGAACCTCAGTCAGTGACAGGGATTGAACCTCAGTCAGTGAAAGGGATTGAACCTCAGTCAGTGACAGGGATTGTACCTCAGTCAGTGACAGGGATTGAACCTCAGTCAGTGACAGGGATAGAGCCTAAGTCAGTCATCGGAATTGACCTTGAGACAGTGACAGGGATTGACATTCAGTCAGTGACAGGGATTGAACCTCAGTCATTGACGGGGATTGACCCTCAGTCAGTGACTGAGAATGAATCTCAGTCAGTGACAGGGAGTGAGCCTCAGTCAGTGACAGGGATTGAACCTCAATCAGTGACAAATATTGTATCTCAGTCAATGACAGGGATTGAATCTCAGTCAGTGACTGGTTTTGAATCTCAGTTAGTGACTGGGATTGAGATTCTTTCAGTGACAGGGATTGACCCTCAGTCACTGTAAGGAATTGAATCTCAATCAGTGACAGGGATTGAGCCACAGTCAGTGAAAGAGAGTGACCCTCAGTCAGTGACAGGGATTGAATCTCAGTCAGTGACATGGATTGAGCCTCAATCAGTGACAGGGATTGAATCTCAGTCAGTGACAGGGATTGAATCTCAGTCAGTGACAGGAATTGAACAGCCGTCAGTGACAGGTAATGACCCGCAATCAGTGACAGGGATTGAATCTTAGTCAGTGACAGGGATTGACCCTCAATCTGAAACAGGGATTGAATCTCATACAATGACAGGGATTCAAACTCAGTCAGTGACAGGGATTGAACCTCAGTCTGTGACTGGAATTGAATCTCAGTCAGTGACAGAGATTGAATCTCAATCAGTGACAGGCATTGAGATTCATTCAGTGACAGGGGTTGACCCACAGTCAGTGACAGGAATTGAGACTCAGTCAGCGACAGGGATTGAGCCTCAGTCAGTGACAGGGATTGAATCTCAATCAGTGACAGGGATTGAATCTCAGTCAGTGACAGGAATTGAATCTCAGTCAGTGACAGGAATTGAATCTCAGTCAGTGACAGGGATTGAGCCTCAGTCAGTGACAGGGATTGAATCTCAATCAGTGACAGGAATTGAATCTCAGTCAGTGACAGGAATTGAATCTCAATCAGTGACAAGGATTGAACCTCAGTTTGTTACAGGGATTGAACCTCAGTCAGTGACAGGGATTGAACCTCAGTCGGTGAAAGGAATTGAATCTCAGTCAGTGACAGGAATTGAGACTCAGTCAGAGACAGGGATTGAATCTCAGTCAGTGACAGGGATTGACCCTCAAGCAGTAACAGGGATTGAATCTCATTCAGTGACAGGGATTGAATCTCAGTCAGTGACAGGAATTGAATCTCAGTCAGTGACAGGGATTCAACCTCAGTCAGTGACAGGAATTGAACATCAGTCAGTGACAGGGATTGAATCTCTATCAGTGAGAGGGATTGAACCACAGTCAGTGACAGGGATTGACCCTTAGTCAGTGACAGGGATTGAATCTCAATCAGTGACAGGGATTGAATCTCGATCAGTGACAGGGATTGAATCTCAATCAGTGGCAGGGATTGAACCTCAGTCAGTGAGAGGGATTGAGCCTCACTCAGTGACAGGGATTGAGCCTCAGTCAGTCATAGGAATTGACCCTGAGACAGTGACAGGGATTGACATTCAGTCAGTGACATAGAATGAATCTCAGTCAGTTACAGGGATTGAGCCTTAGTCAGTGACAGGTATTGAATCTCAGTCAGTGACAGGGATTGAATCTCAGTCAGTGAGAGGGTTTGAACCTCAGTCAGTGACAGGGATTGAACCTCGGTCAGTGACAGGGATTGAAGATCAATCAGTGTCAGGAATACAGATTCAGTCAGTGACAGGGATTGAATCTCAGTCAGTGACAGTAATTAGATCTCACTCAGTGACAGGAATTGAATGTCAGTTAGTGACAGGGATTGAATCGCAGTCTGGGACAAGAATTAAACCACAGTCAGTGTCAGGGATTGAATCTCAATCAGTGACAGGAATTGAATCTAATCAGTGACAGAAATTGAATCTCAGTCAGTGACAGGGAGTGAACCTCAGTCAGTGAGAGGGATTGAGCCTCAGTCAGTGACAGGGATTGAGCCTCAAATAGTGACAGGGATTGACCCACAGTCAGTGACAGGGATTAAATCTCAATCAGTGACAGGAAGTGAATCTCAGTCAGTGACAGGGGTTTAATCACAGTCAGTGACAGGGATAGAGATACAGTCAGAGATAGGGTTTGAACCTCAGTCTGTGACAGGAATTGAACCTCAGTCAGTGACAGGGATTGAATCTCAGTCAGTGACAGGAATTGAATCTCAGTAAGTGTCAGCGATTGAACCGCAGTCAGTGACAGGGTTGCATCTCAGTCAGTGACTGGGTTTGAGCCTAATCAATAACAGGGATTGAATCTCAGTCAGAGACAGGGATTGAATCTCAATCAGTGACAGGGATTGAATCTCAGTCAGTGACAGGGATTGCACCTGAGTCAGTGACAGGGATTGAATCTCAATCAGTGACAGGGATTGAATCTCGATCAGTGACACGGATTGAATCTGAATCAGTGACAGGGATTGACCCTCAGTCAGTGACAGGGATTGAATCTCAGTCAATGACAGGGATTGAACCTCAGTCAGTGACAGGGATTGAATCTTAGTCAGTGACAGGGATTGACCCTCAATCAGAAACAGGTATTGAATCTCATACAGTGACAGGGATTCAAACTCAGTCAGTGACAGGGATTGAACCTCAGTCTGTGACTGGAATTGAATCACAGTCAGTGACAGGAATTGAATCTCAGTCAGTGACAAGGATTGAACCTCACTTTGTTACAGGGATTGAACCTCAGTCAGTGACAGGGATTGAGTCTCAGTCAGTAACAGGGATTGACCCTCAGTCAGTGACAGGGATTGAATCTCAGTCAGTGACAGGGATTGAATCTCAGTCAGTGACAGCGATTGAATCTCAGTCAGTGACAGGAATTGAATCTCAGTCAGTGACAGGGATTGAACCTCAGTCAGTGACAGTAATTGAACATCAGTCAGTGAGAGGGAATCTCAATCAGTGACAGATTCATTCAGTGACAGGGGTTGACCCTCAGTCAGTGACAGGAATTGAGACTCAGTCAGAGACCGGGATTGAATCTCAGTCAGTGACAGGGATTGACCCTCAAGCAGTAACAGGGATTGAATCTCATTCAGTGACAGGGATTGAATCTCAGTCAGTGACAGGAATTGAATCTCAGTCAGTGACAGGGATTGAGCCTCAGTCAGTGACAGGGATTGAATCTCATTCAGTGACAGGAATTGAATCACAGTCAGTGACAGGAATTGAATCTCAATCAGTGACAAGGATAGAACCTCAGTTTGTTACAGGGATTGAACCTCAGTCAGTGACAGGGATTGAATCTCAGTCAGTGACAGGGATTGAGACACAGTCAGAGACCGGGATTGAATCTCAGTCAGTAACAGGGATTGACCCTCAGGCAGTAACAGGGATTGAATCTCATTCAGTGACAGGGATTGAATCTCAGTCAGTGACAGGAATTGAATCTCAGTCAGTGACAGGGATTCAACCTCAGTCAGTGACAGGAATTGAACATCAGTCAGTGACAGGGATTGAATCTCAATCAGTGAGAGGGATTGAACCACAGTCAGTGACAGGGATTGACCCTTAGTCAGTGACAGGGATTGAATCTCAATCAGTGACAGGGATTGAATCTCAGTCAGTGACAGGGATTGAATCTCAATCAGTGGCAAGGATTGAAACTCAGTCAGTGAGAGGGATTGAGCCTCAGTCAGTGACAGGGATTGAGCCTCAGTCAGTCATAGGAATTGACCCTGAGACAGTGACAGGGATTGACATTCAGTCAGTGACAGAGAATGAATCTCAGTCAGTTAGAGGGATTGAGCCTCAGTCAGTGACAGGGATTGAATCTCAGTCAGTGACAGGGATTGAATCTCAGTTAGTGACAGGAATTGAGCCTCAGTCAGTGACAGGGATTGAACCTCAGTCTGTGACAGGGATTGAACCTCAGTCAGTGACAGGGATCGAATCTCAATCAGTGACAGGGATTGAGCATCAGTCAATGACAGGGAGTGACCCTCAGTCAGTGACAGGGATTAAACCTTTGTCTGTGACAGGGATTGAACCTCAGTCATTGACTGTGATTGAATCTCAGTCTGTGACAGGGATTGAACCTCAGTCAGTGACAGGAATTGAATCTTAGTCAGTCACAGGGATAGAGATTCAGTCAGTGAGAGGAATTGAATCTCAGTCAGTGACATGAATTGAATCTTAGTCAGTCACAGGGATAGAGATTCAGTCAGTGAGAGGGATTGAGCCTCAGTCAGTGACAGGGATTAAACCTTTGTCTGTGACAGGGATTGAACCTCAGTCATTGACTGTGATTGAATCTCAGTCTGTGACAGGGATTGAACCTCAGTCAGTGACAGGAATTGAATCTCAGTCACAGAGAGGAATTGAATCTCAGTCAGTGACAGGGAGTGTGCCTCAGTCAGTGACAAGGATTGAACCTCAGTCTGTGACAGGGATTGAATCTCAGTCAGTGACAGTGACAGGAATTGAATCTCAGTCAGTGACAGGAATTGAATCTCAGTCAGTGACAGGGATTGAACCTCAGTCAGTGACGGGGATTGAATCTCAGTCAGTGACAGGGATTGAACCTGAGTCAGTGACAGGGATTGAATATCAATCAGTGACAGGGATGGAATCTCGATCAGAGACAGAGATTGAATCTCAATCAGTGACAGGGATTGACCATCAGTCAGTGACAGGGATTGATTCTCAGTCAGTGACAGGGATTGAGCTTCAGTCAGTGACTGGGATTGAATCTCAGTCAGTGACAGGGATTGAGCCTCAGTCAGTGACAGGGATTGAATCTCAGTCAGTGACAGGTATTGAACCTGAGTCAGTGACAGGGATTGAATCTCAATCAGAGACAGGGATTGAATCTCAATCAGTGACAGGGATTGACCATCAGTCAGTGACAGGGATTGATTCTCAGTCAGTGACAGGGATTGAGCTTCAGTCAGTGACTGGGATTGAATCTCAGTCAGTGACAGGGATTGAGCCTCAGTCAGTGTCAGGGATTGAATCTCAGTAAATTACAGGGATTGAACCTCAGTCAGTGACAGGGATAGAATCTCAGTCGGTGATAGGAATTGAATCTCAGTCAGTGACAGGGATTGAATCTCATTCAGTGACAAGGATTGAATCTCAGTCAGTGACAGAGATTGAATCTCAGTCAGTGACAGGGATTGAACCTCAGTCAGTGACAGGGATTGAATCTCAGTCAGTGACAGCAATTGTATCTCAGTCAGTGACAGAGATTGAATCTCAGTCAGTGACAGGAATTGAATCTCAGTCAGTGACAGGAATTGAATCTCAGTCAGTGACAGCAATTGTATCTCAGTCAGTGACAGTGATTGAATCGTAGGCAGTGACAGGGATTGACCCTCAATCAGTAACAGGGATTGACCCTCAATCAGTAACAGGGGTTGAATCTCATTCAGTGACAGGGATTGAATCTCAGTCAATGACAGGAATTGAGCCTCAGTCAGTGACAGGGACTGAATCACAGTCACTGACACGGATTGACCCTCAATCAGTAACAGGGATTGAATCTCATTCAGTGACAGGGATTGAATCTCAGTCAGTGACAGGAATTGAATCACAGTCAGTGACAGGGATTCAACCTCAGACATTGACAGGAATTGAACAGCAGTCGGAGACAGGGATTGACCCTCAGTCAGTGACTGGGTTTGAATCTCAGTCAGTGACAGGGATTGAACCTGAGTCAGTGACAGGGATTGAGACTCAGTCAGTGACAGGGATTGAATCTCAGTCAGTGACAGGGAATGAATATCATTCAGTGACAGGGATTGAATCTCAGTCAGTGACAGGGATTCAATCTCAGTCAGTGACAGGAATTGAATCTCAGTCAGTGACATGAATTGAATCTCAGTCATTGACAGCGATTGAATCTCAGTCAGTGACAGGAATTGAATCTAAGTCAGTGACAGGAATTGAATCTCAGTCAGTGAGAGGGAGTTAGCCGCAGTCAGTGACAGGTTTGAATCTCAGTCAGTGACAGGGTTTGAGCCTAATCAGTAACAGGGATTGAGCCTCAGTCAGTGACAGGGTTTGAATCTCAGTCAGTGACTGTGTTTGAATCTCAGTTATTGATAGAGATTGAATCTCAGTCAGAGACAGGGATTGAATCTCAATCAATGACAATGATTGAATCTCAGTCAGTGACAGGGATTGAGATTAAATCAGTGACAGGGATTGACCCTCAGTCAGTGAAAGGAATTGAATCTCAGTCAGTGACAGGGATTGAGACTCAGTCAGTGACAGGGATTGAATCTCAGTCAGTGACAGGGATTGATCCTCAATCAGTAACAGGGGTTGAATCTCATTCAGTGACAGAGATTGAATCTCAGTCAGTGACTGGGATTGACCCGCAGTCAGTGACAGGGATTGAGCCTCAGTCAGTGACAGGGATTGAACCATAGTCAGTGACAGGGATTGAATCACAGTCAGTGACAAGGATTGACCCTCAATCAGTAACAGGGATTGAATCTCATTCAGTGACAGGGATTGAATCTCAGTCAGTGACAGGAATTGAATCTCAGTCAGAGACAGGGATTGTCCCTCAGTCGGTGACAGGGATTGAACCTGAGTCAGTGACAGGGATTGAATCTCAATCAGTGACAGGGATTGAATCTCGATGAGTGACAGGGATTGAATCTCAATCAGTGGCAGGGATTGAATCTCAGTCAGTGACAGGGATTGAACCTCAGTCTGTGAAAGGGATTGAATCTCAGTTATTGACAGTGATTGAACCTCAGTCAGTGACAGGGATAGAGATTCATTCAGTGACAGGGAATGACGCTCAGTCAGTGAAAAGAATTGAATCTCAATCAGTGGCAGGGATTGAACCTGAGTCAGTGACAGGAATTGAACATCAGTCAGTGACAGGGATTGAATCTCAATCAGTGGCAAGAATTGAACCTCAGTCAGTGACAGGGATTGACCCTTAGTCAGTGACAGGGATTGAATCTCAATCAGTGACAGGGATTGAATCTCGATCAGTGACAGGGATTCAACCTCAGTCAGTGACAGGAATTGAACATCAGTCAGTGACAGCGATTGAACCTCAGTCAGTGACAGGGATTGACCCTTAGTCAGTGACAGGGATTGAATCTCAATCAGTGACAGGGATTGAATCTCGATCAGTGACAGGGATTGAATCTCAATCAGTGGCAGGGATTGAACCTCAGTCAGTGAGAGGGAATGAGCCTCAGTCAGTGACAGGGATTGAGCCTCAGTCAGTCATAGGAATTGACCCTGAGACAGTGACAGGGATTGACATTCAGTCAGTGACAGAGAATGAATCTCAGTCAGTTACAGGGATTGAGCCTCAGTCAGTGACAGGGATTGAATCTCATTCAGTGACAGGGATTGAATCTCAGTTAGTGACAGGAATTGAATCTCAGTCAGTGACAGGGATTGAACCTGAGTCAGTGACAGGGATTGAAGATCAATCAGTGCCAGGTATACAGATTCAGTCAGTGACAGGGATTGAATCTGAGTCAGTGACAGGAATTAAATCACACTCAGTGACAGGAATTGAACGTCAGTTAGTGACAGGGATTGAATCGCAGTCTGGGACAAGAAGGAAACCACAGTCAGTGTCAGGGATTGAATCTCAATCAGTGACAGGAATTGAATCTAATCAGTGACAGGAATTGAATCTCAGTCAGTGACAGGGAGTGAACCTCAGTCAGTGAGAGGGATTGAGCCTCAGACAGTGACAGGGATTGAGCCTCAAATAGTGACAGGGATTGACCCACAGTCAGTGACAGGGATTCAATCTCAATCAGTGACAGGAAGTGAATCTCAGTCAGTGACAGGTATTGTATCTCAGTCAGTGACAGAATTGTGTCTCAGTCAGTTACAGGGATTGAACCTCAGTCAGTGACAGGCATTGTATCTCAGTCAGTGACAGGAATTGAATCTCAGTAAGTGACAGGGATTGAACCGCAGTCAGTGACAGGGATTGAATCTCATTCAGTGACAGGGATAGATTCTCAGTCAGTGACAGGGATTCAATCTCAGTCAGTGACAGGAATTGAATCTCAGTCAGTGACAGCGATTGAATCTCAGTCAGTGACAGGAATTGAATCTAAGTCTGTGACAGGGACTGAATCTCAGTCAGTGACTGTGTTTCAATCTCAGTCAGTGACAGGGACTGAATCTCAGTCAGTGACTGAGTTTGAATCTCAGTTATTGACAGGGATTGAATCTCAGTCAGAGACAGGGATTGAATCTCAATCTGTGACAGGGATTGAATCTCAGTCAGTGACAGGGTTTGAGCCTAATCAGTAACAGGGATTGAGCCTCAGTCAGTGACAGGGTTTGAATCTCAGTCAGTGACAGGGACTGAATCTCCGTCAGTGACTGGGTTTGAATCTCAGACAGTGACAGGGACTGAACCTCAGTCAGTGACTGGGTTTGAATCTCAGTTATTGATAGGGATTGAATCTCAGTCAGAACCAGGGATTGAATCTCAATCAGTGACAATGATTGAATCTCAGTCAGTGACAGGGATTGAGATTAAATCAGTGACAGGGATTGACCCTCAGTCAGTGAAAGGGATTGAATCTTAGTCAGTGACAGGGATTGAGACTCAGTCAGTGATAGGGATTGAATCTCAGTCAGTGACAGGGATTGACCCTCAATCAGTAACAGGGGTTGAATCTCATTCAGTGACAGGGATTGAATCTCAGTCAGTGACAGGAATTGAGCCTCAGTCAGTGACAGGGATTGAACCATAGTCAGTGACAGGGATTGAATCACAGTCAGTGACACGGATTGACCCTCAATCAGTAACAGGGATTGAATCTCATTCAGTGACAGGGATTGAATCTCAGTCAGTGACAGGAATTGAATCTCAGTCAGTGACAGGATTCAACCTCAGACATTGACAGGAATTGAACAGCAGTCAGAGACAGGGATTGACCCTCAGTCAGTGACTGGGTTTGAATCTCAGTCAGTGACAGGGATTGAACCTGAGTCAGTGACAGGGATTGAGACTCAGTCAATGACAGGGATTGAATCTCAGTCAGTGACAGGGAATGAATATCATTCAGTGACAGGGATTGAATCTCAGTCAGTGACAGGGATTCAATCTCAGTCAGTGACAGGAATTGAATCTCAGTCAGTGACATGAATTGAATCTCAGTCATTGACAGCAATTGAATCTCAGTCAGTGACAGGAATTGAATCTAAGTCAGTGACAGGAATTGAATCTCAGTCAGTGAGAGGGAGTGAGCCGCAGTCAGTGACAAGGATTGAACCTCAGTTTGTGACAGGTTTGAATCTCAGTCAGTGACAGGGTTTGAGCCTCATTCAGTGACAGGTTTGAATCTCAGTCAGTGACAGGGTTTGAGCCTAATCAGTAACAGGGATTGAGCCTCAGTCAGTGACAGGGTTTGAATCTCAGACAGTGACAGGGACTGAATCTCAGTCAGTGACTGTGTTTGATTCTCAGTTATTGATAGAGATTGAATCTCAGTCAGAGACAGGGATTGAATCTCAATCAATGACAATGATTGAATCTCAGTCAGTGACAGGGATTGAGATTAAATCAGTGACAGGGATTGACCCTCAGTCAGTGAAAGGAATTGAATCTCAGTCAGTGACAGGGATTGAGACTCAGTCAGTGACAGGGATTGAATCTCAGTCAGTGACAGGGATTGAACCTCAGTCTGTGAAAGGGATTGAATCTCAGTTATTGACAGGGATTGAACCTCAGTCAGTGACAGGGATAGAGATTCATTCAGTGACAGGGAATGACGCTCAGTCAGTGAAAAGAATTGAATCTCAATCAGTGGCAGGGATTGAACCTGAGTCAGTGACAGGAATTGAACATCAGTCAGTGACAGGGATTGAATCTCAATCAGTGACAAGGATTGAACCTCAGTCAGTGACAGGGATTGACCCTTAGTCAGTGACAGGGATTGAATCTCAATCAGTGACAGGGATTGAATCTCGATCAGTGACAGGGATTCAACCTCAGTCAGTGACAGGAATTGAACATCAGTCAGTGACAGGGATTGAATCTCAATCAGTGACAGGGATTGAACCTCAGTCAGTGACAGGGATTGAACCTCAGTCAGTGACAGGGATTGAATCTCAATCAGTGACAGGAAATCAATCTAAATCTGTGACAGGGACTGAATCTCAGTCAGTGACTGTGTTTCAATCTCAGTCAGTGACAGGGACTGAATCTCAGTCAGTGACTGAGTTTGAATCTCAGTTATTGACAGGGATTGAATCTCAGTCAGAGACAGGGATTGAATCTCAATCTGTGACAGGGATTGAATCTCAGTCAGTGACAGGGTTTGAGCCTCATTCAGCGACAGGTTTGAATCTCAGTCAGTGACAGGGTTTGAGCCTAATCAGTAACAGGGATTGAGCCTCAGTCAGTGACAGGGTTTGAATCTCAGTCAGTGACAGGGACTGAATCTCCGTCAGTGACTGGGTTTGAATCTCAGTCAGTGACAGGGACTGAACCTCAGTCAGTGACTGGGTTTGAATCTCAGTTATTGATAGGGATTGAATCTCAGTCAGAAACAGGGATTGAATCTCAATCAGTGACAATGATTGAATCTCAGTCAGTGACAGGGATTGAGATTAAATCAGTGACAGGGATTGACCCTCCGTCAGTGAAAGGGATTGAATCTTAGTCAGTGACAGGGATTGAATCTCAGTCAGTGACAGGGATTGACCCTCAATCAGTAACAGGGGTTGAATCTCATTCAGTGACAGGGATTGAATCTCAGTCAGTGACAGGAATTGAGCCTCAGTCAGTGACAGGGATTGAACCATAGTCAGTGACAGGGATTGAATCACAGTCAGTGACACGGATTGACCCTCAATCAGTAACAGGGATTGAATCTCATTCAGTGACAGGGATTGAATCTCAGTCAGTGACAGGAATTGAATCTCAGTCAGTGACAGGGATTCAACCTCAGACATTGACAGGAATTGAACAGCAGTCAGAGACAGGGATTGACCCTCAGTCAGTGACTGGGTTTGAATCTCAGTCAGTGACAGGGATTGAACCTGAGTCAGTGACAGGGATTGAGACTCAGTCAGTGACAGGGATTGAATCTCAGTCAGTGACAGGGAATGAATATCATTCAGTGACAGGGATTGAATCTCAGTCAGTGACAGGGATTCAATCTCAGTCAGTGACAGGAATTGAATCTCAGTTAGTGACATGAATTGAATCTCAGTCATTGACAGCGATTGAAACTCAGTCAGTGACAGGAATTGAATCTAAGTCAGTGACAGGAATTGAATCTCAGTCAGTGAGAGGGAGTGAGCCGCAGTCAGTGACAAGGATTGAACCTCAGTTTGTGACAGGTTTGAATCTCAGTCAGTGACAGGGTTTGAGCCTCATTCAGTGACAGGGTTTGAGCCTAATCAGTAACAGGGATTGAGCCTCAGTCACTGACAGGGTTTGAATCTCAGACAGTGACAGGGACTGAATCTCAGTCAGTCACTGTGTTTGATTCTCAGTTATTGATAGAGATTGAATCTCAGTCAGAGACAGGGATTGAATCTCAATCAATGACAATGATTGAATCTCAGTCAGTGACAGGGATTGAGATTAAATCAGTGACAGGGATTGACCCTCAGTCAGTGAAAGGAATTGAATCTCAGTCAGTGACAGGGATTGAGACTCAGTCAGTGACAGGGATTGAATCTCAGTCAGTGACAGGGATTGATCCTCAATCAGTAACAGGGGTTGAATCTCATTCAGTGACAGAGATTGAATCTCAGTCAGTGACTGGGATTGACCCGCAGTCAGTGACAGGGATTGAGCCGCAGTCAGTGACAGGGATTGAACCATAGTCAGTCACAGGGATTGAATCACAGTCAGTGACAAGGATTGACCCTCAATTAGTAACAGGGATTGAATCTCATTCAGTGACAGGGATTGAATCTCAGTCAGTGACAGGGATTCAACCTCAGACATTGACAGGAATTGAACAGCAGTCAGAGACAGGGATTGACCCTCAGTCAGTGACAGGGATTGAACCTGAGTCAGTGACAGGGATTGAATCTCAATCAGTGACAGGGATTGAATCTCGATCAGTGACAGGGATTGAATCTCAATCAGTGGCAGGGATTGAATCTCAGTCAGTGACAGGGATTGAACCTCAGTCTGTGAAAGGGATTGAAGCTCAGTTATTGACAGGGATTGAACCTCAGTCAGTGACAGGGATAGAGATTCATTCAGTGACAGGGAATGACGCTCAGTCAGTGAAAAGAATTGAATCTCAATCAGTGGCAGGGATTGAACCTGAGTCAGTGACAGGAATTGAACATCAGTCAGTGACAGGGATTGAATCTCAATCAGTGACAAGGATTGAACCTCAGTCAGTGACAGGGATTGACCCTTAGTCAGTGACAGGGATTGAATCTCAATCAGTGACAGGGATTGAATCTCGATCAGTGACAGGGATTCAACCTCAGTCAGTGACAGGAATTGAACATCAGTCAGTGACAGGGATTGAATCTCAATCAGTGACAGGGATTGAACCTCAGTCAGTGACAGGGATTGAACTTCAGTCAGTGACAGGGATTGAATCTCAATCAGTGACAGGGATTGAGCCTCAGTCAGTGACAGGGTTTTAATCTCAGACAGTGACAGGGACTGAAAATCAGTCATTGACTGTGTTTGATTCTCAGTTATTGATAGAGATTGAATCTCAGTCAGAGACAGGGATTGAATCTCAATCAATGACAATGATTGAATCTCAATCAGTGACAGGGATTGAGATTAAATCAGTGACAGGGATTGACCCTCAGTCAGTGAAAGGAATTGAATCTCAGTCAGTGACAGGGATTGAGACTCAGTCAGTGACAGGGATTGAATCTCAGTCAGTGACAGGGATTGATCCTCAATCAGTAACAGGGGTTGAATCTCATTCAGTGACAGAGATTGAATCTCAGTCAGTGACTGGGATTGACCCGCAGTCAGTGACAGGGATTGAGCCTCAGTCAGTGACAGGGATTGAACCATAGTCAGTGACAGGGATTGAATCACAGTCAGTGACAAGGATTGACCCTCAATCAGTAACAGGGATTGAATCTCATTCAGTGACAGGGATTGAATCTCAGTCAGTGACAGGGATTCAACCTCAGACATTGACAGGAATTGAACAGCAGTCAGAGACAGGGATTGACCCTCAGTCAGTGACAGGGATTGAACCTGAGTCAGTGACAGGGATTGAATCTCAATCAGTGACAGGGATTGAATCTCGATCAGTGACAGGGATTGAATCTCAATCAGTGGCAGGGATTGAATCTCAGTCAGTGACAGGGATTGAACCTCAGTCTGTGAAAGGGATTGAATCTCAGTTATTGACAGGGATTGAACCTCAGTCAGTGACAGGGATAGAGATTCAGTCAGTGACAGGGAATGACGCTCAGTCAGTGAAAAGAATTGAATTTCAATCAGTGGCAGGGATTGAACCTGAGTCAGTGACAGGAATTGAACATCAGTCAGTGACAGGGATTGAATCTCAATCAGTGACAAGGATTGAACCTCAGTCAGTGACAGGGATTGACCCTTAGTCAGTGACAGGGATTGAATCTCAATCAGTGACAGGGATTGAATCTCGATCAGTGACAGGGATTCAACCTCAGTCAGTGACAGGAATTGAACATCAGTCAGTGACAGGGATTGAATCTCAATCAGTGACAGGGATTGAACCTCAGTCAGTGACAGGGATTGAATCTCAATCAGTGACAGGGATTGAGCCTCAGTCAGTGACAGGGTTTGAATCTCAGACAGTGACAGGGACTGAATCTCAGTCATTGACTGTGTTTGATTCTCAGTTATTGATAGAGATTGAATCTCAGTCAGAGACAGGGATTGAATCTCAATCAATGACAATGATTGAATCTCAGTCAGTGACAGGGATTGAGATTAAATCAGTGACAGGGATTGACCCTCAGTCAGTGAAAGGAATTGAATCTCAGTCAGTGACAGGGATTGAGACTCAGTCAGTGACAGGGATTGAATCTCAGTCAGTGACAGGGATTGAATCTCGGTCAGTGACTGGGATTGACCAGCAGTCAGTGACTGTGATTGACCCTCAGTCAGTGAAAGGAATTGAATCTCAGTCAGTGACAGGGATTGAGACTCAGTCAGTGACAGGGATTGAATCTCATTCAGTGACAGGGATTGATCCTCAATCAGTAACAGGGGTTGAATCTCATTCAGTGACAGAGATTGAATCTCAGTCAGTGACTGGGATTGACCCGCAGTCAGTGACAGGGATTGAGCCTCAGTCAGTGACAGGGATTGAACCATAGTCAGTGACAGGGATTGAATCACAGTCAGTGACAAGGATTGACCCTCAATCAGTAACAGGGATTGAATCTCATTCAGTGACAGGGATTGAATCTCAGTCAGTGACAGGGATTCAACCTCAGACATTGACAGGAATTGAACAGCAGTCAGAGACAGGGATTGACCCTCAGTCAGTGACAGGGATTGAACCTGAGTCAGTGACAGGGATTGAATCTCAATCAGTGACAGGGATTGAATCTC
Organism: Chiloscyllium plagiosum; assembly: GCF_037043375.1. Taxonomy (NCBI): domain Eukaryota; kingdom Metazoa; phylum Chordata; class Chondrichthyes; order Orectolobiformes; family Hemiscylliidae; genus Chiloscyllium; species Chiloscyllium plagiosum. Next base: position 45,412,405 of record NW_028270177.1, read on the forward strand.
GATCAGTGACAGGGATTGAATCTCAATCAGTGGCAGGGATTGAATCTCAGTCAGTGACAGGGATTGAACCTCAGTCTGTGAAAGGGATTGAATCTCAGTTATTGACAGGGATTGAACCTCAGTCAGTGACAGGGATAGAGATTCAGTCAGTGACAGGGAATGACGCTCAGTCAGTGAAAAGAATTGAATTTCAATCAGTGGCAGGGATTGAACCTGAGTCAGTGACAGGAATTGAACATCAGTCAGTGACAGGGATTGAATCTCAATCAGTGACAAGGATTGAACCTCAGTCAGTGACAGGGATTGACCCTTAGTCAGTGACAGGGATTGAATCTCAATCAGTGACAGGGATTGAATCTCGATCAGTGACAGGGATTCAACCTCAGTCAGTGACAGGAATTGAACATCAGTCAGTGACAGGGATTGAATCTCAATCAGTGACAGGGATTGAACCTCAGTCAGTGACAGGGATTGAATCTCAATCAGTGACAGGGATTGAGCCTCAGTCAGTGACAGGGTTTGAATCTCAGACAGTGACAGGGACTGAATCTCAGTCATTGACTGTGTTTGATTCTCAGTTATTGATAGAGATTGAATCTCAGTCAGAGACAGGGATTGAATCTCAATCAATGACAATGATTGAATCTCAGTCAGTGACAGGGATTGAGATTAAATCAGTGACAGGGATTGACCCTCAGTCAGTGAAAGGAATTGAATCTCAGTCAGTGACAGGGATTGAGACTCAGTGAATGACAGGGATTGAATCTCAGTCAGTGACAGGGATTGATCCTCAATCAGTAACAGGGGTTGAATCTCATTCAGTGACAGAGATTGAATCTCAGTCAGTGACTGGGATTGACCCGCAGTCAGTGACAGGGATTGAGCCTCAGTCAGTGACAGGGATTGAACCATAGTCAGTGACAGGGATTGAATCACAGTCAGTGACAAGGATTGACCCTCAATCAGTAACAGGGATTGAATCTCATTCAGTGACAGGGATTGAATCTCAGTCAGTGACAGGAATTGAATCTCAGTCAGTGACAGGGATTCAACCTCAGACATTGACAGGAATTGAACAGCAGTCAGAGACAGGGATTGACCCTCAGTCAGTGACAGGGATTGAACCTGAGTCAGTGACAGGGATTGAATCTCAATCAGTGACAGGGATTGAATCTCGATCAGTGACAGGGATTGAATCTCAATCAGTGGCAGGGATTGAATCTCAGTCAGTGACAGGGATTGAACCTCAGTCTGTGAAAGGGATTGAATCTCAGTTATTGACAGGGATTAAACCTCAGTCAGTGACAGGGATAGAGATTCATTCAGTGACAGGGAATGACGCTCAGTCAGTGAAAAGAATTGAATCTCAATCAGTGGCAGGGATTGAACCTGAGTCAGTGACAGGAATTGAACATCAGTCAGTGACAGGGATTGAATCTCAATCAGTGACAAGGATTGAACCTCAGTCAGTGACAGGGATTGACCCTTAGTCAGTGACAGGGATTGAATCTCAATCAGTGACAGGGATTGAACCTCAGTCAGTGACAGGGATTGAATCTCAATCAGTGACAGGGATTGAGCCTCAGTCAGTGACAGGGTTTGAATCTCAGACAGTGACAGGGACTGAATCTCAGTCATTGACTGTGTTTGATTCTCAGGTATTGATAGAGATTGAATCTCAGTCAGAGACAGGGATTGAATCTCAATCAATGACAATGATTGAATCTCAGTCAGTGACAGGGATTGAGATTAAATCAGTGACAGGGATTGACCCTCAGTCAGTGAAAGGAATTGAATCTCAGTCAGTGACAGGGATTGAGACTCAGTGAATGACAGGGATTGAATCTCAGGCAGTGACAGGGATTGATCCTCAATCAGTAACAGGGGTTGAATCTCATTCAGTGACAGAGATTGAATCTCAGTCAGTGACTGGGATTGACCCGCAGTCAGTGACAGGGATTGAGCCTCAGTCAGTGACAGGGATTGAACCATAGTCAGTGACAGGGATTGAATCACAGTCAGTGACAAGGATTGACCCTCAATCAGTAACAGGGATTGAATCTCATTCAGTGACAGGGATTGAATCTCAGTCAGTGACAGGAATTGAATCTCAGTCAGTGACAGGGATTCAACCTCAGTCAGTGACAGGAATTGAACATCAGTCAGTGACAGGGATTGAATCTCAATCAGTGACAGGGATTGAACCTCAGTCAGTGACAGGGATTGAATCTCAATCAGTGACAGGGATTGAGCCTCAGTCAGTGACAGGGTTTGAATCTCAGACAGTGACAGGGACTGAATCTCAGTCATTGACTGTGTTTGATTCTCAGTTATTGATAGAGATTGAATCTCAGTCAGAGACAGGGATTGAATCTCAATCAATGACAATGATTGAATCTCAGTCAGTGACAGGGATTGAGATTAAATCAGTGACAGGGATTGACCCTCAGTCAGTGAAAGGAATTGAATCTCAGTCAGTGACAGGGATTGAGACTCAGTCAGTGACAGGGATTGAATCTCAGTCAGTGACAGGGATTGATCCTCAATCAGTAACAGGGGTTGAATCTCATTCAGTGACAGAGATTGAATCTCAGTCAGTGACTGGGATTGACCCGCAGTCAGTGACAGGGATTGAGCCTCAGTCAGTGACAGGGATTGAACCATAGTCAGTGACAGGGATTGAATCACAGTCAGTGACAAGGATTGACCCTCAATCAGTAACAGGGATTGAATCTCATTCAGTGACAGGGATTGAATCTCAGTCAGTGACAGGAATTGAATCTCAGTCAGTGACAGGGATTCAACCTCAGACATTGACAGGAATTGAACAGCAGTCAGAGACAGGGATTGACCCTCAGTCAGTGACAGGGATTGAACCTGAGTCAGTGACAGGGATTGAATCTCAATCAGTGACAGGGATTGAATCTCGATCAGTGACAGGGATTGAATCTCAATCAGTGGCAGGGATTGAATCTCAGTCAGTGACAGGGATTGAACCTCAGTCTGTGAAAGGGATTGAATCTCAGTTATTGACAGGGATTGAACCTCAGTCAGTGACAGGGATAGAGATTCATTCAGTGACAGGGAATGACGCTCAGTCAGTGAAAAGAATTGAATCTCAATCAGTGGCAGGGATTGAACCTGAGTCAGTGACAGGAATTGAACATCAGTCAGTGACAGGGATTGAATCTCAATCAGTGACAAGGATTGAACCTCAGTCAGTGACAGGGTTTGACCCTTAGTCAGTGACAGGGATTGAATCTCAATCAGTGACAGGGATTGAACCTCAGTCAGTGACAGGGATTGAACCTCAGTCAGTGACAGGGATTGAATCTCAATCAGTGGCAGGGATTGAGCCTCAGTCAGTGACAGGGTTTGAATCTCAGACAGTGACAGGGACTGAATCTCAGTCATTGACTGTGTTTGATTCTCAGTTATTGATAGAGATTGAATCTCAGTCAGAGACAGGGATTGAATCTCAATCAATGACAATGATTGAATCTCAGTCAGTGACAGGGATTGAGATTAAATCAGTGACAGGGATTGACCCTCAGTCAGTGAAAGGAATTGAATCTCAGTCAGTGACAGGGATTGAGACTCAGTCAGTGACAGGGATTGAATCTCAGTCAGTGACAGGGATTGATCCTCAATCAGTAACAGGGGTTGAATCTCATTCAGTGACAGAGATTGAATCTCAGTCAGTGACTGGGATTGACCCGCAGTCAGTGACAGGGATTGAGCCTCAGTCAGTGACAGGGATTGAACCATAGTCAGTGACAGGGATTGAATCACAGTTAGTGACAAGGATTGACCCTCAATCAGTAACAGGGATTGAATCTCATTCAGTGACAGGGATTGAATCTCAGTCAGTGACAGGAATTGAATCTCAGTCAGTGACAGGGATTCAACCTCAGACATTGACAGGAATTGAACAGCAGTCAGAGACAGGGATTGACCCTCAGTCAGTGACAGGGATTGAACCTGAGTCAGTGACAGGGATTGAATCTCAATCAGTGACAGGGATTGAATCTCGATCAGTGACAGGGATTGAATCTCAATCAGTGGCAGGGATTGAATCTCAGTCAGTGACAGGGATTGAACCTCAGTCTGTGAAAGGGATTGAATCTCAGTTATTGACAGGGATTGAACCTCAGTCAGTGACAGGGATAGAGATTCATTCAGTGACAGGGAATGACGCTCAGTCAGTGACAGGGATTGAATCTCAATCAGTGGCAGGGATTGAACCTGAGTCAGTGACAGGAATTGAACATCAGTCAGTGACAGGGATTGAATCTCAATCAGTGACAGGGATTGAACCTCAGTCAGTGACAGGGATTGAATCTCAGTCAGTGACAGGGTTTGAATCTCAGACAGTGACAGGGACTGAATCTCAGTCATTGACTGTGTTTGATTCTCAGTTATTGATAGAGATTGAATCTCAGTCAGAGACAGGGATTGAATCTCAATCAATGACAATGATTGAATCTCAGTCAGTGACAGGGATTGAGATTAAATCAGTGACAGGGATTGACCCTCAGTCAGTGAAAGGAATTGAATCTCAGTCAGTGACAGGGATTGATCCTCAATCAGTAACAGGGGTTGAATCTCATTCAGTGACAGGGATTGAATCTCAGTCAGTGACAGGAATTGAATCTCAGTCAGTGACTGTGATTGACCCGCAGTCAGTGACAGGGATTGAGCCTCAGTCAGTGACAGGGATTGAACCATAGTCAGTGACAGGGATTGAACCTGAGTCAGTGACAGGGATTGAATCTCAATCAGTGGCAGGGATTGAGACTCAGTCAGTGACAGGTATTGACCCGCAGTCAGTGACAAGGATTGAATCTTAGTCAGTGACAGGGTTTGACCCTCAATCAGTAACAGGGATTGAATCTCATTCCGTGACACAGATTCAAACTCAGTCAGTGACAGGGATTGAACCTCAGTCAGTGACAAGGATTGAACCTCAGTCAGTGACAGGTTTGAATCTCAGTCAGTGACAGGGTTTGAGCCTAATCAATAACAGGGATTGAGCCTCAGTCAGTGACAGGGTTTGAATCTCAGTTATTGACAGGGATAGAATCTCAGTCAGTGACAGGGATTGAGATTCATTCAGTGACAGGGATTCACCCTCAGTCAGTGACAGGGATTCAACCTCAGTCTGTGACAGGAATTGAATCACAATCAGTGACAGGAATTGAACATCAGTCAGTGACAGGGATTGAGACTCAGTCAGTGACTGGGTTTGACTCTCAGTCAGTGACAGGGATTGAATCTCAATCAGTGACAGGGATTGAATCTCAATCAGTGACAGGGATTGACCCTCAGTCAGTGACAGGGATTGAATCTCAGTTAGTGACAGCGATTGAGCCTCAGTCAGTGACAGGAAATGAACCTCAGTCAGTGACAGGGATTGAATCTCAGTCAATGACAGGGATTGATCCTCAGTCAGTGAGAGGGATTGAGCCACAGTCAGTGACAGGGATTGAGCCTCAGTCAGTCATTGGAATTGCCCCTGAGACAGTGACAGGGATTGAGATTCAGTCAGTGACAGGGATTGAATCTCAGTCAGTGACAGGGATTGAATCTCAGTCAGTGACAGGGATTGAATCTCAGTCAGTGACAGGAATTGAATCTCAGTCAGTGACAGGGAGTGAGCCTCAGTCAGTGACAAGGATTGAACCTCAGTCAGTGACAGGGATTGTCTCTCAGTCAGTGGCAGAAATTGAATCTCATTTAATGACAGGGATTGTACATCAGTGAGTGACAGGAATAGAGCTTCTGTCAGTGACAGGAATTGAATCTCAGTCAGTGACAGGAATTGACCATCAGTCAGTGACAGGGATAGAAATTCAGTCAGTGACAGCGATTGAACCTCAGTCTGTGACAGGGATTGAATCTCAGTCAGTGACAGGGATTGAACCTCAGTCAGTGACAGGGATTGAATCTCAATCTGTGACAGGGATTGTGCCTCAGTCAGTGACAGGGATTGTCCCTCAGTCAGTGACAGGGATTGAGCCTCAGTCAGTGACAGGGATTGAATCTCAGGCAGTGACAGGAAATGTTTCTCAGTCAGTGGCAGGAATTGAATCTCAGTTATTGACAGGGATTGTACTTCAGTGCGTGACAGGAATTGAGCTTCAGTCAGTCACAGGGATTGAATCTCAGTTAGGGACTGGGATTGAACGTCAGCCAGTGATAGGGATTGACCCACAGTCAGTGACAGGAATTGAATCTCAATCAGTGACAGGGTGTGAGCATCAGTCTGTGACAGGAAGTGTATCTCAGTCAGTGCCAGGGATTGAATCTCTGTCATTGGTAGGAATTGAATCTCAGTTAGAGACAGGGATTGAACCTCAGTCAGTGACAGGGATTGAATCTCAATCAGTGACAGGAATTGAATTTGAGTTAGTGACAGGGATTGAACCTCAGTCAGTGACAGGGATTGAACCTCAGTCACTGACAGGAATGCAGATTCAGTCAGTGACAGGGATTGAATCTCAGTCAGTGACAGGCATTAAACCTCAGTCAGTGACAGGTATTGAATCTCAATCAGTGACAAGAATAGAATCTCAGTTCGTGACAGGGATTGAACCTCAGTCAGTGACAGGATTGAACCTCAGTCAGTGACAGGGATTGAAGATCAATCAGTGACAGGAATACAGATTCAGTTAGTGACAGGGATTGAATCTCAGTTAGTGACAGGAATTAAATCTCACTCAGTGACAGGAATTGAACGTCAGTTAGTGACAGGGATTGAATCGCAGTCTGGGACAAGAATTAGACCACAGTCAGTGACAGGGATTGAATCTCAATCAGTGACAGGAATTGAATCTCAGTCAGTGACAGGGAGTGAGCCTCAGTCAGTGACAGGGATTGAGCCTCAAATAGTGACAGGGATTGACCCACAGTCAGTGACAGGGATTAAATCTCAATCAGTGACAGGAAGTGAATCTCAGTCAGTGACAGGGGTTTAATCACAGTCAGTGACAGGGATAGAGATACAGTCAGTGACAGAGATAGACATATAGGGTTTGAACCTCAGTCTGTGACAGGGATTGAATCTCAGTCAGTGACAGGAATTGAATCTCAGTAAGTGACAGGAATTTACTCTCAGTCAGTGACAGGGTTTGAACCTTAGTCAGTAACATGGAATTGAATCCCAGTTAGTGACAGGGACAAAACCTCAGTCAGTGAGAGGGATTGACCCTCAGTCAGTGACAGGGATTGAATCTCAGTACATTACAGGGAATGAACCTCAGACAGTGACAGGGATAGAATCTCTGTCAGTGACAGGAATTGACCATCAGTCAGTGACAGGGATTGAAATTCAGTCAGTAGCTGCGATTGAATCTCAGTCAGTGACAGGGTTTGAACCTGAGTGAGTGACAGGGATTGAATCTCAATCAGTGACAGAGATTGAATCTCGATCAGTGACAGAGATTGAATCTCAATCAGTGACAGGGATTCAATCTCAGTCAGTGAGAGGGTTTGAACCTCAGTCAGTGACAGGGATTGAGCCTCCGTCAGTCATAGGAATTGACCCTGAGATAGTGACAGGGATTGACAATCAGTCAGTGACAGGGATTGAATCTCAGTCAGTGACAGGGATTGACCCTCAGTCAGTGACAGGGATTGAGCCTCAGTCAGTGACAGAAATTGTACCTTTGTCTGTGATAGAGATTGAACCTCAGTAAGTGACAGTGATTGAATCTCAGTCTGTGACAGGGATTGAACCTCAGTCAGTGACAGGGATTGAGCCTCAATGAGTGACAGGGATTGAGACACAACCAGTGACAGGGATTGAATCTCAGTCAGTGACAGGGATGGAATCTCAATCAGTGACAGAAATTGACCCTCAGTCAGTGACAGGAATTGAATCTCAGTCGGTGACAGGGATTGAACCACAGTCTGTGACTGGGACTGAGCCTCAGTCAGAGACAGAGATTGAACCTCAGTCAGTGACAGGGATTGAACCTCAGTCAGTGACAGAAATTGACCCTAAGTCAGTGACAGGAATTGAATCTCAATCAGTGGCAGTGTGTGAGCATCAGTCTGAGACAAGAAGTGAAACTCAGTCAGTGCCAGGGATTGAACCTCAGTCAGTGACAGGGATTGAATCTCAATCAGTGACAGGAATTGAATTTCAGTTAGTGACAGGGATTGAACCTCAGTCAGTGACAGGGATTGAACCTCAATCAGTGACAGGAATACAGATTCAGTCAGTGACAGGGATTGAATCTAAGTCAGTGGTAGGAATTGAATCTCAGTTAGTGACAGGGATTGAATCTCAGTCAGTGACAGGGATTGAATCTCAATCAGTGACATGTATTGAATCTCAGTTAGTGACAGGGATTGAACCTCAGTCAGTGACAGGGATTGAAGATCAATCAGTGAAAGGAATACAGATTCAGTCAGTGACAGGGATTGAATCTCAGTCAGTGACAGGAATTAAATCTCACTCAGTGACAGGAATTGAACGTCAGTTAGTGGCAGGGATTGAATCGCAGTCTGGGACAAGAATTAAACCGCAGTCAGTGACAGGGATTGAATCTCAATCAGTGACAGGAATTGAATCATGGTCAGTGACAGGAATTGAATCTCAGTCAGTGACAAGGAGTGAGCCTCAGTCAGTGACAGGGATTGAGCCTCAAATAGTGACAGGGATTGAATCTCAATCAGTGACAGGAAGTGAATCTCAGTCAGTGACAGGGGTTTAATCACAGTCAGTGACAGGGATAGAGATACTGTCAGTGATAGGGTTTGAACCTCAGTCTGTGACAGGGATTGAATCTCAGTCAGTGACAGGGATTGACCCTCAGTCAGTGACAGGAATTGAGCCTCACTCAGTGACAGGGACTGAATCTCAGTCAGAAAAAGGGTTTGAATCTCAATCAGTGACAGGGATTGACCCTCAGTCAGTGACAGAGAATGAGCCTCAGTCAGTGACAGAGATTAAGCCTCAGTCAGTGACGGGAATTGAGCCTCAGTCAGTGACAGGAATTGTACCTTTGTCTGTGATAGGGATTGAACCTCAGTCAGTGACAGTGATTGAATCTCAGTCTGTGACAGGGATTGAACCACAGTCAGTGACAGGGTTTGAGCCTCAATGAGTGACAGGGATTGAGACACAACCAGTGACAGGGATTGAATCTCAGTCAGTGACAGGGATTGAATCTAATTCAGGGACAGAAATTGACCCACAGTCAGTGACGGATTGAATCTCAGTTAGTGACTAGCATTAAACCTCAGTCAGTGGTAGGGATTGAATCTCAATCAGTGACCGGGATTGAATCTCAGTTTGTGACAGGGATTGAACCTCAGTCAGTGACAGGGATTGAAGATCAATCAGTGTCAGGGATAGAGATTCAGTCAGTGCCAGGGATTGAATCTCATTCAGTGACAGGGATTGAATCTCAGTCGGTGACAGGAATTGAACGTCAGTTAATGACAGGGATTGAATCGCAGTCTGTGACAGGGATGTAACCTCAGTCAGTGACAGGGATTAAATCTCAGTCAGTGACAGGGATTGAACCTGAGTCAGTAACAGGGATTGAATCTCAATCAGAGACAGGGATTGAACATCAGGCAGTGACAAGGATTGAATCTCAGTCAGTGACAGGGATTGAATCTCAGTCAGTGACAGGAATTGAATCTCAGTCAGTGACAGGGAGTGAGCCTCAGTCAGTGACAAGGATTGAACCTCAGTCAGTGACTGGGATTGTCTCTCAGTCAGTGGCAGAAATTGAATCTCATTTAATGACAGGGATTGTACATCAGTGAGTGACAGGAATAGAGCTTCTGTCAGTGACAGGAATTGAATCTCAGTCAGTGACAGGAATTGACCATCAGTCAGTGACAGGGATAGAAATTCAGTCAGTGACAGCGATTGAACCTCAGTCTGTGACAGGGATTGAATCTCAGTCAGTGACAGGGATTGAACCTCAGTCAGTGACAGGGATTGAATCTCAATCAGTGACAGGGATTGAGCCTCATTCAGTGACAGGGATTGTCCCTCAGTCAGTGACAGGGATTGAATCTTAATTAGTGACAGGGATTGAGCCTCAGTCAGTGACAGGGATTGAATCTCAGGCAGTGACAGGAAATGTTTCTCAATCAGTGGCAGGAATTGAATCTCAGTTATTGACAGGGATTGTACTTCAGTGAGTGACAGGAATTGAGCTTCAGTCAGTCACAGGGATTGAATCTCAGTTAGGGACTGGGATTGAACGTCAGCCAGTGATAGGGATTGACCCACAGTCAGTGACAGGAATTGAATCTCAATCAGTGACAGGGTGTGAGCATCAGTCTGTGACAGGAAGTGTATCTCAGTCAGTGCCAGGAATTGAATCTCTGTCATTGGTAGGAATTGAATCTCAGTTAGTGACAGGGATTGAACCTCAGTCAGTGACAGGGATTGAATCTCAATCAGTGACAGGAATTGAATTTCAGTTAGTGACAGGGATTGAACCTCAGTCAGTGACAGGGATTGAACCTCAGTCACTGACAGGAATGCAGATTCAGTCAGTGACAGGGATTGAATCTCAGTCAGTGACAGGGATTGAACCTCAGTCACTGACAGGAATGCAGATTCAGTCAGTGACAGGGATTGAATCTCAGTCAGTGACAGGCATTAAACCTCAGTCAGTGACAGGTATTGAATCTCAATCAGTGACAAGAATAGAATCTCAGTTCGTGACAGGGATTGAACCTCAGTCAGTGACAGGGATTGAAGATCAATCAGTGACAGGAATACAGATTCAGTTAGTGACAGGGATTGAATCTCAGTTAGTGACAGGAATTAAATCTCACTCAGTGACAGGAATTGAACGTCAGTTAGTGACAGGGATTGAATCGCAGTCTGGGACAAGAATTAGACCACAGTCAGTGACAGGGATTGAATCTCAATCAGTGACAGGAATTGAATCTCAGTCAGTGACAGGGAGTGAGCCTCAGTCAGTGACAGGGATTGAGCCTCAAATAGTGACAGGGATTGACCCACAGTCAGTGACAGGGATTAAATCTCAATCAGTGACAGGAAGTGAATCTCAGTCAGTGACAGGGGTTTAATCACAGTCAGTGACAGGGATAGAGATACAGTCAGTGACAGAGATAGACATATAGGGTTTGAACCTCAGTCTGTGACAGGGATTGAATCTCAGTCAGTGACAGGAATTGAATCTCAGTAAGTGACAGGAATTTACTCTCAGTCAGTGACAGGATTTGAACCTTAGCCAGTAACATGGAATTGAATCCCAGTTAGTGACAGGGACAAAACCTCAGTCAGTGAGAGGGATTGACCCTCAGTCAGTGACAGGGATTGAATCTCAGTACATTACAGGGAATGAACCTCAGACAGTGACAGGGATAGAATCTCTGTCAGTGACAGGAATTGACCATCAGTCAGTGACAGGGATTGAAATTCAGTCAGTAGCTGCGATTGAATCTCAGTCAGTGACAGGGTTTGAACCTGAGTGAGTGACAGGGATTGAATCTCAATCAGTGACAGAGATTGAATCTCGATCAGTGACAGAGATTGAATCTCAATCAGTGACAGGGATTCAATCTCAATCAGTGAGAGGGTTTGAACCTCAGTCAGTGACAGGGATTGAGCCTCCGTCAGTCATAGGAATTGACCCTGAGATAGTGACAGGGATTGACAATCAGTCAGTGACAGGGATTGAATCTCAGTCAGTGACAGGGATTGACCCTCAGTCAGTGACAGGGATTGAGCCTCAGTCAGTGGCAGGAATTGTACCTTTGTCTGTGATAGAGATTGAACCTCAGTAAGTGACAGTGATTGAATCTCAGTCTGTGACAGGGATTGAGCCTCAATGAGTGACAGGGATTGAGACACAACCAGTGACAGGGATTGAATCTCAGTCAGTGACAGGGATGGAATCTCAATCAGTGACAGAAATTGACCCTCAGTCAGTGACAGGAATTGAATCTCAGTCGGTGACAGGGATTGAACCACAGTCTGTGACTGGGACTGAGCCTCAGTCAGAGACAGAGATTGAACCTCAGTCAGTGACAGGGATTGAACCTCAGTCAGTGACAGAAATTGACCCTCAGTCAGTGACAGGAATTGAATCTCAATCAGTGACAGGGTGTGAGCATCAGTCTGAGACAAGAAGTGAATCTCAGTCAGTGCCAGCGATTGAACCTCAGTCAGTGACAGGGATTGAATCTAAGTCAGTGGTAGGAATTGAATCTTAGTTAGTGACAGGGATTGAATCTCAGTCAGTGACAGGGATTGAATCTCAATCAGTGACATGTATTGAATCTCAGTTAGTGACAGGGATTGAACCTCAGTCAGTGACAGGGATTGAAGATCAATCAGTGAAAGGAATACAGATTCAGTCAGTGACAGGGATTGAATCTCAGTCAGTGACAGGAATTAAATCTCACTCAGTGACAGGAATTGAACGTCAGTTAGTGGCAGGGATTGAATCTCAGTCAGTGACAGGGATTGAGCCTCAGTCAGTGAAAGGGATTGAATCTCAATCAGTGACAGGAATTGAATCTTAGTCAGTGACAGGAATTGAATCTCAGTCAGTGACAAGGAGTGAGCCTCAGTCAGTGACAGGGATTGAGCCTCAGTCAGTGACAGGGATTGAATCTCAGTCAGTGACAGTGATTGAACCTCAGTCAGTGACAAAAATTGACCCTCAGTCAGTGACAGAGATTGAATCTCAGTCGGTGACAGGGATTGAATCTCAGTCAGTGACAGGGATTGAGCCTCAATCAGTGACAGGGATTGAGACACAACCAGTGTCAGGAATTGAATCATAGTCAGTGACAGGGATTGAACCTCAGTCAGAGACAGGGATTGAATCTCAATCAGTGACAGCAATTGAATCTCAGTCCGTGACAGGGATTGAATCTCATTCAGTGACTGGGATTGAATCTCTGTCAGTGACAGGAATCAAATCTCACTCAGTGACAGGAATTGAACGTCAGTTAGTGACAGGGATTGAATCGCAGTCTGGGACAGGGATAGAACCTCAGTCAGTGGTAGGAATTGAATCTCAGGTAGTGACAGGGATTGAACCTCAGTCAGTGACAGTGATTGAATCTCAGTCAGTGACAGGGATTGAGCTTCAGTCAGTGACTGGGATTGAATCTCAGTCAGTGACAGGGATTGAGCCTCAGTCAGTGACAGGGATTGAATCTCAGTCAGTGACAGGGATTGAGCCTCAAATAGTGACAGAGATTGATCCTCTGTCAGTGACAGGGATTAAATCACAATCAGTAACAGCAAGTGAACAGGGATTGAACCACAGTCTGTGACTGGGACTGAGCCTCAGTCAGAGACAGATATTGAACCTCAGTCAGTGACAGGGATTGAACCTCAGTCAGTGACAGAAATTGACCCTCAGTCAGTGACAGGAATTGAATCTCAATCAGTGACAGGGTGTGAGCATCAGTCTGAGACAAGAAGTGAATCTCAGTCAGTGCCAGCGATTGAACCTCAGTCAGTGACAGGGATTGAATCTAAGTCAGTGGTAGGAATTGAATCTTAGTTAGTGACAGGGATTGAATCTCAGTCAGTGACAGGGATTGAATCTCAATCAGTGACATGTATTGAATCTCAGTTAGTGACAGGGATTGAACCTCAGTCAGTGACAGGGATTGAAGATCAATCAGTGAAAGGAATACAGATTCAGTCAGTGACAGGGATTGAATCTCAGTCAGTGACAGGAATTAAATCTCACTCAGTGACAGGAATTGAACGTCAGTTAGTGGCAGGGATTGAATCGCAGTCTGGGACAAGAATTAAACCGCAGTCAGTGACAGGGAGTGAATCTCAATCAGTGACAGGAATTGAATCTTAGTCAGTGACAGGAATTGAATCTCAGTCAGTGACAAGGAGTGAGCCTCAGTCAGTGACAGGGATTGAGCCTCAGTCAGTGACAGGGATTGAATCTCAGTCAGTGACAGTGATTGAACCTCAGTCAGTGACAAAAATTGACCCTCAGTCAGTGACAGAGATTGAATCTCAGTCGGTGACAGGGATTGAATCTCAGTCAGTGACAGGGATTGAGCCTCAATCAGTGACAGGGATTGAGACACAACCAGTGTCAGGAATTGAATCATAGTCAGTGACAGGGATTGAACCTCAGTCAGAGACAGGGATTGAATCTCAATCAGTGACAGCAATTGAATCTCAGTCCGTGACAGGGATTGAATCTCATTCAGTGACTGGGATTGAATCTCTGTCAGTGACAGGAATCAAATCTCACTCAGTGACAGGAATTGAACGTCAGTTAGTGACAGGGATTGAATCGCAGTCTGGGACAGGGATAGAACCTCAGTCAGTGGTAGGAATTGAATCTCAGGTAGTGACAGGGATTGAACCTCAGTCAGTGACAGTGATTGAATCTCAGTCAGTGACAGGGATTGAGTTTCAGTCAGTGACTGGGATTGAATCTCAGTCAGTGACAGGGATTGAGCCTCAGTCAGTGACAGGGATTGAATCTCAGTCAGTGACAGGGATTGAGCCTCAAATAGTGACAGGGATTGATCCTCTGTCAGTGACAGGGATTAAATCACAATCAGTAACAGCAAGTGAATCTCATTCAGTGACAGGCATTGAATCACAGTCAGTGACAGGGATAGAGATACAGTCAGAGATAGGGTATGAACATCAGTCTGTGACATGGATTGAATCTCAGTCAGTGACAGCGATTGAATCTCAGTCAGTGACAGGAATTGTGTCTCAGTCAGTGACAGGGATTGTATCTCAGTCAGTGACAGGGATTGTATCTCAGTCAGTGACAGGAATTGAATCTCAGTAAGTGACAGGAATTTAATCTCAGTCAGTGACAGCGATTGAATCTCAATCAGTGACAGGAATTGTGTCTCAGTCAGTGACAGTGACTGAACCTCAGTCAGTGACAGGGATTGTATCTCAGTCAGTGACAGGAATTGAATCTCAGATAGTGACAGGGACAAAACCTCAGCCAGTGACTGGGATTGACGCTCAGTCAGTGACAGGGATTGAATCTCAGTAAATTACAGGGATTGAACCTCAGTCAGTGACAGGGATAGAATCTCAGTCGGTGATAGGAATTGACCATCAGTCAGTAACAGCGATTGAACCTCAGTCTGTGACCGGGTTTGAACCTCAGTCAGTGACAGCGATTAAATCTCAGTCAGTGACAGGGATTGAACCTCAGTCAGTGACAGGGATTGAATCTTATTCAGTGACAGGGATTGAATCTCGGTCAGTAACAGAGATTGAATCTCAGTCAGTAAAAGGAATTGAATCTCAGTCAGTGACAGGAATTGAATCTCAGTCAGTGACAGGGAGTGAGCCACAGTCAGTAATAGGGATTGAACCTCAGTCAGTGACAGGGATTGAATCTCAATCAGTGACAGGGATTGAGCATCAGTCAATGACAGGGAGTCACCCTCAGTCAGTGACATGAATTGAATCTCAGTCAGTGACAGGAATTGAACCTGAGTCAGTGACAGGGATTGAATCTCAATCAGTGACAGGGTTTGAATCTCGATCAGAGACAGGGATTCAATCTCAATCTGTGACAGGGATTGACCATCAGTCAGTGACAGGGATTGAATCTCAGTCAGTGACAGGGATTGAGCTTCAGTCAGTGACTGGGATTGAATCTCAGTCAGTGACAGGGATTGAGCCTCAGTCAGTGACAGGGAATGAATCTCAGTCAATGACAGGGATTGAACCTCAGTCAGTGACAGGAATTAAACCTTTGTCTATGACAGGGATTGAACCTCAGTCATTGACTGTGATTGAATCTCAGTCTGTGACAGGGATTGAACCTTAGTCAGTGACTGGAATTGAATCTTAGTCAGTGACAGGGATAGAGATTCAGTCAGTGAGATGGATTGAACCTCAGTCAGTGACAGGGATTGAATGTCATTCAGTGACAGGGATTGACTCACATTCAGTGACAGGGATTGAATCTCAGTCAGTGACAGGAATTGAATCTCAGTCAGTGATAGGAATTGAATCTCAGTCAGTGACAGGGAGTGAGCCTCAGTCAGTGACAAGGATTGAACCTCAGTCTGTGAGAAAGATTCAATCTCAGTCAGAGACAGGGATTGAACCACAGTCAGTGACAGGGATTGAATCGCAATCAGTGACAGGGATTAAACCTGAGACAGTGACAGGGATTGAATCTCAATCAGTGACAGGGATTGACCCTCAGTCAGTGACAGGGATTGACACTCAGTCAGTGACAGTGATTGAGCTTCAGTCAGTGACTGGGATTGAATCTCAGACAGAGACAGGGATTGAACCTCAGTCAGTGAGAGGGATTGAGCCTCAGTCAGTGACAGGGATTGAGCCTCAGTCTGTGACAGGAATTGAGCCTCAGTCAGTGACAGGGATTGAGCCTCAGTCAGTGGCAGGGATTGAATCTTTGTCTGTGACAGGGATTGAACCTCAGTCAGTGACAGTGATTGAATCGCAGTCTGTGACAGGGATAGAATCTCAGTCAGTGACAGGGATTAACCCTCAGTCAGTGACAGGGATTGAATCTCAGTCAGTGACAGTGATTGAACCTCAGTCAGTGACAAAAATTGACCCTCAGTCAGTGACAGAGATTGAATCTCAGTCGGTGACAGGGATTGAATCTCAGTCAGTGACAGGGATTGAGCCTCAATCAGTGACAGGGATTGAGACACAACCAGTGTCAGGAATTGAATCATAGTCAGTGACAGGGATTGAACCTCAGTCAGAGACAGGGATTGAATCTCAATCAGTGACAGCAATTGAATCTCAGTCCGTGACAGGGATTGAATCTCATTCAGTGACTGGGATTGAATCTCTGTCAGTGACAGGAATCAAATCTCACTCAGTGACAGGAATTGAACGTCAGTTAGTGACAGGGATTGAATCGCAGTCTGGGACAGGGATAGAACCTCAGTCAGTGGTAGGAATTGAATCTCAGGTAGTGACAGGGATTGAACCTCAGTCAGTGACAGTGATTGAATCTCAGTCAGTGACAGGGATTGAACCTCAGTCAGTGACAGAAATTGACCCTCAGTCAGTGACAGGGATTGAATCTCAGTCGGTGACAGGGATTGAATCTCAGTCTGTGACAGGGATTGAACCTCAATCAGCGACAGGAATTGAGACACAACGAGTGTCAGGAATTGAATCATAGTCAGTGACAGGGATTGAATCTCAGTCAGTTGTAGGAATTGAATCTCAGTTAGTGACAGGGATTGAACCTCAGTCAGAGTCAGGGATTGAATCTCAATCAGTGACAGGTATTGAATTTCAGTCAGTGACGGATTGAATCTCAGTCAGTGGCAAGAATTAAACCTCAGTCAGTGACAGGGATTGAATCTCAATCAGTAACAGGGATTGAACTTCAGTCAGTGACAGAGATTGTATCTCAGTCAGTGACAGGAATTGAATCTCAGTAAGTGACAGGAATTTAATCTCAGTCAGTGACAGGGAATGATCCTTAGTCAGTAACATGGAATTGAATCACAGTTAGTGACAGGGACAAAACCTCAGTCAGATACAGGGATTGACCCTCAGTCAGTGACAGGGATTGAATCTCAGTCAGAGATAGGAATTGACCATCGGTCAGTGACAGTGATTGAAATTCAGTCAGTAACAGCGATTGAACCTCAGTCTGTGACAGGGTTTGATTCGCAGTCAGTGACAGCGATTGAATCTCAGTCAGTGACAGGGATTGAATCTCTGTCAGTGACAGAGATTGAATTTCGATCAGTGACAGGGATTGAATCACAATCAGTGACAGGGATTGAGCCTCACTCAGTGACTGGGATTGAATCTCAGTCTGCGACAGGGATTGAACCTGAGTCAGTGACAGGGATTGAATCTCAGTCAGTGACAGGGATTGAATCTCGATCAGTGAAAGGGATTGAATCTCAATCAGTGACAGGGATTGACCTTCAGTCAGTGACAGGGATTGAATCTCAGTCAGTGACAGGAATTGTGTCTCAGTCAGTGACAGGGATTGAACCTCAGTCAGTGACAGGGATTGAATCTAAGTTAGTGACAGGGATTGAATCTCAGTCAGTGACTGGGATTGAACCTCAGTCAGTGACTGGAATTGAACCTCAGTCAGTGACAGGGATGGAATCGCAATCTGTGACAGGGATTGACCATTAGTCAGTTGCAGGGATTGACCCTCAGTCAGTGACAGAGAATGAACGTCAGTCCATGACAGAGATTGAGCCTCCAGTCAGTGACAGGGATTGACCATTAGTCAGTTGCAGGGATTGACCCTGAGTCAGTGACAGAGAATGAACCTCAGTCCATGACAGAGATTGAGCCTCAGTCAGTGACAGGGATTGAACCTTCGTGAGTGACAGGGATCAAACCTCAGTCAGTGACTGGAATTGAACCTCAGTCAGTGACAGGGATTGAACCTTCGTCAGTGACAGGGATTGAGGCTCAGTCAGTGACAGGAATTGAATCTCAGTCAGTGACAGGGAGTGAGCCTCAGCCAGTGACAGGAATTGAATCTCAGTCAGTGACAGGGTGTGAGCCTCAGTCAGTGACAAGGATTGAACCTCAGTCTGTGACAGGGATTGAACCTCAGTTAGTGACAGGGATTGAATCTCAGTCAGTGACAGGGTTTGAGCCTCATCAACAACAGGGATTGAGCCTCATTCAGTGACAGGGTTTGAATCTCGGTCAGTGACAGGATTGACCCTCAATCAGTAACTGGGATTGAGTCTCATTCAGTGACAGGAATTTAAACTCAGTCATTGACAGGGATTGAACGTCAGTCTGTGACAGGAATTGAATCACAGTCAGTGACAGGAATTTAATCTCAGTCAGTGATAGGAATTGACCATCAGTCAGTGACAGGGATAGAAATTCAGTCAGTGACAGCGATTGAACCTCAGTCTGTGACAGGGATTGAATCTCAGTCAGTGACAGGGATTGAACCTCAGTCAGTGACAGGGATTGAATCTCAATCAGTGACAGGGATTGAGCCTCATTCAGTGACAGGGATTGTCCCTCAGTCAGTGACAGGGATTGAATCTTAATTAGTGACAGGGATTGAGCCTCAGTCAGTGACAGGGATTGAATCTCAGGCAGTGACAGGAAATGTTTCTCAATCAGTGGCAGGAATTGAATCTCAGTTATTGACAGGGATTGTACTTCAGTGAGTGACAGGAATTGAGCTTCAGTCAGTCACAGGGATTGAATCTCAGTTAGGGACTGGGATTGAACGTCAGCCAGTGATAGGGATTGACCCACAGTCAGTGACAGGAATTGAATCTCAATCAGTGACAGGGTGTGAGCATCAGTCTGTGACAGGAAGTGTATCTCAGTCAGTGCCAGGAATTGAATCTCTGTCATTGGTAGGAATTGAATCTCAGTTAGTGACAGGGATTGAACCTCAGTCAGTGACAGGGATTGAATCTCAATCAGTGACAGGAATTGAATTTCAGTTAGTGACAGGGATTGAACCTCAGTCAGTGACAGGGATTGAACCTCAGTCACTGACAGGAATGCAGATTCAGTCAGTGACATGGATTGAATCTCAGTCAGTGACAGGTATTGAATCTCAATCAGTGACAAGAATAGAATCTCAGTTCGTGACAGGGATTGAACCTCAGTCAGTGACAGGGATTGAAGATCAATCAGTGACAGGAATACAGATTCAGTTAGTGACAGGGATTGAATCTCAGTTAGTGACAGGAATTAAATCTCACTCAGTGACAGGAATTGAACGTCAGTTAGTGACAGGGATTGAATCGCAGTCTGGGACAAGAATTAGACCACAGTCAGTGACAGGGATTGAATCTCAATCAGTGAGAGGAATTGAATCTCAGTCAGTGACAGGGAGTGAGCCTCAGTCAGTGACAGGGAGTGAGCCTCAGTCAGTGACAGGGATTGAGCCTCAAATAGTGACAGGGATTGAGAATCAGTCAGTGACAGGGTTTGACCCTCAATCAGTAACAGGGATTGAATCTCATTCCGTGACAGAGATTCAAACTCAGTCAGTGACAGGGATTGAACCTCAGTCAGTGACAAGGATTGAACCTCAGTCAGTGACAGGTTTGAATCTCAGTCAGTGACAGGGTTTGAGCCTAATCAATAACAGGGATTGAGCCTCAGTCAGTGACAGGGTTTGAATCTAAGTTATTGACAGGGATAGAATCTCAGTCAGTGACAGGGATTGAGATTCATTCAGTGACAGGGATTCACCCTCAGTCAGTGACAGGGATTCAACCTCAGTCTGTGACAGGAATTGAATCACAATCAGTGACAGGAATTGAACATCAGTCAGTGACAGGGATTGAGCCTCTGTCAGTGACTGGGTTTGACTCTCAGTCAGTGACAGGGATTGAATCTCAATCAGTGACAGGGATTGAATCTCAATCAGTGACAGGGATTGAGCCACAGTCAGTGACAGGGATTGAGCCTCAGTCAGTCATTGGAATTGCCCCTGAGACAGTGACAGGGATTGAGATTCAGTCAGTGACAGGGATTGAATCTCAGTCAGTGACAGGGATTGAATCTCAGTCAGTGACAGGGATTGAATCTCAGTCAGTGACAGGAATTGAATCTCAGTCAGTGACAGGGAGTGAGCCTCAGTCAGTGACAAGGATTGAACCTCAGTCAGTGACAGGGATTGTCTCTCAGTCAGTGGCAGAAATTGAATCTCATTTAATGACAGGGATTGTACATCAGTGAGTGACAGGAATAGAGCTTCTGTCAGTGACAGGAATTGAATCTCAGTCAGTGACAGGAATTGACCATCAGTCAGTGACAGGTAATGACCCGCAATCAGTGACAGGGATTGTGCCTCAGTCAGTGACAGGGATTGTCCATCAGTCAGTGACAGGGATAGAAATTCAGTCAGTGACAGCGATTGAACCTCAGCCTGTGACAGGGATTGAATCTCAGTCAGTGACAGGGATTGAACCTCATTCAGTGACAGGGATTGAATCTCAATCAGTGACAGGGATTGTGCCTCAGTCAGTGACAGGGATTGTCCCTCAGTCAGTGACAGGGATTGAATCTTAATTAGTGACAGGGATTGAGACTCAGTCAGTGACAGGGATTGAATCTCAGGCAGTGACAGGAAATGTTTCTCAGTCAGTGGCAGGAATTGAATCTCAGTTATTGACAGGGATTGTACTTCAGTGAGTGACAGGAATTGAGCTTCAGTCAGTACAGGGATTGAATCTCAGTTAGGGACTGGGATTGAACGTCAGCCAGTGATAGGGATTGACCCACAGTCAGTGACAGGAATTGAATCTCAATCAGTGACAGGGTGTGAGCATCAGTCTGTGACAGGAAGTGTATCTCAGTCAGTGCCAGGGATTGAATCTCTGTCATTGGTAGGAATTGAATCTCAGTTAGTGACAGGGATTGAACCTCAGTCAGTGACAGGGATTGAATCTCAATCAGTGACAGGAATTGAATTTCAGTTAGTGACAGGGATTGAACCTCAGTCAGTGACAGGGATTGAACCTCAGTCACTGACAGGAATGCAGATTCAGTCAGTGACAGGGATTGAATCTCAGTCAGTGACAGGCATTAAACCTCAGTCAGTGACAGGTATTGAATCTCAATCAGTGACAAGAATAGAATCTCAGTTCGTGACAGGGATTGAACCTCAGTCAGTGACAGGGATTGAAGATCAATCAGTGACAGGAATACAGATTCAGTTAGTGACAGGGATTGAATCTCAGTTAGTGACAGGAATTAAATCTCACTCAGTGACAGGAATTGAACGTCAGTTAGTGACAGGGATTGAATCGCAGTCTGGGACAAGAATTAGACCACAGTCAGTGACAGGGATTGAATCTCAATCAGTGACAGGAATTGAATCTCAGTCAGTGACAGGGAGTGAGCCTCAGTCAGTGACAGGGATTGAGCCTCAAATAGTGACAGGGATTGACCCACAGTCAGTGACAGGGATTAAATCTCAATCAGTGACAGGAAGTGAATCTCAGTCAGTGACAGGGGTTTAATCACAGTCAGTGACAGGGATAGAGATACAGTCAGTGACAGAGATAGACATATAGGGTTTGAACCTCAGTCTGTGACAGGGATTGAATCTCAGTCAGTGACAGGAATTGAATCTCAGTAAGTGACAGGAATTTACTCTCAGTCAGTGACAGGATTTGAACCTTAGCCAGTAACATGGAATTGAATCCCAGTTAGTGACAGGGACAAAACCTCAGTCAGTGAGAGGGATTGACCCTCAGTCAGTGACAGGGATTGAATCTCAGTACATTACAGGGAATGAACCTCAGACAGTGACAGGGATAGAATCTCTGTCAGTGACAGGAATTGACCATCAGTCAGTGACAGGGATTGAAATTCAGTCAGTAGCTGCGATTGAATCTCAGTCAGTGACAGGGTTTGAACCTGAGTGAGTGACAGGGATTGAATCTCAATCAGTGACAGAGATTGAATCTCGATCAGTGACAGAGATTGAATCTCAATCAGTGACAGGGATTCAATCTCAATCAGTGAGAGGGTTTGAACCTCAGTCAGTGACAGGGATTGAGCCTCCGTCAGTCATAGGAATTGACCCTGAGATAGTGACAGGGATTGACAATCAGTCAGTGACAGGGATTGAATCTCAGTCAGTGACAGGGATTGACCCTCAGTCAGTGATAGGGATTGAGCCTCAGTCAGTGGCAGGAATTGTACCTTTGTCTGTGATAGAGATTGAACCTCAGTAAGTGACAGTGATTGAATCTCAGTCTGTGACAGGGATTGAGCCTCAATGAGTGACAGGGATTGAGACACAACCAGTGACAGGGATTGAATCTCAGTCAGTGACAGGGATGGAATCTCAATCAGTGACAGAAATTGACCCTCAGTCAGTGACAGGAATTGAATCTCAGTCGGTGACAGGGATTGAACCACAGTCTGTGACTGGGACTGAGCCTCAGTCAGAGACAGAGATTGAACCTCAGTCAGTGACAGGGATTGAACCTCAGTCAGTGACAGAAATTGACCCTCAGTCAGTGACAGGAATTGAATCTCAATCAGTGACAGGGTGTGAGCATCAGTCTGAGACAAGAAGTGAATC
This sequence comes from Chiloscyllium plagiosum, assembly GCF_037043375.1. Classification (NCBI taxonomy): domain Eukaryota; kingdom Metazoa; phylum Chordata; class Chondrichthyes; order Orectolobiformes; family Hemiscylliidae; genus Chiloscyllium; species Chiloscyllium plagiosum. The sequence goes on from NW_028270177.1 coordinate 45,435,441, forward strand.
TCAGTCAGTGCCAGCGATTGAACCTCAGTCAGTGACAGGGATTGAATCTAAGTCAGTGGTAGGAATTGAATCTTAGTTAGTGACAGGGATTGAATCTCAGTCAGTGACAGGGATTGAATCTCAATCAGTGACATGTATTGAATCTCAGTTAGTGACAGGGATTGAACCTCAGTCAGTGACAGGGATTGAAGATCAATCAGTGAAAGGAATACAGATTCAGTCAGTGACAGGGATTGAATCTCAGTCAGTGACAGGAATTAAATCTCACTCAGTGACAGGAATTGAACGTCAGTTAGTGGCAGGGATTGAATCTCAGTCAGTGACAGGGATTGAGCCTCAGTCAGTGACAGGGAGAGAATCTCAATCAGTGACAGGAATTGAATCTTAGTCAGTGACAGGAATTGAATCTCAGTCAGTGACAAGGAGTGAGCCTCAGTCAGTGACAGGGATTGAGCCTCAGTCAGTGACAGGGATTGAATCTCAGTCAGTGACAGTGATTGAACCTCAGTCAGTGACAAAAATTGACCCTCAGTCAGTGACAGAGATTGAATCTCAGTCGGTGACAGGGATTGAATCTCAGTCAGTGACAGGGATTGAGCCTCAATCAGTGACAGGGATTGAGACACAACCAGTGTCAGGAATTGAATCATAGTCAGTGACAGGGATTGAACCTCAGTCAGAGACAGGGATTGAATCTCAATCAGTGACAGCAATTGAATCTCAGTCCGTGACAGGGATTGAATCTCATTCAGTGACTGGGATTGAATCTCTGTCAGTGACAGGAATCAAATCTCACTCAGTGACAGGAATTGAACGTCAGTTAGTGACAGGGATTGAATCGCAGTCTGGGACAGGGATAGAACCTCAGTCAGTGGTAGGAATTGAATCTCAGGTAGTGACAGGGATTGAACCTCAGTCAGTGACAGTGATTGAATCTCAGTCAGTGACAGGGATTGAGCTTCAGTCAGTGACTGGGATTGAATCTCAGTCAGTGACAGGGATTGAGCCTCAGTCAGTGACAGGGATTGAATCTCAGTCAGTGACAGGGATTGAGCCTCAAATAGTGACAGGGATTGATCCTCTGTCAGTGACAGGGATTAAATCACAATCAGTAACAGCAAGTGAACAGGGATTGAACCACAGTCTGTGACTGGGACTGAGCCTCAGTCAGAGACAGAGATTGAACCTCAGTCAGTGACAGGGATTGAACCTCAGTCAGTGACAGAAATTGACCCTCAGTCAGTGACAGGAATTGAATCTCAATCAGTGACAGGGTGTGAGCATCAGTCTGAGACAAGAAGTGAATCTCAGTCAGTGCCAGCGATTGAACCTCAGTCAGTGACAGGGATTGAATCTAAGTCAGTGGTAGGAATTGAATCTTAGTTAGTGACAGGGATTGAATCTCAGTCAGTGACAGGGATTGAATCTCAATCAGTGACATGTATTGAATCTCAGTTAGTGACAGGGATTGAACCTCAGTCAGTGACAGGGATTGAAGATCAATCAGTGAAAGGAATACAGATTCAGTCAGTGACAGGGATTGAATCTCAGTCAGTGACAGGAATTAAATCTCACTCAGTGACAGGAATTGAACGTCAGTTAGTGGCAGGGATTGAATCGCAGTCTGGGACAAGAATTAAACCGCAGTCAGTGACAGGGAGTGAATCTCAATCAGTGACAGGAATTGAATCTTAGTCAGTGACAGGAATTGAATCTCAGTCAGTGACAAGGAGTGAGCCTCAGTCAGTGACAGGGATTGAGCCTCAGTCAGTGACAGGGATTGAATCTCAGTCAGTGACAGTGATTGAACCTCAGTCAGTGACAAAAATTGACCCTCAGTCAGTGACAGAGATTGAATCTCAGTCGGTGACAGGGATTGAATCTCAGTCAGTGACAGGGATTGAGCCTCAATCAGTGACAGGGATTGAGACACAACCAGTGTCAGGAATTGAATCATAGTCAGTGACAGGGATTGAACCTCAGTCAGAGACAGGGATTGAATCTCAATCAGTGACAGCAATTGAATCTCAGTCCGTGACAGGGATTGAATCTCATTCAGTGACTGGGATTGAATCTCTGTCAGTGACAGGAATCAAATCTCACTCAGTGACAGGAATTGAACGTCAGTTAGTGACAGGGATTGAATCGCAGTCTGGGACAGGGATAGAACCTCAGTCAGTGGTAGGAATTGAATCTCAGGTAGTGACAGGGATTGAACCTCAGTCAGTGACAGTGATTGAATCTCAGTCAGTGACAGGGATTGAGTTTCAGTCAGTGACTGGGATTGAATCTCAGTCAGTGACAGGGATTGAGCCTCAGTCAGTGACAGGGATTGAATCTCAGTCAGTGACAGGGATTGAGCCTCAAATAGTGACAGGGATTGATCCTCTGTCAGTGACAGGGATTAAATCACAATCAGTAACAGCAAGTGAATCTCATTCAGTGACAGGCATTGAATCACAGTCAGTGACAGGGATAGAGATACAGTCAGAGATAGGGTATGAACATCAGTCTGTGACATGGATTGAATCTCAGTCAGTGACAGCGATTGAATCTCAGTCAGTGACAGGAATTGTGTCTCAGTCAGTGACAGGGATTGTATCTCAGTCAGTGACAGGGATTGTATCTCAGTCAGTGACAGGAATTGAATCTCAGTAAGTGACAGGAATTTAATCTCAGTCAGTGACAGCGATTGAATCTCAATCAGTGACAGGAATTGTGTCTCAGTCAGTGACAGTGACTGAACCTCAGTCAGTGACAGGGATTGTATCTCAGTCAGTGACAGGAATTGAATCTCAGATAGTGACAGGGACAAAACCTCAGCCAGTGACTGGGATTGACGCTCAGTCAGTGACAGGGATTGAATCTCAGTAAATTACAGGGATTGAACCTCAGTCAGTGACAGGGATAGAATCTCAGTCGGTGATAGGAATTGACCATCAGTCAGTAACAGCGATTGAACCTCAGTCTGTGACCGGGTTTGAACCTCAGTCAGTGACAGCGATTAAATCTCAGTCAGTGACAGGGATTGAACCTCAGTCAGTGACAGGGATTGAATCTTATTCAGTGACAGGGATTGAATCTCGGTCAGTAACAGAGATTGAATCTCAGTCAGTAAAAGGAATTGAATCTCAGTCAGTGACAGGAATTGAATCTCAGTCAGTGACAGGGAGTGAGCCACAGTCAGTAATAGGGATTGAACCTCAGTCAGTGACAGGGATTGAATCTCAATCAGTGACAGGGATTGAGCATCAGTCAATGACAGGGAGTCACCCTCAGTCAGTGACATGAATTGAATCTCAGTCAGTGACAGGAATTGAACCTGAGTCAGTGACAGGGATTGAATCTCAATCAGTGACAGGGTTTGAATCTCGATCAGAGACAGGGATTCAATCTCAATCTGTGACAGGGATTGACCATCAGTCAGTGACAGGGATTGAATCTCAGTCAGTGACAGGGATTGAGCTTCAGTCAGTGACTGGGATTGAATCTCAGTCAGTGACAGGGATTGAGCCTCAGTCAGTGACAGGGAATGAATCTCAGTCAATGACAGGGATTGAACCTCAGTCAGTGACAGGAATTAAACCTTTGTCTATGACAGGGATTGAACCTCAGTCATTGACTGTGATTGAATCTCAGTCTGTGACAGGGATTGAACCTTAGTCAGTGACTGGAATTGAATCTTAGTCAGTGACAGGGATAGAGATTCAGTCAGTGAGATGGATTGAACCTCAGTCAGTGACAGGGATTGAATGTCATTCAGTGACAGGGATTGACTCACATTCAGTGACAGGGATTGAATCTCAGTCAGTGACAGGAATTGAATCTCAGTCAGTGATAGGAATTGAATCTCAGTCAGTGACAGGGAGTGAGCCTCAGTCAGTGACAAGGATTGAACCTCAGTCTGTGAGAAAGATTCAATCTCAGTCAGAGACAGGGATTGAACCACAGTCAGTGACAGGGATTGAATCGCAATCAGTGACAGGGATTAAACCTGAGACAGTGACAGGGATTGAATCTCAATCAGTGACAGGGATTGACCCTCAGTCAGTGACAGGGATTGACACTCAGTCAGTGACAGTGATTGAGCTTCAGTCAGTGACTGGGATTGAATCTCAGACAGAGACAGGGATTGAACCTCAGTCAGTGAGAGGGATTGAGCCTCAGTCAGTGACAGGGATTGAGCCTCAGTCTGTGACAGGAATTGAGCCTCAGTCAGTGACAGGGATTGAGCCTCAGTCAGTGGCAGGGATTGAATCTTTGTCTGTGACAGGGATTGAACCTCAGTCAGTGACAGTGATTGAATCGCAGTCTGTGACAGGGATAGAATCTCAGTCAGTGACAGGGATTAACCCTCAGTCAGTGACAGGGATTGAATCTCAGTCAGTGACAGTGATTGAACCTCAGTCAGTGACAAAAATTGACCCTCAGTCAGTGACAGAGATTGAATCTCAGTCGGTGACAGGGATTGAATCTCAGTCAGTGACAGGGATTGAGCCTCAATCAGTGACAGGGATTGAGACACAACCAGTGTCAGGAATTGAATCATAGTCAGTGACAGGGATTGAACCTCAGTCAGAGACAGGGATTGAATCTCAATCAGTGACAGCAATTGAATCTCAGTCCGTGACAGGGATTGAATCTCATTCAGTGACTGGGATTGAATCTCTGTCAGTGACAGGAATCAAATCTCACTCAGTGACAGGAATTGAACGTCAGTTAGTGACAGGGATTGAATCGCAGTCTGGGACAGGGATAGAACCTCAGTCAGTGGTAGGAATTGAATCTCAGGTAGTGACAGGGATTGAACCTCAGTCAGTGACAGTGATTGAATCTCAGTCAGTGACAGGGATTGAACCTCAGTCAGTGACAGAAATTGACCCTCAGTCAGTGACAGGGATTGAATCTCAGTCGGTGACAGGGATTGAATCTCAGTCTGTGACAGGGATTGAACCTCAATCAGCGACAGGAATTGAGACACAACGAGTGTCAGGAATTGAATCATAGTCAGTGACAGGGATTGAATCTCAGTCAGTTGTAGGAATTGAATCTCAGTTAGTGACAGGGATTGAACCTCAGTCAGAGTCAGGGATTGAATCTCAATCAGTGACAGGTATTGAATTTCAGTCAGTGACGGATTGAATCTCAGTCAGTGGCAAGAATTAAACCTCAGTCAGTGACAGGGATTGAATCTCAATCAGTAACAGGGATTGAACTTCAGTCAGTGACAGAGATTGTATCTCAGTCAGTGACAGGAATTGAATCTCAGTAAGTGACAGGAATTTAATCTCAGTCAGTGACAGGGAATGATCCTTAGTCAGTAACATGGAATTGAATCACAGTTAGTGACAGGGACAAAACCTCAGTCAGATACAGGGATTGACCCTCAGTCAGTGACAGGGATTGAATCTCAGTCAGAGATAGGAATTGACCATCGGTCAGTGACAGTGATTGAAATTCAGTCAGTAACAGCGATTGAACCTCAGTCTGTGACAGGGTTTGATTCGCAGTCAGTGACAGCGATTGAATCTCAGTCAGTGACAGGGATTGAATCTCTGTCAGTGACAGAGATTGAATTTCGATCAGTGACAGGGATTGAATCACAATCAGTGACAGGGATTGAGCCTCACTCAGTGACTGGGATTGAATCTCAGTCTGCGACAGGGATTGAACCTGAGTCAGTGACAGGGATTGAATCTCAGTCAGTGACAGGGATTGAATCTCGATCAGTGAAAGGGATTGAATCTCAATCAGTGACAGGGATTGACCTTCAGTCAGTGACAGGGATTGAATCTCAGTCAGTGACAGGAATTGTGTCTCAGTCAGTGACAGGGATTGAACCTCAGTCAGTGACAGGGATTGAATCTAAGTTAGTGACAGGGATTGAATCTCAGTCAGTGACTGGGATTGAACCTCAGTCAGTGACTGGAATTGAACCTCAGTCAGTGACAGGGATGGAATCGCAATCTGTGACAGGGATTGACCATTAGTCAGTTGCAGGGATTGACCCTGAGTCAGTGACAGAGAATGAACCTCAGTCCATGACAGAGATTGAGCCTCAGTCAGTGACAGGGATTGAACCTTCGTGAGTGACAGGGATCAAACCTCAGTCAGTGACTGGAATTGAACCTCAGTCAGTGACAGGGATTGAACCTTCGTCAGTGACAGGGATTGAGGCTCAGTCAGTGACAGGAATTGAATCTCAGTCAGTGACAGGGAGTGAGCCTCAGCCAGTGACAGGAATTGAATCTCAGTCAGTGACAGGGTGTGAGCCTCAGTCAGTGACAAGGATTGAACCTCAGTCTGTGACAGGGATTGAACCTCAGTCAGTGACAGGGATTGAGTCTCAGTCAGTGACAGGGTTTGAGCCTCATCAACAACAGGGATTGAGCCTCATTCAGTGACAGGGTTTGAATCTCGGTCAGTGACAGGATTGACCCTCAATCAGTAACTGGGATTGAGTCTCATTCAGTGACAGGAATTTAAAGTCAGTCATTGACAGGGATTGAACGTCAGTCTGTGACAGGAATTGAATCACAGTCAGTGACAGGAATTTAATCTCAGTCAGTGATAGGAATTGACCATCAGTCAGTGACAGGGATTGAAATTCAGTCAGTGACAGCGATTGAACCTCAGTCTGTGACAGGGTTTGAATCTCAGTCAGTGACAGGGAATGACCCTCAGTCAGTGATAGAAATTGACCCTCAGTAAGTGACAGGGATTGAATCTCAGTCAGTGACAGGGATTGAACCTCAGTCAGTGACAGGGATTGAACCTGAGTGAGTGGCAGGGATTGAATCTCAATCAGTGACAGAGATTGAATCACGATCAGTGACAGGGATTGAATCTCAATCAGTAACAGGGATTGAGCCTCAGTCAGTGACAGGGATTGAACCTCAGTCAGTGACAGTGATTGAGCCTCCATCGGTCATAGGAATTGACCCTGAGACAGTGACAGGGATTGACAATCAGTCAGTGACAGGGATTGAATCTTAGTCAGTGGCAGGAATGGACCCTCAGTCAGTAACAGTAATTGAGCCTCAGTCAGTGACAGGGACATAATCTCAGTCAGTGAAAGGGATTGAATCTCAGTCAGTGACAGGGATTGAACCTCAGTCAGAGACAGAGATTGACCCTCAGTCAGTGACAGAGAATGAACCTCAGTCCATGACAGAGATTGAGCCTCAGTCAGTGACAGGGATTGAACCTCAGTCAGTGACAGGGATTGAACCTCAGTGAGTGACAGGGATCGAACCTCAGTCAGTGACTGGAATTGAACCTCAGTCAGTGACAGGGATTGAACCTTCGTCAGTGACAGGGATTGAGGCTCAGTCAGTGACAGGAATTGAATCTCAGTCAGTGACAGGGAGTGAGCCTCAGTCAGTGATAGGAATTGAATCTCAGTCAGTGACAGGGTGTGAGCCTCAGTCAGAGACAAGGATTGAACCTCAGTCTGTGACAGGGATTGAACCTCAGTTAGTGACAGGGATTGAATCTCAGTCAGTGACAGTGATTGAATCTCAGTCAGTGACAGGGTTTGAGCCTCATCAATAACAGGGATTGAGCCTCATTCAGTGACAGGGTTTGAATCTCGGTCAGTGACAGGATTGACCCTCAATCAGTAACAGGGATTGAGTCTCATTCAGTGACAGGAATTTAAACTCAGTCATTGACAGGGATTGAAAGTCAGTCTGTGACAGGAATTGAATCACAGTCAGTGACAGGAATTTAATCACAGTAGGTGATAGGAATTGACCATCAGTCAGTGACAGGGATTGAAATTCAGTCAGTAACAGCGATTGAACCTCAGTCTGTGACAGGGAATGACCCTCAGTCAGTGACAGAAATTGACCCTCAGTCAGTGACAGGGATTGAATCTCAGTCAGTGACAGGGATTGAACCTCAGTCAGTGACAGGGATTGAATCTCAGTCAGTGACAGGGATTGAATCTCAGTCAGTGACAGGGATTGAAACTCAGTCAGTGACAGGGATTGACCCTCAGTCAGTGACAGGGATTGAATCTCAGTCAGAGACAGGGATTGAGCCTCAGTCAGTGACAGGGATTGACCCTCAGTCAGTGACAGAAATTGACCCTCAGTCAGTGACAGGGATTGAATCTCAGTCAGTGATAGGGATTGAACCTCAGTCAGTGACAGGGATTGAATCTCAGTCAGTGACAGGGATTGATTCTCAGTCAGTGACAGGGATGGAGCCTCAAATAGTGACGGGATTGACCCTCAGTCAGTGACAGGGATTGAATCTCAGTCAGTGACAGGGATGGAATCTCAATCAGTGACAGAAATTGACCCTCAGTCAGTGACAGGAATTGAATCTCAGTCGGTGACAGGGATTGAACCACAGTCTGTGACTGGGACTGAGCCTCAGTCAGAGACAGAGATTGAACCTCAGTCAGTGACAGGGATTGAACCTCAGTCAGTGACAGAAATTGACCCTCAGTCAGTGACAGGAATTGAATCTCAATCAGTGACAGGGTGTGAGCATCAGTCTGAGACAAGAAGTGAATCTCAGTCAGTGCCAGGGATTGAACCTCAGTCAGTGACAGGGATTGAATCTCAATCAGTGACAGGAATTGAATTTCAGTTAGTGACAGGGATTGAACCTCACTTAGTGACAGGGATTGAACCTCAATCAGTGACTGGAATTGAATCTCAGTCAGTGACAGGAATTGAATCTCAGTCAGTGACAAGGAGTGAGCCTCAGTCAGTGACAGGGATTGAGCCTCAAATAGTGACAGGGATTGAATCTCAATCAGTGACTGGAAGTGAATCTCAGTCAGTGACAGGGGTTTAATCACAGTCAGTGACAGGGATAGAGATACAGTCAGTGATAGGGTTTGAACCTCAGTCTGTGACAGGGATTGAATCTCAGTCAGTGACAGGGATTGACCCTCAGTCAGTGACAGGAATTGAGCCTCACTCAGTGACAGGGACTGAATCTCAGTCAGAAAAAGGGATTGAATCTCAATCAGTGACAGGGATTGACCCTCAGTCAGTGACAGAGAATGAACCTCAGTCAGTGACAGAGATTAAGCCTCAGTCAGTGACGGGAATTGAGCCTCAGTCAGTGACAGGAATTGTACCTTTGTCTGTGATAGGGATTGAACCTCAGTCAGTGACAGTGATTGAATCTCAGTCTGTGACAGGGATTGAACCACAGTCAGTGACAGGGTTTGAGCCTCAATGAGTGACAGGGTTGAGACACAACCAGTGACAGGGATTGAATCTCAGTCAGTGACAGGGATTGAATCTCAATCAGTGACAGAAATTGACCCACAGTCAGTGACGGATTGAATCTCAGTTAGTGACTAGCATTAAACCTCAGTCAGTGGTAGGGATTGAATCTCAATCAGTGACCGGGATTGAACCTCAGTCAGTGACAGGGATTGAAGATCAATCAGTGCCAGGGATAGAGATTCAGTCAGTGACAGGGATTGAATCTCATTCAGTGACAGGGATTGAATCTCAGTCGGTGACAGGAATTGAACGTCAGTTAGTGACAGGGATTGAATCGCAGTCTGTGACAGGGATAGAACCTCAGTCAGTGACAGGGATTAAATCTCAATCAGTGACAGGGATTGAACCTGAGTCAGTAACAGGGATTGAATCTCAATCAGAGACAGGGATTGAATCTCAGTCGGTGACAGGAATTGAACATCAGGCAGTGACAGGGATTGAATCTCAATCAGTGACAGGGATTGAATCTCAGTCGGTGACAGGAATTGAACATCAGGCAGTGACAGGGATTGAATCTCAATCAGTGTCAGGGATTGACCCTCGGTCAGTGACAGGGATTGAATCTCAGTCAGTGACAGGGATTGAGCTTCAGTCAGTGACTGGGATTGAATCTCAGTCAGTGACAGGGATTGAGCCTCAGTCATTGACAGGGATTGAATCTCAGTCAGTGACAGGGATTGAGCCTCAAATAGTGACAGGGATTGATCCTCAGTCAGTGACAGGGATTATATCACAATCAGTAACAGCAAGTGAATCTCATTCAGTGACAGGCATTGAATCACAGTCAGTGACAGGGATAGAGATACAGTAAGAGATAGGGTATGAACATCAGTCTGTGACATGGATTGAATCTCAGTCAGTGACAGCGATTGAATCTCAGTCAGTGACAGGAATTGTGTCTCAGTCAGTGACAGGGATTGTATCTCAGTCAGTGACAGGGATTGTATCTCAGTCAGTGACAGGAATTGAATCTCAGTAAGTGACAGGAATTTAATCTCAGTCAGTGACAGCGATTGAATCTCAATCAGTGACAGGAATTGTGTCTCAGTCAGTGACAGTGACTGAACCTCAGTCAGTGACAGGGATTGTATCTCAGTCAGTGACAGGAATTGAATCTCAGATAGTGACAGGGACAAAACCTCAGTCAGTGACAGGGATTGACGCTCAGTCAGTGACAGGGATTGAATCTCAGTAAATTACAGGGATTGAACCTCAGTCAGTGACAGGGATAGAATCTCAGTCGGTGATAGGAATTGACCATCAGTCAGTAACAGCGATTGAACCTCAGTCTGTGACAGGGTTTGAACCTCAGTCAGTGACAGCGATTGAATCTCAGTCAGTGACAGGGATTGAACCTCAGTCAGTGACAGGGATTGAATCTTATTCAGTGACAGGGATTGAATCTCGGTCAGTAACAGAGATTGAATCTCAGTCAGTAAAAGGAATTGAATCTCAGTCAGTGACAGGAATTGAATCTCAGTCAGTGACAGGGAGTGAGCCACAGTCAGTAATAGGGATTGAACCTCAGTCAGTGACAGGGATTGAATCTCAATCAGTGACAGGGATTGAGCATCAGTCAATGACAGGGAGTGACCCTCAGTCAGTGACAGGAATTGAATCTCAGTCAGTGACAGGAATTGAACCTGAGTCAGTGACAGGGATTGAATCTCAATCAGTGACAGGGATTGAATCTCGATCAGAGACAGGGATTCAATCTCAATCTGTGACAGGGATTGACCATCAGTCAGTGACAGGGATTGAATCTCAGTCAGTGACAGGGATTGAGCTTCAGTCAGTGACTGGGATTGAATCTCAGTCAGTGACAGGGATTGAGCCTCAGTCAGTGACAGGGATTGAATCTCAGTCAATGACAGGGATTGAACCTCAGTCAGTGACAGGAATTAAACCTTTGTCTATGACAGGGATTGAACCTCAGTCATTGACTGTGATTGAATCTCAGTCTCTGACAGGGATTGAACCTTAGTCAGTGACTGGAATTGAATCTTAGTCAGTGACAGGGATAGAGATTCAGTCAGTGAGATGGATTGAACCTCAGTCAGTGACAGGGATTGAATGTCATTCAGTGACAGGGATTGACTCACATTCAGTGACAGGGATTGAATCTCAGTCAGTGACAGGAATTGAATCTCAGTCAGTGATAGGAATTGAATCTCAGTCAGTGACAGGGAGTGAGCCTCAGTCAGTGACAAGGATTGAACCTCAGTCTGTGAGAAAGATTGAATCTCAGTCAGAGACAGGGATTGAACCACAGTCAGTGACAGGGATTGAATCGCAATCAGTGACAGGGATTAAACCTGAGACAGTGACAGGGATTGAATCTCAATCAGTGACAGGGATTGACCCTCAGTCAGTGACAGGGATTGAATCTCAGTCAGTGACAGGGATTGAGCCTCAGTCAGTGACAGGGATTGACACTCAGTCAGTGACAGTGATTGAGCTTCAGTCAGTGACAGGGATTGAATCTCAGACAGAGACAGGGATTGAACCTCAGTCAGTGAGAGGGATTGAGCCTCAGTCAGTGACAGGGATTGAGCCTCAGTCTGTGACAGGAATTGAGCCTCAGTCAGTGACAGGGATTGAGCCTCAGTCAGTGGCAGGGATTGAATCTTTGTCTGTGACAGGGATTGAACCTCAGTCAGTGATAGTGATTGAATCGCAGTCTGTGACAGGGATAGAATCTCAGTCAGTGACAGGGATTAACCCTCAGTCAGTGACAGGGATTGAATCTTAGTCAGTGACAGTGATTGAACCTCAGTCAGTGACAGAAATTGACCCTCAGTCTGTGACAGAGATTGAATCTCAGTCGGTGACAGGGATTGAATCTCAGTCAGTGACAGGGATTGAGCCTCAATCAGTGACAGGGATTGAGACACAACCAGTGTCAGGAATTGAATCATAGTCAGTGACAGGGATTGAACCTCAGTCAGAGACAGGGATTGAATCTCAATCAGTGACAGCAATTGAATCTCAGTCCGTGACAGGGATTGAATCTCATTCAGTGACTGGGATTGAATCTCTGTCAGTGACAGGAATTAAATCTCACTCAGTGACAGGAATTGAACGTCAGTTAGTGACAGGGATTGAATCGCAGTCTGGGACAGGGATAGAACCTCAGTCAGTGGTAGGAATTGAATCTCAGTTAGTGACAGGGATTGAACCTCAGTCAGTGACAGTGATCGAATCTCAGTCAGTGACAGGGATTGAACCTCAGTCAGTGACAGAAATTGACCCTCAGTCAGTGACAGGGATTGAATCTCAGTCGGTGACAGGGAATGAATCTCAGTCTGTGACAGGGATTGAACCTCAATCAGCGACAGGGATTGAGACACAACGAGTGTCAGGAATTGAATCATAGTCAGTGACAGGGATTGAATCTCAGTCAGTTGTAGGAATTGAATCTCAGTTAGTGACAGGGATTGAACCTCAGTCAGAGTCAGGGATTGAATCTCAATCAGTGACAGGTATTGAATTTCAGTCAGTGACGGATTGAATCTCAGTCAGTGGCAAGAATTAAACCTCAGTCAGTGACAGGGATTGAATCTCAATCAGTAACAGGGATTGAACCTCAGTCAATGACAGAGATTGTATCTCAGTCAGTGACAGGAATTGAATCTCAGTAAGTGACAGGATTTTAATCTCAGTCAGTGACAGGGAATGATCCTTAGTCAGTAACATGGAATTGAATTACAGTTCGTGACAGGGACAAAACCTCAGTCAGATACAGGGATTGACCCTCAGTCAGTGACAGGGATTGAATCTCAGTCAGAGATAGGAATTGACCATCGGTCAGTGACAGGGATTGAAATTCAGTCAGTAACAGCGATTGAACCTCAGTCTGTGACAGGGTTTGATTCTCAGTCAGTGACAGCGATTGAATCTCAGTCAGTGACAGGGATTGAATCTCTGTCAGTGACAGAGATTGAATCTCGATCAGTGACAGGGATTGAATCACAATCAGTGACAGGGATTGAGCCTCAGTCAGTGACAGGGATTGAACCTCAGTCAGTGACAGGGAGTGAGCCACAGTCAGTAATAGGGATTGAACCTCAGTCAGTGACAGGGATTGAATCTCAATCAGTGACAGGGATTGAATCTCAGTCAGTGACTGGGATTGAACCTCAGTCAGTGACTGGAATTGAACCTCAGTCAGTGACAGGGATTGAACCTTAGTCAGTGACAGGGATGGAATCGCAATCTGTGACAGGGATTGACCATTAGTCAGTTGCAGGGATTGACCCTCAGTCAGTGACAGAGAATGAACGTCAGTCCATGACAGAGATTGAGCCTCCAGTCAGTGACAGGGATTGACCATTAGTCAGTTGCAGGGATTGACCCTGAGTCAGTGACAGAGAATGAACCTCAGTCCATGACAGAGATTGAGCCTCAGTCAGTGACAGGGATTGAACCTTAGTGAGTAACAGGGATCGAACCTCAGTCAGTGACTGGAATTGAACCTCAGTCGTTGACAGGGATTGAACCTTCGTCAGTGACAGGGATTGAGGCTCAGTCAGTGACAGGAATTGAATCTCAGTCAGTGACAGGGAGTGAGCCTCAGCCAGTGACAGGAATTGAATCTCAGTCAGTGACAGGGTGTGAGCCTCAGTCAGTGACAAGGATTGAACCTCAGTCTGTGACAGGGATTGAACCTCAGTTAGTGACAGGGATTGAATCTCAGTCAGTGACAGGGTTTGAGCCTCATCAACAACTGGGATTGAGCCTCATTCAGTGACAGGGTTTGAATCTCGGTCAGTGACAGGATTGACCCTCAATCAGTAACTGGGATTGAGTCTCATTCAGTGACAGGAATTTAAACTCAGTCATTGACAGGGATTGAACGTCAGTCTGTGACAGGAATTGAATCACAGTCAGTGACAGGAATTTAATCTCAGTCAGTGATAGGAATTGACCATCAGTCAGTGACAGGGATTGAAATTCAGTCAGTGACAGCGATTGAACCTCAGTCTGTGACAGGGTTTGAATCTCAGTCAGTGACAGGGAATGACCCTCAGTCAGTGACAGAAATTGACCCTCAGTAAGTGACAGGGATTGAATCTCAGTCAGTGACAGGGATTGAATCTCAATCAGTGACATGTATTGAATCTCAGTTAGTGACAGGGATTGAACCTCAGTCAGTGACAGGGATTGAAGATCAATCAGTGAAAGGAATACAGATTCAGTCAGTGACAGGGATTGAATCTCAGTCAGTGACAGGAATTAAATCTCACTCAGTGACAGGAATTGAACGTCAGTTAGTGGCAGGGATTGAATCGCAGTCTGGGACAAGAATTAAACCGCAGTCAGTGACAGGGATTGAATCTCAATCAGTGACAGGAATTGAATCTTAGTCAGTGACAGGAATTGAATCTCAGTCAGTGACAAGGAGTGAGCCTCAGTCAGTGACAGGGATTGAGCCTCAAATAGTGACAGGGATTGAATCTCAATCAGTGATAGGGTTTGAACCTCAGTCTGTGACAGGGATTCAATCTCAGTCAGTGACAGGGATTGACCCTCAGTCAGTGACAGGAATTGAGCCTCACTCAGTGACAGGGACTGAATCTCAGTCAGAAAAAGGGATTGAATCTCAATCAGTGACAGGGATTGACCCTCAGTCAGTGACAGAGAATGAACCTCAGTCAGTGACAGAGATTAAGCCTCAGTCAGTGACGGGAATTGAGCCTCAGTCAGTGACAGGAATAGTACCTTTGTCTGTGATAGGGATTGAACCTCAGTCAGTGACAGTGATTGAATCTCAGTCTGTGACAGGGATTGAACCACAGTCAGTGACAGGGTTTGAGCCTCAATGAGTGACAGGGATTGAGACACAACCAGTGACAGGGATTGAATCTCAGTCAGTGACAGGGATTGAATCTCAATTAGTGACAGAAATTGACCCACAGTCAGTGACGGATTGAATCTCAGTTAGTGACTAGCATTAAACCTCAGTCAGTGGTAGGGATTGAATCTCAATCAGTGACCGGGTTTGAACCTCAGTCAGTGACAGCGATTAAATCTCAGTCAGTGACAGGGATTGAACCTCAGTCAGTGACAGGGATTGAATCTTATTCAGTGACAGGGATTGAATCTCGGTCAGTAACAGAGATTGAATCTCAGTCAGTAAAAGGAATTGAATCTCAGTCAGTGACAGGAATTGAATCTCAGTCAGTGACAGGGAGTGAGCCACAGTCAGTAATAGGGATTGAACCTCAGTCAGTGACAGGGATTGAATCTCAATCAGTGACAGGGATTGAGCATCAGTCAATGACAGGGAGTCACCCTCAGTCAGTGACATGAATTGAATCTCAGTCAGTGACAGGAATTGAACCTGAGTCAGTGACAGGGATTGAATCTCAATCAGTGACAGGGTTTGAATCTCGATCAGAGACAGGGATTCAATCTCAATCTGTGACAGGGATTGACCATCAGTCAGTGACAGGGATTGAATCTCAGTCAGTGACAGGGATTGAGCTTCAGTCAGTGACTGGGATTGAATCTCAGTCAGTGACAGGGATTGAGCCTCAGTCAGTGACAGGGAATGAATCTCAGTCAATGACAGGGATTGAACCTCAGTCAGTGACAGGAATTAAACCTTTGTCTATGACAGGGATTGAACCTCAGTCATTGACTGTGATTGAATCTCAGTCTGTGACAGGGATTGAACCTTAGTCAGTGACTGGAATTGAATCTTAGTCAGTGACAGGGATAGAGATTCAGTCAGTGAGATGGATTGAACCTCAGTCAGTGACAGGGATTGAATGTCATTCAGTGACAGGGATTGACTCACATTCAGTGAAAGGGATTGAATCTCAGTCAGTGACAGGAATTGAATCTCAGTCAGTGATAGGAATTGAATCTCAGTCAGTGACAGGGAGTGAGCCTCAGTCAGTGACAAGGATTGAACCTCAGTCTGTGAGAAAGATTCAATCTCAGTCAGAGACAGGGATTGAACCACAGTCAGTGACAGGGATTGAATCGCAATCAGTGACAGGGATTAAACCTGAGACAGTGACAGGGATTGAATCTCAATCAGTGACAGGGATTGACCCTCAGTCAGTGACAGGGATTGACACTCAGTCAGTGACAGTGATTGAGCTTCAGTCAGTGACTGGGATTGAATCTCAGACAGAGACAGGGATTGAACCTCAGTCAGTGAGAGGGATTGAGCCTCAGTCAGTGACAGGGATTGAGCCTCAGTCTGTGACAGGAATTGAGCCTCAGTCAGTGACAGGGATTGAGCCTCAGTCAGTGGCAGGGATTGAATCTTTGTCTGTGACAGGGATTGAACCTCAGTCAGTGACAGTGATTGAATCGCAGTCTGTGACAGGGATAGAATCTCAGTCAGTGACAGGGATTAACCCTCAGTCAGTGACAGGGATTGAATCTCAGTCAGTGACAGTGATTGAACCTCAGTCAGTGACAAAAATTGACCCTCAGTCAGTGACAGAGATTGAATCTCAGTCGGTGACAGGGATTGAATCTCAGTCAGTGACAGGGATTGAGCCTCAATCAGTGACAGGGATTGAGACACAACCAGTGTCAGGAATTGAATCATAGTCAGTGACAGGGATTGAACCTCAGTCAGAGACAGGGATTGAATCTCAATCAGTGACAGCAATTGAATCTCAGTCCGTGACAGGGATTGAATCTCATTCAGTGACTGGGATTGAATCTCTGTCAGTGACAGGAATCAAATCTCACTCAGTGACAGGAATTGAACGTCAGTTAGTGACAGGGATTGAATCGCAGTCTGGGACAGGGATAGAACCTCAGTCAGTGGTAGGAATTGAATCTCAGGTAGTGACAGGGATTGAACCTCAGTCAGTGACAGTGATTGAATCTCAGTCAGTGACAGGGATTGAACCTCAGTCAGTGACAGAAATTGACCCTCAGTCAGTGACAGGGATTGAATCTCAGTCGGTGACAGGGATTGAATCTCAGTCTGTGACAGGGATTGAACCTCAATCAGCGACAGGGATTGAGACACAACGAGTGTCAGGAATTGAATCATAGTCAGTGACAGGGATTGAATCTCAGTCAGTTGTAGGAATTGAATCTCAGTTAGTGACAGGGATTGAACCTCAGTCAGAGTCAGGGATTGAATCTCAATCAGTGACAGGTATTGAATTTCAGTCAGTGACGGATTGAATCTCAGTCAGTGGCAAGAATTAAACCTCAGTCAGTGACAGGGATTGAATCTCAATCAGTAACAGGGATTGAACCTCAGTCAGTGACAGAGATTGTATCTCAGTCAGTGACAGGAATTGAATCTCAGTAAGTGACAGGAATTTAATCTCAGTCAGTGACAGGGAATGATCCTTAGTCAGTAACATGGAATTGAATCACAGTTAGTGACAGGGACAAAACCTCAGTCAGATACAGGGATTGACCCTCAGTCAGTGACAGGGATTGAATCTCAGTCAGAGATAGGAATTGACCATCGGTCAGTGACAGTGATTGAAATTCAGTCAGTAACAGCGATTGAACCTCAGTCTGTGACAGGGTTTGATTCGCAGTCAGTGACAGCGATTGAATCTCAGTCAGTGACAGGGATTGAATCTCTGTCAGTGACAGAGATTGAATTTCGATCAGTGACAGGGATTGAATCACAATCAGTGACAGGGATTGAGCCTCACTCAGTGACTGGGATTGAATCTCAGTCTGCGACAGGGATTGAACCTGAGTCAGTGACAGGGATTGAATCTCAGTCAGTGACAGGGATTGAATCTCGATCAGTGAAAGGGATTGAATCTCAATCAGTGACAGGGATTGACCTTCAGTCAGTGACAGGGATTGAATCTCAGTCAGTGACAGGAATTGTGTCTCAGTCAGTGACAGGGATTGAACCTCAGTCAGTGACAGGGATTGAATCTAAGTTAGTGACAGGGATTGAATCTCAGTCAGTGACTGGGATTGAACCTCAGTCAGTGACTGGAATTGAACCTCAGTCAGTAACAGGGATGGAATCGCAATCTGTGACAGGGATTGACCATTAGTCAGTTGCAGGGATTGACCCTCAGTCAGTGACAGAGAATGAACGTCAGTCCATGACAGAGATTGAGCCTCCAGTCAGTGACAGGGATTGACCATTAGTCAGTTGCAGGGATTGACCCTGAGTCAGTGACAGAGAATGAACCTCAGTCCATGACAGAGATTGAGCCTCAGTCAGTGACAGGGATTGAACCTTCGTGAGTGACAGGGATCAAACCTCAGTCAGTGACTGGAATTGAACCTCAGTCAGTGACAGGGATTGAACCTTCGTCAGTGACAGGGATTGAGGCTCAGTCAGTGACAGGAATTGAATCTCAGTCAGTGACAGGGAGTGAGCCTCAGTCAGTGATAGGAATTGAATCTCAGTCAGTGACAGGGTGTGAGCCTCAGTCAGAGACAAGGATTGAACCTCAGTCTGTGACAGGGATTGAACCTCAGTTAGTGACAGGGATTGAATCTCAGTCAGTGACAGGGTTTGAGCCTCATCAACAACAGGGATTGAGCCTCATTCAGTGACAGGGTTTGAATCTCGGTCAGTGACAGGATTGACCCTCAATCAGTAACTGGGATTGAGTCTCATTCAGTGACAGGAATTTAAACTCAGTCATTGACAGGGATTGAACGTCAGTCTGTGACAGGAATTGAATCACAGTCAGTGACAGGAATTTAATCTCAGTCAGTGATAGGAATTGACCATCAGTCAGTGACAGGGATTGAAATTCAGTCAGTGACAGCGATTGAACCTCAGTCTGTGACAGGGTTTGAATCTCAGTCAGTGACAGGGAATGACCCTCAGTCAGTGATAGAAATTGACCCTCAGTAAGTGACAGGGATTGAATCTCAGTCAGTGACAGGGATTGAACCTCAGTCAGTGACAGGGATTGAACCTGAGTGAGTGGCAGGGATTGAATCTCAATCAGTGACAGAGATTGAATCACGATCAGTGACAGGGATTGAATCTCAATCAGTAACAGGGATTGAGCCTCAGTCAGTGACAGGGATTGAACCTCAGTCAGTGACAGTGATTGAGCCTCCATCGGTCATAGGAATTGACCCTGAGACAGTGACAGGGATTGACAATCAGTCAGTGACAGGGATTGAATCTTAGTTAGTGGCAGGAATGGACCCTCAGTCAGTAACAGTAATTGAGCCTCAGTCAGTGACAGGGACATAATCTCAGTCAGTGAAAGGGATTGAATCTCAGTCAGTGACAGGGATTGAACCTCAGTCAGAGACAGAGATTGACCCTCAGTCAGTGACAGAGAATGAACCTCAGTCCATGACAGAGATTGAGCCTCAGTCAGTGACAGGGATTGAACCTCAGTCAGTGACAGGGATTGAACCTCAGTGAGTGACAGGGATCGAACCTCAGTCAGTGACTGGAATTGAACCTCAGTCAGTGACAGGGATTGAACCTTCGTCAGTGACAGGGATTGAGGCTCAGTCAGTGACAGGAATTGAATCTCAGTCAGTGACAGGGAGTGAGCTTCAGTCAGTGATAGGAATTGAATCTCAGTCAGTGACAGGGTGTGAGCCTCAGTCAGAGACAAGGATTGAACCTCAGTCTGTGACAGGGATTGAACCTCAGTTAGTGACAGGGATTGAATCTCAGTCAGTGACAGTGATTGAATCTCAGTCAGTGACAGGGTTTGAGCCTCATCAATAACAGGGATTGAGCCTCATTCAGTGACAGGGTTTGAATCTCGGTCAGTGACAGGATTGACCCTCAATCAGTAACAGGGATTGAGTCTCATTCAGTGACAGGAATTTAAACTCAGTCATTGACAGGGATTGAAAGTCAGTCTGTGACAGGAATTGAATCACAGTCAGTGACAGGAATTTAATCACAGTAGGTGATAGGAATTGACCATCAGTCAGTGACAGGGATTGAAATTCAGTCAGTAACAGCGATTGAACCTCAGTCTGTGACAGGGAATGACCCTCAGTCAGTGACAGAAATTGACCCTCAGTCAGTGACAGGAATTGAACGTCAGTTAGTGGCAGGGATTGAATCGCAGTCTGGGACAAGAATTAAACCGCAGTCAGTGACAGGGAGTGAATCTCAATCAGTGACAGGAATTGAATCTTAGTCAGTGACAGGAATTGAATCTCAGTCAGTGACAAGGAGTGAGCCTCAGTCAGTGACAGGGATTGAGCCTCAGTCAGTGACAGGGATTGAATCTCAGTCAGTGACAGTGATTGAACCTCAGTCAGTGACAAAAATTGACCCTCAGTCAGTGACAGAGATTGAATCTCAGTCGGTGACAGGGATTGAATCTCAGTCAGTGACAGGGATTGAGCCTCAATCAGTGACAGGGATTGAGACACAACCAGTGTCAGGAATTGAATCATAGTCAGTGACAGGGATTGAACCTCAGTCAGAGACAGGGATTGAATCTCAATCAGTGACAGCAATTGAATCTCAGTCCGTGACAGGGATTGAATCTCATTCAGTGACTGGGATTGAATCTCTGTCAGTGACAGGAATCAAATCTCACTCAGTGACAGGAATTGAACGTCAGTTAGTGACAGGGATTGAATCGCAGTCTGGGACAGGGATAGAACCTCAGTCAGTGGTAGGAATTGAATCTCAGGTAGTGACAGGGATTGAACCTCAGTCAGTGACAGTGATTGAATCTCAGTCAGTGACAGGGATTGAGTTTCAGTCAGTGACTGGGATTGAATCTCAGTCAGTGACAGGGATTGAGCCTCAGTCAGTGACAGGGATTGAATCTCAGTCAGTGACAGGGATTGAGCCTCAAATAGTGACAGGGATTGATCCTCTGTCAGTGACAGGGATTAAATCACAATCAGTAACAGCAAGTGAATCTCATTCAGTGACAGGCATTGAATCACAGTCAGTGACAGGGATAGAGATACAGTCAGAGATAGGGTATGAACATCAGTCTGTGACATGGATTGAATCTCAGTCAGTGACAGCGATTGAATCTCAGTCAGTGACAGGAATTGTGTCTCAGTCAGTGACAGGGATTGTATCTCAGTCAGTGACAGGGATTGTATCTCAGTCAGTGACAGGAATTGAATCTCAGTAAGTGACAGGAATTTAATCTCAGTCAGTGACAGCGATTGAATCTCAATCAGTGACAGGAATTGTGTCTCAGTCAGTGACAGTGACTGAACCTCAGTCAGTGACAGGGATTGTATCTCAGTCAGTGACAGGAATTGAATCTCAGATAGTGACAGGGACAAAACCTCAGCCAGTGACTGGGATTGACGCTCAGTCAGTGACAGGGATTGAATCTCAGTAAATTACAGGGATTGAACCTCAGTCAGTGACAGGGATAGAATCTCAGTCGGTGATAGGAATTGACCATCAGTCAGTAACAGCGATTGAACCTCAGTCTGTGACCGGGTTTGAACCTCAGTCAGTGACAGCGATTAAATCTCAGTCAGTGACAGGGATTGAACCTCAGTCAGTGACAGGGATTGAATCTTATTCAGTGACAGGGATTGAATCTCGGTCAGTAACAGAGATTGAATCTCAGTCAGTAAAAGGAATTGAATCTCAGTCAGTGACAGGAATTGAATCTCAGTCAGTGACAGGGAGTGAGCCACAGTCAGTAATAGGGATTGAACCTCAGTCAGTGACAGGGATTGAATCTCAATCAGTGACAGGGATTGAGCATCAGTCAATGACAGGGAGTCACCCTCAGTCAGTGACATGAATTGAATCTCAGTCAGTGACAGGAATTGAACCTGAGTCAGTGACAGGGATTGAATCTCAATCAGTGACAGGGTTTGAATCTCGATCAGAGACAGGGATTCAATCTCAATCTGTGACAGGGATTGACCATCAGTCAGTGACAGGGATTGAATCTCAGTCAGTGACAGGGATTGAGCTTCAGTCAGTGACTGGGATTGAATCTCAGTCAGTGACAGGGATTGAGCCTCAGTCAGTGACAGGGAATGAATCTCAGTCAATGACAGGGATTGAACCTCAGTCAGTGACAGGAATTAAACCTTTGTCTATGACAGGGATTGAACCTCAGTCATTGACTGTGATTGAATCTCAGTCTGTGACAGGGATTGAACCTTAGTCAGTGACTGGAATTGAATCTTAGTCAGTGACAGGGATAGAGATTCAGTCAGTGAGATGGATTGAACCTCAGTCAGTGACAGGGATTGAATGTCATTCAGTGACAGGGATTGACTCACATTCAGTGACAGGGATTGAATCTCAGTCAGTGACAGGAATTGAATCTCAGTCAGTGATAGGAATTGAATCTCAGTCAGTGACAGGGAGTGAGCCTCAGTCAGTGACAAGGATTGAACCTCAGTCTGTGAGAAAGATTCAATCTCAGTCAGAGACAGGGATTGAACCACAGTCAGTGACAGGGATTGAATCGCAATCAGTGACAGGGATTAAACCTGAGACAGTGACAGGGATTGAATCTCAATCAGTGACAGGGATTGACCCTCAGTCAGTGACAGGGATTGACACTCAGTCAGTGACAGTGATTGAGCTTCAGTCAGTGACTGGGATTGAATCTCAGACAGAGACAGGGATTGAACCTCAGTCAGTGAGAGGGATTGAGCCTCAGTCAGTGACAGGGATTGAGCCTCAGTCTGTGACAGGAATTGAGCCTCAGTCAGTGACAGGGATTGAGCCTCAGTCAGTGGCAGGGATTGAATCTTTGTCTGTGACAGGGATTGAACCTCAGTCAGTGACAGTGATTGAATCGCAGTCTGTGACAGGGATAGAATCTCAGTCAGTGACAGGGATTAACCCTCAGTCAGTGACAGGGATTGAATCTCAGTCAGTGACAGTGATTGAACCTCAGTCAGTGACAAAAATTGACCCTCAGTCAGTGACAGAGATTGAATCTCAGTCGGTGACAGGGATTGAATCTCAGTCAGTGACAGGGATTGAGCCTCAATCAGTGACAGGGATTGAGACACAACCAGTGTCAGGAATTGAATCATAGTCAGTGACAGGGATTGAACCTCAGTCAGAGACAGGGATTGAATCTCAATCAGTGACAGCAATTGAATCTCAGTCCGTGACAGGGATTGAATCTCATTCAGTGACTGGGATTGAATCTCTGTCAGTGACAGGAATCAAATCTCACTCAGTGACAGGAATTGAACGTCAGTTAGTGACAGGGATTGAATCGCAGTCTGGGACAGGGATAGAACCTCAGTCAGTGGTAGGAATTGAATCTCAGGTAGTGACAGGGATTGAACCTCAGTCAGTGACAGTGATTGAATCTCAGTCAGTGACAGGGATTGAACCTCAGTCAGTGACAGAAATTGACCCTCAGTCAGTGACAGGGATTGAATCTCAGTCGGTGACAGGGATTGAATCTCAGTCTGTGACAGGGATTGAACCTCAATCAGCGACAGGAATTGAGACACAACGAGTGTCAGGAATTGAATCATAGTCAGTGACAGGGATTGAATCTCAGTCAGTTGTAGGAATTGAATCTCAGTTAGTGACAGGGATTGAACCTCAGTCAGAGTCAGGGATTGAATCTCAATCAGTGACAGGTATTGAATTTCAGTCAGTGACGGATTGAATCTCAGTCAGTGGCAAGAATTAAACCTCAGTCAGTGATAGGGATTGAATCTCAATCAGTAACAGGGATTGAACTTCAGTCAGTGACAGAGATTGTATCTCAGTCAGTGACAGGAATTGAATCTCAGTAAGTGACAGGAATTTAATCTCAGTCAGTGACAGGGAATGATCCTTAGTCAGTAACATGGAATTGAATCACAGTTAGTGACAGGGACAAAACCTCAGTCAGATACAGGGATTGACCCTCAGTCAGTGACAGGGATTGAATCTCAGTCAGAGATAGGAATTGACCATCGGTCAGTGACAGTGATTGAAATTCAGTCAGTAACAGCGATTGAACCTCAGTCTGTGACAGGGTTTGATTCGCAGTCAGTGACAGCGATTGAATCTCAGTCAGTGACAGGGATTGAATCTCTGTCAGTGACAGAGATTGAATTTCGATCAGTGACAGGGATTGAATCACAATCAGTGACAGGGATTGAGCCTCACTCAGTGACTGGGATTGAATCTCAGTCTGCGACAGGGATTGAACCTGAGTCAGTGACAGGGATTGAATCTCAGTCAGTGACAGGGATTGAATCTCGATCAGTGAAAGGGATTGAATCTCAATCAGTGACAGGGATTGACCTTCAGTCAGTGACAGGGATTGAATCTCAGTCAGTGACAGGAATTGTGTCTCAGTCAGTGACAGGGATTGAACCTCAGTCAGTGACAGGGATTGAATCTAAGTTAGTGACAGGGATTGAATCTCAGTCAGTGACTGGGATTGAACCTCAGTCAGTGACTGGAATTGAACCTCAGTCAGTGACAGGGATGGAATCGCAATCTGTGACAGGGATTGACCATTAGTCAGTTGCAGGGATTGACCCTGAGTCAGTGACAGAGAATGAACCTCAGTCCATGACAGAGATTGAGCCTCAGTCAGTGACAGGGATTGAACCTTCGTGAGTGACAGGGATCAAACCTCAGTCAGTGACTGGAATTGAACCTCAGTCAGTGACAGGGATTGAACCTTCGTCAGTGACAGGGATTGAGGCTCAGTCAGTGACAGGAATTGAATCTCAGTCAGTGACAGGGAGTGAGCCTCAGCCAGTGACAGGAATTGAATCTCAGTCAGTGACAGGGTGTGAGCCTCAGTCAGTGACAAGGATTGAACCTCAGTCTGTGACAGGGATTGAACCTCAGTCAGTGACAGGGATTGAGTCTCAGTCAGTGACAGGGTTTGAGCCTCATCAACAACAGGGATTGAGCCTCATTCAGTGACAGGGTTTGAATCTCGGTCAGTGACAGGATTGACCCTCAATCAGTAACTGGGATTGAGTCTCATTCAGTGACAGGAATTTAAAGTCAGTCATTGACAGGGATTGAACGTCAGTCTGTGACAGGAATTGAATCACAGTCAGTGACAGGAATTTAATCTCAGTCAGTGATAGGAATTGACCATCAGTCAGTGACAGGGATTGAAATTCAGTCAGTGACAGCGATTGAACCTCAGTCTGTGACAGGGTTTGAATCTCAGTCAGTGACAGGGAATGACCCTCAGTCAGTGATAGAAATTGACCCTCAGTAAGTGACAGGGATTGAATCTCAGTCAGTGACAGGGATTGAACCTCAGTCAGTGACAGGGATTGAACCTGAGTGAGTGGCAGGGATTGAATCTCAATCAGTGACAGAGATTGAATCACGATCAGTGACAGGGATTGAATCTCAATCAGTAACAGGGATTGAGCCTCAGTCAGTGACAGGGATTGAACCTCAGTCAGTGACAGTGATTGAGCCTCCATCGGTCATAGGAATTGACCCTGAGACAGTGACAGGGATTGACAATCAGTCAGTGACAGGGATTGAATCTTAGTCAGTGGCAGGAATGGACCCTCAGTCAGTAACAGTAATTGAGCCTCAGTCAGTGACAGGGACATAATCTCAGTCAGTGAAAGGGATTGAATCTCAGTCAGTGACAGGGATTGAACCTCAGTCAGAGACAGAGATTGACCCTCAGTCAGTGACAGAGAATGAACCTCAGTCCATGACAGAGATTGAGCCTCAGTCAGTGACAGGGATTGAACCTCAGTCAGTGACAGGGATTGAACCTCAGTGAGTGACAGGGATCGAACCTCAGTCAGTGACTGGAATTGAACCTCAGTCAGTGACAGGGATTGAACCTTCGTCAGTGACAGGGATTGAGGCTCAGTCAGTGACAGGAATTGAATCTCAGTCAGTGACAGGGAGTGAGCCTCAGTCAGTGATAGGAATTGAATCTCAGTCAGTGACAGGGTGTGAGCCTCAGTCAGAGACAAGGATTGAACCTCAGTCTGTGACAGGGATTGAACCTCAGTTAGTGACAGGGATTGAATCTCAGTCAGTGACAGTGATTGAATCTCAGTCAGTGACAGGGTTTGAGCCTCATCAATAACAGGGATTGAGCCTCATTCAGTGACAGGGTTTGAATCTCGGTCAGTGACAGGATTGACCCTCAATCAGTAACAGGGATTGAGTCTCATTCAGTGACAGGAATTTAAACTCAGTCATTGACAGGGATTGAAAGTCAGTCTGTGACAGGAATTGAATCACAGTCAGTGACAGGAATTTAATCACAGTAGGTGATAGGAATTGACCATCAGTCAGTGACAGGGATTGAAATTCAGTCAGTAACAGCGATTGAACCTCAGTCTGTGACAGGGAATGACCCTCAGTCAGTGACAGAAATTGACCCTCAGTCAGTGACAGGGATTGAATCTCAGTCAGTGACAGGGATTGAACCTCAGTCAGTGACAGGGATTGAATCTCAGTCAGTGACAGGGATTGAATCTCAGTCAGTGACAGGGATTGAAACTCAGTCAGTGACAGGGATTGACCCTCAGTCAGTGACAGGGATTGAATCTCAGTTAGAGACAGGGATTGAGCCTCAGTCAGTGACAGGGATTGACCCTCAGTCAGTGACAGAAATTGACCCTCAGTCAGTGACAGGGATTGAATCTCAGTCAGTGATAGGGATTGAACCTCAGTCAGTGACAGGGATTGAATCTCAGTCAGTGACAGGGATTGATTCTCAGTCAGTGACAGGGATGGAGCCTCAAATAGTGACGGGATTGACCCTCAGTCAGTGACAGGGATTGAATCTCAGTCAGTGACAGGGATGGAATCTCAATCAGTGACAGAAATTGACCCTCAGTCAGTGACAGGAATTGAATCTCAGTCGGTGACAGGGATTGAACCACAGTCTGTGACTGGGACTGAGCCTCAGTCAGAGACAGAGATTGAACCTCAGTCAGTGACAGGGATTGAACCTCAGTCAGTGACAGAAATTGACCCTCAGTCAGTGACAGGAATTGAATCTCAATCAGTGACAGGGTGTGAGCATCAGTCTGAGACAAGAAGTGAATCTCAGTCAGTGCCAGGGATTGAACCTCAGTCAGTGACAGGGATTGAATCTCAATCAGTGACAGGAATTGAATTTCAGTTAGTGACAGGGATTGAACCTCACTTAGTGACAGGGATTGAACCTCAATCAGTGACTGGAATTGAATCTCAGTCAGTGACAGGAATTGAATCTCAGTCAGTGACAAGGAGTGAGCCTCAGTCAGTGACAGGGATTGAGCCTCAAATAGTGACAGGGATTGAATCTCAATCAGTGACTGGAAGTGAATCTCAGTCAGTGACAGGGGTTTAATCACAGTCAGTGACAGGGATAGAGATACAGTCAGTGATAGGGTTTGAACCTCAGTCTGTGACAGGGATTGAATCTCAGTCAGTGACAGGGATTGACCCTCAGTCAGTGACAGGAATTGAGCCTCACTCAGTGACAGGGACTGAATCTCAGTCAGAAAAAGGGATTGAATCTCAATCAGTGACAGGGATTGACCCTCAGTCAGTGACAGAGAATGAACCTCAGTCAGTGACAGAGATTAAGCCTCAGTCAGTGACGGGAATTGAGCCTCAGTCAGTGACAGGAATTGTACCTTTGTCTGTGATAGGGATTGAACCTCAGTCAGTGACAGTGATTGAATCTCAGTCTGTGACAGGGATTGAACCACAGTCAGTGACAGGGTTTGAGCCTCAATGAGTGACAGGGTTGAGACACAACCAGTGACAGGGATTGAATCTCAGTCAGTGACAGGGATTGAATCTCAATCAGTGACAGAAATTGACCCACAGTCAGTGACGGATTGAATCTCAGTTAGTGACTAGCATTAAACCTCAGTCAGTGGTAGGGATTGAATCTCAATCAGTGACCGGGATTGAACCTCAGTCAGTGACAGGGATTGAAGATCAATCAGTGCCAGGGATAGAGATTCAGTCAGTGACAGGGATTGAATCTCATTCAGTGACAGGGATTGAATCTCAGTCGGTGACAGGAATTGAACGTCAGTTAGTGACAGGGATTGAATCGCAGTCTGTGACAGGGATAGAACCTCAGTCAGTGACAGGGATTAAATCTCAATCAGTGACAGGGATTGAACCTGAGTCAGTAACAGGGATTGAATCTCAATCAGAGACAGGGATTGAATCTCAGTCGGTGACAGGAATTGAACATCAGGCAGTGACAGGGATTGAATCTCAATCAGTGACAGGGATTGAATCTCAGTCGGTGACAGGAATTGAACATCAGGCAGTGACAGGGATTGAATCTCAATCAGTGTCAGGGATTGACCCTCGGTCAGTGACAGGGATTGAATCTCAGTCAGTGACAGGGATTGAGCTTCAGTCAGTGACTGGGATTGAATCTCAGTCAGTGACAGGGATTGAGCCTCAGTCATTGACAGGGATTGAATCTCAGTCAGTGACAGGGATTGAGCCTCAAATAGTGACAGGGATTGATCCTCAGTCAGTGACAGGGATTATATCACAATCAGTAACAGCAAGTGAATCTCATTCAGTGACAGGCATTGAATCACAGTCAGTGACAGGGATAGAGATACAGTAAGAGATAGGGTATGAACATCAGTCTGTGACATGGATTGAATCTCAGTCAGTGACAGCGATTGAATCTCAGTCAGTGACAGGAATTGTGTCTCAGTCAGTGACAGGGATTGTATCTCAGTCAGTGACAGGGATTGTATCTCAGTCAGTGACAGGAATTGAATCTCAGTAAGTGACAGGAATTTAATCTCAGTCAGTGACAGCGATTGAATCTCAATCAGTGACAGGAATTGTGTCTCAGTCAGTGACAGTGACTGAACCTCAGTCAGTGACAGGGATTGTATCTCAGTCAGTGACAGGAATTGAATCTCAGATAGTGACAGGGACAAAACCTCAGTCAGTGACAGGGATTGACGCTCAGTCAGTGACAGGGATTGAATCTCAGTAAATTACAGGGATTGAACCTCAGTCAGTGACAGGGATAGAATCTCAGTCGGTGATAGGAATTGACCATCAGTCAGTAACAGCGATTGAACCTCAGTCTGTGACAGGGTTTGAACCTCAGTCAGTGACAGCGATTGAATCTCAGTCAGTGACAGGGATTGAACCTCAGTCAGTGACAGGGATTGAATCTTATTCAGTGACAGGGATTGAATCTCGGTCAGTAACAGAGATTGAATCTCAGTCAGTAAAAGGAATTGAATCTCAGTCAGTGACAGGAATTGAATCTCAGTCAGTGACAGGGAGTGAGCCACAGTCAGTAATAGGGATTGAACCTCAGTCAGTGACAGGGATTGAATCTCAATCAGTGACAGGGATTGAGCATCAGTCAATGACAGGGAGTGACCCTCAGTCAGTGACAGGAATTGAATCTCAGTCAGTGACAGGAATTGAACCTGAGTCAGTGACAGGGATTGAATCTCAATCAGTGACAGGGATTGAATCTCGATCAGAGACAGGGATTCAATCTCAATCTGTGACAGGGATTGACCATCAGTCAGTGACAGGGATTGAATCTCAGTCAGTGACAGGGATTGAGCCTCAGTCAGTGACAGGGATTGAATCTCAGTCAATGACAGGGATTGAACCTCAGTCAGTGACAGGAATTAAACCTTTGTCTATGACAGGGATTGAACCTCAGTCATTGACTGTGATTGAATCTCAGTCTCTGACAGGGATTGAACCTTAGTCAGTGACTGGAATTGAATCTTAGTCAGTGACAGGGATAGAGATTCAGTCAGTGAGATGGATTGAACCTCAGTCAGTGACAGGGATTGAATGTCATTCAGTGACAGGGATTGACTCACATTCAGTGACAGGGATTGAATCTCAGTCAGTGACAGGAATTGAATCTCAGTCAGTGATAGGAATTGAATCTCAGTCAGTGACAGGGAGTGAGCCTCAGTCAGTGACAAGGATTGAACCTCAGTCTGTGAGAAAGATTGAATCTCAGTCAGAGACAGGGATTGAACCACAGTCAGTGACAGGGATTGAATCGCAATCAGTGACAGGGATTAAACCTGAGACAGTGACAGGGATTGAATCTCAATCAGTGACAGGGATTGACCCTCAGTCAGTGACAGGGATTGAATCTCAGTCAGTGACAGGGATTGAGCCTCAGTCAGTGACAGGGATTGACACTCAGTCAGTGACAGTGATTGAGCTTCAGTCAGTGACAGGGATTGAATCTCAGACAGAGACAGGGATTGAACCTCAGTCAGTGAGAGGGATTGAGCCTCAGTCAGTGACAGGGATTGAGCCTCAGTCTGTGACAGGAATTGAGCCTCAGTCAGTGACAGGGATTGAGCCTCAGTCAGTGGCAGGGATTGAATCTTTGTCTGTGACAGGGATTGAACCTCAGTCAGTGATAGTGATTGAATCGCAGTCTGTGACAGGGATAGAATCTCAGTCAGTGACAGGGATTAACCCTCAGTCAGTGACAGGGATTGAATCTTAGTCAGTGACAGTGATTGAACCTCAGTCAGTGACAGAAATTGACCCTCAGTCTGTGACAGAGATTGAATCTCAGTCGGTGACAGGGATTGAATCTCAGTCAGTGACAGGGATTGAGCCTCAATCAGTGACAGGGATTGAGACACAACCAGTGTCAGGAATTGAATCATAGTCAGTGACAGGGATTGAACCTCAGTCAGAGACAGGGATTGAATCTCAATCAGTGACAGCAATTGAATCTCAGTCCGTGACAGGGATTGAATCTCATTCAGTGACTGGGATTGAATCTCTGTCAGTGACAGGAATTAAATCTCACTCAGTGACAGGAATTGAACGTCAGTTAGTGACAGGGATTGAATCGCAGTCTGGGACAGGGATAGAACCTCAGTCAGTGGTAGGAATTGAATCTCAGTTAGTGACAGGGATTGAACCTCAGTCAGTGACAGTGATTGAATCTCAGTCAGTGACAGGGATTGAACCTCAGTCAGTGACAGAAATTGACCCTCAGTCAGTGACAGGGATTGAATCTCAGTCGGTGACAGGGAATGAATCTCAGTCTGTGACAGGGATTGAACCTCAATCAGCGACAGGGATTGAGACACAACGAGTGTCAGGAATTGAATCATAGTCAGTGACAGGGATTGAATCTCAGTCAGTTGTAGGAATTGAATCTCAGTTAGTGACAGGGATTGAACCTCAGTCAGAGTCAGGGATTGAATCTCAATCAGTGACAGGTATTGAATTTCAGTCAGTGACGGATTGAATCTCAGTCAGTGGCAAGAATTAAACCTCAGTCAGTGACAGGGATTGAATCTCAATCAGTAACAGGGATTGAACCTCAGTCAATGACAGAGATTGTATCTCAGTCAGTGACAGGAATTGAATCTCAGTAAGTGACAGGATTTTAATCTCAGTCAGTGACAGGGAATGATCCTTAGTCAGTAACATGGAATTGAATTACAGTTCGTGACAGGGACAAAACCTCAGTCAGATACAGGGATTGACCCTCAGTCAGTGACAGGGATTGAATCTCAGTCAGAGATAGGAATTGACCATCGGTCAGTGACAGGGATTGAAATTCAGTCAGTAACAGCGATTGAACCTCAGTCTGTGACAGGGTTTGATTCTCAGTCAGTGACAGCGATTGAATCTCAGTCAGTGACAGGGATTGAATCTCTGTCAGTGACAGAGATTGAATCTCGATCAGTGACAGGGATTGAATCACAATCAGTGACAGGGATTGAGCCTCAGTCAGTGACAGGGATTGAACCTCAGTCAGTGACAGGGAGTGAGCCACAGTCAGTAATAGGGATTGAACCTCAGTCAGTGACAGGGATTGAATCTCAATCAGTGACAGGGATTGAATCTCAGTCAGTGACTGGGATTGAACCTCAGTCAGTGACTGGAATTGAACCTCAGTCAGTGACAGGGATTGAATCTCAGTCAGAGATAGGAATTGACCATCGGTCAGTGACAGGGATTGAAATTCAGTCAGTAACAGCGATTGAACCTCAGTCTGTGACAGGGTTTGATTCTCAGTCAGTGACAGCGATTGAATCTCAGTCAGTGACAGGGATTGAATCTCTGTCAGTGACAGAGATTGAATCTCGATCAGTGACAGGGATTGAATCACAATCAGTGACAGGGATTGAGCCTCAGTCAGTGACAGGGATTGAACCTCAGTCAGTGACAGGGAGTGAGCCACAGTCAGTAATAGGGATTGAACCTCAGTCAGTGACAGGGATTGAATCTCAATCAGTGACAGGGATTGAATCTCAGTCAGTGACTGGGATTGAACCTCAGTCAGTGACTGGAATTGAACCTCAGTCAGTGACAGGGATTGAACCTTAGTCAGTGACAGGGATGGAATCGCAATCTGTGACAGGGATTGACCATTAGTCAGTTGCAGGGATTGACCCTCAGTCAGTGACAGAGAATGAACGTCAGTCCATGACAGAGATTGAGCCTCCAGTCAGTGACAGGGATTGACCATTAGTCAGTTGCAGGGATTGACCCTGAGTCAGTGACAGAGAATGAACCTCAGTCCATGACAGAGATTGAGCCTCATTCAGTGACAGGGATTGAACCTTAGTGAGTAACAGGGATCGAACCTCAGTCAGTGACTGGAATTGAACCTCAGTCGTTGACAGGGATTGAACCTTCGTCAGTGACAGGGATTGAGGCTCAGTCAGTGACAGGAATTGAATCTCAGTCAGTGACAGGGAGTGAGCCTCAGCCAGTGACAGGAATTGAATCTCAGTCAGTGACAGGGTGTGAGCCTCAGTCAGTGACAAGGATTGAACCTCAGTCTGTGACAGGGATTGAACCTCAGTTAGTGACAGGGATTGAATCTCAGTCAGTGACAGGGTTTGAGCCTCATCAACAACTGGGATTGAGCCTCATTCAGTGACAGGGTTTGAATCTCGGTCAGTGACAGGATTGACCCTCAATCAGTAACTGGGATTGAGTCTCATTCAGTGACAGGAATTTAAACTCAGTCATTGACAGGGATTGAACGTCAGTCTGTGACAGGAATTGAATCACAGTCAGTGACAGGAATTTAATCTCAGTCAGTGATAGGAATTGACCATCAGTCAGTGACAGGGATTGAAATTCAGTCAGTGACAGCGATTGAACCTCAGTCTGTGACAGGGTTTGAATCTCAGTCAGTGACAGGGAATGACCCTCAGTCAGTGACAGAAATTGACCCTCAGTAAGTGACAGGGATTGAATCTCAGTCAGTGACAGGGATTGAATCTCAATCAGTGACATGTATTGAATCTCAGTTAGTGACAGGGATTGAACCTCAGTCAGTGACAGGGATTGAAGATCAATCAGTGAAAGGAATACAGATTCAGTCAGTGACAGGGATTGAATCTCAGTCAGTGACAGGAATTAAATCTCACTCAGTGACAGGAATTGAACGTCAGTTAGTGGCAGGGATTGAATCGCAGTCTGGGACAAGAATTAAACCGCAGTCAGTGACAGGGATTGAATCTCAATCAGTGACAGGAATTGAATCTTAGTCAGTGACAGGAATTGAATCTCAGTCAGTGACAAGGAGTGAGCCTCAGTCAGTGACAGGGATTGAGCCTCAAATAGTGACAGGGATTGAATCTCAATCAGTGATAGGGTTTGAACCTCAGTCTGTGACAGGGATTGAATCTCAGTCAGTGACAGGGATTGACCCTCAGTCAGTGACAGGAATTGAGCCTCACTCAGTGACAGGGACTGAATCTCAGTCAGAAAAAGGGATTGAATCTCAATCAGTGACAGGGATTGACCCTCAGTCAGTGACAGAGAATGAACCTCAGTCAGTGACAGAGATTAAGCCTCAGTCAGTGACGGGAATTGAGCCTCAGTCAGTGACAGGAATAGTACCTTTGTCTGTGATAGGGATTGAACCTCAGTCAGTGACAGTGATTGAATCTCAGTCTGTGACAGGGATTGAACCACAGTCAGTGACAGGGTTTGAGCCTCAATGAGTGACAGGGATTGAGACACAACCAGTGACAGGGATTGAATCTCAGTCAGTGACAGGGATTGAATCTCAATTAGTGACAGAAATTGACCCACAGTCAGTGACGGATTGAATCTCAGTTAGTGACTAGCATTAAACCTCAGTCAGTGGTAGGGATTGAATCTCAATCAGTGACCGGGTTTGAACCTCAGTCAGTGACAGCGATTAAATCTCAGTCAGTGACAGGGATTGAACCTCAGTCAGTGACAGGGATTGAATCTTATTCAGTGACAGGGATTGAATCTCGGTCAGTAACAGAGATTGAATCTCAGTCAGTAAAAGGAATTGAATCTCAGTCAGTGACAGGAATTGAATCTCAGTCAGTGACAGGGAGTGAGCCACAGTCAGTAATAGGGATTGAACCTCAGTCAGTGACAGGGATTGAATCTCAATCAGTGACAGGGATTGAGCATCAGTCAATGACAGGGAGTCACCCTCAGTCAGTGACATGAATTGAATCTCAGTCAGTGACAGGAATTGAACCTGAGTCAGTGACAGGGATTGAATCTCAATCAGTGACAGGGTTTGAATCTCGATCAGAGACAGGGATTCAATCTCAATCTGTGACAGGGATTGACCATCAGTCAGTGACAGGGATTGAATCTCAGTCAGTGACAGGGATTGAGCTTCAGTCAGTGACTGGGATTGAATCTCAGTCAGTGACAGGGATTGAGCCTCAGTCAGTGACAGGGAATGAATCTCAGTCAATGACAGGGATTGAACCTCAGTCAGTGACAGGAATTAAACCTTTGTCTATGACAGGGATTGAACCTCAGTCATTGACTGTGATTGAATCTCAGTCTGTGACAGGGATTGAACCTTAGTCATTGACTGGAATTGAATCTTAGTCAGTGACAGGGATAGAGATTCAGTCAGTGAGATGGATTGAACCTCAGTCAGTGACAGGGATTGAATGTCATTCAGTGACAGGGATTGACTCACATTCAGTGACAGGGATTGAATCTCAGTCAGTGACAGGAATTGAATCTCAGTCAGTGATAGGAATTGAATCTCAGTCAGTGACAGGGAGTGAGCCTCAGTCAGTGACAAGGATTGAACCTCAGTCTGTGAGAAAGATTCAATCTCAGTCAGAGACAGGGATTGAACCACAGTCAGTGACAGGGATTGAATCGCAATCAGTGACAGGGATTAAACCTGAGACAGTGACAGGGATTGAATCTCAATCAGTGACAGGGATTGACCCTCAGTCAGTGACAGGGATTGACACTCAGTCAGTGACAGTGATTGAGCTTCAGTCAGTGACTGGGATTGAATCTCAGACAGAGACAGGGATTGAACCTCAGTCAGTGAGAGGGATTGAACCTCAGTCAGTGACAGGGATTGAGCCTCAGTCTGTGACAGGAATTGAGCCTCAGTCAGTGACAGGGATTGAGCCTCAGTCAGTGGCAGGGATTGAATCTTTGTCTGTGACAGGGATTGAACCTCAGTCAGTGACAGTGATTGAATCGCAGTCTGTGACAGGGATAGAATCTCAGTCAGTGACAGGGATTAACCCTCAGTCAGTGACAGGGATTGAATCTCAGTCAGTGACAGTGATTGAACCTCAGTCAGTGACAAAAATTGACCCTCAGTCAGTGACAGAGATTGAATCTCAGTCGGTGACAGGGATTGAATCTCAGTCAGTGACAGGGATTGAGCCTCAATCAGTGACAGGGATTGAGACACAACCAGTGTCAGGAATTGAATCATAGTCAGTGACAGGGATTGAACCTCAGTCAGAGACAGGGATTGAATCTCAATCAGTGACAGCAATTGAATCTCAGTCCGTGACAGGGATTGAATCTCATTCAGTGACTGGGATTGAATCTCTGTCAGTGACAGGAATCAAATCTCACTCAGTGACAGGAATTGAACGTCAGTTAGTGACAGGGATTGAATCGCAGTCTGGGACAGGGATAGAACCTCAGTCAGTGGTAGGAATTGAATCTCAGGTAGTGACAGGGATTGAACCTCAGTCAGTGACAGTGATTGAATCTCAGTCAGTGACAGGGATTGAACCTCAGTCAGTGACAGAAATTGACCCTCAGTCAGTGACAGGGATTGAATCTCAGTCGGTGACAGGGATTGAATCTCAGTCTGTGACAGGGATTGAACCTCAATCAGCGACAGGGATTGAGACACAACGAGTGTCAGGAATTGAATCATAGTCAGTGACAGGGATTGAATCTCAGTCAGTTGTAGGAATTGAATCTCAGTTAGTGACAGGGATTGAACCTCAGTCAGAGTCAGGGATTGAATCTCAATCAGTGACAGGTATTGAATTTCAGTCAGTGACGGATTGAATCTCAGTCAGTGGCAAGAATTAAACCTCAGTCAGTGACAGGGATTGAATCTCAATCAGTAACAGGGATTGAACTTCAGTCAGTGACAGAGATTGTATCTCAGTCAGTGACAGGAATTGAATCTCAGTAAGTGACAGGAATTTAATCTCAGTCAGTGACAGGGAATGATCCTTAGTCAGTAACATGGAATTGAATCACAGTTAGTGACAGGGACAAAACCTCAGTCAGATACAGGGATTGACCCTCAGTCAGTGACAGGGATTGAATCTCAGTCAGAGATAGGAATTGACCATCGGTCAGTGACAGTGATTGAAATTCAGTCAGTAACAGCGATTGAACCTCAGTCTGTGACAGGGTTTGATTCGCAGTCAGTGACAGCGATTGAATCTCAGTCAGTGACAGGGATTGAATCTCTGTCAGTGACAGAGATTGAATTTCGATCAGTGACAGGGATTGAATCACAATCAGTGACAGGGATTGAGCCTCACTCAGTGACTGGGATTGAATCTCAGTCTGCGACAGGGATTGAACCTGAGTCAGTGACAGGGATTGAATCTCAGTCAGTGACAGGGATTGAATCTCGATCAGTGAAAGGGATTGAATCTCAATCAGTGACAGGGATTGACCTTCAGTCAGTGACAGGGATTGAATCTCAGTCAGTGACAGGAATTGTGTCTCAGTCAGTGACAGGGATTGAACCTCAGTCAGTGACAGGGATTGAATCTAAGTTAGTGACAGGGATTGAATCTCAGTCAGTGACTGGGATTGAACCTCAGTCAGTGACTGGAATTGAACCTCAGTCAGTAACAGGGATGGAATCGCAATCTGTGACAGGGATTGACCATTAGTCAGTTGCAGGGATTGACCCTCAGTCAGTGACAGAGAATGAACGTCAGTCCATGACAGAGATTGAGCCTCCAGTCAGTGACAGGGATTGACCATTAGTCAGTTGCAGGGATTGACCCTGAGTCAGTGACAGAGAATGAACCTCAGTCCATGACAGAGATTGAGCCTCAGTCAGTGACAGGGATTGAACCTTCGTGAGTGACAGGGATCAAACCTCAGTCAGTGACTGGAATTGAACCTCAGTCAGTGACAGGGATTGAACCTTCGTCAGTGACAGGGATTGAGGCTCAGTCAGTGACAGGAATTGAATCTCAGTCAGTGACAGGGAGTGAGCCTCAGTCAGTGATAGGAATTGAATCTCAGTCAGTGACAGGGTGTGAGCCTCAGTCAGAGACAAGGATTGAACCTCAGTCTGTGACAGGGATTGAACCTCAGTTAGTGACAGGGATTGAATCTCAGTCAGTGACAGGGTTTGAGCCTCATCAACAACAGGGATTGAGCCTCATTCAGTGACAGGGTTTGAATCTCGGTCAGTGACAGGATTGACCCTCAATCAGTAACTGGGATTGAGTCTCATTCAGTGACAGGAATTTAAACTCAGTCATTGACAGGGATTGAACGTCAGTCTGTGACAGGAATTGAATCACAGTCAGTGACAGGAATTTAATCTCAGTCAGTGATAGGAATTGACCATCAGTCAGTGACAGGGATTGAAATTCAGTCAGTGACAGCGATTGAACCTCAGTCTGTGACAGGGTTTGAATCTCAGTCAGTGACAGGGAATGACCCTCAGTCAGTGATAGAAATTGACCCTCAGTAAGTGACAGGGATTGAATCTCAGTCAGTGACAGGGATTGAACCTCAGTCAGTGACAGGGATTGAACCTGAGTGAGTGGCAGGGATTGAATCTCAATCAGTGACAGAGATTGAATCACGATCAGTGACAGGGATTGAATCTCAATCAGTAACAGGGATTGAGCCTCAGTCAGTGACAGGGATTGAACCTCAGTCAGTGACAGTGATTGAGCCTCCATCGGTCATAGGAATTGACCCTGAGACAGTGACAGGGATTGACAATCAGTCAGTGACAGGGATTGAATCTTAGTTAGTGGCAGGAATGGACCCTCAGTCAGTAACAGTAATTGAGCCTCAGTCAGTGACAGGGACATAATCTCAGTCAGTGAAAGGGATTGAATCTCAGTCAGTGACAGGGATTGAACCTCAGTCAGAGACAGAGATTGACCCTCAGTCAGTGACAGAGAATGAACCTCAGTCCATGACAGAGATTGAGCCTCAGTCAGTGACAGGGATTGAACCTCAGTCAGTGACAGGGATTGAACCTCAGTGAGTGACAGGGATCGAACCTCAGTCAGTGACTGGAATTGAACCTCAGTCAGTGACAGGGATTGAACCTTCGTCAGTGACAGGGATTGAGGCTCAGTCAGTGACAGGAATTGAATCTCAGTCAGTGACAGGGAGTGAGCTTCAGTCAGTGATAGGAATTGAATCTCAGTCAGTGACAGGGTGTGAGCCTCAGTCAGAGACAAGGATTGAACCTCAGTCTGTGACAGGGATTGAACCTCAGTTAGTGACAGGGATTGAATCTCAGTCAGTGACAGTGATTGAATCTCAGTCAGTGACAGGGTTTGAGCCTCATCAATAACAGGGATTGAGCCTCATTCAGTGACAGGGTTTGAATCTCGGTCAGTGACAGGATTGACCCTCAATCAGTAACAGGGATTGAGTCTCATTCAGTGACAGGGTTTGAATCTCGGTCAGTGACAGGATTGACCCTCAATCAGTAACAGGGATTGAGTCTCATTCAGTGACAGGAATTTAAACTCAGTCATTGACAGGGATTGAAAGTCAGTCTGTGACAGGAATTGAATCACAGTCAGTGACAGGAATTTAATCACAGTAGGTGATAGGAATTGACCATCAGTCAGTGACAGGGATTGAAATTCAGTCAGTAACAGCGATTGAACCTCAGTCTGTGACAGGGAATGACCCTCAGTCAGTGACAGAAATTGACCCTCAGTCAGTGACAGGGATTGAATCTCAGTCAGTGACAGGGATTGAACCTCAGTCAGTGACAGGGATTGAATCTCAGTCAGTGACAGGGATTGAATCTCAGTCAGTGACAGGGATTGAAACTCAGTCAGTGACAGGGATTGACCCTCAGTCAGTGACAGGGATTGAATCTCAGTTAGAGACAGGGATTGAGCCTCAGTCAGTGACAGGGATTGACCCTCAGTCAGTGACAGAAATTGACCCTCAGTCAGTGACAGGGATTGAATCTCAGTCAGTGATAGGGATTGAACCTCAGTCAGTGACAGGGATTGAATCTCAGTCAGTGACAGGGATTGATTCTCAGTCAGTGACAGGGATGGAGCCTCAAATAGTGACGGGATTGACCCTCAGTCAGTGACAGGGATTGAATCTCAGTCAGTGACAGGGATGGAATCTCAATCAGTGACAGAAATTGACCCTCAGTCAGTGACAGGAATTGAATCTCAGTCGGTGACAGGGATTGAACCACAGTCTGTGACTGGGACTGAGCCTCAGTCAGAGACAGAGATTGAACCTCAGTCAGTGACAGGGATTGAACCTCAGTCAGTGACAGAAATTGACCCTCAGTCAGTGACAGGAATTGAATCTCAATCAGTGACAGGGTGTGAGCATCAGTCTGAGACAAGAAGTGAATCTCAGTCAGTGCCAGGGATTGAACCTCAGTCAGTGACAGGGATTGAATCTCAATCAGTGACAGGAATTGAATTTCAGTTAGTGACAGGGATTGAACCTCAGTTAGTGACTGGGATTGAACCTCAATCAGTGACTGGAATTGAATCTCAGTCAGTGACAGGAATTGAATCTCAGTCAGTGACAAGGAGTGAGCCTCAGTCAGTGACAGGGATTGAGCCTCAAATAGTGACAGGGATTGAATCTCAATCAGTGACTGGAAGTGAATCTCAGTCAGTGACAGGGGTTTAATCACAGTCAGTGACAGGGATAGAGATACAGTCAGTGATAGGGTTTGAACCTCAGTCTGTGACAGGGATTGAATCTCAGTCAGTGACAGGGATTGACCCTCAGTCAGTGACAGGAATTGAGCCTCACTCAGTGACAGGGATTGAATCTCAGTCAGAAAAAGGGATTGAATCTCAATCAGTGACAGGGATTGACCCTCAGTCAGTGACAGAGAATGAACCTCAGTCAGTGACAGAGATTAAGCCTCAGTCAGTGACGGGAATTGAGCCTCAGTCAGTGACAGGAATTGTACCTTTGTCTGTGATAGGGATTGAACCTCAGTCAGTGACAGTGATTGAATCTCAGTCTGTGACAGGGATTGAACCACAGTCAGTGACAGGGTTTGAGCCTCAATGAGTGACAGGGTTGAGACACAACCAGTGACAGGGATTGAATCTCAGTCAGTGACAGGGATTGAATCTCAATCAGTGACAGAAATTGACCCACAGTCAGTGACGGATTGAATCTCAGTTAGTGACTAGCATTAAACCTCAGTCAGTGGTAGGGATTGAATCTCAATCAGTGACCGGGATTGAACCTCAGTCAGTGACAGGGATTGAAGATCAATCAGTGTCAGGGATAGAGATTCAGTCAGTGACAGGGATTGAATCTCATTCAGTGACAGGGATTGAATCTCAGTCGGTGACAGGAATTGAACGTCAGTTAGTGACAGGGATTGAATCGCAGTCTGTGACAGGGATAGAACCTCAGTCAGTGACAGGGATTAAATCTCAATCAGTGACAGGGATTGAACCTGAGTCAGTAACAGGGATTGAATCTCAATCAGAGACAGGGATTGAACATCAGGCAGTGACAGGGATTGAATCTCAATCAGTGTCAGGGATTGACCCTCGGTCAGTGACAGGGATTGAATCTCAGTCAGTGACAGGGATTGAGCTTCAGTCAGTGACTGGGATTGAATCTCAGTCAGTGACAGGGATTGAGCCTCAGTCAGTGACAGGGATTGAATCTCAGTCAGTGACAGGGATTGAGCCTCAAATAGTGACAGGGATTGATCCTCAGTCAGTGACAGGGATTAAATCACAATCAGTAACAGCAAGTGAATCTCATTCAGTGACAGGCATTGAATCACAGTCAGTGACAGGGATAGAGATACAGTCAGAGATACGGTATGAACATCAGTCTGTGACATGGATTGAATCTCAGTCAGTGACAGCGATTGAATCTCAGTCAGTGACAGGAATTGTGTCTCAGTCAGTGACAGGGATTGTATCTCAGTCAGTGACAGGGATTGTATCTCAGTCAGTGACAGGAATTGAATCTCAGTAAGTGACAGGAATTTAATCTCAGTCAGTGACAGCGATTGAATCTCAATCAGTGACAGGAATTGTGTCTCAGTCAGTGACAGTGACTGAACCTCAGTCAGTGACAGGGATTGTATCTCAGTCAGTGACAGGAATTGAATCTCAGATAGTGACAGGGACAAAACCTCAGTCAGTGACAGGGATTGACGCTCAGTCAGTGACAGGGATTGAATCTCAGTAAATTACAGGGATTGAACCTCAGTCAGTGACAGGGATAGAATCTCAGTCGGTGATAGGAATTGACCATCAGTCAGTAACAGCGATTGAACCTCAGTCTGTGACAGGGTTTGAACCTCAGTCAGTGACAGCGATTGAATCTCAGTCAGTGACAGGGATTGAACCTCAGTCAGTGACAGGGATTGAATCTTATTCAGTGACAGGGATTGAATCTCGGTCAGTAACAGAGATTGAATCTCAGTCAGTAAAAGGAATTGAATCTCAGTCAGTGACAGGAATTGAATCTCAGTCAGTGACAGGGAGTGAGCCACAGTCAGTAATAGGGATTGAACCTCAGTCAGTGACAGGGATTGAATCTCAATCAGTGACAGGGATTGAGCATCAGTCAATGACAGGGAGTGACCCTCAGTCAGTGACAGGAATTGAATCTCAGTCAGTGACAGGAATTGAACCTGAGTCAGTGACAGGGATTGAATCTCAATCAGTGACAGGGATTGAATCTCGATCAGAGACAGGGATTCAATCTCAATCTGTGACAGGGATTGACCATCAGTCAGTGACAGGGATTGAATCTCAGTCAGTGACAGGGATTGAGCTTCAGTCAGTGACTGGGATTGAATCTCAGTCAGTGACAGGGATTGAGCCTCAGTCAGTGACAGGGATTGAATCTCAGTCAATGACAGGGATTGAACCTCAGTCAGTGACAGGAATTAAACCTTTGTCTATGACAGGGATTGAACCTCAGTCATTGACTGTGATTGAATCTCAGTCTCTGACAGGGATTGAACCTTAGTCAGTGACTGGAATTGAATCTTAGTCAGTGACAGGGATAGAGATTCAGTCAGTGAGATGGATTGAACCTCAGTCAGTGACAGGGATTGAATGTCATTCAGTGACAGGGATTGACTCACATTCAGTGACAGGGATTGAATCTCAGTCAGTGACAGGAATTGAATCTCAGTCAGTGATAGGAATTGAATCTCAGTCAGTGACAGGGAGTGAGCCTCAGTCAGTGACAAGGATTGAACCTCAGTCTGTGAGAAAGATTGAATCTCAGTCAGAGACAGGGATTGAACCACAGTCAGTGACAGGGATTGAATCGCAATCAGTGACAGGGATTAAACCTGAGACAGTGACAGGGATTGAATCTCAATCAGTGACAGGGATTGACCCTCAGTCAGTGACAGGGATTGAATCTCAGTCAGTGACAGGGATTGAGCCTCAGTCAGTGACAGGGATTGACACTCAGTCAGTGACAGTGATTGAGCTTCAGTCAGTGACTGGGATTGAATCTCAGACAGAGACAGGGATTGAACCTCAGTCAGTGAGAGGGATTGAGCCTCAGTCAGTGACAGGGATTGAGCCTCAGTCTGTGACAGGAATTGAGCCTCAGTCAGTGACAGGGATTGAGCCTCAGTCAGTGGCAGGGATTGAATCTTTGTCTGTGACAGGGATTGAACCTCAGTCAGTGATAGTGATTGAATCGCAGTCTGTGACAGGGATAGAATCTCAGTCAGTGACAGGGATTAACCCTCAGTCAGTGACAGGGATTGAATCTTAGTCAGTGACAGTGATTGAACCTCAGTCAGTGACAGAAATTGACCCTCAGTCAGTGACAGAGATTGAATCTCAGTCGGTGACAGGGATTGAATCTCAGTCAGTGACAGGGATTGAGCCTCAATCAGTGACAGGGATTGAGACACAACCAGTGTCAGGAATTGAATCATAGTCAGTGACAGGGATTGAACCTCAGTCAGAGACAGGGATTGAATCTCAATCAGTGACAGCAATTGAATCTCAGTCCGTGACAGGGATTGAATCTCATTCAGTGACTGGGATTGAATCTCTGTCAGTGACAGGAATTAAATCTCACTCAGTGACAGGAATTGAACGTCAGTTAGTGACAGGGATTGAATCGCAGTCTGGGACAGGGATAGAACCTCAGTCAGTGGTAGGAATTGAATCTCAGTTAGTGACAGGGATTGAACCTCAGTCAGTGACAGTGATTGAATCTCAGTCAGTGACAGGGATTGAACCTCAGTCAGTGACAGAAATTGACCCTCAGTCAGTGACAGGGATTGAATCTCAGTCGGTGACAGGGAATGAATCTCAGTCTGTGACAGGGATTGAACCTCAATCAGCGACAGGGATTGAGACACAACGAGTGTCAGGAATTGAATCATAGTCAGTGACAGGGATTGAATCTCAGTCAGTTGTAGGAATTGAATCTCAGTTAGTGACAGGGATTGAACCTCAGTCAGAGTCAGGGATTGAATCTCAATCAGTGACAGGTATTGAATTTCAGTCAGTGACGGATTGAATCTCAGTCAGTGGCAAGAATTAAACCTCAGTCAGTGACAGGGATTGAATCTCAATCAGTAACAGGGATTGAACCTCAGTCAATGACAGAGATTGTATCTCAGTCAGTGACAGGAATTGAATCTCAGTAAGTGACAGGATTTTAATC
Organism: Chiloscyllium plagiosum; assembly: GCF_037043375.1. Lineage (NCBI taxonomy): Eukaryota > Metazoa > Chordata > Chondrichthyes > Orectolobiformes > Hemiscylliidae > Chiloscyllium > Chiloscyllium plagiosum. The sequence goes on from NW_028270177.1 coordinate 45,479,715, forward strand.
TCAGTCAGTGACAGGGAATGATCCTTAGTCAGTAACATGGAATTGAATTACAGTTCGTGACAGGGACAAAACCTCAGTCAGATACAGGGATTGACCCTCAGTCAGTGACAGGGATTGAATCTCAGTCAGAGATAGGAATTGACCATCGGTCAGTGACAGGGATTGAAATTCAGTCAGTAACAGCGATTGAACCTCAGTCTGTGACAGGGTTTGATTCTCAGTCAGTGACAGCGATTGAATCTCAGTCAGTGACAGGGATTGAATCTCTGTCAGTGACAGAGATTGAATCTCGATCAGTGACAGGGATTGAATCACAATCAGTGACAGGGATTGAGCCTCAGTCAGTGACAGGGATTGAACCTTTGTCTGTGATAGGGATTGAACCTCAGTCAGTGACAGTGATTGAATCTCAGTCTGTGACAGGGATTGAACCACAGTCAGTGACAGGGTTTGAGCCTCAATGAGTGACAGGGTTGAGACACAACCAGTGACAGGGATTGAATCTCAGTCAGTGACAGGGATTGAATCTCAATCAGTGACAGAAATTGACCCACAGTCAGTGACGGATTGAATCTCAGTTAGTGACTAGCATTAAACCTCAGTCAGTGGTAGGGATTGAATCTCAATCAGTGACCGGGATTGAACCTCAGTCAGTGACAGGGATTGAAGATCAATCAGTGTCAGGGATAGAGATTCAGTCAGTGACAGGGATTGAATCTCATTCAGTGACAGGGATTGAATCTCAGTCGGTGACAGGAATTGAACGTCAGTTAGTGACAGGGATTGAATCGCAGTCTGTGACAGGGATAGAACCTCAGTCAGTGACAGGGATTAAATCTCAATCAGTGACAGGGATTGAACCTGAGTCAGTAACAGGGATTGAATCTCAATCAGAGACAGGGATTGAACATCAGGCAGTGACAGGGATTGAATCTCAATCAGTGTCAGGGATTGACCCTCGGTCAGTGACAGGGATTGAATCTCAGTCAGTGACAGGGATTGAGCTTCAGTCAGTGACTGGGATTGAATCTCAGTCAGTGACAGGGATTGAGCCTCAGTCAGTGACAGGGATTGAATCTCAGTCAGTGACAGGGATTGAGCCTCAAATAGTGACAGGGATTGATCCTCAGTCAGTGACAGGGATTAAATCACAATCAGTAACAGCAAGTGAATCTCATTCAGTGACAGGCATTGAATCACAGTCAGTGACAGGGATAGAGATACAGTCAGAGATAGGGTATGAACATCAGTCTGTGACATGGATTGAATCTCAGTCAGTGACAGCGATTGAATCTCAGTCAGTGACAGGAATTGTGTCTCAGTCAGTGACAGGGATTGTATCTCAGTCAGTGACAGGGATTGTATCTCAGTCAGTGACAGGAATTGAATCTCAGTAAGTGACAGGAATTTAATCTCAGTCAGTGACAGCGATTGAATCTCAATCAGTGACAGGAATTGTGTCTCAGTCAGTGACAGTGACTGAACCTCAGTCAGTGACAGGGATTGTATCTCAGTCAGTGACAGGAATTGAATCTCAGATAGTGACAGGGACAAAACCTCAGTCAGTGACAGGGATTGACGCTCAGTCAGTGACAGGGATTGAATCTCAGTAAATTACAGGGATTGAACCTCAGTCAGTGACAGGGATAGAATCTCAGTCGGTGATAGGAATTGACCATCAGTCAGTAACAGCGATTGAACCTCAGTCTGTGACAGGGTTTGAACCTCAGTCAGTGACAGCGATTGAATCTCAGTCAGTGACAGGGATTGAACCTCAGTCAGTGACAGGGATTGAATCTTATTCAGTGACAGGGATTGAATCTCGGTCAGTAACAGAGATTGAATCTCAGTCAGTAAAAGGAATTGAATCTCAGTCAGTGACAGGAATTGAATCTCAGTCAGTGACAGGGAGTGAGCCACAGTCAGTAATAGGGATTGAACCTCAGTCAGTGACAGGGATTGAATCTCAATCAGTGACAGGGATTGAGCATCAGTCAATGACAGGGAGTGACCCTCAGTCAATGACAGGAATTGAATCTCAGTCAGTGACAGGAATTGAACCTGAGTCAGTGACAGGGATTGAATCTCAATCAGTGACAGGGATTGAATCTCGATCAGAGACAGGGATTCAATCTCAATCTGTGACAGGGATTGACCATCAGTCAGTGACAGGGATTGAATCTCAGTCAGTGACAGGGATTGAGCTTCAGTCAGTGACTGGGATTGAATCTCAGTCAGTGACAGGGATTGAGCCTCAGTCAGTGACAGGGATTGAATCTCAGTCAATGACAGGGATTGAACCTCAGTCAGTGACAGGAATTAAACCTTTGTCTATGACAGGGATTGAACCTCAGTCATTGACTGTGATTGAATCTCAGTCTCTGACAGGGATTGAACCTTAGTCAGTGACTGGAATTGAATCTTAGTCAGTGACAGGGATAGAGATTCAGTCAGTGAGATGGATTGAACCTCAGTCAGTGACAGGGATTGACTCACATTCAGTGACAGGGATTGAATCTCAGTCAGTGACAGGAATTGAATCTCAGTCAGTGATAGGAATTGAATCTCAGTCAGTGACAGGGAGTGAGCCTCAGTCAGTGACAAGGATTGAACCTCAGTCTGTGAGAAAGATTGAATCTCAGTCAGAGACAGGGATTGAACCACAGTCAGTGACAGGGATTGAATCGCAATCAGTGACAGGGATTAAACCTGAGACAGTGACAGGGATTGAATCTCAATCAGTGACAGGGATTGACCCTCAGTCAGTGACAGGGATTGAATCTCAGTCAGTGACAGGGATTGAGCCTCAGTCAGTGACAGGGATTGACACTCAGTCAGTGACAGTGATTGAGCTTCAGTCAGTGACTGGGATTGAATCTCAGACAGAGACAGGGATTGAACCTCAGTCAGTGAGAGGGATTGAGCCTCAGTCAGTGACAGGGATTGAGCCTCAGTCTGTGACAGGAATTGAGCCTCAGTCAGTGACAGGGATTGAGCCTCAGTCAGTGGCAGGGATTGAATCTTTGTCTGTGACAGGGATTGAACCTCAGTCAGTGATAGTGATTGAATCGCAGTCTGTGACAGGGATAGAATCTCAGTCAGTGACAGGGATTAACCCTCAGTCAGTGACAGGGATTGAATCTTAGTCAGTGACAGTGATTGAACCTCAGTCAGTGACAGAAATTGACCCTCAGTCAGTGACAGAGATTGAATCTCAGTCGGTGACAGGGATTGAATCTCAGTCAGTGACAGGGATTGAGCCTCAATCAGTGACAGGGATTGAGACACAACCAGTGTCAGGAATTGAATCATAGTCAGTGACAGGGATTGAACCTCAGTCAGAGACAGGGATTGAATCTCAATCAGTGACAGCAATTGAATCTCAGTCCGTGACAGGGATTGAATCTCATTCAGTGACTGGGATTGAATCTCTGTCAGTGACAGGAATTAAATCTCACTCAGTGACAGGAATTGAACGTCAGTTAGTGACAGGGATTGAATCGCAGTCTGGGACAGGGATAGAACCTCAGTCAGTGGTAGGAATTGAATCTCAGTTAGTGACAGGGATTGAACCTCAGTCAGTGACAGTGATTGAATCTCAGTCAGTGACAGGGATTGAACCTCAGTCAGTGACAGAAATTGACCCTCAGTCAGTGACAGGGATTGAATCTCAGTCGGTGACAGGGAATGAATCTCAGTCTGTGACAGGGATTGAACCTCAATCAGCGACAGGGATTGAGACACAACGAGTGTCAGGAATTGAATCATAGTCAGTGACAGGGATTGAATCTCAGTCAGTTGTAGGAATTGAATCTCAGTTAGTGACAGGGATTGAACCTCAGTCAGAGTCAGGGATTGAATCTCAATCAGTGACAGGTATTGAATTTCAGTCAGTGACGGATTGAATCTCAGTCAGTGGCAAGAATTAAACCTCAGTCAGTGACAGGGATTGAATCTCAATCAGTAACAGGGATTGAACCTCAGTCAATGACAGAGATTGTATCTCAGTCAGTGACAGGAATTGAATCTCAGTAAGTGACAGGATTTTAATCTCAGTCAGTGACAGGGAATGATCCTTAGTCAGTAACATGGAATTGAATTACAGTTCGTGACAGGGACAAAACCTCAGTCAGATACAGGGATTGACCCTCAGTCAGTGACAGGGATTGAATCTCAGTCAGAGATAGGAATTGACCATCGGTCAGTGACAGGGATTGAAATTCAGTCAGTAACAGCGATTGAACCTCAGTCTGTGACAGGGTTTGATTCTCAGTCAGTGACAGCGATTGAATCTCAGTCAGTGACAGGGATTGAATCTCTGTCAGTGACAGAGATTGAATCTCGATCAGTGACAGGGATTGAATCACAATCAGTGACAGGGATTGAGCCTCAGTCAGTGACAGGGATTGAACCTTTGTCTGTGATAGGGATTGAACCTCAGTCAGTGACAGTGATTGAATCTCAGTCTGTGACAGGGATTGAACCACAGTCAGTGACAGGGTTTGAGCCTCAATGAGTGACAGGGTTGAGACACAACCAGTGACAGGGATTGAATCTCAGTCAGTGACAGGGATTGAATCTCAATCAGTGACAGAAATTGACCCACAGTCAGTGACGGATTGAATCTCAGTTAGTGACTAGCATTAAACCTCAGTCAGTGGTAGGGATTGAATCTCAATCAGTGACCGGGATTGAACCTCAGTCAGTGACAGGGATTGAAGATCAATCAGTGTCAGGGATAGAGATTCAGTCAGTGACAGGGATTGAATCTCATTCAGTGACAGGGATTGAATCTCAGTCGGTGACAGGAATTGAACGTCAGTTAGTGACAGGGATTGAATCGCAGTCTGTGACAGGGATAGAACCTCAGTCAGTGACAGGGATTAAATCTCAATCAGTGACAGGGAGTGAGCCTCAGTCAGTGATAGGAATTGAATCTCAGTCAGTGACAGGGTGTGAGCCTCAGTCAGTGACAAGGATTGAACCTCAGTCTGTGACAGGGATTGAACCTCAGTTAGTGACAGGGATTGAATCTCAATCAGTGACAGGGATTGAATCTCGATCAGTGACAGGGATTGAATCACAATCAGTGACAGGGATTGAGCCTCAGTCAGTGACAGGGATTGAACCTCAGTCAGTGACAGGGAGTGAGCCACAGTCAGTAATAGGGATTGAACCTCAGTCAGTGACAGGGATTGAATCTCAATCAGTGACAGGGATTGAATCTCAGTCAGTGACTGGGATTGAACCTCAGTCAGTGACTGGAATTGAACCTCAGTCAGTGACAGGGATTGAACCTTAGTCAGTGACAGGGATGGAATCGCAATCTGTGACAGGGATTGACCATTAGTCAGTTGCAGGGATTGACCCTCAGTCAGTGACAGAGAATGAACGTCAGTCCATGACAGAGATTGAGCCTCCAGTCAGTGACAGGGATTGACCATTAGTCAGTTGCAGGGATTGACCCTGAGTCAGTGACAGAGAATGAACCTCAGTCCATGACAGAGATTGAGCCTCAGTCAGTGACAGGGATTGAACCTTCGTGAGTGACAGGGATCGAACCTCAGTCAGTGACTGGAATTGAACCTCAGTCAGTGACAGGGATTGAACCTTCGTCAGTGACAGGGATTGAGGCTCAGTCAGTGACAGGAATTGAATCTCAGTCAGTGACAGGGAGTGAGCCTCAGCCAGTGACAGGAATTGAATCTCAGTCAGTGACAGGGTGTGAGCCTCAGTCAGTGACAAGGATTGAACCTCAGTCTGTGACAGGGATTGAACCTCAGTTAGTGACAGGGATTGAATCTCAGTCAGTGACAGGGATTGAGCCTCATCAACAACTGGGATTGAGCCTCATTCAGTGACAGGGTTTGAATCTCGGTCAGTGACAGGATTGACCCTCAATCAGTAACTGGGATTGAGTCTCATTCAGTGACAGGAATTTAAACTCAGTCATTGACAGGGATTGAACGTCAGTCTGTGACAGGAATTGAATCACAGTCAGTGACAGGAATTTAATCTCAGTCAGTGATAGGAATTGACCATCAGTCAGTGACAGGGATTGAAATTCAGTCAGTGACAGCGATTGAACCTCAGTCTGTGACAGGGTTTGAATCTCAGTCAGTGACAGGGAATGACCCTCAGTCAGTGACAGAAATTGACCCTCAGTAAGTGACAGGGATTGAATCTCAGTCAGTGACAGGGATTGAACCTCAGTCAGTGACAGGGATTGAACCTGAGTGAGTGACAGGGATTGAATCTCAATCAGTGACAGAGATTGAATCACGATCAGTGACAGGGATTGAATCTCAATCAGTAACAGGGATTGAGCCTCAGTCAGTGACAGGGATTGAACCTCAGTCAGTGACAGTGATTGAGCCTCCATCGGTCATAGGAATTGACCCTGAGACAGTGACAGGGATTGACAATCAGTCAGTGACAGGGATTGAATCTTAGTCAGTGGCAGGAATGGACCCTCAGTCAGTAACAGTAATTGAGCCTCAGTCAGTGACAGGGACATAATCTCAGTCAGTGAAAGGGATTGAATCTCAGTCAGTGACAGGGATTGAACCTCAGTCAGAGACAGAGATTGACCCTCAGTCAGTGACAGAGAATGAACCTCAGTCCATGACAGAGATTGAGCCTCAGTCAGTGACAGGGATTGAACCTCAGTCAGTGACAGGGATTGAACCTTAGTGAGTGACAGGGATCGAACCTCAGTCAGTGACTGGAATTGAACCTCAGTCAGTGACAGGGATTGAACCTTCGTCAGTGACAGGGATTGAGGCTCAGTCAGTGACAGGAATTGAATCTCAGTCAGTGACAGGGAGTGAGCCTCAGTCAGTGATAGGAATTGAATCTCAGTCAGTGACAGGGTGTGAGCCTCAGTCAGTGACAAGGATTGAACCTCAGTCTGTGACAGGGATTGAACCTCAGTTAGTGACAGGGATTGAATCTCAGTCAGTGACAGTGATTGAATCTCAGTCAGTGACAGGGTTTGAGCCTCATCAATAACAGGGATTGAGCCTCATTCAGTGACAGGGTTTGAATCTCGGTCAGTGACAGGATTGACCCTCAATCAGTAACAGGGATTGAGTCTCATTCAGTGACAGGAATTTAAACTCAGTCATTGACAGGGATTGAACGTCAGTCTGTGACAGGAATTGAATCACAGTCGGTGATAGGAATTGACCATCAGTCAGTGACAGGGATTGAAATTCAGTCAGTAACAGCGATTGAACCTCAGTCTGTGACAGGGAATGACCCTCAGTCAGTGACAGAAATTGACCCTCAGTCAGTGACAGGGATTGAATCTCAGTCAGTGACAGGGATTGAACCTCAGTCAGTGACAGGGATTGAATCTCAGTCAGTGACAGGGATTGAATCTCAGTCAGTGACAGGGATTGAAACTCAGTCAGTGACAGGGATTGACCCTCAGTCAGTGACAGGGATTGAATCTCAGTTAGAGACAGGGATTGAGCCTCAGTCAGTGACAGGGATTGACCCTCAGTCAGTGACAGAAATTGACCCTCAGTCAGTGACAGGGATTGAATCTCAGTCAGTGATAGGGATTGAACCTCAGTCAGTGACAGGGATTGAATCTCAGTCAGTGACAGGGATTGATTCTCAGTCAGTGACAGGGATGGAGCCTCAAATAGTGACGGGATTGACCCTCAGTCAGTGACAGGGATTGAATCTCTATTAGTGACATGGATTTAATCTCATTCAGTGACAGGGATGGAATCTCAGTCAGTGACAGGGATTGAATCTCAGTCAGTGACAGGAATTGAATCTCAGTCAGTGACAGGGATTGAATCTCAGTCAGTGACATGGATTTAATCTCATTCAGTAACAGGGATTGAATCTCAGTCAGTGACAGGGATTGAATCTCAATCAGTGATTGGAATTGATCATCAGTCAGTGACTGGGATTGAATCGCAGTCAGCGACAGGGATTGTATCTCAGTCAGTGACAGGGATTGAATCTCAGTCAGTGACTGGGATTGAACCTCTGTCAGTGACAGGGATTGATTCTCAGTCAGTGAGAGGGATTGAACCTCAGTCAGTGACAGGGATTGAACCTCAGTCAGTGACAGGGATTGAGCCTCAAATAGTGACGGGTTTGACCCTCAGTCAGTGACAGGGATTGAATCTCTATCAGTCACAGTGTTTGAATCTCAGTCAGTGACATGGATTTAATCTCATTCAGTGACAGGGATTGAATCTCAACGGTGACAGGGATTGAATCTCAGTCGGTGACAGGGATTGAATCTCAGTCAGTGATAGGAATTGAATCTCAGTCAGTGACAGGGATTGTATCTCAGTCAGTGACATGGATTTAATCTCATTCAGTTGCAGGGATTGAATCTCAGTCAGTGACAGGGATTGAATCTCAGTCAGTGACAGGAATTGAACTTCAGTTAGTGACAGGGATTGAACCTCAGGCAGTGATAGGGATTGTATCACATTCAATGACAGGAATTTTATCTCAGTCAGTGACAGGGATTGAATCTCAGTTAGTGACAGGGATTGAATCTCAGTCAGTGACAGGAATTGAGCCTCAGTCAGTGACAAGGATTGAGTCTCAGTCAGTGACAGGGATTGAGACTCAGTCAGTGACAGCGATTGAACCTTAGTCAGTGACAGGGATTGAATCTCAGTTAGTGACAGGGATTGAATCTCAATCAGTGCTGGGATTGATCATCAGTCAGTGACTGGGATTGAACCTCAGTCTGTGACAGGGATTCAATGTCAGTCTGTGACAGGAATTGACTCGCAGTCAGTGACAGGGATTGTATCTCAGTTAGTGACAGGGATTGAACCTTCGTCAGTGACAGAGATTGAATCTCAGTTAGTGACAGGGATTGAATCTCAATCAGTGCTGGGATTGATCATCAGTCAGTAACTGGGATTGAATCGCAGTCAGTGACAGGCATTGAATCTCAGTCAGTGACAGGGATTCAACCTCAGTCTGTGACAAGTATTGAAATACAATCAGTGACAGGAATTGAACATCAGTCATTAACAGGGATTGAATTTCAATCAGTGTGAGGGATTGAGCCACAGTCAGTGACAGGGATGGACCCACAGTCAGTGACAGGGATTGAACCTGAGTCAGTGACAGGGATTGAATCGCAATCAGTGACAGGGATTGAATCTCGATCAGTGACTGGGATTGAATCTCAATCAGTGGCAGGGATTGAACCTCAGTCAGTGAGTGGGATTGAACCTCATTCAGTGACAGGGGGTGAACCTCAGTCAGTGACAGGGATTGAATCTCCATCTGTGGCCGGGTTTGAATCTCAGTCAGTGACATGAATTGAGCCTCAGTCAGTCATAGGAATTGATCCTGAGAAAGTGACAGGGATTGAATCTCAGTCAGTGACAGGGATTGAGCCTCAGTCAGTGACAGGGATTGAATCTCAGTCAGTGACAGGGAGTGAATCTCAGTCAGTGACAGTGATTGAATCTCAATCAGTGACAGGAATTGAACCTCAGTCAGTGACCTAGATTGAATCGCAGTCAGTGACAGGGATTGAATCTCAGTCAGTGACCGGTATTGACACTCAGTCAGTTACAGGGATTGTATCTCAGTTCGTTACAGGGATTGAACATCAGTCAGTGACAGGGATTGACGCTTAGTCAATGACAGGGATTGAATCTCAGTTAGTGACAGAGATTGAAACTCAGTCAGTGACAGGGATTGAATCTCAGTCAGTGACAGGGATTGAGCCTCAGTCAGTGACAGGGATTGAGCCTCAGGCAGTGACAGGGATTGAACCTCAGTCAGTGACAGGGATTGAACCTTAGTCAGTGACAGATATTGAATCTCAGTCAGTGACAGGGGTTGAATCTTAGTCTGTGACAGGAATTGAACCTCATACAGTTGAAGGGATTGAACACTAGTCAGTGACAGGGATTGAACCTCAGTCAGTGACAGGGATTGAATCGCAGTCAGTGACAGTGATGGAACCTCAGTCAGTGACAGATATTGAATCTCAGTCAGTGACAGGGGTTGAATCTTAGTCTGTGACAGGGATTGAACCTCAGTCAGTGACATGGATTGACCCTCAGTCAGTGACAGGGATTCAATCTCAGTCTGTGAGAGAGATTGAATCTCAATCAGTGACAGGAATTGAGCCTCAGTCAGTGACAGGGGTTGAATCTTAGTCTGTGACAGAGATTGAACCTCAGTCTGTGACGGGGATTGAATCTCAGTCTGTGACAGGCATTGAATCCAAGTCAGTGACACAGATTGAACCACAGTCAGTGACAGGGATTGAATCTCAGGCAGTGACAGGGATGGAACCTCCGTCAGTGACAGGGATTGAACCTCAGTCAGTGACAGATATTGAATCTCAGTCAGTGACACAGAATGAAACACAGTCATTGACAGCGATTGAACCTCAGTCAGTGACAGGAATTGAGCCTCAGTCAGTGACAGGGATTGAATCTCATTCAGTGACAAGGATTGAATCTCATTCAGTGACAGGAATTGAATCACAGTCAGTGACAGGGATAGAGATTCAGTCAGTGAGAGGGTTTGAATCTCAGTCAGTGACAGGGATTGAATCTCATTCAGTGACAGGGATTGAATCTCATTCAGTGACAGGAATTGTATCTTGGTCAGTGACAGGGATTGAGATTCATTCAGTGACAGGGTTGAACCTGGGTCAGTGACAGGGATTGAATCCCATTCAGTGACAGGGATTGAATCTCAGTCAGTGACAGGGATTTAATCTCAGTCAGTGACAAGATTTGAATCTCTGTCAGTGATAGGAATTGAATCTCAGTCCGTGACAGCGATTGAATCTCAGACAGTGACAGGAATTGAATCTCAGTCAGTGACAGGATTTGAATCTCAGTCAGTGACAGGGAGTGCGCAGCAGTCAGTGACAAGGATTGAACCTCAGTTTGTGACAGGGATTGAACCTCACTTAGTGACAGGGATTGAATCTCAGTCAGTGACAGGGATTGAATCTCAGTTATTGACAGGGATTGAATTCAGTCAGAGACAGGGATTGAATCTAAGTCAGAGGCAGGGATTGAGCCTCAGTCAGTGACAGGGTGTGAGCCTCAGTCAGTGACAAGGATTGAACCTCAGTCTGTGACAGGGATTGAACCTCAGTTAGTGACAGGGATTGAGCCTCATTCAGTGACAGGGTTTGAATCTCGGTCAGTGACAGGATTGACCCTCAATCAGTAACTGGGATTGAGTCTCATTCAGTGACAGGAATTTAAACTCAGTCATTGACAGGGATTGAACGTCAGTCTGTGACAGGAATTGAATCACAGTCAGTGACAGGAATTTAATCTCAGTCAGTGATAGGAATTGACCATCAGTCAGTGACAGGGATTGAAATTCAGTCAGTGACAGCGATTGAACCTCAGTCTGTGACAGGGTTTGAATCTCAGTCAGTGACAGGGAATGACCCTCAGTCAGTGACAGAAATTGACCCTCAGTAAGTGACAGGGATTGAATCTCAGTCAGTGACAGGGATTGAACCTCAGTCAGTGACAGGGATTGAACCTGAGTGAGTGACAGGGATTGAATCTCAATCAGTGACAGAGATTGAATCACGATCAGTGACAGGGAGTGAATCTCAATCAGTAACAGGGATTGAGCCTCAGTCAGTGACAGGGATTGAACCTCAGTCAGTGACAGTGATTGAGCCTCCATCGGTCATAGGAATTGACCCTGAGACAGTGACAGGGATTGACAATCAGTCAGTGACAGGGATTGAATCTTAGTCAGTGGCAGGAATGGACCCTCAGTCAGTAACAGTAATTGAGCCTCAGTCAGTGACAGGGACATAATCTCAGTCAGTGAAAGGGATTGAATCTCAGTCAGTGACAGGGATTGAACCTCAGTCAGAGACAGAGATTGACCCTCAGTCAGTGACAGAGAATGAACCTCAGTCCATGACAGAGATTGAGCCTCAGTCAGTGACAGGGATTGAACCTCAGTCAGTGACAGGGATTGAACCTTCGTGAGTGACAGGGATCGAACCTCAGTCAGTGACTGGAATTGAACCTCAGTCAGTGACAGGGATTGAACCTTCGTCAGTGACAGGGATTGAGGCTCAGTCAGTGACAGGAATTGAATCTCAGTCAGTGACAGGGAGTGAGCCTCAGTCAGTGATAGGAAATGAATCTCAGTCAGTGACAGGGTGTGAGCCTCAGTCAGTGACAAGGATTGAACCTCAGTCTGTGACAGGGATTGAACCTCAGTTAGTGACAGGGATTGAATCTCAGTCAGTGACAGTGATTGAATCTCAGTCAGTGACAGGGTTTGAGCCTCATCAATAACAGGGATTGAGCCTCATTCAGTGACAGGGTTTGAATCTCGGTCAGTGACAGGATTGACCCTCAATCAGTAACAGGGATTGAGTCTCATTCAGTGACAGGAATTTAAACTCAGTCATTGACAGGGATTGAACGTCAGTCTGTGACAGGAATTGAATCACAATAGGTGATAGGAATTGACCATCAGTCAGTGACAGGGATTGAAATTCAGTCAGTAACAGCGATTGAACCTCAGTCTGTGACAGGGAATGACCCTCAGTCAGTGACAGAAATTGACCCTCAGTCAGTGACAGGGATTGAATCTCAGTCAGTGACAGGGATTGAACCTCAGTCAGTGACAGGGATTGAATCTCAGTCAGTGACAGGGATTGAATCTCAGTCAGTGACAGGGATTGAAACTCAGTCAGTGACAGGGATTGACCCTCAGTCAGTGACAGGGATTGAATCTCAGTTAGAGACAGGGATTGAGCCTCAGTCAGTGACAGGGATTGACCCTCAGTCAGTGACAGAAATTGACACAAAGTCAGTGACAGGGATTGAATCTCAGTCAGTGATACGGATTGAACCTCAGTCAGTGACAGGGATTGAATCTCAGTCAGTGACAGGGATTGATTCTCAGTCTGTGACAGGGATGGAGCCTCAAATAGTGACGGGATTGACCCTCAGTCAGTGACAGGGATTGAATCTCTATCAGTGACATGGATTTAATCTCATTCAGTGACAGGGATGGAATCTCAGTCAGTGACAGGGATTGAATCTCAGTCAGTGACAGGAATTGAATCTCAGTCAGTGACAGGGATTGAATCTCAGTCAGTGACATGGATTTAATCTCATTCAGTAACAGGGATTGAATCTCAGTCAGTGACAGGGATTGAATCTCAATCAGTGATTGGAATTGATCATCAGTCAGTGACTGGGATTGAATCGCAGTCAGCGACAGGGATTGTATCTCAGTCAGTGACAGGGATTGAATCTCAGTCAGTGACAGGGATTGAACCTCAGTCAGTGACAGGGATTGATTCTCAGTCAGTGAGAGGGATTGAACCTCAGTCAGTGACAGGTATTGAACCTCAGTCAGTGACAGGGATTGAGCCTCAAATAGTGACGGGTTTGACCCTCAGTCAGTGACAGGGATTGAATCTCTATCAGTGACAGTGTTTGAATCTCAGTCAGTGACATGGATTTAATCTCATTCAGTGACAGGGATTGAATCTCAACGGTGACAGGGATTGAATCTCAGTCGGTGACAGGGATTGATTCTCAGTCAGTGATAGGAATTGAATCTCAGTCAGTGACAGGGATTGTATCTCAGTCAGTGACATGGATTTAATCTCATTCAGTTGCAGGGATTGAATCTCAGTCAGTGACAGGGATTGAATCTCAGTCAGTGACAGGAATTGAACTTCAGTTAGTGACAGGGATTGAACCTCAGGCAGTGATAGGGATTGTATCACATTCAATGACAGGAATTTTATCTCAGTCAGTGACAGGGATTGAATCTCAGTTAGTGACAGGGATTGAATCTCAGTCAGTGACAGGAATTGAGCCTCAGTCAGTGACAAGGATTGAGTCTCAGTCAGTGACAGGGATTGAGACTCAGTCAGTGACAGCGATTGAACCTTAGTCAGTGACAGATATTGAATCTCAGTCAGTGACAGGGGTTGAATCTTAGTCTGTGACAGGAATTGAACCTCATACAGTTGAAGGGATTGAACACTAGTCAGTGACAGGGATTGAACCTCAGTCAGTGACAGGGATTGAATCGCAGTCAGTGACAGTGATGGAACCTCAGTCAGTGACAGATATTGAATCTCAGTCAGTGACAGGGGTTGAATCTTAGTCTGTGACAGGGATTGAACCTCAGTCAGTGACATGGATTGACCCTCAGTCAGTGACAGGGATTCAATCTCAGTCTGTGAGAGGGATTGAATCTCAATCAGTGACAGGAATTGAGCCTCAGTCAGTGACAGGGGTTGAATCTTAGTCTGTGACAGGGATTGAACCTCAGTCTGTGACGGGGATTGAATCTCAGTCTGTGACAGGCATTGAATCCAAGTCAGTGACACAGATTGAACCACAGTCAGTGACAGGGATTGAATCTCAGGCAGTGACAGGGATGGAACCTCCGTCAGTGACAGGGATTGAACCTCAGTCAGTGACAGATATTGAATCTCAGTCAGTGACACAGAATGAAACACAGTCATTGACAGCGATTGAACCTCAGTCAGTGACAGGAATTGAGCCTCAGTCAGTGACAGGGATTGAATTTCATTCAGTGACAAGGATTGAATCTCATTCAGTGACAGGAATTGAATCACAGTCAGTGACAGGGATAGAGATTCAGTCAGTGAGAGGGTTTGAATCTCAGTCAGTGACAGGGATTGAATCTCATTCAGTGACAGGGATTGAATCTCATTCAGTGACAGGAATTGTATCTTGGTCAGTGACAGGGATTGAGATTCATTCAGTGACAGGGTTGAACCTGGGTCAGTGACAGGGATTGAATCCCATTCAGTGACAGGGATTGAATCTCAGTCAGTGACAGGGATTTAATCTCAGTCAGTGACAAGATTTGAATCTCTGTCAGTGATAGGAATTGAATCTCAGTCCGTGACAGCGATTGAATCTCAGACAGTGACAGGAATTGAATCTCAGTCAGTGACAGGATTTGAATCTCAGTCAGTGACAGGGAGTGCGCAGCAGTCAGTGACAAGGATTGAACCTCAGTTTGTGACAGGGATTGAACCTCACTTAGTGACAGGGATTGAATCTCAGTCAGTGACAGGGATTGAATCTCAGTTATTGACAGGGATTGAATTCAGTCAGAGACAGGGATTGAATCTAAGTCAGAGGCAGGGATTGAGCCTCAGTCAGTGACAGGGTGTGAGCCTCAGTCAGTGACAAGGATTGAACCTCAGTCTGTGACAGGGATTGAACCTCAGTTAGTGACAGGGATTGAATCTCAGTCAGTGACAGGGTTTGAGCCTCATCAACAACAGGGATTGTGCCTCATTCAGTGACAGGGTTTGAATCTCGGTCAGTGACAGGATTGACCCTCAATCAGTAACTGGGATTGAGTCTCATTCAGTGACAGGAATTTAAACTCAGTCATTGACAGGGATTGAACGTCAGTCTGTGACAGGAATTGAATCACAGTCAAGGACAGGAATTTAATCTCAGTCAGTGATAGGAATTGACCATCAGTCAGTGACAGGGATTGAAATTCAGTCAGTGACAGCGATTGAACCTCAGTCTGTGACAGGGTTTGAATCTCAGTCAGTGACAGGGAATGACCCTCAGTCAGTGACAGAAATTGACCCTCAGTAAGTGACAGGGATTGAATCTCAGTCAGTGACAGGGATTGAACCTCAGTCAGTGACAGGGATTGAACCTGAGTGAGTGACAGGGATTGAATCTCAATCAGTGACAGAGATTGAATCACGATCAGTGACAGGGATTGAATCTCAATCAGTAACAGGGATTGAGCCTCAGTCAGTGACAGGGATTGAACCTCAGTCAGTGACAGTGATTGAGCCTCCATCGGTCATAGGAATTGACCCTGAGACAGTGACAGGGATTGACAATCAGTCAGTGACAGGGATTGAATCTTAGTCAGTGGCAGGAATGGACCCTCAGTCAGTAACAGTAATTGAGCCTCAGTCAGTGACAGGGACATAATCTCAGTCAGTGAAAGGGATTGAATCTCAGTCAGTGACAGGGATTGAACCTCAGTCAGAGACAGAGATTGACCCTCAGTCAGTGACAGAGAATGAACCTCAGTCCATGACAGAGATTGAGCCTCAGTCAGTGACAGGGATTGAACCTCAGTCAGTGACAGGGATTGAACCTTAGTGAGTGACAGGGATCGAACCTCAGTCAGTGACTGGAATTGAACCTCAGTCAGTGACAGGGATTGAACCTTCGTCAGTGACAGGGATTGAGGCTCAGTCAGTGACAGGAATTGAATCTCAGTCAGTGACAGGGAGTGAGCCTCAGTCAGTGATATGAATTGAATCTCAGTCAGTGACAGGGTGTGAGCCTCAGTCAGTGACAAGGATTGAACCTCAGTCTGTGACAGGGATTGAACCTCAGTTAGTGACAGGGATTGAATCTCAGTCAGTGACAGTGATTGAATCTCAGTCAGTGACAGGGTTTGAGCCTCATCAATAACAGGGATTGAGCCTCATTCAGTGACAGGGTTTGAATCTCGGTCAGTGACAGGATTGACCCTCAATCAGTAACAGGGATTGAGTCTCATTCAGTGACAGGAATTTAAACTCAGTCATTGACAGGGATTGAACGTCAGTCTGTGACAGGAATTGAATCACAGTAGGTGATAGGAATTGACCATCAGTCAGTGACAGGGATTGAAATTCAGTCAGTAACAGCGATTGAACCTCAGTCTGTGACAGGGAATGACCCTCAGTCAGTGACAGAAATTGACCCTCAGTCAGTGACAGGGATTGAATCTCAGTCAGTGACAGGGATTGAACCTCAGTCAGTGACAGGGATTGAATCTCAGTCAGTGACAGGGATTGAATCTCAGTCAGTGACAGGGATTGAAACTCAGTCAGTGACAGGGATTGACCCTCAGTCAGTGACAGGGATTGAATCTCAGTTAGAGACAGGGATTGAGCCTCAGTCAGTGACAGGGATTGACCCTCAGTCAGTGACAGAAATTGACACAAAGTCAGTGACAGGGATTGAATCTCAGTCAGTGATAGGGATTGAACCTCAGTCAGTGACAGGGATTGAATCTCAGTCAGTGACAGGGATTGATTCTCAGTCTGTGACAGGGATGGAGCCTCAAATAGCGACGGCATTGACCCTCAGTCAGTGACAGGGATTGAATCTCTATCAGTGACATGGATTTAATCTCATTCAGTGACAGGGATGGAATCTCAGTCAGTGACAGGGATTGAATCTCAGTCAGTGACAGGAATTGAATCTCAGTCAGTGACAGGGATTGAATCTCAGTCAGTGACATGGATTTAATCTCATTCAGTAACAGGGATTGAATCTCAGTCAGTGACAGGGATTGAATCTCAATCAGTGATTGGAATTGATCATCAGTCAGTGACTGGGATTGAATCGCAGTCAGCGACAGGGATTGTATCTCAGTCAGTGACAGGGATTGAATCTCAGTCAGTGACAGGGATTGAACCTCAGTCAGTGACAGGGATTGATTCTCAGTCAGTGAGAGGGATTGAACCTCAGTCAGTGACAGGGATTGAACCTCAGTCAGTGACAGGAATTGAGCCTCAAATAGTGACGGGTTTGACCCTCAGTCAGTGACAGGGATTGAATCTCTATCAGTGACAGTGTTTGAATCTCAGTCAGTGACAGGGTATGATGTCAGTCAGTGACATGGATTTAATCTCATTCAGTGACAGGGATTGAATCTCAGTCAGTGACAGGGATTGAATCTCAGTCAGTGATAGGAATTGAATCTCAGTCAGTGACAGGGATTGTATCTCAGTCAGTGACATGGATTTAATCTCATTCAGTTGCAGGGATTGAATCTCAGTCAGTGACAGGGATTGAATCTCAGTCAGTGACAGGAATTGAACTTCAGTTAGTGACAGGGATTGAACCTCAGGCAGTGATAGGGATTGTATCACATTCAATGACAGGAATTTTATCTCAGTCAGTGACAGGGATTGAAACTCAGTTCGTGACAGGGATTGAATCTCAGTCAGTGACAGGAATTGAGCCTCAGTCAGTGACAAGGATTGAGTCTCAGTCAGTGACAGGGATTGAGACTCAGTCAGTGACAGCGATTGAACCTTAGTCAGTGACAGGGATTGAATCTCAGTTAGTGACAGGGATTGAATCTCAATCAGTGCTGGGATTGATCATCAGTCAGTGACTGGGATTGAACCTCAGTCTGTGACAGGGATTCAATGTCAGTCTGTGACAGGAATTGACTCGCAGTCAGTGACAGGGATTGTATCTCAGTTAGTGACAGGGATTGAACCTTCGTCAGTGACAGAGATTGAATCTCAGTTAGTGACAGGGATTGAATCTCAATCAGTGCTGGGATTGATCATCAGTCAGTAACTGGGATTGAATCGCAGTCAGTGACAGGCATTGAATCTCAGTCAGTGACAGGGATTCAACCTCAGTCTGTGACAAGTATTGAAATACAATCAGTGACAGGAATTGAACATCAGTCATTAACAGGGATTGAATTTCAATCAGTGTGAGGGATTGAGCCACAGTCAGTGACAGGGATGGACCCACAGTCAGTGACAGGGATTGAACCTGAGTCAGTGACAGGGATTGAATCGCAATCAGTGACAGGGATTGAATCTCGATCAGTGACTGGGATTGAATCTCAATCAGTGGCAGGGATTGAACCTCAGTCAGTGAGTGGGATTGAACCTCATTCAGTGACAGGGGGTGAACCTCAGTCAGTGACAGGGATTGAATCTCCATCTGTGGCCGGGTTTGAATCTCAGTCAGTGACATGAATTGAGCCTCAGTCAGTCATAGGAATTGATCCTGAGAAAGTGACAGGGATTGAATCTCAGTCAGTGACAGGGATTGAGCCTCAGTCAGTGACAGGGATTGAATCTCAGTCAGTGACAGGGAGTGAATCTCAGTCAGTGACAGTGATTGAATCTCAATCAGTGACAGGAATTGAACCTCAGTCAGTGACCTAGATTGAATCGCAGTCAGTGACAGGGATTGAATCTCAGTCAGTGACCGTTATTGACACTCAGTCAGTTACAGGGATTGTATCTCAGTTCGTTACAGGGATTGAACCTCAGTCAGTGACAGGGATTGACGCTTAGTCAATGACAGGGATTGAATCTCAGTTAGTGACAGAGATTGAAACTCAGTCAGTGACAGGGATTGAATCTCAGTCAGTGACAGGGATTGAACCTCAGTCAGTGACAGATATTGAATCTCAGTCAGTGACAGGGGTTGAATCTTAGTCTGTGACAGGAATTGAACCTCATACAGTTGAAGGGATTGAACACTAGTCAGTGACAGGGATTGAACCTCAGTCAGTGACAGAGATTGAGCCTCAGTCAGTGACAGGGATTGAGCCTCAGGCAGTGACAGGGATTGAACCTCAGTCAGTGACAGGGATTGAACCTCAGTCAGTGACAGATATTGAATCTCAGTCAGTGACAGGGGTTGAATCTTAGTCTGTGACAGGAATTGAACCTCATACAGTTGAAGGGATTGAACACTAGTCAGTGACAGGGATTGAACCTCAGTCAGTGACAGGGATTGAATCGCAGTCAGTGACAGTGATGGAACCTCAGTCAGTGACAGATATTGAATCTCAGTCAGTGACAGGGGTTGAATTTTAGTCTGTGACAGGGATTGAACCTCAGTCAGTGACATGGATTGACCCTCAGTCAGTGACAGGGATTCAATCTCAGTCTGTGAGAGGGATTGAATCTCAATCAGTGACAGGAATTGAGCCTCAGTCAGTGACAGGGGTTGAATCTTAGTCTGTGACAGGGATTGAACCTCAGTCTGTGACGGGGATTGAATCTCAGTCTGTGACAGGCATTGAATCCAAGTCAGTGACACAGATTGAACCACAGTCAGTGACAGGGATTGAATCTCAGGCAGTGACAGGGATGGAACCTCCGTCAGTGACAGGGATTGAACCTCAGTCAGTGACAGATATTGAATCTCAGTCAGTGACACAGAATGAAACACAGTCATTGACAGCGATTGAACCTCAGTCAGTGACAGGAATTGAGCCTCAGTCAGTGACAGGGATTGAATCTCATTCAGTGACAAGGATTGAATCTCATTCAGTGACAGGAATTGAATCACAGTCAGTGACAGGGATAGAGATTCAGTCAGTGAGAGGGTTTGAATCTCAGTCAGTGACAGGGATTGAATCTCATTCAGTGACAGGGATTGAATCTCATTCAGTGACAGGAATTGTATCTTGGTCAGTGACAGGGATTGAGATTCATTCAGTGACAGGGTTGAACCTGGGTCAGTGACAGGGATTGAATCCCATTCAGTGACAGGGATTGAATCTCAGTCAGTGACAGGGATTTAATCTCAGTCAGTGACAAGATTTGAATCTCTGTCAGTGATAGGAATTGAATCTCAGTCCGTGACAGCGATTGAATCTCAGACAGTGACAGGAATTGAATCTCAGTCAGTGACAGGATTTGAATCTCAGTCAGTGACAGGGAGTGCGCAGCGGTCAGTGACAAGGATTGAACCTCAGTTTGTGACAGGGATTGAACCTCACTTAGTGACAGGGATTGAATCTCAGTCAGTGACAGGGATTGAATCTCAGTTATTGACAGGGATTGAATTCAGTCAGAGACAGGGATTGAATCTAAGTCAGAGGCAGGGATTGAGCCTCAGTCAGTGACAGGGTGTGAGCCTCAGTCAGTGACAAGGATTGAACCTCAGTCTGTGACAGGGATTGAACCTCAGTTAGTGACAGGTTTGAATCTCAGTCAGTGACAGGGTTTGAGCCTCATCAACAACAGGGATTGAGCCTCATTCAGTGACAGGGTTTGAATCTCGGTCAGTGACAGGATTGACCCTCAATCAGTAACTGGGATTGAGTTTCATTCAGTGACAGGAATTTAAACTCAGTCATTGACAGGGATTGAACGTCAGTCTGTGACAGGAATTGAATCACAGTCAGTGACAGGAATTTAATCTCAGTCAGTGATAGGAATTGACCATCAGTCAGTGACAGGGATTGAAATTCAGTCAGTGACAGCGATTGAACCTCAGTCTGTGACAGGGTTTGAATCTCAGTCAGTGACAGGGAATGACCCTCAGTCAGTGACAGAAATTGACCCTCAGTAAGTGACAGGGATTGAATCTCAGTCAGTGACAGGGATTGAACCTCAGTCAGTGACAGGGATTGAACCTGAGTGAGTGACAGGGATTGAATCTCAATCAGTGACAGAGATTGAATCACGATCAGTGACAGGGATTGAACCTCAGTCAGAGACAGAGATTGACCCTCAGTCAGTGACAGAGAATGAACCTCAGTCCATGACAGAGATTGAGCCTCAGTCAGTGACAGGGATTGAACCTCAGTCAGTGACAGGGATTGAACCTTAGTGAGTGACAGGGATCGAACCTCAGTCAGTGACTGGAATTGAACCTCAGTCAGTGACAGGGATTGAACCTTCGTCAGTGACAGGGATTGAGGCTCAGTCAGTGACAGGAATTGAATCTCAGTCAGTGACAGGGAGTGAGCCTCAGTCAGTGATAGGAATTGAATCTCAGTCAGTGACAGGGTGTGAGCCTCAGTCAGTGACAAGGATTGAACCTCAGTCTGTGACAGGGATTGAACCTCAGTTAGTGACAGGGATTGAATCTCAGTCAGTGACAGTGATTGAATCTCAGTCAGTGACAGGGTTTGAGCCTCATCAATAACAGGGATTGAGCCTCATTCCGTGACAGGGTTTGAATCTCGGTCAGTGACAGGATTGACCCTCAATCAGTAACAGGGATTGAGTCTCATTCAGTGACAGGAATTTAAACTCAGTCATTGACAGGGATTGAACGTCAGTCTATGACAGGAATTGAATCACAGTCAGTGACAGGAATTTAATCACAGTAGGTGATAGGAATTGACCATCAGTCAGTGACAGGGATTGAAATTCAGTCAGTAACAGCGATTGAACCTCAGTCTGTGACAGGGAATGACCCTCAGTCAGTGACAGAAATTGACCCTCAGTCAGTGACAGGGATTGAATCTCAGTCAGTGACAGGGATTGAACCTCAGTCAGTGACAGGGATTGAATCTCAGTCAGTGACAGGGATTGAATCTCAGTCAGTGACAGGGATTGAAACTCAGTCAGTGACAGGGATTGACCCTCAGTCAGTGACAGGGATTGAATCTCAGTTCGAGACAGGGATTGAGCCTCAGTCAGTGACAGGGATTGACCCTCAGTCAGTGACAGAAATTGACCCTCAGTCAGTGACAGGGATTGAATCTAAGTCAGTGATAGGGATTGAACCTCAGTCAGTGACAGGGATTGAATCTCAGTCAGTGACAGGGATTGATTCTCAGTCAGTGACAGGGATGGAGCCTCAAATAGTGACGGGATTGACCCTCAGTCAGTGACAGGGATTGAATCTCTATCAGTGACATGGATTTAATCTCATTCAGTGACAGGGATGGAATCTCAGTCAGTGACAGGGATTGAATCTCAGTCAATGACAGGAATTGAATCTCAGTCAGTGACAGGGATTGAATCTCAGTCAGTGACATGGATTTAATCTCATTCAGTAACAGGGATTGAATCTCAGTCAGTGACAGGGATTGAATCTCAATCAGTGATTGGAATTGATCATCAGTCAGTGACTGGGATTGAATCGCAGTCAGTGACAGGGATTGTATCTCAGTCAGTGACAGGGATTGAATCTCAGTCAGTGACAGGGATTGAACCTCAGTCAGTGACAGGGATTGATTCTCAGTCAGTTACAGGGATTGAACCTCAGTCAATGACAGGGATTGAACCTCAGTCAGTGACAGGGATTGAGCCTCAAATAGTGACGGGTTTGACCCTCAGTCAGTGACAGGGATTGAATCTCTATCAGTGACAGTGTTTGAATCTCAGTCAGTGACAGGGTATGATGTCAGTCAGTGACATGGATTTAATCTCATTCAGTGACAGGGATTGAATCTCAGTCAGTGACAGGGATTGAATCTCAGTCAGTGATAGGAATTGAATCTCAGTCAGTGACAGGGATTGTATATCAGTCAGTGACATGGATTTAATCTCATTCAGTTGCAGGGATTGAATCTCAGTCAGTGACAGGGATTGAATCTCAGTCAGTGACAGGAATTGAACTTCAGTTAGTGACAGGGATTGAACCTCAGGCAGTGATAGGGATTGTATCACATTCAATGACAGGAATTTTATCTCAGTCAGTGACAGGGATTGAATCTCAGTTAGTGACAGGGATTGAATCTCAGTCAGTGACAGGAATTGAGCCTCAGTCAGTGACAAGGATTGAGTCTCAGTCAGTGACAGGGATTGAGACTCAGTCAGTGACAGCGATTGAACCTTAGTCAGTGACAGGGATTGAATCTCAGTTAGTGACAGGGATTGAATCTCAATCAGTGCTGGGATTGATCATCAGTCAGTGACTGGGATTGAACCTCAGTCTGTGACAGGGATTCAATGTCAGTCTGTGACAGGAATTGACTCGCAGTCAGTGACAGGGATTGTATCTCAGTTAGTGACAGGGATTGAACCTTCGTCAGTGACAGAGATTGAATCTCAGTTAGTGACAGGGATTGAATCTCAATCAGTGCTGGGATTGATCATCAGTCAGTAACTGGGATTGAATCGCAGTCAGTGACAGGCATTGAATCTCAGTCAGTGACAGGGATTGAGCCTCAAATAGTGACGGGTTTGACCCTCAGTCAGTGACAGGGATTGAATCTCTATCAGTGACAGTGTTTGAATCTCAGTCAGTGACAGGGTATGATGTCAGTCAGTGACATGGATTTAATCTCATTCAGTGACAGGGATTGAATCTCAGTCGGTGACAGGGATTGAATCTCAGTCATTGATAGGAATTGAATCTCAGTCAGTGACAGGGATTGTATCTCAGTCAGTGACATGGATTTAATCTCATACAGTTGCAGGGATTGAATCTCAGTCAGTGACAGGGATTGAATCTCAGTCAGTGACAGGAATTGAACTTCCGTTAGTGACAGGGATTGAACCTCAGGCAGTGATAGGGATTGTATCACATTCAATGACAGGAATTTTATCTCAGTCAGTGACAGGGATTGAATCTCAGTTAGTGACAGGGATTGAATCTCAGTCAGTGACAGGAATTGAGCCTCAGTCAGTGACAAGGATTGAGTCTCAGTCAGTGACAGGGATTGAGACTCAGTCAGTGACAGCGATTGAACCTTAGTCAGTGACAGGGATTGAATCTCAGTTAGTGACAGGGATTGAACCTTCGTCAGTGACAGAGATTGAATCTCAGTTAGTGACAGGGATTGAATCTCAATCAGTGCTGGGATTGATCATCAGTCAGTAACTTGGATTGAATCTCAGTCAGTGACAGGCATGGAATCTCAGTCAGTGACAGGGATTCAACCTCAGTCTGTGACAGGTATTGAAATACAATCAGTGGCAGGAATTGAACATCAGTCATTAACAGGGATTGAATTTCAATCAGTGTGAGGGATTGAGCCACAGTCAGTGACAGGGATGGACCCACAGTCAGTGACAGGGATTGAACCTGAGTCAGTGACAGGGATTGAATCTCAATCAGTGACAGGGATTGAATCTCGATCAGTGACTGGGATTGAATCTCAATCAGTGGCAGGGATTGAACCTCAGTCAGTGAGTGGGATTGAACCTCATTCAGTGACAGGGGGTGAACCTCAGTCAGTGACAGGGATTGAATCTCCATCTGTGGCCGGGTTTGAATCTCAGTCAGTGACATGAATTGAGCCTCAGTCAGTCATAGGAATTGATCCTGAGAAAGTGACAGGGATTGAATCTCAGTCAGTGACAGGGATTGAGCCTCAGTCAGTGACAGGGATTGAATCTCAGTCAGTGACAGGGAGTGAATCTCAGTCAGTGACAGTGATTGAATCTCAATCAGTGACAGGAATTGAACCTCAGTCAGTGACCTAGATTGAATCGCAGTCAGTGACAGGGATTGAATCTCAGTCAGTGACCGGTATTGACGCTCAGTCAGTTACAGGGATTGTATCTCAGTTCGTTACAGGGATTGAACCTCAGTCAGTGACAGGGATTGACGCTTAGTCAATGACAGGGATTGAATCTCAGTTAGTGACAGAGATTGAAACTCAGTCAGTAACAGGTATTGAACCTCAGACAGTGACAGGGATTGACCCTCAGACAGTGACAGGGATTGAATCTCAATCAGTGACAGGGATTGAGCCTCAGTCAGTGACAGGGATTGAGCCTCAAATAGTGACGGGATTGACCCTCAGTCAGTGACAGGGATTGAATCTCAATCAGTGTCAAGAGTTGAATCTCAGTCAGTGCCAGGATTGAATCTCATTTAGTGGTAGGAATTGCATCTCAGTTAGTGACAGGCTAAGAACCTCAGTCAGTGACAAGGATTGAATCTGATTCAGCGACAGGGTTTGAATCTCAGTCAGTGACAGGGATTGAATCTAAGTCAGTGACAGGGATTTAATCTCATTCAGTGACAGGGATTGAATCTCAGTCAGTAACAGGGATTGGATCTCAGTCAGTGACAGGAATTGAATCTCAGTCACTGACAGGGTTTGAACCTCAGTCAGTGACATGGATTGAACGTTAGTCAGTGACAGGGATTGAACCTCAGTCAGTGACAGTGATTGTATCTTCGTCAGTAACAGGGATTGAATCTCAGTCTGTGACAGGGATTGAACCTCAGACAGTGACAGGGATTGAATATCAGTCAGTGACAGGGATTGAACCTCAGTCAGTGACAGGGATTGACCCTCAGACAGTGATAGGGATTGAACCTCAGTCTGTGACAGGGATTGAATCACACTCTGTGACAGGGATTGACTCGCAGTCAGTGACAGGGATTGATCGTCAATGAGAGACAGGGGTTGAGCCTCAGTCAGTGACAGGGATTGATTCTCAATCAGTGACAGGGTTTGAATCTCAGTCTGAGACAGGGATTGAATCTCAGTCAGTGACATGGATTTAATCTCATTCAGTGACAGGGATTGAATCTCAGTCAATGACAGGAATTGAATCTCAGTCAGTGCAGGGATTGAATCTCAGTCAGTGACAGGGATTGAATCTCAGTCAGTGACAGGGATTGAATCTCATTCAGTGACCGGTATTGACACTCAGTCAGTTACAGGGATTGTATCTCAGTTAGTTACAGGGATTGAACCTCAGTCAGTGACAGGGATTGACGCTTAGTCAATGACAGGGATTGAATCTCAGTTAGTGACAGGGACTGAATCTCAGTCAGTGACAGGGATTGAATCTCAGTCAGTGACAGGGATTGAGCCTCAGTCAGTGACAGGGATTGAGCCTCAGGCAGTGACAGGGATTGAACCTCAGTCAGTGACAGGGATTGAACCTCAGTCAGTGACAGGGATTGAACCTCAGTCAGTGACAGATATTGAATCTCAGTCAGTGACAGGGGTTGAATCTTAGTCTGTGACAGGAATTGAACCTCATACAGTTAAAGGGATTGAACGCTAGTCAGTGACAGGGATTGAACCTCAGTCAGTGACAGGGATTGAATCGCAGTCAGTGACAGTGATGGAACCTCAGTCAGTGACAGATATTGAATCTCAGTCAGTGACAGGGGTTGAATCTTAGTCTGTGACAGGGATTGAACCTCAGTCAGTGACATGGATTGACCCTCAGTCAGTGACAGGGATTCAATCTCAGTCTGTGAGAGGGATTGAATCTCAATCAGTGACAGGAATTGAGCCTCAGTCAGTGACAGGGGTTGAATCTTAGTCTGTGACAGGGATTGAACCTCAGTCTGTGACGGGGATTGAATCTCAGTCTGTGACAGGCATTGAATCCAAGTCAGTGACACAGATTGAACCACAGTCAGTGACAGGGATTGAACCTCAGTCAGTGACAGGAATTGAACCTCATACAGTTAAAGGGATTGAACGCTAGTCAGTGACAGGGATTGAATCTCATTCAGTGACAGGAATTGAATCACAGTCAGTGACAGGGATAGAGATTCAGTCAGTGAGAGGGTTTGAATCTCAGTCTGTGACAGGGATTGAATCTCATTCAGTGACAGGGATTGAATCTCATTCAGTGACAGGAATTGTATCTTGGTCAGTGACAGGGATTGAGATTCATTCAGTGACAGGGTTGAACCTGGGTCAGTGACAGGGATTGAATCCCATTCAGTGACAGGGATTGAATCTCAGTCAGTGACACTGATTTAATCTCAGTCAGTGACAAGATTTGAATCTCTGTCAGTGATAGGAATTGAATCTCAGTCCGTGACAGCGATTGAATCTCAGACAGTGACAGGAATTGAATCTCAGTCAGTGACAGGATTTGAATCTCAGTCAGTGACAGGGAGTGCGCAGCAGTCAGTGACAAGGATTGAACCTCAGTTTGTGACAGGGATTGAACTTCACTTAGTGACAGGGATTGAATCTCAGTCAGTGACAGGGATTGAATCTCAGTTATTGACAGGGATTGAATTCAGTCAGAGACAGGGATTGAATCTAAGTCAGAGGCAGGGATTGAGCCTCAGACAGTGACAGGGATTGAACCTCAGGCAGGGACAGGCATTGAACCTCAGTCAGTGACAGGGATTGAAACTCAGTCAGTGACAGATATTGAATCTCAGTCAGTGACATAGATTGAAACACAGTCAGTGACAGCGATTGAACCTGTCAGTGACAGGAATTGATCCTCAGTCAGTGACAGGAATTGAATCTCAGTCAGTGACAGGAATTGAGCCTCAGTCAGTGACAGGGATTGAATCATATTCAGTGACAGAGATTAAACGTCAGACAGTGACAGGGATGGAGGCTAAGTCAGTGACAGGGATTGAGCTACAAATAGTGACAGGGATTGACCCTGAGTCAGTGAAAGGGAGTGAATCTCAATCAATGACAGGGATTGAATCTCAGTCAGTGACAGGGATTGAATCTCAGTCAGTGACAGGGATTGAACCTCAGTCAGTGACAGGGATTGAATCTCAGTCTGTGACAGGCATTGAATCCAAGTCAGTGACACAGATTGAACACAGTCATTGACTGCGATTGCACCTCAGTCGGTGACAGGAATTGAGCCTCTGTCAGTGACAGGGATTGAATCTCAGTCAGTGACAGGGATTTGAATCATATTCAGTGACAGAGATTGAACCTCAGTAGGTGACAGGGATTGACGCTCAGTCAGTGACAGGGATTAATCCTCAGTCAGTGACAGAGATTGAATCTTAATTAGTTCCAAGTAGTGAATCTCAGTCACTGCCAGGAGTGAATCTCAGTCAGTGGGAGGAATTGCATCTCAGTTAGTGACAGGTAGTGAACCTCAGTCAGTGACAGGGAGTGAACCTCAGTCAGTGACAGGAATTGAATCTTAGTCAGTGACAGGAATTGAACCTCAGTCAGTGACAAGGATTGAACCTCAGTCTGTGATAGGGATTGAACCGCAGTCAGTGACAGGGTTTGAACCGCAGTCAATGACAGGGATTGAATCTCAGTCAGTGACAGGGATTCAATCTCAGTCATTGACAGGGATTGACCCTCAGTCAGTGACAGGGAGTGAACCTAAGTCAGTGACAGGAATTGAATCTTAGTCAGTGACAGGAATTGAATCTCAGACAGTGACAGGGATTGAGCCGCAGTCAGTGACAAGGATTGAACCTCAGTTTGTGACAGGGATTGAACCTCAGTTAGTGACAGGGACTGAATCTCAATCAGTGACAGGGATTGAACCTCAGTCAGTGACAGGTTTGAATGTCAGTCAGTGACAGGGAATGAATCTCAATCAGTGACAGGGATTGAATCTTAGTCATTGACAGGGATTGAGATTCATTCAGTGACAGGGATTGACCCTCAGTCAGTGAAAGGAATTGAATCTCAGTCAGTGACAAGGATTGAGACTCAGTCAGTGACAGGGATTGAATCTCAGTCAGTGACAGGCATTGAATCTCAGTCAGTGACAGGGATTCAACCTCAGTCTGTGACAGGTATTGAAATACAATCAGTGACAGGAATTGAACATCAGTCATTAACAGGGATTGAATTTCAATCAGTGTGAGGGATTGAGCCACAGTCAGTGACAGGGATGGACCCACAGTCAGTGACAGGGATTGAACCTGAGTCAGTGACAGGGATTGAATCTCGATCAGTGACTGGGATTGAATCTCAATCAGTGGCAGGGATTGAACCTCAGTCAGTGAGTGGGATTGAACCTCATTCAGTGACAGGGGGTGAACCTCAGTCAGTGACAGGGATTGAATCTCCATCTGTGGCCGGGTTTGAATCTCAGTCAGTGACATGAATTGAGCCTCAGTCAGTCATAGGAATTGATCCTGAGAAAGTGACAGGGATTGACATTCAGTCAGTGACAGGGATTGAATCTCAGTTAGTGACAGGGATTCAATCTCAGTCATTGAAAGGGATTGACCCTCAGTCAGTGACACAGAATGAATCTCAGTCAGTGACAGGGATTGAGCCTCAGTCAGTGACAGGGATTGACCCTCAGTCAGTGACAGGGATTGAATCTCAGTCTGTGAGAGGGATTGAATCTCAATCAGTGACAGGAATTGAGCCTCAGTCAGTGACAGGGATTGAATCTCAGTCAGTGACAGGGACAGAGCCTCAGTCAGTGACAGGGATTGAACCTCACTCTGTGCCTGGGATTGAGCCTCAGTCAGTGACAGGGATTGAATCTCAATCAGTGACAGGAATTGAATCTCGATCAGTGACCGGGATTGAATCTCAATCAGTGGCAGGGATTGAACCTAAGTCAGTGAGAGGGATTGAGCCTCAGTCAGTGACAGGGATTGAACGTCAGTCAGTGACAGGGATTGAATCTCCGTCAGTGACAGGGATTGAATCTCCATCTGTGACAGGGTTTGAACCTCAGTCAGTGACAGGGATTGAGCCTCAGTCAGTCATAGGAATTGATCCTGAGTACGTGACAGGGATTGAAAATTCAGTCAGTGACAGGGATTGCATCTCAGTCAGTGACAGGAATTGAATCTCAGTAAGTGACAGGAATTGAGCCTCAGTCAGTGACAGGGATTGAATCTCAGTCAGTGACAGGAATTGAACCTCAGTCTGTGACTGGGACTGATCCTCAGTCAGTGACAGTGATTGAATTGCAATCAATGACAGGGATTGAACCTCAGTCAGTGACAGGGATTGAATCTCCGTCAGTGACAGGGATTGAATCTCCGTCAGTGACAGGGATTGAATCTCCGTCTGTGACAGGGTTTGGACCTCAGTCAGTGACAGGGATTGAGCATCAGTCAGTCATTGGAATTGACCCAGGGACAGTGACAGGGATTGACATTCAGTCAGTGACAGCGATTGAATCTCAGTCAGTAACAGGGATTCAATCTCAGACATTGACAGGGATTGACCCTCAGTCAGTGACAGAGAATGAATCTCAGTCAGTGACAGGGATTGAATCTCAGTCAGTGACAGGGATTGAATCTCAGTCTGTGACAGGGATTGAACCTCAGTCTGTGATAGGGATTGAACCGCAGTCAGTGACAGGGTTTGAACCGCAGTCAATGACAGGGATTGAATCTCAGTCAGTGACAGGGATTCAATCTCAGTCATTGACAGGGATTGACCCTCAGTCAGTGACAGGGAGTGAACCTAAGTCAGTGACAGGAATTGAATCTTAGTCAGTGACAGGAATTGAATCTCACTCAGTGACAGGAATTGAATCTCAGACAGTGACAGGGAGTGAGCCGCAGTCAGTGACAAGGATTGAACCTCAGTTTGTGACAGGGATTGAACCTCAGTTAGTGACAGGGACTGAATCTCAATCAGTGACAGGGATTGAACCTCAGTCAGTGACAGGTTTGAATGTCAGTCAGTGACAGGGTTTGAATCTCAGTCAGTGACAGGGACTGAATATCAGTCAGTGACTGGGTTTGAATCTCAGTCAGAGACAGGGAATGAATCTCAATCAGTGACAGGGATTGAATATTAGTCAGTGACAGGGATTGGGATTCATTCAGTGACAGGGATTGACCCTCAGTCAGTGAAAGGAATTGAATCTCAGTCAGTGACAAGGATTGAGACTCAGTCAGTGACAGGGATTGAATCTTAGTCAGTGACAGGGATTGAATCTCAGACAGTGACAGGGATTGAATCTCAGTCTGTGACAGGGAGTGAAGCTCAGTCAGTGACAGGAATTGAATCTTAGTCAGTGACAGGGATTGAACCTCAGTCAGTGACAAGGATTGAACCTCAGTCTGTGATAGGGATTGAACCGCAGTCAGTGACAGGGTTTGAACCGCAGTCAATGACAGGGATTGAATCTCAGTCAGTGACAGGGATTCAATCTCAGTCATTGACAGGGATTGACCCTCAGTCAGTGACAGGGAGTGAACCTAAGTCAGTGACAGGAATTGAATCTTAGTCAGTGACAGGAATTGAATCTCACTCAGAGACAGGAATTGAATCTCAGACAGTGACAGGGAGTGAGCCGCAGTCAGTGACAAGGATTGAACCTCAGTTTGTGACAGGGATTGAACCTCAGTTAGTGACAGGGACTGAATCTCAATCAGTGACAGGGATTGAACCTCAGTCAGTGACAGGTTTGAATGTCAGTCAGTGACAGGGTTTGAATCTCAGTCAGTGACAGGGACTGAATATCAGTCAGTGACTGGGTTTGAATCTCAGTCAGAGACAGGGAATGAATCTCAATCAGTGACAGGGATTGAATCTTAGTCAGTGACAGGGATTGAGATTCATTCAGTGACAGGGATTGACCCTCAGTCAGTGAAAGGAATTGAATCTCAGTCAGTGACAAGGATTGAGACTCAGTCAGTGACAGGGATTGAATCTCAGTCAGTGACAGGCATTGAATCTCAGTCAGTGACAGAGATTCAACCTCAGTCTGTGACAGGTATTGAAATACAATCAGTGACAGGAATTGAACATCAGTCATTAACAGGGATTGAATTTCAATCAGTGTGAGGGATTGAGCCACAGTCAGTGACAGGGATGGACCCACAGTCAGTGACAGGGATTGAACCTGAGTCAGTGACAGGGATTGAATCTCAATCAGTGACAGGGATTGAATCTCGATCAGTGACTGGGATTGAATCTCAATCAGTGGCAGGGATTGAACCTCAGTCAGTGAGTGGGATTGAACCTCATTCAGTGACAGGGGGTGAACCTCAGTCAGTGACAGGGATTGAATCTCCATCTGTGGCCGGGTTTGAATCTCAGTCAGTGACATGAATTGAGCCTCAGTCAGTCATAGGAATTGATCCTGAGAAAGTGACAGGGATTGAATCTCAGTCAGTGACAGGAATTGAGCCTCAGTCAGTGACAGGGATTGAATCTCAGTCAGTGACAGGGAGTGAATCTCAGTCAGTGACAGTGATTGAATCTCAATCAGTGACAGGAATTGAACCTCAGTCAGTGACCTAGATTGAATCGCAGTCAGTGACAGGGATTGAATCTCAGTCAGTGACCGGTATTGACACTCAGTCAGTTACAGGGATTGTATCTCAGTTCGTTACAGGGATTGAACCTCAGTCAGTGACAGGGTTTGACGCTTAGTCAATGACAGTGATTGAATCTCAGTTAGTGACAGAGATTGAAACTCAGTCAGTAACAGGTATTGAACCTCAGACAGTGACAGGGATTGACCCTCAGACAGTGACAGGGATTGAATCTCAATCAGTGACAGGGATTGAGCCTCAGTCAGTGACAGGGATTGAGCCTCAAATAGTGACGGGATTGACCCTCAGTCAGTGACAGGGATTGAATCTCAATCAGTGTCAAGAGTTGAATCTCAGTCAGTGCAAGGATTGAATCTCATTTAGTGGTAGGAATTGCATCTCAGTCAGTGACAAGGCTAAGAACCTCAGTCAGTGACAAGGATTGAATCTGATTCAGCGACAGGGTTTGAATCTCAGTCAGTGACAGGGATTGAATCTAAGTCAGTGACAGGGATTTAATCTCATTCAGTGACAGGGATTGAATCTCAGTCAGTAACAGGGATTGGATCTCAGTCAGTGACAGGAATTGAATCTCAGTCACTGACAGGGTTTGAACCTCAGTCAGTGACATGGATTGAACGTTAGTCAGTGACAGGGATTGAACCTCAGTCAGTGACAGTGATTGTATCTTCGTCAGTAACAGGGATTGAATCTCAGTCTGTGACAGGGATTGAACCTCAGACAGTGACAGGGATTGAATATCAGTCAGTGACAGGGATTGAGCCTCAGTCAGTGACAGGGATTGACCCTCAGACAGTGATAGGGATTGAACCTCAGTCTGTGACAGGGATTGAATCACACTCTGTGACAGGGATTGACTCGCAGTCAGTGACAGGGATTGATCCTCAATGAGAGACAGGGGTTGAGCCTCAGTCAGTGACAGGGATTGATTCTCAATCAGTGACAGGGTTTGAATCTCAGTCTGAGACAGGGATTGAATCTCAGTCAGTGACATGGATTTAATCTCATTCAGTGACAGGGATTGAATCTCAGTCAATGACAGGAATTGAATCTCAGTCAGTGCAGGGATTGAATCTCAGTCAGTGACAGGGATTGAATCTCAGTCAGTGACAGGGATTGAATCTCATTCAGTGACCGGTATTGACACTCAGTCAGTTACAGGGATTGTATCTCAGTTAGTTACAGGGATTGAACCTCAGTCAGTGACAGGGATTGACGCTTAGTCAATGACAGGGATTGAATCTCAGTTAGTGACAGGGACTGAATCTCAGTCAGTGACAGGGATTGAATCTCAGTCAGTGACAGGGATTGAGCCTCAGTCAGTGACAGGGATTGAGCCTCAGGCAGTGACAGGGATTGAACCTCAGTCAGTGACAGGGATTGAACCTCAGTCAGTGACAGGGATTGAACCTCAGTCAGTGACAGATATTGAATCTCAGTCAGTGACAGGGGTTGAATCTTAGTCTGTGACAGGAATTGAACCTCATACAGTTAAAGTGATTGAACGCTAGTCAGTGACAGGGATTGAACCTCAGTCAGTGACAGGGATTGAATCGCAGTCAGTGACAGGGATTGAACCTCAGTCTGTGACGGGGATTGAATCTCAGTCTGTGACAGGCATTGAATCCAAGTCAGTGACACAGATTGAACCACAGTCAGTGACAGGGATTGAACCTCAGTCAGTGACAGGAATTGAGCCTCAGTCAGTGACAGGGATTGAATCTCATTCAGTGACAAGGATTGAATCTCATTCAGTGACAGGAATTGAATCACAGTCAGTGACAGGGATAGAGATTCAGTCAGTGAGAGGGTTTGAATCTCAGTCTGTGACAGGAATTGAATCTCATTCAGTGACAGGAATTGTATCTTGGTCAGTGACAGGGATTGAGATTCATTCAGTGACAGGGTTGAACCTGGGTCAGTGACAGGGATTGAATCCCATTCAGTGACAGGGATTGAATCTCAGTCAGTGACACTGATTTAATCTCAGTCAGTGACAAGATTTGAATCTCTGTCAGTGATAGGAATTGAATCTCAGTCCGTGATAGCGATTGAATCTCAGACAGTGACAGGAATTGAATCTCAGTCAGTGACAGGATTTGAATCTCAGTCAGTGACAGGGAGTGCGCAGCAGTCAGTGACAAGGATTGAACCTCAGTTTGTGACAGGGATTGAACTTCACTTAGTGACAGGGATTGAATCTCAGTCAGTGACAGGGATTGAATCTCAGTTATTGACAGGGATTGAATTCAGTCAGAGACAGGGATTGAATCTAAGTCAGAGGCAGGGATTGAGCCTCAGACAGTGACAGGGATTGAACCTCAGGCAGGGACAGGGATTGAACCTCAGTCAGTGACAGGGATTGAAACTCAGTCAGTGACAGATATTGAATCTCAGTCAGTGACATAGATTGAAACACAGTCAGTGACAGCGATTGAACCTGTCAGTGACAGGAATTGATCCTCAGTCAGTGACAGGAATTGAATCTCAGTCAGTGACAGGAATTGAGCCTCAGTCAGTGACAGGGATTGAATCATATTCAGTGACAGAGATTGAACGTCAGACAGTGACAGGGATGGAGGCTAAGTCAGTGACAGGGATTGAGCTACAAATAGTGACAGGGATTGACCCTGAGTCAGTGAAAGGGAGTGAATCTCAATCAATGACAGGAATTGAATCTCGATCAGTGACCGGGATTGAATCTCAATCAGTGGCAGGGATTGAACCTCAGTCAGTGAGAGGGATTGAGCCTCAGTCAGTGACAGGGATTGAACGTCAGACAGTGACAGGGATTGAATCTCCGTCAGTGACAGGGATTGAATCTCCATCTGTGACAGGGTTTGAACCTCAGTCAGTGACAGGGATTGAGCCTCAGTCAGTCATAGGAATTGATCCTGAGAAAGTGACAGGGATTGAAAATTCAGTCAGTGACAGGGATTGCATCTCAGTCAGTGACAGGAATTGAATCTCGATTAGTGACAGGAATTGAGCCTCAGTCAGTGACAGGGATTGAACCTCAGTCAGTGAGAGGGATTGAGCCTCAGTCAGTGACAGGGATTGAACGTCAGTCAGTGACAGGGATTGAATCTCCGTCAGTGACAGGGATTGAATCTCCATCTGTGACAGGGTTTGAACCTCAGTCATTGACAGGGATTGAGCCTCAGTCACTCATAGGAATTGATCCTGAGAAAGTGACAGGGATTGAAAATTCAGTCTCTGACAGGGATTGCATCTCAGTCAGTGACAGGAATTGAATCTCAGTAAGTGACAGGAATTGAGCCTCAGTCAGTGACAGGGATTGAATCTCAGTCAGTGACAGGGACTGAGCCTCAGTCAGAGACAGGGATTGTACCTCAGTCAGTGGCAGGGACAGAGCCTCAGTCAGTGACAGGAATTGAACCTCAGTCTGTGACTGGGACTGAACCTCAGTCAGTGACAGTGATTGAATTGCAATCAATGACAGGGATTGAACCTCAGTCAGTGACAGGGATTGAATCTCCGTCAGTGACAGGGATTGAATCTCCGTCTGTGACAGGGTTTGGACCTCAGTCAGTGACAGGGATTGAGCATCAGTCAGTCATAGGAATTGACCCAGGGACAGTGACAGGATTTGACATTCAGTCAGTGACAGCGATTGAATCTCAGTCTGTAACAGGGATTCAATCTCAGACATTGACAGGGATTGACCCTCAGTCAGTGACAGAGAATGAATCTCAGTCAGTGACAGGGATTGAATCTCAGTCAGTGACAGGGATTGAATCTCAGTCTGTGATAGGGATTGAACCGCAGTCAGTGACAGGGTTTGAACCGCAGTCAATGACAGGGATTGAATCTCAGTCAGTGACAGGGATTCAATCTCAATCATTGACAGGGATTGACCCTCAGTCAGTGACAGGGAGTGATCCTAAGTCAGTGACAGGAATTGAATCTTAGTCAGTGACAGGGATTGAATCTCAGACAGTGACAGGGATTGAATCTCAGTCTGTGACAGGGAGTGAACCTCAGTCAGTGACAGGAATTGAATCTTAGTCAGTGACAGGGATTGAACCTCAGTCAGTGACAAGGATTGAACCTCAGTCTGTGATAGGGATTGAACCGCAGTCAGTGACAGGGTTTGAACTGCAGTCAATGACAGGGATTGAATCTCAGTCAGTGACAGGGATTCAATCTCAGTCATTGACAGGGATTGACCCTCAGTCAGTGACAGGGAGTGAACCTAAGTCAGTGACAGGAATTGAATCTTAGTCAGTGACAGGAATTGAATCTCACTCAGTGACAGGAATTGAATCTCAGACAGTGACAGGGAGTGAGCCGCAGTCAGTGACAAGGATTGAACCTCAGTTTGTGACAGGGATTGAACCTCAGTCAGTGACAGGTTTGAATGTCAGTCAGTGACAGGGTTTGAATCTCAGTCAGTGACAGGGACTGAATATCAGTCAGTGACTGGGTTTGAATCTCAGTCAGAGACAGGGAATGAATCTCAATCAGTGACAGGGATTGAATATTAGTCAGTGACAGGGATTGGGATTCATTCAGTGACAGGGATTGACCCTCAGTCAGTGAAAGGAATTGAATCTCAGTCAGTGACAAGGATTGAGACTCAGTCAGTGACAGGGATTGAATCTCAGTCAGTGACAGGCATTGAATCTCAGTCAGTGACAGGGATTCAACCTCAGTCTGTGACAGGTATTGAAATACAATCAGTGACAGGAATTGAACATCAGTCATTAACAGGGATTGAATTTCAATCAGTGTGAGGGATTGAGCCACAGTCAGTGACAGGGATGGACCCACAGTCAGTGACAGGGATTGAAGCTGAGTCAGTGACAGGGATTGAATCTCAATCAGTGACAGGGATTGAATCTCGATCAGTGACTGGGATTGAATCTCAATCAGTAGCAGGGATTGAACCTCAGTCAGTGAGTGGGATTGAACCTCATTCAGTGACAGGGGGTGAACCTCAGTCAGTGACAGGGATTGAATCTCCATCTGTGGCCGGGTTTGGACCTCAGTCAGTGACAGGGATTGAGCCTCAGTCAGTCATAGGAATTGATCCTGAGAAAGTGACAGGGATTGACATTCAGTCAGTGACAGGGATTGAATCTCAGTTAGTGACAGGGATTCAATCTCAGTCATTGAAAGGGATTGACCCTCAGTCAGTGACAGAGAATGAATCTCAGTCAGTGACAGGGATTGAGCCTCAGTCAGTGACAGGGATTGACCCTCAGTCAGTGACAGGGATTGAATCTCAGTCTGTGAGAGGGATTGAATCTCAATCAGTGACAGGAATTGAGCCTCAGTCAGTGACAGGGATTGAATCTCAGTCAGTGACAGGGACTGAGCCTCAGTCAGTGACAGGGATTGAACCTCACTCTGTGCCTGGGATTGAGCCTCAGTCAGTGACAGGGATTGAATCTCAATCAGTGACAGGAATTGAATCTCGATCAGTGACCGGTATTGACCCTCAGTCAGTTACAGGGATGGAATCTCAGTTAGTTACAGGGATTGAATCTCAGTCAGTGACAGGGATTGACCCTCAGAGAGTGACAGGGATTGAATCTTAGTCAGTGACAGGGATTGAATTTCAGTCAGTGATAGGGATTGACCCTCAGTCAGAGACAGGGAATGAGCCTCAGTCAGTGACAGGGATTGAGCCTCAGGAAGTGACAGGGATTGAACCTCAGTGATTGACAGGGATTGAACCTCCGGCAGTGACAGGGATGGAATCTCAGTCAGTGACAGGGATTGAATCTCGATCAGTGACTGGGATTGAATCTCAATCAGTAGCAGGGATTGAACCTCAGTCAGTGAGTGGGATTGAACCTCATTCAGTGACAGGGGGTGAACCTCAGTCAGTGACAGGGATTGAATCTCCATCTGTGGCCGGGTTTGGACCTCAGTCAGTGACAGGGATTGAGCCTCAGTCAGTCATAGGAATTGATCCTGAGAAAGTGACAGGGATTGACATTCAGTCAGTGACAGGGATTGAATCTCAGTTAGTGACAGGGATTCAATCTCAGTCATTGAAAGGGATTGACCCTCAGTCAGTGACAGAGAATGAATCTCAGTCAGTGACAGGGATTGAGCCTCAGTCAGTGACAGGGATTGACCCTCAGTCAGTGACAGGGATTGAATCTCAGTCTGTGAGAGGGATTGAATCTCAATCAGTGACAGGAATTGAGCCTCAGTCAGTGACAGGGATTGAATCTCAGTCAGTGACAGGGACTGAGCCTCAGTCAGTGACAGGGATTGAACCTCACTCTGTGCCTGGGATTGAGCCTCAGTCAGTGACAGGGATTGAATCTCAATCAGTGACAGGAATTGAATCTCGATCAGTGACCGGTATTGACCCTCAGTCAGTTACAGGGATGGAATCTCAGTTAGTTACAGGGATTGAATCTCAGTCAGTGACAGGGATTGACCCTCAGAGAGTGACAGGGATTGAATCTTAGTCAGTGACAGGGATTGAATTTCAGTCAGTGATAGGGATTGACCCTCAGTCAGAGACAGGGAATGAGCCTCAGTCAGTGACAGGGATTGAGCCTCAGGAAGTGACAGGGATTGAACCTCAGTGATTGACAGGGATTGAACCTCCGGCAGTGACAGGGATGGAATCTCAGTCAGTGACAGAGATTGAGCCTCAGTCAGTGACAGGGATTGAGCCTCAGGCAGTGACAGGGATTGAACCTCAGTGATTGACAGGGATTGAACCTCCGGCATTGACAGGTATTGAACCTCAGTCAGTGACAGATATTGAATCTCAGTCAGTGACAGGGGTTGAATCTTAGTCTGTGACAGGGATTGGACCTCAGTCAGTGATAGGGATTGAACGTTAGTCAGTGACAGGGATTGAACCTCAGTCAGTGACAGGGATTGAATCGCAGTCAGTGACAGGGATTGAATCTCAGTCAGTGACATGGAATTAATCTCATTCAGTGGCAGGGATTGAATCTCAGTCAGTGACAGGGATTGAATCTCAGTCAGTGACAGGAATTGAATCTCAGTCAGTGACAGGGATTGAATCTCAAACAGTGACATGGATTTAATCTCATTCAGTTACAGGGATTGAATCTCAGTTTGTGACTGGGATTCAACCTCAGTCCGTAACAGGGATTGAATCTCAGTCAGTGACAAGGATTGAATTTCCGTCAGTGACAGGGATTGAATCTCAATCAGTGACTGGAATTGATCATCAGTCAGTTACTGGGATTGAATCGCAGTCAGTGACAGGGATTGAATCTCAGTCAGTGACAGAGATTGAAACTCAGTCAGTGACAGGGATTGATTCTCAGTCAGTGACAGGGATTGAGCCTCAAATAGTGACGGGATTGATCCTCAGTCA
The DNA here is from genome assembly GCF_037043375.1 of Chiloscyllium plagiosum. Taxonomy (NCBI): domain Eukaryota; kingdom Metazoa; phylum Chordata; class Chondrichthyes; order Orectolobiformes; family Hemiscylliidae; genus Chiloscyllium; species Chiloscyllium plagiosum. The sequence continues at coordinate 45,519,474 of NW_028270177.1, forward strand.
GTGACAGGGATTGAATCTCTATCAGTGATAGGGTTTGAATCTCAGTCAGTGACAGGGTATGATGTCAGTCAGTGACAATGATTTAATCTCATTCAGTGACAGGGATTGAATCTCAGTCAGTGACAGGGATTGAATCTCAGTCAGTGATAGGAATTGAATCTCAGTCAGTGACAGGGATTGAACCTCAGTTAGTGACAGGGATTGAACCTCAGGCAGTGATAGGGATTGTATCACATTCAATGACAGGAATTTTATCTCAGTCAGTGACAGGGATTTAATCTCATTCAGTGACAGGGATTGAATCTCAGTCAGTGACTGGGATTGAATCTCAGTCAGTGACAGGAATGAATCTCAGTCAGTGACAGAGATTGAATCTCAGTCAGTGACAGGGATTGTATCACAGTCAGTGTCAGGAATATTATCTCAGTCAGTGTCAGGGATTGAACCACAGACAGTGTCAGGGATTGAATCTCAGTCAGTGACAGGGATTGAGCCTCATTCAGTGATGGGGATTGAGCCTCAGTCAGTGACAGGGATTGACTCTCAGACATTGACAGGGATAGAACCTCAGTCTGTGACAGGGATTGAATCACACTCTGTGACAGGGATTGAGACTCATTGAGAGACAGGGGTTGAGCCTCAGTCAGTGACAGGGATTGAGCCTCAAAAAGTGATGGGATTGACCCTCATTCAGTGACAGGGATTGATTCTCAATCAGTGACAGGGATTGAATCTCAGTCAGAGACAGGGATTGAATCTCAGTCAGTGACCGGTATTGACACTCAGTCAGTGACAGGGATTGTATCTCAGTTAGTGACAAGGATTGAACCTCAGTCAGTGAAAGAGATTGACCCTGAGTCAGTGACAGGGATTGAATCTCAGTTAGTGACAGAGATTGATTCTATGTCAGTGACAGGGATTGAACCTCCGACAGTGACAGGGATTGACCCTCAGACAGTGACAGGGATTGAATCTCAGTCAGTGACAGGGATTGAGCCTCAGTCAGTGACAGGGATTGAGCCTCAGGCAGTGACAGGGATTGAACGTCAGTGATTGACAGGGATTGAACCTTCGGCAGTGACAGGGATTGAACCTCAGTCAGTGACAGGGATTGAACCTCAGTCAGTGACAGATATTGAATCTCAGTCAGTGACAGGGGTTGAATCTTAGTCTGTGACAGGGATTGAACCTCAGTCAGTGACAGGGATTGAACGTTAGTCAGTGACAGGGATTGAACCTCAGTCAGTGACAGCGATTGAATCTCAGTCAGTAACAGGGATTCAATCTCAGACATTGACAGGGATTGACCCTCAGTCAGTGACAGAGAATGAATCTCAGTCAGTGACAGGGATTGAATCTCAGTCAGTGACAGGGATTGAATCTCAGTCTGTGACAGGGATTGAACCTCAGTCTGTGATAGGGATTGAACCGCAGTCAGTGACAGGGTTTGAACCGCAGTCAATGACAGGGATTGAATCTCAGTCAGTGACAGGGATTCAATCTCAATCATTGACAGGGATTGACCCTCAGTCAGTGACAGGGAGTGATCCTAAGTCAGTGACAGGAATTGAATCTTAGTCAGTGACAGGGATTGAATCTCAGACAGTGACAGGGATTGAATCTCAGTCTGTGACAGGGAGTGAACCTCAGTCAGTGACAGGAATTGAATCTTAGTCAGTGACAGGGATTGAACCTCAGTCAGTGACAAGGATTGAACCTCAGTCTGTGATAGGGATTGAACCGCAGTCAGTGACAGGGTTTGAACCGCAGTCAATGACAGGGATTGAATCTCAGTCAGTGACAGGGATTCAATCTCAGTCATTGACAGGGATTGACCCTCAGTCAGTGACAGGGAGTGAACCTAAGTCAGTGACAGGAATTGAATCTTAGTCAGTGACAGGAATTGAATCTCACTCAGTGACAGGAATTGAATCTCAGACAGTGACAGGGAGTGAGCCGCAGTCAGTGACAAGGATTGAACCTCAGTTTGTGACAGGGATTGAACCTCAGTTAGTGACAGGGACTGAATCTCAATCAGTGACAGGGATTGAACCTCAGTCAGTGACAGGTTTGAATGTCAGTCAGTGACAGGGTTTGAATCTCAGTCAGTGACAGGGACTGAATATCAGTCAGTGACTGGGTTTGAATCTCAGTCAGAGACAGGGAATGAATCTCAATCAGTGACAGGGATTGAATATTAGTCAGTGACAGGGATTGGGATTCATTCAGTGACAGGGATTGACCCTCAGTCAGTGAAAGGAATTGAATCTCAGTCAGTGACAAGGATTGAGACTCAGTCAGTGACAGGGATTGAATCTCAGTCAGTGACAGGCATTGAATCTCAGTCAGTGACAGGGATTCAACCTCAGTCTGTGACAGGTATTGAAATACAATCAGTGACAGGAATTGAACATCAGTCATTAACAGGGATTGAATTTCAATCAGTGTGAGGGATTGAGCCACAGTCAGTGACAGGGATGGACCCACAGTCAGTGACAGGGATTGAAGCTGAGTCAGTGACAGGGATTGAATCTCAATCAGTGACAGGGATTGAATCTCGATCAGTGACTGGGATTGAATCTCAATCAGTGGCAGGGATTGAACCTCAGTCAGTGAGTGGGATTGAACCTCATTCAGTGACAGGGGGTGAACCTCAGTCAGTGACAGGGATTGAATCTCCATCTGTGGCCGGGTTTGGACCTCAGTCAGTGACAGGGATTGAGCCTCAGTCAGTCATAGGAATTGATCCTGAGAAAGTGACAGGGATTGACATTCAGTCAGTGACAGGGATTGAATCTCAGTTAGTGACAGGGATTCAATCTCAGTCATTGAAAGGGATTGACCCTCAGTCAGTGACAGAGAATGAATCTCAGTCAGTGACAGGGATTGAGCCTCAGTCAGTGACAGGGATTGACCCTCAGTCAGTGACAGGGATTGAATCTCAGTCTGTGAGAGGGATTGAATCTCAATCAGTGACAGGAATTGAGCCTCAGTCAGTGACAGGGATTGAATCTCAGTCAGTGACAGGGACTGAGCCTCAGTCAGTGACAGGGATTGAACCTCACTCTGTGCCTGGGATTGAGCCTCAGTCAGTGACAGGGATTGAATCTCAATCAGTGACAGGAATTGAATCTCGATCAGTGACCGGTATTGACCCTCAGTCAGTTACAGGGATGGAATCTCAGTTAGTTACAGGGATTGAATCTCAGTCAGTGACAGGGATTGACCCTCAGAGAGTGACAGGGATTGAATCTTAGTCAGTGACAGGGATTGAATTTCAGTCAGTGATAGGGATTGACCCTCAGTCAGAGACAGGGAATGAGCCTCAGTCAGTGACAGGGATTGAGCCTCAGGAAGTGACAGGGATTGAACCTCAGTGATTGACAGGGATTGAACCTCCGGCAGTGACAGGGATGGAATCTCAGTCAGTGACAGAGATTGAGCCTCAGTCAGTGACAGGGATTGAGCCTCAGGCAGTGACAGGGATTGAACCTCAGTGATTGACAGGGATTGAACCTCCGGCATTGACAGGTATTGAACCTCAGTCAGTGACAGATATTGAATCTCAGTCAGTGACAGGGGTTGAATCTTAGTCTGTGACAGGGATTGGACCTCAGTCAGTGATAGGGATTGAACGTTAGTCAGTGACAGGGATTGAACCTCAGTCAGTGACAGGGATTGAATCGCAGTCAGTGACAGGGATTGAATCTCAGTCAGTGACATGGAATTAATCTCATTCAGTGACAGGGATTGAATCTCAGTCAGTGACAGGGATTGAATCTCAGTCAGTGACAGGAATTGAATCTCAGTCAGTGACAGGGATTGAATCTCAAACAGTGACATGGATTTAATCTCATTCAGTTACAGGGATTGAATCTCAGTTTGTGACTGGGATTCAACCTCAGTCCGTAACAGGGATTGAATCTCAGTCAGTGACAAGGATTGAATTTCCGTCAGTGACAGGGATTGAATCTCAATCAGTGACTGGAATTGATCATCAGTCAGTTACTGGGATTGAATCGCAGTCAGTGACAGGGATTGAATCTCAGTCAGTGACAGAGATTGAAACTCAGTCAGTGACAGGGATTGATTCTCAGTCAGTGACAGGGATTGAGCCTCAAATAGTGACGGGATTGATCCTCAGTCAGTGACAGGGATTGAATCTCTATCAGTGATAGGGTTTGAATCTCAGTCAGTGACAGGGTATGATGTCAGTCAGTGACAATGATTTAATCTCATTCAGTGACAGGGATTGAATCTCAGTCAGTGACAGGGATTGAATCTCAGTCAGTGATAGGAATTGAATCTCAGTCAGTGACAGGGATTGAACCTCAGTTAGTGACAGGGATTGAACCTCAGGCAGTGATAGGGATTGTATCACATTCAATGACAGGAATTTTATCTCAGTCAGTGACAGGGATTTAATCTCATTCAGTGACAGGGATTGAATCTCAGTCAGTGACTGGGATTGAATCTCAGTCAGTGACAGGAATGAATCTCAGTCAGTGACAGGGATTGAATCTCAGTCAGTGACAGGGATTGTATCACAGTCAGTGTCAGGAATATTATCTCAGTCAGTGTCAGAGATTGAACCACAGACAGTGTCAGGGATTGAATCTCAGTCAGTGACAGGGATTGAGCCTCATTCAGTGATGGGGATTGAGCCTCAGTCAGTGACAGGGATTGACCCTCAGACATTGACAGGGATTGAACCTCAGTCTGTGACAGGGATTGAATCACACTCTGTGACAGGGATTGAGACTCATTGAGAGACAGGGGTTGAGCCTCAGTCAGTGACAGGGATTGAGCCTCAAAAAGTGATGGGATTGACCCTCATTCAGTGACAGGGATTGATTCTCAATCAGTGACAGGGATTGAATCTCAGTCAGAGACAGGGATTGAATCTCAGTCAGTGACCGGTATTGACACTCAGTCAGTGACAGGGATTGTATCTCAGTTAGTGACAGGGATTGAACCTCAGTCAGTGAAAGAGATTGACCCTGAGTCAGTGACAGGGATTGAATCTCAGTTAGTGACAGAGATTGATTCTATGTCAGTGACAGGGATTGAACCTCCGACAGTGACAGGGATTGACCCTCAGACAGTGACAGGGATTGAATCTCAGTCAGTGACAGGGATTGAGCCTCAGTCAGTGACAGGGATTGAGCCTCAGGCAGTGACAGGGATTGAACGTCAGTGATTGACAGGGATTGAACCTTCGGCAGTGACAGGGATTGAACCTCAGTCAGTGACAGGGATTGAACCTCAGTCAGTGACAGATATTGAATCTCAGTCAGTGACAAGGGTTGAATCTTAGTCTGTGACAGGGATTGAACCTCAGTCAGTGACAGGGATTGAACGTTAGTCAGTGACAGGGATTGAACCTCAGTCAGTGACAGGGATTGAATCGCAGTCAGTGACAGGGATTGAATCGCAGTCAGTGACAGGGATTGAACCTTAGACAGTGACAGGGATTGAATCTCAGTCAGTGAGAGGGATTGAGCCTCAGTCAGAGACAAGGATTGAGCCTCAGTCAGTGACGGGATTGACCCTCAGTCAGTGACAGGGACTGAATCTCAGTAAGTGACAGGACTTTAATCTCATTCAGTGACAGGGATTGAATCTCAGTCAGTGACAGGAATTGAATCTCAGTCAGTGACAGGAATAGAATCTCAGTCAGTGACAGCGATTGAATCTCAGTCAGTGACAGGAATTGAATCTAAGTCAGTAACAGGAATTGAATCTCAGTCAGTGACAGGGAGTGAGCCGCTGTCAGTGACAAGGATTGAACCTCAGTTTGTGACAGGTTTGTATCTCAGTCAGTGACAGGGTTTGAGCCTCATTCAGTGACAGGTTTGAATCTCAGTCAGTGACAGGGTTTTAGCCTAATCAATAACAGGGATTGAATCTCAGTCAGTGACTGGGATTGAATCTCAGTCAGTGACAGGGACTGAATCTCAGTCAGTGACAGGGATTGAATCTCAGTCAGTGACAGGGATTGTATCACAGTCAATGACACGAATTTTATCTCAGTCAGTGACAGGGATTGAACCTGAGTCAGTGACAGGTATTGAATCTCAGTTAGTGACAGGGATTGAATCTCAGTCAGTGACAGGGATTGAGCCTCAGTCAGTGACAGGGATTGAACCTCAGTCAGTGAAAGGGATTGAATCTCAGTCAGAGGCAGCAAATGAATCTCAGTCAGTGACAGTAATTGAATCTCAATCAGTGACAGGAATTGAACCTCAGTCAGTGACAGGGATTGAACTTTAGTCAGTGACAGGGATTGAACCTCAGTCAGTGACAGGGATTGAACCTCAGTCCGTGACAGATATTGAATCTCAGTCAGTGACAGGGTTTGAATCTCTGTCTTTGACAGGGATTGAACCTCAGTCTGTGATGGGGATTGAATCTCAGTCTGTGACAGGGATTGATTCTATGTCAGTGACAGGGATTGAACCTCCGACAGTGACAGGGATTGGACCTCAGACAGTGACAGGGATTGAATCTCAGTCAGTGACAGGGATTGAGCCTCAGTCAGTGACAGGGATTGAGCCTCAGGCATTGACAGGGATTGAACGTCAGTGATTGACAGGGAGTGACCCTTCGACAGTGACAGGGATTAAACCTCAGTCAGTGACAGATATTGAATCTCAGTCAGTGACAGGGGTTGAATCTTAGTCTGTGACAGGGATTGACCCTCAGTCAGTGACAGGGATTGAACGTTAGTCAGTGACCGGGATTGAACCTCAGTCAGTGACAGGGATTGAACCTCAGTCAGTGACAGGGATTGAACCTCAGTCAGTGACAGGAATTGAGCCTCAGTCAGTGACAGGGATTGACCCTTAGTGAGTGACAGGGATTGAGACTCAGTCAGTGACAGCGATTGAACCTTATTCAGTGACAGGGATTGAATCTCAGTTAGTGACAGGGATTGAATCTCAATCAGTGCTGGGATTGATCATCAGTCAGTGACTGGGATTGAACCTCAGTCTGTGACAGGAATTGACTCGCAGTCAATGACAGGGATTGTATCTCAGTTAGTGACAGGGATTGAACCTTAGTCAGTGACAGGAATTGAACCTTAATCAGTGACAGGGATTGAATCTCAGTTAGTGATAGGGATTGAATCTCAGTCAGTGACAGGGATTGAGCCTCAGTCAGTGACAGGGATTGAATCTCAGTCAGTGACAGGGATTGAACCTTAATCAGTGACAGGGATTGAATCTCAGTTAGTGACAGGGATTGAATCTCAGTCAGTGACAGGGATTGAGCCTCAGTCAGTGACAGGGATTGAACCTCAGTCAGTGACAGAGATTGAATCTCAGTGAGGGGGATTGAATCTCATTCAGTGACAGGAAGTGAATCTCAGTCAGTGACAGTGATTGAATCTCAATCAGTGACAGGAATTGAACCTCAGTCAGTGACCTGGATTGAATCGCAGTCAGTGACAGGGATTGAATCATAGTTCGTTACAGTGATTGAATCTCAGTCAGTGACAGGGATTGAATCTCAGTCAGTGACAGTGATTGTATCACAGTTAGTTACAGTGATTGAATCTCAGTCAGTGACAGGGATTGAATCTCAGTCAGTGACTGGGATTGAATCTCAATCAGTGACTGGGATTGAACCTCAGTCAGTAACTGGGATTGAATCGCAGTCATTGACAGGGATTGAATCTCAGTCAGGGACATGGAATTAATCTCATTCAGTGACAGGGATTGAATCTCAGTCAGTGACAGGGATTGAATCTCAGTCAGTGACAGGAATTGAATCTCAGTCAGTGACAGGGATTGAATCTCAAACAGTGACATGGATTTAATCTCATTCAGTTACAGGGATTGAATCTCAGTTTGTGACTGGGATTCAACCTCAGTCCGTAACAGGGATTGAATCTCAGTCAGTGACAAGGATTGAATTTCCGTCAGTGACAGGGATTGAATCTCAATCAGTGACTGGAATTGATCATCAGTCAGTTACTGGGATTGAATCGCAGTCAGTGACAGGGATTGAATCTCAGTCAGTGACAGAGATTGAAACTCAGTCAGTGACAGGGATTGATTCTCAGTCAGTGACAGGGATTGAGCCTCAAATAGTGACGGGATTGATCCTCAGTCAGTGACAGGGATTGAATCTCTATCAGTGATAGGGTTTGAATCTCAGTCAGTGACAGGGTATGATGTCAGTCAGTGACAATGATTTAATCTCATTCAGTGACAGGGATTGAATCTCAGTCAGTGACAGGGATTGAATCTCAGTCAGTGATAGGAATTGAATCTCAGTCAGTGACAGGGATTGAACCTCAGTTAGTGACAGGGATTGAACCTCAGGCAGTGATAGGGATTGTATCACATTCAATGACAGGAATTTTATCTCAGTCAGTGACAGGGATTTAATCTCATTCAGTGACAGGGATTGAATCTCAGTCAGTGACTGGGATTGAATCTCAGTCAGTGACAGGAATGAATCTCAGTCAGTGACAGGGATTGAATCTCAGTCAGTGACAGGGATTGTATCACAGTCAGTGTCAGGAATATTATCTCAGTCAGTGTCAGAGATTGAACCACAGACAGTGTCAGGGATTGAATCTCAGTCAGTGACAGGGATTGAGCCTCATTCAGTGATGGGGATTGAGCCTCAGTCAGTGACAGGGATTGACCCTCAGACATTGACAGGGATTGAACCTCAGTCTGTGACAGGGATTGAATCACACTCTGTGACAGGGATTGAGACTCATTGAGAGACAGGGGTTGAGCCTCAGTCAGTGACAGGGATTGAGCCTCAAAAAGTGATGGGATTGACCCTCATTCAGTGACAGGGATTGATTCTCAATCAGTGACAGGGATTGAATCTCAGTCAGAGACAGGGATTGAATCTCAGTCAGTGACCGGTATTGACACTCAGTCAGTGACAGGGATTGTATCTCAGTTAGTGACAGGGATTGAACCTCAGTCAGTGAAAGAGATTGACCCTGAGTCAGTGACAGGGATTGAATCTCAGTTAGTGACAGAGATTGATTCTATGTCAGTGACAGGGATTGAACCTCAGGCAGTGACAGGGATTGAACGTCAGTGATTGACAGGGATTGAACCTTCGGCAGTGACAGGGATTGAACCTCAGTCAGTGACAGGGATTGAACCTCAGTCAGTGACAGGGATTGAGCCTCAGTCAGTGACAGGGATTGAGCCTCAGGCAGTGACAGGGATTGAACGTCAGTGATTGACAGGGATTGAACCTTCGGCAGTGACAGGGATTGAACCTCAGTCAGTGACAGGGATTGAACCTCAGTCAGTGACAGATATTGAATCTCAGTCAGTGACAAGGGTTGAATCTTAGTCTGTGACAGGGATTGAACCTCAGTCAGTGACAGGGATTGAACGTTAGTCAGTGACAGGGATTGAACCTCAGTCAGTGACAGGGATTGAATCGCAGTCAGTGACAGGGATTGAATCGCAGTCAGTGACAGGGATTGAACCTTAGACAGTGACAGGGATTGAATCTCAGTCAGTGAGAGGGATTGAGCCTCAGTCAGAGACAAGGATTGAGCCTCAGTCAGTGACGGGATTGACCCTCAGTCAGTGACAGGGACTGAATCTCAGTAAGTGACAGGACTTTAATCTCATTCAGTGACAGGGATTGAATCTCAGTCAGTGACAGGAATTGAATCTCAGTCAGTGACAGGAATAGAATCTCAGTCAGTGACAGCGATTGAATCTCAGTCAGTGACAGGAATTGAATCTAAGTCAGTGACAGGAATTGAATCTCAGTCAGTGACAGGGAGTGAGCCGCTGTCAGTGACAAGGATTGAACCTCAGTTTGTGACAGGTTTGTATCTCAGTCAGTGACAGGGTTTGAGCCTCATTCAGTGACAGGTTTGAATCTCAGTCAGTGACAGGGTTTTAGCCTAATCAATAACAGGGATTGAATCTCAGTCAGTGACTGGGATTGAATCTCAGTCAGTGACAGGGACTGAATCTCAGTCAGTGACAGGGATTGAATCTCAGTCAGTGACAGGGATTGTATCACAGTCAATGACACGAATTTTATCTCAGTCAGTGACAGGGATTGAACCTGAGTCAGTGACAGGTATTGAATCTCAGTTAGTGACAGGGATTGAATCTCAGTCAGTGACAGGGATTGAGCCTCAGTCAGTGACAGGGATTGAATCTCAGTCAGAGGCAGCAAATGAATCTCAGTCAGTGACAGTAATTGAATCTCAATCAGTGACAGGAATTGAACCTCAGTCAGTGACAGGGATTGAACTTTAGTCAGTGACAGGGATTGAACCTCAGTCAGTGACAGGGATTGAACCTCAGTCCGTGACAGATATTGAATCTCAGTCAGTGACAGGGTTTGAATCTCTGTCTTTGACAGGGATTGAACCTCAGTCTGTGATGTGGATTGAATCTCAGTCTGTGACAGGGATTGATTCTATGTCAGTGACAGGGATTGAACCTCCGACAGTGACAGGGATTGGACCTCAGACAGTGACAGGGATTGAATCTCAGTCAGTGACAGGGATTGAGCCTCAGTCAGTGACAGGGATTGAGCCTCAGGCATTGACAGGGAGTGACCCTTCGACAGTGACAGGGATTAAACCTCAGTCAGTGACAGATATTGAATCTCAGTCAGTGACAGGGGTTGAATCTTAGTCTGTGACAGGGATTGACCCTCAGTCAGTGACAGGGATTGAACGTTAGTCAGTGACCGGGATTGAACCTCAGTCAGTGACAGGGATTGAACCTCAGTCAGTGACAGGGATTGAACCTCAGTCAGTGACAGGAATTGAGCCTCAGTCAGTGACAGGGATTGACCCTTAGTGAGTGACAGGGATTGAGACTCAGTCAGTGACAGCGATTGAACCTTATTCAGTGACATGGATTTAATCTCATTCAGTGACAGGGATTGAATCTCAATCAGTGCTGGGATTGATCATCAGTCAGTGACTGGGATTGAACCTCAGTCTGTGACAGGAATTGACTCGCAGTCAATGACAGGGATTGTATCTCAGTTAGTGACAGGGATTGAACCTTAGTCAGTGACAGGAATTGAACCTTAATCAGTGACAGGGATTGAATCTCAGTTAGTGATAGGGATTGAATCTCAGTCAGTGACAGGGATTGAGCCTCAGTCAGTGACAGGGATTGAATCTCAGTCAGTGACAGGGATTGAACCTTAATCAGTGACAGGGATTGAATCTCAGTTAGTGACAGGGATTGAATCTCAGTCAGTGACAGAGATTGAATCTCAGTGAGGGGGATTGAATCTCATTCAGTGACAGGAAGTGAATCTCAGTCAGTGACAGTGATTGAATCTCAATCAGTGACAGGAATTGAACCTCAGTCAGTGACCTGGATTGAATCGCAGTCAGTGACAGGGATTGAATCATAGTTAGTTACAGTGATTGAATCTCAGTCAGTGACAGGGATTGAATCTCAGTCAGTGACAGTGATTGTATCACAGTTAGTTACAGTGATTGAATCTCAGTCAGTGACAGGGATTGAATCTCAGTCAGTGACTGGGATTGAATCTCAATCAGTGACTGGGATTGAACCTCAGTCAGTAACTGGGATTGAATCGCAGTCATTGACAGGGATTGAATCTCAGTCAGGGACAGGGGTTGAACCTCAGTCAGTGACAGAGATTGAATCTCAGTCAGTGACAGGGATTGATGCTCAGAAAGTGATAGGAATGGAACCTCAGTCATTGACAGACAGAGAATCGCAGTCAGTGACAGGTTTTAAAGCTCAGTCAGTGACAGTGATTCAATCTCAATCAGTGACCGGTATTGACCCTCAGTCAGTTACAGGGATGGAAACTCAGTTAGTTACAGGGATTGAATCTCAGTCAGTGACAGGGATTGACCCTCAGAGAGTGACAGGGATTGAATCTTAGTCAGTGACAGGGATTGAATTTCAGTCAGTGATAGGGATTGACCCTCAGTCAGAGACAGGGAATGAGCCTCAGTCAGTGACAGGGATTGAGCCTCAGGAAGTGACAGGGATTGAACCTCAGTGATTGACAGGGATTGAACCTCCGGCAGTGACAGGGATGGAATCTCAGTCAGTGACAGTGATTGAGCCTCAGTCAGTGACAGGGATTGAGCCTCAGGCAGTGACAGGGATTGAACCTCAGTGATTGACAGGGATTGAACCTCCGGCATTGACAGGTATTGAACCTCAGTGAGTGACAGATATTGAATCTCAGTCAGTGACAGGGGTAGAATCTTAGTCAGTGACAGGGATTGATTCTCAGTCAGTGACAGGGATTGTATCACAGTCAATGACACGAATTTTATCTCAGTCAGTGACAGGGATTGAACCTGAGTCAGTGACAGGTATTGAATCTCAGTGAGTGACAGGGATTGAATCTCAGTCAGTGAAAGGGATTGAATCTCAGTCAGAGGCAGCAAATGAATCTCAGTCAGTGACAGTAATTGAATCTCAATCAGTGACAGGAATTGAACCTCAGTCAGTGACAGGGATTGAACGTTAGTCAGTGACAGGGATTGAACCTCAGTCAGTGACAGGGATTGAACCTCAGTCCGTGACAGATATTGAATCTCAGTCAGTGACAGGGTTTGAATCTCTGTCTTTGACAGGGATTGAACCTCAGTCTGTGATGGGGATTGAATCTCAGTCTGTGACAGGGATTGATTCGATGTCAGTGACAGGGATTGAACCTCCGACAGTGACAGGGATTGGACCTCAGACAGTGACAGGGATTGAATCTCAGTCAGTGACAGGGATTGAGCCTCAGTCAGTGACAGGGATTGAGCCTCAGGCAGTGACAGGGATTGAACGTCAGTGATTGACAGGGAGTGACCCTCCGGCAGGGACAGGGATTGAACCTCAGTCAGTGACAGGGATTAAACCTCAGTCAGTGACAGATATTGAATCTCAGTCAGTGACAGGGGTTGAATCTTAGTCTGTGACAGGGATTGACCCTCAGTCAGTGACAGGGATTGAACGTTAGTCAGTGACCGGGATTGAACCTCAGTCAGTGACAGGGATTGAACCTCAGTCAGTGACAGGGATTGAACCTCAGTCAGTGACAGGAATTGAGCCTCAGTCAGTGACAGGGATTGACCCTTAGTGAGTGACAGGGATTGAGACTCAGTCAGTGACAGCGATTGAACCTTAGTCAGTGACAGGGATTGAATCTCAGTTAGTGACAGGGATTGAATCTCAATCAGTGCTGGGATTGATCATCAGTCAGTGACTGGGATTGAACCTCAGTCTGTGACAGGAATTGACTCCAAGTCAGTGACAGGGATTGTATCTCAGTTAGTGACAGGGATTGAACCTTAGTCAGTGACAGGGATTGAACCTTAATCAGTGACAGGGATTGAATCTCAGTTAGTGATAGGGATTGAATCTCAGTCAGTGACAGGGATTGAGCCTCAGTCAGTGACAGGGATTGAATCTCAGTCAGTGACAGGGATTGAACCTTAATCAGTGACAGGGATTGAATCTCAGTTAGTGACAGGGATTGAATCTCAGTCAGTGACAGGGATTGAGCCTCAGTCAGTGACAGGGATTGAACCTCAGTCAGTGACAGAGATTGAATCTCAGTGAGGGGGATTGAATCTCATTCAGTGACAGGAAGTGAATCTCAGTCAGTGACAGTGATTGAATCTCAATCAGTGACAGGAATTGAACCTCAGTCAGTGACCTGGATTGAATCGCAGTCAGTGACAGGGATTGAATCATAGTTAGTTCCAGTGATTGAATCTCAGTCAGTGACAGGGATTGAATCTCAGTCAGTGACAGTGATTGTATCACAGTTAGTTACAGTGATTGAATCTCAGTCAGTGACAGGGATTGAATCTCAGTCAGTGACTGGGATTGAATCTCAATCAGTGACTGGGATTGAACCTCAGTCAGTAACTGGGATTGAATCGCAGTCATTGACAGGGATTGAATCTCAGTCAGGGACAGGGGTTGAACCTCAGTCAGTGACAGAGATTGAATCTCAGTCAGTGACAGGGATTGATGCTCAGAAAGTGATAGGAATGGAACCTCAGTCATTGACAGACAGAGAATCGCAGTCAGTGACAGGGATTAAAGCTCAGTCAGTGACAGTGATTCAATCTCAATCAGTGACCGGTATTGACCCTCAGTCAGTTACAGGGATGGAATCTCAGTTAGTTACAGGGATTGAATCTCAGTCAGTGACAGGGATTGACCCTCAGAGAGTGACAGGGATTGAATCTTAGTCAGTGACAGGGATTGAATTTCAGTCAGTGATAGGGATTGACCCTCAGTCAGAGACAGGGAATGAGCCTCAGTCAGTGACAGGGATTGAGCCTCAGGAAGTGACAGGGATTGAACCTCAGTGATTGACAGGGATTGAACCTCCGGCAGTGACAGGGATGGAATTCAGTCAGTGACAGTGATTGAGCCTCAGTCAGTGACAGGGATTGAGCCTCAGGCAGTGACAGGGATTGAACCTCAGTGATTGACAGGGATTGAACCTCCGGCATTGACAGGTATTGAACCTCAGTGAGTGACAGATATTGAATCTCAGTCAGTGACAGGGGTTGAATCTTAGTCTGTGACAGGGATTGGACCTCAGTCAGTGACAGGGATTGAACATTAGTCAGTGACAGGGATTGAACCTCAGTCAGTGACAGGGATTGAATCGCAGTCAGTGACAGGGATTGAATCTCAGTCAGTGACATGGAATTAATCTCATTCAGTGACAGGGATTGAATCTCAGTCAGTGACAGGGATTGAATCTCAGTCAGTGACAGGAATTGAATCTCAGTCAGTGACAGGGATTGAATCTCAAACAGTGACATGGATTTAATCTCATTCAGTTACAGGGATTGAATCTCAGTTTGTGACTGGGATTCAACCTCAGTCCGTAACAGGGATTGAATCTCAGTCAGTGACAAGGATTGAATTTCCGTCAGTGACAGGGATTGAATCTCAATCAGTGACTGGAATTGATCATCAGTCAGTTACTGGGATTGAATCGCAGTCAGTGCCAGGGATTGAATCTCAGTCAGTGACAGAGATTGAAACTCAGTCAGTGACAGGGATTGATTCTCAGTCAGTGACAGGGATTGAGCCTCAAATAGTGACGGGATTGATCCTCAGTCAGTGACAGGGATTGAATCTCTATCAGTGATAGGGTTTGAATCTCAGTCAGTGACAGGGTATGATGTCAGTCAGTGACAATGATTTAATCTCATTCAGTGACAAGGATTGAATTTCCGTCATGACAGGGATTGAATCTCAATCAGTGACTGGAATTGATCATCAGTCAGTTACTGGGATTGAATCGCAGTCAGTGACAGGGATTGAAACTCAGTCAGTGACAGGGATTGATTCTCAGTCAGTGACAGGGATTGAGCCTCAAATAGTGACGGGATTGACCGTCAGTCAGTGACAGGGATTGAATCTCTATCAGTGATAGGGTTTGAATCTCAGTCAGTGACAGGGTATGATGTCAGTCAGTGACATGGATTTAATCTCATTCAGTGACAGGGATTGAATCTCAGTCAGTGACAGGGATTGAATCTCAGTCAGTGATAGGAATTGAATCTCAGTCAGTGACAGGAATTGAATCTCAGTCAGAGACAGGAATCAAATCTCAGTCAGTGACAGCGATTGAATCTCAGTCAGTGACAGGAAAGTTTTCTCAGTCAGTGACAGGGATTAAATCTCATTCAGTGACAGGGATTGAATCTCAGTCAGTGACAGGAATTGAATCTCAGTCAGTGACAGGAATCGAATCTCAGTCAGTGACAGGAATTGAATCTAAGTCAGTGACAGGAATTTTATCTCAGTCAGTGACAGGGATTTAATCTCATTCAGTGACAGGGATTGAATCTCAGTCAGTGTCTGGGATTGAATCTCAGTCAGTGACAGGAATGAATCTCAGTCAGTGACAGGGATTGAATCTCAGTCAGTGACAGGGATTGTATCACAGTCAGTGTCAGGAATATTATCTCAGTCAGTGACAGGGTTTGAACCTTAGTCAGTGACAGGGATTGTATCTTAGTCAGTGACAGGGATTGAATCTCAGTCAGTGTCAGGGATTGAACCACAGACAGTGACAGGGATTGAATCTCAGTCAGTGACAGGGATTGAGCCTCATTCAGTGATGGGGATTGAGCCTCAGTCAGTGACAGGGATTGACTCTCAGACATTGACAGGGATTGAACCTCAGTCTGTGACAGGGATAGAATCACACTCTGTGACAGGGATTGACTCGCAGTCAGTGACAGGGATTGAGACTCATTGAGAGACAGGGGTTGAGCCTCAGTCAGTGACAGGGATTGAGCCTTAAAAAGTGACGGGATTGACCCTCATTCAGTGACAGAGATTGATTCTCAATCAGTGACAGGGTTTGAATCTCAGTCAGAGACAGGGAGTAAATCTCAGTCAGTGACCGGTATTGACACTCAGTCAGTGACAGGGATTGTATCTCAGTTAGTGACAGGGATTGAACCTCAGTCAGTGAAAGAGATTGACCCTGAGTCAGTGACAGGGATTGAATCTCAGTTAGTGACAGAGATTGATTCTATGTCAGTGACAGGGATTGAACCTCCGACAGTGACAGGGATTGACCCTCAGACAGTGACAGGGATTGAATCTCAGTCAGTGACAGGGATTGAGCCTCAGTCAGTGACAGGGATTGAGCCTCAGGCAGTGACAGGGATTGAACGTCAGTGATTCACAGGGATTGAACCACCGGCAGTGACAGGGATTGAACCTCAGTCAGTTACAGGGATTGAACCTCAGTCAGTGATAGATATTGAATCTCAGTCAGTGACAGGGGTTGAATCTTAGTCTGTGACAGGGATTGAACCTCAGTCAGTGACAGGGATTGAACGTTAGTCAGTGACAGGGATTGAACCTCAGTCAGTGACAGGGATTGAATCGCAGTCAGTGACAGGGATTGAACCTCAGTCAGTGATCGGTATTGACACTCAGTCAGTGACAGGGATTGAATCTCAGTTAGTGACAGGGATTGAATCTCAGTCAGTGACAGGGATTGAACCTTAGACAGTGACAGGGATTGAATCTCAGTCAGTGAGAGGGATTGAGCCTCAGTCAGAGACAAGGATTGAGCCTCAGTCAGTGACGGGATTGACCCTCAGTCAGTGACAGGGACTGAATCTCAGTAAGTGACAGGACTTTAATCTCATTCAGTGACAGGGATTGAATCTCAGTCAGTGACAGGAATTGAATCTCAGTCAGTGACAGGAATCGAATCTCAGTCAGTGACAGCGATTGAATCTCAGTCAGTGACAGGAATTGAATCTAAGTCAGTGACAGGAATTGAATCTCAGTCAGTGACAGGAATCGAATCTCAGTCAGTGACAGCGATTGAATCTCAGTCAGTGACAGGAATTTTATCTCAGTCAGTGACAGGGATTTAATCTCATTCAGTGACAGGGATTGAATCTCAGTCAGTGACTGGGATTGAATCTCAGTCAGTGACAGGAATGAATCTCAGTCAGTGACAGGGATTGAATCTCAGTCAGTGACAGGACTTTAATCTCATTCAGTAACAGGGATTGTATCACAGTCAGTGTCAGGAATATTATCTCAGTCAGTGACAGGGTTTGAACCTTAGTCAGTGACAGGGATTGTATTTTAGTCAGTGACAGGGATTGAATCTCAGTCAATGTCAGGGATTGAACCACAGACAGTGACAGGGATTGAATCTCAGTCAGTGACAGTGATTGAGCCTCATTCAGTGATGGGGATTGAGCCTCAGTCAGTGACAGGGATTGACCCTCAGACATTGACAGGGATTGAACCTCAGTCTGTGACAGGGATTGAATCACACTCTGTGACAGGGATTGACTCGCAGTCAGTGACAGGGATTGAGACTCATTGAGAGACAGGGGTTGAGCCTCAGTCAGTGACAGGGATTGAGCCTCAAAAAGTGACGGGATTGACCCTCATTCAGTGACAGGGATTTATTCTCAATCAGTGACAGGGATTGAATCTCAGTCAGTGACCGGTATTGACACTCAGTCAGTGACAGGGATTGTATCTCAGTTAGTGACAGGGATTGAACCTCAGTCAGTGAAAGAGATTGACCCTGAGTCAGTGATAGGGATCGAATCTCAGTTAGTGACAGAGATTGATTCTATGTCAGTGACAGGGATTGAACCTCCGACAGTGACAGGGATTGACCCTCAGACAGTGACAGGGATTGACCCTCAGACAGTGACAGGGATTGAATCTCAGTCAGTGACAGGGATTGAGCCTCAGTCAGTGACAGGGATTGAGCCTCAGTGATTGACAGGGATTGAACCTCCGGCAGTGACAGGGATTGAACCTCAGTCAGTGACAGGGATTGAACCTCAGTCAGTGACAGATATTGAATCTCAGTCAGTGACAGGGGTTGAATATTAGTCTGTGACAGGGATTGAACCTCAGTCAGTGACAGGGATTGAACGTTAGTCAGTGACAGGGATTGAACCTCAGTCAGTGACAGGGATTGATTCGCAGTCAGTGACAGGGATTGAACCTCAGTCAGTGACCGGTATTGACACTCAGTCAGTGACAGGGATTGAATCTCAGTTAGTGACAGGGATTGAATCTCAGTCAGTGACAGGGATTGAACAATAGACAGTGACAGGGATTGAATCTCAGTCAGTGAGAGGGATTGAGCCTCAGTCAGAGACAAGGATTGACCCTCAGTCAGTGACAGGGATTGAATCTCAATCAGTGTCAAGAAGTGAATCTCAGTCAGTGCCAGGGTTTGAATCTCAGTCAGTGACAGGGATTTAATCTCATTCAGTGACAGGGATTGAATCTCAGTCAGTGACTGGGATTGAATCTCTGTCAGTGACAGGAATTGAATCTCAGTCAGTGACAGGGATTGAATCTCAGTCAGTGACATGGAATTAATCTCATTCAGTGACAGGGATTGAATCTCAGTCAGTGACAGGGATTGAATCTCAGTCAGTGACAGGAATTGAATCTCAGTCAGTGACAGGGATTGAATCTCAAACAGTGACATGGATTTAATCTCATTCAGTTACAGGGATTGAATCTCAGTTTGTGACTGGGATTCAACCTCAGTCCACAACAGGGATTGAATCTCAGTCAGTGACAAGGATTGAATTTCCGTAAGTGACAGGGATTGAATCTCAATCAGTGACTGGAATTGATCATCAGTCAGTTACTGGGATTGAATCGCAGTCAGGGACAGGGATTGAATCTCAGTCAGTGACAGGGATTGATTCTCAGTCAGTGACAGGGATTGAGCCTCAAATAGTGACGGGATTGACCCACAGTCAGTTACAGGGATTGAATCTCTATCAGTGATAGGGTTTGAATCTCAGTCAGTGACAGGGTATGATGTCAGTCAGTGACATGGATTTAATCTCATTCAGTGACAGGGATTGAATCTCAGTCAGTGACAGGGATTGAATCTCAGTCAGTGATAGGAATTGAATCTCAGTCAGTGACAGGGATTGAACCTCAGTTAGTGACAGGGATTGAACCTCAGGCAGTGATAGGGATTGTATCACATTCAATGACAGGAATTTTATCTCAGTCAGTGACAGGGATTTAATCTCATTCAGTGACAGGGATTGAATCTCAGTCAGTGACTGGGATTGAATCTCAGTCAGTGACAGGAATGAATCTCAGTCAGTGACAGGGATTGAATCTCAGTCAGTGACAGGGATTGTATCACAGTCAGTGTCAGGAATATTATCTCAGTCAGTGACAGGGTTTGAACCTTAGTCAGTGACAGGGATTGTATCTTAGTCAGTGACAGTGATTGAATCTCAGTCAGTGTCAGGGATTGAACCACAGACAGTGACAGGGATTGAATCTCAGTCAGTGACAGGGATTGAGCCTCATTCAGTGATGGGGATTGAGCCTCAGTCAGTGACAGGGATTGACCCTCAGACATTGACAGGGATTGAACCTCAGTCTGTGACAGGGATTGAATCACACTCTGTGAAAGGGATTGACTCGCAGTCAGTGACAGGGATTGAGACTCATTGAGAGACAGGGGTTGAGCCTCAGTCAGTGACAGGGATTGAGCCTCAAAAAGTGACGGGATTGACCCTCATTCAGTGACAGGGATTGAATCTCAGTTAGTGACAGGGATTGAATCTCAGTCAGTAACAGGGATTGAACCTTCGACAGTGACAGGGATTGAATCTCAGTCAGAGAGAGGGATTGAGCCTCAGTCAGAGACAAGGATTGAGCCTCAGTCAGTGACGGGATTGACCCTCAGTCAGTGACAGGGATTGAATCTCAGTAAGTGACAGGGATTGTATCTCAGTTAGTGACAGGGATTGAACCTCAGTCAGTGAAAGAGATTGACCCTGAGTCTGTGACAGGGATTGAATCTCAGTTAGTGACAGAGATTTATTCTATGACAGTGACAGGGATTGAACCTCCGACAGTGACAGGGATTGACCCTCAGACAGTGACAGGGATTGAATCTCAGTCAGTGACAGGGATTGAGCCTCAGTCAGTGACAGGGATTGAGCCTCAGGCAGTGACAGGGATTGAACGTCAGTGATTCACAGGGATTGAACCTCCGGCAGTGACAGGGATTGAACCTCAGTCAGTGACAGGGATTGAACCTCAGTCAGTGACAGATATTGAATCTCAGTCAGTGACAGGGGTTGAACGTTAGTCAGTGACAGGGATTGAACCTCAGTCAGTGACAGGGATTGAATCGCAGTCAGTGACAGGGATTGAACCTCAGTCAGTGACCGGTATTGACACTCAGTCAGTGACAGGGATTGAATCTCAGTTAGTGACAGGGATTGAATCTCAGTCAGTGACAGGGATTGAACCTTAGACAGTGACAGGGATTGAATCTCAGTCAGTGAGAGGGATTGAGCCTCAGTCAGAGACAAGGATTGAGCCTCAGTCAGTGACGGGATTGACCCTCAGTCAGTGACAGGGACTGAATCTCAGTCAGTGACAGGGATTGAATCTCAGTCTGTGACAGGGATTGAACCTCAGTTTGTGACAGGTTTGAATCTCAGTCAGTGACAGGGTTTGAGCCTAATCAATAACAGGGACTGAATCTCAGTCAGTGACTGGGTTTGAATCTCAGTCAGTGACAGGGACTGAATCTCAATCAGTGACTGGGTTTGAATCTCAGTTATTGACAGGGATTGAGACTCAGTCAGTGACAGGGATTGAATCTCAGTCAGTGACAGGGATTGACCCTCAATCAGTAACAGGGTTTGAATCTCATTCAGTGACAGGGATTGAGTAACAGACAGTGACAGGATTTTAATCTCAGTTAGTGACAGGAATTGAATCTCAGTCAGTGACAGGGATTGATTCTAAGTCAGTGACAAGGATTGAACCTCATTCTGTGACAGGGATTGAACCTCAGTTAGTGACTGGGATTGAATCTCAGTTAGTGACAGGGATTGAACCGCAGTCAGTGACAGGGTTGAATCTCAGTCAGTGACTGGGTTTGAGCGTAATCAATAACAGGGATAGAATCTCAGTCAGAGACAGGGATTGACACGCAGTCAGTGACATGGATTGAATCACAGTCAGTGACAGGGATTGACCCTCTATCAGTAACAGGGATTGAATCTCATTCAGTGACAGGGATTGAATATCAGTCAGTGACAGGAATTGAACATCAGTCAGAGACAGGGATTGACCCTCAGTCAGTGACTGGGTTTGAATCTCAGTCAGTGACAGGGATTGAACCTGAGTCAGTAACAGGGATTGGATCTCATTCAGTGACAGGGGTTGAATCTCAGTCAGAGACAGGAATTGAATCTCAGTCAGTGACAGGGATTCAACCTCAGTCTTTGAAAAGACTTGAATCACAATCAGTGACAGGAATTGAACATCAGTCAGTGACAGGGATTGACCCTCAGTCAGTGACAGGGTTTGAATCTCAGTCAGTGACAGGGATTGAACCTCAGTCAGTGACAGGGTTTGAATCTCAGTCAGTGACAGGGATTGAACCTCAGTCAGTGACAGGGATTGAATCTCAATCAGTGACAGGGATTGAGCCTCAGTCAGTGACAGGGATTGAACCTGAGTCAGTGACAGGGAATGAATCTCAATCAGTGACAGGGATTGAATTTCGATCAGTGACACGGATTGAATCTGAATCAGTGACAGGGATTGACCCTCAGTCAGTGACAGGGATTGAATCTCAGTCAGTGACAGGGATTGAAACCTAGTCAGTGACAGGGATTGACACTCAGTCAGTGACAGGGATTGAATCTCAGTCAATGACAGGGCATGAACCTCAGTCAGTGAGAGGGATTGAGCCTCAGTCAGTGACAGGGATTGAGCCTCAGTCAGTCATAGGAATTGACCCTGAGATAGTGACAGGGATTGACATTCAATCAGTGACAGAGAATGAATCTCAGTCAGATTCAGGGATTGAGCCTCAGTCAGTGACAGGGATTGAATCTCAGTCAGTGACAGGGATTGAATCTCAAACATTGACAGGGAGTGATCCTCAGTCTGTGACAGGGATTGACCCTCAATCAGTGATAGAGATTGAATCTCAGTTAGAGACAGGGATTGAATCATAGTCAGTGACAGAGACTGAACCCCAGTGAGTGACAGGGATGGAGCCCCAGTCAGTGACAGGGATTGAGCCTCAGTCAGTGACAGGGACTGAGCCTCAGTCAGTGACCGGGATTGAGCCACAATCAGTGACAGGGATTGAGACACAACCAGTAACAGGGATTGAATCTCAATCAGTGACAGGGATTGAATCTCAATCAGTGTCAGGAATTGAATCTTAGTCAGTGACAGGGAGAGAGATTCAGTCAGTGACAGGGATTAAATCTCATTCAGTGACAGGGATTGAGATACAACCAGTGACAGGGATTGAATCTCATTCAGTGACAGGGATTGAATCTCAATCAGTGACAGGAATTGAATCTTCGTCAGTGACAGGGATAGAGATTCAGTCCAGTGACAGGGATTGAACCTCAGTCAGTGACCGGGATTGAATCTCATTCAGTGACAGGGATAGATTCTCAGTCAGTGACAGGGATTCAATCTCAGTCAGTGACTGAAATTGAATCTAAGTCAGTGACAGGGAATGAATCTCAGTCAGTGACTGTGTTTCAAACTCAGTCAGTGACAGGGACTGAATCTCAGTCAGTGACTGAGTTTGAATCTCAGTTATTGACAGGGATTGAATCTCAGTCAGAGACAGGGATTGAATCTCGATCAGTGACCCGGATTGAATCTGAATCAGTGACAGGGATTGACCCTCAGCCAGTGAGAGGGATTGAATCTCAGTCAGTGACAGGGATTGAAACTCAGTCAGTGACAGGGATTGACCCTCAGTCAGTGACAGGGATTGAATCTCAGTCAATGACAGGGATTGAACCTCAGTCAGTGAGAGGGATTGAGCCTCCGTCAGTGACAGGGATTGAATCTCAGTCAGTGACAGGGATTGTATCTCAGTTAGTGACAGGGATTGAACCTCAGTCAGTGAAAGAGATTGACCCTGAGTCTGTGACAGGGATTGAATCTCAGTTAGTGACAGAGATTGATTCTATGTCAGTGACAGGGATTGAACCTCCGACAGTGACAGGGATTGACCCTCAGACAGTGACAGGGATTGAATCTCAGTCAGTGACAGGGATTGAGCCTCAGTCAGTGACAGGGATTGAGCCTCAGGCAGTGACAGGGATTGAACGTCAGTGATTCACAGGGATTGAACCTCCGGCAGTGACAGGGATTGAACCTCAGTCAGTGACAGGGATTGAACCTCAGTCCGTGACAGATATTGAATCTCAGTCAGTGACAGGGGTTGAACGTTAGTCAGTGACAGGGATTGAACCTCAGTCAGTGACAGGGATTGAATCGCAGTCAGTGACAGGGATTGAACCTCAGTCAGTGACCGGTATTGACACTCAGTCAGTGACAGGGATTGAATCTCAGTTAGTGACAGGGATTGAATCTCAGTCAGTGACAGGGATTGAACCTTAGACAGTGACAGGGATTGAATCTCAGTCAGTGAGAGGGATTGAGCCTCCGTCAGAGACAAGGATTGAGCCTCAGTCAGTGACGGGATTGACCCTCAGTCAGTGACAGGGACTGAATCTCAGTCAGTGACAGGGATTGAATCTCAGTCTGTGACAGGGATTGAACCTCAGTTTGTGACAGGTTTGAATCTCAGTCAGTGACAGGGTTTGAGCCTAATCAATAACAGGGACTGAATCTCAGTCAGTGACTGGGTTTGAATCTCAGTCAGTGACAGGGACTGAATCACAATCAGTGACTGGGTTTGAATCTCAGTTATTGACAGGGATTGAGACTCAGTCAGTGACAGGGATTGAATCTCAGTCAGTGACAGGGATTGACCCTCAATCAGTAACAGGGTTTGAATCTCATTCAGTGACAGGGATTGAGTAACCGACAGTGACAGGATTTTAATCTCAGTCAGTGACAGGAATTGAATCTCAGTCAGTGACAGGGATTGATTCTAAGTCAGTGACAAGGATTGAACCTCATTCTGTGACAGGGATTGAACCTCAGTTAGTGACTGGGATTGAATCTCAGTTAGTGACAGGGATTGAACCGCAGTCAGTGACAGGGTTGAATCTCAGTCAGTGACTGGGTTTGAGCGTAATCAATAACAGGGATAGAATCTCAGTCAGAGACAGGGATTGACACGCAGTCAGTGACATGGATTGAATCACAGTCAGTGACAGGGATTGACCCTCTATCAGTAACAGGGATTGAATCTCATTCAGTGACAGGGATTGAATATCAGTCAGTGACAGGAATTGAACATCAGTCAGAGACAGGGAGTGACCCTCAGTCAGTGACTGGGTTTGAATCTCAGTCAGTGACAGGGATTGAACCTGAGTCAGTAACAGGGATTGGATCTCATTCAGTGACAGGGGTTGAATCTCAGTCAGAGACAGGAATTGAATCTCAGTCAGTGACAGGGATTCAACCTCAGTCTTTGAAAAGACTTGAATCACAATCAGTGACAGGAATTGAACATCAGTCAGTGACAGGGATTGACCCTCAGTCAGTGACAGGGTTTGAATCTCAGTCAGTGACAGGGATTGAACCTCAGTCAGTGACAGGGTTTGAATCTCAGTCAGTGACAGGGATTGAACCTCAGTCAGTGACAGGGATTGAATCTCAATCAGTGACAGGGATTGAGCCTCAGTCAGTGACAGGGATTGAACCTGAGTCAGTGACAGGGATTGAATCTCAATCAGTGACAGGGATTGAATTTCGATCAGTGACACGGATTGAATCTGAATCAGTGACAGGGATTGACCCTCAGTCAGTGACAGGGATTGAATCTCAGTCAGTGACAGGGATTGAAACCTAGTCAGTGACAGGGATTGACACTCAGTCAGTGACAGGGATTGAATCTCAGTCAATGACAGGGCATGAACCTCAGTCAGTGAGAGGGATTGAGCCTCAGTCAGTGACAGGGATTGAGCCTCAGTCAGTCATAGGAATTGACCCTGAGATAGTGACAGGGATTGACATTCAATCAGTGACAGAGAATGAATCTCAGTCAGATTCAGGGATTGAGCCTCAGTCAGTGACAGGGATTGAATCTCAGTCAGTGACAGGGATTGAATCTCAAACATTGACAGGGAGTGATCCTCAGTCTGTGACAGGGATTGACCCTCAATCAGTGACAGAGATTGAATCTCAGTTAGAGACAGGGATTGAATCATAGTCAGTGACAGAGACTGAACCCCAGTGAGTGACAGGGATGGAGCCCAGGCAGTGACAGGGATTGAGCCTCAGTCAGTGACAGGGACTGAGCCTCAGTCAGTGACAGGGATTGAGCCACAATCAGTGACAGGGATTGAGACACAACCAGTCACAGGGATTGAATCTCAGTCTGTGACAGGGATTGAACCTCAGTTTGTGACAGGTTTGAATCTCAGTCAGTGACAGGGTTTGAGCCTAATCAATAACAGGGACTGAATCTCAGTCAGTGACTGAGTTTGAATCTCAGTTATTGACAGGGATTGAATCTCAGTCAGAGACAGGGATTGAATCTCGATCAGTGACCCGGATTGAATCTGAATCAGTGACAGGGATTGACCCTCAGTCAGTGACAGGAATTGAATCTCAGTCAGTGACAGGGATTGAAACTCAGTCAGTGACAGGGATTGACCCTCAGTCAGTGACAGGGATTGAATCTCAGTCAATGACAGGGATTGAACCTCAGTCAGTGAGAGGGATTGAGCCTCAGTCAGTGACAGGGATTGAGCCTCAGTCAGTGACAGGGAGTGAGCCGCAGTCAGTTACAAGGATTGAACCTCGGTTAGTGACAGGGATTGAATCTCAGTCTGTGACAGGGATTGAACCTCAGTCAGTGACAGGTTTGAATCTCAGTCAGTGACAGGGTTTGAGCCTAATCAATAACAGGGATTGAGCCTCAGTCAGTGACAGGATTTGAATCTCAGTTATTGACAGGGATAGAATCTCAGTCAGTGACAGGGATTGAATCTCAATCAGTGACAGGGATTGAATCTCAGTCCGTGACAGGGATTGAGATTCATTCAGTGACAGGGATTGACCCTCAGTCAGTGACAGGGATTCAACCTCAGTCTGTGACAGGAATTGAATCACAATCAGTGACAGGAATTGAACATCAGTCAGTGACAGGGATTGAGCCTCAGTCAGTGACTGGGTTTGACTCTCAGTCAGTGACAGGGATTGAACCTTAGTCAGTGACAGGGATTGAATCTCAATCAGTGACAGGGATTGATCCCCTGTCAGTGACAGGGATTGACCCTCAGTCAGTGACAGGGATTGAATCTCAATCAGTGACAGGAATTGTGTCTCAGTCAGTGACAGGGATTGAACCTCAGTCAGTGACAGGGATTGTATCTCAGTCAGTGACAGGAATTGAATCTCAGTAAGTGACAGGGATTGAACCGCAGTCAGTGACTGGGTTTGAGCCTAATCAATAACAGGGATTGAATCTCAGTCAGAGACAGGGATTGACTCTCAATCAGTGACAGGGATTGGGATTCATTCAGTGATAGGGATTGACACTCAGTCAGTGACAGGAATTGAACCTGAGTCAGTGACAGGGATTGAATCTCAATCAGTGACAGGGATTGAATCTCGATCAGTGACACGGATTGAATCTGAATCAGTGACAGGGATTGACCCTCAGTCAGTGACAGGGATTGAATCTCAGTCAGTGACAGGGATTGAAACTCAGTCAGTGACACGGATTGACCCTCAGTCAGTCATAGGAATTGACCCTGAGATAGTGACAGGGATTGACATTCAATCAGTGACAGAGAATGAATCTCAGTCAGTTTCAGGGATTGAGCCTCAGTCAGTGACAGGGATTGAATCTCAGTCAGTGACAGGGATTGAATCTCAAACATTGAAAGGGAGTGATCCTCAGTCTGTGACAGGGATTGACCCTCAATCAGTGACAGGGATTGAATCTCAGTCAGAGACAGGGATTGAATCATCGTCAGTGACAGAGACTGAACCCCAGTGAGTGACAGGGATGGAGCCCCATTCAGTGACAGGGATTGAGCCTCAGTCAGTGACAGGGACTGAGCCTCAGTCAGTGACAGGGATTGAACATCAGTCTGTGACTGGGACTGAGCCTCAGTCAATGACAGGGATTGAGCCTCAGTCAGTGACAGGGACTGAGCCTCGGTCAGTGACAGGGATTGAGCCACAATCAGTGACAGGGATTGAGACACAACCAGTAACAGGGATTGAATCTCATTCAGTGACAGGGATTGAATCTCAATCAGTGTCAGGGATTGAATCTCAATTAGTGTCAGGATTTGAATCTTAGACAGTGATAGGGATAGAGATTCAGTCAGTGACAGGGATTGAATCTCATTCAGTGACAGGGATTGAGATACAACCAGTGACAGGGATTGAATCTCATTCAGTGACAGGGATTGAATCTCAATCAGTGACAGGAATTGTGTCTCAGTCAGATACAGGGATTGAACCTCAGTCAGTGACAGGGATTGTATCTCAGTCAGTGACAGGAATTGAATCTCAGAAAGTAACAGGGATTGAACCTCAGTCTGTGACTGGGACTGAGCCTCAGTCAGTGACAGGGATTGAGCCTCAGTCAGTGACAGGGACTGAGCCTCAGTCAGTGACAGGGATTGAGCCACAATCAGTGACAGGGATTGAGACACAACCAGTAACAGGGATTGAATCTGAATCAGTGACAGGGATTGACCCTCAGTCAGTGACAGGGATTGAATCTCAGTCAGTGACAGGGATTGAAACTCAGTCAGTGACAGGGATTGACCTTCAGTCAGTGACAGGGATTGAATCTCAGTCAATGACAGGGATTGAACCTCAGTCAGTGAGAGGGATTGAGCCTCAGTCAGTGACAGGGATTGAGCCTCAGTCAGTCATAGGAATTGACCCTGAGATAGTGACAGGGATTGACATTCAATCAGTGACAGAGAATGAATCTCAGTCAGTTTCAGGTATTGAGCCTCAGTCAGTGACAGGGATTGAATCTCAGTCAGTGACAGGGATTGAATCTCAAACATTGACATGGAGTGATCCTCAGTCTGTGACAGGGATTGACCCTCAATCAGTAACAGGGATTGAATCTCAGTCAGAGACAGGGATTGAATCATCGTCAGTGACAGAGACTGAATCCCAGTGAGTGACAGGGATGGAGCCCCAGTCAGTGACAGGGATTGAGTCTCAGTCAGTGACAGGGACTGAGCCTCAGTCAGTGACAGGGATTGATCCTCAGTCAGTGACTGGGACTGAGCCTCAGTCAGTGACAGGGATTGAGCCTCAGTTAGTGACAGGGACTGAGCCTCGGTCAGTGACAGGGATTGTGCCTCAGTCAGTGGCAGTGATTGAGACACAACCAGTAACAGGGATTGAATCTCATTCAGTGACAGGGATTGAATCTCAATCAGTGTCAGGAATTGAATCTTAGTCATGACAGGGATAGAGATTCAGTCAGTGACAGGGATTGAATCTCATTCAGTGACAGGGATTGAGATACAACCAGTGACAGGGATTGAATCTCATTCAGTGACAGGGATTGAGTCTCAATCAGTGACAGGAATTGAATCTTCGTCAGTGACAGGGATAGAGATTCAGTCCAGTGACAGGGATTGAACCTCAGTCAGTGAGAGGGATTGAGCCTCAGTCAGTGACAGGGATTGAGCCTCAGTCAGTGACAGGGAGTGAGCCGCAGTCAGTTACAAGGATTGAACCTTAGTTAGTGACAGGGATTGAATCTCAGTCTGTGACAGGAATTGGACCTCAGTCAGTGACAGGTTTGAAACTCAGTCAGTGACAGGGTTTGAGCCTAATCAATAACAGGGATTGAGCCTCAGTCAGTGACAGGGTTTGCATCTCAGTTATTGACAGGGATAGAATCTCAGTCAGTGACAGAGATTGAATCTCAATCAGTGACAGGGATTGAATCTCAGTCCGTGACAGGGATTGAGATTCATTCAGTGACAGGGATTGACCCTCAGTCAGTGACAGGGATTCAACCTCAGTCTGTGACAGGAATTGAATCACAATCAGTGACAGGAATTGAACATCAGTCAGTGACAGGGATTGAGCCTCAGTCAGTGACTGGGTTTGACTCTCAGTCAGTGACAGGGATTGAACCTCAGTCAGTGACAGGGATTGAATCTCAATCAGTGACAGGGATTGAGCCTCAGTCAGTGACAGGGATTGACCCTCAGTCAGTGACAGGGATTGAATCTCAATCAGTGACAGGGATTGAGCCTCAGTCAGTGACAGGGATTGAACCTCAGTCAGTGACAGGGATTGAATCTCACTCAGTGACAGGGACTGAATCTCAGTCAGTGACAGGGATTGAATCTCAATCAGTGACAGGGATTGAATCTCGATCAGTGACACGGATTGAATCTGAATCAGTGACAGGGATTGACCCTCAGTCAGTGACAGGGATTGAATCTCAGTCAGTGACAGGGATTGAAACTCAGTCAGTGACAGGGATTGACCCTCAGTCAGTGACAGGGATTGAATCTCAGTCAATGACAGGGATTGAACCTCAGTCAGTGACAGGGATTGAGCCTCAGTCAGTGACAGGGACTGAGCCTCAGTCAGTGACAGGGATTGAGCCACAATCAGTGACAGGGATTGAGACACAACCAGTAACAGGGATTGAATCTGAATCAGTGACAGGGATTGACCCTCAGTCAGTGACAGGGATTGAATCTCAGTCAGTGACAGGGATTGAAACTCAGTCAGTGACAGGGATTGACCTTCAGTCAGTGACAGGGATTGAATCTCAGTCAATGACAGGGATTGAACCTCAGTCAGTGAGAGGGATTGAGCCTCAGTCAGTGACAGGGATTGAGCCTCAGTCAGTCATAGGAATTGACCCTGAGATAGTGACAGGGATTGACATTCAATCAGTGACAGAGAATGAATCTCAGTCAGTTTCAGGTATTGAGCCTCAGTCAGTGACAGGGATTGAATCTCAGTCAGTGACAGGGATTGAATCTCAAACATTGACATGGAGTGATCCTCAGTCTGTGACAGGGATTGACCCTCAATCAGTAACAGGGATTGAATCTCAGTCAGAGACAGGGATTGAATCATCGTCAGTGACAGAGACTGAATCCCAGTGAGTGACAGGGATGGAGCCCCAGTCAGTGACAGGGATTGAGCCTCAGTCAGTGACAGGGACTGAGCCTCAGTCAGTGACAGGGATTGATCCTCAGTCAGTGACTGGGACTGAGCCTCAGTCAGTGACAGGGATTGAGCCTCAGTTAGTGACAGGGACTGAGCCTCGGTCAGTGACAGGGATTGTGCCTCAGTCAGTGGCAGTGATTGAGACACAACCAGTAACAGGGATTGAATCTCATTCAGTGACAGGGATTGAATCTCAATCAGTGTCAGGAATTGAATCTTAGTCATGACAGGGATAGAGATTCAGTCAGTGACAGGGATTGAATCTCATTCAGTGACAGGGATTGAGATACAACCAGTGACAGGGATTGAATCTCATTCAGTGACAGGGATTGAGTCTCAATCAGTGACAGGAATTGAATCTTCGTCAGTGACAGGGATAGAGATTCAGTCCAGTGACAGGGATTGAACCTCAGTCAGTGAGAGGGATTGAGCCTCAGTCAGTGACAGGGATTGAGCCTCAGTCAGTGACAGGGAGTGAGCCGCAGTCAGTTACAAGGATTGAACCTTAGTTAGTGACAGGGATTGAATCTCAGTCTGTGACAGGAATTGGACCTCAGTCAGTGACAGGTTTGAAACTCAGTCAGTGACAGGGTTTGAGCCTAATCAATAACAGGGATTGAGCCTCAGTCAGTGACAGGGTTTGCATCTCAGTTATTGACAGGGATAGAATCTCAGTCAGTGACAGAGATTGAATCTCAATCAGTGACAGGGATTGAATCTCAGTCCGTGACAGGGATTGAGATTCATTCAGTGACAGGGATTGACCCTCAGTCAGTGACAGGGATTCAACCTCAGTCTGTGACAGGAATTGAATCACAATCAGTGACAGGAATTGAACATCAGTCAGTGACAGGGATTGAGCCTCAGTCAGTGACTGGGTTTGACTCTCAGTCAGTGACAGGGATTGAACCTCAGTCAGTGACAGGGATTGAATCTCAATCAGTGACAGGGATTGAGCCTCAGTCAGTGACAGGGATTGACCCTCAGTCAGTGACAGGGATTGAATCTCAATCAGTGACAGGGATTGAGCCTCAGTCAGTGACAGGCATTGAACCTCAGTCAGTGACAGGGATTGAATCTCAGTCAGTGACAGGGATTGAACCTGAGTCAGTGACAGGGATTGAATCTCAATCAGTGACAGGGATTGAATCTCGATCAGTGACACGGATTGAATCTGAATCAGTGACAGGGATTGACCCTCAGTCAGTGACAGGGATTGAATCTCAGTCAGTGACAGGGATTGAAACTCAGTCAGTGACAGGGATTGACCCTCAGTCAGTGACAGGGATTGAATCTCAGTCAATGACAGGGATTGAACCTCAGTTAGTGAGAGGGATTGAGCCTCAGTCAGTGACAGGGATTGAGCCTCAGTCAGTGACAGGGATTGACCCTCAGTCAGTGACAGGGATTGAATCTCAATCAGTGACAGGGATTGAGCCTCAGTCAGTGACAGGGATTGAACCTCAGTCAGTGACAGGGATTGAATCTCGATCAGTGACAGGGATTGAATCTCAATCAGTGACAGGGATTGAGCTTCAGTCAGTGACAGGGATTGAACCTGAGTCAGTGACAGGGATTGAATCTCAATCAGTGACAGGGATTGAATTTCGATCAGTGACACGGATTGAATCTGAATCAGTAACAGGGATTGACCCTCAGTCAGTGACAGGGATTGAATCTCAGTCAGTGACAGGGATTGAGACACAACCAGTAACAGGGATTGAATCTGAATCAGTGACAGGGATTGACCCTCAGTCAGTGACAGGGATTGAATCTCAGTCAGTGACAGGGATTGAAACTCAGTCAGTGACAGGGATTGACCTTCAGTCAGTGACAGGGATTGAATCTCAGTCAATGACAGGGATTGAACCTCAGTCAGTGAGAGGGATTGAGCCTCAGTCAGTGACAGGGATTGAGCCTCAGTCAGTCATAGGAATTGACCCTGAGATAGTGACAGGGATTGACATTCAATCAGTGACAGAGAATGAATCTCAGTCAGTTTCAGGTATTGAGCCTCAGTCAGTGACAGGGATTGAATCTCAGTCAGTGACAGGGATTGAATCTCAAACATTGACATGGAGTGATCCTCAGTCTGTGACAGGGATTGACCCTCATTCAGTAACAGGGATTGAATCTCAGTCAGAGACAGGGATTGAATCATCGTCAGTGACAGAGACTGAATCCCAGTGAGTGACAGGGATGGAGCCCCAGTCAGTGACAGGGATTGAGCCTCAGTCAGTGACAGGGACTGAGCCTCAGTCAGTGACAGGGATTGATCCTCAGTCAGTGACTGGGACTGAGCCTCAGTCAGTGACAGGGATTGAGCCTCAGTTAGTGACAGGGACTGAGCCTCGGTCAGTGACAGGGATTGTGCCTCAGTCAGTGGCAGTGATTGAGACACAACCAGTAACAGGGATTGAATCTCATTCAGTGACAGGGATTGAATCTCAATCAGTGTCAGGAATTGAATCTTAGTCATGACAGGGATAGAGATTCAGTCAGTGACAGGGATTGAATCTCATTCAGTGACAGGGATTGAGATACAACCAGTGACAGGGATTGAATCTCATTCAGTGACAGGGATTGAGTCTCAATCAGTGACAGGAATTGAATCTTCGTCAGTGACAGGGATAGAGATTCAGTCCAGTGACAGGGATTGAACCTCAGTCAGTGAGAGGGATTGAGCCTCAGTCAGTGACAGGGATTGAGCCTCAGTCAGTGACAGGGAGTGAGCCGCAGTCAGTTACAAGGATTGAACCTTAGTTAGTGACAGGGATTGAATCTCAGTCTGTGACAGGAATTGGACCTCAGTCAGTGACAGGTTTGAAACTCAGTCAGTGACAGGGTTTGAGCCTAATCAATAACAGGGATTGAGCCTCAGTCAGTGACAGGGTTTGCATCTCAGTTATTGACAGGGATAGAATCTCAGTCAGTGACAGAGATTGAATCTCAATCAGTGACAGGGATTGAATCTCAGTCCGTGACAGGGATTGAGATTCATTCAGTGACAGGGATTGACCCTCAGTCAGTGACAGGGATTCAACCTCAGTCTGTGACAGGAATTGAATCACAATCAGTGACAGGAATTGAACATCAGTCAGTGACAGGGATTGAGCCTCAGTCAGTGACTGGGTTTGACTCTCAGTCAGTGACAGGGATTGAACCTCAGTCAGTGACAGGGATTGAATCTCAATCAGTGACAGGGATTGAGCCTCAGTCAGTGACAGGGATTGACCCTCAGTCAGTGACAGGGATTGAATCTCAATCAGTGACAGGGATTGAGCCTCAGTCAGTGACAGGGATTGAACCTCAGTCAGTGACAGGGATTGAATCTCAGTCAGTGACAGGGATTGAACCTGAGTCAGTGACAGGGATTGAATCTCAATCAGTGACAGGGATTGAATCTCGATCAGTGACACGGATTGAATCTGAATCAGTGACAGGGATTGACCCTCAGTCAGTGACAGGGATTGAATCTCAGTCAGTGACAGGGATTGAAAC
This sequence comes from Chiloscyllium plagiosum, assembly GCF_037043375.1. Classification (NCBI taxonomy): domain Eukaryota; kingdom Metazoa; phylum Chordata; class Chondrichthyes; order Orectolobiformes; family Hemiscylliidae; genus Chiloscyllium; species Chiloscyllium plagiosum. Next base: position 45,553,619 of record NW_028270177.1, read on the forward strand.
TCAGTCAGTGACAGGGATTGACCCTCAGTCAGTGACAGGGATTGAATCTCAGTCAATGACAGGGATTGAACCTCAGTCAGTGAGAGGGATTGAGCCTCAGTCAGTGACAGGGATTGAGCCTCAGTCAGTGACAGGGATTGACCCTCAGTCAGTGACAGGGATTGAATCTCAATCAGTGACAGGGATTGAGCCTCAGTCAGTGACAGGGATTGAACCTCAGTCAGTGACAGGGATTGAATCTCGATCAGTGACAGGGATTGAATCTCAATCAGTGACAGGGATTGAGCTTCAGTCAGTGACAGGGATTGAACCTGAGTCAGTGACAGGGATTGAATCTCAATCAGTGACAGGGATTGAATTTCGATCAGTGACACGGATTGAATCTGAATCAGTAACAGGGATTGACCCTCAGTCAGTGACAGGGATTGAATCTCAGTCAGTGACAGGGATTGAAACCTAGTCAGTGACAGGGATTGACACTCAGTCAGTGACAGGGATTGAATCTCAGTCAATGACAGGGCATGAACCTCAGTCAGTGAGAGGGATTGAGCCTCAGTCAGTGACAGGGATTGAGCCTCAGTCAGTCATAGGAATTGACCCTGAGATAGTGACAGGGATTGACATTCAATCAGTGACAGAGAATGAATCTCAGTCAGATTCAGGGATTGAGCCTCAGTCAGTGACAGGGATTGAATCTCAGTCAGTGACAGGGATTGAATCTCAAACATTGACAGGGAGTGATCCTCAGTCTGTGACAGGGATTGACCCTCAATCAGTGACAGAGATTGAATCTCAGTTAGAGACAGGGATTGAATCATAGTCAGTGACAGAGACTGAACCCCAGTGAGTGACAGGGATGGAGCCCCAGTCAGTGACAGGGATTGAGCCTCAGTCAGTGACAGGGACTGAGCCTCAGTCAGTGACAGGGATTGAGCCACAATCAGTGACAGGGATTGAGACACAACCAGTAACAGGGATTGAATCTCAATCAGTGACAGGGATTGAATCTCAATCAGTGTCAGGAATTGAATCTTAGTCAGTGACAGAGATAGAGATTCAGTCAGTGACAGGGATTAAATCTCATTCAGTGACAGGGATTGAGATACAACCAGTGACAGGGATTGAATCTCATTCAGTGACAGGGATTGAATCTCAATCAGTGACAGGAATTGAATCTTCGTCAGTGACAGGGATAGAGATTCAGTCCAGTGACAGGGATTAAACCTCAGTCAGTGACCGGGATTGAATCTCATTCAGTGACAGGGATAGATTCTCAGTCAGTGACAGGGATTCAATCTCAGTCAGTGACTGAAATTGAATCTAAGTCAGTGACAGGGAATGAATCTCAGTCAGTGACTGTGTTTCAAACTCAGTCAGTGACAGGGACTGAATCTCAGTCAGTGACTGAGTTTGAATCTCAGTTATTGACAGGGATTGAATCTCAGTCAGAGACAGGGATTGAATCTCGATCAGTGACCCGGATTGAATCTGAATCAGTGACAGGGATTGACCCTCAGTCAGTGACAGGGATTGAATCTCAGTCAGTGACAGGGATTGAAACTCAGTCAGTGACAGGGATTGACCCTCAGTCAGTGACAGGGATTCAACCTCAGTCTGTGACAGGAATTGAATCACAATCAGTGACAGGAATTGAACATCAGTCAGTGACAGGGATTGAGCCTCAGTCAGTGACTGGGTTTGACTCTCAGTCAGTGACAGGGATTGAACCTTAGTCAGTGACAGGGATTGAATCTCAATCAGTGACAGGGATTGATCCTCAGTCAGTGACAGGGATTGACCCTCAGTCAGTGACAGGGATTGAATCTCAATCAGTGACAGGAATTGTGTCTCAGTCAGTGACAGGGATTGAACCTCAGTCAGTGACAGGGATTGTATCTCAGTCAGTGACAGGAATTGAATCTCAGTAAGTGACAGGGATTGAACCGCAGTCAGTGACTGGGTTTGAGCCTAATCAATAACAGGGATTGAATCTCAGTCAGAGACAGGGATTGAATCTCAGTCAGTGACAGGGATTGAACCTGAGTCAGTGACAGGGATTGAATCTCAATCAGTGACAGGGATTGAATCTCGATCAGTGACACGGATTGAATCTGAATCAGTGACAGGGATTGACCCTCAGTCAGTGACAGGGATTGAATCTCAGTCAGTGACAGGGATTGAAACTCAGTCAGTGACAGGGATTGACCCTCAGTCAGTGACAGGAATTGAATCACAATCAGTGACAGGAATTGAATCTCAGTAAGTAACAGGGATTGAACCTCAGTCTGTGACTGGGACTGAGCCTCAGTCAGTGACAGGGATTGAGCCTCAGTCAGTGACAGGGACTGAGCCTCAGTCAGTGACAGGGATTGAGCCACAATCAGTGACAGGGATTGAGACACAACCAGTAACAGGGATTGAATCTGAATCAGTGACAGGGATTGACCCTCAGTCAGTGACAGGGATTGAAACTCAGTCAGTGACAGGGATTGACCTTCAGTCAGTGACAGGGATTGAATCTCAGTCAATGACAGGGATTGAACCTCAGTCAGTGAGAGGGATTGAGCCTCAGTCAGTGACAGGGATTGAGCCTCAGTCAGTCATAGGAATTGACCCTGAGATAGTGACAGGGATTGACATTCAATCAGTGACAGAGAATGAATCTCAGTCAGTTTCAGGGATTGAGCCTCAGTCAGTGACAGGGATTGAATCTCAGTCAGTGACAGGGATTGAATCTCAGTCAGAGACAGGGATTGAATCATCGTCAGTGACAGAGACTGAATCCCAGTGAGTGACAGGGATGGAGCCCCAGTCAGTGACAGGGATTGAGCCTCAGTCAGTGACAGGGACTGAGCCTCAGTCAGTGACAGGGATTGAACCTCAGTCAGTGACTGGGACTGAGCCTCAGTCAGTGACAGGGATTGAGCCTCAGTTAGTGACAGGGACTGAGCCTCGGTCAGTGACAGGGATTGAGCCTCAGTCAGTGACAGTGATTGAGACACAACCAGTAACAGGGATTGAATCTCATTCAGTGACAGGGATTGAATCTCAATCAGTGTCAGGAATTGAATCTTAGTCATGACAGGGATAGAGATTCAGTCAGTGACAGGGATTGAATCTCATTCAGTGACAGGGATTGAGATACAACCAGTGACAGGGATTGAATCTCATTCAGTGACAGGGATTGAATCTCAATCAGTGACAGGAATTGAATCTTCGTCAGTGACAGGGATAGAGATTCAGTCCAGTGACAGGGATTGAACCTCAGTCAGTGAGAGAGATTGAGCCTCAGTCAGTGACAGGGATTGAGCCTCAGTCAGTGACAGGGAGTGAGCCGCAGTCAGTTACAAGGATTGAACCTTAGTTAGTGACAGGGATTGAATCTCAGTCTGTGACAGGAATTGGACCTCAGTCAGTGACAGGTTTGAAACTCAGTCAGTGACAGGGTTTGAGCCTAATCAATAACAGGGATTGAGCCTCAGTCAGTGACAGGGTTTGCATCTCAGTTATTGACAGGGATAGAATCTCAGTCAGTGACAGGGATTGAATCTCAATCAGTGACAGGGATTGAATCTCAGTCCGTGACAGGGATTGAGATTCATTCAGTGACAGGGAATGACCCTCAGTCAGTGACAGGGATTCAACCTCAGTCTGTGACAGGAATTGAATCACAATCAGTGACAGGAATTGAACATCAGTCAGTGACAGGGATTGAGCCTCAGTCAGTGACTGGGTTTGACTCTCAGTCAGTGACAGGGATTGAACCTCAGTCAGTGACAGGGATTGAATCTCAATCAGTGACAGGGATTGAGCCTCAGTCAGTGACAGGGATTGACCCTCAGTCAGTGACAGGGATTGAATCTCAATCAGTGACAGGGATTGAGCCTCAGTCAGTGACAGGGATTGAACCTCAGTCAGTGACAGGGATTGAATCTCAGTCAGTGACAGGGATTGAACCTGAGTCAGTGACAGGGATTGAATCTCAATCAGTGACAGGGATTGAATCTCGATCAGTGACACGGATTGAATCTGAATCAGTGACAGGGATTGACCCTCAGTCAGTGACAGGGATTGAATCTCAGTCAGTGACAGGGATTGAAACTCAGTCAGTGACAGGGATTGACCCTCAGTCAGTGACAGGGATTGAATCTCAGTCAATGACAGGGATTGAACCTCAGTTAGTGAGAGGGATTGAGCCTCAGTCAGTGACAGGGATTGAGCCTCAGTCAGTGACAGGGATTGACCCTCAGTCAGTGACAGGGATTGAACCGCAGTCAGTGACTGGGTTTGAGCCTAATCAATAACAGGGATTGAATCTCAGTCAGAGACAGGGATTGACTCTCAATCAGTGACAGGGATTGGGATTCATTCAGTGATAGGGATTGACACTCAGTCAGTGACAGGAATTGAACCTGAGTCAGTGACAGGGATTGAATCTCAATCAGTGACAGGGATTGAATCTCGATCAGTGACACGGATTGAATCTGAATCAGTGACAGGGATTGACCCTCAGTCAGTGACAGGGATTGAATCTCAGTCAGTGACAGGGATTGAAACTCAGTCAGTGACAGGGATTGACCCTCAGTCAGTGACAGGAATTGAATCACAATCAGTGACAGGAATTGAATCTCAGTAAGTAACAGGGATTGAACCTCAGTCTGTGACTGGGACTGAGCCTCAGTCAGTGACAGGGATTGAGCCTCAGTCAGTGACAGGGACTGAGCCTCAGTCAGTGACAGGGATTGAGCCACAATCAGTGACAGGGATTGAGACACAACCAGTAACAGGGATTGAATCTGAATCAGTGACAGGGATTGACCCTCAGTCAGTGACAGGGATTGAAACTCAGTCAGTGACAGGGATTGACCTTCAGTCAGTGACAGGGATTGAATCTCAGTCAATGACAGGGATTGAACCTCAGTCAGTGAGAGGGATTGAGCCTCAGTCAGTGACAGGGATTGAGCCTCAGTCAGTCATAGGAATTGACCCTGAGATAGTGACAGGGATTGACATTCAATCAGTGACAGAGAATGAATCTCAGTCAGTTTCAGGGATTGAGCCTCAGTCAGTGACAGGGATTGAATCTCAGTCAGTGACAGGGATTGAATCTCAGTCAGAGACAGGGATTGAATCATCGTCAGTGACAGAGACTGAATCCCAGTGAGTGACAGGGATGGAGCCCCAGTCAGTGACAGGGATTGAGCCTCAGTCAGTGACAGGGACTGAGCCTCAGTCAGTGACAGGGATTGAACCTCAGTCAGTGACTGGGACTGAGCCTCAGTCAGTGACAGGGATTGAGCCTCAGTGAGTGACAGGGACTGAGCCTCGGTCAGTGACAGGGATTGAGCCTCAGTCAGTGACAGTGATTGAGACACAACCAGTAACAGGGATTGAATCTCATTCAGTGACAGGGATTGAATCTCAATCAGTGTCAGGAATTGAATCTTAGTCATGACAGGGATAGAGATTCAGTCAGTGACAGGGATTGAATCTTATTCAGTGACAGGGATTGAGATACAACCAGTGACAGGGATTGAATCTCATTCAGTGACAGGGATTGAATCTCAATCAGTGACAGGAATTGAATCTTCGTCAGTGACAGGGATAGAGATTCAGTCCAGTGACAGGGATTGAACCTCAGTCAGTGAGAGAGATTGAGCCTCAGTCAGTGACAGGGATTGAGCCTCAGTCAGTGACAGGGAGTGAGCCGCAGTCAGTTACAAGGATTGAACCTTAGTTAGTGACAGGGATTGAATCTCAGTCTGTGACAGGAATTGGACCTCAGTCAGTGACAGGTTTGAAACTCAGTCAGTGACAGGGTTTGAGCCTAATCAATAACAGGGATTGAGCCTCAGTCAGTGACAGGGTTTGCATCTCAGTTATTGACAGGGATAGAATCTCAGTCAGTGACAGGGATTGAATCTCAATCAGTGACAGGGATTGAATCTCAGTCCGTGACAGGGATTGAGATTCATTCAGTGACAGGGAATGACCCTCAGTCAGTGACAGGGATTCAACCTCAGTCTGTGACAGGAATTGAATCACAATCAGTGACAGGAATTGAACATCAGTCAGTGACAGGGATTGAGCCTCAGTCAGTGACTGGGTTTGACTCTCAGTCAGTGACAGGGATTGAACCTCAGTCAGTGACAGGGATTGAATCTCAATCAGTGACAGGGATTGAGCCTCAGTCAGTGACAGGGATTGACCCTCAGTCAGTGACAGGGATTGAATCTCAATCAGTGACAGGGATTGAGCCTCAGTCAGTGACAGGGATTGAACCTCAGTCAGTGACAGGGATTGAATCTCAGTCAGTGACAGGGATTGAACCTGAGTCAGTGACAGGGATTGAATCTCAATCAGTGACAGGGATTGAATCTCGATCAGTGACACGGATTGAATCTGAATCAGTGACAGGGATTGACCCTCAGTCAGTGACAGGGATTGAATCTCAGTCAGTGACAGGGATTGAAACTCAGTCAGTGACAGGGATTGACCCTCAGTCAGTGACAGGGATTGAATCTCAGTCAATGACAGGGATTGAACCTCAGTTAGTGAGAGGGATTGAGCCTCAGTCAGTGACAGGGATTGAGCCTCAGTCAGTGACAGGGATTGACCCTCAGTCAGTGACAGGGATTGAATCTCAATCAGTGACAGGGATTGAGCCTCAGTCAGTGACAGGGATTGAACCTCAGTCAGTGACAGGGATTGAATCTCAGTCAGTGACAGGGATTGAACCTGAGTCAGTGACATGGATTGAATCTCAATCCGTGACAGGGATTGAATCTCGATCAGTGACACGGATTGAATCTGAATCAGTGACAGGGATTGACCCTCAGTCAGTGACAGGGATTGAATCTCAGTCAGTGACAGGGATTGAAACTCAGTCAGTGACAGGGATTGACCCTCAGTCAGTGACAGGGATTGAATCTCAGTCAATGACAGGGATTGAACCTCAGTTAGTGAGAGGGATTGAGCCTCAGTCAGTGACAGGGATTGAGCCTCAGTCAGTGACAGGGAGTGAGCTGCAGTCAGTTACAAGGATTGAACCTCAGTTAGTGACAGGGATTGTATCTCAGTCTGTGACAGGGATTGAACCTCAGTCAGTGACAGGTTTGAATCTCAGTCAGTGACAGGGTTTGTGCCTAATCAATAACAGGGATTGAGCATCAGTCAGTGACATTGTTTGAATCTCAGTTATTGACAGGGATAGAATCTCAGTCAGTGACAGGGATTGAATCTCAATCAGTGACAGGGATTGAATCTCAGTCAGTGACAGGGAATGAATCTCAGTCAGTGACAGGGATTGAGATAGATTCAGTGACAGGGATTGACCCTCAGTCAGTGACAGGGATTGAATCTCAGTCAGTGACAGGGATTGAACCTCAATCATTTACTGGGGTTGAATCTCATTCAGTGACAGGGATTGAATCTCAGTCAGTGACTGGGATTGACCCTCAGTCAGTGACAGGGATTGAGCCTCAGTCAGTGACAGGGATTGAAACATAGTCAGTGACAGGGATTGAATCACAGTCAGTGACACGGATTGACCCTCAATCAGTAACAGGGATTGAATCTCATTCAGTGACAGGGATTGAATCTCGATCAGTGACAGGGATTGACCCTCAGTCAGTGACAGGGATTGAATCTCAGTCAATGACAGGGATTGAACCTCAGTCAGTGAGAGGGATTGAGCCTCAGTCAGTGACAGGGATTGAGCCTCAGTCAGTGACAGGGAGTGAGCCGCAGTCAGTTACAAGGATTGAACCTCGGTTAGTGACAGGGATTGAATCTCAGTCTGTGACAGGGATTGAACCTCAGTCAGTGACAGGTTTGAATCTCAGTCAGTGACAGGGTTTGAGCCAAATCAATAACAGGGATTGAGCCTCAGTCAGTGACAGGGTTTGAATCTCAGTTATTGACAGGGATAGAATCTCAGTCAGTGACAGGGATTGAATCTCAATCAGTGACAGGGATTGAATCTCAGTCCGTGACAGGGATTGAGATTCATTCAGTGACAGGGATTGACCCTCAGTCAGTGACAGGGATTCAACCTCAGTCTGTGACAGGAATTGAATCACAATCAGTGACAGGAATTGAACATCAGTCAGTGACAGGGATTGAGCCTCAGTCAGTGACTGGGTTTGACTCTCAGTCAGTGACAGGGATTGAACCTTAGTCAGTGACAGGGATTGAATCTCAATCAGTGACAGGGATTGATCCTCAGTCAGTGACAGGGATTGAATCTCAATCAGTGACAGGAATTGTGTCTCAGTCAGTGACAGGGATTGAACCTCAGTCAGTGACAGGGATTGTATCTCAGTCAGTGACAGGAATTGAATCTCAGTAAGTGACAGGGATTGAACCGCAGTCAGTGACTGGGTTTGAGCCTAATCAATAACAGGGATTGAATCTCAGTCAGAGACAGGGATTGACTCTCAATCAGTGACAGGGATTGGGATTCATTCAGTGATAGGGATTGACACTCAGTCAGTGACAGGAATTGAACCTGAGTCAGTGACAGGGATTGAATCTCAATCAGTGACAGGGATTGAATCTCGATCAGTGACACGGATTGAATCTGAATCAGTGACAGGGATTGACCCTCAGTCAGTGACAGGGATTGAATCTCAGTCAGTGACAGGGATTGAAACTCAGTCAGTGACAGGGATTGACCCTCAGTCAGTGACAGGAATTGAATCACAATCAGTGACAGGAATTGAATCTCAGTAAAAAACAGGGATTGAACCTCAGTCTGTGACTGGGACTGAGCCTCAGTCAGTGACAGGGATTGAGCCTCAGTCAGTGACAGGGACTGAGCCTCAGTCAGTGACAGGGATTGAGCCACAATCAGTGACAGGGATTGAGACACAACCAGTAACAGGGATTGAATCTGAATCAGTGACAGGGATTGACCCTCAGTCAGTGACAGGGATTGAATCTCAGTCAGTGACAGGGATTGAAACTCAGTCAGTGACAGGGATTGACCTTCAGTCAGTGACAGGGATTGAATCTCAGTCAATGACATGGATTGAACCTCAGTCAGTGAGAGGGATTGAGCCTCAGCCAGTGACAGGGATTGAGCCTCAGTCAGTCATAGGAATTGACCCTGAGATAGTGACAGGGATTGACATTCAATCAGTGACAGAGAATGAATCTCAGTCAGTTTCAGGGATTGAGCCTCAGTCAGTGACAGGGATTGAATCTCAGTCAGTGACAGGGATTGAATCTCAGTCAGAGACAGGGATTGAATCATCGTCAGTGACAGAGACTGAATCCCAGTGAGTGACAGGGATGGAGCCCCAGTCAGTGACAGGGATTGAGCCTCAGTCAGTGACAGGGACTGAGCCTCAGTCAGTGACAGGGATTGAACCTCAGTCAGTGACTGGGACTGAGCCTCAGTCAGTGACAGGGATTGAGCCTCAGTTAGTGACAGGGACTGAGCCTCGGTCAGTGACAGGGATTGAGCCTCAGTCAGTGACAGTGATTGAGACACAACCAGTAACAGGGATTGAATCTCATTCAGTGACAGGGATTGAATCTCAATCAGTGTCAGGAATTGAATCTTAGTCATGACAGGGATAGAGATTCAGTCAGTGACAGGGATTGAATCTCATTCAGTGACAGGGATTGAGATACAACCAGTGACAGGGATTGAATCTCATTCAGTGACAGGGATTGAATCTCAATCAGTGACAGGAATTGAATCTTCGTCAGTGACAGGGATAGAGATTCAGTCCAGTGACAGGGATTGAACCTCAGTCAGTGAGAGAGATTGAGCCTCAGTCAGTGACAGGGATTGAGCCTCAGTCAGTGACAGGGAGTGAGCCGCAGTCAGTTACAAGGATTGAACCTTAGTTAGTGACAGGGATTGAATCTCAGTCTGTGACAGGAATTGGACCTCAGTCAGTGACAGGTTTGAAACTCAGTCAGTGACAGGGTTTGAGCCTAATCAATAACAGGGATTGAGCCTCAGTCAGTGACAGGGTTTGCATCTCAGTTATTGACAGGGATAGAATCTCAGTCAGTGACAGGGATTGAATCTCAATCAGTGACAGGGATTGAATCTCAGTCCGTGACAGGGATTGAGATTCATTCAGTGACAGGGAATGACCCTCAGTCAGTGACAGGGATTCAACCTCAGTCTGTGACAGGAATTGAATCACAATCAGTGACAGGAATTGAACATCAGTCAGTGACAGGGATTGAGCCTCAGTCAGTGACTGGGTTTGACTCTCAGTCAGTGACAGGGATTGAACCTCAGTCAGTGACAGGGATTGAATCTCAATCAGTGACAGGGATTGAGCCTCAGTCAGTGACAGGGATTGACCCTCAGTCAGTGACAGGGATTGAATCTCAATCAGTGACAGGGATTGAGCCTCAGTCAGTGACAGGGATTGAACCTCAGTCAGTGACAGGGATTGAATCTCAGTCAGTGACAGGGATTGAACCTGAGTCAGTGACAGGGATTGAATCTCAATCAGTGACAGGGATTGAATCTCGATCAGTGACACGGATTGAATCTGAATCAGTGACAGGGATTGACCCTCAGTCAGTGACAGGGATTGAATCTCAGTCAGTGACAGGGATTGAAACTCAGTCAGTGACAGGGATTGACCCTCAGTCAGTGACAGGGATTGAATCTCAGTCAATGACAGGGATTGAACCTCAGTTAGTGAGAGGGATTGAGCCTCAGTCAGTGACAGGGATTGAGCTTCAGTCAGTGACAGGGATTGACCCTCAGTCAGTGACAGGGATTGAATCTCAATCAGTGACAGGGATTGAGCCTCAGTCAGTGACAGGGATTGAACCTCAGTCAGTGACAGGGATTGAATCTCAGTCAGTGACAGGGATTGAACCTGAGTCAGTGACATGGATTGAATCTCAATCCGTGACAGGGATTGAATCTCGATCAGTGACACGGATTGAATCTGAATCAGTGACAGGGATTGACCCTCAGTCAGTGACAGGGATTGAATCTCAGTCAGTGACAGGGATTGAAACTCAGTCAGTGACAGGGATTGACCCTCAGTCAGTGACAGGGATTGAATCTCAGTCAATGACAGGGATTGAACCTCAGTTAGTGAGAGGGATTGAGCCTCAGTCAGTGACAGGGAATGAGCCTCAGTCAGTGACAGGGAGTGAGCTGCAGTCAGTTACAAGGATTGAACCTCAGTTAGTGACAGGGATTGTATCTCAGTCTGTGACAGGGATTGAACCTCAGTCAGTGACAGGTTTGAATCTCAGTCAGTGACAGGGTTTGTGCCTAATCAATAACAGGGATTGAGCATCAGTCAGTGACATTGTTTGAATCTCAGTTATTGACAGGGATAGAATCTCAGTCAGTGACAGGGATTGAATCTCAATCAGTGACAGGGATTGAATCTCAGTCAGTGACAGGGAATGAATCTCAGTCAGTGACAGGGATTGAGATAGATTCAGTGACAGGGATTGACCCTCAGTCAGTGACAGGGATTGAATCTCAGTCAGTGACAGGGATTGAACCTCAATCATTAACTGGGGTTGAATCTCATTCAGTGACAGGGATTGAATCTCAGTCAGTGACTGGGATTGACCCTCAGTCAGTGACAGGGATTGAGCCTCAGTCAGTGACAGGGATTGAAACATAGTCAGTGACAGGGATTGAATCACAGTCAGTGACACGGATTGACCCTCAATCAGTAACAGGGATTGAATCTCATTCAGTGACAGGGATTGAATCTCGATCAGTGACAGGGATTGACCCTCAGTCAGTGACAGGGATTGAATCTCAGTCAATGACAGGGATTGAACCTCAGTCAGTGAGAGGGATTGAGCCTCAGTCAGTGACAGGGATTGAGCCTCAGTCAGTGACAGGGAGTGAGCCGCAGTCAGTTACAAGGATTGAACCTCGGTTAGTGACAGGGATTGAATCTCAGTCTGTGACAGGGATTGAACCTCAGTCAGTGACAGGTTTGAATCTCAGTCAGTGACAGGGTTTGAGCCAAATCAATAACAGGGATTGAGCCTCAGTCAGTGACAGGGTTTGAATCTCAGTTATTGACAGGGATAGAATCTCAGTCAGTGACAGGGATTGAATCTCAATCAGTGACAGGGATTGAATCTCAGTCCGTGACAGGGATTGAGATTCATTCAGTGACAGGGATTGACCCTCAGTCAGTGACAGGGATTCAACCTCAGTCTGTGACAGGAATTGAATCACAATCAGTGACAGGAATTGAACATCAGTCAGTGACAGGGATTGAGCCTCAGTCAGTGACTGGGTTTGACTCTCAGTCAGTGACAGGGATTGAACCTTAGTCAGTGACAGGGATTGAATCTCAGTCAGTGACAGGGATTGAACCTCAGTCAGTGACAGGGATTGTATCTCAGTCAGTGACAGGAATTGAATCTCAGTAAGTGACAGGGATTGAACCGCAGTCAGTGACTGGGTTTGAGCCTAATCAATAACAGGGATTGAATCTCAGTCAGAGACAGGGATTGACTCTCAATCAGTGACAGGGATTGGGATTCATTCAGTGATAGGGATTGACACTCAGTCAGTGACAGGAATTGAACCTGAGTCAGTGACAGGGATTGAATCTCAATCAGTGACAGGGATTGAATCTCGATCAGTGACACGGATTGAATCTGAATCAGTGACAGGGATTGACCCTCAGTCAGTGACAGGGATTGAATCTCAGTCAGTGACAGGGATTGAAACTCAGTCAGTGACAGGGATTGACCCTCAGTCAGTGACAGGAATTGAATCACAATCAGTGACAGGAATTGAATCTCAGTAAATAACAGGGATTGAACCTCAGTCTGTGACTGGGACTGAGCCTCAGTCAGTGACAGGGATTGAGCCTCAGTCAGTGACAGGGACTGAGCCTCAGTCAGTGACAGGGATTGAGCCACAATCAGTGACAGGGATTGAGACACAACCAGTAACAGGGATTGAATCTGAATCAGTGACAGGGATTGACCCTCAGTCAGTGACAGGGATTGAATCTCAGTCAGTGACAGGGATTGAAACTCAGTCAGTGACAGGGATTGACCTTCAGTCAGTGACAGGGATTGAATCTCAGTCAATGACAGGGATTGAACCTCAGTCAGTGAGAGGGATTGAGCCTCAGCCAGTGACAGGGATTGAGCCTCAGTCAGTCATAGGAATTGACCCTGAGATAGTGACAGGGATTGACATTCAATCAGTGACAGAGAATGAATCTCAGTCAGTTTCAGGGATTGAGCCTCAGTCAGTGACAGGGATTGAATCTCAGTCAGTGACAGGGATTGAATCTCAGTCAGAGACAGGGATTGAATCATCGTCAGTGACAGAGACTGAATCCCAGTGAGTGACAGGGATGGAGCCCCAGTCAGTGACAGGGATTGAGCCTCAGTCAGTGACAGGGACTGAGCCTCAGTCAGTGACAGGGATTGAACCTCAGTCAGTGACTGGGACTGAGCCTCAGTCAGTGACAGGGATTGAGCCTCAGTTAGTGACAGGGACTGAGCCTCGGTCAGTGACAGGGATTGAGCCTCAGTCAGTGACAGTGATTGAGACACAACCAGTAACTGGGATTGAATCTCATTCAGTGACAGGGATTGAATCTCAATCAGTGTCAGGAATTGAATCTTAGTCATGACAGGGATAGAGATTCAGTCAGTGACAGGGATTGAATCTCATTCAGTGACAGGGATTGAGATACAACCAGTGACAGGGATTGAATCTCATTCAGTGACAGGGATTGAATCTCAATCAGTGACAGGAATTGAATCTTCGTCAGTGACAGGGATAGAGATTCAGTCCAGTGACAGGGATTGAACCTCAGTCAGTGAGAGAGATTGAGCCTCAGTCAGTGACAGGGATTGAGCCTCAGTCAGTGACAGGGAGTGAGCCGCAGTCAGTTACAAGGATTGAACCTTAGTTAGTGACAGGGATTGAATCTCAGTCTGTGACAGGAATTGGACCTCAGTCAGTGACAGGTTTGAAACTCAGTCAGTGACAGGGTTTGAGCCTAATCAGTAACAGGGATTGAGCCTCAGTCAGTGACAGGGTTTGCATCTCAGTTATTGACAGGGATAGAATCTCAGTCAGTGACAGGGATTGAATCTCAATCAGTGACAGGGATTGAATCTCAGTCCGTGACAGGGATTGAGATTCATTCAGTGACAGGGAATGACCCTCAGTCAGTGACAGGGATTCAACCTCAGTCTGTGACAGGAATTGAATCACAATCAGTGACAGGAATTGAACATCAGTCAGTGACAGGGATTGAGCCTCAGTCAGTGACTGGGTTTGACTCTCAGTCAGTGACAGGGATTGAACCTCAGTCAGTGACAGGGATTGAATCTCAATCAGTGACAGGGATTGAGCCTCAGTCAGTGACAGGGATTGACCCTCAGTCAGTGACAGGGATTGAATCTCAATCAGTGACAGGGATTGAGCCTCAGTCAGTGACAGGGATTGAACCTCAGTCAGTGACAGGGATTGAATCTCAGTCAGTGACAGGGATTGAACCTGAGTCAGTGACAGGGATTGAATCTCAATCAGTGACAGGGATTGAATCTCGATCAGTGACACGGATTGAATCTGAATCAGTGACAGGGATTGACCCTCAGTCAGTGACAGGGATTGAATCTCAGTCAGTGACAGGGATTGACCCTCAGTCAGTGACAGGGATTGAATCTCAGTCAATGACAGGGATTGAACCTCAGTTAGTGAGAGGGATTGAGCCTCAGTCAGTGACAGGGATTGAGCCTCAGTCAGTGACAGGGATTGACCCTCAGTCAGTGACAGGGATTGAATCTCAATCAGTGACAGGGATTGAGCCTCAGTCAGTGACAGGGATTGAACCTCAGTCAGTGACAGGGATTGAATCTCAGTCAGTGACAGGGATTGAACCTGAGTCAGTGACATGGATTGAATCTCAATCCGTGACAGGGATTGAATCTCGATCAGTGACACGGATTGAATCTGAATCAGTGACAGGGATTGACCCTCAGTCAGTGACAGGGATTGAATCTCAGTCAGTGACAGGGATTGAAACCCAGTCAGTGACAGGGATTGACCCTCAGTCAGTGACAGGGATTGAATCTCAGTCAATGACAGGGATTGAACCTCAGTTAGTGAGAGGGATTGAGCCTCAGTCAGTGACAGGGATTGAGCCTCAGTCAGTGACAGGGAGTGAGCTGCAGTCAGTTACAAGGATTGAACCTCAGTTAGTGACAGGGATTGTATCTCAGTCTGTGACAGGGATTGAACCTCAGTCAGTGACAGGTTTGAATCTCAGTCATTGACAGGGTTTGTGCCTAATCAATAACAGGGATTGAGCATCAGTCAGTGACATTGTTTGAATCTCAGTTATTGACAGGGATAGAATCTCAGTCAGTGACAGGGATTGAATCTCAATCAGTGACAGGGATTGAATCTCAGTCAGTGACAGGGAATGAATCTCAGTCAGTGACAGGGATTGAGATTGATTCAGTGACAGGGATTGACCCTCAGTCAGTGACAGGGATTGAATCTCAGTCAGTGACAGGGATTGAACCTCAATCATTAACAGGGGTTGAATCTCATTCAGTGACAGGGATTGAATCTCAGTCAGTGACTGGGATTGACCCTCAGTCAGTGACAGGGATTGAGCCTCAGTCAGTGACAGGGATTGAAACATAGTCAGTGACAGGGATTGAATCACAGTCAGTGACACGGATTGACCCTCAATCAGTAACAGGGATTGAATCTCATTCAGTGACAGGGATTGAATCTCGATCAGTGACAAGGATTGACCCTCAGTCAGTGACTGGGTTTGAATCTCAGTCAGTGTCAGGGATTGAACCTGACTCAGTGACAGGGATTGAATCTCAATCAGTGGCAGGGATTGAGCCTCAGTCAGTGACAGGGATTGAATCTCAATCAGTGGCAGGGATTGAACCTCAGTCATTGACAGGGATAGAGATTCATTCAGTGACAGGGAATGACGCTCAGTCAGTGAAAAGAATTGAATCTCAGTCAGTGGCAGGGATTGAACCTGAGTCAGTGACAGGGATTGAATCACAATCAGTGACAGGGATTGAATCTCGATCAGTGACAGGGATTGAATCTCAATCAGTGGCCGGGATTGAGACTCAGTCAGTGACAAGGATTGAAACATAGTCAGTGACAGGGATTGACCCTCAATCAGTAACAGGGATTGAATCTCATTCCGTGACAGAGATTCAAACTCAGTCAGTGACAGGGAGTGAGCCGGAGTCAGTTACAAGGATTGAACCTCAGTTAGTGACAGGGATTGAGTCACAGTCTGTGACAGGGATTGAGCCTCAGTCAGTGACAGGTTTGAATCTCAGTCAGTGACAGAGTTTGAGCGTAATCAATAACAGGGATTGTGCCTCAGTCAGTGACAGGGTTTGAATCTCAGTTATTGACAGGGATAGAATCTCAGTCAGTGACAGGGATTGAATCTCAGTCAGTGACAGGGATTGAATCTCAGTCAGTGAAAGGGATTGAGATTCATTCAGTGACAGGGATTGACCCTCAGTCAGTGACAGGGACTGAATCTCAGTCAGTGACAGGGATTCAATCTCAGTCAGTGACAGGAATTGAATCTCAGTCAGTGACATGAATTGAATCTCAGTCAGTGATAGCGATTGAATCTCAGTCAGTGACAGGAATTGAATCTAAGTCAGTGACAGGAATTGAATCTCAGTCTGTGAGAGGGAGTGATCCGCAGTCAGTGACAAGGATTGAACCTCAGTTTGTGACAGGTTTGAATCTCAGTCAGTGACAGGGTTTGAGCCTAATCAATAACAGGGATTGAGCCTCAGTCAGTGACAGGGTTTGAATCTCAGTCAGTGACAGGGACTGAATCTCAGTCAGTGACTGGGTTTGAATCTCAGTCAGTGACAGGGACTGAATCTCAATCAGTGACTGGGTTTGAATCTCAGTTATTGATAGGGATTGAATCTCAGTCAGAGACAGGGATTGAATCTCAGTCAGTGACAATGATTGAATCTCAGTCAGTGACAGGGATTGAGATTAAATCAGTGTCAGGGATTGACCCTCAGTCAGTGAACGGAATTGAATCTCAGTCAGTGACAGGGATTGAGACTCAGTCAGTGACAGGGATTGAATCTCAGTCAGTGACAGGGATTGACCCTCAATCAGTAACAGGGGTTGAATCTCATTCAGTGACAGGGATTGAGTAACAGACAGTGACAGGATTTTAATCTCAGTCAGTGACAGGAATTGAATCTCAGTCAGTGACAGGGATTGATTCTAAGTCAGTGACAAGGATTGAACCTCATTCTGTGACAGGGATTGAACCTCAGTTAGTGACTGGGATTGAATCTCAGTTAGTGACAGGGATTGAACCGCAGTCAGTGACAGGGTTGAATCTCAGTCAGTGACTGGGTTTGAGCGTAATCAATAACAGGGATAGAATCTCAGTCAGAGACAGGGATTGACACGCAGTCAGTGACATGGATTGAATCACAGTCAGTGACAGGGATTGACCCTCTATCAGTAACAGGGATTGAATCTCATTCAGTGACAGGGATTGAATATCAGTCAGTGACTGGAATTGAACATCAGTCAGAGACAGGGATTGACCCTCAGTCAGTGACTGGGTTTGAATCTCAGTCAGTGACAGGGATTGAACCTGAGTCAGTAACAGGGATTGGATCTCATTCAGTGACAGGGGTTGAATCTCAGTCAGAGACAGGAATTGAATCACAGTCAGTGACAGGGATTCAACGTCAGTCTTTGAAAAGACTTGAATCACAATCAGTGACAGGAATTGAACATCAGTCAGTGACAGGGATTGACCCTCAGTCAGTGACAGGGTTTGAATCTCAGTCAGTGACAGGGATTGAACCTCAGTCAGTGACAGGGATTGAATCTCAATCAGTGACAGGGATTGAACCTCAGTCAGTGACAGGGATTGAATCTCAGACAGTGACAGGGATTGAAACCTAGTCAGTGACAGGCATTGACACTAAGTCAGTGACAGGGATTGAATCTCAGTCAATGACAGGGATTGAACCTCAGTCAGTGAGAGGGATTGAGCCTCAGTCAGTGACAGGGATTGAGCCTCAGTCAGTCATAGGAATTGACCCTGACATAGTGACAGGGATTGACATTCAATCAGTGACAGAGAATGAATCTCAGTCAGATTCAGGGATTGAGCCTCAGTCAGTGACAGGGATTGAATCTCAGTCAGTGACAGGGATTGAATCTCAAACATTGACAGGGAGTGATCCTCAGTCTGTGACAGGGATTGACTCTCAATCAGTGACAGAGATTGTATCTCAGTTAGAGACAGGGATTGAATCTGAGTCAGTGACAGAGACTGAACCCCAGTGAGTGACAGGAATGGAGCCCCAGTCAGTGACAGGGATTGAGCCTCAGTCAGTGACAGGGACTGAGCCTCAGTCAGTGACAGGGATTGAACCTCAGTCTGTGACTGGGAGTGAGCTGCAGTCAGTTACAAGGATTGAACCTCAGTTAGTGACAGGGATTGTATCTCAGTCTGTGACAGGGATTGAACCTCAGTGAGTGACAGGTTTGAATCTCAGTTATTGACAGGGATAGAATCTCAGTCAGTGACAGGGATTGAATCTCAATCAGTGACAGGGATTGAATCTAAGTCAGTGACAGGGAATGAATCTCAGTCAGTGACAGGGATTGAGATTGATTCAGTGACAGGGATTGACCCTCAGTCAGTGACAGGGATTGAATCTCAGACAGTGACAGGGATTGAACCTCAATCATTAACAGGGGTTGAATCTCATTCAGGTACAGGGATTGAATCTCAGTCAGTGACTGGGATTGACCCTCAGTCAGTGACAGGGATTGAGCCTCAGTCAGTGACAGGGATTGAGCCTCAGTCAGTCATAGGAATTGACCCTGAGATAGTGACAGGGATTGACATTCAATCAGTGACAGAGAATGAATCTCAGTCAGATTCAGGGATTGAGCCTCAGTCAGTGACAGGGATTGAATCTCAGTCAGTGACAGGGATTGAATCTCATACATTGACAGGGAGTGATCCTCAGTCTGTGACAGGGATTGACTCTCAATCAGTGACAGAGATTGAATCTCAGTTAGAGACAGGGATTGAATCATAGTCAGTGACAGAGACTGAACCCCAGTGAGTGACAGGAATGGAGCCCCAGTCAGTGACAGGGATTGAGCCTCAGTCAGTGACAGGGACTGAGCCTCAGTCAGTGACAGGGATTGAACCTCAGTCTGTGACAGGGACTGAGCCTCAGTCAGTGACATGGATTGAGCCTCAGTCAGTGACAGGGACTGAGCCTCAGTCAGTGACAGGGATTGAGCCACAATCAGTGACAGGGATTGAGACACAACCAGTAACAGGGATTGAATCTGAATCAGTGACAGGGATTGACCCTCAGTCAGTGACAGGGATTGACCCTCAGTCAGTGACAGGGATTGAATATCAGTCAATGACAGGGATTGAACCTCAGTCAGTGAGAGGGATTGAGCCTCAGTCAGTGACAGGGATTGAGCCTCAGTCAGTCATAGGAATTGACCCTGAGATAGTGACAGGGATTGACATTCAATCAGTGACAGAGAATGAATCTCAGTCAGTTTCAGGGATTGAGCCTCAGTCAGTGACAGGGATTGAATCTCAGTCAGTGACCGGGATTGAATCTCAAACATTGACATGGTGTGATCCTCAGTCTGTGACAGGGATTGACCCTCAATCAGTGACAGGGATTGAATCATCGTCAGTGACAGAGACTGAATCCCAATGAGTGACAGGGATGGAGCCCCAGTCAGTGACAGGGATTGAGCCTCAGTCAGTGACAGGGACTGAGCCTCAGTCAGTGACAGGGATTGAACCTTAGTCAGTGACTGGGACTGAGCCTCAGTCAGTGACAGGGATTGAGCCTCAGTTAGTGACAGGGACTGAGCCTCGGTCAGTGACAGGGATTGAGCCTCAGTCAGTGACAGGGATTGAGACACAACCAGTAACAGGGATTGAATCTCATTCAGTGACAGGGATTGAATCTCAATCAGTGTCAGGAATTGAATCTTAGTCAGTGACAGGGATAGAGATTCAGTCAGTGACAGGGATTGAATCTCATTCAGTGACAGGGATTGAGATACAACCAGTGACAGGGATTGAATCTCATTCAGTGACAGGGATTGAATCTCAATCAGTGACGGGAATTGAATCTTCGTCAGTGACAGGGATAGAGATTCAGTCAGTGACAGGGATTGAATCTCATTCAGTGACAGGGATTGAGATACAACCAGTGACAGGGATTGAATCTCATTCAGTGACAGGGATTGAATCGCAGTCAGTGACTGAGTTTGAATCTCAGTTATTGACAGGGATTGAATCTCAGTCAGAGACAGGGATTGAATCTCGATCAGTGACACGGATTAAATCTGAATCAGTGACAGGGATTGACCCTCAGTCAGTGACAGGTATTGAATCTCAGTCAGTAACAGGGATTGAAACTCAGGCAGTGACAGGGATTGACTCTCAGTCAGTGACAGGGATTGAATCTCAGTCAATGACAGGGATTGAACCTCAGTCAGTGAGAGGGTTTGAGCCTCAGTCAGTGACAGGGATTGAGCCTCAGTCAGTGACAGGGAGTGAGCCGCAGTCAGTTACAAGGATTGAATCTCATTCAGTGACAGGGATTGAATCTCAGTCTGTGACAGGGATTGGACCTCAGTCAGTGACAGGTTTGAAACTCAGTCAGTGACAGGGTTTGAGCCTAATCAATAACAGGGATTGTGCCTCAGTCAGTGACAGGGTTTGAATCTCAGTTATAGACAGGGATAGAATCTCAGTCAGTGACAGGGATTGAATCTCAATCAGTGACAGGGATTGAATCTCAGTCTGTGACAGGGATTGGACCTCAGTCAGTGACAGGTTTGAAACTCAGTCAGTGACAGGGTTTGAGCCTAATCAATAACAGGGATTGACCCTCAGTCAGTGACAGGGATTCAACCTCAGTCTGTGACAGGAATTGAATCACAATCAGTGACAGGAATTGAACATCAGTCAGTGACAGGGATTGAGCCTCAGTCAGTGACTGGGTTTGACTCTCAGTCAGTGACAGGGATTGAACCTCAGTCAGTGACAGGGATTGAATCTCAATCAGTGACAGGGATTGAGCCTCAGTCAGTGACAGGGATTGGCCCTCAGTCAGTGACAGGGATTGAATCTCAATCAGTGACAGGGATTGAGCCTCAGTCAGTGACAGGGATTGAACCTCAGTCAGTGACAGGGATTGAATCTCAGTCAGTGACTGGGATTGAACCTGAGTCAGTGACAGGGATTGAATCTCAATCAGTGACAGGGATTGAATCTCGATCAGTGACACGGATTGAATCTGAATCAGTGACAGGGATTGACCCTCAGTCAGTGACAGGGATTGAATCTCAGTCAGTGACTGGGATTGAAACTCAGTCAGTGACAGGGATTGACCCTCAGTCAGTGACAGGGATTGAATCTCAGTCAATGACAGGGATTGAACCTCAGTTAGTGAGAGGGATTGAGCCTCAGACAGTGACAGGGATTGAGCCTCAGTCAGTGACAGGTTTGAATCTCAGTCAGTGACAGGGTTTGTGCCTAATCAATAACAGGGATTGAGCATCAGTCAGTGACATTGTTTGAATCTCAGTTATTGACAGGGATAGAATCTCAGTCAGTAACAGGGATTGAATCCCAATCAGTGACAGGGATTGAATCTCAGTCAGTGACAGGGATTGAATCTCAGTCAGTGACAGGGATTGAGATTCATTCAGTGACAGGGATTGACCCTCATTCAGTGACAGGGATTGAGCATCAGTCAGTGACTGGGTTTGATTCTCAGTCAGTGATAGGGATTGAATCTCAATCAGTGACAGGGATTGAGCCTCAGTCAGTGACAGGGATCGACCCTCAGTCAGTGACAGGGATTGAGCCACAATCAGTGACAGGGATTGAGACACAACCAGTAACAGGGATTGAATCTCATTCAGTGACAGGGATTGAATCTCAATCAGTGTCAGGAATTGAATCTTAGTCAGTGACAGGGATAGAGATTCAGTCAGTGACAGGGATTGAATCTCATTCAGTGACAGGGATTGAGATACAACCAGTGACAGGGATTGAATCTCATTCAGTGACAGGGATTGAATCTCAATCAGTGACAGGAATTGAATCTTCGTCAGTGACAGGGATAGAGATTCAGTCCAGTGACAGGGATTGACCCTCAGTCAGTGACAGGTTTGAAACTCAGTCAGTGACAGGGTTTGAGCCTAATCAATAACAGGGATTGACCCTCAGTCAGTGACAGGGATTCAACCTCAGTCTGTGACAGGAATTGAATCACAATCAGTGACAGGAATTGAACATCAGTCAGTGACAGGGATTGAGCCTCAGTCAGTGACTGGGTTTGACTCTCAGTCAGTGACAGGGATTGAACCTCAGTCAGTGACAGGGATTGAATCTCAATCCGTGACAGGGATTGAACCTCAGTCAGTGACAGGTATTGACCCTCAGTCAGTGACAGGGATTGAATCTCAATCAGTGACAGGGATTGAGCCTCAGTCAGTGACAGGGATTGAACCTCAGTCAGTGACAGGGATTGAATATCAGTCAGTGACAGGGATTGAACCTGAGTCAGTGACAGGGATTGAATCTCAATCAGTGACAGGGATTGAATCTCGATCAGTGACACGGATTGAATCTCAGTCAGTGACAGGGATTGAAACTCAGTCAGTGACAGGGATTGACCCTCAGTCAGTGACAGGGATTGAATCTCAGTCAATGACAGGGATTGAACCTCAGTTAGTGAGAGGGATTGAGCCTCAGTCAGTGACAGGGATTGAGCCTCAGTCAGTGACAGGTTTGAATCTCAGTCAGTGACAGGGTTTGTGCCTAATCAATAACAGGGATTGAGCATCAGTCAGTGACATTGTTTGAATCTCAGTTATTGACAGGGATAGAATCTCAGTTAGTAACAGGGATTGAATCCCAATCAGTGACAGGGATTGAATCTCAGTCAGTGACAGGGATTGAATCTCAGTCAGTGACAGGGATTGAGATTCATTCAGTGACAGGGATTGACCCTCAGTCAGTGACAGGGATTGAGCATCAGTCAGTGACTGGGTTTGACTCTCAGTCAGTGATAGGGATTGAATCTCAATCAGTGACAGGGATTGAGCCTCAGTCAGTGACAGGGATCGACCCTCAGTCAGTGACAGGGATTGAGCCACAATCAGTGACAGGGATTGAGACACAACCAGTAACAGGGATTGAATCTCATTCAGTGACAGGGATTGAATCTCAATCAGTGTCAGGAATTGAATCTTAGTCAGTGACAGGGATAGAGATTCAGTCAGTGACAGGGATTGAATCTCATTCAGTGACAGGGATTGAGATACAACCAGTGACAGGGATTGAATCTCATTCAGTGACAGGGATTGAATCTCAATCAGTGACAGGAATTGAATCTTCGTCAGTGACAGGGATAGAGATTCAGTCAGTGACAGGGATTGAACCTCAGACAGTGACAGGGATTGAATCTCATTCAGTGACAGGGATAGATTCTCAGTCAGTGACAGGGATTCAATCTCAGTCAGTGACAGGAATTGAATCTAAGTCAGTGACAGGGACTGAATCTCAGTCAGTGACTGTGTTTCAATCTCAGTCAGTGACAGGCACTGAATCGCAGTCAGTGACTGAGTTTGAATCTCAGTTATTGACAGGGATTGAATCTCAGTCAGAGACAGGGATTGAATCTCGATCAGTGACACGGATTAAATCTGAATCAGTGACAGGGATTGACCCTCAGTCAGTGACAGGTATTGAATCTCAGTCAGTGACAGGGATTGAAACTCAGGCAGTGACAGGGATTGACTCTCAGTCAGTGACAGGGATTGAATCTCAGTCAATGACAGGGATTGAACCTCAGTCAGTGAGAGGGTTTGAGCCTCAGTCAGTGACAGGGATTGAGCCTCAGTCAGTGACAGGGAGTGAGCCGCAGTCAGTTACAAGGATTGAACCTCAGTTAGTGACAGAGATTGAATCTCAGTCTGTGACAGGGATTGGACCTCAGTCAGTGACAGGTTTGAAACTCAGTCAGTGACAGGGTTTGAGCCTAATCAATAACAGGGATTGTGCCTCAGTCAGTGACAGGGTTTGAATCTCAGTTATAGACAGGGATAGAATCTCAGTCAGTGACAGGGATTGAATCTCAATCAGTGACAGGGATTGAATCTCAGTCTGTGACAGGGATTGGACCTCAGTCAGTGACAGGTTTGAAACTCAGTCAGTGACAGGGTTTGAGCCTAATCAATAACAGGGATTGACCCTCAGTCAGTGACAGGGATTCAACCTCAGTCTGTGACAGGAATTGAATCACAATCAGTGACAGGAATTGAACATCAGTCAGTGACAGGGATTGAGCCTCAGTCAGTGACTGGGTTTGACTCTCAGTCAGTGACAGGGATTGAACCTCAGTCAGTGACAGGGATTGAATCTCAATCAGTGACAGGGATTGAGCCTCAGTCAGTGACAGGGATTGGCCCTCAGTCAGTGACAGGGATTGAATCTCAATCAGTGACAGGGATTGAGCCTCAGTCAGTGACAGGGATTGAACCTCAGTCAGTGACAGGGATTGAATCTCAGTCAGTGACTGGGATTGAACCTGAGTCAGTGACAGGGATTGAATCTCAATCAGTGACAGGGATTGAATCTCGATCAGTGACACGGATTGAATCTGAATCAGTGACAGGGATTGACCCTCAGTCAGTGACAGGGATTGAATCTCAGTCAGTGACTGGGATTGAAACTCAGTCAGTGACAGGGATTGACCCTCAGTCAGTGACAGGGATTGAATCTCAGTCAATGTCAGGGATTGAACCTCAGTTAGTGAGAGGGATTGAGCCTCAGACAGTGACAGGGATTGAGCCTCAGTCAGTGACAGGTTTGAATCTCAGTCAGTGACAGGGTTTGTGCCTAATCAATAACAGGGATTGAGCATCAGTCAGTGACATTGTTTGAATCTCAGTTATTGACAGGGATAGAATCTCAGTCAGTAACAGGGATTGAATCCCAATCAGTGACAGGGATTGAATCTCAGTCAGTGACAGGGATTGAATCTCAGTCAGTGACAGGGATTGAGATTCATTCAGTGACAGGGATTGACCCTCAGTCAGTGACAGGGAGTGAGCATCAGTCAGTGACTGGGTTTGACTCTCAGTCAGTGATAGGGATTGAATCTCAATCAGTGACAGGGATTGAGCCTCAGTCAGTGACAGGGATCGACCCTCAGTCAGTGACAGGGATTGAGCCACAATCAGTGACAGGGATTGAGACACAACCAGTAACAGGGATTGAATCTCATTCAGTGACAGGGATTGAATCTCAATCAGTGTCAGGAATTGAATCTTAGTCAGTGACAGGGATAGAGATTCAGTCAGTGACAGGGATTGAATCTCATTCAGTGACAGGGATTGAGATACAACCAGTGACAGGGATTGAATCTCATTCAGTGACAGGGATTGAAACTCAGTCAGTGACACGGATTGACCCTCAGTCAGTCATAGGAATTGACCCTGAGATAGTGACAGGGATTGACATTCAATCAGTGACAGAGAATGAATCTCAGTCAGTTTCAGGGATTGAGCCTCAGTCAGTGACAGGGATTGAATCTCAGTCAGTGACAGGGATTGAATCTCAAACATTGAAAGGGAGTGATCCTCAGTCTGTGACAGGGATTGACCCTCAATCAGTGACAGGGATTGAATCTCAGTCAGAGACAGGGATTGAATCATCGTCAGTGACAGAGACTGAACGCCAGTGAGTGACAGGGATGGAGCCCCATTCAGTGACAGGGATTGAGCCTCAGTCAGTGACAGGGACTGAGCCTCAGTCAGTGACAGGGATTGAACATCAGTCAGTGACAGGGACTGAGCCTCAGTCAATGACAGGGATTGAGCCACAATCAGTGACAGGGATTGAGACACAACCAGTAACAGGGATTGAATCTCAGTCAGTGACAGGGATTGAATCTCAATAAGTGTCAGGATTTGAACCTTAGACAGTGATAGGGATAGAGATTCAGTCAGTGACAGGGATTGAATCTCATTCAGTGACAGGGATTGAGATACAACCAGTGACAGGGATTGAATCTCATTCAGTGACAGGGATTGAATCTCAATCAGTGACAGGAATTGTGTCTCAGTCAGATACAGGGATTGAACCTCAGTCAGTGACAGGGATTGTATCTCAGTCAGTGACAGGAATTGAATCTCAGTAAGTAACAGGGATTGAACCTCAGTCTGTGACTGGGACTGAGCCTCAGTCAGTGACAGGGATTGAGCCTCAGTCAGTGACAGGGATTGAGCCACAATCAGTGACAGGGATTGAGACACAACCAGTAACAGGGATTGAATCTGAATCAGTGACAGGGATTGACCCTCAGTCATTGACAGGGATTGAATCTCGGTCAGTGACACGGATTGACCCTCAGTCAGTGACAGGGATTGAATCTCAGTCAATGACAGGGATTGAACCTCAGTCAGTGAGAGGGATTGAGCCTCAGTCAGTGACAGGGATTGAGCCTCAGTCAGTCATAGGAATTGACCCTGAGATAGTGACAGGGATTGACATTCAATCAGTGACAGAGAATGAATCTCAGTCAGTTTCAGGGATTAGGCCTCAGTCAGTGACAGGGATTGAATCTCAGTCAGTGACCGGGATTGAATCTCAAACATTGACATGGAGTGATCCTCAGTCTGTGACAGGGATTGACCCTTAATCAGTGACAGGGATTGAATCATCGTCAGTGACAGAGACTGAATCCCAATGAGTGACAGGGATGGAGCCCCAGTCAGTGACAGGGATTGAGCCTCAGTCAGTGACAGGGACTGAGCCTCAGTCAGTGACAGGGATTGAACCTCAGTCAGTGACTGGGACTGAGCCTCAGTCAGTGACAGGGATTGAGCCTCAGTTAGTGACAGGGACTGAGCCTCGGTCAGTGACAGGGATTGAGCCTCATTCAGTGACAGGGATTGAGATACAACCAGTGACAGGGATTGAATCTCATTCAGTGACAGGGATTGAATCTCAATCAGTGACAGGAATTGAATCTTCGTCAGTGACAGGGATAGAGATTCAGTCAGTGACAGGGATTGAACCTCAGACAGTGACAGGGATTGAATCTCATTCAGTGACAGGGATAGATTCTCAGTCAGTGACAGGGATTCAATCTCAGTCAGTGACAGGAATTGAATCTAAGTCAGTGACAGGGACTGAATCTCAGTCAGTGACTGTGTTTCAATCTCAGTCAGTGACAGGCACTGAATCGCAGTCAGTGACTGAGTTTGAATCTCAGTTATTGACAGGGATTGAATCTCAGTCAGAGACAGGGATTGAATCTCGATCAGTGACACGGATTAAATCTGAATCAGTGACAGGGATTGACCCTCAGTCAGTGACAGGTATTGAATCTCAGTCAGTGACAGGGATTGAAACTCAGGCAGTGACAGGGATTGACTCTCAGTCAGTGACAGGGATTGAATCTCAGTCAATGACAGGGATTGAACCTCAGTCAGTGAGAGGGTTTGAGCCTCAGTCAGTGACAGGGATTGAGCCTCAGTCAGTGACAGGGAGTGAGCCGCAGTCAGTTACAAGGATTGAACCTCAGTTAGTGACAGAGATTGAATCTCAGTCTGTGACAGGGATTGGACCTCAGTCAGTGACAGGTTTGAAACTCAGTCAGTGACAGGGTTTGAGCCTAATCAATAACAGGGATTGTGCCTCAGTCAGTGACAGGGTTTGAATCTCAGTTATAGACAGGGATAGAATCTCAGTCAGTGACAGGGATTGAATCTCAATCAGTGACAGGGATTGAATCTCAGTCTGTGACAGGGATTGGACCTCAGTCAGTGACAGGTTTGAAACTCAGTCAGTGACAGGGTTTGAGCCTAATCAATAACAGGGATTGACCCTCAGTCAGTGACAGGGATTCAACCTCAGTCTGTGACAGGAATTGAATCACAATCAGTGACAGGAATTGAACATCAGTCAGTGACAGGGATTGAGCCTCAGTCAGTGACTGGGTTTGACTCTCAGTCAGTGACAGGGATTGAACCTCAGTCAGTGACAGGGATTGAATCTCAATCAGTGACAGGGATTGAGCCTCAGTCAGTGACAGGGATTGGCCCTCAGTCAGTGACAGGGATTGAATCTCAATCAGTGACAGGGATTGAGCCTCAGTCAGTGACAGGGATTGAACCTCAGTCAGTGACAGGGATTGAATCTCAGTCAGTGACTGGGATTGAACCTGAGTCAGTGACAGGGATTGAATCTCAATCAGTGACAGGGATTGAATCTCGATCAGTGACACGGATTGAATCTGAATCAGTGACAGGGATTGACCCTCAGTCAGTGACAGGGATTGAATCTCAGTCAGTGACTGGGATTGAAACTCAGTCAGTGACAGGGATTGACCCTCAGTCAGTGACAGGGATTGAATCTCAGTCAATGTCAGGGATTGAACCTCAGTTAGTGAGAGGGATTGAGCCTCAGACAGTGACAGGGATTGAGCCTCAGTCAGTGACAGGTTTGAATCTCAGTCAGTGACAGGGTTTGTGCCTAATCAATAACAGGGATTGAGCATCAGTCAGTGACATTGTTTGAATCTCAGTTATTGACAGGGATAGAATCTCAGTCAGTAACAGGGATTGAATCCCAATCAGTGACAGGGATTGAATCTCAGTCAGTGACAGGGATTGAATCTCAGTCAGTGACAGGGATTGAGATTCATTCAGTGACAGGGATTGACCCTCAGTCAGTGACAGGGAGTGAGCATCAGTCAGTGACTGGGTTTGACTCTCAGTCAGTGATAGGGATTGAATCTCAATCAGTGACAGGGATTGAGCCTCAGTCAGTGACAGGGATCGACCCTCAGTCAGTGACAGGGATTGAGCCACAATCAGTGACAGGGATTGAGACACAACCAGTAACAGGGATTGAATCTCATTCAGTGACAGGGATTGAATCTCAATCAGTGTCAGGAATTGAATCTTAGTCAGTGACAGGGATAGAGATTCAGTCAGTGACAGGGATTGAATCTCATTCAGTGACAGGGATTGAGATACAACCAGTGACAGGGATTGAATCTCATTCAGTGACAGGGATTGAAACTCAGTCAGTGACACGGATTGACCCTCAGTCAGTCATAGGAATTGACCCTGAGATAGTGACAGGGATTGACATTCAATCAGTGACAGAGAATGAATCTCAGTCAGTTTCAGGGATTGAGCCTCAGTCAGTGACAGGGATTGAATCTCAGTCAGTGACAGGGATTGAATCTCAAACATTGAAAGGGAGTGATCCTCAGTCTGTGACAGGGATTGACCCTCAATCAGTGACAGGGATTGAATCTCAGTCAGAGACAGGGATTGAATCATCGTCAGTGACAGAGACTGAACGCCAGTGAGTGACAGGGATGGAGCCCCATTCAGTGACAGGGATTGAGCCTCAGTCAGTGACAGGGACTGAGCCTCAGTCAGTGACAGGGATTGAACATCAGTCTGTGACTGGGACTGAGCCTCAGTCAGTGACAGGGATTGAGCCTCAGTCAGTGACAGGGACTGAGCCTCAGTCAATGACAGGGATTGAGCCACAATCAGTGACAGGGATTGAGACACAACCAGTAACAGGGATTGAATCTCAGTCAGTGACAGGGATTGAATCTCAATAAGTGTCAGGATTTGAACCTTAGACAGTGATAGGGATAGAGATTCAGTCAGTGACAGGGATTGAATCTCATTCAGTGACAGG
Organism: Chiloscyllium plagiosum; assembly: GCF_037043375.1. Lineage (NCBI taxonomy): Eukaryota > Metazoa > Chordata > Chondrichthyes > Orectolobiformes > Hemiscylliidae > Chiloscyllium > Chiloscyllium plagiosum. Next base: position 45,583,417 of record NW_028270177.1, read on the forward strand.
GATTGAGATACAACCAGTGACAGGGATTGAATCTCATTCAGTGACAGGGATTGAATCTCAATCAGTGACAGGAATTGTGTCTCAGTCAGATACAGGGATTGAACCTCAGTCAGTGACAGGGATTGTATCTCAGTCAGTGACAGGAATTGAATCTCAGTAAGTAACAGGGATTGAACCTCAGTCTGTGACTGGGACTGAGCCTCAGTCAGTGACAGGGATTGAGCCTCAGTCAGTGACAGGGATTGAGCCACAATCAGTGACAGGGATTGAGACACAACCAGTAACAGGGATTGAATCTGAATCAGTGACAGGGATTGACCCTCAGTCATTGACAGGGATTGAATCTCGGTCAGTGACACGGATTGACCCTCAGTCAGTGACAGGGATTGAATCTCAGTCAATGACAGGGATTGAACCTCAGTCAGTGAGAGGGATTGAGCCTCAGTCAGTGACAGGGATTGAGCCTCAGTCAGTCATAGGAATTGACCCTGAGATAGTGACAGGGATTGACATTCAATCAGTGACAGAGAATGAATCTCAGTCAGTTTCAGGGATTAGGCCTCAGTCAGTGACAGGGATTGAATCTCAGTCAGTGACCGGGATTGAATCTCAAACATTGACATGGAGTGATCCTCAGTCTGTGACAGGGATTGACCCTTAATCAGTGACAGGGATTGAATCATCGTCAGTGACAGAGACTGAATCCCAATGAGTGACAGGGATGGAGCCCCAGTCAGTGACAGGGATTGAGCCTCAGTCAGTGACAGGGACTGAGCCTCAGTCAGTGACAGGGATTGAACCTCAGTCAGTGACTGGGACTGAGCCTCAGTCAGTGACAGGGATTGAGCCTCAGTTAGTGACAGGGACTGAGCCTCGGTCAGTGACAGGGATTGAGCCTCAGTCAGTGACAGGGATTGAGACACAACCAGTAACAGGGATTGAATCTCATTCAGTGACAGGGATTGAATCTCAATCAGTGCCAGGAATTGAATCTTAGTCATGACAGGGATAGAGATTCAGTCAGTGACAGGGATTGAATCTCATTCAGTGATAGGGATTGAGATACAACCAGTGACAGGGATTGAATCTCATTCAGTGACAGGGATTGAATCTCAATCAGTGACAGGAATTGAATCTTCGTCAGTGACAGGGATAGAGATTCAGTCCAGTGACAGGGATTGACCCTCAGTCAGGTTTGAAACTCAGTCAGTGACAGGGTTTGAGCCTAATCAATAACAGGGATTGACCCTCAGTCAGTGACAGGGATTCAACCTCAGTCTGTGACAGGAATTGAATCACAATCAGTGACAGGAATTGAACATCAGTCAGTGACAGGGATTGAGCCTCAGTCAGTGACTGGGTTTGACTCTCAGTCAGTGACAGGGATTGAACCTCAGTCAGTGACAGGGATTGAATCTCAATCAGTGACAGGGATTGAGCCTCAGTCAGTGACAGGTATTGACCCTCAGTCAGTGACAGGGATTGAGCCTCAGTCAGTGACAGGGATTGAACCTCAGTCAGTGACAGGGATTGAATATCAGTCAGTGACAGGGATTGAACCTGAGTCAGTGACAGGGATTGAATCTCAATCAGTGACAGGGATTGAATCTCAGTCAGTGACACGGATTGAATCTGAATCAGTGACAGGGATTGACCCTCAGTCAGTGACAGGGATAGAATCTCAGTCAGTGACAGGGATTGAAACTCAGTCAGTGACAGGGATTGACCCTCAGTCAGTGACAGGGATTGAATCTCAGTCAATGACAGGGATTGAACCTCAGTTAGTGAGAGGGATTGAGCCTCAGTCAGTGACAGGGATTGAGCCTCAGTCAGTGACAGGTTTGAATCTCAGTCAGTGACAGGTTTTGTGCCGAATCAATAACAGGGATTGAGCATCAGTCAGTGACAGGGATTGAGCCTCAGTCAGTGACAGGTTTGAATCTCAGTCAGTGACAGGTTTTGTGCCGAATCAATAACAGGGATAGAATCTCAGTCAGTAACAGGGATTGAATCCCAATCAGTGACAGGGATTGAATCTCAGTCAGTGACAGGGATTGAATCTCAGTCAGTGACAGGGATTGAGATTCATTCAGTGACAGGGATTGACCCTCAGTCAGTGACAGGGATTGAGCATCAGTCAGTGACTGGGTTTGACTCTCAGTCAGTGATAGGGATTGAATCTCAATCAGTGACAGGGATTGAGCCTCAGTCAGTGACAGGGATCGACCCTCAGTCAGTGACAGGGATTGAGCCACAATCAGTGACAGGGATTGAGACACAACCAGTAACAGGGATTGAATCTCATTCAGTGACAGGGATTGAATCTCAATCAGTGTCAGGAATTGAATCTTAGTCAGTGACAGGGATAGAGATTCAGTCAGTGACAGGGATTGAATCTCATTCAGTGACAGGGATTGAGATACAACCAGTGACAGGGATTGAATCTCATTCAGTGACAGGGATTGAATCTCAATCAGTGACAGGAATTGAATCTTCGTCAGTGACAGGGATAGAGATTCAGTCAGTGACAGGGATTGAACCTCAGACAGTGACAGGGATTGAATCTCATTCAGTGACAGGGATAGATTCTCAGTCAGTGACAGGGATTCAATCTCAGTCAGTGACAGGAATTGAATCTAAGTCAGTGACAGGGACTGAATCTCAGTCAGTGACTGTGTTTCAATCTCAGTCAGTGACAGGCACTGAATCGCAGTCAGTGACTGAGTTTGAATCTCAGTTATTGACAGGGATTGAATCTGAGTCAGAGACAGGGATTGAATCTCGATCAGTGACACGGATTAAATCTGAATCAGTGACAGGGATTGACCCTCAGTCAGTGACAGGTATTGAATCTCAGTCAGTGACAGGGATTGAAACTCAGGCAGTGACAGGGATTGACCCTCAGTCAGTGACAGGGATTGAATCTCAGTCAATGACAGGGATTGAACCTCAGTCAGTGAGAGGGATTGAGCCTCAGTCAGTGACAGGGATTGAGCCTCAGTCAGTGACAGGGAGTGAGCCGCAGTCAGTTACAAGGATTGAACCTCAGTTAGTGACAGAGATTGAATCTCAGTCTGTGACAGGGATTGGACCTCAGTCAGTGACAGGTTTGAAACTCAGTCAGTGACAGGGTTTGAGCCTAATCAATAACAGGGATTGAGCCTCAGTCAGTGACAGGGTTTGAATCTCAGTTATTGACAGGGATAGAATCTCAGTCAGTGACAGGGATTGAATCTCAATCAGTGACAGGGATTGAATCTCAGTCTGTGACAGGGATTGGACCTCAGTCAGTGACAGGTTTGAAACTCAGTCAGTGACAGGGTTTGAGCCTAATCAATAACAGGGATTGAGCCTCAGTCAGTGACAGGGTTTGAATCTCAGTTATTGACAGGGATAGAATCTCAGTCAGTGACAGGGATTGAATCTCAATCAGTGACAGGGATTGAGCCTCAGTCAGTGACAGGGATTGAACCTCAGTCAGTGACAGGGATTGAATCTCAGTCAGTGACAGGGATTGAACCTGAGTCAGTGACAGGGATTGAATCTCAATCAGTGACAGGGATTGAATCTCGATCAGTGACACGGATTGAATCTGAATCAGTGACAGGGATTGACCCTCAGTCAGTGACAGGGATTGAATCTCAGTCAGTGACAGGGATTGAAACTCAGTCAGTGACAGGGATTGACCCTCAGTCAGTGACAGGGATTGAATCTCAGTCAATGACAGGGATTGAACCTCAGTTAGTGAGAGGGATTGAGCCTCAGTCAGTGACAGGGATTGAGCCTCAGTCAGTGACAGGTTTGAATCTCAGTCAGTGACAGGTTTTGTGCCGAATCAATAACAGGGATTGAGCATCAGTCAGTGACATTGTTTGAATCTCAGTTATTGACAGGGATAGAATCTCAGTCAGTAACAGGGATTGAATCCCAATCAGTGACAGGGATTGAATCTCAGTCAGTGACAGGGATTGAATCTCAGTCAGTGACAGGGATTGAGATTCATTCAGTGACAGGTATTGACCCTCAGTCAGTGACAGGGATTGAGCATCAGTCAGTGACTGGGTTTGACTCTCAGTCAGTGATAGGGATTGAATCTCAATCAGTGACAGGGATTGAGCCTCAGTCAGTGACAGGGATCGACCCTCAGTCAGTGACAGGGATTGAGCCACAATCAGTGACAGGGATTGAGACACAACCAGTAACAGGGATTGAATCTCATTCAGTGACAGGGATTGAATCTCAATCAGTGTCAGGAATTGAATCTTAGTCAGTGACAGGGATAGAGATTCAGTCAGTGACAGGGATTGAATCTCATTCAGTGACAGGGATTGAGATACAACCAGTGACAGGGATTGAATCTCATTCAGTGACAGGGATTGAATCTCAATCAGTGACAGGAATTGAATCTTCGTCAGTGACAGGGATAGAGATTCAGTCAGTGACAGGGATTGAACCTCAGACAGTGACAGGGATTGAATCTCATTCAGTGACAGGGATAGATTCTCAGTCAGTGACAGGGATTCAATCTCAGTCAGTGACAGGAATTGAATCTAAGTCAGTGACAGGGACTGAATCTCAGTCAGTGACTGTGTTTCAATCTCAGTCAGTGACAGGCACTGAATCGCAGTCAGTGACTGAGTTTGAATCTCAGTTATTGACAGGGATTGAATCTGAGTCAGAGACAGGGATTGAATCTCGATCAGTGACACGGATTAAATCTGAATCAGTGACAGGGATTGACCCTCAGTCAGTGACAGGTATTGAATCTCAGTCAGTGACAGGGATTGAAACTCAGGCAGTGACAGGGATTGACCCTCAGTCAGTGACAGGGATTGAATCTCAGTCAATGACAGGGATTGAACCTCAGTCAGTGAGAGGGATTGAGCCTCAGTCAGTGACAGGGATTGAGCCTCAGTCAGTGACAGGGAGTGAGCCGCAGTCAGTTACAAGGATTGAACCTCAGTTAGTGACAGAGATTGAATCTCAGTCTGTGACAGGGATTGGACCTCAGTCAGTGACAGGTTTGAAACTCAGTCAGTGACAGGGTTTGAGCCTAATCAATAACAGGGATTGAGCCTCAGTCAGTGACAGGGTTTGAATCTCAGTTATTGACAGGGATAGAATCTCAGTCAGTGACAGGGATTGAATCTCAATCAGTGACAGGGATTGAATCTCAGTCTGTGACAGGGATTGGACCTCAGTCAGTGACAGGTTTGAAACTCAGTCAGTGACAGGGTTTGAGCCTAATCAATAACAGGGATTGAGCCTCAGTCAGTGACAGGGTTTGAATCTCAGTTATTGACAGGGATAGAATCTCAGTCAGTGACAGGGATTGAATCTCAATCAGTGACAGGGATTGAGCCTCAGTCAGTGACAGGGATTGAACCTCAGTCAGTGACAGGGATTGAATCTCAGTCAGTGACAGGGATTGAACCTGAGTCAGTGACAGGGATTGAATCTCAATCAGTGACAGGGATTGAATCTCGATCAGTGACACGGATTGAATCTGAATCAGTGACAGGGATTGACCCTCAGTCAGTGACAGGGATTGAATCTCAGTCAGTGACAGGGATTGAAACTCAGTCAGTGACAGGGATTGACCCTCAGTCAGTGACAGGGATTGAATCTCAGTCAATGACAGGGATTGAACCTCAGTTAGTGAGAGGGATTGAGCCTCAGTCAGTGACAGGTTTGAATCTCAGTCAGTGACAGGGTTTGTGCCTAATCAATTACAGGGATTGAGCATCAGTCAGTGACATTGTTTGAATCTCAGTTATTGACAGGGATAGAATCTCAGTCAGTAATAGGGATTGAATCCCAATCAGTGACAGGGATTGAATCTCAGTCAGTGACAGGGATTGAATCTCAGTCAGTGACAGGGATTGAGATTCATTCAGTGACAGGGATTGACCCTCATTCAGTGACAGGGATTGAGCATCAGTCAGTGACTGGGTTTGACTCTCAGTCAGTGATAGGGATTGAATCTCAATCAGTGACAGGGATTGAGCCTCAGTCAGTGACAGGGATTGAACCTCAGTCAGTGACAGGGATTGAATCTCAGTCAGTGACAGGGATTGAACCTGTGTCAGTGACAGGGATTGAATCTCAATCAGTGACAGGGATTGAATCTCGATCAGGGACACGGATTGAATCTGAATCAGTGACAGGGATTGACCCTCAGTCAGTGACAGGGATTGAATCTCAGTCAGTGACAGGGATTGAAACTCAGTCAGTGACAGGGATTGACCCTCAGTCAGTGACAGGGATTGAATCTCAGTCAATGACAGGGATTGAACCTCAGTTAGTGAGAGGGATTGAGCCTCAGTCAGTGACAGGGATTGAGCCTCAGTCAGTGACAGGTTTGAATCTCAGTAAGTGACAGGGTTTGTGCCTAATCAATAACAGGGATTGAGCATCAGTCAGTGACATTGTTTGAATCTCAGTTATTGACAGGGATAGAATCTCAGTCAGTAATAGGGATTGAATCCCAATCAGTGACAGGGATTGAATCTCAGTCAGTGACAGGGATTGAATCTCAGTCAGTGACAGGGATTGAGATTCATTCAGTGACAGGGATTGACCCTCATTCAGTGACAGGGATTGAGCATCAGTCAGTGACTGGGTTTGACTCTCAGTCAGTGATAGGGATTGAATCTCAATCAGTGACAGGGATTGAGCCTCAGTCAGTGACAGGGATCGACCCTCAGTCAGTGACAGGGATTGAGCCACAATCAGTGACAGGGATTGAGACACAACCAGTAACAGGGATTGAATCTCATTCAGTGACAGGGATTGAATCTCAATCAGTGTCAGGAATTGAATCTTAGTCAGTGACAGGGATAGAGATTCAGTCAGTGACAGGGATTGAATCTCATTCAGTGACAGGGATTGAGATACAACCAGTGACAGGGATTGAATCTCATTCAGTGACAGGGATTGAATCTCAATCAGTGACAGGAATTGAATCTTCGTCAGTGACAGGGATAGAGATTCAGTCAGTGACAGGGATTGAACCTCAGACAGTGACAGGGATTGAATCTCATTCAGTGACAGGGATAGATTCTCAGTCAGTGACAGGGATTCAATCTCAGTCAGTGACAGGAATTGAATCTAAGTCAGTGACAGGGACTGAATCTCAGTCAGTGACTATGTTTCAATCTCAGTCAGTGACAGGCACTGAATCGCAGTCAGTGACTGAGTTTGAATCTCAGGTATTGACAGGGATTGAATCTGAGTCAGAGACAGGGATTGAATCTCGATCAGTGACACGGATTAAATCTGAATCAGTGACAGGGATTGATCCTCAGTCAGTGACAGGTATTGAATCTCAGTCTGTGACAGGGATTGGACCTCAGTCAGTGACAGGTTTGAAACTCAGTCAGTGACAGGGTTTGAGCCTAATCAATAACAGGGATTGACCCTCAGTCAGTGACAGGGATTCAACCTCAGTCTGTGACAGGAATTGAATCACAATCAGTGACAGGAATTGAACATCAGTCAGTGACAAGGATTGGGCCTCAGTCAGTGACTGGGTTTGACTCTCAGTCAGTGACAGGGATTGAACCTCAGTCAGTGACAGGGATTGAATCTCAATCAGTGACAGGGATTGAGCCTCAGTCAGTGACAGGTATTGACCCTCAGTCAGTGACAGGGATTGAATCTCAATCAGTGACAGGGATTGAGCCTCAGTCAGTGACAGGGATTGAACCTCAGTCAGTGACAGGGATTGAATCTCAGTCAGTGACAGGGATTGAACCTGAGTCAGTGACAGGGATTGAATCTCAATCAGTGACAGGGATTGAATCTCGATCAGTGACACGGATTGAATCTGAATCAGTGACAGGGATTGACCCTCAGTCAGTGACAGGGATTGAATCTCAGTCAGTGACAGGGATTGAAACTCAGTCAGTGACAGGGATTGACCCTCAGTCAGTGACAGGGATTGAATCTCAGTCAATGACAGGGATTGAACCTCAGTTAGTGAGAGGGATTGAGCCTCAGTCAGTGACAGGTTTGAATCTCAGTCAGTGACAGGGTTTGTGCCTAATCAATAACAGGGATTGAGCATCAGTCAGTGACATTGTTTGAATCTCAGTTATTGACAGGGATAGAATCTCAGTCAGTAATAGGGATTGAATCCCAATCAGTGACAGGGATTGAATCTCAGTCAGTGACAGGGATTGAATCTCAGTCAGTGACAGGGATTGAGATTCATTCAGTGACAGGGATTGACCCTCATTCAGTGACAGGGATTGAGCATCAGTCAGTGACTGGGTTTGACTCTCAGTCAGTGATAGGGATTGAATCTCAATCAGTGACAGGGATTGAGCCTCAGTCAGTGACAGGGATTGAACCTCAGTCAGTGACAGGGATTGAATATCAGTCAGTGACAGGGATTGAACCTGAGTCAGTGACAGGGATTGAATCTCAATCAGTGACAGGGATTGAATCTCGATCAGTGACACGGATTGAATCTGAATCAGTGACAGGGATTGACCCTCAGTCAGTGACAGGGATTGAATCTCAGTCAGTGACAGGGATTGAAACTCAGTCAGTGACAGGGATTGACCCTCAGTCAGTGACAGGGATTGAATCTCAGTCAATGACAGGGATTGAACCTCAGTTAGTGAGAGGGATTGCGCCTCAGTCAGTGACAGGGATTGAGCCTCAGTCAGTGACAGGTTTGAATCTCAGTCAGTGACAGGGTTTGTGCCTAATCAATAACAGGGATTGAGCATCAGTCAGTGACATTGTTTGAATCTCAGTTATTGACAGGGATAGAATCTCAGTCAGTAATAGGGATTGAATCCCAATCAGTGACAGGGATTGAATCTCAGTCAGTGACAGGGATTGAATCTCAGTCAGTGACAGGGATTGAGATTCATTCAGTGACAGGGATTGACCCTCATTCAGTGACAGGGATTGAGCATCAGTCAGTGACTGGGTTTGACTCTCAGTCAGTGATAGGGATTGAATCTCAATCAGTGACAGGGATTGAGCCTCAGTCAGTGACAGGGATCGACCCTCAGTCAGTGACAGGGATTGAGCCACAATCAGTGACAGGGATTGAGACACAACCAGTAACAGGGATTGAATCTCATTCAGTGACAGGGATTGAATCTCAATCAGTGTCAGGAATTGAATCTTAGTCAGTGACAGGGATAGAGATTCAGTCAGTGACAGGGATTGAATCTCATTCAGTGACAGGGATTGAGATACAACCAGTGACAGGGATTGAATCTCATTCAGTGACAGGGATTGAATCTCAATCAGTGACAGGAATTGAATCTTCGTCAGTGACAGGGATAGAGATTCAGTCAGTGACAGGGATTGAACCTCAGACAGTGACAGGGATTGAATCTCATTCAGTGACAGGGATAGATTCTCAGTCAGTGACAGGGATTCAATCTCAGTCAGTGACAGGAATTGAATCTAAGTCAGTGACAGGGACTGAATCTCAGTCAGTGACTGTGTTACAATCTCAGTCAGTGACAGGCACTGAATCGCAGTCAGTGACTAAGTTTGAATCTCAGGTATTGACAGGGATTGAATCTGAGTCAGAGACAGGGATTGAATCTCGATCAGTGACACGGATTAAATCTGAATCAGTGACAGGGATTGACCCTCAGTCAGTGACAGGTATTGAATCTCAGTCAGTGACAGGGATTGAAACTCAGGCAGTGACAGGGATTGACCCTCAGTCAGTGACAGGGATTGAATCTCAGTCAATGACAGGGATTGAACCTCAGTCAGTGAGAGGGATTGAGCCTCAGTCAGTGACAGGGATTGAGCCTCAGTCAGTGACAGGGAGTGAGCCGCAGTCAGTTACAAGGATTGAACCTCAGTTAGTGACAGAGATTGAATCTCAGTCTGTGACAGGGATTGGACCTCAGTCAGTGACAGGTTTGAAACTCAGTCAGTGACAGGGTTTGAGCCTAATCAATAACAGGGATTGACCCTCAGTCAGTGACAGGGATTCAACCTCAGTCTGTGACAGGAATTGAATCACAATCAGTGACAGGAATTGAACATCAGTCAGTGACAGGGATTGAGCCTCAGTCAGTGACTGGGTTTGACTCTCAGTCAGTGACAGGGATTGAACCTCAGTCAGTGACAGGGATTGAATCTCAATCAGTGACAGGGATTGAGCCTCAGTCAGTGACAGGTATTGACCCTCAGTCAGTGACAGGGATTGAATCTCAATCAGTGACAGGGATTGAGCCTCAGTCAGTGACAGGGATTGAACCTCAGTCAGTGACAGGGATTGAATATCAGTCAGTGACAGGGATTGAACCTGAGTCAGTGACAGGGATTGAATCTCAATCAGTGACAGGGATTGAATCTCGAACAGTGACACGGATTGAATCTGAATCAGTGACAGGGATTGACCCTCAGTCAGTGACAGGGATTGAATCTCAGTCAGTGACAGGGATTGAAACTCAGTCAGTGACAGGGATTGACCCTCAGTCAGTGACAGGGATTGAATCTCAGTCAATGACAGGGATTGAACCTCAGTTAGTGAGAGGGATTGAGCCTCAGTCAGTGACAGGGATTGAGCCTCAGTCAGTGACAGGTTTGAATCTCAGTCAGTGACAGGGTTTGTGCCTAATCAATATCAGGGATTGAGCATCAGTCAGTGACATTGTTTGAATCTCAGTTATTGACAGGGATAGAATCTCAGTCAGTAACAGGGATTGAATCCCAATCAGTGACAGGGATTGAATCTCAGTCAGTGACAGGGATTGAATCTCAGTCAGTGACAGGGATTGAGATTCATTCAGTGACAGGGATTGACCCTCATTCAGTGACAGGGATTGAGCATCAGTCAGTGACTGGGTTTGACTCTCAGTCAGTGATAGGGATTGAATCTCAATCAGTGACAGGGATTGAGCCTCAGTCAGTGACAGGGATCGACCCTCAGTCAGTGACAGGGATTGAGCCACAATCAGTGACAGGGATTGAGACACAACCAGTAACAGGGATTGAATCTCATTCAGTGACAGGGATTGAATCTCAATCAGTGTCAGGAATTGAATCTTAGTCAGTGACAGGGATAGAGATTCAGTCAGTGACAGGGATTGAATCTCATTCAGTGACAGGGATTGAGATACAACCAGTGACAGGGATTGACCCTCAGTCAGTGACAGGGATTGAATCTCAGTCAATGACAGGAATTGAATCTTCGTCAGTGACAGGGATAGAGATTCAGTCAGTGACAGGGATTGAACCTCAGACAGTGACAGGGATTGAATCTCATTCAGTGACAGGGATAGATTCTCAGTCAGTGACAGGGATTCAATCTCAGTCAGTGACAGGAATTGATTCTAAGTCAGTGACAGGGACTGAATCTCAGTCAGTGACTGTGTTTCAATCTCAGTCAGTGACAGGCACTGAATCGCAGTCAGTGACTGAGTTTGAATCTCAGTTATTGACAGGGATTGAATCTGAGTCAGAGACAGGGATTGAATCTCGATCAGTGACACGGATTAAATCTGAATCAGTGACAGGGATTGACCCTCAGTCAGTGACAGGTATTGAATCTCAGTCAGTGACAGGGATTGAAACTCAGGCAGTGACAGGGATTGAACCTCAGTCAGTGACAGGTTTGAATCTCAGTCAGTGACAGTGTTTGAGCCTAATCAATAACAGGGATTGAGCCTCAGTCAGTGACAGGGTTTGAATCTCAGTTATTGACAGGGATAGAATCTCAGTCAGTGACAGGGATTGAATCTCAATCAGTGACAGGGATTGAATCTCAGTCCGTGACAGTGATTGAGATTCATTCAGTGACAGGGATTGACCCTCAGTCAGTGACAGGGATTCAACCTCAGTCTGTGACAGGAATTGAATCACAATCAGTGACAGGAATTGAACATCAGTCAGTAACAGGGATTGAGCCTCAGTCAGTGACTGGGTTTGACTCTCAGTCAGTGACAGGGATTGAACCTCAGTCAGTGACAGGGATTGAATCTCAATCAGTGACAGGGATTGAGCCTCAGTCACTGACAGGGATTGACCCTCAGTCTGTGACAGGGACTGAATCTCAATCAGTGACAGGGATTGAGCCTCAGTCAGTGACATGGATTGAACCTCAGTCAGTGACAGGGATTGAATCACGATCAGTGACAGGGATTGAATCTGAGTCAGTGACAGGGATTGAATCTCAATCAGTGACAGGGATTGAATCTCGATCAGTGACACGGATTGAATCTGAATCAGTGACAGGGATTGACCCTCAGTCAGTGACAGGGATTGAATCTCAGTCAGTGAAAGGGATTGAACCTCAGTAAGTGAGAGGGATTGAGCCTCAGTCAGTGACAGGGATTGAGCCTCAGTCAGTGACAGGGAGTGAGCCGCAGTCAGTTACAAGGATTGAACCTCAGTTAGTAACAGGGATTGTATCTCAGTCTGTGACAGGGATTGAACCTCAGTCAGTGACAGGTTTTAATCTCAGTCAGTGACAGGGTTTGAGCCTAATCAATAACAGGGATTGAGTCTCAGTCAGTGACATTGTTTGAATCTCAGTTATTGACAGGGATAGAATCTCAGTCAGTGACAGGGATTGAATCTCAATCAGTGACAGTGATTGAATCTCAGTCAGTGACAGGGATTGAATCTCAGTCAGTGATAGGGATTGAGATTCATTCAGTGACAGGGATTTACCCTCAGTCAGTGACAGGGATTCAACCTCAGTCTGTGACAGGAATTGAATCACAATCAGTGACAGGAATTGAACATCAGTCAGTGACAGGGATTGAGCCTCAGTCAGTGACTGGGTTTGACTCTCAGTCAGTTACAGGGATTGAACCTCAGTCAGTGACAGGGATTGAATTTCAATCAGTGACAGGGATTGAGCCTCAGTCAGTGACAGGGATTGACCCTCAGTCAGTGACAGGGATTGAATCCCAGTCAGTGACAGGGATTGAACCTGAGTCAGTGACTGGAATTGAATCTCAATCAGTGACAGGGATTGAATCTCGATCAGTGACAGGGATTGAATCTCAATCAGTGACAGGGATTGACCCTCAGTCAGTGACAGGGATTGAATCTCAGTTAGTGACAGGCATTGAGCCTCAGTCAGTGACAGGGATTTATCCTCAGTCAGTGACAGGGATTGAGCCTCAGTCAGTCATAGGAATTGACCATGAGACAGTGACAGGGATTGACATTCAGTCAGTGGCAGAGAATGAATCTCAGTCAGTTACAGGGATTGAGCCTCAGTCAGTGACAGGGATTGAATCTCAGTCAGTGACAGGGATTGAATCTCAGTTAGTGACAGGAATTGAATCTCAGTCAGTGACAGGGATTGAACCTCAGTCAGTGACAGGGATTGAATCTCAGTTAGTGACAGGAATTGAATCTCAGTCAGTGACAGGGATTAAACCTCAGTCAGTGACAGGGATTGAAGATCAATCATTGACAGGTATACAGATTCAGTCAGTGACAGGGATTGAATCTGAGTCAGTGACAGGAATTAAATCTCACTCAGTGACAGGAATTGAACGTCAGTTAGTGACAGGGATTGAATCGCAGTCTGGGACAAGAATTAACCCACAGTCAGTGACAGGGATTGAATCTCAATCAGTGACAGGAATTGAATCTTAGTCAGTGACAGGAATTGAATCTCAGTCAGTGACAGGGAGTGAGCCTCAGTCAGTGATAGGGATTGAGCCTCAAATAGTGACAGGGATTGACCCACAGTCAGTGACAGGGATTAAATCTCAATCAGTGACAGGAAGTGAATTTCAGTCAGTGACAGGGGTTTAATCACAGTCAGTGACAGGGATAGAGATACAGTCAGAGATAGGGTTTGAACCTCAGTCTGTGACAGGGATTGAATCTCAGTCAGTGACAGGGATTGAATCTCAGTCAGTGACAGGAATTGTGTCTCAGTCAGTTACAGGGATTGAACCTCAGTCAGTGACAGGGATTGTATCTCAGTCAGTGACAGGAATTGAATCTCTGTAAGTGACAGGGATTGAACCGCAGTCAGTGACAGGGTTGAATCTCAGTCAGTGACTGGGTTTGAGAATAATCAATTAGAGGGATTGAATCTCAGTCAGAGACAGGGATTGAATCTCAGTCAGAGACAGGGATTGACTCTCAATCAGTGACAGGGATTGCGATTCATTCAGTGACAGGGATTGACACTCAGTCAGTGACAGGGATTGAACATGAGTCAGTGACAGGGATTGAATCTCAATCAGTGACAGGGATTGAATCTCGATCAGTGACACGGATTGAATCTGAATCAGTGACAGGGATTGACCCTCAGTCAGTGACAGGGATTGAATCTCAATCAGTGACAGGGACTGAGCCTCAGTCAGTGACAGGGACTGAGCCTCAGTCAGTGACAGGGACTGAGCCTCAGTCAGTGACAGGGATTGAGCCACAATCAGTGACAGGGATTGAGACACAACCAGTAACAGGGATTGAATCTCATTCAGTGACAGGGATTGAATCTCAATCAGTGTCAGGAATTGAATCTTAGTCAGTGACAGGGATAGAGATTCAGTCAGTGACAGGGATTGAATCTCATTCAGTGACAGGGATTGAGATACAACCAGTGACAGGGATTGAATCTCATTCAGTGACAGGGATTGAATCTCAATCAGTGACAGGAATTGAATCTTCGTCAGTGACAGGGATAGAGATTCAGTCAGTGACAGGGATTGAACCTCAGACAGTGACAGGGATTGAATCTCATTCAGTGACAGGGATAGATTCTCAGTCAGTGACAGGGATTCAATCTCAGTCAGTGACAGGAATTGAATCTAAGTCAGTGACAGGGACTGAATCTCAGTCAGTGACTGTGTTTCAATCTCAGTCAGTCACAGGCACTGAATCGCAGTCAGTGACTGAGTTTGAATCTCAGTTATTGACAGGGATTGAATCTCAGTCAGAGACAGGGATTGAATCTCGATCAGTGACACGGATTAAATCTGAATCAGTGACAGGGATTGACCCTCAGTCAGTGACAGGTATTGAATCTCAGTCAGTGACAGGGATTGAAACTCAGTCAGTGACAGGGATTGACCCTCAGTCAGTGACAGGGATTGAATCTCAGTCAATGACAGGGATTGAACCGCAGTCAGTGAGAGGGATTGAGCCTCAGTCAGTGACAGGGATTGAGCCTCAGTCAGTGACAGGGATTGAACCTCAGTTAGTGACAGGGATTGAATCTCAGTCTGTGACAGGGATTGAACCTCAGACAGTGACAGGTTTGAATCTCAGTCAGTGACAGGGTTTGAGCCTAATCAATAACAGGGATTGAGCCTCAGTCAGTGACAGGGTTTGAATCTCAGTTATTGACAGGGATAGAATCTCAGTCAGTGACAGGGATTGAATCTCAATCAGTGACAGGGATTGAATCTCAGTCCGTGACAGTGATTGAGATTCATTCAGTGACAGGGATTGACCCTCAGTCAGTGACAGGGATTCAACCTCAGTCTGTGACAGGAATTGAATCACAATCAGTGACAGGAATTGAACATCAGTCAGTAACAGGGATTGAGCCTCAGTCAGTGACTGGGTTTGACTCTAAGTCAGTGACAGGGATTGAACCTCAGTCAGTGACAGGGAGTGAGCCGCAGTCAGTTACAAGGATTGAACCTCAGTTAGTGACAGGGATTGAATCTCAGTCTGTGACAGGGATTGAACCTCAGTCAGTGACAGGTTTGAATCTCAGTCAGTGACAGGGTTTGAGCCTAATCAATAACAGGGATTGAGCCTCAGTCAGTGACAGGGTTTGAATCTCAGTTATTGACAGGGATAGAATCTCAGTCAGTGACAGGGATTGAATCTCAATCAGTGACAGGGATTGAATCTCAGTCCGTGACAGTGATTGAGATTCATTCAGTGACAGGGATTGACCCTCAGTCAGTGACAGGGATTCAACCTCAGTCTGTGACAGGAATTGAATCACAATCAGTGACAGGAATTGAACATCAGTCAGTAACAGGGATTGAGCCTCAGTCAGTGACTGGGTTTGACTCTCAGTCAGTGACAGGGATTGAACCTCAGTCAGTGACAGGGATTGAATCTCAATCAGTGACAGGGATTGAGCCTCAGTCACTGACAGGGATTGACCCTCAGTCAGTGACAGGGACTGAATCTCAATCAGTGACAGGGATTGAGCCTCAGTCAGTGACATGGATTGAACCTCAGTCAGTGACAGGGATTGAATCACGATCAGTGATAGGGATTGAACCTGAGTCAGTGACAGGGATTGAATCTCAATCAGTGACAGGGATTGAATCTCGATCAGTGACACGGATTGAATCTGAATCAGTGACACGGATTGACCCTCAGTCAGTGACAGGGATTGAATCTCAATCAATGACAGGGATTGAACCTCAGTCAGTGACAGGGATTGAGCCTCAGTCAGTGACAGGGATTGAGCCTCAGTCAGTCATAGGAATTGTCCCTGAGATAGTGACAGGGATTTACATTCAATCAGTGACAGAGAATGAATCTCAGTCTTTTTCAGGGATTGAGCCTCAGTCAGTGACAGGGATTGAATCTCAGTCAGTGACAGGGATTGAATCTCAAACATAGACAGGGAGTGATCCTCAGTCTGTGACAAGGATTGACCCTCAATCAGTGACAGGGATTGAATCTCAGTCAGAGACAGAGACTGAACCCCAGTGAGTGACAGGGATGGAGCCTCAGTCTGTGACAGGGATTGAGCCTCAGTCAGTGACAGGGACAGAGCCTCAGTCAGTGACAGGGATTGAACCTCAGTCTGTGACTGGGACTGAGGCTCAGTCAGCGACAGGGATTGAGCCTCAGTCAGTGACAGGGACTGAGCCTCAGTCAGTGACAGGGATTGAGCCACAATCAGTGACAGGGATTGAGACACAACCAGTAACAGGGATTGAATCTCATTCAGTGACAGGGATTGAATCTCAATCAGTGTCAGGAATTGAATCTTAGTCAGTGACAGGGATAGAGATTCAGTCAGTGACAGGGATTGAATCTCATTCAGTGACAGGGATTGAGATACAACCAGTGACAGGGATTGAATCTCATTCAGTGACAGGGATTGAATCTCAATCAGTGACAGGAATTGAATCTTCGTCAGTGACAGGGATAGAGATTCAGTCAGTGACAGGGATTGAACCACAGACAGTGACAGGGATTGAATCTCATTCAGTGACAGGGATAGATTCTCAGTCAGTGACAGGGATTCAATCTCAGTCAGTGACAGGAATTGAATCTAAGTCAGTGACAGGGACTGAATCTCAGTCAGTGACTGTGTTTCAATCTCAGTCAGTGACAGGCACTGAATCGCAGTCAGTGACTGAGTTTGAATCTCAGTTATTGACAGGGATTGAATCTGAGTCAGAGACAGGGATTGAATCTCGATCAGTGACAGGGATTGACCCTCAGTCAGTGACAGGTATTGAATCTCAGTCAGTGACAGGGATTGAAACTCAGTCAGTGACAGGGATTGACCCTCAGTCAGTGACAGGGATTGAATCTCAGTCAATGACAGGGATTGAACCTCAGTCAGTGAGAGGGATTGAGCCTCAGTCAGTGACAGGGATTGAGCCTCAGTCAGTGACAGGGAGTGAGCCGCAGTCAGTTACAAGGATTGAACCTCAGTTAGTGACAGGGATTGAATCTCAGTCTGTGACAGGGATTGAACCTCAGTCAGTGACAGGTTTGAATCTCAGTCAGTGACAGGGTTTGAGCCTAATCAATAACAGGGATTGAGCCTCAGTCAGTGACAGGGTTTGAATCTCAGTTATTGACAGGGATAGAATCTCAGTCAGTGACAGGGATTGAATCTCAGTCAGTGACAGGGATTGAATCTCAGTCCGTGACAGTGATTGAGATTCATTCAGTGACAGGGATTGACCCTCAGTCAGTGACAGGGATTCAACCTCAGTCTGTGACAGGAATTGAATCACAATCAGTGACAGGAATTGAACATCAGTCAGTGACAGGGATTGAGCCTCAGTCAGTGACTGGGTTTGACTCTCAGTCAGTGACAGGGATTGAACCTCAGTCAGTGACAGGGATTGAATCTCAATCAGTGACAGGGATTGAGCCTCAGTCACTGACAGGGATTGACCCTCAGTCAGTGACAGGGACTGAATCTCAATCAGTGACAGGGATTGAGCCTCAGTCAGTGACATGGATTGATCCTCAGTCAGTGACAGGAATTGAATCACGATCAGTGACATGGATTGAACCTCAGCCAGTGACAGGGATTGAATCTCAGTCAGTGACAGGGATTGAATCTCAGTTAGTGACAGGAATTGAATCTCAGTCAGTGACAGGGATTGAATCTCTGTCAGTGGTAGGAATTGAATCTCAGTTAGTGACAGGGAGAGAACCTCAGTCAGTGACAGGGATTGAATCTCAATCAGTGACAGGAATTGAATTTCAGTTAGTGACAGGGATTGAACCTCAGTCAGTGACAGGGATTGAACATCAGTCAGTGACAGGAATACAGATTCAATCAGTGACAGGTATTGAGCCTCAGTCAGTGACAGGGATTGAATCTTAGTCAGTGACAGGGATTGACCCTCAATCAGTAACAGGGATTGAATTTCATTCCGTGACATGGATTCAAACTCAGTCAGTGACGGGGATTGAACCTCAGTCTGTGACAGGAATTGAATCACAGTCAGTGACAGGAATTGAATCTCAGTCAGTGACAGGGATTGAATCTCAGTCTGTGACAGGGATTGAACCTCAGTCAGTGACAGGTTTGAATCTCAGTCAGTGACAGGGTTTGAGCCTAATCAATAACAGGGATTGAGCCTCAGTCAGTGACAGGGTTTGAATCTCAATCAGTGACAGGGATTGAATCTCAGTCCGTGACAGGGATTGAGATTCATTCAGTGACAGGGAGTGAATCGCAGTCAGTGACAGGGATTGAACCTCAGTCAGTGACAGGAATTGAATCACAGTCAGTTACCGGAATTGACCATCAGTCAGTGACAGGGATTGAATCTCAGTCAGTGACAGGGATTGAGATTCATTCAGTGACAGGGATTGACCCTCAGTCAGTGACAGGGATTCAACCTCAGTCTGTGACAGGAATTGAATCACAATCAGTGACAGGAATTGAACATCAGTCAGTGACAGGAATTGAGCCTCAGTCAGTGACTGGGTTTGACTCTCAGTCAGTGACAGGGATTGAACCTCAGTCAGTGACAGGGATTGAATCTCAATCAGTGACAGGGATTGAGCCTGAGTCAGTGACAGGGATAGAACCTCAGTCAGTGACAGGGATTGATTACTAGTCAGTGACAGGGATTGAACCTGAGTCAGTGACTGGAATTGAATCTCAATCAGTGACAGGGATTGAATCTCAATCAGTGACAGGGATTGAATCTCAATCAGTGACAGGGATTGACCCTCAGTCAGTGACAGGGATTGAATCTCAGTTAGTGACCGGGATTGAGCCTCAGTCAGTGACAGGAAATGACCCTCAGTCAGTAACAGGGATTGAATCTCAGTCAATGACAGGGATTGAACCTCAGTCTTTGAGAGGGATTGAGCCTCACTCAGTGACAGGGATTGAGCCTCAGTCAGTCATAGGAATTGACCCTGAGACATTGACAGGGATTGACTTTCAGTCAGTGACAGAGAATTAATCTCAGTCAGTTACAGGGATTGAGCCTCAGTCAGTGACTGGGATTGAATCTCAGTCAGTGACAGGGATTGAATCTCAGTCAGTGACAGGAATTGAATCTCAATCAGTGACAGGGTGTGAGCATCAGTCAGTGACAGGAAGTGAATCGCAGTCAGTGACAGGGATTGAACCTCAGTCAGTGACAGTAATTGAATCACAGTCAGTGACCGGAATTGACCATCAGTCAGTGACAGCGATTGAACCTCAGTCAGTGACAGAGAATTAATCTCAGTCAGTTACAGGGATTGAGCCTCAGTCAGTGACTGGGATTGAATCTCAGTCAGTGACAGGGATTGAATCTCAGTCAGTGACAGGAATTGAATCTCAATCAGTGACAGGGTGTGAGCATCAGTCAGTGACAGGAAGTGAATCGCAGTCAGTGACAGGGATTGAACCTCAGTCAGTGACAGTAATTGAATCACAGTCAGTGACCGGAATTGACCATCAGTCAGTGACAGCGATTGAACCTCAGTCTGTGACAGGGATTGAATCTCAGTCAGTGACAGGGATTGAGCCTCAGTCAGTGACAGGGATTGTCCCTCAGTCAGTGACAGGGATTGAATCTTAATTAGTGACAGGGATTGAGCCTCACTCAGTGACAGGGATTGAATCTCAGGCAGTGACAGGAATTGTCTCTCAGTCAGTGGCAGGAATTGAATCTCAGTTATTGACAGGGATTGTACCTAAGTGAGTGACAGGAATTGAGCTTCAGTCAGTCACAGGGATTGAATCTCAGTTAGGGACTGGGATTGATTGTCAGCCAGTGATAGGGATTGACCCACAGTCAGTGACAGGAATTGAATCTCAATCAGTGACAGGGTGTGAGCATCAGTCAGTGACAGGAAGTGTATCTCAGTCAGTGCCAGGGATTGAATCTCTGTCAGTGGTAGGAATTGAATCTCAGTTAGTGACAGGGATTGAATCGCAGTCTGTGACAGGGATTGAATCTCAATCAGTGACAGGAATTGAATTTCAGTTAGTGACAGGGTTTGAACCTCAGTCAGTGACAGGGATTGAACATCAGTCAGTGACAGGAATGCAGATTCAGTCAGTGACAGGTATTGAATCTCAATCAGTGACAGGGATTGACCCTCAGTCAGTGACAGGGATTGAATCTCAGTTAGTGACAGGGATTGAGCCTCAGTCAGTGACATGAAATGACCCTCAGTCAGTGACTGGGATTGAATCTCAGTCTTTGAGAGGGATTGAGCCACAGTCAGTGACAGGGATTGAGCCTCAGTCAGTCATAGGAATTGTCCCTGAGACAGTGACAGGGATTGACATTCAGTCAGTGACAGAGAATGAATCTCAGTCAGTTACAGGGATTGAGCCTCAGTCAGTGACAGGGTTTGAATCTCAGTTATTGACAGGGATAGAATCTCAGTCAGTGACAGAGATTGAATCTCAATCAGTGACAGGGATTGAATCTCAGTCAGTGACAGGGATTGAGATTCATTCAGTGACAGGGATTGACCCTCAGTCAGTGACAGGGATTCAACCTCAGTCTGTGACAGGAATTGAATCGCAGTCAGTGACAGGGATTGAAACTCAGTCAGTGACTGGGATTGAACCTCAGTCTTTGACAGAACTTGAATCATAGTCAGTGACCGGAATTGACCATCAGTCAGTGACAGGGATTGCAATTCCGTCAGTGACAGCGATTGAACCTCAGTCTGTGACAGGGATTGAATCTCTATCAGTGACAGGGATTGAACCTCTGTCAGTGACAGGGATTGAATCTCAATCAGTGACAGGGATTGAGCCTCAGTCAGTGACAGGGATTGTTCCTCAGTCATTGACAGGGATTGAATCTTAATTAGTGACAGGGATTGAGCCTCACTCAGTGACAGGGATTGAATCTCAGGCAGTGACAGGAATTGACTCTTAGTCAGTGGCAGGAATTGAATCTCAGTTATTGACAGGTATTGTACCTCAGTGAGTGACAGGAATTGAGGTTCAGTCAGTCACAGGGATTGGATCTCAGTTAGGGACTGGGAATTGAACGTCAGCCAGTGATAGGGATTGACCCACAGTCAGTGACAGGAATGGAATCTCAATCAGTGTCAGGGTGTGAGCATCAGTCAGTGACAGGAAGTGTATCTCAGTCAGTGCCAGGGATTGAATCTCAATCAGTGACAGGAATTGAATCTCAGTTAGTGACAGGGATTGAACCTCAGTCAGTGACAAGGATTGAATTTTAGTCAGTGACAGGGATTGACCCTCAATCAGTAACAGGGATTGTATTTCATTCCGTGACATGGATTCACACTCAGTCAGTGACAGGGATTGAATCACAGTCAGTGACAGGAATTGAATCTCAGTCAGTGACAGGGAGTGAGCCGCAGTCAGTTACAAGGATTGAACCTCAGTTAGTGACAGGGATTGAATCTCAGTCTGTGACAGGGATTGAACCTCAGTCAGTGACAGGTTTGAATCTCAGTCAGTGACAGGGTTTGAGCCTAATCAATAACAGGGATTGAATCACAGTCAGTGATAGGAATTGAATCTCAGTCAGTGACAGGGAGTGAGCGCAGTCAGTTACAAGGATTGAACCTCAGTTAGTGACAGGGATTGAATCTCAGTCTGTGACAGGGATTGAATCTCAATCAGTGACAGGGATTGAATCTCAGTCAGTGACAGGGATTGAGATTCATTCAGTGACAGGGATTGACCCTCAGTCAGTGACAGGGATTCAACCTCAGTCTGTGACAGGAATTGAATCACAATCAGTGACAGGAATTGAACATCAGTCATTGACAGGGATTGATCCTCAGTCAGTGATTGGGTTTGACTCACAGTCAGTGACAGGGATTGAACCTCAGTCAGTGACAGGGATTGAATCTCAATCAGTGACAGGGATTGAGCCTCAGTTAGTGATAGGGATGGAACCTCAGTCAGTGACAGGGATTGAATCCCAGTCAGTGACAGGGATTGAACCTGAGTCAGTGACTGGAATTGAATCTCAATCAGTGACAGGGATTGAATCTCGATCAGTGACAGGGATTGAATCTCAATCAGTGACAGGGATTGACCCTCAGTCAGTGACAGGGATTGAATCTCAGTTAGTGACAGAGATTGAGCCTCAGTCAGTGACAGGAAATGACCCTCAGTCAGTGACAGGGATTGAATCTCAGTCAATGACCGGGATTGAACCTCAGTCTTTGAGAGGGATTGAGCCACAGTCAGTGACAGGGATTGAGCCTCAGTCAGTCATAGGAATTGTCCCTGAGACAGTGACAGGGATTGACATTCAGTAAGTGACAGAGAATGAATCTCAGTCAGTTACAGGGATTGAGCCTCAGTCAGTGACAGGGTTTGAATCTCAGTTATTGACAGGGATAGAATCTCAGTCAGTGACAGAGATTGAATCTCAATCAGTGACAGGGATTGAATCTCAGTCAGTGACAGGGATTGAGATTCATTCAGTGACAGGGATTGACCCTCAGTCAGTGACAGGGATTCAACCTCAGTCTGTGACAGGAATTGAATCGCAGTCAGTGACAGGGATTGAAACTCAGTCAGTGACTGGGATTGAACCTCAGTCTTTGACAGAACTTGAATCATAGTCAGTGACCGGAATTGACCATCAGTCAGTGACAGGGATTGCAATTCCGTCAGTGACAGCGATTGAACCTCAGTCTGTGACAGGGATTGAATCTCTATCAGTGACAGGGATTGAACCTCTGTCAGTGACAGGGATTGAATCTCAATCAGTGACAGGGATTGAGCCTCAGTCAGTGACAGGGATTGTTCCTCAGTCATTGACAGGGATTGAATCTTAATTAGTGACAGGGATTGAGCCTCACTCAGTGACAGGGATTGAATCTCAGGCAGTGACAGGAATTGACTCTTAGTCAGTGGCAGGAATTGAATCTCAGTTATTGACAGGTATTGTACCTCAGTGAGTGACAGGAATTGAGGTTCAGTCAGTCACAGGGATTGGATCTCAGTTAGGGACTGGGAATTGAACGTCAGCCAGTGATAGGGATTGACCCACAGTCAGTGACAGGAATGGAATCTCAATCAGTGTCAGGGTGTGAGCATCAGTCAGTGACAGGAAGTGTATCTCAGTCAGTGCCAGGGATTGAATCTCAATCAGTGACAGGAATTGAATCTCAGTTAGTGACAGGGATTGAACCTCAGTCAGTGACAAGGATTGAATTTTAGTCAGTGACAGGGATTGACCCTCAATCAGTAACAGGGATTGTATTTCATTCCGTGACATGGATTCACACTCAGTCAGTGACAGGGATTGAATCACAGTCAGTGACAGGAATTGAATCTCAGTCAGTGACAGGGAGTGAGCCGCAGTCAGTTACAAGGATTGAACCTCAGTTAGTGACAGGGATTGAATCTCAGTCTGTGACAGGGATTGAACCTCAGTCAGTGACAGGTTTGAATCTCAGTCAGTGACAGGGTTTGAGCCTAATCAATAACAGGGATTGAATCACAGTCAGTGATAGGAATTGAATCTCAGTCAGTGACAGGGAGTGAGCGCAGTCAGTTACAAGGATTGAACCTCAGTTAGTGACAGGGATTGAATCTCAGTCTGTGACAGGGATTGAATCTCAATCAGTGACAGGGATTGAATTTCGATCAGTGACAGGGATTGAATCTCTATCAGTGGCAGGGATTGGACCTCAGTCAGTGAGAGGGATTGAGCCTCACTCAGTGACAGGGATTGAACCTCAGTCAGTGACAGGGATTGAATCTCCATCTGTGACAGGGTTTGAACCTCAGTCAGTGACAGGGATTGAGATTCATTCAGTGACAGGGATTGACCCTCAGTCAGTGACAGGGATTCAACCTCAGTCTGTGACAGGAATTGAACATCAGTCATTGACAGGGATTGATCCTCAGTCAGTGATTGGGTTTGACTCACAGTCAGTGACAGGGATTGAACCTCAGTCAGTGACAGGGATTGAATCTCAATCAGTGACAGGGATTGAGCCTCAGTCAGTGACAGGGATGGAACCTCAGTCAGTGACAGGGATTGAATCCCAGTCAGTGACAGGGATTGAACCTGAGTCAGTGACTGGAATTGAATCTCAATCAGTGACAGGGATTGAATCTCGATCAGTGACAGGGATTGAATCTCAATCAGTGACAGGGATTGACCCTCAGTCAGTGACAGGGATTGAATCTCAGTTAGTGACAGAGATTGAGCCTCAGTCAGTGACAGGAAATGACCCTCAGTCAGTGACAGGGATTGAATCTCAGTCAATGACCGGGATTGAACCTCAGTCTTTGAGAGGGATTGAGCCACAGTCAGTGACAGGGATTGAGCCTCAGTCAGTCATAGGAATTGTCCCTGAGACAGTGACAGGGATTGACATTCAGTCAGTGACAGAGAATGAATCTCAGTCAGTTACAGGGATTGAGCCTCAGTCAGTGACAGGGTTTGAATCTCAGTTATTGACAGGGATAGAATCTCAGTCAGTGACAGAGATTGAATCTCAATCAGTGACAGGGATTGAATCTCAGTCAGTGACAGGGATTGAGATTCATTCAGTGACAGGGATTGACCCTCAGTCAGTGACAGGGATTCAACCTCAGTCTGTGACAGGAATTGAATCGCAGTCAGTGACAGGGATTGAAACTCAGTCAGTGACTGGGATTGAACCTCAGTCTTTGACAGAACTTGAATCATAGTCAGTGACCGGAATTGACCATCAGTCAGTGACAGGGATTGCAATTCCGTCAGTGACAGCGATTGAACCTCAGTCTGTGACAGGGATTGAATCTCTATCAGTGACAGGGATTGAACCTCTGTCAGTGACAGGGATTGAATCTCAATCAGTGACAGGGATTGAGCCTCAGTCAGTGACAGGGATTGTTCCTCAGTCATTGACAGGGATTGAATCTTAATTAGTGACAGGGATTGAGCCTCACTCAGTGACAGGGATTGAATCTCAGGCAGTGACAGGAATTGACTCTTAGTCAGTGGCAGGAATTGAATCTCAGTTATTGACAGGTATTGTACCTCAGTGAGTGACAGGAATTGAGGTTCAGTCAGTCACAGGGATTGGATCTCAGTTAGGGACTGGGAATTGAACGTCAGCCAGTGATAGGGATTGACCCACAGTCAGTGACAGGAATGGAATCTCAATCAGTGTCAGGGTGTGAGCATCAGTCAGTGACAGGAAGTGTATCTCAGTCAGTGCCAGGGATTGAATCTCAATCAGTGACAGGAATTGAATCTCAGTTAGTGACAGGGATTGAACCTCAGTCAGTGACAAGGATTGAATTTTAGTCAGTGACAGGGATTGACCCTCAATCAGTAACAGGGATTGTATTTCATTCCGTGACATGGATTCACACTCAGTCAGTGACAGGGATTGAATCACAGTCAGTGACAGGAATTGAATCTCAGTCAGTGACAGGGAGTGAGCCGCAGTCAGTTACAAGGATTGAACCTCAGTTAGTGACAGGGATTGAATCTCAGTCTGTGACAGGGATTGAACCTCAGTCAGTGACAGGTTTGAATCTCAGTCAGTGACAGGGTTTGAGCCTAATCAATAACAGGGATTGAATCACAGTCAGTGATAGGAATTGAATCTCAGTCAGTGACAGGGAGTGAGCGCAGTCAGTTACAAGGATTGAACCTCAGTTAGTGACAGGGATTGAATCTCAGTCTGTGACAGGGATTGAATCTCAATCAGTGACAGGGATTGAATCTCAGTCAGTGACAGGGATTGAGATTCATTCAGTGACAGGGATTGACCCTCAGTCAGTGACAGGGATTCAACCTCAGTCTGTGACAGGAATTGAATCACAATCAGTGACAGGAATTGAACATCAGTCATTGACAGGGATTGATCCTCAGTCAGTGATTGGGTTTGACTCACAGTCAGTGACAGGGATTGAACCTCAGTCAGTGACAGGGATTGAATCTCAATCAGTGACAGGGATTGAGCCTCAGTCAGTGACAGGGATGGAACCTCAGTCAGTGACAGGGATTGAATCCCAGTCAGTGACAGGGATTGAACCTGAGTCAGTGACTGGAATTGAATCTCAATCAGTGACAGGGATTGAATCTCGATCAGTGACAGGGATTGAATCTCAATCAGTGACAGGGATTGACCCTCAGTCAGTGACAGGGATTGAATCTCAGTTAGTGACAGGGATTGAGCCTCAGTCAGTGACAGGAAATGACCCTCAGTCAGTGACAGGGATTGAATCTCAGTCAATGACCGGGATTGAACCTCAGTCTTTGAGAGGGATTGAGCCACAGTCAGTGACAGGGATTGAGCCTCAGTCAGTCATAGGAATTGACCCTGAGACAGTGACAGGGATTGACATTCAGTCAGTGACAGAGAATGAATCTCAGTCAGTTATAGGAATTGAGCCACAGTCAGTGACAAGGATTGAATCTCAGTCAGTGACAGTGATTAAATCTCAGTCAGTGACAGGGATTGAATCTCAGTCAGTGACAGGGATTGAACCTCAGTCAGTGACAAGGATTGAACCTCAGTCAGTGACAGGGATTGTCTCTCAGTCAGTGGCAGAAATTGAATCTCAGTTAATGACAGGGATTGTACATCAGTGAGTGACAGGAATTGAGCTTCAGTCAGTGACAGGAATTGAATCTCAGTTAGTGACTGAGATTGACTCACAGTCAGTGACAGGAATTGAATCTCAATCAGTGACAGGGTGTGAGCATCAGTCAGTGACAGGAAGTGAATCGCAGTCTGTGACAGGGATTGAACCTCAGTCAGTGACTGGGATTGAACCTCAGTCTGTGACTGGGATTGAACCTCAGTCTGTGACAGGAATTGAATCATAGTCAGTGACCGGAATTGACCATCAGTCAGTGACAGGGATTGCAATTCAGTCAGTGACAGCGATTGAACCTCAGTCTGTGACAGGGATTGAATCTCAGTCAGTGACAGGGATTGAACCTCTGTCAGTGACAGGGATTGAATCTTAATTAGTGACAGGGATTGAGCCTCACTCAGTGACAGGGATTGAATCTCAGGCAATGACAGGAATTGACTCTCAGTCAGTGGCAGAAATTGAATCTCAGTTATTGACAGGGATTGTACCTCAGTGAGTGACAGGAATTGAGCTTCAGTCAGTCACAGGGAGTGAATCTCAGTTAGGGACTGGGATTGATTGTCAGCCAGTGATAGGGATTGACCCACAGTCAGTGACAGGAATTGAATCTCAATCAGTGACAGGGTGTGAGCATCAATCTGTGACAGGAAGTGAATCTCAGTCAGTGCCAGGGATTGAATCTCTGTCAGTGGTAGGAATTGAATCTCAGTTAGTGACAGGGATTGAACCTCAGTCAGTGACAGGGATTGAATAACAATCAGTGACAGGAATTGAATTGCAGTTAGTGACAGGGATTGAACCTCAGTCAGTGACAGGAATACAGATTCAGTCAGTGACAGGGATTGAATCTCAGTCAGTGACAGGCATTAAATCTCAGTCAGTGACAGGGATTGAATCTCAATCAGTGACAGGAATTGAATCTCAGTTAGTGACAGGGATTGAACCTCAGTCAGTGACAGGGATTTAAGATCAATCAGTGACTGGAATACAGATTCAGTCAGTGACAGGGATTGAATATGAGTCAGTGACTGGAATTAAATCTCACTCAGTGACAGGAATTGAACGTCAGTTAGTGACAGGGATTGAATCGCAGTCTGGGACAAGAATTAAACCTCAGTCAGTGACAGGGATTGAATCTCCATCTGGGACAGGGTTTGAACCTCAGTCAGTGACAGGGACTGAGCCTCCGTCAGTCATAGGAATTGACTCTGAGTTAGTGACAGGGATTGACAATCAGTCAGTGTCAGGGATTGAATCTCAATCAGTGACAGGAATTGAATCTTAGTCAGTGACAGGAATTGAATCTCAGTCAGTGACAGGGATTGAACCTCAGTCAGTGACAGGGAATGACCCTCAGTCAGTGACAGAAATTGACCATCAGTCAGTAACTGGGTTTGAATCTCAGTCAGTGACAGGGATTGAACCTGAGTGAGTGACAGAGATTGAATCTCGATAAGTGACAGGGATTGAATCTCAATCAGTGACAGGGATTGCAACTCAGTCAGTCACAGAGATTGAGCCTCTGTCAGTGACAGGGATTGAACCTCAGTCAGTGACAGGGATTGAATCTCCATCTGGGACAGGGTTTGAACCTCAGTCAGTGACAGGGATTGAGCCTCCGTCAGTCATAGGAATTGACTCTGAGATAGTGACAGGGATTGACAATCAGTCAGTGGCAGGGATTGAATCTCAATCAGTGACAGGAATTGAATCTTAGTCAGTGACAGGAATTGAATCTCAGTCAGTGACAGGGAGTGAGCCTCAGTCAGTGACAGGGATTGAGCCTCAAATAGTGACAGGGATTGACCCACAGTCAGTGACAGGGATTAAATCTCAATCAGTGACAGGAAGTGAATCTCAGTCAGTGACAGGGGTTTAATCACAGTCAGTGACAGGGATAGAGATACAGTCAGTGATAGGGTTTGAACCTCAGTCTGTGACAGGGATTGAATCTCAGTCAGTGACAGGGATTGACACTCAGTCAGTGACAGGAATTGAGCCTCACTCAGTGACAGGGACTGAATCTCAGTCAGTGAAAGGGATTGGATCTCCATCAGTGACAGGGATTGACCCTCAGTCAGTGACAGAGAATGAACCTCAGTCAGTGACAGAGATTGAGCCTAAGTCAGTGACAGGAATTGAGCCTCAGTCAGTGACAGGAATTGTACCTTTGTCTGTGATAGGGATTGAACCTCATTCAGTGACAGTGATTGTATCTCAGTCTGTGACAGGGATTGAACCTCAGTCAAAGGCAAGGATTGACAGGGAGTGACAGGGATTGAGACACAACCAGTGACAGGGATTGAATCTCAGTCAGTGACAGGGATTGAATCTCAATCAGTGACAGAAATTGACCCTCAGTCAGTGACAGGGATTGAATCTCAGTCGGTGACAGGGATTGAAACTCAGTCAGTGACAGGGATTGAGCCTCAATGAGTGACAGGGATTGAGACACAACCAGTGACAGGGATTGAATCTCAGTCAGTGACAGGGATTGAACCTCAGTCAGTGACAGAAATTGACCCTCAGTCAGTGACAGGAATTGAATCTCAATCAGTGACAGGGTGTGAGCATCAGTCTGTGACAGGAAGTGAATCTCAGTCAGTGCCAGGGAGTGAATCTCTGTCAGTGGTAGGAATTGAATCTCAGTTAGTGACAGGGATTGAACCTCAGTCAGTGACAGGGATTGAATCTCAATCAGTGACAGGACTTGAATTTCAGTTAGTGACAGGGATTGAACCTCAGTCAGTGACAGGGATTGAACCTCAGTCAGTGACAGGAATACAGATTCAGTCAGTGACAGGAATTAAATCTCAGTCAGTGACAGGAATTGAATGTCAGTTAGTGACAGGGATTGAAACACAGTCTAGGACAAGAATTAAACCACAGTCAGTGGCAGGGATTGAATCTCAATCAGTGACAGGAATTGAATCTTAGTCAGTGACAGGAATTGAATCTCAGTCAGTGACAGGGAGTGAGCCTCAGTCAGTGACAGGGATTGAGCCTCAAATAGTGACAGGGATTGACCCACAGTCAGTGACAGGGATTAAATCTCAATCAGTGACAGGAAGTGAATCTCAGTCAGTGACAGGGGTTTAATCACAGTCAGTGACAGGGATAGAGATACAGTCAGTGATAGGGTTTGAACCTCAGTCTGTGACAGGGATTGAATCTCAGTCAGTGACAGGAATTGAGCCTCACTCAGTGACAGGGACTGAATCTCAGTCAGTGAAAGGGATTGGATCTCCATCAGTGACAGGGATTGACCCTCAGTCAGTGACAGAGAATGAACCTCAGTCAGTGACAGAGATTGAGTCTCAGTCAATGACAGGAATTGAGCCTCAGTCAGTGACAGGAATTGTACCTTTGTCTGTGATAGGGATTGAACCTCATTCAGTGACAGTGATTGTATCTCAGTCTGTGACAGGGATTGAACCTCAGTCAATGGCAAGGATTGAGCCTCAATGAGTGACAGGGATTGAGACACAACCAGTGACAGGGATTGAATCTCAGTCAGTGACAGGGATTGAATCTCAATCAGTGACAGAAATTGACCCTCAGTCAGTGACAGGGATTGAATCTCAGTCGGTGACAGGGATTGAAACTCAGTCAGTGACAGGGATTGAGCCTCAATGAGTGACAGGGATTGAGACACAACCAGTTACAGGGATTGAATCTCAGTCAGTGACAGGGATTGAACCTCAGTCAATGACAGAAATTGACCCTCAGTCAGTGACAGGAATTGAATCTCAATCAGTGACAGGGTGTGAGCATCAGTCTTTGACAGGAAGTGAATCTCAGTCAGTGCCAGGGAGTGAATCTCTGTCAGTGATAGGAATTGAATCTCAGTTAGTGACTGGGATTGAACCTCAGTCAGTGACAGGGATTGAATCTCAATCAGTGACAGGAATTGAATTTCAGTTAGTGACAGGGATTGAACCTCAGTCAGTGACAGGGATTGAACCTCAGTCAGTGACAGGAATACAGATTCAGTCAGTGACAGGGATTGAATCTGAGTCAGTGACTTGCATTAAACCTCAGTCAATGACAGGGATTGAATCTCAATCAGTGACAGGAATTGAATCTCAGTTAGTGACAGGTATTGAACCTCAGTCAGTGACAGGGATTGATGATCAATTAGTGACAGGAATACAGATTCAGTCAGTGACAGGGATTGAATCTGAGTCAGTGACAGGAATTAAATCTCAATCAGTGACAGGAATTGAATGTCAGTTAGTGACAGGGATTGAATCGCAGTCTGGGACAAGAATTAAACCATAGTCAGTGGCAGGGATTGAATCTCAATCAGTGACAGGAATTGAATCTTAGTCAGTGACAGGAATTGAATCTCAGTCAGTGACAGGGAGTGAGCCTCAAATAGTGACAGGGATTGACCCACAGTCAGTGACAGGGATTAAATCTCAATCAGTGACAGGAAGTGAATCTCAGTCAGTGACAGGGGTTTAATCACAGTCAGTGACAGGGATAGAGATACAGTCAGTGATAGGGTTTGAACCTCGGTCTGTGACAGGGATTGAATCTCAGTCAGTGACAGGGATTGACACTCAGTCAGTGACAGGAATTGAGCCTCACTCAGTGACAGGGACTGAATCTCAGTCAGTGAAAGGGATTGGATCTCCATCAGTGACAGGGATTGATCCTCAGTCAGTGACAGAGAATGAACCTCAGTCAGTGACAGAGATTGAGCCTCAGTCAGTGACAGGAATTGAGCCTCAGTCAGTGACAGGAATTGTACCTTTGTCTGTGATAGGGATTGAACCTCATTCAGTGACAGTGATTGTATGTCAGTCTGTGACAGGGATTGAACCTCAGTCAATGACAAGGATTGAGCCTCAATGAGTGACAGGGATTGAGACACAACCAGTGACAGGGATTGAATCTCAGTCAGTGACAGGGATTGAATCTCAATCAGTGACAGGGATTGACCCTCAGTCAGTGACAGGGATTGAATCTCAGTCGGTGACAGGGATTGAACCTCAGTCACTGACAGAAATTGACCCTCAGTCAGTGACAGGGATTGAATCTCAGTCGGTGACAGGGATTGAAACTCAGTCTGTGACAGGGATTGAGCCTCAATCAGTGACAGGGATTGAGACACAACCAGTGACAAGAATTGAATCATAGTCAGAGACAGTAATTGAATCTCAGTCAGTGATAGGGACTGAATGTCAGTCAGTGGTAGGAATTGAATCTCGATTAGTGACAGTGTTTGAACCTCAGTCTGTGACAGGGATTGAATCTCAATCAGTAACAGGAATTGAATTTCAGTCAGTGACGGATTGAATCTCAGTCAGTGACAAGCATTAAACCTCAGTCAGTGATGGGGATTGAATCTCAATCAGTGACAGGAATTGAATCTCAGTTTGTGACAGGGATTGAACCTCAGTCAGTGACAGGGATTGAAGATCAATCAGTGTCAGGGATAGAGATTCAGTCAGTGACAGGGATTGAATCTCATTCAGTGACAGGGATTGAGTCTCAGTCAGTGACAGGGATTGAATCTCAGTCAGTGACAGGAATTGAATCTCAGTCGGTGACAGGAATTGAACGTCAGTTAGTGACAGGGATTGAACGCAGTCTGTGACAGGAATAGGACCTCAGTCAGTGACAGGGATTGAATCTCAGTCAGTGACAGGGATTGAACCTGAGTCAGTGACAGGGATTGAATCTCAATCAGTGACAGGGATTGAATCTGGATCAGTGACAGGGATTGAATCTCAATCAGTGACAGGGATTGACCCTCAGTCAGTGACAGGGATTGAATCTCAGTCAGTGACAGGGATTGAGCTTCAGTCATTGACTGGGATTGAATCTCAGTCAGTGACAGGGATTGATCCTCAGTCAGTGACAGGGATTAAATCACAATCAGTAACAGCAAGTGAATCTCAGTCAGTGACAGGGATTGAATCACAGTCAGTGACAGGGATAGAGATACAGTCAGTGATAGGGTTTGTACCTCAGTCTGTGACATGGATTGAATCTCAGTCAGTGACAGCGATTGAATCTCAGTCAGTGACAGGAATTGTGTCTCAGTCAGTGACAGTGACTGAACCTCAGTCAGTGACAGGGTTTTGTATCTCAGTCAGTGACAGGAATTGAATCTCAGTAAGTGACAGGAATTTAATCTCAGTCAGTGACAGGGATTGAATCTTAGTCAGTAACATGGAATTGAATCTCAAATAGTGACAGGGACAAAACCTCAGTCAGTGACAGGGATTGACGCTCAGTCAGTGTCAGGGATTGAATCTCACTAAATTACAGGGATTGAACCTCAGTCAGTGACAGGGATAGAATCTCAGTCGGTGATAGGAATTGAATCTCAGTCAGTGACTTGCATTAAACCTCAGTCAATGACAGGGATTGAATCTCAATCAGTGACAGGAATTGAATCTCAGTTAGTGACAGGTATTGAACCTCAGTCAGTGACAGGGATTGATGATCAATCAGTGACAGGAATACAGATTCAGTCAGTGACAGGGATTGAATCTGAGTCAGTGACAGGAATTAAATCTCAATCAGTGACAGGAATTGAATGTCAGTTAGTGACAGGGATTGAATCGCAGTCTGGGACAAGAATTAAACCATAGTCAGTGGCAGGGATTGAATCTCAATCAGTGACAGGAATTGAATCTTAGTCAGTGACAGGAATTGAATCTCAGTCAGTGACAGGGAGTGAGCCTCAAATAGTGACAGGGATTGACCCACAGTCAGTGACAGGGATTAAATCTCAATCAGTGACAGGAAGTGAATCTCAGTCAGTGACAGGGGTTTAATCACAGTCAGTGACAGGGATAGAGATACAGTCAGTGATAGGGTTTGAACCTCGGTCTGTGACAGGGATTGAATCTCAGTCAGTGACAGGGATTGACACTCAGTCAGTGACAGGAATTGAGCCTCACTCAGTGACACGGACTGAATCTCAGTCAGTGAAAGGGATTGGATCTCCATCAGTGACAGGGATTGATCCTCAGTCAGTGACAGAGAATGAACCTCAGTCAGTGACAGAGATTGAGCCTCAGTCAGTGACAGGAATTGAGCCTCAGTCAGTGACAGGAATTGTACCTTTGTCTGTGATAGGGATTGAACCTCATTCAGTGACAGTGATTGTATGTCAGTCTGTGACAGGGATTGAACCTCAGTCAATGACAAGGATTGAGCCTCAATGAGTGACAGGGATTGAGACACAACCAGTGACAGGGATTGAATCTCAGTCAGTGACAGGGATTGAATCTCAATCAGTGACAGGGATTGACCCTCAGTCAGTGACAGGGATTGAATCTCAGTCGGTGACAGGGATTGAACCTCAGTCACTGACAGAAATTGACCCTCAGTCAGTGACAGGGATTGAATCTCAGTCGGTGACAGGGATTGAAACTCAGTCTGTGACAGGGATTGAGCCTCAATCAGTGACAGGGATTGAGACACAACCAGTGACAAGAATTGAATCATAGTCAGAGACAGTAATTGAATCTCAGTCAGTGATAGGGACTGAATGTCAGTCAGTGGTAGGAATTGAATCTCGATTAGTGACAGTGTTTGAACCTCAGTCTGTGACAGGGATTGAATCTCAATCAGTAACAGGAATTGAATTTCAGTCAGTGACGGATTGAATCTCAGTCAGTGACAAGCATTAAACCTCAGTCAGTGATGGGGATTGAATCTCAATCAGTGACAGGAATTGAATCTCAGTTTGTGACAGGGATTGAACCTCAGTCAGTGACAGGGATTGAAGATCAATCAGTGTCAGGGATAGAGATTCAGTCAGTGACAGGGATTGAATCTCATTCAGTGACAGGGATTGAGTCTCAGTCAGTGACAGGGATTGAATCTCAGTCAGTGACAGGAATTGAATCTCAGTCGGTGACAGGAATTGAACGTCAGTTAGTGACAGGGATTGAATCGCAGTCTGTGACAGGAATAGGACCTCAGTCAGTGACAGGGATTGAATATCAGTCAGTGACAGGGATTGAACCTGAGTCAGTGACAGGGATTGAATCTCAATCAGTGACAGGGATTGAATCTGGATCAGTGACAGGGATTGAATCTCAATCAGTGACAGGGATTGACCCTCAGTCAGTGACAGGGATTGAATCTCAGTCAGTGACAGGGATTGAGCTTCAGTCATTGACTGGGATTGAATCTCAGTCAGTGACAGGGATTGATCCTCAGTCAGTGACAGGGATTAAATCACAATCAGTAACAGCAAGTGAATCTCAGTCAGTGACAGGGATTGAATCACAGTCAGTGACAGGGATAGAGATACAGTCAGTGATAGGGTTTGTACCTCAGTCTGTGACATGGATTGAATCTCAGTCAGTGACAGCGATTGAATCTCAGTCAGTGACAGGAATTGTGTCTCAGTCAGTGACAGTGACTGAACCTCAGTCAGTGACAGGGTTTTGTATCTCAGTCAGTGACAGGAATTGAATCTCAGTAAGTGACAGGAATTTAATCTCAGTCAGTGACAGGGATTGAATCTTAGTCAGTAACATGGAATTGAATCTCAAATAGTGACAGGGACAAAACCTCAGTCAGTGACAGGGATTGACGCTCAGTCAGTGTCAGGGATTGAATCTCACTAAATTACAGGGATTGAACCTCAGTCAGTGACAGGGATAGAATCTCAGTCGGTGATAGGAATTGAATCTCAGTCAGTGACAGGGATTGAATCTCATTCAGTGACAAGGATTGAATCTCAGTCAGTGACAGGGATTGACACTCAGTCAGTGACAGGAATTGAGCCTCACTCAGTGACATGGACTGAATCTCAGTCAGTGAAAGGGATTGGATCTCCATCAGTGACAGGGATTGATCCTCAGTCAGTGACAGAGAATGAACCTCAGTCAGTGACAGAGATTGAGCCTCAGTCAGTGACAGGAATTGAGCCTCAGTCAGTGACAGGAATTGTACCTTTGTCTGTGATAGGGATTGAACCTCATTCAGTGACAGTGATTGTATGTCAGTCTGTGACAGGGATTGAACCTCAGTCAATGACAAGGATTGAGCCTCAATGAGTGACAGGGATTGAGACACAACCAGTGACAGGGATTGAATCTCAGTCAGTGACAGGGATTGAATCTCAATCAGTGACAGGGATTGACCCTCAGTCAGTGACAGGGATTGAATCTCAGTCGGTGACAGGGATTGAAACTCAGTCAGTGACAGGGATTGAGCGTCAATGAGTGACAGGCATTGAGACACAACCAGTGACAGGGATTGAATCTCAGTCAGTGACAGGGATTGAACCTCAGTCACTGACAGAAATTGACCCTCAGTCAGTGACAGGGATTGAATCTCAGTCGGTGACAGGGATTGAAACTCAGTCTGTGACAGGGATTGAGCCTCAATCAGTGACAGGGATTGAGACACAACCAGTGACAGGAATTGAATCATAGTCAGAGACAGTAATTGAATCTCAGTCAGTGATAGGGACTGAATGTCAGTCAGTGGTAGGAATTGAATCTCGATTAGTGACAGTGTTTGAACCTCAGTCTGTGACAGGGATTGAATCTCAATCAGTAACAGGAATTGAATTTCAGTCAGTGACGGATTGAATCTCAGTCAGTGACAAGCATTAAACCTCAGTCAGTGATGGGGATTGAATCTCAATCAGTGACAGGAATTGAATCTCAGTTTGTGACAGGGATTGAACCTCAGTCAGTGACAGGGATTGAAGATCAATCAGTGTCAGGGATAGAGATTCAGTCAGTGACAGGGATTGAATCTCATTCAGTGACAGGGATTGAGTCTCAGTCAGTGACAGGGATTGAATCTCAGTCAGTGACAGGAATTGAATCTCAGTCGGTGACAGGAATTGAACGTCAGTTAGTGACAGGGATTGAATCGGAGTCTGTGACAGGGATTGAACCTGAGTCAGTGACAGGGATTGAATCTCAATCAGTGACAGGGATTGAATCTCGATCAGTGACAGGGATTGAATCTCAATCAGTGACAGGGATTGACCCTCAGTCAGTGACAGGGATTGAATCTCAGTCAGTGACAGGGATTGAGCTTCAGTCAGTGACTGGGATTGAATCTCAGTCAGTGACAGGGATTGATCCTCAGTCAGTGACAGGGATTAAATCACAATCAGTAACAGCAAGTGAATCTCAGTCAGTGACAGGGATTGAATCACAGTCAGTGACAGGGATAGAGATACAGTCAGTGATAGGGTTTGTACCTCAGTCTGTGACATGGATTGAATCTCAGTCAGTGACAGCGATTGAATCTCAGTCAGTGACAGGAATTGTGTCTCAGTCAGTGACAGTGACTGAACCTCAGTCAGTGACAGGGTTTTGTATCTCAGTCAGTGACAGGAATTGAATCTCAGTAAGTGACAGGAATTGAATCTCAGTAAGTGACAGGAATTTAATCTCAGTCAGTGACAGGGATTGAATCTTAGTCAGTAACATGGAATTGAATCTCAAATAGTGACAGGGACAAAACCTCAGTCAGTGACAGGGATTGACGCTCAGTCAGTGTCAGGGATTGAATCTCAGTAAATTACAGGGATTGAACCTCAGTCAGTGACAGGGATAGAATCTCAGTCGGTGATAGGAATTGAATCTCAGTCAGTGACAGGGATTGAATCTCATTCAGTGACAAGGATTGAATCTCAGTCAGTGACAGGGATTGACACTCAGTCAGTGACAGGGATTGAACCTCAGTCAGTGACAGGGATTGAATCTCATTCAGTGACAGGGATTGAATCTCAGTCAGTGACAGGGATTGAATCTCAGTCAGTGACAGGAATTGAATCTCAGTCAGTGACAGGAATTGAATCTCAGTCAGTGACAGGGAGTGAGCCTCAGTCAGTGACAAGGATTGAACCTCAGTCTGTGACAGGGATTGAATCTCAGTCAGTGACAGGAATTGAATCTCAGTCAGTGACAGGAATTGTATCTCAGTCAGTGACAGGGAGTGAGCCTCAGTCAGTGACAGGGATTGAACCTCAGTCAGTGACAGGGATTGAATCTCAATCAGTGACAGGGATTGAGCATCAGTCAATGACAGGGAGTGACCCTCAGTCAGTGACAGGGATTGAATCTCAGTCAGTGACAGGGAGTGAACCTCAGTCAGTGACAGGGATTGAATATCAATCAGTGACAGGGATTGAATCTCGATCAGAGACAGGGATTGAATCTCAATCAGTGACAGGGATTGACCATCCGTCAGTTTCAGGGATTGATTCTCAGTCAGTGACAGGGATTGAGCTTCAGTCAGTGACTGGGATTGAATCTCAGTCAGTGACAGGGATTGAGCCTCAGTCAGTGACAGGGATTGAATCTCAGTCAATGACAGAGATTGAGCCTCAGTCAGTGACAGGGATTAAACCTTTGTCTGTGACAGGGATTGAACCTCAGTCAGTGACAGGAATTGAATCTTAGTCAGTCACAGGGATAGAGATTCAGTCAGTAAGAGGAATTGAATCTCAGTCAGTGACAGGAATTGAATCTTAGTCAGTCACAGGGATAGAGATTCAGTCAGTGAGAGGGATTGAGCCTCAGTCAGTGACAGGGATTAAACCTTTGTCTGTGACAGGGATTGAACCTCAGTCATTGACTGTGATTGAATCTCAGTCTGTGACAGGGATGGAACCTCAGTCAGTGACAGGAATTGAATCTCAGTCACAGAGAGGAATTGAATCTCTGTCAGTGACAGGGAGTGAGCCTCAGTCAGTGACAAGGATTGAACCTCAGTCTGTGACAGGGATTGAATCTCAGTCAGTGACAGGAATTGAATCTCAGTCAGTGACAGGGATTCAATCTCAGTCAGTGACAGGAATTGAACAGCAGTCAGAGACAGGGATTAACCCTCAGTCAGTGACTGGGTTTGAATCTCAATCAGTGACAGGGATTGAACCTGAGTCAGTGACAGGGATTGAATCTCAATCAGTAAGAGGGATTGAATCTCATTCATTGACGGTGATTGAATCTCAGTCAGTGACAGGGATTCAATCTCCGTCAGTGACAGGAATTGAATCTCAGTCAGTGACAGGGATTCAATCTCAGTCAGTGACAGGAATTGAATCTCAGTCAGTGACAGGGATTCAATCTCAGTCAGTGACAGGAATTGACCCTCAGTCAATGACTGGGTTTGAATCTCAGTCAGTGACAGGGATTGAATCTCAATCAGTGACAGGGATTGAATCTCAGTTATTGATAGGAATTGAATCTTAGTCAGAGACAGGGATTGAATCTCAATCAGTAAGAGGGACTGAATCTCATTCATTGACGGGGATTGAATCTCAGTCAGTGACAGGAATTGAATCTCAGTCAGTGACAGGGATTCAATCTCAATCAGTGACAGGGACTGAGCCTCAGTCAGTGACAGGGATTGAACCTCAGTCAGTGACTGGGACTGAGCCTCAGTCAGTGACAGGGATTGAGCCTTAGTCAGTGACAGTGACTGAGCCTCAGTCAGTGACAGGGATTGAGCCACAATCAGTGACCGGGATTGAGACACAACCAGTAACAGGGATTGAATCTCAATCAGTGACAGGGATTGAATCTTAGTCAGTGACAGGGATAGAGGTTCAGTCAGTGACAGGGATTGAATCTCATTCAGTGACAGGGATTGAGATACAACCAGTGACAGGGATTGAATCTCATTCAGTGACAGGGATTGAATCTCAATCAGTGACAGGAATTGAATCTTCACCAGTGACAGGGGTAGAGATTCAGTCCAGTGACAGGGATAGATTCTCAGTCAGTGACAGGGATTCAATCTCAGTCAGTGACAGGAATTGAATCTAAGTCAGTGACAGGGACTGAATCTCAGTCAGTGACTGTGTTTCAAACTCAGTCAGTGACAGGGACTGAATCTCAGTCAGTGACTGAGTTTGAATCTCAGTTATTGACAGGGATTGAATCTCAGTCAGAGACAGGGATTGAATCTCGATCAGTGACACGGATTGAATCTGAATCAGTGACAGGGATTGACCCTCAGTCCGTGACAGGGATTGAATCTCAGTCAGTGACAGGGATTGAAACTCAGTCAGTGACACGGATTGACCCTCAGTCAGTGACAGTGATTGAATCTCAGTCAATGACAGGGATTGAACCTCAGTCAGTGAGAGGGATTGAGCCTCAGTCAGTGACAGGGAGTGAGCCGCAGTCAGTTACAAGGATTGAACCTCAGTTAGTGACAGGGATTGAATCTCAATCTGTGACAGGGATTGAAACTCAGTCAGTGACAGGTTTGAATCTCAGTCAGTGACAGGGTTTGAGCCTAATCAATAACAGGGATTGAGCCTCAGTCAGTGACTGGGTTTGAATCTCAGTTATTGACAGGGATAGAATCTCAGTCAGTGACAGGGATTGAATCTCAATCAGTGACAGGGAT
This sequence comes from Chiloscyllium plagiosum, assembly GCF_037043375.1. Lineage (NCBI taxonomy): Eukaryota > Metazoa > Chordata > Chondrichthyes > Orectolobiformes > Hemiscylliidae > Chiloscyllium > Chiloscyllium plagiosum. The sequence goes on from NW_028270177.1 coordinate 45,623,990, forward strand.
TGAATCTCAGTCCGTGACAGGGATTGAGATTCATACAGTGACAGGGATTGACCCTCAGTCAGTGACAGGGATTCAACCTCAGTCTGTGACAGGAATTGAATCACAATCAGTGACAGGAATTGAACATCAGTCAGTGACAGGGATTGAGCCTCAGTCAGTGACTGGGTTTGACTCTCAGTCAGTGACAGGGATTGAATCTCAGTCAGTGACAGGGATTGAATCTCAATCAGTGACAGGGATTGAGCCTCAGTCAGTGACAGGGATTGAACCACAGTCAGTGACAGGGATTGACACTCAGTCAGTGACAGAGATTGAACCTGAGTCAGTGACAGGGATTGAATCTCAATCAGTGACAGGGATTGAATCTCGATCAGTGACACGGATTGAATCTGAATCAGTGACAGGGATTGACCCTCAGTCAGTGACAGGGATTGAATCTCAGTCAGTGACAGGGATTGAAACTCAGTCAGTGACAGGGATTGACCCTCAGTCAGTGACAGGGATTGAATCTCAGTCCATGAAAGGGATTGAACCTCATTTAGTGAGAGGGATTGAGCCTCAGTCAGTGACAGGGATTGAGATACAACCAGTGACAGGGATTGAATCTCATTCAGTGACAGGGATTGAATCTCAATCAGTGACAGGAATTGAATCTTTGTCAGTGACAGGGATAGAGATTCAGTCCAGTGACAGGGATTGAATCTCATTCAGTGACAGGGATTCAATCTCAGTCAGTGACAGGAATTGAATCTAAGTCAGTGACAGGGACTGAATCTCAGTCAGTGACTGGGTTTCAAACTCAGTCAGTGACAGGGACTGAATCTCAGTCAGTGACAGAGTTTGAACCTCATTCAGTGACAGGGATAGATTCTCAGTCAGTGACAGGGATTGAACCTGAGTCAGTGACAGGGATTGAATCTCAATCAGTGACAGGGATTGAATCTCGATCAGTGACACGGATTGAATCTGAATCAGTGACAGGGATTGACCCTCAGTCAGTGACAGGGATTGAATCTCAGTCAGTGACAGGGATTGAAACTCAGTCAGTGACAGGGATTGTCCCTCAGTCAGTGACAGGGATTGAATCTCAGTCCATGAAAGGGATTGAACCTCAGTTAGTGAGAGGGATTGAGCCTCAGTCAGTGACAAGTATTGAGATACAACCAGTGACAGGGATTGAATCTCATTCAGTGACAAGGATTGAATCTCAATCAGTGACAGGAATTGAATCTTCGTCAGTGACAGGGATAGAGATTCAGTCAGTGACTGTGTTTCAAACTCAGTCAGTGACAGGGACTGAATCTCAGTCAGTGACTGAGTTTGAATCTCATTCAGTGACTGGGATAGATTCTCAGTCAGTGACAGGGATTCAATCTCAGTCAGTGACAGGAATTGAATCTAAGTCAGTGACAGGGACTGAATCTCAGTCAGTGACTGTGTTTCAATCTCAGTCAGTGACAGGGACTGAATCTCAGTCAGTGACTGAGTTTGAATCTCAGTTATTGACAGGGATTGAATCTCAGTCAGAGACAGGGATTGAATCTCGATCAGTGACACGGATTGAATCTGAATCAGTGACAGGGATTGACCCTCAGTCAGTGACAGGGATTGAATCTCAGTCAGTGACAGGGATTGAAACTCAGGCAGTGACAGGGATTGACCCTCAGTCAGTGACAGGGATTGAATCTCAGTCAATGACAGGGATTGAACCTCAGTCAGTGAGAGGGATTGAGCCTCAGTCAGTGACAGGGATTGAGCCTCAGTCAGTGACAGGGAGTGAGCCGCAGTCAGTTACAAGGATTGAACCTCAGTTCGTGACAGGGATTGAATCTCAGTCTGTGACAGGGATTGAACCTCAGTCAGTGACAGGTTTGAATCTCAGTCAGTGACAGGGTTTGAGCCTAATCAATAACAGGGATTGAGCCTCAGTCAGTGACTGGGTTTGAATCTCAGTTATTGACAGGGATAGAATCTCAGTCAGTGACAGGGATTGAATCTCAATCAGTGACAGGGATTGAATCTCAGTCCGTGACAGGGATTGAGATTCATTCAGTGACAGGGATTGACCCTCAGTCAGTGACAGGGATTCAACCTCAGTCTGTGACAGGAATTGAATCACAATCAGTGACAGGAATTGCACATCAGTCAGTGACAGGGATTGAGCCTCAGTCAGTGACTGGTTTTGACTCTCAGTCAGTGACAGGGATTGAACCACAGTCAGTGACAGGGATTGTATCTCAATCAGTGACAGGGTTTGAGCCTCAGTCAGTGACAGGGATTGACCCTCAGTCAGTGACAGGGATTGAATCTCAGTCAGTGACAGGGATTGAATCTCAATCAGTGACAGGGATTGAGCCTCAGTCAGTGACAGGGATTGACCCTCAGTCAGTGACAGGGATTGAATCTCTGTCAGTGACAGGGATTGAATCTCAATCAGTGACAGGGATTGAATCTCAGTCCGTGACAGGGATTGAGATTCATTCAGTGACAGGGATTGACCCTCAGTCAGTGACAGGGATTCAACCTCAGTCTGTGACAGGAATTGAATCACAATCAGTGACAGGAATTGCACATCAGTCAGTGACAGGGATTGAGCCTCAGTCAGTGACTGGGTTTGACTCTCAGTCAGTGACAGGGATTGAACCACAGTCAGTGACAGGGATTGTATCTCAATCAGTGACAGGGATTGAGCCTCAGTCACTGACAGGGATTGACCCTCAGTCAGTGACAGGGATTGAATCTCAGTCAGTGACAGGGATTGAGCCTCAGTCAGTGACAGGGATTGAACCTCAGTCAGTGACAGGGATTGAATCTCAGTCAGTGACAGGGATTGAACCTGAGTCAGTGACAGGGATTGAATCTCAATCAGTGACAGGGATTGAATCTCGATCAGTGACACGGATTGAATCTGAATCAGTGACAGGGATTGACCCTCAGTCAGTGACAGGGATTGAATCTCAGTCAGTGACAGGGATTGAACCTCAGTTAGTGACAGGGATTGAGCCTCAGTCAGTGACAGGGATTGAATCTCAGTCAATGACAGGGATTGAACCTCAGTCAGTGAGAGGGATTGAGCCTCAGTCAGTGACAGGGAGTGAGCCGCAGTCAGTTACAAGGATTGAACCTCAGTTAGTGACAGGGATTGAATCTCAATCTGTGACAGGGATTGAAACTCAGTCAGTGACAGGTTTGAATCTCAGTCAGTGACAGGGTTTGAGCCTAATCAATAACAGGGATTGAGCCTCAGTCAGTGACTGGGTTTGAATCTCAGTTATTGACAGGGATAGAATCTCAGTCAGTGACAGGGATTGAATCTCAATCAGTGACAGGGATTGAATCTCAGTCCGTGACAGGGATTGAGATTCATACAGTGACAGGGATTGACCCTCAGTCAGTGACAGGGATTCAACCTCAGTCTGTGACAGGAATTGAATCACAATCAGTGACAGGAATTGAACATCAGTCAGTGACAGGGATTGAGCCTCAGTCAGTGACTGGGTTTGACTCTCAGTCAGTGACAGGGATTGAATCTCAGTCAGTGACAGGGATTGAATCTCAATCAGTGACAGGGATTGAGCCTCAGTCAGTGACAGGGATTGAACCACAGTCAGTGACAGGGATTGACACTCAGTCAGTGACAGAGATTGAACCTGAGTCAGTGACAGGGATTGAATCTCAATCAGTGACAGGGATTGAATCTCGATCAGTGACACGGATTGAATCTGAATCAGTGACAGGGATTGACCCTCAGTCAGTGACAGGGATTGAATCTCAGTCAGTGACAGGGATTGAAACTCAGTCAGTGACAGGGATTGACCCTCAGTCAGTGACAGGGATTGAATCTCAGTCCATGAAAGGGATTGAACCTCAGTTAGTGAGAGGGATTGAGCCTCAGTCAGTGACAGGGATTGAGATACAACCAGTGACAGGGATTGAATCTCATTCAGTGACAGGGATTGAATCTCAATCAGTGACAGGAATTGAATCTTTGTCAGTGACAGGGATAGAGATTCAGTCCAGTGACAGGGATTGAATCTCATTCAGTGACAGGGATTCAATCTCAGTCAGTGACAGGAATTGAATCTAAGTCAGTGACAGGGACTGAATCTCAGTCAGTGACTGGGTTTCAAACTCAGTCAGTGACAGGGACTGAATCTCAGTCAGTGACAGAGTTTGAACCTCATTCAGTGACAGGGATAGATTCTCAGTCAGTGACAGGGATTGAACCTGAGTCAGTGACAGGGATTGAATCTCAATCAGTGACAGGGATTGAATCTCGATCAGTGACACGGATTGAATCTGAATCAGTGACAGGGATTGACCCTCAGTCAGTGACAGGGATTGAATCTCAGTCAGTGACAGGGATTGAAACTCAGTCAGTGACAGGGATTGTCCCTCAGTCAGTGACAGGGATTGAATCTCAGTCCATGAAAGGGATTGAACCTCAGTTAGTGAGAGGGATTGAGCCTCAGTCAGTGACAAGTATTGAGATACAACCAGTGACAGGGATTGAATCTCATTCAGTGACAAGGATTGAATCTCAATCAGTGACAGGAATTGAATCTTCGTCAGTGACAGGGATAGAGATTCAGTCAGTGACTGTGTTTCAAACTCAGTCAGTGACAGGGACTGAATCTCAGTCAGTGACTGAGTTTGAATCTCATTCAGTGACTGGGATAGATTCTCAGTCAGTGACAGGGATTCAATCTCAGTCAGTGACAGGAATTGAATCTAAGTCAGTGACAGGGACTGAATCTCAGTCAGTGACTGTGTTTCAATCTCAGTCAGTGACAGGGACTGAATCTCAGTCAGTGACTGAGTTTGAATCTCAGTTATTGACAGGGATTGAATCTCAGTCAGAGACAGGGATTGAATCTCGATCAGTGACACGGATTGAATCTGAATCAGTGACAGGGATTGACCCTCAGTCAGTGACAGGGATTGAATCTCAGTCAGTGACAGGGATTGAAACTCAGGCAGTGACAGGGATTGACCCTCAGTCAGTGACAGGGATTGAATCTCAGTCAATGACAGGGATTGAACCTCAGTCAGTGAGAGGGATTGAGCCTCAGTCAGTGACAGGGATTGAGCCTCAGTCAGTGACAGGGAGTGAGCCGCAGTCAGTTACAAGGATTGAACCTCAGTTCGTGACAGGGATTGAATCTCAGTCTGTGACAGGGATTGAACCTCAGTCAGTGACAGGTTTGAATCTCAGTCAGTGACAGGGTTTGAGCCTAATCAATAACAGGGATTGAGCCTCAGTCAGTGACTGGGTTTGAATCTCAGTTATTGACAGGGATAGAATCTCAGTCAGTGACAGGGATTGAATCTCAATCAGTGACAGGGATTGAATCTCAGTCCGTGACAGGGATTGAGATTCATTCAGTGACAGGGATTGACCCTCAGTCAGTGACAGGGATTCAACCTCAGTCTGTGACAGGAATTGAATCACAGTCAGTGACAGGGATTGTATCTCAATCAGTGACAGGGATTGAGCCTCAGTCAGTGACAGGGATTGACCCTCAGTCAGTGACAGGGATTGAATCTCAGTCAGTGACAGGGATTGAATCTCAATCAGTGACAGGGATTGAGCCTCAGTCAGTGACAGGGATTGACCCTCAGTCAGTGACAGGGATTGAATCTCTGTCAGTGACAGGGATTGAATCTCAATCAGTGACAGGGATTGAATCTCAGTCCGTGACAGGGATTGAGATTCATTCAGTGACAGGGATTGACCCTCAGTCAGTGACAGGGATTGTATCTCAATCAGTGACAGGGATTGAGCCTCAGTCAGTGACAGGGATTGACCCTCAGTCAGTGACAGGGATTGAATCTCAGTCAGTGACAGGGATTGAATCTCAATCAGTGACAGGGATTGAGCCTCAGTCAGTGACAGGGATTGACCCTCAGTCAGTGACAGGGATTGAATCTCTGTCAGTGACAGGGATTGAATCTCAATCAGTGACAGGGATTGAATCTCAGTCCGTGACAGGGATTGAGATTCATTCAGTGACAGGGATTGACCCTCAGTCAGTGACAGGGATTCAACCTCAGTCTGTGACAGGAATTGAATCACAATCAGTGACAGGAATTGCACATCAGTCAGTGACAGGGATTGAGCCTCAGTCAGTGACTGGGTTTGACTCTCAGTCAGTGACAGGGATTGAACCACAGTCAGTGACAGGGATTGTATCTCAATCAGTGACAGGGATTGAGCCTCAGTCACTGACAGGGATTGACCCTCAGTCAGTGACAGGGATTGAATCTCAGTCAGTGACAGGGATTGAGCCTCAGTCAGTGACAGGGATTGAACCTCAGTCAGTGACAGGGATTGAATCTCAGTCAGTGACAGGGATTGAACCTGAGTCAGTGACAGGGATTGAATCTCAATCAGTGACAGGGATTGAATCTCGATCAGTGACACGGATTGAATCTGAATCAGTGACAGGGATTGACCCTCAGTCAGTGACAGGGATTGAATCTCAGTCAGTGACAGGGATTTAACCTCAGTTAGTGACAGGGATTGAGCCTCAGTCAGTGACAGGGATTGAATCTCAAACATTGACAGGGAGTTATCCTCAGTCTGTGACAGGGATTGACACTCAATCTGTGACAGGGATTGAATCTCAGTCAGAGACAGGGATTGAATCATAGTCAGTGACAGAGACTGAGTCTCAGTCAGTGACAGGGATTGAGCCACAATCAATGACAGGGATTGAGACACAACCAGTAACAGGGATTGAATCTCAGTTATTGATAGGGATTGAATCTTAGTCAGAGACATGGATTGAATCTCAATCAGTAAGAGGGATTGAATCTCATTCATTGACGGGGATTGAATTTCAGTCAGTGACAGGGATTCAATCTCCGTCAGTGACAGGAATTGAACAGCAGTCAGAGACAGGGATTGACCCTCAGTCAATGACTGGGTTTGAATCTCAGTCAGTGACAGGGTTTGAACCTGAGTCAGTGACAGGGATTGAATCTCAATCAGTGACAGGAATTGAATCTCAGTCAGTGACAGGGATTCAATCTCAGTCAGTGACAGGAATTGAACAGCAGTCAGAGACAGGGATTAACCCTCAGTCAGTGACTAGGTTTGAATCTCAGTCAGTGACAGGGATTCAACCTGAGTCAGTGACAGGGATTGAATCTCAGTCAGTGACAGGGATTGAATCTCAATCAGTGGCAGGGATTGAATCTCAGTCTGTGACAGGGATTGAATTTCAGTCTGTGAAAGGGTTTGAATCACAGTCAGTGACAGGGATTGAACCTCAGTCAGTGACAGGGATTGAAACTCAATCAGTGACAGGGATTGAACCTGAGTCAGTGACAGCGATTGACCCTCAGTCAGTGACAGGGATTCAATCTCAGTCAGTGGCAGGGATTCAATCTCAGTCAGTGACAGGAATTGAACATCAGTCAGTGACAGGGATTGACCCTCAGTCAATGACTGGGTTTGAATCTCAGTCAATGACAGGGATTGAACCTGAGTCAGTGACAGGGATTGAATCTCAATCAGTGACAGGGATTGAATCTCGATCAGTGACAGGGATTGAATCTCGATCAGGGACAGGGATTGAATCTCAATCAGTGGCAGGGATTGAATCTCAATCAGTGACAGGGATTGACCCTCAATCACTAACAGGGATTGAACCTCAGTCAGTGACAGGGATTGAACCTCAGTCAGTGACAGGGATTGAATCTCAATCAGTGACAGGGATTGAACCTGAGTCAGTGACAGGGATTGACCCTCAGTCAGTGACAGGAATTGAATCTCAGTCAGTGACAGGGATTGAAACTCAGTCAGTGACAGGGATTAAAACTCAGTCAGTGACAGGGATTGAATCTCAGTCAATGACAGGGATTGAACCTCAGTCAGTGAGAGGGATTGAGCCTCAGTCAGTGACAGGGATTGAGCCTCAGTCAGTGACAGGGAGTGAGCCGCAGTCAGTTACAAGGATTGAACCTCAGTTAGTGAGTGGGATTGAATCTCAATCTGTGACAGGGATTGAACCTCAGTCAGTGACAGGTTTGAATCTCAGTCAGTGACAGGGTTTGAGCCTAATCAATAACAGGGATTGAGCCTCAGTCAGTGACTGGGTTTGAATCTCAGTTATTGACAGGGATAGAATCTCAGTCAGTGACAGGGATTGAATCTCAATCAGTGACAGGGATTGAATCTCAGTCCGTGACAGGGATTGAGATTCATTCAGTGACAGGGATTGACCCTCAGTCAGTGACAAGGATTCAACCTCAGTCTGTGACAGGAATTAAATCACAATCAGTGACAGGAATTGAACATCAGTCAGTGACAGGGTTTGAGCCTCAGTCAGTGACTGGGTTTGACTCTCAGTCAGTGACAGGGATTGAACCTCAGTCAGTGACAGGGATTGAATCTCAATCAGTGACAGGGATTGAGCCTCAGTCAGTGACAGGGATTGACCCTCAGTCAGTGACAGGGATTGAATCTCAATCAGTGACAAGGATTGAGCCTCAGTCAGTGACAGGGATTGAACCTCAGTCAGTGACAGGGATTGAATCTCAGTCAGTGACAGGGATTGAACCTGAGTCAGTGACAGGGATTGAATCTCAATCAGTGACAGGGATTGAATCTCGATCAGTGACACGGATTGAATCTGAATCAGTGACAGGGATTGACCCTCAGTCAGTGACAGGAATTGAATCTCAGTCAGTGACAGGGATTGAAACTCAGTCAGTGACAGGGATTGACCCTCAGTCAGTGACAGGGATTGAATCTCAGTCAATGACAGGGATTGAACCTCAGTTAGTGAGAGGGATTGAGCCTCAGTCAGTGACAGGGACTGAGCCGCAGTCAGTTACAAGGATTGAACCTCAGTTAGTGACAGGGATTGTATCTCAGTCTGTGACAGGGATTGAACCTCAGTCAGTGACAGGTTTGAATCTCAGTCAGTGACAGGGTTTGAGCCTAATCAATAACAGGGATTGAGCATCAGTCAGTGACATTGTTTGAATCTCAGTTATTGACAGGGATAGAATCTCAGTCAGTGACAGGGATTGAATCTCAATCAGAGACAGGGATTGAATCTCAGTCAGTGACAGGGATTGAATCTCAGTCAGTGACAGGGATTGTGATTCATTCAGTGACAGGGATTGACCCTCAGTCAATGACAGGGAGTCAACCTCAGTCTGTGACAGGAATTGAATCACAATCAGTGACAGGAATTGAACATCAGTCAGTGACAGGGATTGAGCATCAGTCAGTGACTGGGTTTGACTCTCAGTCAGTGACAGGGATTGAATCTCAATCAGTGACAGGGATTGAGCCTCAGACAGTGACAGGGATTGACCCTCAGTCAGTGACAGGGATTGAATCCCAGTCCGTGACAGGGATTGAACCTGAGTCAGTGACTGGAATTGAATCTCAATCAGTGACAGGGATTGAATCTCGATCAGTGACAGGGATTGAATCTCAATCAGTGACAGGGATTGACCCTCAGTCAGTGACAGGGATTCAATCTGAGTTAGTGACAGGGATTGAGCCTCAGTCAGAGACAGGGATTGACCCTCAGTCAGTGACAGGGATTGAGCCTCATTCAGTCATAGGAATTGACCTTGAGACAGTGACAGGGATTGAGCCTCAGTCAGTGACAGAGAATGAATCTCAGTCAGTTACAGGGATTGAGCCTCAGTCATTGACAGGGATTGAATCTCAGTCAGTGACAGGGATTGAGCCTCAGTCATTGACAGGGATTGAATCTCAGTCAGTGACAGGGATTGAATCTCAGTTAGTGACAGGAATTGAATCTCAGTCAGTGACAGGGATTGAACCTCAGTCAGTGACAGGGATTGAATCGCAGTCAGTGACAGGAATACAGATTCAGTCAGTGACAGGGATTGAATCTGAGTCAGTGACAGGAATTAAATCTCACTCAGTGACAGGAATTGAACGTCAGTTAGTGACAGGGATTGAATCGCAGTCTGGGACAAGAATTAAACCACAGTCAGTGACAGGGATTGAATCTCAATCAGTGACAGGGAGTGAGCCTCAGTCAGTGACAGGGATTGAGCCTCAAATAGTGACAGGGATTTACCCAGAGTCAGTGACAGGGATTAAATCTCAATCAGTGACAGGAAGTCAATCTCAGTCAGTGACAGGGGTTTAATCACAGTCAGTGACAGGGATAGAGATACAGTCAGAGATAGGGTTTGAACCTCAGTCTGTGACAGGGATTGAATCTCAGTCAGCGACAGGGATTGAATCTCAGTCAGTGACAGGAATTGTGTCTCAGTCAGTTACAGGGATTGAACCTCAGTCAGTGACAGGGATTGTATCTCAGTCAGTGACAGGAATTGAATCTCAGTAAGTGACAGGGATTGAACCGCAGTCAGTGACAGGGTTGAATCTCAGTCAGTGACTGGGTTTGAGCCTAATCAATAAGAGGGATTGAATCTCAGTCAGAGACAGGGATTGAATCTCAATCAGTGACAGGGTTTGGGATTCATTCAGTGACAGGGATTGACACTCAGTCAGTGACAGGGATTGAACCTGAGTCAGTGACAGGGATTGAATCTCAATCAGTGACAGGGATTGAATCTCGATCAGTGACACGGATTGAATCTGAATCAGTGACAGGGATTGACCCTCAGTCAGTGACAGGGATTGAATCTCAGTCAGTGACAGGGATTGAAACTCAGTCAGTGACACGGATTGACCCTCAGTCAGTGACAGGGATTGAATCTCAATCAATGACAGGGATTGAACCTCAGTCAGTGAGAGGGATTGAGCCTCAGTCAGTGACAGGGATTGAGCCTCAGTCAGTCATAGGAATTGACCCTGAGATAGTGACAGGGATTCACATTCAATCAGTGACAGAGAATGAATCTCAGTCAGTTTCAGGGATTGACCCTCAGTCAGTGACAGGGATTGAATCTCAGTCAGTGACAGGGATTGAATCTCAAACATTGCCAGGGAGTGATCCTCAGTCTGTGACAAGGATTGACCCTCAATCAGTGACAGGGATTGAATCTCAGTCAGAGACAGGGATTGAATCATAGTCAGTGACAGAGACTGAACCCCAGTGAGTGACAGGGATGGAGCCCCAGTCAGTGACAGGGATTGAGCCACATTCAGTGACAGGGATTGAATCTCAGTCAGAGACAGGGATTCAATCAGTCAGAGACAGAGACTGAACCCCTGTGAGTGACAGGAATGGAGCCCCAGTCAGTGACAGGGATTGACCCTCAGTCAGTGACAGGGATTGAATCTCAGTCAATGACAGGGATTGAACCTCAGTTAGTGAGAGGGATTGAGCCTCAGTCAGTGACAGGGACTGAGCCGCAGTCAGTTACAAGGATTGAACCTCAGTTAGTGACAGGGATTGTATCTCAGTCTGTGACAGGGATTGAACCTCAGTCAGTGACAGGTTTGAATCTCAGTCAGTGACAGGGTTTGAGCCTAATCAATAACAGGGATTGAGCATCAGTCAGTGACATTGTTTGAATCTCAGTTATTGACAGGGATAGAATCTCAGTCAGTGACAGGGATTGAATCTCAATCAGAGACAGGGATTGAATCTCAGTCAGTGACAGGGATTGAATCTCAGTCAGTGACAGGGATTGTGATTCATTCAGTGACAGGGATTGACCCTCAGTCAATGACAGGGAGTCAACCTCAGTCTGTGACAGGAATTGAATCACAATCAGTGACAGGAATTGAACATCAGTCAGTGACAGGGATTGAGCATCAGTCAGTGACTGGGTTTGACTCTCAGTCAGTGACAGGGATTGAATCTCAATCAGTGACAGGGATTGAGCCTCAGACAGTGACAGGGATTGACCCTCAGTCAGTGACAGGGATTGAATCCCAGTCCGTGACAGGGATTGAACCTGAGTCAGTGACTGGAATTGAATCTCAATCAGTGACAGGGATTGAATCTCGATCAGTGACAGGGATTGAATCTCAATCAGTGACAGGGATTGACCCTCAGTCAGTGACAGGGATTCAATCTGAGTTAGTGACAGGGATTGAGCCTCAGTCAGTGACAGGGATTGACCCTCAGTCAGTGACAGGGATTGAGCCTCATTCAGTCATAGGAATTGACCTTGAGACAGTGACAGGGATTGAGCCTCAGTCAGTGACAGAGAATGAATCTCAGTCAGTTACAGGGATTGAGCCTCAGTCATTGACAGGGATTGAATCTCAGTCAGTGACAGGGATTGAGCCTCAGTCATTGACAGGGATTGAATCTCAGTCAGTGACAGGGATTGAATCTCAGTTAGTGACAGGAATTGAATCTCAGTCAGTGACAGGGATTGAACCTCAGTCAGTGACAGGGATTGAATCGCAGTCAGTGACAGGAATACAGATTCAGTCAGTGACAGGGATTGAATCTGAGTCAGTGACAGGAATTAAATCTCACTCAGTGACAGGAATTGAACGTCAGTTAGTGACAGGGATTGAATCGCAGTCTGGGACAAGAATTAAACCACAGTCAGTGACAGGGATTGAATCTCAATCAGTGACAGGGAGTGAGCCTCAGTCAGTGACAGGGATTGAGCCTCAAATAGTGACAGGGATTTACCCAGAGTCAGTGACAGGGATTAAATCTCAATCAGTGACAGGAAGTCAATCTCAGTCAGTGACAGGGGTTTAATCACAGTCAGTGACAGGGATAGAGATACAGTCAGAGATAGGGTTTGAACCTCAGTCTGTGACAGGGATTGAATCTCAGTCAGCGACAGGGATTGAATCTCAGTCAGTGACAGGAATTGTGTCTCAGTCAGTTACAGGGATTGAACCTCAGTCAGTGACAGGGATTGTATCTCAGTCAGTGACAGGAATTGAATCTCAGTAAGTGACAGGGATTGAACCGCAGTCAGTGACAGGGTTGAATCTCAGTCAGTGACTGGGTTTGAGCCTAATCAATAAGAGGGATTGAATCTCAGTCAGAGACAGGGATTGAATCTCAATCAGTGACAGGGTTTGGGATTCATTCAGTGACAGGGATTGACACTCAGTCAGTGACAGGGATTGAACCTGAGTCAGTGACAGGGATTGAATCTCAATCAGTGACAGGGATTGAATCTCGATCAGTGACACGGATTGAATCTGAATCAGTGACAGGGATTGACCCTCAGTCAGTGACAGGGATTGAATCTCAGTCAGTGACAGGGATTGAAACTCAGTCAGTGACACGGATTGACCCTCAGTCAGTGACAGGGATTGAATCTCAATCAATGACAGGGATTGAACCTCAGTCAGTGAGAGGGATTGAGCCTCAGTCAGTGACAGGGATTGAGCCTCAGTCAGTCATAGGAATTGACCCTGAGATAGTGACAGGGATTCACATTCAATCAGTGACAGAGAATGAATCTCAGTCAGTTTCAGGGATTGACCCTCAGTCAGTGACAGGGATTGAATCTCAGTCAGTGACAGGGATTGAATCTCAAACATTGCCAGGGAGTGATCCTCAGTCTGTGACAAGGATTGACCCTCAATCAGTGACAGGGATTGAATCTCAGTCAGAGACAGGGATTGAATCATAGTCAGTGACAGAGACTGAACCCCTGTGAGTGACAGGAATGGAGCCCCAGTCAGTGACAGGGATTGAGCCACATTCAGTGACAGGGATTGAATCTCAGTCAGAGACAGGGATTTAATCAGTCAGAGACAGAGACTGAACCCCTGTGAGTGACAGGAATGGAGCCCCAGTCAGTGACAGGGATTGAGCCTCAGTCAGTGACAGGGACTGAGCTACAGTCAGTGACAGGGATTGAGCCTTAGTCAGTGACAGGGACTGAGCCTCAGTCAGTGACAGGGATTGAGCCACAATCAGTGACTGGGATTGAGACACAACCAGTAACAGGGATTGAATCTCATTCAGTGACAGGGATTGAATCTCAATCAGTGACAGGGATTGAATCTTAGTCAGTGACAGGGATAGAGATTCAGTCAGTGACAGGGATTGAATCTCATTCAGTGACAGGGATTGAGATACAACCTGTGACAGGGATTGAATCTCATTCAGTGACAGGGATTGAATCTCAATCAGTGACAGGAATTGAATCTAAGTCAGTGACAGGGGTAGAGATTCAGTGCAGTGACAGGGATTGAACCTCTGTCAGTGACAGGGATTGAATCTCATTCAGTGACAGGGATAGATTCTCAGTCAGTGACAGGGATTCAATCTCAGTCAGTGACAGGAATTGAATCTAAGTCAGTGACAGGGACTGAATCTCAGTCAGTGACTGTGTTTCAAACTCAGTCAGTGACAGGGATTGAATCTCAGTCAGTGACTGAGTTTGAATCTCAGTTATTGACAGGGATTGAATCTCAGTCAGAGACAGGGATTGAATCTCGATCAGTGACACGGATTGAATCTGAATCAGTGACAGGGATTGACCCTCAGTCCGTGACAGGGATTGAATCTCAGTCAGTGACAGGGATTGAAACTCAGTCAGTGACACGGATTGACCCTCAGTCAGTGACAGTGATTGAATCTCAGTCAATGACAGGGAGTGAGCCGCAGTCAGTTACAAGGATTGAACCTCAGTTAGTGACAGGGATTGAATCTCAGTCTGTGACAGGGATTGAAACTCAGTCAGTGACAGGGTTTGAGCCTAATCAATAACAGGGATTGAGCCTCAGTCAGTGACAGGGATTGAAACTCAGTCAGTGACAGGGTTTGAGCCTAATCAATAACAGGGACTGAGCCTCAGTCAGTGACAGGGATTGAGCCTCAGTCAGTGACAGGGACTGAGCTACAGTCAGTGACAGGGATTGAGCCTTAGTCAGTGACAGGGACTGAGCCTCAGTCAGTGACAGGGATTGAGCCACAATCAGTGACTGGGATTGAGACACAACCAGTAACAGGGATTGAATCTCATTCAGTGACAGGGATAGAATCTCAGTCAGTGACAGGGATTGAATCTCAATCAGTGACAGGGATTGAATCTCAGTCCGTGACAGGGATTGAGATTCATTCAGTGAAGGGTTTGACCCTCAGTCAGTGACAGGGATTCAACCTCAGTCTGTGACAGTAATTGAATCTCAATCAGTGACAGGGATTGAGCCTCAGTCAGTGACAGGGATTGACCATCAGTCAGTGACAGGGATTGAATCTCAATCAGTGACAGGGATTGAGCCTCAGTCAGTGACAGGGATTGAACCTGAGTCAGTGACAGGGATTGAATCTCAATCAGTGACAGGGATTGAATCTCGATCAGTGACACGGATTGAATCTGAATCAGTGGCAGGGATTGACCCTCAGTCAGTGACAGGGATTGAATCTCAGTCAGTGAACGGGATTGAAACTCAGTCAGTGACAGGGATTGACCCTCAGTCAGTGACAGGGATTGAATCTCAGTCAATGACAGGGATTGAACCTCAGTTAGTGAGAGGGATTGAGCCTCAGTCAGTGACAGGGATTGAGCCTCAGTCAGTGACAGGGTTTGAATCTCAGTTATTGACAGGGATTGAATCTCAGTCAGTGACAGGGATTGAATCTCAGTCAGTGACAGGGATTGAGATTCATTCAGTGACAGGGATTGACCCTCAGTCAGTGACAGGGAGTCAACCTCAGTCAGTGACAGGGATTGAACCTCAGTCAGTGACAGGGATTGAATCTCAATCAGTGACAGGGATTGAGCCTCAGTCAGTGAGAGGGATTGAACCTCAGTCAGTGACAGGGATTGAATCTCAGTCAGTGACAGAGATTGAGCCTCAGTCAGTGACAGGGATTGAACCTGAGTCAGTGACAGGGATTGAATCTCAATCAGTGTCAGGGATTGAATCTCGATCAGTGACACGGATTGAATCTGAATCAGTGGCAGGGATTGACCCTCAGTCAGTGACAGGGATTGAATCTCAGTCAGTGAAAGGGATTGAAACTCAGTCAGTGACAGGGATTGACCCTCAGTCAGTGACAGGGATTGAATCTCAGTCAATGACAGGGATTGAACCGCAGTTAGTGAGAGGGATTGAGCCTCAGTCAGTGACAGGGAGTGAGCCGCAGTTAGTGACCAGGATTGAACCTCAGTTAGTAACAGGGATTGTATCTCAGTCAGTGACAGGGATTGAGCCTCAGTCAGTGACAGGGAGTGAGCCGCAGTTAGTGACAAGGATTGAACCTCAGTTAGTAACAGGGATTGTATCTCAGTCTGTGACAGGGATTGAACCTCAGTCAGTGACAGGTTTGAATCTCAGTCAGTGACAGGGTTTGAGCCTAATCAATAACAGGGATTGAGCCTCAGTCAGTGACATTGTTTGAATCTCAGTTATTGACAGGGATAGAATCTCAGTCAGTGACAGGGATTGAATCTCAATCAGTGACAGGGATTGAATCTCAATCAGTGACAGGGATTGAGCCTCAGTCAGTGACAGGGATTGACCCTCAGTCAGTGACAGGGTTTGAATACCAGTCAGTGACAGGGATTGAACCTGAGTCAGTGACTGGAATTAAATCTCACTCAGTGACAGGAATTGAACGTCTGTTAGTGACAGGGATTGAAGCGCAGTCTGGGACAAGAATTCAACCACAGTCAGTGACAGGGATTGAATCTCAATCAGTGACAGGAAGTGAATCTCAGTCAGTGACAGGGGTTTAATCACAGTCAGTGACAGGGATAGAGATACAGTCAGAGATAGGGTTTGAACCTCAGTCTGTGACAGGGATTGAATCTCAGTCAGTGACAGGGATTGAATCTCAGTCAGTGACAGGGATTAAATCTCAATCAATGACAGGAATTGAATATTCGTCAGTGACAGGGATAGATATTCAGTCCAGTGACAGGGATTGAACCTCAGTCAGTGACAGGGATTGAATCTCATTCAGTGACAGGGATAGATTCTCAATCAGTGACAGGGATTCAATCTCAGTCAGTGACAGGGACTGAATCTCAGTCAGTGACTGCGTTTCAATCTCAGTCAGTGACAGGGACTGAATCTCAGTCAGTGACTGAGTTTGAATCTCAGTTATTGACAGGGATTGAATCTCAGTCAGAGACAGGGATTGAATCTCGATCAGTGACACGGATTAAATCTGAATCAGTGACAGGGATTGACCCTCAGTCAGTCAGTGACAGGGATTGAGCCTCGATCAGTGATAGGGATTGAAACTCAGTCAGTGACAGGGATTGACCCTCAGTCAGTGACAGGGATTGAGCCTCAGTCAGTGACAGGGAGTGAGCCGCAGTCAGTTACAAGGATTGAACCTCAGTTAGTGACAGGGATTGAATCTCAGTCTGTGACAGGGATTGAACCTGAGTCAGTGACTGGAATTAAATCTCACTCAGTGACAGGAATTGATTGTCTGTTAGTGACAGGGATTGAAGCGCAGTCTGGGACAAGAATTCAACCACAGTCAGTGACAGGGATTGAATCTCAATCAGTGACAGGAAGTGAATCTCAGTCAGTGACAGGGGTTTAATCACAGTCAGTGACAGGGATAGAGATACAGTCAGAGATAGGGTTTGAACCTCAGTCTGTGACAGGGATTGAATCTCAGTCAGTGACAGGGATTGAATCTCAGTCAGTGACAGGGATTAAATCTCAATCAGTGACAGGGATTGAATCTCGATCAGTGACACGGATTGAATCTGAATCAGTGACAGGGATTGACCCTCAGTCAGTGACAGGGATTGAATCTCAGTCAGTGACAGGGAGTGAGCCGCAGTCAGTTACAAGGATTGAACCTCAGTTAGTAACAGGGATTGTATCTCAGTCAGTGACAGGGATTGACCCTCAGTCAGTGACAGGGATTGAGCCGCAGTCAGTTACAAGGATTGAACCTCAGTTAGTAACAGGGATTGTATCTCAGTCTGTGACAGGGATTGAACCTCAGTCAGTGACAGGTTTGAATCTCAGTCAGTGACAGGGTTTGAGCCTAATCAATAACAGGGATTGAGCCTCAGTCAGTGACATTGTTTGAATCTCAGTTATTGACAGGGATAGAATCTCAGTCAGTGACAGGGATTGAATCTCAATCAGTGACAGGGATTGAATCTCAGTCAGTGACAGGGATTGAATCTCAGTCAGTGACAGGGATTGAGATTCATTCAGGGACAGGGAGTTACCCTCAGTCAGTGACAGGGATTCAACCTCAGTCTGTGACAGGAATTGAATCACAATCTGTGACAGGAATGGAATCTCAATCAGTGACAGGTATTGAGCCTCAGTCAGTGACAGGGATTGACCCTCAGTCAGTGACAGGGATTGAATCCCAATCAGTGACAGGGATTGAACCTGAGTCAGTGACTGGAATTGAATCTCAAGCAGTGACAGGGATTGAATCTCGATCAGTGACAGGGATTGAATCTCAATCAGTGACAGGGATTGACCCTCAGTCAGTGACAGGGATTGAATCTCAGTTAGTGACAGGGATTGTGCCTCAGTCAGTGACAGGGATTGATCCTCAGTCAGTGACAGGGATTGAGCCTCAGTCAGTCATAGGAATTGACCCTGAGACAGTGACAGGGATTGACATTCAGTCGGTGACAGAGAATGAATCTCAGTCATTTACAGGGATTGAGCCTCAGTCAGTGACAGGGATTGAATCTCAGTCAGTGACAGGGATTGAATCTCAGTTGGTGACAGGAATTGAATCTCAGTCAATGACAGGGATTGAACCTCAGTCAGTGACAGGGATTGAATCTCAGTTAGTGACAGGAATTGAATCTCAGTCAGTGACAGGGATTGAACCTCAGTCAGTGACAGGGATTGAATCTGAGTCAGTGACAGGAATTAAATCTCACTCAGTGACAGGAATTGAATGTCAGTTAGTGACAGGGATTGAATCGCAGTCTGGGACAAGAATTAAACCACAGTCAGTGACAGGGATTGAATCTCAATCAGTGACAGGAATTGAATCTTAGTCAGTGACAGGAATTGAATCTCAGTCAGTGACAGGGAGTGAGCCTCAGTCAGTGACAGGGATTGAGCCTCAAATAGTGACAGGGATTGACCCACAGTCAGTCATAGGAATTGACCCTGAGACAGTGACAGGGATTGACATTCAGTCGGTGACAGAGAATGAATCTCAGTCATTTACAGGGATTGAGCCTCAGTCAGTGACAGGGATTGAATCTCAGTCAGTGACAGGGATTGAATCTCAGTTGGTGACAGGAATTGAATCTCAGTCAGTGACAGGGATTGTATCTCAGTCAGTTACAGGAATTGAACCTCAGTCAGTGACAGGGATTGTATCTCAGTCAGTGACAGGAATTGAATCACAGTCTGTGACAGGGATTGAACCGCAGTCAGTGACAGGGTTGAATCTCAGTCAGTGACAGGGTTTGAGCCTAATCAATAACAGGGATTGAAACTCAGTCAGAGACAGGGATTGAATCTCAATCAGTGACAAGGATTGGGATTCATTCAGTGACAGGAATTGACACTCAATCAGTGACAGGGATTGAATCTCGATCAGTGACACGGATTGAATCTGAATCAGTGACAGGTATTGAACCTCAGTCAGCGACAGGGATTGAATCTCAGTCAATGACAGGGATTGAAACTCAGTCAGTGACAGGGATTGACCCTCAGTCAGTGACAGGGATTGAATCTCAGTCAATGACAGGGATTGAACCTCAGTCAGTGAGAGGGATTGAGCCTCAGTCAGTGACAGGGATTGAGCCTCAGTCAGTCATAGGAATTGACCCTGAGATAGTGACAGGGATTGACATTCAATCAGTGACAGAGAATGAATCTCAGTCAGTTTCAGGGATTGAGCCTCAGTCAGTGACAGGGATTAAATCTCAGTCTGTGACAGGGATTGACTCTCAAGCATTGACAGGGAGTGATCCTCAGTCTGTGACAGGGATTGACCCTCAATCAGTGACTGAGCCTCAGTCAGTGACAGGGATTGAGCCACAATCAGTGACAGGGATTGAGACACAACCAGTAACAGGGATTGAATCTCAGTCAGTGACAGGGATTGAATCTCAATCAGTGACAGGAATTGAATCTTCGTCAGTGACAGGGATAGAGATTCAGTCAGTGACAGGGATTGAACCTCAGTCAGTGACAGGGAATGAATCTCATTCAGTGACAGGGATAGATTCTCAGTTAGTGACAGGGATTCAATCTCAGTCAGTGACAGGAATTGACTCTCTGTCAGTGACAGGGATTCAATCTCAGTCAGTGTCAGGAATTGAATCTAAGTCAGTGACAGGGACTGAATTTCAGTCAGTGACTGTGTTTCAATCTCAGTCAGTGACAGGGACTGAATCTCAGTCATTGACTGAGTTTGAATCTCAGTTATTGACAGGGATTGAATCTCAGTCAGAGACAGGGATTGAATCTCAATCAGTGACAGGGATTGAATCTCAGTCTGAGACAGGGATTGAATCTCAATCAGTGACAGGGATTGAATCTCAGTCAGTGACAGGGATTGAATCTCATTCAGTGACAGGGATTGAATCTCAGTCAGTGACAGGGATTCAATCTCAGTCAGTGACAGGAATTGAATCTCAGTCAGTGACATGAATTGAATCTCAGTCAGTGACAGCGATTGAATCTCAGTCAGTGACCGGAATTGAATCTAAGTCAGTGACAGGAATTGAATCTCAGTCAGTGAGACGGAGTGAGCCGCAGTCAGTGACAAGGATTGAACCTCAGTTTGTGACAGGTTTGAATCTCAGACAGTGACAGGTTTTCAGCCTAATCAATAACAGGGATTGAGCCTCAGTCAGTGACAGGGTTTGAATCTCAGTCAGTGACAGGGACTGAATCTCAGTCAGTGACTGGGTTTGAATCTCAGTCAGTGACAGGGACTGAATCTCAATCAGTGACTGGGTTTGAATCTCAGTTATTGACAGGGATTGAGATTAAATCAGTGACAGGGATTGAATATCAATCAGTGAAAGGAATTGAATCTCAGTCAGTGACAGGGATTGAGACTCAGTCAGTGACAGGGATTGAAGCTCAATCAGTGACAATGATTGAATCTCAGTCAGTGACAGGGATTGAGATTAAATCAGTGACAGGGATTGACCCTCAGTCAGTGGCAGGGATTGAACCTCAGTCAGTGACAGGGATAGAGATTCATTCAGTGACAGGGAATGACGCTCAGTCAGTGAAAAGAATTGAATCTCAGTCAGTGGCAGGGATTGAACCTGAGTCACTGACAGGGATTGAATCACAATCAGTGACAGGGATTGAATCTCGATCAGTGACAGGGATTGAATCTCAATCAGTGGCCGGGATTGAGACTCAATGAGTGACAGGGATTGAATCTCAGTCAGTGACAGGGACTGACCCTCAATCAGTAACAGGGGTTGAATCTCATTCAGTGACCGGGGTTGAATCTCAGTCAGTGACTGGGATTGACCCGCAGTCAGTGACAGGGATTGAGCCTCAGTCAGTGACAGGGATTGAACCATAGTCAGTGACAGGGATTGAATCACAGTCAGTGGCACGAATTGACCCTGAATCAGTAACAGGGATTGAATCTCATTCAGTGACAGGGATTGAATCTCGATCAGTGACAGGGATTGAACCTGACTCAGTGACAGGGATTGAATCTCAATCAGTGGCAGGGATTGAATCTCGATCAGTGACAGGGATTGAATCTCAGTCAGTGGCAGGGATTGAACCTCAGTCAGTGACAGGGATAGAGATTCATTCAGTGACAGGGAATGACGCTCAGTCAGTGAAAAGAATTGAATCTCAGTCAGTGGCAGGGATTGAACCTGAGTCACTGACAGGGATTGAATCACAATCAGTGACAGGGATTGAATCACAATCAGTGGCCGGGATTGAGACTCAATGAGTGACAGGGATTGAGACACAACCAGTGACAGGGATTGAATCTCAGTCAGTGACAGGGATTGAACCTCAGTCAATGACAGAAATTGACCCTCAGTCAGTGACAGGAATTGAATCTCAATCAGTGACAGGGTGTGAGCCGCAGTCAGTTACTAGGATTGTACCTCAGTTAGTGACAGGGATTGAATCACAGTCTGTGACAGGGATTGAGCCTCAGTCAGTGACAGGTTTGAATCTCAGTCAGTGACAGGGTTTGAGCCTAATCAATAACAGGGATTGAGCCTTAGTCAGTGACAGGGTTTGAATCTCAGTTATTGACAGGGATAGAATCTCAGTCAGTGACAGGGATTGAATCTCAATCAGTGACAGGGATTGAATCTCAGTCAGTGAAAGGGATTGACATTCATTCAGTGACAGGGATTGACCCTCAGTCAGTGACAGGGATTGAATCTCAATCAGTGACAGGGATTGAATCTCAGTCAGTGAAAGGGATTGAGATTCATTCAGTGACCGGAATTGACCATCAGTCAGTGACAGGGATTGCAATTCAGTCAGTGACAGCGATTGAACCTCAGTCTGTGACAGGGATTGAACCTCTGTCAGTGACAGGAATTGAATCTCAATCAGTGACAGGGATTGAACCTCTGTCAGTGACAGGAATTGAATCTCAATCAGTGACAGGGATTGAGCCTCAGTCAGTGACAGGGATTGTCCCTCAGTCAGTGACAGGGATTGAATCTTAATTAGTGACAGGGATTGAGCCTCACTCAGTGACAGGGATTGAATCTCAGGCAGTGACAGGAATTGACTCTCAGTCAGTGTCAAGAATTGAATCTCAGTTATTGACAGGGATTGTACCTCAGTGAGTGACAGG
Organism: Chiloscyllium plagiosum; assembly: GCF_037043375.1. Lineage (NCBI taxonomy): Eukaryota > Metazoa > Chordata > Chondrichthyes > Orectolobiformes > Hemiscylliidae > Chiloscyllium > Chiloscyllium plagiosum. Next base: position 45,646,612 of record NW_028270177.1, read on the forward strand.
AATTGAGCTTCAGTCAGTCACAGGGATTGAATCTCAGTTAGGGACTGGGATTGAACGTCAGCCAGTGATAGGGATTGACCCACAGTCAGTGACAGGAATTGAATCTCAATCAGTGACAGGGTGTGAGCATCAGTCTGTGACAGGAACTGTATCTCAGTCAGTGCCAGGGATTGAATCTCTGTCAGTGGTAGGAATTGAAGCTCAGTTAGTGACAGGGATTGAACCTCAGTCAGTGACAGGGACTGAATCTCAATCAGTGACAGGAATTGAATTTCAGTTAGTGACAGGGATTGAACCTCAGTCAGTGACAGGGATTGAACATCAGTCAGTGACAGGAATACAGATTCAATCAGTGACAGGTATTGAGCCTCAGTCAGTGACAAGGATTGATTCTTATTCAGTGACAGGGATTGACCCTCAATCAGTAACAGGGATTGAATCTCAGTCAGTGACATGGATTCAAACTCAGTCAGTGACAGGGATTGATCCTCAGTCTATGACATGAATTGAATCACAGTCAGTGACAGGAATTGAATCTCAGTCAGTGACAGGGAGTGAGCCGCAGTCAGTTACAAGGATTGAACCTCAGTTAGTGACAGGGATTGAATCTCAGTCTGTGACAGGGATTGAACCTCAGTCAGTGACAGGTTTGAATCTCAGTCAGTGACAGGGTTTTAGCCTAATCAATAACAGGGATTGAGCCTCAGTCAGTGACAGGGTTTGAATCTCAGTTATTGACAGGGATAGAATCTCAGTCAGTGACAGGGATTGAATCTCAATCAGTGACAGGGATTGAATCTCAATCAGTGACAGGGATTGAATCTCAGTCCGTGACAGGGATTGAGATTCATTCAGTGACAGGGATTCAACCTCAGTCTGTGACAGGAATTGAATCACAATCAGTGACAGGAATTGAACATCAGTCAGTGACAGGGATTGAGCCTCAGTCAGTGACTGGGTTTGACTCTCAGTCAGTGACAGGGATTGAACCTTAGTCAGTGACAGGGATTGAATCTCAATCAGTGACAGGGATTGATCCTCAGTCAGTGACAGGGATTGACCCTCAGTCAGTGACAGGGATTGAATCTCAATCAGTGACAGGAATTGAGCCTCAGTCAGTGACAGGATAAAACCTCAATGAATGACAGGGATTGAGACACAACCAGTGACAGGGATTGAATCTCAGTCAGTGACAGGGATTGAACCTCAGTCAATGACAGAAATTGACCCTCAGTCAGTGACAGGAATTGAATCTCAATCAGTGACAGGGTGTGAGCCGGAGTCAGTTACAAGGATTGTCCCTCAGTTAGTGACAGGGATTGAATCACAGTCTGTGACAGGGATTGAGCCTCAGTCAGTGACAGGTTTGAATCTCAGTCAGTGACAGGGTTTGAGCCTAATCAATAACAGGGATTGAGCCTTAGTCAGTGACAGGGTTTGAATCTCAGTTATTGACAGGGATAGAATCTCAGTCAGTGACAGGGATTGAATCTCAATCAGTGACAGGGATTGAATCTCAGTCAGTGAAAGGGATTGACATTCATTCAGTGACAGGGATTGACCCTCAGTCAGTGACAGGGATTGAATCTCAATCAGTGACAGGGATTGAATCTCAGTCAGTGAAAGGGATTGAGATTCATTCAGTGACCGGAATTGACCATCAGTCAGTGACAGGGACTGCAATTCAGTCAGTGACAGCGATTGAACCTCAGTCTGTGACAGGGATTGAATCTCAGTCAGTGACAGGGATTGAACCTCTGTCAGTGACAGGAATTGAATCTCAATCAGTGACAGGGATTGAGCCTCAGTCAGTGACAGGGATTGTCCCTCAGTCAGTGACAGGGATTGAATCTTAATTAGTGACAGGGATTGAGCCTCACTCAGTGACAGGGATTGAATCTCAGGCAGTGACAGGAATTGACTCTCAGTCAGTGTCAGGAATTGAATCTCAGTTATTGACAGGGATTGTACCTCAGTGAGTGACAGGAATTGAGCTTCAGTCAGTCACAGGGATTGAATCTCAGTTAGGGACTGGGATTGAACGTCAGCCAGTGATAGGGATTGACCCACAGTCAGTGACAGGAATTGAATCTCCATCAGTGACAGGGTGTGAGCATCAGTCTGTGACAGGAACTGTATCTCAGTCAGTGCCAGGGATTGAATCTCTGTCAGTGGTAGGAATTGAAGCTCAGTTAGTGACAGGGATTGAACCTCAGTCAGTGACAGGGACTGAATCTCAATCAGTGACAGGAATTGAATTTCAGTTAGTGACAGGGATTGGACCTCAGTCAGTGACAGGGATTGAACATCAGTCAGTGACAGGAATACAGATTCAATCAGTGACAGGTATTGAGCCTCAGTCAGTGACAAGGATTGATTCTTATTCAGTGACAGGGATTGACCCTCAATCAGTAACAGGGATTGAATTTCATTCCGTGACATGGATTCAAACTCAGTCAGTGACAGGGATTGATCCTCAGTCTGTGACAGGAATTGAATCACAGTCAGTGACAGGAATTGAATCTCAGTCAGTGACAGGGAGTGAGCCGCAGTCAGTTACAAGGATTGAACCTCAGTTAGTGACAGGGATTGAATCTCAGTCTGTGACAGGGATTGAACCTCAGTCAGTGACAGGTTTGAATCTCAGTCAGTGACAGGGTTTTAGCCTAATCAATAACAGGGATTGAGCCTCAATCAGTGACAGGGTTTGAATCTCAGTTATTGACAGGGATAGAATCTCAGTCAGTGACAGGGATTGAATCTCAATCAGTGACAGGGATTGAATCTCAGTCCGTGACAGGGATTGAGATTCATTCAGTGACAGGGATTCAACCTCAGTCTGTGACAGGAATTGAATCACAATCAGTGACAGGAATTGAACATCAGTCAGTGACAGGGATTGAGCCTCAGTCAGTGACTGGGTTTGACTCTCAGTCAGTGAAAGGGATTGAACCTCAGTCAGTGACAGGGATTGAATCTCAGTCGGTGACAGGGATTGAACCACAGTCAGTGACAGGGATTGAGCCTCAATGAGTGACAGGGATTGAGACACAACCAGTGACAGGGATTGAATCTCAGTCAGTGACAGGGATTGAACCTCAGTCAATGACAGAAATTGACCCTCAGTCAGTGTCAGGAATTGAATCTCAATCAGTGACAGGGATTGAATCTCAGTCAGTGAAAGGGATTGACATTCATTCAGTGACAGGGATTGACCCTCAGTCAGTGACAGGGATTGAATCTCAATCAGTGACAGGGATTGAATCTCAGTCAGTGAAAGGGATTGAGATTCATTCAGTGACCGGAATTGACCATCAGTCAGTGACAGGGATTGCAATTCAGTCAGTGACAGCGATTGAACCTCAGTCTGTGACAGGGATTGAATCTCAGTCAGTGACAGGGATTGAACCTCTGTCAGTGACAGGAATTGAATCTCAATCAGTGACAGGGATTGAGCCTCAGTCAGTGACAGGGATTGTCCCTCAGTCAGTGACAGGAATTGAATCTTAATTAGTGACAGGGATTGAGCCTCACTCAGTGACAGGAATTGAATCTCAGGCAGTGACAGGAATTGACTCTCAGTCAGTGGCAGGAATTGAATCTCAGTTATTGACAGGGATTGTACCTCAGTGAGTGACAGGAATTGAGCTTCAGTCAGTCACAGGGATTGAATCTCAGTTAGGGACTGGGATTGAACGTCAGCCTTTGATAGGGATTGACCCACAGTCAGTGACAGGAATTGAATCTCAATCAGTGACAGGGTGTGAGCATCAGTCTGTGACAGGAACTGTATCTCAGTCAGTGCCAGGGATTGAATCTCTGTCAGTGGTAGGAATTGAAGCTCAGTTAGTGACAGGGATTGAACCTCAGTCAGTGACAGGGACTGAATCTCAATCAGTGACAGGAATTGAATTTCAGTTAGTGACAGGGATTGAACCTCAGTCAGTGACAGGGATTGAACATCAGTCAGTGACAGGAATACAGATTCAATCAGTGACAGGTATTGAGCCTCAGTCAGTGACAAGGATTGATTCTTATTCAGTGACAGGGATTGACCCTCAATCAGTAACAGGGATTGAATTTCATTCCGTGACATGGATTCAAACTCAGTCAGTGACAGGGATTGATCCTCAGTCTGTGACAGGAATTGAATCACAGTCAGTGACAGGAATTGAATCTCAGTCAGTGACAGGGAGTGAGCCGCAGTCAGTTACAAGGATTGAACCTCAGTTAGTGACAGGGATTGAATCTCAGTCTGTGACAGGGATTGAACCTCAGTCAGTGACAGGTTTGAATCTCAGTCAGTGACAGGGTTTTAGCCTAATCAATAACATGGATTGAGCCTCAGTCAGTGACAGGGTTTGAATCTCAGTTATTGACAGGGATAGAATCTCAGTCAGTGACAGGGATTGAATCTCAATCAGTGACAGGGATTGAATCTCAGTCCGTGACAGGGATTGAGATTCATTCAGTGACAGGGATTCAACCTCAGTCTGTGACAGGAATTGAATCACAATCAGTGACAGGAATTGAACATCAGTCAGTGACAGGGATTGAGCCTCAGTCAGTGACTGGGTTTGACTCTCAGTCAGTGACAGGGATTGAACCTCAGTCAGTGACAGGGATTGAATCTCAATCAGTGACAGGGATTGAGCCTCAGTCAGTGACAGGATAAAACCTCAGTCAGTGACAGGGATTGCTTCCCAATCAGTGACAGGGATTGAACCTGAGTCAGTGACTGGAATTGAATCTCAATCAGTGACAGGGATTGAATCTCAATCAGTGACAGGGATTGACCCTCAGTCAGTGACAGGGATTGAATCTCAGTTAGTGACAGGGATTGAGCCTCAGTCAGTGACAGGAAATGACCCTCGGTCAGTAACAGGGATTGAATCTCAGTCAATGACAGGAATTGAACCTCAGTCTTTGAGAGGGATTGAGCCACAGTCAGTGACAGGGATTGAGCCTCAGTCAGTCATAGGAATTGACCCTTAGACAGTGACAGGGATTGACATTCAGTCAGTGACAGAGAATGAATCTCAGTCAGTTACAGGGATTGAGCCTCAGTAAGTGACAGGGATTGAATCTCAGTCAGTGACAGGGAATGAATCTCAGTCAGTGACAGGAATTGAATCTCAATCAGTGACAGGGTGTGAGCATCAGTCAGTGACAGGAAGTGAATCGCAGTCAGTGACAGGGATTGAACCTCAGTCAGTGACAGGAATTGAATCACAGTCAGTGACCGGAATTGACCATCAGTCAGTGACAGGGATTGCAATTCAGTCAGTGACAGCGATTGAACCTCAGTCTGTGACAGGGATTGAATCTCAGTCAGTGACAGGGATTGAGCCTCAGTCAGTGACAGGGATTGTCCCTCGGTCAGTGACATGGATTGAATCTTAATTAGTGACAGGGATTGAGCCTCACTCAGTGACAGGGATTGAATCTCAGGCAGTGACAGGAATTGACTCAGTCAGTGGCAGGAATTGAATCTCAGTTATTGACAGGGATTGTACCTCAGTGAGTGACAGGAATTGAGCTACAGTCAGTCACAGGGATTGAATCTCAGTTGGGGACTGGGATTGAACGTCAGCCAGTGATAGGGATTGACCCACAGCCAGGGACAGGAATTGAATCTCAATCAGTGACAGGGTGTGAGCATCAGTCAGTGACAGGAAGTGTATCTCAGTCAGTGCCAGGGATTGAATCTCTGTCAGTGGTAGGAATTGAATCTCAGTTAGTGACAGGGATTGAACCTCAGTCAGTGACAGGGATTGAATCTCAATTAGTGACAGGAATTGAATTTCAGTTAGTGACAGGGATTGAACCTCTGTCAGTGACAGGGATTGAACATCAGTCAGTGACAGGAATACAGATTCAGTCAGTGACAGGTATTGAGCCTCAGTCAGTGACAAGGATTGAATCTTAGACAGTGAGAGGGATTGACCCTCAATCAGTAACAGGGATTGAATTTCATTCCGTGACATGGATTCAAACTCAGTCAGTGACAGGGATTGAACCTCAGTCTGTGACAGGAATTGAATCACAGTCAGTGACAGGAATTGAATCACAGTCAGTGACAGGAATTGAATCTCAGTCAGTGACAGGGAATGAGCCGCAGTCAGTTACAAGGATTGAATCTCAGTTAGTGACAGGGAGTGAACCTCAGTCAGTGACAGGTTTGAATCTCAGTCAGTGACAGCGAGTGAGCCACAGTCAGTTACAAGGATTGAACCTCAGTTAGTGACAGGGATTGAATCTCAGTCTGTGACAGGGATTGAACCTCAGTCAGTGACAGGTTTGAATCTCAGTCAGTGACAGGGTTTGAGCCTAATCAATAACAGGGATTGAGCCACAGTCAGTGACAGGGTTTGAATCTCAGTTATTGACAGGGATAGAATCTCAGTCAGTGACAGGGATTGAACCTCAATCAGTGACAGTGATTGAATCTCAGTCCGTGACAGGGATTGAGATTCATTCAGTGATAGGGATTGACCCTCAGTCAGTGACAGGGATTGAATCTCAATCAGTGACAGGGATTGACCCTCAGTCTGTGACAGGAATTGAATCACAATCAGTGACAGGAATTGAATCTCAATCAGTGACAGGGATTGACCCTCAGTCTGTGACAGGAATTGAATCACAATCAGTGACAGGGATTGAACCTGAGTCAGTGACTGGAATTGAATCTCAATCAGTGACAGGGATTGAATCTTGATCAGTGACAGGGATTGAATCTCAATCAGTGACAGGGATTGACCCTCAGTCAGTGACATGGATTGAGCCTCAGTCAGTGACAGGGACTGAGCCTCAGTCAGTGGACAGGGATTGAGCCACAATCAGTGACAGGGATTGAGACACAACCAGTAACAGGGATTGAATCTGAATCAGTGACAGGGATTGACCCTCAGTCAGTGACAGGGATTGCATCTCAGTCAGTGACACGGATTGACCCTCAGTCAGTGACAGGGATTGAATATCAGTCAATGACAGGGATTGAACCTCAGTCAGTGAGAGGGATTGAGCCTCAGTCAGTGACAGGGATTGAGTCTCAGTTAGTCATAGGAATTGACCCTGAGATAGTGACAGGGATTGACATTCAATCAGTGACAGAGAATGAATCTCAGTCAGTTTCAGGGATTGAGCCTCAGTCAGTGACAGGGATTGAATCTCAGTCAGTGACCGGGATTGAATCTCAAACATTGACATGGTGTGATCCTCAGTCTGTGACAGGGATTGACCCTCAATCAGTGACAGAGATTGAATCATCGTCAGTGACAGAGACTGAATCCCAATGAGTGACAGGGATGGAGCCCCAGTCAGTGACAGGGATTGAGCCTCAGTCAGTGACAGGGACTGAGCCTCAGTCAGTGACAGGGATTGAACCTCAGTCAGTGACTGGGACTGAGCCTCAGTCAGTGACAGGGATTGAGCCTCAGTTAGTGACAGGGACTGAGCCTCAGTCAGTGACAGGGATTGAGCCTCAGTCAGTGACAGGGATTGAGACACAACCAGTAACAGGGATTGAATCTCATTCAGTGACAGGGATTGAATCTCAATCAGTGCCAGGAATTGAATCTTAGTCATGACAGGGATAGAGATTCAGTCAGTGACAGGGATTGAATCTCATTCAGTGATAGGGATTGAGATACAACCAGTGACAGGGATTGAATCTCATTCAGTGACAGGGATTGAATCTCAATCAGTGACAGGAATTGAATCTTCGTCAGTGACAGGGATAGAGATTCAGTCCAGTGACAGGGATTGACCCTCAGTCAGTGACAGGTTTGAAACTCAGTCAGTGACAGGGTTTGAGCCTAATCAATAACAGGGATTGACCCTCAGTCAGTGACAGGGATTCAACCTCAGTCTGTGACAGGAATTGAATCACAATCAGTGACAGGAATTGAACATCAGTCAGTGACAGGGATTGAGCCTCAGTCAGTGACTGGGTTTGACTCTCAGTCAGTGACAGGGATTGAACCTCAGTCAGTGACAGGGATTGAATCTCAATCCGTGACAGGGATTGAGCCTCAGTCAGTGACAGGTATTGACCCTCAGTCAGTGACAGGGATTGAATCTCAATCAGTGACAGGGATTGAGCCTCAGTCAGTGACAGGGATTGAACCTCAGTCAGTGACAGGGATTGAATATCAGTCAGTGACAGGGATTGAACCTGAGTCAGTGACAGGGATTGAATCTCAATCAGTGACAGGGATTGAATCTCGATCAGTGACACGGATTGAATCTGAATCAGTGACAGGGATTGATCCTCAGTCAGTGACAGGGATTGAATCTCAGTCAGTGACAGGGATTGAAACTCAGTCAGTGACAGGGATTGACCCTCAGTCAGTGACAGGGATTAAATCTCAGTCAATGACAGGGATTGAACCTCAGTTAGTGAGAGGGATTGAGCCTCAGTCAGTGACAGGGATTGAGCCTCAGTCAGTGACAGGTTTGAATCTCAGTCAGTGACAGGGTTTGTGCCTAATCAATAACAGGGATTGAGCATCAGTCAGTGACATTGTTTGAATCTCAGTTATTGACAGGGATAGAATCTTAGTCAGTAACAGGGATTGAATCCCAATCAGTGACAGGGATTGAATCTCAGTCAGTGACAGGGATTGAATCTCAGTCAGTGACAGGGATTGAGATTCATTCAGTGACAGGGATTGACCCTCAGTCAGTGACAGGGATTGAGCATCAGTCAGTGACTGGGTTTGACTCTCAGTCAGTGATAGGGATTGAATCTCAATCAGTGACAGGGATTGAGCCTCAGTCAGTGACAGGTATCGACCCTCAGTCTGTGACAGGAATTGAATCACAATCAGTGACAGGAATTGAATCTCAATCAGTGACAGGGATTGACCCTCAGTCTGTGACAGGAATTGAATCACAATCAGTGACAGGGATTGAACCTGAGTCAGTGACTGGAATTGAATCTCAATCAGTGACAGGGATTGAATCTTGATCAGTGACAGGGATTGAATCTCAATCAGTGACAGGGATTGACCCTCAGTCAGTGACATGGATTGAGCCTCAGTCAGTGACAGGGACTGAGCCTCAGTCAGTGGACAGGGATTGAGCCACAATCAGTGACAGGGATTGAGACACAACCAGTAACAGGGATTGAATCTGAATCAGTGACAGGGATTGACCCTCAGTCAGTGACAGGGATTGCATCTCAGTCAGTGACACGGATTGACCCTCAGTCAGTGACAGGGATTGAATATCAGTCAATGACAGGGATTGAACCTCAGTCAGTGAGAGGGATTGAGCCTCAGTCAGTGACAGGGATTGAGCCTCAGTTAGTCATAGGAATTGACCCTGAGATAGTGACAGGGATTGACATTCAATCAGTGACAGAGAATGAATCTCAGTCAGTTTCAGGGATTGAGCCTCAGTCAGTGACAGGGATTGAATCTCAGTCAGTGACCGGGATTGAATCTCAAACATTGACATGGTGTGATCCTCAGTCTGTGACAGGGATTGACCCTCAATCAGTGACAGGGATTGAATCATCGTCAGTGACAGAGACTGAATCCCAATGAGTGACAGGGATGGAGCCCCAGTCAGTGACAGGGATTGAGCCTCAGTCAGTGACAGGGACTGAGCCTCAGTCAGTGACAGGGATTGAACCTCAGTCAGTGACTGGGACTGAGCCTCAGTCAGTGACAGGGATTGAGCCTCAGTTAGTGACAGGGACTGAGCCTCAGTCAGTGACAGGGATTGAGCCTCAGTCAGTGACAGGGATTGAGACACAACCAGTAACAGGGATTGAATCTCATTCAGTGACAGGGATTGAATCTCAATCAGTGCCAGGAATTGAATCTTAGTCATGACAGGGATAGAGATTCAGTCAGTGACAGGGATTGAATCTCATTCAGTGATAGGGATTGAGATACAACCAGTGACAGGGATTGAATCTCATTCAGTGACAGGGATTGAATCTCAATCAGTGACAGGAATTGAATCTTCGTCAGTGACAGGGATAGAGATTCAGTCCAGTGACAGGGATTGACCCTCAGTCAGTGACAGGTTTGAAACTCAGTCAGTGACAGGGTTTGAGCCTAATCAATAACAGGGATTGACCCTCAGTCAGTGACAGGGATTCAACCTCAGTCTGTGACAGGAATTGAATCACAATCAGTGACAGGAATTGAACATCAGTCAGTGACAGGGATTGAGCCTCAGTCAGTGACTGGGTTTGACTCTCAGTCAGTGACAGGGATTGAACCTCAGTCAGTGACAGGGATTGAATCTCAATCCGTGACAGGGATTGAGCCTCAGTCAGTGACAGGTATTGACCCTCAGTCAGTGACAGGGATTGAATCTCAATCAGTGACAGGGATTGAGCCTCAGTCAGTGACAGGGATTGAACCTCAGTCAGTGACAGGGATTGAATATCAGTCAGTGACAGGGATTGAACCTGAGTCAGTGACAGGGATTGAATCTCAATCAGTGACAGGGATTGAATCTCGATCAGTGACACGGATTGAATCTGAATCAGTGACAGGGATTGACCCTCAGTCAGTGACAGGGATTGAATCTCAGTCAGTGACAGGGATTGAAACTCAGTCAGTGACAGGGATTGACCCTCAGTCAGTGACAGGGATTGAATCTCAGTCAATGACAGCGATTGAACCTCAGTTAGTGAGAGGGATTGAGCCTCAGTCAGTGACAGGGATTGAGCCTCAGTCAGTGACAGGTTTGAATCTCAGTCAGTGACAGGGTTTGTGCCTAATCAATAACAGGGATTGAGCATCAGTCAGTGACATTGTTTGAATCTCAGTTATTGACAGGGATAGAATCTCAGTCAGTAACAGGGATTGAATCCCAATCAGTGACAGGGATTGAATCTCAGTCAGTGACAGGGATTGAATCTCAGTCAGTGACAGGGATTGAGATTCATTCAGTGACAGGGATTGACCCTCAGTCAGTGACAGGGATTGGGCATCAGTCAGTGACTGGGTTTGACTCTCAGTCAGTGATAGGGATTGAATCTCAATCAGTGACAGGGATTGAGCCTCAGTCAGTGACAGGTATCGACCCTCAGTCAGTGACAGGGATTGAGCCACAATCAGTGACAGGGATTGAGACACAACCAGTAACAGGGATTGAATCTCATTCAGTGACAGGGATTGAATCTCAATCAGTGTCAGGAATTGAATCTTAGTCAGTGACAGGAATAGAGATTCAGTCAGTGACAGGGATTGAATCTCATTCAGTGACAGGGATTGAATCTCAATCAGTGACAGGAATTGAATCTTCGTCAGTGACAGGGATAGAGATTCAGTCAGTGACAGGGATTGAACCTCAGACAGTGACAGGGATTGAATCTCATTCAGTGACAGGGATAGATTCTCAGTCAGTGACAGGGATTCAATCTCAGTCAGTGACAGGAATTGAATCTAAGTCAGTGACAGGGACTGAATCTCAGTCAGTGACTGTGTTTCAATCTCAGTCAGTGACAGGCACTGAATCGCAGTCAGTGACTGAGTTTGAATCTCAGTTATTGACAGGGATTGAATCTGAGTCAGAGACAGGGATTGAATCTCGATCAGTGACACGGATTAAATCTGAATCAGTGACAGGGATTGACCCTCAGTCAGTGACAGGTATTGAATCTCAGTCAGTGACAGGGATTGAAACTCAGGCAGTGACAGGGATTGACCCTCAGTCAGTGACAGGGATTGAATCTCAGTCAATGACAGGGATTGAACCTCAGTCAGTGAGAGGGATTGAGCCTCAGTCAGTGACAGGGATTGAGCCTCAGTCAGTGACAGGGAGTGAGCCGCAGTCAGTTACAAGGATTGAACCTCAGTTAGTGACAGAGATTGAATCTCAGTCTGTGACAGGGATTGGACCTCAGTCAGTGACAGGTTTGAAACTCAGTCAGTGACAGGGTTTGAGCCTAATCAATAACAGGGATTGTGCCTCAGTCAGTGACAGGGTTTGAATCTCAGTTATAGACAGGGATAGAATCTCAGTCAGTGACAGGGATTGAGCCTCAGTCAGTGACAGGGAGTGAGCCGCAGTCAGTTACAAGGATTGAACCTCAGTTAGTGACAGAGATTGAATCTCAGTCTGTGACAGGGATTGGACCTCAGTCAGTGACAGGTTTGAAACTCAGTCAGTGACAGGGTTTGAGCCTAATCAATAACAGGGATTGACCCTCAGTCAGTGACAGGGATTCAACCTCAGTCTGTGACAGGAATTGAATCACAATCAGTGACAGGAATTGAACATCAGTCAGTGACAGGGATTGAATCTCAATCAGTGACAGGGATTGAGCCTCAGTCAGTGACAGGTATTGACCCTCAGTCAGTGACAGGGATTGAATCTCAATCAGTGACAGGGATTGAGCCTCAGTCAGTGACAGGGATTGAACCTCAGTCAGTGACAGGGATTGAATATCAGTCAGTGACAGGGATTGAACCTGAGTCAGTGACAGGGATTGAATCTCAATCAGTGACAGGGATTGAATCTCGATCAGTGACACGGATTGAATCTGAATCAGTGACAGGGATTGACCCTCAGTCAGTGACAGGGATTGAATCTCAGTCAGTGACAGGGATTGAAACTCAGTCAGTGACAGGGATTGACCCTCAGTCAGTGACAGGGATTGAATCTCAGTCAATGACAGGGATTGAACCTCAGTTAGTGAGAGGGATTGAGCCTCAGTCAGTGACAGGGATTGAGCCTCAGTCAGTGACAGGTTTGAATCTCAGTCAGTGACAGGGTTTGTGCCTAATCAATAACAGGGATTGAGCATCAGTCAGTGACATTGTTTGAATCTCAGTTATTGACAGGGATAGAATCTCAGTCAGTGACAGGGATTGAATCTCAATCAGTGACAGGGATTGAATCTCAGTCTGTGACAGGGATTGGACCTCAGTCAGTGACAGGTTTGAAACTCAGTCAGTGACAGTGTTTGAGCCTAATCAATAACAGGGATTGACCCTCAGTCAGTGACAGGGATTCAACCTCAGTCAGTGACTGGGTTTGACTCTCAGTCAGTGACAGGGATTGAACCTCAGTCAGTGACAGGGATTGAATCTCAATCAGTGACAGGGATTGAGCTTCAGTCAGTGACAGGTATTGACCCTCAGTCAGTGACAGGGATTGAATCTCAATCAGTGACAGGGATTGAGCCTCAGTCAGTGACAGGGATTGAACCTCAGTCAGTGACAGGGATTGAATATCAGTCAGTGACAGGGATTGAACCTGAGTCAGTGACAGGGATTGAATCTCAATCAGTGACAGGGATTGAATCTCGATCAGTGACACGGATTGAATCTGAATCAGTGACAGGGATTGACCCTCAGTCAGTGACAGGGATTGAATCTTAGTCAGTGACAGGGATTGAAACTCAGTCAGTGACAGGGATTGACCCTCAGTCAGTGACAGAGATTGAATCTCAGTCAATGACAGGGATTGAACCTCAGTTAGTGAGAGGGATTGAGCCTCAGTCAGTGACAGGGATTGAGCCTCAGTCAGTGACAGGTTTGAATCTCAGTCAGTGACAGGGTTTGTGCCTAATCAATAACAGGGATTGAGCATCAGTCAGTGACATTGTTTGAATCTCAGTTATTGACAGGGATAGAATCTCAGTCAGTAACAGGGATTGAATCCCAATCAGTGACAGGGATTGAATCTCAGTCAGTGACAGGGATTGAATCTCAGTCAGTGACAGGGATTGAGATTCATTCAGTGACAGGGATTGACCCTCAGTCAGTGACAGGGATTGAGCATCAGTCAGTGACTGGGTTTGACTCTCAGTCAGTGATAGGGATTGAATCTCAATCAGTGACAGGGATTGAGCCTCAGTCAGTGACAGGGATCGACCCTCAGTCAGTGACAGGGATTGAGCCACAATCAGTGACAGGGATTGAGACACAACCAGTAACAGGGATTGAATCTCATTCAGTGACAGGGATTGAATCTCAATCAGTGTCAGGAATTGAATCTTAGTCAGTGACAGGGATAGAGATTCAGTCAGTGACAGGGATTGAAGCTCATTCAGTGACAGGGATTGAGATACAACCAGTGACAGGGATTGAATCTCATTCAGTGACAGGGATTGAAACTCAGTCAGTGACACGGATTAACCCTCAGTCAGTCATAGGAATTGACCCTGAGATAGTGACAGGGATTGACATTCAATCAGTGACAGAGAATGAATCTCAGTCAGTTTCAGGGATTGAGCCTCAGTCAGTGACAGGGATTGAATCTCAGTCAGTGACAGGGATTGAATCTCAAACATTGAAAGGGAGTGATCCTCAGTCTGTGACAGGGATTGACCCTCAATCAGTGACAGGGATTGAATCTCAGTCAGAGACAGGGATTGAATCATCGTCAGTGACAGAGACTGAACGCCAGTGAGTGACAGGGATGGAGCCCCATTCAGTGACAGGGATTGAGCCTCAGTCAGTGACAGGGACTGAGCCTCAGTCAGTGACAGGGATTGAACATCAGTCTGTGACTGGGACTGAGCCTCAGTCAGTGACAGGGATTGAGCCTCAGTCAGTGACAGGGACTGAGCCTCAGTCAATGACAGGGATTGAGCCACAATCAGTGACAGGGATTGAGACACAACCAGTAACAGGGATTGAATCTCAGTCAGTGACAGGGATTGAATCTCAATAAGTGTCAGGATTTGAATCTTAGACAGTGATAGGGATAGAGATTCAGTCAGTGACAGGGATTGAATCTCATTCAGTGACAGGGATTGAGATACAACCAGTGACAGGGATTGAATCTCATTCAGTGACAGGGATTGAATCTCAATCAGTGACAGGAATTGTGTCTCAGTCAGATACAGGGATTGAACCTCAGTCAGTGACAGGGATTGTATCTCAGTCAGTGACAGGAATTGAATCTCAGTAAGTAACAGGGATTGAACCTCAGTCTGTGACTGGGACTGAGCCTCAGTCAGTGACAGGGACTGAGCCTCAGTCAGTGACAGGGATTGAGCCACAATCAGTGACAGGGATTGAGACACAACCAGTAACAGGGATTGAATCTGAATCAGTGACAGGGATTGACCCTCAGTCAGTGACAGGGATTGAATCTCAGTCAGTGACACGGATTGACCCTCAGTCAGTGACAGGGATTGAATATCAGTCAATGACAGGGATTGAACCTCAGTCAGTGAGAGGGATTGAGCCTCAGTCAGTGACAGGGATTGAGCCTCAGTCAGTCATAGGAATTGACCCTGAGATAGTGACAGGGATTGACATTCAATCAGTGATAGAGAATGAATCTCAGTCAGTTTCAGGGATTAGGCCTCAGTCAGTGATAGGGATTGAATCTCAGTCAGTGACCGGGATTGAATCTCAAACATTGACATGGAGTGATCCTCAGTCTGTGACAGGGATTGACCCTTAATCAGTGACAGGGATTGAATCATCGTCAGTGACAGAGACTGAATCCCAATGAGTGACAGGGATGGAGCCCCAGTCAGTGACAGGGATTGAGCCTCAGTCAGTGACAGGGACTGAGCCTCAGTCAGTGACAGGGATTGAACCTCAGTCAGTGACTGGGACTGAGCCTCAGTCAGTGACAGGGATTGAGCCTCAGTTAGTGACAGGGACTGAGCCTCGGTCAGTGACAGGGATTGAGCCTCAGTCAGTGACAGGGATTGAGACACAACCAGTAACAGGGATTGAATCTCATTCAGTGACAGGGATTGAATCTCAATCAGTGCCAGGAATTGAATCTTAGTCATGACAGGGATAGAGATTCAGTCAGTGACAGGGATTGAATCTCATTCAGTGATAGGGATTGAGATACAACCAGTGACAGGGATTGAATCTCATTCAGTGACAGGGATTGAATCTCAATCAGTGACAGGAATTGAATCTTCGTCAGTGACAGGGATAGAGATTCAGTCCAGTGACAGGGATTGACCCTCAGTCAGGTTTGAAACTCAGTCAGTGACAGGGTTTGAGCCTAATCAATAACAGGGATTGACCCTCAGTCAGTGACAGGGATTCAACCTCAGTCTGTGACAGGAATTGAATCACAATCAGTGACAGGAATTGAACATCAGTCAGTGACAGGGATTGAGCCTCAGTCAGTGACTGGGTTTGACTCTCAGTCAGTGACAGGGATTGAACCTCAGTCAGTGACAGGGATTGAATCTCAATCAGTGACAGGGATTGAGCCTCAGTCAGTGACAGGTATTGACCCTCAGTCAGTGACAGGGATTGAATCTCAATCAGTGACAGGGATTGAGCCTCAGTCAGTGACAGGGATTGAACCTCAGTCAGTGACAGGGATTGAATATCAGTCAGTGACAGGGATTGAACCTGAGTCAGTGACAGGGATTGAATCTCAATCAGTGACAGGGATTGAATCTCGATCAGTGACACGGATTGAATCTGAATCAGTGACAGGGATTGACCCTCAGTCAGTGACAGGGATTGAATCTCAGTCAGTGACAGGGATTGAAACTCAGTCAGTGACAGGGATTGACCCTCAGTCAGTGACAGGGATTGAATCTCAGTCAATGACAGGGATTGAACCTCAGTTAGTGAGAGGGATTGAGCCTCAGTCAGTGACAGGGATTGAGCCTCAGTCAGTGACAGGTTTGAATCTCAGTCAGTGACAGGGTTTGTGCCTAATCAATATCAGGGATTGAGCATCAGTCAGTGACATTGTTTGAATCTCAGTTATTGACAGGGATAGAATCTCAGTCAGTAACAGGGATTGAATCCCAATCAGTGACAGGGATTGAATCTCAGTCAGTGACAGGGATTGAATCTCAGTCAGTGACAGGGATTGAGATTCATTCAGTGACAGGGATTGACCCTCATTCAGTGACAGGGATTGAGCATCAGTCAGTGACTGGGTTTGACTCTCAGTCAGTGATAGGGATTGAATCTCAATCAGTGACCGGGATTGAGCCTCAGTCAGTGACAGGGATCGACCCTCAGTCAGTGACAGGGATTGAGCCACAATCAGTGACAGGGATTGAGACACAACCAGTAACAGGGATTGAATCTCATTCAGTGACAGGGATTGAATCTCAATCAGTGTCAGAAATTGAATCTTAGTCAGTGACAGGGATAGAGATTCAGTCAGTGACAGGGATTGAATCTCATTCAGTGACAGGGATTGAGATACAACCAGTGACAGGGATTGACCCTCAGTCAGTGACAGGGATTGAATCTCAGTCAATGACAGGAATTGAATCTTCGTCAGTGACAGGGATAGAGATTCAGTCAGTGACAGGGATTGAACCTCAGACAGTGACAGGGATTGAATCTCATTCAGTGACAGGGATAGATTCTCAGTCAGTGACAGGGATTCAATCTCAGTCAGTGACAGGAATTGATTCTAAGTCAGTGACAGGGACTGAATCTCAGTCAGTGACTGTGTTTCAATCTCAGTCAGTGACAGGCACTGAATCGCAGTCAGTGACTGAGTTTGAATCTCAGTTATTGACAGGGATTGAATCTGAGTCAGAGACAGGGATTGAATCTCGATCAGTGACACGGATTAAATCTGAATCAGTGACAGGGATTGACCCTCAGTCAGTGACAGGTATTGAATCTCAGTCAGTGACAGGGATTGAAACTCAGGCAGTGACAGGGATTGACCCTCAGTCAGTGACAGGGATTGAATCTCAGTCAATGACAGGGATTGAACCTCAGTCAGTGAGAGGGATTGAGCCTCAGTCAGTGACAGGGATTGAGCCTCAGTCAGTGACAGGGAGTGAGCCGCAGTCAGTTACAAGGATTGAACCTCAGTTAGTGACAGGGATTGAATCTCAGTCTGTGACAGGGATTGAACCTCAGTCAGTGACAGGTTTGAATCTCAGTCAGTGACAGGGTTTGAGCCTAATCAATAACAGGGATTGAGCCTCAGTCAGTGACTGGGTTTGAATCTCAGTTATTGACAGGGATAGAATCTCAGTCAGTGACAGGGATTGAATCTCAGTCAGTGACAGGGATTGAATCTCAGTCCGTGACAGTGATTGAGATTCATTCAGTGACAGGGATTGACCCTCAGTCAGTGACAGGGATTCAACCTCAGTCTGTGACAGGAATTGAATCACAATCAGTGACAGGAATTGAACATCAGTCAGTAACAGGGATTGAGCCTCAGTCAGTGACTGGGTTTGACTCTCAGTCAGTGACAGGGATTGAACCTCAGTCAGTGACAGGGATTGAATCTCAATCAGTGACAGGGATTGAGCCTCAGTCACTGACAGGGATTGACCCTCAGTCTGTGACAGGGACTGAATCTCAATCAGTGACAGGGATTGAGCCTCAGTCAGTGACATGGATTGAACCTCAGTCAGTGACAGGGATTGAATCACGATCAGTGACAGGGATTGAATCTGAGTCAGTGACAGGGATTGAATCTCAATCAGTGACAGGGATTGAATCTCGATCAGTGACACGGATTGAATCTAAATCAGTGACAGGGATTGACCCTCAGTCAGTGACAGGGAATGAATCTCAGTCAGTGAAAGGGATTGAACCTCAGTAAGTGAGAGGGATTGAGCCTCAGTCAGTGACAGGGATTGAGCCTCAGTCAGTGACAGGGAGTGAGCCGCAGTCAGTTACAAGGATTGAACCTCAGTTAGTAACAGGGATTGTATCTCAGTCTGTGACAGGGATTGAACCTCAGTCAGTGACAGGTTTTAATCTCAGTCAGTGACAGGGTTTGAGCCTAATCAATAACAGGGATTGAGTCTCAGTCAGTGACATTGTTTGAATCTCAGTTATTGACAGGGATAGAATCTCAGTCAGTGACAGGGATTGAATCTCAATCAGTGACAGTGATTGAATCTCAGTCAGTGACAGGGATTGAATCTCAGTCAGTGACAGGGATTGAGATTCATTCAGTGACAGGGATTTACCCTCAGTCAGTGACAGGGATTCAACCTCAGTCTGTGACAGGAATTGAATCACAATCAGTGACAGGAATTGAACATCAGTCAGTGACAGGGATTGAGCCTCAGTCAGTGACTGGGTTTGACTCTCAGTCAGTTACAGGGATTGAACCTCAGTCAGTGACAGGGATTGAATCTCAATCAGTGACAGGGATTGAGCCTCAGTCAGTGACAGGGATTGACCCTCAGTCAGTGACAGGGATTGAATCCCAGTCAGTGACAGGGATTGAACCTGAGTCAGTGACTGGAATTGAATCTCAATCAGTGACAGGGATTGAATCTCGATCAGTGACAGGGATTGAATCTCAATCAGTGACAGGGATTGACCCTCAGTCAGTGACAGGGATTGAATCTCAGTTAGTGACAGGGATTGAGCCTCAGTCAGTGACAGGGATTTATCCTCAGTCAGTGACAGGGATTGAGCCTCAGTCAGTCATAGGAATTGACCATGAGACAGTGACAGGGATTGACATTCAGTCAGTGACAGAGAATGAGTCTCAGTCAGTTACAGGGATTGAGCCTCAGTCAGTGACAGGGATTGAATCTCAGTCAGTGACAGGGATTGAATCTCAGTTAGTGACAGGAATTGAATCTCAGTCAGTGACAGGGATTGAACCTCAGTCAGTGACAGGGATTGAATCTCAGTTAGTGACAGGAATTGAATCTCAGTCAGTGACAGGGATTGAACCTCAGTCAGTGACAGGGATTGAAGATCAATCATTGACAGGTATACAGATTCAGTCAGTGACAGGGATTGAATCTGAGTCAGTGACAGGAATTAAATCTCACTCAGTGACAGGAATTGAACGTCAGTTAGTGACAGGGATTGAATCGCAGTCTGGGACAAGAATTAACCCACAGTCAGTGACAGGGATTGAATCTCAATCAGTGACAGGAATTGAATCTTAGTCAGTGACTGGAATTGAATCTCAGTCAGTGACAGGGAGTGAGCCTCAGTCAGTGACAGGGATTGAGCCTCAAATAGTGACAGGGATTGACCCACAGTCAGTGACAGGGATTAAATCTCAATCAGTGACAGGAAGTGAATTTCAGTCAGTGACAGGGGTTTAATCACAGTCAGTGACAGGGATAGAGATACAGTCAGAGATAGGGTTTGAACCTCAGTCTGTGACAGGGATTGAATCTCAGTCAGTGACAGGGATTGAATCTCAGTCAGTGACAGGAATTGTGTCTCAGTCAGTTACAGGGATTGAACCTCAGTCAGTGACAGGGATTGTATCTCAGTCAGTGACAGGAATTGAATCTCTGTAAGTGACAGGGATTGAACCGCAGTCAGTGACAGGGTTGAATCTCAGTCAGTGACTGGGTTTGAGCCTAATCAATTAGAGGGATTGAATCTCAGTCAGAGACAGGGATTGACTCTCAATCAGTGACAGGGATTGGGATTCATTCAGTGACAGGGATTGACACTCAGTCAGTGACAGGGATTGAACATGAGTCAGTGACAGGGATTGAATCTCAATCAGTGACAGGGATTGAATCTCGATCAGTGACACGGATTGAATCTGAAACAGTGACAGGGATTGACCCTCAGTCAGTGACAGGGATTGAATCTCAATCAATGACAGGGATTGAATCTCAAACATAGACAGGGAGTGATCCTCAGTCTGTGACAAGGATTGACCCTCAATCAGTGACAGGGATTGAATCTCAGTCAGAGACAGAGACTGAACCCCAGTGAGTGACAAGGATGGAGCCTCAGTCTGTGACAGGGATTGAGCCTCAGTCAGTGACAGGGACTGAGCCTCAGTCAGTGACAGGGACTGAGCCTCAGTCTGTGACAGGGATTGAGCCACAATCAGTGACAGGGATTGAGACACAACCAGTAACAGGGATTGAATCTCATTCAGTGACAGGGATTGAATCTCAATCAGTGTCAGGAATTGAATCTTAGTCAGTGACAGGGATAGAGATACAGTCAGAGATAGGGTTTGAACCTCAGTCAGTGACAGGGATTGAATCTCATTCAGTGACAGGGATTGAATCTCAATCAGTGTCAGGAATTGAATCTTAGTCAGTGACAGGGATAGAGATTCAGTCAGTGACAGGGATTGAATCTCATTCAGTGACAGGGATTGAGATACAACCAGTGACAGGGATTGACCCTCAGTCAGTGACAGGGATTGAATCTCAGTCAATGACAGGAATTGAATCTTCGTCAGTGACAGGGATAGAGATTCAGTCAGTGACAGGGATTGAACCTCAGACAGTGACAGGGATTGAATCTCATTCAGTGACAGGGATAGATTCTCTGTCAGTGACAGGGATTCAATCTCAGTCAGTGACAGGAATTGATTCTAAGTCAGTGACAGGGACTGAATCTCAGTCAGTGACTGTGTTTCAATCTCAGTCAGTGACAGGGACTGAATCTCAGTCAGTGACTGAGTTTGAATCTCAGTTATTGACAGGGATTGAATCTCAGTCAGAGACAGGGATTGAATCGCGATCAGTGACACGGATTGAATCTGAATCAGTGACAGGGATTGACCCTCAGTCAGTGACAGGGATTGAATCTCAGTCAGTGACAGGGATTGAAACTCAGTCAGTGACAGGAATTGACCCTCAGTCAGTGACAGGGATTGAATCTCAATCAGTGACAGGGATTGAATCACAGTCAGTGGCACGAATTGACCCTCAATCAGTAACAGGGATTGAATCTCATTCAGTGACAGGGATTGAATCTCGATCAGTGACAGGGATTGAACCTGACTCAGTGACAGGGATTGAATCTCAATCAGTGGCAGGGATTGAATCTCGATCAGTGACAGGGATTGAATCTCAGTCAGTGGCAGGGATTGAACCTCAGTCAGTGACAGGGATAGAGATTCATTCAGTGACAGGGAATGACGCTCAGTCAGTGAAAAGAATTGAATCTCAGTCAGTGGCAGGGATTGAACCTGAGTCACTGACAGGGATTGAATCACAATCAGTGACAGGGATTGAATCTCGATCAGTGACAGGGATTGAATCTCAATCAGTGGCCGGGATTGAGACTCAATGAGTGACAGGGATTGAGACACAACCAGTGACAGGGATTGAATCTCAGTCAGTGACAGGGATTGAACCTCAGTCAATGACAGAAATTGACCCTCAGTCAGTGACAGGAATTGAATCTCAATCAGTGACAGGGTGTGAGCCGCAGTCAGTTACTAGGATTGTACCTCAGTTAGTGACAGGGATTGAATCACAGTCTGTGACAGGGATTGAGCCTCAGTCAGTGACAGGTTTGAATCTCAGTCAGTGACAGGGTTTGAGCCTAATCAATAACAGGGATTGAGCCTTAGTCAGTGACAGGGTTTGAATCTCAGTTATTGACAGGGATAGAATCTCAGTCAGTGACAGGGATTGAATCTCAATCAGTGACAGGGATTGAATCTCAGTCAGTGAAAGGGATTGACATTCATTCAGTGACAGGGATTGACCCTCAGTCAGTGACAGGGATTGAATCTCAATCAGTGACAGGGATTGAATCTCAGTCAGTGAAAGGGATTGAGATTCATTCAGTGACCGGAATTGACCATCAGTCAGTGACAGGGATTGCAATTCAGTCAGTGACAGCGATTGAACCTCAGTCTGTGACAGGGATTGAACCTCTGTCAGTGACAGGAATTGAATCTCAATCAGTGACAGGGATTGAACCTCTGTCAGTGACAGGAATTGAATCTCAATCAGTGACAGGGATTGAGCCTCAGTCAGTGACAGGGATTGTCCCTCAGTCAGTGACAGGGATTGAATCTTAATTAGTGACAGGGATTGAGCCTCATTCAGTGACAGGGATTGAATCTCAGGCAGTGACAGGAATTGACTCTCAGTCAGTGTCAAGAATTGAATCTCAGTTATTGACAGGTATTGTACCTCAGTGAGTGACAGGGATTGAGCTTCAGTCAGTCACAGGGATTGAATCTCAGTTAGGGACTGGGATTGAACGTCAGCCAGTGATAGGGATTGACCCACAGTCAGTGACAGGAATTGAATCTCAATCAGTGACAGGGTGTGAGCATCAGTCTGTGACAGGAACTGTATCTCAGTCAGTGCCAGGGATTGAATCTCTGTCAGTGGTAGGAATTGAAGCTCAGTTAGTGACAGGGATTGAACCTCAGTCAGTGACAGGGACTGAATCTCAATCAGTGACAGGAATTGAATTTCAGTTAGTGACAGGGATTGAACCTCAGTCAGTGACAGGGATTGAACATCAGTCAGTGACAGGAATACAGATTCAATCAGTGACAGGTATTGAGCCTCAGTCAGTGACAAGGATTGATTCTTATTCAGTGACAGGGATTGACCCTCAATCAGTAACAGGGATTGAATTTCATTCCGTGACATGGATTCAAACTCAGTCAGTGACAGGGATTGATCCTCAGTCTGTGACATGAATTGAATCACAGTCAGTGACAGGAATTGAATCTCAGTCAGTGACAGGGAGTGAGCCGCAGTCAGTTACAAGGATTGAACCTCAGTTAGTGACAGGGATTGAATCTCAGTCTGTGACAGGGATTGAACCTCAGTCAGTGACAGGTTTGAATCTCAGTCAGTGACAGGGTTTTAGCCTATTCAATAACAGGGATTGAGCCTCAGTCAGTGACAGGGTTTGAATCTCAGTTATTGACAGGGATAGAATCTCAGTCAGTGACAGGGATTGAATCTCAATCAGTGACAGGGATTGAATCTCAATCAGTGACAGGGATTGATTCTCAGTCCGTGACAGGGATTGAGATTCATTCAGTGACAGGGATTCAACCTCAGTCTGTGACAGGAATTGAATCACAATCAGTGACAGGAATTGAACATCAGTCAGTGACAGGGATTGAGCCTCAGTCAGTGACTGGGTTTGACTCTCAGTCAGTGACAGGGATTGAACCTTAGTCAGTGACAGGGATTGAATCTCAATCAGTGACAGGGATTGATCCTCAGTCAGTGACAGGGATTGACCCTCAGTCAGTGACAGGGATTGAATCTCAATCAGTGACAGGAATTGAGCCTCAGTCAGTGACAGGATAAAACCTCAATGAGTGACAGGGATTGAGACACAACCAGTGACAGGGATTGAATCTCAGTCAGTGACAGGGATTGAACCTCAGTCAATGACAGAAATTGACCCTCAGTCAGTGACAGGAATTGAATCTCAATCAGTGACAGGGTGTGAGCCGGAGTCAGTTACAAGGATTGTCCCTCAGTTAGTGACAGGGATTGAATCACAGTCTGTGACAGGGATTGAGCCTCAGTCAGTGACAGGTTTGAATCTCAGTCAGTGACAGGGTTTGAGCCTAATCAATAACAGGGATTGAGCCTTAGTCAGTGACAGGGTTTGAATCTCAGTTATTGACAGGGATAGAATCTCAGTCAGTGACAGGGATTGAATCTCAATCAGTGACAGGGATTGAATCTCAGTCAGTGAAAGGGATTGACATTCATTCAGTGACAGGGATTGACCCTCAGTCAGTGACAGGGATTGAATCTCAATCAGTGACAGGGATTGAATCTCAGTCAGTGAAAGGGATTGAGATTCATTCAGTGACCGGAATTGACCATCAGTCAGTGACAGGGACTGCAATTTAGTCAGTGACAGCGATTGAACCTCAGTCTGTGACAGGGATTGAATCTCAGTCAGTGACAGGGATTGAACCTCTGTCAGTGACAGGAATTGAATCTCAATCAGTGACAGGGATTGAGCCTCAGTCAGTGACAGGGATTGTCCCTCAGTCAGTGACAGGGATTGAATCTTAATTAGTGACAGGGATTGAGCCTCACTCAGTGACAGGGATTGAATCTCAGGCAGTGACAGGAATTGACTCTCAGTCAGTGTCAAGAATTGAATCTCAGTTATTGACAGGGATTGTACCTCAGTGAGTGACAGGGATTGAGCTTCAGTCAGTCACAGGGATTGAATCTCAGTTAGGGACTGGGATTGAACGTCAGCCAGTGATAGGGATTGACCCACAGTCAGTGACAGGAATTGAATCTCAATCAGTGACAGGGTGTGAGCATCAGTCTGTGACAGGAACTGTATCTCAGTCAGTGCCAGGGATTGAATCTCTGTCAGTGGTAGGAATTGAAGCTCAGTTAGTGACAGGGATTGAACCTCAGTCAGTGACAGGGACTGAATCTCAATCAGTGACAGGTATTGAGCCTCAGTCAGTGACAAGGATTGATTCTTATTCAGTGACAGGGATTGACCCTCAATCAGTAACAGGGATTGAATTTCATTCCGTGACATGGATTCAAACTCAGTCAGTGACAGGGATTGATCCTCAGTCTGTGACATGAATTGAATCACAGTCAGTGACAGGAATTGAATCTCAGTCAGTGACAGGGAGTGAGCCGCAGTCAGTTACAAGGATTGAACCTCAGTTAGTGACAGGGATTGAATCTCAGTCTGTGACAGGGATTGAACCTCAGTCAGTGACAGGTTTGAATCTCAGTCAGTGACAGGGTTTTAGCCTAATCAATAACAGGGATTGAGCCTCAGTCAGTGACAGGGTTTGAATCTCAGTTTTTGACAGGGATAGAATCTCAGTCAGTGACAGGGATTGAATCTCAATCAGTGACAGGGATTGAATCTCAATCAGTGACAGGGATTGAATCTCAGTCCGTGACAGGGATTGAGATTCATTCAGTGACAGGGATTCAACCTCAGTCTGTGACAGGAATTGAATCACAATCAGTGACAGGAATTGAACATCAGTCAGTGACAGGGATTGAGCCTCAGTCAGTGACTGGGTTTGACTCTCAGTCAGTGACAGGGATTGAACCTTAGTCAGTGACAGGGATTGAATCTCAATCAGTGACAGGGATTGATCCTCAGTCAGTGACAGGGATTGACCCTCAGTCAGTGACAGGGATTGAATCTCAATCAGTGACAGGAATTGAGCCTCAGTCAGTGACAGGATAAAACCTCAATGAGTGACAGGGATTGAGACACAACCAGTGACAGGGATTGAATCTCAGTCAGTGACAGGGATTGAACCTCAGTCAATGACAGAAATTGACCCTCAGTCAGTGACAGGAATTGAATCTCAATCAGTGACAGGGTGTGAGCCGGAGTCAGTTACAAGGATTGTCCCTCAGTTAGTGACAGGGATTGAATCACAGTCTGTGACAGGGATTGAGCCTCAGTCAGTGACAGGTTTGAATCTCAGTCAGTGACAGGGTTTGAGCCTAATCAATAACAGGGATTGAGCCTTAGTCAGTGACAGGGTTTGAAGCTCAGTTATTGACAGGGATAGAATCTCAGTCAGTGACAGGGATTGAATCTCAATCAGTGACAGGGATTGAATCTCAGTCAGTGAAAGGGATTGACATTCATTCAGTGACAGGGATTGACCCTCAGTCAGTGACAGGGATTGAATCTCAATCAGTGACAGGGATTGAATCTCAGTCAGTGAAAGGGATTGAGATTCATTCAGTGACCGGAATTGACCATCAGTCAGTGACAGGGACTGCAATTTAGTCAGTGACAGCGATTGAACCTCAGTCTGTGACAGGGATTGAATCTCAGTCAGTGACAGGGATTGAACCTCTGTCAGTGACAGGAATTGAATCTCAATCAGTGACAGGGATTGAGCCTCAGTCAGTGACAGGGATTGTCCCTCAGTCAGTGACAGGGATTGAATCTTAATTAGTGACAGGGATTGAGCCTCACTCAGTGACAGGGATTGAATCTCAGGCAGTGACAGGAATTGACTCTCAGTCAGTGTCAGGAATTGAATCTCAGTTATTGACAGGGATTGTACCTCAGTGAGTGACAGGAATTGAGCTTCAGTCAGTCACAGGGATTGAATCTCAGTTAGGGACTGGGATTGAACATCAGCCAGTGATAGGGATTGACCCACAGTCAGTGACAGGAATTGAATCTCCATCAGTGACAGGGTGTGAGCATCAGTCTGTGACAGGAACTGTATCTCAGTCAGTGCCAGGGATTGAATCTCTGTCAGTGGTAGGAATTGAAGCTCAGTTAGTGACAGGGATTGAACCTCAGTCAGTGACAGGGACTGAATCTCAATCAGTGACAGGAATTGAATTTCAGTTAGTGACAGGGATTGGACCTCAGTCAGTGACAGGGATTGAACATCAGTCAGTGACAGGAATACAGATTCAATCAGTGACAGGTATTGAGCCTCAGTCAGTGACAAGGATTGATTCTTATTCAGTGACAGGGATTGACCCTCAATCAGTAACAGGGATTGAATTTCATTCCGTGACATGGATTCAAACTCAGTCAGTGACAGGGATTGATCCTCAGTCTGTGACAGGAATTGAATCACAGTCAGTGACAGGAATTGAATCTCAGTCAGTGACAGGGAGTGAGCCGCAGTCAGTTACAAGGATTGAACCTCAGTTAGTGACAGGGATTGAATCTCAGTCTGTGACAGGGATTGAACCTCAGTCAGTGACAGGTTTGAATCTCAGTCAGTGACAGGGTTTTAGCCTAATCAATAACAGGGATTGAGCCTCAGTCAGTGACAGGGTTTGAATCTCAGTTATTGACAGGGATAGAATCTCAGTCAGTGACAGGGATTGAATCTCAATCAGTGACAGGGATTGAATCTCAGTCCGTGACAGGGATTGAGATTCATTCAGTGACAGGGATTCAACCTCAGTCTGTGACAGGAATTGAATCACAATCAGTGACAGGAATTGAACATCAGTCAGTGACAGGGATTGAGCCTCAGTCAGTGACTGGGTTTGACTCTCAGTCAGTGAACGGGATTGAACCTCAGTCAGTGACAGGGATTGAATCTCAGTCGGTGACAGGGATTGAACCACAGTCAGTGACAGGGATTGAGCCTCAATGAGTGACAGGGATTGAGACACAACCAGTGACAGGGATTGAATCTCAGTCAGTGACAGGGATTGAACCTCAGTCAATGACAGAAATTGACCCTCAGTCAGTGTCAGGAATTGAATCTCAATCAGTGACAGGGATTGAATCTCAGTCAGTGAAAGGGATTGACATTCATTCAGTGACAGGGATTGACCCTCAGTCAGTGACAGGGATTGAATCTCAATCAGTGACAGGGATTGAATCTCAGTCAGTGAAAGGGATTGAGATTCATTCAGTGACCGGAATTGACCATCAGTCAGTGACAGGGATTGCAATTCAGTCAGTGACAGCGATTGAACCTCAGTCTGTGACAGGGATTGAATCTCAGTCAGTGACAGGGATTGAACCTCTGTCAGTGACAGGAATTGAATCTCAATCAGTGACAGGGATTGAGCCTCAGTCAGTGACAGGGATTGTCCCTCAGTCAGTGACAGGAATTGAATCTTAATTAGTGACAGGGATTGAGCCTCACTCAGTGACAGGAATTGAATCTCAGGCAGTGACAGGAATTGACTCTCAGTCAGTGTCAGGAATTGAATCTCAGTTATTGACAGGGATTGTACCTCAGTGAGTGACAGGAATTGAGCTTCAGTCAGTCACAGGGATTGAATCTCAGTTAGGGACTGGGATTGAACGTCAGCCAGTGATAGGGATTGACCCACAGTCAGTGACAGGAATTGAATCTCAATCAGTGACAGGGTGTGAGCATCAGTCTGTGACAGGAACTGTATCTCAGTCAGTGCCAGGGATTGAATCTCTGTCAGTGGTAGGAATTGAAGCTCAGTTAGTGACAGGGATTGAACCTCAGTCAGTGACAGGGACTGAATCTCAATCAGTGACAGGAATTGAATTTCAGTTAGTGACAGGGATTGGACCTCAGTCAGTGACAGGGATTGAACATCAGTCAGTGACAGGAATACAGATTCAATCAGTGACAGGTATTGAGCCTCAGTCAGTGACAAGGATTGATTCTTATTCAGTGACAGGGATTGACCCTCAATCAGTAACAGGGATTGAATTTCATTCCGTGACATGGATTCAAACTCAGTCAGTGACAGGGATTGATCCTCAGTCTGTGACAGGAATTGAATCACAGTCAGTGACAGGAATTGAATCTCAGTCAGTGACAGGGAGTGAGCCGCAGTCAGTTACAAGGATTGAACCTCAGTTAGTGACAGGGATTGAATCTCAGTCTGTGACAGGGATTGAACCTCAGTCAGTGACAGGTTTGAATCTCAGTCAGTGACAGAGTTTTAGCCTAATCAATAACATGGATTGAGCCTCAGTCAGTGACAGGGTTTGAATCTCAGTTATTGACAGGGATAGAATCTCAGTCAGTGACAGGGATTGAATCTCAATCAGTGACAGGGATTGAATCTCAGTCCGTGACAGGGATTGAGATTCATTCAGTGACAGGGATTCAACCTCAGTCTGTGACAGGAATTGAATCACAATCAGTGACAGGAATTGAACATCAGTCAGTGACAGGGATTGAGCCTCAGTCAGTGACTGGGTTTGACTCTCAGTCAGTGACAGGGATTGAACCTCAGTCAGTGACAGGGATTGAATCTCAATCAGTGACAGGGATTGAGCCTCAGTCAGTGACAGGATAAAACCTCAGTCAGTGACAGGGATTGCTTCCCAATCAGTGACAGGGATTGAACCTGAGTCAGTGACTGGAATTGAATCTCAATCAGTGACAGGGATTGAATCTCGATCAGTGACAGGGATTGAATCTCAATCAGTGACAGGGATTGACCCTCAGTCAGTGACAGGGATTGAATCTCAGTTAGTGACTGGGATTGAGCCTCAGTCAGTGACAGGAAATGACCCTCGGTCAGTAACAGGGATTGAATCTCAGTCAATGACAGGAATTGAACCTCAGTCTTTGAGAGGGATTGAGCCACAGTCAGTGACAGGGATTGAGCCTCAGTCAGTCATAGGAATTGACCCTTAGACAGTGACAGGGATTGACATTCAGTCAGTGACAGAGAATGAATCTCAGTCAGTTACAGGGATTGAGCCTCAGTAAGTGACAGGGATTGAATCTCAGTCAGTGACAGGGAATGAATCTCAGTCAGTGACAGGAATTGAATCTCAATCAGTGACAGGGTGTGAGCATCAGTCAGTGACAGGAAGTGAATCGCAGTCAGTGACAGGGATTGAACCTCAGTCAGTGACAGGAATTGAATCACAGTCAGTGACCGGAATTGACCATCAGTCAGTGACAGGGATTGCAATTCAGTCAGTGACAGCGATTGAACCTCAGTCTGTGACAGGGATTGAATCTCAGTCAGTGACAGGGATTGAGCCTCAGTCAGTGACAGGGATTGTCCCTCGGTCAGTGACAGGGATTGAATCTTAATTAGTGACAGGGATTGAGCCTCACTCAGTGACAGGGATTGAATCTCAGGCAGTGACAGGAATTGACTCAGTCAGTGGCAGGAATTGAATCTCAGT
The DNA here is from genome assembly GCF_037043375.1 of Chiloscyllium plagiosum. Taxonomy (NCBI): domain Eukaryota; kingdom Metazoa; phylum Chordata; class Chondrichthyes; order Orectolobiformes; family Hemiscylliidae; genus Chiloscyllium; species Chiloscyllium plagiosum. The sequence goes on from NW_028270177.1 coordinate 45,676,824, forward strand.
TATTGACAGGGATTGTACCTCAGTGAGTGACAGGAATTGAGCTACAGTCAGTCACAGGGATTGAATCTCAGTTGGGGACTGGGATTGAACGTCAGCCAGTGATAGGGATTGACCCACAGCCAGGGACAGGAATTGAATCTCAATCAGTGACAGGGTGTGAGCATCAGTCAGTGACAGGAAGTGTATCTCAGTCAGTGCCAGGGATTGAATCTCTGTCAGTGGTAGGAATTGAATCTCAGTTAGTGACAGGGATTGAACCTCAGTCAGTGACAGGGATTGAATCTCAATTAGTGACAGGAATTGAATTTCAGTTAGTGACAGGGATTGAACCTCTGTCAGTGACAGGGATTGAACATCAGTCAGTGACAGGAATACAGATTCAGTCAGTGACAGGTATTGAGCCTCAGTCAGTGACAAGGATTGAATCTTAGACAGTGAGAGGGATTGACCCTCAATCAGTAACAGGGATTGAATTTCATTCCGTGACATGGATTCAAACTCAGTCAGTGACAGGGATTGAACCTCAGTCTGTGACAGGAATTGAATCACAGTCAGTGACAGGAATTGAATCACAGTCAGTGACAGGAATTGAATCTCAGTCAGTGACAGGGAATGAGCCGCAGTCAGTTACAAGGATTGAATCTCAGTTAGTGACAGGGAGTGAACCTCAGTCAGTGACAGGTTTGAATCTCAGTCAGTGACAGCGAGTGAGCCACAGTCAGTTACAAGGATTGAACCTCAGTTAGTGACAGGGATTGAATCTCAGTCTGTGACAGGGATTGAACCTCAGTCAGTGACAGGTTTGAATCTCAGTCAGTGACAGGGTTTGAGCCTAATCAATAACAGGGATTGAGCCACAGTCAGTGACAGGGTTTGAATCTCAGTTATTGACAGGGATAGAATCTCAGTCAGTGACAGGGATTGAACCTCAATCAGTGACAGTGATTGAATCTCAGTCCGTGACAGGGATTGAGATTCATTCAGTGACAGGGATTGACCCTCAGTCAGTGACAGGGATTGAATCTCAATCAGTGACAGGGATTGACCCTCAGTCTGTGACAGGAATTGAATCACAATCAGTGACAGGAATTGAATCTCAATCAGTGACAGGGATTGACCCTCAGTCTGTGACAGGAATTGAATCACAATCAGTGACAGGGATTGAACCTGAGTCAGTGACTGGAATTGAATCTCAATCAGTGACAGGGATTGAATCTTGATCAGTGACAGGGATTGAATCTCAATCAGTGACAGGGATTGACCCTCAGTCAGTGACATGGATTGAGCCTCAGTCAGTGACAGGGACTGAGCCTCAGTCAGTGGACAGGGATTGAGCCACAATCAGTGACAGGGATTGAGACACAACCAGTAACAGGGATTGAATCTGAATCAGTGACAGGGATTGACCCTCAGTCAGTGACAGGGATTGCATCTCAGTCAGTGACACGGATTGACCCTCAGTCAGTGACAGGGATTGAATATCAGTCAATGACAGGGATTGAACCTCAGTCAGTGAGAGGGATTGAGCCTCAGTCAGTGACAGGGATTGAATATCAGTCAATGACAGGGATTGAACCTCAGTCAGTGAGAGGGATTGATCCTCAGTCTGTGACAGGAATTGAATCTTCGTCAGTGACAGGGATAGAGATTCAGTCAGTGACAGGGATTGAATCTCAGTCAGTGACAGGGATTGAATCTCAGTTAGTGACAGGGATTGAACCTCAGTCAGTGACAGGGATTGAATCTCAATCAGTGACAGGAATTGAATTTCAGTTAGTGACAGGGATTGAACCTCTGTCAGTGACAGGGATTGAACATCAGTCAGTGACAGGAATACAGATTCAGTCAGTGACAGGTATTGAGCCTCAGTCAGTGACAAGGATTGAATCTTAGACAGTGAGAGGGATTGACCCTCAATCAGTAACAGGGATTGAATTTCATTCCGTGACATGGATTCAAACTCAGTCAGTGACAGGGATTGAACCTCAGTCTGTGACAGGAATTGAATCACAGTCAGTGACAGGAATTGAATCACAGTCAGTGACAGGAATTGAATCTCAGTCAGTGACAGGGAATGAGCCGCAGTCAGTTACAAGGATTGAATCTCAGTTAGTGACAGGGATTGAACCTCAGTCAGTGACAGGTTTGAATCTCAGTCAGTGACAGCGAGTGAGCCACAGTCAGTTACAAGGATTGAACCTCAGTTAGTGACAGGGATTGAATCTCAGTCTGTGACAGGGATTGAACCTCAGTCAGTGACAGGTTTGAATCTCAGTCAGTGACAGGGTTTGAGCCTAATCAATAACAGGGATTGAGCCACAGTCAGTGACAGGGTTTGAATCTCAGTTATTGACAGGGATAGAATCTCAGTCAGTGACAGGGATTGAACCTCAATCAGTGACAGTGATTGAATCTCAGTCCGTGACAGGGATTGAGATTCATTCAGTGATAGGGATTGACCCTCAGTCAGTGACAGGGATTGAATCTCAATCAGTGACAGGGATTGACCCGCAGTCTGTGACAGGAATTGAATCACAATCAGTGACAGGAATTGAATCTCAATCAGTGACAGGGATTGACCCTCAGTCTGTGACAGGAATTGAATCACAATCAGTGACAGGGATTGAACCTGAGTCAGTGACTGGAATTGAATCTCAATCAGTGACAGGGATTGAATCTTGATCAGTGACAGGGATTGAATCTCAATCAGTGACAGGGATTGACCCTCAGTCAGTGACATGGATTGAGCCTCAGTCAGTGACAGGGACTGAGCCTCAGTCAGTGGACAGGGATTGAGCCACAATCAGTGACAGGGATTGAGACACAACCAGTAACAGGGATTGAATCTGAATCAGTGACAGGGATTGACCCTCAGTCAGTGACAGGGATTGAATCACAATCAGTGACAGGGATTGACCCTCAGTCAGTGACAGGGATTGCATCTCAGTCAGTGACACGGATTGACCCTCAGTCAGTGACAGGGATTGAATATCAGTCAATGACAGGGATTGAACCTCAGTCAGTGAGAGGGATTGAGCCTCAGTCAGTGACAGGGATTGAGCCTCAGTCAGTCATAGGAATTGACCCTGAGATAGTGACAGGGATTGACATTCAATCAGTGACAGAGAAGGAATCTCAGTCAGTTTCAGGGATTGAGCCTCAGTCAGTGACAGGGATTGAATCTCAGTCAGTGACCGGGATTGAATCTCAGTCTGTGACAGGAATTGAATCACAATCAGTGACAGGGATTGAACCTGAGTCAGTGACTGGAATTGAATCTCAATCAGTGACAGGGATTGAATCTTGATCAGTGACAGGGAATGAATCTCAATCAGTGACAGGGATTGACCCTCAGTCAGTGACATGGATTGAGCCTCAGTCAGTGACAGGGACTGAGCCTCAGTCAGTGACAGGGATTGAGCCACAATCAGTGACAGGGATTGAGACACAACCAGTAACAGGGATTGAATCTGAATCAGTGACAGGGATTGACCCTCAGTCAGTGACAGGGATTGAATCACAATCAGTGACAGTGATTGACCCTCAGTCAGTGACAGGGATTGCATCTCAGTCAGTGACACGGATTGACCATCAGTCAGTGACAGGGATTGAATATCAGTCAATGACAGGGATTGAACCTCAGTCAGTGAGAGGGATTGAGCCTCAGTCAGTGACAGGGATTGAGCCTCAGTCAGTCATAGGAATTGACCCTGAGATAGTGACAGGGATTGACATTCAATCAGTGACAGAGAATGAATCTCAGTCAGTTTCAGGGATTGAGCCTCAGTCAGTGACAGGGATTGAATCTCAGTCAGTGACCGGGATTGAATCTCAAACATTGACATGGTGTGATCCTCAGTCTGTGACAGGGATTGACCCTCAATCAGTGACAGGGATTGAATCATCGTCAGTGACAGAGCCTGAATCCCAATGAGTGACAGGAATGGAGCCCCAGTCAGTGACAGGGATTGAGCCTCAGTCAGTGACAGGGACTGAGCCTCAGTCAGTGACAGGGATTGAGCCTCAGTTAGTGACAGGGACTGAGCCTCAGTCAGTGACAGGGATTGAGCCTCAGTCAGTGACAGGGATTGAGACACAACCAGTAACAGGGATTGAATCTCATTCAGTGACAGGGATTGAATCTCAATCAGTGCCAGGAATTGAATCTTAGTCATGACAGGGATAGAGATTCAGTCAGTGACAGGGATTGAATCTCATTCAGTGACAGGGATTGAATCTCAATCAGTGACAGGAATTGAATCTTCGTCAGTGACAGGGATAGAGATTCAGTCCAGTGACAGGGATTGACCCTCAGTCAGTGACAGGTTTGAAACTCAGTCAGTGACAGGGTTTGAGCCTAATCAATAACAGGGATTGACCCTCAGTCAGTGACAGGGATTCAACCTCAGTCTGTGACAGGAATTGAATCACAATCAGTGACAGGAATTGAACATCAGTCAGTGACAGGGATTGAGCCTCAGTCAGTGACTGGGTTTGACTCTCAGTCAGTGACAGGGATTGAACCTCAGTCAGTGACAGGGATTGAATCTCAATCCGTGACAGGGATTGAGCCTCAGTCAGTGACAGGTATTGACCCTCAGTCAGTGACAGGGATTGAATCTCAATCAGTGACAGGGATTGAGCCTCAGTCAGTGACAGGGATTGAACCTCAGTCAGTGACAGGGATTGAATATCAGTCAGTGACAGGGATTGAACCTGAGTCAGTGACAGGGATTGAATCTCAATCAGTGACAGGGATTGAATCTCGATCAGTGACACGGATTGAATCTGAATCAGTGACAGGGATTGACCCTCAGTCAGTGACAGGGATTGAATCTCAGTCAGTGACAGGGATTGAAACTCAGTCAGTGACAGGGATTGACCCTCAGTCAGTGACAGGGATTGAATCTCAGTCAATGACAGGGATTGAACCTCAGTTAGTGAGAGGGATTGAGCCTCAGTCAGTGACAGGGATTGAGCCTCAGTCAGTGACAGGTTTGAATCTCAGTCAGTGACAGGGTTTGTGCCTAATCAATAACAGGGATTGAGCATCAGTCAGTGACATTGTTTGAATCTCAGTTATTGACAGGGATAGAATCTCAGTCAGTAACAGGGATTGAATCCCAATCAGTGACAGGGATTGAATCTCAGTCAGTGACAGGGATTGAATCTCAGTCAGTGACAGGGATTGAGATTCATTCAGTGACAGGGATTGACCCTCAGTCAGTGACAGGGATTGAGCATCAGTCAGTGACTGGGTTTGACTCTCAGTCAGTGATAGGGATTGAATCTCAATCAGTGACAGGGATTGAGCCTCAGTCAGTGACAGGTAGCGACCCTCAGTCAGTGACAGGGATTGAGCCACAATCAGTGACAGGGATTGAGACACAACCAGTAACAGGGATTGAATCTCATTCAGTGACAGGGATTGAATCTCAATCAGTGTCAGGAATTGAATCTTAGTCAGTGACAGGGATAGAGATTCAGTCAGTGACAGGGATTGAATCTCATTCAGTGACAGGGATTGAGATACAACCAGTGACAGGGATTGAATCTCATTCAGTGACAGGGATTGAATCTCAATCAGTGACAGGAATTGAATCTTCGTCAGTGACAGGGATAGAGATTCAGTCAGTGACAGGGATTGAACCTCAGACAGTGACAGGGATTGAATCTCATTCAGTGACAGGGATAGATTCTCAGTCAGTGACAGGGATTCAATCTCAGTCAGTGACAGGAATTGAATCTAAGTCAGTGACAGGGACTGAATCTCAGTCAGTGACTGTGTTTCAATCTCAGTCAGTGACAGGCACTGAATCGCAGTCAGTGACTGAGTTTGAATCTCAGTTATTGAGAGGGATTGAATCTGAGTCAGAGACAGGGATTGAATCTCGATCAGTGACACGGATTAAATCTGAATCAGTGACAGGGATTGACCCTCAGTCAGTGACAGGTATTGAATCTCAGTCAGTGACAGGGATTGAAACTCAGGCAGTGACAGGGATTGACCCTCAGTCAGTGACAGGGATTGAATCTCAGTCAATGACAGGGATTTAACCTCAGTCAGTGAGAGGGATTGAGCCTCAGTCAGTGACAGGGATTGAGCCTCAGTCAGTGACAGGGAGTGAGCCGCAGTCAGTTACAAGGATTGAACCTCAGTTAGTGACAGAGATTGAATCTCAGTCTGTGACAGGGATTGGACCTCAGTCAGTGACAGGTTTGAAACTCAGTCAGTGACAGGGTTTGAGCCTAATCAATAACAGGGATTGTGCCTCAGTCAGTGACAGGGTTTGAATCTCAGTTATAGACAGGGATAGAATCTCAGTCAGTGACAGGGATTGAATCTCAATCAGTGACAGGGATTGAATCTCAGTCTGTGACAGGGATTGGACCTCAGTCAGTGACAGGTTTGAAACTCAGTCAGTGACAGGGTTTGAGCCTAATCAATAACAGGGATTGACCCTCAGTCAGTGACAGGGATTCAACCTCAGTCTGTGACAGGAATTGAATCACAATCAGTGACAGGAATTGAACATCAGTCAGTGACAGGGATTGAGCCTCAGTCAGTGACTGGATTTGACTCTCAGTCAGTGACAGGGATTGAACCTCAGTCAGTGACAGGGATTGAATCTCAATCAGTGACAGGGATTGAGCCTCAGTCAGTGACAGGTATTGACCCTCAGTCAGTGACAGGGATTGAATCTCAATCAGTGACAGGGATTGAGCCTCAGTCAGTGACAGGGATTGAACCTCAGTCAGTGACAGGGATTGAATATCAGTCAGTGACAGGGATTGAACCTGAGTCAGTGACAGGGATTGAATCTCAATCAGTGACAGGGATTGAATCTCGATCAGTGACACGGATTGAATCTGAATCATTGACAGGGATTGACCCTCAGTCAGTGACAGGGATTGAATCTCAGTCAGTGACAGGGATTGAAACTCAGTCAGTGACAGGGATTGACCCTCACTCAGTGACAGGGATTGAATCTCAGTCAATGACAGGGATTGAACCTCAGTTAGTGAGAGGGATTGAGCCTCAGTCAGTGACAGGGATTGAGCCTCAGTCAGTGACAGGTTTGAATCTCAGTCAGTGACAGGGTTTGTGCCTAATCAATAACAGGGATTGAGCATCAGTCAGTGACATTGTTTGAATCTCAGTTATTGACAGGGATAGAATCTCAGTCCGTAACAGGGATTGAATCCCAATCAGTGACAGGGATTGAATCTCAGTCAGTGACAGGGATTGAATCTCAGTCAGTGACAGGGATTGAGATTCATTCAGTGACAGGGATTGACCCTCAGTCAGTGACAGGGATTGAGCATCAGTCAGTGACTGGGTTTGACTCTCAGTCAGTGATAGGGATTGAATCTCAATCAGTGGCAGGGATTGAGCCACAATCAGTGACAGGGATTGAGACACAACCAGTAACAGGGATTGAATCTCATTCAGTGACAGGGATTGAATCTCAATCAGTGTCAGGAATTGAATCTTAGTCAGTGACAGGGATAGAGATTCAGTCAGTGACAGGGATTGAATCTCATTCAGTGACAGGGATTGAGATACAACCAGTGACAGGGATTGAATCTCATTCAGTGACAGGGATTGAAACTCAGTCAGTGACACGGATTGACCCTCAGTCAGTCATAGGAATTGACCCTGAGATAGTGACAGGGATTGACATTCAATCAGTGACAGAGAATGAATCTCAGTCAGTTTCAGGGATTGAGCCTCAGTCAGTGACAGGGATTGAATCTCAGTCAGTGACAGGGATTGAATCTCAAACATTGAAAGGGAGTGATCCTCAGTCTGTGACAGGGATTGACCCTCAATCAGTGACAGGGATTGAATCTCAGTCAGAGACAGGGATTGAATCATCGTCAGTGACAGAGACTGAACACCAGTGAGTGACAGGGATGGAGCCCCATTCAGTGACAGGGATTGAGCCTCAGTCAGTGACAGGGACTGAGCCTCAGTCAGTGACAGGGATTGAACATCAGTCTGTGACTGGGACTGAGCCTCAGTCAGTGACAGGGATTGAGCCTCAGTCAGTGACAGGGACTGAGCCTCAGTCAATGACAGGGATTGAGCCACAATCAGTGACAGGGATTGAGACACAACCAGTAACAGGGATTGAATCTCAGTCAGTGACAGGGATTGAATCTCAATAAGTGTCAGGATTTGAATCTTAGACAGTGATAGGGATAGAGATTCAGTCAGTGACAGGGATTGAATCTCATTCAGTGACAGGGATTGAGATACAACCAGTGACAGGGATTGAATCTCATTCAGTGACAGGGATTGAATCTCAATCAGTGACAGGAATTGTGTCTCAGTCAGATACAGGGATTGAACCTCAGTCTGTGACTGGGACTGAGCCTCAGTCAGTGACAGGGACTGAGCCTCAGTCAGTGACAGGGATTGAGCCACAATCAGTGACAGGGATTGAGACACAACCAGTAACAGGGATTGAATCTGAATCAGTGACAGGGATTGACCCTCAGTCAGTGACAGGGATTGAATCTCAGTCAGTGACACGGATTGACCCTCAGTCAGTGACAGGGATTGAATATCAGTCAATGACAGGGATTGAACCTCAGTCAGTGAGAGGGATTGAGCCTCAGTCAGTGACAGGGATTGAGCCTCAGTCAGTCATAGGAATTGACCCTGAGATAGTGACAGGGATTGACATTCAATCATTGACAGAGAATGAATCTCAGTCAGTTTCAGGGATTAGGCCTCAGTCAGTGACAGGGATTGAATCTCAGTCAGTGACCGGGATTGAATCTCAAACATTGACATGGAGTGATCCTCAGTCTGTGACAGGGATTGACCCTTAATCAGTGACAGGGATTGAATCATCGTCAGTGACAGAGACTGAATCCCAATGAGTGACAGGGATGGAGCCCCAGTCAGTGACAGGGATTGAGCCTCAGTCAGTGACACGGACTGAGCCTCAGTCAGTGACAGGGATTGAACCTCAGTCAGTGACTGGGACTGAACCTCAGTCAGTGACAGGGATTGAGCCTCAGTTAGTGACAGGGACTGAGCCTCGGTCAGTGACAGGGATTGAGCCTCAGTCAGTGACAGGGATTGAGACACAACCAGTAACAGGGATTGAATCTCATTCAGTGACAGGGATTGAATCTCAATCAGTGCCAGGAATTGAATCTTAGTCATGACAGGGATAGAGATTCAGTCAGTGACAGGGATTGAATCTCATTCAGTGATAGGGATTGAGATACAACCAGTGACAGGGATTGAATCTCATTCAGTGACAGGGATTGAATCTCAATCAGTGACAGGAATTGAATCTTCGTCAGTGACAGGGATAGAGATTCAGTCCAGTGACAGGGATTGACCCTCAGTCAGGTTTGAAACTCAGTCAGTGACAGGGTTTGAGCCTAATCAATAACAGGGATTGACCCTCAGTCAGTGACAGGGATTCAACCTCAGTCTGTGACAGGAATTGAGTCACAATCAGTGACAGGAATTGAACATCAGTCAGTGACAGGGATTGAGCCTCAGTCAGTGACTGGGTTTGACTCTCAGTCAATGACAGGGATTGAACCTCAGTCAGTGACAGGGATTGAATCTCAATCAGTGACAGGGATTGAGCCTCAGTCAGTGACAGGTATTGACCCTCAGTCAGTGACAGGGATTGAATCTCAATCAGTGACAGGGATTGAGCCTCAGTCAGTGACAGGGATTGAACCTCAGTCAGTGACAGGGATTGAATATCAGTCAGTGACAGGGATTGAACCTGAGTCAGTGACAGGGATTGAATCTCAATCAGTGACAGGGATTGAATCTCGATCAGTGACACGGATTGAATCTGAATCAGTGACAGGGATTGACCCTCAGTCAGTGACAGGGATTGAATCTCAGTCAGTGACAGGGATTGAAACTCAGTCAGTGACAGGGATTGACCCTCAGTCAGTGACAGGGATTGAATCTCAGTCAATGACAGGGATTGAACCTCAGTTAGTGAGAGGGATTGAGCCTCAGTCAGTGACAGGGATTGAGCCTCAGTCAGTGACAGGTTTGAATCTCAGTCAGTGACAGGGTTTGTGCCTAATCAATATCAGGGATTGAGCATCAGTCAGTGACATTGTTTGAATCTCAGTAATTGACAGGGATAGAATCTCAGTCAGTAACAGGGATTGAATCCCAATCAGTGACAGGGATTGAATCTCAGTCAGTGACAGGGATTGAATCTCAGTCAGTGACAGGGATTGAGATTCATTCAGTGACAGGGATTGACCCTCATTCAGTGACAGGGATTGAGCATCAGTCAGTGACTGGGTTTGACTCTCAGTCAGTGATAGGGATTGAATCTCAATCAGTGACCGGGATTGAGCCTCAGTCAGTGACAGGGTTCGACCCTCAGTCAGTGACAGGGATTGAGCCACAATCAGTGACAGGGATTGAGACACAACCAGTAACAGGGATTGAATCTCATTCAGTGACAGGGATTGAATCTCAATCAGTGTCAGGAATTGAATCTTAGTCAGTGACAGGGATAGAGATTCAGTCAGTGACAGGGATTGAATCTCATTCAGTGACAGGGATTGAGATACAACCAGTGACAGGGATTGACCCTCAGTCAGTGACAGGGATTGAATCTCAGTCAATGACAGGAATTGAATCTTCGTCAGTGACAGGGATAGAGATTCAGTCAGTGACAGGGATTGAACCTCAGACAGTGACAGGGATTGAATCTCATTCAGTGACAGGGATAGATTCTCAGTCAGTGACAGGGATTCAATCTCAGTCAGTGACAGGAATTGATTCTAAGTCAGTGACAGGGACTGAATCTCAGTCAGTGACTGTGTTTCAATCTCAGTCAGTGACAGGCACTGAATCGCAGTCAGTGACTGAGTTTGAATCTCAGTTATTGACAGGGATTGAATCTGAGTCAGAGACAGGGATTGAATCTCGATCAGTGACACGGATTAAATCTGAATCAGTGACAGGGATTGACCCTCAGTCAGTGACAGGTATTGAATCTCAGTCAGTGACAGGGATTGAAACTCAGGCAGTGACAGGGATTGACCCTCAGTCAGTGACAGGGATTGAATCTCAGTCAATGACAGGGATTGAACCTCAGTCAGTGAGAGGGATTGAGCCTCAGTCAGTGACAGGGATTGAGCCTCAGTCAGTGACAGGGAGTGAGCCGCAGTCAGTTACAAGGATTGAACCTCAGTTAGTGACAGGGATTGAATCTCAGTCTGTGACAGGGATTGAACCTCAGTCAGTGACAGGTTTGAATCTCAGTCAGTGACAGGGTTTGAGCCTAATCAATAACAGGGATTGAGCCTCAGTCAGTGACAGGGTTTGAATCTCAGTTATTGACAGGGATAGAATCTCAGTCAGTGACAGGGATTGAATCTCAGTCAGTGACAGGGATTGAATCTCAGTCCGTGACAGTGATTGAGATTCATTCAGTGACAGGGATTGACCCTCAGTCAGTGACAGGGATTCAACCTCAGTCTGTGACAGGAATTGAATCACAATCAGTGACAGGAATTGAACATCAGTCAGTAACAGGGATTGAGCCTCAGTCAGTGACTGGGTTTGACTCTCAGTCAGTGACAGGGATTGAACCTCAGTCAGTGACAGGGATTGAATCTCAATCAGTGACAGGGATTGAGCCTCAGTCACTGACAGGGATTGACCCTCAGTCTGTGACAGGGACTGAATCTCAATCAGTGACAGGGATTGAGCCTCAGTCAGTGACATGGATTGAACCTCAGTCAGTGACAGGGATTGAATCACGATCAGTGACAGGGATTGAATCTGAGTCAGTGACAGGGATTGAATCTCAATCAGTGACAGGGATTGAATCTCGATCAGTGACACGGATTGAATCTGAATCAGTGACAGGGATTGACCCTCAGTCAGTGACAGGGATTGAATCTCAGTCAGTGAAAGGGATTGAACCTCAGTAAGTGAGAGGGATTGAGCCTCAGTCAGTGACAGGGATTGAGCCTCAGTCAGTGACAGGGAGTGAGCCGCAGTCAGTTACAAGGATTGAACCTCAGTTAGTAACAGGGATTGTATCTCAGTCTGTGACAGGGATTGAACCTCAGTCAGTGACAGGTTTTAATCTCAGTCAGTGACAGGGTTTGAGCCTAATCAATAACAGGGATTGAGTCTCAGTCAGTGACATTGTTTGAATCTCAGTTATTGACAGGGATAGAATCTCAGTCAGTGACAGGGATTGAATCTCAATCAGTGACAGTGATTGAATCTCAGTCAGTGACAGGGATTGAATCTCAGTCAGTGACAGGGATTGAGATTCATTCAGTGACAGGGATTTACCCTCAGTCAGTGACAGGGATTCAACCTCAGTCTGTGACAGGAATTGAATCACAATCAGTGACAGGAATTGAACATCAGTCAGTGACAGGGATTGAGCCTCAGTCAGTGACTGGGTTTGACTCTCAGTCAGTTACAGGGATTGAACCTCAGTCAGTGACAGGGATTGAATCTCAATCAGTGACAGGGATTGAGCCTCAGTCAGTGACAGGGATTGACCCTCAGTCAGTGACAGGGATTGAATCCCAGTCAGTGACAGGGATTGAACCTGAGTCAGTGACTGGAATTGAATCTCAATCAGTGACAGGGATTGAATCTCGATCAGTGACAGGGATTGATTCTCAATCAGTGACAGGGATTGACCCTCAGTCAGTGACAGGGATTGAATCTCAGTTAGTGACAGGGATTGAGCCTCAGTCAGTGACAGGGATTTGTCCTCAGTCAGTGACAGGGATTGAGCCTCAGTCAGTCATAGGAATTGACCATGAGACAGTGACAGGGATTGACATTCAGTCAGTGACAGAGAATGAATCTCAGTCAGTTACAGGGATTGAGCCTCAGTCAGTGACAGGGATTGAATCTCAGTCAGTGACAGGGATTGAATCTCAGTTAGTGACAGGAATTGAATCTCAGTCAGTGACAGGGATTGAACCTCAGTCAGTGACAGGGATTGAATCTCAGTTAGTGACAGGAATTGAATCTCAGTCAGTGACAGGGATTGAACCTCAGTCAGTGACAGGGATTGAAGATCAATCATTGACAGGTATACAGATTCAGTCAGTGACAGGGATTGAATCTGAGTCAGTGACAGTAATTAAATCTCACTCAGTGACAGGAATTGAACGTCAGTGAGTGACAGGGATTGAATCGCAGTCTGGGACAAGAATTAACCCACAGTCAGTGACAGGGATTGAATCTCAATCAGTGACAGGAATTGAATCTTAGTCAGTGACTGGAATTGAATCTCAGTCAGTGACAGGGAGTGAGCCTCAGTCAGTGATAGGGATTGAGCCTCAAATAGTGACAGGGATTGACCCACAGTCAGTGACAGGGATTAAATCTCAATCAGTGACAGGAAGTGAATTTCAGTCAGTGACAGGGGTTTAATCACAGTCAGTGACAGGGATAGAGATACAGTCAGAGATAGGGTTTGAACCTCAGTCTGTGACAGGGATTGAATCTCAGTCAGTGACAGGGATTGAATCTCAGTCAGTGACAGGAATTGTGTCTCAGTCAGTTACAGGGATTGAACCTCAGTCAGTGACAGGGATTGTATCTCAGTCAGTGACAGGAATTGAATCTCTGTAAGTGACAGGGATTGAACCGCAGTCAGTGACAGGGTTGAATCTCAGTCAGTGACTGGGTTTGAGCCTAATCAATTAGAGGGATTGAATCTCAGTCAGAGACAGGGATTGACTCTCAATCAGTGACAGGGATTGCGATTCATTCAGTGACAGGGATTGACACTCAGTCAGTGACAGGGATTGAACATGAGTCAGTGACAGGGATTGAATCTCAATCAGTGACAGGGATTGAATCTCGATCAGTGACACGGATTGAATGTGAATCAGTGACAGGGATTGACCCTCAGTCAGTGACAGGGATTGAATCTCAATCAATGACAGGGATTGAATCTCAAACATAGACAGGGAGTGATCCTCAGTCTGTGACAAGGATTGACCCTCAATCAGTGACAGGGATTGAATCTCAGTCAGAGACAGAGACTGAACCCCAGTGAGTGACAAGGATGGAGCCTCAGTCTGTGACAGGGATTGAGCCTCAGTCAGTGACAGGGACTGAGCCTCAGTCAGTGACAGGGACTGAGCCTCAGTCAGTGACAGGGATTGAGCCACAATCAGTGACAGGGATTGAGACACAACCAGTAACAGGGATTGAATCTCATTCAGTGACAGGGATTGAATCTCAATCAGTGTCAGGAATTGAATCTTAGTCAGTGACAGGGATAGAGATTCAGTCAGTGACAGGGATTGAATCTCATTCAGTGACAGGGATTGAGATACAACCAGTGACAGGGATTGAATCTCATTCAGTGACAGGGATTGAATCTCAATCAGTGACAGGAATTGAATCTTCGTCAGTGACAGGGATAGAGATTCAGTCAGTGACAGGGATTGAACCTCAGACAGTGACAGGGATTGAATCTCATTCAGTGACAGGGATAGATTCACAGTCAGTGACAGGGATTCAATCTCAGTCAGTGACAGGAATTGAATCTAAGTCAGTGACAGGGACTGAATCTCAGTCAGTGACTGTGTTTCAATCTCAGTCAGTGACAGGCACTGAATCGCAGTCAGTGACTGAGTTTTAATCTCAGTTATTGACAGGGATTGAATCTCAGTCAGAGACAGGGATTGAATCTCGATCAGTGACACGGATTAAATCTGAATCAGTGACAGGGATTGACCCTCAGTCAGTGACAGGTATTGAATCTCAGTCAGTGACAGGGATTGAAACTCAGTCAGTGACAGGGATTGACCCTCAGTCAGTGACAGGGATTGAATCTCAGTCAATGACAGGGATTGAACCGCAGTCAGTGAGAGGGATTGAGCCTCAGTCAGTGACAGGGATTGAGCCTCAGTCAGTGACAGGGATTGAACCTCAGTTAGTGACAGGGATTGAATCGCAGTCTGTGACAGGGATTGAACCTCAGTCAGTGACAGGTTTGAATCTCAGTCAGTGACAGGGTTTGAGCCTAATCAATAACAGGGATTGAGCCTCAGTCAGTGACAGGGTTTGAATCTCAGTTATTGACAGGGATAGAATCTCAGTCAGTGACAGGGATTGAATCTCAATCAGTGACAGGGATTGAATCTCAGTCCGTGACAGTGATTGAGATTCATTCAGTGACAGGGATTGACCCTCAGTCAGTGACAGGGATTCAACCTCAGTCTGTGACAGGAATTGAATCACAATCAGTGACAGGAATTGAACATCAGTCAGTAACAGGGATTGAGCCTCAGTCAGTGACTGGGTTTGACTCTAAGTCAGTGACAGGGATTGAACCTCAGTCAGTGACAGGGAGTGAGCCGCAGTCAGTTACAAGGATTGAACCTCAGTTAGTGACAGGGATTGAATCTCAGTCTGTGACAGGGATTGAACCTCAGTCAGTGACAGGTTTGAATCTCAGTCAGTGACAGGGTTTGAGCCTAATCAATAACAGGGATTGAGCCTCAGTCAGTGACAGGGTTTGAATCTCAGTTATTGACAGGGATAGAATCTCAGTCAGTGACAGGGATTGAATCTCAATCAGTGACAGGGATTGAATCTCAGTCCGTGACAGTGATTGAGATTCATTCAGTGACAGGGATTGACCCTCAGTCAGTGACAGGGATTCAACCTCAGTCTGTGACAGGAATTGAATCACAATCAGTGACAGGAATTGAACATCAGTCAGTAACAGGGATTGAGCCTCAGTCAGTGACTGGGTTTGACTCTCAGTCAGTGACAGGGATTGAACCTCAGTCAGTGACAGGGATTGAATCTCAATCAGTGACAGGGATTGAGCCTCAGTCACTGACAGGGATTGACCCTCAGTCAGTGACAGGGACTGAATCTCAATCAGTGACAGGGATTGAGCCTCAGTCAGTGACATGGATTGAACCTCAGTCAGTGACAGGGATTGAGTCACGATCAGTGATAGGGATTGAACCTGAGTCAGTGACAGGGATTGAATCTCAATCAGTGACAGGGATTGAATCTCGATCAGTGACACGGATTGAATCTGAATCAGTGACACGGATTGACCCTCAGTCAGTGACAGGGATTGAATCTCAATCAATGACAGTGATTGAACCTCAGTCAGTGAGAGGGATTGAGCCTCAGTCAGTGACAGGGATTGAGCCTCGATCAGTCATAGGAATTGTCCCTGAGATAGTGACAGGGATTTACATTCAATCAGTGACAGAGAATGAATCTCAGTCAGTTTCAGGGATTGAGCCTCAGTCAGTGACAGGGATTGAATCTCAGTCAGTGACAGGGATTGAATCTCAAACATAGACAGGGAGTGATCCTCAGTCTGTGACAAGGATTGACCCTCAATCAGTGACAGGGATTGAATCTCAGTCAGAGACAGAGACTGAACCCCAGTGAGTGACAGGGATGGAGCCTCAGTCTGTGACAGGGATTGAGCCTCAGTCAGTGACAGGGACTGAGCCTCAGTCAGTGACAGGGATTGAACCTCAGTCTGTGACTGGGACTGAGGCTCAGTCAGCGACAGGGATTGAGCCTCAGTCATTGACAGGGACTGGGCCTCAGTCAGTGACAGGGATTGAGCCACAATCAGTGACAGGGATTGAGACACAACCAGTAACAGGGATTGAATCTCATTCAGTGACAGGGATTGAATCTCAATCAGTGTCAGGAATTGAATCTTAGTCAGTGACAGGGATAGAGATTCAGTCAGTGACAGGGATTGAATCTCATTCAGTGACAGGGATTGAGATACAACCAGTGACAGGGATTGAATCTCATTCAGTGACAGGGATTGAATCTCAATCAGTGACAGGAATTGAATCTTCGTCAGTGACAGGGATAGAGATTCAGTCAGTGACAGGGATTGAACCTCAGACAGTGACAGGGATTGAATCTCATTCAGTGACAGGGATAGATTCTCAGTCAGTGACAGGGATTCAATCTCAGTCAGTGACAGGAATTGAATCTAAGTCAGTGACAGGGACTGAATCTCAGTCAGTGACTGTGTTTCAATCTCAGTCAGTGACAGGCACTGAATCGCAGTCAGTGACTGAGTTTGAATCTCAGTTATTGACAGGGATTGAATCTGAGTCAGAGACAGGGATTGAATCTCGATCAGTGACAGGGATTGACCCTCAGTCAGTGACAGGTATTGAATCTCAGTCAGTGACAGGGATTGAAACTCAGTCAGTGACAGGGATTGACCCTCAGTCAGTGACAGGGATTGAATCTCAGTCAATGACAGGGATTGAACCTCAGTCAGTGAGAGGGATTGAGCCTCAGTCAGTGACAGGGATTGAGCCTCAGTCAGTGACAGGGAGTGAGCCGCAGTCAGTTACAAGGATTGAACCTCAGTTAGTGACAGGGATTGAATCTCAGTCTGTGACAGGGATTGAACCTCAGTCAGTGACAGGTTTGAATCTCAGTCAGTGACAGGGTTTGAGCCTAATCAATAACAGGGATTGAGCCTCAGTCAGTGACAGGGTTTGAATCTCAGTTATTGACAGGGATAGAATCTCAGTCAGTGACAGGGATTGAATCTCAGTCCGTGACAGTGATTGAGATTCATTCAGTGACAGGGATTGACCCTCAGTCAGTGACAGGGATTCAACCTCAGTCTGTGACAGGAATTGAATCACAATCAGTGACAGGAATTGAACATCAGTCAGTAACAGGGATTGAGCCTCAGTCAGTGACTGGGTTTGACTCTCAGTCAGTGACAGGGATTGAACCTCAGTCAGTGACAGGGATTGAATCTCAATCAGTGACAGGGATTGAGCCTCAGTCACTGACAGGGATTGACCCTCAGTCAGTGACAGGGACTGAATCTCAATCAGTGACAGGGATTGAGCCACAGTCAGTGACATGGATTGAACCTCAGTCAGTGACAGGGATTGAATCACGATCAGTGACATGGATTGAACCTCAGCCAGTGACAGGGATTGAATCTCAGTCAGTGACAGGGATTGAACCTCAGTTAGTGACAGGAATTGAACCTCAGTCAGTGACAGGGATTGAATCTCAATCAGTGACAGGAATTGAATTTCAGTTAGTGACAGGGATTGAACCTCAGTCAGTGACAGGGATTGAACATCAGTCAGTGACAGGAATACAGATTCAATCAGTGACAGGTATTGAGCCTCAGTCAGTGACAGGGATTGAATCTTAGTCAGTGACAGGGATTGACCCTCAATCAGTAACAGGGATTGAATTTCATTCCGTGACATGGATTCAAACTCAGTCAGTGACAGGGATTGAACCTCAGTCTGTGACAGGAATTGAATCACAGTCAGTGACAGGAATTGAATCTCAGTCAGTGACAGGGATTGAATCTCAGTCTGTGACAGGGATTGAACCTCAGTCAGTGACAGGTTTGAATCTCAGTCAGTGACAGGGTTTGAGCCTAATCAATAACAGGGATTGAGCCTCAGTCAGTGACAGGGTTTGAATCTCAATCAGTGACAGGGATTGAATCTCAGTCCGTGACAGGGATTGAGATTCATTCAGTGACAGGGAGTGAATCGCAGTCAGTGACAGGGATTGAACCTCAGTCAGTGACAGGAATTGAATCACAGTCAGTTACCGGAATTGACCATCAGTCAGTGACAGGGATTGAATCTCAGTCAGTGACAGGGATTGAGATTCATTCAGTGACAGGGATTGACCCTCAGTCAGTGACAGGGATTCAACCTCAGTCTGTGACAGGAATTGAATCACAATCAGTGACAGGAATTGAACATCAGTCAGTGACAGGAATTGAGCCTCAGTCAGTGACAGGGATTGAAACTCAGTCAGTGACAGGGATTGAATCTCAATCAGTGACAGGGATTGAGCCTGAGTCAGTGACAGGGATAGAACCTCAGTCAGTGACAGGGATTGATTACTAGTCAGTGACCGGGATTGAACCTGAGTCAGTGACTGGAATTGAATCTCAATCAGTGACAGGGATTGAATCTCAATCAGTGACAGGGATTGAATCTCAATCAGTGACAGGGATTGACCCTCAGTCAGTGACAGGGATTGAATTTCAGTCAGTGACAGGGATTGAATCTCAGTCAGTGACAGGAAATGACCCTCAGTCAGTAACAGGGATTGAATCTCAGTCAATGACAGGGATTGAACCTCAGTCTTTGAGAGGGATTGAGCCTCACTCAGTGACAGGGATTGAGCCTCAGTCAGTCATAGGAATTGACCCTGAAACATTGACAGGGATTGACTTTCAGTCAGTGACAGAGAATTAATTTCAGTCAGTTACAGGGATTGAGCCTCAGTCAGTGACTGGGATTGCATCTCAGTCAGTGACAGGGATTGAATCTCAGTCAGTGACAGGAATTGAATCTCAATCAGTGACAGGGTGTGAGCATCAGTCAGTGACAGGAAGTGAATCGCAGTCAGTGACAGGGATTGAACCTCAGTCAGTGACAGTAATTGAATCACAGTCAGTGACCGGAATTGACCATCAGTCAGTGACAGCGATTGAACCTCAGTCTGTGACAGGGATTGAATCTCAGTCAGTGACAGGGATTGAGCCTCAGTCAGTGACAGGGATTGTCCCTCAGTCAGTGACAGGGATTGAATCTTAATTAGTGACAGGGATTGAGCCTCACTCAGTGACAGGGATTGAATCTCAGGCAGTGACAGGAATTGTCTCTCAGTCAGTGGCAGGAATTGAATCTCAGTTATTGACAGGGATTGTACCTCAGTGAGTGACAGGAATTGAGCTTCAGTCAGTCACAGGGATTGAATCTCAGTTAGGGACTGGGATTGATTGTCAGCCAGTGATAGGGATTGACCCACAGTCAGTGACAGGAATTGAATCTCAATCAGTGACAGGGTGTGAGCATCAGTCAGTGACAGGAAGTGTATCTCAGTCAGTGCCAGGGATTGAATCTCTGTCAGTGGTAGGAATTGAATCTCAGTTAGTGACAGGGATTGAATCGCAGTCTGTGACAGGGATTGAATCTCAATCAGTGACAGGAATTGAATTTCAGTTAGTGACAGGGATTGAACCTCAGTCAGTGACAGGGATTGAACATCAGTCAGTGACAGGAATGCAGATTCAGTCAGTGACAGGTATTGAATCTCAATCAGTGACAGGGATTGACCCTCAGTCAGTGACAGGGATTGAATCTCAGTTAGTGACAGGGATTGAGCCTCAGTCAGTGACATGAAATGACCCTCAGTCAGTGACTGGGATTGCATCACAGTCTTTGAGAGGGATTGAGCCACAGTCAGTGACAGGGATTGAGCCTCAGTCAGTCATAGCAATTGTCCCTGAGACAGTGACAGGGATTGACATTCAGTCAGTGACAGAGAATGAATCTCAGTCAGTTACAGGGATTGAGCCTCAGTCAGTGACAGGGTTTGAATCTCAGTTATTGACAGGGATAGAATCTCAGTCAGTGACAGAGATTGAATCTCAATCAGTGACAGGGATTGAATCTCAGTCAGTGACAGGGATTGAGATTCATTCAGTGACAGGGATTGACCCTCAGTCAGTGACAGGGATTCAACCTCAGTCTGTGACAGGAATTGAATCGCAGTCAGTGACAGGGATTGAAACTCAGTCTTTGACAGAACTTGAATCATAGTCAGTGACCGGAATTGACCATCAGTCAGTGACAGGGATTGCAATTCCGTCAGTGACAGCGATTGAACCTCAGTCTGTGACAGGGATTGAATCTCTATCAGTGACAGGGATTGAACCTCTGTCAGTGACAGGGATTGAATCTCAATCAGTGACAGGGATTGAGCCTCAGTCAGTGACAGGGATTGTTCCTCAGTCATTGACAGGGATTGAATCTTAATTAGTGACAGGGATTGAGCCTCACTCAGTGACAGGGATTGAATCTCAGGCAGTGACAGGAATTGACTCTTAGTCAGTGGCAGGAATTGAATCTCAGTTATTGACAGGTATTGTACCTCAGTGAGTGACAGGAATTGAGGTTCAGTCAGTCACAGGGATTGGATCTCAGTTAGGGACTGGGAATTGAACGTCAGCCAGTGATAGGGATTGACCCACAGTCAGTGACAGGAATGGAATCTCAATCAGTGTCAGGGTGTGAGCATCAGTCAGTGACAGGAAGTGTATCTCAGTCAGTGCCAGGGATTGAATCTCAATCAGTGACAGGAATTGAATCTCAGTTAGTGACAGGGATTGAACCTCAGTCAGTGACAAGGATTGAATTTTAGTCAGTGACAGGGATTGACCCTCAATCAGTAACAGGGATTGTATTTCATTCCGTGACATGGATTCACACTCAGTCAGTGACAGGGATTGAATCACAGTCAGTGACAGGAATTGAATCTCAGTCAGTGACAGGGAGTGAGCCGCAGTCAGTTACAAGGATTGAACCTCAGTTAGTGACAGGGATTGAATCTCAGTCTGTGACAGGGATTGAACCTCAGTCAGTGACAGGTTTGAATCTCAGTCAGTGACAGGGTTTGAGCCTAATCAATAACAGGGATTGAATCACAGTCAGTGATAGGAATTGAATCTCAGTCAGTGACAGGGAGTGAGCGCAGTCAGTGACAGGGATTGAACCTCAGTTAGTGACAGGGATTGAATCTCAGTCTGTGACAGGGATTGAATCTCAATCAGTGACAGGGATTGAATCTCAGTCAGTGACAGGGATTGAGATTCATTCAGTGACAGGGATTGACCCTCAGTCAGTGACAGGGATTCAACCTCAGTCTGTGACAGGAATTGAATCACAATCAGTGACAGGAATTGAACATCAGTCATTGACAGGGATTGATCCTCAGTCAGTGATTGGGTTTGACTCACAGTCAGTGACAGGGATTGAACCTCAGTCAGTGACAGGGATTGAATCTCAATCAGTGACAGGGATTGAGCCTCAGTCAGTGACAGGGATGGAACCTCAGTCAGTGACAGGGATTGAATCCCAGTCAGTGACAGGGATTGACCATGAGTCAGTGACTGGAATTGAATCTCAATCAGTGACAGGGATTGAATCTCGATCAGTGACAGGGATTGAATCTCAATCAGTGACAGGGATTGACCCTCAGTCAGTGACAGGGATTGAATCTCAGTTAGTGACAGGGATTGAGCCTCAGTCAGTGACAGGAAATGACCCTCAGTCAGTGACAGGGATTGAATCTCAGTCAATGACCGGGATTGAACCTCAGTCTTTGAGAGGGATTGAGCCACAGTCAGTGACAGGGATTGAGCCTCAGTCAGTCATAGGAATTGACCCTGAGACAGTGACAGGGATTGACATTCAGTCAGTGACAGAGAATGAATCTCAGTCAGTTACAGGAATTGAGCCACAGTCAGTGACAAGGATTGAATCTCAGTCAGTGACAGTGATTAAATCTCAGTCAGTGACAGGGATTGAATCTCAGTCAGTGACAGGGATTGAACCTCAGTCAGTGACAAGGATTGAACCTCAGTCAGTGACAGGGATTGTCTCTCAGTCAGTGGCAGAAATTGAATCTCAGTTAATGACAGGGATTGTACATCAGTGAGTGACAGGAATTGAGCTTCAGTCAGTGACAGGAATTGAATCTCAGTTAGTGACTGAGATTGACTCACAGTCAGTGACAGGAATTGAATCTCAATCAGTGACAGGGTGTGAGCATCAGTCAGTGACAGGAAGTGAATCGCAGTCTGTGACAGGGATTGAACCTCAGTCAGTGACAGGGATTGAACCTCAGTCTGTGACTGGGATTGAACCTCAGTCTGTGACAGGAATTGAATCATAGTCAGTGACCGGAATTGACCATCAGTCAGTGACAGGGATTGCAATTCAGTCAGTGACAGCGATTGAACCTCAGTCTGTGACAGGGATTGAATCTCAGTCAGTGACAGGGATTGAACCTCTGTCAGTGACAGGGATTGAATCTCAATCAGTGACAGGGATTGAGCCTCAGTCAGTGACAGGGATTGTCCCTCAGTCAGTGACAGGGATTGAATCTTAATTAGTGACAGGGATTGAGCCTCACTCAGTGACAGGGATTGAATCTCAGGCAATGACAGGAATTGACTCTCAGTCAGTGGCAGAAATTGAATCTCAGTTATTGACAGGGATTGTACCTCAGTGAGTGACAGGAATTGAGCTTCAGTCAGTCACAGGGAGTGAATCTCAGTTAGGGACTGGGATTGATTGTCAGCCAGTGATAGGGATTGACCCACAGTCAGTGACAGGAATTGAATCTCAATCAGTGACAGGGTGTGAGCATCAATCTGTGACAGGAAGTGAATCTCAGTCAGTGCCAGGGATTGAATCTCTGTCAGTGGTAGGAATTGAATCTCAGTTAGTGACAGGGATTGAACCTCAGTCAGTGACAGGGATTGAATATCAATCAGTGACAGGAATTGAATTTCAGTTAGTGACAGGGATTGAACCTCAGTCAGTGACAGGAATACAGATTCAGTCAGTGACAGGGATTGAATCTCAGTCAGTGACAGGCATTAAATCTCAGTCAGTGACAGGGATTGAATCTCAATCAGTGACAGGAATTGAATCTCAGTTAGTGACAGGGATTGAACCTCAGTCGGTGACAGGGATTGATGATCAATCAGTGACAGGAATACAGATTCAGTCAGTGACAGGGATTGAATATGAGTCAGTGACTGGAATTAAATCTCACTCAGTGACAGGAATTGAACGTCAGTTAGTGACAGGGATTGAATCGCAGTCTGGGACAACAATTAAACCTCAGTCAGTGACAGGGATTGAATCTCCATCTGGGACAGGGTTTGAACCTCAGTCAGTGACAGGGATTGAGCCTCCGTCAGTCATAGGAATTGACTCTGAGTTAGTGACAGGGATTGACAATCAGTCAGTGTCAGGGATTGAATCTCAATCAGTGACAGGAATTGAATCTTAGTCAGTGACAGGAATTGAATCTCAGTCAGTGACAGGGATTGAACCTCAGTCAGTGACAGTGAATGACCCTCAGTCAGTGACAGAAATTGACCATCAGTCAGTAACTGGGTTTGAATCTCAGTCAGTGACAGGGATTGAACCTGAGTGAGTGACAGAGATTGAATCTCGATAAGTGACAGGGATTGAATCTCAATCAGTGACAGGGATTGCAACTCAGTCAGTCACAGAGATTGAGCCTCTGTCAGTGACAGGGATTGAACCTCAGTCAGTGACAGGGATTGAATCTCCATCTGGGACAGGGTTTGAACCTCAGTCAGTGACAGGGATTGAGCCTCCGTCAGTCATAGGAATTGACTCTGAGATAGTGACAGGGATTGACAATCAGTCAGTGGCAGGGATTGAATCTCAATCAGTGACAGGAATTGAATCTTAGTCAGTGACAGGAATTGAATCTCAGTCAGTGACAGGGAGTGAGCCTCAGTCAGTGACAGGGATTGAGCCTCAAATAGTGACAGGGATTGACCCACAGTCAGTGACAGGGATTAAATCTCAATCAGTGACAGGAAGTGAATCTCAGTCAGTGACAGGGGTTTAATCACAGTCAGTGACAGGGATAGAGATACAGTCAGTGATAGGGTTTGAACCTCAGTCTGTGACAGGGATTGAATCTCAGTCAGTGACAGGGATTGACACTCAGTCAGTGACAGGAATTGAGCCTCACTCAGTGACAGGGACTGAATCTCAGTCAGTGAAAGGGATTGGATCTCCATCAGTGACAGGGATTGACCCTCAGTCAGTGACAGAGAATGAACCTCAGTCAGTGACAGAGATTGAGCCTAAGTCAGTGACAGGAATTGAGCCTCAGTCAGTGACAGGAATTGTACCTTTGTCTGTGATAGGGATTGAACCTCATTCAGTGACAGTGATTGTATCTCAGTCTGTGACAGGGATTGAACCTCAGTCAAAGGCAAGGATTGAGCCTCAATGAGTGACAGGGATTGAGACACAACCAGTGACAGGGATTGAATCTCAGTCAGTGACAGGGATTGAATCTCAATCAGTGACAGAAATTGACCCTCAGTCAGTGACAGGGATTGAATCTCAGTCGGTGACAGGGATTGAAACTCAGTCAGTGACAGGGATTGAGCCTCAATGAGTGACAGGGATTGAGACACAACCAGTGACAGGGATTGAATCTCAGTCAGTGACAGGGATTGAACCTCAGTCAGTGACAGAAATTGACCCTCAGTCAGTGACAGAGAATTGAATCTCAATCAGTGACAGGGTGTGAGCATCAGTCTGTGACAGGAAGTGAATCTCAGTCAGTGCCAGGGAGTGAATCTCTGTCAGTGGTAGGAATTGAATCTCAGTTAGTGACAGGGATTGAACCTCAGTCAGTGACAGGGATTGAATCTCAATCAGTGACAGGACTTGAATTTCAGTTAGTGACAAGGATTGAACCTCAGTCAGTGACAGGGATTGAACCTCAGTCAGTGACAGGAATTGAATGTCAGTTAGTGACAGGGATTGAAACACAGTCTAGGATAAGAATTAAACCACAGTCAGTGGCAGGGATTGAATCTCAATCAGTGACAGGAATTGAATCTTAGTCAGTGACAGGAATTGAATCTCAGTCAGTGACAGGGAGTGAGCCTCAG
Organism: Chiloscyllium plagiosum; assembly: GCF_037043375.1. NCBI lineage: Eukaryota > Metazoa > Chordata > Chondrichthyes > Orectolobiformes > Hemiscylliidae > Chiloscyllium > Chiloscyllium plagiosum. Next base: position 45,702,368 of record NW_028270177.1, read on the forward strand.
TCAGTGACAGGGATTGAGCCTCAAATAGTGACAGGGATTGACCCACAGTCAGTGACAGGGATTAAATCTCAATCAGTGACAGGAAGTGAATCTCAGTCAGTGACAGGGGTTTAATCACAGTCAGTGACAGGGATAGAGATACAGTCAGTGATAGGGTTTGAACCTCAGTCTGTGACAGGGATTGAATCTCAGTCAGTGACAGGAATTGAGCCTCACTCAGTGACAGGGACTGAATCTCAGTCAGTGAAAGGGATTGGATCTCCATCAGTGACAGGGATTGACCCTCAGTCAGTGACAGAGAATGAACCTCAGTCAGTGACAGAGATTGAGTCTCAGTCAATGACAGGAATTGAGCCTCAGTCAGTGACAGGAATTGTACCTTTGTCTGTGATAGGGATTGAACCTCATTCAGTGACAGTGATTGTATCTCAGTCTGTGACAGGGATTGAACCTCAGTCAATGGCAAGGATTGAGCCTCAATGAGTGACAGGGATTGAGACACAACCAGTGACAGGGATTGAATCTCAGTCAGTGACAGGGATTGAATCTCAATCAGTGACAGAAATTGACCCTCAGTCAGTGACAGGGATTGAATCTCAGTCGGTGACAGGGATTGAAACTCAGTCAGTGACAGGGATTGAGCCTCAATGAGTGACAGGGATTGAGACACAACCAGTTACAGGGATTGAATCTCAGTCAGTGACAGGGATTGAACCTCAGTCAATGACAGAAATTGACCCTCAGTCAGTGACAGGAATTGAATCTCAATCAGTGACAGGGTGTGAGCATCAGTCTTTGACAGGAAGTGAATCTCAGTCAGTGCCAGGGAGTGAATCTCTGTCAGTGGTAGGAATTGAATCTCAGTTAGTGACTGGGATTGAACCTCAGTCAGTGACAGGGATTGAATCTCAATCAGTGACAGGAATTGAATTTCAGTTAGTGACAGGGATTGAACCTCAGTCAGTGACAGGGATTGAACCTCAGTCAGTGACAGGAATACAGATTCAGTCAGTGACAGGGATTGAATCTGAGTCAGTGACTTGCATTAAACCTCAGTCAATGACAGGGATTGAATCTCAATCAGTGACAGGAATTGAATCTCAGTTAGTGACAAGTATTGAACCTCAGTCAGTGACAGGGATTGATGATCAATCAGTGACAGGAATACAGATTCAGTCAGTGACAGGGATTGAATCTGAGTCAGTGACAGGAATTAAATCTCAATCAGTGACAGGAATTGAATGTCAGTTAGTGACAGGGATTGAATCGCAGTCTGGGACAAGAATTAAACCATAGTCAGTGGCAGGGATTGAATCTCAATCAGTGACAGGAATTGAATCTTAGTCAGTGACAGGAATTGAATCTCAGTCAGTGACAGGGAGTGAGCCTCAGTCAGTGACAGGGATTGAGCCTCAAATAGTGACAGGGATTGACCCACAGTCAGTGACAGGGATTAAATCTCAATCAGTGACAGGAAGTGAATCTCAGTCAGTGACAGGGGTTTAATCACAGTCAGTGACAGGGATAGAGATACAGTCAGTGATAGGGTTTGAACCTCGGTCTGTGACAGGGATTGAATCTCAGTCAGTGACAGGGATTGACACTCAGTCAGTGACAGGAATTGAGCCTCACTCAGTGACAGGGACTGAATCTCAGTCAGTGAAAGGGATTGGATCTCCATCAGTGACAGGGATTGATCCTCAGTCAGTGACAGAGAATGAACCTCAGTCAGTGACAGAGATTGAGCCTCAGTCAGTGACAGGAATTGAGCCTCAGTCAGTGACAGGAATTGTACCTTTGTCTGTGATAGGGATTGAACCTCATTCAGTGACAGTGATTGTATGTCAGTCTGTGACAGGGATTGAACCTCAGTCAATGACAAGGATTGAGCCTAAATGAGTGACAGGGATTGAGACACAACCAGTGACAGGGATTGAATCTCAGTCAGTGACAGGGATTGAATCTCAATCAGTGACAGGGATTGACCCTCAGTCAGTGACAGGGATTGAATCTCAGTCGGTGACAGGGATTGAACCTCAGTCACTGACAGAAATTGACCCTCAGTCAGTGACAGGGATTGAATCTCAGTCGGTGACAGGGATTGAAACTCAGTCTGTGACAGGGATTGAGCCTCAATCAGTGACAGGGATTGAGACACAACCAGTGACAAGAATTGAATCATAGTCAGAGACAGTAATTGAATCTCAGTCAGTGATAGGGACTGAATGTCAGTCAGTGGTAGGAATTGAATCTCGATTAGTGACAGTGTTTGAACCTCAGTCTGTGACAGGGATTGAATCTCAATCAGTAACAGGAATTGAATTTCAGTCAGTGACGGATTGAATCTCAGTCAGTGACAAGCATTAAACCTCAGTCAGTGATGGGGATTGAATCTCAATCAGTGACAGGAATTGAATCTCAGTTTGTGACAGGGATTGAACCTCAGTCAGTGACAGGGATTGAAGATCAATCAGTGTCAGGGATAGAGATTCAGTCAGTGACAGGGATTGAATCTCATTCAGTGACAGGGATTGAGTCTCAGTCAGTGACAGGGATTGAATCTCAGTCAGTGACAGGAATTGAATCTCAGTCGGTGACAGGAATTGAACGTCAGTTAGTGACAGGGATTGAATCGCAGTCTGTGACAGGAATAGAACCTCAGTCAGTGACAGGGATTGAATCTCAGTCAGTGACAGGGATTGAACCTGAGTCAGTGACAGGGATTGAATCTCAATCAGTGACAGGGATTGAATCTCGATCAGTGACAGGGATTGAATCTCAATCAGTGACAGGGATTGACCCTCAGTCAGTGACAGGGATTGAATCTCAGTCAGTGACAGGGATTGAGCTTCAGTCATTGACTGGGATTGAATCTCAGTCAGTGACAGGGATTGATCCTCAGTCAGTGACAGGGATTAAATCACAATCAGTAACAGCAAGTGAATCTCAGTCAGTGACAGGGATTGAATCACAGTCAGTGACAGGGATAGAGATACAGTCAGTGATAGGGTTTGTACCTCAGTCTGTGACATGGATTGAATCTCAGTCAGTGACAGCGATTGAATCTCAGTCAGTGACAGGAATTGTGTCTCAGTCAGTGACAGTGACTGAACCTCAGTCAGTGACAGGGTTTTGTATCTCAGTCAGTGACAGGAATTGAATCTCAGTAAGTGACAGGAATTTAATCTCAGTCAGTGACAGGGATTGAATCTTAGTCAGTAACATGGAATTGAATCTCAAATAGTGACAGGGACAAAACCTCAGTCAGTGACAGGGATTGACGCTCAGTCAGTGTCAGGGATTGAATCTCACTAAATTACAGGGATTGAACCTCAGTCAGTGACAGGGATAGAATCTCAGTCGGTGATAGGAATTGAATCTCAGTCAGTGACAGGGATTGAATCTCATTCAGTGACAAGGATTGAATCTCAGTCAGTGACAGGGATTGACACTCAGTCAGTGACAGGAATTGAGCCTCACTCAGTGACACGGACTGAATCTCAGTCAGTGAAAGGGATTGGATCTCCATCAGTGACAGGGATTGATCCTCAGTCAGTGACAGAGAATGAACCTCAGTCAGTGACAGAGATTGAGCCTCAGTCAGTGACAGGAATTGAGCCTCAGTCAGTGACAGGAATTGTACCTTTGTCTGTGATAGGGATTGAACCTCATTCAGTGACAGTGATTGTATGTCAGTCTGTGACAGGGATTGAACCTCAGTCAAAGACAAGGATTGAGCCTCAATGAGTGACAGGGATTGAGACACAACCAGTGACAGGGATTGAATCTCAGTCAGTGACAGGGATTGAATCTCAATCAGTGACAGGGATTGACCCTCAGTCAGTGACAGGGATTGAATCTCAGTCGGTGACAGGGATTGAAACTCAGTCAGTGACAGGGATTGAGCGTCAATGAGTGACAGGCATTGAGACACAACCAGTGACAGGGATTGAATCTCAGTCAGTGACAGGGATTGAACCTCAGTCACTGACAGAAATTGACCCTCAGTCAGTGACAGGGATTGAATCTCAGTCGGTGACAGGGATTGAAACTCAGTCTGTGACAGGGATTGAGCCTCAATCAGTGACAGGGATTGAGACACAACCAGTGACAGGAATTGAATCATAGTCAGAGACAGTAATTGAATCTCAGTCAGTGATAGGGACTGAATGTCAGTCAGTGGTAGGAATTGAATCTCGATTAGTGACAGTGTTTGAACCTCAGTCTGTGACAGGGATTGAATCTCAATCAGTAACAGGAATTGAATTTCAGTCAGTGACGGATTGAATCTCAGTCAGTGACAAGCATTAAACCTCAGTCAGTGATGGGGATTGAATCTCAATCAGTGACAGGAATTGAATCTCAGTTTGTGACAGGGATTGAACCTCAGTCAGTGACAGGGATTGAAGATCAATCAGTGTCAGGGATAGAGATTCAGTCAGTGACAGGGATTGAATCTCATTCAGTGACAGGGATTGAGTCTCAGTCAGTGACAGGGATTGAATCTCAGTCAGTGACAGGAATTGAATCTCAGTCGGTGACAGGAATTGAACGTCAGTTAGTGACAGGGATTGAATCGGAGTCTGTGACAGGAATAGAACCTCAGTCAGTGACAGGGATTGAATCTCAGTCAGTGACAGGGATTGAACCTGAGTCAGTGACAGGGATTGAATCTCAATCAGTGACAGGGATTGAATCTCGATCAGTGACAGGGATTGAATCTCAATCAGTGACAGGGATTGACCCTCAGTCAGTGACAGGGATTGAATCTCAGTCAGTGACAGGGATTGAGCTTCAGTCAGTGACTGGGATTGAATCTCAGTCAGTGACAGGGATTGATCCTCAGTCAGTGACAGGGATTAAATCACAATCAGTAACAGCAAGTGAATCTCAGTCAGTGACAAGGATTGAATCACAGTCAGTGACAGGGATAGAGATACAGTCAGTGATAGGGTTTGTACCTCAGTCTGTGACATGGATTGAATCTCAGTCAGTGACAGCGATTGAATCTCAGTCAGTGACAGGAATTGTGTCTCAGTCAGTGACAGTGACTGAACCTCAGTCAGTGACAGGGTTTTGTATCTCAGTCAGTGACAGGAATTGAATCTCAAATAGTGACAGGGACAAAACCTCAGTCAGTGACAGGGATTGACGCTCAGTCAGTGTCAGGGATTGAATCTCACTAAATTACAGGGATTGAACCTCAGTCAGTGACAGGGATAGAATCTCAGTCGGTGATAGGAATTGAATCTCAGTCAGTGACAGGGATTGAATCTCATTCAGTGACAAGGATTGAATCTCAGTCAGTGACAGGGATTGACACTCAGTCAGTGACAGGGATTGAACCTCAGTCAGTGACAGGGATTGAATCTCATTCAGTGACAGGGATTGAATCTCAGTCAGTGACAGGGATTGAATCTCAGTCAGTGACAGGAATTGAATCTCAGTCAGTGACAGGAATTGAATCTCAGTCAGTGACAGGGAGTGAGCCTCAGTCAGTGACAAGGATTGAACCTCAGTCTGTGACAGGGATTGAATCTCAGTCAGTGACAGGAATTGAATCTCAGTCAGTGACAGGAATTGTATCTCAGTCAGTGACAGGTAGTGAGCCTCAGTCAGTGACAGGGATTGAACCTCAGTCAGTGACAGGGATTGAATCTCAATCAGTGACAGGGATTGAGCATCAGTCAATGACAGGGAGTGACCCTCAGTCAGTGACAGGGATTGAATCTCAGTCAGTGACAGGGAGTGAACCTCAGTCAGTGACAGGGATTGAATATCAATCAGTGACAGGGATTGAATCTCGATCAGAGACAGGGATTGAATCTCAATCAGTGACAGGGATTGACCATCCGTCAGTTTCAGGGATTGATTCTCAGTCAGTGACAGGGATTGAGCCTCAGTCAGTGACAGGGATTGAATCTCAGTCAATGACAGAGATTGAGCCTCAGTCAGTGACAGGGATTAAACCTTTGTCTGTGACAGGGATTGAACCTCAGTCATTGACTGTGATTGAATCTCAGTCTGTGACAGGGATTGAACCTCAGTCAGTGACAGGAATTGAATCTTAGTCAGTCACAGGGATAGAGATTCAGTCAGTGAGAGGAATTGAATCTCAGTCAGTGACAGGAATTGAATCTTAGTCAGTCACAGGGATAGAGATTCAGTCAGTGAGAGGGATTGAGCCTCAGTCAGTGACAGGGATTAAACCTTTGTCTGTGACAGGGATTGAACCTCAGTCATTGACTGTGATTGAATCTCAGTCTGTGACAGGGATGGAACCTCAGTCAGTGACAGGAATTGAATCTCAGTCACAGAGAGGAATTAAATCTCAGTCAGTGACAGGGAGTGAGCCTCACTCAGTGACAAGGATTGAACCTCAGTCTGTGACAGGGATTGAATCTCAGTCAGTGACAGGAATTGAATCTCAGTCAGTGACAGGAATTGAATCTCAGTCAGTGACAGGGAGTGAGCCTCAGTCAGTGGCAGGGATTGAACCTCAGTCAGTGACAGGGATTGAATCTCAGTCAGTGACAGGGATTGAACCTGAGTCAGTGACAGGGATTGAATCTCAATCAATGACAGGGATTGAATCTCGATCAGTGACAGGGATTGAATCTCAATCAGTGACAGGGATTGAATCTAAAAACATTGACAGGGAGTTATCCTCAGTCTGTGACAGGGATTGACCCTCAATCTGTGACAGGGATTGAATCTCATTCAGAGACAGAGATTGAATCATAGTCAGTGACAGAGACTGAACCCCAGTGAGTGACAGGGATGGAGCCCCAGTCAGTGACAGGGATTGAGCCTCAGTCAGTGACAGGGACTGAGCCTCAGTCAGCGACAGGGATTGAGCCTCAGTCAGTGACAGGGACTGAGTCTCAGTCAGTGACAGGGATTGAGCCACAATCAATGACAGGGATTGAGACACAACCAGTAACAGGGATTGAATCTCAGTTATTGATAGGGATTGAATCTTAGTCAGAGACAGGGATTGAATCTCAATCAGTAAGAGGGATTGAATCTCATTCATTGACGGGGATTGAATCTCAGTCAGTGACAGGGATTCAATCTCCGTCAGTGACAGGAATTGAACAGCAGTCAGAGAGAGGGATTGACCCTCAGTCAATGACTGGGTTTGAATCTCAGTCAGTGACAGGGATTGAACCTGAGTCAGTGACAGGGATTGAATCTGAATCAGTGACAGGAATTGAATCTCAGTCAGTGACAGGGATTCAATCTCAGTCAGTGACAGGAATTGAACAGCAGTCAGAGACAGGGATTAACCCTCAGTCAGTGACTGGTTTTGAATCTCAATCAGTGACAGGGATTGAACCTGAGTCAGTGACAGGGATTGAATCTCAATCAGTAAGAGGGATTGAATCTCATTCATTGACGGTGATTGAATCTCAGTCAGTGACAGGGATTCAATCTCCGTCAGTGACAGGAATTGAATCTCAGTCAGTGACAGGGATTCAATCTCAGTCAGTGACAGGAATTGAATCTCAGTCAGTGACAGGGATTCAATCTCAGTCAGTGACAGGAATTGACCCTCAGTCAATGACTGGGTTTGAATCTCAGTCAGTGACAGGGATTGAATCTCAATCAGTGACAGGGATTGAATCTCAGTTATTGATAGGAATTGAATCTTAGTCAGAGACAGGGATTGAATCTCAATCAGTAAGAGGGACTGAATCTCATTCATTGACGGGGATTGAATCTCAGTCAGTGACAGGGATTCAATCTCAATCAGTGACAGGGACTGAGCCTCAGTCAGTGACAGGGATTGAACCTCAGTCAGTGACTGGGACTGAGCCTCAGTCAGTGACAGGGATTGAGCCTTAGTCAGTGACAGGGACTGAGCCTCAGTCAGTGACAGGGATTGAGCCACAATCAGTGACCGGGATTGAGACACAACCAGTAACAGGGATTGAATCTCAATCAGTGACAGGGATTGAATCTTAGTCAGTGACAGGGATAGAGATTCAGTCAGTGACAGGGATTGAATCTCATTCAGTGACAGGGATTGAGATATAACCAGTGACAGGGATTGAATCTCATTCAGTGACAGGGATTGAATCTCAATCAGTGACAGGAATTGAATCTTCATCAGTGACAGGGGTAGAGATTCAGTCCAGTGACAGGGATAGATTCTCAGTCAGTGACAGGGATTCAATCTCAGTCAGTGACAGGAATTGAATCTAAGTCAGTGACAGGGACTGAATCTCAGTCAGTGACTGTGTTTCAAACTCAGTCAGTGACAGGGACTGCATCTCAGTCAGTGACTGAGTTTGAATCTCAGTTATTGACACGGATTGAATCTCAGTCAGAGACAGGGATTGAATCTCGATCAGTGACACGGATTGAATCTGAATCAGTGACAGGGATTGACCCTCAGTCCGTGACAGGGATTGAATCTCAGTCAGTGACAGGGATTGAAACTCAGTCAGTGACACGGATTGACCCTCAGTCAGTGACAGTGATTGAATCTCAGTCAATGACAGGGATTGAACCTCAGTCAGTGACAGGGATTGAGCCTCAGTCAGTGACAGGGAGTGAGCCGCAGTCAGTTACAAGGATTGAACCTCAGTTAGTGACAGGGATTGAATCTCAGTCTGTGACAGGGATTGAAACTCAGTCAGTGACAGGTTTGAATCTCAGTCAGTGACAGGGTCTGAGCCTCATCAATAACAGCGATTGAGCCTCAGTCAGTGACTGGGTTTGAATCTCAGTTGTTGACAGGGATAGAATCTCAGTCAGTGACAGGGATTGAATCTCAATCAGTGACAGGGATTGAATCTCAGTCCGTGACAGGGATTGAGATTCATACAGTGACAGGGATTGACCCTCAGTCAGTGACAGGGATTCAACCTCAGTCTGTGACAGGAATTGAATCACAATCAGTGACAGGAATTGAACATCAGTCAGTGACAGGGATTGAGCCTCAGTCAGTGACTGGGTTTGACTCTCAGTCAGTGACAGGGATTGAATCTCAGTCAGTGACAGGGATTGAATCTCAATCAGTGACAGGGATTGAGCCTCAGTCAGTGACAGGGATTGAACCTCAGTCAGTGACAGGGATTGACACTCAGTCAGTGACAGAGATTGAACCTGAGTCAGTGACAGGGATTGAATCTCAATCAGTGACAGGGATTGAATCTCGATCAGTGACACGGATTAAATCTGAATCAGGGACAGGGATTGACCCTCAGTCAGTGACAGGGATTGAATCTCAGTCAGTGACAGGGATTGAAACTCAGTCAGTGACAGGGATTGACCCTCAGTCAGTGACAGGGATTGAATCTCAGTCCATGAAAGGGATTGAACCTCAGTTAGTGAGAGGGATTGAGCCTCAGTCAGTGACAGGGATTGAGATACAACCAGTGACAGGGATTGAATCTCATTCAGTGACAGGGATTGAATCTCAATCAGTGACAGGAATTGAATCTTTGTCAGTGACAGGGATAGAGATTCAGTCCAGTGACAGGGATTGAATCTCATTCAGTGACAGGGATTCAATCTCAGTCAGTGACAGGAATTGAATCTAAGTCAGTGACAGGGACTGAATCTCAGTCAGTGACTGGGTTTCAAACTCAGTCAGTGACAGGGACTGAATCTCAGTCAGTGACAGAGTTTGAACCTCATTCAGTGACAGGGATAGATTCTCAGTCAGTGACAGGGATTGAACCTGAGTCAGTGACAGGGATTGAATCTCAATCAGTGACAGGGATTGAATCTCGATCAGTGACACGGATTGAATCTGAATCAGTGACAGGGATTGACCCTCAGTCAGTGACAGGGATTGAATCTCAGTCAGTGACAGGGATTGAAACTCAGTCAGTGACAGGGATTGTCCCTCAGTCAGTGACAGGGATTGAATCTCAGTCCATGAAAGGGATTGAACCTCAGTTAGTGAGAGGGATTGAGCCTCAGTCAGTGACAAGGATTGAGATACAACCAGTGACAGGGATTGAATCTCATTCAGTGACAAGGATTGAATCTCAATCAGTGACAGGAATTGAATCTTCGTCAGTGACAGGGACTGAATCTCAGTCAGTGACTGTGTTTCAAACTCAGTCAGTGACAGGGACTGAATCTCAGTCAGTGACTGAGTTTGAATCTCATTCAGTGACTGGGATAGATTCTCAGTCAGTGACAGGGATTCAATCTCAGTCAGTGACAGGAATTGAATCTAAGTCAGTGACAGGGACTGAATCTCAGTCAGTGACTGTGTTTCAATCTCAGTCAGTGACAGGGACTGAATCTCAGTCAGTGACTGAGTTTGAATCTCAGTTATTGACAGGGATTGAATCTCAGTCAGAGACAGGGATTGAATCTCGATCAGTGACACGGATTGAATCTGAATCAGTGACAGGGATTGACCCTCAGTCAGTGACAGGGATTGAATCTCAGTCAGTGACAGGGATTGAAACTCAGGCAGTGACAGGGATTGACCCTCAGTCAGTGACAGGGATTGAATCTCAGTCAATGACAGGGATTGAACCTCAGTCAGTGAGAGGGATTGAGCCTCAGTCAGTGACAGGGATTGAGCCTCAGTCAGTGACAGGGAGTGAGCCGCAGTCAGTTACAAGGATTGAACCTCAGTTCGTGACAGGGATTGAATCTCAGTCTGTGACAGGGATTGAACCTCAGTCAGTGACAGGTTTGAATCTCAGTCAGTGACAGGGTTTGAGCCTAATCAATAACAGGGATTGAGCCTCAGTCAGTGACTGGGTTTGACTCTCAGTCAGTGACAGGGATTGAACCACAGTCAGTGACAGGGATTGTATCTCAATCAGTGACAGGGATTGAGCCTCAGTCAGTGACAGGGATTGACCCTCAGTCAGTGACAGGGATTGAATCTCAGTCAGTGACAGGGATTGAATCTCAATCAGTGACAGGGATTGAGCCTCAGTCAGTGACAGGGATTGACCCTCAGTCAGTGACAGGGATTGAATCTCTGTCAGTGATAGGGATTGAATCTCAATCAGTGACAGGGATTGAATCTCAGTCCGTGACAGGGATTGAGATTCATTCAGTGACAGGGATTGACCCTCAGTCAGTGACAGGGATTCAACCTCAGTCTGTGACAGGAATTGAATCACAATCAGTGACAGGAATTGCACATCAGTCAGTGACAGGGATTGAGCCTCAGTCAGTGACTGGGTTTGACTCTCAGTCAGTGACAGGGATTGAACCACAGTCAGTGACAGGGATTGTATCTCAATCAGTGACAGGGATTGAGCCTCAGTCACTGACAGGGATTGACCCTCAGTCAGTGACAGGGATTGAATCTCAGTCAGTGACAGGGATTGAGCCTCAGTCAGTGACAGGGATTGAACCTCTGTCAGTGACAGGGATTGAATCTCAGTCAGTGACAGGGATTGAACCTGAGTCAGTGACAGGGATTGAATCTCAATCAGTGACAGGGATTGAATCTCGATCAGTGACACGGATTGAATCTGAATCAGTGACAGGGATTGACCCTCAGTCAGTGACAGGGATTGAATCTCAGTCAGTGACAGGGATTGAACCTCAGTTAGTGAGAGGGATTGAGCCTCAGTCAGTGACAGGGATTGAATCTCAAACATTGACAGGGAGTTATCCTCAGTCTGTGTCAGTGATTGACACTCAATCTGTGACAGGGATTGAATCTCATTCAGAGACAGGGATTGAATCATAGTCAGTGACAGAGACTGAGTCTCAGTCAGTGACAGGGATTGAGCCACAATCAATGACAGGGATTGAGACACAACCAGTAACAGGGATTGAATCTCAGTTATTGATAGGGATTGAATCTTAGTCAGAGACATGGATTGAATCTCAATCAGTAAGAGGGATTGAATCTCATTCATTGACGGGGATTGAATTTCAGTCAGTGACAGGGATTCAATCTCCGTCAGTGACAGGAATTGAACAGCAGTCAGAGACAGGGATTGACCCTCAGTCAATGACTGGGTTTGAATCTCAGTCAGTGACAGGGTTTGAACCTGAGTCAGTGACAGGGATTGAATCTCAATCAGTGACAGGAATTGAATCTCAGTCAGTGACAGGGATTCAATCTCAGTCAGTGACAGGAATTGAACAGCAGTCAGAGACAGGGATTAACCCTCAGTCAGTGACTAGGTTTGAATCTCAGTCAGTGACAGGGATTCAACCTGAGTCAGTGACAGGGATTGAATCTCAGTCAGTGACAGGGATTGAATCTCAATCAGTGGCAGGGATTGAATCTCAGTCTGTGACAGGGTTGAATTTCAGTCTGTGAAAGGGTTTGAATCACAGTCAGTGACAGGGATTGAACCTCAGTCAGTGACAGGGATTGAAACTCAATCAGTGACAGGGATTGAACCTGAGTCAGTGACAGCGATTGACCCTCAGTCAGTGACAGGGATTGAATCTCAGTCAGTGGCAGGGATTCAATCTCAGTCAGTGACAGGAATATAAACATCAGTCAGTAACAGGGATTGAACCTCAGTCAATGACTGGGTTTGAATCTCAGTCAATGACAGGGATTGAACCTGAGTCAGTGACAGGGATTGAATCTCAATCAGTGACAGGGATTGAATCTCGATCAGTGACAGGGATTGAATCTCGATCAGGGACAGGGATTGAATCTCAATCAGTGGCTGGGATTGAATCTCAATCAGTGACAGGGATTGACCCTCAATCACTAACAGGGATTGAACCTCAGTCAGTGACAGGGATTGAACCTCAGTCAGTGACAGGGATTGAATCTCAATCAGTGACAGGGATTGAACCTGAGTCAGTGACAGGGATTGACCCTCAGTCAGTGACAGGAATTGAATCTCAGTCAGTGACAGGGATTGAAACTCAGTCAGTGACAGGGATTAAAACTCAGTCAGTGACAGGGATTGAATCTCAGTCAATGACAGGGATTGAACCTCAGTCAGTGACACGGATTGACCCTCAGTCAGTGACAGGGATTGAGCCTCAGTCAGTGACAGGGAGTGAGCCGCAGTCAGTTACAAGGATTGAACCTCAGTTAGTGAGTGGGATTGAATCTCAACCTGTGACAGGGATTGAACCTCAGTCAGTGACAGGTTTGAATCTCAGTCAGTGACAGGGTTTGAGCCTGATCAATAACAGGGATTGAGCCTCAGTCAGTGACTGGGTTTGAATCTCAGTTATTGACAGGGATAGAATCTCAGTCAGTGACAGGGATTGAATCTCAATCAGTGACAGGGATTGAATCTCAGTCCGTGACAGGGATTGAGATTCATTCAGTGACAGGGATTGACCCTCAGTCAGTGACAAGGATTCAACCTCAGTCTGTGACAGGAATTAAATCACAATCAGTGACACGAATTGAACATCAGTCAGTGACAGGGTTTGAGCCTCAGTCAGTGACTGGGTTTGACTCTCAGTCAGTGACAGGGATTGAGCCTCAGTCAGTGACAGGGATTGAACCTCAGTCAGTGACAGGGATTGAATCTCAGTCAGTGACAGGGATTGAACCTGAGTCAGTGACAGGGATTGAATCTCAATCAGTGACAGGGATTGAATCTCGATCAGTGACACGGATTGAATCTGAATCAGTGACAGGGATTGACCCTCAGTCAGTGACAGGGAGTCAACCTCAGTCTGTGACAGGGATTGAAACTCAGTCAGTGACAGGGTTTGACCCTCAGTCAGTGACAGGGATTGAATCTCAGTCAATGACAGGGATTGAACCTCAGTTAGTGAGAGGGATTGAGCCTCAGTCAGTGACAGGGACTGAGCCGCAGTCAGTTACAAGGATTGAACCTCAGTTAGTGACAGGGATTGTATCTCAGTCTGTGACAGGGATTGAACCTCAGTCAGTGACAGGTTTGAATCTCAGTCAGTGACAGGGTTTGAGCCTAATCAATAACAGGGATTGAGCATCAGTCAGTGACATTGTTTGAATCTCAGTTATTGACAGGGATAGAATCTCAGTCAGTGACAGGGATTGAATCTCAATCAGTGACAGGGATTGAATCTCGATCAGTGACAGGGATTGAATCTCGATCAGGGACAGGGATTGAATCTCAATCAGTGGCTGGGATTGAATCTCAATCAGTGACAGGGATTGACCCTCAATCACTAACAGGGATTGAACCTCAGTCAGTGACAGGGATTGAACCTCAGTCAGTGACAGGGATTGAATCTCAATCAGTGACAGCGATTGAACCTGAGTCAGTGACAGGGATTGACCCTCAGTCAGTGACAGGAATTGAATCTCAGTCAGTGACAGGGATTGAAACTCAGTCAGTGACAGGGATTAAAACTCAGTCAGTGACAGGGATTGAATCTCAGTCAATGACAGGGATTGAACCTCAGTCAGTGAGAGGGATTGAGCCTCAGTCAGTGACAGGGATTGAGCCTCAGTCAGTGACAGGGAGTGAGCCGCAGTCAGTTACAAGGATTGAACCTCAGTTAGTGAGTGGGATTGAATCTCAATCTGTGACAGGGATTGAACCTCAGTCAGTGACAGGTTTGAATCCCAGTCAGTGACAGGGTTTGAGCCTAATCAATAACAGGGATTGAGCCTCAGTCAGTGACTGGGTTTGAATCTCAGTTATTGACAGGGATAGAATCTCAGTCAGTGACAGGGATTGAATCTCAATCAGTGACAGGGATTGAATCTCAGTCCGTGACAGGGATTGAGATTCATTCAGTGACAGGGATTGACCCTCAGTCAGTGACAAGGATTCAACCTCAGTCTGTGACAGGAATTAAATCACAATCAGTGACAGGAATTGAACATCAGTCAGTGACAGGGTTTGAGCCTCAGTCAGTGACTGGGTTTGACTCTCAGTCAGTGACAGGGATTGAACCTCAGTCAGTGACAGGGATTGAATCTCAATCAGTGACAGGGATTGAGCCTCAGTCAGTGACAGGGATTGACCCTCAGTCAGTGACAGGGATTGAATCTCAATCAGTGACAAGGATTGAGCCTCAGTCAGTGACAGGGATTGAACCTCAGTCAGTGACAGGGATTGAATCTCAGTCAGTGACAGGGATTGAACCTGAGTCAGTGACAGGGATTGAATCTCAATCAGTGACAGGGATTGAATCTCGATCAGTGACACGGATTGAATCTGAATCAGTGACAGGGATTGACCCTCAGTCAGTGACAGGAATTGAATCTCAGTCAGTGACAGGGATTGAAACTCAGTCAGTGACAGGGATTGACCCTCAGTCAGTGACAGGGATTGAATCTCAGTCAATGACAGGGATTGAACCTCAGTTAGTGAGAGGGATTGAGCCTCAGTCAGTGACAGGGACTGAGCCGCAGTCAGTTACAAGGATTGAACCTCAGTTAGTGACAGGGATTGTATCTCAGTCTGTGACAGGGATTGAACCTCAGTCAGTGACAGGTTTGAATCTCAGTCAGTGACAGGGTTTGAGCCTAATCAATAACAGGGATTGAGCATCAGTCAGTGACATTGTTTGAATCTCAGTTATTGACAGGGATAGAATCTCAGTCAGTGACAGGGATTGAATCTCAATCAAAGACAGGGATTGAATCTCAGTCAGTGACAGGGATTGAATCTCAGTCAGTGACAGGGATTGTGATTCATTCAGTGACAGGGATTGACCCTCAGTCAATGACAGGGAGTCAACCTCAGTCTGTGACAGGACTTGAATCACATTCAGTGACAGGAATTGAACATCAGTCAGTGACAGGGATTGAGCATCAGTCAGTGACTGGGTTTGACTCTCAGTCAGTGACAGGGATTGAATCTCAATCAGTGACAGGGATTGAGCCTCAGACAGTGACAGGGATTGACCCTCAGTCAGTGACAGGGATTGAATCCCAGTCCGTGACAGGGATTGAACCTGAGTCAGTGACTGGAATTGAATCTCAATCAGTGACAGGGATTGAATCTCCATCAGTGACAGGGATTGAATCTCAATCAGTGACAGGGATTGACCCTCAGTCAGTGACAGGGATTCAATCTGAGTTAGTGACAGGGATTGAGCCTCAGTCAGTGACAGGGATTGACCCTCAGTCAGTGACAGGGATTGAGCCTCATTCAGTCATAGGAATTGACCTTGAGACAGTGACAGGGATTGAGCCTCAGTCAGTGACAGAGAATGAATCTCAGTCAGTTACAGGGATTGAGCCTCAGTCATTGACAGGGATTGAATCTCAGTCAGTGACAGGGATTGAATCTCAGTTAGTGACAGGAATTGAATCTCAGTCAGTGACAGGGATTGAACCTCAGTCAGTGACAGGGATTGAATCGCAGTCAGTGACAGGAATACAGATTCAGTCAGTGACAGGGATTGAATCTGAGTCAGTGACAGGAATTAAATCTCACTCAGTGACAGGAATTGAACGTCAGTTAGTGACAGGGATTGAATCGCAGTCTGGGACAAGAATTAAACCACAGTCAGTGACAGGGATTGAATCTCAATCAGTGACAGGAATTGAATCTTAGTCAGTGACAGGAATTGAATCTCAGTCAGTGACAGGGAGTGAGCCTCAGTCAGTGACAGGGATTGAGCCTCAAATAGTGACAGGGATTTACCCAGAGTCAGTGACAGGGATTAAATCTCAATCAGTGACAGGAAGTGAATCTCAGTCAGTGACAGGGGTTTAATCACAGTCAGTGACAGGGATAGAGATACAGTCAGAGATAGGGTTTGAACCTCAGTCTGTGACAGGGATTGAATCTCAGTCAGCGACAGGGATTGAATCTCAGTCAGTGACAGGAATTGTGTCTCAGTCAGTTACAGGGATTGAATCTCAGTCAGTGACAGGGATTGTATCTCAGTCAGTGACAGGAATTGAATCTCAGTAAGTGACAGGGATTGAACCGCAGTCAGTGACAGGGTTGAATCTCAGTCAGTGACTGGGTTTGAGCCTAATCAATAAGAGGGATTGAATCTCAGTCAGAGACAGGGATTGAATCTCAATCAGTGACAGGGTTTGGGATTCATTCAGTGACAGGGATTGACACTCAGTCAGTGACAGGGATTGAACCTGAGTCAGTGACAGGGATTGAATCTCAATCAGTGACAGGGATTGAATCTCGATCAGTGACACGGATTGAATCTGAATCAGTGACAGGGATTGACCCTCAGTCAGTGACAGGGATTGAATCTCAGTCAGTGACAGGGATTGAAACTCAGTCAGTGACACGGATTGACCCTCAGTCAGTGACAGGGATTGAATCTCAATCAATGACAGGGATTGAACCTCAGTCAGTGAGAGGGATTGAGCCTCAGTCAGTGACAGGGATTGAGCCTCAGTAAGTCATAGGAATTGACCCTGAGATAGTGACAGGGATTCACATTCAATCAGTGACAGAGAATGAATCTCAGTCAGTTTCAGGGATTGACCCTCAGTCAGTGACAGGGATTGAATCTCAGTCAGTGACAGGGATTGAATCTCAAACATTGCCAGGGAGTGATCCTCAGTCTGTGACAAGGATTGACCCTCAATCAGTGACAGGGATTGAATCTCAGTCAGAGACAGGGATTGAATCATAGTCAGTGACAGAGACTGAACCCCAGTGAGTGACAGGGATGGAGCCCCAGTCAGTGACAGGGATTGAGCCACATTCAGTGACAGGGATTGAATCTCAGTCAGAGACAGGGATTCAATCAGTCAGAGACAGAGACTGAACCCCTGTGAGTGACAGGAATGGAGCCCCAGTCAGTGACAGGGATTGAGCCTCAGTCAGTGACAGGGACTGAGCTACAGTCAGTGACAGGGATTGAGCCTTAGTCAGTGACAGGGACTGAGCCTCAGTCAGTGACAGGGATTGAGCCACAATCAGTGACTGGGATTGAGACACAACCAGTAACAGGGATTGAATCTCAATCAGTGACAGGGATTGAATCTTAGTCAGTGACAGGGATTGAATCTCATTCAGTGACAGGGATAGAGATTCAGTCAGTGACAGGGATTGAATCTCATTCAGTGACAGGGATTGAGATACAACCAGTGACAGGGATTGAATCTCATTCAGTGACAGGGATTGAATCTCAATCAGTGACAGGAATTGAATCTTCGTCAGTGACAGGGGTAGAGATTCAGTGCAGTGACAGGGATTGAACCTCTGTCAGTGACAGGGATTGAATCTCATTCAGTGACAGGGATAGATTCTCAGTCAGTGACAGGGATTCAATCTCAGTCAGTGATAGGAATTGAATCTAAGTCAGTGACAGGGACTGAATCTCAGTCAGTGACTGTGTTTCAAACTCAGTCAGTGACAGGGATTGAATCTCAGTCAGTGACTGAGTTTGAATCTCAGTTATTGACAGGGATTGAATCTCAGTCAGAGACAGGGATTGAATCTCGATCAGTGACACGGATTGAATCTGAATCAGTGACAGGGATTGACCCTCAGTCCGTGACAGGGATTGAATCTCAGTCAGTGACAGGGATTGAAACTCAGTCAGTGACACGGATTGACCCTCAGTCAGTGACAGTGATTGAATCTCAGTCAATGACAGGGAGTGAGCCGCAGTCAGTTACAAGGATTGAACCTCAGTTAGTGACAGGGATTGAATCTCAGTCTGTGACAGGGATTGAAACTCAGTCAGTGACAGGTTTGATTCTCAGGCAGTGACAGGGTTTGAGCCTAATCAATAACAGGGATTGAGCCTCAGTCAGTGACAGGGTTTGAATCTCAGTTATTGACAGGGATAGAATCTCAGTCAGTGACAGGGATTGAATCTCAATCAGTGACAGGGATTGAATCTCAGTCCGTGACAGGGATTGAGATTCATACAGTGACAGGGATTGACCCTCAGTCAGTGACAGGGAATCAACCTCAGTCTGTGACAGGAATTGAATCACAATCAGTGACAGGAATTGAACATCAGTCAGTGACAGGGATTGAATCTCAGTCAGTGACAGGGATTGAATCTCAATCAGTGACAGGGATTGAGCCTCAGTCAGTGACAGGGATTGAACCTCAGTCAGTGACAGGGATTGACACTCAGTCAGTGACAGAGATTGAACCTGAGTCAGTGACAGGGATTGAATCTCAATCAGTGACAGGGATTGAATCTCGATCAGTGACACGGATTGAATCTGAATCAGTGACAGGGATTGACCCTCAGTCAGTGACAGGGATTGAATCTCAGTCAGTGACAGGGATTGAAACTCAGTCAGTGACAGGGATTGACCCTCAGTCAGTGACAGGGATTGAATCTCAGTCCATGAAAGGGATTGAACCTCAGTTAGTGAGAGGGATTGAGCCTCAGTCAGTGACAGGGATTGAGATACAACCAGTGACAGGGATTGAATCTCATTCAGTGACAGGGATTGAATCTCAATCAGTGACAGGAATTGAATCTTCGTCAGTGACAGGGATAGAGATTCAGTCCAGTGACAGGGATTGAATCTCATTCAGTGACAGGGATTCAATCTCAGTCAGTGACAGGAATTGAATCTAAGTCAGTGACAGGGACTGAATCTCAGTCAGTGACTGGGTTTCAAACTCAGTCAGTGACAGGGACTGAATCTCAGTCAGTGACAGAGTTTGAACCTCATTCAGTGACAGGGATAGATTCTCAGTCAGTGACAGGGATTGAACCTGAGTCAGTGACAGGGATTGAATCTCAATCAGTGACAGGGATTGAATCTCGATCAGTGACACGGATTGAATCTGAATCAGTGACAGGGATTGACCCTCAGTCAGTGACAGGGATTGAATCTCAGTCAGTGACAGGGATTGAAACTCAGTCAGTGACAGGGATTGTCCCTCAGTCAGTGACAGGGATTGAATCTCAGTCCATGAAAGGGATTGAACCTCAGTTAGTGAGAGGGATTGAGCCTCAGTCAGTGACAAGGATTGAGATACAACCAGTGACAGGGATTGAATCTCATTCAGTGACAAGGATTGAATCTCAATCAGTGACTGAAATTGAATCTTCGTCAGTGACAGGGATAGAGATTCAGTCCAGTGACAGGGATTGAATCTCATTCAGTGACAGGGATTCAATCTCAGTCAGTGACAGGAATTGAATCTAAGTCAGTGACAGGGACTGAATCTCAGTCAGTGACTGTGTTTCAAACTCAGTCAGTGACAGGTACTGAATCTCAGTCAGTGACTGAGTTTGAATCTCATTCAGTGACAGGGATAGATTCTCAGTCAGTGACAGGGATTCAATCTCAGTCAGTGACAGGAATTGAATCCAAGTCAGTGACAGGGACTGAATCTCAGTCAGTGACTGTGTTTCAATCTCAGTCAGTGACAGGGACTGAATCTCAGTCAGTGACTGAGTTTGAATCTCACTTATTGACATGGATAGATTCTCAGTCAGTGACAGGGATTGAACCTGAGTCAGTGACAGGGATTGAATCTCAATCAGTGACAGGGATTGAATCTCGATCAGTGACACGGATTGAATCTGAATCAGTGACAGGGATTGACCCTCAGTCAGTGACAGGGATTGAATCTCAGTCAGTGACAGGGATTGAAACTCAGTCAGTGACAGGGATTGTCCCTCAGTCAGTGACAGGGATTGAATCTCAGTCCATGAAAGGGATTGAACCTCAGTTAGTGAGAGGGATTGAGCCTCAGTCAGTGACAAGGATTGAGATACAACCAGTGACAGGGATTGAATCTCATTCAGTGACAAGGATTGAATCTCAATCAGTGACAGGAATTGAATCTTCGTCAGTGACAGGGATAGAGATTCAGTCCAGTGACAGGGACTGAATCTCAGTCAGTGACTGTGTTTCAAACTCAGTCAGTGTCAGGGACTGAATCTCAGTCAGTGACTGAGTTTGAATCTCATTCAGTGACAGGGATAGATTCTCAGTCAGTGACAGGGATTCAATCTCAGTCAGTGACAGGAATTGAATCTAAGTCAGTGACAGGGACTGAATCTCAGTCAGTGACTGTGTTTCAATCTCAGTCAGTGACAGGGACTGAATCTCAGTCAGTGACTGAGTTTGAATCTCACTTATTGACAGGGATTGAATCTCAGTCAGAGACAGGGATTGAATCTCGATCAGTGACACGGATTGAATCTGAATCAGTGACAGGGATTGACCCTCAGTCAGTGACACGGATTGAATCTCAGTCAGTGACAGGGATTGAAACTCAGTCAGTGACAGGGATTGACCCTCAGTCAGTGACAGGGATTGAATCTCAGTCAATGACAGGGATTGAACCTCAGTCAGTGAGAGGGATTGAGCCTCAGTCAGTGACAGGGATTGAGCCTCAGTCAGTGACAGGGAGTGAGCCGCAGTCAGTTACAAGGATTGAACCTCAGTTCGTGACAGGGATTGAATCTCAGTCTGTGACAGGGATTGAACCTCAGTCAGTGACAGGTTTGAATCTCAGTCAGTGACAGGGTTTGAGCCTAATCAATAACAGGGATTGAGCCTCAGTCAGTGACTGGGTTTGAATCTCAGTTATTGACAGGGATAGAATCTCAGTCAGTGACAGGGATTGAATCTCAATCAGTGACAGGGATTGAATCTCAGTCCGTGACAGGGATTGAGATTCATTCAGTGACAGGGATTGAACCTCAGTCAGTGACAGGGATTCAACCTCAGTCTGTGACAGGAATTGAATCACAATCAGTGACAGGAATTGCACATCAGTCAGTGACAGGGATTGAGCCTCAGTCAGTGACTGGGTTTGACTCTCAGTCAGTGACAGGGATTGAACCACAGTCAGTGACAGGGATTGAATCTCAATCAGTGACAGGGATTGAGCCTCAGTCAGTGACAGGGATTGACCCTCAGTCAGTGACAGGGATTGAATCTCAGTCAGTGACAGGGATTGAGCCTCAGTCAGTGACAGGGATTGAACCTCAGTCAGTGACAGGGATTGAATCTCAGTCAGTGACAGGGATTGAACCTGAGTCAGTGACAGGGATTGAATCTCAATCAGTGACAGGGATTGAATCTCGATCAGTGACACGGATTGAATCTGAATCAGTGACAGGGATTGACCCTCAGTCAGTGACAGGGATTGAATCTCAGTCAGTGACAGGGATTGAACCTCAGTTAGTGAGAGGGATTGAGCCTCAGTCAGTGACAGGGATTGAATCTCAAACATTGACAGGGAGTTATCCTCAATCTGTGACAGGGATTGAATCTCAGTCAGAGACAGGGATTGAATCATAGTCAGTGACAGAGACTGAACCTCAGTGAGTGACAGGGATGGAGCCCCAGTCAGTGACAGGTATTGAGCCTCAGTCAGTGACAGGGACTGAGCCTCAGTCAGCGACAGGCATTGAGACTCAGTCAGTGACAGGGACTGAGTCTCAGTCAGTGACAGGGATTGAGCCACAATCAATGACAGGGATTGAGACACAACCAGTAACAGGGATTGAATCTCAGTTATTGATAGGGATTGAATCTTAGTCAGAGACATGGATTGAATCTCAATCAGTAAGAGGGATTGAATCTCATTCATTGACGGGGATTGAATTTCAGTCAGTGACAGGGATTCAATCTCCGTCAGTGACAGGAATTGAACAGCAGTCAGAGACAGGGATTGACCCTCAGTCAATGACTGGGTTTGAATCTCAGTCAGTGACAGGGTTTGAACCTGAGTCAGTGACAGGGATTGAATCTCAATCAGTGACAGGAATTGAATCTCAGTCAGTGACAGGGATTCAATCTCAGTCAGTGACAGGAATTGAACAGCAGTCAGAGACAGGGATTAACCCTCAGTCAGTGACTAGGTTTGAATCTCAGTCAGTGACAGGGATTCAACCTGAGTCAGTGACAGGGATTGAATCTCAGTCAGTGACAGGGATTGAATCTCAATCAGTGGCAGGGATTGAATCTCAGTCTGTGACAGGGATTGAATTTCAGTCTGTGAAAGGGTTTGAATCACAGTCAGTGACAGGGATTGAACCTCAGTCAGTGACAGGGATTGAAACTCAATCAGTGACAGGGATTGAACCTGAGTCAGTGACAGCGATTGACCCTCAGTCAGTGACAGGGATTGAATCTCAGTCAGTGGCAGGGATTCAATCTCAGTCAGTGACAGGAATTGAACATCAGTCAGTGACAGGGATTGACCCTCAGTCAATGACTGGGTTTGAATCTCAGTCAATGACAGGGATTGAACCTGAGTCAGTGACAGGGATTGAATCTCAATCAGTGACAGGGATTGAATCTCGATCAGTGACAGGGATTGAATCTCGATCAGGGACAGGGATTGAATCTCAATCAGTGGCTGGGATTGAATCTCAATCAGTGACAGGGATTGACCCTCAATCACTAACAGGGATTGAACCTCAGTCAGTGACAGGGATTGAACCTCAGTCAGTGACAGGGATTGAATCTCAATCAGTGACAGGGATTGAACCTGAGTCAGTGACAGGGATTGACCCTCAGTCAGTGACAGGAATTGAATCTCAGTCAGTGACAGGGATTGAAACTCAGTCAGTGACAGGGATTAAAACTCAGTCAGTGACAGGGATTGAATCTCAGTCAATGACAGGGATTGAACCTCAGTCAGTGAGAGGGATTGAGCCTCAGTCAGTGACAGGGATTGAGCCTCAGTCAGTGACAGGGAGTGAGCCGCAGTCAGTTACAAGGATTGAACCTCAGTTAGTGAGTGGGATTGAATCTCAATCTGTGACAGGGATTGAACCTCAGTCAGTGACAGGTTTGAATCCCAGTCAGTGACAGGGTTTGAGCCTAATCAATAACAGGGATTGAGCCGCAGTCAGTGACTGGGTTTGAATCTCAGTTATTGACAGGGATAGAATCTCAGTCAGTGACAGGGATTGAATCTCAATCAGTGACAGGGATTGAATCTCAGTCCGTGACAGGGATTGAGATTCATTCAGTGACAGGGATTGACCCTCAGTCAGTGACAGGGATTGAATCTCAGTCAGTGACAGGGATTGAGCCTCAGTCAGTGACAGGGATTCAACCTCAGTCTGTCACAGGAATTGAATCACAATCAGTGACAGGAATTGCACATCAGTCAGTGGCAGGGATTGAGCCTCAGTCAGTGACTGGGTTTGACTCTCAGTCAGTGACAGGGATTGAACCACAGTCAGTGACAGGGATTGAATCTCAATCAGTGACAGGGATTGAGCCTCAGTCAGTGACAGGGATTGACCCTCAGTCAGTGACAGGGATTGAATCTCAGTCAGTGACAGGGATTGAGCCTCAGTCAGTGACAGGGATTGAACCTCAGTCAGTGACAGGGATTGAATCTCAGTCAGTGACAGGGATTGAACCTGAGTCAGTGACAGGGATTGAATCTCAATCAGTGACAGGGATTGAATCTCGATCAGTGACACGAATTGAATCTGAATCAGTGACAGGGATTGACCCTCAGTCAGTGACAGGGATTGAATCTCAGTCAGTGACAGGGATTGAACCTCAGTTAGTGAGAGGGATTGAGCCTCAGTCAGTGACAGGGATTGAATCTCAAACATTGACAGGGAGTTATCCTCAATCTGTGACAGGGATTGAATCTCAGTCAGAGACAGGGATTGAATCATAGTCAGTGACAGAGACTGAACCTCAGTGAGTGACAGGGATGGAGCCCCAGTCAGTGACAGGTATTGAGCCTCAGTCAGTGACAGGGACTGAGCCTCAGTCAGCGACAGGCATTGAGCCTCAGTCAGTGACAGGGACTGAGTCTCAGTCAGTGACAGGGATTGAGCCACAATCAATGACAGGGATTGAGACACAACCAGTAACAGGGATTGAATCTCAGTTATTGATAGGGATTGAATCTTAGTCAGAGACATGGATTGAATCTCAATCAGTAAGAGGGATTGAATCTCATTCATTGACGGGGATTGAATTTCAGTCAGTGACAGGGATTCAATCTCCGTCAGTGACAGGAATTGAACAGCAGTCAGAGACAGGGATTGACCCTCAGTCAATGACTGGGTTTGAATCTCAGTCAGTGACAGGGTTTGAACCTGAGTCAGTGACAGGGATTGAATCTCAATCAGTGACAGGAATTGAATCTCAGTCAGTGACAGGGATTCAATCTCAGTCAGTGACAGGAATTGAACAGCAGTCAGAGACAGGGATTAACCCTCAGTCAGTGAATAGGTTTGAATCTCAGTCAGTGACAGGGATTCAACCTGAGTCAGTGACAGGAATTGAATCTCAGTCAGTGACAGGGATTGAATCTCAATCAGTGGCAGGGATTGAATCTCAGTCTGTGACAGGGATTGAATTTCAGTCTGTGAAAGGGTTTGTATCACAGTCAGTGACAGGGATTGAACCTCAGTCAGTGACAGGGATTGAAACTCAATCAGTGACAGGGATTGAACCTGAGTCAGTGACAGCGATTGACCCTCAGTCAGTGACAGGGATTGAATTTCAGTCTGTGAAAGGGTTTGAATCACAGTCAGTGACAGGGATTGAACCTCAGTCAGTGACAGGGATTGAAACTCAATCAGTGACAGGGATTGAACCTGAGTCAGTGACAGCGATTGACCCTCAGTCAGTGACAGGGATTGAATCTCAGTCAGTGGCAGGGATTCAATCTCAGTCAGTGACAGGAATTGAACATCAGTCAGTGACAGGGATTGACCCTCAGTCAATGACTGGGTTTGAATCTCAGTCAATGACAGGGATTGAACCTGAGTCAGTGACAGGGATTGAATCTCAATCAGTGACAGGGATTGAATCTCGATCAGTGACAGGGATTGAATCTCGATCAGGGACAGGGATTGAATCTCAATCAGTGGCTGGGATTGAATCTCAATCAGTGACAGGGATTGACCCTCAATCACTAACAGGGATTGAACCTCAGTCAGTGACAGGGATTGAACCTCAGTCAGTGACAGGGATTGAATCTCAATCAGTGACAGGGATTGAACCTGAGTCAGTGACAGGGATTGACCCTCAGTCAGTGACAGGAATTGAATCTCAGTCAGTGACAGGGATTGAAACTCAGTCAGTGACAGGGATTAAAACTCAGTCAGTGACAGGGATTGAATCTCAGTCAATGACAGGGATTGAACCTCAGTCAGTGAGAGGGATTGAGCCTCAGTCAGTGACAGGGATTGAGCCTCAGTCAGTGACAGGGAGTGAGCCGCAGTCAGTTACAAGGATTGAACCTCAGTTAGTGAGTGGGATTGAATCTCAATCTGTGACAGGGATTGAACCTCAGTCAGTGACAGGTTTGAATCCCAGTCAGTGACAGGGTTTGAGCCTAATCAATAACAGGGATTGAGCCGCAGTCAGTGACTGGGTTTGAATCTCAGTTATTGACAGGGATAGAATCTCAGTCAGTGACAGGGATTGAATCTCAATCAGTGACAGGGATTGAATCTCAGTCCGTGACAGGGATTGAGATTCATTCAGTGACAGGGATTGACCCTCAGTCAGTGACAGGGATTGAATCTCAGTCAGTGACAGGGATTGAGCCTCAGTCAGTGACAGGGATTCAACCTCAGTCTGTCACAGGAATTGAATCACAATCAGTGACAGGAATTGCACATCAGTCAGTGGCAGGGATTGAGCCTCAGTCAGTGACTGGGTTTGACTCTCAGTCAATGACAGGGATTGAACCACAGTCAGTGACAGGGATTGAATCTCAATCAGTGACAGGGATTGAGCCTCAGTCAGTGACAGGGATTGACCCTCAGTCAGTGACAGGGATTGAATCTCAGTCAGTGACAGGGATTGAGCCTCAGTCAGTGACAGGGATTGAACCTCAGTCAGTGACAGGGATTGAATCTCAGTCAGTGACAGGGATTGAACCTGAGTCAGTGACAGGGATTGAATCTCAATCAGTGACAGGGATTGAATCTCGATCAGTGACACGAATTGAATCTGAATCAGTGACAGGGATTGACCCTCAGTCAGTGACAGGGATTGAATCTCAGTCAGTGACAGGGATTGAACCTCAGTTAGTGAGAGGGATTGAGCCTCAGTCAGTGACAGGGATTGAATCTCAAACATTGACAGGGAGTTATCCTCAATCTGTGACAGGGATTGAATCTCAGTCAGAGACAGGGATTGAATCATAGTCAGTGACAGAGACTGAACCTCAGTGAGTGACAGGGATGGAGCCCCAGTCAGTGACAGGTATTGAGCCTCAGTCAGTGACAGGGACTGAGCCTCAGTCAGCGACAGGCATTGAGCCTCAGTCAGTGACAGGGACTGAGTCTCAGTCAGTGACAGGGATTGAGCCACAATCAATGACAGGGATTGAGACACAACCAGTAACAGGGATTGAATCTCAGTTATTGATAGGGATTGAATCTTAGTCAGAGACATGGATTGAATCTCAATCAGTAAGAGGGATTGAATCTCATTCATTGACGGGGATTGAATTTCAGTCAGTGACAGGGATTCAATCTCCGTCAGTGACAGGAATTGAACAGCAGTCAGAGACAGGGATTGACCCTCAGTCAATGACTGGGTTTGAATCTCAGTCAGTGACAGGGTTTGAACCTGAGTCAGTGACAGGGATTGAATCTCAATCAGTGACAGGAATTGAATCTCAGTCAGTGACAGGGATTCAATCTCAGTCAGTGACAGGAATTGAACAGCAGTCAGAGACAGGGATTAACCCTCAGTCAGTGAATAGGTTTGAATCTCAGTCAGTGACAGGGATTCAACCTGAGTCAGTGACAGGAATTGAATCTCAGTCAGTGACAGGGATTGAATCTCAATCAGTGGCAGGGATTGAATCTCAGTCTGTGACAGGGATTGAATTTCAGTCTGTGAAAGGGTTTGTATCACAGTCAGTGACAGGGATTGAACCTCAGTCAGTGACAGGGATTGAAACTCAATCAGTGACAGGGATTGAACCTGAGTCAGTGACAGCGATTGACCCTCAGTCAGTGACAGGGATTGAATCACAGTCAGTGGCAGGGATTCAATCTCAGTCAGTGACAGGAATTGAACATCAGTCAGTGACAGGGATTGACCCTCAGTCAATGACTGGGTTTGAATCTCAGTAAATGACAGGGATTGAACCTGAGTCAGTGACAGGGATTGAATCTCAATCAGTGACAGGGATTGAATCTCGATCAGTGACAGGGATTGAATCTCGATCAGGGACAGGGATTGAATCTCAATCAGTGGCTGGGATTGAATCTCAATCAGTGACAGGGATTGACCCTCAATCACTAACAGGGATTGAACCTCAGTCAGTGACAGGGATTGAACCTCAGTCAGTGACAGGGATTGAATCTCAATCAGTGACAGGGATTGAACCTGAGTCAGTGACAGGGATTGACCCTCAGTCAGTGACAGGAATTGAATCTCAGTCAGTGACAGGGATTGAAACTCAGTCAGTGACAGGGATTAAAACTCAGTCAGTGACAGGGATTGAATCTCAGTCAATGACAGGGATTGAACCTCAGTCAGTGACAGGGATTGAGCCTCAGTCAGTGAGAGGGATTGAGCCTCAGTCAGTGACAGGGATTGAGCCTCAGTCAGTGACATGGAGTGAGCCGCAGTCAGTTACAAGGATTGAACCTCAGTTAGTGAGTGGGATTGAATCTCAATCTGTGACAGGGATTGAACCTCAGTCAGTGACAGGTTTGAATCCCAGTCAGTGACAGGGTTTGAGCCTAATCAATAACAGGGATTGAGCCTCAGTCAGTGACTGGGTTTGAATCTCAGTTATTGACAGGGATAGAATCTCAGTCAGTGACAGGGATTGAATCTCAATCAGTGACAGGGATTGAATCTCAGTCCGTGACAGGGATTGAGATTCATTCAGTGACAGGGATTGACCCTCAGTCAGTGACAAGGATTCAACCTCAGTCTGTGACAGGAATTAAATCACAATCAGTGACAGGAATTGAACATCAGTCAGTGACAGGGTTTGAGCCTCAGTCAGTGACTGGGTTTGACTCTCAGTCAGTGACAGGGATTGAACCTCAGTCAGTGACAGGGATTGAATCTCAATCAGTGACAGGGATTGAGCCTCAGTCAGTGACAGGGATTGACCCTCAGTCAGTGACAGGGATTGAATCTCAATCAGTGACAAGGATTGAGCCTCAGTCAGTGACAGGGATTGAACCTCAGTCAGTGACAGGGATTGAATCTCAGTCAGTGACAGGGATTGAACCTGAGTCAGTGACAGGGATTGAATCTCAATCAGTGACAGGGATTGAATCTCGATCAGTGACACGGATTGAATCTGAATCAGTGACAGGGATTGACCCTCAGTCAGTGACAGGGAGTCAACCTCAGTCTGTGACAGGGATTGAAACTCAGTCTGTGACAGGGATTGACCCTCAGTCAGTGACAGGGATTGAATCTCAGTCAATGACAGGGATTGAACCTCAGTTAGTGAGAGGGATTGAGCCTCAGTCAGTGACAGGGACTGAGCCGCAGTCAGTTTCAAGGATTGAACCTCAGTTAGTGACAGGGATTGTATCTCAGTCTGTGACAGGGATTGAACCTCAGTCAGTGACAGGTTTGAATCTCAGTCAGTGACAGGGTTTGAGCCTAATCAATAACAGGGATTGAGCATCAGTCAGTGACATTATTTGAATCTCAGTTATTGACAGGGATAGAATCTCAGTCAGTGACAGGGATTGAATCTCAATCAGAGACAGGGATTGAATCTCAGTCAGTGACAGGGATTGAATCTCAGTCAGTGACAGGGATTGTGATTCATTCAGTGACAGGGATTGACCCTCAGTCAATGACAGGGAGTCAACCTCAGTCTGTGACAGGAATTGAATCACAATCAGTGACAGGAATTGAACATCAGTCAGTGACAGGAATTGAGCATCAGTCAGTGACTGGGTTTGACTCTCAGTCAGTGACAGGGATTGAATCTCAATCAGTGACAGGGATTGAGCCTCAGACAGTGACAGGGATTGACCCTCAGTCAGTGACAGGGATTGAATCCCAGTCCGTGACAGGGATTGAACCTGAGTCAGTGACTGGAATTGAATCTCAATCAGTGACAGGGATTGAATCTCGATCAGTGACAGGGATTGAATCTCAATCAGTGACAGGGATTGACCCTCAGTCAGTGACAGGGATTCAATCTGAGTTAGTGACAGGGTTTGAGCCTCAGTCAGTGACAGGGATTGACCCTCAGTCAGTGACAGGGATTGAGCCTCATTCACTCATAGGAATTGACCTTGAGACAGTGACAGGGATTGAGCCTCAGTCAGTGACAGAGAATGAATCTCAGTCAGTTACAGGGATTGAGCCTCAGTCATTGACAGGGATTGAATCTCAGTCAGTGACAGGGAATGAATCTCAGTTAGTGACAGGAATTGAATCTCAGTCAGTGACAGGGATTGAACCTCAGTCAGTGACAGGGATTGAATCGCAGTCAGTGACAGGAATACAGATTCAGTCAGTGACAGGGATTGAATCTGAGTCAGTGACAGGAATTAAATCTCACTCAGTGACAGGAATTGAACGTCAGTTAGTGACAGGGATTGAATCGCAGTCTGGGACAAGAATTAAACCACAGTCAGTGACAGGGATTGAATCTCAATCAGTGACAGGAATTGAATCTTAGTCAGTGACAGGAATTGAATCTCAGTCAGTGACAGGGAGTGAGCCTCAGTCAGTGACAGGGATTGAGCCTCAAATAGTGACAGGGATTTACCCAGAGTCAGTGACAGGGATTAAATCTCAATCAGTGACAGGAAGTGAATCTCAGTCAGTGACAGGGGTTTAATCACAGTCAGTGACAGGAATAGAGATACAGTCAGAGATAGGGTTTGAACCTCAGTCTGTGACAGGGATTGAATCTCAGTCAGCGACAGGGATTGAATCTCAGTCAGTGACAGGAATTGTGTCTCAGTCAGTTACAGGGATTGAACCTCAGTCAGTGACAGGGATTGTATCTCAGTCAGTGACAGGAATTGAATCTCAGTAAGTGACAGGGATTGAACCGCAGTCAGTGACAGGGTTGAATCTCAGTCAGTGACTGGGTTTGAGCCTAATCAATAAGAGGGATTGAATCTCAGTCAGAGACAGGGATTAAATCTCAATCAGTGACAGGGTTTGGGATTCATTCAGTGACAGGGATTGACACTCAGTCAGTGACAGGGATTGAACCTGAGTCAGTGACAGGGATTGAATCTCAATCAGTGACAGGGATTGAATCTCGATCAGTGACACGGATTGAATCTGAATCAGTGACAGGGATTGACCCTCAGTCAGTGACAGGGATTGAATCTCAGTCAGTGACAGGGATTGAAACTCAGTCAGTGACACGGATTGACCCTCAGTCAGTGACAGGGATTGAATCTCAGTCAGTGGCAGGGATTCAATCTCAGTCAGTGACAGGAATTGAACATCAGTCAGTGACAGGGATTGACCCTCAGTCAATGACTGGGTTTGAATCTCAGTCAATGACAGGCATTGAACCTGAGTCAGTGACAGGGATTGAATCTCAATCAGTGACAGGGATTGAATCTCGATCAGTGACAGGGATTGAATCTCGATCAGGGACAGGGATTGAATCTCAATCAGTGGCTGGGATTGAATCTCAATCAGTGACAGGGATTGACCCTCAATCACTAACAGGGATTGAACCTCAGTCAGTGACAGGGATTGAACCTCAGTCAGTGACAGGGATTGAATCTCAATCAGTGACAGGGATTGAACCTGAGTCAGTGACAGGGATTGACCCTCAGTCAGTGACAGGAATTGAATCTCATTCAGTGACAGGGATTGAAACTCAGTCAGTGACAGGGATTAAAACTCAGTCAGTGACAGGGATTGAATCTCAGTCAATGACAGGGATTGAACCTCAGTCAGTGAGAGGGATTGAGCCTCAGTCAGTGACAGGGATTGAGCCTCAGTCAGTGACAGGGAGTGAGCCGCAGTCAGTTACAAGGATTGAACCTCAGTTAGTGAGTGGGATTGAATCTCAATCTGTGACAGGGATTGAACCTCAGTCAGTGACAGGTTTGAATCCCAGTCAGTAACAGGGTTTGAGCCTAATCAATAACAGGGATTGAGCCTCAGTCAGTGACTGGGTTTGAATCTCAGTTATTGACAGGGATAGAATCTCAGTCAGTGACAGGGATTGAATCTCAATCAGTGACAGGGATTGAATCTCAGTCCGTGACAGGGATTGAGATTCATTCAGTGACAGGGATTGACCCTCAGTCAGTGACAAGGATTCAACCTCAGTCTGTGACAGGAATTAAATCACAATCAGTGACAGGAATTGAACATCAGTCAGTGACAGGGTTTGAGCCTCAGTCAGTGACTGGGTTTGACTCTCAGTCAGTGACAGGGATTGAACCTCAGTCAGTGACAGGGATTGAATCTCAATCAGTGACAGGGATTGAGCCTCAGTCAGTGACAGGGATTGAACCTCAGTCAGTGACAGGGATTGAATCTCAGTCAGTGACAGGGATTGAACCTGAGTCAGTGACAGGGATTGAATCTCAATCAGTGACAGGGATTGAATTTCGATCAGTGACACGGATTGAATCTGAATCAGTGACAGGGATTGACCCTCAGTCAGTGACAGGGAGTCAACCTCAGTCTGTGACAGGGATTGAAACTCAGTCAGTGACAGGGATTGACCCTCAGTCAGTGACAGGGATTGAATCTCAGTCAATGACAGGGATTGAACCTCAGTTAGTGAGAGGGATTGAGCCTCAGTCAGTGACAGGGACAGAGCCGCAGTCAGTTACAAGGATTGAACCTCAGTTAGTGACAGCGATTGTATCTCAGTCTGTGACAGGGATTGAACCTCAGTCAGTGACAGGTTTGAATCTCAGTCAGTGACAGGGTTTGAGCCTAATCAATAACAGGGATTGAGCATCAGTCAGTGACATTGTTTGAATCTCAGTTATTGACAGGGATAGAATCTCAGTCAGTGACAGGGATTGAATCTCAATCAGAGACAGGGATTGAATCTCAGTCAGTGACAGGGATTGAATCTCAGTCAGTGACAGGGATTGTGATTCATTCAGTGACAGGGATTGACCCTCAGTCAATGACAGGGAGTCAACCTCAGTCTGTGACAGGAATTGAATCACAATCAGTGACAGGAATTGAACATCAGTCAGTGACAGGGATTGAGCATCAGTCAGTGACTGGGTTTGACTCTCAGTCAGTGACAGGGATTGAATCTCAATCAGTGACAGGGATTGAGCCTCAGACAGTGACAGGGATTGACCCTCAGTCAGTGACAGGGATTGAATCCCAGTCCGTGACAGGGATTGAACCTGAGTCAGTGACTGGAATTGAATCTGAATCAGTGACAGGGATTGAATCTCGATCAGTGACAGGGATTGAATCTCAATCAGTGACAGGGATTGACCCTCAGTCAGTGACAGGGATTCAATCTGAGTTAGTGACAGGGATTGAGCCTCAGTCAGTGACAGGGATTGACCCTCAGTCAGTGACAGGGATTGAGCCTCATTCAGTCATAGGAATTGACCTTGAGACAGTGACAGGGATTGAGCCTCAGTCAGTGACAGAGAATGAATCTCAGTCAGTTACAGGGATTGAGCCTCAGTCATTGACAGGGATTGAATCTCAGTCAGTGACAGGGATTGAATCTCAGTTAGTGACAGGAATTGAATCTCAGTCAGTGACAGGGATTGAACCTCAGTCAGTGACAGGGATTGAATCGCAGTCAGTGACAGGAATACAGATTCAGTCAGAGATAGGGTTTGAACCTCAGTCTGTGACAGGGATTGAATCTCAGTCAGCGACAGGGATTGAATCTCAGTCAGTGACAGGAATTGTGTCTCAGTCAGTTACAGGGATTGAACCTCAGTCAGTGACAGGGATTGTATCTCAGTCAGTGACAGGAATTGAATCTCAGTAAGTGACAGGGATTGAACCGCAGTCAGTGACAGGGTTGAATCTCAGTCAGTGACTGGGTTTGAGCCTAATCAATAAGAGGGATTGAATCTCAGTCAGAGACAGGGATTAAATCTCAATCAGTGACAGGGTTTGGGATTCATTCAGTGACAGGGATTGACACTCAGTCAGTGACAGGGATTGAACCTGAGTCAGTGACAGGGATTGAATCTCAATCAGTGACAGGGATTGAATCTCGATCAGTGACACGGATTGAATCTGAATCAGTGACAGGGATTGACCCTCAGTCAGTGACAGGGATTGACCCTCAGTCAGTGACAGGGATTGAATCTCAATCAATGACAGGGATTGAACCTCAGTCAGTGAGAGGGATTGAGCCTCAGTCAGTGACAGGGATTGAGCCTCAGTAAGTCATAGGAATTGACCCTGAGATAGTGACAGGGATTCACATTCAATCAGTGACAGAGAATGAATCTCAGTCAGTTTCAGGGATTGACCCTCATTCAGTGACAGGGATTGAATCTCAGTCAGTGACAGGGATTGAATCTCAAACATTGCCAGGGAGTGATCCTCAGTCTG
The DNA here is from genome assembly GCF_037043375.1 of Chiloscyllium plagiosum. Lineage (NCBI taxonomy): Eukaryota > Metazoa > Chordata > Chondrichthyes > Orectolobiformes > Hemiscylliidae > Chiloscyllium > Chiloscyllium plagiosum. Next base: position 45,736,638 of record NW_028270177.1, read on the forward strand.
TGACAAGGATTGACCCTCAATCAGTGACAGGGATTGAATCTCAGTCAGAGACAGGGATTGAATCATAGTCAGTGACAGAGACTGAACCCCAGTGAGTGACAGGGATGGAGCCCCAGTCAGTGACAGGGATTGAGCCTCAGTCAGTGACAGGGATTGAATCTCAGTCAGAGACAGGGATTCAATCAGTCAGAGACAGAGACTGAACCCCTGTGAGTGACAGGAATGGAGCCCCAGTCAGTGACAGGGATTGAGCCTCAGTCAGTGACAGGGACTGAGCTACAGTCAGCGACAGGGATTGAGCCTCAGTCAGCGACAGGGATTGAGACTAAACCAGTAACAGGGATTGAATCTCATTCAGTGACAGGGATTGAATCTCAATCAGTGACAGGGATTGAATCTCAAACATTGACAGGGAGTTATCCTCAGTCTGTGACAGGGATTGACCCTCAATCTGTGACAGGGATTGAATCTCATTCAGAGACTGAGATTGAATCTCATTCATTGACGGGGATTGAATCTCAGTCAGTGACAGGAATTGAATCTCAGTCAGTGACAGGGATTGAATCTCAATCAGTGACAGGGACTGAGCCTCAGTCAGTGACAGGGATTGAACCTCAGTCAGTGACTGGGACTGAGCCTCAGTCAGTGACAGGGATTGAGCCTTAGTCAGTGACAGGGACTGAGCCTCAGTCAGTGACAGGGATTGAGCCTCAGTCAGTGACAGGGATTGAGCCACAATCAGTGACCGGGATTGAGACACAACCAATAACAGGGATTGAATCTCATTCAGTGACAGGGATTGAATCTCAATCAGTGACAGGGATTGAATCTTAGTCAGTGACAGGGATAGAGATTGAGTCAGTGACAGGGATTGAATCTCATTCAGTGACAGGGATTGAGATACAACCAGTGACAGGGATTGAATCTCATTCAGTGACAGGGATTGAATCTCAATCAGTGACAGGAATTGAATCTTCGTCAGTGACAGGGATAGAGATTTAGTCCAGTGACAGCGATAGATTCTCAGTCAGTGACAGGGATTAAATCTCAGTCAGTGACAGGAATTGAATCTAAGTCAGTGACAGGGACTGAATCTCAGTCAGTGACTGTGTTTCAAACTCAGTCAGTGACAGGGACTGAATCTCAGTCAGTGACTGAGTTTGAATCTCAGTTATTGACAGGGATTGAATCTCAGTCAGAGACAGGGATTGAATCTCGATCAGTGACACGGATTGACCCTCAGTCAGTGACAGGGATTGAATCTCAGTCAGTGACAGGGATTAAAACTCAGTCAGTGACACGGATTGACTCTCAGTCAGTGACACTGATTGAATCTCAGTCAATGACAGGGATTGAACCTCAGTCAGTGACAGGGATTGAGCCTCAGTTAGTGACAGGGAGTGAGCCGCAGTCAGTTACAAGGATTGAACCTCAGTTAGTGACAGGGATTGAATCTCAGTCTGTGACAGGGATTGAACCTCAGTCAGTGACAGGTTTGAATCTCAGTCAGTGACAGGGTTTGAGCCTAATCAATAACAGGGATTGAGCCTCAGTCAGTGACTGGGTTTGAATCTCAGTTATTGACAGGGATAGAATCTCATTCAGTGACAGGGATTGAATCTCAATCAGTGACAGGGATTGAATCTCAGTCCGTGACAGGGATTGAGATTCATACAGTGACAGGGATTGACCCTCAGTCAGTGACAGGGATTCAACCTCAGTCTGTGACAGGAATTGAATCACAACCAGTGACAGGAATTGAACATCAATCAGTGACAGGGATTGAGCCTCAGTCAGTGACTGGGTTTGAATCTCAGTCAGTGACAGGGATTGAACCTGAGTCAGTGACAGGGATTGAATCTCAATCAGTGACAGGGATTGAATCTCGATCAGTGACACGGATTGAATCTGAATCAGTGACAGGGATTGACCCTCAGTCAGTGACAGGAATTGAATCTCAGTCAGTGACAGGCATTGAAACTCAGTCAGTGACAGGGATTGACCCTCAGTCAGTGACAGGGATTCAACCTCAGTCTGTGACAGGAATTGAATCACAATCAGGGACAGGAATTGAACATCAGTCAGTGACAGGGATTGAGCCTCAGTCAGTGACTGGGTTTGACTCTCAGTCAGTGACAGGGATTGAACCTCAGTCAGTGACAGGGATTGAATCTCAATCAGTGACAGGGATTGAGCCTCAGTCAGTGACAGGGATTGAACCTCAGTCAGTGACAGGGATTGACTCTCAGTCAGTGACAGGGATTGAACCTGAGTCAGTGACAGGGATTGAATCTCGATCAGTGACACGGATTGAATCTGAATCAGTGACAGGGATTGACCCTCAGTCAGTGACAGGGATTGAATCTCAGTCAGTGACAGGGATTGAAACTCAGTCAGTGACAGGGATTGACTCTCAGTCAGTGACAGGGATTGAACCTGAGTCAGTGACAGGGATTGAATCTCGATCAGTGACACAGATTGAATCTGAATCAGTGACAGGGATTGACCCTCAGTCAGTGACAGGGATTGAATCTCAGTCAGTGATAGGGATTGAAACTCAGTCAGTGACAGGGATTGACCCTCAGTCAGTGACAGGGATTGAATCTCAGTCAATGACAGGGATTGAACCTCAGTTAGTGAGAGGGATTGAGCCTCAGTCAGTGACAGGGACTGAGCCGCAGTCAGTTACAAGGATTGAACCTCAGTTAGTGACAGCGATTGTATCTCAGTCTGTGACAGGGATTGAACCTCAGTCAGTGACAGGTTTGAATCTCAGTCAGTGACAGGGTTTGAGCCTAATCAATAACAGGGATTGAGCATCAGTCAGTGACATTGTTTGAATCTCAGTTATTGACAGGGATAGAATCTCAGTCAGTGACAGGGATTGAATCTCAATCAGTGACAGGAATTGAATCTTCGTCAGTGACAGGGATAGAGATTTAGTCCAGTGACAGCGATAGATTCTCAGTCAGTGACAGGGATTAAATCTCAGTCAGTGACAGGAATTGAATCTAAGTCAGTGACAGGGACTGAATCTCAGTCAGTGACTGTGTTTCAAACTCAGTCAGTGACAGGGACTGAATCTCAGTCAGTGACTGAGTTTGAATCTCAGTTATTGACAGGGATTGAATCTCAGTCAGAGACAGGGATTGAATCTCGATCAGTGACACGGATTGTATCTGAATCAGTGACAGGGATTGACCCTCAGTCAGTGACAGGGATTGAATCTCAGTCAGTGACAGGGATTAAAACTCAGTCAGTGACACGGATTGACTCTCAGTCAGTGACAGTGATTGAATCTCAGTCAATGACAGGGATTGAACCTCAGTCAGTGACAGGGATTGAGCCTCAGTCAGTGACAGGGAGTGAGCCGCAGTCAGTTACAAGGATTGAACCTCAGTTAGTGACAGGGATTGAATCTCAGTCTGTGACAGGGATTGAACCTCAGTCAGTGACAGGTTTGAATCTCAGTCAGTGACAGGGTTTGAGCCTAATCAATAACAGGGATTGAGCCTCAGTCAGTGACTGGGTTTGAATCTCAGTTATTGACAGGGATAGAATCTCAGTCAGTGACAGGGATTGAATCTCAGTCCGTGACAGGGATTGAGATTCATACAGTGACAGGGATTGACCCTCAGTCAGTGACAGGGATTCAACCTCAGTCTGTGACAGGAATTGAATCACAACCAGTGACAGGAATTGAACATCAGTCAGTGACAGGGATTGAGCCTCAGTCAGTGACTGGGTTTGAATCTCAGTCAGTGACAGGGATTGAACCTGAGTCAGTGACAGGGATTGAATCTCAATCAGTGACAGGGATTGAATCTCGATCAGTGACACGGATTGAATCTGAATCAGTGACAGGGATTGACCCTCAGTCAGTGACAGGAATTGAATCTCAGTCAGTGACAGGCATTGAAACTCAGTCAGTGACAGGGATTGACCCTCAGTCAGTGACAGGGATTCAACCTCAGTCTGTGACAGGAATTGAATCACAATCAGGGACAGGAATTGAACATCAGTCAGTGACAGGGATTGAGCCTCAGTCAGTGACTGGGTTTGACTCTCAGTCAGTGACAGGGATTGAACCTCAGTCAGTGACAGGGATTGAATCTCAATCAGTGACAGGGATTGAGCCTCAGTCAGTGACAGGGATTGAACCTCAGTCAGTGACAGGGATTGACTCTCAGTCAGTGACAGGGATTGAACCTGAGTCAGTGACAGGGATTGAATCTCGATCAGTGACACGGATTGAATCTGAATCAGTGACAGGGATTGACCCTCAGTCAGTGACAGGGATTGAATCTCAGTCAGTGACAGGGATTGAAACTCAGTCAGTGACAGGGATTGACTCTCAATCAGTGACAGGGATTGAACCTGAGTCAGTGACAGGGATTGAATCTCGATCAGTGACACGGATTGAATCTGAATCAGTGACAGGGATTGACCCTCAGTCAGTGACAGGGATTGAATCTCAGTCAGTGATAGGGATTGAAACTCAGTCAGTGACAGGGATTGACCCTCAGTCAGTGACAGGGATTGAATCTCAGTCCATGAAAGGGATTGAACCTCAGTTAGTGAGAGGGATTGAGCCTCAGTCAGTGACAGGGATTGACCCTCAGTCAGTGACAGGGATTGAATCTCAGTCAATGACAGGGATTGAACCTCAGTTAGTGAGAGGGATTGAGCCTCAGTCAGTGACAGGGACTGAGCCGCAGTCAGTTACAAGGATTGAACCTCAGTTAGTGACAGGGATTGTATCTCAGTCTGTGACAGGGATTGAACCTCAGTCAGTGACAGGTTTGAATCTCAGTCAGTGACAGGGTTTGAGCCTAATCAATAACATGGATTGAGCATCAGCCAGTGACATTGTTTGAATCTCAGTTATTGACAGGGATAGAATCTCAGTCAGTGACAGGGATTGAATCTCAATCAGAGATAGGGATTGAATCTCAGTCAGTGACAGGGATTGAATCTCAGTCAGTGACAGGGATTGTGATTCATTCAGTGACAGGGATTGACCCTCAGTCAATGACAGGGAGTCAACCTCAGTCTGTGACAGGAATTGAATCACAATCAGTGACAGGAATTGAACATTAGTCAGTGACAGGGATTGAGCATCAGTCAGTGACTGGGTTTGACTCTCAGTCAGTGACAGGGATTGAATCTCAATCAGTGACAGGGATTGAGCCTCAGACAGTGACAGGGATTGACCCTCAGTCAGTGACAGGGATTGAATCCCAGTCCGTGACAGGGATTGAACCTGAGTCAGTGACTGGAATTGAATCTCAATCAGTGACAGGGATTGAATCTCGATCAGTGACAGGGATTGAATCTCAATCAGTGACAGGGATTGACCCTCAGTCAGTGACAGGGATTCAATCTGAGTTAGTGACAGGGATTGAGACTCAGTCAGTGACAGGGATTGACCCTCAGTCAGTGACAGGGATTGAGCCTCATTCAGTCATAGGAATTGACCTTGAGACAGTGACAGGGATTGAGCCTCAGTCAGTGACAGAGAATGAATCTCAGTCAGTTACAGGGATTGAGCCTCTGTCATTGACAGGGATTGAATCTCAGTCAGTGACAGGGATTGAATCTCAGTTAGTGACAGGAATTGAATCTCAGTCAGTGACAGGGATTGAACCTCAGTCAGTGACAGGGATTGAATCGCAGTCAGTGACAGGAATACAGATTCAGTCAGTGACAGGGATTGAATCTGAGTCAGTGACAGGAATTAAATATCACTCAGTGACAGGAATGGAACGTCAGTTAGTGACAGGGATTGAATCGCAGTCTGGGACAAGAATTAAACCACAGTCAGTGACAGGGATTGAATCTCAATCAGTGACAGGAATTGAATCTTAGTCAGTGACAGGAATTGAATCTCAGTCAGTGACAGGGAGTGAGCCTCAGTCAGTGACAGGGATTGAGCCTCAAATAGTGACAGGGATTTACCCAGAGTCAGTGACAGGGATTAAATCTCAATCAGTGTCAGGAAGTGAATCTCAGTCAGTGACAGGGGTTTAATCACAGTCAGTGACAGGGATAGAGATACAGTCAGAGATAGGGTTTGAACCTCAGTCTGTGACAGGGATTGAATCTCAGTCAGCGACAGGGATTGAATCTCAGTCAGTGACAGGAATTGTGTCTCAGTCAGTTACAGGGATTGAACCTCAGTCAGTGACAGGGATTGTATCTCAGTCAGTGACAGGAATTGAATCTCAGTAAGTGACAGGGATTGAACCGCAGTCAGTGACAGGGTTGAATCTCAGTCAGTGACTGGGTTTGAGCCTAATCAATAAGAGGGATTGAATCTCAGTCAGAGACAGGGATTGAATCTCAATCAGTGACAGGGTTTGGGATTCATTCAGTGACAGGGATTGACACTCAGTCAGTGACAGGGATTGAACCTGAGTCAGTGACAGGGATTGAATCTCAATCAGTGACAGGGATTGAATCTCGATCAGTGACACGGATTGAATCTGAATCAGTGACAGGGATTGACCCTCAGTCAGTGACAGGGATTGAATCTCAGTCAGTGACAGGGATTGAAACTCAGTCAGTGACACGGATTGACCCTCAGTCAGTGACAGGGATTGAATCTCAATCAATGACAGGGATTGAACCTCAGTCAGTGAGAGGGATTGAGCCTCAGTCAGTGACAGGGTTTGAGCCTCAGTAAGTCATAGGAATTGACCCTGAGATAGTGACAGGGATTCACATTCAATCAGTGACAGAGAATGAATCTCAGTCAGTTTCAGGGATTGACCCTCAGTCAGTGACAGGGATTGAATCTCAGTCAGTGACAGGGATTGAATCTCAAACATTGCCAGGGAGTGATCCTCAGTCTGTGACAAGGATTGACCCTCAATCAGTGACAGGGATTGAATCTCAGTCAGAGACAGGGATTGAATCATAGTCAGTGACAGAGACTGAACCCCAGTGAGTGACAGGGATGGAGCCCCAGTCAGTGACAGAGATTGAGCCTCAGTCAGTGACAGGGATTGAATCTCAGTCAGAGACAGGGATTCAATCAGTCAGAGACAGAGACTGAACCCCTGTGAGTGACAGGAATGGAGCCCCAGTCAGTGACAGGGATTGAGCCTCAGTCAGTGACAGGGACTGAGCTACAGTCAGCGACAGGGATTGAGCCTCAGTCCGCGACAGGGATTGAGACTCAACCAGTAACAGGGATTGAATCTCATTCAGTGACAGGGATTGAATCTCAAACATTGACAGGGAGTTATCCTCAGTCTGTGACAGGGATTGACCCTCAATCTGTGACAGGGATTGAATATCATTCAGAGACAGAGATTGAATCATAGTCAGTGACAGAGACTGAACCCCAGTGAGTGACAGGAATGGAGCCCCAGTCAGTGACAGGGATTGAGCCTCAGTCAGTGACAGGGACTGAGCCTCAGTCAGCGACAGGGATTGAGCCTCAATCAGTGACAGGGACTGAGCCTCAGTCAGTGACAGGGATTGAGCCACAATCAATGACAGGGATTGAGACACAACCAGTAACAGGGATTGAATCTCAGTTATTGATAGGAATTGATTCTTAGTCAGAGACAGGGATTGAATCTCAATCAGTAAGAGGGATTGAATCTCATTCATTGACGGGGATTGAATCTCAGTCAGTGACAGGAATTGAATCTCAGTCAGTGACAGGGATTGAATCTCAATCAGTGACAGGGACTGAGCCTCAGTCAGTGACAGGGATTGAACCTCAGTCAGTGACTGGGACTGAGCCTCAGTCAGTGACAGGGATTGAGCCTTAGTCAGTGACAGGGACTGAGCCTCAGTCAGTGACAGGGATTGAGCCACAATCAGTGACCGGGATTGAGACACAACCAGTAACAGGGATTGAATCTCATTCAGTGACAGGGATTGAATCTCAATCAGTGACAGGGATTGAATCTTAGTCAGTGACAGGGATAGAGATTGAGTCAGTGACAGGGATTGAATCTCATTCAGTGACAGGGATTGAGATACAACCAGTGACAGGGATTGAATCTCATTCAGTGACAGGGATTGAATCTCAATCAGTGACAGGAATTGAATCTTCGTCAGTGACAGGGATAGAGATTTAGTCCAGTGACAGCGATAGATTCTCAGTCAGTGACAGGGATTAAATCTCAGTCAGTGACAGGAATTGAATCTAAGTCAGTGACAGGGACTGAATCTCAGTCAGTGACTGTGTTTCAAACTCAGTCAGTGACAGGGACTGAATCTCAGTCAATGACAGGGATTGAACCTCAGTCAGTGACAGGGATTGAGCCTCAGTCAGTGACAGGGAGTGAGCCGCAGTCAGTTACAAGGATTGAACCTCAGTTAGTGACAGGGATTGAATCTCAGTCTGTGACAGGGATTGAACCTCAGTCAGTGACAGGTTTGAATCTCAGTCAGTGACAGGGTTTGAGCCTAATCAATAACAGGGATTGAGCCTCAGTCAGTGACTGGGTTTGAATCTCAGTTATTGACAGGGATAGAATCTCAGTCAGTGACAGGGATTGAATCTCAATCAGTGACAGGGATTGAATCTCAGTCCGTGACAGGGATTGAGATTCATACAGTGACAGGGATTGACCCTCAGTCAGTGACAGGGATTCAACCTCAGTCTGTGACAGGAATTGAATCACAACCAGTGACAGGAATTGAACATCAGTCAGTGACAGGGATTGAGCCTTCGTCAGTGACTGGGTTTGAATCTCAGTCAGTGACAGGGATTGAACCTGAGTCAGTGACAGGGATTGAATCTCAATCAGTGACAGGGATTGAATCTCGATCAGTGACACGGATTGAATCTGAATCAGTGACAGGGATTGACCCTCAGTCAGTGACAGGAATTGAATCTCAGTCAGTGACAGGCATTGAAACTCAGTCAGTGACAGGGATTGACCCTCAGTCAGTGACAGGGATTCAACCTCAGTCTGTGACAGGAATTGAATCACAATCAGGGACAGGAATTGAACATCAGTCAGTGACAGGGATTGAGCCTCAGTCAGTGACTGGGTTTGACTCTCAGTCAGTGACAGGGATTGAACCTCAGTCAGTGACAGGGATTGAATCTCAATCAGTGACAGGGATTGAGCCTCAGTCAGTGACAGGGATTGAACCTCAGTCAGTGACAGGGATTGACTCTCAGTCAGTGACAGGGATTGAACCTGAGTCAGTGACAGGGATTGAATCTCGATCAGTGACACGGATTGAATCTGAATCAGTGACAGGGATTGACCCTCAGTCAGTGACAGGGATTGAATCTCAGTCAGTGACAGGGATTGAAACTCAGTCAGTGACAGGGATTGACTCTCAGTCAGTGACAGGGATTGAACCTGAGTCAGTGACAGGGATTGAATCTCGATCAGTGACACGGATTGAATCTGAATCAGTGACAGGGATTGACCCTCAGTCAGTGACAGGGATTGAATCTCAGTCAGTGATAGGGATTGAAACTCAGTCAGTGACAGGGATTGACCCTCAGTCAGTGACAGGGATTGAATCTCAATCCATGAAAGGGATTGAACCTCAGTTAGTGAGAGGGATTGAGCCTCAGTCAGTGACAGGGATTGAGCCTCAGTCAGTGACAGGGATTGAGATACAACCAGTGACAGGGATTGAATCTCATTCAGTGACAGGGATTGATTCTCAATCAGTGACAGGAATTGAATCTTCGTCAGTGACAGGGATAGAGATTCAGTCCAGTGACAGGGATTGAATCTCAGTCAGTGACAGGAATTGAATCTAAGTCAGTGACAGGGACTGAATCTCAGTCAGTGACTGAGTTGGAATCTCATTCAGTGACAGTGATAGATTCTCAGTCAGTGACAGGGATTCAATCTCAGTCAGTGACAGGAATTGAATCTAAGTCAGTGACAGGGACTGAATCTCAGTCAGTGACTGTGTTTCAATCTCAGTCAGTGACAGGGACTGAATCTCAGTCAGTGACTGAGTTTGAATCTCAGTTATTGACAGGGATTTAATCTCAGTCAGAGACAGGGATTGAATCGCGATCAGTGACACGGATTGAATCTGAATCAGTGACAGGGATTGACCCTCAGTCAGTGACAGGGATTGAATCTCAGTCAGTGACAGGGATTGAAACTCAGTCAGTGACAGGAATTGACCCTCAGTCAGTGACAGGGATTGAAATCAGTCAATGACAGGGATTGAACCTCAGTCAGTTACAAGGATTGAACCTCAGTTTGTGACAGGGATTGAATCTCAGTCTGTGACAGGGATTGAACCTCAGTCAGTGACAGGTTTGAATCTCAGTCAGTGACAGGGTTTGAGCCTAATCAATAAGAGGGATTGAATCTCAGTCAGAGACAGGGATTGAATCTCAATCAGTGACAGGGTTTGGGATTCATTCAGTGACAGGGATTGATACTCAGTCAGTGACTGGGATTGAACCTGAGTCAGTGACAGGGATTGAATCTCAATCAGTGACAGGGATTGAATCTCGATCAGTGACACGGATTGAATCTGAATCAGTGACAGGGATTGACCCTCAGTCAGTGACAGGGATTGAATCTCAGTCAGTGACAGGGATTGAAACTCAGTCAGTGACACGGATTGACCCTCAGTCAGTGACAGGGATTGAATCTCAATCAATGACAGGGATTGAACCTCAGTTAGTGAAAGGGATTGAGCCTCAGTCAGTGACAGGGATTGAGCCTCAGTCAGTCATAGGAATTGACCCTGAGATAGTGACAGGGATTGACATTCAATCAGTGACAGAGAATGAATCTCAGTCAGTTTCAGGGATTGAGCCTCAGTCAGTGACAGGGATTGAATCTCAAACATTGACAGGGAGTGATCCTCAGTCTGTGACAAGGATTGACCGTCAATCAGTGACAGGGATTGAATCTCAGTCAGAGACAGGGATTGAATCATAGTCAGTGACAGAGACTGAACCCCAGTGAGTGACAGGGATGGAGCCCCAGTCAGTGACAGGGATTGAGCCTCAGTCAGTGACAGGGATTGAATCTCAGTCAGAGACAGGGATTGAGCCTCAGTCAGTGACAGGGATTGAATCTCAAACATTGACAGGGAGTGATCCTCAGTCTGTGACAAGGATTGACCCTCAATCAGTGACAGGGATTGAATCTCAGTCAGAGACAGGGATTGAATCATAGTCAGTGACAGAGACTGAACCCCAGTGAGTGACAGGGATGGAGCCCCAGTCAGTGACAGGGATTGAGCCTCAGTCAGTGACAGGGATTGAATCTCAGTCAGAGACAGGGATTCAATCAGTCAGAGACAGAGACTGAACCCCTGTGAGTGACAGGAATGGAGCCCCAGTCAGTGACAGGGATTGAGCCTCAGTCAGTGACAGGGACTGAGCCTCAGTCAGTGACAGGGATTGAACCTCAGTCTGTGACTGGGACTGAGCCTCAGTCAGTGACAGGGATTGAGCCTTAGTCAGTGACAGGGACTGAGCCTCAGACAGTGACAGGGATTGAGCCACAATCAGTGACCGGGATTGAGACACAACCAGTAACAGGGATTGAATCTCATTCAGTGACAGGGATTGAATCACAATCAGTGACAGGAATTGAATCTCAAACATTGACAGGGAGTTATCCTCAGTCTGTGACAGGGATTGACCCTCAATCTGTGACAGGGATTGAATCTCATTCAGAGACAGAGATTGAATCATAGTCAGTGACAGAGACTGAACCCCAGTGAGTGACAGGGATGGAGCCCCAGTCAGTGACAGGGATTGAGCATCAGTCAGTGACAGGGACTGAGCCTCAGTCAGCGACAGGGATTGAGACACAACCAGTTACAGGGATTGAATCTCAGTTATTGATAGGGATTGAATCTTAGTCAGAGACAGGGATTGAATCTCAATCAGTAAGAGGGATTGAATCTCATTCATTGACGGGGATTGAATCTCCGTCAGTGACAGGAATTGAACAGCAGTCAGAGACAGGGATTAACCCTCAGTCAGTGACTGGGTTTGAATCTCAGTCAGTGACAGGGATTGAACCTGAGTCAGTGACAGGGATTGAATCTCAATCAGAGACAGGAATTGAATCTCAGTCAGTGACAGGGATTCAATCTCAGTCAGTGACAGGAATTGAACAGCAGTCAGAGACAGGGATTAACCCTCAGTCAGTGACTGGGTTTGAATCTCAATCAGTAAGAGGGATTGAATCTCATTCATTGACGGGGATTGGATCTCAGTCAGTGACAGGGATTCAATCTCCGTCAGTGACAGGAATTGAATCTCAGTCAGTGACAAGGATTCAATCTCAGTCAGTGACAGGAATTGAATCTCAGTCAGTGACAGGGATTCAATCTCAGTCAGTGACAGGGACTGACCCTCAGTCAGTGACAGGGATTGAACCTCAGTCAGTGACTGGGACTGAGCCTCAGTCAGTGACAGGGATTGAGCCTTAGTCAGTGACAGGGATTGAATCTCAATCAGTAAGAGGGATTGAATCTCATTCATTGACGGGGATTGGATCTCAGTCAGTGACAGGGATTCAATCTCCGTCAGTGACAGGAATTGAATCTCAGTCAGTGACAAGGATTCAATCTCAGTCAGTGACAGGAATTGAATCTCAGTCAGTGACAGGGATTCAATCTCAGTCAGTGACAGGGACTGACCCTCAGTCAGTGACAGGGATTGAACCTCAGTCAGTGACTGGGACTGAGCCTCAGTCAGTGACAGGGATTGAGCCTTAGTCAGTGACAGGGACTGAGCCTCAGTCAGTGACAGGGATTGAGCCACAATCAGTGACCGGGATTGAGACACAACCAGTAACAGGGATTGAATCTCATTCAGTGACAGTGGATTGAATCTCAATCAGTGACAGGGATTGTATCTTAGTCAGTGACAGGGATAGAGATTGAGTCAGTGACAGGGATTGAATCTCATTCAGTGACAGGGACTGAGATACAACCAGTGACAGGGATTGAATCTCATTCAGTGACAGGGATTGAATCTCAATCAGTGACAGGAATTGAATCTTCGTCAGTGACAGGGATAGAGATTCAGTCCAGTGACAGGGATTGAACCTCAGTCAGTGACAGGGATTGAATCTCATTCAGTGACAGGGATAGATTCTCAGTCAGTGACAGGGATTCAATCTCAGTCAGTGACAGGAATTGAATCTAAGTCAGTGACAGGGACTGAATCTCAGTCAGTGACTGTGTTTCAAACTCAGTCAGTGACATGGATTGAATCTCATTCAGTGACAGGGATAGATTCTCAGTCAGTGACAGGGATTCAATCTCAGTCAGTGACAGGAATTGAATCTCAGTTATTGACAGGGATTGAATCTCAGTCAGAGACAGATATTGAATCTCGATCAGTGACACGGATTGAATCTGAATCAGTGACAGGGATTGACCCTCAGTCAGTGACAGGGATTGAATCTCAGTCAGTGACAGGGATTGAAACTCAGTGTGTGACACGGATTGACCCTCAGTCAGTGACAGTGATTGAATCTCAGTCAATGACAGGGATTGAACCTCAGTCAGTGAGAGGGATTGAGCCTCAGTCAGTGACAGGGAGTGAGCCGCAGTCAGTTACAAGGATTGAACCTCAGTTAGTGATAGGGATTGAATCTCAGTCTGTGACAGGGATTGAACCTCAGTCAGTGACAGGTTTGAATCTCAGTCAGTGACAGGGTTTGTTCCTAATCAATAAAAGGGATTGAGCCTCAGTCAGTGACTGGGTTTTAATCTCAGTTATTGACAGGGATAGAATCTCAGTCAGTGACAGGGATTGAATCTCAATCAGTGACAGGGATTGAATCTCAGTCAGTAACAGGGATTGAGATTCATTCAGTGACAGGGATTGACCCTCAGTCAGTGACAGGGATTCAACCTCAGTCTGTGACAGGAATTGAATCACAATCAGTGACAGGGATTGAACATCAGTCAGTGACAGGGATTGAGACTCAGTCAGTGACTGGGTTTGACTCTCAGTCAGTGACAGGGATTGAACCTCAGTCAGTGACAGGGATTGAATCTCAATCAGTGACAGGGATTGAGCCTCTGTCAGTGACAGGGATTGAACCTCAGTCAGTGACAGGGATTGAATCTCAGTCAGTGACAGGGATTGAAACTCAGTCAGTGACAGGGATTGACCCTCAGTCAGTGACAGTGTTTGAATCTCAGTCCATGAAAGGGATTGAACCTCAGTTAGTGAGAGGGATTGAATCTCAATCAGTGACAGGAATTGAATCTTCGTCAGTGACAGGGATTGAGATTCAGTCCAGTGACAGGGATTGAACCTCAGTCAGTGACAGGGATTAAATCTCAGTCAGTGACAGGAATTGAATCTAAGTCAGTGACAGGGACTGAATCTCAGTCAGTGACTGTGTTTCAAACTCAGTCAGTGACAGGGACTGAATCTCAGTCAGTGACTGAGTTTGAATCTCAGTTATTGACAGGGATTGAATCTCAGTCAGAGACAGGGATTGAATCTCGATCAGTGACACGGATTGAATCTGAATCAGTGACAGCGATTGACCCTCAGTCAGTGACAGGGATTGAATCTCAGTCAGTGACAGGGATTGAAACTCAGTCAGTGACAGGGATTGACCCTCAGTCAGTGACAGGGATTGAATCTCAGTCAATGACAGGGATTGAACCTCAGTCATTGAGAGGGATTGAGCCTCACTCAGTGACAGGGATTGAGCCTCAGTCAGTGACAGGGAGTGAGCCGCAGTCAGTTACAAGGATTGAACCTCAGTTAGTGACAGGGATTGAATCTCAGTCAGTGACAGGGATTGAACCTCAGTCAGTGACAGGTTTGAATCTCAGTCAGTGACAGGGTTTAAGCCTAATCAATAACAGGGATTGAGCCTCAGTCAGTGACTGGGTTTGAATCTCAGTTATTGACAGGGATAGAATCTCAGTCAGTGACAGGGATTGAATCTCAGTCAGTGACAGGGATTGAATCTCAGTCCGTGACAGGGATTGAGATTCATTCAGTGACAGGGATTGACCCTCAGTCAGTGACAGGGAGTCAAACTCAGTCTGTGACAGGAATTGAATCACAATCAGTGACAGGAATTGAACATCAGTCAGTGACAGGGATTGAATCTCAGTCCGTGACAGGGATTGAGATTCATTCAGTGACAGGGATTGACCCTCAGTCAGTGACAGGGAGTCAAACTCAGTCTGTGACAGGAATTGAATCACAATCAGTGACAGGAATTGACCCTCAGTCAGTGACAGGGAGTGAGCCGCAGTCAGTTGCAAGGATTGAACCTCAGTTAGTGACAGGGATTGAATCTCAGTCTGTGACAGGGATTGAACCTCAGTCAGTGACAGGTTTGAATCTCAGTCAGTGACAGGGTTTAAGCCTAATCAATAATAGGGATTGAGCCTCAGTCAGTGACATTGTTTGAATCTCAGTTATTGACAGGGATAGAATCTCAGTCAGTGACGGGGATTGAATCTCAATCAGTGACAGGGATTGAATCTCAGTCAGTGACAGGGATTGAATCTCAGTCCGTGACAGGGATTGAGATTCATTCAGTGACAGGGATTGACCCTCAGTCAGTGACAGGGAGTCAACCTCAGTCTGTGACAGGAATTGAATCACAATCAGTGACAGGAATTGAACATCAGTCAGTGACAGGGATTGAGCATCAGTCAGTGACTGCGTTTGACTCTCAGTCAGTGACAGGGATTGAATCTCAATCAGTGACAGGGATTGAGCCTCAGTCAGTGTAAGGGATTGACCCTCAGTCAGTGACAGGGATTGAATCCCAGTCAGTGACAGGGATTGAATCTCGATCAGTGACAGGGATTGAATCTCAATCAGTGACAGGGATTGAATCTCGATCAGTGACAGGGATTGAATCTCAATCAGTGACAGGGATTGACCCTCAGTCAGTGACAGGGATTCAATCTCAGTTAGTGACAGGGATTGAGCCTCAGTCAGTGACAGTGATTGACCCTCAGTCAGTGACAGGGATTGAGCCTCAGTCAGTCATAGGAATTGACGCTGAGACAGTGACAGGGATTGAGCCTCAGTCAGTGACAGAGAATGAATCTCAGTCAGTTACAGGGATTGAGCCTCTGTCAGTGACAGGGCTTGAATCTAAGTCAGTGACAGGGATTGAATCTCAGTTAGTGACAGGAATTGAATCACAGTCAGTGACAGGGATTGAACCTCAGTCAGTGACAGGGATTGAAGTTCAATCAGTGACAGGAATACAGATTCAGTCAGTGACAGGGATTGAATCTGAGTCAGTGACAGGAATTAAATCTCACTCAGTGACAGGAATTGAACGTCAGTTAGTGTCAGGGATTGAATCGCAGTCGGGGACAAGAATTAAACCACAGTCAGTGACAGGGACTGAATCTCAATCAGTGACAGGAATTGAATCTTAGTCAGTGACAGGAATTGAATCTCAGTCAGTGACAGGGATTGAAACTCAGTCAGTGACAGGGATTGACCCTCAGTCAGTGACAGGGATTGAATCTCAGTCAATGACAGGGATTGAACCTCAGTCAGTGAGAGGGATTGAGCCTCAGTCAGTGACAGGGATTGAGCCTCAGTCAGTGACAGGTTTGAATCTCAGTCAGTGACAGGGTTTAAGCCTAATCAATAACAGGGATTGAGCCTCAGTCAGTGACTGGGTTTGAATCTCAGTTATTGACAGGGATAGAATCTCAGTCAGTGACGGGGATTGAATCTCAATCAGTGACAGGGATTGAATCTCAGTCAGTGACAGGGATTGAATCTCAGTCAATGACAGGGATTGAGATTCATTCAGTGACAGGGATTGACCCTCAGTCAGTGACAGGGAGTCAACCTCAGTCTGTGACAGGAATTGAATCACAATCAGTGACAGGAATTGAACATCAGTCAGTGACAGGGATTGAATCTCAATCAGTGACAGGGATTGAGCGTCAGTCAGTGTAAGGGATTGACCCTCAGTCAGTGACAGGGAGTGAGCCGCAGTCAGTTACAAGGTTTCAACCTCAGTTAGTGACAGGGATTGAATCTCAGTCTGTGACAGGGATTGAACCTCAGTCAGTGACAGGGATTGAATCTCAGTCCGTGACAGGGATTGAGATTCATTGAGTGACAGGGATTGACCCTCAGTCAGTGACAGGGAGTCAACCTCAGTCTGTGACAGGAATTGAATCACAATCAGTGACAGGAATTGAACATCAGTCAGTGACAGGGATTGAGCATCAGTCAGTGACTGCGTTTGACTCTCAGTCAGTGACATGGATTGAATCTCAATCAGTGACAGGGATTGAGCCTCAGTCA
This sequence comes from Chiloscyllium plagiosum, assembly GCF_037043375.1. NCBI lineage: Eukaryota > Metazoa > Chordata > Chondrichthyes > Orectolobiformes > Hemiscylliidae > Chiloscyllium > Chiloscyllium plagiosum. The sequence continues at coordinate 45,753,895 of NW_028270177.1, forward strand.
GTGTAAAGGATTGACCCTCAGTCAGTGACAGGGATTGAATCCCAGTCAGTGACAGGGATTGAATCTCGATCAGTGACAGGGATTGAATCTCAATCAGTGACAGGGATTGAATCTCGATCAGTGACAGGGATTGAATCTCAATCAGTGACAGGGATTGACCCTCAGTCAGTGACAGGGATTCAATCTCAGTTAGTGACAGGGATTGAGCCTCAGTCAGTGACAGTGATTGACCCTCAGTCAGTGACAGGGATTGAGCCTCAGTCAGTCATAGGAATTGACGCTGAGACAGTGACAGGGATTGAGCCTCAGTCAGTGACAGAGAATGAATCTCAGTCAGTTACAGGGATTGAATCTCAATCAGTGACAGGGGTTTAATCACAGTCAGTGACAGGGATAGAGATACAGTCAGAGATAGGGTTTGAACCTCAGTCTGTGACAGGGATTGAATCTCAGTCAGTGACAGGGATTGAATCTCAGTCAGTGACAGGAATTGTGTCTCAGTCAGTTACAGGGATTGAACCTCAGTCAGTGACAGGGATTGTATCTCAGTCAGTGACAGGAATTGAATCTCAGTAAGTGACAGGGATTGAACCGCAGTCAGTGACAGGGTTGAATCTCAGTCAGTGACTGGGTTTGAGCCTAATCAATAAGAGGGATTGAATCTCAGTCAGTGACAGGGATTGGGATTCATTCAGTGACAGGGATTGACACTCAGTCAGTGACAGGGATTGAATCTCAATCAGTGACAGGGATTGAATCTCGATCAGTGACACGGATTGAATCTGAATCAGTGACAGGGATTGACCCTCAGTCAGTGACAGGGATTGAATCTCAGTCAGTGACAGGGATTGAAACTCAGTCAGTGACACGGATTGACCCTCAGTCAGTGACAGGGATTGAGCCTCAGTCAGTGACAGTGATTGAGCCTCAGTCAGTCATAGGAATTGACCCTGAGATAGTGACAGGGATTGACATTCAATCAGTGACAGAGAATGAATCTCAGTCAGTTTCAGGGATTGGGCCTCAGTCAGTGACAGGGATTGAATCTCAAACATTGACAAGGGAGTGATCCTCAGTCTGTGACAAGGATTGACCCTCAATCAGTGACAGGGATTGAATCTCAGTCAGAGACAGGGATTGAATCATAGTCAGTGACAGAGACTGAACCCCAGTGAGTGACAGGGATGGAGCCCCAGTCAGTGACAGGGATTGAGCCTCAGTCAGTGACAGGGACTGAGCCCCAGTCAGTGACAGGGATTGAACCTCAGTCTGTGACTGGGACTGAGCCTCATTCAGTGACAGGGATTGAGCCTCAGTCAGTGACAGGGACTGAGCCTCAGTCAGTAACAGGGAGTGAGCCACAATCAGTGACAGGGATTGAGACACAACCAGTAACAGGGATTGAATCTCATTCAGTGACAGGGATTGAATCTCAATCAGTGTCAGGAATTGAATCTTAGTCAGTGACGGGGATAGAGATTCAGTCAGAGACAGGGATTGAATCTCATTCAGTGACAGGGATTGAGATACAACCAGTGACAGGGATTGAATCTCATTCAGTGACAGGGATTGAATCTCAATCAGTGACAGGAATTGAATCTTCGTCAGTGACAGGGATAGAGATTCAGTCCAGTGACAGGGATTGAACCTCAGTCAGTGACAGGGATTGAATCTCATTCAGTGACAGGGATAGATTCTCAGTCAGTAACAGGGATTGAAACTCAGTCAGTGACACGGATTGACCCTCAGTCAGTGACGGGGATGGAGCCTCAGTCAGTGACAATGATTGAGCCTCAGTCAGTCATAGGAATTGACCCTGAGATAGTGACAGGGATTGACATTCAATCAGTGATAGAGAATGAATCTCAGTCAGTGTCAGGGATTGGGCCTCAGTCAGTGACAGGGATTGAATCTCAGTCAGTGACAGGGATTGAATCTCAGTCAGTGACAGGGATTGAACCTCAGTCAGTGACAGGGATTGAAGATCAATCAGTGACAGGAATACAGATTCAGTCAGTGACAGGGATTGAATCTGAGTCAGTGACAGGAATTAAATCTCAATCAGTGACAGGGATTGAGCCTCAGTCAGTGACAGGGATTGACCCTCAGTCAGTGACAGGGATTGAATCCCAGTCAGTGACAGGGATTGAACCTGAGTCAGTGACTGGAATTGAATCTCAATCAGTGACAGGGATTGAATCTCGATCAGTGACAGGGATTGAATCTCAATCAGTGACAGGGATTGACCCTCAGTCACTGACGGGGATTCAATCTCAGTTAGTGACAGGGATTGAGCCTCAGTCAGTGACAGGGATTGACCCTCAGTCAGTGACAGGGATTGAGCCTCAGTCAGTCATAGGAATTGACCCTGAGACAGTGACAGGGATTGAGCCTCAGTCAGTGACAGAGAATGAATCTCAGTCAGTTACAGGGATTGAGCCTCAGTCAGTGACAGGGATTGAATCTCAGTCAGTGACAGGGATTGAATCTCAGTTAGTGACAGGAATTGAATCTCAGTCAGTGACAGGGTTGAACCTCAGTCAGTGACAGGGATTGAAGATCAATCAGTGACAGGAATACAGATTCAGTCAGTGACAGGGATTGAATCTGAGTCAGTGACAGGAATTAAATCTCACTCAGTGACAGGAATTGAAGGTCAGTTCGTGACAGGGATGGAATCGCAGCCTGGGACAAGAATTAAACCACAGTCAGTGACAGGGATTGAATCTCAATCAGTGACAGGAATTGAATCTTAGTCAGTGACAGGAATTGAATCTCAGTCAGTGACAGGGAGTGAGCCTCAGTCAGTGACAGGGATTGAGCCTCAAATAGTGACAAGGATTTACCCCCAGTCAGTGACAGGGATTAAATCTCAATCAGTGACAGGGATTGAATCTCAGTCAGTGACAGGGATTGAATCTCAGTCCGTGACAGGGATTCAGATTCATTCAGTGACAGGAATTGAATCTCAGTCAGTGACAGGGATTGAAACTCAGTCAGTGACAGGGATTGACCCTCAGTCAGTGACAGGGATTGAATCTCAGTCAATGACAGGGATTGAACCTCAGTCAGTGAGAGGGATTGAGCCTCAGCCAGTGACAGGGATTGAGCCTCAGTCAGTGACAGGGAGTGAGCCGCAGTCAGTTACAAGGATTGAACCTCAGTTAGTGACAGGGATTGAATCTCAGTCTGTGACAGGGATTGAACCTCAGTCAGTGACAGGTTTGAATCTCAGTCAGTGACAGGGTTTAAGCCTAATCAATAACAGGGATTGAGCCTCAGTCACTGACTGGGTTTGAATCTCAGTTATTGACAGGGATAGAATCTCAGTCAGTGACGGGGATTGAATCTCAATCAGTGACAGGGATTGAATCTCAGTCAGTGACAGGGATTGAATCTCAGTCCGTGACAGGGATTGAGATTCATTCAGTGACAGGGATTGACCCTCAGTCAGTGACAGGGAGTCAACCTCAGTCTGTGACAGGAATTGAATCACAATCAGTGACAGGAAGGAACATCAGTCAGTGACAGGGATTGAATCTCAATCAGTGACAGGGATTGAGCGTCAGTCAGTGTAAGGGATTGACCCTCAGTCAGTGACAGGGAGTGAGCTGCAGTCAGTTACAAGGATTGAACCTCAGTTAGTGACAGGGATTGAATCTCAGTCTGTGACAGGGATTGAACCTCAGTCAGTGACAGGTTTGAATCTCAGTCAGTGACAGGGTTTAAGCCTAATCAATAACAGGGATTGAGCCTCAGTCAGTGACATTGTTTGAATCTCAGTTATTGGCAGGGATAGAATCTCAGTCAGTGACGGGGATTGAATCTCAATCAGTGACAGGGATTGAATCTCAGTCAGTGACAGGGATTGAATCTCAGTCCGTGACAGGGATTGAGATTCATTCAGTGACAGGGATTGACCCTCAGTCAGTGACAGGGAGTCAACCTCAGTCTGTGACCGGAATTGAATTACAATCAGTGACAGGAATTGAACATCAGTCAGTGACAGGGATTGAGCATCAGTCAGTGACTGGGTTTGACTCTCAGTCAGTGACAGGGATTGAATCTCAATCAGTGACAGGGATTGAGCCTCAGACAGTGACAGGGTTTGACTCTCAGTCAGTGACAGGGATTGAGCATCAGTCAGTGACTGCGTTTGACTCTCAGTCAGTGACAGGGATTGAATCTCAATCAGTGACAGGGATTGAGCCTCAGTCAGTGACAGGGATTGACCCTCAGTCAGTGACAGGGATTGAATCCCAGTCAGTGACAGGGATTGAATCTCGATCAGTGACAGGGATTGAATCTCAATCAGTGACAGGGATTGAATCTCGATCAGTGACAGGGATTGAATCTCAATCAGTGACAGGGATTGACCCTCAGTCAGTAACAGGGATTCAATCTCAGTTAGTGACAGGGATTGAGCCTCAGTCAGTGACAGTGATTGACCCTCAGTCAGTGACAGGGATTGAGCCTCAGTCAGTCATAGGAATTGACGCTGAGACAGTGACAGGGATTGAGCCTCAGTCAGTGACAGAGAATGAATCTCAGTCAGTTACAGGGATTGAGCCTCAGTCAGTGACAGGGCTTGAATCTCAGTCAGTGACAGGGATTGAATCTCAGTTAGTGACAGGAATTGAATCACAGTCAGTGACAGGGATTGAACCTCAGTCAGTGACAGGGATTGAAGTTCAATCAGTGACAGGAATACAGTTTCAGTCAGTGACAGGGATTGAATCTGAGTCAGTGACAGGAATTAAATCTCACTCAGTGACAGGAATTGAATCTTAGTCAGTGACAGGAATTGAATCTCAGTCAGTGACAGGGAGTGAGCCTCAGTCAGTGACAGTGATTGAGCCTCAAATACTGTCAGGGATTTACCCACAGTCAGTGACAGGGATTAAATCTCAATCAATGACAGGAAGTGAATCTCAGTCAGTGACAGGGGTTTAATCACAGTCAGTGACAGGGATAGAGATACAGTCAGAGATAGGGTTTGAACCTCAGTCTGTGACAGGGATTGAATCTCAGTCAGTGACAGGGATTGAATCTCAGTCAGTGACAGGAATTGTGTCTCAGTCAGTTACAGGGATTGAACCTCAGTCAGTGACAGGGATTGTATCTCAGTCAGTGACAGGAATTGAATCTCAGTAAGTGACAGGGATTGAACCGCAGTCAGTGACAGGGTTGAATCTCAGTCAGTGACTGGGTTTGAGCCTAATCAATAAGAGGGATTGAATCTCAGTCAGAGACAGGGATTGAATCTCAATCAGTGACAGGGATTGGGATTCATTCAGTGACAGGGATTGACACTCAGTCAGTGACAGGGATTGAATCTCAATCAGTGACAGGGATTGAATCTCGATCAGTGACACGGATTGAATCTGAATCAGTGACAGGGATTGACCCTCAGTCAGTGACAGGGATTGAATCTCAGTCAGTGACAGGGATTGAAACTCAGTCAGTGACACGGATTGACCCTCAGTCAGTGACAGGGATTGAGCCTCAGTCAGTGACAGTGATTGAGCCTCAGTCAGTCATAGGAATTGACCCTGAGATAGTGACAGGGATTGACATTCAATCAGTGACAGAGAATGAATCTCAGTCAGTTTCAGGGATTGGGCCTCAGTCAGTGACAGGGATTGAATCTCAGTCAGTGACAGGGATTGAATCTCAAACATTGACAAGGGAGTGATCCTCAGTCTGTGACAAGGATTGACCCTCAATCAGTGACAGGGATTGAATCTCAGTCAGAGACAGGGATTGAATCATAGTCAGTGACAGAGAATGAACCCCAGTGAGTGACAGGGATGGAGCCCCAGTCAGTGACAGGGATTGAGCCTCAGTCAGTGACAGGGACTGAGCCCCAGTCAGTGACAGGGATTGAACCTCAGTCTGTGACTGGGACTGAGCCTCAGTCAGTGACAGGGACTGAGCCTCAGTCAGTAACAGGGAGTGAGCCACAATCAGTGACAGGGATTGAGACACAACCTGTAACAGGGATTGAATCTCATTCAGTGACAGGGATTGAATCTCAATCAGTGTCAGGAATTGAATCTTAGTCAGTGACGGGGATAGAGATTCAGTCAGTGACAGGGATTGAATCTCATTCAGTGACAGGGATTGAGATACAACCAGTGACAGGGATTGAATCTCATTCAGTGACAGGGATTGAATCTCAATCAGTGACAGGAATTGAATCTTCGTCAGTGACAGGGATAGAGATTCAGTCCAGTGACAGGGATTGAACCTCAGTCAGTGACAGGGATTGAATCTCATTCAGTGACAGGGATAGATTCTCAGTCAGTTTTAGGGATTGAAACTCAGTCAGTGACAGGGATTGAGCCTCAGTCAGTGACAGTGATTGAGCCTCAGTCAGTCATAGGAATTGACCCTGAGATAGTGACAGGGATTGACATTCAATCAGTGACAGAGAATGAATCTCAGTCAGTTTCAGGGATTGGGCCTCAGTCAGTGACAGGGATTGAATCTCAGTCAGTGACAGGGATTGAATCTCAGTCAGTGACAGGGATTGAACCTCAGTCAGTGACAGGGATTGAAGATCAATCAGTGACAGGAATACAGATTCAGTCAGTGACAGGGATTGAATCTGAGTCAGTGACAGGAATTAAATCTCAATCAGTGACAGGGATTGAGCCTCAGTCATTGTAAAGGATTGACCCTCAGTCAGTGACAGGGATTGAATCCCAGTCAGTGACAGGGATTGAATCTCGATCAGTGACAGGGATTGAATCTCAATCAGTGACAGGGATTGAATCTCGATCAGTGACAGGGATTGAATCTCAATCAGTGATAGGGATTGACCCTCAGTCACTGACAGGGATTCAATCTCAGTTAGTCATAGGAATTGACCCTGAGACAGTGACAGGGATTGAACCTCAGTCAGTGACAGAGAATGAATCTCAGTCAGTTACAGGGATTGAGCCTCAGTCAGTGACAGGGATTGAATCTCAGTCAGTGACAGGGATTGAATCTCAGTCAGTGACAGGGATTGACCCTCAGTCACTGACAGGGATTCAATCTCAGTTAGTGACAGGGATTGAGCCTCAGTCAGTGACAGGGATTGACCCTCAGTCAGTGACAGGGATTGAGCCTCAGTCAGTCATAGGAATTGACCCTGAGATAGTGACAGGGATTGAGCCTCAGTCAGTGACAGAGAATGAATCTCAGTCAGTTACAGGGATTGAGCCTCAGTCAGTGACAGGGATTGAATCTCAGTCAGTGTCAGGGATTGAATCTCAGTTAGTGACAGGAATTGAATCTCAGTCAGTGACAGGGATTGAACCTCAGTCAGTGACAGGGATTGAAGATCAATCAGTGACAGGAATACAGATTCAGTCAGTGACAGGGATTGAATCTGCGTCAGTGACAGGAATTAAATCTCTCTCAGTGACAGGAATTGAACGTCAGTTCGTGACAGGGATTGAATCGCAGTCTGGGACATGAATTAAACCACAGTCAGTGACAGGGATTGAATCTCAATCAGTGACAGGAATTGAATCTTAGTCAGTGACAGGAATTGAATCTCAGTCAGTGACAGGGAGTGAGCCTCAGTCAGTGACAGGGATTGAGCCTCAAATAGTGACAAGGATTTACCCCCAGTCAGTGACAGGGATTAAATCTCAATCAGTGACAGGGATTGAATCTCAGTCAGTGACAGGGATTGAATCTCAGTCCGTGACAGGGATTGAGATTCATTCAGTGACAGGAATTGAATCTTAGTCAGTGACAGGAATTGAATCTCAGTCAGTGACAGGGATTGAAACTCAGTCAGTGACAGGGATTGACCCTCAGTCAGTGACAGGGATTGAATCTCAGTCAATGACAGGGATTGAACCTCAGTCAGTGAGAGGGATTGAGCCTCAGTCAGTGACAGGGATTGAGCCTCAGTCAGTGACAGGGAGTGAGCCGCAGTCAGTTACAAGGATTGAACCTCAGTTAGTGACAGGGATTGAATCTCAATCAATGACAGGGATTGAACCTCAGTCAGTGAGAGGGATTGAGCCTCAGTCAGTGACAGGGATTGAGCCTCAGTAAGTCATAGGAATTGACCCTGAGATAGTGACAGGGATTCACATTCAATCAGTGACAGAGAATGAATCTCAGTCAGTTTCAGGGATTGACCCTCAGTCAGTGACAGGGATTGAATCTCAGTCAGTGACAGGGATTGAAACTCAAACATTGCCAGGGAGTGATCCTCAGTCTGTGACAAGGATTGACCCTCAATCAGTGACAGGGATTGAATCTCAGTCAGAGACAGGGATTGAATCATAGTCAGTGACAGAGACTGAACCCCAGTGAGTGACAGGGATGGAGCCCCAGTCAGTGACAGGGATTGAGCCTCAGTCAGTGACAGGGATTGAATCTCAGTCAGAGACAGGGATTCAATCAGTCAGAGACAGAGACTGAACCCCTGTGAGTGACAGGAATGGAGCCCCATTCAGTGACAGGGATTGAGCCTCAGTCAGTGACAGGGACTGAGCTACAGTCAGCGACAGGAATTGAGCCTCAGTCAGCGACAGGGATTGAGACTAAACCAGTAACAGGGATTGAATCTCATTCAGTGACAGGGATTGAATCTCAATCAGTGACAGGGATTGAATCTCAAACATTGACAGGGAGTTATCCTCAGTCTGTGACAGGGATTGACCCTCAATCTGTGACAGGGATTGAATCTCATTCAGAGACAGAGATTGAATCATAGTCAGTGACAGAGACTGAACCCCAGTGAGTGACAGGGATGGAGTCCCAGTCAGTGACAGGGATTGAGCCTCAGTCAGTGACAGGGACTGAGCCTCAGTCAGCGACAGGGATTGAGCCTCAATCAGTGACAGGGACTGAGCCTCAGTCAGTGACAGGGATTGAGCCACAATCAATGACAGGGATTGAATCTCATTCATTGACGGGGATTGAATCTCAGTCAGTGACAGGAATTGAATCTCCGTCAGTGACAGGGATTGAATCTCAATCAGTGACAGGGACTGAGCCTCAGTCAGTGACAGGGATTGAACCTCAGTCAGTGACTGGGACTGAGCCTCAGTCAGTGACAGGGATTGAGCCTTAGTCAGTGACAGGGACTGAGCCTCAGTCAGTGACAGGGATTGAGCCACAATCAGTGACCGGGATTGAGACACAACCAGTAACAGGGATTGAATCTCATTCAGTGACAGGGATTGAATCTTAGTCAGTGACAGGGATAGAGATTGAGTCAGTGACAGGGATTGAATCTCATTCAGTGACAGGGATTGAGATACAACCAGTGACAGGGATTGAATCTCATTCAGTGACAGGGATTGAATCTCAATCAGTGACAGGATTTGAATCTTCGTCGGTGACAGGGATAGAGATTTAGTCCAGTGACAGCGATAGATTCTCAGTCAGTGACAGGGATTAAATCTCAGTCAGTGACAGGAATTGAATCTAAGTCAGTGACAGGGACTGAATCTCAGTCAGTGACTGTGTTTCAAACTCAGTCAGTGACAGGGACTGAATCTCAGTCAGTGACTGAGTTTGAATCTCAGTTATTGACAGGGATTGAATCTCAGTCAGAGACAGGGATTGAATCTCGATCAGTAACACGGATTGAATCTGAATCAGTGACAGGGATTGACCCTCAGTCAGTGACAGGGATTGAATCTCAGTCAGTGACAGGGATTAAAACTCAGTCAGTGACACGGATTGACTCTCAGTCAGTGACAGTGATTGAATCTCAGTCAATGACAGGGATTGACCCTCAGTCAGTGACAGGGATTGAGACACAGTCAGTGACAGGGAGTGAGCCGCAGTCAGTTACAAGGATTGAACCTCAGTTAGTGACAGGGATTGAATCTCAGTCTGTGACAGGGATTGAACCTCAGTCAGTGACAGGTTTGAATCTCAGTCAGTGACAGGGTTTGAGCCTAATCAATAACAGGGATTGAGCCTCAGTCAGTGACTGGGTTTGAATCTCAGTTATTGACAGGGATAGAATCTCAGTCAGTGACAGGGATTGAATCTCAATCAGTGACAGGGATTGAATCTCAGTCCGTGACAGGGATTGAGATTCATACAGTGACAGGGATTGACCCTCAGTCAGTGACAGGGATTCAACCTCAGTCTGTGACAGGAATTGAATCACAACCAGTGACAGGAATTGAACATCAGTCAGTGACAGGGGTTGAGCCTCAGTCAGTGACTGGGTTTGAATCTCAGTCAGTGACAGGGATTGAACCTGAGTCAGTGACAGGGATTGAATCTCAATCAGTGACAGGGATTGAATCTCGATCAGTGACACGGATTGAATTTGAATCAGTGACAGGGATTGACCCTCAGTCAGTGACAGGAATTGAATCTCAGTCAGTGACAGGCATTGAAACTCAGTCAGTGACAGGGATTGACCCTCAGTCAGTGACAGGGATTCAACCTCAGTCTGTGACAGGAATTGAATCACAATCAGGGACAGGAATTGAACATCAGTCAGTGACAGGGATTGAGCCTCAGTCAGTGACTAGGTTTGACTCTCAGTCAGTGACAGGGATTGAACCTCAGTCAGTGACAGGGATTGAATCTCAATCAGTGACAGGGATTGAGCCTCGGTCAGTGACAGGGATTGAACCTCAGTCAGTGACAGGGATTGACTCTCAGTCAGTGACAGGGATTGAACCTGAGTCAGTGACAGGGATTGAATCTCGATCAGTGAAACGGATTGAATCTGAATCAGTGACAGGGATTGACCCTCAGTCAGTGACAGGGATTGAATCTCAGTCAGTGACAGGGATTGAAACTCAGTCAGTGACAGGGATTGACTCTCAGTCAGTGACAGGGATTGAACCTGAGTCAGTGACAGGGATTGAATCTCGAACAGTGACACGGATTGAATCTGAATCAGTGACAGGGATTGACCCTCAGTCAGTGACAGGGATTGAATCTCAGTCAGTGATATGGATTGAAACTCAGTCAGTGACAGGGATTGACCCTCAGTCAGTGACAGGGATTGAATCTCAGTCCATGAAAGGGATTGAACCTCAGTTAGTGAGAGGGATTGAGCCTCAGTCAGTGACAGGGATTGAGCCTCAGTCAGTGACAGGGATTGAGATACAACCAGTGACAGGGATTGAATCTCATTCAGTGACAGGGATTGATTCTCAATCAGTGGTTGGAATTGAATCTTCGTCAGTGACAGGGATAGAGATTCAGTCCAGTGACAGGGATTGAATCTCAGTCAGTGACAGGAATTGAATCTAAGTCAGTGACAGGGACTGAATCTCAGTCAGTGACTGAGTTGGAATCTCATTCAGTGACAGGGATAGATTCTCAGTCAGTGACAGGGATTCAATCTCAGTCAGTGACTGTGTTTCAATCTCAGTCAGTGACAGGGACTGAATCTCAGTCAGTGACTGAGTTTGAATCTCAGTTATTGACAGGGATTGAATCTCAGTCAGAGACAGGGATTGAATCGCGATCAGTGACACGGATTGAATCTGAATCAGTGACAGGGATTGACCCTTAGTCAGTGACAGGGATTGAATCTCAGTCAGTGACAGGGATTGAAACTCAGTCAGTGACAGGAATTGACCCTCAGTCAGTGACAGGGATTGAATCTCAGTCAATGACAGGGATTGAACCTCAGTCAGTTACAAGGATTGAACCTCAGTTCGTGACAGGGATTGAATCTCAGTCTGTGACAGGGATTGAACCTCAGTCAGTGACAGGTTTGAATCTCAGTCAGTGACAGGGTTTGAGCCTAATCAATAAGAGGGATTGAGACACAACCAGTGACAGGGATTGAATCTCAATCAGTGACAGGGTTTGGGATTCATTCAGTGACAGGGATTGATACTCAGTCAGTGACTGGGATTGAACCTGAGTCAGTGACAGGGATTGAATCTCAATCAGTGACAGGGATTGAATCTCGATCAGTGACACGGATTGAATCTGAATCAGTGACAGGGATTGACCCTCAGTCAGTGACAGGGATTGAGCCTCAGTCAGTGACAGGGATTGAAACTCAGTCAGTGACACGGATTGACCCTCAGTCAGTGACAGGGATTGAATCTCAATCAATGACAGGGATTGAACCTCAGTCAGTGAGAGGGATTGAGCCTCAGTCAGTGACAGGGATTGAGCCTCAGTCAGTCATAGGAATTGACCCTGAGCTAGTGACAGGGATTGACATTCAATCAGTGACAGAGAATGAATCTCAGTCAGTTTCAGGGATTGAGCCTCAGTCAGTGACAGGGATTGAATCTCAAACATTGACAGGGAGTGATCCTCAGTCTGTGACAAGGATTGACCGTCAATCAGTGACAGGGATTGAATCTCAGTCAGAGACAGGGATTGAATCATAGTCAGTGACAGAGACTGAACCCCAGTGAGTGACTGGGATGGAGCCCCAGTCAGTGACAGGGATTGAGCCTCAGTCAGTGACAGGGATTGAATCTCATTCAGAGACAGGGATTGAGCCTCAGTCAGTGACAGGGATTGAATCTCAAACATTGACAGGGAGTGATCCTCAGTCTGTGACAAGGATTGACCCTCAATCAGTGACAGGGATTGAATCTCAGTCAGAGACAGGGATTGAATCATAGTCAGTGACAGAGACTGAACCCCAGTGAGTGACAGGGATGGAGCCCCAGTCAGTGACAGGGATTGAGCCTCAGTCAGTGACAGGGATTGAATCTCAGTCAGACACAGGGATTCAATCAGTCAGAGACAGAGACTGAACCCCTGTGAGTGACAGGAATGGAGCCCCAGTCAGTGACAGGGATTGAGCCTCAGTCAGTGACAGGGACTGAGCCTCAGTCAGTGACAGGGATTGAACCTCAGTCTGTGACTGGGACTGAGCCTCAGTCAGTGACAGGGATTGAGCCTTAGTCAGTGACTGGGTCTGAGCCTCAGTCAGTGACAGGGATTGAGCCACAATCAGTGACCGGGATTGAGACACAACCAGTAACAGGGATTGAATCTCATTCAGTGACAGGGTTTGGATCTCAATCAGTGACAGGGATTGAATCTCAAACATTGACAGGGAGTTATCCTCAGTCTGTGACAGGGATTGACCCTCAATCTGTGACAGGGATTGAATCTCATTCAGAGACAGAGATTGAATCATAGTCAGTGACAGAGACTGAACCCCAGTGAGTGACAGGGATGGAGCCCCAGTCAGTGACAGGGATTGAGCATCAGTCAGTGACAGGGACTGAGCCTCAGTCAGCGACAGGGATTGAGCCTCAGAAAGTGACAGGGACTGAGCCTCAGTCAGTGACAGGGATTGAGACACAACCAGTAACAGGGATTGAATCTCAGTTATTGATAGGGATTGAATCTTAGTCAGAGACAGGGATTGAATCTCAATCAGTAAGAGGGATTGAATCTCATTCATTGACGGGGATTGAATCTCAGTCAGTGACAGGGATTCAATCTCCGTCAGTGACAGGAATTGAACAGCAGTCAGAGACAGGGATTAACCCTCAGTCAGTGACTGGGTTTGAATCTCAGTCAGTGACAGGGATTGAACCTGAGTCAGTGACAGGGATTGAATCTCAATCAGTGACAGGAATTGAATCTCAGTCAGTGACAGGGATTCAATCTCAGTCAGTGACAGGAATTGAACAGCAGTCAGAGACAGGGATTAACCCTCAGTCAGTGACTGGGTTTGAATCTCAGTCAGTGACAGGGATTGAACCTGAGTCAGTGACAGGGATTGAATCTCAATCAGTAAGAGGGATTGAATCTCATTCATTGTCGGGGATTGGATCTCAGACAGTGACAGGGATTCAATCTCCGTCAGTGACAGGAATTGAATCTCAGTCAGTGACAAGGATTCAATCTCAGTCAGTGACAGGAATTGAATCTCAGTCAGTGACAGGGATTCAATCTCAGTCAGTGACAGGGACTGACCCTCAGTCAGTGACAGGGATTGAACCTCAGTCAGTGACTGGGACTGAGCCTCAGTCAGTGACAGGGATTGAGCCTTAGTCAGTGACAGGGACTGAGCCTCAGTCAGTGACAGGGATTGAGCCACAATCAGTGACCGGGATTGAGACACAACCAGTAACAGGGATTGAATCTCATTCAGTGACAGGGATTGAATCTCAATCAGTGACAGGGATTGTATCTTAGTCAGTGACAGGGATAGAGATTGAGTCAGTGACAGGGATTGAATCTCATTCAGTGACAGGGATTGAGATACAACCAGTGACAGGGATTGAATCTCATTCAGTGACAGGGATTGAATCTCAATCAGTGACAGGAATTGAATCTTCGTCAGTGACAGGGATAGAGATTCAGTCCAGTGACAGGGATTGAACCTCAGTCAGTGACAGGGATTGAATCTCATTCAGTGACAGGGATAGATTCTCAGTCAGTGACAGGGATTCAATCTCAGTCAGTGACAGGAATTGAATCTAAGTCAGTGACAGGGACTGAATCTCAGTCAGTGACTGTGTTTCAAACTCAGTCAGTGACATGGATTGAATCTCATTCAGTGACAGGGATAGATTCTCAGTCAGTGACAGGGATTCAATCTCAGTCAGTGACAGGAATTGAATCTCAGTTATTGACAGGGATTGAATCTCAGTCAGAGACAGGGATTGAATCTCGATCAGTGACACGGATTGAATCTGAATCAGTGACAGGGATTGACCCTCAGTCAGTGACAGGGATTGAATCTCAGTCAGTGACAGGGATTGAAACTCAGTGTGTGACACGGATTGACCCTCAGTCAGTGACAGTGATTGAATCTCAGTCAATGACAGGGATTGAACCTCAGTCAGTGAGAGGGATTGAGCCTCAGTCAGTGACTGTGTTTCAAACTCAGTCAGTGACATGGATTGAATCTCATTCAGTGACAGGGATAGATTCTCAGTCAGTGACAGGGATTCAATCTCAGTCAGTGACAGGAATTGAATCTCAGTTATTGACACGGATTGAATCTCAGTCAGAGACAGGGATTGAATCTCGATCAGTGACACGGATTGAATCTGAATCAGTGACAGGGATTGACCCTCAGTCAGTGACAGGGATTGAATCTCAGTCAGTGACAGGGATTGAAACTCAGTGTGTGACACGGATTGACCCTCAGTCAGTGACAGTGATTGAATCTCAGTCAATGACAGGGATTGAACCTCAGTCAGTGAGAGGGATTGAGCCTCAGTCAGTGACAGGTAGTGAGCCGCAGTCAGTTACAAGGATTGAACCTCAGTTAGTGATAGGGATTGAATCTCAGTCTGTGACAGGGATTGAACCTCAGTCAGTGACAGGTTTGAATCTCAGTCAGTGACAGGGTTTGAGCCTAATCAATAACAGGGATTGAGCCTCAGTCAGTGACTGGGTTTGAATCTCAGTTATTGACAGGGATAGAATCTCAGTCAGTGACAGGGATTGAATCTCAATCAGTGACAGGGATTGAATCTCAGTCGGTAACAGGGATTGAGATTCATTCAGTGACAGGGATTGACCCTCAGTCAGTGACAGGGATTCAACCTCAGTCTGTGACAGGAATTGAATCACAATCAGTGACAGGGATTGAACATCAGCCAGTGACAGGGATTGAGACTCAGTCAAAGACTGGGTTTGACTCTCAGTCAGTGACAGGGATTGAACCTCAGTCAGTGACAGGGATTGAATCTCAATCAGTGACAGGGATTGAGCCTCTGTCAGTGACAGGGATTGAACCTCAGTCAGTGACAGGGATTGACTCTCAGTCAGTGACAGGGATTGAACCTGAGTCAGTGACAGGGATTGAATCTCAGTCAGTGACAGGGATTGAATCTCAGTCAGTGACAGGGATTGAAACTCAGTCAGTGACAGGCATTGACCCTCAGTCAGTGACAGTGTTTGAATCTCAGTCCATGAAAGGGATGGAACCTCAGTTAGTGAGAGGGATTGAATCTCAATCAGTGACAGGAATTGAATCTTCGTCAGTGACAGGGATTGAGATTCAGAACAGTGACAGGGATTGAACCTCAGTCAGTGACAGGGATTCAATCTCAGTCAGTGACAGGAATTGAATCTAAGTCAGTGACAGGGACTGAATCTCAGTCAGTGACTGTGTTTCAAACTCAGTCAGTGACAGGGACTGAATCTCAGTCAGTGACTGAGTTTGAATCTCAGTTATTGACAGGGATTGAATCTCAGTCAGAGACAGGGATTGAATCTCGATCAGTGACACGGATTGAATCTGAATCAGTGACAGCGATTGACCCGCAGTCAGTGACAGGGATTGAATCTCAGTCAGTGACAGGGATTGAAACTCAGTCAGTGACAGGGATTGACCCTCAGTCAGTGACAGGGATTGAATCTCAGTCAATGACAGAGATTGAACCTCAGTCATTGAGAGGGATTGAGCCTCACTCAGTGACAGGGATTGAGCCTCAGTCAGTGACAGGGAGTGAGCCGCAGTCAGTTACAAGGATTGAACCTCAGTTAGTGACAGGGATTGAATCTCAGTCTGTGACAGGGATTGAACCTCAGTCAGTGACAGGTTTGAATCTCAGTCAGTGACAGGTTTGAATCTCAGTCAGTGACAGGGTTTAAGCCTAATCAATAACAGGGATTGAGCCTCAGTCACTGACTGGGTTTGAATCTCAGTTATTGACAGGGATAGAATCTCAGTCAGTGACGGGGATTGAATCTCAATCAGTGACAGGGATAGAATCTCAGTCAGTGACGGGGATTGAATCTCAATCAGTGACAGGGATTGAATCTCAATCAGTGACAGGAATTGAATCACAATCAGTGACAGGAATTGAACATCAGTCAGTGACAGGGATTGAATCTCAATCAGTGACAGGGATTGAGCGTCAGTCAGTGTAAGGGATTGACCCTCAGTCAGTGACAGGGAGTGAGCCGCAGTCAGTTGCAAGGATTGAACCTCAGTTAGTGACAGGGATTGAATCTCAGTCTGTGACAGGGATTGAACCTCAGTCAGTGACAGGTTTGAATCTCAGTCAGTGACAGGGTTTAAGCCTAATCAATAACAGGGATTGAGCCTCAGTCAGTGACATTGTTTGAATCTCAGTTATTGACAGGGATAGAATCTCAGTCAGTGACGGGGATTGAATCTCAATCAGTGACAGGGATTGAATCTCAGTCAGTGACAGGGATTGAATCTCAGTCCGTGACAGGGATTGAGATTCATTCAGTGACAGGGATTGACCCTCAGTCAGTGACAGGGAGTCAACCTCAGTCTGTGACAGGAATTGAATCACAATCAGTGACAGGAATTGAACATCAGTCAGTGACAGGGATTGAATCTCAATCAGTGACAGGGATTGAGCCTCAGTCAGTGTAAGGGATTGACCCTCAGTCAGTGACAGGGATTGAATCCCAGTCAGTGACAGGGATTGAATCTCGATCAGTGACAGGGATTGAATCTCAATCAGTGACAGGGATTGAATCTCGATCAGTGACAGGGATTGAATCTCAATCAGTGACAGGGATTGACCCTCAGTCAGTGACAGGGATTCAATCTCAGTTAGTGACAGGGATTGAGCCTCAGTCAGTGACAGTGATTGACCCTCAGTCAGTGACAGGGATTGAGCCTCAGTCAGTCATAGGAATTGACGCTGAGACAGTGACAGGGATTGAGCCTCAGTCAGTGACAGAGAATGAATCTCAGTCAGTTACAGGGATTGAGCCTCAGTCAGTGACAGGGATTGAATCTCAGTTAGTGACAGGAATTGAATCACAGTCAGTGACAGGGATTGAACCTCAGTCAGTGACAGGGATTGAAGTTCAATCAGTGACAGGAATACAGATTCAGTCAGTGACAGGGATTGAATCTGAGTCAGTGACAGGAATTAAATCTCACTCAGTAACAGGAATTGAACGTCAGTTAGTGTCAGGGATTGAATCGCAGTCTGGGACAAGAATTAAACCACAGTCAGTGACAGGGATTGAATCTCAATCAGTGACAGGAATTGAATCTTAGTCAGTGACAGGAATTGAATCTCAGTCAGTGACAGGGATTGAAACTCAGTCAGTGACAGGGATTGACCCTGAGTCAGTGACAGGGATTGAATCTCAGTCAATGACAGGGATTGAACCTCAGTCAGTGAGAGGGATTGAGCCTCAGTCAGTGACAGGGATTGAGCCTCAGTCAGTGACAGGTTTGAATCTCAGTCAGTGACAGGGTTTAAGCCTCATCAATAACAGGGATTGAGCCTCAGTCAGTGACTGGTTTTGAATCTCAGTTATTGACAGGGAGAGAATCTCAGTCAGTGACGGGGATTGAATCTCAAACAGTGACAGGGATTGAATCTCAGTCAGTGATAGGGATTGAATCTCAATCAATGACAGGGATTGAGATTCATTTAGTGACAGGGATTGACCCTCAGTCAGTGACAGGGAGTCAACCTCAGTCTGTGACAGGAATTGAATCACAATCAGTGACAGGAATTGAACATCAGTCAGTGACAGGGATTGAATCTCAATCAGTGACAGGGATTGAGCGTCAGTCAGTGTAAGGGATTGACCCTCAGTCAGTGACAGGGAGTGAGCCGCAGTCAGTTACAAGGATTGAACCTCAGTTAGTGACAGGGATTGAATCTCAGTCTGTGACAGGGATTGAACCTCAGTCAGTGACAGGTTTGAATCTCAGTCAGTGACAGAGTTTAAGCCTAATCAATAACAGGGATTGAGCCTCAGTCAGTGACATTGTTTGAATCTCAGTTATTGGCAGGGATAGAATCTCAGTCAGTGACGGGGATTGAATCTCAATCAGTGACAGGGATTGAATCTCAGTCAGTGACAGGGATTGAATCTCAGTCCGTGACAGGGATTGAGATTCATTCAGTGACAGGGATTGACCCTCAGTCAGTGACAGGGAGTCAACCTCAGTCTGTGACAGGAATTGAATCACAATCAATGACAGGAATTGAACATCAGTCAGTGACAGGGATTGAGCATCAGTCAGTGACAGCGTTTGACTCTCAGTCTGTGACATGGATTGAATCTCAATCAGTGACAGGGATTGAGCCTCAGTCAGTGTAAGGGATTGACCCTCAGTCAGTGACAGGGATTGAATCCCAGTCAGTGACAGGGATTGAATCTCGATCAGTGACAGGGATTGAATCTCAATCAGTGACAGGGATTGAATCTCGATCAGTGACAGGGATTGAATCTCAATCAGTGACAGGGATTGACCCTCAGTCAGTGACAGGGATTCAATCTCAGTTAGTGACAGGGATTGAGCCTCAGTCAGTGACAGTGATTGACCCTCAGTCAGTGACAGGGATTGAGCCTCAGTCAGTCATAGGAATTGACGCTGAGACAGTGACAGGGATTGAGCCTCAGTCAGTGACAGAGAATGAATCTCAGTCAGTTACAGGGATTGAGCCTCAATCAGTCATAGGAATTGACGCTGAGACAGTGACAGGGATTGGGCCGCAGTCAGTGACAGAGAATGAATCTCAGTCAGTGACAGGGATTGAACCTCAGTCAGTGACAGGGATTGAAGTTCAATCAGTGACAGGAATACAGATTCAGTCAGTGACAGGGATTGAATCTGAGTCAGTGACAGGAATTAAATCTCACTCAGTGACAGGAATTGAACGTCAGTTAGTGTCAGGGATTGAATCGCAGTCTGGGACAAGAATTAAACCACAGTCAGTGACAGGGATTGAATCTCAATCAGTGACAGGAATTGAATCTTAGTCAGTGACAGGAATTGAATCTCAGTCAGTGACAGGGAGTGAGCCTCAGTCAGTGACAGTGATTGAGCCTCAAATAGTGTCAGGGATTTACCCACAGTCAGTGACAGGGATTAAATCTCAATCAGTGACAGGAAGTGAATCTCAATCAGTGACAGGGGTTTAATCACAGTCAGTGACAGGGATAGAGATACAGTCAGAGATAGGGTTTGAACCTCAGTCTGTGACAGGGATTGAATCTCAGTCAGTGACAGGGATTGAATCTCAGTCAGTGACAGGAATTGTGTCTCAGTCAGTAACAGGGATTGAACCTCAGTCAGTGACAGGGATTGTATCTCAGTCAGTGACAGGAATTGAATCTCAGTAAGTGACAGGGATTGAACCGCAGTCAGTGACAGGGTTGAATCTCAGTCAGTGACTGGGTTTGAGCCTAATCAATAAGAGGGATTGAATCTCAGTCAGAGACAGGGATTGAATCTCAATCAGTGACAGGGATTGGGATTCATTCAGTGACAGGGATTGACACTCAGTCAGTGACAGGGATTGAATCTCAATCAGTGACAGGGATTGAATCTCGATCAGTGACACGGATTGAATCTGAATCAGTGACAGGGATTGACCCTCAGTCAGTGACAGGGATTGAATCTCAGTCAGTGACAGGGATTGAAACTCAGTCAGTGACACGGATTGACCCTCAGTCAGTGACAGGGATTGAGCCTCAGTCAGTGACAGTGATTGAGCCTCAGTCAGTCATAGGAATTGACCCTGAGATAGTGACAGGGATTGACATTCAATCAGTGACAGAGAATGAATCTCAGTCAGTTTCAGGGATTGGGCCTCAGTCAGTGACAGGGATTGAATCTCAAACATTGACAAGGGAGTGATCCTCAGTCTGTGACAAGGATTGACCCTCAATCAGTGACAGGGATTGAATCTCAGTCAGAGACAGGGATTGAATCATAGTCAGTGACAGAGACTGAACCCCAGTGAGTGACAGGGATGGAGCCCCAGTCAGTGACAGGGATTGAGCCTCAGTCAGTGACAGGGACTGAGCCCCAGTCAGTGACAGGGATTGAACCTCAGTCTGTGACTGGGACTGAGCCTCAGTCAGTGACAGGGATTGAGCCTCAGTCAGTGACAGGGACTGAGCCTCAGTCAGTAACAGGGAGTGAGCCACAATCAGTGACAGGGATTGAGACACAACCAGTAACAGGGATTGAATCTCATTCAGTGACAGGGATTGAATCTCAATCAGTGTCAGGAATTGAATCTTAGTCAGTGACGGGGATAGAGAATCAGTCAGTGACAGGGATTGAATCTCATTCAGTGACAGGGATTGAGATACAACCAGTGACAGGGATTGAATCTCATTCAGTGACAGGGATTGAATCTCAATCAGTGACAGGAATTGAATCTTCGTCAGTGACAGGGATAGAGATTCAGTCCAGTGACAGGGATTGAACCTCAGTCAGTGACAGGGATTGAATCTCATTCAGTGACAGGGATAGATTCACAGTCAGTTTTAGGGATTGAAACTCAGTCAGTGACAGGGATTGAGCCTCAGTCAGTGACAGTGATTGAGCCTCAGTCAGTCATAGGAATTGACCCTGAGATAGTGACAGGGATTGACATTCAATCAGTGACAGAGAATGAATCTCAGTCAGTTTCAGGGATTGGGCCTCAGTCAGTGACAGGGATTGAATCTCAGTCAGTGACAGGGATTGAATCTCAGTCAGTGACAGGGATTGAACCTCAGTCAGTGACAGGGATTGAAGATCAATCAGTGACAGGAATACAGATTCAGTCAGTGACAGGGATTGAATCTGAGTCAGTGACAGGAATTAAATCTCAATCAGTGACAGGGATTGAGCGTCAGTCAGTGACAGGGATTGACCCTCAGTCAGTGACAGGGATTGAATCCCAGTCAGTGACAGGGATTGAACCTGAGTCAGTGACTGGAATTGAATCTCAATCAGTGACAGGGATTGAATCTCGATCAGTGACAGGGATTGAATCTCAATCAGTGACAGGGATTGACCCTCAGTCACTGACAGGGATTCAATCTCAGTTAGTCATAGGAATTGACCCTGAGACAGTGACAGGGATTGAGCCTCAGTCAGTGACAGAGAATGAATCTCAGTCAGTTACAGGGATTGAGCCTCAGTCAGTGACAGGGATTGAATCTCAGTCAGTGACAGGGATTGAATCTCAATCAGTGACAGGGATTGACCCTCAGTCACTGACAGGGATTCAATCTCAGTTAGTGACAGGGATTGAGCCTCAGTCAGTGACAGGGATTGACCCTCAGTCAGTGACAGGGATTGAGCCTCAGTCAGTCATAGGAATTGACCCTGAGACAGTGACAGGGATTGAGCCTCAGTCAGTGACAGAGAATGAATCTCAGTCAGTTACAGGGATTGAGCCTCAGTCAGTGACAGGGATTGAATCTCAGTCAGTGTCAGGGATTGAATCTCAGTTAGTGACAGGAATTGAATCTCAGTCAGTGACAGGGATTGAACCTCAGTCAGTGACAGGGATTGAAGATCAATCAGTGACAGGAATACAGATTCAGTCAGTGACAGGGATTGAATCTGAGTCAGTGACAGGAATTAAATCTCACTCAGTGACAGGAATTGAACGTCAGTTCGTGACAGGGATTGAATCGCAGTCTGGGACAAGAATTAAACCACAGTCAGTGACAGGGATTGAATCTCAATCAGTGACAGGAATTGAATCTTAGTCAGTGACAGGAATTGAATCTCAGTCAGTGACAGGGAGTGAGCCTCAGTCAGTGACAGGGATTGAGCCTCAAATAGTGACAAGGATTTACCCCCAGTCAGTGACAGGGATTAAATCTCAATCAGTGACAGGAATTGTGTCTCAGTCAGTTACAGGGATTGAACCTCAGTCAGTGACAGGGATTGTATCTCAGTCAGTGACAGGAATTGAATCTCAGTCAATGACGGGGATTGAACCTCAGTCAGTGAGAGGGATTGAGCCTCAGTCAGTGACAGGGATTGAATCTCAGTCAGTGACAGGGATTGAACCGCAGTCAGTGACAGGGTTGAATCTCAGTCAGTGACTGGGTTTGAGCCTCATCAATAAGAGGGATTGAATCTCAGTCAGAGACAGGGATTGAATCTCAATCAGTGACATGGATTGGGATTCATTCAGTGACAGGGATTGACACTCAGTCAGTGACAGGGATTGAACCTGAGTCAGTGACAGGGATTGAATCTCAATCAGTGACAGGGATTGAATCTCGATCAGTGACACGGATTGAATCTGAATCAGTGACAGGGATTGACCCTCAGTCAGTGACAGGGATTGAATCTCAGTCAGTGACAGGGATTGAAACTCAGTCAGTGACACGGATTGACCCTCAGTCAGTGACAGGGATTGAATCTCAATCAATGACAGGGATTGAACCTCAGTCAGTGAGAGGGATTGAGCCTCAGTCAGTGACAGGGATTCAATCTCAGTCAGTGACAGGGATTGAACCTGAGTCAGTGACAGGGATTGAATCTCAATCAGTGACAGGGATTGAATTTCGATCAGTGACACGGATTGAATCTGAATCAGTGACAGGGATTGACCCTCAGTCAGTGACAGGGTTTGAATCTCAGTCAGTGAAAGGGATTGAAACTCAGTCAGTGACAGGGATTGACCCTCAGTCAGTGACAGGGATTAAATCTCAATCAATGACAGGGATTGAACCTCAGTCAGTGAGAGGAATTGAGCCTCAGTCAGTGACAGGGATTGAGCCTCAGTCAGTGACAGGGATTGAGCCTCAGTCAGTCATAGGAATTGACCCAGAGACAGTGACAGGGATTGACATTCAGTCAGTGACAGAGAATGAATCTCAGTCACTAACGGGGATTGACCCTCAGTCAGCGACAGGCATTAGACCTCAGTCAGTGACAGGGATTGAACCTCAGTCAGTGACAGGGATTGAAGATCAATCAGTGACAGGAATACAGATTCAGTCAGTGACAGGGATTGAATCTGAGTCAGTGACAGGAATTAAATCTAACTAAGAGACAGGAATTAAACGTCAGTTAGTGACAGGGATTGAATCGCAGACTGGGACAAGAATTAAACCTCAGTCAGTGACAGGGATTGAATCTCAGTCAGTGTCAGGGATTGAATCTCAGTTAGTGACAGGAATTGAATCTCAGTCAGTGACAGGGATTGAACCTCAGTCAGTGACAGGGATTGAAGATCAATCAGTGACAGGAATACAGATTCAGTCAGTGACAGGGATTGAATCTGAGTCAGTGACAGGAATTAAATCTCACTCAGTGACAGGAATTGAACGTCAGTTCGTGACAGGGATTGAATCGCAGTCTGGGACAAGAATTAAACCACAGTCAGTGACAGGGATTGAATCTCAATCAGTGACAGGAATTGAATCTTAGTCAGTGACAGGAATTGAATCTCAGTCAGTGACAGGGAGTGAGCCTCAGTCAGTGACAGGGATTGAGCCTCAAATAGTGACAAGGATTTACCCCCAGTCAGTGACAGGGATTAAATCTCAATCAGTGACAGGAATTGTGTCTCAGTCAGTTACAGGGATTGAACCTCAGTCAGTGACAGGGATTGTATCTCAGTCAGTGACAGGAATTGAATCTCAGTCAATGACGGGGATTGAACCTCAGTCAGTGAGAGGGATTGAGCCTCAGTCAGTGACAGGGATTGAATCTCAGTCAGTGACAGGGATTGAACCGCAGTCAGTGACAGGGTTGAATCTCAGTCAGTGACTGGGTTTGAGCCTCATCAATAAGAGGGATTGAATCTCAGTCAGAGACAGGGATTGAATCTCAATCAGTGACATGGATTGGGATTCATTCAGTGACAGGGATTGACACTCAGTCAGTGACAGGGATTGAACCTGAGTCAGTGACAGGGATTGAATCTCAATCAGTGACAGGGATTGAATCTCGATCAGTGACACGGATTGAATCTGAATCAGTGACAGGGATTGACCCTCAGTCAGTGACAGGGATTGAATCTCAGTCAGTGACAGGGATTGAAACTCAGTCAGTGACACGGATTGACCCTCAGTCAGTGACAGGGATTGAATCTCAATCAATGACAGGGATTGAACCTCAGTCAGTGAGAGGGATTGAGCCTCAGTCAGTGACAGGGATTCAATCTCAGTCAGTGACAGGGATTGAACCTGAGTCAGTGACAGGGATTGAATCTCAATCAGTGACAGGGATTGAATTTCGATCAGTGACACGGATTGAATCTGAATCAGTGACAGGGATTGACCCTCAGTCAGTGACAGGGTTTGAATCTCAGTCAGTGAAAGGGATTGAAACTCAGTCAGTGACAGGGATTGACCCTCAGTCAGTGACAGGGATTAAATCTCAATCAATGACAGGGATTGAACCTCAGTCAGTGAGAGGAATTGAGCCTCAGTCAGTGACAGGGATTGAGCCTCAGTCAGTGACAGGGATTGAGCCTCAGTCAGTCATAGGAATTGACCCAGAGACAGTGACAGGGATTGACATTCAGTCAGTGACAGAGAATGAATCTCAGTCACTAACGGGGATTGACCCTCAGTCAGCGACAGGCATTAGACCTCAGTCAGTGACAGGGATTGAACCTCAGTCAGTGACAGGGATTGAAGATCAATCAGTGACAGGAATACAGATTCAGTCAGTGACAGGGATTGAATCTGAGTCAGTGACAGGAATTAAATCTAACTAAGAGACAGGAATTAAACGTCAGTTAGTGACAGGGATTGAATCGCAGACTGGGACAAGAATTAAACCACAGTCAGTGACAGGGATTGAATCTCAATCAGTGACAGGAATTGAATCTTAGTCACTGACAGGAATTGAATCTCAGTCAGTGACAGGGAGTGAGTCTCAGTCAGTGACAGGGATTGAGCCTCAAATAGTGACAGGGATTGACCCACAGTCAGTGACAGGGATTAAATCTCAATCAGTGACAGGAAGTGAATCTCAGTCAGTGACAGGGGTTTAATCACAGTCAGTGACAGGGATAGAGATACAGTCAGAGATAGGGTTTGAACCGCAGTCTTGACAGGGATTGAATCTCAGTCAGTGACAGGGATTGAATCTCAGTCAGTGACAGGAATTGTGTCTCAGTCAGTTACAGGGCTTGAACCTCAGTCAGTGACAGGAATTGAATCTCAGTCAGTGACTGGGTTTGAGCCTAATCAATAACAGGGATTGAATCTCAGTCAGAGACAGGGATTGTATCTCAATCAGTGACAGGGATTGAACCTGAGTCAGTGAAAGGGTTTGAACCTCAGTCAGTGACAGGGAGTGAGCCTCAGTCAGTGACAGGGATTGAGCCTCAAATAGTGACAGGGATTTACCCACAGTCAGTGACAGGGATTAAATCTCAATCAGTGACAGGAAGTGAATCTCAGTCAGTGACAGGGGTTTAATCACAGTCAGTGACAGGGATAGAGATACAGTCAGAGATAGGGTTTGAACCTCAGTCTGTGACAGGGATTGAATCTCAGTCAGTGACAGGGATTGAATCTCAGTCAGTGACAGGAATTGTGTCTCAGTCAGTTACAGGGATTGAACCTCAGTCAGTGACAGGGATTGTATCTCAGTCAGTGACAGGAATTGAATCTCAGTCAATGACGGGGATTGAACCTCAGTCAGTGAGAGGGATTGAGCCTCAGTCAGTGACAGGGATTGAATCTCAGTCAGTGACAGGGATTGAACCGCAGTCAGTGACAGGGTTGAATCTCAGTCAGTGACTGGGTTTGAGCCTCATCAATAAGAGGGATTGAATCTCAGTCAGAGACAGGGATTGAATCTCAATCAGTGACATGGATTGGGATTCATTCAGTGACAGGGATTGACACTCAGTCAGTGACAGGGATTGAACCTGAGTCAGTGACAGGGATTGAATCTCAATCAGTGACAGGGATTGAATCTCGATCAGTGACACGGATTGAATCTGAATCAGTGACAGGGATTGACCCTCAGTCA
This sequence comes from Chiloscyllium plagiosum, assembly GCF_037043375.1. Classification (NCBI taxonomy): domain Eukaryota; kingdom Metazoa; phylum Chordata; class Chondrichthyes; order Orectolobiformes; family Hemiscylliidae; genus Chiloscyllium; species Chiloscyllium plagiosum. Next base: position 45,780,530 of record NW_028270177.1, read on the forward strand.
GTGACAGGGATTGAATCTCAGTCAGTGACAGGGATTGAAACTCAGTCAGTGACACGGATTGACCCTCAGTCAGTGACAGGGATTGAATCTCAATCAATGACAGGGATTGAACCTCAGTCAGTGAGAGGGATTGAGCCTCAGTCAGTGACAGGGATTGAATCTCAGTCAGTGACAGGGATTGAACCTGAGTCAGTGACAGGGATTGAATCTCAATCAGTGACAGGGATTGAATTTCGATCAGTGACACGGATTGAATCTGAATCAGTGACAGGGATTGACCCTCAGTCAGTGACAGGGTTTGAATCTCAGTCAGTGAAAGGGATTGAAACTCAGTCAGTGACAGGGATTGACCCTCAGTCAGTGACAGGGATTAAATCTCAATCAATGACAGGGATTGAACCTCAGTCAGTGAGAGGAATTGAGCCTCAGTCAGTGACAGGGATTGAGCCTCAGTCAGTCATAGGAATTGACCCTGAGATAGTGACAGGGATTGACATTCAATCAGTGACAGAGAATGAATCTCAGTCAGTTTCAGGGATTGAGCCTCAGTCAGTGACAGGGATTGAATCTCAGTCAGTGACAGGGATTGAATCTCAAACATTGACAGGGAGTGATCCTCAGTCTGTGACAAGGATTGACCCTCAATCAGTGACAGGGATTGAATCTCAGTCAGAGACAGGGATTGAATCATAGTCAGTGACAGAGACTGAACCCCAGTGAGTGACAGGGATGGAGCCCCAGTCAGTGACAGGGATTGAATCTCAGTTATTGACAGGGATAGAATCTCAGTCAGTGACAGGGATTGAACCTCAGTCTGTGACTGGGACTGAGCCTCGGTCAGTGACAGGGATTGAGCCTCAGTCAGTGACAGGGACTGAGCCTCAGTCAGTGACAGGGATTGAGCCACAATCAGTGACAGGGATTGAGACACAACCAGTAACAGGGATTGAATCTCATTCAGTGACAGGGATTGAATCTTAGTCAGTGACAGGGATAGAGATTCAGTCAGTGACAGGGATTGAATCTCATTCAGTGACAGGGACTGAGATACAACCAGTGACAGGGATTGAACCTCAGTCAGTGACAGGGATTGAATCTCATTCAGTGACAGGGATAGATTCTCAGTCAGTGACAGGGATTCAATCTCAGTCAGTGACAGGGATAGATTCTCAGTCAGTGACAGGGATTCAATCTCAGTCAGTGACAGGAATTGAATCTACGTCAGTGACAGGGACTGAATCTCAGTCAGTGACTGTGTTTCAAACTCAGTTATTGACAGGGATTGAATCTCAGTCAGAGACAGGGATTGAATCTCGATCAGTGACACGGATTGAATCTGAATCAGTGACAGGGATTGACACTCAGTCAGTGACAGGGATTGAATCTCAGTCAGTGACAGGGATTGAAACTCAGTCAGTGACAGGGATTGACCCTCAGTCAGTGACAGGGATTGAATCTCAGTCAATGACAGGGATTGAACCTCAGTCAGTGACAGGGATTGAGCCTCAGTCAGTGACAGGGATTGAGCCTCAGTCAGTGACAGGGAGTGAGCCGCAGTCAGTTACAAGGATTGAACCTCAGTTAGTGACAGGGATTGAATCTCAGTCTGTGACAGGGATTGAACCTCAGTCAGTGACAGGTTTGAATCTCAGTCAGTGACAGGGTTTGAGCCGAATCAATAACAGGGATTGAGCCTCAGTCAGTGACAGGGTTTGAATCTCAGTTATTGACAGGGATAGAATCTCAGTCAGTGACAGGGATTGAACCTCAGTCTGTGACTGGGACGGAGCCTCAGTCAGTAACAGGGACTGAGCCTCAGTCAGCGACAGGGACTGACCCTCAGTCAGTGACAGGGATTGAGCCACAGTCAGTGACAGGGATTGAATCTCAATCAGTGACAGGAATTGAATCTTAGTCAGTGACAGGGATAGAGATTCAGTCAGTGACATGGATTGAATCTCATTCAGTGACAGGGATTGAGATACAACCAGTGACAGGGATTGAATCTCATTCAGTGACAGGGATTGAATCTCATTCAGTGACAGGGATTGAATCTCAATCAGTGACAGGAATTGAATCTTCGTCAGTGACAGGGATAGAGATTCAGTCCAGTGACAGGGATTGAATCTCATTCAGTGACAGGGTTAGATTCTCAGTCAGTGACAGGGATTCAATCTCAGTCAGTGACAGGAATTGAATCTAAGTCAGTGACAGGGACTGAATCTCAGTCAGTGACTGTGTTTCAATCTCAGTCAGTGACAGGGACTGAATCTCAGTCAGTGACTGAGTTTGAATCTCAGTTATTGACAGGGAATGAATCTCAGTCTGAGACAGGGATTGAATCTCGATCAGTGACATGGATAGAATCTGAATCAGTGACAGGGATTGACCCTCAGTCAGTGACAGGGATTGAATCTCAGTCAGTGACAGGGATTGAAACTCAGTCAGTGACAGGGATTGACCCTCAGTCAGTGACCGGGATTGAATCTCAGTCAATGACAGGGATTGAACCTCAGTCAGTGAGAGGGATTGAGCCTCAGTCAGTGACAGGGATTGAGCCTCTGCCAGTGACAGCGAGTGAGCCGCAGTCAGTTACAAGGATTGAACCTCAGTTAGTGACAGGGATTGAATCTCAGTCTGTGACAGTGATTGAACCTCAGTCCGTGACAGGTTTGAATCTCAGTCAGTGACAGGGATTGAATCTCAATCAGTGACAGGGATTGAGCCTCAGTCAGTGACAGGGTTTGAATCTCAGTTATTGACAGGGATTGAATCTCAGTCAGTGACAGGGATTGAATCTCAGTCAGTGACAGGGATTGAATCTCAGTCAGTGACAGGGATTGAGATTCATTCAGTGACAGGGATTGACCCTCAGTCAGTGACAGGGATTGAATCACAATCAGTGACAGGAATTGAACATCAGTCAGTGACAGCGATTGAGCATCAGTCAGTGACTGGGTTTGACTCTCAGTCAGTGACAGGGATTGAATCTCAATCAGTGACAGGGATTGAGCCTCAGTCAGTGACAGGGTTGAATCTCAGTCAGTGACTGGGTTTGAGCCTAATCAATAAGAGGGATTGAATCTCAGTCAGAGACAGGGATTGAATCTCAATCAGTGACAGGGATTGGGATTCATTCAGTGACAGGGATTGACACTCAGACAGTGACAGGGATTGAACCTTAGTCAGTGACAGGGATTGAATCTCAATCAGTGACAGGGATTGAATCTCGATCAGTGACACGGATTGAATCTGAATCAGTGACAGGGATTGACCCTCAGTCAGTGACAGGGATTGAATCTCAGTCAGTGACAGTGATTGAATCTCAGTCAGTGACAGGGATTGAGCCTCAGTCAGTCATAGGAATTGACCCAGAGACAGTGACAGGGATTGACATTCAGTCAGTGACAGAGAATGAATCTCAGTCACTAACGGGGATTGACCCTCAGTCAGCGACAGGCATTAGACCTCAGTCAGTGACAGGGATTGAACCTCAGTCAGTGACAGGGATTGAAGATCAATCAGTGACAGGAATACAGATTCAGTCAGTGACAGGGATTGAATCTGAGTCAGTGACAGGAATTAAATCTAACTAAGAGACAGGAATTAAACGTCAGTTAGTGACAGGGATTGAATCGCAGACTGGGACAAGAATTAAACCACAGTCAGTGACAGGGATTGAATCTCAATCAGTGACAGGAATTGAATCTTAGTCAGTGACAGGAATTGAATCTCAGTCAGTGACAGGGAGTGAGTCTCAGTCAGTGACAGGGATTGAGCCTCAAATAGTGACAGGGATTGACCCACAGTCAGTGACAGGGATTAAATCTCAATCAGTGACAGGAAGTGAATCTCAGTCAGTGACAGGGGTTTAATCACAGTCAGTGACAGGGATAGAGATACAGTCAGAGATAGGGTTTGAACCGCAGTCTTGACAGGGATTGAATCTCAGTCAGTGACAGGGATTGAATCTCAGTCAGTGACAGGAATTGTGTCTCAGTCAGTTACAGGGCTTGAACCTCAGTCAGTGACAGGAATTGAATCTCAGTCAGTGACTGGGTTTGAGCCTAATCAATAACAGGGATTGAATCTCAGTCAGAGACAGGGATTGTATCTCAATCAGTGACAGGGATTGAACCTGAGTCAGTGAAAGGGTTTGAACCTCAGTCAGTGACAGGGAGTGAGCCTCAGTCAGTGACAGGGATTGAGCCTCAAATAGTGACAGGGATTTACCCACAGTCAGTGACAGGGATTAAATCTCAATCAGTGACAGGAAGTGAATCTCAGTCAGTGACAGGGGTTTAATCACAGTCAGTGACAGGGATAGAGATACAGTCAGAGATAGGGTTTGAACCTCAGTCTGTGACAGGGATTGAATCTCAGTCAGTGACAGGGATTGAATCTCAGTCAGTGACAGGAATTGTGTCTCAGTCAGTTACAGGGATTGAACCTCAGTCAGTGACAGGGATTGTATCTCAGTCAGTGACAGGAATTGAATCTCAGTCAATGACGGGGATTGAACCTCAGTCAGTGAGAGGGATTGAGCCTCAGTCAGTGACAGGGATTGAATCTCAGTCAGTGACAGGGATTGAACCGCAGTCAGTGACAGGGTTGAATCTCAGTCAGTGACTGGGTTTGAGCCTCATCAATAAGAGGGATTGAATCTCAGTCAGAGACAGGGATTGAATCTCAATCAGTGACATGGATTGGGATTCATTCAGTGACAGGGATTGACACTCAGTCAGTGACAGGGATTGAACCTGAGTCAGTGACAGGGATTGAATCTCAATCAGTGACAGGGATTGAATCTCGATCAGTGACACGGATTGAATCTGAATCAGTGACAGGGATTGACCCTCAGTCAGTGACAGGGATTGAATCTCAGTCAGTGACAGGGATTGAAACTCAGTCAGTGACACGGATTGACCCTCAGTCAGTGACAGGGATTGAATCTCAATCAATGACAGGGATTGAACCTCAGTCAGTGACAGGGATTGAGCCTCAGTCAGTGACAGGGATTGAATCTCAGTCAGTGACAGGGATTGAACCTGAGTCAGTGACAGGGATTGAATCTCAATCAGTGACAGGGATTGAATTTCGATCAGTGACACGGATTGAATCTGAATCAGTGACAGGGATTGACCCTCAGTCAGTGACAGGGTTTGAATCTCAGTCAGTGAAAGGGATTGAAACTCAGTCAGTGACAGGGATTGACCCTCAGTCAGTGACAGGGATTAAATCTCAATCAATGACAGGGATTGAACCTCAGTCAGTGAGAGGAATTGAGCCTCAGTCAGTGACAGGGATTGAGCCTCAGTCAGTCATAGGAATTGACCCTGAGATAGTGACAGGGATTGACATTCAATCAGTGACAGAGAATGAATCTCCGTCAGTTTCAGGGATTGAGCCTCAGTCAGTGACAGGGATTGAATCTCAGTCAGTGACAGGGATTGAATCTCAAACATTGACAGGGAGTGATCCTCAGTCTGTGACAAGGATTGACCCTCAATCAGTGACAGGGATTGAATCTCAGTCAGAGACAGGGATTGAATCATAGTCAGTGACAAAGACTGAACCCCAGTGAGTGACAGGGATGGAGCCCCAGTCAGTGACAGGGATTGAATCTCAGTTATTGACAGGGATAGAATCTCAGTCAGTGACAGGGATTGAACCTCAGTCTGTGACTGGGACTGAGCCTCGGTCAGTGACAGGGATTGAGCCTCAGTCAGTGACAGGGACTGAGCCTCAGTCAGTGACAGGGATTGAGCCACAATCAGTGACAGGGATTGAGACACAACCAGTAACAGGGATTGAATCTCATTCAGTGACAGGGATTGAATCTTAGTCAGTGACAGGGATAGAGATTCAGTCAGTGACAGGGATTGAATCTCATTCAGTGACAGGGATTGAGATACAACCAGTGACAGGGATTGAACCTCAGTCAGTGACAGGGATTGAATCTCATTCAGTGACAGGGATAGATTCTCAGTCAGTGACAGGGATTCAATCTCAGTCAGTGACAGGGATAGATTCTCAGTCAGTGACAGGGATTCAATCTCAGTCAGTGACAGGAATTGAATCTAAGTCAGTGACAGGGACTGAATCTCAGTCAGTGACTGTGTTTCAAACTCAGTTATTGACAGGGATTGAATCTCAGTCAGAGACAGGGATTGAATCTCGATCAGTGACACGGATTGAATCTGAATCAGTGACAGGGATTGACACTCAGTCAGTGACAGGGATTGAATCTCAGTCAGTGACAGGGATTGAAACTCAGTCAGTGACAGGGATTGACCCTCAGTCAGTGACAGGGATTGAATCTCAGTCAATGACAGGGATTGAACCTCAGTCAGTGACAGGGATTGAATCTCAATCAGTGACAGGGATTGAGCCTCAGTCAGTGACAGGGAGTGAGCCGCAGTCAGTTACAAGGATTGAACCTCAGTTAGTGACAGGGATTGAATCTCAGTCTGTGACAGGGATTGAACCTCAGTCAGTGACAGGTTTGAATCTCAGTCAGTGACAGGGTTTGAGCCGAATCAATAACAGGGATTGAGCCTCAGTCAGTGACAGGGTTTGAATCTCAGTTATTGACAGGGATAGAATCTCAGTCAGTGACAGGGATTGAACCTCAGTCTGTGACTGGGACGGAGCCTCAGTCAGTAACAGGGACTGAGCCTCAGTCAGCGACAGGGACTGACCCTCAGTCAGTGACAGGGATTGAGCCACAGTCAGTGACAGGGATTGAATCTCAATCAGTGACAGGAATTGAATCTTAGTCAGTGACAGGGATAGAGATTCAGTCAGTGACATGGATTGAATCTCATTCAGTGACAGGGATTGAGATACAACCAGTGACAGGGATTGAATCTCATTCAGTGACAGGGATTGAATCTCATTCAGTGACAGGGATTGAATCTCAATCAGTGACAGGAATTGAATCTTCGTCAGTGACAGGGATAGAGATTCAGTCCAGTGACAGGGATTGAATCTCATTCAGTGACAGGGTTAGATTCTCAGTCAGTGACAGGGATTCAATCTCAGTCAGTGACAGGAATTGAATCTAAGTCAGTGACAGGGACTGAATCTCAGTCAGTGACTGTGTTTCAATCTCAGTCAGTGACAGGGACTGAATCTCAGTCAGTGACTGAGTTTGAATCTCAGTTATTGACAGGGAATGAATCTCAGTCTGAGACAGGGATTGAATCTCGATCAGTGACATGGATAGAATCTGAATCAGTGACAGGGATTGACCCTCAGTCAGTGACAGGGATTGAATCTCAGTCAGTGACAGGGATTGAAACTCAGTCAGTGACAGGGATTGACCCTCAGTCAGTGACCGGGATTGAATCTCAGTCAATGACAGGGATTGAACCTCAGTCAGTGAGAGGGATTGAGCCTCAGTCAGTGACAGGGATTGAGCCTCTGCCAGTGACAGCGAGTGAGCCGCAGTCAGTTACAAGGATTGAACCTCAGTTAGTGACAGGGATTGAATCTCAGTCTGTGACAGTGATTGAACCTCAGTCCGTGACAGGTTTGAATCTCAGTCAGTGACAGGGATTGAATCTCAATCAGTGACAGGGATTGAGCCTCAGTCAGTGACAGGGTTTGAATCTCAGTTATTGACAGGGATTGAATCTCAGTCAGTGACAGGGATTGAATCTCAGTCAGTGACAGGGATTGAATCTCAGTCAGTGACAGGGATTGAGATTCATTCAGTGACAGGGATTGACCCTCAGTCAGTGACAGGGATTGAATCACAATCAGTGACAGGAATTGAACATCAGTCAGTGACAGCGATTGAGCATCAGTCAGTGACTGGGTTTGACTCTCAGTCAGTGACAGGGATTGAATCTCAATCAGTGACAGGGATTGAGCCTCAGTCAGTGACAGGGTTGAATCTCAGTCAGTGACTGGGTTTGAGCCTAATCAATAAGAGGGATTGAATCTCAGTCAGAGACAGGGATTGAATCCCAGTCAGTGACAGGGATTGAACCTGAGTCAGTGACGGGAATTGAATCTCAATCAGTGACAGGGATTGAATCTCGATCAGTGACAGGGATTGAATCTCAGTCAGTGACAGGGAGTGAGCCTCAGTCAGTGACAGGGATTGAGCCTCAAATAGTGACAGGGATTTACCCACAGTCAGTGACAGGGATTAAATCTCAATCAGTGACAGGAAGTGAATCTCAGTCAGTGACAGGGGTTTAATCACAGTCAGTGACAGGGATAGAGATACAGTCAGAGATAGGGTTTGAACCTCAGTCTGTGACAGGGATTGAATCTCAGTCAGTGACAGGGATTGAATCTCAGTCAGTGACAGGAACTGTGTCTCAGTCAGTTACAGGGATTGAACCTCAGTCAGTGACAGGGATTGTATCTCAGTCAGTGACAGGAATTGAATCTCAGTAAGTGACAGGGATTGAACCGCAGTCAGTGACAGGGTTGAATCTCAGTCAGTGCCTGGGGTTGAGCCTAATCAATAAGAGGGATTGAATTTCAGTCAGAGACAGGGATTGAATCTCAATCAGTGACAGGGATTGGGATTCATTCAGTGACAGGGATTGACACTCAGTCAGTGACAGGGATTGAACCTGAGTCAGTGACAGGGATTGAATCTCAATCAGTGACAGGGATTGAATCTCGATCAGTGACACGGATTGAATCTGAATCAGTGACAGGGATTGAATCTCAGTCCGAGACAGGGATTGAGATTCATTCAGTGACAGGGATTGACCCTCAGTCAGTGACAGGGATTCAACCTCAGTCTGTGACAGGAATTGAATCACAATCAGTGACAGGAATTGAACATCAGTCAGTGACAGGGAGTGAGCCTCAGTCAGTGACAGAGAATGAATCTCAGTCAGTGACAGGGATTGAAACTCAGTCAGTGACACGGATTGACCCTCAGTCAGTGACAGGGATTGAATCTGAATCAGTGACAGGGATTGAACCTCAGTCAGTGACAGGGATTGAATCTCAGTCAGTGACAGGGATTGAAACTCAGTCAGTGACACGGATTGACCCTCAGTCAGTGACAGGGATTGAATCTCAGTCAATGACAGGGATTGAACCTCAATCAGTGAGCGGGATTGAGCCTCAGTCAGTGACAGGGATTGAGCCTCAGTCAGTGACAGGGAGTGAGCCGCAGTCAGCTACAAGGATTGAACCTCAGTTAGTGACAGGGATTGAATCTCAGTCTGTGATAGGATTTGAACCTCAGTCAGTGACAGGTTTGAATCTCAGTCAGTGACAGGGTTTGAGCCTAATCAATAACGGGGATTGAGCCTCAGTCAGTGACAGGGTTTGAATCTCAGTTATTGACAGGGATAGAATCTCAGTCAGTGACAGGGTTGAATCTCAGTCAGTGCCTGGGGTTGAGCCTAATCAATAAGAGGGATTGAATTTCAGTCAGAGACAGGGATTGAATCTCAATCAGTGACAGGGATTGGGATTCATTCAGTGACAGGGATTGACACTCAGTCAGTGACAGGGATTGAACCTGAGTCAGTGACAGGGATTGAATCTCAATCAGTGACAGGGATTGAATCTCGATCAGTGACACGGATTGAATCTGAATTATTTACAGGGATTGACCCTCAGGCAGTGACAGGGATTGAATCTCAGTCAGTGACAGGGATTGAATCTCAGTCAGTGACAGGGATTGAATCTCAGTCTTTGAAAGGGTTTGAATCTCAGTCAGTGACAGGGATTGAGCCTCAGTCAGTCATAGGAATTGACCCAGAGACAGTGACAGGGATTGACATTCAGTCAGTGACAGAGAATGAATCTCAGTCACGAACGGGGATTGACCCTCAGTCAGTGACAGGCATTAAACCTCAGTCAGTGACAGGGATTGAATCTCAGTGAGTGACAGGAATTGAATCTCAGTCAGTGACAGGGATTGAACCTCAGTCAGTGACAGGGATTGAAGATCAATCAGTCATAGGAATTGACCCTGAGACAGTGACAGGGATTGAGCCTCAGTCAGTGACAGAGAATGAATCTCAGTCAGTGACAGGGATTGAATCTCAGTTAGTGACAGGAATTGAATCTCAGTCAGTGACAGGGATTGAACCTCAGTCAGTGACAGGGATTGAAGATCAATCAGTGACAGGAATATAGATTCAGTCAGTGACAGGGATTGAATCTGAGTCAGTGACAGGAATTAAATCTCACTCAGTGACAGGAATTGAACGTCAGTTCATGACAGGGATTGAATCGCAGTCTGGGACAAGAATTAAACCACAGTCAGTGACAGGGATTGAATCTCGATCAGTGACAGGGATTGAATCTGAATCAGTGACAGGGATTGACCCCCAGTCAGTGACAGGGATTGAATCTCAGTCAGTGACAGGGATTGAAACTCAGTCAGTGACACGGATTGACCCTCAGTCAGTGACAGGGATTGAATCTCAATCAATGACAGGGATTGAACCTCAGTCAGTGAGAGGGATTGAGCCTCAGTCAGTGGTAGGGATTGAGCCTCAGTCAGTCATAGGAATTGACCCTGAGATAGTGACAGGGATTGACATTCAATCAGTGACAGAGAATGAATCTCAGTCAGTTTCAGGGATTGAGCCTCAGTCAGTGACAGGGATTGAATCTCAGTCAGTGACAGGGATTGAATCTCAAACATTGACAGGGAGTGATCCTCAGTCTGTGACAAGGATTGACCCTCAATCAGTGACAGGGATTGAATCTCAGTCAGAGACAGGGATTGAATCATAGTCAGTGACAGAGACTGAACCCCAGTGAGTGACAGGGATGGAGCCCCAGTCAGTGACAGGGATTGAATCTCAGTTATTGACAGGGATAGAATCTCAGTCAGTGACAGGGATTGAACCTCAGTCTGTGACTGGGACTGAGCCTCAGTCAGTAACAGGGACTGAGCCTCAGTCAGTGACAGGGATTGAGCCACAATCAGTGACCGGGATTGAGACACAACCAGTAACAGGGATTGAATCTCATTCAGTGACAGGGATTGAATCTCAATCAGTGTCAGGAATTGAATCTTAGTCAGTGACAGGGATAGAGATTCAGTCAGTGACAGGGATTGAATCTCATTCAGTGACAGGGATTGAGATACAACCAGTGACAGGGATTGAATCTCATTCAGTGACAGGGATTGAATCTCAATCAGTGACGGGAATTGAATCTTCGTCAGTGACAGGGATAGAGATTCAGTCCAGTGACAGGGATTGAACCTCAGTCAGTGACAGGGATTGAATCTCATTCAGTGACAGGGATTGAATCTAAGTCAGTGACAGGGACTGATTCTCAGTCAGTGACTGTGTTTCAAACTCAGTCAGTGACAGGGACTGAATCTCAGTCAGTGACTGAGTTTGAATCTCAGTAATTGACAGGGATTGAATCTCAGTCAGAGAAGGGATTGAATCTCGATCAGTGACACGGATTGAATCTGAATCAGTGACAGGGATTGACCCTCAGTCAGTGACAGGGATTGAATCTCAGTCAGTGACAGGGATTGAAACTCAGTCAGTGACAGGGATTGACCATCAGTCAGTGACAGGGATTGAATCTCAGTCAATGACAGGGATTGAACCTCAGTCAGTGAGAGGGATTGAGCCTCAGTCAGTGATAGGGATTGAGCCTCAGTCAGTGACAGGGAGTGAGCCGCAGTCAGCTACAAGGATTGAACCTCAGTTAGTGACAGGGATTGAATCTCAGTCAGTGACAGGGTTTGAGCCTAATCAATAACGGGGATTGAGCCTCAGTCAGTGACAGGGTTTGAATCTCAGTTATTGACAGGGATAGAATCTCAGTCAGTGACCGGGATTGAATCTCAATCAGTGACAGGGATTGAACCTCAGTCAGTGACAGGGTTGAATCTCAGTCAGTGACTGGGTTTGAGCCTAATCAATAAGAGGGATTGAATCTCAGTCAGAGACAGGGATTGAATCTCAATCAGTGACAGGGATTGGGATTCATTCAGTGACAGGGATTGACACTCAGACAGTGACAGGGATTGAACCTTAGTCAGTGACAGGGATTGAATCTCAATCAGTGACAGGGATTGAATCTCGATTAGTGACACGGATTGAATCTGAATCAGTGACAGGGATTGACCCTCAGTCAGTGACAGGGATTGAATCTCAGTCAGTGACAGTGATTGAATCTCAGTCAGTGACAGGGATTGAGCCTCAGTCAGTCATAGGAATTGACCCAGAGACAGTGACAGGGATTGACATTCAGTCAGTGACAGAGAATGAATCTCAGTCACTAACGGGGATTGACCCTCAGTCAGCGACAGGCATTAGACCTCAGTCAGTGACAGGGATTGAACCTCAGTCAGTGACAGGGATTGAAGATCAATCAGTGACAGGAATACAGATTCAGTCAGTGACAGGGATTGAATCTGAGTCAGTGACAGGAATTAAATCTAACTAAGAGACAGGAATTAAACGTCAGTTAGTGACAGGGATTGAATCGCAGACTGGGACAAGAATTAAACCACAGTCAGTGACAGGGATTGAATCTCAATCAGTGACAGGAATTGAATCTTAGTCACTGACAGGAATTGAATCTCAGTCAGTGACAGGGAGTGAGTCTCAGTCAGTGACAGGGATTGAGCCTCAAATAGTGACAGGGATTGACCCACAGTCAGTGACAGGGATTAAATCTCAATCAGTGACAGGAAGTGAATCTCAGTCAGTGACAGGGGTTTAATCACAGTCAGTGACAGGGATAGAGATACAGTCAGAGATAGGGTTTGAACCGCAGTCTTGACAGGGATTGAATCTCAGTCAGTGACAGGGATTGAATCTCAGTCAGTGACAGGAATTGTGTCTCAGTCAGTTACAGGGATTGAACCTCAGTCAGTGACAGGGATTGTATCTCAGTCAGTGACAGGAATTGAATCTCAGTCAGTGACTGGGTTTGAGCCTAATCAATAACAGGGATTGAATCTCAGTCAGAGACAGGGATTGTATCTCAATCAGTGACAGGGATTGAACCTGAGTCAGTGAAAGGGTTTGAACCTCAGTCAGTGACAGGGAGTGAGCCTCAGTCAGTGACAGGGATTGAGCCTCATATAGTGACAGGGATTTACCCACAGTCAGTGACAGGGATTAAATCTCAATCAGTGACAGGAAGTGAATCTCAGTCAGTGACAGGGGTTTAATCACAGTCAGTGACAGGGATAGAGATACAGTCAGAGATAGGGTTTGAACCTCAGTCTGTGACAGGGATTGAATCTCAGTCAGTGACAGGGATTGAATCTCAGTCAGTGACAGGAATTGTGTCTCAGTCAGTTACAGGGATTGAACCTCAGTCAGTGACAGGGATTGTATCTCAGTCAGTGACAGGAATTGAATCTCAGTCAATGACGGGGATTGAACCTCAGTCAGTGAGAGGGATTGAGCCTCAGTCAGTGACAGGGATTGAATCTCAGTCAGTGACAGGGATTGAACCGCAGTCAGTGACAGGGTTGAATCTCAGTCAGTGACTGGGTTTGAGCCTCATCAATAAGAGGGATTGAATCTCAGTCAGAGACAGGGATTGAATCTCAATCAGTGACAGGGATTGAATCTCGATCAGTGACACGGATTGAATCTGAATCAGTGACAGGGATTGACCCTCAGTCAGTGACAGGGATTGAATCTCAGTCAGTGACAGGGATTGAAACTCAGTCAGTGACACGGATTGACCCTCAGTCAGTGACAGGGATTGAATCTCAATCAATGACAGGGATTGAACCTCAGTCAGTGAGAGGGATTGAGCCTCAGTCAGTGACAGAGATTGAATCTCAGTCAGTGACAGGGATTGAACCTGAGTCAGTGACAGGGATTGAATCTCAATCAGTGACAGGGATTGAATTTCGATCAGTGACACGGATTGAATCTGAATCAGTGACAGGGATTGACCCTCAGTCAGTGACAGGGTTTGAATCGCAGTCAGTGAAAGGGATTGAAACTCAGTCAGTGACAGGGATTGACCCTCAGTCAGTGACAGGGATTAAATCTCAATCAATGACAGGGATTGAACCTCAGTCAGTGAGAGGAATTGAGCCTCAGTCAGTGACAGGGATTGAGCCTCAGTCAGTCATAGGAATTGACCCTGAGATAGTGACAGGGATTGACATTCAATCAGTGACAGAGAATGAATCTCAGTCAGTTTCAGGGATTGAGCCTCAGTCAGTGACAGGGATTGAATCTCAGTCAGTGACAGGGATTGAATCTCAAACATTGACAGGGAGTGATCCTCAGTCTGTGACAAGGATTGACCCTCAATCAGTGACAGGGATTGAATCTCAGTCAGAGACAGGGATTGAATCATAGTCAGTGACAGAGACTGAACCCCAGTGAGTGACAGGGATGGAGCCCCAGTCAGTGACAGGGATTGAATCTCAGTTATTGACAGGGATAGAATCTCAGTCAGTGACAGGGATTGAACCTCAGTCTGTGACTGGGACTGAGCCTCGGTCAGTGACAGGGATTGAGCCTCAGTCAGTGACAGGGACTGAGCCTCAGTCAGTGACAGGGATTGAGCCACAATCAGTGACAGGGATTGAGACACAACCAGTAACAGGGATTGAATCTCATTCAGTGACAGGGATTGAATCTTAGTCAGTGACAGGGATAGAGATTCAGTCAGTGACAGGGATTGAGATACAACCAGTGACAGGGATTGAACCTCAGTCAGTGACAGGGATTGAATCTCATTCAGTGACAGGGATAGATTCTCAGTCAGTGACAGGGATTCAACCGCAGTCTTGACAGGGACTGAATCTCAGTCAGTGACTGTGTTTCAAACTCAGTTATTGACAGGGATTGAATCTCAGTCAGAGACAGGGATTGAATCTCGATCAGTGACACGGATTGAATCTGAATCAGTGACAGGGATTGACACTCAGTCAGTGACAGGGATTGAATCTCAGTCAGTGACAGGGATTGAAACTCAGTCAGTGACAGGGATTGACCCTCAGTCAGTGACAGGGATTGAATCTCAGTCAATGACAGGGATTGAACCTCAGTCAGTGACAGGGATTGAGCCTCAGTCAGTGACAGGGATTGAGCCTCAGTCAGTGACAGGGAGTGAGCCGCAGTCAGTTACAAGGATTGAACCTCAGTTAGTGACAGGGATTGAATCTCAGTCTGTGACAGGGATTGAACCTCAGTCAGTGACAGGTTTGAATCTCAGTCAGTGACAGGGTTTGAGCCGAATCAATAACAGGGATTGAGCCTCAGTCAGTGACAGGGTTTGAATCTCAGTTATTGACAGGGATAGAATCTCAGTCAGTGACAGGGATTGAATCTCAATCAGTGACAGGGATTGAATCTCAGTCAGTGAAAGGGATTGAGCCACAATCAGTGACAGGGATTGAGACACAATCAGTAACAGGAATTGAATCTTAGTCAGTGACAGGGATAGAGATTCAGTCAGTGACATGGATTGAATCTCATTCAGTGACAGGGATTGAGATACAACCAGTGACAGGGATTGAATCTCATTCAGTGACAGGGATTGAATCTCATTCAGTGACAGGGATTGAATCTCAATCAGTGACAGGAATTGAATCTTCGTCAGTGACAGGGATAGAGATTCAGTCCAGTGACAGGGATTGAATCTCATTCAGTGACAGGGTTAGATACTCAGTCAGTGACAGGGATTCAATCTCAGTCAGTGACAGGAATTGAATCTAAGTCAGTGACAGGGACTGAATCTCAGTCAGTGACTGTGTTTCAATCTCAGTCAGTGACAGGGACTGAATCTCAGTCAGTGACTGAGTTTGAATCTCAGTTATTGACAGGGAATGAATCTCAGTCTGAGACAGGGATTGAATCTCGATCAGTGACATGGATAGAATCTGAATCAGTGACAGGGATTGACCCTCAGTCAGTGACAGGGATTGAATCTCAGTCAGTGACAGGGATTGAAACTCAGTGTGTGACACGGATTGACCCTCAGTCAGTGACAGGGATTGAATCTGAATCAGTGACAGGGATTGAACCTCAGTCAGTGACAGGGATTGAATCTCAGTCAGTGACAGGGATTGAAACTCAGTCAGTGACAGGGATTGACCCTCAGTCAGTGACCGGGATTGAATCTCAGTCAATGACAGGGATTGAACCTCAGTCAGTGAGAGGGATTGAGCCTCAGTCAGTGACAGGGATTGAGCCTCTGCCAGTGACAGCGAGTGAGCCGCAGTCAGTTACAAGGATTGAACCTCAGTTAGTGACAGGGATTGAATCTCAGTCTGTGACAGGGATTGAAACTCAGTCAGTGACAGGGATTGAATCTGAATCAGTGACAGGGATTGAATCTCAGTCCGAGACAGGGATTGAGATTCATTCAGTGACAGGGATTGACCCTCAGTCAGTGACAGGGATTCAACCTCAGTCTGTGACAGGAATTGAATCACAATCAGTGACAGGAATTGAACATCAGTCAGTGACAGGGAGTGAGCCTCAGTCAGTGACTGGGTTTGACTCTCAGTCAGTGACAGGGTTTGAACCTCAGTCAGTGACAGGGATTGAATCTCAATCAGTGACAGGGATTGAGCCTCAGTCAGTGACAGGGAGTGAGCCGCAGTCAGTTACAAGGATTGAACCTCAGTTAGTGACAGGGATTGAATCTCAGTCTGTGACAGGGATTGAACCTCAGTCAGTGACAGGTTTGAATCTCAGTCAGTGACAGGGTTTGAGCCGAATCAATAACAGGGATTGTGCCTCAGTCAGTGACAGGGTTTGAATCTCAGTTATTGACAGGGATAGAATCTCAGTCAGTGACAGGGATTGAACCTCAGTCTGTGACTGGGACGGAGCCTCAGTCAGTAACAGGGACTGAGCCTCAGTCAGCGACAGGGACTGACCCTCAGTCAGTGACAGGGATTGAGCCACAGTCAGTGACAGGGATTGAATCTCAATCAGTGACAGGAATTGAATCTTAGTCAGTGACAGGGATAGAGATTCAGTCAGTGACATGGATTGAATCTCATTCAGTGACAGGGATTGAGATACAACCAGTGACAGGGATTGAATCTCATTCAGTGACAGGGATTGAATCTCATTCAGTGACAGGGATTGAATCTCAATCAGTGACAGGAATTGAATCTTCGTCAGTGACAGGGATAGAGATTCAGTCCAGTGACAGGGATTGAATCTCATTCAGTGACAGGGTTAGATTCTCAGTCAGTGACAGGGATTCAATCTCAGTCAGTGACAGGAATTGAATCTAAGTCAGTGACAGGGACTGAATCTCAGTCAGTGACTGTGTTTCAATCTCAGTCAGTGACAGGGACTGAATCTCAGTCAGTGACTGAGTTTGAATCTCAGTTATTGACAGGGAATGAATCTCAGTCTGAGACAGGGATTGAATCTCGATCAGTGACATGGATAGAATCTGAATCAGTGACAGGGATTGACCCTCAGTTAGTGACAGGGATTGAATCTCAGTCAGTGACAGGGATTGAAACTCAGTCAGTGACAGGGATTGACCCTCAGTCAGTGACCGGGATTGAATCTCAGTCAATGACAGGGATTGAACCTCAGTCAGTGAGAGGGATTGAGCCTCAGTCAGTGACAGGGATTGAGCCTCTGCCAGTGACAGCGAGTGAGCCGCAGTCAGTTACAAGGATTGAACCTCAGTTAGTGACAGGGATTGAATCTCAGTCTGTGACAGTGATTGAACATCAGTCCGTGACAGGTTTGAATCTCAGTCAGTGACAGGGATTGAATCTCAATCAGTGACAGGGATTGAGCCTCAGTCAGTGACAGGGTTTGAATCTCAGTTATTGACAGGGATTGAATCTCAGTCAGTGACAGGGATTGAATCTCAGTCAGTGACAGGGATTGAATCTCAGTCAGTGACAGGGATTGAGATTCATTCAGTGACAGGGATTGACCCTCAGTCAGTGACAGGGATTGAATCACAATCAGTGACAGGAATTGAACATCAGTCAGTGACAGCGATTGAGCATCAGTCAGTGACTGGGTTTGACTCTCAGTCAGTGACAGGGATTGAATCTCAATCAGTGACAGGGATTGAGCCTCAGTCAGTGACAGGGATTGACCCTCAGTCAGTGACAGGGATTGAATCCCAGTCAGTGACAGGGATTGAACCTGAGTCAGTGACGGGAATTGAATCTCAATCAGTGACAGGGATTGAATCTCGATCAGTGACAGGGATTGAATCTCAGTCAGTGACAAGTAGTGAGCCTCAGTCAGTGACAGGGATTGAGCCTCAAATAGTGACAGGGATTTACCCACAGTCAGTGACAGGGATTAAATCTCAATCAGTGACAGGAAGTGAATCTCAGTCAGTGACAGGGGTTTAATCACAGTCAGTGACAGGGATAGAGATACAGTCAGAGATAGGGTTTGAACCTCAGTCTGTGACAGGGATTGAATCTCAGTCAGTGACAGGGATTGAATCTCAGTCAGTGACAGGAACTGTGTCTCAGTCAGTTACAGGGATTGAACCTCAGTCAGTGACAGGGATTGTATCTCAGTCAGTGACAGGAATTGAATCTCAGTAAGTGACAGGGATTGAACCGCAGTCAGTGACAGGGTTGAATCTCAGTCAGTGCCTGGGGTTGAGCCTAATCAATAGGAGGGATTGAATTTCAGTCAGAGACAGGGATTGAATCTCAATCAGTGACAGGGATTGGGATTCATTCAGTAACAGGGATTGACACTCAGTCAGTGACAGGGATTGAACCTGAGTCAGTGACAGGGATTGAATCTCAATCAGTGACAGGGATTGAATCTCGGTCAGTGACACGGATTGAATCTGAATCAGTGACAGGGATTGAATCTCAGTCCGTGACAGGGATTGAGATTCATTCAGTGACAGGGATTGACCCTCAGTCAGTGACAGGGATTCAACCTCAGTCTGTGACAGGAATTGAATCACAATCAGTGACAGGAATTGAACATCAGTCAGTGACAGGGAGTGAGCCTCAGTCAGTGACTGGGTTTGACTCTCAGTCAGTGACAGGGTTTGAACCTCAGTCAGTGACAGGGATTGAATCTCAATCAGTGACAGGGATTGAGCCTCAGTCAGTGACAGGGATTGACCATCAGTCAGTGACAGGGATTGAATCTCAATCAGTGACAGGGATTGAATCTCGATAAGTGACACGGATTGAATCTGAATCAGTGGCAGGGATTGACCCTCAGTCAGTGACAGGGATTGAATCTCAATCAGTGACAGGGATTGAATCTCGATCAGTGACACGGATTGAATCTGAATCAGTGGCAGGGATTGACCCTCAGTCAGTGACAGGGATTGAATCTCAGTCAGTGAAAGGGATTGAAACTCAGTCAGTGACAGGGATTGACCCTCAGTCAGTGACAGGGATTGAATCTCAGTCAATGACAGGGATTTAACCTCAGTTAGTGAGAGGGATTGAGCCTCAGTCAGTGACAAGGATTGAGCCTCAGTCAGTGACAGGGAGTGAGCCGCAGTTAGTGACAAGGATTGAAACTTAGTTAGTAACAGGGATTGTATCTCAGCCTGTGACAGGGATTGAACCTCAGTCAGTTACAGGTTTGAATCTCAGTCAGTGACGGGGTTTGAGCCTAATCAATAACAGGGATTGAGCCTCAGTCAGTGACATTGTTTGAATCTCAGTTAATGACAGGGATAGAATCTCAGTCAGTGACAGGGATTGAATCTCAATCAGTGACAGGAAGTGAATCTCAGTCAGTGACAGGGGTTTAATCACAGTCAGTGACAGGGATAGAGATACAGTCAGTGATAGGGTTTGAACCTCAGTCTGTGACAGGGATTGAATCTCAGTCAGTGACAGGGATTGAATCTCAGTCAGTGACAGGAATTGTGTCTCAGTCAGTTACAGGGATTGAACCTCAGTCAGTGACAGGGATTGTATCTCAGTCAGTGACAGGAATTGAATCTCAGTAAGTGACAGGGATTGAACCGCAGTCAGTGACAGGGTTGAATCTCAGTCAGTGACTGGGTTTGAGCCTAATCAATAAGAGGGATTGAATCTCAGTCAGAGACAGGGATTGAATCTCAATCAGTGACAGGGATTGGGATTCATTCAGTGACAGGGATTGACACTCAGTCAGTGACAGGGATTGAATCTCAATCAGTGACAGGGATTGAATCTCGATCAGTGACACGGATTGAATCTGAATCAGTGACAGGGATTGACCCTCAGTCAGTGACAGGGATTGAATCTCAGTCAGTGACAGGGATTGAAACTCAGTCAGTGACACGGATTGACCCTCAGTCAGTGACAGGGATTGAGCCTCAGTCAGTGAAAGTGATTGAGCCTCAGTCAGTCATAGGAATTGACCCTGAGATAGTGACCGGGATTGACATTCAATCAGTGACAGAGAATGAATCTCAGTCAGTTTCAGGGATTGGGCCTCAGTCAGTGACAGGGATTGAATCTCAGTCAGTGACAGGGATTGAATCTCAAACATTGACAAGGGAGTGATCCTCAGTCTGTGACAAGGATTGACCCTCAATCAGTGACAGGGATTGAATCTCAGTCAGAGACAGGGATTGAATCATAGTCAGTGACAGAGACTGAACCCCAGTGAGTGACAGGGATGGAGCCCCAGTCAGTGACAGGGATTGAGCCTCAGTCAGTGACAGGGACTGAGCCTCAGTCAGTGACAGGGATTGAACCTCAGTCTGTGACTGGGACTGAGCCTCAGTCAGTGACAGGGATTGAGCCTCAGTCAGTGACAGGGACTGAGCCTCAGTCAGTAACAGGGAGTGAGCCACAATCAGTGACAGGGATTGAGATACAACCAGTGACAGGGATTGAATCTCATTCAGTGACAGGGATTGAATCTCAATCAGTGACAGGAATTGAATCTTCGTCAGTGACAGGGATAGAGATTCAGTCCAGTGACAGGGATAGATTCTCAGTCAGTGACAGGGAATGAATCTCATTCAGTGACAGGGATAGATTCTCAGTCAGTTTTAGGGATTGAAACTCAGTCAGTGACACGGATTGACCCTCAGTCAGTGACAGGGATTGAGCCTCAGTCAGTGACAGTGATTGAGCCTCAGTCAGTCATAGGAATTGACCCTGAGATAGTGACAGGGATTGACATTCAATCAGTGACAGAGAATGAATCTCAGTCAGTTTCAGGGATTGGGCCTCAGTCAGTGACAGGGATTGAATCTCAGTCAGTGACAGGGATTGAATCTCAGTCAGTGACAGGGATTGAACCTCAGTCAGTGACAGGGATTGAAGATCAATCAGTGACAGGAATACAGATTCAGTCAGTGACAGGGATTGAATCTGAGTCAGTGACAGGAATTAAATCTCAATCAGTGACAGGGATTGAGCCTCAGTCAGTGACAGGGATTGACCCTCAGTCAGTGACAGGGATTGAATCCCAGTCAGTGACAGGGATTGAACCTGAGTCAGTGATTGGAATTGAATCTCAATCAGTGACAGGGATTGAATCTCGATCAGTGACAGGGATTGAATCTAAATCAGTGACAGGGATTGACCCTCAGTCACTGACAGGGATTCAATCACAGTTAGTGACAGGGATTGAGCCTCAGTCAGTGACAGGGATTGACTCTCCGTCAGTGACAGGGATTGAGCCTCAGTCAGTCATAGGAATTGACGCTGAGACAGTGACAGGGATTGAGCCTCAGTCAGTGACAGAGAATGAATCTCAGTCAGTTACAGGGATTGAGCCTCAGTCAGTGACAGGGATTGAATCTCAGTCAGTGACAGGGATTGAATCTCAGTTAGTGACAGGAATTGAATCTCAGTCAGTGACAGGGATTGAACCTCAGTCAGTGACAGGGATTGAAGATCAATCAGCGACAGGAATACAGATTCAGTCAGTGACAGGGATTGAATCTGAGTCAGTGACAGGAATTAAATCTCACTCAGTGACAGGAATTGAACGTCAGTTCGTGACAGGGATTGAATCGCAGTCTGGGACAAGAATTAAACCACAGTCAGTGACAGGGATTGAATCTCAATCAGTGACAGGAATTGAATCTTAGTCAGTGACAGGAATTGAATCTCAGTCAGTGACAGGGAGTGAGCCTCAGTCAGTGACAGGGATTGAGCCTCAAATAGTGACAAGGATTTACCCCCAGTCAGTGACAGGGATTAAATCTCAATCAGTGACAGGAAGTGAATCTCAGTCAGTGACAGGGGTTTAATCACAGTCAGTGACAGGGATAGAGATACAGTCAGTGACAGGGATTGGGATTCATTCAGTGACAGGGATTGACACTCAGTCAGTGACAGGGATTGAACCTGAGTCAGTGACAGGGATTGAATCTCAATCAGTGACAGGGATTGAATCTCGATCAGTGACACGGATTGAATCTGAATCAGTGACAGGGATTGACCCCCAGTCAGTGACAGGGATTGAATCTCAGTCAGTGACAGGGATTGAAACTCAGTCAGTGACACGGAATGACCTTCAGTCAGTGACAGGGATTGAATCTCAATCAATGACAGGGATTGAACCTCAGTCAGTGAGAGGGATTGAGCCTCAGTCAGTGGCAGGGATTGAGCCTCAGTCAGTGACAGGGACTGAGCCTCAGTCAGTGACAGGGATTGAGCCACAATCAGTGACAGGGTTTGAGCCTCAGTCAGTGACAGGGACTGAGCCTCAGTCAGTGACAGGGATTGAGCCCCAGTCAGTGACAGGGACTGAGCCTCAGTCAGTGACAGGGATTGAGCCTCAGTCAGTGACAGGGACTGAGCCTCAGTCAGTGACAGGGATTGAGACACAACCAGTAACAGTGATTGAATCTCATTCAGTGACAGGGATTGAATCTCAATCAGTGTCAGGAATTGAATCTTAGTCAGTGACAGGGATAGAGATTCAGTCAGTGACAGGGATTGAATCTCATTCAGTGACAGGGATTGAATCTCAATCAGTGACAGGAATTGAATCTTCGTCAGTGACAGGGATTAAATCCTAATCAGTGACAGGAAGTGAATCTCAGTCAGTGACAGGGGTTTAATCACAGTCAGTGACAGGGATAGAGATACAGTCAGAGATAGGGTTTGAACCTCAGTCTGTGACAGGGATTGAATCTCAGTCAGTGACAGGAATTGTGTCTCAGTCAGAAACAGGGATTGTATCTCAGTCAGTGACAGGAATTGAATCTCAGTAAGTGACAGGGATTGAACCGCAGTCAGTGACAGGGTTGAATCTCAGTCAGTGACTGGGTTTGAGCCTAATCAATAAGAGGGATTGAATCTCAGTCAGAGACAGGGATTGAATCTCAATCAGTGACAGGGATTGGGATTCAGACAGTGACATGGATTGACACTCAGTCAGTGACAGGGATTGAACCTGAGTCAGTGACAGGGATTGAATCTGAATCAGTGACAGGGATTGACCCTCAGTCAGTGACAGGGATTGAATCTCAGTCAGTGACAGGGATTGAAACTCAGTCAGTGACACGGATTGACCCTCAGTCAGTGACAGGGATTGAATCTGAATCAGTGACAGGGATTGAACCTCAGTCAGTGACAGGGATTGAATCTCAGTCAGTGACAGGGATTGAAACTCAGTCAGTGACAGGGATTGACCCTCAGTCAGTGACAGGGATTGAACCTCAGTCAGTGAGCGGGATTGAGCCTCAGTCAGTGACAGGGATTGAGCCTCAGTCAGTGACAGGGAGTGAGCCGCAGTCAGCTACAAGGATTGAACCTCAGTTAGTGACAGGGATTGAACCTCAGTCAGTGACAGGTTTGAATCTCAGTCAGTGACAGGTTTTGAGCCTAATCAATAACGGGGATTGAGCCTCAGTCAGTGACAGGGTTTGAATCTCAGTTATTGACAGGGATAGAATCTCAGTCAGTGACCGGGATTGAATCTCAATCAGTGACAGGGATTGAACATCAGACAGTGACAGGGATTGAGCCTCAGTCAGTGACTGGGTTTGACTCTCAGTCAGTGACAGGGATTGAACCGCATTCAGTGACAGGGTTGAATCTCAGTCAGTGCCTGGGGTTGAGCCTAATCAATAAGAGGGATTGAATTTCAGTCAGAGACAGGGATTGAATCTCAATCAGTGACAGGGATTGGGATTCATTCAGTGACAGGGATTGACACTCAGTCAGTGACAGGGATTGAACCTGAGTCAGTGACAGGGATTGAATCTCAATCAGTGACAGGGATTGAATCTCGATCAGTGACACGGATTGAATCTGAATTAGTGACAGGGATTGACCCTCAGTCAGTGACAGGGATTGAATCTCAGTCAGTGAGAGGGATTGAATCTCAGTCAGTGACAGGGATTGAATCTCAGTCTTTGAAAGGGTTTGAATCTCAGTCAGTGACAGGGATTGAGCCTCAGTCAGTCATAGGAATTGACCCAGAGACAGTGACAGGGATTGACATTCAGTCAGTGACAGAGAATGAATCTCAGTCACTAACGGGGATTGACCCTCAGTCAGTGACAGGCATTAAACCTCAGTCAGTGACAGGGATTGAATCTCAGTGAGTGACAGGAATTGAATCTCAGTCAGTGACAGGGTTTGAAACTCAGTCAGTGACAGGGATTGAAGATCAATCAGTCATAGGAAATGACCCTGAGACAGTGACAGGGATTGAGCCTAGGCCAGTGACAGAGAATGAATCTCAGTCTGTTACAGGGATTGAGCCTCAGTCAGTGCCTGGGATTGAATCTCAGTCAGTGACAGGGATTGAATCTCAGTTAGTGACAGGAATTGAATCTCAGTCAGTGACAGGGATTGAACCTCAGTCAGTTACAGGGATTGAAGATCAATCAGTGACAGGAATACAGATTCAGTCAGTGACAGGGATTGAATCTGAGTCAGTGACAGGAATTAAATCTCACTCAGTGACAGGAATTGAACGTCAGTTCATGACAGGGATTGAATCGCAGTCTGGGACAAGAATTAAACCACAGTCAGTGACAGGGATTGAATCTCAATCAGTGACAGGAATTGAATCTTAGTCAGTGACAGGAATTGAATCTCAGTCAGTGACAGGGAGTGAGCCTCAGTCAGTGACAGGGATTGAAGATCAATCAGTGACAGGAATACAGATTCAGTCAGTGACAGGGATTGAATCTGAGTCAGTGACTGGAATTAAATCTCACTCAGTGACAGGAATTGAACGTCAGTTAGTGACAGGGATTGAATCGCTGTCTGGGACAAGAATTAAACCACAGTCAGTGACAGGGATTGAATCTCAATCAGTGACAGGAATTGAATCTTAGTCAGTGACAGGAATTGAATCTCAGTCAGTGACAGGGAGTGAGCCTCAGTCAGTGACAGGGATTGAGCCTCAAATAGTGACAGGGATTTACCCCCAGTCAGTGACAGGGATTAAATCTCAATCAGTGACAGGAAGTGAATCTCAGTCAGTGACAGGGGTTTAATCACAATCAGTGACAGGGATAGAGATACAGTCAGAGATAGGGTTTGGACCTCAGTCTGTGACAGGGATTGAATCTCAGTCAGTGACAGGGATTGAATCTCAGTCAGTGACAGGAATTGTGTCTCAGTCAGTTACAGGGATTGAACCTCAGTCAGTGACAGGGATTGTATCTCAGTCAGTGACAGGAATTGAATCTCAGTAAGTGACAGGGATTGAACCGCAGTCAGTGACAGGGTTGAATCTCAGTCCGTGATTGGGTTTGAGCCCAATCAATAAGAGGGATTGAATCTCAGTCAGAGACAGGGATTGAATTTCAATCAGTGACAGGGATTGGGATTCAGTCAGTGACAGGGATTGACACTCAGTCAGTGACAGGGATTGAACCTGACTCAGTGACAGGGATTGAATCTCAATCAGTGACAGGGATTGAATCTCGATCAGTGACACGGATTGAATCTGAATCAGTGACAGGGATTGACCCTCAGTCAGTGACAGGGATTGAATCTCAGTCAGTGACAGGGATTGAAACTCAGTCAGTGACACAGATTGACCCTCAGTCAGTGACAGGGATTGAATCTCAATCAATGACAGGGATTGAACCTCAGTCAGTGAGAGGGATTGAGCCTCAGTCAGTGGTAGGGATTGAGCCTCAGTCAGTCAGAGGAATTGACCCTGAGATAGTGACAGGGATTGACATTCAATCAGTGACAGAGAATGAATCTCAGTCAGTTTCAGGGATTGAGCCTCAGTCAGTGACAGGGATTGAGCCTCAGTCAGTGACAGGGAGTGAGCCGCAGTCAGCTACAAGGATTGAACCTCAGTTAGTGACAGGGATTGAATCTCAGTCTGTGACAGGGATTGAACCTCAGTCAGTGACAGGTTTGAATCTCAGTCAGTGACAGGTTTTGAGCCTAATCAATAACGGGGATTGAGCCTCAGTCAGTGACAGGGTTTGAATCTCAGTTATTGACAGGGATAGAATCTCAGTCAGTGACCGGGATTGAATCTCAATCAGTGACAGGGATTGAACATCAGACAGTGACAGGGATTGAGCCTCAGTCAGTGACTGGGTTTGACTCTCAGTCAGTGACAGGGATTGAACCGCATTCAGTGACAGGGTTGAATCTCAGTCAGTGCCTGGGGTTGAGCCTAATCAATAAGAGGGATTGAATTTCAGTCAGAGACAGGGATTGAATCTCAATCAGTGACAGGGATTGGGATTCATTCAGTGACAGGGATTGACACTCAGTCAGTGACAGGGATTGAACCTGAGTCAGTGACAGGGATTGAATCTCAATCAGTGACAGGGATTGAATCTCGATCAGTGACACGGATTGAATCTGAATTAGTGACAGGGATTGACCCTCAGTCAGTGACAGGGATTGAATCTCAGTCAGTGAGAGGGATTGAATCTCAGTCAGTGACAGGGATTGAATCTCAGTCTTTGAAAGGGTTTGAATCTCAGTCAGTGACAGGGATTGAGCCTCAGTCAGTCATAGGAATTGACCCAGAGACAGTGACAGGGATTGACATTCAGTCAGTGACAGAGAATGAATCTCAGTCACTAACGGGGATTGACCCTCAGTCAGTGACAGGCATTAAACCTCAGTCAGTGACAGGGATTGAATCTCAGTGAGTGACAGGAATTGAATCTCAGTCAGTGACAGGGATTGAAACTCAGTCAGTGACAGGGATTGAAGATCAATCAGTCATAGGAAATGACCCTGAGACAGTGACAGGGATTGAGCCTAGGTCAGTGACAGAGAATGAATCTCAGTCTGTTACAGGGATTGAGCCTCAGTCAGTGCCTGGGATTGAATCTCAGTCAGTGACAGGGATTGAATCTCAGTTAGTGACAGGAATTGAATCTCAGTCAGTGACAGGGATTGAACCTCAGTCAGTTACAGGGATTGAAGATCAATCAGTGACAGGAATACAGATTCAGTCAGTGACAGGGATTGAATCTGAGTCAGTGACAGGAATTAAATCTCACTCAGTGACAGGAATTGAACGTCAGTTCATGACAGGGATTGAATCGCAGTCTGGGACAAGAATTAAACCACAGTCAGTGACAGGGATTGAATCTCAATCAGTGACAGGAATTGAATCTTAGTCAGTGACAGGAATTGAATCTCAGTCAGTGACAGGGAGTGAGCCTCAGTCAGTGACAGGGATTGAAGATCAATCAGTGACAGGAATACAGATTCAGTCAGTGACAGGGATTGAATCTGAGTCAGTGACTGGAATTAAATCTCACTCAGTGACAGGAATTGAACGTCAGTTAGTGACAGGGATTGAATCGCTGTCTGGGACAAGAATTAAACCACAGTCAGTGACAGGGATTGAATCTCAATCAGTGACAGGAATTGAATCTTAGTCAGTGACAGGAATTGAATCTCAGTCAGTGACAGGGAGTGAGCCTCAGTCAGTGACAGGGATTGAGCCTCAAATAGTGACAGGGATTTACCCCCAGTCAGTGACAGGGATTAAATCTCAATCAGTGACAGGAAGTGAATCTCAGTCAGTGACAGGGGTTTAATCACAATCAGTGACAGGGATAGAGATACAGTCAGAGATAGGGTTTGAACCTCAGTCTGTGACAGGGATTGAATCTCAGTCAGTGACAGGGATTGAATCTCAGTCAGTGACAGGAATTGTGTCTCAGTCAGTTACAGGGATTGAACCTCAGTCAGTGACAGGGATTGTATCTCAGTCAGTGACAGGAATTGAATCTCAGTAAGTGACAGGGATTGAACCGCAGTCAGTGACAGGGTTGAATCTCAGTCCGTGATTGGGTTTGAGCCCAATCAATAAGAGGGATTGAATCTCAGTCAGAGACAGGGATTGAATTTCAATCAGTGACAGGGATTGGGATTCAGTCAGTGACAGGGATTGACACTCAGTCAGTGACAGGGATTGAACCTGAGTCAGTGACAGGGATTGAATCTCAATCAGTGACAGGGATTGAATCTCGATCAGTGACACGGATTGAATCTGAATCAGTGACAGGGATTGACCCTCAGTCAGTGACAGGGATTGAATCTCAGTCAGTGACAGGGATTGAAACTCAGTCAGTGACACAGATTGACCCTCAGTCAGTGACAGGGATTGAATCTCAATCAATGACAGGGATTGAACCTCAGTCAGTGAGAGGGATTGAGCCTCAGTCAGTGGTAGGGATTGAGCCTCAGTCAGTCAGAGGAATTGACCCTGAGATAGTGACAGGGATTGACATTCAATCAGTGACAGAGAATGAATCTCAGTCAGTTTCAGGGATTGAGCCTCAGTCAGTGACAGGGATTGAATCTCAGTCAGTGACAGGGATTGAATCTCAAACATTGACAGGGAGTGACCCTCAGTCTGTGACAAGGATTGACCCTCAATCAGTGACAGGGATTGAATCTCAGTCAGAGACAGGGATTGAATCATAGTCAGTGACAGAGACTGAACCCCAGTGAGTGACAGGGATGGAGCCCCCGTCAGTGACAGGGATTGAACCTCAGTCAGTGACAGGGACTGAGCCTCAGTCAGTGACAGGGATTGAACCTCAGTCTGTGACTGGGACTGAGCCTCAGTCAGTAACAGGGATTGAGCCACAATCAGTGACAGGGATTGAGACACAACCAGTAACAGGGATTGAATCTCATTCAGTGACAGGGATTGAATCTGAATCAGTGACAGGGATTGACCCTCAGTCAGTGACAGGGATTGAATCTCAGTCAGTGACAGGGATTGAAACTCAGTCAGTGACACGGATTGACCCTCAGTCAGTGACAGGGATTGAATCTGAATCAGTGACAGGGATTGAACCTCAGTCAGTGACAGGGATTGAATCTCAGTCAGTGACAGGGATTGAAACTCAGTCAGTGACACGGATTGACCCTCAGTCAGTGACAGGGATTGAATCTCAGTCAATGACAGGGATTGAACCTCAGTCATTTACCGGGATTGAGCCTCAGTCAGTGACAGGGATTGAGCCTCAGTCAGTGGCAGGGAGTGAGCCGCAGTCAGCTACAAGGATTGAACCTCAGTTAGTGACAGGGATTGAATCTCAGTCTGTGACAGGGATTGAACCTCAGTCAGTGACAGGTTTGAATCTCAGTCAGTGACAGGTTTTGAGCCTAATCAATAACGGGGATTGAGCCTCAGTCAGTGACAGGGTTTGAATCTCAGTTATTGACAGGGATAGAATCTCAGTCAGTGACCGGGATTGAATCTCAATCAGTGACAGGGATTGAACATCAGACAGTGACAGGGATTGAGCCTCAGTCAGTGACTGGGTTTGACTCTCAGTCAGTGACAGGGATTGAACCGCAGTCAGTGACAGGGATTGAATCTCAGTCAGTGAGAGGGATTGAATCTCAGTCAGTGACAGGGATTGAATCTCAGTCTTTGAAAGGGTTTGAATCTCAGTCAGTGACAGGGATTGAGCCTCAGTCAGTCATAGGAATTGACCCAGAGACAGTGACAGGGATTGACATTCAGTCAGTGACAGAGAATGAATCTCAGTCACTAACGGGGATTGACCCTCAGTCAGTGACAGGCATTAAACCTCAGTCAGTGACAGGGATTGAATCTCAGTGAGTGACAGGAATTGAATCTCAGTCAGTGACAGGGATTGAACCTCAGTCAGTGACAGGGATTGAAGATCAATCAGTCATAGGAAATGACCCTGAGACAGTGACAGGAATTGAGCCTAGGTCAGTGACAGAGAATGAATCTCAGTCTGTTACAGGGATTGAGCCTCAGTCAGTGCCTGGGATTGAATCTCAGTCAGTGACAGGGATTGAATCTCAGTTAGTGACAGGAATTGAATCTCAGTCAGTGACAGGGATTGAACCTCAGTCAGTTACAGGGATTGAAGATCAATCAGTGACAGGAATACAGATTCAGTCAGTGACAGGGATTGAATCTGAGTCAGTG
This sequence comes from Chiloscyllium plagiosum, assembly GCF_037043375.1. NCBI lineage: Eukaryota > Metazoa > Chordata > Chondrichthyes > Orectolobiformes > Hemiscylliidae > Chiloscyllium > Chiloscyllium plagiosum. Next base: position 45,810,796 of record NW_028270177.1, read on the forward strand.
ACAGGAATTAAATCTCACTCAGTGACAGGAATTGAACGTCAGTTCATGACAGGGATTGAATCGCAGTCTGGGACAAGAATTAAACCACAGTCAGTGACAGGGATTGAATCTCAATCAGTGACAGGAATTGAATCTTAGTCAGTGACAGGAATTGAATCTCAGTCAGTGATAGGGAGTGAGCCTCAGTCAGTGACAGGGATTGAAGATCAATCAGTGACAGGAATACAGATTCAGTCAGTGACAGGGATTGAATCTGAGTCAGTGACTGGAATTAAATCTCACTCAGTGACAGGAATTGAACGTCAGTTAGTGACAGGGATTGAATCGCTGTCTGGGACAAGAATTAAACCACAGTCAGTGACAGGGATTGAATCTCAATCAGTGACAGGAATTGAATCTTAGTCAGTGACAGGAATTGAATCTCAGTCAGTGACAGGGAGTGAGCCTCAGTCAGTGACAGGGATTGAGCCTCAAATAGTGACAGGGATTTACCCCCAGTCAGTGACAGGGATTAAATCTCAATCAGTGACAGGAAGTGAATCTCAGTCAGTGACAGGGGTTTAATCACAATCAGTGACAGGGATAGAGATACAGTCAGAGATAGGGTTTGAACCTCAGTCTGTGACAGGGATTGAATCTCAGTCAGTGACAGGGATTGAATCTCAGTCAGTGACAGGAATTGTGTCTCAGTCAGTTACAGGGATTGAACCTCAGTCAGTGACAGGGATTGAATCTCAGTCAGTGACAGGAATTGAATCTCAGTAAGTGACAGGGATTGAACCGCAGTCAGTGACAGGGTTGAATCTCAGTCCGTGATTGGGTTTGAGCCCAATCAATAAGAGGGATTGAATCTCAGTCAGAGACAGGGATTGAATTTCAATCAGTGACAGGGATTGGGATTCAGTCAGTGACAGGGATTGACACTCAGTCAGTGACAGGGATTGAACCTGAGTCAGTGACAGGAATTGATTCTCAATCAGTGACAGGGATTGAATCTCGATCAGTGACACGGATTGAATCTGAATCAGTGACAGGGATTGACCCTCAGTCAGTGACAGGGATTGAATCTCAGTCAGTGACAGGGATTGAAACTCAGTCAGTGACACGGATTGACCCTCAGTCAGTGACAGGGATTGAATCTCAATCAATGACAGGGATTGAACCTCAGTCAGTGAGAGGGATTGAGCCTCAGTCAGTGGTAGGGATTGAGCCTCAGTCAGTCAGAGGAATTGACCCTGAGATAGTGACAGGGATTGACATTCAATCAGTGACAGAGAATGAATCTCAGTCAGTTTCAGGGATTGAGCCTCAGTCAGTGACAGGGATTGAATCTCAGTCAGTGACAGGGATTGAATCTCAAACATTGACAGGGAGTGACCCTCAGTCTGTGACAAGGATTGACCCTCAATCAGTGACAGGGATTGAATCTCAGTCAGAGACAGGGATTGAATCATAGTCAGTGACAGAGACTGAACCCCAGTGAGTGACAGGGATGGAGCCCCCGTCAGTGACAGGGATTGAACCTCAGTCAGTGACAGGGACTGAGCCTCAGTCAGTGACAGGGATTGAACCTCAGTCTGTGACTGGGACTGAGCCTCAGTCAGTAACAGGGATTGAGCCACAATCAGTGACAGGGATTGAGACACAACCAGTAACAGGGATTGAATCTCATTCAGTGACAGGGATTGAATCTGAATCAGTGACAGGGATTGACCCTCAGTCAGTGACAGGGATTGAATCTCACTCAGTGACAGGGATTGAAACTCAGTCAGTGACACGGATTGACCCTCAGTCAGTGACAGGGATTGAATCTGAATCAGTGACAGGGATTGAACCTCAGTCAGTGACAGGGATTGAATCTCAGTCAGTGACAGGGATTGAAACTCAGTCAGTGACACGGATTGACCCTCAGTCAGTGACAGGGATTGAATCTCAGTCAATGACAGGGATTGAACCTCAGTCAGTGAGCGGGATTGAGCCTCAGTCAGTGACAGGGATTGAGCCTCAGTCAGTGACAGGGAGTGAGCCGCAGTCAGCTACAAGGATTGAACCTCAGTTAGTGACAGGGATTGAATCTCAGTCTGTGACAGGGATTGAACCTCAGTCAGTGACAGGTTTGAATCTCAGTCAGTGACAGGTTTTGAGCCTAATCAATAACGGGGATTGAGCCTCAGTCAGTGACAGGGTTTGAATCTCAGTTATTGACAGGGATAGAATCTCAGTCAGTGACCGGGATTGAATCTCAATCAGTGACAGGGATTGAACATCAGACAGTGACAGGGATTGAGCCTCAGTCAGTGACTGGGTTTGACTCTCAGTCAGTGACAGGGATTGAACCGCAGTCAGTGACAGGGTTGAATCTCAGTCAGTGGCTGGGGTTGAGCCTAATCAATAAGAGGGATTGAATTTCAGTCAGAGACAGGGATTGAATCTCAATCAGTGACAGGGATTGGGATTCATTCAGTGACAGGGATTGACACTCAGTCAGTGACAGGGATTGAACCTGAGTCAGTGACAGGGATTGAATCTCAATCAGTGACAGGGATTGAATCTCGATCAGTGACACGGATTGAATCTGAATTAGTGACAGGGATTGACCCTCAGTCAGTGACAGGGATTGAATCTCAGTCAGTGAGAGGGATTGAATCTCAGTCAGTGACAGGGATTGAATCTCAGTCTTTGAAAGGTTTTGAATCTCAGTCAGTGACAGGGATTGAGCCTCAGTCAGTCATAGGAATTGACCCAGAGACAGTGACAGGGATTGACATTCAGTCAGTGACAGAGAATGAATCTCAGTCACTAACGGGGATTGACCCTCAGTCAGTGACAGGCATTAAACCTCAGTCAGTGACAGGGATTGAATCTCAGTGAGTGACAGGAATTGAATCTCAGTCAGTGACAGGGATTGAACCTCAGTCAGTGACAGGGATTGAAGATCAATCAGTCATAGGAAATGACCCTGAGACAGTGACAGGGATTGAGCCTAGGTCAGTGACAGAGAATGAATCTCAGTCTGTTACAGGGATTGAGCCTCAGTCAGTGCCTGGGATTGAATCTCAGTCAGTGACAGGGATTGAATCTCAGTTAGTGACAGGAATTGAATCTCAGTCAGTGACAGGGATTGAACCTCAGTCAGTTACAGGGATTGAAGATCAATCAGTGACAGGAATACAGATTCAGTCAGTGACAGGGATTGAATCTGAGTCAGTGACAGGAATTAAATCTCACTCAGTGACAGGAATTGAACGTCAGTTCATGACAGGGATTGAATCGCAGTCTGGGACAAGAATTAAACCACAGTCAGTGACAGGGATTGAATCTCAATCAGTGACAGGAATTGAATCTTAGTCAGTGACAGGAATTGAATCTCAGTCAGTGACAGGGAGTGAGCCTCAGTCAGTGACAGGGATTGAAGATCAATCAGTGACAGGAATACAGATTCAGTCAGTGACAGGGATTGAATCTGAGTCAGTGACTGGAATTAAATCTCACTCAGTGACAGGAATTGAACGTCAGTTAGTGACAGGGATTGAATCGCTGTCTGGGACAAGAATTAAACCACAGTCAGTGACAGGGATTGAATCTCAATCAGTGACAGGAATTGAATCTTAGTCAGTGACAGGAATTGAATCTCAGTCAGTGACAGGGAGTGAGCCTCAGTCAGTGACAGGGATTGAGCCTCAAATAGTGACAGGGATTTACCCCCAGTCAGTGACAGGGATTAAATCTCAATCAGTGACAGGAAGTGAATCTCAGTCAGTGACAGGGGTTTAATCACAATCAGTGACAGGGATAGAGATACAGTCAGAGATAGGGTTTGAACCTCAGTCTGTGACAGGGATTGAATCTCAGTCAGTGACAGGGATTGAATCTCAGTCAGTGACAGGAATTGTGTCTCAGTCAGTTACAGGGATTGAACCTCAGTCAGTGACAGGGATTGTATCTCAGTCAGTGACAGGAATTGAATCTCAGTAAGTGACAGGGATTGAACCGCAGTCAGTGACAGGGTTGAATCTCAGTCCGTGATTGGGTTTGAGCCCAATCAATAAGAGGGATTGAATCTCAGTCAGAGACAGGGATTGAATTTCAATCAGTGACAGGGATTGGGATTCAGTCAGTGACAGGGATTGACACTCAGTCAGTGACAGGGATTGAACCTGAGTCAGTGACAGGGATTGAATCTCAATCAGTGACAGAGATTGAATCTCGATCAGTGACACGGATTGAATCTGAATCAGTGACAGGGATTGACCCTCAGTCAGTGACAGGGATTGAATCTCAGTCAGTGACAGGGATTGAAACTCAGTCAGTGACACAGATTGACCCTCAGTCAGTGACAGGGATTGAATCTCAATCAATGACAGGGATTGAACCTCAGTCAGTGAGAGGGATTGAGCCTCAGTCAGTGGTAGGGATTGAGCCTCAGTCAGACAGAGGAATTGACACTGAGATAGTGACAGGGATTGACATTCAATCAGTGACAGAGAATGAATCTCAGTCAGTTTCAGGGATTGAGCCTCAGTCAGTGACAGGGATTGAATCTCAGTCAGTGACAGGGATTGAATCTCAAACATTGACAGGGAGTGACCCTCAGTCTGTGACAAGGATTGACCCTCAATCAGTGACAGGGATTGAATCTCAGTCAGAGACAGGGATTGAATCATAGTCAGTGACAGAGACTGAACCCCAGTGAGTGACAGGGATGGAGCCCCCGTCAGTGACAGGGATTGAACCTCAGTCAGTGACAGGGACTGAGCCTCAGTCAGTGACAGGGATTGAACCTCAGTCTGTGACTGGGACTGAGCCTCAGTCAGTAACAGGGATTGAGCCACAATCAGTGACAGGGATTGAGACACAACCAGTAACAGGGATTGAATCTCATTCAGTGACAGGGATTGAATCTCAATCAGTGTCAGGAATTGAATCTTAGTCAGTGACAGGGATAGAGATTCAGTCAATGACAGGGATTGAATCTCATTCAGTGACAGGGATTGAGATACAACCAGTGACAGGGATTGAATCTCATTCAGTTACAGGGATTGAATCTCAATCAGTGACGGGAATTGAATCTTCGTCAGTGACAGGGATAGAGATTCAGTCCAGTGACAGGGATTGAACCTCAGTCAGTGACAGGGATTGAATCTCATTCAGTGACAGGGATAGATTCTCAGTCAGTGACAGGGATTCAATCTCAGTCAGTGACAGGAATTGAATCTAAGTCAGTGACAGGGACTGATTCTCAGTCAGTGACTTTGTTTCAAACTCAGTCAGTGACAGGGACTGAATCTCAGTCAGTGACTGAGTTTGAATCTCAGTTATGGACAGGGATTGAATCTCAGTCAGAGACAGGGATTGAATCTCGATCAGTGACACGGATTGAATCTGAATCAGTGACAGGGATTGACCCTCAGTCAGTGACAGGGATTGAATCTCAGTCAGTGACAGGGATTGAAACTCAGTCAGTGACAGGGATTGACCCTCAGTCAGTGACAGGGATTGAATCTCAGTCAATGACAGAGATTGAACCTCAGTCAGTGAGAGGGATTGAGCCTCAGTCAGTGATAGGGATTGAGCCTCAGTCAGTGACAGGGAGTGAGCCGCAGTCAGCTACAAGGATTGAACCTCAGTTAGTGACAGGGATTGAATCTCAGTCTGTGACAGGGATTGAACCTCAGTCAGTGACAGGTTTGAATCTCAGTCAGTGACAGGGTTTGAGCCTAATCAATAACGGGGATTGAGCCTCAGTCAGTGACAGGGTTTGAATCTCAGTTATTGACAGGGAGAGAATCTCAGTCAGTGACCGGGATTGAATCTCAATCAGTGACAGGGATTGAACATCAGACAGTGACAGGGATTGAGCCTCAGTCAGTGACTGGGTTTGATCCTAATCAATAAGAGGGATTGAATCTCAGTCAGAGACAGGGATTGACACTCAGACAGTGACAGGGATTGAACCTTAGTCAGTGACAGGGATTGAATCTCAATCAGTGACAGGGATTGAATCTCGATCAGTGACACGGATTGAATCTGAATCAGTGACAGGGATTGACCCTCAGTCAGTGACAGGGATTGAATCTCAGTCAGTGACAGTGATTGAATCTCAGTCAGTGACAGGGATTGAGCCTCAGTCAGTGACAGGGATTGAACCGCAGTCAGTGACAGGGTTGAATCTCAGTCAGTGACTGGGTTTGAGCCTAATCAATAAGAGGGATTGAATCTCAGTCAGAGACAGGGATTGAATCTCAATCAGTGACAGGGATTGGGATTCATTCAGTGACAGGGATTGACACTCAGTCAGTGACAGGGATTGAACCTGAGTCAGTGACAGGGATTGAATCTCAATCAGTGACAGGGATTGAATCTCGTTCAGTGACACGGATTGAATCTGAATCAGTGACAGGGATTGACCCTCAGTCAGTGACAGGGATTGAATCTCAGTCAGTGACAGGGATTGAAACTCAGTCAGTGACACGGATTGACCCTCAGTCAGTGACAGGGATTGAATCTCAATCAATGACAGGGATTGAACCTCAGTCAGTGAGAGGGATTGAGCCTCAGTCAGTGACAGGGATTGAATCTCAGTCAGTGACAGGGATTGAACCTGAGTCAGTGACAGGGATTGAATCTCAATCAGTGACAGGGATTGAATTTCGATCAGTGACACGGATTGAATCTGAATCAGTGACAGGGATTTACCCTCAGTCAGTGACAGGGATTGAATCTCAGTCAGTGAAAGGGATTGAAACTCAGTCAGTGACAGGGATTGACCCTCAGTCAGTGACAGGGATTAAATCTCAATCAATGACAGGGATTGAACCTCAGTCAGTGAGAGGAATTGAGCCTCAGTCAGTGACAGGGATTGAGCCTCAGTCAGTCATAGGAATTGACCCTGAGATAGTGACAGGGATTGACATTCAATCAGTGACAGAGAATGAATCTCAGTCAGTTTCAGGGATTGAGCCTCAGTCAGTGACAGGGATTGAATCTCAGTCAGTGACAGGGATTGAATCTCAAACATTGAAATGGGAGTGATCCTCGGTCTGTGACAAGGATTGACCCTCAATCAGTGACAGGGATTGAATCTCAGTCAGAGACAGGGATTGAATCATAGTCAGTGACAGAGACTGAACCCCAGTGAGTGACAGGGATGGAGCCCCAGTTAGTGACAGGGATTGAATCTCAGTTATTGACAGGGATAGAATCTCAGTCAGTGACAGGGATTGAACCTCAGTCTGTGACTGGGACTGAGCCTCGGTCAGTGACAGGGATTGAGCCTCAGTCAGTGACAGGGACTGAGCCTCAGTCAGTGACAGGGATTGAGCCACAATCAGTGACAGGGATTGAGACACAACCAGTAACAGGGATTGTATCTCATTCAGTGACAGGGATTGAATCTCAATCGGTGTCAGGAATTGAATCTTAGTCAGTGACAGGGATAGAGATTCAGTCAGTGACAGGGATTGAATCTCATTCAGTGACAGGGATTGAGATACAACCAGTGACAGGGATTGAATCTCATTCAGTGACAGGGATTGAATCTCAATCAGTGACAGGAATTGAATCTTCGTCAGTGACAGGATAGTGATTCAGTCCAGTGACAGGGATTGAACCTCAGTCAGTGACAGGGATTGAATCTCATTCAGTGACAGGGATAGATTCTCAGTCAGTGACAGGGATTCAATCTCAGTCAGTGACAGGGATAGATTCTCAGTCAGTGACAGGGATTCAATCTCAGTCAGTGACAGGAATTGAATCTAAGTCAGTGACAGGGACTGAATCTCAGTCAGTGACTGTGTTTCAAACTCAGTTATTGACAGGGGTTGAATCTCAGTCAGAGACAGGGATTGAATCTCGATCAGTGACACGGATTGAATCTGATACAGTGACAGGGATTGACACTCAGTCAGTGACAGGGATTGAATCTCAGTCAGTGACAGGGATTGAAACTCAGTCAGTGACAGGGATTGACCCTCAGTCTGTGACAGGGATTGAATCACAATCAGTGACAGGGATTGACCCTCAGTCAGTGACAGGGATTGAATCTCAGTCAGTGACAGGGATTGAAACTCAGTGTGTGACACGGATTGACCCTCAGTCAGTGACAGTGATTGAATCTCAGTCAATGACAGGGATTGAACCTCAGTCAGTGAGAGGGATTGAGCCTCAGTCAGTGACAGGGAGTGAGCCGCAGTCAGTTACAAGGATTGAACCTCAGTTAGTGATAGGGATTGAATCTCAGTCTGTGACAGGGATTGAACCTCAGTCAGTGACAGGTTTGAATCTCAGTCAGTGACAGGGTTTGAGCCGAATCAATAACAGGGATTGAGCCTCAGTCAGTGACAGGGTTTGAATCTCAGTTATTGACAGGGATAGAATCTCAGTCAGTGACAGGGATTGAACCTCAGTCTGTGACTGGGACGGAGCCTCAGTCAGTAACAGGGACTGAGCCTCAGTCAGTGACAGGGACTGACCCTCAGTCAGTGACAGGGATTGAGCCACAATCAGTGACAGGGATTGAGACACAACCAGTAACAGGGATTGAATCTCATTCAGTGACAGGGATTGAATCTCAATCAGTGTCAGGAATTGAATCTTAGTCAGTGACAGGGATAGAGATTCAGTCAGTGACATGGATTGAATCTCATTCAGTGACAGGGATTGAGATACAACCAGTGACAGGGATTGAATCTCATTCAGTGACAGGGATTGAATCTCAATCAGTGACAGGAATTGAATCTTCGTCAGTGACAGGGATAGAGATTCAGTCCAGTGACAGGGATTGAATCTCATTCAGTGACAGGGTTAGATTCTCAGTCAGTGACAGGGATTCAATCTCAGTCAGTGACAGGAATTGAATCTAAGTCAGTGACAGGGATTGAATCTCGATCAGTGACACGGATTGAATCTGAATCAGTGACAGGGATTGACCCTCAGTCAGTGACAGGGATTGAATCTCAGTCAGTGACAGGGATTGAAACTCAGTCAGTGACAGGGATTGACCCTCAGTCAGTGACAGGGATTGAATCTCAGTCAATGACAGGGATTGAACCTCAGTTAGTGAGAGGGATTGAGCCTCAGTCTGTGACAGGGATTGAGACACAGTCAGTGACAGGGAGTGAGCCGCATTCAGTTACAAGGATTGAACCTCAGTTAGTGACAGGGATTGAATCTCAGTCTGTGACAGGGATTGAACCTCAGTCAGTGACAGGTTTGAATCTCAGTCAGTGTCAGGGTTTGAGCCGAATCAATAACAGGGATTGAGCCTCAGTCAGTGAAAGGGTTTGAATCTCAGTTATTGACAGGGATAGAATCTCAGTCAGTGACAGGGATTGAATCTCAATCAGTGACAGGGATTGAATCTCAGTCCGTGACAGGGATTGAGATTCATTCAGTGACAGGGTTTGACCCTCAGTCAGTGACAGGGATTCAACCTCAGTCTGTGACAGTAATTGAATCTCAATCAGTGACAGGGATTGAGCCTCAGTCAGTGACAGGGATTGACCATCAGTCAGTGACAGGGATTGAATCTCAATCAGTGACAGGGATTGAGCCTCAGTCAGTGACAGGGATTGAACCTGAGTCAGTGACAGGGATTGAATCTCAATCAGTGACAGGGATTGAATCTCGATCAGTGACACGGATTGAATCTGAATCAGTGGCAGGGATTGACCCTCAGTCAGTGACAGGGATTGAATCTCAGTCAGTGAACGGGATTGAAACTCAGTCAGTGACAGGGATTGACCCTGAGTCAGTGACAGGGATTGAATCTCAGTCAATGACAGGGATTGAACCTCAGTTAGTGAGAGGGATTGAGCCTCAGTCAGTGACAGGGATTGAGCCTCAGTCAGTGACAGGGTTTGAATCTCAGTTATTGACAGGGATTGAATCTCAGTCAGTGACAGGGATTGAATCTCAGTCAGTGACAGGGATTGAGATACATTCAGTGACAGGGATTGACCCTCAGTCAGTGACAGGGATTGAATCTCAATCAATGACAGGGATTGAACCTCAGTCAGTGAGAGGGATTGAGCCTCAGTCAGTGACAGGGATTGAATCTCAGTCAGTGACAGGGATTGAACCTGAGTCAGTGACAGGGATTGAATCTCAATCAGTGACAGGGATTGAATTTCGATCAGTGACACGGATTGAATCTGAATCAGTGACAGGGATTTACCCTCAGTCAGTGACAGGGATTGAATCTCAGTCAGTGAAAGGGATTGAAACTCAGTCAGTGACAGGGATTGACCCTCAGTCAGTGACAGGGATTAAATCTCAATCAATGACAGGGATTGAACCTCAGTCAGTGAGAGGAATTGAGCCTCAGTCAGTGACAGGGATTGAGCCTCAGTCAGTCATAGGAATTGACCCTGAGATAGTGACAGGGATTGACATTCAATCAGTGACAGAGAATGAATCTCAGTCAGTTTCAGGGATTGAGCCTCAGTCAGTGACAGGGATTGAATCTCAGTCAGTGACAGGGATTGAATCTCAAACATTGAAATGGGAGTGATCCTCGGTCTGTGACAAGGATTGACCCTCAATCAGTGACAGGGATTGAATCTCAGTCAGAAACAGGGATTGAATCATAGTCAGTGACAGAGACTGAACCCCAGTGAGTGACAGGGATGGAGCCCCAGTTAGTGACAGGGATTGAATCTCAGTTATTGACAGGGATAGAATCTCAGTCAGTGACAGGGATTGAACCTCAGTCTGTGACTGGGACTGAGCCTCGGTCAGTGACAGGGATTGAGCCTCAGTCAGTGACATGGACTGAGCCTCAGTCAGTGACAGGGATTGAGCCACAATCAGTGACAGGGATTGAGACACAACCAGTAACAGGGATTGTATTTCATTCAGTGACAGGGATTGAATCTCAATCGGTGTCAGGAATTGAATCTTAGTCAGTGACAGGGATAGAGATTCAGTCAGTGACAGGGATTGAATCTCATTCAGTGACAGGGATTGAGATACAACCAGTGACAGGGATTGAATCTCATTCAGTGACAGGGATTGAATCTCAATCAGTGACAGGAATTGAATCTTCGTCAGCGACAGGATAGTGATTCAGTCCAGTGACAGGGATTGAACCTCAGTCAGTGACAGGGATTGAATCTCATTCAGTGACAGGGATAGATTCTCAGTCAGTGACAGGGATTCAATCTCAGTCAGTGACAGGGATAGATTCTCAGTCAGTGACAGGGATTCAATCTCAGTCAGTGACAGGAATTGAATCTAAGTCAGTGACAGGGACTGAATCTCAGTCAGTGACTGTGTTTCAAACTCAGTTATTGACAGGGATTGAATCTCAGTCAGAGACAGGGATTGAATCTCGATCAGTGACACGGATTGAATCTGAATCAGTGACAGGGAATGACACTCAGTCAGTGACAGGGATTGAATCTCAGTCAGTGACAGGGATTGAAACTCAGTCAGTGACAGGGATTGACCCTCAGTCAGTGACAGGGATTGAATCTCAGTCAATGACAGGGATTGAACCTCAGTCAGTGACAGGGATTGAGCCTCAGTCAGTGACAGGGATTGAGCCTCAGTCAGTGACAGGGAGTGAGCCACAGTCAGTTACAAGGATTGAACCTCAGTTAGTGACAGGGATTGAATCTCAGTCTGTGACAGGGATTGAACCTCAGTCAGTGACAGGTTTGAATCTCAGTCAGTGAAAGGGTTTGAGCCGAATCAATAACAGGGATTGAGCCTCAGTCAGTGACAGGGTTTGAATCTCAGTTATTGACAGGGATAGAATCTCAGTCAGTGACAGGGATTGAACCTCAGTCTGTGACTGGGACGGAGCCTCAGTCAGTAACAGGGACTGAGCCTCAGTCAGTGACAGGGACTGACCCTCAGTCAGTGACAGGGATTGAGCCACAATCAGTGACAGGGATTGAGACACAATCAGTAACAGGGATTGAATCTCATTCAGTGACAGGGATTGAATCACAATCAGTGTCAGGAATTGAATCTTAGTCAGTGACAGGGATAGAGATTCAGTCAGTGACATGGATTGAATCTCATTCAGTGACAGGGATTGAGATACAACCAGTGACAGGGATTGAATCTCATTCAGTGACAGGGATTGAATCTCAATCAGTGACAGGAATTGAATCTTCGTCAGTGACAGGGATAGAGATTCAGTCCAGTGACAGGGATTGAATCTCATTCAGTGACAGGGTTAGATTCTCAGTCAGTGACAGGGATTTAATCTCAGTCAGTGACAGGAATTGAATCTAAGTCAGTGACAGGGATTGAATCTCGATCAGTGACACGGATTGAATCTGAATCAGTGACAGGGATTGACCCTCAGTCAGTGACAGGGATTGAATCTCAGTCAGTGACAGGGATTGAAACTCAGTCAGTGACAGGGATTGACCCTCAGTCAGTGACAGGGATTGAATCTCAGTCAATGACAGGGATTGAACCTCAGTTAGTGAGAGGGATTGAGCCTCAGTCTGTGACAGGGATTGAGACACAGTCAGTGACAGGGAGTGAGCCGCATTCAGTTACAAGGATTGAACCTCAGTTAGTGACAGGGATTGAATCTCAGTCTGTGACAGGGATTGAACCTCAGTCAGTGACAGGTTTGAATCTCAGTCAGTGTCAGGGTTTGAGCCGAACCAATAACAGGGATTGAGCCTCAGTCAGTGAAAGGGTTTGAATCTCAGTTATTGACAGGGATAGAATCTCAGTCACTGACAGGGATTGAATCTCAATCAGTGACAGGGATTGAATCTCAGTCCGTGACAGGGATTGAGATTCATTCAGTGACAGGGTTTGACCCTCAGTCAGTGACAGGGATTCAACCTCAGTCTGTGACAGTAATTGAATCTCAATCAGTGACAGGGATTGAGCCTCAGTCAGTGACAGGGATTGACCATCAGTCAGTGACAGGGATTGAATCTCAATCAGTGACAGGGATTGAGCCTCAGTCAGTGACAGGGATTGAACCTGAGTCAGTGACAGGGATTGAATCTCAATCAGTGACAGGGATTGAATCTCGATCAGTGACACGGATTGAATCTGAATCAGTGGCAGGGATTGACCCTCAGTCAGTGACAGGGATTGAATCTCAGTCAGTGAACGGGATTGAAACTCAGTCAGTGACAGGGATTGACCCTCAGTCAGTGACAGGGATTGAATCTCAGTCAATGACAGGGATTGAACCTCAGTTAGTGAGAGGGATTGTGCCTCAGTCAGTGACAGGGATTGAGCCTCAGTCAGTGACAGGGTTTGAATCTCAGTTATTGACAGGGATTGAATCTCAGTCAGTGACAGGGATTGAATCTCAGTCAGTGACAGGGATTGAGATTCATTCAGTGACAGGGATTGACCCTCAGTCAGTGACAGGGAGTCAACCTCAGTCAGTGACAGGGATTGAACCTCAGTCAGTGACAGGGATTGAATCTCAATCAGTGACAGGGATTGAGACTCAGTCAGTGAGAGGGATTGAACCTCAGTCAGTGACAGGGATTGAATCTCAGTCAGTGACAGAGATTGAGCCTCAGTCAGTGACAGGGATTGAACCTGAGTCAGTGACAGGGATTGAATCTCAATCAGTGACAGGGATTGAATCTCGATCAGTGACACGGATTGAATCTGAATCAGTGGCAGGGATTGACCCTCAGTCAGTGACAGGGATTGAATCTCAGTCAGTGAAAGGGATTGAAACTCAGTCAGTGACAGGGATTGACCCTCAGTCAGTGACAGGGATTGAATCTCAGTCAATGACAGGGATTGAACCGCAGTTAGTGAGAGGGATTGAGCCTCAGTCAGTGACAGGGAGTGAGCCGCAGTTAGTGACAAGGATTGAACCTCAGTTAGTAACAGGGATTGTATCTCAGTCAGTGACAGGGATTGAGCCTCAGTCAGTGACAGGGAGTGAGCCGCAGTTAGTGACAAGGATTGAACCTCAGTTAGTAACAGGGATTGTATCTCAGTCTGTGACAGTGATTGAACCTCAGTCAGTTACAGGTTTGAATCTCAGTCAGTGACAGGGTTTGAGCCTAATCAATAACAGGGATTGAGCCTCAGTCAGTGACATTGTTTGAATCTCAGTTATTGACAGGGATAGAATCTCAGTCAGTGACAGGGATTGAATCTCAATCAGTGACAGGGATTGAATCTCAGTCAGTGACAGGGATTGAATCTCAATCAGTGACAGGGATTGAGCCTCAGTCAGTGACAGGGATTGACCCTCAGTCAGTGACAGGGTTTGAATCCCAGTCAGTGACAGGGATTGAACCTGAGTCAGTGACTGGAATTAAATCTCACTCAGTGACAGGAATTGAACGTCTGTTAGTGACAGGGATTGAAGCGCAGTCGTGGACAAGAATTCAACCACAGTCAGTGACAGGGATTGAATCTCAATCAGTGACAGGAAGTGAATCTCAGTCAGTGACAGGGGTTTAATCACAGTCAGTGACAGGGATAGAGATACAGTCAGAGATAGGGTTTGAACCATCAGTCTGTGACAGGGATTGAATCTCAGTCAGTGACAGGGATTGAATCTCAGTCAGTGACAGGGATTAAATCTCAATCAATGACAGGAATTGAATCTTCGTCAGTGACAGGGTTAGATATTCAGTCCAGTGACAGGGATTGAACCTCAGTCAGTGACAGGGATTGAATCTCATTCAGTGACAGGGATAGATTCTCAATCAGTGACAGGGATTCAATCTCAGTCAGTGACAGGGACTGAATCTCAGTCAGTGACTGCGTTTCAATCTCAGTCAGTGACAGGGACTGAATCTCAGTCAGTGACTGAGTTTGAATCTCAGTTATTGACAGGGATTGAATCTCAGTCAGAGACAGGGATTGAATCTCGATCAGTGACACGGATTAAATCTGAATCAGTGACAGGGATTGACCCTCAGTCAGTGACAGGGATTGAATCTCAGTCAGTGACAGGGATTGAAACTCAGTCAGTGACAGGGATTGACCCTCAGTCAGTGACAGGGATTGAGCCTCAGTCAGTGACAGGGAGTGAGCCGCAGTCAGTTACAAGGATTGAACCTCAGTTAGTGACAGGGATTGAATCTCAGTCTGTGACAGGGATTGAACCTCAGTCAGTGACAGGTTTGAATCTCAGTCAGTGTCAGGGTTTGAGCCTAATCAATAACAGGGATTGAGCCTCAGTCAGTGACAGGGTTTGAATCTCAGTTATTGACAGGGATAGAATCTCAGTCAGTGACAGGGATTGAATCTCAATCAGTGACAGGTATTGAATCTCAGTCCGTGACAAGGATTGAGATTCATTCAGTGACAGGGATTGACCCTCAGTCAGTGACAGGGATTCAACCTCAGTCTGTGACTGGAATTGAATCACAATCAGTGACAGGAATTGAACATCAGTCAGTGACAGGGATTGAGCCTCAGTCAGTGACTGTGTTTGACTCTCAGTCAGTGACAGGGATTGAACCTCAGTCAGTGACAGGGATTGAATCTCAATCAGTGACAGGGATTGAGCCTCAGTCAGTGACAGGGATTGACCCTCAGTCAGTGACAGGGATTGAATCCCAAACAGTGACAGGGATTGAACCTGAGTCAGTGACTGGAATTGAATCTCAAGCAGTGACAGGGATTGAATCTCGATCAGTGACAGGGATTGAATCTCAATCAGTGACAGGGATTGACCCTCAGTCAGTGACAGGGATTGAATCTCAGTTAGTGACAGGGATTGTGCCTCAGTCAGTGACAGGGATTGAGCCTCAGTCAGTCATAGGAATTGACCCTGAGACAGTGACAGGGATTGACATTCAGTCAGTGACAGAGAATGAATCTCAGTCAGTTACAGGAATTGAACATCAGTCAGTGACAGGAATACAGATTCAATCAGTGACAGGTATTGAGCCTCAGTCAGTGACAAGGATTGATTCTTATTCAGTGACAGGGATTGACCCTCAATCAGTAACAGGGATTGAATTTCATTCCGTGACATGGATTCAAACTCAGTCAGTGACAGGGATTGATCCTCAGTCTGTGACATGAATTGAATCACAGTCAGTGACAGGAATTGAATCTCAGTCAGTGACAGGGAGTGAGCCGCAGTCAGTTACAAGGATTGAACCTCAGTTAGTGACAGGGATTGAATCTCAGTCTGTGACAGGGATTGAACCTCAGTCAGTGACAGGTTTGAATCTCAGTCAGTGACAGGGTTTTAGCCTAATCAATAACAGGGATTGAGCCTCAGTCAGTGACAGGGTTTGAATCTCAGTTATTGACAGGGATAGGAATTGACCCTGAGACAGTGACAGGGATTGAATTTCAGTTAGTGACAGGGATTGAACCTCAGTCAGTGACAGGGATTGAACATCAGTCAGTGACAGGAATACAGATTCAATCAGTGACAGGTATTGAGCCTCAGTCAGTGACAAGGATTGATTCTTATTCAGTGACAGGGATTGACCCTCAATCAGTAACAGGGATTGAATTTCATTCCGTGACATGGATTCAAACTCAGTCAGTGACAGGGATTGATCCTCAGTCTGTGACATGAATTGAATCACAGTCAGTGACAGGAATTGAATCTCAGTCAGTGACAGGGAGTGAGCCGCAGTCAGTTACAAGGATTGAACCTCAGTTAGTGACAGGGATTGAATCTCAGTCTGTGACAGGGATTGAACCTCAGTCAGTGACAGGTTTGAATCTCAGTCAGTGACAGGGTTTTAGCCTAATCAATAACAGGGATTGAGCCTCAGTCAGTGACAGGGTTTGAATCTCAGTTATTGACAGGGATAGAATCTCAGTCAGTGACAGGGATTGAATCTCAATCAGTGACAGGGATTGAATCTCAATCAGTGACAGGGATTGAATCTCAGTCCGTGACAGGGATTGAGATTCATTCAGTGACAGGGATTCAACCTCAGTCTGTGACAGGAATTGAATCACAATCAGTGACAGGAATTGAACATCAGTCAGTGACAGGGATTGAGCAACAGTCAGTGTAAGGGATTGACCCTCAGTCAGTGACAGGGATTGAATCCCAGTCAGTGACAGGGATTGAATCGCAGTCTGGGACAAGAATTAAACCACAGTCAGTGACAGGGATTGAATCTCAATCAGTGACAGGAATTGAATCTTAGTCAGTGACAGGAATTGAATCTCAGTCAGTGACAGGGAGTGAGCCTCAGTCAGTGACAGGGATTGAGCCTCAAATAGTGACAGAGATTGACCCACAGTCAGTGACAGGGATTAAATCTCAATCAGTGACAGGAAGTGAATCTCAGTCAGTGAGAGGGATTGAATCTCAGTCAGTGACAGGAATTGTGTCTCAGTCAGTTACAGGAATTGAACCTCAGTCAGTGACAGGGATTGTATCTCAGTCAGTGACAGGAATTGAATCACAGTCTGTGACAGGGATTGAACCGCAGTCAGTGACAGGGTTGAATCTCAGTCAGTGACAGGGTTTGAGCCTAATCAATAACAGGGATTGAAACTCAGTCAGAGACAGGGATTGAATCTCAATCAGTGACAAGGATTGGGATTCATTCAGTGACAGGAATTGACACTCAATCAGTGACAGGGATTGAATCTCGATCAGTGACACGGATTGAATCTGAATCAGTGACAGGTATTGAACCTCAGTCAGCGACAGGGATTGGATCTCAGTCAGTGACAGGGATTGAACCTCAGTCAGTGAGAGGGATTGAGCCTCAGTCAGTGACAGGGATTGAGCCTCAGTCAGTCATAGGAATTGACCCTGAGATAGTGACAGGGATTGACATTCAATCAGTGACAGAGAATGAATCTCAGTCAGTTTCAGGGATTGAGCCTCAGTCAGTGACAGGGATTAAATCTCAGTCTGTGACAGGGATTGACTCTCAAGCATTGACAGGGAGTGATCCTCAGTCTGTGACAGGGATTGACCCTCAATCAGTGACTGAGCCTCAGTCAGTGACAGGGATTGAGCCACAATCAGTGACAGGGATTGAGACACAACCAGTAACAGGGATTGAATCTCAGTCAGTGACAGGGATTGAATCTCAATCAGTGACAGGAATTGAATCTTCGTCAGTGACAGGGATAGAGATTCAGTCAGTGACAGGGATTGAACCTCAGTCAGTGACAGGGAATGAATCTCATTCAGTGACAGGGATAGATTCTCAGTGAGTGACAGGGATTCAATCTCAGTCAGTGACAGGAATTGACTCTCTGTCAGTGACAGGGATTCAATCTCAGTCAGTGTCAGGAATTGAATCTAAGTCAGTGACAGGGAGTGAATCTCAGTCAGTGACTGTGTTTCAATCTCAGTCAGTGACAGGGACTGAATCTCAGTCATTGACTGAGTTTGAATCTCAGTTATTGACAGGGATTGAATCTCAGTCAGAGACAGGGATTGAATCTCAATCAGTGACAGGGATTGAATCTCAGTCAGTGACAGGGATTGAATCTCATTCAGTGACAGGGATTGAATCTCAGTCAGTGACAGGGATTCAATCTCAGTCAGTGACAGGAATTGAATCTCAGTCAGTGACATGAATTGAATCTCAGTCAGTGACAGCGATTGAATCTCAGTCAGTGACCGGAATTGAATCTAAGTCAGTGACAGGAATTGAATCTCAGTCAGTGAGACGGAGTGAGCCGCAGTCAGTGACAAGGATTGAACCTCAGTTTGTGACAGGTTTGAATCTCAGTCAGTGACAGGTTTTCAGCCTAATCAATAACAGTGATTGAGCCTCAGTCAGTGACAGGGTTTGAATCTCAGTCAGTGACAGGGACTGAATCTCAGTCAGTGACTGGGTTTGAATCTCAGTCAGTGACAGGGACTGAATCTCAATCAGTGACTGGGTTTGAATCTCAGTTATTGACAGGGATTGAGATTAAATCAGTGACAGGGATTGAATATCAATCAGTGAAAGGAATTGAATCTCAGTCAGTGACAGGGATTGAGACTCAGTCAGTGACAGGGATTGAAGCTCAATCAGTGACAATGATTGAATCTCAGTCAGTGACAGGGATTGAGATTAAATCAGTGACAGGGATTGACCCTCAGTCAGTGGCAGGGATTGAACCTCAGTCAGTGACAGGGATAGAGATTCATTCAGTGACAGGGAATGACGCTCAGTCAGTGAAAAGAATTGAATCTCAGTCAGTGGCAGGGATTGAACCTGAGTCACTGACAGGGATTGAATCACAATCAGTGACAGGGATTGAATCTCGATCAGTGACAGGGATTGAATCTCAATTAGTGGCCGGGATTGAGACTCAATGAGTGACAGGGATTGAATCTCAGTCAGTGACAGGGACTGACCCTCAATCAGTAACAGGGGTTGAATCTCATTCAGTGACCGGGGTTGAATCTCAGTCAGTGACTGGGATTGACCCGCAGTCAGTGACAGGGATTGAGCCTCAGTCAGTGACAGGGATTGAACCATAGTCAGTGACAGGGATTGAATCACAGTCAGTGGCACGAATTGACCCTCAATCAGTAACAGGGATTGAATCTCATTCAGTGACAGGGATTGAATCTCGATCAGTGACAGGGATTGAACCTGACTCAGTGACAGGGATTGAATCTCAATCAGTGGCAGGGATTGAATCTCGATCAGTGACAGGGATTGAATCTCAGTCAGTGGCAGGGATTGAACCTCAGTCAGTGACAGGGATAGAGATTCATTCAGTGACAGGGAATGACGCTCAGTCAGTGAAAAGAATTGAATCTCAGTCAGTGGCAGGGATTGAACCTGAGTCACTGACAGGGATTGAATCACAATCAGTGACAGGGATTGAATCTCGATCAGTGACAGGGATTGAATCTCAATCAGTGGCCGGGATTGAGACTCAATGAGTGACAGGGATTGAGACACAACCAGTGACAGGGATTGAATCTCAGTCAGTGACAGGGATTGAACCTCAGTCAATGACAGAAATTGACCCTCAGTCAGTGACAGGAATTGAATCTCAATCAGTGACAGGGTGTGAGCCGCAGTCAGTTACTAGGATTGTACCTCAGTTAGTGACAGGGATTGAATCACAGTCTGTGACAGGGATTGAGCCTCAGTCAGTGACAGGTTTGAATCTCAGTCAGTGACAGGGTTTGAGCCTAATCAATAACAGGGATTGAGCCTTAGTCAGTGACAGGGTTTGAATCTCAGTTATTGACAGGGATAGAATCTCAGTCAGTGACAGGGATTGAATCTCAATCAGTGACAGGGATTGAATCTCAGTCAGTGAAAGGGATTGACATTCATTCAGTGACAGGGATTGACCCTCAGTCAGTGACAGGGATTGAATCTCAATCAGTGACAGGGATTGAATCTCAGTCAGTGAAAGGGATTGAGATTCATTCAGTGACCGGAATTGACCATCAGTCAGTGACAGGGATTGCAATTCAGTCAGTGACAGCGATTGAACCTCAGTCTGTGACAGGGATTGAACCTCTGTCAGTGACAGGAATTGAATCTCAATCAGTGACAGGGATTGAACCTCTGTCAGTGACAGGAATTGAATCTCAATCAGTGACAGGGATTGAGCCTCAGTCAGTGACAGGGATTGTCCCTCAGTCAGTGACAGGGATTGAATCTTAATTAGTGACAGGGATTGAGCCTCACTCAGTGACAGGGATTGAATCTCAGGCAGTGACAGGAATTGACTCTCAGTCAGTGTCAAGAATTGAATCTCAGTTATTGACAGGGATTGTACCTCAGTGAGTGACAGGAATTGAGCTTCAGTCAGTCACAGGGATTGAATCTCAGTTAGGGACTGGGATTGAACGTCAGCCAGTGATAGGGATTGACCCACAGTCAGTGACAGGAATTGAATCTCAATCAGTGACAGGGTGTGAGCATCAGTCTGTGACAGGAACTGTATCTCAGTCAGTGCCAGGGATTGAATCTCTGTCAGTGGTAGGAATTGAAGCTCAGTTAGTGACAGGGATTGAACCTCAGTCAGTGACAGGGACTGAATCTCAATCAGTGACAGGAATTGAATTTCAGTTAGTGACAGGGATTGAACCTCAGTCAGTGACAGGGATTGAACATCAGTCAGTGACAGGAATACAGATTCAATCAGTGACAGGTATTGAGCCTCAGTCAGTGACAAGGATTGATTCTTATTCAGTGACAGGGATTGACCCTCAATCAGTAACAGGGATTGAATTTCATTCCGTGACATGGATTCAAACTCAGTCAGTGACAGGGATTGATCCTCAGTCTGTGACATGAATTGAATCACAGTCAGTGACAGGAATTGAATCTCAGTCAGTGACAGGGAGTGAGCCGCAGTCAGTTACAAGGATTGAACCTCAGTTAGTGACAGGGATTGAATCTCAGTCTGTGACAGGGATTGAACCTCAGTCAGTGACAGGAATTGAATCTCAGTCAGTGACAGGGTTTGAGCCTAATCAATAACATGGATTGAGCCTCAGTCAGTGACAGGGTTTGAATCTCAATCAGTGACAGGGATTGAATCTCAATCAGTGACAGGGATTGAATCTCAGTCCGTGACAGGGATTGAGATTCATTCAGTGACAGGGATTCAACCTCAGTCTGTGACAGGGTTTGAATCTCAGTTATTGACAGGGATAGAATCTCAGTCAGTGACAGGGATTGAATCTCAATCAGTGACAGGGATTGAATCTCAATCAGTGACAGGGATTGAATCTCAGTCCGTGACAGGGATTGAGATTCATTCAGTGACAGGGATTCAACCTCAGTCTGTGACAGGAATTGAATCACAATCAGTGACAGGAATTGAACATCAGTCAGTGACAGGGATTGAGCCTCAGTCAGTGACTGGGTTTGACTCTCAGTCAGTGACAGGGATTGAACCTTAGTCAGTGACAGGGATTGAATCTCAATCAGTGACAGGAATTGAGCCTCAGTCAGTGACAGGATAAAACCTCAATGAGTGACAGGGATTGAGACACAACCAGTGACAGGGATTGAATCTCAGTCAGTGACAGGGATTGAACCTCAGTCAATGACAGAAATTGACCCTCAGTCAGTGACAGGAATTGAATCTCAATCAGTGACAGGGTGTGAGCCGGAGTCAGTTACAAGGATTGTCCCTCAGTTAGTGACAGGGATTGAATCACAGTCTGTGACAGGGATTGAGCCTCAGTCAGTGACAGGTTTGAATCTCAGTCAGTGACAGGGTTTGAGCCTAATCAATAACAGGGATTGAGCCTTAGTCAGTGACAGGGTTTGAATCTCAGTTATTGACAGGGATAGAATCTCAGTCAGTGACAGGGATTGAATCTCAATCAGTGACAGGGATTGAATCTCAGTCAGTGAAAGGGATTGACATTCATTCAGTGACAGGGATTGACCCTCAGTCAGTGACAGGGATTGAATCTCAGTCAGTGAAAGGGATTGAGATTCATTCAGTGACCGGAATTGACCATCAGTCAGTGACAGGGACTGCAATTCAGTCAGTGACAGCGATTGAACCTCAGTCTGTGACAGGGATTGAATCTCAGTCAGTGACAGGGATTGAACCTCTGTCAGTGACAGGAATTGAATCTCAATCAGTGACAGGGATTGAGCCTCAGTCAGTGACAGGGATTGTCCCTCAGTCAGTGACAGGGATTGAATCTTAATTAGTGACAGGGATTGAGCCTCACTCAGTGACAGGGATTGAATCTCAGGCAGTGACAGGAATTGACTCTCAGTCAGTGTCAGGAATTGAATCTCAGTTATTGACAGGGATTGTACCTCAGTGAGTGACAGGAATTGAGCTTCAGTCAGTCACAGGGATTGAATCTCAGTTAGGGACTGGGATTGAACGTCAGCCAGTGATAGGGATTGACCCACAGTCAGTGACAGGAATTGAATCTCCATCAGTGACAGGGTGAGAGCATCAGTCTGTGACAGGAACTGTATCTCAGTCAGTGCCAGGGATTGAATCTCTGTCAGTGGTAGGAATTGAAGCTCAGTTAGTGACAGGGATTGAACCTCAGTCAGTGACAGGGACTGAATCTCAATCAGTGACAGGAATTGAATTTCAGTTAGTGACAGGGATTGGACCTCAGTCAGTGACAGGGATTGAACATCAGTCAGTGACAGGAATACAGATTCAATCAGTGACAGGTATTGAGCCTCAGTCAGTGACAAGGATTGATTCTTATTCAGTGACAGGGATTGACCCTCAATCAGTAACAGGGATTGAATTTCATTCCGTGACATGGATTCAAACTCAGTCAGTGACAGGGATTGATCCTCAGTCTGTGACAGGAATTGAATCACAGTCAGTGACAGGAATTGAATCTCAGTCAGTGACAGGGAGTGAGCCGCAGTCAGTTACAAGGATTGAACCTCAGTTAGTGACAGGGATTGAATCTCAGTCTGTGACAGGGATTGAACCTCAGTCAGTGACAGGTTTGAATCTCAGTCAGTGACAGGGTTTTAGCCTAATCAATAACAGGGATTGAGCCTCAGTCAGTGACAGGGTTTGAATCTCAGTTATTGACAGGGATAGAATCTCAGTCAGTGACAGGGATTGAAACTCAATCAGTGACAGGGATTGAATCTCAGTCCATGACAGGGATTGAGATTCATTCAGTGACAGGGATTCAACCTCAGTCTGTGACAGGAATTGAATCACAATCAGTGACAGGAATTGAACATCAGTCAGTGACAGGGATTGAGCCTCAGTCAGTGACTGGGTTTGACTCTCAGTCAGTGAAAGCGATTGAACCTCAGTCAGTGACAGGGATTGAATCTCAGTCGGTGACAGGGATTGAACCACAGTCAGTGACAGGGATTGAGCCTCAATGAGTGACAGGGATTGAGACACAACCAGTGACAGGGATTGAATCTCAGTCAGTGACAGGGATTGAACCTCAGTCAATGACAGAAATTGACCCTCAGTCAGTGTCAGGAATTGAATCTCAATCAGTGACAGGGATTGAATCTCAGTCAGTGAAAGGGATTGACATTCATTCAGTGACAGGGATTGACCCTCAGTCAGTGACAGGGATTGAATCTCAATCAGTGACAGGGATTGAATCTCAGTCAGTGAAAGGGATTGAGATTCATTCAGTGACCGGAAATGACCATCAGTCAGTGACAAGGATTGCAATTCAGTCAGTGACAGCGATTGAACCTCAGTCTGTGACAGGGATTGAATCTCAGTCAGTGACAGGGATTGAACCTCTGTCAGTGACAGGTATTGAATCTCAATCAGTGACAGGGATTGAGCCTCAGTCAGTGACAGGGATTGTCCCTCAGTCAGTGACAGGAATTGAATCTTAATTAGTGACAGGGATTGAGCCTCACTCAGTGACAGGAATTGAATCTCAGGCAGTGACAGGAATTGACTCTCAGTCAGTGGCAGGAATTGAATCTCAGTTATTGACAGGGATTGTACCTCAGTGAGTGACAGGAATTGAGCTTCAGTCAGTCACAGGGATTGAATCTCAGTTAGGGACTGGGATTGAACGTCAGCCAGTGATAGGGATTGACCCACAGTCAGTGACAGGAATTGAATCTCAATCAGTGACAGGGTGTGAGCATCAGTCTGTGACAGGAACTGTATCTCAGTCAGTGCCAGGGATTGAATCTCTGTCAGTGGTAGGAATTGAAGCTCAGTTAGTGACAGGGATTGAACCTCAGTCAGTGACAGGGACTGAATCTCAATCAGTGACAGGAATTGAATTTCAGTTAGTGACAGGGATTGAACCTCAGTCAGTGACAGGGATTGAACATCAGTCAGTGACAGGAATACAGATTCAATCAGTGACAGGTATTGAGCCTCAGTCAGTGACAAGGATTGATTCTTATTCAGTGACAGGGATTGACCCTCAATCAGTAACAGGGATTGAATTTCATTCCGTGACATGGATTCAAACTCAGTCAGTGACAGGGATTGATCCTCAGTCTGTGACAGGAATTGAATCACAGTCAGTGACAGGAATTGAATCTCAGTCAGTGACAGGGAGTGAGCCGCAGTCAGTTACAAGGATTGAACCTCAGTTAGTGACAGGGATTGAATCTCAGTCTGTGACAGGGATTGAACCTCAGTCAGTGACAGGTTTGAATCTCAGTCAGTGACAGGGTTTCAGCCTAATCAATAACATGGATTGAGCCTCAGTCAGTGACAGGGTTTGAATCTCAGTTATTGACAGGGATAGAATCTCAGTCAGTGACAGGGATTGAATCTCAATCAGTGACAGGGATTGAATCTCAGTCCGTGACAGGGATTGAGATTCATTCAGTGACAGGGATTCAACCTCAGTCTGTGACAGGAAGTGAATCACAATCAGTGACAGGAATTGAACATCAGTCAGTGACAGGGATTGAGCCTCAGTCAGTGACTGGGTTTGACTCTCAGTCAGTGACAGGGATTGAACCTCAGTCAGTGACAGGGATTGAATCTCAATCAGTGACAGGGATTGAGCCTCAGTCAGTGACAGGATAAAACCTCAGTCAGTGACAGGGATTGCTTCCCAATCAGTGACAGGGATTGAACCTGAGTCAGTGACTGGAATTGAATCTCAATCAGTGACAGGGATTGAATCTCGATCAGTGACAGGGATTGAATCTCAGTTAGTGACAGGGATTGAGCCTCAGTCAGTGACAGGAAATGACCCTCGGTCAGTAACAGGGATTGAATCTCAGTCAATGACAGGAATTGAACCTCAGTCTTTGAGAGGGATTGAGCCACAGTCAGTGACAGGGATTGAGCCTCAGTCAGTCATAGGAATTGACCCTTAGACAGTGACAGGGATTGACATTCAGTCAGTGACAGAGAATGAATCTCAGTCACTTACAGGGATTGAGCCTCAGTAAGTGACAGGGATTGAATCTCAGTCAGTGACAGGGAATGAATCTCAGTCAGTGACAGGAATTGAATCTCAATCAGTGACAGGGTGTGAGCATCAGTCAGTGACAGGAAGTGAATCGCAGTCAGTGACAGGGATTGAACCTCAGTCAGTGACAGGAATTGAATCACAGTCAGTGACCGGAATTGACCATCAGTCAGTGACAGGGATTGCAATTCAGTCAGTGACAGCGATTGAACCTCAGTCTGTGACAGGGATTGAATCTCAGTCAGTGACAGGGATTGAGCCTCAGTCAGTGACAGGGATTGTCCCTCGGTCAGTGACAGGGATTGAATCTTAATTAGTGACAGGGATTGAGCCTCACTCAGTGACAGGGATTGAATCTCAGGCAGTGACAGGAATTGACTCTCAGTCAGTGGCAGGAATTGAATCTCAGTTATTGACAGGGATTGTACCTCAGTGAGTGACAGGAATTGAGCTACAGTCAGTCACAGGGATTGAATCTCAGTTGGGGACTGGGATTGAACGTCAGCCAGTGATAGGGATTGACCCACAGCCAGGGACAGGAATTGAATCTCAATCAGTGACAGGGTGTGAGCATCAGTCAGTGACAGGAAGTGTATCTCAGTCAGTGCCAGGGATTGAATCTCTGTCAGTGGTAGGAATTGAATCTCAGTTAGTGACAGGGATTGAACCTCAGTCAGTGACAGGGATTGAATCTCAATCAGTGACAGGAATTGAATTTCAGTTAGTGACAGGGATTGAACCTCTGTCAGTGACAGGTATTGAGCCTCAGTCAGTGACAAGGATTGAATCTTAGACAGTGAGAGGGATTGACCCTCAATCAGTAACAGGGATTGAATTTCATTCCGTGACATGGATTCAAACTCAGTCAGTGACAGGGATTGAACCTCAGTCTGTGACAGGAATTGAATCACAGTCAGTGACAGGAATTGAATCACAGTCAGTGACAGGAATTGAATCTCAGTCAGTGACAGGGAATGAGCCGCAGTCAGTTACAAGGATTGAATGTCAGTTAGTGACAGGGATTGAACCTCAGTCAGTGACAGGTTTGAATCTCAGTCAGTGACAGGGAGTGAGCCACAGTCAGTTACAAGGATTGAACCTCAGTTAGTGACAGGGATTGAATCTCAGTCTGTGACAGGGATTGAACCTCAGTCAGTGACAGGTTTGAATCTCAGTCAGTGACAGGGTTTGAGCCTAATCAATAACAGGGATTGAGCCACAGTCAGTGACAGGGTTTGAATCTCAGTTATTGACAGGGATAGAATCTCAGTCAGTGACAGGGATTGAACCTCAATCAGTGACAGTGATTGAATCTCAGTCCGTGACAGGGATTGAGATTCATTCAGTGATAGGGATTGACCCTCAGTCAGTGACAGGGATTGAATCTCAATCAGTTACAGGGATTGACCCTCAGTCTGTGACAGGAATTGAATCACAATCAGTGACAGGAATTGAATCTCAATCAGTGACAGGGATTGACCCTCAGTCTGTGACAGGAATTGAATCACAATCAGTGACAGGAATTGAACCTCAGTCAGTGACAGGGATTGAATCTCAATCAGTGACAGGGATTGAGCCTCAGTCAGTGACAGGGATTGAACCTGAGTCAGTGACTGGAATTGAATCTCAATCAGTGACAGGGATTGAATCTTGATCAGTGACAGGGATTGAATCTCAATCAGTGACAGGGATTGACCCTCAGTCAGTGACAGGCATTGAATCTCAATTTGTGACAGGGATTGAGCCTCAGTCAGTGACAGGAAATGACCCTCAGTCAGTAACAGGGATTGAATCTCAGTCAATGACAGGGATTGAACCTCAGTCTTTGGGAGGGATTGAGGCACAGTCAGTGACAGGGATTGAGCCTCAGTCAGTCATAGGAATTGACCCTGAGACAGTGACAGGGATTGACAATCAGTCAGTGACAGAGAATGAATCTCAGTCAGTTACAGGGATTGAGCCTCAGTAAGTGACAGGGATTGAATCTCAGTCAGTGACAGGGAATGAATCTCAGACAGTGACAGGAATTGAATCTCAATCAGTGACAGGGTGTGAGCATCAGTCAGTGACCGGAAGTGTATCTCAGTCAGTGCCAGGGATTGAATCTCTGTCAGTGGTAGGAATTGAATCTCAGTTAGTGACAGGGATTGAACCTCTGTCAGTGACAGGGATTGAACATCAGTCAGTGACAGGAATACAGATTCAGTCAGTGACAGTTATTGAGCCTCAGTCAGTGACAAGGATTGAATCTTAGACAGTGAGAGGGATTGACCCTCAATCAGTAACAGGGATTGAATTTCATTCCGTGACATGGATTCAATCTCAGTCAGTGACAGGGATTGAACCTCAGTCTGTGACAGGAATTGAATCACAGTCAGTGACAGGAATTGAATCACAGTCAGTGACAGGAATTGAATCTCAGTCAGTGACAGGGAATGAGCCGCAGTCAGTGACAAGGATTGAATCTCAGTTAGTGACAGGGATTGAACCTCAGTCAGTGACAGGTTTGAATCTCAGTCAGTGACAGTGTTTGAGCCTAATCAATAACAGGGATTGAACCTCAGTCAGTGACAGGGTTTGAATCTCAGTTTTTGACAGGGATAGAATCTCTGTCAGTGACAGGGATTGAATCTCAATCAGTGACAGGGATTGAATCTCAGTCCGTGACAGGGATTGAGATTCATTCAGTGACAGGGATTGACCCTCAGTCAGTGACAGGGATTCAACCTCAGTCTGTGACAGGAATTGAATCACAATCAGTGACAGGAATTGAACATAAGTCAGTGACAGGAATTGAGCCTCAGTCAGTGCCTGGGTTTGACTCTCAGTCAGTGACAGGGATTGAAGCTCAGTCAGTGACAGGGATTGAATCTCAATCAGTGACAGGGATTGAGCCTCAGTCTGTGACAGGGATAGAACCTCAGTCAGTGACAGGGATTGAATCCCAGTCAGTGACAGGGATTGAACCTGAGTCAGTGACTGGAATTGAATCTCAATCAGTGACAGGGATTGAATCTCGATCAGTGACAGGGATTGAATCTCAATCAGTGACAGGGATTGACCCTCAGTCAGTGACAGGGATTGAATCTCAGTTAGTGACAGGGATTGAGCCTCAGTCAATGACAGGGATTGAACCTCAGTCTTTGAGAGGGATTGAGCCACAGTCAGTGACAGGGATTGAGCCTCAGTCAGACATAGGAATTGACCCTGAGACAGTGACAGGGATTGACATTCAGTCAGTGACAGAGAATGAATCTCAGTCAGTTACAGGGATTGAGCCTCAGTCAGTGACAGGGATTGTGTCTCAGTCAGTTACGGGGTTTGAACCTCAGTCTGTGACAGGGATTGAATCTCAGTCAGTGACAGGGATTGAATCTCAGTCAGTGACAGGAATTGAATCTCAGTCAGTGACAGGGATTGAATCTCAGTCAGTGACAGGGATTGAATCTCAGTCAGTGACAGGGATTGAACCTCAGTCAGTGACAAGGATTGAACCTCAGTCAGTGACAGGGATTGTCTCTCAGTCAGTGGCAGAAATTGAATCTCAGTTAATGACAGGGATTGTACATCAGTGAGTGACAGGAATTGAGCTTCAGTCAGTGACAGGAATTGAATCTCAGTTAGTGACTGGGATTGACTCACAGTCAGTGACAGGAATTGAATCTCAATCAGTGACAGGGTGTGAGCATCAGTCAGTGACAGGAAGTGAATCGCAGTCAGTGACAGGGATTGAACCTCAGTCAGTGACTGGGATTGAACCTCAGTCTGTGACAGGAATTGAATCATAGTCAGTGACCGGAATTGACCATCAGTCAGTGACAGGGATTGCAATTCAGTCAGTGACAGCGATTGAACCTCAGTCAGTGACAGGGATTGAATCTCAAAGAGTGACAGGGATTGAATCTCTGTCAGTGACAGGGATTGAATCTCAATCAGTGACAGGGATTGAGCCTCAGTCAGTGACAGGGATTGTCCCTCAGTCAGTGACAGGGATTGAATCTTAATTAGTGACAGGGATTGAGCCTCACTCAGTGACAGGGATTGAATCTCAGGCAGTGACAGGAATTGACTCTCAGTCTGTGGCAGGAATTGAATCTCAGTTATTGACAGGGATTGTACATCAGTGACTGACATGAATTCAGCTTCAGTCAGTCACATGGATTGAATCTCAGTTAGGGACTGGGATTGAATGTCAGCCAGTGATAGGGATTGACCCACAGTCAGTGACAGGAATTGAATCTCAATCAGTGACAGGGTGTGAGCATCAGTCTGTGACAGGAAGTGAATCTCAGTCAGTGCCAGGGATTGAATCTCTGTCAGTGGTAGGAATTGAATCTCAGTTAGTGACAGGGATTGAACCTCAGTCAGTGACAGGGATTGAACATCAGTCAGTGACAGGAATTGAATCTCAGTTAGTGACAGGGATTGAACCGCAGTCAGTGACAGGGATAGAGATACAGTCAGAGATAGGGTTTGAACCTCAGTCAGTGCCAGGGATTGAATCTCTGTCAGTGGTAGGAATTGAATCTCAGTCAGTGACAGGCATTAAACCTCATTCATTGACAGGGATTGAATCTCAATCAGTGACAGGAATTGAATCTCAGTTAGTGACAGGGATTGTACCTCAGTCAGTGACAGGGATTGAAGATCAATCAGTGGCAGGAATTGAATCTTAGTCAGTGACAGGAATTGAATCTCAGTCAGTGACAGGGAGTGAGTCTCAGTCAGTGACAGGGATTGAGCCTCAAATAGTGACAGGGATTGACCCACAGTCAGTGACAGGGATTAAATCTCAATCAGTATCAGGAAGTGAATCTCAGTCAGTGACATGGGTTTAATCACAGTCAGTGACAGGGATAGAGATACAGTCAGTGAGAGGGTTTGAACCTCAGTCTGTGACAGGGATTGAATCTCAGTCAGTGACGGGGATTGAATCTCAGTCAGTGACAGGAATTGTGTCTCAGTCAGTTACGGGGATTGAACCTCAGTCAGTGATAGGGATTGTATCTCAGTCAGTGACAGGAATTGAATCTCAGTAAGTGACAGGAATTTACTCTCAGTCAGTGACAGGGATTGAACCTCAGTCAGGAACATGGAATTGAATCCCAGTTAGTGACACGGACAAAACCTCAGTCAGTGACAGGGATTGAATCTCAGTACATTGTAGGGATTGAACCTCCGACAGTGACAGGGATAGAATCTCTGTCAGTGATAGGAATTGACAGGGATTGAAATTCAGTCAGTAGCAGCGACTGAACCTCAGTCTGTGACAGGGTTTGAATCTCAGTCAGTGACAGGGATTGAACCTCAGTCAGTGACAGGGAATGACCCTCAGTCAGTGACAGAAATTGACCATCAGTCAGTGACTGGGTTTGAATCTCAGTCAGTGACAGGGATTGAACCTGAGTGAGTGACAGAGATTGAATCTCGATAAGTGACAGGGATTGAATCTCAATCAGTGACAGGGATTGCGACTCAGTCAGTCACAGAGATTGAGCCTCTGTCAGTGACAGGGATTGAACCTCAGTCAGTGACAGGGATTGAATCTCCATCTGGGACAGGGTTTGAACCTCAGTCAGTGACAGGGATTGAGCCTCCATCCGTCATAGGAATTGACCCTGAGATAGTAACAGGGATTGACAATCAGTCAGTGACAGGGATTGAATCTCAGTCTGTGACAGGGATTGACCCTCAGTCAGTGACAGGAATTGAGCCTCACTCAGTGACAGGGACTGAATCTCAGTCAGTGAATGGGATTGGATCTCAATCAGTGACAGGGATTGACCCTCAGTGAGTGACAGAGTTTGAACCTCAGTCAGTGACAGAGATTGAGCCTCAGTCAGTGACAGGGATTGAGCCTCAGTCAGTGACAGGGATTGAATCTTAATTAGTGACAGGGATTGAGCCTCACTCAGTGACAGGGATTGAATCTCAGGCAGTGACAGGAATTGACTCTCAGTCAGTGGCAGGAATTGAATCTCAGTTATTGACAGGGATTGTACATCAGTGAGTGACAGGAACTGAGCTTCAGTCAGTCACAGGGATTGAATCTCAGTTAGGGACTGGGATTGAATGTCAGCCAGTGATAGCGATTGACCCACAGTCAGTGACAGGAATTGAATCTCAATCAGTGACAGGGTGTGAGCATCAGTCTGTGACAGGAAGTGAATCTCAGTCAGTGCCAGGGATTGAATCTCTGTCAGTGGTAGGAATTGCATCTCAGTTAGTGACAGGGATTGAACCTCAGTCAGTGACAGGGATTGAATATCAATCAGTGACAGGAATTGAATTTCAGTTAGTGACAGGGATTGAACCTCAGTCAGTGACAGGAATGCAGATTCAGTCAGTGACAGGGATTGCGACTCAGTCAGTCACAGAGATTGAGCCTCTGTCAGTGACAGGGATTGAACCTCAGTCAGTGACAGGGATTGAATCTCCATCTGGGACAGGGTTTGAACCTCAGTCAGTGACAGGGATTGAGCATCCGTCCGTCATAGGAATTGACCCTGAGATAGTGACAGGGATTGTACCTCAGTCAGTGACAGGGATTGAATCTCAGTCTGTGACAGGGATTGACCCTCAGTCAGTGACAGGGATTGAATCTCAGTCGGTGACAGGGATTGAGCCTCAATGAGTGACAGGGATTGAGACACAACCAGTGACAGGGATTGAATCTCAGTCAGTGACAGGGATGGAATCTCAATCAGTGACAGAAATTGACCCTTAGTCAGTGACAGGGATTGAATC
This sequence comes from Chiloscyllium plagiosum, assembly GCF_037043375.1. Taxonomy (NCBI): domain Eukaryota; kingdom Metazoa; phylum Chordata; class Chondrichthyes; order Orectolobiformes; family Hemiscylliidae; genus Chiloscyllium; species Chiloscyllium plagiosum. The sequence continues at coordinate 45,843,299 of NW_028270177.1, forward strand.
TCAGTCGGTGACAGGGATTGAACCACAGTCAGTGACAGGTATTGAGCCTCAATGAGTGACAGGGATTGAGACACAACCAGTGACAGGGATTGAATCTCAGTCAGTGACAGGGATTGAACCTCAGTCAATGACAGAAATTGACCCTCAGTCAGTGACAGGAATTGCATCTCAATCAGTGACAGGGTGTGATCATCAGTCTGTGACAGGAATTGAATCTCAGTCAGTGCCAGGGAGTGAATCTCTGTCAGTGGTAGGAATTGAATCTCAGTTAGTGACAGGGATTGAACCTCAGTCAGTGACAGGGATTGAATCTCAATCAGTGACAGGAATTGAATTTCAGTTAGTGACAGGGATTGAACCTCAGTCAGTGACAGGGATTCAACCTCAGTCAGTGACAGGAATACAGATTCAGTCAGTGACAGGGATTGAATCTCAGTCAGTGACAGGCATTAAACCTCAGTCAATGACAGGGATTGAATCTCAATCAGTGACAGGAATTGAATCTCAGTTAGTGACAGGGATTGAACCTCAGTCAGTGACAGGGATTGATGATCAATCAGTGACAGGAATACAGATTCAGTCAGTGACAGGGATTGAATCTGAGTCAGTGACAGGAATTAAATCTCACTCAGTGACAGGAATTGAACTTCAGTTAGTGACAGGGATTGAATCGCAGTCTGGGACAAGAATTAAACCACAGTCAGTGACAGGGATTGAATCTCAATCAGTGACAGGAATTGAATCTTAGTCAGTGACAGGAATTGAATCTCAGTCAGTGACAGGGAGTGAGCCTCAGTCAGTGACAGGGATTGAGCCTCAAATAGTGACAGGGATTGACCCACAGTCAGTGACAGGGATTAAATCTCAATCAGTGACAGGAAGTGAATCTCAGTCAGTGACAGGGGTTTAATCACAGACAGTGACATGGATAGAGATACAGTCAGTGATAGGGTTTGAACCTCAGTCTGTGACAGGGATTGAATCTCAGTCATTGACAGGGATTGACCCTCAGTCAGTGACAGGAATTGAGCCTCACTCAGTGACAGGGACTGAATCTCAGTCAGTGAAAGGGATTGGATCTCCATTAGTGACAGGGATTGACCCTCAGTCAGTGACAGAGAATGAACCTCAGTCAATGACAGAGATTGAGCCTCAGTCAGTGACAGGAATTGAGCCTCAATCAGTGACAGGAATTGTACCTTTGTCTGTGATAGGGATTGAACCTCATTCAGTGACAGTGATTGTATCTCAGTCTGTGACAGGGATTGAACCTCAGTCAATGACAAGGATTGAGCCTCAATGAGTGACAGGGATTGAGACGCAACCAGTGACAGGGATTGAATCTCAGTCAGTGACAGGGATTGAATCTCAATCAGTGACAGGGATTGACGCTCAGTCAGTGTCAGGGATTGAATCTCAGTAAATTACAGGGATTGAACCTCAGTCAGTGACAGGGATAGAATCTCAGTCGGTGATAGGAATTGACCATCAGTCAGTAACAGCGATTGAACCTCAGTCTGTGACAGGGTTTGAACCTCAGTGAGTGACAGCGATTGAATCTCAGTCATTGACAGGGATTGAACCTCAGTCAGTGACAGGGATTGAATCTCATTCAGTGACAGGGATTGAATCTCAGTCAGTGACAGAGATTGAATCTCAGTCAGTGACAGGAATTGAATCTCAGTCAGTGACAGGAATTGAATCTCAGTCAGTGACAGGGAGTGAGCCTCAGTCAGTGACAAGGATTGAACCTCAGTCTGTGACAGGGATTGATTCTCAGTCAGTGACAGGAATTGAATCTCAGTCAATGACAGGAATTGAATCTCAGTCAGTGACAGGGAGTGAGCCTCAGTCAGTGACAGGGATTGAACCTCAGTCTGTGGCAGGGATTGAACCTCAGTCAGTGACAGGGATTGAAACTCAGTCAGTGACAGGGATTGAATTTCAATCAGTGACAGGGATTGAATCTCGATCAGAGACAGGGATTGAATCTCAATCAGTGACAGGGATTGACCATCCGTCAGTGACAGGGATTGATTCTCAGTCAGTGACAGGGATTGAGCTTCAGTCAGTGACTGCGATTGAATCTCCGTCAGTGACAGGGATTGAGCCTCAGTCAGTGACAGGGATTGAATCTCAGTCAATGACAGGGTTTGAGCCTCAGTCAGTGACAGAAATTGACCATCAGTCAGTGACTGGGTTTGAATCTCAGTCAGTGACAGAGATTGAACCTGAGTGAGTGACAGAGATTGAATCTCGATCAGTGACAGGGATTGAATCTCAATCAGTGACAGGGATTGCGACTCAGTCAGTCACAGAGTTTGAGCCTCTGTCAGTGACAGGGATTGAACCATAGGAATTGACCCTGAGATAGTGACAGGGATTGACAATCAGTCAGTGACAGGGATTGAGCCTCAGTCAGTGACAGGGATTGACCCTCAGTCAGTGACAGGGATTGAATCCCAGTCAGTGACAGGGATTGAACCTGAGTCAGTGACTGGAATTGAATCTCAATCAGTGACAGGGATTGAATCTCGATCAGTGACAGGGATTGAATCTCAATCAGTGACAGGGATTGACCCTCAGTCAGTGACAGGGATTGAATCTCAGTCAGTGACAGGGAGTGAACCTCAGTCAGTGACAGGGATTGAATATCAATCAGTGACAGAGATTGAATCTCGATCAGAGACAGGGATTGAATCTCAATCAGTGACAGAGATTGACCATCCGTCAGTGACAGGGATTGATTCTCAGTCAGTGACAGGAATTGAGCTTCAGTCAGTGACTGCGATTGAATCTCCGTCAGTGACAGGGATTGAGCCTCAGTCAGTGACAGGGATTGAATCTCAGTCAATGACAGGGTTTGAGCCTCAGTCAGTGACAGAAATTGACCATCAGTCAGTAACTGGGTTTGAATCTCAGTCAGTGACAGGGATTGAACCTGAGTGAGTGACAGGGATTGAATCTCAATCAGTGACAGAGATTGAATCTCGATCAGTGACAGGGATTGAATCTCAATCAGTGACAGGGATTGCGACTCAGTCAGTCACAGAGTTTGAGCCTCTGTCAGTGACAGGGATTGAACCATATGAATTGACCCTGAGATAGTGACAGGGATTGACAATCAGTCAGTGACAGGGATTGAGCCTCAGTCAGTGACAGGGATTGACCCTCAGTCAGTCATCGGAATCTCGATCAGTGACAGGGATTGAATCTCAATCAGTGACAGGGATTGACATTCAGTCAGTGACAGAGAATGAATCTCAGTCAGTTACAGGGATTGAGCCTCAGTCATTGACAGGGATTGAATCTCAGTCAGTGACAGGGATTGAATCTCATACAGTGACAGGGATTGAGATAGAACCAGTGACAGGGATTGAATATCATTCAGTGACGGGAATTGAATCTTAGTCAGTGACAGGGATTGAATCTCAATCAGTGACGGGAATTGAATCTTAGTTTTTGACAGGGATAGAGATTCAGTCAGTGACAGGGATTGAACCTCAGTCACTGACAGGGATTGAATCTCATTCAGTGACAGGGATTGAATCTAAGACAGTGACAGTGATTGAATCTCAGTCAGTGACAGGAATTGAATCTCAGTCAGTGACAGGACTTGAATCACAGTCAGTGACAGCGATTGAATCTCAGTCAGTGACAGGGATTGAATCTCTTTTGGTGACAGGGATTGAATCTCAGACAGTGACAGGGAGTGAGCCGCAGTCAGTGACAAGAATTGAACCTCTGTTTGTGACAGGGATTGAACCTCAGTTAGTGACATGGACTGAATTTCAATCAGTGACAGGGATTGAACCTCAGTCTGTGACTGGGACTGAACCTCAGTCAGTGACAGGGATTGAGACACAACCAGTGACAGAGATTGAATCTCATTCAGTGACCGGGATTGAATCTCAGTCAGTGACAGGGATTGAATCTCAGTCAGTGACAGGAATTGAATCTAATTCAGTGACAGGAATTGAATATCAGTCAGTGAGCGGGAGTGAGCCTCAGTCAGTGACAAGGATTGAATCTCAGTTAGTGACAGGGATTGAACCGCAGTCAGTGACAGGGATTGAACCGAAGTCAGTGACAGGGATTGAACCTCAGTCAGTTACAGGGTTTGAATCTCAGTCAGTGACAGGGACTGAATCTCAGTCAGTGACAAGGATTGAATCTTAGTTATTGACACGGATTGAATCTCAGTCAGAGACAGGGATTGAATCTCAGTCCGAGACAAGAATTGTGCCTCAGTCAGTGACAGGGATTGAATCTCAATCAGTGACAGGAATTGAACCTCAGTCAGAGGCAGGGATTGAATTTCAGTCAGGGACAGGGATTGAACCGCAGTCAGTGACAGGGATTGAATCTCAGTCAGTAACAGGGATTGAATCTCATTCAGTGACAGGGATTCAAACTCAGTCAGTGACAGGAATTGAAACACAGTCAGTGACAGGAATTGAATCTAAGTCAGTGACAAGGATTGAACCTCAGTTTGTGACAGGCATTGAACCTCAGTTAGTGACAGGTTTGAATCTCAGTCAGTTACAGGGTTTGAATCTTAGTCAGTGACAGGGACTGAATCTCAGTCCGTGACAAGGATTGAATCTCAGTTATTGACACGGATTGAATCTCACTCAGAGACAGGGATTGAATTTCAGTCAGTGACCGGGATTGTACCTCAGACAGTGACAGGGATTGAACCTCAGTCAGTGAATGGGATTGAGCCTTATTCAGTGACAGGAATTGAACCTCAGTCAGTGACAGAGATTGAATCTCCATCTGTGACTGGGATTGAACCTCAGTCAGTGACAGGGATTGAATCTCATTCAGTGACAGGGATTGAATCTCAGTCAGTGACAGTGATTGAATCTCAGTCATTGGCTGGGATTGACCCTCAGTCTGTGACAGGGATTGGCCCTCAGTCAGTGACAGGGATTGAACCTTAGTCAGTGACTGGAATTGAGCCTCAGTCAGTGACAGGGATTGAATCTCAGTCTGTGACTGGGACTGAGCCTCAGTCAGTGACAGGGATTGAACCTCAGTCTGTGACTGGAACTGAAACTCAGTCAGTGACAGGGATTGAGCCACAATCAGTGACAGGGATTGAGACACAACCAGTGACAGGGATTGAATCTCATCAGTGACAGGGATTGAATCTCAATCAGTGATAGGAATTGAGTCTCAGTCAGTGAGAAGGATAGAGATTCAGTCATTGACAGGGATTGAATCATAGTCAGTGACAGTGAATGAACCCCAGTCAGTGACAGGAATTGAGCCTCACTCAGTGACAGGGCTTGAGCCTCAGTCAGTGACAGGGACTGAGCCTCAGTCAGTGACAGGAATTGATCCTCAGTCTGTGACTGGGACTGAAACTCAGTCAGTGACAGGGATTGAGCCACAATCAGTGACAGGGATTGAGACACAACCAGTGACAGGGATTGAATCTCATCAGTGACAGGGATTGAATCTCAATCAGTGATAGGAATTGAATCTTAGTCAGTAACAAGGATAGAGATTCAGTCATTGACAGGGATTGAATCTCAGTCAGAGACAGGGATTGAATCTCATTCAGTGACAGGGATTGAGATAGAACCAGTGACAGGGATTGAATATCACTCAGTGACGGGAATTGAATCTTAGTCAGTGACCGGGATTGAATCTCAATCAGTGACGGGAATTGAATCTTAGTCAGTGACAGGGATTGAATCTCATTCAGTGACAGGGATTGAATCTAAGACAGTGACAGTGATTGAATCTCAGTCAGTGACAGGAATTGAATCTCAGTCAGTGACAGGAATTGAATCAGAGTCCGTGACAGCGATTGAATCTCAGTCAGTGACAGTGATTGAATCTCTGTTGGTGACAGGGATTGAATCTCAGACAGTGACAGGGAGTGAGCCGCAGTCAGTGACAAGAATTGAACCTCAGTTTGTGACAGGGATTGAACCTCAGTTAGTGACAGGGACTGAATCTCAATCAGTGACAGGGGTTGAACCTCAGTCAGTGACAGGTTTGAATCTCAGTCAGTGACAGGGATTGAATCTCAGTCAGTGACAGGGACTGAATCTCAGTCAGTGACTGGGTTTGAATCTCAGTTATTGACAGGGATTGAATCTCAGTCAGAGACAGGGATTGAATCTCAATCAGTGACAGGGATTGAATCTTAGTCAGTGACAGGGATTGAGATTCATTCAGTGACAGGGTTGACCATCAGTCAGTGAAAGGAATTGAATCTCAGTCAGTGACAAGGATTGATATTCAGTCTGTGACAGGGATTGAATCTCAGTCATTGACAGGGATTGAATCTCAGTCAGTGACAGGGATTGAATCTCATTCAGTGACAGGGATTGAGATAGAACCAGTGACAGGGATTGAATATCATTCAGTGACGGGAATTGAATCTTAGTCAGTGACCGGGATTGAATCTCAATCAATGACGGGAATTGAATCTTAGTCAGTGACAGGGATTGAATCTCAATCAGTGACGGGAATTGAATCTTAGTCAGTGACAGGGATAGAGATTCAGTCAGTGACAGGGATTGAACCTCAGTCAGTGACAGGGATTGAATCTCATTCAGTGACAGGGATTGAATCTAAGACAGTGACAGTGATTGAATCTCAGTCAGTGACAGGAATTGAATCTCAATCAGTGACAGGTATTGAATCTCAGTTAGTAACAGGGATTGAACCTCAGTCAGTGACAGGGATTGAAGATCAATCAGTGAAAGGAATACAGATTCAGTCAGTGACAGGGATTGAATCTCAGTCAGTGACATGAATTAAATCTCACTCAGTGACAGGAATTGAACGTCAGTTAGTGACAGGGATTGAATCGCGTCTGGGACAGGGATAGAACCTTAGTCAGTGGTAGGAATTGAATCTCAGTTAGTGACAGGGATTGAACCTCAGTCAGTGATAGTGATTGAATCTCAATCAGTGACAGGAATTGAATTTCAGTCAGTGACGGATTGAATCTCAGTCAGTGGCAAGAATTGTACAGCAGGATATAGAGAAGCTGCAGTGCTGGGCAGAAAGGTGGCAAATGGAATTCAATGTAGCTAAGTGTGTGGTGATTCACTTTGGGAAGAATAACAAAAAGATGGGGTACTGGGCTAATGGTCGGATACTTGGTAGTGTGGATGAGCAGAGGGATCTTGGTGTCCATGTACACAGATCTCTGAAAGTTGCCACCCAGGTAAATAGTGCGGTGAGGAAGGCATATGGCGTACTGGCTTTTATTGGTAGAGGAATTGAGTTCCGGAGTCCTGAGGTCATGATGCAGTTTTATAAGACTCTGGTACGGCCGCATCTGGAATATTGTGTGCAGTTTTGGTCGCCATACTATAGGAAGGATGTACAGGCACTGGAACGGGTGCAGAGGAGGTTTACCAGGATGTTGCCTGGTATGGAAGGAAGATCGTATGAGGAAAGACTGAGACACTTGGGGCTGTTTTCACTAGAGAAAAGAAGGTTTAGAGGTGACTTGATTGAGGTGTACAAGATGATTAGGGGGTTAGATAGGGTTGACAGTGTGAACCTTTTCCCGCGTATGGAGTCGGGTATTACAAGGGGGCATAGCTTTAAATTAAGGGGGGGTAGATATAGGACTGAAGTTAGGGGTCGGTTCTTCACTCAACGAGTCGTAAGTTCATGGAATGCCCTGCCAGTAGCAGTGGTGGACTCTCCCTCTTTTTGGGCATTTAAGCGGGCATTGGATAGGTATATGGAGGATAGTGGGTTAGTATAGGTTAGGTGGGCTTGGATCGGCGCAACATCGAGGGCCAAAGGGCCTGTACTGCGCTGTATTCTTCTATGTTCTATGTTCTATGTTCTAATTAAACCTCAGTCAGTGACAGGGATTGAATCTCAATCAGTAACAGGGATTGAGCCTCAACTAGTGACATGGATTGAATCTCAGTCAGTGACAGGGATTGAATCTCAGTCAGTGACAGAGATTGTATCTCAGTCAGTGACAGGAATTGAACCTCAGTCAGTGACAGAGATTGTATCTCAGTCAGTGACAGGAATTGAATCTCAGTAAGTGACAGGAATTTAATCTCAGTCAGTGACAGGGAATGAACCTTGGTCAGTGACAGGGTTTGAATCTCATTCAGGAACATGGAATTGAATCACAGTTAGTGACAGGGACAAAACCTCAGTCGGTGACAGGGATTGACCCTCAGTCAGTGACAGGGATTGAATCTCAGTCAGAGATAGGAATTGACCATCGGTCAGTGACAGGGATTGAAATTCAGTCAGTGACAGCGATTGAACCTCAGTCTGTGACAGGGTTTGAATCTCATTCAGTGACAGGGATTGAATCTCAGTCAGTGACAGGGATTGAATCTCTGTCAGTGACAGAGATTGAATCTCGATCAGTGACAGGGATTGAATCTCAATCAGTGACAGGGATTGAGCCTCAGTCAGTGACTGGGATTGAATCTCAATCAGAGGCAGGGATTGAATCTCAGTCAGTGACAGGGATTGAATCTCAGTCTGCGACAGGGGTTGAACCTGAGTCAGTGACAGGGATTGAACCTCAGTCAGTGACAGGGATTGAATCTCGATCAGTGAAAGGGATTGAATCTCAATCAGTGACAGGGATTGACCTTCAGTCAGTGACAGGGATTGAATCTCAGTCAGCGACAGGAATTGAGCCTCAGTCAGTGACAGGAATTGAGCCTCAGTCAGTGACAGGGATTGAACCTTTGTCTGTGACAGGGATGGAAACTCACTCATTGACTGTGATTGAATCTCAGTCTGTGACAGGGATTGAACCTCAGTCAGTGATAGGGATTGAGCCTCAATCAGTTACACGGATTGAGACACAACCAGTGACAGGAATTGAATCTGAATCAGTGACAGGAATTGAATCTTATTCAGTGACAGGGATTGAGACTCAGTCAGTGACAGGGATTGAATCTCAGTCATTGACAGGGATTCAATCTAAGTCATTGACAGGGATTGACCCTCAGTCAGTGACAGAGAATGAATCTCAGTCAGTGACAGAGATTGAGCCTCAGTCAGTGACAGGGATTGACCCTCAGTCAGTGACAGGGATTGAACCTCAGTCAGTGACAGGGATTGAATTCAGTCAGAGTCAGGGATTGAATCTCAGTCAGTGACAGGGATTGAATCTCAGACAGTGACAGGGACTGAGCCTCAATCAGTGACAGGGATTGAACCTCAGTCATTGACAGGGATTGAACCTCAGTCTGTGACAGGGTCTGAACCTCAGTCAGTGACAGGGATTGAATCTCAATCAGTGACAGGGATTGAATCTCAGACAGTGACATGGACTGAGCCTCAGTCATTGACAGGGATTGAACCTCAGTCTGTGACAGGGACTGAACCTCAGTCAGTGACAGGGATTGAACCTGACTCAGTGACAGGGATTGAATCTCAATCAGTGACAGGGATTGAATCTCAATCAGTGGCAGGGATTGAACCTCAGACTGTGACAGGGTTTGAATCTCAATCAGTGACAGGGATTGAATCTCGATCAGCGACAGGGATTGAATCTCAATCAGTGGCAGGGCTTGAGCCTCAGTCAGTCATCGGAATTGACCCTTAGACAGTGACAGGGATTGACATTCAGTCAGTGACAGGGATTGAACCTCAGTCAGTGACAGGGATTGAGCCTCAGTCAGTGACAGGGATTGAAGCTCAGTCAGTGACAGGGATTGAACCTCAGTCAGTGACAGGGTTTGAACCTCAGTCAGTGACAGGGATTGAGCCTCAGTCAGTCATCGGAATTGACCCTTAGACAGTGACAGGGATTGACATTCAGTCAGTGACAGGGATTGAACCTTAGTCACTGACGGGGATTGACCCTCAGTCAGTGACAGAGAATGAATCTCAGTCAGTGACAGGGATTGAGCCTCAGTCAGTGACAGCGTTTGAGCCTCAGTCAGTGACAGGGATTGAACCTTTGTCTGTGACAGGGATTGAAACTCAGTCATTGACTCTGATTAAATCTCAGTCTGTGACAGGGATTGGACCTCAGTCAGTGACAGGGATTGAGCCTCAATCAGTGACAAATCTTGTATCTCAGTCAGTGACAGGGATTGAAACTCATTCAGTGACAGGGATTGAATCTCAGTCAGTGACAGAGAGTGAATCTCAATCAGTGACAGGAATTGAATCTCAGTCAGAGACAGGAATTGAATCTCAGTCAGTGACAGGGAGTGAGCCGCAGTCAGTGACAAGGAATGAACCTCAGTTTGTGACAGAGATTGAACCTCAGTTAGTGAGAGGGATTGCATCTCAGTCTGTGACAGGGATTAAACCTCAGTCAGTGACAGGGTTTGATTCTCAGTCAGTGACAGGGATTGAGCCTCAGTCAGTGACAGGGATTGAATCTCAGTCAGTGACTGGGATTGAATCTCAGTTGTTGACAGGGATTGAATCTCAGTCAGAGACCGGGATTGAATCTCAATCAGTGACAGGCATTGAGATTCATTCAGTGACAGGGATTGACCCTCAGTCAGTGAAAGGAATTGAATCTCAGTCAGTGACAGGGATTGAATCTCAGTCAGTGACAGGGATTGACCCTCAATCAGTAACATGGATTGAATCTCATTCAGTGACAGGGATTGAATCTCAGTCAGTGACAGGGATTGACCCTCAATCAGTAACATGGATTGAATCTCATTCAGTGACAGGAATTGAATCTCAGTCAGTGAGAGGGAGTGAGCCGCAGTCAGTGACAAGGATTGAACCTCAGTTTGTGACAGGTTTGAATCTCAGTCAGTGATAGGGTTTGAGCCTCATTCAGTGACAGGTTTGAATCTCAGTCAGTGACAGGGTTTGAGCCTAATCAGTAACAGGGATTGAGCCTCAGTCAGTGACAGGGTTTGAATCTCAGTCAGTGACAGGGACTGAATCTCAGTCAGTGACTGGGTTTGAATCTCAGTCAGTGACAGGGACTGAATCTCAGTCAGTGACTGGGTTTGAATCTCAGTTATTGATCGGGATTGGATCTCAGTCAGAGACAGGGATTGAAACTCATTCAGTGACAGGGATTGAATCTCAGTCAGTGACAGAGAGTGAATCTCAATCAGTGACAGGAATTGAATCTCAGTCAGAGACAGGAATTGAATCTCAGTCAGTGACAGGGAGTGAGCCGCAGTCAGTGACAAGGAATGAACCTCAGTTTGTGACAGAGATTGAACCTCAGTTAGTGAGAGGGATTGCATCTCAGTCTGTGACAGGGATTAAACCTCAGTCAGTGACAGGGTTTGATTCTCAGTCAGTGACAGGGATTGAGCCTCAGTCAGTGACAGGGATTGAATCTCAGTCAGTGACTGGGATTGAATCTCAGTTGTTGACAGGGATTGAATCTCAGTCAGAGACCGGGATTGAATCTCAATCAGTGACAGGCATTGAGATTCATTCAGTGACAGGGATTGACCCTCAGTCAGTGAAAGGAATTGAATCTCAGTCAGTGACAGGGATTGAATCTCAGTCAGTGACAGGGATTGACCCTCAATCAGTAACATGGATTGAATCTCATTCAGTGACAGGGATTGAATCTCAGTCAGTGACAGGGATTGACCCTCAATCAGTAACATGGATTGAATCTCATTCAGTGACAGGAATTGAATCTCAGTCAGTGAGAGGGAGTGAGCCGCAGTCAGTGACAAGGATTGAACCTCAGTTTGTGACAGGTTTGAATCTCAGTCAGTGATAGGGTTTGAGCCTCATTCAGTGACAGGTTTGAATCTCAGTCAGTGACAGGGTTTGAGCCTAATCAGTAACAGGGATTGAGCCTCAGTCAGTGACAGGGTTTGAATCTCAGTCAGTGACAGGGACTGAATCTCAGTCAGTGACTGGGTTTGAATCTCAGTCAGTGACAGGGACTGAATCTCAGTCAGTGACTGGGTTTGAATCTCAGTTATTGATCGGGATTGGATCTCAGTCAGAGACAGGGATTGAATCTCAATCAGTGACAATGATTGAATCTCAGTCAGTGACAGGGATTGAGATTAAACCAGTGACAGGGATTGACCCTCAGTCAGTGACAGGGATTGAACCTCAGTCAGTGACAGGGATTGAATTCAGTCAGAGTCAGGGATTGAATCTCAGTCAGTGACAGGGATTGAATCTCAGACAGTGACAGGGACTGAGCCTCAATCAGTGACAGGGATTGAACCTCAGTCATTGACAGGGATTGAACCTCAGTCTGTGACAGGGTCTGAACCTCAGTCAGTGACAGGGATTGAATCTCAATCAGTGACAGGGATTGAATCTCAGACAGTGACATGGACTGAGCCTCAGTCATTGACAGGGATTGAACCTCAGTCTGTGACAGGGACTGAACCTCAGTCAGTGACAGGGATTGAACCTGACTCAGTGACAGGGATTGAATCTCAATCAGTGACAGGGATTGAATCTCAATCAGTGGCAGGGATTGAACCTCAGACTGTGACAGGGTTTGAATCTCAATCAGTGACAGGGATTGAATCTCGATCAGCGACAGGGATTGAATCTCAATCAGTGGCAGGGCTTGAGCCTCAGTCAGTCATCGGAATTGACCCTTAGACAGTGACAGGGATTGACATTCAGTCAGTGACAGGGATTGAACCTCAGTCAGTGACAGGGATTGAAGCTCAGTCAGTGACAGGGATTGAACCTCAGTCAGTGACAGGGTTTGAACCTCAGTCAGTGACAGGGATTGAGCCTCAGTCAGTCATCGGAATTGACCCTTAGACAGTGACAGGGATTGACATTCAGTCAGTGACAGGGATTGAACCTTAGTCACTGACGTGGATTGACCCTCAGTCAGTGACAGAGAATGAATCTCAGTCAGTGACAGGGATTGAGCCTCAGTCAGTGACAGCGTTTGAGCCTCAGTCAGTGACAGGGATTGAACCTTTGTCTGTGACAGGGATTGAAACTCAGTCATTGACTCTGATTAAATCTCAGTCTGTGACAGGGATTGGACCTCAGTCAGTGACAGGGATTGAGCCTCAATCAGTGACAAATCTTGTATCTCAGTCAGTGACAGGGATTGAAACTCATTCAGTGACAGGGATTGAATCTCAGTCAGTGACAGAGAGTGAATCTCAATCAGTGACAGGAATTGAATCTCAGTCAGAGACAGGAATTGAATCTCAGTCAGTGACAGGGAGTGAGCCGCAGTCAGTGACAAGGAATGAACCTCAGTTTGTGACAGAGATTGAACCTCAGTTAGTGAGAGGGATTGCATCTCAGTCTGTGACAGGGATTAAACCTCAGTCAGTGACAGGGTTTGATTCTCAGTCAGTGACAGGGATTGAGCCTCAGTCAGTGACTGGGATTGAATCTCAGTCAGTGACTGGGATTGAATCTCAGTTGTTGACAGGGATTGAATCTCAGTCAGAGACCGGGATTGAATCTCAATCAGTGACAGGCATTGAGATTCATTCAGTGACAGGGATTGACCCTCAGTCAGTGAAAGGAATTGAATCTCAGTCAGTGACAGGGATTGAATCTCAGTCAGTGACAGGGATTGACCCTCAATCAGTAACATGGATTGAATCTCATTCAGTGACAGGGATTGAATCTCAGTCAGTGACAGGGATTGACCCTCAATCAGTAACATGGATTGAATCTCATTCAGTGACAGGAATTGAATCTCAGTCAGTGAGAGGGAGTGAGCCGCAGTCAGTGACAAGGATTGAACCTCAGTTTGTGACAGGTTTGAATCTCAGTCAGTGATAGGGTTTGAGCCTCATTCAGTGACAGGTTTGAATCTCAGTCAGTGACAGGGTTTGAGCCTAATCAGTAACAGGGATTGAGCCTCAGTCAGTGACAGGGTTTGAATCTCAGTCAGTGACAGGGACTGAATCTCAGTCAGTGACTGGGTTTGAATCTCAGTTATTGATCGGGATTGGATCTCAGTCAGAGACAGGGATTGAATCTCAATCAGTGACAATGATTGAATCTCAGTCAGTGACAGGGATTGAGATTAAACCAGTGACAGGGATTGACCCTCAGTCAGTGAAAGGAATTGAATCTTAGTCAGTGACAGGGATTGAATCTCAGTCAGTGACAGGGATTGACCCTCAATCAGTAACAGGGGTTGAATCTCATTCAGTGACAGTGATTGAATCTCAGTCAGTGACTGGGATTGACCCGCAGTCAGTGACAGGGATTGAGCCTCAGTCAGTGACAGGGATTGAGCCTCAGTCAGTGACTGGGATTGAATCTCAATCAGAGGCAGGGATTGAATCTCAGTCAGTGACAGGGATTGAATCTCAGTCTGCGACAGGGGTTGAACCTGAGTCAGTGACAGGGATTGAACCTCAGTCAGTGACAGGGATTGAATCTCGATCAGTGAAAGGGATTGAATCTCAATCAGTGACAGGGATTGACCTTCAGTCAGTGACAGGGTATGAATCTCAGTCAGCGACAGGAATTGAGCCTCAGTCAGTGACAGGAATTGAGCCTCAGTCAGTGACAGGGATTGAACCTTTGTCTGTGACAGGGATGGAAACTCACTCATTGACTGTGATTGAATCTCAGTCTGTGACAGGGATTGAACCTCAGTCAGTGATAGGGATTGAGCCTCAATCAGTTACACGGATTGAGACACAACCAGTGACAGGAATTGAATCTGAATCAGTGACAGGAATTGAATCTTATTCAGTGACAGGGATTGAGACTCAGTCAGTGACAGGGATTGAATCTCAGTCATTGACAGGGATTCAATCTAAGTCATTGACAGGGATTGACCCTCAGTCAGTGACAGAGAATGAATCTCAGTCAGTGACAGAGATTGAGCCTCAGTCAGTGACAGGGATTGACCCTCAGTCAGTGACAGGGATTGAACCTCAGTCAGTGACAGGGATTGAATTCAGTCAGAGTCAGGGATTGAATCTCAGTCAGTGACAGGGATTGATCTCAGACAGTGACATGGATTTAATCTCATTCATTGAAAGGGATTGAATCGCAGTCAGTGACAGGGGTTGAATCTCTGTCTTTGACAGGGATTGAACCTCAGTCTGTGACAGGGGTTGAATCTCTGTCTTTGACAGGGATTGAGCCTGAATCAGTGACAGGGATTGAGCCTTAGTCAGTGATAGGGATTGAATCTCAGTCAGTGACAGGGATTGAGACTCAAATAGTGACAGGGATTGACCCTCAGTCAGTGACAGGGATTGAATCTCAGTCAGTGACAGGGGTTGAATCTCAATCAGTGACTGGGATTAATCCTCAGTCAGTGACAGGGATTGACATTCAGTCAGTGACAGGGATTGAATCTCAGTCAGTGTCAGCGATTGAACCTCATTCAGCGACACAGATTTAACCTCAGTCAGTGACAGGGATTGAACCTGAGTCAGTGACAGGAATTTAGGCTCAGTCAGTGACAGGGATTGAAACCATGTCAGTGACAGGGATTGAATCTCAGTCTTGACAGGGATTGTCTCACAGTCAGTGACAGGGATTGAGCCTCAGTCAGTGACAGGGATTGAGCCTCTGTCTGTGACAGGGATTGATCCTCAGTCAGTGACAGGGATTGAACTCAGTCAGTGACAGGGATTGAATCTCAGTCAGTGACAGGGATTGAATCTCAGTCAGTGACAGGGATTGACCCTCAGACAGTGATAGGGATTGAATCTCAGTCAGTGACAGTCATTAAATCGCAGTCAGTGACAGGGATTGAATCTCAGTCAGTGACACAGATTGAACCTCAGTTAGTGACAGGGATTGAACCTCAGTCAGTGACACAGATTGAACCTCCGTGAGTGCCTGCGATTGAACCTCAGTCAGTGTCAGGAATTGAGCCTCAGTCAATGACAGTGATTGAATCTCAGTCAGTGACAGGGATTGAATCTCAGTCTGTGACAGGGATTGAACCTTAGTCAGTGACAGGGATGGAATCGCAATCAGTGACAGGGATTGTCCATTAGTCAGTTGCAGGGATTGACCGTCAGTCTGTGACAGGGATTGTACCTCAGTCAGTGACAGGGATTGAATCTAAGTTTGTGACAGGGATTGAATCTCAGTCTGTGACAGGAATTGAACCTCAGTCAGTGACAGGAATTGAACCTTAGTCAGTGACAGGGATGGAATCGCAATCAGTGACAGGGATTGACCATTAGTCAGTTGCAGGGATTGACCCTCAGTCTGTGACAGGGATTGTACCTCAGTCAGTGACAGGGATTGAACCTTAGTCAGTGACAGGGATTGAATCTAAGTTAGTGACAGGGATTGAATCTCAGTCAGTGACTGGGATTGAACATCAGTCAGTGACAGGGATTGAACCTCAGTCAGTTTCAGCCATTGAACCTCAGTCAGTGACCGGGATTGAATCTAAGTCAGTGACTGGGATTCAACATCAGTCAGTGACAGGGATGAAGCAACATTCAGTGACAGCGATTGAACCTCAGTCAGTGACAGGGATTGAATCTCAATTTGTGACTGGGATTGACCCTCAGATAGTGACAGGGATTGAATCTCAGACAGTGACTGGGTTTGAGCCTCAGTCAGTGACAGGGATTGAATCTCAGTCCGTGACAGGGATTAAGCCTCAGTCACTGACAGGGATTGAATCTCAGGGATTGAATCTCAGGGATTGAATCTCAGTCAGTGTCATGGACTAAACCTAAGTCAGTGACAGGGATTGAGTCTCAGTCAGTGACAGGAATTAAATCTCAATCAGTGACAGGGATTGAACCTCAGACAGTGATAGGGATTGAATCTCCTGTCAGTGACAGTCATTAAATCGCAGTCAGTGACAGGGATTGAATCTCAGTCAGTGACAGGGATTGAATCTCAGTCAGTGACAGGGATTGAACCTCAGACAGTGACAGGGAATGAATCACAGTCAGTGACAGGGATTGAACATCAGTCAGTGACGGGGATTGAACCTTAGTCAGTGACAGGGATGGAATCGCATTCAGTGACAGGGATTGACCATTAGTCAGTTGCAGGGATTGACCCTCAGTCTGTGACAGGGATTGTACCTCAGTCAGTGACAGGAATTGAACCTCAGTCAGTGACAGGAATTGAACCTTAGTCAGTGACAGGGATGGAATCGCAATCAGTGACAGGGATTGACCCTTAGTCAGTTGCAGGGATGGACCCTCAGTCTGTGACAGGGATTGTACCTCAGTCAGTGACAGGGATTGAACCTTAGTCAGTGACAGGGATTGAATCTAAGTTAGTGACAGGGATTGAATCTCAGTCAGTGACTGGGATTGAACATCAGTCAGTGACAGGGATTGAACCTCAGTCAGTTTCAGCCATTGAACCTCAGTCAGTGACCGGGATTGAATCTAAGTCAGTGACTGGGATTCAACATCAGTCAGTGACAGGGATGAAGCAACATTCAGTGACAGCGATTGAACCTCAGTCAGTGACAGGGATTGAATCTCAATTTGTGACTGGGATTGACCCTCAGATAGTGACAGGGATTGAATCTCAGACAGTGACTGGGTTTGAGCCTCAGTCAGTGACAGGGATTGAATCTCAGTCCGTGACAGGGATTAAGCCTCAGTCACTGACAGGGATTGAATCTCAGGGATTGAATCTCAGGGATTGAATCTCAGTCAGTGTCATGGACTAAACCTAAGTCAGTGACAGGGATTGAGTCTCAGTCAGTGACAGGAATTAAATCTCAATCAGTGACAGGGATTGAACCTCAGACAGTGATAGGGATTGAATCTCCTGTCAGTGACAGTCATTAAATCGCAGTCAGTGACAGGGATTGAATCTCAGTCAGTGACAGGGATTGAACCTCAGACAGTGACAGGGAATGAATCACAGTCAGTGACAGGGATTGAACATCAGTCAGTGACGGGGATTGAGCCTCAGTCAGTGAGAGGGATTGACCCTGAGACAGTGACAGGGATTGAATCACAGTCAGTGATAGGGATTGAGCCTCAATCAGTGACAGGGATTGTGCCGCAGTCAGTGACAGGGATTGATTCTCAGTCAATGACAGGGATTGAGCCTCAAATAGTGACGGGATTGACCCTCAGTCAGTGACAGGCATTGAATCTCTATCAGTGACAGGGTTAGAATCTCAGTCAGTAACAGGAATTGAATCTCAGTCAGTGACATGGATTTAATCTCATTCATTGAAAGGGATTGAATCTCAGTCAGTGACAGGGGTTGAATCTCTGTCTTTGACAGGGATTGAACCTCAGTCTGTGACAGGGGTTGAATCTCTGTCTTTGACAGGGATTGAGCCTGAATCAGTGACAGGGATTGAGCCTGAGTCAGTGAGAGGGATTGAATCTCAGTCAGTGACAGGGATTGAGACTCAAATAGTGACAGGGATTGACCCTCAGTCAGTGACAGGGATTGAATCTCAGTCAGTGACAGGGGTTGAATCTCAATCAGTGACTGGGATTAATCCTCAGTCAGTGACAGGGATTGAATCGCAGTCAGTGACAGGGATTGAATCTCAGTCAGTGACAGGGATTGAATCTCAGTCAGTGTCAGCGATTGAACCTCATTCAGCGACACAGATTGAACCTCAGTCAGAGACAAGGATTGAACCTGAGTCAGTGACAGGAATTTAGGCTCAGTCAGTGACAGGGATTGAGACCATGTCAGTGACAGGGATTGAATCTCAGTCTGTGACAGGGATTGAATCTCAGTCTTGACAGGGATTGTCTCACAGTCAGTGACAGGGATTGAGCCTCAGTCAGTGACAGGGATTCAGCCTCTGTCTGTGACAGGGATTGATCCTCAGTCAGTGACAGGGATTGAACTCAGTCAGTGACAGGGATTGAATCTCAGTCAGTGACAGGGATTGACCCTCAGACAGTGATAGGGATTGAATCTCAGTCAGTGACAGTCATTAAATCGCAGTCAGTGACAGGGATTGAATCTCAGTCAGTGACAGGGATTGAATCTCAGTCAGTGACACAGATTGAACCTCAGTTAGTGACAGTGATTGAACCTCAGTCAGTGACACAGATTGAACCTCCGTGAGTGCCTGCGATTGAACCTCAGTCAGTGTCAGGAATTGAGCCTCAGTCAATGACAGTGATTGAATCTCAGTCAGTGACAGGGATTGAACCTTAGTCAGTGACAGGGATGGAATCGCATTCAGTGACAGGGATTGACCATTAGTCAGTTGCAGGGATTGACCCTCAGTCTGTGACAGGGATTGTACCTCAGTCAGTGACAGGGATTGAATCTAAGTTTGTGACAGGGATTGAATCTCAGTCTGTGACAGGAATTGACCCTCAGTCTGTGACAGGGATTGTACCTCAGTACCTCAGTCAGTGATAGTGATTGAATCTCAATCAGTGACAGGAATTGAATTTCAGTCAGTGACGGATTGAATCTCAGTCAGTGGCAAGAATTAAACCTCAGTCAGTGACAGGGATTGAATCTCAATCAGTAACAGGGATTGAGCCTCAACTAGTGACATGGATTGAATCCCAGTCAGTGACAGGGATTGAATCTCAGTCAGTGACAGAGATTGTATCTCAGTCAGTGACAGGAATTGAACCTCAGTCAGTGACAGAGATTGTATCTCAGTCAGTGACAGGAATTGAATCTCAGTAAGTGACAGAGATTGTATCTCAGTCAGTGACAGGAATTGAACCTCAGTCAGTAACATGGAATTGAATCACAGTTAGTGACAGGGATTGAATCTCAGTCAGTGACAGGGATTGAATCTCAGTCAGTGTCAGCGATTGAACCTCATTCAGCGACACAGATTGAACCTCAGTCAGAGACAAGGATTGAACCTGAGTCAGTGACAGGAATTTAGGCTCAGTCAGTGACAGGGATTGAGACCATGTCAGTGACAGGGATTGAATCTCAGTCTGTGACAGGGATTGAATCTCAGTCTTGACAGGGATTGTCTCACAGTCAGTGACAGGGATTGAGCCTCAGTCAGTGACAGGGATTCAGCCTCTGTCTGTGACAGGGATTGATCCTCAGTCAGTGACAGGGATTGAACTCAGTCAGTGACAGGGATTGAATCTCAGTCAGTGACAGGGATTGACCCTCAGTCAGTGACAGGGATTGAACCTCAGTAAATTACAGGGATTGTACCTCAGTCTGTGACCGGGTTTGAATCTCATTCAGTGACAGCGATTGAATCTCATTCAGTGACAGGGATTGACCCTCATTTAGTGACAGGGAATGACCCTCAGTCAGTGACAGGGATTGAATCTCAGTCAGTGACAGGGATTGAATCTCTGTCAGTGAAAGAGATTGAATCTCGATCAGTGACAGGGATTGAATCTCAATCAGTGACAGGGATTGAGACTCAGTCAGTGACAGGGATTGAGCCTCAGTCAGTGACTGGGATTGAATCTCAATCAGAGGCAGGGATTGAATCTCAGTCAGTGACAGGGATTGAATCTCAGTCTGCGACAGGGATTGAACCTGAGTCAGTGACAGGGATTGAATCTCAGTCAGTGACAGGGATTGAATCTCGATCAGTGAAAGGGATTGAATCTCAATCAGTGACAGGGATTGACCTTCAATCAGTGACAGGGATTGAATCTCAGTCAGCGACAGAAATTGAGCCTCAGTCAGTGACAGGAATTGAGCCTCAATCAGTGACAGGGATTGAGCCTCAGTCAGTGACAGGGATTGAACCTTTGTCTGTGACAGGGATGGAAACTCACTCATTGACTGTGATTGAATCTCAGTCTGTGACAGGGATTGAACCTCAGTCAGTGATAGGGATTGAGACTCAATCAGTTACACGGATTGAGACACAACCAGTGACAGGAATTGAATCTGAATCAGTGACAGGGATTGAAACTTAGTCAGTGACAGGGATTGAATCTAAGTTAGTGACAGGGATTGAATCTCAGTCAGTGACTGGATTGAACCTCAGACAGTGACAGGGATTGAATCTCAGTCAGTGACAGGGATTGAACATCAGTCAGTGACAGGGATTGAAATTCAGTTAGTGACAGGAATTGAACCTCAGTCAGTTTCAGCCATTGAACCTCAGTCAGTGACCGGGATTGAATCTAAGTCAGTGACTGGGATTCAACATCAGTCAGTGACAGGGATGAAGCAACATTCAGTGACAGCGATTGAACCTCAGTCAGTGACAGGGATTGAATCTCAGACAGTGACTGGGTTTGAGCCTCAGTCAGTGACAGGGATTGAATCTCAGTCCGTGACAGGCATTAAGCCTCAGTCACTGACAGGGATTGAACCTTAGTGAGTGACAGGGATCGAACCTCAGTCAGTGACAGGGATTGAACCTTAGTGAGTGACAGGGATTGAACTTTCGTCAGTGACAGGGATTGAGGCTCAGTCAGTGACAGGGATTGACACTCAGTCTGTGGCAGGGATTGAACATTAGTCAGTGACAGGGATTGAATCTCAGTCAGTGACTGGGATTGACACTCAGACAGTGACCAGGATTGAATCTAAGTCTGTGACAGGGATTGAATCTCAGTCAGTGTCATGGACTAAACCTAAGTCAGTGACAGGGATTGAGTCTCAGTCAGTGACAGGAATTGAATCTCAGTCAGTGACAGGGATTGAACCTCAGACAGTGACAGGGATTGAATCTCCTGTCAGTGACAGTCATTAAATCGCAGTCAGTGACAGGGATTGAATCTCAGTCAGTGACACAGATTGAACCTCACTTAGTGCCAGCGATTGAACCTCAGTCAGTGACAGGGATTGAGCCTCAATGAGTGACAGGGATTGAGACACAACCAGTGACAGGGATTGAACCTCAGTCAGTGACAGAAATTGATCCTCAGTCAGTGACAGGAATTGAATCTCAATCAGTGACAGGGTGTGAGCATCAGTCTGTGACAAGAAGTGAATCTCAGACAGTGCCAGGGATTGAATCTCTGTCAGTGGTAGGAATTGAATCTCAGTTAGTGACAGGGATTTAACCTCAGTCAGTGACAGGGATTGAATCTCAATCAGTGACAGGAATTGAATTTCAGTTAGTGACAGGGATTGAACCGCAGTCAGTGACAGGGATTGAACCTCAGTCACTGACAGGAATACAGATTCAGTCAGTGACAGGGATTGAATCTCAGTCAGTGGTAGGAATTGAATCTCAGTTTGTGACAGGGATTGAACCTCAGTCAGTGACAGGGATTGAATCTCAATCAGTGACAGGTATTGAATCTCAGTTAGTAACAGGGATTGAACCTCAGTCAGTGACAGGGATTGAAGATCAATCAGTGAAAGGAATACAGATTCAGTCAGTGACAGGGATTGAATCTCAGTCAGTGACAGGAATTAAATCTCACTCAGTGACAGGAATTGAACGTCAGTTAGTGACAGGGATTGAATCGCGTCTGGGACAGGGATAGAACCTCAGTCAGTGGTAGGAATTGAATCTCAGTTAGTGACAGGGATTGAACCTCAGTCAGTGATAGTGATTGAATCTCAATCAGTGACAGGAATTGAATTTCAGTCAGTGACGGATTGAATCTCAGTCAGTGGCAAGAATTAAACCTCAGTCAGTGACAGGGATTGAATCTCAATCAGTAACAGGGATTGAGCCTCAACTAGTGACATGGATTGAATCTCAGTCAGTGACAGGGATTGAATCTCAGTCAGTGACAGAGATTGTATCTCAGTCAGTGACAGGAATTGAACCTCAGTCAGTGACTGAGATTGTATCTCAGTCAGTGACAGGAATTGAATCTCAGTAAGTGACAGGAATTTAATCTCAGTCAGCGACAGGGAATGAACCTTAGTCAGTAACATGGAATTGAATCACAGTTAGTGACAGGGACAAAACCTCAGTCGGTGACAGGGATTGACCCTCAGTCAGTGACAGGGATTGAATCTCAGTAAATTACAGGGATTGTACCTCAGTCAGTGACAGGGATAGAATCTCGGTCAGAGATAGGAATTGACCATAGGTCAGTGACAGGGATTGAAATTCAGTCAGTGACAGCGATTGAACCTCAGTCTGTGACAGGGTTTGAATCTCATTCAGTGACAGCGATTGAATCTCATTCAGTGACAGGGATTGAACCTCGGTTAGTGACAGGGATTGAATCTCAATCAGTGACAGGGATTTAAAATCTGTCAGTGACAGAGATTGAATCTCGATCAGTGACAGGGATTGAATCTCAATCAGTTACAGGGATTGAGACTCAGTCAGTGACAGGGATTGAGCCTCAGTCAGTGACTGGGATTGAATCTCAATCAGAGGCAGGGATTGAATCTCAGTCAGTGACAGGGATTGAATCTCAATCAGAGGCAGGGATTGAATCTCAGTCAGTGACAGGGATTGAATCTCAGTCTGCGACAGGAATTGAACCTGAGTCAGTGACAGGGATTGAATCTCAGTCAGTGACAGGGATTGAATCTCGATCAGTGAAAGGGATTGAATCTCAATCAATGACAGGGATTGACCTTCAGTCAGTGACAGGGATTGAATCTCAGTCAGCGACAGGAATTGAGCCTCAGTCAGTGACAGGAATTGAGCCTCAGTCAGTGACAGGGATTGAGCCTCAGTCAGTGACAGGGATTGAACCTTTGTCTGTGACAGGGATGGAAACTCACTCATTGACAGTGATTGAATCTCAGTCTGTGACAGGGATTGAACCTCAGTCAGTGATAGGGATTGAGCCTCAATCAGTTACACGGATTGAGACACAACCAGTGACAGGAATTGAATCTGAATCAGTGACAGGAATTGAATCTTATTCAGTGACAGGAATTGAGACTCAGTCAGTGACAGGGATTGAATCTCATTCAGTGACGGGGATTGAATCTCCGTCAGTGACAGGGAGTGAACCTCAGTCAGTGACAGGGATTGAATCTCAGTCAGTGACAGGAATTGAATCTCAGTCAGTGACAGGGAGTGAGCCTCAGTCAGTGACAGGAATTGAATCTCAGTCATTGACAGGTAGTGAGCCTCAGTCAGTGACAAGGATTGAACCTCAGTCTGTGACAGGGTTTGAACCTCAGTTAGTGACAGGGATTGAATCTCAGTCAGTGACAGGGATTGAACCGCAGTCAGTGACAGGTTTGAATCTCAGTCAGTGACAGGGTTTGAGCCTCATCAATAACAGGGATTGAGCCTCAGTCAGTGACAGGGTTTGAATCTCGGTCAGTGACAGGATTGACCCTCAATCAGTAACAGGGATTGAGTCTGATTCAGTGACAGGAATTCAAACTCAGTCATTGACAGGGATTGAACGTCAGTCTGTGACAGGAATTGTATCACAATCAGTGACAGGAATTTAATCTCAGTCAGTGATAGGAATTGACCATCAGTCAGTGACAGGGATTGAAATTCAGTCAGAAACAGCGATTGAACCTCAGTCTATGACAGGGTTTGAATCTCAGTTATTGACAGGGATTGAATCTCAGTCAGTGACTGGGATTGAATCGCAGTCAGCGACAGGAATTGTATCTCAGTCAGTGACAGGGATTGAACCTCAGTCAGTGACAGGAAATGAGCCTCAGTCAGTGACAGGGACATAATCTCAGTCAGTGAAAGGGATTGAATCTCAGTCAGTGACAGGGATTGAACCTCAGTCAGAGACAGAGATTGACCCTCAGTCAGTGACAGAGAATGAACCTCAGTCCATGACAGAGATTGAGCCTCAGTCAGTGACAGGGATTGAGACTCAGTCAGTGACAGGAATTGAACCTTTGTCTGTGACAGGGATTGAACCTCAGTCAGTGACAGTGATTGAATCTCAGTCTTTGACAGAGATTGAGACGCCACAGTGACAGGGATTGAATCTCAGTCAGTGACTTGGATTGAGCCTCAGTCAGTGATAGGGATTGACCCACAGTCAGTGACAGGAAATGAATCTCAATCAGTGACAGGGTGTGAGCATCAGTCAGTGACAGGAAGTGAATCTCAGTTAGTTACAGGGATTAAATCTCAGTCATGTGACAGGGATTGACCCTCAGAGAGTGACAGGCATTGAATCTCAGTCTGTGACAGCGATTGAAACTCAGTCAGTAACTGTGATTAAACCTTAGTCAGTGACAGGGATTGAATCTCAGTCAGTGACAGGGATTGAACCTCAGACAGTGACAGGGAATGAATCACAGTCAGTGACAGGGATTGAACATCAGTCAGTGACGGGGATTGAGCCTCAGTCAGTGAAAGGGATTGACCCTGAGACAGTGACAGGGATTGAATCACAGTCAGTGATAGGGATTGAGACTCAATCAGTGACAGGGATTGTGCCGCAGTCAGTGACAGGGATTGATTCTCAGTCAATGACAGGGATTGAGCCTCAAATAGTGACGGGATTGACCCTCAGTCAGTGACAGGCATTGAATTTTTCGAGGAGAAAGTGAGGTCTGTAGATGCTGGAGATCAAAGTTGAAACTTTATTGCTGGAACAGCACAGCAGGTCAGGCAGCATCCAGGGAACAGGAGATTCGACGTTTCGGGCACAGGCCCTTCTTCAGGAATGAGCAGAGAGTGTTCAGCAGGAGAAGATAAAAGGTAGGGAGGAGGGACTTGGAGGAGGGGAGTTGGAAATGTGATAGGTGGAAAGAGGTCAAGGTGAGGGTGATAGGTCGGAGTAGGATGGAGGCGGAGAGGTCAAGAAGAAGACTGCAGGTCAGGAAGGCGGTGCCGGGCTGGAGGGATCCGGCTGAGACAAGGTGGGGGGAGGGGGGATGAAGAAACTGGTGAAGTCCAAGTTCATCCCCTGCGGTTGGAGGGTTCCCAGTCGGAAGATAAGACGCTCCTCCTCCGACCGTCGGGTTGTTATGGTTTGGCGGTGGATGAGTCCAATGACCTGCATATCCTCGGTGGAGTGGGAGGGGGAGTTGAAATGCTGTGCCACAGGTTGGTTGGGTTGGTTCGTCTGGGTGGCCCAGAGGTGCTCTCTGAATCGCTCCGCAAGTAGGCGGCCTGTCTCCCCAATATAGAGGAGGCCACACCGGCTGCAGCGGATGCAGTAGATGATGTGGGTGGAGGTGCAGGTGAATCTGTGGCGGATATGGAAGTTTCCCTTGGGGCCTTGGAGAGAAGTGAGAGGGGAGGTGTGGGCGCAAGTGTTGCACCTCCTGCGGTTGCAAGGGAAGGTGCCGGGAGTGGTGGTTGGGTCGGTTGGGGGTGTGGATCTGACAAGGGAGTCGCGGAGGGAGTGGTCTCTACGGAAAGCTGATAGGGGAGGGGAGGGAAATATATCCTTGGTGCTGGGGTCTGTTTGGAGGTGGCGGAAGTGACGGCGGATGATGCGCTGTACATGGAGATTGGTGGGGTGGTAGGTGAGGACCAGTGGGGTTCTGTCCTGGTGGCGGTTGGAGGGGCGGGGCTCAAGGGCGGAGGAGCGGGAAGTGGAGGAGATGCGGTGGAGGGCACCGTCGACCACGTCGGGGGGGAAATTGCGGTCCTTGAAGAAGGAGGCCATCTGTGTTGTACGTATTTTGAACTGGTCCTCCTGGGAGCAGATGCGACGGAGACGAAGGAATTGGGAGAATGCGATGGCGTTTTTACAGGGGGCAGGATGGGAGGAGGTGTAGTCCAGGTAGCTGTGGGAGTCGGTTGGTTTGTAGTAGATGTCCGTGTTGATTCGGTCGCCTGAGATAGAAACAGAAAGGTCTAGGAAGGGGAGGGAGGAGTCCGAGACTGTCCAGGTGAATTTGAGGTCGGGGTGGAAGGTGTTAGTGTAGTGGATGAACTGTTCAACCTCCTCGTGGGAGCACGAGGTAGCGCCGATACAGTCATCAATG
Source organism: Chiloscyllium plagiosum (assembly GCF_037043375.1). Taxonomy (NCBI): domain Eukaryota; kingdom Metazoa; phylum Chordata; class Chondrichthyes; order Orectolobiformes; family Hemiscylliidae; genus Chiloscyllium; species Chiloscyllium plagiosum. Next base: position 45,869,915 of record NW_028270177.1, read on the forward strand.
TAGACAGGCATTGAATCTCTATCAGTGACAGGGTTAGAATCTCAGTCAGTAACAGGAATTGAATCTCAGTCAGTGACATGGATTTAATCTCATTCATTGAAAGGGATTGAATCTCAGTCAGTGACAGGGGTTGAATCTCTGTCTTTGACAGGGATTGAACCTCAGTCTGTGACAGGGGTTGAATCTCTGTCTTTGACAGGGATTGAGCCTGAATCAGTGACAGGGATTGAGCCTGAGTCAGTGATAGGGATTGAATCTCAGACAGTGACAGGGATTGAGACTCAAATAGTGACAGGGATTGACCCTCAGTCAGTGACAGGGATTGAATCTCAGTCAGTGACAGGGGTTGAATCTCAATCAGTGACTGGGATTAATCCTCAGTCAGTGACAGGGATTGAATCGCAGTCAGTGACAGGGATTGAATCTCAGTCAGTGTCAGCGATTGAACCTCATTCAGCGACACAGATTGAACCTCAGTCAGTGACAGGGATTGAACCTGAGTCAGTGACAGGAATTTAGGCTCAGTCAGTGACAGGGATTGAGGTCATTTCAGTGACAGGGATTGAATCTCAGTCTGTGACAGGGATTGAATCTCAGTCTTGACAGGGATTGTCTCACAGTCAGTGACAGGGATTGAGCCTCAGTCAGTGACAGGGATGAAGCAACATTCAGTGACAAGGATTGAATCTCAGTCAGTGACAGGGATTGAATCTCAGTCAGTGACACAGATTGAACCTCAGTTAGTGACAGGGATTGAACCTCAGTCAGTGACACAGATTGAACCTCCGTGAGTGCCTGCGATTGAACCTCAGTCAGTGTCAGGAATTGAGCCTCAGTCAATGACAGTGATTGAATCTCAGTCAGTGACAGGGATTGAATCTCAGTCTGTGACAGGGATTGAACCTTAGTCAGTGACAGGGATGGAATCGCAATCAGTGACAGGGATTGTCCATTAGTCAGTTGCAGGGATTGACCGTCAGTCTGTGACAGGGATTGTACCTCAGTCAGTGACAGGGATTGAATCTAAGTTTGTGACAGGGATTGAATCTCAGTCTGTGACAGGAATTGAACCTCAGTCAGTGACAGGAATTGAACCTTAGTCAGTGACAGGGATGGAATCGCAATCAGTGACAGGGATTGACCATTAGTCAGTTGCAGGGATTGACCCTCAGTCTGTGACAGGGATTGTACCTCAGTCAGTGACAGGGATTGAACCTTAGTCAGTGACAGGGATTGAATCTAAGTTAGTGACAGGGATTGAATCTCAGTCAGTGACTGGGATTGAACATCAGTCAGTGACAGGGATTGAACCTCAGTCAGTTTCAGCCATTGAACCTCAGTCAGTGACCGGGATTGAATCTAAGTCAGTGACTGGGATTCAACATCAGTCAGTGACAGGGATGAAGCAACATTCAGTGACAGCGATTGAACCTCAGTCAGTGACAGGGATTGAATCTCAATTTGTGACTGGGATTGACCCTCAGATAGTGACAGGGATTGAATCTCAGACAGTGACTGGGTTTGAGCCTCAGTCAGTGACAGGGATTGAATCTCAGTCCGTGACAGGGATTAAGCCTCAGTCACTGACAGGGATTGAATCTCAGGGATTGAATCTCAGGGATTGAATCTCAGTCAGTGTCATGGACTAAACCTAAGTCAGTGACAGGGATTGAGTCTCAGTCAGTGACAGGAATTAAATCTCAATCAGTGACAGGGATTGAACCTCAGACAGTGATAGGGATTGAATCTCCTGTCAGTGACAGTCATTAAATCGCAGTCAGTGACAGGGATTGAATCTCAGTCAGTGACAGGGATTGAATCTCAGTCAGTGACAGGGATTGAACCTCAGACAGTGACAGGGAATGAATCACAGTCAGTGACAGGGATTGAACATCAGTCAGTGACGGGGATTGAGCCTCAGTCAGTGAGAGGGATTGACCCTGAGACAGTGACAGGGATTGAATCACAGTCAGTGATTGGGATTGAGCCTCAATCAGTGACAGGGATTGTGCCGCAGTCAGTGACAGGAATTGATTCTCAGTCAATGACAGGGATTGAGCCTCAAATAGTGACGGGATTGACCCTCAGTCAGTGACAGGCATTGAATCTCTATCAGTGACAGGGTTAGAATCTCAGTCAGTAACAGGAATTGAATCTCAGTCAGTGACATGGATTTAATCTCATTCATTGAAAGGGATTGAATCTCAGTCAGTGACAGGGGTTGAATCTCTGTCTTTGACAGGGATTGAACCTCAGTCTGTGACAGGGGTTGAATCTCTATCTTTGACAGGGATTGAGCCTGAATCAGTGACAGGGATTGAGCCTGAGTCAGTGACAGGGATTGGACCTTAGTCAGTGACAGGGATTGAATCTAAGTTAGTGACAGGGATTGAATCTCAGTCAGTGACTGGGATTGAACCTCAGACAGTGACAGGGATTGAATCTCAGTCAGTGACTGGGATTGAACCTTTGTCTGTGTCAGGGATGGAAACTCACTCATTGACTGTGATTGAATCTCAGTCTGTGACAGGGATTGAACCTCAGTCAGTGATAGGGATAGAGACTCAATCAGTTACACGGATTGAGACACAACCAGTGACAGGAATTGAATCTGAATCAGTGACAGGGATTGAACCTTAGTCAGTGACAGGGATTGAATCTCGATCAGTGACACGGATTGAATCTGAATCAGTGACAGGGATTGACCCTCAGTCAGTGACAGGGATTGAATCTCAGTCAGTGACAGGGATTGAACTTTAGTCAGTGACAGTGATTGAATCTAAGTTAGTGACAGTGATTGAACTTTAGTCAGTGACTGGGATTGACTATCAGACAGTGACAGGGATTGAACATCAGTCAGTGACAGGGATTGAACCACAGTTAGTGACAGGGATTGAACCTCAGTCAGTGTCAGCCAGTGAACCTCAGTCATTGACCGGGATTGAATCTAAGTCAGTGACAGGGATTGAATCTCAATTTGTGACTGGGATTGAATCGCATTCAGTGACAGGGATTGACCATTAGTCAGTTACAGAAATTGAATCTCAGTCTGTGTCAGGGATTGAATCTCAGTTAGTGACAGGGATTGAATCTCAGTCAGTGACTGGGATTGACCCTCAGACAGTGACAGGGATTGAATCTCAGTCAGTGACAGGGTTTGAGCCTCAGTCAGTGACAGGGATTGAACCTTAGTGAGTGACAGGGATTGAACCTCAGTCAGTGATTGGAATTGAACCTCAGTCAGTGACAGCGATTGAACCTTCGTCAGTTACAGGGATTGAGGCTCAGTCAGTGACAGGGATTGAGGCTCAGTCATTGACAGGGATTGACACTCAGTCAGAGACAGGGATTGAACATTAGTCAGTGACAGGGATTGAATCTCAGTCAGTGACTGGCATTGACACTCAGACAGTGACCAGGATTGAATCTCAGTCTGTCACAGGGATTGAATGTCAGTCAGTGTCATGGATTAAACCTAAATCAGTGACAGGGATTGAATCTCAATCAGTGAAAGGGATTGAACCTCAGTCAGTGACAGGGATTGAGTCTCAGTCATTGACAGGAATTGAATCTCAGTCAGTGACAGAGATTGAACCTCAGTTAGTGACACGGATTGAATCTCAATCAGTGACAGGTATTGACCCTCAGACAGTGATAGGGATTGAATCTCAGTCAGTGACTGGGATTGACCCTCAGACAGTGAAAGGGATTGAATCTCAGTCAGCGACTGGGATTGAAACTCAGTTAGTGACACAGATTGAACCTCAGGTAGTGACAGGGATTGAACCTCAGTCAGTGACAGGGATTGAACCACAGTCAGTGCCTGCGATTGAACCTCAGTCAGTGACAGGAATTGACCCTCAGTCAATGACAGCGATTGAATCTCAGACCGTGACAGGGATTGAATCTCAGTCAGTGACAGGGATTGAATCTCAGTCTGTGACAGAGATTGAACCTTAGTCAGTGACAGGGATTCAACCTCAGTCAGTGACACAGATTGAACCTCAGTCAGTGCCTGCGATTGAACCTCAATCAGTGACAGGAATTGAGCCTCAGTCAATGACAGCGATTGAACCTCAGACTGTGACAGGGATTGAATCGCAGTCAGTGACAGGGATTGAATCTCAGTCTGTGACAGGGATTGAACCTTAGTCAGTGACAGGGATTTAACCTCAGTTAGTGACAGGGATTGAACCTCAGTCAGTGACACAGATTGAACCTCAGTCAGTGCCTGCGATTGAACCTCAGTCAGTGACAGGAATTGTGCCTCAGTCAATGACAGCGATTGAACCTCAGACTGTGACAGGGATTGAATCTCATTCAGTGACAGGGATTGAATCTCAGTCTGTGACAGGGATTGAACCTTAGTCAGTGACAGGGATTGAACCTCAGTGAGTGACAGGGATTGAACCTCAGTCAGTGACACAGATTGAACCTCAGTCAGTGCCTGCGATTAAACCTCAATCAGTGACAGGAATTGAGCCTCAGTCAATGACAGCGATTGAACCTCAGACTGTGACAGGGATTGAATCTCATTCAGTGACAGGGATTGTATCTCAGTCTGTGACAGGGATTGAACCTTAGTCAGTGACAGGGATTGAACCTCAGTGAGTGACAGGGATTGAACCTCAGTCAGTGACACAGATTGAACCTCAGTCAGTGCCTGCGATTAAACCTCAATCAGTGACAGGAATTGAGCCTCAGTCAATGACAGCGATTGAACCTCAGACTGTGACAGGGATTGAATCTCATTCAGTGACAGGGATTGAATCTCAGTCTGTGACAGGGATTGAACCTTAGTCAGTGACAGGGATTGAATCTACGTTAGTGACAGGGATTCAATCTCAGTCTGTGACAGGGATTGAACCCCAGTCAGTGACAGGAATTGAACCTTAGTCAGTGACAGGGATTGAATCTACGTTAGTGACAGGGATTCAATCTCAGTCTGTGACAGGGATTGAACCCCAGTCAGTGACAGGGATTGAACCTTAGTCAGTGACAGGGATTGAATCTAAGTTAGTGACAGGGATTGAATCTCAGTCAGTGACTGGGATTGAGCCTCAGTCACTGACAGGGATTGAACCTTAGTGAGTGACAGGTATTGAACCTCAGTTAGTGACTGGATTTGAACCTTCATCCGGGACAGGGATTGAGGCTCAGTCAGTGACAGGGATTGACACTCAGTCAGTGACAAGGATTGAACATTAGTCAGTGACAGGGATTGAATATCAGTCAGTGACAGGGATTGAATCTCAGTCAGTGACTGGGATTGCCACTCAGACAGTGACAGGGATTGAATCTCAGTCAGTGACTGGAATTGAACCTCAGGCAGTGACAGGGATTGAACCTTCGTCAGTGACAGGGATTGAATCTCAGTCAGTGACTGGGATTAACACTCAGACAGTGACCAGGTTTGAATCTCAGTCTGTGACAGGGATTGACCCTTAGTCAGATTGAACATTAGTCAGTGACAAGGATTGAACATTAGTCAGTGACAGGGATTGAATATCAGTCAGTGACAGGGATTGAACCTCAGTCAGTGACAGGGATTGAACCTTAGTCAGTGACAGGCATAGAATCGCAATCAGTGACAGGGATTGACCATTAGTCAGTTACAGGGATTGAATCTCAGTCTGTGACAGGGATTGAACCTCCGAGAGTGACAGGGATTGAATCTCAGTCTGTGACAGGGTTTGAACCTCAGTCAGTGACAGGGATTGAACCTTAGTCAGTGACAGGGATTGATCTAAGTTAGTGACAGGGATTGAATCTCAGTCAGTGACTGGGATTAACCCTCAGACAGTGACAGGGATTGAATCTCAGTCAGTGACTGGGATAGAACATCAGTCAGTGACAGGGATTGGACCTCACTTATTGACAGGGATTGTACCTCAGTCAGTGTCATCCATTGAACCTCAGTCAGTGACCGGGATTCAATCTAAATCAGTGACTGGGATTGAACATCAGTCAGTGACAGGGATGAAGCATCATTCAGGGACAGCGATTGAACCTCAGTCAATGACAGGGATTGAAGCTCAATTTGTGACTGGGATTGAATCGCAATCAGTGACAGGGATTGCCCATTAGTCAGTTACAGGAATTGAATCTCAGTCTGTGTCAGGGATTGAATCTCAGTTAGTGACAGGGATTGAATCTCAGTCAGTGACTGGGATTGAGCCTCAGTCACTGACAGGGATTGAACCTTAGTGAGTGACAGGGATTGAACTTCAGTTAGTGACTGGATTTGAACCTTCATCCGGGACAGGGATTGAGGCTCAGTCAGTGACAGGGATTGACACTCAGTCAGTGACAAGGATTGAACATTAGTCAGTGACAAGGATTGAATATCAGTCAGTGACAGGGATTGAATCTCAGTCAGTGACTGGGATTGGCACTCAGACAGTGACCAGGATTGAACCTCAGTCAGTGACAGGGATTGAACCTTAGTCAGTGACAGGCATAGAATCGCAATCAGTGACAGGGATTGACCATTAGTCAGTTACAGGGATTGAATCTCAGTCTGTGACAGGGATTGAACCTCCGACAGTGACAGGGATTGAATCTCAGTCTGTGACAGGGTTTGAACCTCAGTCAGTGACAGGGATTGATCTAAGTTAGTGACAGGGATTGAATCTCAGTCAGTGACTGGGATTAACCCTCAAACAGTGACAGGGATTGAATCTCAGTCAGTGACTGGGATAGAACATCAGTCAGTGACAGGGATTGGACCTCACTTAGTGACAGGGATTGTACCTCAGTCAGTGTCATCCATTGAACCTCAGTCAGTGACCGGGATTCAATCTAAATCAGTGACTGGGATTGAACATCAGTCAGTGACAGGGATGAAGCATCATTCAGGGACAGCGATTGAACCTCAGTCAATGACAGGGATTGAATCTCAATTTGTGACTGGGATTGAATCGCAATCAGTGACAGGGATTGCCCATTAGTCAGTTACAGGAATTGAATCTCAGTCTGTGTCAGGGATTGAATCTCAGTTAGTGACAGGGATTGAATCTCAGTCAGTGACAGGGATTGAATCTCAGTCTGTGACAGGGATTGAACCTTAGTCAGTGACAGGGATTGAATCTACGTTAGTGACAGGGATTCAATCTCAGTCTGTGACAGGGATTGAACCTCAGTCAGTGACAGGGATTGAACCTTAGTCAGTGACAGGGATTGAATCTAAGTTAGTGACAGGGATTGAATCTCAGTCAGTGACTGGGATTGAGCCTCAGTCACTGACAGGGATTGAACCTTAGTGAGTGACAGGGATTGAACCTCAGTTAGTGACTGGAGTTGAACCTTCATCCGGGACAGGGATTGAGGCTCAGTCAGTGACAGGGATTGACACTCAGTCAGTGACAAGGATTGAACATTAGTCAGTGACAGGGATTGAATATCAGTCAGTGACAGGGATTGAATCTCAGTCAGTGACTGGGATTGGCACTCAGACAGTGACAGGGATTGAATCTCAGTCAGTGACTGGAATTGAACCTCAGGCAGTGACAGGGATTGAACCTTCGTCAGTGACAGGGATTGAATCTCAGTCAGTGACTGGGATTAACACTCAGACAGTGACCAGGTTTGAATCTCAGTCTGTGACAGGGATTGACCCTTAGTCAGATTGAACATTAGTCAGTGACAAGGATTGAACATTAGTCAGTGACAGGGATTGAATATCAGTCAGTGACAGGGATTGAACCTCAGTCAGTGACAGGGATTGAACCTTAGTCAGTGACAGGCATTGAATCTCATTCAGTGACAGGGATTGACCATTAGTCAGTTACAGGGATTGAATCTCAGTCTGTGACAGGGATTGAACCTCCGACAGTGACAGGGATTGAATCTCAGTCTGTGACAGGGTTTGAACCTCAGTCAGTGACAGGGTTTGAACCTCAGTCAGTGACAGGGATTGATCTAAGTTAGTGACAGGGATTGAATCTCAGTCAGTGACTGGGATAGAACATCAGACAGTGACAGGGATTGGACCTCACTTAGTGACAGGGATTGTACCTCAGTCAGTGTCATCCATTGAACCTCAGTCAGTGACCGGGATTCAATCTAAATCAGTGACTGGGATTGAACATCAGTCAGTGACAGGGATGAAGCATCATTCAGGGAGAGCGATTGAACCTCAGTCAATGACAGGGATTGAATCTCAATTTGTGACTGGGATTGAATCGCAATCAGTGACAGGGATTGCCCATTAGTCAGTTCCAGGAATTGAATCTCAGTCTGTGTCAGGGATTGAATCTCAGTTAGTGACAGGGATTGAATCTCAGTCAGTGACTGGGATTGAGCCTCAGTCACTGACAGGGATTGAACCTTAGTGAGTGACAGGGATTGAACCTCAGTTAGTGACTGGATTTGAACCTTCATCCGGGACAGGGATTGAGGCTCAGTCAGTGACAGGGATTGACACTCAGTCAGTGACCAGGATTGAACATTAGTCAGTGACAGGGATTGAATATCAGTCAGTGACAGGGATTGAATCTCAGTCAGTGACTGGGATTGGCACTCAGACAGTGACCAGGATTGAACCTCAGTCAGTGACAGGGATTGAACCTTAGTCAGTGACAGGCATAGAATCGCAATCAGTGACAGGGATTGACCATTAGTCAGTTACAGGGATTGAATCTCAGTCTGTGACAGGGATTGAACCTACGACAGTGACAGGGATTGAATCTCAGTCTGTGACAGGGTTTGAACCTCAGTCAGTGACAGGGATTGATCTAAGTTAGTGACAGGGATTGAATCTCAGTCAGTGACTGGGATTAACCCTCAGACAGTGACAGGGATTGAATCTCAGTCAGTGACTGGGATAGAACATCAGTCAGTGACAGGGATTGGACCTCACTTAGTGACAGGGATTGTACCTCAGTCAGTGTCATCCATTGAACCTCAGTCAGTGACCGGGATTCAATCTAAATCAGTGACTGGGATTGAACATCAGTCAGTGACAGGGATGAAGCATCATTCAGGGACAGCGATTGAACCTCAGTCAATGACAGGGATTGAATCTCAATTTGTGACTGGGATTGAATCGCAATCAGTGACAGGGATTGCCCATTAGTCAGTTCCAGGAATTGAATCTCAGTCTGTGTCAGGGATTGAATCTCAGTCAGTGACTGGGATTGACCCTCAGACAGTGACAGGGATTGAATCTAAGTCAGTGACAGAGTTTGAACCTCAGTCAGTGACAGTGATTGAATCTAAGTTAGTGACAGTGATTGAACTTTAGTCAGTGACTGGGATTGACTATCAGACAGTGACAGGGATTGAACATCAGTCAGTGACAGGGATTGAACCTCAGTTAGTGACAGGGATTGAACCTCAGTCAGTGTCAGCCAGTGAACCTCAGTCATTGACCGGGATTGAATCTAAGTCAGTGACTGGGATTGAACCTCAGTCAGTGACAGGGATTGAATCTCAATTTGTGACTGGGATTGAATCGCATTCAGTGACAGGGATTGACCATTAGTCAGTTACAGAAATTGAATCTCAGTCTGTGTCAGGGATTGAATCTCAGTTAGTGACAGGGATTGAATCTCAGTCAGTGACTGGGATTGACCCTCAGACAGTGACAGGGATTGAACCTCAGTCAGTGACAGGGTTTGAGCCTCAGTCAGTGACAGGGATTGAATCTCAGTCAGAGACAGGGATTAAGCCTCAGTCACTGACAGGGATTGAATCTCAGTCAGTGACAGGGATTGAGCCTCAGTCAGTGACAGGGATTGAACCTTAGTGAGTGACAGGGATTGAACCTCAGTCAGTGATTGGAATTGAACCTCAGTCAGTGACAGCGATTGAACCTTCGTCAGTTACAGGGATTGAGGCTCAGTCAGTGACAGGGATTGACACTCAGTCAGAGACAGGGATTGAACATTAGTCAGTGACAGGGATTGAATCTCAGTCAGTGACTGGCATTGACACTCAGACAGTGACCAGGATTGAATCTCAGTCTGTGACAGGGTTTGAATCTCAGTCAGTGTCATGGATTAAACCTAAATCAGTGACAGGGATTGAATCTCAATCAGTGAAAGGGATTGAACCTCAGTCAGTGACAGGGATTGAGTCTCAGTCATTGACAGGAATTGAATCTCAGTCAGTGACAGAGATTGAACCTCAGTTAGTGACACGGATTGAATCTCAATCAGTGACAGGTATTGACCCTCAGACAGTGATAGGGATTGAATCTCAGTCAGTGACTGGGATTGACCCTCAGACAGTGAAAGGGATTGAATCTCAGTCAGCGACTGGGATTGAAACTCAGTTAGTGACACAGATTGAACCTCAGGTAGTGACAGGGATTGAACCTCAGTCAGTGCCTGCGATTGAACCTCAGTCAGTGACAGGAATTGACCCTCAGTCAATGACAGCGATTGAATCTCAGACCGTGACAGGGATTGAATCTCATTCAGTGACAGGGATTGAATCTCAGTTTGTGACAGGGATTGAATCTCAATCAGTGACAGGAATTGAATCTTCATCAGTGACAGGGGTAGAGATTCAGTCCAGTGACAGGGATAGATTCTCAGTCAGTGACAGGGATTCAATCTCAGTCAGTGACAGGAATTGAATCTAAGTCAGTGACAGGGACTGAATCTCAGTCAGTGACTGTGTTTCAAACTCAGTCAGTGACAGGGACTGAATCTCAGTCAGTGACTGAGTTTGAATCTCAGTTATTGACAGGGATTGAATCTCAGTCAGAGACAGGGATTGAATCTCGATCAGTGACACGGATTGAATCTGAATCAGTGACAGGGATTGACCCTCAGTCCGTGACAGGGATTGAATCTCAGTCAGTGACAGGGATTGAAACTCAGTCAGTGACACGGATTGACCCTCAGTCAGTGACAGTGATTGAATCTCAGTCAATGACAGGGATTGAACCTCAGTCAGTGACAGGGATTGAGCCTCAGTCAGTGACAGGGAGTGAGCCGCAGTCAGTTACAAGGATTGAACCTCAGTTAGTGACAGGGATTGAATCTCAATCTGTGACAGGGATTGAAACTCAGTCAGTGACAGGTTTGAATCTCAGTCAGTGACAGGGTTTGAGCCTAATCAATAACAGGGATTGAGCCTCAGTCAGTGACTGGGTTTGAATCTCAGTTATTGACAGGGATAGAATCTCAGTCAGTGACAGGGATTGAATCTCAATCAGTGACAGGGATTGAATCTCAGTCCGTGACAGGGATTGAGATTCATACAGTGACAGGGATTGACCCTCAGTCAGTGACAGGGATTCAACCTCAGTCTGTGACAGGAATTGAATTACAATCAGTGACAGGAATTGAACATCAGTCAGTGACAGGGATTGAGCCACAGTCAGTGACTGGGTTTGACTCTCAGTCAGTGACAGGGATTGAATCTCAGTCAGTGACAGGGATTGAATCTCAATCAGTGACAGGGATTGAGCCTCAGTCAGTGACAGGGATTGAACCACAGTCAGTGACAGGGATTGACACTCAGTCAGTGACAGAGATTGAACCTGAGTCAGTGACAGGGATTGAATCTCAATCAGTGACAGGGATTGAATCTCGATCAGTGACACGGATTGAATCTGAATCAGTGACAGGGATTGACCCTCAGTCAGTGACAGGGATTGAATCTCAGTCAGTGACAGGGATTGAAACTCAGTCAGTGACAGGGATTGACCCTCAGTCAGTGACAGGGATTGAATCTCAGTCCATGAAAGGGATTGAACCTCAATTAGTGAGAGGGATTGAGCCTCAGTCAGTGACAGGGATTGAGATACAACCAGTGACAGGGATTGAATCTCATTCAGTGACAGGGATTAAATCTCAATCAGTGACAGGAATTGAATCTTTGTCAGTGACAGGGATAGAGATTCAGTCCAGTGACAGGGATTGAATCTCATTCAGTGACAGGGATTCAATCTCAGTCAGTGACAGGAATTGAATCTAAGTCAGTGACAGGGACTGAATCTCAGTCAGTGACTGGGTTTCAAACTCAGTCAGTGACAGGGACTGAATCTCAGTCAGTGACAGAGTTTGAACCTCATTCAGTGACAGGGATAGATTCTCAGTCAGTGACAGGGATTGAACCTGAGTCAGTGACAAGGATTGAATCTCAATCAGTGACAGGGATTGAATCTCGATCAGTGACACGGATTGAATCTGAATCAGTGACAGGGATTGACCCTCAGTCAGTGACAGGGATTGAATCTCAGTCAGTGACAGGGATTGAAACTCAGTCAGTGACAGGGATTGTCCCTCAGTCAGTGACAGGGATTGAATCTCAGTCCATGAAAGGGATTGAACCTCAGTTAGTGAGAGGGATTGAGCCTCAGTCAGTGACAAGGATTGAGATACAACCAGTGACAGGGATTGAATCTCATTCAGTGACAAGGATTGAATCTCAATCAGTGACAGGAATTGAATCTTCGTCAGTGACAGGGACTGAATCTCAGTCAGTGACTGTGTTTCAAACTCAGTCAGTGACAGGGACTGAATCTCAGTCAGTGACTGAGTTTGAATCTCATTCAGTGACTGGGATAGATTCTCAGTCAGTGACAGGGATTCAATCTCAGTCAGTGACAGGAATTGAATCTAAGTCAGTGACAGGGACTGAATCTCAGTCAGTGACTGTGTTTCAATCTCAGTCAGTGACAGGGACTGAATCTCAGTCAGTGACTGAGTTTGAATCTCAGTTATTGACAGGGATTGAATCTCAGTCAGAGACAGGGATTGAATCTCGATCAGTGACACGGATTGAATCTGAATCAGTGACAGGGATTGACCCTCAGTCAGTGACAGGGATTGAATCTCAGTCAGTGACAGGGATTGAAACTCAGGCAGTGACAGGGATTGACCCTCAGTCAGTGACAGGGATTGAATCTCAGTCAATGACAGGGATTGAACCTCAGTCAGTGAGAGGGATTGAGCCTCAGTCAGTGACAGGGATTGAGCCTCAGTCAGTGACAGGGAGTGAGCCGCAGTCAGTTACAAGGATTGAACCTCAGTTCGTGACAGGGATTGAATCTCAGTCTGTGACAGGGATTGAACCTCAGTCAGTGACAGGTTTGAATCTCAGTCAGTGACAGGGTTTGAGCCTAATCAATAACAGGGATTGAGCCTCAGTCAGTGACTGGGTTTGAATCTCAGTTATTGACAGGGATAGAATCTCAGTCAGTGACAGGGATTGAATCTCAATCAGTGACAGGGATTGAATCTCAGTCCGTGACAGGGATTGAGATTCATTCAGTGACAGGGATTGACCCTCAGTCAGTGACAGGGATTCAACCTCAGTCTGTGACAGGAATTGAATCACAATCAGTGACAGGAATTGCACATCAGTCAGTGACAGGGATTGAGCCTCAGTCAGTGACTGGGTTTGACTCTCAGTCAGTGACAGGGATTGAACCACAGTCAGTGACAGGGATTGTATCTCAATCAGTGACAGGGATTGAGCCTCAGTCACTGACAGGGATTGACCCTCAGTCAGTGACAGGGATTGAATCTCAGTCAGTGACAGGGATTGAGCCTCAGTCAGTGACAGGGATTGAACCTCAGTCAGTGACAGGGATTGAATCTCAGTCAGTGACAGGGATTGAACCTGAGTCAGTGACAGGGATTGAATCTCAATCAGTGACAGGGATTGAATCTCGATCAGTGACACGGATTGAATCTGAATCAGTGACAGGGATTGACCCTCAGTCAGTGACAGGGATTGAATCTCAGTCAGTGACAGGGATTGAACCTCAGTTAGTGAGAGGGATTGAGCCTCAGTCAGTGACAGGGATTGAATCTCAAACATTGACAGGGAGTTATCCTCAGTCTGTGACAGGGATTGACACTCAATCTGTGACAGGGATTGAATCTCAGTCAGAGACAGGGATTGAATCATAGTCAGTGACAGAGACTGAGTCTCAGTCAGTGACAGGGATTGAGCCACAATCAATGACAGGGATTGAGACACAACCAGTAACAGGGATTGAATCTCAGTTATTGATAGGGATTGAATCTTAGTCAGAAACATGGATTGAATCTCAATCAGTAAGAGGGATTGAATCTCATTCATTGACGGGGATTGAATTTCAGTCAGTGACAGGGATTCAATCTCCGTCAGTGACAGGAATTGAACAGCAGTCAGAGACAGGGATTGACCCTCAGTCAATGACTGGGTTTGAATCTCAGTCAGTGACAGGGTTTGAACCTGAGTCAGTGACAGGGATTGAATCTCAATCAGTGACAGGAATTGAATCTCAGTCAGTGACAGGGATTCAATCTCAGTCAGTGACAGGAATTGAACAGCAGTCAGAGACAGGGATTAACCCTCAGTCAGTGACTAGGTTTGAATCTCAGTCAGTGACAGGGATTCAACCTGAGTCAGTGACAGGGATTGAATCTCAGTCAGTGACAGGGATTGAATCTCAATCAGTGGCAGGGATTGAATCTCAGTCTGTGACAGGGATTGAATTTCAGTCTGTGAAAGGGTTTGAATCACAGTCAGTGACAGGGATTGAACCTCAGTCAGTGACAGGGATTGATACTCAATCAGTGACAGGGATTGAACCTGAGTCAGTGACAGCGATTGACCCTCAGTCAGTGACAGGGATTGAATCTCAGTCAGTGGCAGGGATTCAATCTCAGTCAGTGACAGGAATTGAATATCAGTCAGTGACAGGGATTGACCCTCAGTCAATGACTGGGTTTGAATCTCAGTCAATGACAGGGATTGAACCTGAGTCATTGACAGGGATTGAATCTCAATCAGTGACAGGGATTGAATCTCGATCAGTGACAGGGATTGAATCTCGATCAGGGACAGGGATTGAATCTCAATCAGTGGCAGGGATTGAATCTCAATCAGTGACAGGGATTGACCCTCAATCACGAACAGGGATTGAACCTCAGTCAGTGACAGGGATTGAACCTCAGTCAGTGACAGGGATTGAATCTCAATCAGTGACAGGGATTGAACCTGAGTCAGTGACAGGGATTGACCCTCAGTCAGTGACAGGAATTGAATCTCAGTCAGTGACAGGGATTGAAACTCAGTCAGTGACAGGGATTAAAACTCAGTCAGTGACAGGGATTGAATCTCAGTCAATGACAGGGATTGAACCTCAGTCAGTGAGAGGGATTGAGCCTCAGTCAGTGACAGGGATTGAGCCTCAGTCAGTGACAGGGAGTGAGCCGCAGTCAGTTACAAGGATTGAACCTCAGTTAGTGAGTGGGATTGAATCTCAATCTGTGACAGGGATTGAACCTCAGTCAGTGACAGGTTTGAATCTCAGTCAGTGACAGGGTTTGAGCCTAATCAATAACAGGGATTGAGCCTCAGTCAGTGACTGGGTTTGAATCTCAGTTATTGACAGGGATAGAATCTCAGTCAGTGACAGGGATTGAATCTCAATCAGTGACAGGGATTGAATCTCAGTCCGTGACAGGGATTGAGATTCATTCAGTGACAGGGATTGACCCTCAGTCAGTGACAAGGATTCAACCTCAGTCTGTGACAGGAATTAAATCACAATCAGTGACAGGAATTGAACATCAGTCAGTGACAGGGTTTGAGCCTCAGTCAGTGACTGGGTTTGACTCTCAGTCAGTGACAGGGATTGAACCTCAGTCAGTGACAGGGATTGAATCTCAATCAGTGACAGGGATTGAGCCTCAGTCAGTGACAGGGATTGACCCTCAGTCAGTGACAGGGATTGAATCTCAATCAGTGACAAGGATTGAGCCTCAGACAGTGACAGGGATTGAACCTCAGTCAGTGACAGGGATTGAATCTCAGTCAGTGACAGGGATTGAACCTGAGTCAGTGACAGGGATTGAATCTCAATCAGTGACAGGGATTGAATCTCGATCAGTGACACGGATTGAATCTGAATCAGTGACAGGGATTGACCCTCAGTCAGTGACAGGAATTGAATCTCAGTCAGTGACAGGGATTGAAACTCAGTCAGTGACAGGGATTGACCCTCAGTCAGTGACAGGGATTGAATCTCAGTCAATGACAGGGATTGAACCTCAGTTAGTGAGAGGGATTGAGCCTCAGTCAGTGACAGGGACTGAGCCGCAGTCAGTTACAAGGATTGAACCTCAGTTAGTGACAGGGATTGTATCTCAGTCTGTGACAGGGATTGAACCTCAGTCAGTGACAGGTTTGAATCTCAGTCAGTGACAGGGTTTGAGCCTAATCAATAACAGGGATTGAGCATCAGTCAGTGACATTGTTTGAATCTCAGTTATTGACAGGGATAGAATCTCAGTCAGTGACAGGGATTGAATCTCAATCAGAGACAGGGATTGAATCTCAGTCAGTGACAGGGATTGAATCTCAGTCAGTGACAGGGATTGTGATTCATTCAGTGACAGGGATTGACCCTCAGTCAATGACAGGGAGTCAACCTCAGTCTGTGACAGGAATTGAATCACAATCAGTGACAGGAATTGAACATCAGTCAGTGACAGGGATTGAGCATCAGTCAGTGACTGGGTTTGACTCTCAGTCAGTGACAGGGATTGAATCTCAATCAGTGACAGGGATTGAGCCTCAGACAGTGACAGGGATTGACCCTCAGTCAGTGACAGGGATTGAATCCCAGTCCGTGACAGGGATTGAACCTGAGTCAGTGACTGGAATTGAATCTCAATCAGTGACAGGGATTGAATCTCGATCAGTGACAGGGATTGAATCTCAATCAGTGACAGGGATTGACCCTCAGTCAGTGACAGGGATTCAATCTGAGTTAGTGACAGGGATTGAGCCTCAGTCAGTGACAGGGATTGACCCTCAGTCAGTGACAGGGATTGAGCCTCATTCAGTCATAGGAATTGACCTTGAGACAGTGACAGGGATTGAGCCTCAGTCAGTGACAGAGAATGAATCTCAGTCAGTTACAGGGATTGAGCCTCAGTCATTGACAGGGATTGAATCTCAGTCAGTGACAGGGATTGAATCTCAGTTAGTGACAGGAATTGAATCTCAGTCAGTGACAGGGATTGAACCTCAGTCAGTGACAGGGATTGAATCGCAGTCAGTGACAGGAATACAGATTCAGTCAGTGACAGGGATTGAATCTGAGTCAGTGACAGGAATTAAATCTCACTCAGTGACAGGAATTGAACGTCAGTTAGTGACAGGGATTGAATCGCAGTCTGGGACAAGAATTAAACCACAGTCAGTGACAGGGATTGAATCTCAATCAGTGACAGGGAGTGAGCCTCAGTCAGTGACAGGGATTGAGCCTCAAATAGTGACAGGGATTTACCCAGAGTCAGTGACAGGGATTAAATCTCAATCAGTGACAGGAAGTCAATCTCAGTCAGTGACAGGGGTTTAATCACAGTCAGTGACAGGGATAGAGATACATTCAGAGATAGGGTTTGAACCTCAGTCTGTGACAGGGATTGAATCTCAGTCAGCGACAGGGATTGAATCTCAGTCAGTGACAGGAATTGTGTCTCAGTCAGTTACAGGGATTGAACCTCAGTCAGTGACAGGGATTGTATCTCAGTCAGTGACAGGAATTGAATCTCAGTAAGTGACAGGGATTGAACCGCAGTCAGTGACAGGGTTGAATCTCAGTCAGTGACTGGGTTTGAGCCTAATCAATAAGAGGGATTGAATCTCAGTCAGAGACAGGGATTGAATCTCAATCAGTGACAGGGTTTGGGATTCATTCAGTGACAGGGATTGACACTCAGTCAGTGACAGGGATTGAACCTGAGTCAGTGACAGGGATTGAATCTCAATCAGTGACAGGGATTGAATCTCGATCAGTGACACGGATTGAATCTGAATCAGTGACAGGGATTGACCCTCAGTCAGTGACAGGGATTGAATCTCAGTCAGTGACAGGGATTGAAACTCAGTCAGTGACACGGATTGACCCTCAGTCAGTGACAGGGATTGAATCTCAGTCAGAGACAGGGATTGAATCATAGTCAGTGACAGAGACTGAACCCCAGTGAGTGACAGGGATGGAGCCCCAGTCAGTGACAGGGATTGAGCCACATTCAGTGACAGGGATTGAATCTCAGTCAGTGACAGGGATTGAATCTCAAACATTGCCAGGGAGTGATCCTCAGTCTGTGACAAGGATTGACCCTCAATCAGTGACAGGGATTGAAACTCAGTCAGTGACACGGATTGACCCTCAGTCAGTGACAGGGATTGAATCTCAATCAATGACAGGGATTGAACCTCAGTCAGTGAGAGGGATTGAGCCTCAGTCAGTGACAGGGATTGAGCCTCAGTCAGTCATAGGAATTGACCCTGAGATAGTGACAGGGATTCACATTCAATTAGTGACAGAGAATGAATCTCAGTCAGTTTCAGGGATTGACCCTCAGTCAGTGACAGGGATTGAATCTCAGTCAGTGACAGGGATTGAATCTCAAACATTGCCAGGGAGTGATCCTCAGTCTGTGACAAGGATTGACCCTCAATCAGTGACAGGGATTGAATCTCAGTCAGAGACAGGGATTGAATCATAGTCAGTGACAGAGACTGAACCCCAGTGAGTGACAGGGATGGAGCCCCAGTCAGTGACAGGGATTGAGCCACATTCAGTGACAGGGATTGAATCTCAGTCAGAGACAGGGATTCAATCAGTCAGAGACAGAGACTGAACCCCTGTGAGTGACAGGAATGGAGCCCCAGTCAGTGACAGGGATTGAGCCTCAGTCAGTGACAGGGACTGAGCTACAGTCAGTGACAGGGATTGAGCCTTAGTCAGTGACAGGGACTGAGCCTCAGTCAGTGATAGGGATTGAGCCACAATCAGTGACTGGGATTGAGACACAACCAGTAACAGGGATTGAATCTCATTCAGTGACAGGGATTGAATCTCAATCAGTGACAGGGATTGAATCTTAGTCAGTGACAGGGATAGAGATTCAGTCAGTGACAGGGATTGAATCTCATTCAGTGACAGGGATTGAGATACAACCAGTGACAGGGATTGAATCTCATTCAGTGACAGGGATTGAATCTCAATCAGTGACAGGAATTGAATCTTCGTCAGTGACAGGGGTAGAGATTCAGTGCAGTGACAGGGATTGAACCTCTGTCAGTGACAGGGATTGAATCTCATTCAGTGACAGGGATAGATTCTCAGTCAGTGACAGGGATTCAATCTCAGTCAGTGACAGGAATTGAATCTAAGTCAGTGACAGGGACTGAATCTCAGTCAGTGACTGTGTTTCAAACTCAGTCAGTGACAGGGATTGAATCTCAGTCAGTGACTGAGTTTGAATCTCAGTTATTGACAGGGATTGAATCTCAGTCAGAGACAGGGATTGAATCTCGATCAGTGACACGGATTGAATCTGAATCAGTGACAGGGATTGACCCTCAGTCCGTGACAGGGATTGAATCTCAGTCAGTGACAGGGATTGAAACTCAGTCAGTGACACGGATTGACCCTCAGTCAGTGACAGTGATTGAATCTCAGTCAATGACAGGGAGTGAGCCGCAGTCAGTTACAAGGATTGAACCTCAGTTAGTGACAGGGATTGAATCTCAGTCTGTGACAGGGATTGAAACTCAGTCAGTGACAGGGTTTGAGCCTAATCAATAACAGGGATTGAGCCTCAGTCAGTGACAGGGATTGAAACTCAGTCAGTGACAGGGTTTGAGCCTAATCAATAACAGGGACTGAGCCTCAGTCAGTGACAGGGATTGAGCCTCAGTCAGTGACAGGGACTGAGCTACAGTCAGTGACAGGGATTGAGCCTTAGTCAGTGACAGGGACTGAGCCTCAGTCAGTGACAGGGATTGAACCTGAGTCAGTGACAGGGATTGAATCTCAATCAGTGTCAGGCATTGAATCTCGATCAGTGACACGGATTGAATCTGAATCAGTGACAGGGATTGACCCTCAGTCAGTGACAGGGATTGAATCTCAGTCAGTGACAGGGATTGAAACTCAGTCAGTGACAGGGATTGAACCTCAGTCAGTGACAGGGATTGAATCTCAATCAGTGACAGGGATTGAGCCTCAGTCAGTGAGAGGGATTGAACCTCAGTCAGTGACAGGGATTGAATCTCAGTCAGTGACAGAGATTGAGCCTCAGTCAGTGACAGGGATTGAACCTGAGTCAGTGACAGGGATTGAATCTCAATCAGTGTCAGGGATTGAATCTCGATCAGTGACACGGATTGAATCTGAATCAGTGGCAGGGATTGACCCTCAGTCAGTGACAGGGATTGAATCTCAGTCAGTGAAAGGGATTGAAACTCAGTCAGTGACAGGGATTGACCCTCAGTCAGTGACAGGGATTGAATCTCAGTCAATGACAGGGATTGAACCGCAGTTAGTGAGAGGGATTGAGCCTCAGTCAGTGACAGGGAGTGAGCCGCAGTTAGTGACCAGGATTGAACCTCAGTTAGTAACAGGGATTGTATCTCAGTCAGTGACAGGGATTGAGCCTCAGTCAGTGACAGGGAGTGAGCCGCAGTTAGTGACAAGGATTGAACCTCAGTTAGTAACAGGGATTGTTTCTCAGTCTGTGACAGGGATTGAACCTCAGTCAGTTACAGGTTTGAATCTCAGTCAGTGACAGGGTTTGAGCCTAATCAATAACAGGGATTGAGCCTCAGTCAGTGACATTGTTTGAATCTCAGTTATTGACAGGGATAGAATCTCAGTCAGTGACAGGGATTGAATCTCAATCAGTGACAGGGATTGAATCTCAGTCAGTGACAGGGATTGAATCTCAATCAGTGACAGGGATTGAGCCTCAGTCAGTGACAGGGATTGACCCTCAGTCAGTGACAGGGTTTGAATCCCAGTCAGTGACAGGGATTGAACCTGAGTCAGTGACTGGAATTAAATCTCACTCAGTGACAGGAATTGAACGTCTGTTAGTGACAGGGATTGAAGCGCAGTCTGGGACAAGAATTCAACCACAGTCAGTGACAGGGATTGAATCTCAATCAGTGACAGGAAGTGAATCTCAGTCAGTGACAGGGGTTTAATCACAGTCAGTGACAGGGATGGAGATACAGTCAGAGATAGGGTTTGAACCTCAGTCTGTGACAGCGATTGACCCTCAGTCAGTGACAGGGATTGAATCTCAGTCAGTGGCAGGGATTCAATCTCAGTCAGTGACAGGAATTGAATATCAGTCAGTGACAGGGATTGACCCTCAGTCAATGACTGGGTTTGAATCTCAGTCAATGACAGGGATTGAACCTGAGTCATTGACAGGGATTGAATCTCAATCAGTGACAGGGATTGAATCTCGATCAGTGACAGGGATTGAATCTCGATCAGGGACAGGGATTGAATCTCAATCAGTGGCAGGGATTGAATCTCAATCAGTGACAGGGATTGACCCTCAATCACGAACAGGGATTGAACCTCAGTCAGTGACAGGGATTGAACCTCAGTCAGTGACAGGGATTGAATCTCAATCAGTGACAGGGATTGAACCTGAGTCAGTGACAGGGATTGACCCTCAGTCAGTGACAGGAATTGAATCTCAGTCAGTGACAGGGATTGAAACTCAGTCAGTGACAGGGATTAAAACTCAGTCAGTGACAGGGATTGAATCTCAGTCAATGACAGGGATTGAACCTCAGTCAGTGAGAGGGATTGAGCCTCAGTCAGTGACAGGGATTGAGCCTCAGTCAGTGACAGGGAGTGAGCCGCAGTCAGTTACAAGGATTGAACCTCAGTTAGTGAGTGGGATTGAATCTCAATCTGTGACAGGGATTGAACCTCAGTCAGTGACAGGTTTGAATCTCAGTCAGTGACAGGGTTTGAGCCTAATCAATAACAGGGATTGAGCCTCAGTCAGTGACTGGGTTTGAATCTCAGTTATTGACAGGGATAGAATCTCAGTCAGTGACAGGGATTGAATCTCAATCAGTGACAGGGATTGAATCTCAGTCCGTGACAGGGATTGAGATTCATTCAGTGACAGGGATTGACCCTCAGTCAGTGACAAGGATTCAACCTCAGTCTGTGACAGGAATTAAATCACAATCAGTGACAGGAATTGAACATCAGTCAGTGACAGGGTTTGAGCCTCAGTCAGTGACTGGGTTTGACTCTCAGTCAGTGACAGGGATTGAACCTCAGTCAGTGACAGGGATTGAATCTCAATCAGTGACAGGGATTGAGCCTCAGTCAGTGACAGGGATTGACCCTCAGTCAGTGACAGGGATTGAATCTCAATCAGTGACAAGGATTGAGCCTCAGACAGTGACAGGGATTGAACCTCAGTCAGTGACAGGGATTGAATCTCAGTCAGTGACAGGGATTGAACCTGAGTCAGTGACAGGGATTGAATCTCAATCAGTGACAGGGATTGAATCTCGATCAGTGACACGGATTGAATCTGAATCAGTGACAGGGATTGACCCTCAGTCAGTGACAGGAATTGAATCTCAGTCAGTGACAGGGATTGAAACTCAGTCAGTGACAGGGATTGACCCTCAGTCAGTGACAGGGATTGAATCTCAGTCAATGACAGGGATTGAACCTCAGTTAGTGAGAGGGATTGAGCCTCAGTCAGTGACAGGGACTGAGCCGCAGTCAGTTACAAGGATTGAACCTCAGTTAGTGACAGGGATTGTATCTCAGTCTGTGACAGGGATTGAACCTCAGTCAGTGACAGGTTTGAATCTCAGTCAGTGACAGGGTTTGAGCCTAATCAATAACAGGGATTGAGCATCAGTCAGTGACATTGTTTGAATCTCAGTTATTGACAGGGATAGAATCTCAGTCAGTGACAGGGATTGAATCTCAATCAGAGACAGGGATTGAATCTCAGTCAGTGACAGGGATTGAATCTCAGTCAGTGACAGGGATTGTGATTCATTCAGTGACAGGGATTGACCCTCAGTCAATGACAGGGAGTCAACCTCAGTCTGTGACAGGAATTGAATCACAATCAGTGACAGGAATTGAACATCAGTCAGTGACAGGGATTGAGCATCAGTCAGTGACTGGGTTTGACTCTCAGTCAGTGACAGGGATTGAATCTCAATCAGTGACAGGGATTGAGCCTCAGACAGTGACAGGGATTGACCCTCAGTCAGTGACAGGGATTGAATCCCAGTCCGTGACAGGGATTGAACCTGAGTCAGTGACTGGAATTGAATCTCAATCAGTGACAGGGATTGAATCTCGATCAGTGACAGGGATTGAATCTCAATCAGTGACAGGGATTGACCCTCAGTCAGTGACAGGGATTCAATCTGAGTTAGTGACAGGGATTGAGCCTCAGTCAGTGACAGGGATTGACCCTCAGTCAGTGACAGGGATTGAGCCTCATTCAGTCATAGGAATTGACCTTGAGACAGTGACAGGGATTGAGCCTCAGTCAGTGACAGAGAATGAATCTCAGTCAGTTACAGGGATTGAGCCTCAGTCATTGACAGGGATTGAATCTCAGTCAGTGACAGGGATTGAATCTCAGTTAGTGACAGGAATTGAATCTCAGTCAGTGACAGGGATTGAACCTCAGTCAGTGACAGGGATTGAATCGCAGTCAGTGACAGGAATACAGATTCAGTCAGTGACAGGGATTGAATCTGAGTCAGTGACAGGAATTAAATCTCACTCAGTGACAGGAATTGAACGTCAGTTAGTGACAGGGATTGAATCGCAGTCTGGGACAAGAATTAAACCACAGTCAGTGACAGGGATTGAATCTCAATCAGTGACAGGGAGTGAGCCTCAGTCAGTGACAGGGATTGAGCCTCAAATAGTGACAGGGATTTACCCAGAGTCAGTGACAGGGATTAAATCTCAATCAGTGACAGGAAGTCAATCTCAGTCAGTGACAGGGGTTTAATCACAGTCAGTGACAGGGATAGAGATACATTCAGAGATAGGGTTTGAACCTCAGTCTGTGACAGGGATTGAATCTCAGTCAGCGACAGGGATTGAATCTCAGTCAGTGACAGGAATTGTGTCTCAGTCAGTTACAGGGATTGAACCTCAGTCAGTGACAGGGATTGTATCTCAGTCAGTGACAGGAATTGAATCTCAGTAAGTGACAGGGATTGAACCGCAGTCAGTGACAGGGTTGAATCTCAGTCAGTGACTGGGTTTGAGCCTAATCAATAAGAGGGATTGAATCTCAGTCAGAGACAGGGATTGAATCTCAATCAGTGACAGGGTTTGGGATTCATTCAGTGACAGGGATTGACACTCAGTCAGTGACAGGGATTGAACCTGAGTCAGTGACAGGGATTGAATCTCAATCAGTGACAGGGATTGAATCTCGATCAGTGACACGGATTGAATCTGAATCAGTGACAGGGATTGACCCTCAGTCAGTGACAGGGATTGAATCTCAGTCAGTGACAGGGATTGAAACTCAGTCAGTGACACGGATTGACCCTCAGTCAGTGACAGGGATTGAATCTCAGTCAGAGACAGGGATTGAATCATAGTCAGTGACAGAGACTGAACCCCAGTGAGTGACAGGGATGGAGCCCCAGTCAGTGACAGGGATTGAGCCACATTCAGTGACAGGGATTGAATCTCAGTCAGTGACAGGGATTGAATCTCAAACATTGCCAGGGAGTGATCCTCAGTCTGTGACAAGGATTGACCCTCAATCAGTGACAGGGATTGAAACTCAGTCAGTGACACGGATTGACCCTCAGTCAGTGACAGGGATTGAATCTCAATCAATGACAGGGATTGAACCTCAGTCAGTGAGAGGGATTGAGCCTCAGTCAGTGACAGGGATTGAGCCTCAGTCAGTCATAGGAATTGACCCTGAGATAGTGACAGGGATTCACATTCAATTAGTGACAGAGAATGAATCTCAGTCAGTTTCAGGGATTGACCCTCAGTCAGTGACAGGGATTGAATCTCAGTCAGTGACAGGGATTGAATCTCAAACATTGCCAGGGAGTGATCCTCAGTCTGTGACAAGGATTGACCCTCAATCAGTGACAGGGATTGAATCTCAGTCAGAGACAGGGATTGAATCATAGTCAGTGACAGAGACTGAACCCCAGTGAGTGACAGGGATGGAGCCCCAGTCAGTGACAGGGATTGAGCCACATTCAGTGACAGGGATTGAATCTCAGTCAGAGACAGGGATTCAATCAGTCAGAGACAGAGACTGAACCCCTGTGAGTGACAGGAATGGAGCCCCAGTCAGTGACAGGGATTGAGCCTCAGTCAGTGACAGGGACTGAGCTACAGTCAGTGACAGGGATTGAGCCTTAGTCAGTGACAGGGACTGAGCCTCAGTCAGTGATAGGGATTGAGCCACAATCAGTGACTGGGATTGAGACACAACCAGTAACAGGGATTGAATCTCATTCAGTGACAGGGATTGAATCTCAATCAGTGACAGGGATTGAATCTTAGTCAGTGACAGGGATAGAGATTCAGTCAGTGACAGGGATTGAATCTCATTCAGTGACAGGGATTGAGATACAACCAGTGACAGGGATTGAATCTCATTCAGTGACAGGGATTGAATCTCAATCAGTGACAGGAATTGAATCTTCGTCAGTGACAGGGGTAGAGATTCAGTGCAGTGACAGGGATTGAACCTCTGTCAGTGACAGGGATTGAATCTCATTCAGTGACAGGGATAGATTCTCAGTCAGTGACAGGGATTCAATCTCAGTCAGTGACAGGAATTGAATCTAAGTCAGTGACAGGGACTGAATCTCAGTCAGTGACTGTGTTTCAAACTCAGTCAGTGACAGGGATTGAATCTCAGTCAGTGACTGAGTTTGAATCTCAGTTATTGACAGGGATTGAATCTCAGTCAGAGACAGGGATTGAATCTCGATCAGTGACACGGATTGAATCTGAATCAGTGACAGGGATTGACCCTCAGTCCGTGACAGGGATTGAATCTCAGTCAGTGACAGGGATTGAAACTCAGTCAGTGACACGGATTGACCCTCAGTCAGTGACAGTGATTGAATCTCAGTCAATGACAGGGAGTGAGCCGCAGTCAGTTACAAGGATTGAACCTCAGTTAGTGACAGGGATTGAATCTCAGTCTGTGACAGGGATTGAAACTCAGTCAGTGACAGGGTTTGAGCCTAATCAATAACAGGGATTGAGCCTCAGTCAGTGACAGGGATTGAAACTCAGTCAGTGACAGGGTTTGAGCCTAATCAATAACAGGGACTGAGCCTCAGTCAGTGACAGGGATTGAGCCTCAGTCAGTGACAGGGACTGAGCTACAGTCAGTGACAGGGATTGAGCCTTAGTCAGTGACAGGGACTGAGCCTCAGTCAGTGACAGGGATTGAACCTGAGTCAGTGACAGGGATTGAATCTCAATCAGTGTCAGGCATTGAATCTCGATCAGTGACACGGATTGAATCTGAATC
The DNA here is from genome assembly GCF_037043375.1 of Chiloscyllium plagiosum. NCBI lineage: Eukaryota > Metazoa > Chordata > Chondrichthyes > Orectolobiformes > Hemiscylliidae > Chiloscyllium > Chiloscyllium plagiosum. The sequence goes on from NW_028270177.1 coordinate 45,896,227, forward strand.
AGTGACAGGGATTGACCCTCAGTCAGTGACAGGGATTGAATCTCAGTCAGTGACAGGGATTGAAACTCAGTCAGTGACAGGGATTGAACCTCAGTCAGTGACAGGGATTGAATCTCAATCAGTGACAGGGATTGAGCCTCAGTCAGTGAGAGGGATTGAACCTCAGTCAGTGACAGGGATTGAATCTCAGTCAGTGACAGAGATTGAGCCTCAGTCAGTGACAGGGATTGAACCTGAGTCAGTGACAGGGATTGAATCTCAATCAGTGTCAGGGATTGAATCTCGATCAGTGACACGGATTGAATCTGAATCAGTGGCAGGGATTGACCCTCAGTCAGTGACAGGGATTGAATCTCAGTCAGTGAAAGGGATTGAAACTCAGTCAGTGACAGGGATTGACCCTCAGTCAGTGACAGGGATTGAATCTCAGTCAATGACAGGGATTGAACCGCAGTTAGTGAGAGGGATTGAGCCTCAGTCAGTGACAGGGAGTGAGCCGCAGTTAGTGACCAGGATTGAACCTCAGTTAGTAACAGGGATTGTATCTCAGTCAGTGACAGGGATTGAGCCTCAGTCAGTGACAGGGAGTGAGCCGCAGTTAGTGACAAGGATTGAACCTCAGTTAGTAACAGGGATTGTTTCTCAGTCTGTGACAGGGATTGAACCTCAGTCAGTTACAGGTTTGAATCTCAGTCAGTGACAGGGTTTGAGCCTAATCAATAACAGGGATTGAGCCTCAGTCAGTGACATTGTTTGAATCTCAGTTATTGACAGGGATAGAATCTCAGTCAGTGACAGGGATTGAATCTCAATCAGTGACAGGGATTGAATCTCAGTCAGTGACAGGGATTGAATCTCAATCAGTGACAGGGATTGAGCCTCAGTCAGTGACAGGGATTGACCCTCAGTCAGTGACAGGGTTTGAATCCCAGTCAGTGACAGGGATTGAACCTGAGTCAGTGACTGGAATTAAATCTCACTCAGTGACAGGAATTGAACGTCTGTTAGTGACAGGGATTGAAGCGCAGTCTGGGACAAGAATTCAACCACAGTCAGTGACAGGGATTGAATCTCAATCAGTGACAGGAAGTGAATCTCAGTCAGTGACAGGGGTTTAATCACAGTCAGTGACAGGGATGGAGATACAGTCAGAGATAGGGTTTGAACCTCAGTCTGTGACAGCGATTGACCCTCAGTCAGTGACAGGGATTGAATCTCAGTCAGTGGCAGGGATTCAATCTCAGTCAGTGACAGGAATTGAACATCAGTCAGTGACAGGGATTGACCCTCAGTCAATGACTGGGTTTGAATCTCAGTCAATGACAGGGATTGAACCTGAGTCATTGACAGGGATTGAATCTCAATCAGTGACAGGGATTGAATCTCGATCAGTGACAGGGATTGAATCTCGATCAGGGACAGGGATTGAATCTCAATCAGTGGCAGGGATTGAATCTCAATCAGTGACAGGGATTGACCCTCAATCACTAACAGGGATTGAACCTCAGTCAGTGACAGGGATTGAACATCAGTCAGTGACAAGGATTGAATCTCAATCAGTGACAGGGATTGAACCTGAGTCAGTGACAGGGATTGACCCTCAGTCAGTGACAGGAATTGAATCTCAGTCAGTGACAGGGATTGAAACTCAGTCAGTGACAGGGATTAAAACTCAGTCAGTGACAGGGATTGAATCTCAGTCAATGACAGGGATTGAACCTCAGTCAGTGAGAGGGATTGAGCCTCAGTCAGTGACAGGGATTGAGCCTCAGTCAGTGACAGGGAGTGAGCCGCAGTCAGTTACAAGGATTGAACCTCAGTTAGTGAGTGGGATTGAATCTCAATCTGTGACAGGGATTGAACCTCAGTCAGTGACAGGTTTGAATCTCAGTCAGTGACAGGGTTTGAGCCTAATCAATAACAGGGATTGAGCCTCAGTCAGTGACTGGGTTTGAATCTCAGTTATTGACAGGGATAGAATCTCAGTCAGTGACAGGGATTGAATCTCAATCAGTGACAGGGATTGAATCTCAGTCCGTGACAGGGATTGAGATTCATTCAGTGACAGGGATTGACCCTCAGTCAGTGACAAGGATTCAACCTCAGTCTGTGACAGGAATTAAATCACAATCAGTGACAGGAATTGAACATCAGTCAGTGACAGGGTTTGAGCCTCAGTCAGTGACTGGGTTTGACTCTCAGTCAGTGACAGGGATTGAACCTCAGTCAGTGACAGGGATTGAATCTCAATCAGTGACAGGGATTGAGCCTCAGTCAGTGACAGGGATTGACCCTCAGTCAGTGACAGGGATTGAATCTCAATCAGTGACAAGGATTGAGCCTCAGACAGTGACAGGGATTGAACCTCAGTCAGTGACAGGGATTGAATCTCAGTCAGTGACAGGGATTGAACCTGAGTCAGTGACAGGGATTGAATCTCAATCAGTGACAGGGATTGAATCTCGATCAGTGACACGGATTGAATCTGAATCAGTGACAGGGATTGACCCTCAGTCAGTGACAGGAATTGAATCTCAGTCAGTGACAGGGATTGAAACTCAGTCAGTGACAGGGATTGACCCTCAGTCAGTGACAGGGATTGAATCTCAGTCAATGACAGGGATTGAACCTCAGTTAGTGAGAGGGATTGAGCCTCAGTCAGTGACAGGGACTGAGCCGCAGTCAGTTACAAGGATTGAACCTCAGTTAGTGACAGGGATTGTATCTCAGTCTGTGACAGGGATTGAACCTCAGTCAGTGACAGGTTTGAATCTCAGTCAGTGACAGGGTTTGAGCCTAATCAATAACAGGGATTGAGCATCAGTCAGTGACATTGTTTGAATCTCAGTTATTGACAGGGATAGAATCTCAGTCAGTGACAGGGATTGAATCTCAATCAGAGACAGGGATTGAATCTCAGTCAGTGACAGGGATTGAATCTCAGTCAGTGACAGGGATTGTGATTCATTCAGTGACAGGGATTGACCCTCAGTCAATGACAGGGAGTCAACCTCAGTCTGTGACAGGAATTGAATCACAATCAGTGACAGGAATTGAACATCAGTCAGTGACAGGGATTGAGCATCAGTCAGTGACTGGGTTTGACTCTCAGTCAGTGACAGGGATTGAATCTCAATCAGTGACAGGGATTGAGCCTCAGACAGTGACAGGGATTGACCCTCAGTCAGTGACAGGGATTGAATCCCAGTCCGTGACAGGGATTGAACCTGAGTCAGTGACTGGAATTGAATCTCAATCAGTGACAGGGATTGAATCTCGATCAGTGACAGGGATTGAATCTCAATCAGTGACAGGGATTGACCCTCAGTCGGTGACAGGGATTCAATCTGAGTTAGTGACAGGGATTGAGCCTCAGTCAGTGACAGGGATTGACCCTCAGTCAGTGACAGGGATTGAGCCTCATTCAGTCATAGGAATTGACCTTGAGACAGTGACAGGGATTGAGCCTCAGTCAGTGACAGAGAATGAATCTCAGTCAGTTACAGGGATTGAATCTCAGTTAGTGACAGGAATTGAATCTCAGTCAGTGACAGGGATTGAACCTCAGTCAGTGACAGGGATTGAATCGCAGTCAGTGACAGGAATACAGATTCAGTCAGTGACAGGGATTGAATCTGAGTCAGTGACAGGAATTAAATCTCACTCAGTGACAGGAATTGAACGTCAGTTAGTGACAGGGATTGAATCGCAGTCTGGGACAAGAATTAAACCACAGTCAGTGACAGGGATTGAATCTCAATCAGTGACAGGGAGTGAGCCTCAGTCAGTGACAGGGATTGAGCCTCAAATAGTGACAGGGATTTACCCAGAGTCAGTGACAGGGATTAAATCTCAATCAGTGACAGGAAGTCAATCTCAGTCAGTGACAGGGGTTTAATCACAGTCAGTGACAGGGATAGAGATACAGTCAGAGATAGGGTTTGAACCTCAGTCTGTGACAGGGATTGAATCTCAGTCAGCGACAGGGATTGAATCTCAGTCAGTGACAGGAATTGTGTCTCAGTCAGTTACAGGGATTGAACCTCAGTCAGTGACAGGGATTGTATCTCAGTCAGTGACAGGAATTGAATCTCAGTAAGTGACAGGGATTGAACCGCAGTCAGTGACAGGGTTGAATCTCAGTCAGTGACTGGGTTTGAGCCTAATCAATAAGAGGGATTGAATCTCAGTCAGAGACAGGGATTGAATCTCAATCAGTGACAGGGTTTGGGATTCATTCAGTGACAGGGATTGACACTCAGTCAGTGACAGGGATTGAACCTGAGTCAGTGACAGGGATTGAATCTCAATCAGTGACAGGGATTGAATCTCGATCAGTGACACGGATTGAATCTGAATCAGTGACAGGGATTGACCCTCAGTCAGTGACAGGGATTGAATCTCAGTCAGTGACAGGGATTGAAACTCAGTCAGTGACACGGATTGACCCTCAGTCAGTGACAGGGATTGAATCTCAATCAATGACAGGGATTGAACCTCAGTCAGTGAGAGGTATTGAGCCTCAGTCAGTGACAGGGATTGAGCCTCAGTCAGTCATAGGAATTGACCCTGAGATAGTGACAGGGATTCACATTCAATTAGTGACAGAGAATGAATCTCAGTCAGTTTCAGGGATTGACCCTCAGTCAGTGACAGGGATTGAATCTCAGTCAGTGACAGGGATTGAATCTCAAACATTGCCAGGGAGTGAACCTCAGTCTGTGACAAGGATTGACCCTCAATCAGTGACAGGGATTGAATCTCAGTCAGAGACAGGGATTGAATCATAGTCAGTGACAGAGACTGAACCCCAGTGAGTGACAGGGATGGAGCCCCAGTCAGTGACAGGGATTGAGCCACATTCAGTGACAGGGATTGAATCTCAGTCAGAGACAGGGATTCAATCAGTCAGAGACAGAGACTGAACCCCTGTGAGTGACAGGAATGGAGCCCCAGTCAGTGACAGGGATTGAGCCTCAGTCAGTGACAGGGACTGAGCTACAGTCAGTGACAGGGATTGAGCCTTAGTCAGTGACAGGGACTGAGCCTCAGTCAGTGACAGGGATTGAGCCACAATCAGTGACTGGGATTGAGACACAACCAGTAACAGGGATTGAATCTCATTCAGTGACAGGGATTGAATCTCAATCAGTGACAGGGATTGAATCTTAGTCAGTGACAGGGATAGAGATTCAGTCAGTGACAGGGATTGAATCTCATTCAGTGACAGGGATTGAGATACAACCAGTGACAGGGATTGAATCTCATTCAGTGACAGGGATTGAATCTCAATCAGTGACAGGAATTGAATCTTCGTCAGTGACAGGGGTAGAGATTCAGTGCAGTGACAGGGATTGAACCTCTGTCAGTGACAGGGATTGAATCTCATTCAGTGACAGGGATAGATTCTCAGTCAGTGACAGGGATTCAATCTCAGTCAGTGACAGGAATTGAATCTAAGTCAGTGACAGGGACTGAATCTCAGTCAGTGACTGTGTTTCAAACTCAGTCAGTGACAGGGATTGAATCTCAATCAGTGACTGAGTTTGAATCTCAGTTATTGACAGGGATTGAATCTCAGTCAGAGACAGGGATTGAATCTCGATCAGTGACACGGATTGAATCTGAATCAGTGACAGGGATTGACCCTCAGTCCGTGACAGGGATTGAATCTCAGTCAGTGACAGGGATTGAAACTCAGTCAGTGACACGGATTGACCCTCAGTCAGTGACAGTGATTGAATCTCAGTCAATGACAGGGAGTGAGCCGCAGTCAGTTACAAGGATTGAACCTCAGTTAGTGACAGGGATTGAATCTCAGTCTGTGACAGGGATTGAAACTCAGTCAGTGACAGGGTTTGAGCCTAATCAATAACAGGGATTGAGCCTCAGTCAGTGACAGGGATTGAAACTCAGTCAGTGACAGGGTTTGAGCCTAATCAATAACAGGGACTGAGCCTCAGTCAGTGACAGGGATTGAGCCTCAGTCAGTGACAGGGACTGAGCTACAGTCAGTGACAGGGATTGAAACTCAGTCAGTGACAGGGATTGAGCCACAATCAGTGACTGGGATTGAGACACAACCAGTAACAGGGATTGAATCTCATTCAGTGACAGGGATAGAATCTCAGTCAGTGACAGGGATTGAATCTCAATCAGTGACAGGGATTGAATCTCAGTCCGTGACAGTGATTGAGATTCATTCAGTGACAGGGTTTGACCGTCAGTCAGTGACAGGGATTCAACCTCAGTCTGTGACAGTAATTGAATCTCAATCAGTGACAGGGATTGAGCCTCAGTCAGTGACAGGGATTGACCATCAGTCAGTGACAGGGATTGAATCTCAATCAGTGACAGGGATTGAGCCTCAGTCAGTGACAGGGATTGAACCTGAGTCAGTGACAGGGATTGAATCTCAATCAGTGACAGGGATTGAATCTCGATCAGTGACACGGATTGAATCTGAATCAGTGGCAGGGATTGACCCTCAGTCAGTGACAGGGATTGAATCTCAGTCAGTGAACGGGATTGAAACTCAGTCAGTGACAGGGATTGACCCTCAGTCAGTGACAGGGATTGAATCTCAGTCAATGACAGGGATTGAACCTCAGTTAGTGAGAGGGATTGAGCCTCAGTCAGTGACAGGGATTGAGCCTCAGTCAGTGACAGGGTTTGAATCTCAGTTATTGACAGGGATTGAATCTCAGTCAGTGACAGGGATTGAATCTCAGTCAGTGACAGGGATTGAGATTCATTCAGTGACAGGGATTGACCCTCAGTCAGTGACAGGGAGTCAACCTCAGTCAGTGACAGGGATTGAACCTCAGTCAGTGACAGGGATTGAATCTCAATCAGTGACAGGGATTGAGCCTCAGTCAGTGAGAGGGATTGAACCTCAGTCAGTGACAGGGATTGAATCTCAGTCAGTGACAGAGATTGAGCCTCAGTCAGTGACAGGAATTGAACCTGAGTCAGTGACAGGGATTGAATCTCAATCAGTGTCAGGGATTGAATCTCGATCAGTGACACGGATTGAATCTGAATCAGTGGCAGGGATTGACCCTCAGTCAGTGACAGGGATTGAATCTCAGTCAGTGAAAGGGATTGAAACTCAGTCAGTGACAGGGATTGACCCTCAGTCAGTGACAGGGATTGAATCTCAGTCAATGACAGGGATTGAACCGCAGTTAGTGAGAGGGATTGAGCCTCAGTCAGTGACAGGGAGTGAGCCGCAGTTAGTGACCAGGATTGAACCTCAGTTAGTAACAGGGATTGTATCTCAGTCAGTGACAGGGATTGAGCCTCAGTCAGTGACAGGGAGTGAGCCGCAGTTAGTGACAAGGATTGAACCTCAGTTAGTAACAGGGATTGTATCTCAGTCTGTGACAGGGATTGAACCTCAGTCAGTTACAGGTTTGAATCTCAGTCAGTGACAGGGTTTGAGCCTAATCAATAACAGGGATTGAGCCTCAGTCAGTGACATTGTTTGAATCTCAGTTATTGACAGGGATAGAATCTCAGTCAGTGACAGGGATTGAATCTCAATCAGTGACAGGGATTGAATCTCAGTCAGTGACAGGGATTGAATCTCAATCAGTGACAGGGATTGAGCCTCAGTCAGTGACAGGGATTGACCCTCAGTCAGTGACAGGGTTTGAATCCCAGTCAGTGACAGGGATTGAACCTGAGTCAGTGACTGGAATTAAATCTCACTCAGTGACAGGAATTGAACGTCTGTTAGTGACAGGGATTGAAGCGCAGTCTGGGACAAGAATTCAACCACAGTCAGTGACAGGGATTGAATCTCAATCAGTGACAGGAAGTGAATCTCAGTCAGTGACAGGGGTTTAATCACAGTCAGTGACAGGGATAGAGATACAGTCAGAGATAGGGTTTGAACCTCAGTCTGTGACAGGGATTGAATCTCAGTCAGTGACAGGGATTGAATCTCAGTCAGTGACAGGGATTAAATCTCAATCAATGACAGGAATTGAATCTTCGTCAGTGACAGGGATAGATATTCAGTCCAGTGACAGGGATTGAACCTCAGTCAGTGACAGGGATTGAATCTCATTCAGTGACAGGGATAGATTCTCAATCAGTGACAGGGATTCAATCTCAGTCAGTGACAGGGACTGAATCTCAGTCAGTGACTGCGTTTCAATCTCAGTCAGTGACAGGGACTGAATCTCAGTCAGTGACTGAGTTTGAATCTCAGTTATTGACAGGGATTGAATCTCAGTCAGAGACAGGGATTGAATCTCGATCAGTGACACGGATTAAATCTGAATCAGTGACAGGGATTGACCCTCAGTCAGTGACAGGGATTGAATCTCAGTCAGTGACAGGGATTGAAACTCAGTCAGTGACAGGGATTGACCCTCAGTCAGTGACAGGGATTGAGCCTCAGTCAGTGACAGGGAGTGAGCCGCAGTCAGTTACAAGGATTGAACCTCAGTTAGTGACAGGGATTGAATCTCAGTCTGTGACAGGGATTGAACCTCAGTCAGTGACAGGTTTGAATCTCAGTCAGTGTCAGGGTTTGAGCCTAATCAATAACAGGGATTGAGCCTCAGTCAGTGACAGGGTTTGAATCTCAGTTATTGACAGGGATAGAATCTCAGTCAGTGACAGGGATTGAATCTCAATCAGTGACAGGTATTGAATCTCAGTCCGTGACAAGGATTGAGATTCATTCAGTGACAGGGATTGACCCTCAGTCAGTGACAGGGATTCAACCTCAGTCTGTGACTGGAATTGAATCACAATCAGTGACAGGAATTGAACATCAGTCAGTGACAGGGATTGAGCCTCAGTCAGTGACTGTGTTTGACTCTCAGTCAGTGACAGGGATTGAACCTCAGTCAGTGCCAGGGATTGAATCTCAATCAGTGACAGGGATTGAGCCTCAGTCAGTGACAGGGATTGACCCTCAGTCAGTGACAGGGATTGAATCTCAATCAGTGACAGGGATTGAACCTGAGTCAGTGACTGGAATTAAATCTCACTCAGTGACAGGAATTGAACGCCTGTTAGTGACAGGGATTGAAGCGCAGTCTGGGACAAGAATTCAACCACAGTCAGTGACAGGGATTGAATCTCAATCAGTGACAGGAAGTGAATCTCAGTCAGTGACAGGGGTTTAATCACAGTCAGTGACAGGGATAGAGATACAGTCAGAGATAGGGTTTGAACCTCAGTCTGTGAAAGGGATTGAATCTCAGTCAGTGACAGGGATTGAATCTCAGTCAGTGACAGGGATTAAATCTCAATCAGTGACAGGGATTGAATCTCGATCAGTGACACGGATTGAATCTGAATCAGTGACAGGGATTGACCCTCAGTCAGTGACAGGGATTGAATCTCAGTCAGTGACAGGGAGTGAGCCGCAGTCAGTTACAAGGATTGAACCTCAGTTAGTAACAGGGATTGTATCTCAGTCAGTGACAGGGATTGACCCTCAGTCAGTGACAGGGAGTGAGCCGCAGTCAGTTACAAGGATTGAACCTCAGTTAGTAACAGGGATTGTATCTCAGTCTGTGACAGGGATTGAACCTCAGTCAGTGACAGGATTGAATCTCAGTCAGTGACAGGGTTTGAGCCTAATCAATAACAGGGATTGAGCCTCAGTCAGTGACATTGTTTGAATCTCAGTTATTGACAGGGATAGAATCTCAGTCAGTGACAGGGATTGAATCTCAATCAGTGACAGGGATTGAATCTCAGTCAGTGACAGGGATTGAATCTCAGTCAGTGACAGGGATTGAGATTCATTCAGGGACAGGGATTTACCCTCAGTCAGTGACAGGGATTCAACCTCAGTCTGTGACAGGAATTGAATCACAATCTGTGACAGGAATGGAATCTCAATCAGTGACAGGTATTGAGCCTCAGTCAGTGACAGGGATTGACCCTCAGTCAGTGACAGGGATTGAATCCCAATCAGTGACAGGGATTGAACCTGAGTCAGTGACTGGAATTGAATCTCAAGCAGTGACAGGGATTGAATCTCGATCAGTGACAGGGATTGAATCTCAATCAGTGACAGGGATTGACCCTCAGTCAGTGACAGGGATTGAATCTCAGTTAGTGACAGGGATTGTGCCTCAGTCAGTGACAGGGATTGATCCTCAGTCAGTGACAGGGATTGAGCCTCAGTCAGTCATAGGAATTGACCCTGAGACAGTGACAGGGATTGACATTCAGTCAGTGACAGAGAATGAATCTCAGTCAGTTACAGGGATTGAGCCTCAGTCAGTGACAGGGATTGAATCTCAGTCAGTGACAGGGATTGAATCTCAGTTGGTGACAGGAATTGAATCTCAGTCAATGACAGGGATTGAACCTCAGTCAGTGACAGGGATTGAATCTCAGTTAGTGACAGGAATTGAATCTCAGTCAGTGACAGGGATTGAACCTCAGTCAGTGACAGGGATTGAATCTGAGTCAGTGACAGGAATTAAATCTCACTCAGTGACAGGAATTGAATGTCAGTTAGTGACAGGGATTGAATCGCAGTCTGGGACAAGAATTAAACCACAGTCAGTGACAGGGATTGAATCTCAATCAGTGACAGGAATTGAATCTTAGTCAGTGACAGGAATTGAATCTCAGTCAGTGACAGGGAGTGAGCCTCAGTCAGTGACAGGGATTGAGCCTCAAATAGTGACAGGGATTGACCCACAGTCAGTGACAGGGATTAAATCTCAATCAGTGACAGGAAGTGAATCTCAGTCAGTGAGAGGGATTGAATCTCAGTCAGTGACAGGAATTGTGTCTCAGTCAGTTACAGGAATTGAACCTCAGTCAGTGACAGGGATTGTATCTCAGTCAGTGACAGGAATTGAATCTCAGTAAGTGACAGGGATTGAACCGCAGTCAGTGACAGGGTTGAATCTCAGTCAGTGACAGGGTTTGAGCCTAATCAATAACAGGGATTGAAACTCAGTCAGAGACAGGGATTGAATCTCAATCAGTGACAAGGATTGGGATTCATTCAGTGACAGGAATTGACACTCAATCAGTGACAGGGATTGAATCTCGATCAGTGACACGGATTGAATCTGAATCAGTGACAGGTATTGAACCTCAGTCAGCGACAGGGATTGAATCTCAGTCAGTGACAGGGATTGAAACTCAGTCAGTGACAGGGATTGACCCTCAGTCAGTGACAGGGATTGAATCTCAGTCAATGACAGGGATTGAACCTCAGTCAGTGAGAGGGATTGAGCCTCAGTCAGTGACAGGGATTGAGCCTCAGTCAGTCATAGGAATTGACCTTGAGATAGTGACAGGGATTGACATTCAATCAGTGACAGAGAATGAATCTCAGTCAGTTTCAGGGATTGAGCCTCAGTCAGTGACAGGGATTAAATCTCAGTCTGTGACAGGGATTGACTCTCAAGCATTGACAGGGAGTGATCCTCAGTCTGTGACAGGGATTGACCCTCAATCAGTGACTGAGCCTCAGTCAGTGACAGGGATTGAGCCACAATCAGTGACAGGGATTGAGACACAACCAGTAACAGGGATTGAATCTCAGTCAGTGACAGGGATTGAATCTCAATCAGTGACAGGAATTGAATCTTCGTCAGTGACAGGGATAGAGATTCAGTCAGTGACAGGGATTGAACCTCAGTCAGTGACAGGGAATGAATCTCATTCAGTGACAGGGATAGATTCTCAGTTAGTGACAGGGATTCAATCTCAGTCAGTGACAGGAATTGACTCTCTGTCAGTGACAGTGATTCAATCTCAGTCAGTGTCAGGAATTGAATCTAAGTCAGTGACAGGGAGTGAATCTCAGTCAGTGACTGTGTTTCAATCTCAGTCAGTGACAGGGACTGAATCTCAGTCATTGACTGAGTTTGAATCTCAGTTATTGACAGGGATTGAATCTCAGTCAGAGACAGGGATTGAATCTCAATCAGTGACAGGGATTGAATCTCAGTCTGAGACAGGGATTGAATCTCAATCAGTGACAGGGATTGAATCTCAGTCAGTGACAGGGATTGAATCTCATTCAGTGACAGGGATTGAATCTCAGTCAGTGACAGGGATTCAATCTCAGTCAGTGACAGGAATTGAATCTCAGTCAGTGACATGAATTGAATCTCAGTCAGTGACAGCGATTGAATCTCAGTCAGTGACCGGAATTGAATCTAAGTCAGTGACAGGAATTGAATCTCAGTCAGTGAGACGGAGTGAGCCGCAGTCAGTGACAAGGATTGAACCTCAGTTTGTGACAGGTTTGAATCTCAGTCAGTGACAGGTTTTCAGCCTAATCAATAACAGGGATTGAGCCTCAGTCAGTGACAGGGTTTGAATCTCAGTCAGTGACAGGGACTGAATCTCAGTCAGTGACTGGGTTTGAATCTCAGTCAGTGACAGGGACTGAATCTCAATCAGTGACTGGGTTTAAATCTCAGTTATTGACAGGGATTGAGATTAAATCAGTGACAGGGATTGAATATCAATCAGTGAAAGGAATTGAATCTCAGTCAGTGACAGGGATTGAGACTCAGTCAGTGACAGGGATTGAAGCTCAATCAGTGACAATGATTGAATCTCAGTCAGTGACAGGGATTGAGATTAAATCAGTGACAGGGATTGACCCTCAGTCAGTGGCAGGGATTGAACCTCAGTCAGTGACAGGGATAGAGATTCATTCAGTGACAGGGAATGACGCTCAGTCAGTGAAAAGAATTGAATCTCAGTCAGTGGCAGGGATTGAACCTGAGTCACTGACAGGGATTGAATCACAATCAGTGACAGGGATTGAATCTCGATCAGTGACAGGGATTGAATCTCAATCAGTGGCCGGGATTGAGACTCAATGAGTGACAGGGATTGAATCTCAGTCAGTGACAGGGACTGACCCTCAAACAGTAACAGGGGTTGAATCTCATTCAGTGACCGGGATTGAATCTCAGTCAGTGACTGGGATTGACCCGCAGTCAGTGACAGGGATTGAGCCTCAGTCAGTGACAGGGATTGAACCATAGTCAGTGACAGGGATTGAATCACAGTCAGTGGCACGAATTGACCCTGAATCAGTAACAGGGATTGAATCTCATTCAGTGACAGGGATTGAATCTCGATCAGTGACAGGGATTGAACCTGACTCAGTGACAGGGATTGAATCTCAATCAGTGGCAGGGATTGAATCTCGATCAGTGACAGGGATTGAATCTCAGTCAGTGGCAGGGATTGAACCTCAGTCAGTGACAGGGATAGAGATTCATTCAGTGACAGGGAATGACGCTCAGTCAGTGAAAAGAATTGAATCTCAGTCAGTGGCAGGGATTGAACCTGAGTCACTGACAGGGATTGAATCACAATCAGTGACAGGGATTGAATCTCGATCAGTGACAGGGATTGAATCTCAATCAGTGGCCGGGATTGAGACTCAATGAGTGACAGGGATTGAGACACAACCAGTGACAGGGATTGAATCTCAGTCAGTGACAGGGATTGAACCTCAGTCAATGACAGAAATTGACCCTCAGTCAGTGACAGGAATTGAATCTCAATCAGTGACAGGGTGTGAGCCGCAGTCAGTTACTAGGATTGTACCTCAGTTAGTGACAGGGATTGAATCACAGTCTGTGACAGGGATTGAGCCTCAGTCAGTGACAGGTTTGAATCTCAGTCAGTGACAGGGTTTGAGCCTAATCAATAACAGGGATTGAGCCTTAGTCAGTGACAGGGTTTGAATGTCAGTTATTGACAGGGATAGAATCTCAGTCAGTGACAGGGATTGAATCTCAATCAGTGACAGGGATTGAATCTCAGTCAGTGAAAGGGATTGACATTCATTCAGTGACAGGGATTGACCCTCAGTCAGTGACAGGGATTGAATCTCAATCAGTGACAGGGATTGAATCTCAGTCAGTGAAAGGGATTGAGATTCATTCAGTGACCGGAATTGACCATCAGTCAGTGACAGGGATTGCAATTCAGTCAGTGACAGCGATTGAACCTCAGTCTGTGACAGGGATTGAACCTCTGTCAGTGACAGGAATTGAATCTCAATCAGTGACAGGGATTGAACCTGAGTCAGTGACAGGGATTGAATCTCAATCAGTGACAGGGATTGAATCTCGATCAGTGACACGGATTGAATCTTAATTCGTGACAGGGATTGAGCCTCACTCAGTGACAGGGATTGAATCTCAGGCAGTGACAGGAATTGACTCTCAGTCAGTGTCAAGAATTGAATCTCAGTTATTGACAGGGATTGTACCTCAGTGAGTGACAGGAATTGAGCTTCAGTCAGTCACAGGGATTGAATCTCAGTTAGGGACTGGGATTGAACGTCAGCCAGTGATAGGGATTGACCCACAGTCAGTGACAGGAATTGAATCTCAATCAGTGACAGGGTGTGAGCATCAGTCTGTGACAGGAACTGTATCTCAGTCAGTGCCAGGGATTGAATCTCTGTCAGTGGTAGGAATTGAAGCTCAGTTAGTGACAGGGATTGAACCTCAGTCAGTGACAGGGATTGAATCTCAATCAGTGACAGGAATTGAATTTCAGTTAGTGACAGGGATTGAGCCTCAGTCAGTGACAGGGATTGTCCCTCAGTCAGTGACAGGGATTGAATCTTAATTAGTGACAGGGATTGAGCCTCACTCAGTGACAGGGATTGAATCTCAGGCAGTGACAGGAATTGACTCTCAGTCAGTGTCAGGAATTGAATCTCAGTTATTGACAGGGATTGTACCTCAGTGAGTGACAGGAATTGAGCTTCAGTCAGTCACAGGGATTGAATCTCAGTTAGGGACTGGGATTGAACGTCAGCCAGTGATAGGGATTGACCCACAGTCAGTGACAGGAATTGAATCTCCATCAGTGACAGGGTGTGAGCATCAGTCTGTGACAGGAACTGTATCTCAGTCATCGCCAGGGATTGAATCTCTGTCAGTGGTAGGAATTGAAGCTCAGTTAGTGACAGGGATTGAACCTCAGTCAGTGACAGGGACTGAATCTCAATCAGTGACAGGAATTGAATTTCAGTTAGTGACAGGGATTGAACCTCAGTCAGTGACAGGGATTGAACATCAGTCAGTGACAGGAATACAGATTCAATCAGTGACAGGTATTGAGCCTCAGTCAGTGACAAGGATTGATTCTTATTCAGTGACAGGGATTGACCCTCAATCAGTAACAGGGATTGAATTTCATTCCGTGACATGGATTCAAACTCAGTCAGTGACAGGGATTGATCCTCAGTCTGTGACAGGAATTGAATCACAGTCAGTGACAGGAATTGAATCTCAGTCAGTGACAGGGAGTGAGCCGCAGTCAGTTACAAGGATTGAACCTCAGTTAGTGACAGGGATTGAATCTCAGTCTGTGACAGGGATTGAACCTCAGTCAGTGACAGGTTTGAATCTCAGTCAGTGACAGGGTTTTAGCCTAATCAATAACATGGATTGAGCCTCAGTCAGTGACAGGGTTTGAATCTCAGTTATTGACAGGGATAGAATCTCAGTCAGTGACAGGGATTGAATCTCAATCAGTGACAGGGATTGAATCTCAGTCCGTGACAGGGATTGAGATTCATTCAGTGACAGGGATTCAACCTCAGTCTGTGACAGGAATTGAATCACAATCAGTGACAGGAATTGAACATCAGTCAGTGACAGGGATTGAGCCTCAGTCAGTGACAGGGTTTGAATCTCAGTTATTGACAGGGATAGAATCTCAGTCAGTGACAGGGATTGAATCTCAATCAGTGACAGGGATTGAATCTCATTCCGTGACAGGGATTGAGATTCATTCAGTGACAGGGATTCAACCTCAGTCTGTGACAGGAATTGAATCACAATCAGTGACAGGAATTGCACATCAGTCAGTGACAGGGATTGAGCCTCAGTCAGTGACTGGGTTTGACTCTCAGTCAGTGAAAGGGATTGAACCTCAGTCAGTGACAGGGATTGAATCTCAGTCGGTGACAGGGATTGAACCACAGTCAGTGACAGGGATTGAGCCTCAATGAGTGACAGGGATTGAGACACAACCAGTGACAGGGATTGAACCTCACTCAGTGACAGAAATTGACCCTCAGTCAGTGTCAGGAATTGAATCTCAATCAGTGACAGGGATTGAATCTCAGTCAGTGAAAGGGATTGACATTCATTCAGTGACAGGGATTGACCCTCAGTCAGTGACAGGGATTGACCCTCAGTCAGTGAAGGGATTGACATTCATTCAGTGACAGGAATTGACCCTCAGTCAGTGACAGGGATTGACCCTCAGTCAGTGACATGGATTGAGCCTCAGTCAGTGACAGGGACTGAGCCTCAGTCAGTGACAGGGATTGAGCCACAATCAGTGACAGGGATTGAGACACAACCAGTAACAGGGATTGAATCTGAATCAGTGACAGGGATTGACCCTCAGTCAGTGACAGGGATTGCATCTCAGTCAGTGACACGGATTGACCCTCAGTCAGTGACAGGTTTGAATCTCAGTCAGTGACAGCGAGTGAGCCACAGTCAGTTACAAGGATTGAACCTCAGTTAGTGACAGGGATTGAATCTCAGTCTGTGACAGGGATTGAACCTCAGTCAGTGACAGGTTTGAATCTCAGTCAGTGACAGGGTTTGAGCCTAATCAATAACAGGGATTGAGCCACAGTCAGTGACAGGGTTTGAATCTCAGTTATTGACAGGGATAGAATCTCAGTCAGTGACAGGGATTGAACCTCAATCAGTGACAGTGATTGAATCTCAGTCCGTGACAGGGATTGAGATTCATTCAGTGATAGGGATTGACCCTCAGTCAGTGACAGGGATTGAATCTCAATCAGTGACAGGGATTGACCCTCAGTCTGTGACAGGAATTGAATCACAATCAGTGACAGGAATTGAATCTCAATCAGTGACAGGGATTGACCCTCAGTCAGTGACTGGAATTGAATCTCAATCAGTGACAGGGATTGAATCTTGATCAGTGACAGGGATTGAATCTCAATCAGTGACAGGGATTGACCCTCAGTCAGTGACATGGATTGAGCCTCAGTCAGTGACAGGGACTGAGCCTCAGTCAGTGACAGGGATTGAGCCACAATCAGTGACAGGGATTGAGACACAACCAGTAACAGGGATTGAATCTGAATCAGTGACAGGGATTGACCCTCAGTCAGTGACAGGGATTGCATCTCAGTCAGTGACACGGATTGACCCTCAGTCAGTGACAGGGATTGAATATCAGTCAATGACAGGGATTGAACCTCAGTCAGTGAGAGGGATTGAGCCTCAGTCAGTGACAGGGATTGAGCCTCAGTCAGTCATAGGAATTGACCCTGAGATAGTGACAGGGATTGACATTCAATCAGTGACAGAGAATGAATCTCAGTCAGTTTCAGGGATTGAGCCTCAGTCAGTGACAGGGATTGAATCTCAGTCAGTGACCGGGATTGAATCTCAAACATTGACATGGTGTGATCCTCAGTCTGTGACAGGGATTGACCCTCAATCAGTGACAGGGATTGAATCATCGTCAGTGACAGAGACTGAATCCCAATGAGTGACAGGGATTGAGCCTCAGTCAGTGACAGGGACTGAGCCTCAGTCAGTGACAGGGATTGAACCTCAGTCAATGACTGGGACTGAGCCTCAGTCAGTGACAGGGATTGAGCCTCAGTTAGTGACAGGGACTGAGCCTCAGTCAGTGACAGGGATTGAGCCTCAGTCAGTGACAGGGATTGAGACACAACCAGTAACAGGGATTGAATCTCATTCAGTGACAGGGATTGAATCTCAATCAGTGCCAGGAATTGAATCTTAGTCATGACAGGGATAGAGATTCAGTCAGTGACAGGGATTGAATCTCATTCAGTGATAGGGATTGAGATACAACCAGTGACAGGGATTGAATCTCATTCAGTGACAGGGATTGAATCTTCGTCAGTGACAGGGATAGAGATTCAGTCCAGTGACAGGGATTGACCCTCAGTCAGTGACAGGTTTGAAACTCAGTCAGTGACAGGGTTTGAGCCTAATCAATAACAGGGATTGACCCTCAGTCAGTGACAGGGATTCAACCTCAGTCTGTGACAGGAATTGAATCACAATCAGTGACAGGAATTGAACATCAGTCAGTGACAGGGATTGAGCCTCAGTCAGTGACTGGGTTTGACTCTCAGTCAGTGACAGGGATTGAACCTCAGTCAGTGACAGGGATTGAATCTCAATCCGTGACAGGGATTGAGCCTCAGTCAGTGACAGGTATTGACCCTCAGTCAGTGACAGGGATTGAATCTCAATCAGTGACAGGGATTGAGCCTCAGTCAGTGACAGGGATTGAACCTCAGTCAGTGACAGGGATTGAATATCAGTCAGTGACAGGGATTGAACCTGAGTCAGTGACAGGGATTGAATCTCAATCAGTGACAGGGATTCAATCTCGATCAGTGACACGGATTGAATCTGAATCAGTGACAGGGATTGACCCTCAGTCAGTGACAGGGATTGAATCTCAGTCAGTGACAGGGATTGAAACTCAGTCAGTGACAGGGATTGACCCTCAGTCAGTGACAGGGATTGAATCTCAGTCAATGACAGGGATTGAACGTCAGTTAGTGAGAGGGATTGAGCCTCAGTCAGTGACAGGGATTGAGCCTCAGTCAGTGACAGGTTTGAATCTCAGTCAGTGACAGGGTTTGTGCCTAATCAATAACAGGGATTGAGCATCAGTCAGTGACATTGTTTGAATCTCAGTTATTGACAGGGATAGAATCTCAGTCAGTAACAGGGATTGAATCCCAATCAGTGACAGGGATTGAATCTCAGTCAGTGACAGGGATTGAATCTCAGTCAGTGACAGGGATTGAGATTCATTCAGTGACAGGGATTGACCCTCAGTCAGTGACAGGGATTGAGCATCAGTCAGTGACTGGGTTTGACTCTCAGTCAGTGATAGGGATTGAATCTCAATCAGTGACAGGGATTGAGCCTCAGTCAGTGACAGGTATCGACCCTCAGTCAGTGACAGGGATTGAGCCACAATCAGTGACAGGGATTGAGACACAACCAGTAACAGGGATTGAATCTCATTCAGTGACAGGGATTGAATCTCAATCAGTGTCAGGAATTGAATCTTAGTCAGTGACAGGGATAGAGATTCAGTCAGTGACAGGGATTGAATCTCATTCAGTGACAGGGATTGAGATACAACCAGTGACAGGGATTGAATCTCATTCAGTGACAGGGATTGAATCTCAATCAGTGACAGGAATTGAATCTTCGTCAGTGACAGGGATAGAGATTCAGTCAGTGACAGGGATTGAACCTCAGACAGTGACAGGGATTGAATCTCATTCAGTGACAGGGATAGATTCTCAGTCAGTGACAGGGATTCAATCTCAGTCAGTGACAGGAATTGAATCTAAGTCAGTGACAGGGACTGAATCTCAGTCAGTGACTGTGTTTCAATCTCAGTCAGTGACAGGCACTGAATCGCAGTCAGTGACTGAGTTTGAATCTCAGTTATTGACAGGGATTAAATCTGAGTCAGAGACAGGGATTGAATCTCGATCAGTGACACGGATTAAATCTGAATCAGTGACAGGGATTGACCCTCAGTCAGTGACAGGTATTGAATCTCAGTCAGTGACAGGGATTGAAACTCAGGCAGTGACAGGGATTGAATCTCAGTCAATGACAGGGATTGAACCTCAGTCAGTGAGAGGGATTGAGCCTCAGTCAGTGACAGGGATTGAGCCTCAGTCAGTGACAGGGAGTGAGCCGCAGTCAGTTACAAGGATTGAACCTCAGTTAGTGACAGAGATTGAATCTCAGTCTGTGACAGGGATTGGACCTCAGTCAGTGACAGGTTTGAAACTCAGTCAGTGACAGGGTTTGAGCCTAATCAATAACAGGGATTGTGCCTCAGTCAGTGACAGGGTTTGAATCTCAGCTATAGACAGGGATAGAATCTCAGTCAGTGACAGGGATTGAATCTCAATCAGTGACAGGGATTGAATCTCAGTCTGTGACAGGGATTGGACCTCAGTCAGTGACAGGTTTGAAACTCAGTCAGTGACAGGGTTTGAGCCTAATCAATAACAGGGATTGACACTCAGTCAGTGACAGGGATTCAACCTCAGTCTGTGACAGGAATTGAATCACAATCAGTGACAGGAATTGAACATCAGTCAGTGGCAGGGATTGAATCTCAATCAGTGACAGGGATTGAGCTTCAGTCAGTGACAGGTATTGACCCTCAGTCAGTGACAGGGATTGAATCTCAATCAGTGCCAGGAATTGAATCTTAGTCATGACAGGGATAGAGATTCAGTCAGTGACAGGGATTGAATCTCATTCAGTGATAGGGATTGAGATACAACCAGTGACAGGGATTGAATCTCATTCAGTGACAGGGATTGAATCTTCGTCAGTGACAGGGATAGAGATTCAGTCCAGTGACAGGGATTGACCCTCAGTCAGTGACAGGTTTGAAACTCAGTCAGTGACAGGGTTTGAGCCTAATCAATAACAGGGATTGACCCTCAGTCAGTGACAGGGATTCAACCTCAGTCTGTGACAGGAATTGAATCACAATCAGTGACAGGAATTGAACATCAGTCAGTGACAGGGATTGAGCCTCAGTCAGTGACTGGGTTTGACTCTCAGTCAGTGACAGGGATTGAACCTCAGTCAGTGACAGGGATTGAATCTCAATCCGTGACAGGGATTGAGCCTCAGTCAGTGACAGGTATTGACCCTCAGTCAGTGACAGGGATTGAATCTCAATCAGTGACAGGGATTGAGCCTCAGTCAGTGACAGGGATTGAACCTCAGTCAGTGACAGGGATTGAATATCAGTCAGTGACAGGGATTGAACCTGAGTCAGTGACAGGGATTGAATCTCAATCAGTGACAGGGATTCAATCTCGATCAGTGACACGGATTGAATCTGAATCAGTGACAGGGATTGACCCTCAGTCAGTGACAGGGATTGAATCTCAGTCAGTGACAGGGATTGAAACTCAGTCAGTGACAGGGATTGACCCTCAGTCAGTGACAGGGATTGAATCTCAGTCAATGACAGGGATTGAACGTCAGTTAGTGAGAGGGATTGAGCCTCAGTCAGTGACAGGGATTGAGCCTCAGTCAGTGACAGGTTTGAATCTCAGTCAGTGACAGGGTTTGTGCCTAATCAATAACAGGGATTGAGCATCAGTCAGTGACATTGTTTGAATCTCAGTTATTGACAGGGATAGAATCTCAGTCAGTAACAGGGATTGAATCCCAATCAGTGACAGGGATTGAATCTCAGTCAGTGACAGGGATTGAATCTCAGTCAGTGACAGGGATTGAGATTCATTCAGTGACAGGGATTGACCCTCAGTCAGTGACAGGGATTGAGCATCAGTCAGTGACTGGGTTTGACTCTCAGTCAGTGATAGGGATTGAATCTCAATCAGTGACAGGGATTGAGCCTCAGTCAGTGACAGGTATCGACCCTCAGTCAGTGACAGGGATTGAGCCACAATCAGTGACAGGGATTGAGACACAACCAGTAACAGGGATTGAATCTCATTCAGTGACAGGGATTGAATCTCAATCAGTGTCAGGAATTGAATCTTAGTCAGTGACAGGGATAGAGATTCAGTCAGTGACAGGGATTGAATCTCATTCAGTGACAGGGATTGAGATACAACCAGTGACAGGGATTGAATCTCATTCAGTGACAGGGATTGAATCTCAATCAGTGACAGGAATTGAATCTTCGTCAGTGACAGGGATAGAGATTCAGTCAGTGACAGGGATTGAACCTCAGACAGTGACAGGGATTGAATCTCATTCAGTGACAGGGATAGATTCTCAGTCAGTGACAGGGATTCAATCTCAGTCAGTGACAGGAATTGAATCTAAGTCAGTGACAGGGACTGAATCTCAGTCAGTGACTGTGTTTCAATCTCAGTCAGTGACAGGCACTGAATCGCAGTCAGTGACTGAGTTTGAATCTCAGTTATTGACAGGGATTAAATCTGAGTCAGAGACAGGGATTGAATCTCGATCAGTGACACGGATTAAATCTGAATCAGTGACAGGGATTGACCCTCAGTCAGTGACAGGTATTGAATCTCAGTCAGTGACAGGGATTGAAACTCAGGCAGTGACAGGGATTGAATCTCAGTCAATGACAGGGATTGAACCTCAGTCAGTGAGAGGGATTGAGCCTCAGTCAGTGACAGGGATTGAGCCTCAGTCAGTGACAGGGAGTGAGCCGCAGTCAGTTACAAGGATTGAACCTCAGTTAGTGACAGAGATTGAATCTCAGTCTGTGACAGGGATTGGACCTCAGTCAGTGACAGGTTTGAAACTCAGTCAGTGACAGGGTTTGAGCCTAATCAATAACAGGGATTGTGCCTCAGTCAGTGACAGGGTTTGAATCTCAGCTATAGACAGGGATAGAATCTCAGTCAGTGACAGGGATTGAATCTCAATCAGTGACAGGGATTGAATCTCAGTCTGTGACAGGGATTGGACCTCAGTCAGTGACAGGTTTGAAACTCAGTCAGTGACAGGGTTTGAGCCTAATCAATAACAGGGATTGACACTCAGTCAGTGACAGGGATTCAACCTCAGTCTGTGACAGGAATTGAATCACAATCAGTGACAGGAATTGAACATCAGTCAGTGGCAGGGATTGAATCTCAATCAGTGACAGGGATTGAGCTTCAGTCAGTGACAGGTATTGACCCTCAGTCAGTGACAGGGATTGAATCTCAATCAGTGACAGGGATTGAGCCTCAGTCAGTGACAGGGATTGAACCTCAGTCAGTGACAGGGATTGAATATCAGTCAGTGACAGGGATTGAACCTGAGTCAGTGACAGGGATTGAATCTCAATCAGTGACAGGGATTGAATCTCGATCAGTGACACGGATTGAATCTGAATCAGTGACAGGGATTGACCCTCAGTCAGTGACAGGGATTGAATCTCAGTCAGTGACAGGGATTGAAACTCAGTCAGTGACAGGGATTGACCCTCAGTCAGTGACAGGGATTGAATCTCAGTCAATGACAGGGATTGAACCTCAGTTAGTGAGAGGGATTGAGCCTCAGTCAGTGACAGGGATTGAGCCTCAGTCAGTGACAGGGTTTGTGCCTAATCAATAACAGGGATTGAGCATCAGTCAGTGACATTGTTTGAATCTCAGTTATTGACAGGGATAGAATCTCAGTCAGTGACAGGGATTGAATCTCAATCAGTGACAGGGATTGAATCTCAGTCTGTGACAGGGATTGGACCTCAGTCAGTGACAGGTTTGAAACTCAGTCAGTGACAGGGTTTGAGCCTAATCAATAACAGGGATTGACCCTCAGTCAGTGACAGGGATTCAACCACAGTCAGTGACTGGGTTTGACTCTCAGTCAGTGACAGGGATTGAACCTCAGTCAGTGACAGGGATTGAATCTCAATCCGTGACAGGGATTGAGCCTCAGTCAGTGACAGGGATTGAGCCACAATCAGTGACAGGGATTGAGACACAACCAGTAACAGGGATTGAATCTCATTCAGTGACAGGGATTGAATCTCAATCAGTGTCAGGAATTGAATCTTAGTCAGTGACAGGGATAGAGATTCAGTCAGTGACAGGGATTGAATCTCGTTCAGTGACAGGGATTGAGATACAACCAGTGACAGGGATTGAATCTCATTCAGTGACAGGGATTGAAACTCAGTCAGTGACACGGATTGACCCTCAGTCAGTCAGAGGAATTGACCCCGAGATAGTGACAGGGATTGACATTCAATCAGTGACAGAGAATGAATCTCAGTCAGTTTCAGGGATTGAGCCTCAGTCAGTGACAGGGATTGAATCTCAGTCAGTGACAGGGATTGAATCTCAAACATTGAAAGGGAGTGATCCTCAGTCTGTGACAGGGATTGACCCTCAATCAGTGACAGGGATTGAATCTCAGTCAGAGACAGGGATTGAATCATCGTCAGTGACAGAGACTGAACGCCAGTGAGTGACAGGGATGGAGCCCCATTCAGTGACAGGGATTGAGCCTCAGTCAGTGACAGGGACTGAGCCTCAGTCAGTGACAGGGATTGAACATCAGTCTGTGACTGCGACTGAGCCTCAGTCAGTGACAGGGATTGAGCCTCAGTCAGTGACAGGGACTGAGCCTCAGTCAATGACAGGGATTGAGCCACAATCAGTGACAGGGATTGAGACACAACCAGTAACAGGGATTGAATCTCAGTCAGTGACAGGGATTGAATCTCAATAAGTGTCAGGATTTGAATCTTAGACAGTGATAGGGATAGAGATTCAGTCAGTGACAGGGATTGAATCTCATTCAGTGACAGGGATTGAGATACAACCAGTGACAGGGATTGAATCTCATTCAGTGACAGGGATTGAATCTCAATCAGTGACAGGAATTGTGTCTCAGTCAGATACAGGGATTGAACCTCAGTCAGTGACAGGGATTGTATCTCAGTCAGTGACAGGAATTGAATCTCAGTAAGTAACAGGGATTGAACCTCAGTCTGTGACTGGGACTGAGCCTCAGTCAGTGACAGGGACTGAGCCTCAGTCAGTGACAGGGATTGAGCCACAATCAGTGACAGGGATTGAGACACAACCAGTAACAGGGATTGAATCTGAATCAGTGACAGGGATTGACCCTCAGTCAGTGACAGGGATTGAATCTCAGTCAGTGACACGGATTGACCCTCAGTCAGTGACAGGGATTGAATATCAGTCAATGACAGGGATTGAACCTCAGTCAGTGAGAGGGATTGAGCCTCAGTCAGTGACAGGGATTGAGCCTCAGTCAGTCATAGGAATTGACCCTGAGATAGTGACAGGGATTGACATTCAATCAGTGACAGAGAATGAATCTCAGTCAGTTTCAGGGATTAGGCCTCAGTCAGTGACAGGGATTGAATCTCAGTCAGTGACCGGGATTGAATCTCAAACATTGACATGGAGTGATCCTCAGTCTGTGACAGGGATTGACCCTTAATCAGTGACAGGGATTGAATCATCGTCAGTGACAGAGACTGAATCCCAATGAGTGACAGGGATGGAGCCCCAGTCAGTGACAGGGATTGAGCCTCAGTCAGTGACAGGGACTGAGCCTCAGTCAGTGACAGGGATTGAACCTCAGTCAGTGACTGGGATTGAGCCTCAGTTAGTGACAGGGACTGAGCCTCGGTCAGTGACAGGGATTGAGCCTCAGTCAGTGACAGGGATTGAGACACAACCAGTAACAGGGATTGAATCTCATTCAGTGACATGGATTGAATCTCAATCAGTGCCAGGAATTGAATCTTAGTCATGACAGGGATAGAGATTCAGTCAGTGACAGGGATTGAATCTCATTCAGTGATAGGGATTGAGATACAACCAGTGACAGGGATTGAATCTCATTCAGTGACAGGGATTGAATCTCAATCAGTGACAGGAATTGAATCTTCGTCAGTGACAGGGATAGAGATTCAGTCCAGTGACAGGGTTTGAGCCTAATCAATAACAGGGATTGACCCTCAGTCAGTGACAGGGATTCAACCTCAGTCTGTGACAGGAATTGAATCACAATCAGTGACAGGAATTGAACATCAGTCAGTGACAGGGATTGAGCCTCAGTCAGTGACTGGGTTTGACTCTCAGTCAGTGACAGGGATTGAACCTCAGTCAGTGACAGGGATTGAATCTCAATCAGTGACAGGGATTGAGCCTCAGTCAGTGACAGGGATTGAACCTCAGTCAGTGACAGGGATTGAATATCAGTCAGTGACAGGGATTGAACCTGAGTCAGTGACAGGGATTGAATCTCAATCAGTGACAGGGATTGAATCTCGATCAGTGACACGGATTGAATCTGAATCAGTGACAGGGATTGACCCTCAGTCAGTGACAGGGATTGAATCTCAGTCAGTGACAGGGATTGAAACTCAGTCAGTGACAGGGATTGACCCTCAGTCAGTGACAGGGATTGAATCTCAGTCAATGACAGGGATTGAACCTCAGTTAGTGAGAGGGATTGAGCCTCAGTCAGTGACAGGGATTGAGCCTCAGTCAGTGACAGGTTTGAATCTCAGTCAGTGACAGGGTTTGTGCCTAATCAATATCAGGGATTGAGCATCAGTCAGTGACATTGTTTGAATCTCAGTTATTGACAGGGATAGAATCTCAGTCAGTAACAGGGATTGAATCCCAATCAGTGACAGGGATTGAATCTCAGTCAGTGACAGGGATTGAATCTCAGTCAGTGACAGGGATTGAGATTCATTCAGTGACAGGGATTGACCCTCATTCAGTGACAGGGATTGAGCATCAGTCAGTGACTGGGTTTGACTCTCAGTCAGTGATAGGGATTGAATCTCAATCAGTGACAGGGATTGAGCCTCAGTCAGTGACAGGGATCGACCCTCAGTCAGTGACAGGGATTGAGCCACAATCAGTGACAGGGATTGAGACACAACCAGTAACAGGGATTGAATCTCATTCAGTGACAGGGATTGAATCACAATCAGTGTCAGGAATTGAATCTTAGTCAGTGACAGGGATAGAGATTCAGTCAGTGACAGGGATTGAATCTCATTCAGTGACAGGGATTGAGATACAACCAGTGACAGGGATTGACCCTCAGTCAGTGACAGGGATTGAATCTCAGTCAATGACAGGAATTGAATCTTCGTCAGTGACAGGGATAGAGATTCAGTCAGTGACAGGGATTGAACCTCAGACAGTGACAGGGATTGAATCTCATTCAGTGACAGGGATAGATTCTCAGTCAGTGACAGGGATTCAATCTCAGTCAGTGACAGGAATTGATTCTAAGTCAGTGACAGGGACTGAATCTCAGTCAGTGACTGTGTTTCAATCTCAGTCAGTGACAGGCACTGAATCGCAGTCAGTGACTGAGTTTGAATCTCAGTTATTGACAGGGATTGAATCTGAGTCAGAGACAGGGATTGAATCTCGATCAGTGACAGGGATTGACCCTCAGTCAGTGACAGGGATTGACGCTCAGTCAGTGACAGGTATTGAATCTCAGTCAGTGACAGGGATTGAAACTCAGGCAGTGACAGGGATTGACCCTCAGTCAGTGACAGGGATTGAATCTCAGTCAATGACAGGGATTGAACCTCAGTCAGTGAGAGGGATTGAGCCTCAGTCAGTGACAGGGATTGAGCCTCAGTCAGTGACAGGGAGTGAGCCGCAGTCAGTTACAAGGATTGAACCTCAGTTAGTGACAGGGATTGAATCTCAGTCTGTGACAGGGATTGAACCTCAGTCAGTGACAGGTTTGAATCTCAGTCAGTGACAGGGTTTGAGCCTAATCAATAACAGGGATTGAGCCTCAGTCAGTGACAGGGTTTGAATCTCAGTTATTGACAGGGATAGAATCTCAGTCAGTGACAGGGATTGAATCTCAGTCAGTGACAGGGATTGAATCTCAGTCCGTGACAGTGATTGAGATTCATTCAGTGACAGGGATTGACCCTCAGTCAGTGACAGGGATTCAACCTCAGTCTGTGACAGGAATTGAATCACAATCAGTGACAGGAATTGAACATCAGTCAGTAACAGGGATTGAGCCTCAGTCAGTGACTGGGTTTGACTCTCAGTCAGTGACAGGGATTGAACCTCAGTCAGTGACAGGGATTGAATCTCAATCAGTGACAGGGATTGAGCCTCAGTCACTGACAGGGATTGACCCTCAGTCTGTGACAGGGACTGAATCTCAATCAGTGACAGGGATTGAGCCTCAGTCAGTGACATGGATTGAACCTCAGTCAGTGACAGGGATTGAATCACGATCAGTGACAGGGATTGAATCTGAGTCAGTGACAGGGATTGAATCTCAATCAGTGACAGGGATTGAATCTCGATCAGTGACACGGATTGAATCTGAATCAGTGACAGGGATTGACCCTCAGTCAGTGACAGGGATTGAATCTCAGTCAGTGAAAGGGATTGAACCTCAGTAAGTGAGAGGGATTGAGCCTCAGTCAGTGACAGGGATTGAGCCTCTGTCAGTGACAGGGAGTGAGCCGCAGTTAGTTACAAGGATTGAACCTCAGTTAGTAACAGGGATTGTATCTCAGTCTGTGACAGGGATTGAACCTCAGTCAGTGACAGGTTTTAATCTCAGTCAGTGACAGGGTTTGAGCCTAATCAATAACAGGGATTGAGTCTCAGTCAGTGACATTGTTTGAATCTCAGTTATTGACAGGTATAGAATCTCAGTCAGTGACAGGGATTGAATCTCAATCAGTGACAGTGATTGAATCTCAGTCAGTGACAGGGATTGAATCTCAGTCAGTGACAGGGATTGAGATTCATTCAGTGACAGGGATTTACCCTCAGTCAGTGACAGGGATTCAACCTCAGTCTGTGACAGGAATTGAATCACAATCAGTGACAGGAATTGAACATCAGTCAGTGACAGGGATTGAGCCTCAGTCAGTGACTGGGTTTGACTCTCAGTCAGTTACAGGGATTGAACCTCAGTCAGTGACAGGGATTGAATCTCAATCAGTGACAGGGATTGAGCCTCAGTCAGTGACAGGGATTGACCCTCAGTCAGTGACAGGGATTGAATCCCAGTCAGTGACAGGGATTGAACCTGAGTCAGTGACTGGAATTGAATCTCAATCAGTGACAGGGATTGAATCTCGATCAGTGACAGGGATTGAATCTCAATCAGTGACAGGGATTGACCCTCAGTCAGTGACAGGGATTGAATCTCAGTTAGTGACAGGGATTGAGCCTCAGTCAGTGACAGGGATTTATCCTCAGTCAGTGACAGGGATTGAGCCTCAGTCAGTCATAGGAATTGACCATGAGACAGTGACAGGGATTGACATTCAGTCAGTGACAGAGAATGAGTCTCAGTCAGTTACAGGGATTGAGCCTCAGTCAGTGACAGGGATTGAATCTCAGTCAGTGACAGGGATTGAATCTCAGTTAGTGACAGGAATTGAATCTCAGTCAGTGACAGGGATTGAACCTCAGTCAGTGACAGGGATTGAATCTCAGTTAGTGACAGGAATTGAATCTCAGTCAGTGACAGGGATTGAACCTCAGTCAGTGACAGGGATTGAAGATCAATCATTGACAGGTATACAGATTCAGTCAGTGACAGGGATTGAATCTGAGTCAGTGACAGGAATTAAATCTCACTCAGTGACAGGAATTGAACGTCAGTTAGTGACAGGGATTGAATCGCAGTCTGGGACAAGAATTAACCCACAGTCAGTGACAGGAATTGAATCTTAGTCAGTGACAGGAATTGAATCTTAGTCAGTGACTGGAATTGAATCTCAGTCAGTGACAGGGAGTGAGCCTCAGTCAGTGACAGGGATTGAGCCTCAAATAGTGACAGGGATTGACCCACAGTCAGTGACAGGGATTAAATCTCAATCAGTGACAGGAAGTGAATTTCAGTCAGTGACAGGGGTTTAATCACAGTCAGTGACAGGGATAGAGATACAGTCAGAGATAGGGTTTGAACCTCAGTCTGTGACAGGGATTGAACCTCAGTCAGTGACAGGGATTGAATCTCAGTCAGTGACAGGAATTGAATCTCTGTAAGTGACAGGGATTGAACCGCAGTCAGTGACAGGGTTGAATCTCAGTCAGTGACTGGGTTTGAGCCTAATCAATTAGATGGATTGAATCTCAGTCAGAGACAGGGATTGACTCTCAATCAGTGACAGGGATTGCGATTCATTCAGTGACAGGGATTGACACTCAGTCAGTGACAGGGATTGAACATGAGTCAGTGACAGGGATTGAATCTCAATCAGTGACAGGGATTGAATCTCGATCAGTGACACGGATTGAATCTGAATCAGTGACAGGGATTGACCCTCAGTCAGTGACAGGGATTGAATCTCAATCAATGACAGGGATTGAATCTCAAACATAGACAGGGAGTGATCCTCAGTCTGTGACAAGGATTGACCCTCAATCAGTGACAGGGATTGAATCTCAGTCAGAGACAGAGACTGAACCCCAGTGAGTGACAAGGATGGAGCCTCAGTCTGTGACAGGGATTGAGCCTCAGTCAGTGACAGGGACTGAGCCTCAGTCAGTGACAAGGACTGAGCCTCAGTCAGTGACAGGGATTGAGCCACAATCAGTGACAGGGATTGAGACACAACCAGTAACAGGGATTGAATCTCATTCAGTGACAGGGATTGAATCTCAATCAGTGTCAGGAATTGAATCTTAGTCAGTGACAGGGATAGAGATTCAGTCAGTGACAGGGATTGAATCTCATTCAGTGACAGGGATTGAGATACAACCAGTGACAGGGATTGACCCTCAGTCAGTGACAGGGATTGAATCTCAGTCAATGACAGGAATTGAATCTTCGTCAGTGACAGGGATAGAGATTCAGTCAGTGACAGGGATTGAACCTCAGACAGTGACAGGGATTGAATCTCATTCAGTGACAGGGATAGATTCTCAGTCAGTGACAGGGATTCAATCTCAGTCAGTGACAGGAATTGAATCTAAGTCAGTGACAGGGACTGAATCTCAGTCAGTGACTGTGTTTCAATCTCAGTCAGTGACAGGGACTGAATCTCAGTCAGTGACTGAGTTTGAATCTCAGTTATTGAGAGGGATTGAATCTCAGTCAGAGACAGGGATTGAATCGCGATCAGTGACACGGATTGAATCTGAATCAGTGACAGGGATTGACCCTCAGTCAGTGACAGGGATTGAATCTCAGTCAGTGACAGGGATTGAAACTCAGTCAGTGACAGGAATTGACCCTCAGTCAGTGACAGGGATTGAATCTCAGTCAGTGACAGGGATTGAATCACAGTCAGTGGCACGAATTGACCCTGAATCAGTAACAGGGATTGAATCTCATTCAGTGACAGGGATTGAATCTCGATCAGTGACAGGGATTGAACCTGACTCAGTGACAGGGATTGAATCTCAATCAGTGGCAGGGATTGAATCTCGATCAGTGACAGGGATTGAATCTCAGTCAGTGGCAGGGATTGAACCTCAGTCAGTGACAGGGATAGAGATTCATTCAGTGACAGGGAATGACGCTCAGTCAGTGAAAAGAATTGAATCTCAGTCAGTGGCAGGGATTGAACCTGAGTCACTGACAGGGATTGAATCACAATCAGTGACAGGGATTGAATCTCGATCAGTGACAGGGATTGAATCTCAATCAGTGGCCGGGATTGAGACTCAATGAGTGACAGGGATTGAGACACAACCAGTGACAGGGATTGAATCTCAGTCAGTGACAGGGATTGAACCTCAGTCAATGACAGAAATTGACCCTCAGTCAGTGACAGGAATTGAATCTCAATCAGTGACAGGGTGTGAGCCGCAGTCAGTTACTAGGATTGTACCTCAGTTAGTGACAGGGATTGAATCACAGTCTGTGACAGGGATTGAGCCTCAGTCAGTGACAGGTTTGAATCTCAGTCAGTGACAGGGTTTGAGCCTAATCAATAACAGGGATTGAGCCTTAGTCAGTGACAGGGTTTGAATCTCAGTTATTGACAGGGATAGAATCTCAGTCAGTGACAGGGATTGAATCTCAATCAGTGACAGGGATTGAATCTCAGTCAGTGAAAGGGATTGACATTCATTCAGTGACAGGGATTGACCCTCAGTCAGTGACAGGGATTGAATCTCAATCAGTGACAGGGATTGAATCTCAGTCAGTGAAAGGGATTGAGATTCATTCATTGACCGGAATTGACTATCAGTCAGTGACAGGGATTGCAATTCAGTCAGTGACAGCGATTGAACCTCAGTCTGTGACAGGGATTGAACCTCTGTCAGTGACAGGAATTGAATCTCAATCAGTGACAGGGATTGAACCTCTGTCAGTGACAGGAATTGAATCTCAATCAGTGACAGGGATTGAGCCTCAGTCAGTGACAGGGATTGTCCCTCAGTCAGTGACAGGGATTGAATCTGAATTAGTGACAGGGATTGAGCCTCACTCAGTGACAGGGATTGAATCTCAGGCAGTGACAGGAATTGACTCTCAGTCAGTGTCAAGAATTGAATCTCAGTTATTGACAGGGATTGTACCTCAGTGAGTGACAGGAATTGAGCTTCAGTCAGTCACAGGGATTGAATCTCAGTTAGGGACTGGGATTGAACGTCAGCCAGTGATAGGGATTGACCCACAGTCAGTGACAGGAATTGAATCTCAATCAGTGACAGGGTGTGAGCATCAGTCTGTGACAGGAAGTGTATCTCAGTCAGTGCCAGGGATTGAATCTCTGTCAGTGGTAGGAATTGAAGCTCAGTTAGTGACAGGGATTGAACCTCAGTCAGTGACAGGGACTGAATCTCAATCAGTGACAGGAATTGAATTTCAGTTAGTGACAGGGATTGAACCTCAGTCAGTGACAGGGATTGAACATCAGTCAGTGACAGGAATACAGATTCAATCAGTGACAGGTATTGAGCCTCAGTCAGTGACAAGGATTGATTCTTATTCAGTGACAGGGATTGACCCTCAATCAGTAACAGGGATTGAATTTCATTCCGTGACATGGATTCAAACTCAGTCAGTGACAGGGATTGATCCTCAGTCTGTGACAGGAATTGAATCACAGTCAGTGACAGGAATTGAATCTCAGTCAGTGACAGGGAGTGAGCCGCAGTCAGTTACAAGGATTGAACCTCAGTTAGTGACAGGGATTGAATCTCAGTCTGTGACAGGGATTGAACCTCAGTCAGTGACAGGTTTGAATCTCAGTCAGTGACAGGGTTTTAGCCTAATCAATAACAGGGATTGAGCCTCAGTCAGTGACAGGGTTTGAATCTCAGTTATTGACAGGGATAGAATCTCAGTCAGTGACAGGGATTGAATCTCAATCAGTGACAGGGATTGAATCTCAATCAGTGACAGGGATTGAATCTCAGTCCGTGACAGGGATTGAGATTCATTCAGTGACAGGGATTCAACCTCAGTCTGTGACAGGAATTGAATCACAATCAGTGACAGGAATTGAACATCAGTCAGTGACAGGGATTGAGCCTCAGTCAGTGACTGGGTTTGACTCTCAGTCAGTGACAGGGATTGAACCTTAGTCAGTGACAGGGATTGAATCTCAATCAGTGACAGGGATTGATCCTCAGTCAGTGACAGGGATTGACCCTCAGTCAGTGACAGGGATTGAATCTCAATCAGTGACAGGAATTGAGCCTCAGTCAGTGACAGGATAAAACCTCAATGAGTGACAGGGATTGAGACACAACCAGTGACAGGGATTGAATCTCAGTCAGTGACAGGGATTGAACCTCAGTCAATGACAGAAATTGACCCTCAGTCAGTGACAGGAATTGAATCTCAATCAGTGACAGGGTGTGAGCCGGAGTCAGTTACAAGGATTGTCCCTCAGTTAGTGACAGGGATTGAATCACAGTCTGTGACAGGGATTGAGCCTCAGTCAGTGACAGGTTTGAATCTCAGTCAGTGACAGGGTTTGAGCCTAATCAATAACAGGGATTGAGCCTTAGTCAGTGACAGGGTTTGAATCTCAGTTATTGACAGGGATAGAATCTCAGTCAGTGACAGGGATTGAATCTCAATCAGTGACAGGGATTGAATCTCAGTCAGTGAAAGGGATTGACATTCATTCAGTGACAGGGATTGACCCTCAGTCAGTGACAGGGATTGAATCTCAATCAGTGACAGGGATTGAATCTCAGTCAGTGAAAGGGATTGAGATTCATTCAGTGACCGGAATTGACCATCAGTCAGTGACAGGGACTGCAATTCAGTCAGTGACAGCGATTGAACCTCAGTCTGTGACAGGGATTGAATCTCAGTCAGTGACAGGGATTGAACCTCTGTCAGTGACAGGAATTGAATCTCAATCAGTGACAGGGATTGAGCCTCAGTCAGTGACAGGGATTGTCCCTCAGTCAGTGACAGGGATTGAATCTTAATTAGTGACAGGGATTGAGCCTCACTCAGTGACAGTGATTGAATCTCAGGCAGTGACAGGAATTGACTCTCAGTCAGTGTCAGGAATTGAATCTCAGTTATTGACAGGGATTGTACCTCAGTGAGTGACAGGAATTGAGCTTCAGTCAGTCACAGGGATTGAATCTCAGTTAGGGACTGGGATTGAACATCAGCCAGTGATAGGGATTGACCCACAGTCAGTGACAGGAATTGAATTTCAGTTAGTGACAGGGATTGGACCTCAGTCAGTGACAGGGATTGTACATCAGTCAGTGACAGGAATACAGATTCAATCAGTGACAGGTATTGAGCCTCAGTCAGTGACAAGGATTGATTCTTATTCAGTGACAGGGATTGACCCTCAATCAGTAACAGGGATTGAATTTCATTCCGTGACATGGATTCAAACTCAGTCAGTGACAGGGATTGATCCTCAGTCTGTGACAGGAATTGAATCACAGTCAGTGACAGGAATTGAATCTCAGTCAGTGACAGGGAGTGAGCCGCAGTCAGTTACAAGGATTGAACCTCAGTTAGTGACAGGGATTGAATCTCAGTCTGTGACAGGGATTGAACCTCAGTCAGTGACAGGTTTGAATCTCAGTCAGTGACAGGGTTTTAGCCTAATCAATAACAGGGATTGAGCCTCAGTCAGTGACAGGGTTTGAATCTCAGTTATTGACAGGGATAGAATCTCAGTCAGTGACAGGGATTGAATCTCAATCAGTGACAGGGATTGAATCTCAGTCCGTGACAGGGATTGAGATTCATTCAGTGACAGGGATTCAACCTCAGTCTGTGACAGGAATTGAATCACAATCAGTGACAGGAATTGAACATCAGTCAGTGACAGGGATTGAGCCTCAGTCAGTGACTGGGTTTGACTCTCAGTCAGTGAACGGGATTGAACCTCAGTCAGTGACAGGGATTGAATCTCAGTCGGTGACAGGGATTGAACCACAGTCAGTGACAGGGATTGAGCCTCAATGAGTGACAGGGATTGAGACACAACCAGTGACAGGGATTGAATCTCAGTCAGTGACAGGGATTGAACCTCAGTCAATGACAGAAATTGACCCTCAGTCAGTGTCAGGAATTGAATCTCAATCAGTGACAGGGATTGAATCTCAGTCAGTGAAAGGGATTGACATTCATTCAGTGACAGGGATTGACCCTCAGTCAGTGACAGGGATTGAATCTCAATCAGTGACAGGGATTGAATCTCAGTCAGTGAAAGGGATTGAGATTCATTCAGTGACCGGAATTGACCATCAGTCAGTGACAGGGATTGCAATTCAGTCAGTGACAGCGATTGAACCTCAGTCTGTGACAGGGATTGAATCTCAGTCAGTGACAGGGATTGAACCTCTGTCAGTGACAGGAATTGAATCTCAATCAGTGACAGGGATTGAGCCTCATTCAGTGACAGGGATTGTCCCTCAGTCAGTGACAGGAATTGAATCTTAATTAGTGACAGGGATTGAGCCTCACTCAGTGACAGGAATTGAATCTCAGGCAGTGACAGGAATTGACTCTCAGTCAGTGTCAGGAATTGAATCTCAGTTATTGACAGGGATTGTACCTCAGTGAGTGACAGGAATTGAGCTTCAGTCAGTCACAGGGATTGAATCTCAGTTAGGGACTGGGATTGAACGTCAGCCAGTGATAGGGATTGACCCACAGTCAGTGACAGGAATTGAATCTCAATCAGTGACAGGGATTGAATCTCAGTCCGTGACAGGGATTGAGATTCATTCAGTGACAGGGATTCAACCTCAGTCTGTGACAGGAATTGAATCACAATCAGTGACAGGAATTGAACATCAGTCAGTGACAGGAATTGAGCCTCAGTCAGTGACTGGGTTTGACTCTCAGTCAGTGACAGGGATTGAACCTTAGTCAGTGACAGGGATTGAATCTCAATCAGTGACAGGGATTGATCCTCAGTCAGTGACAGGGATTGACCCTCAGTCAGTGACAGGGATTGAATCTCAATCAGTGACAGGAATTGAGCCTCAGTCAGTGACAGGATAAAACCTCAATGAGTGACAGGGATTGAGACACAACCAGTGACAGGGATTGAATCTCAGTCAGTGACAGGGATTGAACCTCAGTCAATGACAGAAATTGACCCTCAGTCAGTGACAGGAATTGAATCTCAATCAGTGACAGGGTGTGAGCCGGAGTCAGTTACAAGGATTGTCCCTCAGTTAGTGACAGGGATTGAATCACAGTCTGTGACAGGGATTGAGCCTCAGTCAGTGACAGGTTTGAATCTCAGTCAGTGACAGGGTTTGAGCCTAATCAATAACAGGGATTGAGCCTTAGTCAGTGACAGGGTTTGAATCTCAGTTATTGACAGGGATAGAATCTCAGTCAGTGACAGGGATTGAATCTCAATCAGTGACAGGGATTGAATCTCAGTCAGTGAAAGGGATTGACATTCATTCAGTGACAGGGATTGAATCTCAATCAGTGACAGGGATTGAATCTCAGTCAGTGAAAGGGATTGAGATTCATTCAGTGACCGGAATTGACCATCAGTCAGTGACAGGGACTGCAATTCAGTCAGTGACAGCGATTGAACCTCAGTCTGTGACAGGGATTGAATCTCAGTCAGTGACAGGGATTGAACCTCTGTCAGTGACAGGAATTGAATCTCAATCAGTGACAGGGATTGAGCCTCAGTCAGTGACAGGGATTGTCCCTCAGTCAGTGACAGGGATTGAATCTTAATTAGTGACAGGGATTGAGCCTCAGTCAGTGACAGGGATTGTCCCTCAGTCAGTGACAGGAATTGAATCTTAATTAGTGACAGGGATTGAGCCTCACTCAGTGACAGGAATTGAATCTCAGGCAGTGACAGGAATTGACTCTCAGTCAGTGTCAGGAATTGAATCTCAGTTATTGACAGGGATTGTACCTCAGTGAGTGACAGGAATTGAGCTTCAGTCAGTCACAGGGATTGAATCTCAGTTAGGGACTGGGATTGAACGTCAGCCAGTGATAGGGATTGACCCACAGTCAGTGACAGGAATTGAATCTCAATCAGTGACAGGGATTGAATCTCAGTCCGTGACAGGGATTGAGATTCATTCAGTGACAGGGATTCAACCTCAGTCTGTGACAGGAATTGAATCACAATCAGTGACAGGAATTGAACATCAGTCAGTGACAGGAATTGAGCCTCAGTCAGTGACTGGGTTTGACTCTCAGTCAGTGACAGGGATTGAACCTTAGTCAGTGACAGGGATTGAATCTCAATCAGTGACAGGGATTGATCCTCAGTCAGTGACAGGGATTGACCCTCAG
This sequence comes from Chiloscyllium plagiosum, assembly GCF_037043375.1. Classification (NCBI taxonomy): domain Eukaryota; kingdom Metazoa; phylum Chordata; class Chondrichthyes; order Orectolobiformes; family Hemiscylliidae; genus Chiloscyllium; species Chiloscyllium plagiosum. Next base: position 45,933,495 of record NW_028270177.1, read on the forward strand.
TCAGTGACAGGGATTGAATCTCAATCAGTGACAGGAATTGAGCCTCAGTCAGTGACAGGATAAAACCTCAATGAGTGACAGGGATTGAGACACAACCAGTGACAGGGATTGAATCTCAGTCAGTGACAGGGATTGAACCTCAGTCAATGACAGAAATTGACCCTCAGTCAGTGACAGGAATTGAATCTCAATCAGTGACAGGGTGTGAGCCGGAGTCAGTTACAAGGATTGTCCCTCAGTTAGTGACAGGGATTGAATCACAGTCTGTGACAGGGATTGAGCCTCAGTCAGTGACAGGTTTGAATCTCAGTCAGTGACAGGGTTTGAGCCTAATCAATAACAGGGATTGAGCCTTAGTCAGTGACAGGGTTTGAATCTCAGTTATTGACAGGGATAGAATCTCAGTCAGTGACAGGGATTGAATCTCAATCAGTGACAGGGATTGAATCTCAGTCAGTGAAAGGGATTGACATTCATTCAGTGACAGGGATTGACCCTCAGTCAGTGACAGGGATTGAATCTCAATCAGTGACAGGGATTGAATCTCAGTCAGTGAAAGGGATTGAGATTCATTCAGTGACCGGAATTGACCATCAGTCAGTGACAGGGACTGCAATTCAGTCAGTGACAGCGATTGAACCTCAGTCTGTGACAGGGATTGAATCTCAGTCAGTGACAGGGATTGAACCTCTGTCAGTGACAGGAATTGAATCTCAATCAGTGACAGGGATTGAGCCTCAGTCAGTGACAGGGATTGTCCCTCAGTCAGTGACAGGGATTGAATCTTAATTAGTGACAGGGATTGAGCCTCACTCAGTGACAGGGATTGAATCTCAGGCAGTGACAGGAATTGACTCTCAGTCAGTGTCAGGAATTGAATCTCAGTTATTGACAGGGATTGTACCTCAGTGAGTGACAGGAATTGAGCTTCAGTCAGTCACAGGGATTGAATCTCAGTTAGGGACTGGGATTGAACATCAGCCAGTGATAGGGATTGACCCACAGTCAGTGACAGGAATTGAATCTCCATCAGTGACAGGGTGTGAGCATCAGTCTGTGACAGGAACTGTATCTCAGTCAGTGCCAGGGATTGAATCTCTGTCAGTGGTAGGAATTGAAGCTCAGTTAGTGACAGGGATTGAACCTCAGTCAGTGACAGGGACTGAATCTCAATCAGTGACAGGAATTGAATTTCAGTTAGTGACAGGGATTGGACCTCAGTCAGTGACAGGGATTGAACATCAGTCAGTGACAGGAATACAGATTCAATCAGTGACAGGTATTGAGCCTCAGTCAGTGACAAGGATTGATTCTTATTCAGTGACAGGGATTGACCCTCAATCAGTAACAGGGATTGAATTTCATTCCGTGACATGGATTCAAACTCAGTCAGTGACAGGGATTGATCCTCAGTCTGTGACAGGAATTGAATCACAGTCAGTGACAGGAATTGAATCTCAGTCAGTGACAGGGAGTGAGCCGCAGTCAGTTACAAGGATTGAACCTCAGTTAGTGACAGGGATTGAATCTCAGTCTGTGACAGGGATTGAACCTCAGTCAGTGACAGGTTTGAATCTCAGTCAGTGACAGGGTTTTAGCCTAATCAATAACAGGGATTGAGCCTCAGTCAGTGACAGGGTTTGAATCTCAGTTATTGACAGGGATAGAATCTCAGTCAGTGACAGGGATTGAATCTCAATCAGTGACAGGGATTGAATCTCAGTCCGTGACAGGGATTGAGATTCATTCAGTGACAGGGATTCAACCTCAGTCTGTGACAGGAATTGAATCACAATCAGTGACAGGAATTGAACATCAGTCAGTGACAGGGATTGAGCCTCAGTCAGTGACTGGGTTTGACTCTCAGTCAGTGAACGGGATTGAACCTCAGTCAGTGACAGGGATTGAATCTCAGTCGGTGACAGGGATTGAACCACAGTCAGTGACAGGGATTGAGCCTCAATGAGTGACAGGGATTGAGACACAACCAGTGACAGGGATTGAATCTCAGTCAGTGACAGGGATTGAACCTCAGTCAATGACAGAAATTGACCCTCAGTCAGTGTCAGGAATTGAATCTCAATCAGTGACAGGGATTGAATCTCAGTCAGTGAAAGGGATTGACATTCATTCAGTGACAGGGATTGACCCTCAGTCAGTGACAGGGATTGAATCTCAATCAGTGACAGGGATTGAATCTCAGTCAGTGAAAGGGATTGAGATTCATTCAGTGACCGGAATTGACCATCAGTCAGTGACAGGGATTGCAATTCAGTCAGTGACAGCGATTGAACCTCAGTCTGTGACAGGGATTGAATCTCAGTCAGTGACAGGGATTGAACCTCTGTCAGTGACAGGAATTGAATCTCTATCAGTGACAGGGATTGAGCCTCAGTCAGTGACAGGGATTGTCCCTCAGTCAGTGACAGGAATTGAATCTTAATTAGTGACAGGGATTGAGCCTCACTCAGTGACAGGAATTGAATCTCAGGCAGTGACAGGAATTGACTCTCAGTCAGTGTCAGGAATTGAATCTCAGTTATTGACAGGGATTGTACCTCAGTGAGTGACAGGAATTGACCTTCAGTCAGTCACAGGGATTGAATCTCAGTTAGGGACTGGGATTGAACGTCAGCCAGTGATAGGGATTGACCCACAGTCAGTGACAGGAATTGAATCTCAATCAGTGACAGGGTGTGAGCATCAGTCTGTGACAGGAACTGTATCTCAGTCAGTGCCAGGGATTGAATCTCTGTCAGTGGTAGGAATTGAAGCTCAGTTAGTGACAGGGATTGAACCTCAGTCAGTGACAGGGACTGAATCTCAATCAGTGACAGGAATTGAATTTCAGTTAGTGACAGGGATTGGACCTCAGTCAGTGACAGGGATTGAACATCAGTCAGTGACAGGAATACAGATTCAATCAGTGACAGGTATTGAGCCTCAGTCAGTGACAAGGATTGATTCTTATTCAGTGACAGGGATTGACCCTCAATCAGTAAAGGGGATTGAATTTCATTCCGTGACATGGATTCAAACTCAGTCAGTGACAGGGATTGATCCTCAGTCTGTGACAGGAATTGAATCACAGTCAGTGACAGGAATTGAATCTCAGTCAGTGACAGGGAGTGAGCCGCAGTCAGTTACAAGGATTGAACCTCAGTTAGTGACAGGGATTGAATCTCAGTCTGTGACAGGGATTGAACCTCAGTCAGTGACAGGTTTGAATCTCAGTCAGTGACAGGGTTTTAGCCTAATCAATAACATGGATTGAGCCTCAGTCAGTGACAGGGTTTGAATCTCAGTTATTGACAGGGATAGAATCTCAGTCAGTGACAGGGATTGAATCTCAATCAGTGACAGGGATTGAATCTCAGTCAGTGACTGGAATTGAATCTCAATCAGTTACAGGGATTGAACCTCGATCAGTGACAGGGATTGAATCTCAATCAGTGACAGGGATTGACCCTCAGTCAGTGACAGGGATTGAATCTCAGTTAGTGACAGGGATTGAGCCTCAGTCAGTGACAGGAAATGACCCTCGGTCAGTAACAGGGATTGAATCTCAGTCAATGACAGGAATTGAACCTCAGTCTTTGAGAGGGATTGAGCCACAGTCAGTGACAGGGATTGAGCCTCAGTCAGTCATAGGAATTGACCCTTAGACAGTGACAGGGATTGACATTCAGTCAGTGACAGAGAATGAATCTCAGTCAGTTACAGGGATTGAGCCTCAGTAAGTGACAGGGATTGAATCTCAGTCAGTGACAGGGAATGAATCTCAGTCAGTGACAGGAATTGAATCTCAATCAGTGACAGGGTGTGAGCATCAGTCAGTGACAGGAAGTGAATCGCAGTCAGTGACAGGGATTGAACCTCAGTCAGTGACAGGAATTGAATCACAGTCAGTGACCGGAATTGACCATCAGTCAGTGACAGGGATTGCAATTCAGTCAGTGACAGCGATTGAACCTCAGTCTGTGACAGGGATTGAATCTCAGTCAGTGACAGGGATTGAGCCTCAGTCAGTGACAGGGATTGTCCCTCGGTCAGTGACAGGGATTGAATCTTAATTAGTGGCAGGGATTGAGCCTCACTCAGTGACAGGGATTGAATCTCAGGCAGTGACAGGAATTGACTCTCAGTCAGTGGCAGGAATTGAATCTCAGTTATTGACAGGGATTGTACCTCAGTGAGTGACAGGAATTGAGCTACAGTCAGTCACAGGGATTGAATCTCAGTTGGGGACTGGGATTGAACGTCAGCCAGTGATAGGGATTGACCCACAGCCAGGGACAGGAATTGAATCTCAATCAGTGACAGGGTGTGAGCATCAGTCAGTGACAGGAAGTGTATCTCAGTCAGTGCCAGGGATTGAATCTCTGTCAGTGGTAGGAATTGAATCTCAGTTAGTGACAGGGATTGAACCTCAGTCAGTGACAGGGATTGAATCTCAATCAGTGACAGGAATTGAATTTCAGTTAGTGACAGGGATTGAACCTCTGTCAGTGACAGGGATTGAACATCAGTCAGTGACAGGAATACAGATTCAGTCAGTGACAGGTATTGAGCCTCAGTCAGTGACAAGGATTGAATCTTAGGCAGTGAGAGGGATTGACCCTCAATCAGTAACAGGGATTGAATTTCATTCCGTGACATGGATTCAAACTCAGTCAGTGACAGGGATTGAACCTCAGTCTGTGACAGGAATTGAATCACAGTCAGTGACAGGAATTGAATCACAGTCAGTGACAGGAATTGAATCTCAGTCAGTGACAGGGAATGAGCCGCAGTCAGTTACAAGGATTGAATCTCAGTTAGTGACAGGGATTGAACCTCAGTCAGTGACAGGTTTGAATCTCAGTCAGTGACAGCGAGTGAGCCACAGTCAGTGACAAGGATTGAACCTCAGTTAGTGACAGGGATTGAATCTCAGTCTGTGACAGGGATTGAACCTCAGTCAGTGACAGGTTTGAATCTCAGTCAGTGACAGGGTTTGAGCCTAATCAATAACAGGGATTGAGCCACAGTCAGTGACAGGGTTTGAATCTCAGTTATTGACAGGGATAGAATCTCAGTCAGTGACAGGGATTGAACCTCAATCAGTGACAGTGATTGAATCTCAGTCCGTGACAGGGATTGAGATTCATTCAGTGATAGGGATTGACCCTCAGTCAGTGACAGGGATTGAATCTCAATCAGTGACAGGGATTGACCCTCAGTCTGTGACAGGAATTGAATCACAATCAGTGACAGGAATTGAATCTCAATCAGTGACAGGGATTGACCCTCAGTCTGTGACAGGAATTGAATCACAATCAGTGACAGGGATTGAACCTGAGTCAGTGACTGGAATTGAATCTCAATCAGTGACAGGGATTGAATCTTGATCAGTGACAGGGATTGAATCTCAATCAGTGACAGGGATTGACCCTCAGTCAGTGACATGGATTGAGCCTCAGTCAGTGACAGGGACTGAGCCTCAGTCAGTGACAGGGATTGAGCCACAATCAGTGACAGGGATTGAGACACAACCAGTAACAGGGATTGAATCTGAATCAGTGACAGGGATTGACCCTCAGTCAGTGACAGGGATTGCATCTCAGTCAGTGACACGGATTGACCCTCAGTCAGTGACAGGGATTGAATATCAGTCAATGACAGGGATTGAACCTCAGTCAGTGAGAGGGATTGAGCCTCAGTCAGTGACAGGGATTGAGCCTCAGTCAGTCATAGGAATTGACCCTGAGATAGTGACAGGGATTGACATTCAATCAGTGACAGAGAATGAATCTCAGTCAGTTTCAGGGATTGAGCCTCAGTCAGTGACAGGGATTGAATCTCAGTCAGTGACCGGGATTGAATCTCAAACATTGACATGGTGTGATCCTCAGTCTGTGACAGGGATTGACCCTCAATCAGTGACAGGGATTGAATCATCGTCAGTGAGAGAGACTGAATCCCAATGAGTGACAGGGATGGAGCCCCAGTCAGTGACAGGGATTGAGCCTCAGTCAGTGACAGGGACTGAGCCTCAGTCAGTGACAGGGATTGAACCTCAGTCAGTGACTGGGACTGAGCCTCAGTCAGTGACAGGGATTGAGCCTCAGTTAGTGACAGGGACTGAGCCTCAGTCAGTGACAGGGATTGAGCCTCAGTCAGTGACAGGGATTGAGACACAACCAGTAACAGGGATTGAATCTCATTCAGTGACAGGGATTGAATCTCAATCAGTGCCAGGAATTGAATCTTAGTCATGACAGGGATAGAGATTCAGTCAGTGACAGGGATTGAATCTCATTCAGTGATAGGGATTGAGATACAACCAGTGACAGGGATTGAATCTCATTCAGTGACAGGGATTGAATCTCAATCAGTGACAGGAATTGAATCTTCGTCAGTGACAGGGATAGAGATTCAGTCCAGTGACAGGGATTGACCCTCAGTCAGTGACAGGTTTGAAACTCAGTCAGTGACAGGGTTTGAGCCTAATCAATAACAGGGATTGACCCTCAGTCAGTGACAGGGATTCAACCTCAGTCTGTGACAGGAATTGAATCACAATCAGTGACAGGAATTGAACATCAGTCAGTGACAGGGATTGAGCCTCAGTCAGTGACTGGGTTTGACTCTCAGTCAGTGACAGGGATTGAACCTCAGTCAGTGACAGGGATTGAATCTCAATCCGTGACAGGGATTGAGCCTCAGTCAGTGACAGGTATTGACCCTCAGTCAGTGACAGGGATTGAATCTCAATCAGTGACAGGGATTGAGCCTCAGTCAGTGACAGGGATTGAACCTCAGTCAGTGACAGGGATTGAATATCAGTCAGTGACAGGGATTGAACCTGAGTCAGTGACAGGGATTGAATCTCAATCAGTGACAGGGATTGAATCTCGATCAGTGACACGGATTGAATCTGAATTAGTGACAGGGATTGACCCTCAGTCAGTGACAGGGATTGAATCTCAGTCAGTGACAGGGATTGAAACTCAGTCAGTGACAGGGATTGACCCTCAGTCAGTGACAGGGATTGAATCTCAGTCAATGACAGGGATTGAACCTCAGTTAGTGAGAGGGATTGAGCCTCAGTCAGTGACAGGGATTGAGCCTCAGTCAGTGACAGGTTTGAAACTCAGTCAGTGACAGGGTTTGAGCCTAATCAATAACAGGGATTGACCCTCAGTCAGTGACAGGGATTCAACCTCAGTCTGTGACAGGAATTGAATCACAATCAGTGACAGGAATTGAACATCAGTCAGTGACAGGGATTGAGCCTCAGTCAGTGACTGGGTTTGACTCTCAGTCAGTGACAGGGATTGAACCTCAGTCAGTGACAGGGATTGAATCTCAATCCGTGACAGGGATTGAGCCTCAGTCAGTGACAGGTATTGACCCTCAGTCAGTGACAGGGATTGAATCTCAATCAGTGACAGGGATTGAGCCTCAGTCAGTGACAGGGATTGAACCTCAGTCAGTGACAGGGATTGAATATCAGTCAGTGACAGGGATTGAACCTGAGTCAGTGACAGGGATTGAATCTCAATCAGTGACAGGGATTGAATCTCGATCAGTGACACGGATTGAATCTGAATTAGTGACAGGGATTGACCCTCAGTCAGTGACAGGGATTGAATCTCAGTCAGTGACAGGGATTGAAACTCAGTCAGTGACAGGGATTGACCCTCAGTCAGTGACAGGGATTGAATCTCAGTCAATGACAGGGATTGAACCTCAGTTAGTGAGAGGGATTGAGCCTCAGTCAGTGACAGGGATTGAGCCTCAGTCAGTGACAGGTTTGAATCTCAGTCAGTGACAGGGTTTGTGCCTAATCAATAACAGGGATTGAGCATCAGTCAGTGACATTGTTTGAATCTCAGTTATTGACAGGGATAGAATCTCAGTCAGTAACAGGGATTGAATCCCAATCAGTGACAGGGATTGAATCTCAGTCAGTGACAGGGATTGAATCTCAGTCAGTGACAGGGATTGAGATTCATTCAGTGACAGGGATTGACCCTCAGTCAGTGACAGGGATTGAGCATCAGTCAGTGACTGGGTTTGACTCTCAGTCAGTGATAGGGATTGAATCTCAATCAGTGACAGGGATTGAGCCTCAGTCAGTGACAGGTATCGACCCTTAGTCAGTGACAGGGATTGAGCCACAATCAGTAACAGGGATTGAGACACAACCAGTAACAGGGATTGAATCTCATTCAGTGACAGGGATTGAATCTCAATCAGTGTCAGGAATTGAATCTTAGTCAGTGACAGGGATAGAGATTCAGTCAGTGACAGGGATTGAATCTCATTCAGTGACAGGGATTGAGATACAACCAGTGACAGGGATTGAATCTCATTCAGTGACAGGGATTGAATCTCAATCAGTGACAGGAATTGAATCTTCGTCAGTGACAGGGATAGAGATTCAGTCAGTGACAGGGATTGAACCTCAGACAGTGACAGGGATTGAATCTCATTCAGTGACAGGGATAGATTCTCAGTCAGTGACAGGGATTCAATCTCAGTCAGTGACAGGAATTGAATCTAAGTCAGTGACAGGGACTGAATCTCAGTCAGTGACTGTGTTTCAATCTCAGTCAGTGACAGGCACTGAATCGCAGTCAGTGACTGAGTTTGAATCTCAGTTATTGACAGGGATTGAATCTGAGTCAGAGACAGGGATTGAATCTCGATCAGTGACACGGATTAAATCTGAATCAGTGACAGGGATTGACCCTCAGTCAGTGACAGGTATTGAATCTCAGTCAGTGACAGGGATTGAAACTCAGGCAGTGACAGGGATTGACCCTCAGTCAGTGACAGGGATTGAATCTCAGTCAATGACAGGGATTGAACCTCAGTCAGTGAGAGGGATTGAGCCTCAGTCAGTGACAGGGATTGAGCCTCAGTCAGTGACAGGGAGTGAGCCGCAGTCAGTTACAAGGATTGAACCTCAGTTAGTGACAGAGATTGAATCTCAGTCTGTGACAGGGATTGGACCTCAGTCAGTGACAGGTTTGAAACTCAGTCAGTGACAGGGTTTGAGCCTAATCAATAACAGGGATTGTGCCTCAGTCAGTGACAGGGTTTGAATCTCAGTTATAGACAGGGATAGAATCTCAGTCAGTGACAGGGATTGAATCTCAATCAGTGACAGGGATTGAATCTCAGTCTGTGACAGGGATTGGACCTCAGTCAGTGACAGGTTTGAAACTCAGTCAGTGACAGGGTTTGAGCCTAATCAATAACAGGGATTGACCCTCAGTCAGTGACAGGGATTCAACCTCAGTCTGTGACAGGAATTGAATCACAATCAGTGACAGGAATTGAACATCAGTCAGTGACAGGGATTGAGCCTCAGTCAGTGACTGGGTTTGACTCTCAGTCAGTGACAGGGATTGAACCTCAGTCAGTGACAGGGATTGAATCTCAATCAGTGACAGGGATTGAGCCTCAGTCAGTGACAGGTATTGACCCTCAGTCAGTGACAGGGATTGAATCTCAATCAGTGACAGGGATTGAGCCTCAGTCAGTGACAGGGATTGAACCTCAGTCAGTGACAGGGATTGAATATCAGTCAGTGACAGGGATTGAACCTGAGTCAGTGACAGGGATTGAATCTCAATCAGTGACAGGGATTGAATCTCGATCAGTGACACGGATTGAATCTGAATCAGTGACAGGGATTGACCCTCAGTCTGTGACAGGGATTGAATCTCAGTCAGTGACAGGGATTGAAACTCAGTCAGTGCCAGGGATTGACCCTCAGTCAGTGACAGGGATTGAATCTCAGTCAATGACAGGGATTGAACCTCAGTTAGTGAGAGGGATTGAGCCTCAGTCAGTGACAGGGATTGAGCCTCAGTCAGTGACAGGTTTGAATCTCAGTCAGTGACAGGGTTTGTGCCTAATCAATAACAGGGATTGAGCATCAGTCAGTGACATTGTTTGAATCTCAGTTATTGACAGGGATAGAATCTCAGTCAGTAACAGGGATTGAATCCCAATCAGTGACAGGGATTGAATCTCAGTCAGTGACAGGGATTGAATCTCAGTCAGTGACAGGGATTGAGATTCATTCAGTGACAGGGATTGACCCTCAGTCAGTGACAGGGATTGAGCATCAGTCAGTGACTGGGTTTGACTCTCAGTCAGTGATAGGGATTGAATCTCAATCAGTGACAGGGATTGAGCCTCAGTCAGTGACTGGGTTTGACTCTCAGTCAGTGACAGGGATTGAACCTCAGTCAGTGACAGGGATTGAATCTCAATCCGTGACAGGGATTGAGCCTCAGTCAGTGACAGGTATTGACCCTCAGTCAGTGACAGGGATTGAATCTCAATCAGTGACAGGGATTGAGCCTCAGTCAGTGACAGGGATTGAACCTCAGTCAGTGACAGGGATTGAATATCAGTCAGTGACAGGGATTGAACCTGAGTCAGTGACAGGGATTGAATCTCAATCAGTGACAGGGATTGAATCTCGATCAGTGACACGGATTGAATCTGAATCAGTGACAGGGATTGACCCTCAGTCTGTGACAGGGATTGAATCTCAGTCAGTGACAGGGATTGAAACTCAGTCAGTGCCAGGGATTGACCCTCAGTCAGTGACAGGGATTGAATCTCAGTCAATGACAGGGATTGAACCTCAGTTAGTGAGAGGGATTGAGCCTCAGTCAGTGACAGGGATTGAGCCTCAGTCAGTGACAGGTTTGAATCTCAGTCAGTGACAGGGTTTGTGCCTAATCAATAACAGGGATTGAGCATCAGTCAGTGACATTGTTTGAATCTCAGTTATTGACAGGGATAGAATCTCAGTCAGTAACAGGGATTGAATCCCAATCAGTGACAGGGATTGAATCTCAGTCAGTGACAGGGATTGAATCTCAGTCAGTGACAGGGATTGAGATTCATTCAGTGACAGGGATTGACCCTCAGTCAGTGACAGGGATTGAGCATCAGTCAGTGACTGGGTTTGACTCTCAGTCAGTGATAGGGATTGAATCTCAATCAGTGACAGGGATTGAGCCTCAGTCAGTGACAGGGATCGACCCTCAGTCAGTGACAGGGATTGAGCCACAATCAGTGACAGGGATTGAGACACAACCAGTAACAGGGATTGAATCTCATTCAGTGACAGGGATTGAATCTCAATCTGTGTCAGGAATTGAATCTTAGTCAGTGACAGGGATAGAGATTCAGTCAGTGACAGGGATTGAATCTCATTCAGTGACAGGGATTGAGATACAACCAGTGACAGGGATTGAATCTCATTCAGTGACAGGGATTGAAACTCAGTCAGTGACACGGATTGACCCTCAGTCAGTCATAGGAATTGACCCTGAGATAGTGACAGGGATTCACATTCAATCAGTGACAGAGAATGAATCTCAGTCAGTTTCAGGGATTGAGCCTCAGTCAGTGACAGGGATTGAATCTCAGTCAGTGACAGGGATTGAATCTCAAACATTGAAAGGGAGTGATCCTCAGTCTGTGACAGGGATTGACCCTCAATCAGTGACAGGGATTGAATCTCAGTCAGAGACAGGGATTGAATCATCGTCAGTGACAGAGACTGAACGCCAGTGAGTGACAGGGATGGAGCCCCATTCAGTGACAGGGATTGAGCCTCAGTCAGTGACAGGGACTGAGCCTCAGTCAGTGACAGGGATTGAACATCAGTCTGTGACTGGGACTGAGCCTCAGTCAGTGACAGGGATTGAGCCTCAGTCAGTGACAGGGACTGAGCCTCAGTCAATGACAGGGATTGAGCCACAATCAGTGACAGGGATTGAGACACAACCAGTAACAGGGATTGAATCTCAGTCAGTGACAGGGATTGAATCTCAATAAGTGTCAGGATTTGAATCTTAGACAGTGATAGGGATAGAGATTCAGTCAGTGACAGGGATTGAATCTCATTCAGTGACAGGGATTGAGATACAACCAGTGACAGGGATTGAATCTCATTCAGTGACAGGGATTGAATCTCAATCAGTGACAGGAATTGTGTCTCAGTCAGATACAGGGATTGAACCTCAGTCATTGACAGGGATTGTATCTCAGTCAGTGACAGGAATTGAATCTCAGTAAGTAACAGGGATTGAACCTCAGTCTGTGACTGGGACTGAGCCTCAGTCAGTGACAGGGACTGAGCCTCAGTCAGTGACAGGGATTGAGCCACAATCAGTGACAGGGATTGAGACACAACCAGTAACAGGGATTGAATCTGAATCAGTGACAGGGATTGACCCTCAGTCAGTGACAGGGATTGAATCTCAGTCAGTGACACGGATTGACCCTCAGTCAGTGACAGGGATTGAATATCAGTCAATGACAGGGATTGAACCTCAGTCAGTGAGAGGGATTGAGCCTCAGTCAGTGACAGGGATTGAGCCTCAGTCAGTCATAGGAATTGACCCTGAGATAGTGACAGGGATTGACATTCAATCAGTGACAGAGAATGAATCTCAGTCAGTTTCAGGGATTAGGCCTCAGTCAGTGACAGGGATTGAATCTCAGTCAGTGACCGGGATTGAATCTCAAACATTGACATGGAGTGATCCTCAGTCTGTGACAGGGATTGACCCTTAATCAGTGACAGGGATTGAATCATCGTCAGTGACAGAGACTGAATCCCAATGAGTGACAGGGATGGAGCCCCAGTCAGTGACAGGGATTGAGCCTCAGTCAGTGACAGGGACTGAGCCTCAGTCAGTGACAGGGATTGAACCTCAGTCAGTGACAGGGATTGAGACACAACCAGTAACAGGGATTGAATCTCATTCAGTGACAGGGATTGAGCCTCAGTCAGTGACAGGGATTGAGCCTCAGTTAGTGACAGGGACTGAGCCTCGGTCAGTGACAGGGATTGAGCCTCAGTCAGTGACAGGGATTGAGACACAACCAGTAACAGGGATTGAATCTCATTCAGTGACAGGGATTGAATCTCAATCAGTGCCAGGAATTGAATCTTAGTCATGACAGGGATAGAGATTCAGTCAGTGACAGGGATTGAATCTCATTCAGTGATAGGGATTGAGATACAACCAGTGACAGGGATTGAATCTCATTCAGTGACAGGGATTGAATCTCAATCAGTGACAGGAATTGAATCTTCGTCAGTGACAGGGATAGAGATTCAGTCCAGTGACAGGGATTGACCCTCAGTCAGTGACAGGTTTGAAACTCAGTCAGTGACAGGGTTTGAGCCTAATCAATAACAGGGATTGACCCTCAGTCAGTGACAGGGATTCAACCTCAGTCTGTGACAGGAATTGAATCACAATCAGTGACAGGAATTGAACATCAGTCAGTGACAGGGATTGAGCCTCAGTCAGTGACTGGGTTTGACTCTCAGTCAGTGACAGGGATTGAACCTCAGTCAGTGACAGGGATTGAATCTCAATCAGTGACAGGGATTGAGCCTCAGTCAGTGACAGGTATTGACCCTCAGTCAGTGACAGGGATTGAATCTCAATCAGTGACAGGGATTGAGCCTCAGTCAGTGACAGGGATTGAACCTCAGTCAGTGACAGGGATTGAATATCAATCAGTGACAGGGATTGAATCTCGATCAGTGACACGGATTGAATCTGAATCAGTGACAGGGATTGACCCTCAGTCAGTGACAGGGATTGAATCTCAGTCAGTGACAGGGATTGAAACTCAGTCAGTGACAGGGATTGACCCTCAGTCAGTGACAGGGATTGAATCTCAGTCAATGACAGGGATTGAACCTCAGTTAGTGAGAGGGATTGAGCCTCAGTCAGTGACAGGGATTGAGCCTCAGTCAGTGACAGGTTTGAATCTCAGTCAGTGACAGGGTTTGTGCCTAATCAATATCAGGGATTGAGCATCAGTCAGTGACATTGTTTGAATCTCAGTTATTGACAGGGATAGAATCTCAGTCAGTAACAGGGATTGAATCCCAATCAGTGACAGGGATTGAATCTCAGTCAGTGACAGGGATTGAATCTCAGTCAGTGACAGGGATTGAGATTCATTCAGTGACAGGGATTGACCCTCATTCAGTGACAGGGATTGAGCATCAGTCAGTGACTGGGTTTGACTCTCAGTCAGTGATAGGGATTGAATCTCAATCAGTGACAGGGATTGAGCCTCAGTCAGTGACAGGGATCGACCCTCAGTCAGTGACAGGGATTGAGCCACAATCAGTGACAGGGATTGAGACACAACCAGTAACAGGGATTGAATCTCATTCAGTGACAGGGATTGAATCTCAATCAGTGTCAGGAATTGAATCTTAGTCAGTGACAGGGATAGAGATTCAGTCAGTGACAGGGATTGAATCTCATTCAGTGACAGGGATTGAGATACAACCAGTGACAGGGATTGACCCTCAGTCAGTGACAGGGATTGAATCTCAGTCAATGACAGGAATTGAATCTTCGTCAGTGACAGGGATAGAGATTCAGTCAGTGACAGGGATTGAACCTCAGACAGTGACAGGGATTGAATCTCATTCAGTGACAGGGATAGATTCTCAGTCAGTGACAGGGATTCAATCTCAGTCAGTGACAGGAATTGATTCTAAGTCAGTGACAGGGACTGAATTTCAGTCAGTGACTGTGTTTCAATCTCAGTCAGTGACAGGCACTGAATCGCAGTCAGTGACTGAGTTTGAATCTCAGTTATTGACAGGGATTGAATCTGAGTCAGAGACAGGGATTGAATCTCGATCAGTGACACGGATTAAATCTGAATCAGTGACAGGGATTGACCCTCAGTCAGTGACAGGTATTGAATCTCAGTCAGTGACAGGGATTGAAACTCAGGCAGTGACAGGGATTGACCCTCAGTCAGTGACAGGGATTGAATCTCAGTCAATGACAGGGATTGAACCTCAGTCAGTGAGAGGGATTGAGCCTCAGTCAGTGACAGGGATTGAGCCTCAGTCAGTGACAGGGAGTGAGCCGCAGTCAGTTACAAGGATTGAACCTCAGTTAGTGACAGGGATTGAATCTCAGTCTGTGACAGGGATTGAACCTCAGTCAGTGACAGGTTTGAATCTCAGTCAGTGACAGGGTTTGAGCCTAATCAATAACAGGGATTGAGCCTCAGTCAGTGACAGGGTTTGAATCTCAGTTATTGACAGGGATAGAATCTCAGTCCGTGACAGTGATTGAGATTCATTCAGTGACAGGGATTGACCCTCAGTCAGTGACAGGGATTCAACCTCAGTCTGTGACAGGAATTGAATCACAATCAGTGACAGGAATTGAACATCAGTCAGTAACAGGGATTGAGCCTCAGTCAGTGACTGGGTTTGACTCTCAGTCAGTGACAGGGATTGAACCTCAGTCAGTGACAGGGATTGAATCTCAATCAGTGACAGGGATTGAGCCTCAGTCACTGACAGGGATTGACCCTCAGTCTGTGACAGGGACTGAATCTCAATCAGTGACAGGGATTGAGCCTCAGTCAGTGACATGGATTGAACCTCAGTCAGTGACAGGGATTGAATCACGATCAGTGACAGGGATTGAATCTGAGTCAGTGACAGGGATTGAATCTCAATCAGTGACAGGGATTGAATCTCGATCAGTGACACGGATTGAATCTGAATCAGTGACAGGGATTGACCCTCAGTCAGTGACAGGGATTGAATCTCAGTCAGTGAAAGGGATTGAACCTCAGTAAGTGAGAGGGATTGAGCCTCAGTCAGTGACAGGGATTGAGCCTCAGTCTGTGACAGGGAGTGAGCCGCAGTCAGTTACAAGGATTGAACCTCAGTTAGTAACAGGGATTGTATCTCAGTCTGTGACAGGGATTGAACCTCAGTCAGTGACAGGTTTTAATCTCAGTCAGTGACAGGGTTTGAGCCTAATCAATAACAGGGATTGAGTCTCAGTCAGTGACATTGTTTGAATCTCAGTTATTGACAGGGATAGAATCTCAGTCAGTGACAGGGATTGAATCTCAATCAGTGACAGTGATTGAATCTCAGTCAGTGACAGGGATTGAATCTCAGTCAGTGACAGGGATTGAGATTCATTCAGTGACAGGGATTTACCCTCAGTCAGTGACAGGGATTCAACCTCAGTCTGTGACAGGAATTGAATCACAATCAGTGACAGGAATTGAACATCAGTCAGTGACAGGGATTGAGCCTCAGTCAGTGACTGGGTTTGACTCTCAGTCAGTTACAGGGATTGAACCTCAGTCAGTGACAGGGATTGAATCTCAATCAGTGACAGGGATTGAGCCTCAGTCAGTGACAGGGATTGACCCTCAGTCAGTGACAGGGATTGAATCCCAGTCAGTGACAGGGATTGAACCTGAGTCAGTGACTGGAATTGAATCTCAATCAGTGACAGGGATTGAATCTCGATCAGTGACAGGGATTGAATCTCAATCAGTGACAGGGATTGACCCTCAGTCAGTGACAGGGATTGAATCTCAGTTAGTGACAGGGATTGAGCCTCAGTCAGTGACAGGGATTTATCCTCAGTCAGTGACAGGGATTGAGCCTCAGTCAGTCATAGGAATTGACCATGAGACAGTGACAGGGATTGACATTCAGTCAGTGACAGAGAATGAATCTCAGTCAGTTACAGGGATTGAGCCTCAGTCAGTGACAGGGATTGAATCTCAGTCAGTGACAGGGATTGAATCTCAGTTAGTGACAGGAATTGAATCTCAGTCAGTGACAGGGATTGAACCTCAGTCAGTGACAGGGATTGAATCTCAGTTAGTGACAGGAATTGAATCTCAGTCAGTGACAGGGATTGAACCTCAGTCAGTGACAGGGATTGAAGATCAATCATTGACAGGTATACAGATTCAGTCAGTGACAGGGATTGAATCTGAGTCAGTGACAGGAATTAAATCTCACTCAGTGACAGGAATTGAACGTCAGTTAGTGACAGGGATTGAATCGCAGTCTGGGACAAGAATTAACCCACAGTCAGTGACAGGGATTGAATCTCAATCAGTGACAGGAATTGAATCTTAGTCAGTGACTGGAATTGAATCTCAGTCAGTGACAGGGAGTGAGCCTCAGTCAGTGACAGGGATTGAGCCTCAAATAGTGACAGGGATTGACCCACAGTCAGTGACAGGGATTAAATCTCAATCAGTGACAGGAAGTGAATTTCAGTCAGTGACAGGGGTTTAATCACAGTCAGTGACAGGGATAGAGATACAGTCAGAGATAGGGTTTGAACCTCAGTCTGTGACAGGGATTGAATCTCAGTCAGTGACAGGGATTGAATCTCAGTCAGTGACAGGAATTGTGTCTCAGTCAGTTACAGGGATTGAACCTCAGTCAGTGACAGGGATTGTATCTCAGTCAGTGACAGGAATTGAATCTCTGTAAGTGACAGGGATTGAACCGCAGTCAGTGACAGGGTTGAATCTCAGTCAGTGACTGGGTTTGAGCCTAATCAATTAGAGGGATTGAATCTCAGTCAGAGACAGGGATTGACTCTCAATCAGTGACAGGGATTGCGATTCATTCAGTGACAGGGATTGAATCTCAATCAGTGACAGGGATTGAATCTCGATCAATGACACGGAATGAATCTGAATCAGTGACAGGGATTGACCCTCAGTCAGTGACAGGGATTGAATCTCAATCAATGACAGGGATTGAATCTCAAACATAGACAGGGAGTGATCCTCAGTCTGTGACAAGGATTGACCCTCAATCAGTGACAGGCATTGAATCTCAGTCAGAGACAGAGACTGAACCCCAGTGAGTGACAAGGATGGAGCCTCAGTCTGTGACAGGGATTGAGCCTCAGTCAGTGACAGGGACTGAGCCTCAGTCAGTGACAGGGACTGAGCCTCAGTCAGTGACAGGGATTGAGCCTCAGTCAGTGACAGTGATTGAGACACAACCAGTAACAGGGATTGAATCTCATTCAGTGACAGGGATTGAATCTCAATCAGTGTCAGGAATTGAATCTTAGTCAGTGACAGGGATAGAGATTCAGTCAGTGACAGGGATTGAATCTCATTCAGTGACAGGGATTGAGATACAACCAGTGACAGGGATTGAATCTCATTCAGTGACAGGGATTGAATCTCAATCAGTGACAGGAATTGAATCTTCGTCAGTGACAGGGATAGAGATTCAGTTAGTGACAGGGATTGAACCTCAGACAGTGACAGGGATTGAATCTCATTCAGTGACAGGGATAGATTCTCAGTCAGTGACAGGGATTCAATCTCAGTCAGTGACAGGAATTGAATCTAAGTCAGTGACAGGGACTGAATCTCAGTCAGTGACTGTGTTTCAATCTCAGTCAGTGACAGGCACTGAATCGCAGTCAGTGACTGAGTTTGAATCTCAGTTATTGACAGGGATTGAATCTCAGTCAGAGACAGGGATTGAATCTCAATCAGTGACACGGATTAAATCTGAATCAGTGACAGGGATTGACCCTCAGTCAGTGACAGGTATTGAATCTCAGTCAGTGACAGGGATTGAAACTCAGTCAGTGACAGGGATTGACCCTCAGTCAGTGACAGGGATTGAATCTCAGTCAATGACAGGGATTGAACCGCAGTCAGTGAGAGGGATTGAGCCTCAGTCAGTGACAGGGATTGAGCCTCAGTCAGTGACAGGGATTGAACCTCAGTTAGTGACAGGGATTGAATCTCAGTCTGTGACAGGGATTGAACCTCAGTCAGTGACAGGTTTGAATCTCAGTCAGTGACAGGGTTTGAGCCTAATCAATAACAGGGATTGAGCCTCAGTCAGTGACAGGGTTTGAATCTCAGTTATTGACAGGGATAGAATCTCAGTCAGTGACAGGGATTGAATCTCAATCAGTGACAGGGATTGAATCTCAGTCCGTGACAGTGATTGAGATTCATTCAGTGACAGGGATTGACCCTCAGTCAGTGACAGGGATTCAACCTCAGTCTGTGACAGGAATTGAATCACAATCAGTGACAGGAATTGAACATCAGTCAGTAACAGGGATTGAGCCTCAGTCAGTGACTGGGTTTGACTCTAAGTCAGTGACAGGGATTGAACCTCAGTCAGTGACAGGGAGTGAGCCGCAGTCAGTTACAAGGATTGAACCTCAGTTAGTGACAGGGATTGAATCTCAGTCTGTGACAGGGATTGAACCTCAGTCAGTGACAGGTTTGAATCTCAGTCAGTGACAGGGTTTGAGCCTAATCAATAACAGGGATTGAGCCTCAGTCAGTGACAGGGTTTGAATCTCAGTTATTGACAGGGATAGAATCTCAGTCAGTGACAGGGATTGAATCTCAATCAGTGACAGGGATTGAATCTCAGTCCGTGACAGTGATTGAGATTCATTCAGTGACAGGGATTGACCCTCAGTCAGTGACAGGGATTCAACCTCAGTCTGTGACAGGAATTGAATCACAATCAGTGACAGGAATTGAACATCAGTCAGTAACAGGGATTGAGCCTCAGTCAGTGACTGGGTTTGACTCTCAGTCAGTGACAGGGATTGAACCTCAGTCAGTGACAGGGATTGAATCTCAATCAGTGACAGGGATTGAGCCTCAGTCACTGACAGGGATTGACCCTCAGTCAGTGACAGGGACTGAATCTCAATCAGTGACAGGGATTGAGCCACAGTCAGTGACATGGATTGAACCTCAGTCAGTGACAGGGATTGAATCACGATCAGTGACATGGATTGAACCTCAGCCAGTGACAGGGATTGAATCTCAGTCAGTGACAGGGATTGAATCTCAGTTAGTGACAGGAATTGAATCTCAGTCAGTGACAGGGATTGAACCTCAGTCAGTGACAGGGATTGAATCTCTGTCAGTGGTCGGAATTGAATCTCAGTTAGTGACAGGGAGAGAACCTCAGTCAGTGACAGGGATTGAATCTCAATCAGTGACAGGAATTGAATTTCAGTTAGTGACAGGGATTGAACCTCAGTCAGTGACAGGGATTGAACATCAGTCAGTGACAGGAATACAGATTCAATCAGTGACAGGTATTGAGCCTCAGTCAGTGACAGGGATTGAATCTTAGTCAGTGACAGGGATTGACCCTCAATCAGTAACAGGGATTGAATTTCATTCCGTGACATGGATTCAAACTCAGTCAGTGACAGGGATTGAACCTCAGTCTGTGACAGGAATTGAATCACAGTCAGTGACAGGAATTGAATCTCAGTCAGTGACAGGGATTGAATCTCAGTCTGTGACAGGGATTGAACCTCAGTCAGTGACAGGTTTGAATCTCAGTCAGTGACAGGGTTTGAGCCTAATCAATAACAGGGATTGAGCCTCAGTCAGTGACAGGGTTTGAATCTCAATCAGTGACAGGGATTGAATCTCAGTCCGTGACAGGGATTGAGATTCATTCAGTGACAAGGAGTGAATCGCAGTCAGTGACAGGGATTGAACCTCAGTCAGTGACAGGAATTGAATCACAGTCAGTTACCGGAATTGACCATCAGTCAGTGACAGGGATTGAATCTCAGTCAGTGACAGGGATTGAGATTCATTCAGTGACAGGGATTGACCCTCAGTCAGTGACAGGGATTCAACCTCAGTCTGTGACAGGAATTGAATCACAATCAGTGACAGGAATTGAACATCAGTCAGTGACAGGAATTGAGCCTCAGTCAGTGACTGGGTTTGACTCTCAGTCAGTGACAGGGATTGTAACTCAGTCAGTGACAGGGATTGAATCTCAATCAGTGACAGGGATTGAGCCTGAGTCAGTGACAGGGATAGAACCTCAGTCAGTGACAGGGATTGATTACTAGTCAGTGACAGGGATTGAACCTGAGTCAGTGACTGGAATTGAATCTCAATCAGTGACAGGGATTGAATCTCAATCAGTGACAGGGATTGAATCTCAATCAGTGACAGGGATTGACCCTCAGTCAGTGACAGGGATTGAATCTCATTTAGTGACCGGGATTGAGCCTCAGTCAGTGACAGGAAATGACCCTCAGTCAGTAACAGGGATTGAATCTCAGTCAATGACAGGGATTGAACCTCAGTCTTTGAGAGGGATTGAGCCTCACTCAGTGACAGGGATTGAGCCTCAGTCAGTCATAGGAATTGACCCTGAGACATTGACAGGGATTGACTTTCAGTCAGTGACAGAGAATTAATCTCAGTCAGTTACAGGGATTGAGCCTCAGTCAGTGACTGGGATTGAATCTCAGTCAGTGACAGGGATTGAATCTCAGTCAGTGACAGGAATTGAATCTCAATCAGTGACAGGGTGTGAGCATCAGTCAGTGACAGGAAGTGAATCGCAGTCAGTGACAGGGATTGAACCTCAGTCAGTGACAGTAATTGAATCACAGTCAGTGACCGGAATTGACCATCAGTCAGTGACAGCGATTGAACCTCAGTCTGTGACAGGGATTGAATCTCAGTCAGTGACAGGGATTGAGCCTCAGTCAGTGACAGGGATTGTCCCTCAGTCAGTGACAGGGATTGAATCTTAATTAGTGACAGGGATTGAGCCTCACTCAGTGACAGGGATTGAATCTCAGGCAGTGACAGGAATTGTCTCTCAGTCAGTGGCAGGAATTGAATCTCAGTTATTGACAGGGATTGTACCTCAGTGAGTGACAGGAATTGAGCTTCAGTCAGTCACAGGGATTGAATCTCAGTTAGGGACTGGGATTGATTGTCAGCCAGTGATAGGGATTGACCCACAGTCAGTGACAGGAATTGAATCTCAATCAGTGACAGGGTGTGAGCATCAGTCAGTGACAGGAAGTGTATCTCAGTCAGTGCCAGGGATTGAATCTCAATCAGTGACAGGGATTGACCCTCAGTCAGTGACAGGGATTGAATCTCAGTTAGTGACAGGGATTGAGCCTCAGTCAGTGACATGAAATGACCCTCAGTCAGTGACTGGGATTGAATCTCAGTCTTTGAGAGGGATTGAGCCACAGTCAGTGACAGGGATTGAGCCTCAGTCAGTCAAAGGAATTGTCCCTGAGACAGTGACAGGGATTGACATTCAGTCAGAGACAGAGAATGAATCTCAGTCAGTTACAGGGATTGAGCCTCAGTCAGTGACAGGGTTTGAATCTCAGTTATTGACAGGGATACAATCTCAGTCAGTGACAGAGATTGAATCTCAATCAGTGACAGGGATTGAATCTCAGTCAGTGACAGGGATTGAGATTCATTCAGTGACAGGGATTGACCCTCAGTCAGTGACAGGGATTCAACCTCAGTCTGTGACAGGAATTGAATCGCAGTCAGTGACAGGGATTGAAACTCAGTCAGTGACTGGGATTGAACCTCAGTCTTTGACAGAACTTGAATCATAGTCAGTGACCGGAATTGACCATCAGTCAGTGACAGGGATTGCAATTCCGTCAGTGACAGCGATTGAACCTCAGTCTGTGACAGGGATTGAATCTCTATCAGTGACAGGGATTGAACCTCTGTCAGTGACAGGGATTGAATCTCAATCAGTGACAGGGATTGAGCCTCAGTCAGTGACAGGGATTGTTCCTCAGTCATTGACAGGGATTGAATCTTAATTAGTGACAGGGATTGAGCCTCACTCAGTGACAGGGATTGAATCTCAGGCAGTGACAGGAATTGACTCTTAGTCAGTGGCAGGAATTGAATCTCAGTTATTGACAGGTATTGTACCTCAGTGAGTGACAGGAATTGAGGTTCAGTCAGTCACAGGGATTGGATCTCAGTTAGGGACTGGGAATTGAACGTCAGCCAGTGATAGGGATTGACCCACAGTCAGTGACAGGAATGGAATCTCAAATCAGTGTCAGGGTGTGAGCATCAGTCAGTGACAGGAAGTGTATCTCAGTCAGTGCCAGGGATTGAATCTCAATCAGTGACAGGAATTGAATCTCAGTTAGTGACAGGGATTGAACCTCAGTCAGTGACAAGGATTGAATCTTAGTCAGTGACAGGGATTGACCCTCAATCAGTAACAGGGATTGTATTTCATTCCGTGACATGGATTCACACTCAGTCAGTGACAGGGATTGAATCACAGTCAGTGACAGGAATTGAATCTCAGTCAGTGACAGGGAGTGAGCCGCAGTCAGTTACAAGGATTGAACCTCAGTTAGTGACAGGGATTGAATCTCAGTCTGTGACAGGGATTGAACCTCAGTCAGTGACAGGTTTGAATCTCAGTCAGTGACAGGGTTTGAGCCTAATCAATAACAGGGATTGAATCACAGTCAGTGATAGGAATTGAATCTCAGTCAGTGACAGGGAGTGAGCGCAGTCAGTTACAAGGATTGAACCTCAGTTAGTGACAGGGATTGAATCTCAGTCTGTGACAGGGATTGAATCTCAATCAGTGACAGGGATTGAATCTCAGTCAGTGACAGGGATTGAGATTCATTCAGTGACAGGGATTGACCCTCAGTCAGTGACAGGGATTCAACCTCAGTCTGTGACAGGAATTGAATCACAATCAGTGACAGGAATTGAACATCAGTCATTGACAGGGATTGATCCTCAGTCAGTGATTGGGTTTGACTCACAGTCAGTGACAGGGATTGAACCTCAGTCAGTGACAGGGATTGAATCTCAATCAGTGACAGGGATTGAGCCTCAGTCAGTGACAGGGATGGAACCTCAGTCAGTGACAGGGATTGAATCCCAGTCAGTGACAGGGATTGACCCTGAGTCAGTGACTGGAATTGAATCTCAATCAGTGACAGGGATTGAATCTCGATCAGTGACAGGGATTGAATCTCAATCAGTGACAGGGATTGACCCTCAGTCAGTGACAGGGATTGAATCTCAGTTAGTGACAGGGATTGAGCCTCAGTCAGTGACAGGAAATGACCCTCAGTCAGTGACAGGGATTGAATCTCAGTCAATGACCGGGATTGAACCTCAGTCTTTGAGAGGGATTGAGCCACAGTCAGTGACAGGGATTGAG
The DNA here is from genome assembly GCF_037043375.1 of Chiloscyllium plagiosum. Taxonomy (NCBI): domain Eukaryota; kingdom Metazoa; phylum Chordata; class Chondrichthyes; order Orectolobiformes; family Hemiscylliidae; genus Chiloscyllium; species Chiloscyllium plagiosum. The sequence goes on from NW_028270177.1 coordinate 45,957,376, forward strand.
CCTCAGTCAGTCATAGGAATTGACCCTGAGACAGTGACAGGGATTGACATTCAGTCAGTGACAGAGAATGAATCTCAGTCAGTTACAGGAATTGAGCCACAGTCAGTGACTGGGATTGAATCTCAGTCAGTGACAGTGATTAAATCTCAGTCAGTGACAGGGATTGAATCTCAGTCAGTGACAGGGATTGAACCTCAGTCAGTGACAAGGATTGAACCTCAGTCAGTGACAGGGATTGTCTCTCAGTCAGTGGCAGAAATTGAATCTCAGTTAATGACAGGGATTGTACATCAGTGAGTGACAGGAATTGAGCTTCAGTCAGTGACAGGAATTGAATCTCAGTTAGTGACTGAGATTGACTCACAGTCAGTGACAGGAATTGAATCTCAATCAGTGACAGTGTGTGAGCATCAGTCAGTGACAGGAAGTGAATCACAGTCTGTGACAGGGATTGAACCTCAGTCAGTGACTGGGATTGAACCTCAGTCTGTGACTGGGATTGAACCTCAGTCTGTGACAGGAATTGAATCATAGTCAGTGACCGGAATTGACCATCAGTCAGTGACAGGGATTGCAATTCAGTCAGTGACAGCGATTGAACCTCAGTCTGTGACAGGGATTGAATCTCAGTCAGTGACAGGGATTGAACCTCTGTCAGTGACAGGGATTGAATCTCAATCAGTGACAGGGATTGAGCCTCAGTCAGTGACAGGGATTGTCCCTCAGTCAGTGACAGGGATTGAATCTTAATTAGTGACAGGGATTGAGCCTCACTCAGTGACAGGGATTGAATCTCAGGCAATGACAGGAATTGACTCTCAGTCAGTGGCAGAAATTGAATCTCAGTTATTGACAGGGATTGTACCTCAGTGAGTGACAGGAATTGAGCTTCAGTCAGTCACAGGGAGTGAATCTCAGTTAGGGACTGGGATTGATTGTCAGCCAGTGATAGGGATTGACCCACAGTCAGTGACAGGAATTGAATCTCAATCAGTGACAGGGTGTGAGCATCAATCTGTGACAGGAAGTGAATCTCAGTCAGTGCCAGGGATTGAATCTCTGTCAGTGGTAGGAATTGAATCTCAGTTAGTGACAGGGATTGAACCTCAGTCAGTGACAGGGATTGAATATCAATCAGTGACAGGAATTGAATTTCAGTTAGTGACAGGGATTGAACCTCAGTCAGTGACAGGAATACAGATTCAGTCAGTGACAGGGATTGAATCTCAGTCAGTGACAGGCATTAAATCTCAGTCAGTGACAGGGATTGAATCTCAATCAGTGACAGGAATTGAATCTCAGTTAGTGACAGGGATTGAACCTCAGTCGGTGACAGGGATTGATGATCAATCAGTGACAGGAATACAGATTCAGTCAGTGACAGGGATTGAATATGAGTCAGTGACTGGAATTAAATCTCACTCAGTGACAGGAATTGAACGTCAGTTAGTGACAGGGATTGAATCGCAGTCTGGGACAAGAATTAAACCTCAGTCAGTGACAGGGATTGAATCTCCATCTGGGACAGGGTTTGAACCTCAGTCAGTGACAGGGATTGAGCCTCCGTCAGTCATAGGAATTGACTCTGAGTTAGTGACAGGGATTGACAATCAGTCAGTGTCAGGGATTGAATCTCAATCAGTGACAGGAATTGAATCTTAGTCAGTGACAGGAATTGAATCTCAGTCAGTGACAGGGATTGAACCTCAGTCAGTGACAGGGAATGACCCTCAGTCAGTGACAGAAATTGACCATCAGTCAGTAACTGGGTTTGAATCTCAGTCAGTGACAGGGATTGAACCTGAGTGAGTGACAGAGATTGAATCTCGATAAGTGACAGGGATTGAATCTCAATCAGTGACAGGGATTGCAACTCAGTCAGTCACAGAGATTGAGCCTCTGTCAGTGACAGGGATTGAACCTCAGTCAGTGACAGGGATTGAATCTCCATCTGGGACAGGGTTTGAACCTCAGTCAGTGACAGGGATTGAGCCTCCGTCAGTCATAGGAATTGACTCTGAGATAGTGACAGGGATTGACAATCAGTCAGTGGCAGGGATTGAATCTCAATCAGTGACAGGAATTGAATCTTAGTCAGTGACAGGAATTGAATCTCAGTCAGTGACAGGGAGTGAGCCTCAGTCAGTGACAGGGATTGAGCCTCAAATAGTGACAGGGATTGACCCACAGTCAGTGACAGGGATTAAATCTCAATCAGTGACAGGAAGTGAATCTCAGTCAGTGACAGGGGTTTAATCACAGTCAGTGACAGGGATAGAGATACAGTCAGTGATAGGGTTTGAACCTCAGTCTGTGACAGGGATTGAATCTCAGTCAGTGACAGGGATTGACACTCAGTCAGTGACAGGAATTGAGCCTCACTCAGTGACAGGGACTGAATCTCAGTCAGTGAAAGGGATTGGATCTCCATCAGTGACAGGGATTGACCCTCAGTCAGTGACAGAGATTGAGCCTAAGTCAGTGACAGGAATTGAGCCTCAGTCAGTGACAGGAATTGTACCTTTGTCTGTGATAGGGATTGAACCTCATTCAGTGACAGTGATTGTATCTCAGTCTGTGACAGGGATTGAACCTCAGTCAAAGGCAAGGATTGAGCCTCAATGAGTGACAGGGATTGAGACACAACCAGTGACAGGGATTGAATCTCAGTCAGTGACAGGGATTGAATCTCAATCAGTGACAGAAATTGACCCTCAGTCAGTGACAGGCATTGAATCTCAGTCGGTGACAGGGATTGAAACTCAGTCAGTGACAGGGATTGAGCCTCAATGAGTGACAGGGATTGAGACACAACCAGTGACAGGGATTGAATCTCAGTCAGTGACAGGGATTGAACCTCAGTCAGTGACAGAAATTGACCCTCAGTCAGTGACAGAGAATTGATTCTCAATCAGTGACAGGGTGTGAGCATCAGTCTGTGACAGGAAGTGAATCTCAGTCAGTGCCAGGGAGTGAATCTCTGTCAGTGGTAGGAATTGAATCTCAGTTAGTGACAGGGATTGAACCTCAGTCAGTGACAGGGATTGAATCTCAATCAGTGACAGGACTTGAATTTCAGTTAGTGACAGGGATTGAACCTCAGTCAGTGACAGGGATTGAACCTCAGTCAGTGACAGGAATACAGATTCAGTCAGTGACAGGAATTAAATCTCAGTCAGTGACAGGAATTGAATGTCAGTTAGTGACAGGGATTGAAACACAGTCTAGGACAAGAATTAAACCACAGTCAGTGGCAGGGATTGAATCTCAATCAGTGACAGGAATTGAATCTTAGTCAGTGACAGGAATTGAATCTCAGTCAGTGACAGGGAGTGAGCCTCAGTCAGTGACAGGGATTGAGCCTCAAATAGTGACAGGGATTGACCCACAGTCAGTGACAGGGATTAAATCTCAATCAGTGACAGGAAGTGAATCTCAGTCAGTGACAGGGGTTTAATCACAGTCAGTGACAGGGATAGAGATACAGTCAGTGATAGGGTTTGAACCTCAGTCTGTGACAGGGATTGAATCTCAGTCAGTGACAGGAATTGAGCCTCACTCAGTGACAGGGACTGAATCTCAGTCAGTGAAAGGGATTGGATCTCCATCAGTGACAGGGATTGACCCTCAGTCAGTGACAGAGAATGAACCTCAGTCAGTGACAGAGATTGAGTCTCAGTCAATGACAGGAATTGAGCCTCAGTCAGTGACAGGAATTGTACCTTTGTCTGTGATAGGGATTGAACCTCATTCAGTGACAGTGATTGTATCTCAGTCTGTGACAGGGATTGAACCTCAGTCAATGGCAAGGATTGAGCCTCAATGAGTGACAGGGATTGAGACACAACCAGTGACAGGGATTGAATCTCAGTCAGTGACAGGGATTGAATCTCAATCAGTGACAGAAATTGACCCTCAGTCAGTGACAGGGATTGAATCTCAGTCGGTGACAGGGATTGAAACTCAGTCAGTGACAGGGATTGAGCCTCAATGAGTGACAGGGATTGAGACACAACCAGTTACAGGGATTGAATCTCAGTCAGTGACAGGGATTGAACCTCAGTCAATGACAGAAATTGACCCTCAGTCAGTGACAGGAATTGAATCTCAATCAGTGACAGGGTGTGAGCATCAGTCTTTGACAGGAAGTGAATCTCAGTCAGTGCCAGGGAGTGAATCTCTGTCAGTGGTAGGAATTGAATCTCAGTTAGTGACTGGGATTGAACCTCAGTCAGTGACAGGGATTGAATCTCAATCAGTGACAGGAATTGAATTTCAGTTAGTGACAGGGATTGAACCTCAGTCAGTGACAGGGATTGAACCTCAGTCAGTGACAGGAATACAGATTCAGTCAGTGACAGGGATTGAATCTGAGTCAGTGACTTGCATTAAACCTCAGTCAATGACAGGGATTGAATCTCAATCAGTGACAGGAATTGAATCTCAGTTAGTGACAGGTATTGAACCTCAGTCAGTGACAGGGATTGATGATCAATCAGTGACAGGAATACAGATTCAGTCAGTGACAGGGATTGAATCTGAGTCAGTGACAGGAATTAAATCTCAATCAGTGACAGGAATTGAATGTCAGTTAGTGACAGGGATTGAATCGCAGTCTGGGACAAGAATTAAACCATAGTCAGTGGCAGGGATTGAATCTCAATCAGTGACAGGAATTGAATCTTAGTCAGTGACAGGAATTGAATCTCAGTCAGTGACAGGGAGTGAGCCTCAGTCAGTGACAGGGATTGAGCCTCAAATAGTGACAGGGATTGACCCACAGTCAGTGACAGGGATTAAATCTCAATCAGTGACAGGAAGTGAATCTCAGTCAGTGACAGGGGTTTAATCACAGTCAGTGACAGGGATAGAGATACAGTCAGTGATAGGGTTTGAACCTCGGTCTGTGACAGGGATTGAATCTCAGTCAGTGACAGGGATTGACACTCAGTCAGTGACAGGAATTGAGCCTCACTCAGTGACAGGGACTGAATCTCAGTCAGTGAAAGGGATTGGATCTCCATCAGTGACAGGGATTGATCCTCAGTCAGTGACAGAGAATGAACCTCAGTCAGTGACAGAGATTGAGCCTCAGTCAGTGACAGGAATTGAGCCTCAGTCAGTGACAGGAATTGTACCTTTGTCTGTGATAGGGATTGAACCTCATTCAGTGACAGGGATTGTATGTCAGTCTGTGACAGGGATTGAACCTCAGTCAATGACAAGGATTGAGCCTAAATGAGTGACAGGGATTGAGACACAACCAGTGACAGGGATTGAATCTCAGTCAGTGATAGGGATTGAATCTCAATCAGTGACAGGGATTGACCCTCAGTCAGTGACAGGGATTGAATCTCAGTCGGTGACAGGGATTGAACCTCAGTCACTGACAGAAATTGACCCTCAGTCAGTGACAGGGATTGAATCTCAGTCGGTGACAGGGATTGAAACTCAGTCTGTGACAGGGATTGAGCCTCAATCAGTGACAGGGATTGAGACACAACCAGTGACAAGAATTGAATCATAGTCAGAGACAGTAATTGAATCTCAGTCAGTGATAGGGACTGAATGTCAGTCAGTGGTAGGAATTGAATCTCGATTAGTGACAGTGTTTGAACCTCAGTCTGTGACAGGGATTGAATCTCAATCAGTAACAGGAATTGAATTTCAGTCAGTGACGGATTGAATCTCAGTCAGTGACAAGCATTAAACCTCAGTCAGTGATGGGGATTGAATCTCAATCAGTGACAGGAATTGAATCTCAGTTTGTGACAGGGATTGAACCTCAGTCAGTGACAGGGATTGAAGATTAATCAGTGTCAGGGATAGAGATTCAGTCAGTGACAGGGATTGAATCTCATTCAGTGACAGGGATTGAGTCTCAGTCAGTGACAGGGATTGAATCTCAGTCAGTGACAGGAATTGAGTCTCAGTCGGTGACAGGAATTGAACGTCAGTTAGTGACAGGGATTGAATCGCAGTCTGTGACAGGAATAGAACCTCAGTCAGTGACAGGGATTGAACCTGAGTCAGTGACAGGGATTGAATCTCAATCAGTGACAGGGATTGAATCTGGATCAGTGACAGGGATTGAATCTCAATCAGTGACAGGGATTGACCCTCAGTCAGTGACAGGGATTGAATCTCAGTCAGTGACAGGGATTGAGCTTCAGTCATTGACTGGGATTGAATCTCAGTCAGTGACAGGGATTGATCCTCAGTCAGTGACAGGGATTAAATCACAATCAGTAACAGCAAGTGAATCTCAGTCAGTGACAGGGATTGAATCACAGTCAGTGACAGGGATAGAGATACAGTCAGTGATAGGGTTTGTACCTCAGTCTGTGACATGGATTGAATCTCAGTCAGTGACAGCGATTGAATCTCAGTCAGTGACAGGAATTGTGTCTCAGTCAGTGACAGTGACTGAACCTCAGTCAGTGACAGGGTTTTGTATCTCAGTCAGTGACAGGAATTGAATCTCAGTAAGTGACAGGAATTTAATCTCAGTCAGTGACAGGGATTGAATCTTAGTCAGTAACATGGAATTGAATCTCAAATAGTGACAGGGACAAAACCTCAGTCAGTGACAGGGATTGACGCTCAGTCAGTGTCAGGGATTGAATCTCACTAAATTACAGGGATTGAACCACAGTCAGTGACAGGGATAGAATCTCAGTCGGTGATAGGAATTGAATCTCAGTCAGTGACAGGGATTGAATCTCATTCAGTGACAAGGATTGAATCTCAGTCAGTGACAGGGATTGACACTCAGTCAGTGACAGGAATTGAGCCTCACTCAGTGACACGGACTGAATCTCAGTCAGTGAAAGGGATTGGATCTCCATCAGTGACAGGGATTGATCCTCAGTCAGTGACAGAGAATGAACCTCAGTCAGTGACAGAGATTGAGCCTCAGTCAGTGACAGGAATTGAGCCTCAGTCAGTGACAGGAATTGTACCTTTGTCTGTGATAGGGATTGAACCTCATTCAGTGACAGTGATTGTATGTCAGTCTGTGACAGGGATTGAACCTCAGTCAATGACAAGGATTGAGCCTCAATGAGTGACAGGGATTGAGACACAACCAGTGACAGGGATTGAATCTCAGTCAGTGACAGGGATTGAATCTCAATCAGTGACAGGGATTGACCCTCAGTCAGTGACAGGGATTGAATCTCAGTCGGTGACAGGGATTGAAACTCAGTCAGTGACAGGGATTGAGCGTCAATGAGTGACAGGCATTGAGACACAACCAGTGACAGGGATTGAATCTCAGTCAGTGACAGGGATTGAACCTCAGTCACTGACAGAAATTGACCCTCAGTCAGTGACAGGGATCGAATCTCAGTCGGTGACAGGGATTGAAACTCAGTCTGTGACAGGGATTGAGCCTCAATCAGTGACAGGGATTGAGACACAACCAGTGACAGGAATTGAATCATAGTCAGAGACAGTAATTGAATCTCAGTCAGTGATAGGGACTGAATGTCAGTCAGTGGTAGGAATTGAATCTCGATTAGTGACAGTGTTTGAACCTCAGTCTGTGACAGGGATTGAATCTCAATCAGTAACAGGAATTGAATTTCAGTCAGTGACGGATTGAATCTCAGTCAGTGACAAGCATTAAACCTCAGTCAGTGATGGGGATTGAATCTCAATCAGTGACAGAAATTGAATCTCAGTTTGTGACAGGGATTGAACCTCAGTCAGTGACAGGGATTGAAGATCAATCAGTGTCAGGGATAGAGATTCAGTCAGTGACAGGGATTGAATCTCATTCAGTGACAGGGATTGAGTCTCAGTCAGTGACAGGGATTGAATCTCAGTCAGTGACAGGAATTGAATCTCATGCGGTGACAGGAATTGAACGTCAGTTAGTGACAGGGATTGAATCGGAGTCTGTGACAGGAATAGAACCTCAGTCAGTGACAGGGATTGAATCTCAGTCAGTGACAGGGATTGAACCTGAGTCAGTGACAGGGATTGAATCTCAATCAGTGACAGGGATTGAATCTCGATCAGTGACAGGGATTGAATCTCAATCAGTGACAGGGATTGACCCTCAGTCAGTGACAGGGATTGAATCTCAGTCAGTGACAGGGATTGAGCTTCAGTCAGTGACTGGGATTGAATCTCAGTCAGTGACAGGGATTGATCCTCAGTCAGTGACAGGGATTAAATCACAATCAGTAACAGCAAGTGAATCTCAGTCAGTGACAGGGATTGAATCACAGTCAGTGACAGGGATAGAGATACAGTCAGTGATAGGGTTTGTACCTCAGTCTGTGACATGGATTGAATCTCAGTCAGTGACAGCGATTGAATCTCAGTCAGTGACAGGAATTGTGTCTCAGTCAGTGACAGTGACTGAACCTCAGTCAGTGACAGGGTTTTGTATCTCAGTCAGTGACAGGAATTGAATCTCAGTAAGTGACAGGAATTTAATCTCAGTCAGTGACAGGGATTGAATCTTAGTCAGTAACATGGAATTGAATCTCAAATAGTGACAGGGACAAAACCTCAGTCAGTGACAGGGATTGACGCTCAGTCAGTGTCAGGGATTGAATCTCAGTAAATTACAGGGATTGAACCTCAGTCAGTGACAGGGATAGAATCTCAGTCGGTGATAGGAATTGAATCTCAGTCAGTGACAGGGATTGAATCTCATTCAGTGACAAGGATTGAATCTCAGTCAGTGACAGGGATTGACACTCAGTCAGTGACAGGGATTGAACCTCAGTCAGTGACAGGGATTGAATCTCATTCAGTGACAGGGATTGAATCTCAGTCAGTGACAGGGATTGAATCTCAGTCAGTGACAGGAATTGAATCTCAGTCAGTGACAGGAATTGAATCTCAGTCAGTGACAGGGAGTGAGCCTCAGTCAGTGACAAGGATTGAACCTCAGTCTGTGACAGGGATTGAATCTCAGTCAGTGACAGGAATTGAATCTCAGTCAGTGACAGGAATTGTATCTCAGTCAGTGACAGGGAGTGAGCCTCAGTCAGTGACAGGGATTGAACCTCAGTCAGTGACAGGGATTGAATCTCAATCAGTGACAGGGATTGAGCATCAGTCAATGACAGGGAGTGACCCTCAGTCAGTGACAGGGATTGAATCTCAGTCAGTGACAGGGAGTGAACCTCATTCAGTGACAGGGATTGAATATCAATCAGTGACAGGGATTGAATCTCGATCAGAGACAGGGATTGAATCTCAATCAGTGACAGGGATTGACCATCCGTCAGTTTCAGGGATTGATTCTCAGTCAGTGACAGGGATTGAGCTTCAGTCAGTGACTGGGATTGAATCTCAGTCAGTGACAGGGATTGAGCCTCAGTCAGTGACAGGGATTGAATCTCAGTCAATGACAGAGATTGAGCCTCAGTCAGTGACAGGGATTAAACCTTTGTCTGTGACAGGGATTGAACCTCAGTCATTGACTGTGATTGAATCTCAGTCTGTGACAGGGATTGAACCTCAGTCAGTGACAGGAATTGAATCTTAGTCAGTCACAGGGATAGAGATTCAGTCAGTGAGAGGAATTGAATCTCAGTCAGTGACAGGAATTGAATCTTAGTCAGTCACAGGGATAGAGATTCAGTCAGTGAGAGGGATTGAGCCTCCGTCAGTGACAGGGATTAAACCTTTGTCTGTGACAGGGATTGAACCTCAGTCATTGACTGTGATTGAATCTCAGTCTGTGACAGGGATGGAACTTGAGTCAGTGACAGGAATTGAATCTCAGTCACAGAGAGGAATTGAATCTCAGTCAGTGACAGGGAGTGAGCCTCAGTCAGTGACAAGGATTGAACCTCAGTCTGTGACAGGGATTGAATCTCAGTCAGTGACAGGAATTGAATCTCAGTCAGTGACAGGAATTGAATCTCAGTCAGTGACAGGGAGTGAGCCTCAGTCAGTGGCAGGGATTGAACCTCAGTCAGTGACAGGGATTGAATCTCAGTCAGTGACAGGGATTGAACCTGAGTCAGTGACAGGGATTGAATCTCAATCAATGACAGGGATTGAATCTCGATCAGTGACAGGGATTGAATCTCAATCAGTGACAGGGATTGAATCTAAAAACATTGACAGGGAGTTATCCTCAGTCTGTGACAGGGATTGACCCTCAATCTGTGACAGGGATTGAATCTCATTCAGAGACAGAGATTGAATCATAGTCAGTGACAGAGACTGAACCCCAGTGAGTGACAGGGATGGAGCCCCAGTCAGTGACAGGGATTGAGCCTCAGTCAGTGACAGGGACTGAGCCTCAGTCAGCGACAGGGATTGAGCCTCAGTCAGTGACAGGGACTGAGTCTCAGTCAGTGACAGGGATTGAGACACAATCAATGACAGGGATTGAGACACAACCAGTAACAGGGATTGATAGGGATTGAATCTTAGTCAGAGACAGGGATTGAATCTCAATCAGTAAGAGGGATTGAATCTCATTCATTGACGGGGATTGAATCTCAGTCAGTGACAGGGATTCAATCTCCGTCAGTGACAGGAATTGAACAGCAGTCAGAGAGAGGGATTGACCCTCAGTCAATGACTGGGTTTGAATCTCAGTCAGTGACAGGGATTGAACCTGAGTCAGTGACAGGGATTGAATCTGAATCAGTGACAGGAATTGAATCTCAGTCAGTGACAGGGATTCAATCTCAGTCAGTGACAGGAATTGAACAGCAGTCAGAGACAGGGATTAACCCTCAGTCAGTGACTGGGTTTGAATCTCAATCAGTGACAGGGATTGAACCTGAGTCAGTGACAGGGATTGAATCTCAATCAGTAAGAGGGATTGAATCTCATTCATTGACGGTGATTGAATCTCAGTCAGTGACAGGGATTCAATCTCCGTCAGTGACAGGAATTGAATCTCAGTCAGTGACAGGGATTCAATCTCAGACAGTGACAGGAATTGAATCTCAGTCAGTGACAGGGATTCAATCTCAGTCAGTGACAGGAATTGACCCTCAGTCAATGACTGGGTTTGAATCTCAGTCAGTGACAGGGATTGAATCTCAATCAGTGACAGGGATTGAATCTCAGTTATTGATAGGAATTGAATCTTAGTCAGAGACAGGGATTGAATCTCAATCAGTAAGAGGGACTGAATCTCATTCATTGACGGGGATTGAATCTCAGTCAGTGACAGGGATTCAATCTCAATCAGTGACAGGGACTGAGCCTCAGTCAGTGACAGGGATTGAACCTCAGTCAGTGACTGGGACTGAGCCTCAGTCAGTGACAGGGATTGAGCCTTAGTCAGTGACAGGGACTGAGCCTCAGTCAGTGACAGGGATTGAGCCACAATCAGTGACCGGGATTGAGACACAACCAGTAACAGGGATTGAATCTCAATCAGTGACAGGGATTGAATCTTAGTCAGTGACAGGGATAGAGATTCAGTCAGTGACAGGGATTGAATCTCATTCAGTGACAGGGATTGAGATATAACCAGTGACAGGGATTGAATCTCATTCAGTGACAGGGATTGAATCTCAATCAGTGACAGGAATTGAATCTTCATCAGTGACAGGGGTAGAGATTCAGTCCAGTGACAGGGATAGATTCTCAGTCAGTGACAGGGATTCAATCTCAGTCAGTGACAGGAATTGAATCTAAGTCAGTGACAGGGACTGAATCTCAGTCAGTGACTGTGTTTCAAACTCAGTCAGTGACAGGGACTGCATCTCAGTCAGTGACTGAGTTTGAATCTCAGTTATTGACAGGGATTGAATCTCAGTCAGAGACAGGGATTGAATCTCGATCAGTGACACGGATTGAATCTGAATCAGTGACAGGGATTGACCCTCAGTCCGTGACAGGGATTGAATCTCAGTCAGTGACAGGGATTGAAACTCAGTCAGTGACACGGATTGACCCTCAGTCAGTGACAGTGATTGAATCTCAGTCAATGACAGGGATTGAAACTCAGTCAGTGACAGGTTTGAAACTCAGTCAGTGACAGGGTCTGAGCCTAATCAATAACAGGGATTGAGCCTCAGTCAGTGACTGGGTTTGAATCTCAGTTATTGACAGGGATAGAATCTCAGTCAGTGACAGGGATTGAATCTCAATCAGTGACAGGGATTGAATCTCAGTCCGTGACAGGGATTGAGATTCATACAGTGACAGGGATTGACCCTCAGTCAGTGACAGGGATTCAACCTCAGTCTGTGACAGGAATTGAATCACAATCAGTGACAGGAATTGAACATCAGTCAGTGACAGGGATTGAGCCTCAGTCAGTGACTGGGTTTGACTCTCAGTCAGTGACAGGGATTGAATCTCAGTCAGTGACAGGGATTGAATCTCAATCAGTGACAGGGATTGAGCCTCAGTCAGTGACAGGGATTGAACCTCAGTCAGTGACAGGGATTGACACTCAGTCAGTGACAGAGATTGAACCTGAGTCAGTGACAGGGATTGAATCTCAATCAGTGACAGGGATTGAATCTCGATCAGTGACACGGATTGAATCTGAATCAGTGACAGGGATTGACCCTCAGTCAGTGACAGGGATTGAATCTCAGTCAGTGACAGGGATTGAAACTCAGTCAGTGACAGGGATTGACCCTCAGTCAGTGACAGGGATTGAATCTCAGTCCATGAAAGGGATTGAACCTCAGTTAGTGAGAGGGATTGAGCCTCAGTCAGTGACAGGGATTGAGATACAACCAGTGACAGGGATTGAATCTCATTCAGTGACAGGGATTGAATCTCAATCAGTGACAGGAATTGAATCTTTGTCAGTGACAGGGATAGAGATTCAGTCCAGTGACAGGGATTGAATCTCATTCAGTGACAGGGATTCAATCTCAGTCAGTGACAGGAATTGAATCTAAGTCAGTGACAGGGACTGAATCTCAGTCAGTGACTGGGTTTCAAACTCAGTCAGTGACAGGGACTGAATCTCAGTCAGTGACAGAGTTTGAACCTCATTCAGTGACAGGGATAGATTCTCAGTCAGTGACAGGGATTGAACCTGAGTCAGTGACAGGGATTGAATCTCGATCAGGGACAGGGATTGAATCTCAATCAGTGGCAGGGATTGAATCTCAATCAGTGACAGGGATTGACCCTCAGTCAGTGACAGGGATTGAATCTCAGTCAGTGACAGGGATTGAAACTCAGTCAGTGACAGGGATTGTCCCTCAGTCAGTGACAGGGATTGAATCTCAGTCCATGAAAGGGATTGAACCTCAGTTAGTGAGAGGGATTGAGCCTCAGTCAGTGACAAGGATTGAGATACAACCAGTGACAGGGATTGAATCTCATTCAGTGACAAGGATTGAATCTCAATCAGTGACAGGAATTGAATCTTCGTCAGTGACAGGGACTGAATCTCAGTCAGTGACTGTGTTTCAAACTCAGTCAGTGACAGGGACTGAATCTCAGTCAGTGACTGAGTTTGAATCTCATTCAGTGACTGGGATAGATTCTCAGTCAGTGACAGGGATTCAATCTCAGTCAGTGACAGGAATTGAATCTAAGTCAGTGACAGGGACTGAATCTCAGTCAGTGACTGTGTTTCAATCTCAGTCAGTGACAGGGACTGAATCTCAGTCAGTGACTGAGTTTGAATCTCACTTATTGACAGGGATTGAATCTCAGTCAGAGACAGGGATTGAATCTCGATCAGTGACACGGATTGAATCTGAATCAGTGACAGGGATTGACCCTCAGTCAGTGACAGGGATTGAATCTCAGTCAGTGACAGGGATTGAAACTCAGGCAGTGACAGGGATTGACCCTCAGTCAGTGACAGGGATTGAATCTCAGTCAATGACAGGGATTGAACCTCAGTCAGTGAGAGGGATTGAGCCTCAGTCAGTGACAGGGATTGAGCCTCAGTCAGTGACAGGGAGTGAGCCGCAGTCAGTTACAAGGATTGAACCTCAGTTCGTGACAGGGATTGAATCTCAGTCTGTGACAGGGATTGAACCTCAGTCAGTGACAGGTTTGAATCTCAGTCAGTGACAGGGTTTGAGCCTAATCAATAACAGGGATTGAGCCTCAGTCAGTGACTGGGTTTGAATCTCAGTTATTGACAGGGATAGAATCTCAGTCAGTGACAGGGATTGAATCTCAAGCAGTGACAGGGATTGAATCTCAGTCCGTGACAGGGATTGAGATTCATTCAGTGACAGGGATTCAACCTCAGTCTGTGACAGGAATTGAATCACAATCAGTGACAGGAATTGCACATCAGTCAGTGACAGGGATTGAGCCTCAGTCAGTGACTGGGTTTGACTCTCAGTCAGTGACAGGGATTGAACCACAGTCAGTGACAGGGATTGTATCTCAATCAGTGACAGGGATTGAGCCTCAGTCAGTGACAGGGATTGACCCTCAGTCAGTGACAGGGATTGAATCTCAGTCAGTGACAGGGATTGAATCTCAATCAGTGACAGGGATTGAGCCTCAGTCAGTGACAGGGATTGACCCTCAGTCAGTGACAGGGATTGAATCTCTGTCAGTGACAGGGATTGAATCTCAATCAGTGACAGGGATTGAATCTCAGTCCGTGACAGGGATTGAGATTCATTCAGTGACAGGGATTGACCCTCAGTCAGTGACAGGGATTCAACCTCAGTCTGTGACAGGAATTGAATCACAATCAGTGACAGGAATTGCACATCAGTCAGTGACAGGGATTGAGCCTCAGTCAGTGACTGGGTTTGACTCTCAGTCAGTGACAGGGATTGAACCACAGTCAGTGACAGGGATTGTATCTCAATCAGTGACAGGGATTGAGCCTCAGTCACTGACAGGGATTGACCCTCAGTCAGTGACAGGGATTGCATCTCAGTCAGTGACAGGGATTGAGCCTCAGTCAGTGACAGGGATTGAACCTCAGTCAGTGACAGGGATTGAATCTCAGTCAGTGACAGGGATTGAACCTGAGTCAGTGACAGGGATTGAATCTCAATCAGTGACAGGGATTGAATCTCGATCAGTGACACGGATTGAATCTGAATCAGTGACAGGGATTGACCCACAGTCAGTGACAGGGATTGAATCTCAGTCAGTGACAGGGATTGAATCTCAAACATTGACAGGGAGTTATCCTCAGTCTGTGACAGGGATTGACACTCAATCTGTGACAGGGATTGAATCTCAGTCAGAGACAGGGATTGAATCATAGTCAGTGACAGAGACTGAGTCTCAGTCAGTGACAGGGATTGAGCCACAATCAATGACAGGGATTGAGACACAACCAGTAACAGGGATTGAATCTCAGTTATTGATAGGGATTGAATCTTAGTCAGAGACATGGATTGAATCTCAATCAGTAAGAGGGATTGAATCTCATTCATTGACGGGGATTGAATTTCAGTCAGTGACAGGGATTCAATCTCCGTCAGTGACAGGAATTGAACAGCAGTCAGAGACAGGGATTGACCTTCAGTCAATGACTGGGTTTGAATCTCAGTCAGTGACAGGGTTTGAACCTGAGTCAGTGACAGGGATTGAATCTCAATCAGTGACAGGAATTGAATCTCAGTCAGTGACAGGGATTCAATCTCAGTCAGTGACAGGAATTGAACAGCAGTCAGAGACAGGGATTAACCCTCAGTCAGTGACTAGGTTTGAATCTCAGTCAGTGACAGGGATTCAACCTGAGTCAGTGACAGGGATTGAATCTCAGTCAGTGACAGGGATTGAATCTCAATCAGTGGCAGGGATTGAATCTCAGTCTGTGACAGGGATTGAATTTCAGTCTGTGAAAGGGTTTGAATCACAGTCAGTGACAGGGATTGAACCTCAGTCAGTGACAGGGATTGAAACTCAATCAGTGACAGGGATTGAACCTGAGTCAGTGACAGCGATTGACCCTCAGTCAGTGACAGGGATTGAATCTCAGTCAGTGGCAGGGATTCAATCTCAGTCAGTGACAGGAATTGAATCTAAGTCAGTGACAGGGACTGAATCTCAGTCAGTGACTGGGTTTCAAACTCAGTCAGTGACAGGGACTGAATCTCAGTCAGTGACAGAGTTTGAACCTCATTCAGTGACAGGGATAGATTCTCAGTCAGTGACAGGGATTGAACCTGAGTCAGTGACAGGGATTGAATCTCGATCAGGGACAGGGATTGAATCTCAATCAGTGGCAGGGATTGAATCTCAATCAGTGACAGGGATTGACCCTCAGTCAGTGACAGGGATTGAATCTCAGTCAGTGACAGGGATTGAAACTCAGTCAGTGACAGGGATTGTCCCTCAGTCAGTGACAGGGATTGAATCTCAGTCCATGAAAGGGATTGAACCTCAGTTAGTGAGAGGGATTGAGCCTCAGTCAGTGACAAGGATTGAGATACAACCAGTGACAGGGATTGAATCTCATTCAGTGACAAGGATTGAATCTCAATCAGTGACAGGAATTGAATCTTCGTCAGTGACAGGGACTGAATCTCAGTCAGTGACTGTGTTTCAAACTCAGTCAGTGACAGGGACTGAATCTCAGTCAGTGACTGAGTTTGAATCTCATTCAGTGACTGGGATAGATTCTCAGTCAGTGACAGGGATTCAATCTCAGTCAGTGACAGGAATTGAATCTAAGTCAGTGACAGGGACTGAATCTCAGTCAGTGACTGTGTTTCAATCTCAGTCAGTGACAGGGACTGAATCTCAGTCAGTGACTGAGTTTGAATCTCACTTATTGACAGGGATTGAATCTCAGTCAGAGACAGGGATTGAATCTCGATCAGTGACACGGATTGAATCTGAATCAGTGACAGGGATTGACCCTCAGTCAGTGACAGGGATTGAATCTCAGTCAGTGACAGGGATTGAAACTCAGGCAGTGACAGGGATTGACCCTCAGTCAGTGACAGGGATTGAATCTCAGTCAATGACAGGGATTGAACCTCAGTCAGTGAGAGGGATTGAGCCTCAGTCAGTGACAGGGATTGAGCCTCAGTCAGTGACAGGGAGTGAGCCGCAGTCAGTTACAAGGATTGAACCTCAGTTCGTGACAGGGATTGAATCTCAGTCTGTGACAGGGATTGAACCTCAGTCAGTGACAGGTTTGAATCTCAGTCAGTGACAGGGTTTGAGCCTAATCAATAACAGGGATTGAGCCTCAGTCAGTGACTGGGTTTGAATCTCAGTTATTGACAGGGATAGAATCTCAGTCAGTGACAGGGATTGAATCTCAAGCAGTGACAGGGATTGAATCTCAGTCCGTGACAGGGATTGAGATTCATTCAGTGACAGGGATTCAACCTCAGTCTGTGACAGGAATTGAATCACAATCAGTGACAGGAATTGCACATCAGTCAGTGACAGGGATTGAGCCTCAGTCAGTGACTGGGTTTGACTCTCAGTCAGTGACAGGGATTGAACCACAGTCAGTGACAGGGATTGTATCTCAATCAGTGACAGGGATTGAGCCTCAGTCAGTGACAGGGATTGACCCTCAGTCAGTGACAGGGATTGAATCTCAGTCAGTGACAGGGATTGAATCTCAATCAGTGACAGGGATTGAGCCTCAGTCAGTGACAGGGATTGACCCTCAGTCAGTGACAGGGATTGAATCTCTGTCAGTGACAGGGATTGAATCTCAATCAGTGACAGGGATTGAATCTCAGTCCGTGACAGGGATTGAGATTCATTCAGTGACAGGGATTGACCCTCAGTCAGTGACAGGGATTCAACCTCAGTCTGTGACAGGAATTGAATCACAATCAGTGACAGGAATTGCACATCAGTCAGTGACAGGGATTGAGCCTCAGTCAGTGACTGGGTTTGACTCTCAGTCAGTGACAGGGATTGAACCACAGTCAGTGACAGGGATTGTATCTCAATCAGTGACAGGGATTGAGCCTCAGTCACTGACAGGGATTGACCCTCAGTCAGTGACAGGGATTGAATCTCAGTCA
This sequence comes from Chiloscyllium plagiosum, assembly GCF_037043375.1. Classification (NCBI taxonomy): domain Eukaryota; kingdom Metazoa; phylum Chordata; class Chondrichthyes; order Orectolobiformes; family Hemiscylliidae; genus Chiloscyllium; species Chiloscyllium plagiosum. Next base: position 45,975,273 of record NW_028270177.1, read on the forward strand.
GTGACAGGGATTGAGCCTCAGTCAGTGACAGGGATTGAACCTCAGTCAGTGACAGGGATTGAATCTCAGTCAGTGACAGGGATTGAACCTGAGTCAGTGACAGGGATTGAATCTCAATCAGTGACAGGGATTGAATCTCGATCAGTGACACGGATTGAATCTGAATCAGTGACAGGGATTGACCCACAGTCAGTGACAGGGATTGAATCTCAGTCAGTGACAGGGATTGAATCTCAAACATTGACAGGGAGTTATCCTCAGTCTGTGACAGGGATTGACACTCAATCTGTGACAGGGATTGAATCTCAGTCAGAGACAGGGATTGAATCATAGTCAGTGACAGAGACTGAGTCTCAGTCAGTGACAGGGATTGAGCCACAATCAATGACAGGGATTGAGACACAACCAGTAACAGGGATTGAATCTCAGTTATTGATAGGGATTGAATCTTAGTCAGAGACACGGATTGAATCTGAATCAGTGACAGGGATTGACCCTCAGTTCGTGAGAGGGATTGAGCCTCAGTCAGTGACAGGGATTGAATCTCAAACATTGACAGGGAGTTATCCTCAGTCTGTGACAGGGATTGACACTCAATCTGTGACAGGGATTGAATCTCAGTCAGAGACAGGGATTGAATCATAGTCAGTGACAGAGACTGAGTCTCAGTCAGTGACAGGGATTGAGCCACAATCAATGACAGGGATTGAGACACAACCAGTAACAGGGATTGAATCTCAGTTATTGATAGGGATTGAATCTTAGTCAGAGACATGGATTGAATCTCAATCAGTAAGAGGGATTGAATCTCATTCATTGACGGGGATTGAATTTCAGTCAGTGACAGGGATTCAATCTCCGTCAGTGACAGGAATTGAACAGCAGTCAGAGACAGGGATTGACCTTCAGTCAATGACTGGGTTTGAATCTCAGTCAGTGACAGGGTTTGAACCTGAGTCAGTGACAGGGATTGAATCTCAATCAGTGACAGGAATTGAATCTCAGTCAGTGACAGGGATTCAATCTCAGTCAGTGACAGGAATTGAACAGCAGTCAGAGACAGGGATTAACCCTCAGTCAGTGACTAGGTTTGAATCTCAGTCAGTGACAGGGATTCAACCTGAGTCAGTGACAGGGATTGAATCTCAGTCAGTGACAGGGATTGAATCTCAATCAGTGGCAGGGATTGAATCTCAGTCTGTGACAGGGATTGAATTTCAGTCTGTGAAAGGGTTTGAATCACAGTCAGTGACAGGGATTGAACCTCAGTCAGTGACAGGGATTGAAACTCAATCAGTGACAGGGATTGAACCTGAGTCAGTGACAGCGATTGACCCTCAGTCAGTGACAGGGATTGAATCTCAGTCAGTGGCAGGGATTCAATCTCAGTCAGTGACAGGAATTGAACATCAGTCAGTGACAGGGATTGACCCTCAGTCAATGACTGGGTTTGAATCTCAGTCAATGACAGGGATTGAACCTGAGTCAGTGACAGGGATTGAATCTCAATCAGTGACAGGGATTGAATCTCGATCAGTGACAGGGATTGAATCTCGATCAGGGACAGGGATTGAATCTCAATCAGTGGCAGGGATTGAATCTCAATCAGTGACAGGGATTGACCCTCAATCACTAACAGGGATTGAACCTCAGTCAGTGACAGGGATTGAACCTCAGTCAGTGACAGGGATTGAATCTCAATCAGTGACAGGGATTGAACCTGAGTCAGTGACAGGGATTAAAACTCAGTCAGTGACAGGGATTGAATCTCAGTCAATGACAGGGATTGAACCTCAGTCAGTGAGAGGGATTGAGCCTCAGTCAGTGACAGGGATTGAGCCTCAGTCAGTGACAGGGAGTGAGCCGCAGTCAGTTACAAGGATTGAACCTCAGTTAGTGAGTGGGATTGAATCTCAATCTGTGACAGGGATTGAACCTCAGTCAGTGACAGGTTTGAATCTCAGTCAGTGACAGGGTTTGAGCCTAATCAATAACAGGGATTGAGCCTCAGTCAGTGACTGGGTTTGAATCTCAGTTATTGACAGGGATAGAATCTCAGTCAGTGACAGGGATTGAATCTCAATCAGTGACAGGGATTGAATCTCAGTCCGTGACAGGGATTGAGATTCATTCAGTGACAGGGATTGACCCTCAGTCAGTGACAAGGATTCAACCTCAGTCTGTGACAGGAATTAAATCACAATCAGTGACAGGAATTGAACATCAGTCAGTGACAGGGTTTGAGCCTCAGTCAGTGACTGGGTTTGACTCTCAGTCAGTGACAGGGATTGAACCTCAGTCAGTGACAGGGATTGAATCTCAATCAGTGACAGGGATTGAGCCTCAGTCAGTGACAGGGATTGACCCTCAGTCAGTGACAGGGATTGAATCTCAATCAGTGACAAGGATTGAGCCTCAGTCAGTGACAGGGATTGAACCTCAGTCAGTGACAGGGATTGAATCTCTGTCAGTGACAGGGATTGAACCTGAGTCAGTGACAGGGATTGAATCTCAATCAGTGACAGGGATTGAATCTCGATCAGTGACACGGATTGAATCTGAATCAGTGACAGGGATTGACCCTCAGTCAGTGACAGGAATTGAATCTCAGTCAGTGACAGGGATTGAAACTCAGTCAGTGACAGGGATTGACCCTCAGTCAGTGACAGGGATTGAATCTCAGTCAATGACAGGGATTGAACCTCAGTTAGTGAGAGGGATTGAGCCTCAGTCAGTGACAGGGACTGAGCCGCAGTCAGTTACAAGGATTGAACCTCAGTAGTGACAGGGATTGTATCTCAGTCTGTGACAGGGATTGAACCTCAGTCAGTGACAGGTTTGAATCTCAGTCAGTGACAGGGTTTGAGCCTAATCAATATCAGGGATTGAGCATCAGTCAGTGACATTGTTTGAATCTCAGTTATTGACAGGGATAGAATCTCAGTCAGTGACAGGGATTGAATCTCAATCAAAGACAGGGATTGAATCTCAGTCAGTGACAGGGATTGAATCTCAGTCAGTGACAGGGATTGTGATTCATTCAGTGACAGGGATTGACCCTCAGTCAATGACAGGGAGTCAACCTCAGTCTGTGACAGGAATTGAATCACATTCAGTGACAGGAATTGAACATCAGTCAGTGACAGGGATTGAGCATCAGTCAGTGACTGGGTTTGACTCTCAGTCAGTGACAGGGATTGAATCTCAATCAGTGACAGGGATTGAGCCTCAGACAGTGACAGGGATTGACCCTCAGTCAGTGACAGGGATTGAATCCCAGTCCGTGACAGGGATTGAACCTGAGTCAGTGACTGGAATTGACCCTCAGTCAGTGACAGGGATTCAATCTGAGTTAGTGACAGGGATTGAGCCTCAGTCAGTGACAGGGATTGACCCTCAGTCAGTGACAGGGATTGAGCCTCATTCAGTCATAGGAATTGACCTTGAGACAGTGACAGGGATTGAGCCTCAGTCAGTGACAGAGAATGAATCTCAGTCAGTTACAGGGATTGTGCCTCAGTCATTGACAGGGATTGAATCTCAGTCAGTGACAGGGATTGAATCTCAGTTAGTGACAGGAATTGAATCTCAGTCAGTGACAGGGATTGAACCTCAGTCAGTGACAGGGATTGAATCGCAGTCAATGACAGGAATACAGATTCAGTCAGTGACAGGGATTGAATCTGAGTCAGTGACAGGAATTAAATCTCACTCAGTGACAGGAATTGAACGTCAGTTAGTGACAGGGATTGAATCGCAGTCTGGGACAAGAATTAAACCACAGTCAGTGACAGGGATTGAATCTCAATCAGTGACAGGAATTGAATCTTAGTCAGTGACAGGAATTGAATCTCAGTCAGTGACAGGGAGTGAGCCTCAGTCAGTGACAGGGATTGAGCCTCAAATAGTGACAGGGATTTACCCAGAGTCTGTGACAGGGATTAAATCTCAATCAGTGACAGGAAGTGAATCTCAGTCAGTGACAGGGGTTTAATCACAGTCAGTGACAGGGATAGAGATACAGTCAGAGATAGGGTTTGAACCTCAGTCTGTGACAGGGATTGAATCTCAGTCAGGGACAGGGATTGAATCTCAGTCAGTGACAGGAATTGTGTCTCAGTCAGTTACAGGGATTGAATCTCAGTCAGTGACAGGGATTGTATCTCAGTCAGTGACAGGAATTGAATCTCAGTAAGTGACAGGGATTGAACCGCAGTCAGTGACAGGGTTGAATCTCAGTCAGTGACTGGGTTTGAGCCTAATCAATAAGAGGGATTGAATCTCAGTCAGAGACAGGGATTGAATCTCAATCAGTGACAGGGTTTGGGATTTATTCAGTGACAGGGATTGACACTCAGACAGTGACAGGGATTGAATCTCAGTCAGTGACAGGGATTGAAACTCAGTCAGTGACACGGATTGACCCTCAGTCAGTGACAGGGATTGAATCTCAATCAATGACAGGGATTGAACCTCAGTCAGTGAGAGGGATTGAGCCTCAGTCAGTGACAGGGATTGAGCCTCAGTAAGTCATAGGAATTGACCCTGAGATAGTGACAGGGATTCACATTCAATCAGTGACAGAGAATGAATCTCAGTCAGTTTCAGGGATTGACCCTCAGTCAGTGACAGGGATTGAATCTCAGTCAGTGACAGGGATTGAATCTCAAACATTGCCAGGGAGTGATCCTCAGTCTGTGACAAGGATTGACCCTCAATCAGTGACAGGGATTGAATCTCAGTCAGAGACAGGGATTGAATCATAGTCAGTGACAGAGACTGAACCCCAGTGAGTGACAGGGATGGAGCCCCAGTCAGTGACAGGGATTGAGCCACATTCAGTGACAGGGATTGAATCTCAGTCAGAGACAGGGATTCAATCAGTCAGAGACAGAGACTGAACCCCTGTGAGTGACAGGAATGGAGCCCCAGTCAGTGACAGGGATTGAGCCTCAGTCAGTGACAGGGACTGAGCTACAATCAGTGACAGGGATTGAGCCTTAGTCAGTGACAGGGACTGAGCCTCAGTCAGTGACAGGGATTGAGCCACAATCAGTGACTGGGATTGAGACACAACCAGTAACAGGGATTGAATCTCAATCAGTGACAGGGATTGAATCTTAGTCAGTGACAGGGATAGAGATTCAGTCAGTGACAGGGATTGAATCTCATTCAGTGACAGGGATTGAGATACAACCAGTGACAGGGATTGAATCTCATTCAGTGACAGGGATTGAATCTCAATCAGTGACAGGAATTGAATCTTCGTCAGTGACAGGGGTAGAGATTCAGTGCAGTGACAGGGATTGAACCTCTGTCAGTGACAGGGATTGAATCTCATTCAGTGACAGGGATAGATTCTCAGTCAGTGACAGGGATTCAATCTCAGTCAGTGACAGGAATTGAATCTAAGTCAGTGACAGGGACTGAATCTCAGTCAGTGACTGTGTTTCAAACTCAGTCAGTGACAGGGATTGAATCTCAGTCAGTGACTGAGTTTGAATCTCAGTTATTGGCAGGGATTGAATCTCAGTCAGAGACAGGGATTGAATCTCGATCAGTGACACGGATTGAATCTGAATCAGTGACAGGGATTGACCCTCAGTCCGTGACAGGGATTGAATCTCAGTCAGTGACAGGGATTGAAACTCAGTCAGTGACACGGATTGACCCTCAGTCAGTGACAGTGATTGAATCTCAGTCAATGACAGGGAGTGAGCCGCAGTCAGTTACAAGGATTGAACCTCAGTTAGTGACAGGGATTGAATCTCAGTCTGTGACAGGGATTGAAACTCAGTCAGTGACAGGTTTGAATCTCAGTCAGTGACAGGGTTTGAGCCTAATCAATAACAGGGATTGAGCCTCAGTCAGTGACTGGGTTTGAATCTCTGTTATTGACAGGGATAGAATCTCAGTCAGTGACAGGGATTGAATCTCAATCAATGACAGGGATTGAATCTCAGTCCGTGACAGGGATTGAGATTCATACAGTGACAGGGATTGACCCTCAGTCAGTGACAGGGATTCAACCTCAGTCTGTGACAGGAATTGAATCACAATCAGTGACAGGAAATGAACATCAGTCAGTGACAGGGATTGAGCCTCAGTCAGTGACTGGGTTTGACTCTCAGTCAGTGACAGGGATTGAATCTCAGTCAGTGACAGGGATTGAATCTCAATCAGTGACAGGGATTGAGCCTCAGTCAGTGACAGGGATTGAACCTCAGTCAGTGACAGGGATTGAATCTAGATCAGTGACACGGATTGAATCTGAATCAGTGACAGGGATTGACCCTCAGTCAGTGACAGGGATTGAATCTCAGTCAGTGACAGGGATTGAAACTCAGTCAGTGACAGGGATTGACCCTCAGTCAGTGACAGGGATTGAATCTCAGTCCATGAAAGGGATTGAACCTCAGTTAGTGAGAGGGATTGAGCCTCAGTCAGTGACAGGGATTGAGATACAACCAGTGACAGGGATTGAATCTCATTCAGTGACAGGGATTGAATCTCAATCAGTGACAGGAATTGAATCTTCGTCAGTGACAGGGATAGAGATTCAGTCCAGTGACAGGGATTGAATCTCATTCAGTGACAGGGATTCAATCTCAGTCAGTGACAGGAATTGAATCTAAGTCAGTGACAGGGACTGAATCTCAGTCAGTGACTGTGTTTCAAACTCAGTCAGTGACAGGGACTGAATCTCAGTCAGTGACTGTGTTTCAAACTCAGTCAGTGACAGGGATTGAATCTCATTCAGTGACAGGGATTGAATCTCAATCAGTGACAGGAATTGAATCTAAGTCAGTGACAGGGGTAGAGATTCAGTGCAGTGACAGGGATTGAACCTCTGTCAGTGACAGGGATTGAATCTCATTCAGTGACAGGGATAGATTCTCAGTCAGTGACAGGGATTCAATCTCAGTCAGTGACAGGAATTGAATCTAAGTCAGTGACAGGGACTGAATCTCAGTCAGTGACTGTGTTTCAAACTCAGTCAGTGACAGGGATTGAATCTCAGTCAGTGACTGAGTTTGAATCTCAGTTATTGACAGGGATTGAATCTCAGTCAGAGACAGGGATTGAATCTCGATCAGTGACACGGATTGAATCTGAATCAGTGACAGGGATTGACCCTCAGTCCGTGACAGGGATTGAATCTCAGTCAGTGACAGGGATTGAAACTCAGTCAGTGACACGGATTGACCCTCAGTCAGTGACAGTGATTGAATCTCAGTCAATGACAGGGAGTGAGCCGCAGTCAGTTACAAGGATTGAACCTCAGTTAGTGACAGGGATTGAATCTCAGTCTGTGACAGGGATTGAAACTCAGTCAGTGACAGGTTTGAATCTCAGTCAGTGACAGGGTTTGAGCCTAATCAATAACAGGGATTGAGCCTCAGTCAGTGACTGGGTTTGAATCTCTGTTATTGACAGGGATAGAATCTCAGTCAGTGACAGGGATTGAATCTCAATCAGTGACAGGGATTGAATCTCAGTCCGCGACAGGGATTGAGATTCATACAGTGACAGGGATTGACCCTCAGTCAGTGACAGGGATTCAACCTCAGTCTGTGACAGGAATTGAATCACAATCAGTGACAGGAATTGAACATCAGTCAGTGACAGGGATTGAGCCTCAGTCAGTGACTGGGTTTGACTATCAGTCAGTGACAGGGATTGAATCTCAGTCAGTGACAGGGATTGAATCTCAATCAGTGACAGGGATTGAGCCTCAGTCAGTGACAGGGATTGAACCTCAGTCAGTGACAGGGATTGACACTCAGTCAGTGACAGAGATTGAACCTGAGTCAGTGACAGGGATTGAATCTCAATCAGTGACAGGGATTGAATCTCGATCAGTGACACGGATTGAATCTGAATCAGTGACAGGGATTGACCCTCAGTCAGTGACAGGGATTGAATCTCAGTCAGTGACAGGGATTGAAACTCAGTCAGTGACAGGGATTGACCCTCAGTCAGTGACAGGAATTGAATCTCAGTCCATGAAAGGGATTGACCCTCAGTTAGTGAGAGGGATTGAGCCTCAGTCAGTGACAGGGATTGAGATACAACCAGTGACAGGGATTGAATCTCATTCAGTGACAGGGATTGAATCTCAATCAGTGACAGGAATTGAATCTTCGTCAGTGACAGGGATAGAGATTCAGTCCAGTGACAGGGATTGAATCTCATTCAGTGACAGGGATTCAATCTCAGTCAGTGACAGGAATTGAATCTAAGTCAGTGACAGGGACTGAATCTCAGTCAGTGACTGTGTTTCAAACTCAGTCAGTGACAGGGACTGAATCTCAGTCAGTGACAGAGTTTGAACCTCATTCAGTGACAGGGATAGATTCTCAGTCAGTGACAGGGATTGAACCTGAGTCAGTGACAGGGATTGAATCTCAATCAGTGACAGGGATTGAATCTCGATCAGTGACACGGATTGAATCTGAATCAGTGACAGGGATTGACCCTCAGTCACTGACAGGGATTGAATCTCAGTCAGTGACAGGGATTGAAACTCAGTCAGTGACCGGGATTGTCCCTCAGTCAGTGACAGGGATTGAATCTCAGTCCATGAAAGGGATTGAACCTCAGTTAGTGAGAGGGATTGAGCCTCAGTCAGTGACAAGGATTGAGATACAACCAGTGACAGGGATTGAATCTCATTCAGTGACAAGGATTGAATCTCAATCAGTGACAGGAATTGAATCTTCGTCAGTGACAGGGATAGAGATTCAGTCCAGTGACAGGGATTGAATCTCATTCAGTGACAGGGATTCAATCTCAGTCAGTGACAGGAATTGAATCTAAGTCAGTGACAGGGACTGAATCTCAGTCAGTGACTGTGTTTCAAACTCAGTCAGTGACAGGTACTGAATCTCAGTCAGTGACTGAGTTTGAATCTCATTCAGTGACAGGGATAGATTCTCAGTCAGTGACAGGGATTCAATCTCAGTCAGTGACAGGAATTGAATCTAAGTCAGTGACAGGGACTGAATCTCAGTCAGTGACTGTGTTTCAATCTCAGTCAGTGACAGGGACTGAATCTCAGTCAGTGACTGAGTTTGAATCTCACTTATTGACAGGGATAGATTCTCAGTCAGTGACAGGGATTGAACCTGAGTCAGTGACAGGGATTGAATCTCAATCAGTGACAGGGATTGAATCTCGATCAGTGACACGGATTGAATCTGAATCAGTGACAGGGATTGACCCTCAGTCAGTGACAGGGATTGAATCTCAGTCAGTGACAGGGATTGAAACTCAGTCAGTGAAAGGGATTGTCCCTCAGTCAGTGACAGGGATTGAATCTCAGTCCATGAAAGGGATTGAACCTCAGTTAGTGAGAGGGATTGAGCCTCAGTCAGTGACAAGGATTGAGATACAACCAGTGACAGGGATTGAATCTCATTCAGTGACAAGGATTGAATCTCAATCAGTGACGGGAATTGAATCTTCGTCAGTGACAGGGATAGAGATTCAGTCCAGTGACAGGGATTGAATCTCATTCAGTGACAGGGATTCAATCTCAGTCAGTGACAGGAATTGAATCTAAGTCAGTGACAGGGACTGAATCTCAGTCAGTGACTGTGTTTCAAACTCAGTCAGTGACAGGGACTGAATCTCAGTCAGTGACTGAGTTTGAATCTCATTCAGTGACAGGGATAGATTCTCAGTCAGTGACAGGGATTCAATCTCAGTCAGTGACAGGAATTGAATCTAAGTCAGTGACAGGGACTGAATCTCAGTCAGTGACTGTGTTTCAATCTCAGTCAGTGACAGGGACTGAATCTCAGTCAGTGACTGAGTTTGAATCTCACTTATTGACAGGGATTGAATCTCAGTCAGAGACAGGGATTGAATCTCGATCAGTGACACGGATTGAATCTGAATCAGTGACAGGGATTGACCCTCAGTCAGTGACAGGGATTGAATCTCAGTCAGTGACAGGGATTGAAACTCAGTCAGTGACAGGGATTGACCCTCAGTCAGTGACAGGGATTGAATCTCAGTCAATGACAGGGATTGAACCTCAGTCAGTGACAGGGATTGAGCCTCAGTCAGTGACAGGGATTGAGCCTCAGTCAGTGACAGGGAGTGAGCCGCAGTCAGTTACAAGGATTGAACCTCAGTTCGTGACAGGGATTGAATCTCAGTCTGTGACAGGGATTGAACCTCAGTCAGTGACAGGTTTGAATCTCAGTCAGTGACAGGGTTTGAGCCTAATCAATAACAGGGATTGAGCCTCAGTCAGTGACTGGGTTTGAATCTCAGTTATTGACAGGGATAGAATCTCAGTCAGTGACAGGGATTGAATCTCAAACAGTGACAGGGATTGAATCTCAGTCCGTGACAGGGATTGAGATTCATTCAGTGACAGGGATTGACCCTCAGTCAGTGACAGGGATTCAACCTCAGTCTGTGACAGGAATTGAATCACAATCAGTGACAGGAATTGCACATCAGTCAGTGACAGGGATTGAGCCTCAGTCAGTGACTGGGTTTGACTCTCAGTCAGTGACAGGGATTGAACCACAGTCAGTGACAGGGATTGAATCTCAATCAGTGACAGGGATTGAGCCTCAGTCAGTGACAGGGATTGACCCTCAGTCAGTGACAGGGATTGAATCTCAGTCAGTGACAGGGATTGAGCCTCAGTCAGTGACAGGGATTGAACCTCAGTCAGTGACAGGGATTGAATCTCAGTCAGTGACAGGGATTGAACCTGAGTCAGTGACAGGGATTGAATCTCAATCAGTGACAGGGATTGAATCTCGATCAGTGACACGGATTGAATCTGAATCAGTGACAGGGATTGACCCTCAGTCAGTGACAGGGATTGAATCTCAGTCAGTGACAGGGATTGAACCTCAGTTAGTGAGAGGGATTGAGCCTCAGTCAGTGACAGGGATTGAATCTCAAACATTGACAGGGAGTTATCCTCAATCTGTGACAGGGATTGAATCTCAGTCAGAGACAGGGATTGAATCATAGTCAGTGACAGAGACTGAACCTCAGTGAGTGACAGGGATGGAGCCCCAGTCAGTGACAGGTATTGAGCCTCAGTCAGTGACAGGGACTGAGCCTCAGTCAGCGACAGGCATTGAGCCTCAGTCAGTGTCAGGGACTGAGTCTCAGTCAGTGACAGGGATTGAGCCACAATCAATGACAGGGATTGAGACACAACCAGTAACAGGGATTGAATCTCAGTTATTGATAGGGATTGAATCTTAGTCAGAGACATGGATTGAATCTCAATCAGTAAGAGGGATTGAATCTCATTCATTGACGGGGATTGAATTTCAGTCAGTGACAGGGATTCAATCTCCGTCAGTGACAGGAATTGAACAGCAGTCAGAGACAGGGATTGACCCTCAGTCAATGACTGGGTTTGAATCTCAGTCAGTGACAGGGTTTGAACCTGAGTCAGTGACAGGGATTGAATCTCAATCAGTGACAGGAATTGAATCTCAGTCAGTGACAGGGATTCAATCTCAGTCAGTGACAGGAATTGAACAGCAGTCAGAGACAGGGATTAACCCTCAGTCAGTGACTAGGTTTGAATCTCAGTCAGTGACAGGGATTCAACCTGAGTCAGTGACAGGGATTGAATCTCAGTCAGTGACAGGGATTGAATCTCAATCAGTGGCAGGGATTGAATCTCAGTCTGTGACAGGGATTGAATTTCAGTCTGTGAAAGGGTTTGAATCACAGTCAGTGACAGGGATTGAACCTCAGTCAGTGACAGGGATTGAAACTCAATCAGTGACAGGGATTGAACCTGAGTCAGTGACAGCGATTGACCCTCAGTCAGTGACAGGGATTGAATCTCAGTCAGTGGCAGGGATTCAATCTCAGTCAGTGACAGGAATTGAACATCAGTCAGTGACAGGGATTGACCCTCAGTCAATGACTGGGTTTGAATCTCAGTCAATGACAGGGATTGAACCTGAGTCAGTGACAGGGATTGAATCTCAATCAGTGACAGGGATTGAATCTCGATCCGTGACAGGGATTGAATCTCGATCAGGGACAGGGATTGAATCTCAATCAGTGGCTGGGATTGAATCTCAATCAGTGACAGGGATTGACCCTCAATCACTAACAGGGATTGAACCTCAGTCAGTGACAGGGATTGAACCTCAGTCAGTGACAGGGATTGAATCTCAATCAGTGACAGGGATTGAACCTGAGTCAGTGACAGGGATTGACCCTCAGTCAGTGACAGGAATTGAATCTCAGTCAGTGACAGGGATTGAAACTCAGTCAGTGACAGGAATTAAAACTCAGTCAGTGACAGGGATTGAATCTCAGTCAATGACAGGGATTGAACCTCAGTCAGTGAGAGGGATTGAGCCTCAGTCAGTGACAGGGATTGAGCCTCAGTCAGTGACAGGGAGTGAGCCGCAGTCAGTTACAAGGATTGAACCTCAGTTAGTGAGTGGGATTGAATCTCAATCTGTGACAGGGATTGAACCTCAGTCAGTGACAGGTTTGAATCCCAGTCAGTGACAGGGTTTGAGCCTAATCAATAACAGGGATTGAGCCTCAGTCAGTGACTGGGTTTGAATCTCAGTTATTGACAGGGATAGAATCTCAGTCAGTGACAGGGATTGAATCTCAATCAGTGACAGGGATTGAATCTCAGTCCGTGACAGGGATTGAGATTCATTCAGTGACAGGGATTGACCCTCAGTCAGTGACAGGGATTCAACCTCAGTCTGTGACAGGAATTGAATCACAATCAGTGACAGGAATTGCACATCAGTCAGTGACAGGGATTGAGCCTCAGTCAGTGACTGGGTTTGACTCTCAGTCAGTGACAGGGATTGAACCACAGTCAGTGACAGGGATTGAATCTCAATCAGTGACAGGGATTGAGCCTCAGTCAGTGACAGGGATTGACCCTCAGTCAGTGACAGGGATTGAATCTCAGTCAGTGACAGGGATTGAGCCTCAGTCAGTGACAGGGATTGAACCTCAGTCAGTGACAGGGATTGAATCTCAGTCAGTGACAGGGATTGAACCTGAGTCAGTGACAGGGATTGAATCTCAATCAGTGACAGGGATTGAATCTCGATCAGTGACACGAATTGAATCTGAATCAGTGACAGGGATTGACCCTCAGTCAGTGACAGGGATTGAATCTCAGTCAGTGACAGGGATTGAACCTCAGTTAGTGAGAGGGATTGAGCCTCAGTCAGTGACAGGGATTGAATCTCAAACATTGACAGGGAGTTATCCTCAATCTGTGACAGGGATTGAATCTCAGTCAGAGACAGGGATTGAATCATAGTCAGTGACAGAGACTGAACCTCAGTGAGTGACAGGGATGGAGCCCCAGTCAGTGACAGGTATTGAGCCTCAGTCAGTGACAGGGACTGAGCCTCAGTCAGCGACAGGCATTGAGCCTCAGTCAGTGACAGGGACTGAGTCTCAGTCAGTGACAGGGATTGAGCCACAATCAATGACAGGGATTGAGACACAACCAGTAACAGGGATTGAATCTCAGTTATTGATAGGGATTGAATCTTAGTCAGAGACATGTATTGAATCTCAATCAGTAAGAGGGATTGAATCTCATTCATTGACGGGGATTGAATTTCAGTCAGTGACAGGGATTCAATCTCCGTCAGTGACAGGAATTGAACAGCAGTCAGAGACAGGGATTGACCCTCAGTCAATGACTGGGTTTGAATCTCAGTCAGTGACAGGGTTTGAACCTGAGTCAGTGACAGGGATTGAATCTCAATCAGTGACAGGAATTGAATCTCAGTCAGTGACAGGGATTCAATCTCAGTCAGTGACAGGAATTGAACAGCAGTCAGAGACAGGGATTAACCCTCAGTCAGTGACTAGGTTTGAATCTCAGTCAGTGACAGGGATTCAACCTGAGTCAGTGACAGGGATTGAATCTCAGTCAGTGACAGGGATTGAATCTCAATCAGTGGCAGGGATTGAATCTCAGTCTGTGACAGGGATTGAATTTCAGTCTGTGAAAGGGTTTGAATCACAGTCAGTGACAGGGATTGAACCTCAGTCAGTGACAGGGATTGAAACTCAATCAGTGACAGGGATTGAACCTGAGTCAGTGACAGCGATTGACCCTCAGTCAGTGACAGGGATTGAATCTCAGTCAGTGGCAGGGATTCAATCTCAGTCAGTGACAGGAATTGAACATCAGTCAGTGACAGGGATTGACCCTCAGTCAATGACTAGGTTTGAATCTCAGTCAATGACAGGGATTGAACCTGAGTCAGTGACAGGGATTGAATCTCAATCAGTGACAGGGATTGAATCTCGATCAGTGACAGGGATTGAATCTCGATCAGGGACAGGGATTGAATCTCAATCAGTGGCTGGGATTGAATCTCAATCAGTGACAGGGATTGACCCTCAATCACTAACAGGGATTGAACCTCAGTCAGTGACAGGGATTGAACCTCAGTCAGTGACAGGGATTGAATCTCAATCAGTGACAGGGATTGAACCTGAGTCAGTGACAGGGATTGACCCTCAGTCAGTGACAGGAATTGAATCTCAGTCAGTGACAGGGATTGAAACTCAGTCAGTGACAGGGATTAAAACTCAGTCAGTGACAGGGATTGAATCTCAGTCAATGACAGGGATTGAACCTCAGTCAGTGAGAGGGATTGAGCCTCAGTCAGTGACAGGGATTGAGCCTCAGTCAGTGACAGGGAGTGAGCCGCAGTCAGTTACAAGGATTGAACCTCAGTTAGTGAGTGGGATTGAATCTCAATCTGTGACAGGGATTGAACCTCAGTCAGTGACAGGTTTGAATCCCAGTCAGTGACAGGGTTTGAGCCTAATCAATAACAGGGATTGAGCCTCAGTCAGTGACTGGGTTTGAATCTCAGTTATTGACAGGGATAGAATCTCAGTCAGTGACAGGGATTGAATCTCAATCAGTGACAGGGATTGAATCTCAGTCCGTGACAGGGATTGAGATTCATTCAGTGACAGGGATTGACCCTCAGTCAGTGACAAGGATTCAACCTCAGTCTGTGACAGGAATTAAATCACAATCAGTGACAGGAATTGAACATCAGTCAGTGACAGGGTTTGAGCCTCAGTCAGTGACTGGGTTTGACTCTCAGTCAGTGACAGGGATTGAACCTCAGTCAGTGACAGGGATTGAATCTCAATCAGTGACAGGGATTGAGCCTCAGTCAGTGACAGGGATTGACCCTCAGTCAGTGACAGGGATTGAATCTCAATCAGTGACAAGGATTGAGCCTCAGTCAGTGACAGGGATTGAACCTCAGTCAGTGACAGGGATTGAATCTCAGTCAGTGACAGGGATTGAACCTGAGTCAGTGACAGGGATTGAATCTCAATCAGTGACAGGGATTGAATCTCGATCAGTGACACGGATTGAATCTGAATCAGTGACAGGGATTGACCCTCAGTCAGTGACAGGGAGTCAACCTCAGTCTGTGACAGGGATTGACCCTCAGTCAGTGACAGGGATTGAATCTCAGTCAATGACAGGGATTGAACCTCAGTTAGTGAGAGGGATTGAGCCTCAGTCAGTGACAGGGACTGAGCCGCAGTCAATTACAAGGATTGAACCTCAGTTAGTGACAGGGATTGTATCTCAGTCTGTGACAGGGATTGAACCTCAGTCAGTGACAGGTTTGAATCTCAGTCAGTGACAGGGTTTGAGCCTAATCAATAACAGGGATTGAGCATCAGTCAGTGACATTGTTTGAATCTCAGTTATTGACAGGGATAGAATCTCAGTCAGTGACAGGGATTGAATCTCAATCAGAGACAGGGATTGAATCTCAGTCAGTGACAGGGATTGAATCTCAGTCAGTGACAGGGATTGTGATTCATTCAGTGACAGGGATTGACCCTCAGTCAATGACAGGGAGTCAACCTCAGTCTGTGACAGGAATTGAATCACAATCAGTGACAGGAATTGAACATCAGTCAGTGACAGGAATTGAGCATCAGTCAGTGACTGGGTTTGACTCTCAGTCAGTGACAGGGATTGAATCTCAATCAGTGACAGGGATTGAGCCTCAGACAGTGACAGGGATTGACCCTCAGTCAGTGACAGGGATTGAATCCCAGTCCGTGACAGGGATTGAACCTGAGTCAGTGACTGGAATTGAATCTCAATCAGTGACAGGGATTGAATCTCGATCAGTGACAGGGATTGAATCTCAATCAGTGACAGGGATTGACCCTCAGTCAGTGACAGGGATTCAATCTGAGTTAGTGACAGGGATTGAGCCTCAGTCAGTGACAGGGATTGACCCTCAGTCAGTGACAGGGATTGAGCCTCATTCAGTCATAGGAATTGACCTTGAGACAGTGACAGGGATTGAGCCTCAGTCAGTGACAGAGAATGAATCTCAGTCAGTTACAGGGATTGAGCCTCAGTCATTGACAGGGATTGAATCTCAGTCAGTGACAGGGATTGAATCTCAGTTAGTGACAGGAATTGAATCTCAGTCAGTGACAGGGATTGAACCTCAGTCAGTGACAGGGATTGAATCGCAGTCAGTGACAGGAATACAGATTCAGTCAGTGACAGGGATTGAATCTGAGTCAGTGACAGGAATTAAATCTCACTCAGTGACAGGAATTGAACGTCCGTTAGTGACAGGGATTGAATCGCAGTCTGGGACAAGAATTAAACCACAGTCAGTGACAGGGATTGAATCTCAATCAGTGACAGGAATTGAATCTTAGTCAGTGACAGGAATTGAATCTCAGTCAGTGACAGGGAGTGAGCCTCAGTCAGTGACAGGGATTGAGCCTCAAATAGTGACAGGGATTTCCCCAGAGTCAGTGACAGGGATTAAATCTCAATCAGTGACAGGAAGTGAATCTCAGTCAGTGACAGGGGTTTAATCACAGTCAGTGACAGGAATAGAGATACAGTCAGAGATAGGGTTTGAACCTCAGTCTGTGACAGGGATTGAATCTCAGTCAGCGACAGGGATTGAATCTCAGTCAGTGACAGGAATTGTGTCTCAGTCAGTTACAGGGATTGAACCTCAGTCAGTGACAGGGATTGTATCTCAGTCAGTGACAGGAATTGAATCTCAGTAAGTGACAGGGATTGAACCGCAGTCAGTGACAGGGTTGAATCTCAGTCAGTGACTGGGTTTGAGCCTAATCAATAAGAGGGATTGAATCTCAGCCAGAGACAGGGATTAAATCTCAATCAGTGACAGGGTTTGGGATTCATTCAGTGACAGGGATTGACACTCAGTCAGTGACAGGGATTGAACCTGAGTCAGTGACAGGGATTGAATCTCAGTCAGTGACAGGGATTGTGATTCATTCAGTGACAGGGATTGACCCTCAGTCAATGACAGGGAGTCAACCTCAGTCTGTGACAGGAATTGAATCACAATCAGTGACAGGAATTGAACATCAGTCAGTGACAGGGATTGAGCATCAGTCAGTGACTGGGTTTGACTCTCAGTCAGTGACAGGGATTGAATCTCAATCAGTGACAGGGATTGAGCCTCAGACAGTGACAGGGATTGACCTTCAGTCAGTGACAGGGATTGAATCCCAGTCCGTGACAGGGATTGAACCTGAGTCAGTGACTGGAATTGAATCTCAATCAGTGACAGGGATTGAATCTCGATCAGTGACAGGGATTGAATCTCAATCAGTGACAGGGATTGACCCTCAGTCAGTGACAGGGATTCAATCTGAGTTAGTGACAGGGATTGAGCCTCAGTCAGTGACAGGGATTGACCCTCAGTCAGTGACAGGGATTGAGCCTCATTCAGTCATAGGAATTGACCTTGAGACAGTGACAGGGATTGAGCCTCAGTCAGTGACAGAGAATGAATCTCAGTCAGTTACAGGGATTGAGCCTCAGTCATTGACAGGGATTGAATCTCAGTCAGTGACAGGGATTGAATCTCAGTTAGTGACAGGAATTGAATCTCAGTCAGTGACAGGGATTGAACCTCAGTCAGTGACAGGGATTGAATCGCAGTCAGTGACAGGAATACAGATTCAGTCAGTGACAGGGATTGAATCTGAGTCAGTGACAGGAATTAAATCTCACTCAGTGACAGGAATTGAACGTCCGTTAGTGACAGGGATTGAATCGCAGTCTGGGACAAGAATTAAACCACAGTCAGTGACAGGGATTGAATCTCAATCAGTGACAGGAATTGAATCTTAGTCAGTGACAGGAATTGAATCTCAGTCAGTGACAGGGAGTGAGCCTCAGTCAGTGACAGGGATTGAGCCTCAAATAGTGACAGGGATTTCCCCAGAGTCAGTGACAGGGATTAAATCTCAATCAGTGACAGGAAGTGAATCTCAGTCAGTGACAGGGGTTTAATCACAGTCAGTGACAGGAATAGAGATACAGTCAGAGATAGGGTTTGAACCTCAGTCTGTGACAGGGATTGAATCTCAGTCAGCGACAGGGATTGAATCTCAGTCAGTGACAGGAATTGTGTCTCAGTCAGTTACAGGGATTGAACCTCAGTCAGTGACAGGGATTGTATCTCAGTCAGTGACAGGAATTGAATCTCAGTAAGTGACAGGGATTGAACCGCAGTCAGTGACAGGGTTGAATCTCAGTCAGTGACTGGGTTTGAGCCTAATCAATAAGAGGGATTGAATCTCAGTCAGA
Source organism: Chiloscyllium plagiosum (assembly GCF_037043375.1). Taxonomy (NCBI): domain Eukaryota; kingdom Metazoa; phylum Chordata; class Chondrichthyes; order Orectolobiformes; family Hemiscylliidae; genus Chiloscyllium; species Chiloscyllium plagiosum. Next base: position 45,993,928 of record NW_028270177.1, read on the forward strand.
GACAGGGATTAAATCTCAATCAGTGACAGGGTTTGGGATTCATTCAGTGACAGGGATTGACACTCAGTCAGTGACAGGGATTGAACCTGAGTCAGTGACAGGGATTGAATCTCAATCAGTGACAGGGATTGAATCTCGATCAGTGACACGGATTGAATCTGAATCAGTGACAGGGATTGACCCTCAGTCAGTGACAGGGATTGAATCTCAGTCAGTGACAGGGATTGAAACTCAGTCAGTGACACGGATTGACCCTCAGTCAGTGACAGGGATTGAATCTCAGTCAGTGGCAGGGATTCAATCTCAGTCAGTGACAGGAATTGAACATCAGTCAGTGACAGGGATTGACCCTCAGTCAATGACTGGGTTTGAATCTCAGTCAATGACAGGGATTGAACCTGAGTCAGTGACAGGGATTGAATCTCAATCAGTGACAGGGATTGAATCTCGATCAGTGACAGGGATTGAATCTCGATCAGGGACAGGTATTGAATCTCAATCAGTGGCTGGGATTGAATCTCAATCAGTGACAGGGATTGACCCTCAATCACTAACAGGGATTGAACCTCAGTCAGTGTCAGGGATTGAACCTCAGTCAGTGACAGGGATTGAATCTCAATCAGTGACAGGGATTGAACCTGAGTCAGTGACAGGGATTGACCCTCAGTCAGTGACAGGAATTGAATCTCAGTCAGTGACAGGGATTGAAACTCAGTCAGTGACAGGGATTAAAACTCAGTCAGTGACAGGGATTGAATCTCAGTCAATGACAGGGATTGAACCTCAGTCAGTGAGAGGGATTGAGCCTCAGTCAGTGACAGGGATTGAGCCTCAGTCAGTGACAGGGAGTGAGCCGCAGTCAGTTACAAGGATTGAACCTCAGTTAGTGAGTGGGATTGAATCTCAATCTGTGACAGGGATTGAACCTCAGTCAGTGACAGGTTTGAATCCCAGTCAGTGACAGGGTTTGAGCCTAATCAATAACAGGGATTGAGCATCAGTCAGTGACTGGGTTTGAATCTCAGTTATTGACAGGGATAGAATCTCAGTCAGTGACAGGGATTGAATCTCAATCAGTGACAGGGATTGAATCTCAGTCCGTGACAGGGATTGAGATTCATTCAGTGACAGGGATTGACCCTCAGTCAGTGACAAGGATTCAACCTCAGTCTGTGACAGGAATTAAATCACAATCAGTGACAGGAATTGAACATCAGTCAGTGACAGGGTTTGAGCCTCAGTCAGTGACTGGGTTTGACTCTCAGTCAGTGACAGGGATTGAACCTCAGTCAGTGACAGGGATTGAATCTCAATCAGTGACAGGGATTGAGCCTCAGTCAGTGACAGGGATTGAACCTCAGTCAGTGACAGGGATTGAATCTCAGTCAGTGACAGGGACTGAACCTGAGTCAGTGACAGGGATTGAATCTCAATCAGTGACAGGGATTGAATCTCGATCAGTGACACGGATTGAATCTGAATCAGTGACAGGGATTGACCCTCAGTCAGTGACAGGGAGTCAACCTCAGTCTGTGACAGGGATTGAAACTCAGTCAGTGACAGGGATTGACCCTCAGTCAGTGACAGGGATTGAATCTCAGTCAATGACAGGGATTGAACCTCAGTTAGTGAGAGGGATTGAGCCTCAGTCAGTGACAGGGACTGAGCCGCAGTCAGTTACAAGGATTGAACCTCAGTTAGTGACAGGGATTGTATCTCAGTCTGTGACAGGGATTGAACCTCAGTCAGTGACAGGTTTGAATCTCAGTCAGTGACAGGGTTTGAGCCTAATCAATAACAGGGATTGAGCATCAGTCAGTGACATTGTTTGAATCTCAGTTATTGACAGGGATAGAATCTCAGTCAGTGACAGGGATTGAATCTCAATCAGAGACAGGGATTGAATCTCAGTCAGTGACAGGGATTGAATCTCAGTCAGTGACAGGGATTGTGATTCATTCAGTGACAGGGATTGACCCTCAGTCAATGACAGGGAGTCAACCTCAGTCTGTGACAGGAATTGAATCACAATCAGTGACAGGAATTGAACATCAGTCAGTGACAGGGATTGAGCATCAGTCAGTGACTGGGTTTGACTCTCAGTCAGTGACAGGGATTGAATCTCAATCAGTGACAGGGATTGAGCCTCAGACAGTGACAGGGATTGACCTTCAGTCAGTGACAGGGATTGAATCCCAGTCCGTGACAGGGATTGAACCTGAGTCAGTGACTGGAATTGAATCTCAATCAGTGACAGGGATTGAATCTCGATCAGTGACAGGGATTGAATCTCAATCAGTGACAGGGATTGACCCTCAGTCAGTGACAGGGATTCAATCTGAGTTAGTGACAGGGATTGAGCCTCAGTCAGTGACAGGGATTGACCCTCAGTCAGTGACAGGGATTGAGCCTCATTCAGTCATAGGAATTGACCTTGAGACAGTGACAGGGATTGAGCCTCAGTCAGTGACAGAGAATGAATCTCAGTCAGTTACAGGGATTGAGCCTCAGTCATTGACAGGGATTGAATCTCAGTCAGTGACAGGGATTGAATCTCAGTTAGTGACAGGAATTGAATCTCAGTCAGTGACAGGGATTGAACCTCAGTCAGTGACAGGGATTGAATCGCAGTCAGTGACAGGAATACAGATTCAGTCAGTGACAGGGATTGAATCTGAGTCAGTGACAGGAATTAAATCTCACTCAGTGACAGGAATTGAACGTCAGTTAGTGACAGGGATTGAATCGCAGTCTGGGACCAGAATTAAACCACAGTCAGTGACAGGGATTGAATCTCAATCAGTGACAGGAATTGAATCTTAGTCAGTGACAGGAATTGAATCTCTGTCAGTGACAGGGAGTGAGCCTCAGTCAGTGACAGGGATTGAGCCTCAAATAGTGACAGGGATTTACACAGAGTCAGTGACAGGGATTAAATCTCAATCAGTGACAGGAAGTGAATCTCAGTCAGTGACAGGGGTTTAATCACAGTCAGTGACAGGGATAGAGATACAGTCAGAGATAGGGTTTGAACCTCAGTCTGTGACAGGGATTTAATCTCAGTCAGCGACAGGGATTGAATCTCAGTCAGTGACAGGAATTGTGTCTCAGTCAGTTACAGGGATTGAACCTCAGTCAGTGACAGGGATTGTATCTCAGTCAGTGACAGGAATTGAATCTCAGTAAGTGACAGGGATTGAACCGCAGTCAGTGACAGGGTTGAATCTCAGTCAGTGACTGGGTTTGAGCCTAATCAATAAGAGGGATTGAATCTCAGTCAGTGACTGGGTTTGAATCTCAGTCAGTGACAGGGATTGAACCTGAGTCAGTGACAGGGATTGAATCTCAATCAGTGACAGGGATTGAATCTCGATCAGTGACACGGATTGAATCTGAATCAGTGACAGGGATTGAACCTCAGTCAGTGACAGGAATTGAATCTCAGTCAGTGACAGGCATTGAAACTCAGTCAGTGACAGGGATTGACCCTCAGTCAGTGACAGGGATTCAACCTCAGTCTGTGACAGGAATTGAATCACAATCAGGGACAGGAATTGAACATCAGTCAGTGACAGGGATTGAGCCTCAGTCAGTGACTGGGTTTGACTCTCAGTCAGTGACAGGGATTGAATCTCAATCAGTGACAGGGATTGAGCCTCAGTCAGTGACAGGGATTGAACCTCAGTCAGTGACAGGGATTGACTCTCAGTCAGTGACAGGGATTGAACCTGAGTCAGTGACAGGGATTGAATCTCGATCAGTGACACGGATTGAATCTGAATCAGTGACAGGGATTGACCCTCAGTCAGTGACAGGGATTGAATCTCAGTCAGTGACAGGGATTGAAACTCAGTCAGTGACAGGGATTGACTCTCAGTCAGTGACAGGGATTGAACCTGAGTCAGTGACAGGGATTGAATCTCGATCAGTGACACGGATTGAATCTGAATCAGTGACAGGGATTGACCCTCAGTCAGTGACAGGGATTGAATCTCAGTCAGTGATAGGGATTGAAACTCAGTCAGTGACAGGGATTGACCCTCAGTCAGTGACAGGGATTGAATCTCAGTCCATGAAAGGGATTGAACCTCAGTTAGTGAGAGGGATTGAGCCTCAGTCAGTGACAGGGATTGAGCCTCAGTCAGTGACAGGGATAGAGATACAACCAGTGACAGGGATTGAATCTCATTCAGTGACAGGGATTGATTCTCAATCAGTGACAGGAATTGAATCTTCGTCAGTGACAGGGATAGAGATTCAGTCCAGTGACAGGGATTGAATCTCAGTCAGTGACAGGAATTGAATCTAAGTCAGTGACAGGGACTGAATCTCAGTCAGTGACTGAGTTGGAATCTCATTCAGTGACAGTGATAGATTCTCAGTCAGTGACAGGGATTCAATCTCAGTCAGTGACAGGAATTGAATCTAAGTCAGTGACAGGGACTGAATCTCAGTCAGTGACTGTGTTTCAATCTCAGTCAGTGACAGGGACTGAATCTCAGTCAGTGACTGAGTTTGAATCTCAGTTATTGACAGGGATTGAATCTCAGTCAGAGACAGGGATTGAATCGCGATCAGTGACACGGATTGAATCTGAATCAGTGACAGGGATTGACCCTCAGTCAGTGACAGGGATTGAATCTCAGTCAGTGACAGGGATTGAAACTCAGTCAGTGACAGGAATTGACCCTCAGTCAGTGACAGGGATTGAAATCAGTCAATGACAGGGATTGAACCTCAGTCAGTTACAAGGATTGAACCTCAGTTCGTGACAGGGATTGAATCTCAGTCTGTGACAGGGATTGAACCTCAGTCAGTGACAGGTTTGAATCTCAGTCAGTGACAGGGTTTGAGCCTAATCAATAAGAGGGATTGAATCTCAGTCAGAGACAGGGATTGAATCTCAATCAGTGACAGGGTTTGGGATTCATTCAGTGACAGGGATTGATACTCAGTCAGTGACTGGGATTGAACCTGAGTCAGTGACAGGGATTGAATCTCAATCAGTGACAGGGATTGAATCTCGATCAGTGACACGGATTGAATCTGAATCAGTGACAGGGATTGACCCTCAGTCAGTGACAGGGATTGAATCTCAGTCAGTGACAGGGATTGAAACTCAGTCAGTGACACGGATTGACCCTCAGTCAGTGACAGGGATTGAATCTCAATCAATGACAGGGATTGAACCTCAGTCAGTGAAAGGGATTGAGCCTCAGTCAGTGACAGGGATTGAGCCTCAGTCAGTCATAGGAATTGACCCTGAGCTAGTGACAGGGGTTGACATTCAATCAGTGACAGAGAATGAATCTCAGTCAGTTTCAGGGATTGAGCCTCAGTCAGTGACAGGGATTGAATCTCAAACATTGACAGGGAGTGATCCTCAGTCTGTGACAAGGATTGACCGTCAATCAGTGACAGGGATTGAATCTCAGTCAGAGACAGGGATTGAATCATAGTCAGTGACAGAGACTGAACCCCAGTGAGTGACAGGGATGGAGCCCCAGTCAGTGACAGGGATTGAGCCTCAGTCAGTGACAGGGATTGAATCTCAGTCAGAGACAGGGATTGAGCCTCAGTCAGTGACAGGGATTGAATCTCAAACATTGACAGGGAGTGATCCTCAGTCTGTGACAAGGATTGACCCTCAATCAGTGACAGGGATTGAATCTCAGTCAGAGACAGGGATTGAATCATAGTCAGTGACAGAGACTGAACCCCAGTGAGTGACAGGGATGGAGCCCCAGTCAGTGACAGGGATTGAGCCTCAGTCAGTGACAGGGATTGAATCTCAGTCAGAGACAGGGATTCAATCAGTCAGAGACAGAGACTGAACCCCTGTGAGTGACAGGAATGGAGCCCCAGTCAGTGACAGGGATTGAGCCTCAGTCAGTGACAGGGACTGAGCCTCAGTCAGTGACAGGGATTGAACCTCAGTCTGTGACTGGGACTGAGCCTCAGTCAGTGACAGGGATTGAGCCTTAGTCAGTGACAGGGACTGAGCCTCAGTCAGTGACAGGGATTGAGCCACAATCAGTGACCGGGATTGAGACACAACCAGTAACAGGGATTGAATCTCATTCAGTGACAGGGATTGAATCTCAATCAGTGACAGGAATTGAATCTCAAACATTGACAGGGAGTTATCCTCAGTCTGTGACAGGGATTGACCCTCAATCTGTGACAGGGATTGAATCTCATTCAGAGACAGAGATTGAATCATAGTCAGTGACAGAGACTGAACCCCAGTGAGTGACAGGGATGGAGCCCCAGTCAGTGACAGGGATTGAGCATCAGTCAGTGACAGGGACTGAGCCTCAGAAAGTGACAGGGACTGAGCCTCAGTCAGTGACAGGGATTGTGACACAACCAGTAACAGGGATTGAATCTCAGTTATTGATAGGGATTGAATCTTAGTCAGAGACAGGGATTGAATCTCAATCAGTAAGAGGGATTGAATCTCATTCATTGACGGGGATTGAATCTCAGTCAGTGACAGGGATTCAATCTCCGTCAGTGACAGGAATTGAACAGCAGTCAGAGACAGGGATTAACCCTCAGTCAGTGACTGGGTTTGAATCTCAGTCAGTGACAGGGATTGAACCTGAGTCAGTGACAGGGATTGAATCTCAATCAGTGACAGGAATTGAATCTCAGTCAGTGACAGGGATTCAATCTCAGTCAGTGACAGGAATTGAACAGCAGTCAGAGACAGGGATTAACCCTCAGTCAGTGACTGGGTTTGAATCTCAGTCAGTGACAGGGATTGAACCTGAGTCAGTGACAGGGATTGAATCTCAATCAGTAAGAGGGATTGAATCTCATTCATTGACGGGGATTGGATCTCAGTCAGTGACAGGGATTCAATCTCCGTCAGTGACAGGAATTGAATCTCAGTCAGTGACAAGGATTCAATCTCAGTCAGTGACAGGAATTGAATCTCAGTCAGTGACAGGGATTCAATCTCAGTCAGTGACAGGGACTGACCCTCAGTCAGTGACAGGGATTGAACCTCAGTCAGTGACTGGGACTGAGCCTCAGTCAGTGACAGGGATTGAGCCTTAGTCAGTGACAGGGACTGAGCCTCAGTCAGTGACAGGGATTGAGCCACAATCAGTGACCGGGATTGAGACACAACCAGTAACAGGGATTGAATCTCATTCAGTGACAGTGGATTGAATCTCAATCAGTGACAGGGATTGTATCTTAGTCAGTGACAGGGATAGAGATTCAGTCAGTGACAGGGATTGAATCTCATTCAGTGACAGGGATTGAGATACAACCAGTGACAGGGATTGAATCTCATTCAGTGACAGGGATTGAATCTCAATCAGTGACAGGAATTGAATCTTCGTCAGTGACAGGGATAGAGATTCAGTCCAGTGACAGGGATTGAACCTCAGTCAGTGACAGGGATTGAATCTCATTCAGTGACAGGGATAGATTCTCAGTCAGTGACAGGGATTCAATCTCAGTCAGTGACAGGAATTGAATCTAAGTCAGTGACAGGGACTGAATCTCAGTCAGTGACTGTGTTTCAAACTCAGTCAGTGACATGGATTGAATCTCATTCAGTGACAGGGATAGATTCTCAGTCAGTGACAGGGATTGAATCTCAGTCAGTGACAGGAATTGAATCTCAGTTATTGACAGGGATTGAATCTCAGTCAGAGACAGGGATTGAATCTCGATCAGTGACACGGATTGAATCTGAATCAGTGACAGGGATTGACCCTCAGTCAGTGACAGGGATTGAATCTCAGTCAGTGACAGGGATTGAAACTCAGTGTGTGACACGGATTGACCCTCAGTCAGTGACAGTGATTGAATCTCAGTCAATGACAGGGATTGAACCTCAGTCAGTGAGAGGGATTGAGCCTCAGTCAGTGACAGGGAGTGAGCCGCAGTCAGTTACAAGGATTGAACCTCAGTTAGTGATAGGGATTGAATCTCAGTCTGTGACAGGGATTGAACCTCAGTCAGTGACAGGTTTGAATCTCAGTCAGTGACAGGGTTTGAGCCTAATCAATAACAGGGATTGAGCCTCAGTCAGTGACTGGGTTTGAATCTCAGTTATTGACAGGGATAGAATCTCAGTCAGTGACAGGGATTGAATCTCAATCAGTGACAGGGATTGAATCTCAGTCAGTAACAGGGATTGAGATTCATTCAGTGACAGGGATTGACCCTCAGTCAGTGACAGGGATTCAACCTCAGTCTGTGACAGGAATTGAATCACAATCAGTGACAGGGATTGAACATCAGTCAGTGACAGGGATTGAGACTCAGTCAGTGACTGGGTTTGACTCTCAGTCAGTGACAGGGATTGAACCTCAGTCAGTGACAGGGATTGAATCTCAATCAGTGACAGGGATTGAGCCTCTGTCAGTGACAGGGATTGAACCTCAGTCAGTGACAGGGATTGAATCTCAGTCAGTGACAGGGATTGAAACTCAGTCAGTGACAGGGATTGACCCTCAGTCAGTGACAGTGTTTGAATCTCAGTCCATGAAAGGGATTGAACCTCAGTTAGTGAGAGGGATTGAATCTCAATCAGTGACAGGAATTGAATCTTCGTCAGTGACAGGGATTGAGATTCAGTCCAGTGACAGGGATTGAACCTCAGTCAGTGACAGGGATTCAATCTCAGTCAGTGACAGGAATTGAATCTAAGTCAGTGACAGGGACTGAATCTCAGTCAGTGACTGTGTTTCAAACTCAGTCAGTGACAGGGACTGAATGTCAGTCAGTGACTGAGTTTGAATCTCAGTTATTGACAGGGATTGAATCTCAGTCAGAGACAGGGATTGAATCTCGATCAGTGACACGGATTGAATCTGAATCAGTGACAGCGATTGACCCTCAGTCAGTGACAGGGATTGAATCTCAGTCAGTGACAGGGATTGAAACTCAGTCAGTGACAGGGATTGACCCTCAGTCAGTGACAGGGATTGAATCTCAGTCAATGACAGGGATTGAACCTCAGTCATTGAGAGGGATTGAGCCTCACTCAGTGACAGGGATTGAGCCTCAGTCAGTGACAGGGAGTGAGCCGCAGTCAGTTACAAGGATTGAACCTCAGTTCGTGACAGGGATTGAATCTCAGTCTGTGACAGGGATTGAACCTCAGTCAGTGACAGGGATTGAATCTCAGTCAGTGATAGGGATTGAAACTCAGTCAGTGACAGGGATTGACCCTCAGTCAGTGACAGGGATTGAATCTCAGTCCATGAAAGGGATTGAACCTCAGTTAGTGAGAGGGATTGAGCCTCAGTCAGTGACAGGGATTGAGCCTCAGTCAGTGACAGGGATTGAGATACAACCAGTGACAGGGATTGAATCTCATTCAGTGACAGGGATTGATTCTCAATCAGTGACAGGAATTGAATCTTCGTCAGTGACAGGGATAGAGATTCAGTCCAGTGACAGGGATTGAATCTCAGTCAGTGACAGGAATTGAATCTAAGTCAGTGACAGGGACTGATTCTCAGTCAGTGACTGAGTTGGAATCTCATTCAGTGACAGGGATAGATTCTCAGTCAGTGACAGGGATTCAATCTCAGTCAGTGACAGGAATTGAATCTAAGTCAGTGACAGGGACTGAATCTCAGTCAGTGACTGTGTTTCAATCTCAGTCAGTGACAGGGACTGAATCTCAGTCAGTGACTGAGTTTGAATCTCAGTTATTGACAGGGATTGAATCTCAGTCAGAGACAGGGATTGAATCGCGATCAGTGACACGGATTGAATCTGAATCAGTGACAGGGATTGACCCTCAGTCAGTGACAGGGATTGAATCTCAGTCAGTGACAGGGATTGAAACTCAGTCAGTGACAGGAATTGACCCTCAGTCAGTGACAGGGATTGAATCTCAGTCAATGACAGGGATTGAACCTCAGTCAGTTACAAGGATTGAACCTCAGTTCGTGACAGGGATTGAATCTCAGTCTGTGACAGGGATTGAACCTCAGTCAGTGACAGGTTTGAATCTCAGTCAGTGACAGGGTTTGAGCCTAATCAATAAGAGGGATTGAATCTCAGTCAGAGACAGGGATTGAATCTCAATCAGTGACAGGGTTTGGGATTCATTCAGTGACAGGGATTGATACTCAGTCAGTGACTGGGATTGAACCTGAGTCAGTGACAGGGATTGAATCTCAATCAGTGACAGGGATTGAATCTCGATCAGTGACACGGATTGAATCTGAATCAGTGACAGGGATTGACCCTCAGTCAGTGACAGGGATTGAATCTCAGTCAGTGACAGGGATTGAAACTCAGTCAGTGACACGGATTGACCCTCAGTCAGTGACAGGGATTGAATCTCAATCAATGACAGGGATTGAACCTCAGTCAGTGAAAGGGATTGAGCCTCAGTCAGTGACAGGGATTGAGCCTCAGTCAGTCATAGGAATTGACCCTGAGCTAGTGACAGGGGTTGACATTCAATCAGTGACAGAGAATGAATCTCAGTCAGTTTCAGGGATTGAGCCTCAGTCAGTGACAGGGATTGAATCTCAAACATTGACAGGGAGTGATCCTCAGTCTGTGACAAGGATTGACCGTCAATCAGTGACAGGGATTGAATCTCAGTCAGAGACAGGGATTGAATCATAGTCAGTGACAGAGACTGAACCCCAGTGAGTGACAGGGATGGAGCCCCAGTCAGTGACAGGGATTGAGCCTCAGTCAGTGACAGGGATTGAATCTCAGTCAGAGACAGGGATTGAGCCTCAGTCAGTGACAGGGATTGAATCTCAAACATTGACAGGGAGTGATCCTCAGTCTGTGACAAGGATTGACCCTCAATCAGTGACAGGGATTGAATCTCAGTCAGAGACAGGGATTGAATCATAGTCAGTGACAGAGACTGAACCCCAGTGAGTGACAGGGATGGAGCCCCAGTCAGTGACAGGGATTGAGCCTCAGTCAGTGACAGGGATTGAATCTCAGTCAGAGACAGGGATTCAATCAGTCAGAGACAGAGACTGAACCCCTGTGAGTGACAGGAATGGAGCCCCAGTCAGTGACAGGGATTGAGCCTCAGACAGTGACAGGGACTGAGCCTCAGTCAGTGACAGGGATTGAACCTCAGTCTGTGACTGGGACTGAGCCTCAGTCAGTGACAGGGATTGAGCCTTAGTCAGTGACAGGGACTGAGCCTCAGTCAGTGACAGGGATTGAGCCACAATCAGTGACCGGGATTGAGACACAACCAGTAACAGGGATTGAATCTCATTCAGTGACAGGGATTGAATCTCAATCAGTGACAGGAATTGAATCTCAAACATTGACAGGGAGTTATCCTCAGTCTGTGACAGGGATTGACCCTCAATCTGTGACAGGGATTGAATCTCATTCAGAGACAGAGATTGAATCATAGTCAGTGACAGAGACTGAACCCCAGTGAGTGACAGGGATGGAGCCCCAGTCAGTGACAGGGATTGAGCATCAGTCAGTGACAGGGACTGAGCCTCAGTCAGCGACAGGGATTGAGCCTCAGAAAGTGACCGGGACTGAGCCTCAGTCAGTGACAGGGATTGAGACACAACCAGTAACAGGGATTGAATCTCAGTTATTGATAGGGATTGAATCTTAGTCAGAGACAGGGATTGAATCTCAATCAGTAAGAGGGATTGAATCTCATTCATTGACGGGGATTGAATCTCAGTCAGTGACAGGGATTGAACCTGAGTCAGTGACAGGGATTGAATCTCAATCAGTGACAGGAATTGAATCTCAGTCAGTGACAGGGATTCAATCTCAGTCAGTGACAGGAATTGAACAGCAGTCAGAGACAGGGATTAACCCTCAGTCAGTGACTGGGTTTGAATCTCAGTCAGTGACAGGGATTGAACCTGAGTCAGTGACAGGGATTGAATCTCAATCAGTAAGAGGGATTGAATCTCATTCATTGACGGGGATTGGATCTCAGTCAGTGACAGGGATTCAATCTCCGTCAGTGACAGGAATTGAATCTCAGTCAGTGACAAGGATTCAATCTCAGTCAGTGACAGGAATTGAATCTCAGTCAGTGACAGGGATTCAATCTCAGTCAGTGACAGGGACTGACCCTCAGTCAGTGACAGGGATTGAACCTCAGTCAGTGACTGGGACTGAGCCTCAGTCAGTGACAGGGATTGAGCCTTAGTCAGTGACAGGGACTGAGCCTCAGTCAGTGACAGGGATTGAGCCACAATCAGTGACCGGGATTGAGACACAACCAGTAACTGGGATTGAATCTCATTCAGTGACAGTGGATTGAATCTCAATCAGTGACAGGGATTGTATCTTAGTCAGTGACAGGGATAGAGATTCAGTCAGTGACAGGGATTGAATCTCATTCAGTGACAGGGATTGAGATACAACCAGTGACAGGGATTGAATCTCATTCAGTGACAGGGATTGAATCTCAATCAGTGACAGGAATTGAATCTTCGTCAGTGACAGGGATAGAGATTCAGTCCAGTGACAGGGATTGAACCTCAGTCAGTGACAGGGATTGAATCTCATTCAGTGACAGGGATAGATTCTCAGTCAGTGACAGGGATTCAATCTCAGTCAGTGACAGGAATTGAATCTAAGTCAGTGACAGGGACTGAATCTCAGTCAGTGACTGTGTTTCAAACTCAGTCAGTGACATGGATTGAATCTCATTCAGTGACAGGGATAGATTCTCAGTCAGTGACAGGGATTCAATCTCAGTCAGTGACAGGAATTGAATCTCAGTTATTGACAGGGATTGAATCTCAGTCAGAGACAGGGATTGAATCTCGATCAGTGACACGGATTGAATCTGAATCAGTGACAGGGATTGACCCTGAGTCAGTGACAGGGATTGAAACTCAGTGTGTGACACGGATTGACCCTCAGTCAGTGACAGTGATTGAATCTCAGTCAATGACAGGGATTGAACCTCAGTCAGTGAGAGGGATTGAGCCTCAGTCAGTGACAGGGAGTGAGCCGCAGTCAGTTACAAGGATTGAACCTCAGTTAGTGATAGGGATTGAATCTCAGTCTGTGACAGGGATTGAACCTCAGTCAGTGACAGGTTTGAATCTCAGTCAGTGACAGGGTTTGAGCCTAATCAATAACAGGGATTGAGCCTCAGTCAGTGACTGGGTTTGAATCTCAGTTATTGACAGGGATAGAATCTCAGTCAGTGACAGGGATTGAATCTCAATCAGTGACAGGGATTGAATCTCAGTCAGTAACAGGGATTGAGATTCATTCAGTGACAGGGATTGAACCTCAGTCAGTGACAGGGATTCAACCTCAGTCTGTGACAGGAATTGAATCACAATCAGTGACAGGGATTGAACATCAGTCAGTGACAGGGATTGAGACTCAGTCAGTGACTGGGTTTGACTCTCAGTCAGTGACAGGGATTGAACCTCAGTCAGTGACAGGGATTGAATCTCAATCAGTGACAGGGATTGAGCCTCTGTCAGTGACAGGGATTGAACCTCAGTCAGTGACAGGGATTGAATCTCAGTCAGTGACAGGGATTGAAACTCAGTCAGAGACAGGGATTGACCCTCAGTCAGTGACAGTGTTTGAATCTCAGTCCATGAAAGGGATTGAACCTCAGTTAGTGAGAGGGATTGAATCTCAATCAGTGACAGGAATTGAATCTTCGTCAGTGACAGGGATTGAGATTCAGTCCAGTGACAGGGATCGAACCTCAGTCAGTGACAGGGATTCAATCTCAGTCAGTGACAGGAATTGAATCTAAGTCAGTGACAGGGACTGAATCTCAGTCAGTGACTGTGTTTCAAACTCAGTCAGTGACAGGGACTGAATCTCAGTCAGTGACTGAGTTTGAATCTCAGTTATTGACAGGGATTGAATCTCAGTCAGAGACAGGGATTGAATCTCGATCAGTGACACGGATTGAATCTGAATCAGTGACAGCGATTGACCCTCAGTCAGTGACAGGGATTGAATCTCAGTCAGTGACAGGGATTGAAACTCAGTCAGTGACAGGGATTGACCCTCAGTCAGTGACAGGGATTGAATCTCAGTCAATGACAGGGATTGAACCTCAGTCATTGAGAGGGATTGAGCCTCACTCAGTGACAGGGATTGAGCCTCAGTCAGTGACAGGGAGTGAGCCGCAGTCAGTTACAAGGATTGAACCTCAGTTCGTGACAGGGATTGAATCTCAGTCTGTGACAGGGATTGAACCTCAGTCAGTGACAGGGATTGAATCTCAGTCAGTGATAGGGATTGAAACTCAGTCAGTGACAGGGATTGACCCTCAGTCAGTGACAGGGATTGAATCTCAGTCCATGAAAGGGATTGAACCTCAGTTAGTGAGAGGGATTGAGCCTCAGTCAGTGACAGGGATTGAGCCTCAGTCAGTTACAAGGATTGAACCTCAGTTAGTGACAGGGATTGAATCTCAGTCTGTGACAGGGATTGAACCTCAGTCAGTGACAGGTTTGAATCTCAGTCAGTGACAGGTTTGAATCTCAGTCAGTGACAGGGTTTAAGCCTAATCAATAACAGGGATTGAGCCTCAGTCAGTGACTGGGTTTGAATCTCAGTTATTGACAGGGATAGAATCTCAGTCAGTGACGGGGATTGAATCTCAATCAGTGACAGGGATTGAATCTCAGTCAGTGACACGGATTGAATCTCAGTCCGTGACAGGGATTGAGATTCATTCAGTGACAGGGATTGACCCTCAGTCAGTGACAGGGAGTCAAACTCAGTCTGTGACAGGAATTGAATCACAATCAGTGACAGGAATTGAACATCAGTCAGTGACAGGGATTGAATCTCAATCAGTGACAGGGATTGAGCGTCAGTCAGTGTAAGGGATTGACCCTCAGTCAGTGACAGGGAGTGAGCCGCAGTCAGTTGCAAGGATTGAACCTCAGTTAGTGACAGGGATTGAATCTCAGTCTGTGACAGGGATTGAACCTCAGTCAGTGACAGGTTTGAATCTCAGTCAGTGACAGGGTTTAAGCCTAATCAATAACAGGGATTGAGCCTCAGTCAGTGACATTGTTTGAATCTCAGTTATTGACAGGGATAGAATCTCAGTCAGTGACGGGGATTGAATCTCAATCAGTGACAGGGATTGAATCTCAGTCAGTGACAGGGATTGAATCTCAGTCCGTGACAGGGATTGAGATTCATTCAGTGACAGGGATTGACCCTCAGTCAGTGACAGGGAGTCAACCTCAGTCTGTGACAGGAATTGAATCACAATCAGTGACAGGAATTGAACATCAGTCAGTGACAGGGATTGAGCATCAGTCAGTGACTGCGTTTGACTCTCAGTCAGTGACAGGGATTGAATCTCAATCAGTGACAGGGATTGAGCCTCAGTCAGTGTAAGGGATTGACCCTCAGTCAGTGACAGGGATTGAATCCCAGTCAGTGACAGGGATTGAATCTCGATCAGTGACAGGGATTGAATCTCAATCAGTGACAGGGATTGAATCTCGATCAGTGACAGGGATTGAATCTCAATCAGTGACAGGGATTGACCCTCAGTCAGTGACAGGGATTCAATCTCAGTTAGTGACAGGGATTGAGCCTCAGTCAGTGACAGTGATTGACCCTCAGTCAGTGACAGGGATTGAGCCTCAGTCAGTCATAGGAATTGACGCTGAGACAGTGACAGGGATTGAGCCTCAGTCAGTGACAGAGAATGAATCTCAGTCAGTTACAGGGATTGAGCCTCAGTCAGTGACAGGGATTGAATCTAAGTCAGTGACAGGGATTGAATCTCAGTTAGTGACAGGAATTGAATCACAGTCAGTGACAGGGATTGAACCTCAGTCAGTGACAGGGATTGAAGTTCAATCAGTGACAGGAATACAGATTCAGTCAGTGACAGGGATTGAATCTGAGTCAGTGACAGGAATTAAATCTCACTCAGTGACAGGAATTGAACGTCAGTTAGTGTCAGGGATTGAATCGCAGTCTGGGACAAGAATTAAACCACAGTCAGTGACAGGGACTGAATCTCAATCAGTGACAGGAATTGAATCTTAGTCAGTGACAGGAATTGAATCTCAGTCAGTGACAGGGATTGAAACTCAGTCAGTGACAGGGATTGACCCTCAGTCAGTGACAGGGATTGAATCTCAGTCAATGACAGGGATTGAACCTCAGTCAGTGAGAGGGATTGAGCGTCAGTCAGTGTAAGGGATTGAGCCTCAGTCAGTGACAGGTTTGAATCTCAGTCAGTGACAGGGTTTAAGCCTAATCAATAACAGGGATTGAGCCTCAGTCAGTGACTGGGTTTGAATCTCAGTTATTGACAGGGATAGAATCTCAGTCAGTGACGGGGATTGAATCTCAATCAGTGACAGGGATTGAATCTCAGTCAGTGACAGGGATTGAATCTCAGTCAATGACAGGGATTGAGATTCATTCAGTGACAGGGATTGACCCTCAGTCAGTGACAGGGAGTCAACCTCAGTCTGTGACAGGAATTGAATCACAATCAGTGACAGGAATTGAACATCAGTCAGTGACAGGGATTGAATCTCAATCAGTGACAGGGATTGAGCGTCAGTCAGTGTAAGGGATTGACCCTCAGTCAGTGACAGGGAGTGAGCCGCAGTCAGTTACAAGGATTCAACCTCAGTTAGTGACAGGGATTGAATCTCAGTCTGTGACAGGGATTGAACCTCAGTCAGTGACAGGGATTGAATCTCAGTCAGTGACAGGGTTTAAGCCTAATCAATAACAGGGATTGAGCCTCAGTCAGTGACATTGTTTGAATCTCAGTTATTGGCAGGGATAGAATCTCAGTCAGTGACGGGGATTGAATCTCAATTAGTGACAGGGATTGAATCTCAGTCAGTGACAGGGATTGAATCTCAGTCCGTGACAGGGATTGAGATTCATTCAGTGACAGGGATTGACCCTCAGTCAGTGACAGGGAGTCAACCTCAGTCTGTGACAGGAATTGAATCACAATCAGTGACAGGAATTGAACATCAGTCAGTGACAGGGATTGTGCATCAGTCAGTGACTGCGTTTGACTCTCAGTCAGTGACATGGATTGAATCTCAATCAGTGACAGGGATTGAGCCTCAGTCAGTGTAAGGGATTGACCCTCAGTCAGTGACAGGGATTGAATCCCAGTCAGTGACAGGGATTGAATCTCGATCAGTGACAGGGATTGAATCTCAATCAGTGACAGGGATTGAATCTCGATCAGTGACAGGGATTGAATCTCAATCAGTGACAGGGATTGACCCTCAGTCAGTGACAGGGATTCAATCTCAGTTAGTGACAGGGATTGAGCCTCAGTCAGTGACAGTGATTGACCCTCAGTCAGTGACAGGGATTGAGCCTCAGTCAGTCATAGGAATTGACGCTGAGACAGTGACAGGGATTGAGCCTCAGTCAGTGACAGAGAATGAATCTCAGTCAGTTACAGGGATTGAGCCTCAGTCAGTCATAGGAATTGACGCTGAGACAGTGACAGGGATTGAGCCTCAGTCAGTGACAGAGAATGAATCTCAGTCAGTGACAGGGATTGAACCTCAGTCAGTGACAGGGATTGAAGTTCAATCAGTGACAGGAATACAGATTCAGTCAGTGACAGGGATTGAATCTGAGTCAGTGACAGGAATTAAATCTCACTCAGTGACAGGAATTGAACGTCAGTTAGTGTCAGGGATTGAATCGCAGTCTGGGACAAGAATTAAACCACAGTCAGTGACAGGGATTGAATCTCAATCAGTGACAGGAATTGAATCTTAGTCAGTGACAGGAATTGAATCTCAGTCAGTGACAGGGAGTGAGCCTCAGTCAGTGACAGTGATTGAGCCTCAAATAGTGTCAGGGATTTACCCACAGTCAGTGACAGGGATTAAATCTCAATCAGTGACAGGAAGTGAATCTCAATCAGTGACAGGGGTTTAATCACAGTCAGTGACAGGGATAGAGATACAGTCTGAGATAGGGTTTGAACCTCAGTCTGTGACAGGGATTGAATCTCAGTCAGTGACAGGGATTGAATCTCAGTCAGTGACAGGAATTGTGTCTCAGTCAGTTACAGGGATTGAACCTCAGTCAGTGACAGGGATTGTATCTCAGTCAGTGACAGGAATTGAATCTCAGTAAGTGACAGGGATTGAACCGCAGTCAGTGACAGGGTTGAATCTCAGTCAGTGACTGGGTTTGAGCCTAATCAATAAGAGGGATTGAATCTCAGTCAGAGACAGGGATTGAATCTCAATCAGTGACAGGGATTGGGATTCATTCAGTGACAGGGATTGACACTCAGTCAGTGACAGGGATTGAATCTCAATCAGTGACAGGGATTGAATCTCGATCAGTGACACGGATTGAATCTGAATCAGTGACAGGGATTGACCCTCAGTCAGTGACAGGGATTGAATCTCAGTCAGTGACAGGGATTGAAACTCAGTCAGTGACACGGATTGACCCTCAGTCAGTGACAGGGATTGAGCCTCAGTCAGTGACAGTGATTGAGCCTCAGTCAGTCATAGGAATTGACCCTGAGATAGTGACAGGGATTGACATTCAATCAGTGACAGAGAATGAATCTCAGTCAGTTTCAGGGATTGGGCCTCAGTCAGTGACAGGGATTGAATCTCAGTCAGTGACAGGGATTCAATCTCAAACATTGACAAGGGAGTGATCCTCAGTCTGTGACAAGGATTGACCCTCAATCAGTGACAGGGATTGAATCTCAGTCAGAGACAGGGATTGAATCATAGTCAGTGACAGAGACTGAACCCCAGTGAGTGACAGGGATGGAGCCCCAGTCAGTGACAGGGATTGAGCCTCAGTCAGTGACAGGGACTGAGCCCCAGTCAGTGACAGGGATTGAACCTCAGTCTGTGACTGGGACTGAGCCTCAGTCAGTGACAGGGATTGAGCCTCAGTCAGTGACAGGGACTGAGCCTCAGTCAGTAACAGGGAGTGAGCCACAATCAGTGACAGGGATTGAGACACAACCAGTAACAGGGATTGAATCTCATTCAGTGACAGGGATTGAATCTCAATCAGTGTCAGGAATTGAATCTTAGTCAGTGACGGGGATAGAGATTCAGTCAGTGACAGGGATTGAATCTCATTCAGTGACAGGGATTGAGATACAACCAGTGACAGGGATTGAATCTCATTCAGTGACAGGGATTGAATCTCAATCAGTGACAGGAATTGAATCTTCGTCAGTGACAGGGATAGAGATTCAGTCCAGTGACAGGGATTGAACCTCAGTCAGTGACAGGGATTGAATCTCATTCAGTGACAGGGATAGATTCACAGTCAGTTTTAGGGATTGAAACTCAGTCAGTGACAGGGATTGAGCCTCAGTCAGTGACAGTGATTGAGCCTCAGTCAGTCATAGGAATTCACCCTGAGATAGTGACAGGGATCGACATTCAATCAGTGACAGAGAATGAATCTCAGTCAGTTTCAGGGATTGGGCCTCAGTCACTGACAGGGATTGAATCTCAGTCAGTGACAGGGATTGAATCTCAGTCAGTGACAGGGATTGAACCACAGTCAGTGACAGGGATTGAAGATCAATCAGTGACAGGAATACAGATTCAGTCAGTGACAGGGATTGAATCTGAGTCAGTGACAGGAATTAAATCTCAATCAGTGACAGGGATTGAGCGTCAGTCAGTGACAGGGATTGACCCTCAGTCAGTGACAGGGATTGAACCTCAGTCAGTGACTGGGACTGAGCCTCAGTCAGTGACAGGGATTGAGCCTTAGTCAGTGACAGGGACTGAGCCTCAGTCAGTGACAGGGATTGAGCCACAATCAGTGACCGGGATTGAGACACAACCAGTAACAGGGATTGAATCTCATTCAGTGACAGTGGATTGAATCTCAATCAGTGACAGGAATTGTATCTTAGTCAGTGACAGGGATAGAGATTCAGTCAGTGACAGGGATTGAATCTCATTCAGTGACAGGGATTGAGATACAACCAGTGACAGGGATTGAATCTCATTCAGTGACAGGGATTGAATCTCAATCAGTGACAGGAATTGAATCTTCGTCAGTGACAGGGATAGAGATTCAGTCCAGTGACAGGGATTGAACCTCAGTCAGTGACAGGGATTGAATCTCATTCAGTGACAGGGATAGTTTCTCAGTCAGTGACAGGGATTCAATCTCAGTCAGTGACAGGAATTGAATCTAAGTCAGTGACAGGGACTGAATCTCAGTCAGTGACTGTGTTTCAAACTCAGTCAGTGACATGGATTGAATCTCATTCAGTGACAGGGATAGATTCTCAGTCAGTGACAGGGATTCAATCTCAGTCAGTGACAGGAATTGAATCTCAGTTATTGACAGGGATTGAATCTCAGTCAGAGACAGGGATTGAATCTCGATCAGTGACACGGATTGAATCTGAATCAGTGACAGGGATTGACCCTCAGTCAGTGACAGGGATTGAATCTCAGTCAGTGACAGGGATTGAAACTCAGTGTGTGACACGGATTGACCCTCAGTCAGTGACAGTGATTGAATCTCAGTCAATGACAGGGATTGAACCTCAGTCAGTGAGAGGGATTGAGCCTCAGTCAGTGACAGGGAGTGAGCCGCAGTCAGTTACAAGGATTGAACCTCAGTTAGTGAAACGGATTGAATCTCAGTCTGTGACAGGGATTGAACCTCAGTCAGTGACAGGTTTGAATCTCAGTCAGTGACAGGGTTTGAGCCTAATCAATAACAGGGATTGAGCCTCAGTCAGTGACTGGGTTTGAATCTCAGTTATTGACAGGGATAGAATCTCAGTCAGTGACAGGGATTGAATCTCAATCAGTGACAGGGATTGAATCTCAGTCAGTAACAGGGATTAAGATTCATTCAGTGACAGGGATTGACCCTCAGTCAGTGACAGGGATTCAACCTCAGTCTGTGACAGGAATTGAATCACAATCAGTGACAGGGATTGAACATCAGTCAGTGACAGGGATTGAGACTCAGTCAGTGACTGGGTTTGACTCTCAGTCAGTGACAGGGATTGAACCTCAGTCAGTGACAGGGATTGAATCTCAATCAGTGACAGGGATTGAGCCTCTGTCAGTGACAGGGATTGAACCTCAGTCAGTGACAGGGATTGAATCTCAGTCAGTGACAGGGATTGAAACTCAGTCAGAGACAGGGATTGACCCTCAGTCAGTGACAGTGTTTGAATCTCAGTCCATGAAAGGGATTGAACCTCAGTTAGTGAGAGGGATTGAATCTCAATCAGTGACAGGAATTGAATCTTCGTCAGTGACAGGGATTGAGATTCAGTCCAGTGACAGGGATCGAACCTCAGTCAGTGACAGGGATTCAATCTCAGTCAGTGACAGGAATTGAATCTAAGTCAGTGACAGGGACTGAATCTCAGTCAGTGACTGTGTTTCAAACTCAGTCAGTGACAGGGACTGAATCTCAGTCAGTGACTGAGTTTGAATCTCAGTTATTGACAGGGATTGAATCTCAGTCAGAGACAGGGATTGAATCTCGATCAGTGACACGGATTGAATCTGAATCAGTGACAGCGATTGACCCTCAGTCAGTGACAGGGATTGAATCTCAGTCAGTGACAGGGATTGAAACTCAGTCAGTGACAGGGATTGACCCTCAGTCAGTGACAGGGATTGAATCTCAGTCAATGACAGGGATTGAACCTCAGTCATTGAGAGGGATTGAGCCTCACTCAGTGACAGGGATTGAGCCTCAGTCAGTGACAGGGAGTGAGCCGCAGTCAGTTACAAGGATTGAACCTCAGTTAGTGACAGGGATTGAATCTCAGTCTGTGACAGGGATTGAACCTCAGTCAGTGACAGGTTTGAATCTCAGTCAGTGACAGGTTTGAATCTCAGTCAGTGACAGGGTTTAAGCCTAATCAATAACAGGGATTGAGCCTCAGTCAGTGACTGGGTTTGAATCTCAGTTATTGACAGGGATAGAATCTCAGTCAGTGACGGGGATTGAATCTCAATCAGTGACAGGGATTGAATCTCAGTCAGTGACAGGGATTGAATCTCAGTCCGTGACAGGGATTGAGATTCATTCAGTGACAGGGATTGACCCTCAGTCAGTGACAGGGAGTCAACCTCAGTCTGTGACAGGAATTGAATCACAATCAGTGACAGGAATTGAACATCAGTCAGTGACAGGGATTGAATCTCAATCAGTGACAGGGATTGAGCGTCAGTCAGTGTAAGGGATTGACCCTCAGTCAGTGACAGGGAGTGAGCCGCAGTCAGTTGCATGGATTGAACCTCAGTTAGTGACAGGGATTGAATCTCAATCTGTGACAGGGATTGAACCTCAGTCAGTGACAGGTTTGAATCTCAGTCAGTGACAGGGTTTAAGCCTAATCAATAACAGGGATTGAGCCTCAGTCAGTGACATTGTTTGAATCTCAGTTATTGACAGGGATAGAATCTCAGTCAGTGACGGGGATTGAATCTCAATCAGTGACAGGGATTGAATCTCAGTCAGTGACAGGGATTGAATCTCAGTCCGTGACAGGGATTGAGATTCATTCAGTGACAGGGATTGACCCTCAGTCAGTGACAGGGAGTCAACCTCAGTCTGTGACAGGAATTGAATCACAATCAGTGACAGGAATTGAACATCAGTCAGTGACAGGGATTGAGCATCAGTCAGTGACTGCGTTTGACTCTCAGTCAGTGACAGGGATTGAATCTCAATCAGTGACAGGGATTGAGCCTCAGTCAGTGTAAGGGATTGACCCTCAGTCAGTGACAGGGATTGAATCCCAGTCAGTGACAGGGATTGAATCTCGATCAGTGACAGGGATTGAATCTCAATCAGTGACAGGGATTGAATCTCGATCAGTGACAGGGATTGAATCTCAATCAGTGACAGGGATTGACCCTCAGTCAGTGACAGGGATTCCATCTCAGTTAGTGACAGGGATTGAGCCTCAGTCAGTGACAGTGATTGACCCTCAGTCAGTGACAGGGATTGAGCCTCAGTCAGTCATAGGAATTGACGCTGAGACAGTGACAGGGATTGAGCCTCAGTCAGTGACAGAGAATGAATCTCAGTCAGTTACAGGGATTGAGCCTCAGTCAGTGACAGGGATTGAATCTAAGTCAGTGACAGGGATTGAATCTCAGTTAGTGACAGGAATTGAATCACAGTCAGTGACAGGGATTGAACCTCAGTCAGTGACAGGGATTGAAGTTCAATCAGTGACAGGAATACAGATTCAGTCAGTGACAGGGATTGAATCTGAGTCAGTGACAGGAATTAAATCTCACTCAGTGACAGGAATTGAACGTCAGTTAGTGTCAGGGATTGAATCGCAGTCTGGGACAAGAATTAAACCACAGTCAGTGACAGGGACTGAATCTCAATCAGTGACAGGAATTGAATCTTAGTCAGTGACAGGAATTGAATCTCAGTCAGTGACAGGGATTGAAACTCAGTCAGTGACAGGGATTGACCCTCAGTCAGTGACAGGGATTGAATCTCAGTCAATGACAGGGATTGAACCTCAGTCAGTGAGAGGGATTGAGCGTCAGTCAGTGTAAGGGATTGAGCCTCAGTCAGTGACAGGTTTGAATCTCAGTCAGTGACAGGGTTTAAGCCTAATCAATAACAGGGATTGAGCCTTAGTCAGTGACTGGGTTTGAATCTCAGTTATTGACAGGGATAGAATCTCAGTCAGTGACGGGGATTGAATCTCAATCAGTGACAGGGATTGAATCTCAGTCAGTGACAGGGATTGAATCTCAGTCAATGACAGGGATTGAGATTCATTCAGTGACAGGGATTGACCCTCAGTCAGTGACAGGGAGTCAACCTCAGTCTGTGACAGGAATTGAATCACAATCAGTGACAGGAATTGAACATCAGTCAGTGACAGGGATTGAATCTCAATCAGTGACAGGGATTGAGCGTCAGTCAGTGTAAGGGATTGACCCTCAGTCAGTGACAGGGAGTGAGCCGCAGTCAGTTACAAGGATTCAACCTCAGTTAGTGACAGGGATTGAATCTCAGTCTGTGACAGGGATTGAACCTCAGTCAGTGACAGGGATTGAATCTCAGTCAGAGACAGGGTTTAAGCCTAATCAATAACAGGGATTGAGCCTCAGTCAGTGACATTGTTTGAATCTCAGTTATTGGCAGGGATAGAATCTCAGTCAGTGACGGGGATTGAATCTCAATCAGTGACAGGGATTGAATCTCAGTCAGTGACAGGGATTGAATCTCAGTCCGTGACAGGGATTGAGATTCATTCAGTGACAGGGATTGACCCTCAGTCAGTGACAGGGAGTCAACCTCAGTCTGTGACAGGAATTGAATCACAATCAGTGACAGGAATTGAACATCAGTCAGTGACAGGGATTGTGCATCAGTCAGTGACTGCGTTTGACTCTCAGTCAGTGACATGGATTGAATCTCAATCAGTGACAGGGATTGAGCCTCAGTCAGTGTAAGGGATTGACCCTCAGTCAGTGACAGGGATTGAATCCCAGTCAGTGACAGGGATTGAATCTCGATCAGTGACAGGGATTGAATCTCAATCAGTGACAGGGATTGAATCTCGATCAGTGACAGGGATTGAATCTCAATCAGTGACAGGGATTGACCCTCAGTCAGTGACAGGGATTCAATCTCAGTTAGTGACAGGGATTGAGCCTCAGTCAGTGACAGTGATTGACCCTCAGTCAGTGACAGGGATTGAGCCTCAGTCAGTCATAGGAATTGACGCTGAGACAGTGACAGGGATTGAGCCTCAGTCAGTGACAGAGAATGAATCTCAGTCAGTTACAGGGATTGAGCCTCAGTCAGTCATAGGAAATGACGCTGAGACAGTGACAGGGATTGAGCCTCAGTCAGTGACAGAGAATGAATCTCAGTCAGTGACAGGGATTGAACCTCAGTCAGTGACAGGGATTGAAGTTCAATCAGTGACAGGAATACAGATTCAGTCAGTGACAGGGATTGAATCTGAGTCAGTGACAGGAATTAAATCTCACTCAGTGACAGGAATTGAACGTCAGTTAGTGTCAGGGATTGAATCGCAGTCTGGGACAAGAATTAAACCACAGTCAGTGACAGGGATTGAATCTCAATCAGTGACAGGAATTGAATCTTAGTCAGTGACAGGAATTGAATCTCAGTCAGTGACAGGGAGTGAGCCTCAGTCAGTGACAGTGATTGAGCCTCAAATAGTGTCAGGGATTTACCCACAGTCAGTGACAGGGATTAAATCTCAATCAGTGACAGGAAGTGAATCTCAATCAGTGACAGGGGTTTAATCACAGTCAGTGACAGGGATAGAGATACAGTCTGAGATAGGGTTTGAACCTCAGTCTGTGGCAGGGATTGAATCTCAGTCAGTGACAGGGATTGAATCTCAGTCAGTGACAGGAATTGTGTCTCAGTCAGTTACAGGGATTGAACCTCAGTCAGTGACAGGGATTGTATCTCAGTCAGTGACAGGAATTGAATCTCAGTAAGTGACAGGGATTGAACCGCAGTCAGTGACAGGGTTGAATCTCAGTCAGTGACTGGGTTTGAGCCTAATCAATAAGAGGGATTGAATCTCAGTCAGAGACAGGGATTGAATCTCAATCAGTGACAGGGATTGGGATTCATTCAGTGACAGGGATTGACACTCAGTCAGTGACAGGGATTGAATCTCAATCAGTGACAGGGATTGAATCTCGATCAGTGACACGGATTGAATCTGAATCAGTGACAGGGATTGACCCTCAGTCAGTGACAGGGATTGAATCTCAGTCAGTGACAGGGATTGAAACTCAGTCAGTGACACGGATTGACCCTCAGTCAGTGACAGGGATTGAGCCTCAGTCAGTGACAGTGATTGAGCCTCAGTCAGTCATAGGAATTGACCCTGAGATAGTGACAGGGATTGACATTCAATCAGTGACAGAGAATGAATCTCAGTCAGTTTCAGGGATTGGGCCTCAGTCAGTGACAGGGATTGAATCTCAGTCAGTGACAGGGATTGAATCTCAAACATTGACAAGGGAGTGATCCTCAGTCTGTGACAAGGATTGACCCTCAATCAGTGACAGGGATTGAATCTCAGTCAGAGACAGGGATTGAATCATAGTCAGTGACAGAGACTGAACCCCAGTGAGTGACAGGGATGGAGCCCCAGTCAGTGACAGGGATTGAGCCTCAGTCAGTGACAGGGACTGAGCCCCAGTCAGTGACAGGGATTGAACCTCAGTCTGTGACTGGGACTGAGCCTCATTCAGTGACAGGGATTGAGCCTCAGTCAGTGACAGGGACTGAGCCTCAGTCAGTAACAGGGAGTGAGCCACAATCAGTGACAGGGATTGAGACACAACCAGTAACAGGGATTGAATCTCATTCAGTGACAGGGATTGAATCTCAATCAGTGTCAGGAATTGAATCTTAGTCAGTGACGGGGATAGAGATTCAGTCAGAGACAGGGATTGAATCTCATTCAGTGACAGGGATTGAGATACAACCAGTGACAGGGATTGAATCTCATTCAGTGACAGGGATTGAATCTCAATCAGTGACAGGAATTGAATCTTCGTCAGTGACAGGGATAGAGATTCAGTCCAGTGACAGGGATTGAACCTCAGTCAGTGACAGGGATTGAATCTCATTCAGTGACAGGGATAGATTCTCAGTCAGTAACAGGGATTGAAACTCAGTCAGTGACACGGATTGACCCTCAGTCAGTGACAATGATTGAGCCTCAGTCAGTCATAGGAATTGACCCTGAGATAGTGACAGGGATTGACATTCAATCAGTGACAGAGAATGAATCTCAGTCAGTGTCAGGGATTGGGCCTCAGTCAGTGACAGGGATTGAATCTCAGTCAGTGACAGGGATTGAACCTCAGTCAGTGACAGGGATTGAAGATCAATTAGTGACAGGAATACAGATTCAGTCAGTGACAGGGATTGAATCTGAGTCAGTGACAGGAATTAAATCTCAATCAGTGACAGGGATTGAGCCTCAGTCAGTGACAGGGATTGACCCTCAGTCAGTGACAGGGATTGAATCCCAGTCAGTGACAGGGATTGAACCTGAGTCAGTGACTGGAATTGAATCTCAATCAGTGACAGGGATTGAATCTTGATCAGTGACAGGGATTGAATCTCAATCAGTGACAGGGATTGACCCTCAGTCACTGACAGGGATTCAATCTCAGTTAGTGACAGGGATTGAGCCTCAGTCAGTGACAGGGATTGACCCTCAGTCAGTGACAGGGATTGACCCTCAGTCAGTCATAGGAATTGACCCTGAGACAGTGACAGGGATTGAGCCTCAGTCAGTGACAGAGAATGAATCTCAGTCAGTTACAGGGATTGAGCCTCAGTCAGTGACAGGGATTGAATCTCAGTCAGTGACAGGGATTGAATCTCAGTTAGTGACAGGAATTGAATCTCAGTCAGTGACAGGGTTGAACCTCAGTCAGTGACAGGGATTGAAGATCAATCAGTGACAGGAATACAGATTCAGTCAGTGACAGGGATTGAATCTGAGTCAGTGACAGGAATTAAATCACACTCAGTGACAGGAATTGAACGTCAGTTCGTGACAGGGATTGAATCGCAGCCTGGGACAAGAATTAAACCACAGTCAGTGACAGGGATTGAATCTCAATCAGTGACAGGAATTGAATCTTAGTCAGTGACAGGAATTGAATCTCAGTCAGTGACAGGGAGTGAGCCTCAGTCAGTGACAGGGATTGAGCCTCAAATAGTGACAAGGATTTACCCCCAGTCAGTGACAGGGATTAAATCTCAATCAGTGACAGGGATTGAATCTCAGTCAGTGACAGGGATTGAATCTCAGTCCGTGACAGGGATTGAGATTCATTCAGTGACAGGAATTGAATCTTAGTCAGTGACAGGAATTGAATCTCAGTCAGAGACAGGGATTGAAACTCAGTCAGTGACAGGGATTGACCCTCAGTCAGTGACAGGGATTGAATCTCAGTCAATGACAGGGATTGAACCTCAGTCAGTGACAGGGATTGAGCCTCAGTCAGTGACAGGGATTGAGCCTCAGTCAGTGACAGGGAGTGAGCCGCAGTCAGTTACAAGGATTGAACCTCAGTTAGTGACAGGGATTGAATCTCAGTCTGTGACAGGGATTGAACCTCAGTCAGTGACAGGTTTGAATCTCAGTCAGTGACAGGGTTTAAGCCTAATCAATAACAGGGATTGAGCCTCAGTCACTGACTGGGTTTGAATCTCAGTTATTGACAGGGATAGAATCTCAGTCAGTGACGGGGATTGAATCTCAATCAGTGACAGGGATTGAATCTCAGTCAGTGACAGGGATTGAATCTCAGTCCGTGACAGGGATTGAGATTCATTCAGTGACAGGGATTGACCCTCAGTCAGTGACAGGGAGTCAACCTCAGTCTGTGACAGGAATTGAATCACAATCAGTGACAGGAAGGAACATCAGTCAGTGACAGGGATTGAATCTCAATCAGTGACAGGGATTGAGCGTCAGTCAGTGTAAGGGATTGACCCTCAGTCAGTGACAGGGAGTGAGCCGCAGTCAGTTACAAGGATTGAACCTCAGTTAGTGACAGGGATTGAATCTCAGTCTGTGACAGGGATTGAACCTCAGTCAGTGACAGGTTTGAATCTCAGTCAGTGACAGGGTTTAAGCCTAATCAATAACAGGGATTGAGCCTCAGTCAGTGACATTGTTTGAATCTCAGTTATTGGCAGGGATAGAATCTCAGTCAGTGACGGGGATTGAATCTCAATCAGTGACAGGGATTGAATCTCAGTCAGTGACAGGGATTGAATCTCAGTCCGTGACAGGAATTGAGATTCATTCAGTGACAGGGATTGACCCTCAGTCAGTGACAGGGAGTCAACCTCAGTCTGTGACAGGAATTGAATCACAATCAGTGACAGGAATTGAACATCAGTCAGTGACAGGGATTGAGCATCAGTCAGTGACTGCGTTTGACTCTCAGTCAGTGACAGGGATTGAATCTCAATCAGTGACAGGGATTGAGCCTCAGTCAGTGACAGGGATTGACCCTCAGTCAGTGACAGGGATTGAATCCCAGTCAGTGACAGGGATTGAATCTCGATCAGTGACAGGGATTGAATCTCAATCAGTGACAGGGATTGAATCTCGATCAGTGACAGGGATTGAATCTCAATCAGTGACAGGGATTGACCCTCAGTCAGTGACAGGGATTCAATCTCAGTTAGTGACAGGGATTGAGCCTCAGTCAGTGACAGTGATTGACCCTCAGTCAGTGACAGGGATTGAGCCTCAGTCAGTCATAGGAATTGACGCTGAGACAGTGACAGGGATTGAGCCTCAGTCAGTGACAGAGAATGAATCTCAGTCAGTTACAGGGATTGAGCCTCAGTCAGTGACAGGGCTTGAATCTCAGTCAGTGACAGGGATTGAATCTCAGTTAGTGACAGGAATTGAATCACAGTCAGTGACAGGGATTGAACCTCAGTCAGTGACAGGGATTGAAGTTCAATCAGTGACAGGAATACAGATTCAGTCAGTGACAGGGATTGAATCTGAGTCAGTGACAGGAATTAAATCTCACTCAGTGACAGGAATTGAACGTCAGTTAGTGTCAGGGATTGAATCGCAGTCTGGGACAAGAATTAAACCACAGTCAGTGACAGGGATTGAATCTCAATCAGTGACAGGAATTGAATCTTAGTCAGTGACAGGAATTGAATCTCAGTCAGTGACAGGGAGTGAGCCTCAGTCAGTGACAGTGATTGAGCCTCAAATAGTGTCAGGGATTTACCCACAGTCAGTGACAGGGATTAAATCTCAATCAGTGACAGGAAGTGAATCTCAGTCAGTGACAGGGGTTTAATCACAGTCAGTGACAGGGATAGAGATACAGTCAGAGATAGGGTTTGAACCTCAGTCTGTGACAGGGATTGAATCTCAGTCAGTGACAGGGATTGAATCTCAGTCAGTGACAGGAATTGTGTCTCAGTCAGTTACAGGGATTGAACCTCAGTCAGTGACAGGGATTGTATCTCAGTCAGTGACAGGAATTGAATCTCAGTAAGTGACAGGGATTGAACCGCAGTCAGTGACAGGGTTGAATCTCAGTCAGTGACTGGGTTTGAGCCTAATCAATAAGAGGGATTGAATCTCAGTCAGAGACAGGGATTGAATCTCAATCAGTGACAGGGATTGGGATTCATTCAGTGACAGGGATTGACACTCAGTCAGTGACAGGGATTGAATCTCAATCAGTGACAGGGATTGAATCTCGATCAGTGACACGGATTGAATCTGAATCAGTGACAGGGATTGACCCTCAGTCAGTGACAGGGATTGAATCTCAGTCAGTGACAGGGATTGAAACTCAGTCAGTGACACGGATTGACCCTCAGTCAGTGACAGGGATTGAGCCTCAGTCAGTGACAGTGATTGAGCCTCAGTCAGTCATAGGAATTGACCCTGAGATAGTGACAGGGATTGACATTCAATCAGTGACAGAGAATGAATCTCAGTCAGTTTCAGGGATTGGGCCTCAGTCAGTGACAGGGATTGAATCTCAGTCAGTGACAGGGATTGAATCTCAAACATTGACAAGGGAGTGATCCTCAGTCTGTGACAAGGATTGACCCTCAATCAGTGACAGGGATTGAATCTCAGTCAGAGACAGGGATTGAATCATAGTCAGTGACAGAGACTGAACCCCAGTGAGTGACAGGGATGGAGCCCCAGTCAGTGACAGGGATTGAGCCTCAGTCAGTGACAGGGACTGAGCCCCAGTCAGTGACAGGGATTGAACCTCAGTCTGTGACTGGGACTGAGCCTCAGTCAGTGACAGGGATTGAGCCTCAGTCAGTGACAGGGACTGAGCCTGGGTCAGTAACAGGGAGTGAGCCACAATCAGTGACAGGGATTGAGACACAACCAGTAACAGGGATTGAATCTCATTCAGTGACAGGGATTGAATCTCAATCAGTGTCAGGAATTGAATCTTAGTCAGTGACGGGGATAGAGATTCAGTCAGTGACAGGGATTGAATCTCATTCAGTGACAGGGATTGAGATACAACCAGTGACAGGGATTGAATCTCATTCAGTGACAGGGATTGAATCTCAATCAGTGACAGGAATTGAATCTTCGTCAGTGACAGGGATAGAGATTCAGTCCAGTGACAGGGATTGAACCTCAGTCAGTGACAGGGATTGAATCTCATTCAGTGACAGGGATTGAGCCTCAGTCAGTGGCAGGGATTGACCCTCAGTCAGTGACAGGGACTGAGCCTCAGTCAGTGACAGTGATTGAGCCTCAGTCAGTCATAGGAATTGACCCTGAGATAGTGACAGGGATTGACATTCAATCAGTGACAGAGAATGAATCTCAGTCAGTTTCAGGGATTGGGCCTCAGTCAGTGACAGGGATTGAATCTCAGTCAGTGACGGGGATTGAATCTCAGTCAGTGACAGGGATTGAACCTCAGTCAGTGACAGGGATTGAAGATCAATCAGTGACAGGAATACAGATTCAGTCAGTGACAGGGATTGAATCTGAGTCAGTCACAGGAATTAAATCTCAATCAGTGACAGTGATTGAGCCTCAGTCAGTGACAGGGATTGACCCTCAGTCAGTGACAGGGATTGAATCCCAGTCAGTGACAGGGATTGAACCTGAGTCAGTGACTGGAATTGAATCTCAATCAGTGACAGGGATTGAATCTCGATCAGTGACAGGGATTGAATCTCAATCAGTGACAGGGATTGACCCTCAGTCACTGACAGGGATTCAATCTCAGTTAGTCATAGGAATTGACCCTGAGACAGTGACAGGGATTGAGCCTCAGTCAGTGACAGAGAATGAATCTCAGTCAGTTACAGGGATTGAGCCTCAGTCAGTGACAGGGATTGAATCTCAGTCAGTGACAGGGATTGAATCTCAATCAGTGACAGGGATTGACCCTCAGTCACTGACAGGGATTCAATCTCAGTTAGTGACAGGGATTGAGCCTCAGTCAGTGACAGGGATTGACCCTCAGTCAGTGACAGGGATTGAGCCTCAGTCAGTCATAGGAATTGACCCTGAGACAGTGACAGGGATTGAGCCTCAGTCAGTGACAGAGAATGAATCTCAGTCAGTTACAGGGATTGAGCCTCAGTCAGTGACAGGGATTGAATCTCAGTCAGTGTCAGGGATTGAATCTCAGTTAGTGACAGGAATTGAATCTCAGTCAGTGACAGGGATTGAACCTCAGTCAGTGACAGGGATTGAAGATCAATCAGTGACAGGAATACAGATTCAGTCAGTGACAGGGATTGAATCTGAGTCAGTGACAGGAATTAAATCTCACTCAGTGACAGGAATTGAACGTCAGTTCGTGACAGGGATTGAATCGCAGTCTGGGACAAGAATTAAACCACAGTCAGTGACAGGGATTGAATCTCAATCAGTGACAGGAATTGAATCTTAGTCAGTGACAGGAATTGAATCTCAGTCAGTGACAGGGAGTGAGCCTCAGTCAGTGACAGGGATTGAGCC
Organism: Chiloscyllium plagiosum; assembly: GCF_037043375.1. Lineage (NCBI taxonomy): Eukaryota > Metazoa > Chordata > Chondrichthyes > Orectolobiformes > Hemiscylliidae > Chiloscyllium > Chiloscyllium plagiosum. The sequence continues at coordinate 46,026,431 of NW_028270177.1, forward strand.
TCAAATAGTGACAAGGATTTACCCCCAGTCAGTGACAGGGATTAAATCTCAATCAGTGACAGGGATTGAATCTCAGTCAGTGACAGGGATTGAATCTCAGTCCGTGACAGGGATTGAGATTCATTCAGTGACAGGAATTGAATCTTAGTCAGTGATAGGAATTGAATCTCAGTCAGTGACAGGGATTGAAACTCAGTCAATGACAGGGATTGACCCTCAGTCAGTGACAGGGATTGAATCTCAGTCAATGACAGGGATTGAACCTCAGTCAGTGAGAGGGATTGAGCCTCAGTCAGTGACAGGGATTGAGCCTCAGTCAGTGACAGGGAGTGAGCCGCAGTCAGTTACAAGGATTGAACCTCAGTTAGTGACAGGGATTGAATCTCAATCAATGACAGGGATTGAACCTCAGTCAGTGAGGGGGAATGAGCCTCGGTCAGTGACAGGGATTGAGCCTCAGTAAGTCATAGGAATTGACCCTGAGATAGTGACAGGGATTCACATTCAATCAGTGACAGAGAATGAATCTCAGTCAGTTTCAGGGATTGACCCTCAGTCAGTGACAGGGATTGAATCTCAGTCAGTGACAGGGATTGAATCTCAAACATTGCCAGGGAGTGATCCTCAGTCTGTGACAAGGATTGACCCTCAATCAGTGACAGGGATTGAATCTCAGTCAGAGACAGGGATTGAATCATAGTCAGTGACAGAGACTGAACCCCAGTGAGTGACAGGGATGGAGCCCCAGTCAGTGACAGGGATTGAGCCTCAGTCAGTGACAGGGATTGAATCTCAGTCAGAGACAGAGACTGAACCCCTGTGAGTGACAGGAATGGAGCCCCAGTCTGTGACAGGGATTGAGCCTCAGTCAGTGACAGGGACTGAGCTACAGTCAGCGACAGGGATTGAGCCTCAGTCAGCGACAGGGATTGAGACTCAACCAGTAACAGGGATTGAATCTCATTCAGTGACAGGGATTGAATCTCAATCAGTGACAGGGATTGAATCTCAAACATTGACAGGGAGTTATCCTCAGTCTGTGACAGGGATTGACCCTCAATCTGTGACAGGGATTGAATCTCATTCAGAGACAGAGATTGAATCATAGTCAGTGACAGAGACTGAACCCCAGTGAGTGACAGGGATGGAGCCCCAGTCAGTGACAGGGATTGAGCCTCAGTCAGCGACAGGGATTGAGCCTCAATCAGTGACAGGGACTGAGCCTCAGTCAGTGACAGGGATTGAGCCACAATCAATGACAGGGATTAAGACACAACCAGTAACAGGGATTGAATCTCAGTTATTGATAGGAATTGATTCTTAGTCAGAGACAGGGATTGAATCTCAATCAGTAAGAGGGATTGAATCTCATTCATTGACGGGGATTGAATCTCAGTCAGTGACAGGAATTGAATCTCCGTCAGTGACAGGGATTGAATCTCAATCAGTGACAGGGACTGAGCCTCAGTCAGTGACAGGGATTGAACCTCAGTCAGTGACTGGGACTGAGCCTCAGTCAGTGACAGGGATTGAGCCTTAGTCAGTGACAGGGATTGAGCCACAATCAGTGACCGGGATTGAGACACAACCAGTAACAGGGATTGAATCTCATTCAGTGACAGGGATTGAATCTTAGTCAGTGACAGGGATAGAGATTGAGTCAGTGACAGGGATTGAATCTCATTCAGTGACAGGGATTGAGATACAACCAGTGACAGGGATTGAATCTCATTCAGTGACAGGGATTGAATCTCAATCAGTGACAGGAATTGAATCTTCGTCAGTGACAGGGATAGAGATTTAGTCCAGTGACAGCGATAGATTCTCAGTCAGTGACAGGGATTAAATCTCAGTCAGTGACAGGAATTGAATCTAAGTCAGTGACAGGGACTGAATCTCAGTCAGTGACTGTGTTTCAATCTCAGTCAGTGACAGGGACTGAATCTCAGTCAGTGACTGAGTTTGAATCTCAGTTATTGACAGGGATTGAATCTCAGTCAGAGACAGGGATTGAATCTCGATCAGTAACACGGATTGAATCTGAATCAGTGACAGGGATTGACCCTCAGTCAGTGACAGGGATTGAATCTCAGTCAGTGACAGGGATTAAAACTCAGTCAGTGACACGGATTGACTCTCAGTCAGTGACAGTGATTGAATCTCAGTCAATGACAGGGATTGACCCTCAGTCAGTGACAGGGATTGAGACACAGTCAGTGACAGGGAGTGAGCCGCAGTCAGTTACAAGGATTGAACCTCAGTTAGTGACAGGGATTGAATCTCAGTCTGTGACAGGGATTGAACCTCAGTCAGTGACAGGTTTGAATCTCAGTCAGTGACAGGGTTTGAGCCTAATCAATAACAGGGATTGAGCCTCAGTCAGTGACTGGGTTTGAATCTCAGTTATTGACAGGGATAGAATCTCAGTCAGTGACAGGGATTGAATCTCAATCAGTGACAGGGATTGAATCTGAGTCCGTGACAGGGATTGAGATTCATACAGTGACAGGGATTGACCCTCAGTCAGTGACAGGGATTCAACCTCAGTCTGTGACAGGAATTGAATCACAACCAGTGACAGGAATTGAACATCAGTCAGTGACAGGGATTGAGCCTCAGTCAGTGACTGGGTTTGAATCTCAGTCAGTGACAGGGATTGAACCTGAGTCAGTGACAGGGATTGAATCTCAATCAGTGACAGGGATTGAATCTCGATCAGTGACACGGATTGAATCTGAATCAGTGACAGGGATTGAACCTCAGTCAGTGACAGGAATTGAATCTCAGTCAGTGACAGGCATTGAAACTCAGTCAGTGACAGGGATTGACCCTCAGTCAGTGACAGGGATTCAACCTCAGTCTGTGACAGGAATTGAATCACAATCAGGGACAGGAATTGAACATCAGTCAGTGACAGGGATTGAGCCTCAGTCAGTGACTGGGTTTGACTCTCAGTCAGTGACAGGGATTGAACCTCAGTCAGTGACAGGGATTGAATCTCAATCAGTGACAGGGATTGAGCCTCAGTCAGTGACAGGGAGTGAACCTCAGTCAGTGACAGGGATTGACTCTCAGTCAGTGACAGGGATTGAACCTGAGTCAGTGACAGGGATTGAATCTCGATCAGTGACACGGATTGAATCTGAATCAGTGACAGGGATTGACCCTCAGTCAGTGACAGGGATTGAATCTCAGTCAGTGACAGGGAATGAAACTCAGTCAGTGACAGGGATTGACTCTCAGTCAGTGACAGGGATTGAACCTGAGTCAGTGACAGGGATTGAATCTCGATCAGTGACACGGATTGAATCTGAATCAGTGACAGGGATTGACCCTCAGTCAGTGACAGGGATTGAATCTCAGTCAGTGATATGGATTGAAACTCAGTCAGTGACAGGGATTGACCCTCAGTCAGTGACAGGGATTGAATCTCAGTCCATGAAAGGGATTGAACCTCAGTTAGTGAGAGGGATTGAGCCTCAGTCAGTGACAGGGATTGAGCCTCAGTCAGTGACAGGGATTGAGATACAACCAGTGACAGGGATTGAATCTCATTCAGTGACAGGGATTGATTCTCAATCAGTGACAGGAATTGAATCTTCGTCAGTGACAGGGATAGAGATTCAGTCCAGTGACAGGGATTGAATCTCAGTCAGTGACAGGAATTGAATCTAAGTCAGTGACAGGGACTGAATCTCAGTCAGTGACTGAGTTGGAATCTCATTCAGTGACAGGGATAGATTCTCAGTCAGTGACAGGGATTCAATCTCAGTCAGTGACAGGAATTGAATCTAAGTCAGTGACAGGGACTGAATCTCAGTCAGTGACTGTGTTTCAATCTCAGTCAGTGACAGGGACTGAATCTCAGTCAGTGACTGAGTTTGAATCTCAGTTATTGACAGGGATTGAATCTCAGTCAGAGACAGGGATTGAATCGCGATCAGTGACACGGATTGAATCTGAATCAGTGACAGGGATTGACCCTCAGTCAGTGACAGGGATTGAATCTCAGTCAGTGACAGGGATTGAAACTCAGTCAGTGACAGGAATTGACCCTCAGTCAGTGACAGGGATTGAATCTCAGTCAATGACAGGGATTGAACCTCAGTCAGTTACAAGGATTGAACCTCAGTTCGTGACAGGGATTGAATCTCAGTCTGTGACAGGGATTGAACCTCAGTCAGTGACAGGTTTGAATCTCAGTCAGCGACAGGGTTTGAGCCTAATCAATAAGAGGGATTGAATCTCAGTCAGAGACAGGGATTGAATCTCAATCAGTGACAGGGTTTGGGATTCATTCAGTGACAGGGATTGATACTCAGTCAGTGACTGGGATTGAACCTGAGTCAGTGACAGGGATTGAATCTCAATCAGTGACAGGGATTGAATCTCGATCAGTGACACGGATTGAATCTGAATCAGTGACAGGGATTGACCCTCAGTCAGTGACAGGGATTGAGCCTCAGTCAGTGACAGGGATTGAAACTCAGTCAGTGACACGGATTGACCCTCAGTCAGTGACAGGGATTGAATCTCAATCAATGACAGGGATTGAACCTCAGTCAGTGAGAGGGATTGAGCCTCAGTCAGTGACAGGGATTGAGCCTCAGTCAGTCATAGGAATTGACCCTGAGCTAGTGACAGGGATTGACATTCAATCAGTGACAGAGAATGAATCTCAGTCAGTTTCAGGGATTGAGCCTCAGTCAGTGACAGGGATTGAATCTCAAACATTGACAGGGAGTGATCCTCAGTCTGTGACAAGGATTGACCGTCAATCAGTGACAGGGATTGAATCTCAGTCAGAGACAGGGATTGAATCATAGTCAGTGACAGAGACTGAACCCCAGTGAGTGACAGGGATGGAGCCCCAGTCAGTGACAGGGATTGAGCCTCAGTCAGTGACAGGGATTGAATCTCATTCAGAGACAGGGATTGAGCCTCAGTCAGTGACAGGGATTGAATCTCAAACATTGACAGGGAGTGATCCTCAGTCTGTGACAAGGATTGACCCTCAATCAGTGACAGGGATTGAATCTCAGTCAGAGACAGGGATTGAATCATAGTCAGTGACAGAGACTGAACCCCAGTGAGTGACAGGGATGGAGCCCCAGTCAGTGACAGGGATTGAGCCTCAGTCAGTGACAGGGATTGAATCTCAGTCAGACACAGGGATTCAATCAGTCAGAGACAGAGACTGAACCCCTGTGAGTGACAGGAATGGAGCCCCAGTCAGTGACAGGGATTGAGCCTCAGTCAGTGACAGGGACTGAGCCTCAGTCAGTGACAGGGATTGAACCTCAGTCTGTGACTGGGACTGAGCCTCAGTCAGTGACAGGGATTGACAATCAGTCAGTGACTGGGACTGAGCCTCAGTCAGTGACAGGGATTGAGCCACAATCAGTGACCGGGATTGAGACACAACCAGTAACAGGGATTGAATCTCATTCAGTGACAGGGTTTGGATCTCAATCAGTGACAGGGATTGAATCTCAAACATTGACAGTGAGTTATCCTCAGTCTGTGACAGGGATTGACCCTCAATCTGTGACAGGGATTGAATCTCATTCAGAGACAGAGATTGAATCATAGTCAGTGACAGAGACTGAACCCCAGTGAGTGACAGGGATGGAGCCCCAGTCAGTGACAGGGATTGAGCATCAGTCAGTGACAGGGACTGAGCCTCAGTCAGCGACAGGGATTGAGCCTCAGAAAGTGACAGGGACTGAGCCTCAGTCAGTGACAGGGATTGAGACACAACCAGTAACAGGGATTGAATCTCAGTTATTGATAGGGATTGAATCTTAGTCAGAGACAGGGATTGAATCTCAATCAGTAAGAGGGATTGAATCTCATTCATTGACGGGGATTGAATCTCAGTCAGTGACAGGGATTCAATCTCCGTCAGTGACAGGAATTGAACAGCAGTCAGAGACAGGGATTAACCCTCAGTCAGTGACTGGGTTTGAATCTCAGTCAGTGACAGGGATTGAACCTGAGTCAGTGACAGGGATTGAATCTCAATCAGTGACAGGAATTGAATCTCAGTCAGTGACAGGGATTCAATCTCAGTCAGTGACAGGAATTGAACAGCAGTCAGAGACAGGGATTAACCCTCAGTCAGTGACTGGGTTTGAATCTCAGTCAGTGACAGGGATTGAACCTGAGTCAGTGACAGGGATTGAATCTCAATCAGTAAGAGGGATTGAATCTCATTCATTGTCGGGGATTGGATCTCAGACAGTGACAGGGATTCAATCTCCGTCAGTGACAGGAATTGAATCTCAGTCAGTGACAAGGATTCAATCTCAGTCAGTGACAGGAATTGAATCTCAGTCAGTGACAGGGATTCAATCTCAGTCAGTGACAGGGACTGACCCTCAGTCAGTGACAGGGATTGAACCTCAGTCAGTGACTGGGACTGAGCCTCAGTCAGTGACAGGGATTGAGCCTTAGTCAGTGACAGGGACTGAGCCTCAGTCAGTGACAGGGATTGAGCCACAATCAGTGACCGGGATTGAGACACAACCAGTAACAGGGATTGAATCTCATTCAGTGACAGTGATTGAATCTCAATCAGTGACAGGGATTGTATCTTAGTCAGTGACAGGGATAGAGATTCAGTCAGTGACAGGGATTGAATCTCATTCAGTGACAGGGATTGAGATACAACCAGTGACAGGGATTGAATCTCATTCAGTGACAGGGATTGAATCTCAATCAGTGACAGGAACTGAATCTTCGTCAGTGACAGGGATAGAGATTCAGTCCAGTGACAGGGATTGAACCTCAGTCAGTGACAGGGATTGAATCTCATTCAGTGACAGGGATAGATTCTCAGTCAGTGACAGGGATTCAATCTCAGTCAGTGACAGGAATTGAATCTAAGTCAGTGACAGGGACTGAATCTCAGTCAGTGACTGTGTTTCAAACTCAGTCAGTGACATGGATTGAATCTCATTCAGTGACAGGGATAGATTCTCAGTCAGTGACAGGGATTCAATCTCAGTCAGTGACAGGAATTGAATCTCAGTCAGTGACAGGGATTCAATCTCAGTCAGTGACAGGGACTGACCCTCAGTCAGTGACAGGGATTGAACCTTAGTCAGTGACAGGGACTGAGCCTCAGTCAGTGACAGGGATTGAGCCACAATCAGTGACCGGGATTGAGACACAACCAGTAACAGGGATTGAATCTCATTCAGTGACAGTGGATTGTATCTTAGTCAGTGACAGGGATAGAGATTCAGTCAGTGACAGGGATTGAATCTCATTCAGTGACAGGGATTGAGATACAACCAGTGACAGGGATTGAATCTCATTCAGTGACAGGGATTGAATCTCAATCAGTGACAGGAATTGAATCTTCGTCAGTGACAGGGATAGAGATTCAGTCCAGTGACAGGGATTGAACCTCAGTCAGTGACAGGGATTGAATCTCATTCAGTGACAGGGATAGATTCTCAGTCAGTGACAGGGATTCAATCTCAGTCAGTGACAGGAATTGAATCTAAGTCAGTGACAGGGACTGAATCTCAGTCAGTGACTGTGTTTCAAACTCAGTCAGTGACATGGATTGAATCTCATTCAGTGACAGGGATAGATTCTCAGTCAGTGACAGGGATTCAATCTCAGTCAGTGACAGGAATTGAATCTCAGTTATTGACAGGGATTGAATCTCAGTCAGAGACAGGGATTGAATCTCGATCAGTGACACGGATTGAATCTGAATCAGTGACAGGGATTGACCCTCAGTCAGTGACAGGGATTGAATCTCAGTCAGTGACAGGGATTGAAACTCAGTGTGTGACACGGATTGACCCTCAGTCAGTGACAGTGATTGAATCTCAGTCAATGACAGGGATTGAACCTCAGTCAGTGAGAGGGATTGAGCCTCAGTCAGTGACAGGTAGTGAGCCGCAGTCAGTTACAAGGATTGAACCTCAGTTAGTGATAGGGATTGAATCTCAGTCTGTGACAGGGATTGAACCTCAGTCAGTGACAGGTTTGAATCTCAGTCAGTGACAGGGTTTGAGCCTAATCAATAACAGGGATTGAGCCTCAGTCAGTGACTGGGTTTGAATCTCAGTTATTGACAGGGATAGAATCTCAGTCAGTGACAGGGATTGAATCTCAATCAGAGACAGGGATTGAATCTCAGTCAGTAACAGGGATTGAGATTCATTCAGTGACAGGGATTGACCCTCAGTCAGTGACAGGGATTCAACCTCAGTCTGTGAAAGGAATTGAATCACAATCAGTGACAGGGATTGAACATCAGTCAGTGACAGGGATTGAGACTCAGTCAGTGACTGGGTTTGACTCTCAGTCAGTGACAGGGATTGAACCTCAGTCAGTGACAGGGATTGAATCTCAATCAGTGACAGGGATTGAGCCTCTGTCAGTGACAGGGATTGAACCTGAGTCAGTGACAGGGATTGACTCTCAGTCAGTGACAGGGATTGAACCTGAGTCAGTGACAGGGATTGAATCTCAGTCAGTGACAGGGATTGAATCTCAGTCAGTGACAGGGATTGAAACTCAGTCAGTGACAGGGATTGACCCTCAGTCAGTGACAGTGTTTGAATCTCAGTCCATGAAAGGGATGGAACCTCAGTTAGTGAGAGGGATTGAATCTCAATCAGTGACAGGAATTGAATCTTCGTCAGTGACAGGGATTGAGATTCAGTCCAGTGACAGGGATTGAACCTCAGTCAGTGACAGGGATTCAATCTCAGTCAGTGACAGGAATTGAATCTAAGTCAGTGACAGGGACTGAATCTCAGTCAGTGACTGTGTTTCAAACTCAGTCAGTGACAGGGACTGAATCTCAGTCAGTGACTGAGTTTGAATCTCAGTTATTGACAGGGATTGAATCTCAGTCAGAGACAGGGATTGAATCTCGATCAGTGACACGGATTGAATCTGAATCAGTGACAGCGATTGACCCTCAGTCAGTGACAGGGATTGAATCTCAGTCAGTGACAGGGATTGAAACTCAGTCAGTGACAGGGATTGACCCTCAGTCAGTGACAGGGATTGAATCTCAGTCAATGACAGGGATTGAACCTCAGTCAATGAGAGGGATTGAGCCTCACTCAGTGACAGGGATTGAGCCTCAGTCAGTGACAGGGAGTGAGCCGCAGTCAGTTACAAGGATTGAACCTCAGTTAGTGACAGGGATTGAATCTCAGTCTGTGACAGGGATTGAACCTCAGTCAGTGACAGGTTTGAATCTCAGTCAGTGACAGGTTTGAATCTCAGTCAGTGACAGGGTTTAAGCCTAATCAATAACAGGGATTGAGCCTCAGTCAGTGACTGGGTTTGAATCTCAGTTATTGACAGGGATAGAATCGCAGTCAGTGACGGGGATTGAATCTCAATCAGTGACAGGGATTGAATCTCAGTCAGTGACAGGGATTGAATCTCAGTCCGTGACAGGGATTGAGATTCATTCAGTGACAGGGATTGACCCTCAGTCAGTGACAGGGAGTCAAACTCAGTCTGTGACAGGAATTGAATCACAATCAGTGACAGGAATTGAACATCAGTCAGTGACAGGGATTGAATCTCAATCAGTGACAGGGATTGAGCGTCAGTCAGTGTAAGGGATTGACCCTCAGTCAGTGACAGGGAGTGAGCCGCAGTCAGTTGCAAGGATTGAACCTCAGTTAGTGACAGGGATTGAATCTCAGTCTGTGACAGGGATTGAACCTCAGTCAGTGACAGGTTTGAATCTCAGTCAGTGACAGGGTTTAAGCCTAATCAATAACAGGGATTGAGCCTCAGTCAGTGACATTGTTTGAATCTCAGTTATTGACAGGGATAGAATCTCAGTCAGTGACGGGGATTGAATCTCAATCAGTGACAGGGATTGAATCTCAGTCAGTGACAGGGATTGAATCTCAGTCCGTGACAGGGATTGAGATTCATTCAGTGACAGGGATTGACCCTCAGTCAGTGACAGGGAGTCAACCTCAGTCTGTGACAGGAATTGAATCACAATCAGTGACAGGAATTGAACATCAGTCAGTGACAGGGATTGAGCATCAGTCAGTGACTGCGTTTGACTCTCAGTCAGTGACAGGGATTGAATCTCAATCAGTGACAGGGATTGAGCCTCAGTCAGTGTAAGGGATTGACCCTCAGTCAGTGACAGGGATTGAATCCCAGTCAGTGACAGGGATTGAATCTCGATCAGTGACAGGGATTGAATCTCAATCAGTGACAGGGATTGAATCTCGATCAGTGACAGGGATTGAATCTCAATCAGTGACAGGGATTGACCCTCAGTCAGTGACAGGGATTCAATCTCAGTTAGTGACAGGGATTGAGCCTCAGTCAGTGACAGTGATTGACCCTCAGTCAGTGACAGGGATTGAGCCTCAGTCAGTCATAGGAATTGACGCTGAGACAGTGACAGGGATTGAGCCTCAGTCAGTGACAGAGAATGAATCTCAGTCAGTTACAGGGATTGAGCCTCAGTCAGTGACAGGGATTGAATCTCAGTTAGTGACAGGAATTGAATCACAGTCAGTGACAGGGATTGAACCTCAGTCAGTGACAGGGATTGAAGTTCAATCAGTGACAGGAATACAGATTCAGTCAGTGACAGGGATTGAATCTGAGTCAGTGACAGGAATTAAATCTCACTCAGTGACAGGAATTGAACGTCAGTTAGTGTCAGGGATTGAATCGCAGTCTGGGACAAGAATTAAACCACAGTCAGTGACAGGGATTGAATCTCAATCAGTGACAGGAATTGAATCTTAGTCAGTGACAGGAATTGAATCTCAGTCAGTGACAGGGATTGAAACTCAGTCAGTGACAGGGATTGACCCTCAGTCAGTGACAGGGATTGAATCTCAGTCAATGACAGGGATTGAACCTCAGTCAGTGAGAGGGATTGAGCCTCAGTCAGTGACAGGGATTGAGCCTCAGTCAGTGACAGGTTTGAATCTCAGTCAGTGACAGGGTTTAAGCCTAATCAATAACAGGGATTGAGCCTCAGTCAGTGACTGGGTTTGAATCTCAGTTATTGACAGGGATAGAATCTCAGTCAGTGACGGGGATTGAATCTCAATCAGTGACAGGGATTGAATCTCAGTCAGTGACAGGGATTGAATCTCAGTCAATGACAGGGATTGAGATTCATTCAGTGACAGGAATTGACCCTCAGTCAGTGACAGGGAGTCAACCTCAGTCTGTGACAGGAATTGAATCACAATCAGTGACAGGAATTGATCATCAGTCAGTGACAGGGATTGAATCTCAATCAGTGACAGGGATTGAGCGTCAGTCAGTGTAAGGGATTGACCCTCAGTCAGTGACAGGGAGTGAGCCGCAGTCAGTTACAAGGATTGAACCTCAGTTAGTGACAGGGATTGAATCTCAGTCTGTGACAGGGATTGAACCTCAGTCAGTGACAGGTTTGAATCTCAGTCAGTGACAGAGTTTAAGCCTAATCAATAACAGGGATTGAGCCTCAGTCAGTGACATTGTTTGAATCTCAGTTATTGGCAGGGATAGAATCTCAGTCAGTGACGGGGATTGAATCTCAATCAGTGACAGGGATTGAATCTCAGTCAGTGACAGGGATTGAATCTCAGTCCGTGACAGGGATTGAGATTCATTCAGTGACAGGGATTGACCCTCAGTCAGTGACAGGGAGTCAACCTCAGTCTGTGACAGGAATTGAATCACAATCAGTGACAGGAATTGAACATCAGTCAGTGACAGGAATTGAGCATCAGTCAGTGACTGCGTTTGACTCTCAGTCTGTGACATGGATTGAATCTCAATCAGTGACAGGGATTGAGCCTCAGTCAGTGTAAGGGATTGACCCTCAGTCAGTGACAGGGATTGAATCCCAGTCAGTGACAGGGATTGAATCTCGATCAGTGACAGGGATTGAATCTCAATCAGTGACAGGGATTGAATCTCGATCAGTGACAGGGATTGAATCTCAATCAGTGACAGGGATTGACCCTCAGTCAGTGACAGGGATTCAATCTCAGTTAGTGACAGGGATTGAGCCTCAGTCAGTGACAGTGATTGACCCTCAGTCAGTGACAGGGATTGAGCCTCAGTCAGTCATAGGAATTGACGCTGAGACAGTGACAGGGATTGAGCCTCAGTCAGTGACAGAGAATGAATCTCAGTCAGTTACAGGGATTGAGCCTCAATCAGTCATAGGAATTGACGCTGAGACAGTGACAGGGATTGGGCCTCAGTCAGTGACAGAGAATGAATCTCAGTCAGTGACAGGGATTGAACCTCAGTCAGTGACAGGGATTGAAGTTCAATCAGTGACAGGAATACAGATTCAGTCAGTGACAGGGATTGAATCTGAGTCAGTGACAGGAATTAAATCTCGCTCAGTGACAGGAATTGAACGTCAGTTAGTGTCAGGGATTGAATCGCAGTCTGGGACAAGAATTAAACCACAGTCAGTGACAGGGATTGAATCTCAATCAGTGACAGGAATTGAATCTTAGTCAGTGACAGGAATTGAATCTCAGTCAGTGACAGGGAGTGAGCCTCAGTCACTGACAGTGATTGAGCCTCAAATAGTGTCAGGGATTTACCCACAGTCAGTGACAGGGATTAAATCTCAATCAGTGACAGGAAGTGAATCTCAATCAGTGACAGGGGTTTAATCACAGTCAGTGACAGGGATAGAGATACAGTCAGAGATAGGGTTTGAACCTCAGTCTGTGACAGGGATTGAATCTCAGTCAGTGACAGGGATTGAATCTCAGTCAGTGACAGGAATTGTGTCTCAGTCAGTTACAGGGATTGAACCTCAGTCAGTGACAGGGATTGTATCTCAGTCAGTGACAGGAATTGAATCTCAGTAAGTGACAGGGATTGAACCGCAGTCAGTGACAGGGTTGAATCTCAGTCAGTGACTGGGTTTGAGCCTAATCAATAAGAGGGATTGAATCTCAGTCAGAGACAGGGATTGAATCTCAATCAGTGACAGGGATTGGGATTCATTCAGTGACAGGGATTGACACTCAGTCAGTGACAGGGATTGAATCTCAATCAGTGACAGGGATTGAATCTCGATCAGTGACACGGATTGAATCTGAATCAGTGACAGGGATTGACCCTCAGTCAGTGACAGGGATTGAATCTCAGTCAGTGACAGGGATTGAAACTCAGTCAGTGACACGGATTGACCCTCAGTCAGTGACAGGGATTGAGCCTCAGTCAGTGACAGTGATTGAGCCTCAGTCAGTCATAGGAATTGACCCTGAGATAGTGACAGGGATTGACATTCAATCAGTGACAGAGAATGAATCTCAGTCAGTTTCAGGGATTGGGCCTCAGTCAGTGACAGGGATTGAATCTCAGTCAGTGACAGGGATTGAATCTCAAACATTGACAAGGGAGTGATCCTCAGTCTGTGACAAGGATTGACCCTCAATCAGTGACAGGGATTGAATCTCAGTCAGAGACAGGGATTGAATCATAGTCAGTGACAGAGACTGAACCCCAGTGAGTGACAGGGATGGAGCCCCAGTCAGTGACAGGGATTGAGCCTCAGTCAGTGACAGGGACTGAGCCCCAGTCAGTGACAGGGATTGAACCTCAGTCTGTGACTGGGACTGAGCCTCAGTCAGTGACAGGGATTGAGCCTCAGTCAGTGACAGGGACTGAGCCTCAGTCAGTAACAGGGAGTGAGCCACAATCAGTGACAGGGATTGAGACACAACCAGTAACAGGGATTGAATCTCATTCAGTGACAGGGATTGAATCTCAATCAGTGTCAGGAATTGAATCTTAGTCAGTGACGGGGATAGAGATTCAGTCAGTGACAGGGATTGAATCTCATTCAGTGACAGGGATTGAGATACAACCAGTGACAGGGATTGAATCTCATTCAGTGACAGGGATTGAATCTCAATCAGTGACAGGAATTGAATCTTCGTCAGTGACAGGGATAGAGATTCAGTCCAGTGACAGGGATTGAACCTCAGTCAGTGACAGGGATTGAATCTCATTCAGTGACAGGGATAGATTCACAGTCAGTTTTAGGGATTGAAACTCAGTCAGTGACAGGGATTGAGCCTCAGTCAGTGACAGTGATTGAGCCTCAGTCAGTCATAGGAATTCACCCTGAGATAGTGACAGGGATTGACATTCAATCAGTGACAGAGAATGAATCTCAGTCAGTTTCAGGGATTGGGCCTCAGTCACTGACAGGGATTGAATCTCAGTCAGTGACAGGGATTGAATCTCAGTCAGTGACAGGGATTGAACCTCAGTCAGTGACAGGGATTGAAGATCAATCAGTGACAGGAATACAGATTCAGTCAGTGACAGGGATTGAATCTGAGTCAGTGACAGGAATTAAATCTCAATCAGTGACAGGGATTGAGCGTCAGTCAGTGACAGGGATTGACCCTCAGTCAGTGACAGGGATTGAATCCCAGTCAGTGACAGGGATTGAACCTGAGTCAGTGACTGGAATTGAATCTCAATCAGTGACAGGGATTGAATCTCGATCAGTGACAGGGATTGAATCTCAATCAGTGACAGGGATTGACCCTCAGTCACTGACAGGGATTCAATCTCAGTTAGTCATAGGAATTGACCCTGAGACAGTGACAGGGATTGAGCCTCAGTCAGTGACAGAGAATGAATCTCAGTCAGTTACAGGGATTGAGCCTCAGTCAGTGACAGGGATTGAATCTCAGTCAGTGACAGGGATTGAATCTCAATCAGTGACAGGGATTGACCCTCAGTCACTGACAGGGATTCAATCTCAGTTAGTGACAGGGATTGAGCCTCAGTCAGTGACAGGGATTGACCCTCAGTCAGTGACAGGGATTGAGCCTCAGTCAGTCATAGGAATTGACCCTGAGACAGTGACAGGGATTGAGCCTCAGTCAGTGACAGAGAATGAATCTCAGTCAGTTACAGGGATTGAGCCTCAGTCAGTGACAGGGATTGAATCTCAGTCAGTGTCAGGGATTGACTCTCAGTTAGTGACAGGAATTGAATCTCAGTCAGTGACAGGGATTGAACCTCAGTCAGTGACAGGGATTGAAGATCAATCAGTGACCGGAATACAGATTCAGTCAGTGACAGGGATTGAATCTGAGTCAGTGACAGGAATTAAATCTCACTCAGTGACAGGAATTGAACGTCAGTTCGTGACAGGGATTGAATCGCAGTCTGGGACAAGAATTAAACCACAGTCAGTGACAGGGATTGAATCTCAATCAGTGACAGGAATTGAATCTTAGTCAGTGACAGGAATTGAATCTCAGTCAGTGACAGGGAGTGAGCCTCAGTCAGTGACAGGGATTGAGCCTCAAATAGTGACAAGGATTTACCCCCAGTCAGTGACAGGGATTAAATCTCAATCAGTGACAGGGATTGAATCTCAGTCAGTGACAGGGATTGAATCTCAGTCCGTGACAGGGATTGAGATTCATTCAGTGACAGGAATTGAATCTTAGTCAGTGACAGGAATTGAATCTCAGTCAGTGACAGGGATTGAAACTCAGTCAGTGACAGGGATTGACCCTCAGTCAGTGACAGGGATTGAATCTCAGTCAATGACAAGGATTGAACCTCAGTCAGTGAGAGAGATTGAGCCTCAGTCAGTGACAGGGAATGAGCCTCAGTCAGTGAAAGGGAGTGAGCCGCAGTCAGTTACAAGGATTGAACCTCAGTTAGTGACAGGGATTGAATCTCAGTCTGTGACAGGGATTGAACCTCAGTCAGTGACAGGTTTGAATCTCAGTCAGTGACAGGGTTTAAGCCTAATCAATAACAGGGATTGAGCCTCAGTCAGTGACTGGGTTTGAATCTCAGTTATTGACAGGGATAGAATCGCAGTCAGTGACGGGGATTGAATCTCAATCAGTGACAGGGATTGAATCCCAGTCAGTGACAGGGATTGAATCTCAGTCCGTGACAGGGATTGAGATTCATTCAGTGACAGGGATTGACCCTCAGTCAGTGACAGGGAGTCAACCTCAGTCTGTGACAGGAATTGAATCACAATCAGTGACAGGAATTGAACATCAGTCAGTGACAGGGATTGAGCATCAATCAGTGACAGGGATTGAGCGTCAGTCAGTGTAAGGGATTGACCCTCAGTCAGTGACAGGGAGTGAGCCGCAGTCAGTTACAAGGATTGAACCTCAGTTAGTGACAGGGATTGAATCTCAGTCTGTGACAGGGATTGAACCTCAGTCAGTGACAGGTTTGAATCTCAGTCAGTGACAGGGTTTAAGCCTAATCAATAACAGGGATTGAGCCTCAGTCAGTGACATTGTTTGAATCTCAGTTATTGGCAGGGATAGAATCTCAGTCAGTGACGGGGATTGAATCTCAATCAGTGACAGGGATTGAATCTCAGTCAGTGACAGGGATTGAATCTCAGTCAGTGACAGGGATTGAGATTCATTCAGTGACAGGGATTGACCCTCAGTCAGTGACAGGGATTCAACCTCAGTCTGTGACAGGAATTGAATCACAATCAGTGACAGGAATTGAACATCAGTCAGTGACAGGGATTGAGCAACAGTCAGTGACTGCGTTTGACTCTCAGTCAGTGACAGGGATTGAATCTCAATCAGTGACAGGGATTGAGCCTCAGTCAGTGTAAGGGATTGACCCTCAGTCAGTGACAGGGATTGAATCCCAGTCAGTGACAGGGATTGAATCTCAATCAGTGACAGGGATTGAATCTCAATCAGTGACAGGGATTGAATCTCGATCAGTGACAGGGATTGAATCTCAATCAGTGACAGGGATTGAGCCTCAGTCAGTGACAGTGATTGACCCTCAGTTAGTGACAGGGATTGAGCCTCAGTCAGTCATAGGAATTGACGCTGAGACAGTGACAGGGATTGAGCCTCAGTCAGTGACAGAGAATGAATCTCAGTCAGTTACAGGGATTGAGCCTCAGTCAGTGACAGGGCTTGAATCTCAGTCAGTGACAGGGATTGAATCTCAGTTAGTGACAGGAATTGAATCACAGTCAGTGACAGGGATTGAACCTCAGTCAGTGACAGGGATTGAAGTTCAATCAGTGACAGGAATACAGATTCAGTCAGTGACAGGGATTGAATCTGAGTCAGTGACAGGAATTAAATCTCACTCAGTGACAGGAATTGAACGTCAGTTAGTGTCAGGGATTGAATCGCAGTCTGGGACAAGAATTAAAACACAGTCAGTGACAGGGATTGAATCTCAATCAGTGACAGGAATTGAATCTTAGTCAGTGACAGGAATTGAATCTCAGTCAGTGACAGGGAGTGAGCCTCAGTCAGTGACAGTGATTGAGCCTCAAATAGTGTCAGGGATTTACCCACAGTCAGTGACAGGGATTAAATCTCAATCAGTGACAGGAAGTGAATCTCAGTCAGTGACAGGGGTTTAATCACAGTCAGTGACAGGGATAGAGATACAGTCAGAGATAGGGTTTGAACCTCAGTCTGTGACAGGGATTGAATCTCAGTCAGTGACAGGGATTGAATCTCAGTCAGTGACAGGAATTGTGTCTCAGTCAGTTACAGGGATTGAACCTCAGTCAGTGACAGGGATTGTATCTCAGTCAGTGACAGGAATTGAATCTCAGTAAGTGACAGGGATTGAACCGCATTCAGTGACAGGGTTGAATCTCAGTCAGTGACTGGGTTTGAGCCTAATCAATAAGAGGGATTGAATCTCAGTCAGAGACAGGGATTGAATCTCAATCAGTGACAGGGATTGGGATTCATTCAGTGACAGGGATTGACACTCAGTCAGTGACAGGGATTGAATCTCATTCAGTGACAGGGATTGAATCTCGATCAGTGACACGGATTGAATCTGAATCAGTGACAGGGATTGACCCTCAGTCAATGACAGGGATTGAACCTCAGTCAGTGAGAGGGATTGAGCCTCAGTCAGTGACAGGGATTGAGCCTCAGTCAGTGACAGGGAGTGAGCCGCAGTCAGTTACAAGGATTGAACCTCAGTTAGTGACAGGGATTGAATCTCAGTCTGTGACAGGGATTGAACCTCAGTCAGTGACAGGTTTGAATCTCAGTCAGTGACAGGGTTTAAGCCTAATCAACAACAGGGATTGAGCCTCAGTCAGTGACATTGTTTGAATCTCAGTTATTGGCAGGGATAGAATCTCAGTCAGTGACGGGGATTGAATCTCAATCAGTGACAGGGATTGAATCTCAGTCAGTGACAGGGATTGAATCTCAGTCAGTGACAGGGATTGAGTTTCATTCAGTGACAGGGATTGACCCTCAGTCAGTGACAGGGAGTCAACCTCAGTCTGTGACAGGAATTGAATCACAATCAGTGACAGGAATTGAACATCAGTCAGTGACAGGGATTGAGCAACAGTCAGTGACTGCGTTTGACTCTCAGTCAGTGACAGGGATTGAATCACAATCAGTGACAGGGATTGAGCCTCAGTCAGTGTAAGGGATTGACCCTCAGTCAGTGACAGGGATTGAATCCCAGTCAGTGACAGGGATTGAATCTCGATCAGTGACAGGGATTGAATCTCAATCAGTGACAGGGATTGAATCTCGATCAGTGACAGGGATTGAATCTCAATCAGTGACAGGGATTGACCCTCAGTCAGTGACAGGGATTCAATCTCAGTTAGTGACAGCGATTGAGCCTCAGTCAGTGACAGTGATTGACCCTCAGTTAGTGACAGGGATTGAGCCTCAGTCAGTCATAGGAATTGACGCTGAGACAGTGACAGGGATTGAGCCTCAGTCAGTGACAGAGAATGAATCTCAGTCAATTACAGGGATTGAGCCTCAGTCAGTGACAGGGCTTGAATCTCAGTCAGTGACAGGGATTGAATCTCAGTTAGTGACAGGAATTGAATCACAGTCAGTGACAGGGATTGAACCTCAGTCAGTGACAGGGATTGAAGTTCAATCAGTGACAGGAATACAGATTCAGTCAGTGACAGGGATTGAATCTGAGTCAGTGACAGGAATTAAATCTCACTCAGTGACAGGAATTGAACGTCAGTTAGTGTCAGGGATTGAATCGCAGTCTGGGACAAGAATTAAAACACAGTCAGTGACAGGGATTGAATCTCAATCAGTGACAGGAATTGAATCTTAGTCAGTGACTGGAATTGAATCTCAGTCAGTGACAGGGAGTGAGCCTCAGTCAGTGACAGTGATTGAGCCTCAAATAGTGTCAGGGATTTACCCACAGTCAGTGACAGGGATTAAATCTCAATCAGTGACAGGAAGTGAATCTCAGTCAGTGACAGGGGTTTAATCACAGTCAGTGACAGGGATAGAGATACAGTCAGAGATAGGTTTTGAACCTCAGTCTGTGACAGGGATTGAATCTCAGTCAGTGACAGGGATTGAATCTCAGTCAGTGACAGGAATTGTGTCTCAGTCAGTTACAGGGATTGAACCTCAGTCAGTGACAGGGATTGTATCTCAGTCAGTGACAGGAATTGAATCTCAGTAAGTGACAGGGATTGAACCGCAGTCAGTGACAGGGTTGAATCTCAGTCAGTGACTGGGTTTGAGCCTAATCAATAAGAGGGATTGAATCTCAGTCAGTGACAGGGATTGAATCTCAATCAGTGACAGGGATTGAATCTCGATCAGTGACACGGATTGAATCTGAGTCAGTGACAGGGATTGAATCTCAGTCAGTGACAGGGATTGAATCTCAGTCAGTGACAGGGATTGAAACTCAGTCAGTGACACGGATTGACCCTCAGTCAGTGACAGGGATTGAGCCTCAGTCAGTGACAGTGATTGAGCCTCAGTCAGTCATAGGAATTGACCCTGAGATAGTGACAGGGATTGACATTCAATCAGTGACAGAGAATGAATCTCAGTCAGTTTCAGGGATTGGGCCTCAGTCAGTGACAGGGATTGAATCTCAGTCAGTGACAGGGATTGAATCTCAAACATTGACAAGGGAGTGATCCTCAGTCTGTGACAAGGATTGACCCTCAATCAGTGACAGGGATTGAATCTCAGTCAGAGACAGGGATTGAATCATAGTCAGTGACAGAGACTGAACCCCAGAAAGTGACAGGGATGGAGCCCCAGTCAGTGACAGGGATTGAGCCTCAGTCAGTGACAGGGACTGAGCCCCAGTCAGTGACAGGGATTGAACCTCAGTCTGTGACTGGGACTGAGCCTCAGTCAGTGACAGGGATTGAGCCTCAGTCAGTGACAGGGACTGAGCCTCAGTCAGTAACAGGGAGTGAGCCACAATCAGTGACAGGGATTGAGACACAACCAGTAACAGGGATTGAATCTCAATCAATGTCAGGAATTGAATCTTAGTCAGTGACGGGGATAGAGATTCAGTCAGTGACAGGGATTGAATCTCATTCAGTGACAGGGATTGAATCTCAATCAGTGACAGGAATTGAATCTTCGTCAGTGACAGGGATAGAGATTCAGTCCAGTGACAGGGATTGAACCTCAGTCAGTGACAGGGATTGAATCTCATTCAGTGACAGGGATAGATTCTCAGTCAGTTTTAGGGATTGAAACTCAGTCAGTGACACGGATTGACCCTCAGTCAGTGACAGGGATTGAGCCTCAGTCAGTGACAGTGATTGAGCCTCAGTCAGTCATAGGAATTGACCCTGAGATAGTGACAGGAATTGACATTCAATCAGTGACAGAGAATGAATCTCAGTCAGTTTCAGGGATTGGGCCTCAGTCAGTGACAGGGTTTGAATCTCAGTCAGTGACAGGGATTGAATCTCAGTCAGTGACAGGGATTGAACCTCAGTCAGTGACAGGGATTGAAGATCAATCAGTGACAGGAATACAGATTCAGTCAGTGACAGGGATTGAATCTGAGTCAGTGACAGGAATTAAATCTCAATCAGTGACAGGGATTGAGCCTCAGTCAGTGACAGGGATTGACCCTCAGTCAGTGACAGGGATTGAATCCCAGTCAGTGACAAGGATTGAACCTGAGTCAGTGACTGGAATTGAATCTCAATCAGTGACAGGGATTGAATCTCGATCAGTGACAGGGATTGAATCTCAATCAGTGACAGGGATTGACCCTCAGTCACTGACAGGGATTCAATCTCAGTTAGTGACAGGGATTGAGCCTCAGTCAGTGACAGGGATTGACCCTCAGTCAGTGACAGAGAATGAATCTCAGTCAGTTACAGGGATTGAGCCTCAGTCAGTGACAGGGATTGAATCTCAGTCAGTGACAGGGATTGAATCTCAGTTAGTGACAGGAATTGAATCTCAGTCAGTGACAGGGATTGAACCTCAGTCAGTGACAGGGATTGAAGATCAATCAGTGACAGGAATACAGATTCAGTCAGTGACAGGGATTGAATCTGAGTCAGTGACAGGAATTAAATCTCACTCAGTGACAGGAATTGAACGTCAGTTCGTGACAGGGATTGAATCGCAGTCTGGGACAAGAATTAAACCACAGTCAGTGACAGGGATTGAATCTCAATCAGTGACAGGAATTGAATCTTAGTCAGTGACAGGAATTGAATCTCAGTCAGTGACAGGGAGTGAGCCTCAGTCAGTGACAGGGATTGAGCCTCAAATAGTGACAAGGATTTACCCCCAGTCAGTGACAGAGATTAAATCTCAATCAGTGACAGGAAGTGAATCTCAGTCAGTGACAGGGGTTTAATCACAGTCAGTGACAGGGATAGAGATACAGTCAGAGATAGGGTTTGAACCTCAGTCTGTGACAGGGATTGAATCTCAGTCAGTGACAGGGATTGAATCTCAGTCAGTGACAGGAATTGTGTCTCAGTCAGTTACAGGGATTGAACCTCAGTCAGTGACAGGGATTGTATCTCAGTCAGTGACAGGAATTGAATCTCAGTAAGTGACAGGGATTGAACCGCAGTCAGTGACAGGGTTGAATCTCAGTCAGTGACTGGGTTTGAGCCTAATCAATAAGAGGGATTGAATCTCAGTCAGAGACAGGGATTGAATCTCAATCAGTGACAGGGATTGGGATTCATTCAGTGACAGGGATTGACACTCAGTCAGTGACAGGGATTGAACCTGAGTCAGTGACAGGGATTGAATCTCAATCAGTGACAGGGATTGAATCTCGATCAGTGACACGGATTGAATCTGAATCAGTGACAGGGATTGACCCCCAGTCAGTGACAGGGATTGAATCTCAGTCAGTGACAGGGATTGAAACTCAGTCAGTGACACGGATTGACCCTCAGTCAGTGACAGGGATTGAATCTCAGTCAATGACAGGGATTGAACCTCAGTCAGTGAGAGGGATTGAGCCTCAGTCAGTGGCAGGGATTGAGCCTCAGTCAGTGACAGGGACTGAGCCTCAGTCAGTGACAGTGATTGAGCCTCAGTCAGTCATAGGAATTGACCCTGAGATAGTGACAGGGATTGACATTCAATCAGTGACAGAGAATGAATCTCAGTCAGTTTCAGGGATTGGGCCTCAGTCAGTGACAGGGATTGAATCTCAGTCAGTGACAGGGATTGAATCTCAGTCAGTGACAGGGATTGAACCTCAGTCAGTGACAGGGATTGAAGATCAATCAGTGACAGGAATACAGATTCAGTCAGTGACAGGGATTGAATCTGAGTCAGTGACAGGAATTAAATCTCAATCAGTGACAGGGATTGAGCCTCAGTCAGTGACAGGGATTGACCCTCAGTCAGTGACAGGGATTGAATCCCAGTCAGTGACAGGGATTGAACCTGAGTCAGTGACAAGAATTGAATCTCAATCAGTGACAGGGATTGAATCTCGATCAGTGACAGGGATTGAATCTCAATCAGTGACAGGGATTGACCCTCAGTCACTGACAGGGATTCAATCTCAGTTAGTGACAGGGATTGAGCCTCAGTCAGTGACAGGGATTGACCCTCAGTCAGTGACAGGGATTGAGCCTCAGTCAGTCATAGGAATTGACGCTGAGACAGTGACAGGGATTGAGCCTCAGTCAGTGACAGAGAATGAATCTCAGTCAGTTACAGGGATTGAGCCTCAGTCAGTGACAGGGATTGAATCTCAGTCAGTGACAGGGATTGAATCTCAGTTAGTGACAGGAATTGAATCTCAGTCAGTGACAGGGATTGAACCTCAGTCAGTGACAGGGATTGAAGATCAATCAGTGACAGGAATACAGATTCAGTCAGTGACAGGGATTGAATCTGAGTCAGTGACAGGAATTAAATCTCACTCAGTGACAGGAATTGAACGTCAGTTCGTGACAGGGATTGAATCGCAGTCTGGGACAAGAATTAAACCACAGTCAGTGACAGGGATTGAATCTCAATCAGTGACAGGAATTGAATCTTAGTCAGTGACAGGAATTGAATCTCAGTCAGTGACAGGGAGTGAGCCTCAGTCAGTGACAGGGATTGAGCATCAAATAGTGACAAGGATTTACCCCCAGTCAGTGACAGAGATTAAATCTCAATCAGTGACAGGAAGTGAATCTCAGTCAGTGACAGGGGTTTAATCACAGTCAGTGACAGGGATAGAGATACAGTCAGAGATAGGGTTTGAACCTCAGTCTGTGACAGGGATTGAATCTCAGTCAGTGACAGGGATTGAATCTCAGTCAGTGACAGGAATTGGGTCTCAGTCAGTTACAGGGATTGAACCTCAGTCAGTGACAGGGATTGTATCTCAGTCAGTGACAGGAATTGAATCTCAGTAAGTGACAGGGATTGAACCGCAGTCAGTGACAGGGTTGAATCTCAGTCAGTGACTGGGTTTGAGCCTAATCAATAAGAGGGATTGAATCTCAGTCAGAGACAGGGATTGAATCTCAATCAGTGACAGGGATTGGGATTCATTCAGTGACAGGGATTGACACTCAGTCAGTGACAGGGATTGAACCTGAGTCAGTGACAGGGATTGAATCTCAATCAGTGACAGGGATTGAATCTCGATCAGTGACACGGATTGAATCTGAATCAGTGACAGGGATTGACCCCCAGTCAGTGACAGGGATTGAATCTCAGTCAGTGACAGGGATTGAAACTCAGTCAGTGACACGGATTGACCCTCAGTCAGTGACAGGGATTGAATCTCAGTCAATGACAGGGATTGAACCTCAGTCAGTGAGAGGGATTGAGCCTCAGTCAGTGGCAGGGATTGAGCCTCAGTCAGTGACAGGGACTGAGCCTCAGTCAGTGACAGTGATTGAGCCTCAGTCAGTCATAGGAATTGACCCTGAGATAGTGACAGGGATTGACATTCAATCAGTGACAGAGAATGAATCTCAGTCATTTTCAGGGATTGGGCCTCAGTCAGTGACAGGGATTGAATCTCAGTCAGTGACAGGGATTGAATCTCAGTCAGTGACAGGGATTGAACCTCAGTCAGTGACAGGGATTGAAGATCAATCAGTGACAGGAATACAGATTCAGTCAGTGACAGGGATTGAATCTGAGTCAGTGACAGGAATTAAATCTCAATCAGTGACAGGGATTGAGCCTCAGTCAGTGACAGGGATTGACCCTCAGTCAGTGACAGTGATTGAATCCCAGTCAGTGACAGGGATTGAACCTGAGTCAGGGACAAGAATTGAATCTCAATCAGTGACAGGGATTGAATCTCGATCAGTGACAGGGATTGAATCTCAATCAGTGACAGGGATTGACCCTCAGTCACTGACAGGGATTCAATCTCAGTTAGTGACAGGGATTGAGCCTCAGTCAGTGACAGGGATTGACCCTCAGTCAGTGACAGGGATTGAGCCTCAGTCAGTCATAGGAATTGACGCTGAGACAGTGACAGGGATTGAGCCTCAGTCAGTGACAGAGAATGAATCTCAGTCAGTTACAGGGATTGAGCCTCAGTCAGTGACAGGGATTGAATCTCAGTCAGTGACAGGGATTGAATCTCAGTTAGTGACAGGAATTGAATCTCAGTCAGTGACAGGGATTGAACCTCAGTCAGTGACAGGGATTGAAGATCAATCAGTGACAGGAATACAGATTCAGTCAGTGACAGGGATTGAATCTGAGTCAGTGACAGGAATTAAATCTCACTCAGTGACAGGAATTGAACGTCAGTTCGTGACAGGGATTGAATCGCAGTCTGGGACAAGAATTAAACCACAGTCAGTGACAGGGATTGAATCTCAATCAGTGACAGGAATTGAATCTTAGTCAGTGACAGGAATTGAATCTCAGTCAGTGACAGGGAGTGAGCCTCAGTCAGTGACAGGGATTGAGCCTCAAATAGTGACAAGGATTTACCCCCAGTCAGTGACAGGGATTAAATCTCAATCAGTGACAGGAAGTGAATCTCAGTCAGTGACAGGGGTATAATCACAGTCAGTGACAGGGATAGAGATACAGTCAGTGATAGGGTTTGAACCTCAGTCTGTGACAGGGATTGAATCTCAGTCAGTGACAGGGATTGAATCTCAGTCAGTGACAGGAATTGTGTCTCAGTCAGTTACAGGGATTGAACCTCAGTCAGTGACAGGGATTGTATCTCAGTCAGTGACAGGAATTGAATCTCAGTAAGTGACAGGGATTGAACCGCAGTCAGTGACAGGGTTGAATCTCAGTCAGTGACTGGGTTTGAGCCTAATCAATAAGAGGGATTGAATCTCAGTCAGAGACAGGGATTGAATCTCAATCAGTGACAGGGATTGGGATTCATTCAGTGACAGGGATTGACACTCAGTCAGTGACAGGGATTGAACCTGAGTCAGTGACAGGGATTGAATCTCAATCAGTGACAGGGATTGAATCTCGATCAGTGACACGGATTGAATCTGAATCAGTGACAGGGATTGACCCCCAGTCAGTGACAGGGATTGAATCTCAGTCAGTGACAGGGATTGAAACTCAGTCAGTGACTCGGATTGACCCTCAGTCAGTGACAGGGATTGAATCTCAATCAATGACAGGGATTGAACCTCAGTCAGTGAGAGGGATTGAGCCTCAGTCAGTGGCAGGGATTGAGCCTCAGTCAGTGACAGGGACTGAGCCTCAGTCAGTGACAGGGATTGAGCCTCAGTCAGTGACAGGCATTGAGCCTCAGTCAGTGACAGGGACTGAGCCACAGTCAGTGACAGGGACTGAGCCTCAGTCAGTGACAGGGATTGAGACACAACCAGTAACAGGGATTGAATCTCATTCAGTGACAGGGATTGAATCTCAATCAGTGTCAGGAATTGAATCTTAGTCAGTGACAGGGATAGAGATTCAGTCAGTGACAGGGATTGAATCTCATTCAGTGACAGGGATTGAGATACAACCAGTGACAGGGATTGAATCTCATTCAGTGACAGGGATTGAATCTCAATCAGTGACAGGAATTGAATCTTCGTCAGTGACAGGGATTGAGCCTCAGTCAGTGACAGGGATTGAACTTCAGTCAGTGACAGGGATTGAATCTCATTCAGTGACAGGGACTGAGCCTCAGTCAGTGACAGGGATTGACCCTCAGTCAGTGACAGGGATTGAATCTCAATCAGTGACAGGGATTGAGCCTCAGTCAGTGACAGGGATTAAATCCTAATCAGTGACAGGAAGTGAATCTCAGTCAGTGACAGGGATTCAATCTCAGTCAGTGACAGGGATTGAGCCTCAGTCAGTGACAGGGATTGGCCCTCAGTCAGTGACAGGGATTGAATCTCAATCAGTGACAGGGATTGAGCCTCAGTCAGTGACAGGGATTAAATCCTAATCAGTGACAGGAAGTGAATCTCAGTCAGTGACAGGGGTTTAATCACAGTCAGTGACAGGGATAGAGATACAGTCAGAGATAGGGTTTGAACCTCAGTCTGTGACAGGGATTGAATCTCAGTCAGTGACAGGAATTGTGTCTCAGTCAGTTACAGGGATTGAACCTCAGTCAGTGACAGGGATTGTATCTCAGTCAGTGACAGGAATTGAATCTCAGTAAGTGACAGGGATTGAACCGCAGTCAGTGACAGGGTTGAATCTCAGTCAGTGACTGGGTTTGAGCCTAATCAATAAGAGGGATTGAATCTCAGTCAGAGACAGGGATTGAATCTCAATCAGTGACAGGGATTGGGATTCAGACAGTGACATGGATTGACACTCAGTCAGTGACAGGGATTGAACCTGAGTCAGTGACAGGGATTGAATCTGAATCAGTGACAGGGATTGACCCTCAGTCAGTGACAGGGATTGAATCTCAGTCAGTGACAGGGATTGAAACTCAGTCAGTGACACGGATTGACCCTCAGTCAGTGACAGGGATTGAATCTGAATCAGTGACAGGGATTGAACCTCAGTCAGTGACAGGGATTGAATCTCAGTCAGTGACAGGGATTGAAACTCAGTCAGTGACAGGGATTGACCCTCAGTCAGTGACAGGGATTGAATCTCAGTCAATGACAGGGATTGAACCTCAGTCAGTGAGCGGGATTGAGCCTCAGTCAGTGACAGGGATTGAGCCTCAGTCAGTGACAGGGAGTGAGCCGCAGTCAGCTACAAGGATTGAACCTCAGTTAGTGACAGGGATTGAATCTCAGTCTATGACAGGGATTGAACCTCAGTCAGTGACAGGTTTGAATCTCAGTCAGTGACAGGGTTTGAGCCTAATCAATAACGGGGATTGAGCCTCAGTCAGTGACAGGGTTTGAATCTCAGTTATTGACAGGGATAGAATCTCAGTCAGTGACAGGGATTGAATCTCAATCAGTGACAGGGATTGAACATCAGACAGTGACAGGGATTGAGCCACAGTCAGTGACTGGGTTTGACTCTCAGTCAGTGACAGGGATTGAACCGCAGTCAGTGACAGGGTTGAATCTCAGTCAGTGACTGGGTTTGAGCCTAATCAATAAGAGGGATTGAATTTCAGTCAGAGACAGGGATTGAATCTCAATCAGTGACAGGGATTGGGATTCATTCAGTGACAGGGATTGACACTCAGTCAGTGACAGGGATTGAACCTGAGTCAGTGACAGGGATTGAATCTCAATCAGTGACAGGGATTGAATCTCGATCAGTGACACGGATTGAATCTGAATTAGTGACAGGGATTGACCCTCAGTCAGTGACAGGGATTGAATCTCAGTCAGTGACAGGGATTGAATCTCAGTCAGTGACAGTGATTGAATCTCAGTCTTTGAAAGGGTTTGAATCTCAGTCAGTGACAGGGATTGAGCCTCAGTCAGTCATAGGAATTGACCCAGAGACAGTGACAGGGATTGACATTCAGTCAGTGACAGAGAATGAATCTCAGTCACTAACGGGGATTGACCCTCAGTCAGTGACAGGCATTAAACCTCAGTCAGTGACAGGGATTGAATCTCAGTGAGTGACAGGAATTGAATCTCAGTCAGTGACAGGGATTGAACCTCAGTCAGTGGCAGGGATTGAAGATCAATCAGTCATAGGAATTGACCCTGAGACAGTGACAGGGATTGAGCCTCAGTCAGTGACAGAGAATGAATCTCAGTCAGTGACAGGGATTGAATCTCAGTTAGTGACAGGAATTGAATCTCAGTCAGTGACAGGGATTGAACCTCAGTCAGTGACAGGGATTGAAGATCAATCAGTGACAGGAATGCAGATTCAGTCAGTGACAGGGATTGAATCTGAGTCAGTGACAGGAATTAAATCTCACTCTGTGACAGGAATTGAACGTCAGTTCATGACAGGGATTGAATCGCAGTTTGGGACAAGAATTAAACCACAGTCAGTGAGAGGGATTGAATCTCGATCAGTGACACGGATTGAATCTGAATCAGTGACAGGGATTGACCCCCAGTCAGTGACAGGGATTGAATCTCAGTCAGTGACAGGGATTGAAACTCAGTCAGTGACACGGATTGACCCTCAGTCAGTGACAGGGATTGAATCTCAATCAATGACAGGGATTGAACCTCAGTCAGTGAGAGGGATTGAGCCTCAGTCAGTGGTAGGGATTGAGCCTCAGTCAGTCATAGGAATTGACCCTGAGATAGTGACAGGGATTGACATTCAATCAGTGACAGAGAATGAATCTCAGTCAGTTTCAGGGATTGAGCCTCAGTCAGTGACAGGGATTGAATCTCAGTCAGTGACAGGGATTGAATCTCAAACATTGACAGGGAGTGATCCTCAGTCTGTGACAAGGATTGACCCTCAATCAGTGACAGGGATTGAATCTCAGTCAGAGACAGGGATTGAATCATAGTCAGTGACAGAGACTGAACCCCAGTGAGTGACAGTGATGGAGCCCCAGTCAGTGACAGGGATTGAATCTCAGTTATTGACAGGGATAGAATCTCAGTCAGTGACAGGGATTGAACCTCAGTCTGTGACTGGGACTGAGCCTCAGTCAGTAACAGGGATTGAGCCTCAGTCAGTGACAGGGACTGAGCCTCAGTCAGTGACAGGGATTGAGCCACAATCAGTGACAGGGATTGAGACACAACCAGTAACAGGGATTGAATCTCATTCAGTGACAGGGATTGAATCTCGATCAGTGACAGGGATTGAATCTTAGTCAGTGACAGGGATTGACCCTCAGTCACTGACAGGGATTCAATCTCAGTTAGTGACAGGGATTGAGCTTCAGTCAGTGACAGGGATTGACCCTCAGTCAGTGACAGGGATTGAGCCTCAGTCAGTGACAGTGATTGAGCCTCAGTCAGTCATAGGAATTGACCCTGAGATAGTGACAGGGATTGACATTCAATCAGTGACAGAGAATGAATCTCAGTCAGTTTCAGGGATTGGGCCTCAGTCAGTGACAGGGATTGAATCTCAGTTAGTGACAGGAATTGAATCTCAGTCAGTGACAGGGATTGAACCTCAGTCAGTGACAGGGATTGAAGATCAATCAGTGACAGGAATACAGATTCAGTCAGTGACAGGGATTGAATCTGAGTCAGTGACAGGAATTAAATCTCACTCAGTGACAGGAATTGAACGTCAGTTCGTGACAGGGATTGAATCGCAGTCTGGGACAAGAATTAAACCACAGTCAGTGACAGGGATTGAATCTCAATCAGTGACAGGAATTGAATCTTAGTCAGTGACAGGAATTGAATCTCAGTCAGTGACAGGGAGTGAGCCTCAGTCAGTGACAGGGATTGAGCCTCAAATAGTGACAAGGATTTACCCCCAGTCAGTGACAGGGATTGAATCTCAAACATTGACAGGGAGTGATCCTCAGTCTGTGACAAGGATTGACCCTCAATCAGTGACAGGGATTGAATCTCAGTCAGAGACAGGGATTGAATCATAGTCAGTGACAGAGACTGAACCCCAGTGAGTGACAGTGATGGAGCCCCAGTCAGTGACAGGGATTGAATCTCAGTTATTGACAGGGATAGAATCTCAGTCAGTGACAGGGATTGAACCTCAGTCTGTGACTGGGACTGAGCCTCAGTCAGTAACAGGGATTGAGCCTCAGTCAGTGACAGGGACTGAGCCTCAGTCAGTGACAGGGATTGAGCCACAATCAGTGACAGGGATTGAGACACAACCAGTAACAGGGATTGAATCTCATTCAGTGACAGGGATTGAATCTCGATCAGTGACAGGGATTGAATCTTAGTCAGTGACAGGGATTGACCCTCAGTCACTGACAGGGATTCAATCTCAGTTAGTGACAGGGATTGAGCTTCAGTCAGTGACAGGGATTGACCCTCAGTCAGTGACAGGGATTGAGCCTCAGTCAGTGACAGTGATTGAGCCTCAGTCAGTCATAGGAATTGACCCTGAGATAGTGACAGGGATTGACATTCAATCAGTGACAGAGAATGAATCTCAGTCAGTTTCAGGGATTGGGCCTCAGTCAGTGACAGGGATTGAATCTCAGTTAGTGACAGGAATTGAATCTCAGTCAGTGACAGGGATTGAACCTCAGTCAGTGACAGGGATTGAAGATCAATCAGTGACAGGAATACAGATTCAGTCAGTGACAGGGATTGAATCTGAGTCAGTGACAGGAATTAAATCTCACTCAGTGACAGGAATTGAACGTCAGTTCGTGACAGGGATTGAATCGCAGTCTGGGACAAGAATTAAACCACAGTCAGTGACAGGGATTGAATCTCAATCAGTGACAGGAATTGAATCTTAGTCAGTGACAGGAATTGAATCTCAGTCAGTGACAGGGAGTGAGCCTCAGTCAGTGACAGGGATTGAGCCTCAAATAGTGACAAGGATTTACCCCCAGTCAGTGACAGGGATTAAATCTCAATCAGTGACAGGAAGTGAATCTCAGTCAGTGACAGGGGTTTAATCACAGTCAGTGACAGGGATAGAGATACAGTCAGAGATAGGGTTTGAACCTCAGTCTGTGACAGGGATTGAATCTCAGTGAGTGACAGCGATTGAATCTCAGTCATTGACAGGGATTGAACCTCAGTCAGTGACAGGGATTGAATCTCATTCAGTTACAGGGATTGAACCTCAGTCAGTGACAGGGATTGTATCTCAGTCAGTGACAGGAATTGAATCTCAGTAAGTGACAGGGATTGAACCGCAGTCAGTGACAGGGTTGAATCTCAGTCAGTGACTGGGTTTGAGCCTAATCAATAAGAGGGATTGAATCTCAGTCAGAGACAGGGATTGAATCTCAATCAGTGACAGGGATTGGGATTCATTCAGTGACAGGGATTGACACTCAGTCAGTGACAGGGATTGAACCTGAGTCAGTGACAGGGATTGAATCTCAATCAGTGACAGGGATTGAATCTCGATCAGTGACACGGATTGAATCTGAATCAGTGACAGGGATTGACCCCCAGTCAGTGACAGGGATTGAATCTCAGTCAGTGACAGGGATTGAAACTCAGTCAGTGACACGGATTGACCCTCAGTCAGTGACAGGGATTGAATCTCAATCAATGACAGGGATTGAACCTCAGTCAGTGAGAGGGATTGACCCTCAGTCAGTGGCAGGGATTGAGCCTCAGTCAGTGACAGGGACTGAGCCTCAGTCAGTGACAGTGATTGAGCCTCAGTCAGTCATAGGAATTGACCCTGAGATAGTGACAGGGATTGACATTCAATCAGTGACAGAGAATGAATCTCAGTCAGTTTCAGGGATTGGGCCTCAGTCAGTGACAGGGATTGAATCTCAGTCAGTGACAGGGATTGAACCTCAGTCAGTGACAGGGATTGAAGATCAATCAGTGACAGGAATACAGATTCAGTCAGTGACAGGGATTGAATCTGAGTCAGTGACAGGAATTAAATCTCAATCAGTGACAGGGATTGAATCTCAATCAGTGACAGGGATTGACCCTCAGTCACTGACAGGGATTCAATCTCAGTTAGTGACAGGGATTGAGCCTCAGTCAGTGACAGGGATTGACCCTCAGTCAGTGACAGGGATTGAGCCTCAGTCAGTCATAGGAATTGACGCTGAGACAGTGACAGGGATTGAGCCTCAGTCAGTGACAGAGAATGAATCTCAGTCAGTTACAGGGATTGAGCCTCAGTCAGTGACAGGGATTGAATCTCAGTCAGTGACAGGGATTGAATCTCAGTCAGTGACAGGGATTGAATCTCAGTTAGTGACAGGAATTGAATCTCAGTCAGTGACAGGGATTGAACCTCAGTCAGTGACAGGGATTGAAGATCAATCAGTGACAGGAATACAGATTCAGTCAGTGACAGGGATTGAATCTGAGTCAGTGACAGGAATTAAATCTCACTCAGTGACAGGAATTGAACGTCAGTTCGTGACAGGGATTGAATCGCAGTCTGGGACAAGAATTAAACCACAGTCAGTGACAGGGATTGAATCTCAATCAGTGACAGGAATTGAATCTTAGTCAGTGACAGGAATTGAATCTCAGTCAGTGACAGGGAGTGAGCCTCAGTCAGTGACAGTGATTGAGCCTCAAATAGTGACAAGGATTTACCCCCAGTCAGTGACAGGGATTAAATCTCAATCAGTGACAGGAAGTGAATCTCAGTCAGTGACAGGGGTTTAATCACAGTCAGTGACAGGGATAGAGATACAGTCAGAGATAGGGTTTGAACCTCAGTCTGTGACAGGGATTGAATCTCAGTCAGTGACAGGGATTGAATCTCAGTCAGTGACAGGAATTGGGTCTCAGTCAGTTACAGGGATTGAACCTCAGTCAGTGACAGGGATTGTATCTCAGTCAGTGACAGGAATTGAATCTCAGTAAGTGACAGGGATTGAACCGCAGTCAGTGACAGGGTTGAATCTCAGTCAGTGACTGGGTTTGAGCCTAATCAATAAGAGGGATTGAATCTCAGTCAGAGACAGGGATTGAATCTCAATCAGTGACAGGGATTGGGATTCATTCAGTGACAGGGATTGACACTCAGTCAGTGACAGGGATTGAACCTGAGTCAGTGACAGGGATTGAATCTCAATCAGTGACAGGGATTGAATCTCGATCAGTGACACGGATTGAATCTGAATCAGTGACAGGGATTGACCCCCAGTCAGTGACAGGGATTGAATCTCAGTCAGTGACAGGGATTGAAACTCAGTCAGTGACACGGATTGACCCTCAGTCAGTGACAGGGATTGAATCTCAATCAATGACAGGGATTGAACCTCAGTCAGTGAGAGGGATTGAGCCTCAGTCAGTGGCAGGGATTGAGCCTCAGTCAGTGACAGGGACTGAGCCTCAGTCAGTGACAGGGATTGAGCCTCAGTCAGTGACAGGGATTGAGCCTCAGTCAGTGACAGGGACTGAGCCTCAGTCAGTGACAGGGACTGAGCCTCAGTCAGTGACAGGGATTGAGACACAACCAGTAACAGGGATTGAATCTCATTCAGTGACAGGGATTGAATCTCAATCAGTGTCAGGAATTGAATCTTAGTCAGTGACAGGGATTGAATCTCAATCAGTGACAGGAATTGAATCTTCGTCAGTGACAGGGATAGAGATTCAGTCAGTGACAGGGATTGAATCCCGTTCAGTGACAGGGACTGAGCCTCAGTCAGTGACAGGGATTGACCCTCAGTCAGTG
The DNA here is from genome assembly GCF_037043375.1 of Chiloscyllium plagiosum. Lineage (NCBI taxonomy): Eukaryota > Metazoa > Chordata > Chondrichthyes > Orectolobiformes > Hemiscylliidae > Chiloscyllium > Chiloscyllium plagiosum. The sequence continues at coordinate 46,060,342 of NW_028270177.1, forward strand.
ACAGGGATTGAATCTCAATCAGTGACAGGGATTGAGCCTCAGTCAGTGACAGGGATTAAATCCTAATCAGTGATAGGAAGTGAATCTCAGTCAGTGACAGGGATTCAATCTCAGTCATTGACAGGGATTGAGCCTCAGTCAGTGACAGGGATTGACCCTCAGTCAGTGACAGGGATTGAATCTCAATCAGTGACAGGGATTGAGCCTCAGTCAGTGACAGGGATTAAATCCTAATCAGTGACAGGAAGTGAATCTCAGTCAGTGACAGGGGTTTAATCACAGTCAGTGACAGGGATAGAGATACAGTCAGAGATAGGGTTTGAACCTCAGTCTGTGACAGGGATTGAATCTCAGTCAGTGACAGGAATTGTGTCTCAGTCAGTTACAGGGATTGAACCTCAGTCAGTGACAGGGATTGTATCTCAGTCAGTGACAGGAATTGAATCTCAGTAAGTGACAGGGATTGAACCGCAGTCAGTGACAGGGTTGAATCTCAGTCAGTGACTGGGTTTGAGCCTAATCAATAAGAGGGATTGAATCTCAGTCAGAGACAGGGATTGAATCTCAATCAGTGACAGGGATTGGGATTCAGACAGTGACTTGGATTGACACTCAGTCAGTGACAGGGATTGAACCTGAGTCAGTGACAGGGATTGAATCTGAATCAGTGACAGGGATTGACCCTCAGTCAGTGACAGGGATTGAATCTCAGTCAGTGACAGGGATTGAAACTCAGTCAGTGACACGGATTGACCCTCAGTCAGTGACAGGGATTGAATCTGAATCAGTGACAGGGATTGAACCTCAGTCAGTGACAGGGATTGAATCTCAGTCAGTGACAGGGATTGAAACTCAGTCAGTGACACGGATTGACCCTCAGTCAGTGACAGGGATTGAATCTCAGTCAATGACAGGGATTGAACCTCAGTCAGTGAGCGGGATTGAGCCTCAGTCAGTGACAGGGATTGAGCCTCAGTCAGTGACAGGGAGTGAGCCGCAGTCAGCTACAAGGATTGAACCTCAGTTAGTGACAGGGATTGAATCTCAGTCTGTGACAGGATTTGAACCTCAGTCAGTGACAGGTTTGAATCTCAGTCAGTGACAGGGTTTGAGCCTAATCAATAACGGGGATTGAGCCTCAGTCAGTGACAGGGTTTGAATCTCAGTTATTGACAGGGATAGAATCTCAGTCAGTGACAGGGTTGAATCTCAGTCAGTGCCTGGGGTTGAGCCTAATCAATAAGAGGGATTGAATTTCAGTCAGAGACAGGGATTGAATCTCAATCAGTGACAGGGATTGGGATTCATTCAGTGACAGGGATTGACACTCAGTCAGTGACAGGGATTGAACCTGAGTCAGTGACAGGGATTGAATCTCAATCAGTGACAGGGATTGAATCTCGATCAGTGACACGGATTGAATCTGAATTAGTGACAGGGATTGACCCTCAGTCAGTGACAGGGATTGAATCTCAGTCAGTGACAGGGATTGAATCTCAGTCAGTGACAGGGATTGAATCTCAGTCTTTGAAAGGGTTTGAATCTCAGTCAGTGACAGGGATTGAGCCTCAGTCAGTCATAGGAATTGACCCAGAGACAGTGACAGGGATTGACATTCAGTCAGTGACAGGAATTGAATCTCAGTCAGTGACAGGGATTGAACCTCAGTCAGTGACAGGGATTGAAGATCAATCAGTGACAGGAATACAGATTCAGTCAGTGACAGGGATTGAATCTGAGTCAGTGACAGGAATTAAATCTCACTCAGTGACAGGAATTGAACGTCAGTTCATGACAGGGATAAAATCGCAGTCTGGGACAAGAATTTAACCACAGTCAGTGACAGGGATTGAATCTCGATCAGTGACACGGATTGAATCTGAATCAGTGACAGGGATTGACCCCCAGTCAGTGACAGGGATTGAATCTCAGTCACTGACAGGGATTGAAACTCAGTCAGTGACACGGATTGACCCTCAGTCAGTGACAGGGATTGAATCTCAATCAATGACAGGGATTCAACCTCAGTCAGTGAGAGGGATTGAGCCTCAGTCAGTGGTAGGGATTGAGCCTCAGTCAGTCATAGGAATTGACCCTGAGATAGTGACAGGGATTGACATTCAATCAGTGACAGAGAATGAATCTCAGTCAGTTTCAGGGATTGAGCCTCAGTCAGTGACAGGGATTGAATCTCAGTCAGTGACAGGGATTGAATCTCAAACATTGACAGGGAGTGATCCTCAGTCTGTGACAAGGATTGACCCTCAATCAGTGACAGGGATTGAATCTCAGTCAGAGACAGGGATTGAATCATAGTCAGTGACAGAGACTGAACCCCAGTGAGTGACAGGGATGGAGCCCCAGTCAGTGACAGGGATTGAATCTCAGTTATTGACAGGGATAGAATCTCAGTCAGTGACAGGGATTGAACCTCAGTCTGTGACTGGGACTGAGCCTCAGTCAGTAACAGGGACTGAGCCTCAGTCAGTGACAGGGATTGAGCCACAATCAGTGACAGGGATTGAGACACAACCAGTAACAGGGATTGAATCTCATTCAGTGACAGGGATTGAATCTCAATCAGTGTCAGGAATTGAATCTTAGTCAGTGACAGGGATAGAGATTCAGTCAGTGACAGGGATTGAATCTCATTCAGTGACAGGGATTGAGATACAACCAGTGACAGGGATTGAATCTCATTCAGTGACAGGGTATGAATCTCAATCAGTGACGGGAATTGAATCTTCGTCAGTGACAGGGATAGAGATTCAGTCCAGTGACAGGGATTGAACCTCAGTCAGTGACAGGGATTGAATCTCATTCAGTGACAGGGATTGAATCTAAGTCAGTGACAGGGACTGATTCTCAGTCAGTGACTGTGTTTCAAACTCAGTCAGTGACAGGGACTGAATCTCAGTCAGTGACTGAGTTTGAATCTCAGTAATTGACAGGGATTGAATCTCAGTCAGAGAAGGGATTGAATCTCGATCAGTGACACGGATTGAATCTGAATCAGTGACAGGGATTGACCCTCAGTCAGTGACAGGGATTGAATCTCAGTCAGTGACAGGGATTGAAACTCAGTCAGTGACAGGGATTGACCATCAGTCAGTGACAGGGATTGAATCTCAGTCAATGACAGGGATTGAACCTCAGTCAGTGAGAGGGATTGAGCCTCAGTCAGTGATAGGGATTGAGCCTCAGTCAGTGACAGGGAGTGAGCCGCAGTCAGCTACAAGGATTGAAACTCAGTTAGTGACAGGGATTGAATCTGAGTCAGTGACAGGAATTAAATCTCACTCAGTGACAGGAATTGAACGTCAGTTCATGACAGGGATTGAATCGCAGTCTGGGACAAGAATTAAACCACAGTCAGTGACAGGGATTGAATCTCGATCAGTGACACGGATTGAATCTGAATCAGTGACAGGGATTGACCCCCAGTCAGTGACAGGGATTGAATCTCAGTCAGTGACAGGGATTGAGCGTCAGTCAGTGTAAGGGATTGACCCTCAGTCAGTGACAGGGAGTGAGCCGCAGTCAGTTACAAGGATTCAACCTCAGTTAGTGACAGGGATTGAATCTCAGTCTGTGACAGGGATTGAACCTCAGTCAGTGACAGGTTTGAATCTCAGTCAGTGACAGGGTTTGAGCCTAATCAATAACGGGGATTGAGCCTCAGTCAGTGACAGGGTTTGAATCTCAGTTATTGACAGGGATAGACCCTCAGTCAGTGACCGGGATTGAATCTCAATCAGTGACAGGGATTGAACATCAGACAGTGACAGGGATTGAGCCTCAGTCAGTGACTGGGTTTGACTCTCAGTCAGTGACAGGGATTGAACCTCAGTCAGTGACAGGGTTGAATCTCAGTCAGTGACTGGGTTTGAGCCTAATCAATAAGAGGGATTGAATCTCAGTCAGAGACAGGGATTGAATCTCAATCAGTGACAGGGATTGGGATTCATTCAGTGACAGGGATTGACACTCAGACAGTGACAGGGATTGAACCTTAGTCAGTGACAGGGATTGAATCTCAATCAGTGACAGGGATTGAATCTCGATCAGTGACACGGATTGAATCTGAATCAGTGACAGGGATTGACCCTCAGTCAGTGACAGCGATTGAATCTCAGTCAGTGACAGTGATTGAATCTCAGTCAGTGACAGGGATTGAGCCTCAGTCAGTCATAGGAATTGACCCAGAGACAGTGACAGGGATTGACATTCAGTCAGTGACAGAGAATGAATCTCAGTCACTAACGGGGATTGACCCTCAGTCAGCGACAGGCATTAGACCTCAGTCAGTGACAGGGATTGAACCTCAGTCAGTGACAGGGATTGAAGATCAATCAGTGACAGGAATACAGATTCAGTCAGTGACAGGGATTGAATCTGATTCAGTGACAGGAATTAAATCTAACTAAGAGACAGGAATTAAACGTCAGTTAGTGACAGGGATTGAATCGCAGACTGGGACAAGAATTAAACCACAGTCAGTGACAGGGATTGAATCTCAATCAGTGACAGGAATTGAATCTTAGTCACTGACAGGAATTGAATCTCAGTCAGTGACAGGGAGTGAGTCTCAGTCAGTGACAGGGATTGAGCCTCAAATAGTGACAGGGATTGACCCACAGTCAGTGACAGGGATTAAATCTCAATCAGTGACAGGAAGTGAATCTCAGTCAGTGACAGGGGTTTAATCACAGTCAGTGACAGGGATAGAGATACAGTCAGAGATAGGGTTTGAACCGCAGTCTTGACAGGGATTGAATCTCAGTCAGTGACAGGGATTGAATCTCAGTCAGTGACAGGAATTGTGTCTCAGTCAGTTACAGGGATTGAACCTCAGTCAGTGACAGGGATTGTATCTCAGTCAGTGACAGGAATTGAATCTCAGTCAGTGACTGGGTTTGAGCCTAATCAATAACAGGGATTGAATCTCAGTCAGAGACAGGGGTTTAATCACAGTCAGTGACAGGGATAGAGATACAGTCAGAGATAGGGTTTGAACCTCAGTCTGTGACAGGGATTGAATCTCAGTCAGTGACAGGAATTGTGTCTCAGTCAGTTACAGGGATTGAACCTCAGTCAGTGACAGGGATTGTATCTCAGTCAGTGACAGGAATTGAATCTCAGTCAATGACGGGGATTGAACCTCAGTCAGTGAGAGGGATTGAGCCTCAGTCAGTGACAGGGATTGAATCTCAGTCAGTGACAGGGATTGAACCGCAGTCAGTGACAGGGTTGAATCTCAGTCAGTGACTGGGTTTGAGCCTCATCAATAAGAGGGATTGAATCTCAGTCAGAGACAGGGATTGAACCTCAGTCAGTGACAGGGTTGAATCCCAGTCAGTGACAGGGATTGAACCTGAGTCAGTGACAGGGATTGAATCTCAATCAGTGACAGGGATTGAATCTCGATCAGTGACACGGATTGAATCTGAATCAGTGACAGGGATTGACCCTCAGTCAGTGACAGGGATTGAATCTCAGTCAGTGACAGGGATTGAAACTCAGTCAGTGACACGGATTGACCCTCAGTCAGTGACAGGGATTGAATATCAATCAATGACAGGGATTGAACCTCAGTCAGTGAGAGGGATTGAGCCTCAGTCAGTGACAGAGATTGAATCTCAGTCAGTGACAGGGATTGAACCTGAGTCAGTGACAGGGATTGAATCTCAATCAGTGACAGGGATTGAATTTCGATCAGTGACACGGATTGAATCTGAATCAGTGACAGGGATTGACCCTCAGTCAGTGACAGGGTTTGAATCTCAGTCAGTGAAAGGGATTGAAACTCAGTCAGTGACAGGGATTGACCCTCAGTCAGTGACAGGGATTAAATCTCAATCAATGACAGGGATTGAACCTCAGTCAGTGAGAGGAATTGAGCCTCAGTCAGTGACAGGGATTGAGCCTCAGTCAGTCATAGGAATTGACCCTGAGATAGTGACAGGGATTGACATTCAATCAGTGACAGAGAATGAATCTCAGTCAGTTTCAGGGATTGAGCCTCAGTCAGTGACAGGGATTGAATCTCAGTCAGTGACAGGGATTGAATCTCAAACATTGACAGGGAGTGATCCTCAGTCTGTGACAAGGATTGACCCTCAATCAGTGACAGGGATTGAATCTCAGTCAGAGACAGGGATTGAATCATAGTCAGTGACAGAGACTGAACCCCAGTGAGTGACAGGGATGGAGCCCCAGTCAGTGACAGGGATTGAATCTCAGTTATTGACAGGGATAGAATCTCAGTCAGTGACAGGGATTGAACCTCAGTCTGTGACTGGGACTGAGCCTCGGTCAGTGACAGGGATTGAGCCTCAGTCAGTGACAGGGACTGAGCCTCAGTCAGTGACAGGGATTGAGCCACAATCAGTGACAGGGATTGAGACACAACCAGTAACAGGGATTGAATCTCATTCAGTGACAGGGATTGAATCTTAGTCAGTGACAGGGATAGAGATTCAGTCAGTGACAGGGATTGAATCTCATTCAGTGACAGGGATTGAGATACAACCAGTGACAGGGATTGAACCTCAGTCAGTGACAGGGATTGAATCTCATTCAGTGACAGGGATAGATTCTCAGTCAGTGACAGGGATTCAATCTCAGTCAGTGACAGGGATAGATTCTCAGTCAGTGACAGGGATTCAATCTCAGTCAGTGACAGGAATTGAATCTAAGTCAGTGACAGGGACTGAATCTCAGTCAGTGACTGTGTTTCAAACTCAGTTATTGACAGGGATTGAATCTCAGTCAGAGACAGGGATTGAATCTCGATCAGTGACACGGATTGAATCTGAATCAGTGACAGGGATTGACACTCAGTCAGTGACAGGGATTGAATCTCAGTCAGTGACAGGGATTGAAACTCAGTCAGTGACAGGGATTGACCCTCAGTCAGTGACAGGGATTGAATCTCAGTCAATGACAGGGATTGAACCTCAGTCAGTGACAGGGATTGAGCCTCAGTCAGTGACAGGGATTGAGCCTCAGTCAGTGACAGGGAGTGAGCCGCAGTCAGTTACAAGGATTGAACCTCAGTTAGTGACAGGGATTGAATCTCAGTCTGTGACAGGGATTGAACCTCAGTCAGTGACAGGTTTGAATCTCAGTCAGTGACAGGGTTTGAGCCGAATCAATAACAGGGATTGAGCCTCAGTCAGTGACAGGGTTTGAATCTCAGTTATTGACAGGGATGGAGCCCCAGTCAGTGACAGGGATTGAACCTCAGTCTGTGACTGGGACGGAGCCTCAGTCAGTAACAGGGACTGAGCCTCAGTCAGCGGCAGGGACTGACCCTCAGTCAGTGACAGGGATTGAGCCACAGTCAGTGACAGGGATTGAATCTCAATCAGTGACAGGGATTGAATCTCAATCAGTGACAGGGATAGAGATTCAGTCAGTGACATGGATTGAATCTCATTCAGTGACAGGGATTGAGATACAACCAGTGACAGGGATTGAATCTCATTCAGTGACAGGGATTGAATCTCATTCAGTGACAGGGATTGAATCTCAATCAGTGACAGGAATTGAATCTTCGTCAGTGACAGGGATAGAGATTCAGTCCAGTGACAGGGATTGAATCTCATTCAGTGACAGGGTTAGATTCTCAGTCAGTGACAGGGATTCAATCTCAGTCAGTGACAGGAATTGAATCTAAGTCAGTGACAGGGACTGAATCTCAGTCAGTGACTGTGTTTCAATCTCAGTCAGTGACAGGGACTGAATCTCAGTCAGTGACTGAGTTTGAATCTCAGTTATTGACAGGGAATGAATCTCAGTCTGAGACAGGGATTGAATCTCGATCAGTGACATGGATAGAATCTGAATCAGTGACAGGGATTGACCCTCAGTCAGTGACAGGGATTGAATCTCAGTCAGTGACAGGGATTGAAACTCAGTCAGTGACAGGGATTGACCCTCAGTCAGTGACCGGGATTGAATCTCAGTCAATGACAGGGATTGAACCTCAGTCAGTGAGAGGGATTGAGCCTCAGTCAGTGACAGGGATTGAGCCTCTGCCAGTGACAGCGAGTGAGCCGCAGTCAGTTACAAGGATTGAACCTCAGTTAGTGACAGGGATTGAATCTCAGTCTGTGACAGTGATTGAACCTCAGTCCGTGACAGGTTTGAATCTCAGTCAGTGAAATGGATTGAATCTCAATCAGTGACAGGGATTGAGCCTCAGTCAGTGACAGGGTTTGAATCTCAGTTATTGACAGGGATTGAATCTCAGTCAGTGACAGGGATTGAATCTCAGTCAGTGACAGTGATTGAATCTCAGTCCGTGACAGGGATTGAGATTCATTCAGTGACAGGGATTGACCCTCAGTCAGTGACAGGGAGTCAACCTCAGTCTGTGACAGGAATTGAATCACAATCAGTGACAGGAATTGAACATCAGTCAGTGACAGCGATTGAGCATCAGTCAGTGACTGGGTTTGACTCTCAGTCAGTGACAGGGATTGAATCTCAATCAGTGACAGGGAATGAGCCTCAGTCAGTGACAGGGATTGACCCTCAGTCAGTGACAGGGATTGAATCCCAGTCAGTGACAGGGATTGAACCTGAGTCAGTGACGGGAATTGAATCTCAATCAGTGACAGGGATTGAATCTCGATCAGTGACAGGGATTGAATCTCAGTCAGTGACAGGGAGTGAGCCTCAGTCAGTGACAGGGATTGAGCCTCAAATAGTGACAGGGATTTACCCACAGTCAGTGACAGGGATTAAATCTCAATCAGTGACAGGAAGTGAATCTCAGTCAGTGACAGGGGTTTAATCACAGTCAGTGACAGGGATAGAGATACAGTCAGAGATAGGGTTTGAACCTCAGTCTGTGACAGGGATTGAATCTCAGTCAGTGACAGGGATTGAATCTCAGTCAGTGACAGGAACTGTGTCTCAGTCAGTTACAGGGATTGAACCTCAGTCAGTGACAGGGATTGTATCTCAGTCAGTGACAGGAATTGAATCTCAGTAAGTGACAGGGATTGAACCGCAGTCAGTGACAGGGTTGAATCTCAGTCAGTGCCTGGGGTTGAGCCTAATCAATAAGAGGGATTGAATTTCAGTCAGAGACAGGGATTGAATCTCAATCAGTGACAGGGATTGGGATTCATTCAGTGACAGGGATTGACACTCAGTCAGTGACAGGGATTGAACCTGAGTCAGTGACAGGGATTGAATCTCAATCAGTGACAGGGATTGAATCTCGATCAGTGACACGGATTGAATCTGAATCAGTGACAGGGATTGAATCTCAGTCCGTGACAGGGATTGAGATTCATTCAGTGACAGGGATTGACCCTCAGTCAGTGACAGGGATTCAACCTCAGTCTGTGACAGGAATTGAATCACAATCAGTGACAGGAATTGAACATCAGTCAGTGACAGGGAGTGAGCCTCAGTCAGTGACTGGGTTTGACTCTCAGTCAGTGACAGGGTTTGAACCTCAGTCAGTGACAGGGATTGAATCTCAATCAGTGACAGGGATTGAGCCTCAGTCAGTGACAGGGATTGACCATCAGTCAGTGACAGGGATTGAATCTCAATCAGTGACAGGGATTGAGCCTCAGTCAGTGACAGGGATTGAACCTGAGTCAGTGACAGGGATTGAATCTCAATCAGTGACAGGGATTGAATCTCGATCAGTGACACGGATTGAATCTGAATCAGTGGCTGGGATTGACCCTCAGTCAGTGACAGGGATTGAATCTCAATCAGTGACAGGGATTGAATTTCGATCAGTGACACGGATTGAATCTGAATCAGTGGCAGGGATTGACCCTCAGTCAGTGACAGGGATTGAATCTCAGTCAGTGAAAGGGATTGAAACTCAGTCAGTGACAGGGATTGACCCTCAGTCAGTGACAGGGATTGAATCTCAGTCAATGACAGGGATTTAACCTCAGTTAGTGAGAGGGATTGAGCCTCAGTCAGTGACAAGGATTGAGCCTCAGTCAGTGACAGGGAGTGAGCCGCAGTTAGTGACAAGGATTGAAACTTAGTTAGTAACAGGGATTGTATCTCAGCCTGTGACAGGGATTGAACCTCAGTCAGTTACAGGTTTGAATCTCAGTAAGTGACGGGGTTTGAGCCTAATCAATAACAGGGATTGAGCCTCAGTCAGTGACATTGTTTGAATCTCAGTTAATGACAGGGATAGAATCTCAGTCAGTGACAGGGATTGAATCTCAATCAGTGACAGGAAGTGAATCTCAGTCAGTGACAGGGGTTTAATCACAGTCAGTGACAGGGATAGAGATACAGTCAGTGATAGGGTTTGAACCTCAGTCTGTGACAGGGATTGAATCTCAGTCAGTGACAGGGATTGAATCTCAGTCAGTGACAGGAATTGTGTCTCAGTCAGTTACAGGGATTGAACCTCAGTCAGTGACAGGGATTGTATCTCAGTCAGTGACAGGAATTGAATCTCAGTAAGTGACAGGGATTGAACCGCAGTCAGTGACAGGGTTGAATCTCAGTCAGTGACTGGGTTTGAGCCTAATCAATAAGAGGGATTGAATCTCAGTCAGAGACAGGGATTGAATCTCAATCAGTGACAGGGATTGGGATTCATTCAGTGACAGGGATTGACACTCAGTCAGTGACAGGGATTGAATCTCAATCAGTGACAGGGATTGAATCTCGATCAGTGACACGGATTGAATCTGAATCAGTGACAGGGATTGACCCTCAGTCAGTGACAGGGATTGAATCTCAGTCAGTGACAGGGATTGAAACTCAGTCAGTGACACGGATTGACCCTCAGTCAGTGACAGGGATTGAGCCTCAGTCAGTGACAGTGATTGATCCTCAGTCAGTCATAGGAATTGACCCTGAGATAGTGACAGGGATTGACATTCAATCAGTGACAGAGAATGAATCTCAGTCAGTTTCAGGGATTGGGCCTCAGTCAGTGACAGGGATTGAATCTCAGTCAGTGACAGGGATTGAATCTCAAACATTGACAAGGGAGTGATCCTCAGCCTGTGACAAGGATTGACCCTCAATCAGTGACAGGGATTGAATCTCAGTCAGAGACAGGGATTGAATCATAGTCAGTGACAGAGACTGAACCCCAGTGAGTGACAGGGATGGAGCCCCAGTCAGTGACAGGGATTGAGCCTCAGTCAGTGACAGGGACTGAGCCTCAGTCAGTGACAGGGATTGAACCTCAGTCTGTGACTGGGACTGAGCCTCAGTCAGTGACAGGGATTGAGCCTCAGTCAGTGACAGGGACTGAGCCTCAGTCAGTAACAGGGAGTGAGCCACAATCAGTGACAGGGATTGAGACACAACCAGTAACAGGGATTGAATCTCATTCAGAGACAGGGATTGAATCTCAATCAGTGACAGGGATTGAGATACAACCAGTGACAGGGATTGAATCTCATTCAGTGACAGGGATTGAATCTCAATCAGTGACAGGAATTGAATCTTCGTCAGTGACAGGGATAGAGATTCAGTCCAGTGACAGGGATAGATTCTCAGTCAGTGACAGGGAATGAATCTCATTCAGTGACAGGGATAGATTCTCAGTCAGTTTTAGGGATTGAAACTCAGTCAGTGACACGGATTGACCCTCAGTCAGTGACAGGGATTGAGCCTCAGTCAGTGACAGTGATTGAGCCTCAGTCAGTGACAGGGATTGAGCCTCAGTCAGTCATAGGAATTGACCCTGAGATAGTGACAGGGATTGACATTCAATCAGTGACAGAGAATGAATCTCAGTCAGTTTCAGGGATTGGGCCTCAGTCAGTGACAGGGATTGAATCTCAGTCAGTGACAGGGATTGAATCTCAGTCAGTGACAGGGATTGAACCTCAGTCAGTGACAGGGATTGAAGATCAATCAGTGACAGGAATACAGATTCAGTCAGTGACAGGGATTGAATCTGAGTCAGTGACAGGAATTAAATCTCAATCAGTGACAGGGATTGAGCCTCAGTCAGTGACAGGGATTGACCCTCAGTCAGTGACAGGGATTGAATCCCAGTCAGTGACAGGGATTGAACCTGAGTCAGTGATTGGAATTGAATCTCAATCAGTGACAGGGATTGAATCTCGATCAGTGACAGGGATTGAATCTCAATCAGTGACAGGGATTGAATTTCGATCAGTGACACGGATTGATCCTGAATCAGTGACTGGGATTGACCCTCAGTCAGTGACAGGGTTTGAATCTCAGTCAGTGAAAGGGATTGAAACTCAGTCAGTGACAGGGATTGACCCTCAGTCAGTGACAGGGATTAAATCTCAATCAATGACAGGGATTGAACCTCAGTCAGTGAGAGGAATTGAGCCTCAGTCAGTGACAGGGATTGAACCTCAGTCAGTCATAGGAATTGACCCTGAGATAGTGACAGGGATTGACATTCAATCAGTGACAGAGAATGAATCTCAGTCAGTTTCAGGGATTGAGCCTCAGTCAGTGACAGGGATTGAATCTCAGTCAGTGACAGGGATTGAATCTCAAACATTGAAATGGGAGTGATCCTCGGTCTGTGACAAGGATTGACCCTCAATCAGTGACAGGGATTGAATCTCAGTCAGAGACAGGGATTGAATCATAGTCAGTGACAGAGACTGAACCCCAGTGAGTGACAGGGATGGAGCCCCAGTTAGTGACAGGGATTGAATCTCAGTTATTGACAGGGATAGAATCTCAGTCAGTGACAGGGATTGAACCTCAGTCTGTGACTGGGACTGAGCCTCGGTCAGTGACAGGGATTGAGCCTCAGTCAGTGACAGGGACTGAGCCTCAGTCAGTGACAGGGATTGAGCCACAATCAGTGACAGGGATTGAGACACAACCAGTAACAGGGATTGTATCTCATTCAGTGACAGGGATTGAATCTCAATCGGTGTCAGGAATTGAATCTTAGTCAGTGACAGGGATAGAGATTCAGTCAGTGACAGGGATTGAATCTCATTCAGTGACAGGGATTGAGATACAACCAGTGACAGGGATTGAATCTCATTCAGTGACAGGGATTGAATCTCAATCAGTGACAGGAATTGAATCTTCGTCAGTGACAGGATAGTGATTCAGTCCAGTGACAGGGATTGAACCTCAGTCAGTGACAGGGATTGAATCTCATTCAGTGACAGGGATAGATTCTCAGTCAGTGACAGGGATTCAATCTCAGTCAGTGACAGGGATAGATTCTCAGTCAGTGACAGGGATTCAATCTCAGTCAGTGACAGGAATTGAATCTAAGTCAGTGACAGGGACTGAATCTCAGTCAGTGACTGTGTTTCAAACTCAGTTATTGACAGGGGTTGAATCTCAGTCAGAGACAGGGATTGAATCTCGATCAGTGACACGGATTGAATCTGATACAGTGACAGGGATTGACACTCAGTCAGTGACAGGGATTGAATCTCAGTCAGTGACAGGGATTGAAACTCAGTCAGTGACAAGGATTGACCCTCAGTCTGTGACAGGGATTGAATCTCAATCAGTGACAGGGATTGACCCTCAGTCAGTGACAGGGATTGAATCTCAGTCAGTGACAGGGATTGAAACTCAGTGTGTGACACGGATTGACCCTCAGTCAGTGACAGTGATTGAATCTCAGTCAATGACAGGGATTGAACCTCAGTCAGTGAGAGGGATTGAGCCTCAGTCAGTGACAGGGAGTGAGCCGCAGTCAGTTACAAGGATTGAACCTCAGTTAGTGATAGGGATTGAATCTCAGTCTGTGACAGGGATTGAACCTCAGTCAGTGACAGGTTTGAATCTCAGTCAGTGACAGGGTTTGAGCCGAATCAATAACAGGGATTGAGCCTCAGTCAGTGACAGGGTTTGAATCTCAGTTATTGACAGGGATAGAATCTCAGTCAGTGACAGGGATTGAACCTCAGTCTGTGACTGGGACGGAGCCTCAGTCAGTAACAGGGACTGAGCCTCAGTCAGTGACAGGGACTGACCCTCAGTCAGTGACAGGGATTGAGCCACAATCAGTGACAGGGATTGAGACACAACCAGTAACAGGGATTGAATCTCATTCAGTGACAGGGATTGAATCTCAATCAGTGTCAGGAATTGAATCTTAGTCAGTGACAGGGATAGAGATTCAGTCAGTGACATGGATTGAATCTCATTCAGTGACAGGGATTGAGATACAACCAGTGACAGGGATTGAATCTCATTCAGTGACAGGGATTGAATCTCAATCAGTGACAGGAATTGAATCTTCGTCAGTGACAGGGATAGAGATTCAGTCCAGTGACAGGGATTGAATCTCATTCAGTGACAGGGTTAGATTCTCAGTCAGTGACAGGGATTCAATCTCAGTCAGTGACAGGAATTGAATCTAAGTCAGTGACAGGGATTGAATCTCGATCAGTGACACGGATTGAATCTGAATCAGTGACAGGGATTGACCCTCAGTCAGTGACAGGGATTGAATCTCAGTCAGTGACAGGGATTGACCCTCAGTCAGTGACAGGGATTGAATCTCAGTCAATGACAGGGATTGAACCTCAGTTAGTGAGAGGGATTGAGCCTCAGTCTGTGACAGGGATTGAGACACAGTCAGTGACAGGGAGTGAGCCGCATTCAGTTACAAGGATTGAACCTCAGTTAGTGACAGGGATTGAATCTCAGTCTGTGACAGGGATTGAACCTCAGTCAGTGACAGGTTTGAATCTCAGTCAGTGTCAGGGTTTGAGCCGAATCAATAACAGGGATTGAGCCTCAGTCAGTGAAAGGGTTTGAATCTCAGTTATTGACAGGGATAGAATCTCAGTCAGTGACAGGGATTGAATCTCAATCAGTGACAGGGATTGAATCTCAGTCCGTGACAGGGATTGAGATTCATTCAGTGACAGGGTTTGACCCTCAGTCAGTGACAGGGATTCAACCTCAGTCTGTGACAGTAATTGAATCTCAATCAGTGACAGGGATTGAGCCTCAGTCAGTGACAGGGATTGACCATCAGTCAGTGACAGGGATTGAATCTCAATCAGTGACAGGGATTGAGCCTCAGTCAGTGACAGGGATTGAACCTGAGTCAGTGACAGGGATTGAATCTCAATCAGTGACAGGGATTGAATCTCGATCAGTGACACGGATTGAATCTGAATCAGTGGCAGGGATTGACTCTCAGTCAGTGACAGGGATTGAATCTCAGTCAGTGAACGGGATTGAAACTCAGTCAGTGACAGGGATTGACCCTCAGTCAGTGACAGGGATTGAATCTCAGTCAATGACAGGGATTGAACCTCAGTTAGTGAGAGGGATTGAGCCTCAGTCAGTGACAGGGATTGAGCCTCAGTCAGTGACAGGGTTTGAATCTCAGTTATTGACAGGGATTGAATCTCAGTCAGTGACAGGGATTGAATCTCAGTCAGTGACAGGGATTGAGATACATTCAGTGACAGGGATTGACCCTCAGTCAGTGACAGGGATTGAATCTCAATCAATGACAGGGATTGAACCTCAGTCAGTGAGAGGGATTGAGCCTCAGTCAGTGACAGGGATTGAATCTCAGTCAGTGACAGGGATTGAACCTGAGTCAGTGACAGGGATTGAATCTCAATCAGTGACAGGGATTGAATTTCGATCAGTGACACGGATTGAATCTGAATCAGTGACAGGGATTTACCCTCAGTCAGTGACAGGGATTGAATCTCAGTCAGTGAAAGGGATTGAAACTCAGTCAGTGACAGGGATTGACCCTCAGTCAGTGACAGGGATTAAATCTCAATCAATGACAGGGATTGAACCTCAGTCAGTGAGAGGAATTGAGCCTCAGTCAGTGACAGGGATTGAACCTCAGTCAGTCATAGGAATTGACCCTGAGATAGTGACAGGGATTGACATTCAATCAGTGACAGAGAATGAATCTCAGTCAGTTTCAGGGATTGAGCCTCAGTCAGTGACAGGGATTGAATCTCAGTCAGTGACAGGGATTGAATCTCAAACATTGAAATGGGAGTGATCCTCGGTCTGTGACAAGGATTGACCCTCAATCAGTGACAGGGATTGAATCTCAGTCAGAGACAGGGATTGAATCATAGTCAGTGACAGAGACTGAACCCCAGTGAGTGACAGGGATGGAGCCCCAGTTAGTGACAGGGATTGAATCTCAGTTATTGACAGGGATAGAATCTCAGTCAGTGACAGGGATTGACCCTCAGTCAGTGACAGGGATTAAATCTCAATCAATGACAGGGATTGAACCTCAGTCAGTGAGAGGAATTGAGCCTCAGTCAGTGACAGGGATTGAACCTCAGTCAGTCATAGGAATTGACCCTGAGATAGTGACAGGGATTGACATTCAATCAGTGACAGAGAATGAATCTCAGTCAGTTTCAGGGATTGAGCCTCAGTCAGTGACAGGGATTGAATCTCAGTCAGTGACAGGGATTGAATCTCAAACATTGAAATGGGAGTGATCCTCGGTCTGTGACAAGGATTGACCCTCAATCAGTGACAGGGATTGAATCTCAGTCAGAGACAGGGATTGAATCATAGTCAGTGACAGAGACTGAACCCCAGTGAGTGACAGGGATGGAGCCCCAGTTAGTGACAGGGATTGAATCTCAGTTATTGACAGGGATAGAATCTCAGTCAGTGACAGGGATTGAACCTCAGTCTGTGACTGGGACTGAGCCTCGGTCAGTGACAGGGATTGAGCCTCAGTCAGTGACAGGGACTGAGCCTCAGTCAGTGACAGGGATTGAGCCACAATCAGTGACAGGGATTGAGACACAACCAGTAACAGGGATTGTATCTCATTCAGTGACAGGGATTGAATCTCAATCGGTGTCAGGAATTGAATCTTAGTCAGTGACAGGGATAGAGATTCAGTCAGTGACAGGGATTGAATCTCATTCAGTGACAGGGATTGAGATACAACCAGTGACAGGGATTGAATCTCATTCAGTGACAGGGATTGAATCTCAATCAGTGACAGGAATTGAATCTTCGTCAGTGACAGGATAGTGATTCAGTCCAGTGACAGGGATTGAACCTCAGTCAGTGACAGGGATTGAATCTCATTCAGTGACAGGGATAGATTCTCAGTCAGTGACAGGGATTCAATCTCAGTCAGTGACAGGGATAGATTCTCAGTCAGTGACAGGGATTCAATCTCAGTCAGTGACAGGAATTGAATCTAAGTCAGTGACAGGGACTGAATCTCAGTCAGTGACTGTGTTTCAAACTCAGTTATTGACAGGGGTTGAATCTCAGTCAGAGACAGGGATTGAATCTCGATCAGTGACACGGATTGAATCTGATACAGTGACAGGGATTGACACTCAGTCAGTGACAGGGATTGAATCTCAGTCAGTGACAGGGATTGAAACTCAGTCAGTGACAAGGATTGACCCTCAGTCTGTGACAGGGATTGAATCACAATCAGTGACAGGGATTGACCCTCAGTCAGTGACAGGGATGGAATCTCAGTCAGTGACAGGGATTGAAACTCAGTGTGTGACACGGATTGACCCTCAGTCAGTGACAGTGATTGAATCTCAGTCAATGACAGGGATTGAACCTCAGTCAGTGAGAGGGATTGAGCCTCAGTCAGTGACAGGGAGTGAGCCGCAGTCAGTTACAAGGATTGAACCTCAGTTAGTGATAGGGATTGAATCTCAGTCTGTGACAGGGATTGAACCTCAGTCAGTGACAGGTTTGAATCTCAGTCAGTGACAGGGTTTGAGCCGAATCAATAACAGGGATTGAGCCTCAGTCAGTGACAGGGTTTGAATCTCAGTTATTGACAGGGATAGAATCTCAGTCAGTGACAGGGATTGAACCTCAGTCTGTGACTGGGACGGAGCCTCAGTCAGTAACAGGGACTGAGCCTCAGTCAGTGACAGGGACTGATCCTCAGTCAGTGACAGGGATTGAGCCACAATCAGTGACAGGGATTGAGACACAACCAGTAACAGGGATTGAATCTCATTCAGTGACAGGGATTGAATCTCAATCAGTGTCAGGAATTGAATCTTAGTCAGTGACAGGGATAGAGATTCAGTCAGTGACATGGATTGAATCTCATTCAGTGACAGGGATTGAGATACAACCAGTGACAGGGATTGAATCTCATTCAGTGACAGGGATTGAATCTCAATCAGTGTCAGGAATTGAATCTTAGTCAGTGACAGGGATAGAGATTCAGTCAGTGACATGGATTGAATCTCATTCAGTGACAGGGATTGAATCTCAATCAGTGACAGGAATTGAATCTTCGTCAGTGACAGGGATAGAGATTCAGTCCAGTGACAGGGATTGAATCTCATTCAGTGACAGGGTTAGATTCTCAGTCAGTGACAGGGATTCAATCTCAGTCAGTGACAGGGATTGACCCTCAGTCAGTGACAGGGATTGAATCTCAGTCAGTGACAGGGATTGACCCTCAGTCAGTGACAGGGATTGAATCTCAGTCAATGACAGGGATTGAACCTCAGTTAGTGAGAGGGATTGAGCCTCAGTCTGTGACAGGGATTGAGACACAGTCAGTGACAGGGAGTGAGCCGCATTCAGTTACAAGGATTGAACCTCAGTTAGTGACAGGGATTGAATCTCAGTCTGTGACAGGGATTGAACCTCAGTCAGTGACAGGTTTGAATCTCAGTCAGTGTCAGGGTTTGAGCCGAATCAATAACAGGGATTGAGCCTCAGTCAGTGAAAGGGTTTGAATCTCAGTTATTGACAGGGATAGAATCTCAGTCAGTGACAGGGATTGAATCTCAATCAGTGACAGGGATTGAATCTCAGTCCGTGACAGGGATTGAGATTCATTCAGTGACAGGGTTTGACCCTCAGTCAGTGACAGGGATTCAACCTCAGTCTGTGACAGTAATTGAATCTCAATCAGTGACAGGGATTGAGCCTCAGTCAGTGACAGGGATTGACCATCAGTCAGTGACAGGGATTGAATCTCAATCAGTGACAGGGATTGAGCCTCAGTCAGTGACCGGGATTGAACCTGAGTCAGTGACAGGGATTGAATCTCAATCAGTGACAGGGATTGAATCTCGATCAGTGACACGGATTGAATCTGAATCAGTGGCAGGGATTGACTCTCAGTCAGTGACAGGGATTGAATCTCAGTCAGTGAACGGGATTGAAACTCAGTCAGTGACAGGGATTGACCCTCAGTCAGTGACAGGGATTGAATCTCAGTCAATGACAGGGATTGAACCTCAGTTAGTGAGAGGGATTGAGCCTCAGTCAGTGACAGGGATTGAGCCTCAGTCAGTGACAGGGTTTGAATCTCAGTTATTGACAGGGATTGAATCTCAGTCAGTGACAGGGATTGAATCTCAGTCAGTGACAGGGATTGAGATACATTCAGTGACAGGGATTGACCCTCAGTCAGTGACAGGGATTGAATCTAAATCAATGACAGGGATTGAACCTCAGTCAGTGAGAGGGATTGAGCCTCAGTCAGTGAGAGGGATTGAATCTCAGTCAGTGACAGGGATTGAACCTGAGTCAGTGACAGGGATTGAATCTCAATCAGTGACAGGGATTGAATTTCGATCAGTGACACGGATTGAATCTGAATCAGTGACAGGCATTTACCCTCAGTCAGTGACAGGGATTGAATCTCAGTCAGTGAAAGGGATTGAAACTCAGTCAGTGACAGGGATTGACCCTCAGTCAGTGACAGGGATTAAATCTCAATCAATGACAGGGATTGAACCTCAGTCAGTGAGAGGAATTGAGCCTCAGTCAGTGACAGGGATTGAACCTCAGTCAGTCATAGGAATTGACCCTGAGATAGTGACAGGGATTGACATTCAATCAGTGACAGAGAATGAATCTCAGTCAGTTTCAGGGATTGAGCCTCAGTCAGTGACAGGGATTGAATCTCTGTCAGTGACAGGGATTGAATCTCAAACATTGAAATGGGAGTGATCCTCGGTCTGTGACAAGGATTGACCCTCAATCAGTGACAGGGATTGAATCTCAGTCAGAGACAGGGATTGAATCATAGTCAGTGACAGAGACTGAACCCCAGTGAGTGACAGGGATGGAGCCCCAGTTAGTGACAGGGATTGAATCTCAGTTATTGACAGGGATAGAATCTCAGTCAGTGACAGGGATTGAACCTCAGTCTGTGACTGGGACTGAGCCTCGGTCAGTGACAGGGATTGAGCCTCAGTCAGTGACATGGACTGAGCCTCAGTCAGTGACAGGGATTGAGCCACAATCAGTGACAGGGATTGAGACACAACCAGTAACAGGGATTGTATCTCATTCAGTGACAGGGATTGAATCTCAATCGGTGTCAGGAATTGAATCTTAGTCAGTGACAGGGATAGAGATTCAGTCAGTGACAGGGATTGAATCTCATTCAGTGACAGGGATTGAGATACAACCAGTGACAGGGATTGAATCTCATTCAGTGACAGGGATTGAATCTCAATCAGTGACAGGAATTGAATCTTCGTCAGTGACAGGATAGTGATTCAGTCCAGTGACAGGGATTGAACCTCAGTCAGTGACAGGGATTGAATCTCATTCAGTGACAGGGATAGATTCTCAGTCAGTGACAGGGATTCAATCTCAGTCAGTGACAGGGATAGATTCTCAGTCAGTGACAGGGATTCAATCTCAGTCAGTGACAGGAATTGAATCTAAGTCAGTGACAGGGACTGAATCTCAGTCAGTGACTGTGTTTCAAACTCAGTTATTGACAGGGATTGAATCTCAGTCAGAGACAGGGATTGAATCTCGATCAGTGACACGGATTGAATCTGAATCAGTGACAGGGATTGACACTCAGTCAGTGACAGGGATTGAATCTCAGTCAGTGACAGGGATTGAAACTCAGTTCGTGACAGGGATTGACCCTCAGTCAGTGACAGGGATTGAATCTCAGTCAGTGACAGGGATTGAACCTCAGTCAGTGACAGGGATTGAGCCTCAGTCAGTGACAGGGATTGAGCCTCAGTCAGTGACAGGGAGTGAGCCACAGTCAGTTACAAGGATTGAACCTCAGTTAGTGACAGGGATTGAATCTCAGTCTGTGACAGGGATTGAACCTCAGTCAGTGACAGGTTTGAATCTCAGTCAGTGACAGGGTTTGAGCCGAATCAATAACAGGGATTGAGCCTCAGTCAGTGACAGGGTTTGAATCTCAGTTATTGACAGGGATAGAATCTCAGTCAGTGACAGGGATTGAACCTCAGTCTGTGACTGGGACGGAGCCTCAGTCAGTAACAGGGACTGAGCCTCAGTCAGTGACAGGGACTGACCCTCAGTCAGTGACAGGGATTGAGCCACAATCAGTGACAGGGATTGAGACACAATCAGTAACAGGGATTGAATCTCATTCAGTGACAGGGATTGAATCTCAATCAGTGTCAGGAATTGAATCTTAGTCAGTGACAGGGATAGAGATTCAGTCAGTGACATGGATTGAATCTCATTCAGTGACAGGGATTGAGATACAACCAGTGACAGGGATTGAATCTCATTCAGTGACAGGGATTGAATCTCAATCAGTGACAGGAATTGAATCTTCGTCAGTGACAGGGATAGAGATTCAGTCCAGTGACAGGGATTGAATCTCATTCAGTGACAGGGTTAGATTCTCAGTCAGTGACAGGGATTCAGTCTCAGTCAGTGACAGGAATTGAATCTAAGTCAGTGACAGGGATTGAATCTCGATCAGTGACACGGATTGAATCTGAATCAGTGACAGGGATTGACCCTCAGTCAGTGACAGGGATTGAATCTCAGTCAGTGACAGGGATTGAAACTCAGTCAGTGACAGGGATTGACCCTCAGTCAGTGACAGGGAGTGAGCCGCATTCAGTTACAAGGATTGAACCTCAGTTAGTGACAGGGATTGAATCTCAGTCTGTGACAGGGATTGAACCTCAGTCAGTGACAGGTTTGAATCTCAGTCAGTGTCAGGGTTTGAGCCGAATCAATAACAGGGATTGAGCCTCAGTCAGTGAAAGGGTTTGAATCTCAGTTATTGACAGGGATAGAATCTCAGTCACTGACAGGGATTGAATCTCAATCAGTGACAGGGATTGAATCTCAGTCCGTGACAGGGATTGAGATTCATTCAGTGACAGGGTTTGACCCTCAGTCAGTGACAGGGATTCAACCTCAGTCTGTGACAGTAATTGAATCTCAATCAGTGACAGGGATTGAGCCTCAGTCAGTGACAGGGATTGAATCTCAATCAGTGACAGGGATTGAGCCTCAGTCAGTGACAGGGATTGAACCTGAGTCAGTGACAGGGATTGAATCTCAATCAGTGACAGGGATTGAATCTCGATCAGTGACACGGATTGAATCTGAATCAGTTGCAGGGATTGACCCTCAGTCAGTGACAGGGATTGAATCTCAGTCAGTGAACGGGATTGAAACTCAGTCAGTGACAGGGATTAACCCTCAGTCAGTGACAGGGATTGAATCTCAGTCAATGACAGGGATTGAACCTCAGTTAGTGAGAGGGATTGAGCCTCAGTCAGTGACAGGGATTGAGCCTCAGTCAGTGACAGGGTTTGAATCTCAGTTATTGACAGGGATTGAATCTCAGTCAGTGACAGGGATTGAATCTCAGTCAGTGACAGGGATTGAGATTCATTCAGTGACAGGGATTGACCCTCAGTCAGTGACAGGGAGTCAACCTCAGTCAGTGACAGGGATTGAACCTCAGTCAGTGACAGGGATTGAATCTCAATCACTGACAGGGATTGAGCCTCAGTCAGTGAGAGGGATTGAACCTCAGTCAGTGACAGGGATTGAATCTCAGTCAGTGACAGAGATTGAGCCTCAGTCAGTGACAGGGATTGAACCTGAGTCAGTGACAGGGATTGAATCTCAATCAGTGACAGGGATTGAATCTCGATCAGTGACACGGATTGAATCTGAATCAGTGGCAGGGATTGACCCTCAGTCAGTGACAGGGATTGAATCTCAGTCAGTGAAAGGGATTGAAACTCAGTCAGTGACAGGGATTGACCCTCAGTCAGTGACAGGGATTGAATCTCAGTCAATGACAGGGATTGAACCGCAGTTAGTGAGAGGGATTGAGCCTCAGTCAGTGACAGGGAGTGAGCCGCAGTTAGTGACAAGGATTGAACCTCAGTTAGTAACAGGGATTGTATCTCAGTCAGTGACAGGGATTGAGCCTCAGTCAGTGACAGGGAGTGAGCCGCAGTTAGTGACAAGGATTGAACCTCAGTTAGTAACAGGGATTGTATCTCAGTCTGTGACAGGGATTGAACCTCAGTCAGTTACAGGTTTGAATCTCAGTCAGTGACAGGGTTTGAGCCTAATCAATAACAGGGATTGAGCCTCAGTCAGTGACATTGTTTGAATCTCAGTTATTGACAGGGATAGAATCTCAGTCAGTGACAGGGATTGAATCTCAATCAGTGACAGGGATTGAATCTCAGTCAGTGACAGGGATTGAATCTCAATCAGTGACAGGGATTGAGCCTCAGTCAGTGACAGGGATTGACCCTCAGTCAGTGACAGGGTTTGAATCCCAGTCAGTGACAGGGATTGAACCTGAGTCAGTGACTGGAATTAAATCTCACTCAGTGACAGGAATTGAACGTCTGTTAGTGACAGGGATTGAAGCGCAGTCTTGGACAAGAATTCAACCACAGTCAGTGACAGGGATTGAATCTCAATCAGTGACAGGAAGTGAATCTCAGTCAGTGACAGGGGTTTAATCACAGTCAGTGACAGGGATAGAGATACAGTCAGAGATAGGGTTTGAACCTCAGTCTGTGACAGTGATTGAATCTCAGTCAGTGACAGGGATTGAATCTCAGTCAGTGACAGGGATTAAATCTCAATCAATGACAGGAATTGAATCTTCGTCAGTGACAGGGTTAGATATTCAGTCCAGTGACAGGGATTGAACCTCAGTCAGTGACAGGGATTGAATCTCATTCAGTGACAGGGATAGATTCTCAATCAGTGACAGGGATTCAATCTCAGTCAGTGACAGGGACTGAATCTCAGTCAGTGACTGCGTTTCAATCTCAGTCAGTGACAGGGACTGAATCTCAGTCAGTGACTGAGTTTGAATCTCAGTTATTGACAGGGATTGAATCTCAGTCAGAGACAGGGATTGAATCTCGATCAGTGACACGGATTAAATCTGAATCAGTGACAGGGATTGACCCTCAGTCAGTGACAGGGATTGAATCTCAGTCAGTGACAGGGATTGAAACTCAGTCAGTGACAGGGATTGACCCTCAGTCAGTGACAGGGATTGAGCCTCAGTCAGTGACAGGGAGTGAGCCGCAGTCAGTTACAAGGATTGAACCTCAGTTAGTGACAGGGATTGAATCTCAGTCTGTGACAGGGATTGAACCTCAGTCAGTGACAGGTTTGAATCTCAGTCAGTGTCAGGGTTTGAGCCTAATCAATAACAGGGATTGAGCCTCAGTCAGTGACAGGGTTTGAATCTCAGTTATTGACAGGGATAGAATCTCAGTCAGTGACAGGGATTGAATCTCAATCAGTGACAGGTATTGAATCTCAGTCCGTGACAAGGATTGAGATTCATTCAGTGACAGGGATTGACCCTCAGTCAGTGACAGGGATTCAACCTCAGTCTGTGACTGGAATTGAATCACAATCAGTGACAGGAATTGAACATCAGCCAGTGACAGGGATTGAGCCTCAGTCAGTGACTGTGTTTGACTCTCAGTCAGTGACAGGGATTGAACCTCAGTCAGTGACAGGGATTGAATCTCAATCAGTGACAGGGATTTAGCCTCAGTCAGTGACAGGGATTGACCCTCAGTCAGTGACAGGGATTGAATCCCAAACAGTGACAGGGATTGAACCTGAGTCAGTGACTGGAATTGAATCTCAAGCAGTGACAGGGATTGAATCTCGATCAGTGACAGGGATTGAATCTCAATCAGTGACAGGGATTGACCCTCAGTCAGTGACAGGGATTGAATCTCAATTAGTGACAGGGATTGTGCCTCAGTCAGTGACAGGGATTGATCCTCAGTCAGTGACAGGGATTGAGCCTCAGTCAGTCATAGGAATTGACCCTGAGACAGTGACAGGGATTGACATTCAGTCAGTGACAGAGAATGAATCTCAGTCAGTTACAGGGATTGAGCCTCAGTCAGTGACAGGGATTGAATCTCAGTCAGTGACAGGGATTGAATCTCAGTTGGTGACAGGAATTGAATCTCAGTCAATGACAGGGATTGAACCTCAGTCAGTGACAGGGATTGAATCTCAGTTAGTGACAGGAATTGAATCTCAGTCAGTGACAGGGATTGAACCTCAGTCAGTGACAGGGATTGAATCTGAGTCAGTGACAGGAATTAAATCTCACTCAGTGACAGGAATTGAATGTCAGTTAGTGACAGGGATTGAATCGCAGTCTGGGACAAGAATTAAACCACAGTCAGTGACAGGGATTGAATCTCAATCAGTGACAGGAATTGAATCTTAGTCAGTGACAGGAATTGAATCTCAGTCAGTGACAGGGAGTGAGCCTCAGTCAGTGACAGGGATTGAGCCTCAAATAGTGACAGGGATTGACCCACAGTCAGTGACAGGGATTAAATCTCAATCAGTGACAGGAAGTGAATCTCAGTCAGTGAGAGGGATTGAATCTCAGTCAGTGACAGGAATTGTGTCTCAGTCAGTTACAGGAATTGAACCTCAGTCAGTGACAGGGATTGTATCTCAGTCAGTGACAGGAATTGAATCTCAGTAAGTGACAGGGATTGAACCGCAGTCAGTGACAGGGTTGAATCTCAGTCAGTGACAGGGTTTGAGCCTAATCAATAACAGGGATTGAAACTCAGTCAGAGACAGGGATTGAATCTCAATCAGTGACAAGGATTGGGATTCATTCAGTGACAGGAATTGACACTCAATCAGTGACAGGGATTGAATCTCGATCAGTGACACGGATTGAATCTGAATCAGTGACAGGTATTGAACCTCAGTCAGCGACAGGGATTGAATCTCAGTCAGTGACAGGGATTGAAACTCAGTCAGTGACAGGGATTGACCCTCAGTCAGTGACAGGGATTGAATCTCAGTCAATGACAGGGATTGAACCTCAGTCAGTGAGAGGGATTGAGCCTCAGTCAGTGACAGGGATTGAGCCTCAGTCAGTCATAGGAATTGACCCTGAGATAGTGACAGGGATTGACATTCAATCAGTGACAGAGAATGAATCTCAGTCAGTTTCAGGGATTGAGCCTCAGTCAGTGACAGGGATTGAACCTCAGTCTGTGACTGGGACGGAGCCTCAGTCAGTAACAGGGACTGAGCCTCAGTCAGTGACAGGGACTGACCCTCAGTCAGTGACAGGGATTGAGCCACAATCAGTGACAGGGATTGAGACACAACCAGTAACAGGGATTGAATCTCATTCAGTGACAGGGATTGAATCTCAATCAGTGTCAGGAATTGAATCTTAGTCAGTGACAGGGATAGAGATTCAGTCAGTGACATGGATTGAATCTCATTCAGTGACAGGGATTGAGATACAACCAGTGACAGGGATTGAATCTCATTCAGTGACAGGGATTGAATCTCAATCAGTGACAGGAATTGAATCTTCGTCAGTGACAGGGATAGAGATTCAGTCCAGTGACAGGGATTGAATCTCATTCAGTGACAGGGTTAGATTCTCAGTCAGTGACAGGGATTCAATCTCAGTCAGTGACAGGAATTGAATCTAAGTCAGTGACAGGGATTGAATCTCGATCAGTGACACGGATTGAATCTGAATCAGTGACAGGGATTGACCCTCAGTCAGTGACAGGGATTGAATCTCAGTCAGTGACAGGGATTGAAACTCAGTCAGTGACAGGGATTGACCCTCAGTCAGTGACAGGGATTGAATCTCAGTCAATGACAGGGATTGAACCTCAGTTAGTGAGAGGGATTGAGCCTCAGTCTGTGACAGGGATTGAGACACAGTCAGTGACAGGGAGTGAGCCGCATTCAGTTACAAGGATTGAACCTCAGTTAGTGACAGGGATTGAATCTCAGTCTGTGACAGGGATTGAACCTCAGTCAGTGACAGGTTTGAATCTCAGTCAGTGTCAGGGTTTGAGCCGAATCAATAACAGGGATTGAGCCTCAGTCAGTGAAAGGGTTTGAATCTCAGTTATTGACAGGGATAGAATCTCAGTCAGTGACAGGGATTGAATCTCAATCAGTGACAGGGATTGAATCTCAGTCCGTGACAGGGATTGAGATTCATTCAGTGACAGGGTTTGACCCTCAGTCAGTGACAGGGATTCAACCTCAGTCTGTGACAGTAATTGAATCTCAATCAGTGACAGGGATTGAGCCTCAGTCAGTGACAGGGATTGACCATCAGTCAGTGACAGGGATTGAATCTCAATCAGTGACAGGGATTGAGCCTCAGTCAGTGACAGGGATTGAACCTGAGTCAGTGACAGGGATTGAATCTCAATCAGTGACAGGGATTGAATCTCGATCAGTGACACGGATTGAATCTGAATCAGTGGCAGGGATTGACTCTCAGTCAGTGACAGGGATTGAATCTCAGTCAGTGAACGGGATTGAAACTCAGTCAGTGACAGGGATTGACCCTCAGTCAGTGACAGGGATTGAATCTCAGTCAATGACAGGGATTGAACCTCAGTTAGTGAGAGGGATTGAGCCTCAGTCAGTGACAGGGATTGAGCCTCAGTCAGTGACAGGGTTTGAATCTCAGTTATTGACAGGGATTGAATCTCAGTCAGTGACAGGGATTGAATCTCAGTCAGTGACAGGGATTGAGATACATTCAGTGACAGGGATTGACCCTCAGTCAGTGACAGGGATTGAATCTCAATCAATGACAGGGATTGAACCTCAGTCAGTGAGAGGGATTGAGCCTCAGTCAGTGACAGGGATTGAATCTCAGTCAGTGACAGGGATTGAATCTCAGTCAGTGACAGGGATTGAATCTCAATCAGTGACAGGGATTGAATTTCGATCAGTGACACGGATTGAATCTGAATCAGTGACAGGGATTTACCCTCAGTCAGTGACAGGGATTGAATCTCAGTCAGTGAAAGGGATTGAAACTCAGTCAGTGACAGGGATTGACCCTCAGTCAGTGACAGGGATTAAATCTCAATCAATGACAGGGATTGAACCTCAGTCAGTGAGAGGAATTGAGCCTCAGTCAGTGACAGGGATTGAACCTCAGTCAGTCATAGGAATTGACCCTGAGATAGTGACAGGGATTGACATTCAATCAGTGACAGAGAATGAATCTCAGTCAGTTTCAGGGATTGAGCCTCAGTCAGTGACAGGGATTGAATCTCAGTCAGTGACAGGGATTGAATCTCAAACATTGAAATGGGAGTGATCCTCGGTCTGTGACAAGGATTGACCCTCAATCAGTGACAGGGATTGAATCTCAGTCAGAGACAGGGATTGAATCATAGTCAGTGACAGAGACTGAACCCCAGTGAGTGACAGGGATGGAGCCCCAGTTAGTGACAGGGATTGAATCTCAGTTATTGACAGGGATAGAATCTCAGTCAGTGACAGGGATTGAACCTCAGTCTGTGACTGGGACTGAGCCTCGGTCAGTGACAGGGATTGAGCCTCAGTCAGTGACATGGACTGAGCCTCAGTCAGTGACAGGGATTGAGCCACAATCAGTGACAGGGATTGAGACACAACCAGTAACAGGGATTGTATCTCATTCAGTGACAGGGATTGAATCTCAATCGGTGTCAGGAATTGAATCTTAGTCAGTGACAGGGATAGAGATTCAGTCAGTGACAGGGATTGAATCTCATTCAGTGACAGGGATTGAGATACAACCAGTGACAGGGATTGAATCTCATTCAGTGACAGGGATTGAATCTCAATCAGTGACAGGAATTGAATCTTCGTCAGTGACAGGATAGTGATTCAGTCCAGTGACAGGGATTGAACCTCAGTCAGTGACAGGGATTGAATCTCATTCAGTGACAGGGATAGATTCTCAGTCAGTGACAGGGATTCAATCTCAGTCAGTGACAGGGATAGATTCTCAGTCAGTGACAGGGATTCAATCTCAGTCAGTGACAGGAATTGAATCTAAGTCAGTGACAGGGACTGAATCTCAGTCAGTGACTGTGTTTCAAACTCAGTTATTGACAGGGATTGAATCTCAGTCAGAGACAGGGATTGAATCTCGATCAGTGACACGGATTGAATCTGAATCAGTGACAGGGATTGACACTCAGTCAGTGACAGGGATTGAATCTCAGTCAGTGACAGGGATTGAAACTCAGTCAGTGACAGGGATTGACCCTCAGTCAGTGACAGGGATTGAATCTCAGTCAGTGACAGGGATTGAACCTCAGTCAGTGACAGGGATTGAGCCTCAGTCAGTGACAGGGATTGAGCCTCAGTCAGTGACAGGGAGTGAGCCACAGTCAGTTACAAGGATTGAACCTCAGTTAGTGACAGGGATTGAATCTCAGTCAGTGACAGGGATTGAACCTCAGTCAGTGACAGGTTTGAATCTCAGTCAGTGACAGGGTTTGAGCCGAATCAATAACAGGGATTGAGCCTCAGTCAGTGACAGGGTTTGAATCTCAGTTATTGACAGGGATAGAATCTCAGTCAGTGACAGGGATTGAACCTCAGTCTGTGACTGGGACGGAGCCTCAGTCAGTAACAGGGACTGAGCCTCAGTCAGTGACAGGGACTGACCCTCAGTCAGTGACAGGGATTGAGCCACAATCAGTGACAGGGATTGAGACACAATCAGTAACAGGGATTGAATCTCATTCAGTGACAGGGATTGAATCTCAATCAGTGTCAGGAATTGAATCTTAGTCAGTGACAGGGATAGAGATTCAGTCAGTGACATGGATTGAATCTCATTCAGTGACAGGGATTGAGATACAACCAGTGACAGGGATTGAATCTCATTCAGTGACAGGGATTGAATCTCAATCAGTGACAGGAATTGAATCTTCGTCAGTGACAGGGATAGAGATTCAGTCCAGTGACAGGGATTGAATCTCATTCAGTGACAGGGTTAGATTCTCAGTCAGTGACAGGGATTCAGTCTCAGTCAGTGACAGGAATTGAATCTAAGTCAGTGACAGGGATTGAATCTCGATCAGTGACACGGATTGAATCTGAATCAGTGACAGGGATTGACCCTCAGTCAGTGACAGGGATTGAATCTCAGTCAGTGACAGGGATTGACCCTCAGTCAGTGACAGGGATTGACCCTCAGTCAGTGACAGGGATTGAATCTCAGTCAATGACAGGGATTGAACCTCAGTTAGTGAGAGGGATTGAGCCTCAGTCTGTGACAGGGATTGAGACACAGTCAGTGACAGGGAGTGAGCCGCATTCAGTTACAAGGATTGAACCTCAGTTAGTGACAGGGATTGAATCTCAGTCTGTGACAGGGATTGAACCTCAGTCAGTGACAGGTTTGAATCTCAGTCAGTGTCAGGGTTTGAGCCGAATCAATAACAGGGATTGAGCCTCAGTCAGTGAAAGGGTTTGAATCTCAGTTATTGACAGGGATAGAATCTCAGTCACTGACAGGGATTGAATCTCAATCAGTGACAGGGATTGAATCTCAGTCCGTGACAGGGATTGAGATTCATTCAGTGACAGGGTTTGACCCTCAGTCAGTGACAGGGATTCAACCTCAGTCTGTGACAGTAATTGAATCTCAATCAGTGACAGGGATTGAGCCTCAGTCAGTGACAGGGATTGACCATCAGTCAGTGACAGGGATTGAATCTCAATCAGTGACAGGGATTGAGCCTCAGTCAGTGACAGGGATTGAACCTGAGTCAGTGACAGGGATTGAATCTCAATCAGTGACAGGGATTGAATCTCGATCAGTGACACGGATTGAATCTGAATCAGTGGCAGGGATTGACCCTCAGTCAGTGACAGGGATTGAATCTCAGTCAGTGAACGGGATTGAAACTCAGTCAGTGACAGGGATTAACCCTCAGTCAGTGACAGGGATTGAATCTCAGTCAATGACAGGGATTGAACCTCAGTTAGTGAGAGGGATTGAGCCTCAGTCAGTGACAGGGATTGAGCCTCAGTCAGTGACAGGGTTTGAATCTCAGTTATTGACAGGAAATGAATCTCAGTCAGTGACAGGGATTGAATCTCAGTCAGTGACAGGGATTGAGATTCATTCAGTGACAGGGATTGACCCTCAGTCAGTGACAGGGAGTCAACCTCAGTCAGTGACAGGGATTGAACCTCAGTCAGTGACAGGGATTGAATCTCAATCACTGACAGGGATTGAGCCTCAGTCAGTAAGAGGGATTGAACCTCAGTCAGTGACAGGGATTGAATCTCAGTCAGTGACAGAGATTGAGCCTCAGTCAGTGACAGGGATTGAACCTGAGTCAGTGACAGGGATTGAATCTCAATCAGTGACAGGGATTGAATCTCGATCAGTGACACGGATTGAATCTGAATCAGTGGCAGGGATTGACCCTCAGTCAGTGACAGGGATTGAATCTCAGTCAGTGAAAGGGATTGAAACTCAGTCAGTGACAGGGATTGACCCTCAGTCAGTGACAGGGATTGAATCTCAGTCAATGACAGGGATTGAACCGCAGTTAGTGAGAGGGATTGAGCCTCAGTCAGTGACAGGGAGTGAGCCGCAGTTAGTGACAAGGATTGAACCTCAGTTAGTAACAGGGATTGTATCTCAGTCAGTGACAGGGATTGAGCCTCAGTCAGTGACAGGGAGTGAGCCGCAGTTAGTGACAAGGATTGAACCTCAGTTAGTAACAGGGATTGTATCTCAGTCTGTGACAGGGATTGAACCTCAGTCAGTTACAGGTTTGAATCTCAGTCAGTGACAGGGTTTGAGCCTAATCAATAACAGGGATTGAGCCTCAGTCAGTGACATTGTTTGAATCTCAGTTATTGACAGGGATAGAATCTCAGTCAGTGACAGGGATTGAATCTCAATCAGTGACAGGGATTGAATCTCAGTCAGTGACAGGGATTGAATCTCAATCAGTGACAGGGATTGAGCCTCAGTCAGTGACAGGGATTGACCCTCAGTCAGTGACAGGGTTTGAATCCCAGTCAGTGACAGGGATTGAACCTGAGTCAGTGACTGGAATTAAATCTCACTCAGTGACAGGAATTGAACGTCTGTTAGTGACAGGGATTGAAGCGCAGTCTTGGACAAGAATTCAACCACAGTCAGTGACAGGGATTGAATCTCAGTCAGTGACAGGGAGTGAGCCTCAGTCAGTGACAGGGATTGAGCCTCAAATAGTGACAGGGATTGACCCACAGTCAGTGACAGGGATTAAATCTCAATCAGTGACAGGAAGTGAATCTCAGTCAGTGAGAGGGATTGAATCTCAGTCAGTGACAGGAATTGTGTCTCAGTCAGTTACAGGAATTGAACCTCAGTCAGTGACAGGGATTGTATCTCAGTCAGTGACAGGAATTGAATCTCAGTAAGTGACAGGGATTGAACCGCAGTCAGTGACAGGGTTGAATCTCAGTCAGTGACAGGGTTTGAGCCTAATCAATAACAGGGATTGAAACTCAGTCAGAGACAGGGATTGAATCTCAATCAGTGACAAGGATTGGGATTCATTCAGTGACAGGAATTGACACTCAATCAGTGACAGGGATTGAATCTCGATCAGTGACACGGATTGAATCTGAATCAGTGACAGGTATTGAACCTCAGTCAGCGACAGGGATTGAATCTCAGTCAGTGACAGGGATTGAAACTCAGTCAGTGACAGGGATTGACCCTCAGTCAGTGACAGGGATTGAATCTCAGTCAATGACAGGGATTGAACCTCAGTCAGTGAGAGGGATTGAGCCTCAGTCAGTGACAGGGATTGAGCCTCAGTCAGTCATAGGAATTGACCCTGAGATAGTGACAGGGATTGACATTCAATCAGTGACAGAGAATGAATCTCAGTCAGTTTCAGGGATTGAGCCTCAGTCAGTGACAGGGATTAAATCTCAGTCTGTGACAGGGATTGAGTCTCAAGCATTGACAGGGAGTGATCCTCAGTCTGTGACAGGGATTGACCCTCAATCAGTGACTGAGCCTCAGTCAGTGACAGGGATTGAGCCACAATCAGTGACAGGGATTGAATCTCATTCAGTAACAGGGATGGAGCCCCAGTCAGTGACAGGGATTGACCCTCAGTCAGTGACAGGAATTGAATCTTCGTCAGTGACAGGGATAGAGATTCAGTCAGTGACAGAGATTGAACCTCAGTCAGTGACAGGGAATGAATCTCATTCAGTGACAGGGATAGATTCTCAGTTAGTGACAGGGATTCAATCTCAGTCAGTGACAGGAATTGACTCTCTGTCAGTGACAGGGATTCAATCTCAGTCAGTGTCAGGAATTGAATCTAAGTCAGTGACAGGGACTGAATCTCAGTCAGTGACTGTGTTTCAATCTCAGTCAGTGACAGGGACTGAATCTCAGTCATTGACTGAGTTTGAATCTCAGTTATTGACAGGGATTGAATCTCAGTCAGAGACAGGGATTGAATCTCAATCAGTGACAGGGATTAAATCTCAGTCTGAGACAGGGATTGAATCTCAATCAGTGACAGGGATTGAATCTCAGTCAGTGACAGGGATTGAATCTCATTCAGTGACAGGGATTGAATCTCAGTCAGTGACAGGGATTCAATCTCAGTCAGTGACAGGAATTGAATCTCAGTCAGTGACATGAATTGAATCTCAGTCAGTGACAGCGATTGAATCTCAGTCAGTGACCGGAATTGAATCTAAGTCAGTGACAGGAATTGAATCTCAGTCAGTGAGACGGAGTGAGCCGCAGTCAGTGACAAGGATTGAACCTCAGTTTGTGACAGGTTTGAATCTCAGTCAGTGACAGGTTTTCAGCCTAATCAATAACAGTGATTGAGCCTCAGTCAGTGACAGGGTTTGAATCTCAGTCAGTGACAGGGACTGAATCTCAGTCAGTGACTGGGTTTGAATCTCAGTCAGTGACAGGGACTGAATCTCAATCAGTGACTGGGTTTGAATCTCAGTTATTGACAGGGATTGAGATTAAATCAGTGACAGGGATTGAATATCAATCAGTGAAAGGAATTGAATCTCAGTCAGTGACAGGGATTGAGACTCAGTCAGTGACAGGGATTGAAGCTCAATCAGTGACAATGATTGAATCTCAGTCAGTGACAGGGATTGAGATTAAATCAGTGACAGGGATTGACCCTCAGTCAGTGGCAGGGATTGAACCTCAGTCAGTGACAGGGATAGAGATTCATTCAGTGACAGGGAATGACGCTCAGTCAGTGAAAAGAATTGAATCTCAGTCAGTGGCAGGGATTGAACCTGAGTCACTGACAGGGATTGAATCACAATCAGTGACAGGGATTGAATCTCGATCAGTGACAGGGATTGAATCTCAATCAGTGGCCGGGATTGAGACTCAATGAGTGACAGGGATTGAATCTCAGTCAGTGACAGGGACTGACCCTCAATCAGTAACAGGGGTTGAATCTCATTCAGTGACCGGGGTTGAATCTCAGTCAGTGACTGGGATTGACCCGCTGTCAGTGACAGGGATTGAGCCTCAGTCAGTGACAGGGATTGAACCATAGTCAGTGACAGGGATTGAATCACAGTCAGTGGCACGAATTGACCCTCAATCAGTAACAGGGATTGAATCTCATTCAGTGACAGGGATTGAATCTCGATCAGTGACAGGGATTGAACCTGACTCAGTGACAGGGATTGAATCTCAATCAGTGGCAGGGATTGAATCTCGATCAGTGACAGGGATTGAATCTCAGTCAGTGGCAGGGATTGAACCTCAGTCAGTGACAGGGATAGAGATTCATTCAGTGACAGGGAATGACGCTCAGTCAGTGAAAAGAATTGAATCTCAGTCAGTGGCAGGGATTGAACCTGAGTCACCGACAGGGATTGAATCACAATCAGTGACAGGGATTGAATCTCGATCAGTGACAGGGATTGAATCTCAATCAGTGGCCGGGATTGAGACTCAATGAGTGACAGGGATTGAGACACAACCAGTGACAGGGATTGAATCTCAGTCAGTGACAGGGATTGAACCTCAGTCAATGACAGAAATTGACCCTCAGTCAGTGACAGGGATTGAGCCTCACTCAGTGACAGGGATTGAATCTCAGGCAGTGACAGGAATTGACTCTCAGTCAGTGTCAAGAATTGAATCTCAGTTATTGACAGGGATTGTACCTCAGTGAGTGACAGGAATTGAGCTTCAGTCAGTCACAGGGATTGAATCTCAGTTAGGGACTGGGATTGAACGTCAGCCAGTGATAGGGATTGACCCACAGTCAGTGACAGGAATTGAATCTCAATCAGTGACAGGGTGTGAGCATCAGTCTGTGACAGGAACTGTATCTCAGTCAGTGCCAGGGATTGAATCTCTGTCAGTGGTAGGAATTGAAGCTCAGTTAGTGACAGGGATTGAACCTCAGTCAGTGACAGGGACTGAATCTCAATCAGTGACAGGAATTGAATTTCAGTTAGTGACAGGGATTGAACCTCAGTCAGTGACAGGGATTGAACATCAGTCAGTGACAGGAATACAGATTCAATCAGTGACAGGTATTGAGCCTCAGTCAGTGACAAGGATTGATTCTTATTCAGTGACAGGGATTGACCCTCAATCAGTAACAGGGATTGAATTTCATTCCGTGACATGGATTCAAACTCAGTCAGTGACAGGGATTGATCCTCAGTCTGTGACATGAATTGAATCACAGTCAGTGACAGGAATTGAATCTCAGTCAGTGACAGGGAGTGAGCCGCAGTCAGTTACAAGGATTGAACCTCAGTTAGTGACAGGGATTGAATCTCAGTCTGTGACAGGGATTGAACCTCAGTCAGTGACAGGTTTGAATCTCAGTCAGTGACAGGGTTTTAGCCTAATCAATAACAGGGATTGAGCCTCAGTCAGTGACAGGGTTTGAATCTCAGTTATTGACAGGGATAGAATCTCAGTCAGTGACAGGGATTGAATCTCAATCAGTGACAGGGATTGAATCTCAGTCCGTGACAGGGATTGAGATTCATTCAGTGACAGGGATTCAACCTCAGTCTGTGACAGGAATTGAATCACAATCAGTGACAGGAATTGAACATCAGTCAGTGACAGGGATTGAGCAACAGTCAGTGACTGCGTTTGACTCTCAGTCAGTGACAGGGATTGAATCTCAATCAGTGACAGGGATTGAGCCTCAGTCAGTGTAAGGGATTGACCCTCAGTCAGTGACAGGGATTGAATCCCAGTCAGTGACAGGGATTGAATCGCAGTCTGGGACAAGAATTAAACCACATTCAGTGACAGGGATTGAATCTCAATCAGTGACAGGAATTGAATCTTAGTCAGTGACAGGAATTGAATCTCAGTCAGTGACAGGGAGTGAGCCTCAGTCAGTGACAGGGATTGAGCCTCAAATAGTGACAGGGATTGACCCACAGTCAGTGACAGGGATTAAATCTCAATCAGTGACAGGAAGTGAATCTCAGTCAGTGAGAGGGATTGAATCTCAGTCAGTGACAGGAATTGTGTCTCAGTCAATTACAGGAATTGAACCTCAGTCAGTGACAGGGATTGTATCTCAGTCAGTGACAGGAATTGAATCACAGTCTGTGACAGGGATTGAACCGCAGTCAGTGACAGGGTTGAATCTCAGTCAGTGACAGGGTTTGAGCCTAATCAATAACAGGGATTGAAACTCAGTCAGAGACAGGGATTGAATCTCAATCAGTGACAAGGATTGGGATTCATTCAGTGACAGGAATTGACACTCAATCAGTGACAGGGATTGAATCACAATCAGTGACAGGGATTGAATCTCGATCAGTGACAGGGATTGAATCTCAATCAGTGGCCGGGATTGAGACTCAATGAGTGACAGGGATTGAATCTCAGTCAGTGACAGGGACTGACCCTCAATCAGTAACAGGGGTTGAATCTCATTCAGTGACCGGGGTTGAATCTCAGTCAGTGACTGGGATTGACCCGCTGTCAGTGACAGGGATTGAGCCTCAGTCAGTGACAGGGATTGAACCATAGTCAGTGACAGGGATTGAATCACAGTCAGTGGCACGAATTGACCCTCAATCAGTAACAGGGATTGAATCTCATTCAGTGACAGGGATTGAATCTCGATCAGTGACAGGGATTGAACCTGACTCAGTGACAGGGATTGAATCTCAATCAGTGGCAGGGATTGAATCTCGATCAGTGACAGGGATTGAATCTCAGTCAGTGGCAGGGATTGAACCTCAGTCAGTGACAGGGATAGAGATTCATTCAGTGACAGGGAATGACGCTCAGTCAGTGAAAAGAATTGAATCTCAGTCAGTGGCAGGGATTGAACCTGAGTCACCGACAGGGATTGAATCACAATCAGTGACAGGGATTGAATCTCGATCAGTGACAGGGATTGAATCTCAATCAGTGGCCGGGATTGAGACTCAATGAGTGACAGGGATTGAGACACAACCAGTGACAGGGATTGAATCTCAGTCAGTGACAGGGATTGAACCTCAGTCAATGACAGAA
Source organism: Chiloscyllium plagiosum (assembly GCF_037043375.1). Classification (NCBI taxonomy): domain Eukaryota; kingdom Metazoa; phylum Chordata; class Chondrichthyes; order Orectolobiformes; family Hemiscylliidae; genus Chiloscyllium; species Chiloscyllium plagiosum. The sequence goes on from NW_028270177.1 coordinate 46,097,906, forward strand.
ATTGACCCTCAGTCAGTGACAGGAATTGAATCTCAATCAGTGACAGGGTGTGAGCCGCAGTCAGTTACTAGGATTGTACCTCAGTTAGTGACAGGGATTGAATCACAGTCAGTGACAGGGTTTGAGCCTAATCAATAACAGGGATTGAGCCTTAGTCAGTGACAGGGTTTGAATCTCAGTTATTGACAGGGATAGAATCTCAGTCAGTGACAGGGATTGAATCTCAATCAGTGACAGGGATTGAATCTCAGTCAGTGAAAGGGATTGACATTCATTCAGTGACAGGGATTGACCCTCAGTCAGTGACAGGGATTGAATCTCAATCAGTGACAGGGATTGAATCTCAGTCAGTGAAAGGGATTGAGATTCATTCAGTGACCGGAATTGACCATCAGTCAGTGACAGGGATTGCAATTCAGTCAGTGACAGCGATTGAACCTCAGTCTGTGACAGGGATTGAACCTCTGTCAGTGACAGGAATTGAATCTCAATCAGTGACAGGGATTGAACCTCTGTCAGTGACAGGAATTGAATCTCAATCAGTGACAGGGATTGAGCCTCAGTCAGTGACAGGGATTGTCCCTCAGTCAGTGACAGGGATTGAATCTTAATTAGTGACAGGGATTGAGCCTCACTCAGTGACAGGGATTGAATCTCAGGCAGTGACAGGAATTGACTCTCAGTCAGTGTCAAGAATTGAATCTCAGTTATTGACAGGGATTGTACCTCAGTGAGTGACAGGAATTGAGCTTCAGTCAGTCACAGGGATTGAATCTCAGTTAGGGACTGGGATTGAACGTCAGCCAGTGATAGGGATTGACCCACAGTCAGTGACAGGAATTGAATCTCAATCAGTGACAGGGTGTGAGCATCAGTCTGTGACAGGAACTGTATCTCAGTCAGTGCCAGGGATTGAATCTCTGTCAGTGGTAGGAATTGAAGCTCAGTTAGTGACAGGGATTGAACCTCAGTCAGTGACAGGGACTGAATCTCAATCAGTGACAGGAATTGAATTTCAGTTAGTGACAGGGATTGAACCTCAGTCAGTGACAGGGATTGAACATCAGTCAGTGACAGGAATACAGATTCAATCAGTGACAGGTATTGAGCCTCAGTCAGTGACAAGGATTGATTCTTATTCAGTGACAGGGATTGACCCTCAATCAGTAACAGGGATTGAATTTCATTCCGTGACATGGATTCAAACTCAGTCAGTGACAGGGATTGATCCTCAGTCTGTGACATGAATTGAATCACAGTCAGTGACAGGAATTGAATCTCAGTCAGTGACAGGGAGTGAGCCGCAGTCAGTTACAAGGATTGAACCTCAGTTAGTGACAGGGATTGAATCTCAGTCTGTGACAGGGATTGAACCTCAGTCAGTGACAGGTTTGAATCTCAGTCAGTGACAGGGTTTTAGCCTAATCAATAACAGGGATTGAGCCTCAGTCAGTGACAGGGTTTGAATCTCAGTTATTGACAGGGATAGAATCTCAGTCAGTGACAGGGATTGAATCTCAATCAGTGACAGGGATTGAATCTCAGTCCGTGACAGGGATTGAGATTCATTCAGTGACAGGGATTCAACCTCAGTCTGTGACAGGAATTGAATCACAATCAGTGACAGGAATTGAACATCAGTCAGTGACAGGGATTGAGCAACAGTCAGTGACTGCGTTTGACTCTCAGTCAGTGACAGGGATTGAATCTCAATCAGTGACAGTGATTGAGCCTCAGTCAGTGTAAGGGATTGACCCTCAGTCAGTGACAGGGATTGAATCCCAGTCAGTGACAGGGATTGAATCGCAGTCTGGGACAAGAATTAAACCACAGTCAGTGACAGGGATTGAATCTCAATCAGTGACAGGAATTGAATCTTAGTCAGTGACAGGAATTGAATCTCAGTCAGTGACAGGGAGTGAGCCTCAGTCAGTGACAGGGATTGAGCCTCAAATAGTGACAGGGATTGACCCACAGTCAGTGACAGGGATTAAATCTCAATCAGTGACAGGAAGTGAATCTCAGTCAGTGAGAGGGATTGAATCTCAGTCAGTGACAGGAATTGTGTCTCAGTCAGTTACAGGAATTGAACCTCAGTCAGTGACAGGGATTGTATCTCAGTCAGTGACAGGAATTGAATCACAGTCTGTGACAGGGATTGAACCGCAGTCAGTGACAGGGTTGAATCTCAGTCAGTGACAGGGTTTGAGCCTAATCAATAACAGGGATTGAAACTCAGTCAGAGACAGGGATTGAATCTCAATCAGTGACAAGGATTGGGATTCATTCAGTGACAGGAATTGACACTCAATCAGTGACAGGGATTGAATCTCGATCAGTGACACGGATTGAATCTGAATCAGTGACAGGTATTGAACCTCAGTCAGCGACAGGGATTGAATCTCAGTCAGTGACAGGGATTGAAACTCAGTCAGTGACAGGGATTGACCCTCAGTCAGTGACAGGGATTGAATCTCAGTCAATGACAGGGATTGAACCTCAGTCAGTGAGAGGGATTGAGCCTCAGTCAGTGACAGGGATTGAGCCTCAGTCAGTCATAGGAATTGACCCTGAGATAGTGACAGGGATTGACATTCAATCAGTGACAGAGAATGAATCTCAGTCAGTTTCAGGGATTGAGCCTCAGTCAGTGACAGGGATTAAATCTCAGTCTGTGACAGGGATTGACTCTCAAGCATTGACAGGGAGTGATCCTCAGTCTGTGACAGGGATTGACCCTCAATCAGTGACTGAGCCTCAGTCAGTGACAGGGATTGAGCCACAATCAGTGACAGGGATTGAGACACAACCAGTAACAGGGATTGAATCTCAGTCAGTGACAGGGATTGAATCTCAATCAGTGACAGGAATTGAATCTTCGTCAGTGACAGGGATAGAGATTCAGTCAGTGACAGGGATTGAACCTCAGTCAGTGACAGGGAATGAATCTCATTCAGTGACAGGGATAGATTCTCAGTTAGTGACAGGGATTCAATCTCAGTCAGTGACAGGAATTGACTCTCTGTCAGTGACAGGGATTCAATCTCAGTCAGTGTCAGGAATTGAATCTAAGTCAGTGACAGGGAGTGAATCTCAGTCAGTGACTGTGTTTCAATCTCAGTCAGTGACAGGGACTGAATCTCAGTCATTGACTGAGTTTGAATCTCAGTTATTGACAGGGATTGAATCTCAGTCAGAGACAGGGATTGAATCTCAATCAGTGACAGGGATTGAATCTCAGTCTGAGACAGGGATTGAATCTCAATCAGTGACAGGGATTGAATCTCAGTCAGTGACAGGGATTGAATCTCATTCAGTGACAGGGATTGAATCTCAGTCAGTGACAGGGATTCAATCTCAGTCAGTGACAGGAATTGAATCTCAGTCAGTGACATGAATTGAATCTCAGTCAGTGACAGCGATTGAATCTCAGTCAGTGAGACGGAGTGAGCCGCAGTCAGTGACAAGGATTGAACCTCAGTTTGTGACAGGTTTGAATCTCAGTCAGTGACAGGTTTTCAGCCTAATCAATAACAGGGATTGAGCCTCAGTCAGTGACAGGGTTTGAATCTCAGTCAGTGACAGGGACTGAATCTCAGTCAGTGACTGGGTTTGAATCTCAGTCAGTGACAGGGACTGAATCTCAATCAGTGACTGGGTTTGAATCTCAGTTATTGACAGGGATTGAGATTAAATCAGTGACAGGGATTGAATATCAATCAGTGAAAGGAATTGAATCTCAGTCAGTGACAGGGATTGAGACTCAGTCAGTGACAGGGATTGAAGCTCAATCAGTGACAATGATTGAATCTCAGTCAGTGACAGGGATTGAGATTAAATCAGTGACAGGGATTGACCCTCAGTCAGTGGCAGGGATTGAACCTCAGTCAGTGACAGGGATAGAGATTCATTCAGTGACAGGGAATGACGCTCAGTCAGTGAAAAGAATTGAATCTCAGTCAGTGGCAGGGATTGAACCTGAGTCACTGACAGGGATTGAATCACAATCAGTGACAGGGATTGAATCTCGATCAGTGACAGGGATTGAATCTCAATCAGTGGCCGGGATTGAGACTCAATGAGTGACAGGGATTGAATCTCAGTCAGTGACAGGGACTGACCCTCAATCAGTAACAGGGGTTGAATCTCATTCAGTGACCGGGGTTGAATCTCAGTCAGTGACTGGGATTGACCCGCAGTCAGTGACAGGGATTGAGCCTCAGTCAGTGACAGGGATTGAACCATAGTCAGTGACAGGGATTGAATCACAGTCAGTGGCACGAATTGACCCTCAATCAGTAACAGGGATTGAATCTCATTCAGTGACAGGGATTGAATCTTGATCAGTGACAGGGATTGAACCTGACTCAGTGACAGGGATTGAATCTCAATCAGTGGCAGGGATTGAATCTCGATCAGTGACAGGGATTGAATCTCAGTCAGTGGCAGGGATTGAACCTCAGTCAGTGACAGGGATAGAGATTCATTCAGTGACAGGGAATGACGCTCAGTCAGTGAAAAGAATTGAATCTCAGTCAGTGGCAGGGATTGAACCTGAGTCACTGACAGGGATTGAATCACAATCAGTGACAGGGATTGAATCTCGATCAGTGACAGGGATTGAATCTCAATCAGTGGCCGGGATTGAGACTCAATGAGTGACAGGGATTGAGACACAACCAGTGACAGGGATTGAATCTCAGTCAGTGACAGGGATTGAACCTCAGTCAATGACAGAAATTGACCCTCAGTCAGTGACAGGAATTGAATCTCAATCAGTGACAGGGTGTGAGCCGCAGTCAGTTACTAGGATTGTACCTCAGTTAGTGACAGGGATTGAATCACAGTCTGTGACAGGGATTGAGCCTCAGTCAGTGACAGGTTTGAATCTCAGTCAGTGACAGGGTTTGAGCCTAATCAATAACAGGGATTGAGCCTTAGTCAGTGACAGGGTTTGAATCTCAGTTATTGACAGGGATAGAATCTCAGTCAGTGACAGGGATTGAATCTCAATCAGTGACAGGGATTGAATCTCAGTCAGTGAAAGGGATTGACATTCATTCAGTGACAGGGATTGACCCTCAGTCAGTGACAGGGATTGAATCTCAATCAGTGACAGGGATTGAATCTCAGTCAGTGAAAGGGATTGAGATTCATTCAGTGACCGGAATTGACCATCAGTCAGTGACAGGGATTGCAATTCAGTCAGTGACAGCGATTGAACCTCAGTCTGTGACAGGGATTGAACCTCTGTCAGTGACAGGAATTGAATCTCAATCAGTGACAGGGATTGAACCTCTGTCAGTGACAGGAATTGAATCTCAATCAGTGACAGGGATTGAGCCTCAGTCAGTGACAGGGATTGTCCCTCAGTCAGTGACAGGGATTGAATCTTAATTAGTGACAGGGATTGAGCCTCACTCAGTGACAGGGATTGAATCTCAGGCAGTGACAGGAATTGACTCTCAGTCAGTGTCAAGAATTGAATCTCAGTTATTGACAGGGATTGTACCTCAGTGAGTGACAGGAATTGAGCTTCAGTCAGTCACAGGGATTGAATCTCAGTTAGGGACTGGGATTGAACGTCAGCCAGTGATAGGGATTGACCCACAGTCAGTGACAGGAATTGAATCTCAATCAGTGACAGGGTGTGAGCATCAGTCTGTGACAGGAACTGTATCTCAGTCAGTGCCAGGGATTGAATCTCTGTCAGTGGTAGGAATTGAAGCTCAGTTAGTGACAGGGATTGAACCTCAGTCAGTGACAGGGACTGAATCTCAATCAGTGACAGGAATTGAATTTCAGTTAGTGACAGGGATTGAACCTCAGTCAGTGACAGGGATTGAACATCAGTCAGTGACAGGAATACAGATTCAATCAGTGACAGGTATTGAGCCTCAGTCAGTGACAAGGATTGATTCTTATTCAGTGACAGGGATTGACCCTCAATCAGTAACAGGGACGAATTTCATTCCGTGACATGGATTCAAACTCAGTCAGTGACAGGGATTGATCCTCAGTCTGTGACATGAATTGAATCACAGTCAGTGACAGGAATTGAATCTCAGTCAGTGACAGGGATTGATCCTCAGTCTGTGACATGAATTGAACCACAGTTAGTGACAGGGATTGAACCTCAGTCAGTGACAGGTTTGAATCTCAGTCAGTGACAGGGTTTGAGCCTAATCAATAACATGGATTGAGCCTCAGTCAGTGACAGGGTTTGAATCTCAATCAGTGACAGGGATTGAATCTCAATCAGTGACAGGGATTGAATCTCAGTCCGTGACAGGGATTGAGATTCATTCAGTGACAGGGATTCAACCTCAGTCTGTGACAGGGTTTGAATCTCAGTTATTGACAGGGATAGAATCTCAGTCAGTGACAGGGATTGAATCTCAATCAGTGACAGGGATTGAATCTCAATCAGTGACAGGGATTGAATCTCAGTCCGTGACAGGGATTGAGATTCATTCAGTGACAGGGATTCAACCTCAGTCTGTGACAGGAATTGAATCACAATCAGTGACAGGAATTGAACATCAGTCAGTGACAGGGATTGAGCCTCAGTCAGTGACTGGGTTTGACTCTCAGTCAGTGACAGGGATTGAACCTTAGTCAGTGACAGGGATTGAATCTCAATCAGTGACAGGGATTGACCCTCAGTCAGTGACAGGGATTGAATCTCAATCAGTGACAGGAATTGAGCCTCAGTCAGTGACAGGATAAAACCTCAATGAGTGACAGGGATTGAGACACAACCAGTGACAGGGATTGAATCTCAGTCAGTGACAGGGATTGAACCTCAGTCAATGACAGAAATTGACCCTCAGTCAGTGACAGGAATTGAATCTCAATCAGTGACAGGGTGTGAGCCGGAGTCAGTTACAAGGATTGTCCCTCAGTTAGTGACAGGGATTGAATCGCAGTCTGTGACAGGGATTGAGCCTCAGTCAGTGACAGGTTTGAATCTCAGTCAGTGACAGGGTTTGAGCCTAATCAATAACAGGGATTGAGCCTTAGTCAGTGACAGGGTTTGAATCTCAGTTATTGACAGGGATAGAATCTCAGTCAGTGACAGGGATTGAATCTCAATCAGTGACAGGGATTGAATCTCAGTCAGTGAAAGGGATTGACATTCATTCAGTGACAGGGATTGACCCTCAGTCAGTGACAGGGATTGAATCTCAATCAGTGACAGGGATTGAATCTCAGTCAGTGAAAGGGATTGAGATTCATTCAGTGACCGGAATTGACCATCAGTCAGTGACAGGGACTGCAATTCAGTCAGTGACAGCGATTGAACCTCAGTCTGTGACAGGGATTGAATCTCAGTCAGTGACAGGGATTGAACCTCTGTCAGTGACAGGAATTGAATCTCAATCAGTGACAGGGATTGAGCCTCAGTCAGTGACAGGGATTGTCCCTCAGTCAGTGACAGGGATTGAATCTTAATTAGTGACAGGGATTGAGCCTCACTCAGTGACAGGGATTGAATCTCAGGCAGTGACAGGAATTGACTCTCAGTCAGTGTCAGGAATTGAATCTCAGTTATTGACAGGGATTGTACCTCAGTGAGTGACAGGAATTGAGCTTCAGTCAGTCACAGGGATTGAATCTCAGTTAGGGACTGGGATTGAACGTCAGCCAGTGATAGGGATTGACCCACAGTCAGTGACAGGAATTGAATCTCCATCAGTGACAGGGTGTGAGCATCAGTCTGTGACAGGAACTGTATCTCAGTCAGTGCCAGGGATTGAATCTCTGTCAGTGGTAGGAATTGAAGCTCAGTTAGTGACAGGGATTGAACCTCAGTCAGTGACAGGGACTGAATCTCAATCAGTGACAGGAATTGAATTTCAGTTAGTGACAGGGATTGGACCTCAGTCAGTGACAGGGATTGAACATCAGTCAGTGACAGGAATACAGATTCAATCAGTGACAGGTATTGAGCCTCAGTCAGTGACAAGGATTGATTCTTATTCAGTGACAGGGATTGACCCTCAATCAGTAACAGGGAATGAATTTCATTCCGTGACATGGATTCAAACTCAGTCAGTGACAGGGATTGATCCTCAGTCTGTGACAGGAATTGAATCACAGTCAGTGACAGGAATTGAATCTCAGTCAGTGACAGGGAGTGAGCCGCAGTCAGTTACAAGGATTGAACCTCAGTTAGTGACAGGGATTGAATCTCAGTCTGTGACAGGGATTGAACCTCAGTCAGTGACAGGTTTGAATCTCAGTCAGTGACAGGGTTTTAGCCTAATCAATAACAGGGATTGAGCCTCAGTCAGTGACAGGGTTTGAATCTCAGTTATTGACAGGGATAGAATCTCAGTCAGTGACAGGGATTGAATCTCAATCAGTGACAGGGATTGAATCTCAGTCCGTGACAGGGATTGAGATTCATTCAGTGACAGGGATTCAACCTCAGTCTGTGACAGGAATTGAATCACAATCAGTGACAGGAATTGAACATCAGTCAGTGACAGGGATTGAGCCTCAGTCAGTGACTGGGTTTGACTCTCAGTCAGTGAAAGGGATTGAACCTCAGTCAGTGACAGGGATTGAATCTCAGTCGGTGACAGGGATTGAACCACAGTCAGTGACAGGGATTGAGCCTCAATGAGTGACAGGGATTGAGACACAACCAGTGACAGGGATTGAATCTCAGTCAGTGACAGGGATTGAACCTCAGTCAATGACAGAAATTGACCCTCAGTCAGTGTCAGGAATTGAATCTCAATCAGTGACAGGGATTGAATCTCAGTCAGTGAAAGGGATTGACATTCATTCAGTGACAGGGATTGACCCTCAGTCAGTGACAGGGATTGAATCTCAATCAGTGACAGGGATTGAATCTCAGTCAGTGAAAGGGATTGAGATTCATTCAGTGACCGGAATTGACCATCAGTCAGTGACAAGGATTGCAATTCAGTCAGTGACAGCGATTGTACCTCAGTCTGTGACAGGGATTGAATCTCAGTCAGTGACAGGGATTGAACCTCTGTCAGTGACAGGAATTGAATCTCAATCAGTGACAGGGATTGAGCCTCAGTCAGTGACAGGGATTGTCCCTCAGTCAGTGACAGGAATTGAATCTTAATTAGTGACAGGGATTGAGCCTCACTCAGTGACAGTAATTGAATCTCAGGCAGTGACAGGAATTGACTCTCAGTCAGTGGCAGGAATTGAATCTCAGTTATTGACAGGGATTGTACCTCAGTGAGTGACAGGAATTGAGCTTCAGTCAGTCACAGGGATTGAATCTCAGTTAGGGACTGGGATTGAACGTCAGCCAGTGATAGGGATTGACCCACAGTCAGTGACAGGAATTGAATCTCAATCAGTGACAGGGTGTGAGCATCAGTCTGTGACAGGAACTGTATCTCAGTCAGTGCCAGGGATTGAATCTCTGTCAGTGGTAGGAATTGAAGCTCAGTTAGTGACAGGGATTGAACCTCAGTCAGTGACAGGGACTGAATCTCAATCAGTGACAGGAATTGAATTTCAGTTAGTGACAGGGATTGAACCTCAGTCAGTGACAGGGATTGAACATCAGTCAGTGACAGGAATACAGATTCAATCAGTGACAGGTATTGAGCCTCAGTCAGTGACAAGGATTGATTCTTATTCAGTGACAGGGATTGACCCTCAATCAGTAACAGGGAATGAATTTCATTCCGTGACATGGATTCAAACTCAGTCAGTGACAGGGATTGATCCTCAGTCTGTGACAGGAATTGAATCACAGTCAGTGACAGGAATTGAATCTCAGTCAGTGACAGGGAGTGAGCCGCAGTCAGTTACAAGGATTGAACCTCAGTTAGTGACAGGGATTGAATCTCAGTCTGTGACAGGGATTGAACCTCAGTCAGTGACAGGTTTGAGCCTCAGTCAGTGACAGGGTTTTAGCCTAATCAATAACATGGATTGAGCCTCAGTCAGTGACAGGGTTTGAATCTCAGTTATTGACAGGGATAGAATCTCAGTCAGTGACAGGGATTGAATCTCAATCAGTGACAGGGATTGAATCTCAGTCCGTGACAGGGATTGAGATTCATTCAGTGACAGGGATTCAACCTCAGTCTGTGACAGGAATTGAATCACAATCAGTGACAGGAATTGAACATCAGTCAGTGACAGGGATTGAGCCTCAGTCAGTGACTGGGTTTGACTCTCAGTCAGTGACAGGGATTGAACCTCAGTCAGTGACAGGGATTGAATCTCAATCAGTGACAGGGATTGAGCCTCAGTCAGTGACAGGATAAAACCTCAGTCAGTGACAGGGATTGCTTCCCAATCAGTGACAGGGATTGAACCTGAGTCAGTGACTGGAATTGAATCTCAATCAGTGACAGGGATTGAATCTCGATCAGTGACAGGGATTGAATCTCAGTTAGTGACAGGGATTGAGCCTCAGTCAGTGACAGGAAATGACCCTCGGTCAGTAACAGGGATTGAATCTCAGTCAATGACAGGAATTGAACCTCAGTCTTTGAGAGGGATTGAGCCACAGTCAGTGACAGGGATTGAGCCTCAGTCAGTCATAGGAATTGACCCTTAGACAGTGACAGGGATTGACATTCAGTCAGTGACAGAGAATGAATCTCAGTCAGTTACAGGGATTGAGCCTCAGTAAGTGACAGGGATTGAATCTCAGTCAGTGACAGGGAATGAATCTCAGTCAGTGACAGGAATTGAATCTCAATCAGTGACAGGGTGTGAGCATCAGTCAGTGACAGGAAGTGAATCGCAGTCAGTGACAGGGATTGAACCTCAGTCAGTGACAGGAATTGAATCACAGTCAGTGACCGGAATTGACCATCAGTCAGTGACAGGGATTGCAATTCAGTCAGTGACAGCGATTGAACCTCAGTCTGTGACAGGGATTGAATCTCAGTCAGTGACAGGGATTGAGCCTCAGTCAGTGACAGGGATTGTCCCTCGGTCAGTGACAGGGATTGAATCTTAATTAGTGACAGGGATTGAGCCTCACTCAGTGACAGGGATTGAATCTCAGGCAGTGACAGGAATTGACTCTCAGTCAGTGGCAGGAATTGAATCTCAGTTATTGACAGGGATTGTACCTCAGTGAGTGACAGGAATTGAGCTACAGTCAGTCACAGGGATTGAATCTCAGTTGGGGACTGGGATTGAACGTCAGCCAGTGATAGGGATTGACCCACAGCCAGGGACAGGAATTGAATCTCAATCAGTGACAGGGTGTGAGCATCAGTCAGTGACAGGAAGTGTATCTCAGTCAGTGCCAGGGATTGAATCTCTGTCAGTGGTAGGAATTGAATCTCAGTTAGTGACAGGGATTGAACCTCAGTCAGTGACAGGGATTGAATCTCAATCAGTGACAGGAATTGAATTTCAGTTAGTGACAGGGATTGAACCTCTGTCAGTGACAGGTATTGAGCCTCAGTCAGTGACAAGGATTGAATCTTAGACAGTGAGAGGGATTGACCCTCAATCAGTAACAGGGATTGAATTTCATTCCGTGACATGGATTCAAACTCAGTCAGTGACAGGGATTGAACCTCAGTCTGTGACAGGAATTGAATCACAGTCAGTGACAGGAATTGAATCACAGTCAGTGACAGGAATTGAATCTCAGTCAGTGACAGGGAATGAGCCGCAGTCAGTTACAAGGATTGAATCTCAGTTAGTGACAGGGATTGAACCTCAGTCAGTGACAGGTTTGAATCTCAGTCAGTGACAGGGAGTGAGCCACAGTCAGTTACAAGGATTGAACCTCAGTTAGTGACAGGGATTGAATCTCAGTCTGTGACAGGGATTGAACCTCAGTCAGTGACAGGTTTGAATCTCAGTCAGTGACAGGGTTTGAGCCTAATCAATAACAGGGATTGAGCCACAGTCAGTGACAGGGTTTGAATCTCAGTTATTGACAGGGATAGAATCTCAGTCAGTGACAGGGATTGAACCTCAATCAGTGACAGTGATTGAATCTCAGTCCGTGACAGGGATTGAGATTCATTCAGTGATAGGGATTGACCCTCAGTCAGTGACAGGGATTGAATCTCAGTCAGTGGCCGGGATTGAGACTCAATGAGTGACAGGGATTGAGACACAACCAGTGACAGGGATTGAATTTCAGTCAGTGACAGGGATTGAACCTCAGTCAATGACAGAAATTGACCCTCAGTCAGTGACAGGAATTGAATCTCAATCAGTGACAGGGTGTGAGCCGCAGTCAGTTACTAGGATTGTACCTCAGTTAGTGACAGGGATTGAATCACAGTCTGTGACAGGGATTGAGCCTCAGTCAGTGACAGGTTTGAATCTCAGTCAGTGACAGGGTTTGAGCCTAATCAATAACAGGGATTGAGCCTTAGTCAGTGACAGGGTTTGAATCTCAGTTATTGACAGGGATAGAATCTCAGTCAGTGACAGGGATTGAATCTCAATCAGTGACAGGGATTGAATCTCAGTCAGTGAAAGGGATTGACATTCATTCAGTGACAGGGATTGACCCTCAGTCAGTGACAGGGATTGAATCTCAATCAGTGACAGGGATTGAATCTCAGTCAGTGAAAGGGATTGAGATTCATTCAGTGACCGGAATTGACCATCAGTCAGTGACAGGGATTGCAATTCAGTCAGTGACAGCGATTGAACCTCAGTCTGTGACAGGGATTGAACCTCTGTCAGTGACAGGAATTGAATCTCAATCAGTGACAGGGATTGAACCTCTGTCAGTGACAGGAATTGAATCTCAATCAGTGACAGGGATTGAGCCTCAGTCAGTGACAGGGATTGTCCCTCAGTCAGTGACAGGGATTGAATCTTAATTAGTGACAGGGATTGAGCCTCACTCAGTGACAGGGATTGAATCTCAGGCAGTGACAGGAATTGACTCTCAGTCAGTGTCAAGAATTGAATCTCAGTTATTGACAGGGATTGTACCTCAGTGAGTGACAGGAATTGAGCTTCAGTCAGTCACAGGGATTGAATCTCAGTTAGGGACTGGGATTGAACGTCAGCCAGTGATAGGGATTGACCCACAGTCAGTGACAGGAATTGAATCTCAATCAGTGACAGGGTGTGAGCATCAGTCTGTGACAGGAACTGTATCTCAGTCAGTGCCAGGGATTGAATCTCTGTCAGTGGTAGGAATTGAAGCTCAGTTAGTGACAGGGATTGAACCTCAGTCAGTGACAGGGACTGAATCTCAATCAGTGACAGGAATTGAATTTCAGTTAGTGACAGGGATTGAACCTCAGTCAGTGACAGGGATTGAACATCAGTCAGTGACAGGAATACAGATTCAATCAGTGACAGGTATTGAGCCTCAGTCAGTGACAAGGATTGATTCTTATTCAGTGACAGGGATTGACCCTCAATCAGTAACAGGGATTGAATTTCATTCCGTGACATGGATTCAAACTCAGTCAGTGACAGGGATTGATCCTCAGTCTGTGACATGAATTGAATCACAGTCAGTGACAGGAATTGAATCTCAGTCAGTGACAGGGAGTGAGCCGCAGTCAGTTACAAGGATTGAACCTCAGTTAGTGACAGGGATTGAATCTCAGTCTGTGACAGGGATTGAACCTCAGTCAGTGACAGGTTTGAATCTCAGTCAGTGACAGGGTTTGAGCCTAATCAATAACATGGATTGAGCCTCAGTCAGTGACAGGGTTTGAATCTCAATCAGTGACAGGGATTGAATCTCAATCAGTGACAGGGATTGAATCTCAGTCCGTGACAGGGATTGAGATTCATTCAGTGACAGGGATTCAACCTCAGTCTGTGACAGGGTTTGAATCTCAGTTATTGACAGGGATAGAATCTCAGTCAGTGACAGGGATTGAATCTCAATCAGTGACAGGGATTGAATCTCAATCAGTGACAGGGATTGAATCTCAGTCCGTGACAGGGATTGAGATTCATTCAGTGACAGGGATTCAACCTCAGTCTGTGACAGGAATTGAATCACAATCAGTGACAGGAATTGAACATCAGTCAGTGACAGGGATTGAGCCTCAGTCAGTGACTGGGTTTGACTCTCAGTCAGTGACAGGGATTGAACCTTAGTCAGTGACAGGGATTGAATCTCAATCAGTGACAGGGATTGATCCTCAGTCAGTGACAGGGATTGACCCTCAGTCAGTGACAGGGATTGAATCTCAATCAGTGACAGGAATTGAGCCTCAGTCAGTGACAGGATAAAACCTCAATGAGTGACAGGGATTGAGACACAACCAGTGACAGGGATTGAATCTCAGTCAGTGACAGGGATTGAACCTCAGTCAATGACAGAAATTGACCCTCAGTCAGTGACAGGAATTGAATCTCAATCAGTGACAGGGTGTGAGCCGGAGTCAGTTACAAGGATTGTCCCTCAGTTAGTGACAGGGATTGAATCGCAGTCTGTGACAGGGATTGAGCCTCAGTCAGTGACAGGTTTGAATCTCAGTCAGTGACAGGGTTTGAGCCTAATCAATAACAGGGATTGAGCCTTAGTCAGTGACAGGGTTTGAATCTCAGTTATTGACAGGGATAGAATCTCAGTCAGTGACAGGGATTGAATCTCAATCAGTGACAGGGATTGAATCTCAGTCAGTGAAAGGGATTGACATTCATTCAGTGACAGGGATTGACCCTCAGTCAGTGACAGGGATTGAATCTCAATCAGTGACAGGGATTGAATCTCAGTCAGTGAAAGGGATTGAGATTCATTCAGTGACCGGAATTGACCATCAGTCAGTGACAGGGACTGCAATTCAGTCAGTGACAGCGATTGAACCTCAGTCTGTGACAGGGATTGAATCTCAGTCAGTGACAGGGATTGAACCTCTGTCAGTGACAGGAATTGAATCTCAATCAGTGACAGGGATTGAGCCTCAGTCAGTGACAGGGATTGTCCCTCAGTCAGTGACAGGGATTGAATCTTAATTAGTGACAGGGATTGAGCCTCACTCAGTGACAGGGATTGAATCTCAGGCAGTGACAGGAATTGACTCTCAGTCAGTGTCAGGAATTGAATCTCAGTTATTGACAGGGATTGTACCTCAGTGAGTGACAGGAATTGAGCTTCAGTCAGTCACAGGGATTGAATCTCAGTTAGGGACTGGGATTGAACGTCAGCCAGTGATAGGGATTGACCCACAGTCAGTGACAGGAATTGAATCTCCATCAGTGACAGGGTGTGAGCATCAGTCTGTGACAGGAACTATATCTCAGTCAGTGCCAGGGATTGAATCTCTGTCAGTGGTAGGAATTGAAGCTCAGTTAGTGACAGGGATTGAACCTCAGTCAGTGACAGGGATTGAATCTCAATCAGTGACAGGAATTGAATTTCAGTTAGTGACAGGGATTGGACCTCAGTCAGTGACAGGGATTGAACATCAGTCAGTGACAGGAATACAGATTCAATCAGTGACAGGTATTGAGCCTCAGTCAGTGACAAGGATTGATTCTTATTCAGTGACAGGGATTGACCCTCAATCAGTAACAGGGAATGAATTTCATTCCGTGACATGGATTCAAACTCAGTCAGTGACAGGGATTGATCCTCAGTCTGTGACAGGAATTGAATCACAGTCAGTGACAGGAATTGAATCTCAGTCAGTGACAGGGAGTGAGCCGCAGTCAGTTACAAGGATTGAACCTCAGTTAGTGACAGGGATTGAATCTCAGTCTGTGACAGGGATTGAACCTCAGTCAGTGACAGGTTTGAATCTCAGTCAGTGACAGGGTTTTAGCCTAATCAATAACAGGGATTGAGCCTCAGTCAGTGACAGGGTTTGAATCTCAGTTATTGACAGGGATAGAATCTCAGTCAGTGACAGGGATTGAATCTCAATCAGTGACAGGGATTGAATCTCAGTCCGTGACAGGGATTGAGATTCATTCAGTGACAGGGATTCAACCTCAGTCTGTGACAGGAATTGAATCACAATCAGTGACAGGAATTGAACATCAGTCAGTGACAGGGATTGAGCCTCAGTCAGTGACTGGGTTTGACTCTCAGTCAGTGAAAGGGATTGAACCTCAGTCAGTGACAGGGATTGAATCTCAGTCGGTGACAGGGATTGAACCACAGTCAGTGACAGGGATTGAGCCTCAATGAGTGACAGGGATTGAGACACAACCAGTGACAGGGATTGAATCTCAGTCAGTGACAGGGATTGAACCTCAGTCAATGACAGAAATTGACCCTCAGTCAGTGTCAGGAATTGAATCTCAATCAGTGACAGGGATTGAATCTCAGTCAGTGAAAGGGATTGACATTCATTCAGTGACAGGGATTGACCCTCAGTCAGTGACAGGGATTGAATCTCAATCAGTGACAGGGATTGAATCTCAGTCAGTGAAAGGGATTGAGATTCATTCAGTGACCGGAATTGACCATCAGTCAGTGACAAGGATTGCAATTCAGTCAGTGACAGCGATTGAACCTCAGTCTGTGACAGGGATTGAATCTCAGTCAGTGACAGGGATTGAACCTCTGTCAGTGACAGGAATTGAATCTCAATCAGTGACAGGGATTGAGCCTCAGTCAGTGACAGGGATTGTCCCTCAGTCAGTGACAGGAATTGAATCTTAATTAGTGACAGGGATTGAGCCTCACTCAGTGACAGGAATTGAATCTCAGGCAGTGACAGGAATTGACTCTCAGTCAGTGGCAGGAATTGAATCTCAGTTATTGACAGGGATTGTACCTCAGTGAGTGACAGGAATTGAGCTTCAGTCAGTCACAGGGATTGAATCTCAGTTAGGGACTGGGATTGAACGTCAGCCAGTGATAGGGATTGACCCACAGTCAGTGACAGGAATTGAATCTCAATCAGTGACAGGGTGTGAGCATCAGTCTGTGACAGGAACTGTATCTCAGTCAGTGCCAGGGATTGAATCTCTGTCAGTGGTAGGAATTGAAGCTCAGTTAGTGACAGGGATTGAACCTCAGTCAGTGACAGGGACTGAATCTCAATCAGTGACAGGAATTGAATTTCAGTTAGTGACAGGGATTGAACCTCAGTCAGTGACAGGGATTGAACATCAGTCAGTGACAGGAATACAGATTCAATCAGTGACAGGTATTGAGCCTCAGTCAGTGACAAGGATTGATTCTTATTCAGTGACAGGGATTGACCCTCAATCAGTAACAGGGATTGAATTTCATTCCGTGACATGGATTCAAACTCAGTCAGTGACAGGGATTGATCCTCAGTCTGTGACAGGAATTGAATCACAGTCAGTGACAGGAATTGAATCTCAGTCAGTGACAGGGAGTGAGCCGCAGTCAGTTACAAGGATTGAACCTCAGTTAGTGACAGGGATTGAATCTCAGTCTGTGACAGGGATTGAACCTCAGTCAGTGACAGGTTTGAGCCTCAGTCAGTGACAGGGTTTTAGCCTAATCAATAACATGGATTGAGCCTCAGTCAGTGACAGGGTTTGAATCTCAGTTATTGACAGGGATAGAATCTCAGTCAGTGACAGGGATTGAATCTCAATCAGTGACAGGGATTGAATCTCAGTCCGTGACAGGGATTGAGATTCATTCAGTGACAGGGATTCAACCTCAGTCTGTGACAGGAATTGAATCACAATCAGTGACAGGAATTGAACATCAGTCAGTGACAGGGATTGAGCCTCAGTCAGTGACTGGGTTTGACTCTCAGTCAGTGACAGGGATTGAACCTCAGTCAGTGACAGGGATTGAATCTCAATCAGTGACAGGGATTGAGCCTCAGTCAGTGACAGGATAAAACCTCAGTCAGTGACAGGGATTGCTTCCCAATCAGTGACAGGGATTGAACCTGAGTCAGTGACTGGAATTGAATCTCAATCAGTGACAGGGATTGAATCTCGATCAGTGACAGGGATTGAATCTCAGTTAGTGACAGGGATTGAGCCTCAGTCAGTGACAGGAAATGACCCTCGGTCAGTGACAGGGATTGAATCTCAGTCAATGACAGGAATTGAACCTCAGTCTTTGAGAGGGATTGAGCCACAGTCAGTGACAGGGATTGAGCCTCAGTCAGTCATAGGAATTGACCCTTAGACAGTGACAGGGATTGACATTCAGTCAGTGACAGAGAATGAATCTCAGTCAGTTACAGGGATTGAGCCTCAGTAAGTGACAGGGATTGAATCTCAGTCAGTGACAGGGAATGAATCTCAGTCAGTGACAGGAATTGAATCTCAATCAGTGACAGGGTGTGAGCATCAGTCAGTGACAGGAAGTGAATCGCAGTCAGTGACAGGGATTGAACCTCAGTCAGTGACAGGAATTGAATCACAGTCAGTGACCGGAATTGACCATCAGTCAGTGACAGGGATTGCAATTCAGTCAGTGACAGCGATTGAACCTCAGTCTGTGACAGGGATTGAATCTCAGTCAGTGACAGGGATTGAGCCTCAGTCAGTGACAGGGATTGTCCCTCGGTCAGTGACAGGGATTGAATCTTAATTAGTGACAGGGATTGAGCCTCACTCAGTGACAGGGATTGAATCTCAGGCAGTGACAGGAATTGACTCTCAGTCAGTGGCAGGAATTGAATCTCAGTTATTGACAGGGATTGTACCTCAGTGAGTGACAGGAATTGAGCTACAGTCAGTCACAGGGATTGAATCTCAGTTGGGGACTGGGATTGAACGTCAGCCAGTGATAGGGATTGACCCACAGCCAGGGACAGGAATTGAATCTCAATCAGTGACAGGGTGTGAGCATCAGTCAGTGACAGGAAGTGTATCTCAGTCAGTGCCAGGGATTGAATCTCTGTCAGTGGTAGGAATTGAATCTCAGTTAGTGACAGGGATTGAACCTCAGTCAGTGACAGGGATTGAATCTCAATCAGTGACAGGAATTGAATTTCAGTTAGTGACAGGGATTGAACCTCTGTCAGTGACAGGTATTGAGCCTCAGTCAGTGACAAGGATTGAATCTTAGACAGTGAGAGGGATTGACCCTCAATCAGTAACAGGGATTGAATTTCATTCCGTGACATGGATTCAAACTCAGTCAGTGACAGGGATTGAACCTCAGTCTGTGACAGGAATTGAATCACAGTCAGTGACAGGAATTGAATCACAGTCAGTGACAGGAATTGAATCTCAGTCAGTGTCAGGGATTGAACCTCAGTCAGTGACAGGTTTGAATCTCAGTCAGTGACAGGGAGTGAGCCACAGTCAGTTACAAGGATTGAACCTCAGTTAGTGACAGGGATTGAATCTCAGTCTGTGACAGGGATTGAACCTCAGTCAGTGACAGGTTTGAATCTCAGTCAGTGACAGGGTTTGAGCCTAATCAATAACAGGGATTGAGCCACAGTCAGTGACAGGGTTTGAATCTCAGTTATTGACAGGGATAGAATCTCAGTCAGTGACAGGGATTGAACCTCAATCAGTGACAGTGATTGAATCTCAGTCCGTGACAGGGATTGAGATTCATTCAGTGATAGGGATTGACCCTCAGTCAGTGACAGGGATTGAATCTCAATCAGTGACAGGGATTGACCCTCAGTCTGTGACAGGAATTGAATCACAATCAGTGACAGGAATTGAATCTCAATCAGTGACAGGGATTGACCCTCAGTCTGTGACAGGAATTGAATCACAATCAGTGACAGGAATTGAACCTCAGTCAGTGACAGGGATTGAATCTCAATCAGTGACAGGGATTGAGCCTCAGTCAGTGACAGGGATTGAACCTGAGTCAGTGACTGGAATTGAATCTCAATCAGTGACAGGGATTGAATCTTGATCAGTGACAGGGATTGAATCTCAATCAGTGACAGGGATTGAATCTCAGTTTGTGACAGGGATTGATCCTCAGTCAGTGACAGGAAATGACCCTCAGTCAGTAACAGGGATTGAATCTCAGTCAATGACAGGGATTGAACCTCAGTCTTTGGGAGGGATTGAGGCACAGTCAGTGACAGGGATTGAGCCTCAGTCAGTCATAGGAATTGACCCTGAGACAGTGACAGGGATTGACAATCAGTCAGTGACAGAGAATGAATCTCAGTCAGTTACAGGGATTGAGCCTCAGTAAGTGACAGGGATTGAATCTCAGTCAGTGACAGGGAATGAATCTCAGTCAGTGACAGGAATTGAATCTCAATCAGTGACAGGGTGTGAGCATCAGTCAGTGACAGGAAGTGTATCTCAGTCAGTGCCAGGGATTGAATCTCTGTCAGTGGTAGGAATTGAATCTCAGTTAGTGACAGGGATTGAACCTCTGTCAGTGACAGGGATTGAACATCAGTCAGTGACAGGAATACAGATTCAGTCAGTGACAGTTATTGAGCCTCAGTCAGTGACAAGGATTGAATCTTAGACAGTGAGAGGGATTGACCCTCAATCAGTAACAGGGATTGAATTTCATTCCGTGACATGGATTCAAACTCAGTCAGTGACAGGGATTGAACCTCAGTCTGTGACAGGAATTGAATCACAGTCAGTGACAGGAATTGAATCACAGTCAGTGACAGGAATTGAATCTCAGTCAGTGACAGGGAATGAGCCGCAGTCAGTTACAAGGATTGAATCTCAGTTAGTGACAGGGATTGAACCTCAGTCAGTGACAGGTTTGAATCTCAGTCAGTGACAGTGTTTGAGCCTAATCAATAACAGGGATTGAACCTCAGTCAGTGACAGGGTTTGAATCTCAGTTTTTGACAGGGATAGAATCTCTGTCAGTGACAGGGATTGAATCTCAATCAGTGACAGGGATTGAATCTCAGTCCGTGACAGGGATTGAGATTCATTCAGTGACAGGGATTGACCCTCAGTCAGTGACAGGGATTCAACCTCAGTCTGTGACAGGAATTGAATCACAATCAGTGACAGGAATTGAACATAAGTCAGTGACAGGAATTGAGCCTCAGTCAGTGACTGGGTTTGACTCTCAGTCAGTGACAGGGATTGAAGCTCAGTCAGTGACAGGGATTGAATCCCAATCAGTGACAGGGATTGAGCCTCAGTCTGTGACAGGGATAGAACCTCAGTCAGTGACAGGGATTGAATCCCAGTCAGTGACAGGGATTGAACCTGAGTCAGTGACTGGAATTGAATCTCAATCAGTGACAGGGATTGAATCTCGATCAGTGACAGGGATTGAATCTCAATCAGTGACAGGGATTGACCCTCAGTCAGTGACAGGGATTGAATCTCAGTTAGTGACAGGGATTGAGCCTCAGTCAATGACAGGGATTGAACCTCAGTCTTTGAGAGGGATTGAGCCACAGTCAGTGACAGGGATTGAGCCTCAGTCAGACATAGGAATTGACCCTGAGACAGTGACAGGGATTGACATTCAGTCAGTGACAGAGAATGAATCTCAGTCAGTTACAGGGATTGAGCCTCAGTCAGTGACAGGGATTGTGTCTCAGTCAGTTACGGGGTTTGAACCTCAGTCTGTGACAGGGATTGAATCTCAGTCAGTGACAGGGATTGAATCTCAGTCAGTGACAGGAATTGAATCTCAGTCAGTGACAGGGATTGAATCTCAGTCAGTGACAGGGATTGAACCTCAGTCAGTGACAAGGATTGAACCTCAGTCAGTGACAGGGATTGTCTCTCAGTCAGTGGCAGAAATTGAATCTCAGTTAATGACAGGGATTGTACATCAGTGAGTGACAGGAATTGAGCTTCAGTCAGTGACAGGAATTGAATCTCAGTTAGTGACTGGGATTGACTCACAGTCAGTGACAGGAATTGAATCTCAATCAGTGACAGGGTGTGAGCATCAGTCAGTGACAGGAAGTGAATCGCAGTCAGTGACAGGGATTGACCCTCAGTCAGTGACTGGGATTGAACCTCAGTCTGTGACAGGAATTGAATCATAGTCAGTGACCGGAATTGACCATCAGTCAGTGACAGGGATTGCAATTCAGTCAGTGACAGCGATTGAACCTCAGTCAGTGACAGGGATTGAATCTCAAAGAGTTGCAGGGATTGAATCTCTGTCAGTGACAGGGATTGAATCTCAATCAGTGACAGGGATTGAGCCTCAGTCAGTGACAGGGATTGTCCCTCAGTCAGTGACAGGGATTGAATCTTAATTAGTGACAGGGATTGAGCCTCACTCAGTGACAGGGATTGAATCTCAGGCAGTGTCAGGAATTGACTCTCAGTCTGTGGCAGGAATTGAATCTCAGTTATTGACAGGGATTGTACATCAGTGACTGACATGAATTCAGCTTCAGTCAGTCACATGGATTGAATCTCAGTTAGGGACTGGGATTGAATGTCAGCCAGTGATAGGGATTGACCCACAGTCAGTGACAGGAATTGAATCTCAATCAGTGACTGGGTGTGAGCATCAGTCTGTGACAGGAAGTGAATCTCAGTCAGTGCCAGGGATTGAATCTCTGTCAGTGGTAGGAATTGAATCTCAGTTAGTGACAGGGATTGAACCTCAGTCAGTGACAGGGATTGAACATCAGTCAGTGACAGGAATTGAATCTCAGTTAGTGACAGGGATTGAACCGCAGTCAGTGACAGGGATAGAGATACAGTCAGAGATAGGGTTTGAACCTCAGTCTGTTACAGGAAGTGAATCTCAGTCAGTGCCAGGGATTGAATCTCTGTCAGTGGTAGGAATTGAATCTCAGTCAGTGACAGGCATTAAACCTCAGTCATTGACAGG
Source organism: Chiloscyllium plagiosum (assembly GCF_037043375.1). Lineage (NCBI taxonomy): Eukaryota > Metazoa > Chordata > Chondrichthyes > Orectolobiformes > Hemiscylliidae > Chiloscyllium > Chiloscyllium plagiosum. Next base: position 46,120,539 of record NW_028270177.1, read on the forward strand.
GATTGAATCTCAATCAGTGACAGGAATTGAATCTCAGTTAGTGACAGGGATTGTACCTCAGTCAGTGACAGGGATTGAAGATCAATCAGTGACAGGAATACAGATTCAGTCAGTGACAGGGATTGAATGTCAGTCAGTGACAGGAATTAAATCTCACTAAGTGACAGGAATTGAACGTCAGTTAGTGACAGGGATTGAATCGCAGTCTGGGACAAGAATTAAACCACAGTCAGTGTCAGGGATTGAATCTCAATCAGTGGCAGGAATTGAATCTTAGTCAGTGACAGGAATTGAATCTCAGTCAGTGACAGGGAGTGAGTCTCAGTCAGTGACAGGGATTGAGCCTCAAATAGTGACAGGGATTGACCCACAGTCAGTGACAGGGATTAAATCTCAATCAGTATCAGGAAGTGAATCTCAGTCAGTGACATGGGTTTAATCACAGTCAGTGACAGGGATAGAGATACAGTCAGTGAGAGGGTTTGAACCTCAGTCTGTGACAGGGATTGAATCTCAGTCAGTGACGGGGATTGAATCTCAGTCAGTGACAGGAATTGTGTCTCAGTCAGTTACGGGGATTGAACCTCAGTCAGTGATAGGGATTGTATCTCAGTCAGTGACAGGAATTGAATCTCAGTAAGTGACAGGAATTTACTCTCAGTCAGTGACAGGGATTGAACCTCAGTCAGGAACATGGAATTGAATCCCAGTTAGTGACACGGACAAAACCTCAGTCAGTGACAGGGATTGAATCTCAGTACATTATAGGGATTGAACCTCAGACAGTGACAGGGATAGAATCTCTGTCAGTGATAGGAATTGACAGGGATTGAAATTCAGTCAGTAGCAGCGACTGAACCTCAGTCTGTGACAGGGTTTGAATCTCAGTCAGTGACAGGGATTGAACCTCAGTCAGTGACAGGGAATGACCCTCAGTCAGTGACAGAAATTGACCATCAGTCAGTGACTGGGTTTGAATCTCAGTCAGTGACAGGGATTGAACCTGAGTGAGTGACAGAGATTGAATCTCGATAAGTGACAGGGATTGAATCTCAATCAGTGACAGGGATTGCGACTCAGTCAGTCACAGAGATTGAGCCTCTGTCAGTGACAGGGATTGAACCTCAGTCAGTGACAGGGATTGAATCTCCATCTGGGACAGGGTTTGAACCTCAGTCAGTGACAGGGATTGAGCCTCCATCCGTCATAGGAATTGACCCTGAGATAGTAACAGGGATTGACAATCAGTCAGTGACAGGGATTGAATCTCAGTCTGTGACAGGGATTGACCCTCAGTCAGTGACAGGAATTGAGCCTCACTCAGTGACAGGGACTGAATCTCAGTCAGTGAATGGGATTGGATCTCAATCAGTGACAGGGATTGACCCTCAGTGAGTGACAGAGTTTGAACCTCAGTCAGTGACAGAGATTGAGCCTCAGTCAGTGACAGGGATTGAGCCTCAGTCAGTGACAGGGATTGAATCTTAATTAGTGACAGGGATTGAGCCTCACTCAGTGACAGGTATTGAATCTCAGGCAGTGACAGGAATTGACTCTCAGTCAGTGGCAGGAATTGAATCTCAGTTATTGACAGGGATTGTACATCAGTGAGTGACAGGAACTGAGCTTCAGTCAGTCACAGGGATTGAATCTCAGTTAGGGACTGGGATTGAATGTCAGTCAGTGATAGCGATTGACCCACAGTCAGTGACAGGAATTGAATCTCAATCAGTGACAGGGTGTGAGCATCAGTCTGTGACAGGAAGTGAATCTCAGTCAGTGCCAGGGATTGAATCTCTGTCAGTGGTAGGAATTGCATCTCAGTTAGTGACAGGGATTGAACCTCAGTCAGTGACAGGGATTGAATATCAATCAGTGACAGGAATTGAATTTCAGTTAGTGACAGGGATTGAACCTCAGTCAGTGACAGGAATGCAGATTCAGTCAGTGACAGGGATTGCGACTCAGTCAGTCACAGAGATTGAGCCTCTGTCAGTGACAGGGATTGAACCTCAGTCAGTGACAGGGATTGAATCTCCATCTGGGACAGGGTTTGAACCTCAGTCAGTGACAGGAATTGAGCATCCGTCCGTCATAGGAATTGACCCTGAGATAGTGACAGGGATTGTACCTCAGTCAGTGACAGGGATTGAATCTCAGTCTGTGACAGGGATTGACCCTCAGTCAGTGACAGGGATTGAATCTCAGTCGGTGACAGGGATTGAGCCTCAATGAGTGACAGGGATTGAGACACAACCAGTGACAGGGATTGAATCTCAGTCAGTGACAGGGATGGAATCTCAATCAGTGACAGAAATTGACCCTCAGTCAGTGACAGGGATTGAATCTCAGTCGGTGACAGGGATTGAACCACAGTCAGTGACAGGTATTGAGCCTCAATGAGTGACAGGGATTGAGACACAACCAGTGACAGGGATTGAATCTCAGTCAGTGACAGGGATTGAACCTCAGTCAATGACAGAAATTGACCCTCAGTCAGTGACAGGAATTGCATCTCAATCAGTGACAGGGTGTGATCATCAGTCTGTGACAGGAATTGAATCTCAGTCAGTGCCAGGGAGTGAATCTCTGTCAGTGGTAGGAATTGAATCTCAGTTAGTGACAGGGATTGAACCTCAGTCAGTGACAGGGATTGAATCTCAATCAGTGACAGGAATTGAATTTCAGTTAGTGACAGGGATTGAACCTCAGTCAGTGACAGGGATTGAACCTCAGTCAGTGACAGGAATACAGATTCAGTCAGTGACAGGGATTGAATCTCAGTCAGTGACAGGCATTAAACCTCAGTCAATGACAGGGATTGAATCTCAATCAGTGACAGGAATTGAATCTCAGTTAGTGACAGGGATTGAACCTCAGTCAGTGACAGGGATTGATGATCAATCAGTGACAGGAATACAGATTCAGTCAGTGACAGGGATTGAATCTGAGTCAGTGACAGGAATTAAATCTCACTCAGTGACAGGAATTGAATCTTAGTCAGTGACAGGAATTGAATCTCAGTCAGTGACAGGGAGTGAGCCTCAGTCAGTGACAGGGAGTGAGCCTCAGTCAGTGACAGGAATTGAATCTTAGTTAGTGACAGGGATTGAACCTCAGTCAGTGACAGGGATTGAACCTCAGTCAGTGACAGGAATACAGATTCAGTCAGTGACAGGGATTGATGATCAATCAGTGACAGGAATACAGATTCAGTCAGTGACAGGGATTGAATCTGAGTCAGTGACAGGAATTAAATCTCACTCAGTGACAGGAATTGAATCTTAGTCAGTGACAGGAATTGAATCTCAGTTAGTGACAGGGATTGAACCTCAGTCAGTGACAGGGATTGAATCTCAATCAGTGACAGGAATTGAATTTCAGTTAGTGACAGGGATTGAACCTCAGTCAGTGACAGGGATTGAACCTCAGTCAGTGACAGGAATACAGATTCAGTCAGTGACAGGGATTGAATCTCAGTCAGTGACAGGCATTAAACCTCAGTCAATGACAGGGATTGAATCTCAATCAGTGACAGGAATTGAATCTCAGTTAGTGACAGGGATTGAACCTCAGTCAGTGACAGGGATTGATGATCAATCAGTGACAGGAATACAGATTCAGTCAGTGACAGGGATTGAATCTGAGTCAGTGACAGGAATTAAATCTCACTCAGTGACAGGAATTGAACTTCAGTTAGTGACAGGGATTGAATCGCAGTCTGGGACAAGAATTAAACCACAGTCAGTGACAGGGATTGAATCTCAATCAGTGACAGGAATTGAATCTTAGTCAGTGACAGGAATTGAATCTCAGTCAGTGACAGGGAGTGAGCCTCAGTCAGTGACAGGGATTGAGCCTCAAATAGTGACAGGGATTGACCCACAGTCAGTGACAGGGATTAAATCTCAATCAGTGACAGGAAGTGAATCTCAGTCAGTGACAGGGGTTTAATCACAGACAGTGACAGGGATAGAGATACAGTCAGTGATAGGGTTTGAACCTCAGTCTGTGACAGGGATTGAATCTCAGTCATTGACAGGGATTGACCCTCAGTCAGTGACAGGAATTGAGCCTCACTCAGTGACAGGGACTGAATCTCAGTCAGTGAAAGGGATTGGATCTCCATTAGTGACAGGGATTGACCCTCAGTCAGTGACAGAGAATGAACCTCAGTCAGTGACAGAGATTGAGCCTCAGTCAGTGACAGGAATTGAGCCTCAGTCAGTGACAGGAATTGTACCTTTGTCTGTGATAGGGATTGAACCTCATTCAGTGACAGTGATTGTATCTCAGTCTGTGACAGGGATTGAACCTCAGTCAATGACAAGGATTGAGCCTCAATGAGTGACAGGGATTGAGACGCAACCAGTGACAGGGATTGAATCTCAGTCAGTGACAGGGATTGAATCTCAATCAGTGACAGGGATTGACGCTCAGTCAGTGTCAGGGATTGAATCTCAGTAAATTACAGGGATTGAACCTCAGTCAGTGACAGAGATAGAATCTCAGTCGGTGATAGGAATTGACCATCAGTCAGTAACAGCGATTGAACCTCAGTCTGTGACAGGGTTTGAACCTCAGTGAGTGACAGCGATTGAATCTCAGTCATTGACAGGGATTGAACCTCAGTCAGTGACAGGGATTGAATCTCATTCAGTGACAGGGATTGAATCTCAGTCAGTGACAGAGATTGAATCTCAGTCAGTGACAGGAATTGAATCTCAGTCAGTGACAGGAATTGAATCTCAGTCAGTGACAGGGAGTGAGCCTCAGTCAGTGACAAGGATTGAACCTCAGTCTGTGACAGGGATTGATTCTCAGTCAGTGACAGGAATTGAATCTCAGTCAATGACAGGAATTGAATCTCAGTCAGTGACAGGGAGTGAGCCTCAGTCAGTGACAGGGATTGAACCTCAGTCTGTGGCAGGGATTGAACCTCAGTCAGTGACAGGGATTGAAACTCAGTCAGTGACAGGGATTGAATATCAATCAGTGACAGGGATTGAATCTCGATCAGAGACAGGGATTGAATCTCAATCAGTGACAGGGATTGACCATCCGTCAGTGACAGGGATTGATTCTCAGTCAGTGACAGGGATTGAGCTTCAGTCAGTGACTGCGATTGAATCTCCGTCAGTGACAGGGATTGAGCCTCAGTCAGTGACAGGGATTGAATCTCAGTCAATGACAGGGTTTGAGCCTCAGTCAGTGACAGAAATTGACCATCAGTCAGTGACTGGGTTTGAATCTCAGTCAGTGACAGAGATTGAACCTGAGTGAGTGACAGAGATTGAATCTCGATCAGTGACAGGGATTGAATCTCAATCAGTGACAGGGATTGCGACTCAGTCAGTCACAGAGTTTGAGCCTCTGTCAGTGACAGGGATTGAACCATAGGAATTGACCCTGAGATAGTGACAGGGATTGACAATCAGTCAGTGACAGGGATTGAGCCTCAGTCAGTGACAGGGATTGACCCTCAGTCAGTGACAGGGATTGAATCCCAGTCAGTGACAGGGATTGAACCTGAGTCAGTGACTGGAATTGAATCTCAATCAGTGACAGGGATTGAATCTCGATCAGTGACAGGGATTGAATCTCAATCAGTGACAGGGATTGACCCTCAGTCAGTGACAGGGATTGAATCTCAGTCAGTGACAGGGAGTGAACCTCAGTCAGTGACAGGGATTGAATATCAATCAGTGACAGAGATTGAATCTCGATCAGAGACAGGGATTGAATCTCAATCAGTGACAGGGATTGACCATCCGTCAGTGACAGGGATTGATTCTCAGTCAGTGACAGGGATTGAGCTTCAGTCAGTGACAGGGATTGAATCTCAGTCAATGACAGGGTTTGAGCCTCAGTCAGTGACAGAAATTGACCATCAGTCAGTAACTGGGTTTGAATCTCAGTCAGTGACAGGGATTGAACCTGAGTGAGTGACAGGGATTGAATCTCAATCAGTGACAGAGATTGAATCTCGATCAGTGACAGGGATTGAATCTCAATCAGTGACAGGGATTGCAACTCAGTCAGTCACAGAGTTTGAGCCTCTGTCAGTGACAGGGATTGAACCATATGAATTGACCCTGAGATAGTGACAGGGATTGACAATCAGTCAGTGACAGGGATTGAGCCTCAGTCAGTGACAGGGATTGACCCTCAGTCAGTCATCGGAATCTCGATCAGTGACAGGGATTGAATCTCAATCAGTGACAGGGATTGACATTCAGTCAGTGACAGAGAATGAATCTCAGTCAGTTACAGGGATTGAGCCTCAGTCATTGACAGGGATTGAATCTCAGTCAGTGACAGGGATTGAATCTCATACAGTGACAGGGATTGAGATAGAACCAGTGACAGGGATTGAATATCATTCAGTGACGGGAATTGAATCTTAGTCAGTGACAGGGATTGAATCTCAATCAGTGACGGGAATTGAATCTTAGTTTTTGACAGGGATAGAGATTCAGTCAGTGACAGGGATTGAACCTCAGTCACTGACAGGGATTGAATCTCATTCAGTGACAGGGATTGAATCTAAGACAGTGACAGTGATTGAATCTCAGTCAGTGACAGGAATTGAATCTCAGTCAGTGACAGGACTTGAATCACAGTCAGTGACAGCGATTGAATCTCAGTCAGTGACAGGGATTGAATCTCTTTTGGTGACAGGGATTGAATCTCAGACAGTGACAGGGAGTGAGCCGCAGTCAGTGACAAGAATTGAACCTCTGTTTGTGACAGGGATTGAACCTCAGTTAGTGACATGGACTGAATTTCAATCAGTGACAGGGATTGAACCTCAGTCTTTGACTGGGACTGAACCTCAGTCAGTGACAGGGATTGAGACACAACCAGTGACAGAGATTGAATCTCATTCAGTGACAGGGATTGAATCTCAGTCAGTGACAGGGATTGAATCTCAGTCAGTGACAGGAATTGAATCTAATTCAGTGACAGGAATTGAATCTCAGTCAGTGAGCGGGAGTGAGCCTCAGTCAGTGACAAGGATTGAATCTCAGTTAGTGACAGGGATTGAACCGCAGTCAGTGACAGGGATTGAACCGAAGTCAGTGACAGGGATTGAACCTCAGTCAGTTACAGGGTTTGAATCTCAGTCAGTGACAGGGACTGAATCTCAGTCAGTGACAAGGATTGAATCTGAGTTATTGACACGGATTGAATCTCAGTCAGAGACAGGGATTGAATCTCAGTCCGAGACAAGAATTGTGCCTCAGTCAGTGACAGGGATTGAATCTCAATCAGTGACAGGAATTGAACCTCAGTCAGAGGCAGGGATTGAATTTCAGTCAGGGACAGGGATTGAACCGCAGTCAGTGACAGGGATTGAATCTCAGTCAGTAACAGGGATTGAATCTCATTCAGTGACAGGGATTCAAACTCAGTCAGTGACAGGAATTGAAACACAGTCAGTGACAGGAATTGAATCTCAGTCAGTGGCAAGGATTGAACCTCAGTTTGTGACAGGCATTGAACCTCAGTTAGTGACAGGTTTGAATCTCAGTCAGTTACAGGGTTTGAATCTTAGTCAGTGACAGGGACTGAATCTCAGTCCGTGACAAGGATTGAATCTCAGTTATTGACACGGATTGAATCTCACTCAGAGACAGGGATTGAATTTCAGTCAGTGACCGGGATTGTACCTCAGACAGTGACAGGGATTGAACCTCAGTCAGTGAATGGGATTGAGCCTTATTCAGTGACAGGAATTGAACCTCAGTCAGTGACAGAGATTGAATCTCCATCTGTGACTGGGATTGAACCTCAGTCAGTGACAGGGATTGAATCTCATTCAGTGACAGGGATTGAATCTCAGTCAGTGACAGTGATTGAATCTCAGTCATTGGCTGGGATTGACCCTCAGTCTGTGACAGGGATTGGCCCTCAGTCAGTGACAGGGATTGAACCTTAGTCAGTGACTGGAATTGAGCCTCAGTCAGTGACAGGGATTGAATCTCAGTCTGTGACTGGGACTGAGCCTCAGTCAGTGACAGGGATTGAACCTCAGTCTGTGACTGGAACTGAAACTCAGTCAGTGACAGGGATTGAGCCACAATCAGTGACAGGGATTGAGACACAACCAGTGACAGGGATTGAATCTCATCAGTGACAGGGATTGAATCTCAATCAGTGATAGGAATTGAGTCTCAGTCAGTGAGAAGGATAGAGATTCAGTCATTGACAGGGATTGAATCATAGTCAGTGACAGTGAATGAACCCCAGTCAGTGACAGGAATTGAGCCTCACTCAGTGACAGGGATTGAGCCTCAGTCAGTGACAGGGACTGAGCCTCAGTCAGTGACAGGAATTGATCCTCAGTCTGTGACTGGGACTGAAACTCAGTCAGTGACAGGGATTGAGCCACAATCAGTGACAGGGATTGAGACACAACCAGTGACAGGGATTGAATCTCATCAGTGACAGGGATTGAATCTCAATCAGTGATAGGAATTGAATCTTAGTCAGTAACAAGGATAGAGATTCAGTCATTGACAGGGATTGAATCTCAGTCAGAGACAGGGATTGAATCTCATTCAGTGACAGGGATTGAGATAGAACCAGTGACAGGGATTGAATATCACTCAGTGACGGGAATTGAATCTTAGTCAGTGACCGGGATTGAATCTCAATCAGTGACGGGAATTGAATCTTAGTCAGTGACAGGGATTGAATCTCAATCAGTGACGGGAATTGAATCTTAGACAGTGACAGGGATAGAGATTCAGTCAGTGACAGGGATTGAACCTCAGTCACTGACAGGGATTGAATCTCATTCAGTGACAGGGATTGAATCTAAGACAGTGACAGTGATTGAATCTCAGTCAGTGACAGGAATTGAATCTCAGTCAGTGATTCATTCAGTGAATCTCTGTTGGTGACAGGGATTGAATCTCAGACAGTGACAGGGAGTGAGCCGCAGTCAGTGACAAGAATTGAACCTCAGTTTGTGACAGGGATTGAACCTCAGTTAGTGACAGGGACTGAATCTCAATCAGTGACAGGGATTGAACCTCAGTCAGTGACAGGTTTGAATCTCAGTCAGTGACAGGGATTGAATCTCAGTCAGTGACAGGGACTGAATCTCAGTCAGTGACTGGGTTTGAATCTCAGTTATTGACAGGGATTGAATCTCAGTCAGAGACAGGGATTGAATCTCAATCAGTGACAGGGATTGAATCTTAGTCAGTGACAGGGATTGAGATTCATTCAGTGACAGGGTTGACCATCAGTCAGTGAAAGGAATTGAATCTCAGTCAGTGACAAGGATTGATATTCAGTCTGTGACAGGGATTGAATCTCAGTCATTGACAGGGATTGAATCTGAGTCAGTGACAGGGATTGAATCTCATTCAGTGACAGGGATTGAGATAGAACCAGTGACAGGGATTGAATATCATTCAGTGACGGGAATTGAATCTTAGTCAGTGACCGGGATTGAATCTCAATCAATGACGGGAATTGAATCTTAGTCAGTGACAGGGATTGAATCTCAATCAGTGACGGGAATTGAATCTTAGTCAGTGACAGGGATAGAGATTCAGTCAGTGACAGGGATTGAACCTCAGTCAGTGACAGGGATTGAATCTCATTCAGTGACAGGGATTGAATCTAAGACAGTGACAGTGATTGAATCTCAGTCAGTGACAGGAATTGAATCTCAATCAGTGACAGGTATTGAATCTCAGTTAGTAACAGGGATTGAACCTCAGTCAGTGACAGGGATTGAAGATCAATCAGTGAAAGGAATACAGATTCAGTTAGTGACAGGGATTGAATCGCGTCTGGGACAGGGATAGAACCTTAGTCAGTGGTAGGAATTGAATCTCAGTTAGTGACAGGGATTGAACCTCAGTCAGTGATAGTGATTGAATCTCAATCAGTGACAGGAATTGAATTTCAGTCAGTGACGGATTGAATCTCAGTCAGTGGCAAGAATTGTACAGCAGGATATAGAGAAGCTGCAGTGCTGGGCAGAAAGTTGGCAAATGGAATTCAATGTAGCTAAGTGTGTGGTGATTCACTTTGGGAAGAATAACAAAAAGATGGGGTACTGGGCTAATGGTCGGATACTTGATAGTGTGGATGAGCAGAGGGATCTTGGTGTCCATGTACACAGATCTCTGAAAGTTGCCACCCAGGTAAATAGTGCGGTGAGGAAGGCATATGGCGTACTGGCTTTTATTGGTAGAGGAATTGAGTTCCGGAGTCCTGAGGTCATGATGCAGTTTTATAAGACTCTGGTACGGCCGCATCTGGAATATTGTGTGCAGTTTTGGTCGCCATACTATAGGAAGGATGTACAGGCACTGGAACGGGTGCAGAGGAGGTTTACCAGGATGTTGCCTGGTATGGAAGGAAGATCGTATGAGGAAAGACTGAGACACTTGGGGCTGTTTTCACTAGAGAAAAGAAGGTTTAGAGGTGACTTGATTGAGGTGTACAAGATGATTAGGGGGTTAGATAGGGTTGACAGTGTGAACCTTTTCCCGCGTATGGAGTCGGGTATTACAAGGGGGCATAGCTTTAAATTAAGGGGGGGTAGATATAGGACTGAAGTTAGGGGTAGGTTCTTCACTCAACGAGTCGTAAGTTCATGGAATGCCCTGCCAGTAGCAGTGGTGGACTCTCCCTCTTTTTGGGCATTTAAGCGGGCATTGGATAGGTATATGGAGGATAGTGGGTTAGTATAGGTTAGGTGGGCTTGGATCGGCGCAACATCGAGGGCCAAAGGGCCTGTACTGCGCTGTATTCTTCTATGTTCTATGTTCTATGTTCTAATTAAACCTCAGTCAGTGACAGGGATTGAATCTCAATCAGTAACAGGGATTGAGCCTCAACTAGTGACATGGATTGAATCTCAGTCAGTGACAGGGATTGAATCTCAGTCAGTGACAGAGATTGTATCTCAGTCAGTGACAGGAATTGAACCTCAGTCAGTGACAGAGATTGTATCTCAGTCAGTGACAGGAATTGAATCTCAGTAAGTGACAGGAATTTAATCTCAGTCAGTGACAGGGAATGAACCTTAGTCAGTAACATGGAATTGAATCACAGTTAGTGACAGGGACAAAACCTCAGTCGGTGACAGGGATTGACCCTCAGTCAGTGACAGGGATTGAATCTCAGTCAGAGATAGGAATTGACCATCGGTCAGTGACAGGGATTGAAATTCAGTCAGTGACAGCGATTGAACCTCAGTCTGTGACAGGGTTTGAATCTCATTCAGTGACAGGGATTGAATCTCAGTCAGTGACAGGGATTGAATCTCTGTCAGTGACAGAGATTGAATCTCGATCAGTGACAGGGATTGAATCTCAATCAGTGACAGGGATTGAGCCTCAGTCAGTGACTGGGATTGAATCTCAATCAGAGGCAGGGATTGAATCTCAGTCAGTGACAGGGATTGAATCTCAGTCTGCGACAGGGGTTGAACCTGAGTCAGTGACAGGGATTGAACCTCAGTCAGTGACAGGGATTGAATCTCGATCAGTGAAAGGGATTGAATCTCAATCAGTGACAGGGATTGACCTTCAGTCAGTGACAGGGATTGAATCTCAGTCAGCGACAGGAATTGAGCCTCAGTCAGTGACAGGAATTGAGCCTCAGTCAGTGACAGGGATTGAACCTTTGTCTGTGACAGGGATGGAAACTCACTCATTGACTGTGATTGAATCTCAGTCTGTGACAGGGATTGAACCTCAGTCAGTGATAGGGATTGAGCCTCAATCAGTTACACGGATTGAGACACAACCAGTGACAGGAATTGAATCTGAATCCGTGACAGGAATTGAATCTTATTCAGTGACAGGGATTGAGACTCAGTCAGTGACAGGGATTGAATCTCAGTCATTGACAGGGATTCAATCTAAGTCATTGACAGGGATTGACCCTCAGTCAGTGACAGAGAATGAATCTCAGTCAGTGACAGAGATTGAGCCTCAGTCAGTGACAGGGATTGACCCTCAGTCAGTGACAGGGATTGAACCTCAGTCAGTGACAGGGATTGAATTCAGTCAGAGTCAGGGATTGAATCTCAGTCAGTGACAGGGATTGAATCTCAGACAGTGACAGGGACTGAGCCTCAATCAGTGACAGGGATTGAACCTCAGTCATTGACAGGGATTGAACCTCAGTCTGTGACAGGGTCTGAACCTCAGTCAGTGACAGGGATTGAATCTCAATCAGTGACAGGGATTGAATCTCAGACAGTGACATAGACTGAGCCTCAGTCATTGACAGGGATTGAACCTCAGTCTGTGACAGGGACTGTACCTCAGTCAGTGACAGGGATTGAACCTGACTCAGTGACAGGGATTGAATCTCAATCAGTGACAGGGATTGAATCTCAATCAGTGGCAGGGATTGAACCTCAGACTGTGACAGGGTTTGAATCTCAATCAGTGACAGGGATTGAATCTCGATCAGCGACAGGGATTGAATCTCAATCAGTGGCAGGGCTTGAGCCTCAGTCAGTCATCGGAATTGACCCTTAGACAGTGACAGGGATTGACATTCAGTCAGTGACAGGGATTGAACCTCAGTCAGTGACAGGGATTGAGCCTCAGTCAGTGACAGGGATTGAAGCTCAGTCAGTGACAGGGATTGAACCTCAGTCAGTGACAGGGTTTGAACCTCAGTCAGTGACAGGGATTGAGCCTCAGTCAGTCATCGGAATTGACCCTTAGACAGTGACAGGGATTGACATTCAGTCAGTGACAGGGATTGAACCTTAGTCACTGACGGGGATTGACCCTCAGTCAGTGACAGAGAATGAATCTCAGTCAGTGACAGGGATTGAGCCTCAGTCAGTGACAGCGTTTGAGCCTCAGTCAGTGACAGGGATTGAACCTTTGTCTGTGACAGGGATTGAAACTCAGTCATTGACTCTGATTAAATCTCAGTCTGTGACAGGGATTGGACCTCAGTCAGTGACAGGGATTGAGCCTCAATCAGTGACAAATCTTGTATCTCAGTCAGTGACAGGGATTGAAACTCATTCAGTGACAGGGATTGAATCTCAGTCAGTGACAGAGAGTGAATCTCAATCAGTGACAGGAATTGAATCTCAGTCAGAGACAGGAATTGAATCTCAGTCAGTGACAGGGAGTGAGCCGCAGTCAGTGACAAGGAATGAACCTCAGTTTGTGACAGAGATTGAACCTCAGTTAGTGAGAGGGATTGCATCTCAGTCTGTGACAGGGATTAAACCTCAGTCAGTGACAGGGTTTGATTCTCAGTCAGTGACAGGGATTGAGCCTCAGTCAGTGACAGGGATTGAATCTCAGTCAGTGACTGGGATTGAATCTCAGTTGTTGACAGGGATTGAATCTCAGTCAGAGACCGGGATTGAATCTCAATCAGTGACAGGCATTGAGATTCATTCAGTGACAGGGATTGACCCTCAGTCAGTGAAAGGAATTGAATCTCAGTCAGTGACAGGGATTGAATCTCAGTCAGTGACATGGATTGACCCTCAATCAGTAACATGGATTGAATCTCATTCAGTGACAGGGATTGAATCTCAGTCAGTGACAGGGATTGACCCTCAATCAGTAACATGGATTGAATCTCATTCAGTGACAGGAATTGAATCTCAGTCAGTGAGAGGGAGTGAGCCGCAGTCAGTGACAAGGATTGAACCTCAGTTTGTGACAGGTTTGAATCTCAGTCAGTGATAGGGTTTGAGCCTCATTCAGTGACAGGTTTGAATCTCAGTCAGTGACAGGGTTTGAGCCTAATCAGTAACAGGGATTGAGCCTCAGTCAGTGACAGGGTTTGAATCTCAGTCAGTGACAGGGACTGAATCTCAGTCAGTGACTGGGTTTGAATCTCAGTCAGTGACAGGGACTGAATCTCAGTCAGTGACTGGGTTTGAATCTCAGTTATTGATCGGGATTGGATCTCAGTCAGAGACAGGGATTGAATCTCAATCAGTGACAATGATTGAATCTCAGTCAGTGACAGGGATTGAGATTAAACCAGTGACAGGGATTGACCCTCAGTCAGTGAAAGGAATTGAATCTTAGTCAGTGACAGGGATTGAATCTCAGTCAGTGACAGGGATTGACCCTCAATCAGTAACAGGGGTTGAATCTCATTCAGTGACAGTGATTGAATCTCAGTCAGTGACTGGGATTGACCCGCAGTCAGTGACAGGGATTGAGCCTCAGTCAGTGACAGGGATTGAGCCTCAGTCAGTGACTGGGATTGAATCTCAATCAGAGGCAGGGATTGAATCTCAGTCAGTGACAGGGATTGAATCTCAGTCTGCGACAGGGGTTGAACCTGAGTCAGTGACAGGGATTGAACCTCAGTCAGTGACAGGGATTGAATCTCGATCAGTGAAAGGGATTGAATCTCAATCAGTGACAGGGATTGACCTTCAGTCAGTGACAGGGATTGAATCTCAGTCAGCGACAGGAATTGAGCCTCAGTCAGTGACAGGAATTGAGCCTCAGTCAGTGACAGGGATTGAACCTTTGTCTGTGACAGGGATGGAAACTCACTCATTGACTGTGATTGAATCTCAGTCTGTGACAGGGATTGAACCTCAGTCAGTGATAGGGATTGAGCCTCAATCAGTTACACGGATTGAGACACAACCAGTGACAGGAATTGAATCTGAATCAGTGACAGGAATTGAATCTTATTCAGTGACAGGGATTGAGACTCAGTCAGTGACAGGGATTGAATCTCAGTCATTGACAGGGATTCAATCTAAGTCATTGACAGGGATTGACCCTCAGTCAGTGACAGAGAATGAATCTCAGTCAGTGACAGAGATTGAGCCTCAGTCAGTGACAGGGATTGACCCTCAGTCAGTGACAGGGATTGAACCTCAGTCAGTGACAGGGATTGAATTCAGTCAGAGTCAGGGATTGAATCTCAGTCAGTGACAGGGATTGATCTCAGACAGTGACATGGATTTAATCTCATTCATTGAAAGGGATTGAATCTCAGTCAGTGACAGGGGTTGAATCTCTGTCTTTGACAGGGAATGAACCTCAGTCTGTGACAGGGGTTGAATCTCTGTCTTTGACAGGGATTGAGCCTGAATCAGTGACAGGGATTGAGCCTTAGTCAGTGATAGGGATTGAATCTCAGTCAGTGACAGGGATTGAGACTCAAATAGTGACAGGGATTGACCCTCAGTCAGTGACAGGGATTGAATCTCAGTCAGTGACAGGGGTTGAATCTCAATCAGTGACTGGGATTAATCCTCAGTCAGTGACAGGGATTGAATCGCAGTCAGTGACAGGGATTGACATTCAGTCAGTGACAGGGATTGAATCTCAGTCAGTGTCAGCGATTGAACCTCATTCAGCGACACAGATTTAACCTCAGTCAGTGACAGGGATTGAACCTGAGTCAGTGACAGGAATTTAGGCTCAGTCAGTGACAGGGATTGAAACCATGTCAGTGACAGGGATTGAATCTCAGTCTTGACAGGGATTGTCTCACAGTCAGTGACAGGGATTGAGCCTCAGTCAGTGACAGGGATTGAGCCTCTGTCTGTGACAGGGATTGATCCTCAGTCAGTGACAGGGATTGAACTCAGTCAGTGACAGGGATTGAATCTCAGTCAGTGACAGGGATTGAATCTCAGTCAGTGACAGGGATTGACCCTCAGACAGTGATAGGGATTGAATCTCAGTCAGTGACAGTCATTAAATCGCAGTCAGTGACAGGGATTGAATCTCAGTCAGTGACACAGATTGAACCTCAGTTAGTGACAGGGATTGAACCTCAGTCAGTGACACCGATTGAACCTCCGTGAGTGCCTGCGATTGAACCTCAGTCAGTGTCAGGAATTGAGCCTCAGTCAATGACAGTGATTGAATCTCAGTCAGTGACAGGGATTGAATCTCAGTCTGTGACAGGGATTGAACCTTAGTCAGTGACAGGGATGGAATCGCATTCAGTGACAGGGATTGACCATTAGTCAGTTGCAGGGATTGACCCTCAGTCTGTGACAGGGATTGTACCTCAGTCAGTGACAGGGATTGAATCTAAGTTTGTGACAGGGATTGAATCTCAGTCTGTGACAGGAATTGAACCTCAGTCAGTGACAGGAATTGAACCTTAGTCAGTGACAGGGATGGAATCGCAATCAGTGACAGGGATTGACCCTTAGTCAGTTGCAGGGATTGACCCTCAGTCTGTGACAGGGATTGTACCTCAGTCAGTGACAGGGATTGAACCTTAGTCAGTGACAGGGATTGAATCTAAGTTAGTGACAGGGATTGAATCTCAGTCAGTGACTGGGATTGAACATCAGTCAGTGACAGGGATTGAACCTCAGTCAGTTTCAGCCATTGAACCTCAGTCAGTGACCGGGATTGAATCTAAGTCAGTGACTGGGATTCAACATCAGTCAGTGACAGGGATGAAGCAACATTCAGTGACAGCGATTGAACCTCAGTCAGTGACAGGGATTGAATCTCAATTTGTGACTGGGATTGACCCTCAGATAGTGACAGGGATTGAATCTCAGACAGTGACTGTGTTTGAGCCTCAGTCAGTGACAGGGATTGAATCTCAGTCCGTGACAGGGATTAAGCCTCAGTCACTGACAGGGATTGAATCTCAGGGATTGAATCTCAGGGATTGAATCTCAGTCAGTGTCATGGACTAAACCTAAGTCAGTGACAGGGATTGAGTCTCAGTCAGTGACAGGAATTAAATCTCAATCAGTGACAGGGATTGAACCTCAGACAGTGATAGGGATTGAATCTCCTGTCAGTGACAGTCATTAAATCGCAGTCAGTGACAGGGATTGAATCTCAGTCAGTGACAGGGATTGAATCTCAGTCAGTGACAGGGATTGAACCTCAGACAGTGACAGGGAATGAATCACAGTCAGTGACAGGGATTGAACATCAGTCAGTGACGGGGATTGAGCCTCAGTCAGTGAGAGGGATTGACCCTGAGACAGTGACAGGGATTGAATCACAGTCAGTGATAGGGATTGAGCCTCAATCAGTGACAGGGATTGTGCCGCAGTCAGTGACAGGGATTGATTCTCAGTCAATGACAGGGATTGAGCCTCAAATAGTGACGGGATTGACCCTCAGTCAGTGACAGGCATTGAATCTCTATCAGTGACAGGGTTAGAATCTCAGTCAGTAACAGGAATTGAATCTCAGTCAGTGACATGGATTTAATCTCATTCATTGAAAGGGATTGAATCTCAGTCAGTGACAGGGGTTGAATCTCTGTCTTTGACAGGGATTGAACCTCAGTCTGTGACAGGGGTTGAATCTCTGTCTTTGACAGGGATTGAGCCTGAATCAGTGACAGGGATTGAGCCTGAGTCAGTGAGAGGGATTGAATCTCAGTCAGTGACAGGGATTGAGACTCAAATAGTGACAGGGATTGACCCTCAGTCAGTGACAGGGATTGAATCTCAGTCAGTGACAGGGGTTGAATCTCAATCAGTGACTGGGATTAATCCTCAGTCAGTGACAGGGATTGAACCTCATTCAGCGACACAGATTGAACCTCAGTCAGAGACAAGGATTGAACCTGAGTCAGTGACAGGAATTTAGGCTCAGTCAGTGACAGGGATTGAGACCATGTCAGTGACAGGGATTGAATCTCAGTCTGTGACAGGGATTGAATCTCAGTCTTGACAGGGATTGTCTCACAGTCAGTGACAGGGATTGAGCCTCAGTCAGTGACAGGGATTCAGCCTCTGTCTGTGACAGGGATTGATCCTCAGTCAGTGACAGGGATTGAACTCAGTCAGTGACAGGGATTGAATCTCAGTCAGTGACAGGGATTGACCCTCAGACAGTGATAGGGATTGAATCTCAGTCAGTGACAGTCATTAAATCGCAGTCAGTGACAGGGATTGAATCTCAGTCAGTGACAGGGATTGAATCTCAGTCAGTGACACAGATTGAACCTCAGTTAGTGACAGTGATTGAACCTCAGTCAGTGACACAGATTGAACCTCCGTGAGTGCCTGCGATTGAACCTCAGTCAGTGTCAGGAATTGAGCCTCAGTCAATGACAGTGATTGAATCTCAGTCAGTGACAGGGATTGAACCTTAGTCAGTGACAGGGATGGAATCGCATTCAGTGACAGGGATTGACCATTAGTCAGTTGCAGGGATTGACCCTCAGTCTGTGACAGGGATTGTACCTCAGTCAGTGACAGGGATTGAATCTAAGTTTGTGACAGGGATTGAATCTCAGTCTGTGACAGGAATTGACCCTCAGTCTGTGACAGGGATTGTACCTCAGTACCTCAGTCAGTGATAGTGATTGAATCTCAATCAGTGACAGGAATTGAATTTCAGTCAGTGACGGATTGAATCTCAGTCAGTGGCAAGAATTAAACCTCAGTCAGTGACAGGGATTGAATCTCAATCAGTAACAGGGATTGAGCCTCAACTAGTGACATGGATTGAATCCCAGTCAGTGACAGGGATTGAATCTCAGTCAGTGACAGAGATTGTATCTCAGTCAGTGACAGGAATTGAACCTCAGTCAGTGACAGAGATTGTATCTCAGTCAGTGACAGGAATTGAATCTCAGTAAGTGACAGAGATTGTATCTCAGTCAGTGACAGGAATTGAACCTCAGTCAGTAACATGGAATTGAATCACAGTTAGTGACAGGGACAAAACCTCAGTCGGTGACAGGGATTGACCCTCAGTCAGTGACAGGGATTGAATCTCAGTAAATTACAGGGATTGTACCTCAGTCTGTGACCGGGTTTGAATCTCATTCAGTGACAGCGATTGAATCTCATTCAGTGACAGGGATTGAACCTCGTTTAGTGACAGGGAATGACCCTCAGTCAGTGACAGGGATTGAATCTCAGTCAGTGACAGGGATTGAATCTCTGTCAGTGAAAGAGATTGAATCTCGATCAGTGACAGGGATTGAATCTCAATCAGTGACAGGGATTGAGACTCAGTCAGTGACAGGGATTGAGCCTCAGTCAGTGACTGGGATTGAATCTCAATCAGAGGCAGGGATTGAATCTCAGTCAGTGACAGGGATTGAATCTCAGTCTGCGACAGGGATTGAACCTGAGTCAGTGACAGGGATTGAATCTCAGTCAGTGACAGGGATTGAATCTCGATCAGTGAAAGGGATTGAATCTCAATCAGTGACAGGGATTGACCTTCAATCAGTGACAGGGATTGAATCTCAGTCAGCGACAGAAATTGAGCCTCAGTCAGTGACAGGAATTGAGCCTCAATCAGTGACAGGGATTGAGCCTCAGTCAGTGACAGGGATTGAACCTTTGTCTGTGACAGGGATGGAAACTCACTCATTGACAGTGATTGAATCTCAGTCAGTGACTGGGATTGAACCTCAGACAGTGACAGGGATTGAATCTCAGTCAGTGACTGGGATTGAACCTTTGTCTGTGACAGGGATGGAAACTCACTCATTGACTGTGATTGAATCTCAGTCTGTGACAGGGATTGAACCTCAGTCAGTGATAGGGATTGAGACTCAATCAGTTACACGGATTGAGACACAACCAGTGACAGGAATTGAATCTGAATCAGTGACAGGGATTGAAACTTAGTCAGTGACAGGGATTGAATCTAAGTTAGTGACAGGGATTGAATCTCAGTCAGTGACTGGATTGAACCTCAGACAGTGACAGGGATTGAATCTCAGTCAGTGACAGGGATTGAACATCAGTCAGTGACAGGGATTGAAATTCAGTTAGTGACAGGAATTGAACCTCAGTCAGTTTCAGCCATTGAACCTCAGTCAGTGACCGGGATTAAATCTAAGTCAGTGACTGGGATTCAACATCAGTCAGTGACAGGGATGAAGCAACATTCAGTGACAGCGATTGAACCTCAGTCAGTGACAGGGATTGAATCTCAGACAGTGACTGGGTTTGAGCCTCAGTCAGTGACAGGGATTGAATCTCAGTCCGTGACAGGCATTAAGCCTCAGTCACTGACAGGGATTGAACCTTAGTGAGTGACAGGGATCGAACCTCAGTCAGTGACAGGGATTGAACCTTAGTGAGTGACAGGGATTGAACTTTCTTCAGTGACAGGGATTGAGGCTCAGTCAGTGACAGGGATTGACACTCAGTCTGTGGCAGGGATTGAACATTAGTCAGTGACAGGGATTGAATCTCAGTCAGTGACTGGGATTGACACTCAGACAGTGACCAGGATTGAATCTAAGTCTGTGACAGGGATTGAATCTCAGTCAGTGTCATGGACTAAACCTAAGTCAGTGACAGGGATTGAGTCTCAGTCAGTGACAGGAATTGAATCTCAGTCAGTGACAGGGATTGAACCTCAGACAGTGACAGGGATTGAATCTCCTGTCAGTGACAGTCATTAAATCGCAGTCAGTGACAGGGATTGAATCTCAGTCAGTGACAGGGATTGAATCTCAGTCAGTGACACAGATTGAACCTCACTTAGTGCCAGCGATTGAACCTCAGTCAGTGACAGGGATTGAGCCTCAATGAGTGACAGGGATTGAGACACAACCAGTGACAGGGATTGAACCTCAGTCAGTGACAGAAATTGACCCTCAGTCAGTGACAGGAATTGAATCTCAATCAGTGACAGGGTGTGAGCATCAGTCTGTGACAAGAAGTGAATCTCAGACAGTGCCAGGGATTGAATCTCTGTCAGTGGTAGGAATTGAATCTCAGTTAGTGACAGGGATTTAACCTCAGTCAGTGACAGGGATTGAATCTCAATCAGTGACAGGAATTGAATTTCAGTTAGTGACAGGGATTGAACCGCAGTCAGTGACAGGGATTGAACCTCAGTCACTGACAGGAATACAGATTCAGTCAGTGACAGGGATTGAATCTCAGTCAGTGGTAGGAATTGAATCTCAGTTTGTGACAGGGTTTGAACCTCAGTCAGTGACAGGGATTGAATCTCAATCAGTGACAGGTATTGAATCTCAGTTAGTAACAGGGATTGAACCTCAGTCAGTGACAGGGATTGAAGATCAATCAGTGAAAGGAATACAGATTCAGTCAGTGACAGGGATTGAATCTCAGTCAGTGACAGGAATTAAATCTCACTCAGTGACAGGAATTGAACGTCAGTTAGTGACAGGGATTGAATCGCGTCTGGGACAGGGATAGAACCTCAGTCAGTGGTAGGAATTGAATCTCAGTTAGTGACAGGGATTGAACCTCATTCAGTGATAGTGATTGAATCTCAATCAGTGACAGGAATTGAATTTCAGTCAGTGACGGATTGAATCTCAGTCAGTGGCAAGAATTAAACCTCAGTCAGTGACAGGGATTGAATCTCAATCAGTAACAGGGATTGAGCCTCAACTAGTGACATGGATTGAATCTCAGTCAGTGACAGGGATTGAATCTCAGTCAGTGACAGAGATTGTATCTCAGTCAGTGACAGGAATTGAACACAGTCAGTGACTGAGATTGTATCTCAGTCAGTGACAGGAATTGAATCTCAGTAAGTGACAGGAATTTAATCTCAGTCAGCGACAGGGAATGAACCTTAGTCAGTAACATGGAATTGAATCACAGTTAGTGACAGGGACAAAACCTCAGTCGGTGACAGGGATTGACCCTCAGTCAGTGACAGGGATTGAATCTCAGTAAATTACAGTGATTGTACCTCAGTCAGTGACAGGGATAGAATCTCGGTCAGAGATAGGAATTGACCATAGGTCAGTGACAGGGATTGAAATTCAGTCAGTGACAGCGATTGAACCTCAGTCTGTGACAGGGTTTGAATCTCATTCAGTGACAGCGATTGAATCTCATTCAGTGACAGGGATTGAACCTCGGTTAGTGACAGGGATTGAATCTCAATCAGTGACAGGGATTTAAAATCTGTCAGTGACAGAGATTGAATCTCGATCAGTGACAGGGATTGAATCTCAATCAGTTACAGGGATTGAGACTCAGTCAGTGACAGGGATTGAGCCTCAGTCAGTGACTGGGATTGAATCTCAATCAGAGGCAGGCATTGAATCTCAGTCAGTGACAGGGATTGAATCTCAATCAGAGGCAGGGATTGAATCTCAGTCAGTGACAGGGATTGAATCTCAGTCTGCGACAGGAATTGAACCTGAGTCAGTGACAGGGATTGAATCTCAGTCAGTGACAGGGATTGAATCTCGATCAGTGAAAGGGATTGAATCTCAATCAATGACAGGGATTGACCTTCAGTCAGTGACAGGGATTGAATCTCAGTCAGCGACAGGAATTGAGCCTCAGTCAGTGACAGGAATTGAGCCTCAGTCAGTGACAGGGATTGAGCCTCAGTCAGTGACAGGGATTGAACCTTTGTCTGTGACAGGGATGGAAATTCACTCATTGACAGTGATTGAATCTCAGTCTGTGACAGGGATTGAACCTCAGTCAGTGATAGGGATTGAGCCTCAATCAGTTACACGGATTGAGACACAACCAGTGACAGGAATTGAATCTGAATCAGTGACAGGAATTGAATCTTATTCAGTGACAGGAATTGAGACTCAGTCAGTGACAGGGATTGAATCTCATTCAGTGACGGGGATTGAATCTCCGTCAGTGACAGGGAGTGAACCTCAGTCAGTGACAGGGATTGAATCTCAGTCAGTGACAGGAATTGAATCTCAGTCAGTGACAGGGAGTGAGCCTCAGTCAGTGACAGGAATTGAATCTCAGTCATTGACAGGTAGTGAGCCTCAGTCAGTGACAAGGATTGAACCTCAGTCTGTGACAGGGTTTGAACCTCAGTTAGTGACAGGGATTGAATCTCAGTCAGTGACAGGGATTGAACCGCAGTCAGTGACAGGTTTGAATCTCAGTCAGTGACAGGGTTTGAGCCTCATCAATAACAGGGATTGAGCCTCAGTCAGTGACAGGGTTTGAATCTCGGTCAGTGACAGGATTGACCCTCAATCAGTAACAGGGATTGAGTCTGATTCAGTGACAGGAATTCAAACTCAGTCATTGACAGGGATTGAACGTCAGTCTGTGACAGGAATTGTATCACAATCAGTGACAGGAATTTAATCTCAGTCAGTGATAGGAATTGACCATCAGTCAGTGACAGGGATTGAAATTCAGTCAGAAACAGCGATTGAACCTCAGTCTATGACAGGGTTTGAATCTCAGTTATTGACAGGGATTGAATCTCAGTCAGTGACTGGGATTGAATCGCAGTCAGCGACAGGGATTGTATCTCAGTCAGTGACAGGGATTGAACCTCAGTCAGTGACAGGAATTGAGCCTCAGTCAGTGACAGGGACATAATCTCAGTCAGTGAAAGGGATTGAATCTCAGTCAGTGACAGGGATTGAACCTCAGTCAGAGACAGAGATTGACCCTCAGTCAGTGACAGAGAATGAACCTCAGTCCATGACAGAGATTGAGCCTCAGTCAGTGACAGGGATTGAGACTCAGTCAGTGACAGGAATTGAACCTTTGTCTGTGACAGGGATTGAACCTCAGTCAGTGACAGTGATTGAATCTCAGTCTTTGACAGAGATTGAGACGCCACAGTGACAGGGATTGAATCTCAGTCAGTGACTTGGATTGAGCCTCAGTCAGTGATAGGGATTGACCCACAGTCAGTGACAGGAAATGAATCTCAATCAGTGACAGGGTGTGAGCATCAGTCAGTGACAGGAAGTGAATCTCAGTTAGTTCCAGGGATTAAATCTCAGTCATGTGACAGGGATTGACCCTCAGAGAGTGACAGGCATTGAATCTCAGTCTGTGACAGCGATTGAAACTCAGTCAGTAACTGTGATTAAACCTTAGTCAGTGACAGGGATTGAATCTCAGTCAGTGACAGGGATTGAACATCAGTCAGTGACGGGGATTGAGCCTCAGTCAGTGAGAGGGATTGACCCTGAGACAGTGACAGGGATTGAATCACAGTCAGTGATAGGGATTGAGCCTCAATCAGTGACAGGGATTGTGCCGCAGTCAGTGACAGGGATTGATTCTCAGTCAATGACAGGGATTGAGCCTCAAATAGTGACGGGATTGACCCTCAGTCAGTGACAGGCATTGAATCTCTATCAGTGACAGGGTTAGAATCTCAGTCAGTAACAGGAATTGAATCTCAGTCAGTGACATGGATTTAATCTCATTCATTGAAAGGGATTGAATCTCAGTCAGTGACAGGGGTTGAATCTCTGTCTTTGACAGGGATTGAACCTCAGTCTGTGACAGGGGTTGAATCTCTGTCTTTGACAGGGATTGAGCCTGAATCAGTGACAGGGATTGAGCCTGAGTCAGTGACAGGGATTGGACCTTAGTCAGTGACAGGGATTGAATCTAAGTTAGTGACAGGGATTGAATCTCAGTCAGTGACTGGGATTGAACCTCAGACAGTGACAGGGATTGAATCTCAGTCAGTGACTGGGATTGAACCTTTGTCTGTGACAGGGATGGAAACTCACTCATTGACTGTGATTGAATCTCAGTCTGTGACAGGGATTGAACCTCAGTCAGTGATAGGGATTGAGACTCAATCAGTTACACGGATTGAGACACAACCAGTGACAGGAATTGAATCTGAATCAGTGACAGGGATTGAACCTTAGTCAGTGACAGGGATTGAATCTCGATCAGTGACACGGATTGAATCTGAATCAGTGACAGGGATTGACCCTCAGTCAGTGACAGGGATTGAATCTCAGTCAGTGACAGGGATTGAACTTTAGTCAGTGACAGTGATTGAATCTAAGTTAGTGACAGTGATTGAAATTTAGTCAGTGACTGGGATTGACTATCAGACAGTGACAGGGATTGAACATCAGTCAGTGACAGGGATTGAACCACAGTTAGTGACAGGGATTGAACCTCAGTCAGTGTCAGCCAGTGAACCTCAGTCATTGACCGGGATTGAATCTAAGTCAGTGACTGGGATTGAACCTCAGTCAGTGACAGGGATGGAATCTCAATTTGTGACTGGGATTGAATCGCATTCAGTGACAGGGATTGACCATTAGTCAGTTACAGAAATTGAATCTCAGTCTGTGTCAGGGATTGAATCTCAGTTAGTGACAGGGATTGAATCTCAGTCAGTGACTGGGATTGACCCTCAGACAGTGACAGGGATTGAATCTCAGTCAGTGACAGGGTTTGAGCCTCAGTCAGTGACAGGGATTGAACCTTAGTGAGTGACAGGGATTGAACCTCAGTCAGTGATTGGAATTGAACCTCAGTCAGTGACAGCGATTGAACCTTCGTCAGTTACAGGGATTGAGGCTCAGTCAGTGACAGGGATTGACACTCAGTCAGAGACAGGGATTGAACATTAGTCAGTGACAGGGATTGAATCTCAGTCAGTGACTGGCATTGACACTCAGACAGTGACCAGGATTGAATCTCAGTCTGTGACAGGGATTGAATGTCAGTCAGTGTTATGGATTAAACCTAAATCAGTGACAGGGATTGAATCTCAATCAGTGAAAGGGATTGAACCTCAGTCAGTGACAGGGATTGAGTCTCAGTCATTGACAGGAATTGAATCTCAGTCAGTGACAGAGATTGAACCTCAGTTAGTGACACGGATTGAATCTCAATCAGTGACAGGTATTGACCCTCAGACAGTGATAGGGATTGAATCTCAGTCAGTGACTGGGATTGACCCTCAGACAGTGAAAGGGATTGAATCTCAGTCAGCGACTGGGATTGAAACTCAGTTAGTGACACAGATTGAACCTCAGGTAGTGACAGGGATTGAACCTCAGTCAGTGACAGGGATTGAACCACAGTCAGTGCCTGTGATTGAACCTCAGTCAGTGACAGGAATTGACCCTCAGTCAATGACAGCGATTGAATCTCAGACCGTGACAGGGATTGAATCTCAGTCAGTGACAGGGATTGAATCTCAGTCTGTGACAGGGATTGAACCTTAGTCAGTGACAGGGATTGAACCTCAGTCAGTGACACAGATTGAACCTCAGTCAGTGCCTGCGATTGAACCTCAATCAGTGACAGGAATTGAGCCTCAGTCAATGACAGCGATTGAACCTCAGACTGTGACAGGGATTGAATCGCAGTCAGTGACAGGGATTGAATCTCAGTCTGTGACAGGGATTGAACCTTAGTCAGTGACAGGGATTTAACCTCAGTTAGTGACAGGGATTGAACCTCAGTCAGTGACACAGATTGAACCTCAGTCAGTGCCTGCGATTGAACCTCAGTCAGTGACAGGAATTGTGCCTCAGTCAATGACAGCGATTGAACCTCAGACTGTGACAGGGATTGAATCTCATTCAGTGACAGGGATTGAATCTCAGTCTGTGACAGGGATTGAACCTTAGTCAGTGACAGGGATTGAACCTCAGTGAGTGACAGGGATTGAACCTCAGTCAGTGACACAGATTGAACCTCAGTCAGTGCCTGCGATTAAACCTCAATCAGTGACAGGAATTGAGCCTCAGTCAATGACAGCGATTGAACCTCAGACTGTGACAGGGATTGAATCTCATTCAGTGACAGGGATTGAATCTCAGTCTGTGACAGGGATTGAACCTTAGTCAGTGATAGGGATTGAATCTACGTTAGTGACAGGGATTCAATCTCAGTCTGTGACAGGGATTGAACCTCAGTCAGTGACAGGGATTGAACCTTAGTCAGTGACAGGGATTGAATCTAAGTTAGTGACAGGGATTGAATCTCAGTCAGTGACTGGGATTGAGCCTCAGTCACTGACAGGGATTGAACCTTAGTGAGTGACAGGGATTGAACCTCAGTTAGTGACTGGATTTGAACCTTCATCCGGGACAGGGATTGAGGCTCAGTCAGTGACAGGGATTGACACTCAGTCAGTGACAAGGATTGAACATTAGTCAGTGACAGGGATTGAATATCAGTCAGTGACTAGAATTGAACCTCAGGCAGTGACAGGGATTGAACCTTCGTCAGTGACAGGGATTGAATCTCAGTCAGTGACTGGGATTAACACTCAGACAGTGACCAGGTTTGAATCTCAGTCTGTGACAGGGATTGACCCTTAGTCAGATTGAACATTAGTCAGTGACAAGGATTGAACATTAGTCAGTGACAGGGATTGAATATCAGTCAGTGACAGGGATTGAACCTCAGTCAGTGACAGGGATTGAACCTTAGTCAGTGACAGGCAGAGAATCGCAATCAGTGACAGGGATTGAATCTCAGTCTGTGACAGGGATTGAACCTCCGAGAGTGACAGGGATTGAATCTCAGTCTGTGACAGGGTTTGAACCTCAGTCAGTGACAGGGATTGAACCTTAGTCAGTGACAGGGATTGATCTAAGTTAGTGACAGGGATTGAATCTCAGTCAGTGACTGGGATTAACCCTCAGATAGTGACAGGGATTGAATCTCAGTCAGTGACTGGGATAGAACATCAGTCAGTGACAGGGATTGGACCTCACTTAGTGACAGGGATTGTACCTCAGTCAGTGTCATCCATTGAACCTCAGTCAGTGACCGGGATTCAGTCTAAATCAGTGACTGGGATTGAACATCAGTCAGTGACAGGGATGAAGCATCATTCAGGGACAGCGATTGAACCTCAGTCAATGACAGGGATTGAAGCTCAATTTGTGACTGGGATTGAATCGCAATCAGTGACAGGGATTGCCCATTAGTCAGTTACAGGAATTGAATCTCAGTCTGTGTCAGGGATTGAATCTCAGTTAGTGACAGGGATTGAATCTCAGTCTGTGACAGGGATTGAGCCTCAGTCACTAACAGGGATTGAACCTTAGTGAGTGACAGGGATTGAACCTCAGTTAGTGACTGGATTTGAACCTTCATCCGGGACAGGGATTGAGGCTCAGTCAGTGACAGGCATTGACACTCAGTCAGTGACAAGGATTGAACATTAGTCAGTGACAAGGATTGAATATCAGTCAGTGACAGGGATTGAATCTCAGTCAGTGACTGGGATTGGCACTCAGACAGTGACCAGGATTGAACCTCAGTCAGTGACAGGGATTGAACCTTAGTCAGTGACAGGCATAGAATCGCAATCAGTGACAGGGATTGACTATTAGTCAGTTACAGGGATTGAATCTCAGTCTGTGACAGGGATTGAACCTCCGACAGTGACAGGGATTGAATCTCAGTCTGTGACAGGGTTTGAACCTCAGTCAGTGACAGGGATTGATCTAAGTTAGTGACAGGGATTGAATCTCAGTCAGTGACTGGGATTAACCCTCAGACAGTGACAGGGATTGAATCTCAGTCAGTGACTGGGATAGAACATCAGTCAGTGACAGGGATTGGACCTCACTTAGTGACAGGGATTGTACCTCAGTCAGTGTCATCCATTGAACCTCAGTCAGTGACCGGGATTCAATCTAAATCAGTGACTGGGATTGAACATCAGTCAGTGACAGGGATGAAGCATCATTCAGGGACAGCGATTGAACCTCAGTCAATGACAGGGATTGAATCTCAATTTGTGACTGGGATTGAATCGCAATCAGTGACAGGGATTGCCCATTAGTCAGTTACAGGAATTGAATCTCAGTCTGTGTCAGGGATTGAATCTCAGTTAGTGACAGGGATTGAATCTCAGTCAGTGACAGGGATTGAATCTCAGTCTGTGACAGGGATTGAACCTTAGTCAGTGACAGGGATTGAATCTACGTTAGTGAAAGGGATTCAATCTCAGTCTGTGACAGGGATTGAACCTCAGTCAGTGACAGGGATTGAACCTCAGTCAGTGACAGGGATTGAATCTAAGTTAGTGACAGGGATTGAATCTCAGTCAGTGACTGGGATTGAGCCTCAGTCACTGACAGGGATTGAACCTTAGTGAGTGACAGGGATTGAACCTCAGTTAGTGACTGGAGTTGAACCTTCATCCGGGACAGGGATTGAGGCTCAGTCAGTGACAGGGATTGACACTCAGTCAGTGACAAGGATTGAACATTAGTCAGTGACAGGGATTGAATATCAGTCAGTGACAGGGATTGAATCTCAGTCAGTGACTGGGATTGGCACTCAGACAGTGACAGGGATTGAATCTCAGTCAGTGACTGGAATTGAACCTCAGGCAGTGACAGGGATTGAACCTTCGTCAGTGACAGGGATTGAATCTCAGTCAGTGACTGGGATTAACACTCAGACAGTGACCAGGTTTGAATCTCAGTCTGTGACAGGGATTGACCCTTAGTCAGATTGAACATTAGTCAGTGACAAGGATTGAACATTAGTCAGTGACAGGGATTGAATATCAGTCAGTGACAGGGATTGAACCTCAGTCAGTGACAGGGATTGAACCTTAGTCAGTGACAGGCATAGAATCTCAATCAGTGACAGGGATTGACCATTAGTCAGTTACAGGGATTGAATCTCAGTCTGTGACAGGGATTGAACCTCCGACAGTGACAGGGATTGAATCTCAGTCTGTGACAGGGTTTGAATCTCAGTCAGTGACAGGGTTTGAACCTCAGTCAGTGACAGGGATTGATCTAAGTTAGTGACAGGGATTGAATCTCAGTCAGTGACTGGGATTAACCCTCAGACAGTGACAGGGATTGAATCTCAGTCAGTGACTGGGATAGAACATCAGTCAGTGACAGGGATTGGACCTCACTTAGTGACAGGGATTGTACCTCAGTCAGTGTCATCCATTGAACCTCAGTCAGTGACCGGGATTCAATCTAAATCAGTGACTGGGATTGAACATCAGTCAGTGACAGGGATGAAGCATCATTCAGGGACAGCGATTGAACCTCAGTCAATGACAGGGATTGAATCTCAATTTGTGACTGGGATTGAATCGCAATCAGTGACAGGGATTGCCCATTAGTCAGTTACAGGTATTGAATCTCAGTCTGTGTCAGGGATTGAATCTCAGTTAGTGACAGGGATTGAATCTCAGTCAGTGACTGGGATTGAGCCTCAGTCACTGACAGGGATTGAACCTTAGTGAGTGACAGGGATTGAACCTCAGTTAGTGACTGGATTTGAACCTTCATCCGGGACAGGGATTGAGGCTCAGTCAGTGACAGGGATTGACACTCAGTCAGTGACCAGGATTGAACATTATTCAGTGACAGGGATTGAATATCAGTCAGTGACAGGGATTGAATCTCAGTCAGTGACTGGGATTGGCACTCAGACAGTGACCAGGATTGAACCTCAGTCAGTGACAGGGATTGAACCTTAGTCAGTGACAGGCATAGAATCGCAATCAGTGACAGGGATTGACCATTAGTCAGTTACAGGGATTGAATCTCAGTCTGTGACAGGGATTGAACCTACGACAGTGACAGGGATTGAATCTCAGTCTGTGACAGGGTTTGAACCTCAGTCAGTGACAGGGATTGATCTAAGTTAGTGACAGGGATTGAATCTCAGTCAGTGACTGGGATTAACCCTCAGACAGTGACAGGGATTGAATCTCAGTCAGTGACTGGGATAGAACATCAGTCAGTGACAGGGATTGGACCTCACTTAGTGACAGGGATTGTACCTCAGTCAGTGTCATCCATTGAACCTCAGTCAGTGACCGGGATTCAATCTAAATCAGTGACTGGGATTGAACATCAGTCAGTGACAGGGATGAAGCATCATTCAGGGACAGCGATTGAACCTCAGTCAATGACAGGGATTGAATCTCAATTAGTGACTGGGATTGAATCGCAATCAGTGACAGGGATTGCCCATTAGTCAGTTCCAGGAATTGAATCTCAGTCTGTGTCAGGGATTGAATCTCAGTCAGTGACTGGGATTGACCCTCAGACAGTGACAGGGATTGAATCTAAGTCAGTGACAGAGTTTGAACCTCAGTCAGTGACAGGGATTGAATCTCAGTCAGTGACAGGGATTGAACTTTAGTCAGTGACAGTGATTGAATCTAAGTTAGTGACAGTGATTGAACTTTAGTCAGTGACTGGGATTGACTATCAGACAGTGACCAGGATTGAACCTCAGTCAGTGACAGGGATTGAACCTCAGTTAGTGACAGGGATTGAACCTCAGTCAGTGTCAGCCAGTGAACCTCAGTCATTGACCGGGATTGAATCTAAGTCAGTGACTGGGATTGAACCTCAGTCAGTGACAGGGATTGAATCTCAATTTGTGACTGGGATTGAATCGCATTCAGTGACAGGGATTGACCATTAGTCAGTTACAGAAATTGAATCTCAGTCTGTGTCAGGGATTGAATCTCAGTTAGTGACAGGGATTGAATCTCAGTCAGTGACTGGGATTGACCCTCAGACAGTGACAGGGATTGAATCTCAGTCAGTGACAGGGTTTGAGCCTCAGTCAGTGACAGGGATTGAATCTCAGTCAGAGACAGGGATTAAGCCTCAGTCACTGACAGGGATTGAATCTCAGTCAGTGACAGGGATTGAGCCTCAGACAGTGACAGGGATTGAACCTTAGTGTGTGACAGGGATTGAACCTCAGTCAGTGATTGGAATTGAACCTCAGTCAGTGACAGCGATTGAACCTTTGTCAGTTACAGGGATTGAGGCTCAGTCAGTGACAGGGATTGACACTCAGTCAGAGACAGGGATTGAACATTAGTCAGTGACAGGGATTGAATCTCAGTCAGTGACTGGCATTGACACTCAGACAGTGACCAGGATTGAATCTCAGTCTGTGACAGGGATTGAATCTCAGTCAGTGTCATGGATTAAACCTAAATCAGTGACAGGGATTGAATCTCAATCAGTGAAAGGGATTGAACCTCAGTCAGTGACAGGGATTGAGTCTCAGTCATTGACAGGAATTGAATCTCAGTCAGTGACAGAGATTGAACCTCAGTTAGTGACACGGATTGAATCTCAATCAGTGACAGGTATTGACCCTCAGACAGTGATAGGGATTGAATCTCAGTCAGTGACTGGGATTGACCCTCAGACAGTGAAAGGGATTGAATCTCAGTCAGCGACTGGGATTGAAACTCAGTTAGTGACACAGATTGAACCTCAGGTAGTGACAGGGATTGAACCTCAGTCAGTGACAGGGATTGAACCACAGTCAGTGCCTGCGATTGAACCTCAGTCAGTGACAGGAATTGACACTCAGTCAATGACAGCGATTGAATCTCAGACCGTGACAGGGATTGAATCTCAGTCAGTGACAGGGATTGAATCTCAGTCTGTGACAGGGATTGAACCTTAGTCAGTGACAGGGATTGAACCTCAGTCAGTGACACAGATTGAACCTCAGTCAGTGCCTGCGATTGAACCTCAATCAGTGACAGGAATTGAGCCTCAGTCAATGACAGCGATTGAACCTCAGACTGTGACAGGGATTGAATCGCAGTCAGTGACAGGGATTGAATCTCAGTCTGTGACAGGGATTGAACCTTAGTCAGTGACAGGGATTTAACCTCAGTTAGTGACAGGGATTGAACCTCAGTCAGTGACACAGATTGAACCTCAGTCAGTGCCTGCGATTGAACCTCAGTCAGTGACAGGAATTGAGCCTCAGTCAATGACAGCGATTGAACCTCAGACTGTGACAGGGATTGAATCTCATTCAGTGACAGGGATTGAATCTCAGTCTGTGACAGGGATTGAACCTTAGTCAGTGACAGGGATTGAATCTACGTTAGTGACAGGGATTCAATCTCAGTCTGTGACAGGGATTGAACCTCAGTCAGTGACAGGGATTGAACCTTAGTCAGTGACAGGGATTGAATCAAGTTAGTGACAGGGATTGAATCTCAGTCAGTGACTGGGATTGAGCCTCAGTCACTGACAGGGATTGAACCTTAGTGAGTGACAGGAATTGAACCTCAGTTAGTGACTGGATTTGAACCTTCATCCGGGACAGGGATTGAGGCTCAGTCAGTGACAGGGATTGACACTCAGTCAGTGACAAGGATTGAACATTAGTCAGTGACAGGGATTGAATATCAGTCAGTGACAGGGATTGAATCTCAGTCAGTGACAGGGATTGAATCTCAGTCAGTGACTGGGATTGGCACTCAGACAGTGACAGGGATTGAATCTCAGTCAGTGACTGGAATTGAACCTCAGGCAGTGACAGGGATTGAACCTTCGTCAGTGACAGGGATTGAATCTCAGTCAGTGACTGGGATTAACACTCAGACAGTGACCAGGTTTGAATCTCAGTCTGTGACAGGGATTGACCCTTAGTCAGATTGAACATTAGTCAGTGACAAGGATTGAACATTAGTCAGTGACAGGGATTGAATATCAGTCAGTGACAGGGATTGAACCTCAGTCAGTGACAGGGATTGAACCTTAGTCAGTGACAGGCATAGAATCGCAATCAGTGACAGGGATTGACCATTAGTCAGTTACAGGGATTGAATCTCAGTCTGTGACAGGGATTGAACCTCCGACAGTGACAGGGATTGAATCTCAGTCTGTGACAGGGTTTGAACCTCAGTCAGTGACAGGGATTGAACCTTAGTCAGTGACAGGGATTGATCTAAGTTAGTGACAGGGATTGAATCTCAGTCAGTGACTGGGATTAACCCTCAGACAGTGACAGGGATTGAATCTCAGTCAGTGACTGGGATAGAACATCAGTCAGTGACAGGGATTGGACCTCACTTAGTGACAGGGATTGTACCTCAGTCAGTGTCATCCATTGAACCTCAGTCAGTGACCGGGATTCAATCTAAATCAGTGACTGGGATTGAACATCAGTCAGTGACAGGGATGAAGCATCATTCAGGGACAGCGATTGAACCTCAGTCAATGACAGGGATTGAATCTCAATTTGTGACTGGGATTGAATCGCAATCAGTGACAGGGATTGCCCATTAGTCAGTTCCAGGAATTGAATCTCAGTCTGTGTCAGGGATTGAATCTCAGTTAGTGACAGGGATTGAATCTCAGTCAGTGACTGGGATTGAGCCTCAGTCACTGACAGGGATTGAACCTTAGTGAGTGACATTGATTGAACCTCAGTTAGTGACTGGATTTGAACCTTCATCCGTGACAGGGATTGAGGCTCAGTCAGTGACAGGGATTGACACTCAGTCAGTGACAAGGATTGAACATTAGTCAGTGACAGGGATTGAATATCAGTCAGTGACAGGGATTGAATCTCAGTCAGTGACTGGGATTGGCACTCAGACAGTGACCAGGATTGAACCTCAGTCAGTGACAGGGATTGAACCTTAGTCAGTGACAGGCATAGAATCGCAATCAGTGACAGGGATTGACCATTAGTCAGTTACAGGGATTGAATCTCAGTCTGTGACAGGGATTGAACCTCCGACAGTGACAGGGATTGAATCTCAGTCTGTGACAGGGTTTGAACCTCAGTCAGTGACAGGGATTGATCTAAGTTAGTGACAGGGATTGAATCTCAGTCAGTGACTGGGATTAACCCTCAGACAGTGACAGGGATTGAATCTCAGTCAGTGACTGGGATAGAACATCAGTCAGTGACAGGGATTGGACCTCACTTAGTGACAGGGATTGTACCTCAGTCAGTGTCATCCATTGAACCTCAGTCAGTGACCGGGATTCAATCTAAATCAGTGACTGGGATTGAACATCAGTCAGTGACAGGGATGAAGCATCATTCAGGGACAGCGATTGAACCTCAGTCAATGACAGGGATTGAATCTCAATTTGTGACTGGGATTGAATCGCAATCAGTGACAGGGATTGCCCATTAGTCAGTTACAGGAATTGAATCTCAGTCTGTGTCAGGGATTGAATCTCAGTTAGTGACAGGGATTGAATCTCAGTCAGTGACAGGGATTGAATCTCAGTCTGTGACAGGGATTGAACCTTAGTCAGTGACAGGGATTGAATCTACGTTAGTGACAGGGATTCAATCTCAGTCTGTGACAGGGATTGAACCTCAGTCAGTGACAGGGATTGAACCTTAGTCAGTGACAGGGATTGAATCTAAGTTAGTGACAGGGATTGAATCTCAGTCAGTGACTGGGATTGAGCCTCAGTCACTGACAGGGATTGAACCTTAGTGAGTGACAGGGATTGAACCTCAGTTAGTGACTGGAGTTGAACCTTCATCCGGGACAGGGATTGAGGCTCAGTCAGTGACAGGGATTGACACTCAGTCAGTGACAAGGATTGAACATTAGTCAGTGACAGGGATTGAATATCAGTCAGTGACAGGGATTGAATCTCAGTCAGTGACTGGGAAATTGCACACAGACAGTGACAGGGATTGAATCTCAGTCAGTGACTGGAATTGAACCTCAGGCAGTGACAGGGATTGAACCTTCGTCAGTGACAGGGATTGAATCTCAGTCAGTGACTGGGATTAACACTCAGACAGTGACCAGGTTTGAATCTCAGTCTGTGACAGGGATTGACCCTTAGTCAGATTGAACATTAGTCAGTGACAAGGATTGAACATTAGTCAGTGACAGGGATTGAATATCAGTCAGTGACAGGGATTGAACCTCAGTCAGTGACAGGGATTGAACCTTAGTCAGTGACAGGCATTGAATCTCAATCAGTGACAGGGATTGACCATTAGTCAGTTACAGGGATTGAATCTCAGTCTGTGACAGGGATTGAACCTCCGACAGTGACAGGGATTGAATCTCAGTCTGTGACAGGGTTTGAACCTCAGTCAGTGACAGGGATTGATCTAAGTTAGTGACAGGGATTGAATCTCAGTCAGTGACTGGGATTAACCCTCAGACAGTGACAGGGATTGAATCTCAGTCAGTGACTGGGATAGAACATCAGTCAGTGACAGGGATTGGACCTCACTTAGTGACAGGGATTGTACCTCAGTCAGTGTCATCCATTGAACCTCAGTCAGTGACCGGGATTCAATCTAAATCAGTGACTGGGATTGAACATCAGTCAGTGACAGGGATGAAGCATCATTCAGGGACAGCGATTGAACCTCAGTCAATGACAGGGATTGAATCTCAATTTGTGACTGGGATTGAATCGCAATCAGTGACAGGGATTGCCCATTAGTCAGTTACAGGAATTGAATCTCAGTCTGTGTCAGGGATTGAATCTCAGTTAGTGACAGGGATTGAATCTCAGTCAGTGACTGGGATTGAGCCTCAGTCACTGACAGGGATTGAACCTTAGTGAGTGACAGGGATTGAACCTCAGTTAGTGACTGGATTTGAACCTTCATCCGGGACAGGGATTGAGGCTCAGTCAGTGACAGGGATTGACACTCAGTCAGTGACCAGGATTGAACATTAGTCAGTGACAGGGATTGAATATCAGTCAGTGACAGGGATTGAATCTCAGTCAGTGACTGGGATTGGCACTCAGACAGTGACCAGGATTGAACCTCAGTCAGTGACAGGGATTGAACCTTAGTCAGTGACAGGCATAGAATCGCAATCAGTGACAGGGATTGACCATTAGTCAGTTACAGGGATTGAATCTCAGTCTGTGACAGGGATTGAACCTACGACAGTGACAGGGATTGAATCTCAGTCTGTGACAGGGTTTGAACCTCAGTCAGTGACAGGGATTGATCTAAGTTAGTGACAGGGATTGAATCTCAGTCAGTGACTGGGATTAACCCTCAGACAGTGACAGGGATTGAATCTCAGTCAGTGACTGGGATAGAACATCAGTCAGTGACAGGGATTGGACCTCACTTAGTGACAGGGATTGTACCTCATTTAGTGTCATCCATTGAACCTCAGTCAGTGACCGGGATTCAATCTAAATCAGTGACTGGGTTTGAACATCAGTCAGTGACAGGGATGAAGCATCATTCAGGGACAGCGATTGAACCTCAGTCAATGACAGGGATTGAATCTCAATTTGTGACTGGGATTGAATCGCAATCAGTGACAGGGATTGCCCATTAGTCAGTTCCAGGAATTGAATCTCAGTCTGTGTCAGGGATTGAATCTCCGTCAGTGACTGGGATTGACCCTCAGACAGTGACAGGGATTGAATCTAAGTCAGTGACAGAGTTTGAACCTCAGTCAGTGACAGGGATTGAATCTCAGTCAGTGACAGGGATTGAACTTTAGTCAGTGACTGGGATTGACTATCAGACAGTGACAGGGATTGAACATCAGTCAGTGACAGGGATTGAACCTCAGTTAGTGACAGGGATTGAACCTCAGTCAGTGTCAGCCAGTGAACCTCAGTCATTGACCGGGATTGAATCTAAGTCAGTGACTGGGATTGAACCTCAGTCAGTGACAGGGATAGAATCTCAATTTGTGACTGGGATTGAATCGCATTCAGTGACAGGGATTGACCATTAGTCAGTTACAGAAATTGAATCTCAGTCTGTGTCAGGGATTGAATCTCAGTTAGTGACAGGGATTGAATCTCAGTCAGTGACTGGGATTGACCCTCAGACAGTGACAGGGATTGAACCTCAGTCAGTGACAGGGTTTGAGCCTCAGTCAGTGACAGGGATTGAATCTCAGT
The DNA here is from genome assembly GCF_037043375.1 of Chiloscyllium plagiosum. Lineage (NCBI taxonomy): Eukaryota > Metazoa > Chordata > Chondrichthyes > Orectolobiformes > Hemiscylliidae > Chiloscyllium > Chiloscyllium plagiosum. The sequence continues at coordinate 46,157,859 of NW_028270177.1, forward strand.
CAGTGACTGGGATTGACCCTCAGACAGTGACAGGGATTGAACTTTAGTCAGTGACAGGGTTTGAGCCTCAGTCAGTGACAGGGATTGAATCTCAGTCAGAGACAGGGATTAAGCCTCAGTCACTGACAGGGATTGAATCTCAGTCAGTGACAGGGATTGAGCCTCAGTCAGTGACAGGGATTGAACCTTAGTGAGTGACAGGGATTGAACCTCAGTCAGTGATTGGAATTGAACCTCAGTCAGTGACAGCGATTGAACCTTCGTCAGTTACAGGGATTGAGGCTCAGTCAGTGACAGGGATTGACACTCAGTAAGAGACAGGGATTGAACATTAGTCAGTGACAGGGATTGAATCTCAGTCAGTGACTGGCATTGACACTCAGACAGTGACCAGGATTGAATCTCAGTCTGTGACAGGGATTGAATCTCAGTCAGTGTCATGGATTAAACCTAAATCAGTGACAGGGATTGAATCTCAATCAGTGAAAGGGATTGAACCTCAGTCAGTGACAGGGATTGAGTCTCAGTCATTGACAGGAATTGAATCTCAGTCAGTGACAGAGATTGAACCTCAGTTAGTGACACGGATTGAATCTCAATCAGTGACAGGTATTGACCCTCAGACAGTGATAGGGATTGAATCTCAGTCAATGACTGGGATTGACCCTCAGACAGTGAAAGGGATTGAATCTCAGTCAGCGACTGGGATTGAAACTCAGTTAGTGACACAGATTGAACCTCAGGTAGTGACAGGGATTGAACCTCAGTCAGTGACAGGGATTGAACCACAGTCAGTGCCTGCGATTGAACCTCAGTCAGTGACAGGAATTGACCCTCAGTCAATGACAGCGATTGAATCTCAGACCGTGACAGGGATTGAATCTCAGTCAGTGACAGGGATTGAATCTCAGTCTGTGACAGGGATTGAACCTTAGTCAGTGACAGGGATTGAACCTCAGTCAGTGACACAGATTGAACCTCAGTCAGTGCCTGCGATTGAACCTCAATCAGTGACAGGAATTGAGCCTCAGTCAATGACAGCGATTGAACCTCAGACTGTGACAGGGATTGAATCGCAGTCAGTGACAGGGATTGAATCTCAGTCTGTGACAGGGATTGAACCTTAGTCAGTGACAGGGATTTAACCTCAGTTAGTGACAGGGATTGAACCTCAGTCAGTGACACAGATTGAACCTCAGTCAGTGCCTGCGATTGAACCTCAGTCAGTGACAGGAATTGAGCCTCAGTCAATGACAGCGATTGAACCTCAGACTGTGACAGGGATTGAATCTCATTCAGTGACAGGGATTGAATCTCAGTCTGTGACAGGGATTGAACCTTAGTCAGTGACAGGGATTGAATCTACGTTAGTGACAGGGATTCAATCTCAGTCTGTGACAGGGATTGAACCTCAGTCAGTGACAGGGATTGAACCTTAGTCAGTGACAGGGATTGAATCTAAGTTAGTGACAGGGATTGAATCTCAGTCAGTGACTGGGATTGAGCCTCAGTCACTGACAGGGATTGAACCTTAGTGAGTGACAGGAATTGAACCTCAGTTAGTGACTGGATTTGAACCTTCATCCGGGACAGGGATTGAGGCTCAGTCAGTGACAGGGATTGACACTCAGTCAGTGACAAGGATTGAACATTAGTCAGTGACAGGGATTGAATATCAGTCAGTGACAGGGATTGAATCTCAGTCAGTGACAGGGATTGAATCTCAGTCAGTGACTGGGATTGGCACTCAGACAGTGACAGGGATTGAATCTCAGTCAGTGACTGGAATTGAACCTCAGGCAGTGACAGGGATTGAACCTTCGTCAGTGACAGGGATTGAATCTCAGTCAGTGACTGGGATTAACACTCAGACAGTGACCAGGTTTGAATCTCAGTCTGTGACAGGGATTGACCCTTAGTCAGATTGAACATTAGTCAGTGACAAGGATTGAACATTAGTCAGTGACAGGGATTGAATATCAGTCAGTGACAGGGATTGAACCTCAGTCAGTGACAGGGATTGAACCTTAGTCAGTGACAGGCATAGAATCGCAATCAGTGACAGGGATTGACCATTAGTCAGTTACAGGGATTGAATCTCAGTCTGTGACAGGGATTGAACCTCCGACAGTGACAGGGATTGAATCTCAGTCTGTGACAGGGTTTGAACCTCAGTCAGTGACAGGGATTGAACCTTAGTCAGTGACAGGGATTGATCTAAGTTAGTGACAGGGATTGAATCTCAGTCAGTGACTGGGATTAACCCTCAGACAGTGACAGGGATTGAATCTCAGTCAGTGACTGGGATAGAACATCAGTCAGTGACAGGGATTGGACCTCACTTAGTGACAGGGATTGTACCTCAGTCAGTGTCATCCATTGAACCTCAGTCAGTGACCGGGATTCAATCTAAATCAGTGACTGGGATTGAACATCAGTCAGTGACAGGGATGAGGCATCATTCAGGGACAGCGATTGAACCTCAGTCAATGACAGGGATTGAATCTCAATTTGTGACTGGGATTGAATCGCAATCAGTGACAGGGATTGCCCATTAGTCAGTTACAGGAATTGAATCTCAGTCTGTGTCAGGGATTGAATCTCAGTTAGTGACAGGGATTGAATCTCAGTCAGTGACTGGGATTGAGCCTCAGTCACTGACAGGGATTGAACCTTAGTGAGTGACAGGGATTGAACCTCAGTTAGTGACTGGATTTGAACCTTCATCCGGGACAGGGATTGAGGCTCAGTCAGTGACAGGGATTGACACTCAGTCAGTGACCAGCATTGAACATTAGTCAGTGACAGGGATTGAATATCAGTCAGTGACAGGGATTGAATCTCAGTCAGTGACTGGGATTGGCACTCAGACAGTGACCAGGATTGAACCTCAGTCAGTGACAGGGATTGAACCTTAGTCAGTGACAGGCATAGAATCGCAATCAGTGACAGGGATTGACCATTAGTCAGTTACAGGGATTGAATCTCAGTCTGTGACAGGGATTGAACCTCCGACAGTGACAGGGATTGAATCTCAGTCTGTGACAGGGTTTGAACCTCAGTCAGTGACAGGGATTGATCTAAGTTAGTGACAGGGATTGAATCTCAGTCAGTGACTGGGATTAACCCTCAGACAGTGACAGGGATTGAATCTCAGTCAGTGACTGGGATAGAACATCAGTCAGTGACAGGGATTGGACCTCACTTAGTGACAGGGATTGTACCTCAGTCAGTGTCATCCATTGAACCTCAGTCAGTGACCGGGATTCAATCTAAATCAGTGACTGGGATTGAACATCAGTCAGTGACAGGGATGAAGCATCATTCAGGGACAGCGATTGAACCTCAGTCAATGACAGGGATTGAATCTCAATTTGTGACTGGGATTGAATCGCAATCAGTGACAGGGATTGCCCATTAGTCAGCTACAGGAATTGAATCTCAGTCTGTGTCAGGGATTGAATCTCAGTTAGTGACAGGGATTGAATCTCAGTCAGTGACAGGGATTGAATCTCAGTCTGTGACAGGGATTGAACCTCAGTCAGTGACAGGGATTGAACCTTAGTCAGTGACAGGGATTGAATCTAAGTTAGTGACAGGGATTGAATCTCAGTCAGTGACTGGGATTGAGCCTCAGTCACTGACAGGGATTGAACCTTAGTGAGTGACAGGAATTGAACCTCAGTTAGTGACTGGATTTGAACCTTCATCCGGGACAGGGATTGAGGCTCAGTCAGTGACAGGGATTGACACTCAGTCAGTGACAAGGATTGAACATTAGTCAGTGACAGGGATTGAATATCAGTCAGTGACAGGGATTGAATCTCAGTCAGTGACAGGGATTGAATCTCAGTCAGTGACTGGGATTGGCACTCAGACAGTGACAGGGATTGAATCTCAGTCAGTGACTGGAATTGAACCTCAGGCAGTGACAGGGATTGAACCTTCGTCAGTGACAGGGATTGAATCTCAGTCAGTGACTGGGATTAACACTCAGACAGTGACCAGGTTTGAATCTCAGTCTGTGACAGGGATTGACCCTTAGTCAGATTGAACATTAGTCAGTGACAAGGATTGAACATTAGTCAGTGACAGGGATTGAATATCAGTCAGTGACAGGGATTGAACCTCAGTCAGTGACAGGGATTGAACCTTAGTCAGTGACAGGCATAGAATCGCAATCAGTGACAGGGATTGACCATTAGTCAGTTACAGGGATTGAATCTCAGTCTGTGACAGGGATTGAACCTCCGACAGTGACAGGGATTGAATCTCAGTCTGTGACAGGGTTTGAACCTCAGTCAGTGACAGGGATTGAACCTTAGTCAGTGACAGGGATTGATCTAAGTTAGTGACAGGGATTGAATCTCAGTCAGTGACTGGGATTAACCCTCAGACAGTGACAGGGATTGAATCTCAGTCAGTGACTGGGATAGAACATCAGTCAGTGACAGGGATTGGACCTCACTTAGTGACAGGGATTGTACCTCAGTCAGTGTCATCCATTGAACCTCAGTCAGTGACCGGGATTCAATCTAAATCAGTGACTGGGATTGAACATCAGTCAGTGACAGGGATGAGGCATCATTCAGGGACAGCGATTGAACCTCAGTCAATGACAGGGATTGAATCTCAATTTGTGACTGGGATTGAATCGCAATCAGTGACAGGGATTGCCCATTAGTCAGTTACAGGAATTGAATCTCAGTCTGTGTCAGGGATTGAATCTCAGTTAGTGACAGGGATTGAATCTCAGTCAGTGACTGGGATTGAGCCTCAGTCACTGACAGGGATTGAACCTTAGTGAGTGACAGGGATTGAACCTCAGTTAGTGACTGGATTTGAACCTTCATCCGGGACAGGGATTGAGGCTCAGTCAGTGACAGGGATTGACACTCAGTCAGTGACCAGCATTGAACATTAGTCAGTGACAGGGATTGAATATCAGTCAGTGACAGGGATTGAATCTCAGTCAGTGACTGGGATTGGCACTCAGACAGTGACCAGGATTGAACCTCAGTCAGTGACAGGGATTGAACCTTAGTCAGTGACAGGCATAGAATCGCAATCAGTGACAGGGATTGACCATTAGTCAGTTACAGGGATTGAATCTCAGTCTGTGACAGGGATTGAACCTCCGACAGTGACAGGGATTGAATCTCAGTCTGTGACAGGGTTTGAACCTCAGTCAGTGACAGGGATTGATCTAAGTTAGTGACAGGGATTGAATCTCAGTCAGTGACTGGGATTAACCCTCAGACAGTGACAGGGATTGAATCTCAGTCAGTGACTGGGATAGAACATCAGTCAGTGACAGGGATTGGACCTCACTTAGTGACAGGGATTGTACCTCAGTCAGTGTCATCCATTGAACCTCAGTCAGTGACCGGGATTCAATCTAAATCAGTGACTGGGATTGAACATCAGTCAGTGACAGGGATGAAGCATCATTCAGGGACAGCGATTGAACCTCAGTCAATGACAGGGATTGAATCTCAATTTGTGACTGGGATTGAATCGCAATCAGTGACAGGGATTGCCCATTAGTCAGCTACAGGAATTGAATCTCAGTCTGTGTCAGGGATTGAATCTCAGTTAGTGACAGGGATTGAATCTCAGTCAGTGACAGGGATTGAATCTCAGTCTGTGACAGGGATTGAACCTTAGTCAGTGACAGGGATTGAATCTACGTTAGTGACAGGGATTCAATCACAGTCTGTGACAGGGATTGAACCTCAGTCAGTGACAGGGATTGAACCTTAGTCAGTGACAGGGATTGAATCTAAGTTAGTGACAGGGATTGAATCTCAGTCAGTGACTGGGATTGAGCCTCAGTCACTGACAGGGATTGAACCTTAGTGAGTGACAGGGATTGAACCTCAGTTAGTGACTGGAGTTGAACCTTCATCCGGGACAGGGATTGAGGCTCAGTCAGTGACAGGGATTGACACTCAGTCAGTGACAAGGATTGAACATTAGTCAGTGACAGGGATTGAATATCAGTCAGTGACAGGGATTGAATCTCAGTCAGTGACTGGGAAATTGCACACAGACAGTGACAGGGATTGAATCTCAGTCAGTGACTGGAATTGAACCTCAGGCAGTGACAGGGATTGAACCTTCGTCAGTGACAGGGATTGAATCTCAGTCAGTGACTGGGATTAACACTCAGACAGTGACCAGGTTTGAATCTCAGTCTGTGACAGGGATTGACCCTTAGTCAGATTGAACATTAGTCAGTGACAAGGATTGAACATTAGTCAGTGACAGGGATTGAATATCAGTCAGTGACAGGGATTGAATCTCAGTCAGTGACAGGGATTGAACCTTAGTCAGTGACAGGCATTGAATCTCAATCAGTGACAGGGATTGACCATTAGTCAGTTACAGGGATTGAATCTCAGTCTGTGACAGGGATTGAACCTCCGACAGTGACAGGGATTGAATCTCAGTCTGTGACAGGGTTTGAACCTCAGTCAGTGACTGGGATTAACCCTCAGACAGTGACAGGGATTGAATCTCAGTCAGTGACTGGGATAGAACATCAGTCAGTGACAGGGATTGGACCTCACTTAGTGACAGGGATTGTACCTCAGTCGGTGTCATCCATTGAACCTCAGTCAGTGACCGGGATTCAATCTAAATCAGTGACTGGGATTGAACATCAGTCAGTGACAGGGATGAAGCATCATTCAGGGACAGCGATTGAACCTCAGTCAATGACAGGGATTGAATCTCAATTTGTGACTGGGATTGAATCGCAATCAGTGACAGGGATTGCCCATTAGTCAGTTACAGGAATTGAATCTCAGTCTGTGTCAGGGATTGAATCTCAGTTAGTGACAGGGATTGAATCTCAGTCAGTGACTGGGATTGAGCCTCAGTCACTGACAGGGATTGAACCTTAGTGAGTGACAGGGATTGAACCTCAGTTAGTGACTGGATTTGAACCTTCATCCGGGACAGGGATTGAGGCTCAGTCAGTGACAGGGATTGACACTCAGTCAGTGACCAGGATTGAACATTAGTCAGTGACAGGGATTGAATATCAGTCAGTGACAGGGATTGAATCTCAGTCAGTGACTGGGATTGGCACTCAGACAGTGACCAGGATTGAACCTCAGTCAGTGACAGGGATTGAACCTTAGTCAGTGACAGGCATAGAATCGCAATCAGTGACAGGGATTGACCATTAGTCAGTTACAGGGATTGAATCTCAGTCTGTGACAGGGATTGAACCTACGACAGTGACAGGGATTGAATCTCAGTCTGTGACAGGGTTTGAACCTCAGTCAGTGACAGGGATTGATCTAAGTTAGTGACAGGGATTGAATCTCAGTCAGTGACTGGGATTAACCCTCAGACAGTGACAGGGATTGAATCTCAGTCAGTGACTGGGATAGAACATCAGTCAGTGACAGGGATTGGACCTCACTTAGTGACAGGGATTGTACCTCAGTTAGTGTCATCCATTGAACCTCAGTCAGTGACCGGGATTCAATCTAAATCAGTGACTGGGTTTGAACATCAGTCAGTGACAGGGATGAAGCATCATTCAGGGACAGCGATTGAACCTCAGTCAATGACAGGGATTGAATCTCAATTTGTGACTGGGATTGAATCGCAATCAGTGACAGGGATTGCCCATTAGTCAGTTCCAGGAATTGAATCTCAGTCTGTGTCAGGGATTGAATCTCCGTCAGTGACTGGGATTGACCCTCAGACAGTGACAGGGATTGAATCTAAGTCAGTGACAGAGTTTGAACCTCAGTCAGTGACAGGGATTGAATCTCAGTCAGTGACAGGGATTGAACTTTAGTCAGTGACTGGGATTGACTATCAGACAGTGACAGGGATTGAACATCAGTCAGTGACAGGGATTGAACCTCAGTTAGTGACAGGGATTGAACCTCAGTCAGTGTCAGCCAGTGAACCTCAGTCATTGACCGGGATTGAATCTAAGTCAGTGACTGGGATTGAACCTCAGTCAGTGACAGGGATAGAATCTCAATTTGTGACTGGGATTGAATCGCATTCAGTGACAGGGATTGACCATTAGTCAGTTACAGAAATTGAATCTCAGTCTGTGTCAGGGATTGAATCTCAGTTAGTGACAGGGATTGAATCTCAGTCAGTGACTGGGATTGACCCTCAGACAGTGACAGGGATTGAACCTCAGTCAGTGACAGGGTTTGAGCCTCAGTCAGTGACAGGGATTGAATCTCAGTCAGTGACTGGGATTGACCCTCAGACAGTGACAGGGATTGAACTTTAGTCAGTGACAGGGTTTGAGCCTCAGTCAGTGACAGGGATTGAATCTCAGTCAGAGACAGGTATTAAGCCTCAGTCACTGACAGGGATTGAATCTCAGTCAGTGACAGGGATTGAGCCTCAGTCAGTGACTGGGATTGAACCTTAGTGAGTGACAGGGATTGAACCTCAGTCAGTGATTGGAATTGAACCTCAGTCAGTGACAGCGATTGAACCTTCGTCAGTTACAGGGATTGAGGCTCAGTCAGTGACAGGGATTGACACTCAGTAAGAGACAGGGATTGAACATTAGTCAGTGACAGGGATTGAATCTCAGTCAGTGACTGGCATTGACACTCAGACAGTGACCAGGATTGAATCTCAGTCTGTGACAGGGATTGAATCTCAGTCAGTGTCATGGATTAAACCTAAATCAGTGACAGGGATTGAATCTCAATCAGTGAAAGGGATTGAACCTCAGTCAGTGACAGGGATTGAGTCTCAGTCATTGACAGGAATTGAATCTCAGTCAGTGACAGAGATTGAACCTCAGTTAGTGACACGGATTGAATCTCAATCAGTGACAGGTATTGACCCTCAGACAGTGATAGGGATTGAATCTCAGTCAGTGACTGGGATTGACCCTCAGACAGTGAAAGGGATTGAATCTCAGTCAGCGACTGGGATTGAAACTCAGTTAGTGACACAGATTGAACCTCAGGTAGTGACAGGGATTGAACCTCAGTCAGTGACAGGGATTGAACCACAGTCAGTGCCTGCGATTGAACCTCAGTCAGTGACAGGAATTGACCCTCAGTCAATGACAGCGATTGAATCTCAGACCGTGACAGGGATTGAATCTCAGTCAGTGACAGGGATTGAATCTCAGTCTGTGACAGGGATTGAACCTTAGTCAGTGACAGGGATTGAACCTCAGTCAGTGACACAGATTGAACCTCAGTCAGTGCCTGCGATTGAACCTCAATCAGTGACAGGAATTGAGCCTCAGTCAATGACAGCGATTGAACCTCAGACTGTGACAGGGATTGAATCGCAGTCAGTGACAGGGATTGAATCTCAGTCTGTGACAGGGATTGAACCTTAGTCAGTGACAGGGATTTAACCTCAGTTAGTGACAGGGATTGAACCTCAGTCAGTGACACAGATTGAACCTCAGTCAGTGCCTGCGATTGAACCTCAGTCAGTGACAGGAATTGAGCCTCAGTCAATGACAGCGATTGAACCTCAGACTGTGACAGGGATTGAATCTCATTCAGTGACAGGGATTGAATCTCAGTCTGTGACAGGGATTGAACCTTAGTCAGTGACAGGGATTGAACCTCAGTGAGTGACAGGGATTGAACCTCAGTCAGTGACACAGATTGAACCTCAGTCAGTGCCTGCGATTGAACCTCAATCAGTGACAGGAATTGAGCCTCAGTCAATGACAGCGATTGAACCTCAGACTGTGACAGGGATTGAATCTCATTCAGTGACAGGGATTGAATCTCAGTCTGTGACAGGGATTGAACCTTAGTCAGTGACAGGGATTGAATCTACGTTAGTGACAGGGATTCAATCTCAGTCTGTGACAGGGATTGAACCTCAGTCAGTGACAGGGATTGAACCTTAGTCAGTGACAGGGATTGAATCTAAGTTAGTGACAGGGATTGAATCTCAGTCAGTGACTGGGATTGAGCCTCAGTCACTGACAGGGATTGAACCTTAGTGAGTGACAGGTATTGAACCTCAGTTAGTGACTGGATTTGAACCTTCATCCGGGACAGGGATTGAGGCTCAGTCAGTGACAGGGATTGACACTCAGTCAGTGACAAGGATTGAACATTAGTCAGTGACAGGGATTGAATATCAGTCAGTGACAGGGATTGAATCTCAGTCAGTGACAGGGATTGAACCTCCGACAGTGACAGGGATTGAATCTCAGTCTGTGACAGGGTTTGAACCTCAGTCAGTGACAGGGATTGAACCTTAGTCAGTGACAGGGATTGATCTAAGTTAGTGACAGGGATTGAATCTCAGTCAGTGACTGGGATTAACCCTCAGACAGTGACAGCGATTGAATCTCAGTCAGTGACTGGGATAGAACATCAGTCAGTGACAGGGATTGGACCTCACTTAGTGACAGGGATTGTACCTCAGTCAGTGTCATCCATTAAACCTCAGTCAGTGACCGGGATTCAATCTAAATCAGTGACTGGGATTGAACATCAGTCAGTGACAGGGATGAAGCATCATTCAGGGACAGCGATTGAACCTCAGTCAATGACAGGGATTGAATCTCAATTTGTGACTGGGATTGAATCGCAATCAGTGACAGGGATTGCCATATTAGTCAGTTCCAGGAATTGAATCTCAGTCTGTGTCAGGGATTGAATCTCAGTTAGTGACAGGGATTGAATCTCAGTCAGTGACAGGGATTGAATCTCAGTCTGTGACAGGGATTGAACCTTAGTCAGTGACAGGGATTGAATCTACGTTAGTGACAGGGATTCAATCTCAGTCTGTGACAGGGATTGAACCTCAGTCAGTGACAGGGATTGAACCTTAGTCAGTGACAGGGATTGAATCTAAGTTAGTGACAGGGATTGAATCTCAGTCAGTGACTGGGATTGAGCCTCAGTCACTGACAGGGATTGAACCTTAGTGAGTGACAGGGATTGAACCTCAGTTAGTGACTGGAGTTGAACCTTCATCCGGGACAGGGATTGAGGCTCAGTCAGTGACAGGGATTGACACTCAGTCAGTGACAAGGATTGAACATTAGTCAGTGACAGGGATTGAATATCAGTCAGTGACAGGGATTGAATCTCAGTCAGTGACTGGGATTGGCACTCAGACAGTGACAGGGATTGAATCTCAGTCAGTGACTGGAATTGAACCTCAGGCAGTGACAGGGATTGAACCTTCGTCAGTGACAGGGATTGAATCTCAGTCAGTGACTGGGATTAACACTCAGACAGTGACCAGGTTTGAATCTCAGTCTGTGACAGGGATTGACCCTTAGTCAGATTGAACATTAGTCAGTGACAAGGATTGAACATTAGTCAGTGACAGGGATTGAATATCAGTCAGTGACAGGGATTGAACCTCAGTCAGTGACAGGGATTGAACCTTAGTCAGTGACAGGCATTGAATCTCAATCAGTGACAGGGATTGACCATTAGTCAGTTACAGGGATTGAATCTCAGTCTGTGACAGGGATTGAACCTCCGACAGTGACAGGGATTGAATCTCAGTCTGTGACAGGGTTTGAACCTCAGTCAGTGACAGGGTTTGAACCTCAGTCAGTGACAGGGATTGATCTAAGTTAGTGACAGGGATTGAATCTCAGTCAGTGACTGGGATTAACCCTCAGACAGTGACAGGGATTGAATCTCAGTCAGTGACTGGGATAGAACATCAGTCAGTGACAGGGATTGGACCTCACTTAGTGACAGGGATTGTACCTCAGTCAGTGTCATCCATTGAACCTCAGTCAGTGACCGGGATTCAATCTAAATCAGTGACTGGGATTGAACATCAGTCAGTGACAGGGATGAAGCATCATTCAGGGACAGCGATTGAACCTCAGTCAATGACAGGGATTGAATCTCAATTTGTGACTGGGATTGAATCGCAATCAGTGACAGGGATTGCCCATTAGTCAGTTACAGGAATTGAATCTCAGTCTGTGTCAGGGATTGAATCTCAGTTAGTGACAGGGTTTGAATCTCAGTCAGTGACTGGGATTGAGCCTCAGTCACTGACAGGGATTGAACCTTAGTGAGTGACAGGGATTGAACCTCAGTTAGTGACTGGATTTGAACCTTCATCCGGGACAGGGATTGAGGCTCAGTCAGTGACAGGGATTGACACTCAGTCAGTGACCAGGATTGAACATTAGTCAGTGACAGGGATTGAATATCAGTCAGTGACAGGGATTGAATCTCAGTCAGTGACTGGGATTGGCACTCAGACAGTGACCAGGATTGAACCTCAGTCAGTGACTGGGCTGGAACCTTAGTCAGTGACAGGCATAGAATCGCAATCAGTGACAGGGATTGACCATTAGTCAGTTACAGGGATTGAATCTCAGTCTGTGACAGGGATTGAACCTACGACAGTGACAGGGATTGAATCTCAGTCTGTGACAGGGTTTGAACCTCAGTCAGTGACAGGGATTGATCTAAGTTAGTGACAGCGATTGAACCTCAGACTGTGACTGGGATTAACCCTCAGACAGTGACAGGGATTGAATCTCAGTCAGTGACTGGGATAGAACATCAGTCAGTGACAGGGATTGGACCTCACTTAGTGACAGGGATTGTACCTCAGTCAGTGTCATCCATTGAACCTCAGTCAGTGACCGGGATTCAATCTAAATCAGTGACTGGGATTGAACATCAGTCAGTGACAGGGATGAAGCATCATTCAGGGACAGCGATTGAACCTCAGTCAATGACAGGGATTGAATCTCAATTTGTGACTGGGATTGAATCGCAATCAGTGACAGGGATTGCCCATTAGTCAGTTCCAGGAATTGAATCTCAGTCTGTGTCAGGGATTGAATCTCAGTCAGTGACTGGGATTGACCCTCAGACAGTGACAGGGATTGAATCTAAGTCAGTGACAGAGTTTGAACCTCAGTCAGTGACAGGGATTGAATCTCAGTCAGTGACAGGGATTGAACTTTAGTCAGTGACAGTGATTGAATCTAAGTTAGTGACAGTGATTGAACTTTAGTCAGTGACTGGGATTGACTATCAGACAGTGACAGGGATTGAACATCAGTCAGTGACAGGGATTGAACCTCAGTTAGTGACAGAGTTTGAACCTCAGTCAGTGACAGTGATTGAATCTAAATTAGTGACAGTGATTGAACTTTAGTCAGTGACTGGGATTGACTATCAGACAGTGACAGGGATTGAACATCAGTCAGTGACAGGGATTGAACCTCAGTTAGTGACAGGGATTGAACCTCAGTCAGTGTCAGCCAGTGAACCTCAGTCATTGACCGGGATTGAATCTAAGTCAGTGACAGAGTTTGAACCTCAGTCAGTGACAGTGATTGAATCTAAATTAGTGACAGTGATTGAACTTTAGTCAGTGACTGGGATTGACTATCAGACAGTGACAGGGATTGAACATCAGTCAGTGACAGGGATTGAACCTCAGTTAGTGACAGGGATTGAACCTCAGTCAGTGTCAGCCAGTGAAACTCAGTCATTGACCGGGATTGAATCTAAGTCAGTGACTGGGATTGAACCTCAGTCAGTGACAGGGATTGAATCTCAATTTGTGACTGGGATTGAATCGCATTCAGTGACAGGGATTGACCATTAGTCAGTTACAGAAATTGAATCTCAGTCTGTGTCAGGGATTGAATCTCAGTTAGTGACAGGGATTGAATCTCAGTCAGTGACTGGGATTGACCCTCAGACAGTGACAGGGATTGAACCTCAGTCAGTGACAGGGTTTGAGCCTCAGTCAGTGACAGGGATTGAATCTCAGTCAGAGACAGGGATTGAATCTCAGTCAGAGACAGGGATTAAGCTTCAGTCACTGACAGGGATTGAATCTCAGTCAGTGACAGGGATTGAGCCTCAGTCAGTGACAGGGATTGAACCTTAGTGAGTGACAGGGATTGAACCTCAGTCAGTGATTGGAATTGAACCTCAGTCAGTGACAGCGATTGAACCTTCGTCAGTTACAGGGATTGAAGCTCAGTCAGTGACAGGGATTGACACTCAGTCAGAGACAGGGATTGAACATTAGTCAGTGACAGGGATTGAATCTCAGTCAGTGACTGGCATTGACACTCAGACAGTGACCAGGATTGAATCTCAGTCTGTGACAGGGTTTGAATCTCAGTCAGTGTCATGGATTAAACCTAAATCAGTGACAGGGATTGAATCTCAATCAGTGAAAGGGATTGAACCTCAGTCAGTGACAGGGATTGAGTCTCAGTCATTGACAGGAATTGAATCTCAGTCAGTGACAGAGATTGAACCTCAGTTAGTGACACGGATTGAATCTCAATCAGTGACAGGTATTGACCCTCAGACAGTGATAGGAATTGAATCTCAGTCAGTGACTGGGATTGACCCTCAGACAGTGAAAGGGATTGAATCTCAGTCAGCGACTGGGATTGAAACTCAGTTAGTGACACAGATTGAACCTCAGGTAGTGACAGGGATTGAACCACAGTCAGTGCCTGCGATTGAACCTCAGTCAGTGACAGGAATTGACCCTCAGTCAATGACAGCGATTGAATCTCAGACCGTGACAGGGATTGAATCTCAGTCAGTGACAGGGATTGAATCTCAGTCTGTGACAGGGATTGAACCTTAGTCAGTGACAGGGATTGAACCTCAGTCAGTGACACAGATTGACAGGAATTGTCAGTGACAGGAATTGAGCCTCAGTCAATGACAGCGATTGAACCTCAGACTGTGACAGGGATTGAATCGCAGTCAGTGACAGGGATTGAATCTCAGTCTGTGACAGGGATTGAACCTTAGTCAGTGACAGGGATTTAACCTCAGTTAGTGACAGGGATTGAACCTCAGTCAGTGACACAGATTGAACCTCAGTCAGTGCCTGCGATTGTACCTCAGTCAGTGACAGGAATTGAGCCTCAGTCAATGACAGCGATTGAACCTCAGACTGTGACAGGGATTGAATCTCATTCAGTGACAGGGATTGAATCTCAGTCTGTGACAGGGATTGAACCTTAGTCAGTGACAGGGATTGAACCTCAGTGAGTGACAGGGATTGAACCTCAGTCAGTGACACAGATTGAACCTCAGTCAGTGCCTGCGATTGAACCTCAATCAGTGACAGGAATTGAGCCTCAGTCAATGACAGCGATTGAACCTCAGACTGTGACAGGGATTGAATCTCATTCAGTGACAGGGATTGAATCTCAGTCTGTGACAGGGATTGAACCTTAGTCAGTGACAGGGATTGAATCTACGTTAGTGACAGGGATTCAATCTCAGTCTGTGACAGGGATTGAACCTCAGTCAGTGACAGGGATTGAACCTTAGTCAGTGACAGGGATTGAATCTAAGTTAGTGACAGGGATTGAATCTCAGTCAGTGACTGGGATTGAGCCTCAGTCACTGACAGGGATTGAACCTTAGTGAGTGACAGGGATTGAACCTCAGTTGAACCTCAGTTAGTGACTGGATTTGAACCTTCATCCGGGACAGGGATTGAGGCTCAGTCAGTGACAGGGATTGACACTCAGTCAGTGACAAGGATTGAACATTAGTCAGTGACAGGGATTGAATATCAGTCAGTGACAGGGATTGAATCTCAGTCAGTGACAGGGATTGAATCTCAGTCAGTGACTGGGATTGGCACTCAGACAGTGACAGGGATTGAATCTCAGTCAGTGACTGGAATTGAACCTCAGGCAGTGACAGGGATTGAACCTTCGTCAGTGACAGGGATTGAATCTCAGTCAGTGACTGGGATTAACACTCAGACAGTGACCAGGTTTGAATCTCAGTCTGTGACAGGGATTGACCCTTAGTCAGATTGAACATTAGTCAGTGACAAGGATTGAACATTAGTCAGTGACAGGGATTGAATATCAGTCAGTGACAGGGATTGAACCTCAGTCAGTGACAGGGATTGAACCTTAGTCAGTGACAGGCATAGAATCGCAATCAGTGACAGGGATTGACCATTAGTCAGTTACAGGGATTGAATCTCAGTCTGTGACAGGGATTGAACCTCCGACAGTGACAGGGATTGAATCTCAGTCTGTGACAGGGTTTGAACCTCAGTCACTGACAGGGATTGAACCTTAGTGAGTGACAGGGATTGAACCTCAGTTCGTGACTGGATTTGAACCTTCATCCGGGACAGGGATTGAGGCTCAGTCAGTGACAGGGATTGACACTCAGTCAGTGACAAGGATTGAACACTAGTCAGTGACAGGGATTGAATATCAGTCAGTGACAGGGATTGAATCTCAGTCAGTGACTGGGATTGGCACTCAGACAGTGACCAGGATTGAACCTCAGTCAGTGACAGGGATTGAACCTTAAACAGTGACAGGCATAGAATCGCAATCAGTGACAGGGATTGACCATTAGTCAGTTACAGGGATTGAATCTCAGTCTGTGACAGGGATTGAACCTCCGACAGTGACAGGGATTGAATCTCAGTCTGTGACAGGGTTTGAACCTCAGTCAGTGACAGGGATTGATCTAAGTTAGTGACAGGGATTGAATCTCAGTCTGTGACAGGGATTGAACCTCCGACAGTGACAGTGATTGAATCTCAGTCTGTGACAGGGTTTGAACCTCAGTCAGTGACAGGGATTGAACCTCAGTCAGTGACACAGATTGAACCTCAGTCAGTGCCTGCGATTGAACCTCAATCAGTGACAGGAATTGAGCCTCAGTCAATGACAGTGATTGAAACTCAGACTGTGACAGGGATTGAATCGCAGTCAGTGACAGGGATTGAATCTCAGTCTGTGACAGGGATTGAACCTTAGTCAGTGACAGGGATTTAACCTCAGTTAGTGACAGGGATTGAACCTCAGTCAGTGACACAGATTGAACCTCAGTCAGTGCCTGCGATTGAACCTCAGTCAGTGACAGGAATTGAGCCTCAGTCAATGACAGCGATTGAACCTCAGACTGTGACAGGGATTGAATCTCATTGAGTGACAGGGATTGAATCTCAGTCTGTGACAGGGATTGAACCTTAGTCAGTGACAGGGATTGAACCTCAGTGAGTGACAGGGATTGAACCTCAGTCAGTGACACAGATTGAACCTCAGTCAGTGCCTGCGATTGAACCTCAATCAGTGACAGGAATTGAGCCTCAGTCAATGACAGCGATTGAACCTCAGACTGTGACAGGGATTGAATCTCATTCAGTGACAGGGATTGAATCTCAGTCTGTGACAGGGATTGAACCTTAGTCAGTGACAGGGATTGAATCTACGTTAGTGACAGGGATTCAATCTCAGTCTGTGACAGGGATTGAACCTCAGTCAGTGACAGGGATTGAACCTTAGTCAGTGACAGGGATTGAATCTAAGTTAGTGACAGGGATTGAATCTCAGTCAGTGACTGGGATTGAGCCTCAGTCACTGACAGGGATTGAACCTTAGTGAGTGACAGGGATTGAACCTCAGTTAGTGACTGGAGTTGAACCTTCATCCGGGACAGGGATTGAGGCTCAGTCAGTGACAGGGATTGACACTCAGTCAGTGACAAGGATTGAACATTAGTCAGTGACAGGGATTGAATATCAGTCAGTGACAGGGATTGAATCTCAGTCAGTGACAGGGATTGAATCTCAGTCAGTGACTGGGATTGGCACTCAGACAGTGACAGGGATTGAATCTCAGTCAGTGACAGGGATTGAATCTCAGTCAGTGACTGGGATTAACACTCAGACAGTGACCAGGTTTGAATCTCAGTCTGTGACAGGGATTGACCCTTAGTCAGATTGAACATTAGTCAGTGACAAGGATTGAACATTAGTCAGTGACAGGGATTGAATATCAGTCAGTGACAGGGATTGAACCTCAGTCAGTGACAGGGATTGAACCTTAGTCAGTGACAGGCATAGAATCGCAATCAGTGACAGGGATTGACCATTAGTCAGTTACAGGGATTGAATCTCAGTCTGTGACAGGGATTGAACCTCCGACAGTGACAGGGATTGAATCTCAGTCTGTGACAGGGTTTGAACCTCAGTCACTGACAGGGATTGAACCTTAGTGAGTGACAGGGATTGAACCTCAGTTCGTGACTGGATTTGAACCTTCATCCGGGACAGGGATTGAGGCTCAGTCAGTGACAGGGATTGACACTCAGTCAGTGACAAGGATTGAACACTAGTCAGTGACAGGGATTGAATATCAGTCAGTGACAGGGATTGAATCTCAGTCAGTGACTGGGATTGGCACTCAGACAGTGACCAGGATTGAACCTCAGTCAGTGACAGGGATTGAACCTTAAACAGTGACAGGCATAGAATCGCAATCAGTGACAGGGATTGACCATTAGTCAGTTACAGGGATTGAATCTCAGTCTGTGACTGGGATTAACCCTCAGACAGTGACAGGGATTGAATCTCAGTCAGTGACTGGGATAGAACATCAGTCAGTGACAGGGATTGGACCTCACTTAGTGACAGGGATTGTACCTCAGTCAGTGTCATCCATTGAACCTCAGTCAGTGACCGGGATTCAATCTAAATCAGTGACTGGGATTGAACATCAGTCAGTGACAGGGATGAAGCATCATTCAGGGACAGCGATTGAACCTCAGTCAATGACAGGGATTGAATCTCAATTTGTGACTGGGATTGAATCGCAATCAGTGACAGGGATTGCCCATTAGTCAGTTACAGGAATTGAATCTCAGTCTGTGTCAGGGATTGAATCTCAGTCAGTGACTGGGATTGACCCTCAGACAGTGACAGGGATTGAATCTAAGTCAGTGACAGAGTTTGAGCCTCAGTCAGTGACAGGGATTGAATCTCAGTCAGTGACAGGGATTGAACTTTAGTCAGTGACAGTTATTGAATCTAAGTTAGTGACAGTGATTGAACTTTAGTCAGTGACTGGGATTGACTATCAGACAGTGACAGGGATTGAACATCAGTCAGTGACAGGGATTGAACCTCAGTTAGTGACAGGGATTGAACCTCAGTCAGTGTCAGCCAGTGAACCTCAGTCATTGACCGGGATTGAATCTAAGTCAGTGACTGGGATTGAACCTCAGTCAGTGACAGGGATTGAATCTCAATTTGTGACTGGGATTGAATCGCATTCAGTGACAGGGATTGACCATTAGTCAGTTACAGAAATTGAATCTCAGTCTGTGTCAGGGATTGAATCTCAGTTAGTGACAGGGATTGAATCTCAGTCAGTGACTGGGATTGACCCTCAGACAGTGACAGGGATTGAATCTCAGTCAGTGACAGGGTTTGAGCCTCAGTCAGTGACAGGGATTGAATCTCAGTCAGTGACAGGGATTAAGCCTCAGTCACTGACAGGGATTGAATCTCAGTCAGTGACAGGGATTGAGCCTCAGTCAGTGACAGGGATTGAACCTTAGTGAGTGACAGGGATTGAACCTCAGTCAGTGATTGGAATTGAACCTCAGTCAGTGACAGCGATTGACCCTTCGTCAGTTACAGGGATTGAGGCTCAGTCAGTGACAGGGATTGACACTCAGCCAGAGACAGGGATTGAACATTAGTCAGTGACAGGGATTGAATCTCAGTCAGTGTCTGGCATTGACACTCAGACAGTGACCCGGATTGAATCTCAGTCTGTGACAGGGATTGAATCTCAGTCAGTGTCATGGATTAAACCTAAATCAGTGACAGGGATTGAATCTCAATTAGTGAAAGGGATTGAACCTCAGTCAGTGACAGGGATTGAGTCTCAGTCATTGACAGGAATTGAATCTCAGTCAGTGACAGAGATTGAACCTCAGTTAGTGACACGGATTGAATCTCAATCAGTGACAGGTATTGACCCTCAGACAGTGATAGGGATTGAATCTCAGTCAGTGACTGGGATTGACCCTCAGACAGTGAAAGGGATTGAATCTCAGTCAGCGACTGGGATTGAAACTCAGTTAGTGACACAGATTGAACCTCAGGTAGTGACAGGGATTGAACCTCAGTCAGTGACAGGGATTGAACCACAGTCAGTGCCTGCGATTGAACCTCAGTCAGTGACAGGAATTGACCCTCAGTCAATGACAGCGATTGAATCTCAGACCGTGTCAGGGATTGAATCTCAGTCAGTGACAGGGATTGAATCTCAGTCTGTGACAGGGATTGAACCTTAGTCAGTGACAGGGATTGAACCTCAGTCAGTGACACAGATTGAACCTCAGTCAGTGCCTGCGATTGAACCTCAGTGACAGGAATTGAGCCTCAGTCAATGACAGCGATTGAACCTCAGACTGTGACAGGGATTGAATCGCAGTCAGTGACAGGGATTGAATCTCAGTCTGTGACAGGGATTGAACCTTAGTCAGTGACAGGGATTTAACCTCAGTTAGTGACACAGATAGAACCTCAGTCAGTGACACAGATTGAACCTCAGTCAGTGCCTGCGATTGTACCTCAATCAGTGACAGGAATTGAGCCTCAGTCAATGACAGCGATTGAACCTCAGACTGTGACAGGGATTGAATCTCATTCAGTGACAGGGATTGAATCTCAGTCTGTGACAGGGATTGAACCTTAGTCAGTGACAGGGATTGAATCTACGTTAGTGACAGGGATTCAATCTCAGTCTGTGACAGGGATTGAACCTCAGTCAGTGACAGGGATTGAACCTTAGTCAGTGACAGGGATTGAATCTAAGTTAGTGACAGGGATTGAATCTCAGTCAGTGACTGGGATTGAGCCTCAGTCACTGACAGGGATTGAACCTTAGTGAGTGACAGGGATTGAACCTCAGTTAGTGACTGGATTTGAACCTTCATCCGGGTCAGGGATTGAGGCTCAGTCAGTGACAGGGATTGACACTCAGTCAGTGACAAGGATTGAACATTAGTCAGTGACAGGGATTGAATATCAGTCAGTGACAGGGATTGAATCTCAGTCAGTGACAGGGATTGAATCTCAGTCAGTGACTGGGATTGGCACTCAGACAGTGACAGGGATTGAATCTCAGTCAGTGACTGGAATTGAACCTCAGGCAGTGACAGGGATTGAATCTCAGTCAGTGACTGGGATTAACACTCAGACAGTGACCAGGTTTGAATCTCAGTCTGTGACAGGGATTGACCCTTAGTCAGATTGAACATTAGTCAGTGACAAGGATTGAACATTAGTCAGTGACAGGGATTGAATATCAGTCAGTGACAGGGATTGAACCTCAGTCAGTGACAGGGATTGAACCTTAGTCAGTGACAGGCATAGAATCGCAATCAGTGACAGGGATTGACCATTAGTCAGTTACAGGGATTGAATCTCAGTCTGTGACAGGGATTGAACCTCCGACAGTGACAGGGATTGAATCTCAGTCTGTGACAGGGTTTGAACCTCAGTCAGTGACAGGGATTGAACCTTAGTCAGTGACAGGGATTGATCTAAGTTAGTGACAGGGATTGAATCTCAGTCAGTGACTGGGATTAACCCTCAGACAGTGACAGGGATTGAATCTCAGTCAGTGACTGGGATAGAACATCAGTCAGTGACAGGGATTGGACCTCACTTAGTGACAGGGATTGTACCTCAGTCAGTGTCATCCATTGAACCTCAGTCAGTGACCGGGATTCAATCTAAATCAGTGACTGGGATTGAACATCAGTCAGTGACAGGGATGAAGCATCATTCAGGGACAGCGATTGAACCTCAGTCAATGACAGGGATTGAATCTCAATTTGTGACTGGGATTGAATCGCAATCAGTGACAGGGATTGCCCATTAGTCAGTTACAGGAATTGAATCTCAGTCTGTGTCAGGGATTGAATCTCAGTTAGTGACAGGGATTGTATCTCAGTCAGTGACTGGGATTGAGCCTCAGTCACTGACAGGGATTGAACCTTAGTGAGTGACAGGGATTGAACCTCAGTTAGTGACTGGATTTGAACCTTCATCCGGGACAGGGATTGAGGCTCAGTCAGTGACAGGGATTGACACTCAGTCAGTGACAAGGATTGAACATTAGTCAGTGACAAGGATTGAATATCAGTCAGTGACAGGGATTGAATCTCAGTCAGTGACTGGGATTGGCACTCAGACAGTGACGAGGATTGAACCTCAGTCAGTGACAGGGATTGAACCTTAGTCAGTGACAGGCATAGAATCGCAATCAGTGACAGGGATTGACCATTAGTCAGTTACAGGGATTGAATCTCAGTCTGTGACAGGGATTGAACCTCCGACAGTGACAGGGATTGAATCTCAGTCTGTGACAGGGTTTGAACCTCAGTCAGTGACAGGGATTGATCTAAGTTAGTGACAGGGATTGAATCTCAGTCAGTGACTGGGATTAACCCTCAGACAGTGACAGGGATTGAATCTCAGTCAGTGACTGGGATAGAACATCAGTCAGTGACAGGGATTGGACCTCACTTAGTGACAGGGATTGTACCTCAGTCAGTGTCATCCATTGAACCTCAGTCAGTGACCGGGATTCAATCTAAATCAGTGACTGGGATTGAACATCAGTCAGTGACAGGGATGAAGCATCATTCAGGGACAGCGATTGAACCTCAGTCAATGACAGGGATTGAATCTCAATTTGTGACTGGGATTGAATCGCAATCAGTGACAGGGATTGCCCATTAGTCAGTTACAGGAATTGAATCTCAGTCTGTGTCAGGGATTGAATCTCAGTCAGTGACTGGGATTGACCCTCAGACAGTGACAGGGATTGAATCTAAGTCAGTGACAGAGTTTGAGCCTCAGTCAGTGACAGGGATTGAATCTAAGTTAGTGACAGTGATTGAACTTTAGTCAGTGACTGGGATTGACTATCAGACAGTGACAGGGATTGAACATCAGTCAGTGACAGGGATTGAACCTCAGTTAGTGACAGGGATTGAACCTCAGTCAGTGTCAGCCAGTGAACCTCAGTCATTGACCGGGATTGAATCTAAGTCAGTGACTGGGATTGAACCTCAGTCAGTGACAGGGATTGAATCTCAATTTGTGACTGGGATTGAATCGCATTCAGTGACAGGGATTGACCATTAGTCAGTTACAGAAATTGAATCTCAGTCTGTGTCAGGGATTGAATCTCAGTTAGTGACAGGGATTGAATCTCAGTCAGTGACAGGGATTAAGCCTCAGTCACTGACAGGGATTGAATCTCAGTCAGTGACAGGGATTGAGCCTCAGTCAGTGACAGGGATTGAACCTTAGTGAGTGACAGGGATTGAACCTCAGTCAGTGATTGGAATTGAACCTCAGTCAGTGACAGCGTTTGAACCTTCGTCAGTTACAGGGATTGAGGCTCAGTCAGTGACAGGGATTGACACTCAGCCAGAGACAGGGATTGAACATTAGTCAGTGACAGGGATTGAATCTCAGTCAGTGACTGGCATTGACACTCAGACAGTGACCAGGATTGAATCTCAGTCTGTGACAGGGATTGAATCTCAGTCAGTGTCATGGATTAAACCTAAATCAGTGACAGGGATTGAATCTCAATCAGTGAAAGGGATTGAACCTCAGTCAGTGACAGGGATTGAGACTCAGTCATTGACAGGAATTGAATCTCAGTCAGTGACAGAGATTGAACCTCAGTTAGTGACACGGATTGAATCTCAATCAGTGACAGGTATTGACCCTCAGACAGTGATAGGGATTGAATCTCAGTCAGTGACTGGGATTGACCCTCAGACAGTGAAAGGGATTGAATCTCAGTCAGCGACTGGGATTGAAACTCAGTTAGTGACACAGATTGAACCTCAGGTAGTGACAGGGATTGAACCTCAGTCAGTGACACAGATTGAACCACAGTCAGTGCCTGCGATTGAACCTCAGTCAGTGACAGGAATTGACCCTCAGTCAATGACAGCGATTGAATCTCAGACCGTGACAGGGATTGAATCTCAGTCAGTGACAGGGATTGAATCTCAGTCTGTGACAGGGATTGAACCTTAGTCAGTGACAGGGATTGAACCTCAGTCAGTGACACAGATTGAACCTCAGTCAGTGCCTGCGATTGAACCTCAATCAGTGACAGGAATTGAGCCTCAGTCAATGACAGCGATTGAACCTCAGACTGTGACAGGGATTGAATCGCAGTCAGTGACAGGGATTGAATCTCAGTCTGTGACAGGGATTGAACCTTAGTCAGTGACAGGGATTTAACCTCAGTTAGTGACAGGGATTGAACCTCAGTCAGTGACACAGATTGAACCTCAGTCAGTGCCTGCGATTGAACCTCAGTCAGTGACAGGAATTGAGCCTCAGTCAATGACAGCGATTGAACCTCAGACTGTGACAGGGATTGAATCTCATTGAGTGACAGGGATTGAATCTCAGTCTGTGACAGGGATTGAACCTTAGTCAGTGACAGGGATTGAACCTCAGTGAGTGACAGGGATTGAACCTCAGTCAGTGACACAGATTGAACCTCCGTCAGTGCCTGCGATTGAACCTCAATCAGTGACAGGAATTGAGCCTCAGTCAATGACAGCGATTGAACCTCAGACTGTGACAGGGATTGAATCTCATTCAGTGACAGGGATTGAATCTCAGTCTGTGACAGGGATTGAACCTTAGTCAGTGACAGGGATTGAATCTACGTTAGTGACAGGGATTCAATCTCAGTCTGTGACAGGGATTGAACCTCAGTCAGTGACAGGGATTGAACCTTAGTCAGTGACAGGGATTGAATCTAAGTTAGTGACAGGGATTGAATCTCAGTCAGTGACTGGGATTGAGCCTCAGTCACTGACAGGGATTGAACCTTAGTGAGTGACAGGGATTGAACCTCAGTTAGTGACTGGATTTGAACCTTCATCCGGGACAGGGATTGAGGCTCAGTCAGTGACAGGGATTGACACTCAGTCAGTGACAAGGATTGAACATTAGTCAGTGACAGGGATTGAATTTCAGTCAGTGACAGGGATTGAATCTCAGTCAGTGACTGGGATTGGCACTCAGACAGTGACAGGGATTGAATCTCAGTCAGTGACTGGAATTGAACCTCAGGCAGTGACAGGGATTGAACCTTCGTCAGTGACAGGGATTGAATCTCAGTCAGTGACTGGGATTAACACTCAGACAGTGACCAGGTTTGAATCTCAGTCTGTGACAGGGATTGACCCTTAGTCAGATTGAACATTAGTCAGTGACAAGGATTGAACATTAGTCAGTGACAGGGATTGAATATCAGTCAGTGACAGGGATTGAACCTCAGTCAGTGACAGGGATTGAACCTTAGTCAGTGACAGGCATAGAATCTCAGTCTGTGACAGGGTTTGAACCTCAGTCAGTGACAGGGATTGAACCTTAGTCAGTGACAGGGATTGATCTAAGTTAGTGACAGGGATTGAATCTCAGTCAGTGACTGGGATTAACCCTCAGACAGTGACAGGGATTGAATCTCAGTCAGTGACTGGGATAGAACATCAGTCAGTGACAGGGATTGGACCTGAATTAGTGACAGGGATTGTACCTCAGTCAGTGTCATCCATTGAACCTCAGTCAGTGACCGGGATTCAATCTAAATCAGTGACTGGGATTGAACATCAGTCAGTGACAGGGATGAAGCATCATTCAGGGACAGCGAATGAACCTCAGTCAATGACAGGGATTGAATCTCAATTTGTGACTGGGATTGAATCGCAATCAGTGACAGGGATTGCCCATTAGTCAGTTACAGGAATTGAATCTCAGTCTGTGTCAGGGATTGAATCTCAGTCTGTGACAGGGATTGAACCTTAGTCAGTGACAGGGATTGAATCCACGTTAGTGACAGGGATTCAATCTCAGTCTGTGACAGGGATTGAACCTCAGTCAGTGACAGGGATTGAACCTTAGTCAGTGACAGGGATTGAATCTAAGTTAGTGACAGGGATTGAATCTCAGTCAGTGACTGTGATTGAGCCTCAGTCACTGACAGGGATTGAACCTTAGTGAGTGACAGGGATTGAACCTCAGTTAGTGACTGGAGTTGAACCTTCATCCGGGACAGGGATTGAGGCTCAGTCAGTGACAGGGATTGACACTCAGTCAGTGACAAGGATTGAACATTAGTCAGTGACAGGGATTGAATATCAGTCAGTGACAGGGATTGAATCTCAGTCAGTGACTGGGATTGGCACTCAGACAGTGACAGGGATTGAATCTCAGTCAGTGACTGGAATTGAACCTCAGGCAGTGACAGGGATTGAACCTTCGTCAGTGACAGGGATTGAATCTCAGTCAGTGACTGGGATTAACACTCAGACAGTGACCAGGTTTGAATCTCAGTCTGTGACAGGGATTGACCCTTAGTCAGATTGAACATTAGTCAGTGACAAGGATTGAACATTAGTCAGTGACAGGGATTGAATATCAGTCAGTGACAGGGATTGAACCTCAGTCAGTGACAGGGATTGAACCTTAGTCAGTGACAGGCATAGAATCTCAATCAGTGACAGGGATTGACCATTAGTCAGTTACAGGGATTGAATCTCAGTCTGTGACAGGGATTGAACCTCCGACAGTGACAGGGATTGAATCTCAGTCTGTGACAGGGTTTGAACCTCAGTCAGTGACAGGGTTTGAACCTCAGTCAGTGACAGGGATTGATCTAAGTTAGTGACAGGGATTGAATCTCAGTCAGTGACTGGGATTAACCCTCAGACAGTGACAGGGATTGAATCTCAGTCAGTGACTGGGATAGAACATCAGTCAGTGACAGGGATTGGACCTCACTTAGTGACAGGGATTGTACCTCAGTCAGTGTCATCCATTGAACCTCAGTCAGTGACCGGGATTCAATCTAAATCAGTGACTGGGATTGAACATCAGTCAGTGACAGGGATGAAGCATCATTCAGGGACAGCGATTGAACCTCAGTCAATGACAGGGATTGAATCTCAATTTGTGACTGGGATTGAATCGCAATCAGTGACAGGGATTGCCCATTAGTCAGTTACAGGAATTGAATCTCAGTCTGTGTCAGGGATTGAATCTCAGTTAGTGACAGGGATTGAATCTCAGTCAGTGACTGGGATTGAGCCTCAGTCACTGACAGGGATTGAACCTTAGAGAGTGACAGGGATTGAACCTTAGTTAGTGACTGGATTTGAACCTTCATCCGGGACAGGGATTGAGGCTCAGTCAGTGACAGGGATTGACACTCAGTCAGTGACCAGGATTGAACATTAGTCAGTGACAGGGATTGAATATCAGTCAGTGACAGGGATTGAACCTCAGTTAGTGACTGGATTTGAACCTTCATCCGGGACAGGGATTGAGGCTCAGTCAGTGACAGGGATTGACACTCAGACAGTGACCAGGATTGAACCTCAGTCAGTGACAGGGATTGAACCTTAGTCAGTGACAGGCATAGAATCGCAATCAGTGACAGGGATTGACAATTAGTCAGTTACAGGAATTGAATCTCAGTCTGTGTCAGGGATTGAATCTCAGTCAGTGACTGGGATTGACCCTCAGACAGTGACAGGGATTGAATCTAAGTCAGTGACAGAGTTTGAGCCTCAGTCACTGACAGGGATTGAATCTCAGTCAGTGACAGGGATTAAGCCTCAATCACTGACAGGGATTGATTCTCAGTCAGTGACAGGGATTGAATCTCTGTCAGTGTCTGGGATTGACCCTCAGACAGTGACAGGGATTGAATCTCAGTCAGTGACTGGAATTGAACCTCAGGCAGTGACAGGGATTGAACCTTCGTCAGTGACAGGGATTGAATCTCAGTCAGTGACTGGGATTAACACTCAGACAGTGACCAGGATTGAATCTCAGTCTGTGACAGGGATTGCCCCTTAGTCTGTGACTGGGATTGAATCGCAGTCAGTGACAGGGACTGAACATCAGTCAGTGATAGGGTTTAAATCTCAGTCAGTGGAAAGGATTGAATCTCAGTCAGTGACAGGGATTGTTTCTCAGTCAGTGACAGGGATTGAATCTCAATCAGTGTCATGGACTAAACCTAAGTCAGTGACAGGGATTGAATCTGAATCAGTGAAAGGAATTGAACCACAGTCAGTGACAGGGATTGAATCTCAGTCATTGACAGGAATTGAATCTCAGTCAGTGACAGGGATTGAACCTCAGTTAGTGACAGAGATTGAATCTCAATCAGTGACAGGGATTGGCCCTCAGACAGTGATAGGGATTGAATCTCATTCAGTGACAATCATTAAATCGCAGTCAGTGACAGGGATTGAATCTCAGTCAGTGACAGGGATTGAATCTCAGTCAGTAACACAGATTGAACCTCAGTTAGTGACAGGGATTGAACCTCAGGCAGTGACAGGGATTAAACCTCAGTCAGTGAGACAGATTGAATCTCAGTCTGTGACAGGGATTGAACATTAGTCAGTGACAGGGATTGAATCTCAGTCAGTGACTGGGAGTGACACTCAGACAGTGACCAAGATTGAATCTCAGTCAGTGACAGGGATTGAATCTCAGTCAGTGTCATGGACTCAACCTAAGTTAGTGACAGGTATTGAATCTGAATCAGAGAAAGGAATTGAACCTCAGTCAGTGACAGGGATTGAATCTCAGTCAGTGACAGGAATTGAATCTCAGTCAGTGACAGGGATTGAACCTCAGTTAGTGACAGGGATCGAATCTCAGTCAGCGACTGGGATTGAAACTCAGTTAGTGACACAGATTGAACCTCAGGTAGTGACAGGGATTGAACCACAGTCAGTGACAGGGATTGAACCACAGTCAGTGCCTGCGATTGAACCTCAGTCAGTGACAGGAATTGACCCTCAGTCAATGGCAGCGATTGAATCTCAGACCGTGACAGGGATTGAATCTCAGTCAGTGACAGGGATTGAATCTCAGTCTGTGACAGGGATTGAACCTTAGTCAGTGACAGGGATTGAACCTCAGTCAGTGACACAGATTGAACCTCAGTCAGTGCCTGCGATTGAACCTCAATCAGTGACAGGAATTGAGCCTCAGTCAATGACAGTGATTGAACCTCAGACTGTGACAGGGATTGAATCGCAGTCAGTGACAGGGATTGAATCTCAGTCTGTGACAGGGATTGAACCTTAGTCAGTGACAGGGATTTAACCTCAGTTAGTGACAGGGATTGAACCTCAGTCAGTGACACAGATTGAACCTCAGTCAGTGCCTGCGATTGAACCTCAGTCAGTGACAGGAATTGAGCCTCAGTCAATGACAGCGATTGAACCTCAGACTGTGACAGGGATTCAATCTCATTCAGTGACAGTGATTGAATCTCAGTCTGTGACAGGGATTGAACCTTAGTCAGTGACAGGGATTGAACCTCAGTGAGTGACAGGGATTGAACCTCAGTCAGTGACACAGATTGAACCTCAGTCAGTGCCTGCGATTGAACCTCAATCAGTGACAGGAATTGAGCCTCAGTCAATGACAGCGATTGAACCTCAGACTGTGACAGGGATTGAATCTCATTCAGTGACAGGGATTGAATCTCAGTCTGTGACAGGGATTGAACCTTAGTCAGTGACAGGGATTGAATCTACGTTAGTGACAGGGATTCAATCTCAGTCTGTGACAGGGATTGAACCTCAGTCAGTGACAGGGATTGAACCTTAGTCAGTGACAGGGATTGAATCTAAGTTAGTGACAGGGATTGAATCTCAGTCAGTGACTGGGATTGAGCCTCAGTCACTGACAGGGATTGAACCTTAGTGAGTGACAGGGATTGAACCTCAGTTAGTGACTGGATTTGAACCTTCATCCGGGACAGGGATTGAGGCTCAGTCAGTGACAGGGATTGACACTCAGTCAGTGACAAGGATTGAACATTAGTCAGTGACAGGGATTGAATATCAGTCAGTGACAGGGATTGAATCTCAGTCAGTGACTGGGATTGGCACTCAGACAGTGACAGGGATTGAATCTCAGTCAGTGACTGGAATTGAACCTCAGGCAGTGACAGGGATTGAACCTTCGTCAGTGACAGGGATTGAATCTCAGTCAGTGACTGGGATTAACACTCAGACAGTGACCAGGTTTGAATCTCAGTCTGTGACAAGGATTGACCCTTAGAAAGATTGAACATTAGTCAGTGACAAGGATTGAACATTAGTCAGTGACAGGGATTGAATATCAGTCAGTGACAGGGATTGAACCTCAGTCAGTGACAGGGATTGAACCTTAGTCAGTGACAGGCATAGAATCTCAATCAGTGACAGGGATTGACCATTAGTCAGTTACAGGGATTGAATCTCAGTCTGTGACAGGGATTGAACCTCCGACAGTGACAGGGATTGAATCTCAGTCTGTGACAGGGTTTGAAACTCAGTCAGTGACAGGGATTGAACCTTAGTCAGTGACAGGGATTGATCTAAGTTAGTGACAGGGATTGAATCTCAGTCAGTGACTGGGATTAACCCTCAGACAGTGACAGGGATTGAATCTCAGTCAGTGACTGGGATAGAACTTCAGTCAGTGACAGGGATTGAATATCAGTCAGTGACAGGGATTGTACCTCAGTCAGTGTCATCCATTGAACCTCAGTCAGTGACCGGGATTCAATCTAAATCAGTGACTGGGATTGAACATCAGTCAGTGACAGGGATGAAGCATCATTCAGGGACAGCGATTGAACCTCAGTCAATGACAGGCATTGAATCTCAATTTGTGACTGGGATTGAATCGCAATCAGTGACAGGGATTGCCCATTAGTCAGTTACAGGAATTTAATCTCAGTTAGTGACAGGGATTGAATCTCAGTCAGTGACAGGAATTGAATCTCAGTCAGTGACAGGAATTGAATCTCAGACAGTGACAGGGAGTGAGCCGCAGTCAGTGACAAGGATTGAATCTCAGTTTGTGACAGGGATTGAACCTCAGTCAGTTAGTGACAGGGATTGAATCTCAGTCAGTGACAGAGATTGAACCTCAGTCAGAGACAGGTTTGAATCTCAGTCAGTGAAAGGGATTGAACCTCAGTCAGTGATAGGTACCGAATCTCAGTCCGTGACAAGGTTTGAATCTCAGTTATTGACAGGGATTGAATCTCATTCAGAGATAGGGATTGAATCTCAATCAGTGACAGGGATTGAGATTCATTCAGTGACAGGGATTGAATATCAGTCAGTGACAGGGATTGAACATCAGTCAGTGACAGGGATTCAACCACAGTCAGTGACTGGGTTTGAAGCTCAGTCAGTGACAGGGATTGAACCTCAGTCAGTGACAGGGATTGAACCTCAGTCAGTGACAGGGATTGAATCTACGTTAGTGACAGGGATTCAATCTCAGTCTGTGACAGGGATTGAACCTCAGTCAGTGACTGGAGTTGAACCTTCATCCGGGACAGGGATTGAGGCTCAGTCAGTGACAGGGATTGACACTCAGTCAGTGACAAGGATTGAACATTAGTCAGTGACAGGGATTGAATATCAGTCAGTGACAGGGATTGAATCTCAGTCAGTGACTGGGATTGGCACTCAGACAGTGACAGGGATTGAATCTCAGTCAGTGACTGGAATTGAACCTCAGGCAGTGACAGGGATTGAACCTTCGTCAGTGACAGGGATTGAATCTCAGTCAGTGACTGGGATTAACACTCAGACAGTGACCAGGTTTGAATCTCAGTCTGTGACAGGGATTGACCCTTAGTCAGATTGAACATTAGTCAGTGACAAGGATTGAACATTAGTCAGTGACAGGGATTGAATATCAGTCAGTGACAGGGATTGAACCTCAGTCAGTGACAGGGATTGAACCTTAGTCAGTGACAGGCATAGAATCGCAATCAGTGACAGGGATTGACCATTAGTCAGTTACAGGGATTGAATCTCAGTCTGTGACAGGGATTGAACCTCCGACAGTGACAAGGATTGAATCTCAGTCTGTGACAGGGTTTGAACCTCAGTCAGTGACAGGGATTGAACCTTAGTCAGTGACAGGGATTGATCTAAGTTAGTGACAGGGATTGAATCTCAGTCAGTGACTGGGATTAACCCTCAGACAGTGACAGGGATTGAATCTCAGTCAGTGACTGGGATAGAACATCAGTCAGTGACAGGGATTGGACCTCACTTAGTGACAGGGATTGTACCTCAGTCAGTGTCATCCATTGAACCTCAGTCAGTGACCGGGATTCAATCTAAATCAGTGACTGGGATTGAACATCAGTCAGTGACAGGGATGAAGCATCATTCAGGGACAGCGATTGAACCTCAGTCAATGACAGGGATTGAATCTCAATTTGTGACTGGGATTGAATCGCAATCAGTGACAGGGATTGCCCATTAGTCAGTTACAGGAATTGAATCTCAGTCTGTGTCAGGGATTGAATCTCAGTTAGTGACAGGGATTGAATCTCAGTCAGTGACTGGGATTGAGCCTCAGTCACTGACAGGGATTGAACCTTAGTGAGTGACAGGGATTGAAACTCAGTTAGTGACTGGATTTGAACCTTCATCCGGGACAGGGATTGAGGCTCAGTCAGTGACAGGGATTGACACTCAGTCAGTGACAAGGATTGAACATTAGTCAGTGACAGGGATTGAATATCAGTCAGTGACAGGGATTGAATCTCAGTCAGTGACTGGGATTGGCACTCAGACAGTGACCAGGATTGAACCTCAGTCAGTGACAGGGATTGAACCTTAGTCAGTGACAGGCATAGAATCGCAATCAGTGACAGGGATTGACCATTAGTCAGTTACAGGGATTGAATCTCAGTCTGTGACAGGGATTGAACCTCCGACAGTGACAGGGATTGAATCTCAGTCTGTGACAGGGATTGAATCTCAGTCAGTGACTGGGATTAACCCTCAGACAGTGACAGGGATTGAATCTCAGTCAGTGACTGGGATAGAACATCAGTCAGTGACAGGGATTGGACCTCACTTAGTGACAGGGATTGTACCTCAGTCAGTGTCATCCATTGAACCTCAGTCAGTGACCGGGATTCAATCTAAATCAGTGACTGGGATTGAACATCAGTCAGTGACAGGGATGAAGCATCATTCAGGGACAGCGATTGAACCTCAGTCAATGACAGGGATTGAATCTCAATTTGTGACTGGGATTGAATCGCAATCAGTGACAGGGATTGCCCATTAGTCAGTTACAGGAATTGAATCTCAGTCTGTGTCAGGGATTGAATCTCAGTCAGTGACTGGGATTGACCCTCAGACATTGACAGGGATTGAATCTAAGTCAGTGACAGGGATTAAGCCTCAATCACTGTCAGGGATTGATTCTCAGTCAGTGACAGGGATTGAATCTCTGTCAGTGTCTGGGATTGACCCTCAGACAGTGACAGGGATTGAATCTCAGTCAGTGACAGGGATTAAGCCTCAATCACTGTCAGGGATTGATTCTCAGTCAGTGACAGGGATTGAATCTCTGTCAGTGTCTGGGATTGACCCTCAGACAGTGACAGGGATTGAATCTCAGTCAGTGACTGGAATTGAACCTCAGGCAGTGACAGGGATTGAACCTTCGTCAGTGACAGGGATTGAATCTCAGTCAGTGACTGGGATTAACACTCAGACAGTGACCAGGATTGAATCTCAGTCTGTGACAGGGATTGACCCTTAGTCTGTGACTGGGATTGAATCGCAGTCAGTGACAGGGACTGAACATCAGTCAGTGATAGGGTTTAAATCTCAGTCAGTGAAAAGGATTGAATCTCAGTCAGTGACAGGGATTGTTTCTCAGTCAGTGACAGGGATTGAATCTCAATCAGTGTCATGGACTAAACCTAAGTCAGTGACAGGGATTGAATCTGAATCAGTGAAAGGAATTGAACCACAGTCAGTGACAGGGATTGAATCTCAGTCATTGACAGGAATTGAATCTCAGTCAGTGACAGGGATTGAACCTCAGTTAGTGACAGAGATTGAATCTCAATCAGTGACAGGGATTGGCCCTCAGACAGTGATAGGGATTGAATCTCATTCAGTGACAGTCATTAAATCGCAGTCAGTGACAGGGATTGAATCTCAGTCAGTGACAGGGATTGAATCTCAGTCAGTAACACAGATTGAACCTCAGTTCGTGACAGGGATTGAACCTCAGGCAGTGACAGGGATTAAACCTCAGTCAGTGAGACAGATTGAATCTCAGTCTGTGACAGGGATTGAACATTAGTCAGTGACAGGGATTGAATCTCAGTCAGTGACTGGGAGTGACACTCAGACAGTGACCAAGATTGAATCTAAGTCAGTGACAGGGATTGAATCTCAGTCAGTGTCATGGACTCAACCTAAGTTAGTGACAGGTATTGAATCTGAATCAGAGAAAGGAATTGAACCTCAGTCAGTGACAGGGATTGAATCTCAGTCAGTGACAGGAATTGAATCTCAGTCAGTGACAGGGATTGAACCTCAGTTAGTGACAGGGATCGAATCTCAGTCAGCGACTGGGATTGAAACTCAGTTAGTGACACAGATTGAACCTCAGGTAGTGACAGTGATTGAACCACAGTCAGTGACAGGGATTGAACCACAGTCAGTGCCTGCGATTGAACCTCAGTCAGTGACAGGAATTGACCCTCAGTCAATGGCAGCGATTGAATCTCAGACCGTGACAGGGATTGAATCTCAGTCAGTGACAGGGATTGAATCTCAGTCTGTGACAGGGATTGAACCTTAGTCAGTGACAGGGATTGAACCTCAGTCAGTGACACAGATTGAACCTCAGTCAGTGCCTGCGATTGAACCTCAATCAGTGACAGGAATTGAGCCTCAGTCAATGACAGCGATTGAACCTCAGACTGTGACAGGGATTGAATCGCAGTCAGTGACAGGGATTGAATCTCAGTCTGTGACAGGGATTGAACCTTAGTCAGTGACAGGGATTTAACCTCAGTTAGTGACAGGGATTGAACCTCAGTCAGTGACACAGATTGAACCTCAGTCAGTGCCTGCGATTGAACCTCAGTCAGTGACAGGAATTGAGCCTCAGTCAATGACAGCGATTGAACCTCAGACTGTGACAGGGATTGAATCTCATTCAGTGACAGGGATTGAATCTCAGTCTGTGACAGGGATTGAACCTTAGTCAGTGACAGGGATTGAACCTCAGTGAGTGACAGGGATTGAACCTCAGTCAGTGACACAGATTGAACCTCAGTCAGTGCCTGCGATTGAACCTCAATCAGTGACAGGAATTGAGCCTCAGTCAATGACAGCGATTGAACCTCAGACTGTGACAGGGATTGAATCTCATTCAGTGACAGGGATTGAATCTCAGTCTGTGACAGGGATTGAACCTTAGTCAGTGACAGGGATTGAATCTACGTTCGTGACAGGGATTCAATCTCAGTCTGTGACAGGGATTGAACCTCAGTCAGTGACAGGGATTGAACCTTAGTCAGTGACAGGGATTGAATCTAAGTTAGTGACAGGGATTGAATCTCAGTCAGTGACTGGGATTGAGCCTCAGTCACTGACAGGGATTGAACCTTAGTGAGTGACAGGGATTGAAACTCAGTTAGTGACTGGATTTGAACCTTCATCCGGGACAGGGATTGAGGCTCAGTCAGTGACAGGGATTGCCACTCAGTCAGTGACAAGGATTGAACATTAGTCAGTGACAGGGATTGAATATCAGTCAGTGACAGGGATTGAATCTCAGTCAGTGACTGGGATTGGCACTCAGACAGTGACAGGGATTGAATCTCAGTCAGTGACTGGAATTGAACCTCAGGCAGTGACAGGGATTGAACCTTCGTCAGTGACAGGGATTGAATCTCAGTCAGTGACTGGGATTAACACTCAGACAGTGACCAGGTTTGAATCTCAGTCTGTGACAGGGATTGACCCTTAGTCAGATTGAACATTAGTCAGTGACAAGGATTGAACATTAGTCAGTGACAGGGATTGAATATCAGTCAGTGACAGGGATTGAACCTCAGTCAGTGACAGGGATTGAACCTTAGTCAGTGACAGGCATAGAATCTCAATCAGTGACAGGGATTGACCATTAGTCAGTTACAGGGATTGAATCTCAGTCTGTGACAGGGATTGAACCTCCGAGAGTGACAGGGATTGAATCTCAGTCTGTGACAGGGTTTGAAACTCAGTCAGTGACAGGGATTGAACCTTAGTCAGTGACAGGGATTGAATATCAGTCAGTGACAGGGATTGAACCTCAGTCAGTGACTGGGATTGAACCTTAGTCAGTGACAGGCATAGAATCTCAATCAGTGACAGGGAATGACCATTAGTCAGTTACAGGGATTGAATCTCAGTCTGTGACAGGGATTGAACCTCCGACAGTGACAAGGATTGAATCTCAGTCTGTGACAGGGTTTGAACCTCAGTCAGTGACAGGGATTGAACCTTAGTCAGTGACAGGGATTGATCTAAGTTAGTGACAGGGATTGAATCTCAGTCAGTGACTGGGATTAACCCTCAGACAGTGACAGGGATTGAATCTCAGTCAGTGACTGGGATAGAACATCAGTCAGTGACAGGGATTGGACCTCACTTCGTGACAGGGATTGTACCTCAGTCAGTGTCATCCATTGAACCTCAGTCAGTGACCGGGATTCAATCTAAATCAGTGACTGGGATTGAACATCAGTCAGTGACAGGTATGAAGCATCATTCAGGGACAGCGATTGAACCTCAGTCAATGACAGGGATTGAATCTCAATTTGTGACTGGGATTGAATCGCAATCAGTGACAGGGATTGCCCATTAGTCAGTTACAGGAATTGAATCTCAGTTAGTGACAGGGAATGAATCTCAGTCAGTGACAGGGATTGAATCTCAGTCTGTGACAGGGATTGAACCTTAGTCAGTGACAGGGATTGAATCTGCGTTAGTGACAGGGATTCAATCTCAGTCTGTGACAGGGATTGAACCTTAGTCAGTGACAGGGATTGAATCTAAGTTAGTGACAGGGATTGAATCTCAGTCAGTGACTGGGATTGAGCCTCAGTCACTGACAGGGATTGAACCTTAGTGAGTGACAGGGATTGAACCTCAGTTAGTGACTGGAGTTGAACCTTCATCCGGGACAGGGATTGAGGCTCAGTCAGTGACAGGGATTGACACTCAGTCAGTGACAAGGATTGAACATTAGTCAGTGACAGGGATTGAATATCAGTCAGTGACAGGGATTGAATCTCAGTCAGTGACTGGGATTGGCACTCAGACAGTGACAGGGATTGAATCTCAGTCAGTGACTGGAATTGAACCTCAGGCAGTGACAGGGATTGAACCTTCGTCAGTGACAGGGATTGAATCTCAGTCAGTGACTGGGATTAACACTCAGACAGTGACCAGGTTTGAATCTCAGTCTGTGACAGGGATTGACCCTTAGTCAGATTGAACATTAGTCAGTGACAAGGATTGAACATTAGTCAGTGACAGGGATTGAATATCAGTCAGTGACAGGGATTGAACCTCAGTCAGTGACAGGGATTGAACCTTAGTCAGTGACAGGCATAGAATCTCAATCAGTGACAGGGACTGACCATTAGTCAGTTACAGGGATTGAATCTCAGTCTGTGACAGGGATTGAACCTCCGACAGTGACAAGGATTGAATCTCAGTCTGTGACAGGGTTTGAACCTCAGTCAGTGACAGGGATTGAACCTTAGTCAGTGACAGGGATTGATCTAAATTAGTGACAGGGATTGAATCTCAGTCAGTGACTGGGATTAACCCTCAGACAGTGACAGGGATTGAATCTCAGTCAGTGACTGGGATAGAACATCAGTCAGTGACAGGGATTGGACCTCACTTAGTGACAGGGATTGTACCTCAGTCAGTGTCATCCATTGAACCTCAGTCAGTGACCGGGATTCAATCTAAATCAGTGACTGGGATTGAACATCAGTCAGTGACAGGGATGAAGCATCATTCAGGGACAGCGATTGAACCTTAGTCAGTGACAGGGATTGAATCTCAATTTGTGACTGGGATTGAATCGCAATCAGTGACAGGGATTGCCCATTAGTCAGTTCCAGGAATTGAATCTCAGTCTGTGTCAGGGATTGAATCTCAGTTAGTGACAGGGATTGAATCTCAGTCAGTGACTGGGATTGAGCCTCAGTCACTGACAGGGATTGAACCTTAGTGAGTGACAGGGATTGAACCTCAGTTAGTGACTGGATTTGAACCTTCATCCGGGACAGGGATTGAGGCTCAGTCAGTGACAGGGATTGACACTCAGTCAGTGACAAGGATTGAACATTAGTCAGTGACAGGGATTGAATATCAGTCAGTGACAGGGATTGAATCTCAGTCAGTGACTGGGATTGGCACTCAGACAGTGACCAGGATTGAACCTCAGTCAGTGACAGGGATTGAACCTTAGTCAGTGACAGGCATAGAATCGCAATCAGTGACAGGGATTGACCATTAGTCAGTTACAGGGATTGAATCTCAGTCTATGACAGGGATTGAACCTCCGACAGTGACAGGGATTGAATCTCAGTCTGTGACAGGGTTTGAACCTCAGTCACTGACAGGGATTGAACCTTAGTGAGTGACAGGGATTGAACCTCAGTTAGTGACTGGATGTGAACCTTCATCCGGGACAGGGATTGAGGCTCAGTCAGTGACAGGGATTGACACTCAGTCAGTGACAAGGATTGAACATTAGTCAGTGACAGGGATTGAATATCAGTCAGTGACAGGGATTGAATCTCAGTCATTGACTGGGATTGGCACTCAGACAGTGACCAGGATTGAACCTCAGTCAGTGACAGGGATTGAACCTTAGTCAGTGACAGGCATAGAATCGCAATCAGTGACAGGGATTGACCATTAGTCAGTTACAGGGATTGAATCTCAGTCTGTGACAGGGATTGAACCTCCGACAGTGACAGGGATTGAATCTCAGTCTGTGACAGGGTTTGAACCTCAGTCAGTGACAGGGATTGATCTAAGTTAGTGACAGGGATTGAATCTCAGTCAGTGACTGGGATTAACCCTCAGACAGTGACAGGGATTGAATCTCAGTCAGTGACTGGGATAGAACATCAGTCAGTGACAGGGATTGGACCTCACTTAGTGACAGGGATTGTACCTCAGTCAGTGTCATCCATTGAAACTCAGTCAGTGACCGGGATTCAATCTAAATCAGTGACTGGGATTGAACATCAGTCAGTGACAGGGATGAAGCATCATTCAGGGACAGCGATTGAACCTCAGTCAATGACAGGGATTGAATCTCAATTTGTGACTGGGATTGAATCGCAATCAGTGACAGGGATTGCCCATTAGTCAGTTCCAGGAATTGAATCTCAGTCTGTGTCAGGGATTGAATCTCAGTCAGTGACTGGGATTGACCCTCAGACAGTGACAGGGATTGAATCTAAGTCAGTGACAGAGTTTGAGCCTCAGTCAGTGACAGGGATTGAATCTCAGTCAGTGACAGGGATTAAGCCTCAATCACTGACAGGGATTGATTCTCAGTCAGTGACAGGGATTGAATCTCAGTCAGTGACTGGGATTGACCCTCAGACAGTGACAGGGATTGAATTCAGTCAGTGACTGGAATTGAACCTCAGGCAGTGACAGGGATTGAACCTTCATCAGTGACAGGGATTGAATCTCAGTCAGTGACTGGGATTAACACTCAGACAGTGACCAGGATTGAATCTCAGTCTGTGACAGGGATTGACCCTTCATCTGTGACTGGGATTGAATCGCAGTCAGTGACAGGGACTGAACATCAGTCAGTGATAGGGTTTAAATCTCAGTCAGTGAAAAGGATTGAATCTCAGTCAGTGACAGGGATTGTTTCTCAGTCAGTGACAGGGATTGAATCTCAATCAGTGTCATGGACTAAACCTAAGTCAGTGACAGGGATTGAATCTGAATCAGTGAAAGGAATTGAACCACAGTCAGTGACAGGGATTGAATCTCAGTCATTGACAGGAATTGAATCTCAGTCAGTGACAGGGATTGAACCTCAGTCAGTGACAGAGATTGAATCTCAATCAGTGACAGGGATTGGCCCTCAGACAGTGATAGGGATTGAATCTCATTCAGTGACAGGGATTGAATCTCAGTCAGTGACAGGGATTGAATCTCAGTCAGTAACACAGATTGAACCTCAGTTAGTGACAGGGATTGAACCTCAGGCAGTGACAGGGATTAAACCTCAGTCAGTGAGACAGATTGAATCTCAGTCTGTGACAGGGATTGAACATTAGTCAGTGACAGGGATTGAATCTCAGTCAGTGACTGGGAGTGACACTCAGACAGTGACCAAGATTGAATCTCAGTCAGTGACAGGGATTGAATCTCAGTCAGTGTCATGGACTCAACCTAAGTTAGTGACAGGTATTGAATCTGAATCAGAGAAAGGAATTGAACCTCAGTCAGTGACAGGGATTGAATCTCAGTCA
The DNA here is from genome assembly GCF_037043375.1 of Chiloscyllium plagiosum. NCBI lineage: Eukaryota > Metazoa > Chordata > Chondrichthyes > Orectolobiformes > Hemiscylliidae > Chiloscyllium > Chiloscyllium plagiosum. The sequence continues at coordinate 46,198,096 of NW_028270177.1, forward strand.
GTGACAGGAATTGAATCTCAGTCAGTGACAGGGATTGAACCTCAGTTAGTGACAGGGATCGAATCTCAGTCAGTGACAGGGATTGACCCTCAGACAGTGATAGGGATTGAATCTCAGTCAATGACAGTCATTAAATCACAGTCAGTGACAGGGATTGAATCTCAGTCAGTGCCAGGGATTGAATCTCAGTCAGTGACACAGATTGAACCTCAGTTCGTGACAGGGATTGAACCTCAGTCAGTGACAGGGAATGAATCTCAGTCTGTGACAGGGATGGAACCTCAGTCAGTGACAGGAATTGAGCCTCAGTCAATGACAGGGATTGAATCGCAATCAGTGACACGGATTGACCATTAGTCAGTTACAGGGATTGAATCTCAGTCTGTGGCAGGGATTGAACCTCAGTCAGTGATAGGGATTGAATCTCAGTCAGTGACTGGGATTGACCCTCAGACAGTGACAGGGATTGAATCTCAGTCAATGACTGGGATTGAATCTCAGTCAGTGACACAGATTGTACCTCAGTTAATGACAGGGATTGAACCTCAGTCAGTGACACAGATTGAACCTCAGTCAGTGCCAGCGATTGAACCTCAGACTGTGACAGGGATTGAATCTCAGTCAGTGACAGGGATTGAACCTTTGTCACTGAGAGGGATTGAATCTAAGTTAGTGACAGGGATTCAATCTCAGTCTGTGACAGGGATTGAATCTCAGTAAATGACAGGGTTTGAAACTTAGTCAGTGACGGGGATGGAATCGCAATCAGTGACAGGGTATAACGATTAGTCAGTTACAGGGATTGACCCTCAGTCAGTGACAGGGATTGAACATTAGTCAGTGACAGGGATTGAACATTAGTCAGTGACAGGGATTGAATCTCAGTCAGTGACTGGGATTGACACTCAGACAGTGACCAGGATTGAATCTAAGTCTGTGACAGGGATTGAATCTCAGTCAGTGTCATGGACTAAACCTAAGTCAGTGACAGGGATTGGACCTTAGTCAGTTACAGGGATTGTATCTAAGTTAGTGACAGGGATTGAATTTCAGTCAGTGACTGGGACTAACCCTCAGACAATGACAGGGATTGAATCTCAGTCAGTGACAGGGATTCAATCTCAGTCAGTGACTGGGATTGACCCTCAGACAGTGATAGGGATTGAATCTCAGTCAGTGACTGTCATTAAATCACAGTCAGTGACAGGGATTGAATCTCAGTCAGTGCCAGGGATTGAATCTCAGTCAGTGACACAGATTGAGCCTCAGTTCGTGACAGGGATTGCACCTCAGGCAGTGACAGGGATTGACCTCAGTCAGTGACAGGGAATGAATCTCAGTCTGTGACAGGGATTGAGCCTCAGTCAATGACAGGGATTGAATTGCAATCAGTGACAGGGATTGACCATTATTCAGTTACAGGGATTGAATCTCAGTTAGTGACAGGGATTGAACCTCAGTCAGTGACAGGGATTGAATCTAAGTTAGTGAGAGTGATTGAATCTCAGTCAGTGACTGCGATTGACCCTCAGACAGTGACAGGGATTGAATCTCAGTCAGTGAATGGTATTGAACATCAGTCAATGACACGGATTGAAACTCAGTTAGTGACAGGGATTCAACCTCAGTCAGTGTCAGCCATTGAACCTCAGTCAGTGACCGGGATTGAATCTCAATTTGTGACTGGGATTGACCATTAGTCAGTTACAGAAATTGAGTCTCAGTCTGTGACTGGGATTAACACTCAGGCAGTGACCAGGATTGAATCTAATTCTGTGACAGGGATTGAATCTCAGTCAGTGTCATGGACTAAACCTAAGTCAGTGACAGAGATTGAATCTCAATCATTGAAAGGGATTGAACCTCAGTCAGTGACAGGGATTGAGTCTCAGTCAGTGACAGGAATTGAATCTCAGTCAGTGACACAGATTGAACCTCAGTTAGTGACAGGGATTGAACCTCAGGCAGTGACAGGGATTGAACCTCAGTCAGTGTGACAGATTGAATCTCAGTCAGTAACAGTGATTGAACTCAGTCAGTGACAGGGATTGAATCTCATTCAGTAACAGGGATTGAATCTCAGTCAGTGACAGGGATTGAATCTCAGTCAGTGTCATGGACTAAACCTAAGTCAGTGACAGGGATTGAATCTCAATCAGTGAAAGGAATTGAACCTCAGTCAGTGACAGGGATTGAATCTCAGTCAGTGACCGGAATTGAATCTCAGTCAGTGACAGGGATTGAACCTCAGTTAGTGACAGGAATTGAATCTCAGTCAGTGACAGGGATTGACCCTCAGTCAGTGACAGGATTTGAATCGCAGTCAGTGACAGGGATTGAATCTCAGTCAGTGACAGGGATTCAATCTCAGTCAGTGACAGGGATTGAGCCTCAGTCAGTGACAGGGTTTGAGCCACAGTCAGTGACAGGGATCGAATCTCAGTCAGTGACTGGAATTGAACCTCTGTCAGTGACAGGGATTGAACTTTCGTCAGTGACAGGGATTGAATCTCAGTCAGTGACTGGGATTGACACTCAGACAGTGACCAGGATTGAATCTAAGTCTGTGACAGGGATTGAATCTCAGTCAGTGTCATGGACTAAACCTAAATCAGTGATAGGGATTGAATCTCAGTCAGTGACACAGATTGAACCTCAGTTAGTGAGAGGGATTGAACCTCAGTCAGTGACATAGATTGAACCTCAGTCAGTGCCAGCGATTGAACCTCAGTCAGTGACAGGAATTGAGCCTCAGTCAATGACAGCGATTGAACCTCAGACTGTGACAGGGAATGAATCTCAGTCAGTGACAGGGATTGAACATTTGTCAGTGACAGGGATTGAACCTCAGTCAGTGACAGGGATTGAACCTCAGTCAGTGACACAGATTGAACCTCAGTCAGTGCCAGCGATTGGACCTCAGTCAGTGACAGGAATTGAGCCTCAGTCAATGACAGCGATTGAACCTCAGACTGTGACAGGGAATGAATCTCAGTCAGTGACAGGGATTGAACATTAGTCAGTGACAGGGATTGAACCTCAGTCAGTGACTGGAATTGAACCTCTGTCAGTGACAGGGATTGAACTTTCGTCAGTGACAGGGATTGAATCTCAGTCAGTGACTGGGATTGACACTCAGACAGTGACCAGGATTGAATCTAAGTCTGTGACAGGGATTGAATCTCAGTCAGTGTCACGGACTAAACCTAAATCAGTGATAGGGATTGAATCTCAATCAGTGACAGGGATTGAATCTCAATCAGTGACAGGGATTGACACTCAGTCAGTGACAGGGATTGAATCTCAGTCAGTGACAGAGATTGAACCTCAGTTAGTGACAGGGATTGAACCTCAGTCAGTGACATAGATTGAACCTCAGTCAGTGCCAGCGATTGAACCTCAGTCAGTGACAGGAATTGAGCCTCAGTCAATGACAGCGATTGAACCTCAGACTGTGACAGGGAATGAATCTCAGTCAGTGACAGGGATTGAACATTAGTCAGTGACAGGGATTGAACCTCAGTCAGTGACACAGATTGAACCTCAGTCAGTGCCAGCGATTGAACCTCAGTCAGTGACAGGAATTGAGCCTCAGTCAATGACAGCGATTGAACCTCAGACTGTGACAGGGAATGAATCTCAGTCAGTGACAGGGATTGAATCTAAGTTAGTGACAGGGATTCAATCTCAGTCTGTGACAGGGATTGAAGCTCAGTAAGTGACACAGATTGAACCTTAGTCAGTGACAGGGATGGAATCGCAATCAGTGACAGGGATTGAACTTTAGTCAGTGACAGGGATTGAATCTCAGTCAGTGTCATGGACTAAACCTAAGTCAGTGACAGGGATTGAATCTCAATCAGTGAAAGGAATTGAACCACAGTCAGTGACAGGCATTGAGTGTCAGTCAGTGACAGGAATTGAATCTCAGTCAGTGACAGGGATTGAACCTCAGTTAGTGACAGGGATTGAATCTCAATCAGTGACAGGGATTGACCCTCAGACAGTGATAGGGATTGAATCTCACTCATTGACAGTCATTAAATCGCAGTGAGTGACAGGGATTGAATCTCAGTCAGTGACAGGGATAGAATCTCAGTAAGTGACACAGTTTGAACCTCAGTTAGTGACAGGGATTGAACATTTGTCAGTGACAGGGATTGAATCTCAGTCAGTGACTGGGATTGACACTCAGACAGTGATCAGGATTGAATCTCAGTCAGTGACAGGGATTGAATCTCTGTCAGTGTCATGGACTAAACCTAAGTCAGTGACAGGGATTGAATCTCAATCAATGAAAGGAATTGAACCTCATTCAGTGACAGGGATTGAATCTCAGTCAGTGACTGGGATTGAACCTCAGTTAGTGACAGGGATTGAATCTCAGTCAGTGACAGGGATTGACCCTCAGACAGTGATAGGGATTGAATCTCAGTCAGTGACTGTCATTAAATCACAGTCAGTGACAGGGATTGAATCTCAGTCAGTGCCGGGGATTGAATCTCAGTCAGTGACACAGATTGAACCTCAGTTCGTGACAGGGATTGCACCTCAGGCAGTGACAGGGATTGAATCTCAGTCAGTGACAGGGATTGAGCCTCAGTCAGTGGCAGGGATTGAACCTTAGTGAGTGACAGGGATCGAACCTCAGTCAGTGACTGGAATTGAACCTCTGTCAGTGACAGGGATTGAACTTTCGTCAGTGACAGGGATTGAATCTCAGTCAGTGACTGGGATTGACACTCAGACAGTGACCAGGATTGAATCTAAGTCTGTGACAGGGATTGAATCTCAGTCAGTGTCATGGACTAAACCTAAATCAGTGATAGGGATTGAATCTCAATCAGTGACAGGGATTGAATCTCAATCAGTGACAGGGATTGACCCTCAGTCAGTGACAGGGATTGAATCTCAGTCAGTGACAGAGATTGAACCTCAGTTAGTGACAGGGATTGAACCTCAGTCAGTGACATAGATTGAACCTCAGTCAGTGCCAGCGATTGAACCTCAGTCAGTGACAGGAATTGAGCTTCAGTCAATGACAGCGATTGAACCTCAGACTGTGACAGGGAATGAATCTCAATCAGTGACAGGGATTGAATCTCAATCAGTGACAGGGATTGACCCTCAGTCAGTGACAGGGATTGAATCTCAGTCAGTGACACAGATTGAACCTCAGTTAGTGAGAGAGATTGAACCTCAGTCAGTGACATAGATTGAACCTCAGTCAGTGCCAGCGATTGAACCTCAGTCAGTGACAGGAATTGAGCCTCAGTCAATGACAGCGATTGAACCTCAGACTGTGACAGGGAATGAATCTCAGTCAGTGACAGGGATTGAACATTAGTCAGTGACAAGGATTGAACCTCAGTCAGTGACAGGGATTGAACCTCAGTCAGTGACACAGATTGAACCTCAGTCAGTGCCAGCGATTGAACCTCAGTCAGTGACAGGAATTGAGCCTCAGTCAATGACAGCGATTGAACCTCAGACTGTGACAGGGAATGAATCTCAGTCAGTGACAGGGATTGAATCTAAGTTAGTGACAGGGATTCAATCTCAGTCTGTGACAGGGATTGAAGTTCAGTAAGTGACACAGATTGAACCTTAGTCAGTGACAGGGATGGAATCGCAATCAGTGACAGGGATTGAACTTTAGTCAGTGACAGGGATTGAATCTCAGTCAGTGTCATGGACTAAACCTAAGTCAGTGACAGGGATTGAATCTCAATCAGTGAAAGGAATTGAACCACAGTCAGTGACAGGCATTGAGTGTCAGTCAGTGACAGGAATTGAATCTCAGTCAGTGACAGGGATTGAACCTCAGTTAGTGACAGGGATTGAATCTCAATCAGTGACAGGGATTGACCCTCAGACAGTGATAGGGATTGAATCTCACTCATTGACAGTCATTAAATCGCAGTGAGTGACAGGGATTGAGCCTCAGTCAGTGACAGGGTTTGATCCTCAGTCAGTGACAGGGATTGAATCTCAGTCAGTGACAGGAATTGAATCTCACTCAGTGACAGGGATTGAATCTCAGTCAGTGACAGGGTTTGAGCCTCAGTCAGTGACAGGGATTGAATCTCAGTCAGTGACAGGGATTAAGCCACAGTCACTGCCAGGGATTGAATCTCAGTCAATGACAGGGATTGAACCTTAGTGAGTGACGGGGATTGAACCTCAGTCAGTGACTGGAATTGAACCTTCGTCAGTGACAGGGATTGAGGCTCAGTCAGTGACAGGGATTGAGACTCAGTCAGTGACAGGCATTGAATCTCAGTCTGTGACAGGGATTAAATCTCAGTCTATGACAGGAATTGACTCGCAGTCAGTGACAGGTATTGAATCTCAGTTAGTGACAGGGATTGAAACTTAGTCAGTGACAGGGATTGAATTTCAGTTAGTGACAGGGATTGAATCTCAGTCATTGACGGGGATTGAGCATCAGTCAGTGACAGAGAGTCAACCTCAGTCCGTAACATGGATTGAATCTCAGTTAGTGACGGGATTGAATCTCAGTCAGTGACAGGGATTGAATCTCAATCAGTGACTGGGATTGATCATCAGACAGGTACTGGGATTGAATCGACGTCAGTGACTGGGATTGAATCTCAGTCAGTGACAGGGATTGAATCTCATTCAGTGACAGGGATTGACGCTCAGAAAGTGATAGGAATGGAATCTCAGTCTGTGACAGGCATAGAATCGCAGTCAGTGACAGGGATTGCAGCTCAGTCAGTGACAGGGGTTGAATCACATTCAGTGACCGGTATAGGCCCTCAGTCAGTTACAGGGATGGAATCTCAGTTAGTTACAGGGATTGAATCTCAGTCCGTGACAGGGATTGACGCTCAGAGAGAGACAGGGATTGAGCCTCAAATAGTGACGGGATTGACTCTCATTCAGTGACAGGGATTGATTCTCAATCAGTGACAGGGTTTGAATCTCAGTCAGAGACAGGGATTGAATCTCAGTCAGTGACATGGATTTAATCTCATTTAGTGACAGGGATTGAATCTCAGTCAGTTTCAGGGATTGAATCTCAGTCAGTGACAGGAATTGAATCTCAGTCAGTGCAGGGATTGAACATCAGGCAGTGACAGGGATTGTATCACAGTCAATGACAGGAATTGTTTCTCCGTCAGTGACAGGGATTGAACCTTAGTCAGTGACAGGGATTGAATCTCAGTTAGTGACAGGAATTGAATCTCAGTCAGTGACAGGGATTGAGCCTCAGTCAGTGACAGGGATTGAACCTCAGTCAGTGACAGGGATTGAATCTCAGTAAGTGACAGGAAGTGAATCTCAGTCAGTGACAGTGATTGAATCTCAATCAGCGACAGGAATTGAACCTCAGTCAGTGACCTGGATTGAATCGCAGTCAGTGACAGGGATTGAATCTCAGTTCGTTACAATGATTGAATCTCAGTCAGTGACAGGGATTGACCCTTAGTCAGTGACAGGGATTGAATCACAGTCAGTGACAGGGATTGAACCTCAGACAGTGACAGGGATTGACCCTCAGACAGTGACAGGGATTGAATCTCAGTCAGTGACAGAGATTGAGCCTCACTCAGTGACAGGGATTGAGCCTCAGATAGTGACAGGGATTGAACCTCAGTGATTGACAGGGATTGAACCTCCGGCAGTGACAGGGATTGAACCTCAGTCAGTGACAGTTATTGAACCTCAGTCAGTGACAGATATTGAATCTCAGTCAGTGACAGGGGTTGAATCTTTGTCTGTGACCGGAATTGGACCTCAGTCAGTGACAGGAATTGAACGTTAGTCAGTGACATTGATTGAACCTCAGTCCGTGACAGGGATTGAATCGCAGTCAGTGACAGGGATTGAGCCTGAATCAGTGACAGGGATTGAACCTCAGTCACTGACAGATAGTGAATCTCCGTCAGTGACAGGGATTGAATCTCTGTCTTTGACAGGGATTGAACCTCAGTCTGTGATGGGGATTGAGTCTCAGTCTGTGACAGGGATTGACTCGCAGTCAGTGACAGGGATTGAGCCTGAATCAGTGACAGGGATTGAGCCTCAGTCAGTGACAGGGATTGAGACTCAAATAGTGACAAGGACTGACGCTCAGTCAGTGACAGGGATTGAATCTCAATCGGTGAAAAGAAGTGAAACTCAATCAGTGACAAGGATTGAATCTCAGTCAGTGGTAGGAATTGCATCTCAGTTAGTGACAGGGATTGCATCTCAGTCAGTGACAGGGATTGAATCTCAGTCAGTGTCATCCATTGAACCTCAGTCGGTGACAGGGATTGAATCGCAATCAGTGACAGGGATTGACCATTAGTCAGTTACAGGAATTGAATCTCAGTCTGTGTCAGAAATTGAATCTCAGTTAGTGACAGGGATTGAATCTCAGTCAGTGACTGGGATTGAACCTCAGACAGTGACATGGATTGAATCTCAGTCAGTGACAGGGTTTGAGCCTCTGACAGTGACAGGAATTGAATCTCAGTCAGTGACAGGGATTAAGCCTCAGTCACTGACAGGGATTGATTCTCAGTCAGTGACAGGGATTGAGCCTCAGTCAGAGACAGGGATTGAATCTTAGTGAGTGACAGGGATTGAACCTCAGTCAGTGACTGGAATTGAACCTCAGGCAGTGACAGGGATTGAGACTCAGTCAGTGACAGGGATTAAACTTTAGTCAGTGACAGGGATTGAATCTCAATCAGTGACAGGGATTGACCCTCAGACAGTGACAGGGATTGAATCTCAGTCAGTGACAGGGATTAAGCCTCAGTCACTGACAGCGATTGATTCTCAGTCAGTGACAGGGATTGAACCTCAATTATTGACAGGGATTGAAACTGAGTCAGTGTCATCCATTGAACCTCAGTCAGTGACCGGGATTGAATCGAAATCAGTGACAGCGATTGAACCTCAGTCAGTGACAGGGATTGAATCTCAATTTGTGACTGGGATTGAATCGCAATCAGTGACAGGGATTGACTATTAGTCAGTTACAGGAATTAAATCTCAGTCTGTGTCACGGATTGAATCGCAGTTAGTGACAGGGTTTGAGCCTCAGACAGTGACAGGGATTGAATCTCAGTCAGTGACAGGGATTAAGCCTCAGTCACTGACAGGGATTGATTCTCAGTCAGTGACAGGGATTGAGCCTCAGTCAGAGACAGGGATTGAACCTTAGTGAGTGACAGGGATTGAACCTCTGTCAGTGACTGGAATTGAACCTCAGGCAGTGACGGGGATTGAACCTTCGTCAGTTACAGGGATTGAGGCTCAGTCAGTGACAGGGATTGAGACTCAGTCAGTGACAGGGATTGAACATTAGTCAGTGACAGGGATTGAATCTCAGTCAGTGACTGGGATTAACACTCAGACAGTGACCAGGATTGAATCTCAGTCTTTGACAGGGTTTGACCCTCAGTCAGTGACTGGGATTGAATCGCAGTCCGTGACAGGGTTTGAATCTCCGTCAGTGACAGGGTTTGAATCTCAGTCAGTGACAGGGATTGAACTCAGTCAGTGACAGGGATTGAACATTAGTCAGTGACAGGGATTGAATCTCAGTCAGTGACTGGGATTAACACTCAGACAGTGACCAGGATTGAATCTCAGTCTGTGACAGGGATTGACCCTCAGTCAGTGACTGGGTTTGAATCGCAGTCCGTGACAGGGATTGAACCACAGTCAGTGACAGGGTTTGAATCTCCGTCAGTGACAGGGGTTGAATCTCATTCAGTGACAGGGATTGAACTCAGTCAGTGACAGGGATTGAAATTCAGTCAGTGACAGGGATTGAATCTCAGTCAGTGTCATGCACTAAACCTAAGTCAGTGACAGGTATTGAATATCAATCAGTGACAGTCATGAAATCGCAGTCAGTGACAGGGATTGAATCTCAGTCAGTGACAGTCATTAAATCGCAGTCAGTGACAGGGATTGAATCTCAGTCAGTGACAGGGATTGAATCTCAGTCAGTGACACAGATTGAACCTCAGTTCGTGACAGGGATTGAAACTCAGGCAGTGACAGGAATTGAGCTTCAGTCAATGATAGGGATTGAATCGCAATCAGTGACAGGGATTGAATCTCAGTTAGTGACAAGGATTGAATCTCAGTCAGTGACTGGGATTGACCCTCAGACAGTGACAGGGATTGAATCTCAGTCAGTGACAGGGATTGAGCCTCAGTCAGTGACAGGGATTGAATCTCAGTCAGTGACAGGAATTGAATCTCACTCAGTGACAGGGATTGAATCTCAGTCAGTGACAGGGTTTGAGCCTCAGTCAGTGACAGGGATTGAATCTCAGTCAGTGACAGGGATTAAGCCACAGTCACTGACAGGGATTGAATCTCAGTCAATGACAGGGATTGAGCCTCAGTCAATGTCAGGGATTGAACCTTAGTGAGTGACAGGGATTGAACCTCAGTCAGTGACTGGAATTGAACCTTCGTCAGTGACAGGGATTGAGGCTCAGTCAGTAACAGGGATTGAGACTCAGTCAGTGACAGGCATTGAATCTCAGTCTGTGACAGGGATTCAATCTCAGTCTATGACAGCGATTGAAACTTAGTCAGTGACAGGGATTGAATTTCAGTTAGTGACAGGGATTGAATCTCAGTCAGTGACGGGGATTGAGCATCAGTCAGTGACAGAGAATCAACCTCAGTCCATAACATGGATTGAATCTCAGTTAGTGACGGGATTGAATCTCAGTCAGTGACAGGGATTGAATCTCAATCAGTGACTGGGATTGATCATCAGACAGGTACTGGGATTGAATCGAAGTCAGTGACTGGGATTGAATCTCAGTCAGTGACAGGGATTGAATCTCATTCAGTGACAGGGATTGACGCTCAGAAAGTGATAGGAATGGAATCTCAGTCTGTGACAGGCATAGAATCGCAGTCAGTGACAGGGATTGCAGCTCAGTCAGTGACTGGGGTTGAATCACATTCAGTGACCGGTATTGACCCTCAGTCAGTTACAGGGATGGAATCTCAGTTAGTTACAGGGATTGAATCTCAGTCCGTGACAGGGATTGACGCTCAGAGAGAGACAGGGATTGAGCCTCAAATAGTGACGGGATTGACTCTCATTCAGTGACAGGGATTGATTCTCAATCAGTGACAGGGTTTGAATCTCAGTCAGAGACTGGGATTGAATCTCAGTCAGTGACATGGATTTAATCTCATTTAGTGACAGGGATTGAATCTCAGTCAGTTTCAGGGATTGAATCTCAGTCAGTGACAGGAATTGAATCTCAGTCAGTGCAGGGATTGAACATCAGGCAGTGACAGGGATTGTATCACAGTCAATGACAGGAATTGTTTCTCAGTCAGTGACAGGGATTGAACCTTAGTCAGTGACAGGGATTGAATCTCAGTTAGTGACAGGGATTGAATCTCAGTCAGTGACAGGGATTGAGCCTGAATCAGTGACAGGGATTGAGCCTCAGTCAGTGACCGGTATTGACCCTCAGTCAGTTACAGGGATGGAATCTCAGTTAGTTACAGGGATTGAATATCAGTCAGTGACAGGGATTGAGTATCAGTCAGTTATAGGGCTTGACCCTCAGTCAGTGACAAGGATTGAATATCAGTCTGTGACAGCGGTTGAACCTCAGTCAGTGTCAGGGATTGAATCTTAGTCAGTGACAGGGATTGAATCTCAGTCTGTGTCAGGGATTGAATCTCAGTCAGTGACAGGGATTGAACCTCAGACAGTGACAGGGTTTGAGTCTCAGTCAGTGACAGGGATTGAGCCTCAGTCAGAGACACGGATTGAGCCTCTGTCAGTGACAGGGACTGATTCTCAGTCAGTGACAGGGATTGAGCCTCAAATAGTGACGGGATTGACCCTCAGTCAGTGCCAGGGATTGAATCTCAGTCAGTGGTAGGATTTGCATCTCAGTTAGTGACAGGGTTAGAACCTCAGTCAGTGACAGGGATTGACCATTCGTCAGTGACTGGGATTGACCCTCAGACAGTGACAGGGATTGAAACTCAGTCAGTGACAGGGTTCGAGCCCCAGTCAGTGACAGGGATTGAATCTCAGTCAGTGACAGGGCTTAAGCCTCAGTCACTGACAGGGATTGATTCTCAGTCAATGTCAGGGATTGAGCCTCAGTCAGAGACAGGGATTGAACCTTAGTGAGTGACAGGGATTGAACCTCAGTCAGTGACTGGAATTGAACCTTCGTCAGTGACAGGGATTGAGGCTCAGTCAGTAACAGGGATTGAGACTCAGTCAGTGACAGGCATTGAATCTCAGTCTGTGACAGGGATTCAATCTCAGTCTATGACAGCGATTGAAACTTAGTCAGTGACAGGGATTGAATTTCAGTTAGTGACAGGGATTGAATCTCAGTCAGTGACGGGGATTGAGCATCAGTCAGTGACAGAGAATCAACCTCAGTCCGTAACATGGATTGAATCTCAGTTAGTGACGGGATTGAATCTCAGTCAGTGACAGGGATTGAATCTCAATCAGTGACTGGGATTGATCATCAGACAGGTACTGGGATTGAATCGAAGTCAGTGACTGGGATTGAATCTCAGTCAGTGACAGGGATTGAATCTCATTCAGTGACAGGGATTGACGCTCAGAAAGTGATAGGAATGGAATCTCAGTCTGTGACAGGCATAGAATCGCAGTCAGTGACAGGGATTGCAGCTCAGTCAGTGACTGGGGTTGAATCACATTCAGTGACCGGTATTGACCCTCAGTCAGTTACAGGGATGGAATCTCAGTTAGTTACAGGGATTGAATCTCAGTCCGTGACAGGGATTGACGCTCAGAGAGAGACAGGGATTGAGCCTCAAATAGTGACGGGATTGACTCTCATTCAGTGACAGGGATTGATTCTCAATCAGTGACAGGGTTTGAATCTCAGTCAGAGACTGGGATTGAATCTCAGTCAGTGACAGGAATTGAATCTCAGTCAGTGCAGGGATTGAACATCAGGCAGTGACAGGGATTGTATCACAGTCAATGACAGGAATTGTTTCTCAGTCAGTGACAGGGATTGAACCTTAGTCAGTGACAGGGATTGAATCTCAGTTAGTGACAGGGATTGAATCTCAGTCAGTGACAGGGATTGAGCCTGAATCAGTGACAGGGATTGAGCCTCAGTCAGTGACAGGGATTGAATCTCAGTCAGTGACAGGGATTGAATCTCAGTCAGTTACAGGGATTGAATCTCAATCTGTGACTGGGATTGAACCTCAGTCAGTAACTGGCATGGAATCGCAGTCAGTGACAGGGATTGAATCTCAGTCAGTGACAGTGATTGAATCTCAGTCAGTGACAGGGATTGAAGCTCAATCAGTGACAGGGATTTAATCTCAGTCAGTGACCGGTATTGACCCTCAGTCAGTTACAGGGATGGAATCTCAGTTAGTTACAGGGATTGAATATCAGTCAGTGACAGGGATTGAGTATCAGTCAGTTATAGGGCTTGACCCTCAGTCAGTGACAAGGATTGAATATCAGTCAGTGACAGCGGTTGAACCTCAGTCAGTGTCAGGGATTGAACCTTAGTCAGTGACAGGGATTGAATCTCAGTCAGTGACAGGGATTGAACTCAGTCAGTGACAGGGATTGAACATTAGTCAGTGACAGGGATTGAATCTCAGTCAGTGACTGGGATTAACACTCAGACAGTGACCAGGATTGAATCTCAGTCTGTGACAGGGATTGACCCTCAGTCAGTGACTGGGATTGAATCGCAGTCCGTGACAGGGATTGAACCACAGTCAGTGACAGGGTTTGAATCTCCGTCAGTGACAGGGGTTGAATCTCATTCAGTGACAGGGATTGAACTCAGTCAGTGACAGGGATTGAAATTCAGTCAGTGACAGGGATTGAATCTCAGTCAGTGTCATGCACTAAACCTAAGTCAGTGACAGGGATTGAATCTCAATCAGTGACAGTCATGAAATCGCAGTCAGTGACAGGGATTGAATCTCAGTCAGTGACAGTCATTAAATCGCAGTCAGTGACAGGGATTGAATCTCAGTCAGTGACAGGGATTGAATCTCAGTCAGTGACACAGATTGAACCTCAGTTCGTGACAGGGATTGAACCTCAGGCAGTGACAGGAATTGAGCTTCAGTCAATGACAGGGATTGAATCGCAATCAGTGACAGGGATTGAATCTCAGTTAGTGACAAGGATTGAATCTCAGTCAGTGACTGGGATTGACCCTCAGACAGTGACAGGGATTGAATCTCAGTCAGTGACAGGGATTGAGCCTCAGTCAGTGACAGGGATTGAATCTCAGTCAGTGACAGGAATTGAATCTCACTCAGTGACAGGGATTGAATCTCAGTCAGTGACAGGGTTTGAGCCTCAGTCAGTGACAGTGATTGAATCTCAGTCAGTGACAGGGATTAAGCCACAGTCACTGACAGGGATTGAATCTCAGTCAATGACAGGGATTGAGCCTCAGTCAATGTCAGGGATTGAACCTTAGTGAGTGACAGGGATTGAACCTCAGTCAGTGACTGGAATTGAACCTTCGTCAGTGACAGGGATTGAGGCTCAGTCAGTAACAGGGATTGAGACTCAGTCAGTGACAGGCATTGAATCTCAGTCTGTGACAGGGATTCAATCTCAGTCTATGACAGCGATTGAAACTTAGTCAGTGACAGGGATTGAATTTCAGTTAGTGACAGGGATTGAATCTCAGTCAGTGACGGGGATTGAGCATCAGTCAGTGACAGAGAATCAACCTCAGTCCGTAACATGGATTGAATCTCAGTTAGTGACGGGATTGAATCTCAGTCAGTGACAGGGATTGAATCTCAATCAGTGACTGGGATTGATCATCAGACAGGTACTGGGATTGAATCGAAGTCAGTGACTGGGATTGAATCTCAGTCAGTGACAGGGATTGAATCTCATTCAGTGACAGGGATTGACGCTCAGAAAGTGATAGGAATGGAATCTCAGTCTGTGACAGGCATAGAATCGCAGTCAGTGACAGGGATTGCAGCTCAGTCAGTGACTGGGGTTGAATCACATTCAGTGACCGGTATTGACCCTCAGTCAGTTACAGGGATGGAATCTCAGTTAGTTACAGGGATTGAATCTCAGTCCGTGACAGGGATTGACGCTCAGAGAGAGACAGGGATTGAGCCTCAAATAGTGACGGGATTGACTCTCATTCAGTGACAGGGATTGATTCTCAATCAGTGACAGGGTTTGAATCTCAGTCAGAGACTGGGATTGAATCTCAGTCAGTGACATGGATTTAATCTCATTTAGTGACAGGGATTGAATCTCAGTCAGTTTCAGGGATTGAATCTCAGTCAGTGACAGGAATTGAATCTCAGTCAGTGCAGGGATTGAACATCAGGCAGTGACAGGGATTGTATCACAGTCAATGACAGGAATTGTTTCTCAGTCAGTGACAGGGATTGAACCTTAGTCAGTGACAGGGATTGAATCTCAGTTAGTGACAGGGATTGAATCTCAGTCAGTGACAGGGATTGAGCCTGAATCAGTGACAGGGATTGAGCCTCAGTCAGTGACCGGTATTGACCCTCAGTCAGTTACAGGGATGGAATCTCAGTTAGTTACAGGGATTGAATATCAGTCAGTGACAGGGATTGAGTATCAGTCAGTTATAGGGCTTGACCCTCAGTCAGTGACAAGGATTGAATATCAGTCTGTGACAGCGGTTGAACCTCAGTCAGTGTCAGGGATTGAATCTTAGTCAGTGACAGGGATTGAATCTCAGTCTGTGTCAGGGATTGAATCTCAGTCAGTGACAGGGATTGAACCTCAGACAGTGACAGGGTTTGAGTCTCAGTCAGTGACAGGGATTGAGCCTCAGTCAGAGACACGGATTGAGCCTCTGTCAGTGACAGGGACTGATTCTCAGTCAGTGACAGGGATTGAGCCTCAAATAGTGACGGGATTGACCCTCAGTCAGTGCCAGGGATTGAATCTCAGTCAGTGGTAGGATTTGCATCTCAGTTAGTGACAGGGTTAGAACCTCAGTCAGTGACAGGGATTGACCATTCGTCAGTGACTGGGATTGACCCTCAGACAGTGACAGGGATTGAAACTCAGTCAGTGACAGGGTTCGAGCCCCAGTCAGTGACAGGGATTGAATCTCAGTCAGTGACAGGGCTTAAGCCTCAGTCACTGACAGGGATTGATTCTCAGTCAATGTCAGGGATTGAGCCTCAGTCAGAGACAGGGATTGAACCTTAGTGAGTGACAGGGATTGAACCTCAGTCAGTGACTGGAATTGAACCTTCGTCAGTGACAGGGATTGAGGCTCAGTCAGTAACAGGGATTGAGACTCAGTCAGTGACAGGCATTGAATCTCAGTCTGTGACAGGGATTCAATCTCAGTCTATGACAGCGATTGAAACTTAGTCAGTGACAGGGATTGAATTTCAGTTAGTGACAGGGATTGAATCTCAGTCAGTGACGGGGATTGAGCATCAGTCAGTGACAGAGAATCAACCTCAGTCCGTAACATGGATTGAATCTCAGTTAGTGACGGGATTGAATCTCAGTCAGTGACAGGGATTGAATCTCAATCAGTGACTGGGATTGATCATCAGACAGGTACTGGGATTGAATCGAAGTCAGTGACTGGGATTGAATCTCAGTCAGTGACAGGGATTGAATCTCATTCAGTGACAGGGATTGACGCTCAGAAAGTGATAGGAATGGAATCTCAGTCTGTGACAGGCATAGAATCGCAGTCAGTGACAGGGATTGCAGCTCAGTCAGTGACTGGGGTTGAATCACATTCAGTGACCGGTATTGACCCTCAGTCAGTTACAGGGATGGAATCTCAGTTAGTTACAGGGATTGAATCTCAGTCCGTGACAGGGATTGACGCTCAGAGAGAGACAGGGATTGAGCCTCAAATAGTGACGGGATTGACTCTCATTCAGTGACAGGGATTGATTCTCAATCAGTGACAGGGTTTGAATCTCAGTCAGAGACTGGGATTGAATCTCAGTCAGTGACAGGAATTGAATCTCAGTCAGTGCAGGGATTGAACATCAGGCAGTGACAGGGATTGTATCACAGTCAATGACAGGAATTGTTTCTCAGTCAGTGACAGGGATTGAACCTTAGTCAGTGACAGGGATTGAATCTCAGTTAGTGACAGGGATTGAATCTCAGTCAGTGACAGGGATTGAGCCTGAATCAGTGACAGGGATTGAGCCTCAGTCAGTGACAGGGATTGAATCTCAGTCAGTGACAGGGATTGAATCTCAGTCAGTTACAGGGATTGAATCTCAATCTGTGACTGGGATTGAACCTCAGTCAGTAACTGGCATGGAATCGCAGTCAGTGACAGGGATTGAATCTCAGTCAGTGACAGTGATTGAATCTCAGTCAGTGACAGGGATTGAAGCTCAATCAGTGACAGGGATTTAATCTCAGTCAGTGACCGGTATTGACCCTCAGTCAGTTACAGGGATGGAATCTCAGTTAGTTACAGGGATTGAATATCAGTCAGTGACAGGGATTGAGTATCAGTCAGTTATAGGGCTTGACCCTCAGTCAGTGACAAGGATTGAATATCAGTCAGTGACAGCGGTTGAACCTCAGTCAGTGTCAGGGATTGAACCTTAGTCAGTGACAGGGATTGAATCTCAGTCAGTGACAGGGATTGAACTCAGTCAGTGACAGGGATTGAACATTAGTCAGTGACAGGGATTGAATCTCAGTCAGTGACTGGGATTAACACTCAGACAGTGACCAGGATTGAATCTCAGTCTGTGACAGGGATTGACCCTCAGTCAGTGACTGGGATTGAATCGCAGTCCGTGACAGGGATTGAACCACAGTCAGTGACAGGGTTTGAATCTCCGTCAGTGACAGGGGTTGAATCTCATTCAGTGACAGGGATTGAACTCAGTCAGTGACAGGGATTGAAATTCAGTCAGTGACAGGGATTGAATCTCAGTCAGTGTCATGCACTAAACCTAAGTCAGTGACAGGGATTGAATCTCAATCAGTGACAGTCATGAAATCGCAGTCAGTGACAGGGATTGAATCTCAGTCAGTGACAGTCATTAAATCGCAGTCAGTGACAGGGATTGAATCTCAGTCAGTGACAGGGATTGAATCTCAGTCAGTGACACAGATTGAACCTCAGTTCGTGACAGGGATTGAACCTCAGGCAGTGACAGGAATTGAGCTTCAGTCAATGACAGGGATTGAATCGCAATCAGTGACAGGGATTGAATCTCAGTTAGTGACAAGGATTGAATCTCAGTCAGTGACTGGGATTGACCCTCAGACAGTGACAGGGATTGAATCTCAGTCAGTGACAGGGATTGAGCCTCAGTCAGTGACAGGGATTGAATCTCAGTCAGTGACAGGAATTGAATCTCACTCAGTGACAGGGATTGAATCTCAGTCAGTGACAGGGTTTGAGCCTCAGTCAGTGACAGTGATTGAATCTCAGTCAGTGACAGGGATTAAGCCACAGTCACTGACAGGGATTGAATCTCAGTCAATGACAGGGATTGAGCCTCAGTCAATGTCAGGGATTGAACCTTAGTGAGTGACAGGGATTGAACCTCAGTCAGTGACTGGAATTGAACCTTCGTCAGTGACAGGGATTGAGGCTCAGTCAGTAACAGGGATTGAGACTCAGTCAGTGACAGGCATTGAATCTCAGTCTGTGACAGGGATTCAATCTCAGTCTATGACAGCGATTGAAACTTAGTCAGTGACAGGGATTGAATTTCAGTTAGTGACAGGGATTGAATCTCAGTCAGTGACGGGGATTGAGCATCAGTCAGTGACAGAGAATCAACCTCAGTCCGTAACATGGATTGAATCTCAGTTAGTGACGGGATTGAATCTCAGTCAGTGACAGGGATTGAATCTCAATCAGTGACTGGGATTGATCATCAGACAGGTACTGGGATTGAATCGAAGTCAGTGACTGGGATTGAATCTCAGTCAGTGACAGGGATTGAATCTCATTCAGTGACAGGGATTGACGCTCAGAAAGTGATAAGAATGGAATCTCAGTCTGTGACAGGCATAGAATCGCAGTCAGTGACAGGGATTGCAGCTCAGTCAGTGACTGGGGTTGAATCACATTCAGTGACCGGTATTGACCCTCAGTCAGTTACAGGGATGGAATCTCAGTTAGTTACAGGGATTGAATCTCAGTCCGTGACAGGGATTGACGCTCAGAGAGAGACAGGGATTGAGCCTCAAATAGTGACGGGATTGACTCTCATTCAGTGACAGGGATTGATTCTCAATCAGTGACAGGGTTTGAATCTCAGTCAGAGACTGGGATTGAATCTCAGTCAGTGACATGGATTTAATCTCATTTAGTGACAGGGATTGAATCTCAGTCAGTTTCAGGGATTGAATCTCAGTCAGTGACAGGAATTGAATCTCAGTCAGTGCAGGGATTGAACATCAGGCAGTGACAGGAATTGTATCACAGTCAATGACAGGAATTGTTTCTCAGTCAGTGACAGGGATTGAACCTTAGTCAGTGACAGGGATTGAATCTCAGTTAGTGACAGGGATTGAATCTCAGTCAGTGACAGGGATTGAGCCTGAATCAGTGACAGGGATTGAGCCTCAGTCAGTGACCGGTATTGACCCTCAGTCAGTTACAGGGATGGAATCTCAGTTAGTTACAGGGATTGAATATCAGTCAGTGACAGGGATTGAGTATCAGTCAGTTATAGGGCTTGACCCTCAGTCAGTGACAAGGATTGAATATCAGTCTGTGACAGCGGTTGAACCTCAGTCAGTGTCAGGGATTGAATCTTAGTCAGTGACAGGGATTGAATCTCAGTCTGTGTCATGGATTGAATCTCAGTCAGTGACAGGGATTGCACCTCAGACAGTGACAGGGTTTGAGTCTCAGTCAGTGACAGGGATTGAGCCTCAGTCAGAGACACGGATTGAGCCTCTGTCAGTGACAGGGACTGATTCTCAGTCAGTGACAGGGATAGAGCCTCAAATAGTGACGGGATTGACCCTCAGTCAGTGCCAGGGATTGAATCTCAGTCAGTGGTAGGATTTGCATCTCAGTTAGTGACAGGGTTAGAACCTCAGTCAGTGACAGGGATTGACCATTAGTCAGTGACTGGGATTGACCCTCAGACAGTGACAGGGATTGAATCTCAGTCAGTGACAGGGTTCGAGCCCCAGTCAGTGACAGGGATTGAATCTCAGTCAGTGACAGGGCTTAAGCCTCAGTCACTGACAGGGATTGATTCTCAGTCAATGTCAGGGATTGAGCCTCAGTCAGAGACAGGGATTGAACCTTAGTGAGTGACAGGGATTGAACCTCAGTCAGTGACTGGAATTGAACCTTCGTCAGTGACAGGGATTGAGGCTCAGTCAGTAACAGGGATTGAGACTCAGTCAGTGACAGGCATTGAATCTCAGTCTGTGACAGGGATTCAATCTCAGTCTATGACAGCGATTGAAACTTAGTCAGTGACAGGGATTGAATTTCAGTTAGTGACAGGGATTGAATCTCAGTCAGTGACGGGGATTGAGCATCAGTCAGTGACAGAGAATCAACCTCAGTCCGTAACATGGATTGAATCTCAGTTAGTGACGGGATTGAATCTCAGTCAGTGACAGGGATTGAATCTCAATCAGTGACTGGGATTGATCATCAGACAGGTACTGGGATTGAATCGAAGTCAGTGACTGGGATTGAATCTCAGTCAGTGACAGGGATTGAATCTCATTCAGTGACAGGGATTGACGCTCAGAAAGTGATAGGAATGGAATCTCAGTCTGCGACAGGCATAGAATCGCAGTCAGTGACAGGGATTGCAGCTCAGTCAGTGACTGGGGTTGAATCACATTCAGTGACCGGTATTGACCCTCAGTCAGTTACAGGGATGGAATCTCAGTTAGTGACAGGGATTGAATCTCAGTCCGTGACAGGGATTGACGCTCAGAGAGAGACAGGGATTGAGCCTCAAATAGTGACGGGATTGACTCTCATTCAGTGACAGGGATTGAATCTCAGTCAGAGACTGGGATTGAATCTCAGTCAGTGACATGGATTTAATCTCATTTAGTGACAGGGATTGAATCTCAGTCAGTTTCAGGGATTGAATCTCAGTCAGTGACAGGAATTGAATCTCAGTCAGTGCAGGGATTGAACTCAGTCAGTGACAGGGATTGAAATTCAGTCAGTGACAGGGATTGAATCTCAGTCAGTGTCATGCACTAAACCTAAGTCAGTGACAGGGATTGAATCTCAATCAGTGACAGTCATGAAATCGCAGTCAGTGACAGGGATTGAATCTCAGTCAGTGACAGTCATTAAATCGCAGTCAGTGACAGGGATTGAATCTCAGTCAGTGACAGGGATTGAATCTCAGTCAGTGACACAGATTGAACCTCAGTTCGTGACAGGGATTGAACCTCAGGCAGTGACAGGAATTGAGCTTCAGTCAATGACAGGGATTGAATCGCAATCAGTGACAGGGATTGAATCTCAGTTAGTGACAAGGATTGAATCTCAGTCAGTGACTGGGATTGACCCTCAGACAGTGACAGGGATTGAATCTCAGTCAGTGACAGGGATTGAGCCTCAGTCAGTGACAGGGATTGAATCTCAGTCAGTGACAGGAATTGAATCTCACTCAGTGACAGGGATTGAATCTCAGTCAGTGACAGGGTTTGAGCCTCAGTCAGTGACAGTGATTGAATCTCAGTCAGTGACAGGGATTAAGCCACAGTCACTGACAGGGATTGAATCTCAGTCAATGACAGGGATTGAGCCTCAGTCAATGTCAGGGATTGAACCTTAGTGAGTGACAGGGATTGAACCTCAGTCAGTGACTGGAATTGAACCTTCGTCAGTGACAGGGATTGAGGCTCAGTCAGTAACAGGGATTGAGACTCAGTCAGTGACAGGCATTGAATCTCAGTCTGTGACAGGGATTCAATCTCAGTCTATGACAGCGATTGAAACTTAGTCAGTGACAGGGATTGAATTTCAGTTAGTGACAGGGATTGAATCTCAGTCAGTGACGGGGATTGAGCATCAGTCAGTGACAGAGAATCAACCTCAGTCCGTAACATGGATTGAATCTCAGTTAGTGACGGGATTGAATCTCAGTCAGTGACAGGGATTGAATCTCAATCAGTGACTGGGATTGATCATCAGACAGGTACTGGGATTGAATCGAAGTCAGTGACTGGGATTGAATCTCAGTCAGTGACAGGGATTGAATCTCATTCAGTGACAGGGATTGACGCTCAGAAAGTGATAGGAATGGAATCTCAGTCTGTGACAGGCATAGAATCGCAGTCAGTGACAGGGATTGCAGCTCAGTCAGTGACTGGGGTTGAATCACATTCAGTGACCGGTATTGACCCTCAGTCAGTTACAGGGATGGAATCTCAGTTAGTTACAGGGATTGAATCTCAGTCCGTGACAGGGATTGACGCTCAGAGAGAGACAGGGATTGAGCCTCAAATAGTGACGGGATTGACTCTCATTCAGTGACAGGGATTGAATCTCAGTCAGAGACTGGGATTGAATCTCAGTCAGTGACATGGATTTAATCTCATTTAGTGACAGGGATTGAATCTCAGTCAGTTTCAGGGATTGAATCTCAGTCAGTGACAGGAATTGAATCTCAGTCAGTGCAGGGATTGAACTCAGTCAGTGACAGGGATTGAAATTCAGTCAGTGACAGGGATTGAATCTCAGTCAGTGTCATGCACTAAACCTAAGTCAGTGACAAGGATTGAATATCAGTCTGTGACAGTCATGAAATCGCAGTCAGTGACAGGGATTGAATCTCAGTCAGTGACAGTCATTAAATCGCAGTCAGTGACAGGGATTGAATCTCAGTCAGTGACAGGGATTGAATCTCAGTCAGTGACACAGATTGAACCTCAGTTCGTGACAGGGATTGAACCTCAGGCAGTGACAGGAATTGAGCTTCAGTCAATGACAGGGATTGAATCGCAATCAGTGACAGGGATTGAATCTCAGTTAGTGACAAGGATTGAATCTCAGTCAGTGACTGGGATTGACCCTCAGACAGTGACAGGGATTGAATCTCAGTCAGTGACAGGGATTGAGCCTCAGTCAGTGACAGGGATTGAATCTCAGTCAGTGACAGGAATTGAATCTCACTCAGTGACAGGGATTGAATCTCAGTCAGTGACAGGGTTTGAGCCTCAGTCAGTGACAGTGATTGAATCTCAGTCAGTGACAGGGATTAAGCCACAGTCACTGACAGGGATTGAATCTCAGTCAATGACAGGGATTGAGCCTCAGTCAATGTCAGGGATTGAACCTTAGTGAGTGACAGGGATTGAACCTCAGTCAGTGACTGGAATTGAACCTTCGTCAGTGACAGGGATTGAGGCTCAGTCAGTAACAGGGATTGAGACTCAGTCAGTGACAGGCATTGAATCTCAGTCTGTGACAGGGATTCAATCTCAGTCTATGACAGCGATTGAAACTTAGTCAGTGACAGGGATTGAATTTCAGTTAGTGACAGGGATTGAATCTCAGTCAGTGACGGGGATTGAGCATCAGTCAGTGACAGAGAATCAACCTCAGTCCGTAACATGGATTGAATCTCAGTTAGTGACGGGATTGAATCTCAGTCAGTGACAGGGATTGAATCTCAATCAGTGACTGGGATTGATCATCAGACAGGTACTGGGATTGAATCGAAGTCAGTGACTGGGATTGAATCTCAGTCAGTGACAGGGATTGAATCTCATTCAGTGACAGGGATTGACGCTCAGAAAGTGATAGGAATGGAATCTCAGTCTGTGACAGGCATAGAATCGCAGTCAGTGACAGGGATTGCAGCTCAGTCAGTGACTGGGGTTGAATCACATTCAGTGACCGGTATTGACCCTCAGTCAGTTACAGGGATGGAATCTCAGTTAGTTACAGGGATTGAATCTCAGTCCGTGACAGGGATTGACGCTCAGAGAGAGACAGGGATTGAGCCTCAAATAGTGACGGGATTGACTCTCATTCAGTGACAGGGATTGAATCTCAGTCAGAGACTGGGATTGAATCTCAGTCAGTGACATGGATTTAATCTCATTTAGTGACAGGGATTGAATCTCAGTCAGTTTCAGGGATTGAATCTCAGTCAGTGACAGGAATTGAATCTCAGTCAGTGCAGGGATTGAACATCAGGCAGTGACAGGGATTGTATCACAGTCAATGACAGGAATTGTTTCTCAGTCAGTGACAGGGATTGAACCTTAGTCAGTGACAGGGATTGAATCTCAGTTAGTGACAGGGATTGAATCTCAGTCAGTGACAGGGATTGAGCCTGAATCAGTGACAGGGATTGAGCCTCAGTCAGTGACCGGTATTGACCCTCAGTCAGTTACAGGGATGGAATCTCAGTTAGTTACAGGGATTGAATATCAGTCAGTGACAGGGATTGAGTATCAGTCAGTTATAGGGCTTGACCCTCAGTCAGTGACAAGGATTGAATATCAGTCTGTGACAGCGGTTGAACCTCAGTCAGTGTCAGGGATTGAATCTTAGTCAGTGACAGGGATTGAATCTCAGTCTGTGTCATGGATTGAATCTCAGTCAGTGACAGGGATTGCACCTCAGACAGTGACAGGGTTTGAGTCTCAGTCAGTGACAGGGATTGAGCCTCAGTCAGAGACACGGATTGAGCCTCTGTCAGTGACAGGGACTGATTCTCAGTCAGTGACAGGGATAGAGCCTCAAATAGTGACGGGATTGACCCTCAGTCAGTGCCAGGGATTGAATCTCAGTCAGTGGTAGGATTTGCATCTCAGTTAGTGACAGGGTTAGAACCTCAGTCAGTGACAGGGATTGACCATTAGTCAGTGACTGGGATTGACCCTCAGACAGTGACAGGGATTGAATCTCAGTCAGTGACAGGGTTCGAGCCCCAGTCAGTGACAGGGATTGAATCTCAGTCAGTGACAGGGCTTAAGCCTCAGTCACTGACAGGGATTGATTCTCAGTCAATGTCAGGGATTGAGCCTCAGTCAGAGACAGGGATTGAACCTTAGTGAGTGACAGGGATTGAACCTCAGTCAGTGACTGGAATTGAACCTTCGTCAGTGACAGGGATTGAGGCTCAGTCAGTAACAGGGATTGAGACTCAGTCAGTGACAGGCATTGAATCTCAGTCTGTGACAGGGATTCAATCTCAGTCTATGACAGCGATTGAAACTTAGTCAGTGACAGGGATTGAATTTCAGTTAGTGACAGGGATTGAATCTCAGTCAGTGACGGGGATTGAGCATCAGTCAGTGACAGAGAATCAACCTCAGTCCGTAACATGGATTGAATCTCAGTTAGTGACGGGATTGAATCTCAGTCAGTGACAGGGATTGAATCTCAATCAGTGACTGGGATTGATCATCAGATAGGTACTGGGATTGAATCGAAGTCAGTGACTGGGATTGAATCTCAGTCAGTGACAGGGATTGAATCTCATTCAGTGACAGGGATTGACGCTCAGAAAGTGATAGGAATGGAATCTCAGTCTGTGACAGGCATAGAATCGCAGTCAGTGACAGGGATTGCAGCTCAGTCAGTGACTGGGGTTGAATCACATTCAGTGACCGGTATTGACCCTCAGTCAGTTACAGGGATGGAATCTCAGTTAGTTACAGGGATTGAATCTCAGTCCGTGACAGGGATTGACGCTCAGAGAGAGACAGGGATTGAGCCTCAAATAGTGACGGGATTGACTCTCATTCAGTGACAGGGATTGAATCTCAGTCAGAGACTGGGATTGAATCTCAGTCAGTGACATGGATTTAATCTCATTTAGTGACAGGGATTGAATCTCAGTCAGTTTCAGGGATTGAATCTCAGTCAGTGACAGGAATTGAATCTCAGTCAGTGCAGGGATTGAACATCAGGCAGTGACAGGGATTGTATCACAGTCAATGACAGGAATTGTTTCTCAGTCAGTGACAGGGATTGAACCTTAGTCAGTGACAGGGATTGAATCTCAGTTAGTGACAGGGATTGAATCTCAGTCAGTGACAGGGATTGAGCCTGAATCAGTGACAGGGATTGAGCCTCAGTCAGTGACAGGGATTGAATCTCAGTCAGTGACAGGGATTGAATCTCAGTCAGTTACAGGGATTGAATCTCAATCTGTGACTGGGATTGAACCTCAGTCAGTAACTGGCATGGAATCGCAGTCAGTGACAGGGATTGAATCTCAGTCAGTGACAGTGATTGAATCTCAGTCAGTGACAGGGATTGAAGCTCAGTCAGTGACAGGGATTTAATCTCAGTCAGTGACCGGTATTGACCCTCAGTCAGTTACAGGGATGGAATCTCAGTTAGTTACAGGGATTGAATATCAGTCAGTGACAGGGATTGAGTATCAGTCAGTTATAGGGCTTGACCCTCAGTCAGTGACAAGGATTGAATATCAGTCTGTGACAGCGGTTCAACCTCAGTCAGTGTCAGGGATTGTACCTTAGTCAGTGACAGGGATTGAATCTCAGTCTGTGTCAGGGATTGAATCTCAGTCAGTGACAGGGATTGAGCCTCAGTCAGAGACACGGATTGAGCCTCTGTCAGTGACAGTGACTGATTCTCAGTCAGTGACAGGGATTGAGCCTCAAATAGTGACGGGATTGACCCTCAGTCAGTGCCAGGGATTGAATCTCAGTCAGTGACAGGGTTCGAGCCCCAGTCAGTGACAGGGATTGAATCTCAGTCAGTGACAGGGCTTAAGCCTCAGTCACTGACAGGGATTGATTCTCAGTCAATGTCAGGGATTGAGCCTCAGTCAGAGACAGGTATTGAATCTTAGTGAGTGACAGGGATTGAACCTCAGTCAGTGACTGGAATTGAACCTCAGGCAGTGACGGGGATTGAACCTTCGTCAGTTACAGGGATTGAGGCTCAGTCAGTGACAGGGATTGAGACTCAGTCAGTGACAGGGATTGAACATTAGTCAGTGACAGGGATTGAATCTCAGTCAGTGACTGGGATTAAAACTCAGACAGTGACCAGGATTGAATCTCAGTCTGTCACAGGGATTGAACCTCAGTCAGTGACTGGGATTGAATCGCAGTCCGTGACAGGGATTGAACCTCAGTCAGTGACAGGGTTTGAATCTCAGTCAGTGACAGGGGTTGAATCTCAGTCAGTGACAGGGATTGAATCTCAGTCAGTGTCATGGACAAAACCTAAGTCAGTGACAGGGATTGAATCTCAATCAGTGAAAGGAATTGAACCACAGTCAGTGACAGGGATTGAATCTCAGACAGTGACCAGGATTGAATCTCAGTCTGTCACAGGGATTGAACCTCAGTCAGTGACTGGGATTGAATCGCAGTCCGTGACAGGGATTGAATCGAAGTCAGTGACTGGGATTGAATCTCAGTCAGTGACAGGGGTTGAATCTCAGTCAGTGACAGGGATTGAATCTCAATCAGTGAAAGGAATTGAACCTCAGTCAGTGACTGGGATTGAATCTCAGTCAGTGACAGGAATTGAATCTCAGTCAGTGACAGGGATTGAACCTCAGTTAGTGACAGGGATTGAATCTGAATCAGTGGCAGGGATTGAATCTCAGTTCGTGACAGGGATTGAACCTCAGTCAATGACAGGGATTGAATCTCACTCAGTGACAGGGATTGAACCTCAGTTAGTGACAGGGATTGAATCTCAATCAGTGACAGGGATTGAATCTCATTTCGTGACAGGGATTGAATCTCAGTCTGTCACAGGAATTGAACCTCAGTCAGTGACTGGGATTGAATCGCAGTCCGTGACAGGGATTGAACCTCAGGCAGTGACAGGGTTTGAATCTCAGTCAGTGACTGGGATTGAGACTCAGTCAGTGACAGGGATTGAATCTCAGTCAGTGTCATGGACTAAACCTAAGTCAGTGACAGGGATTGAATCTCAATCAGTGAAAGGAATTGAACCACAGTCAGTGACAGGGATTGAATCACAGTCAGTGACAGGAATGGAATCTCAGTCAGTGACAGGGATTGAACCTCAGTTAGTGACAGGGATTGAATCGCAATCAGTGACAGGGATTGAATCTCAGTCAGTGACAGGGAATGTATCTCAGTCAGTGACACAGATTGAATCTCAGTTCGTGACAGGGATTGAACCTCAGTCAATGACAGGGATTGAATCGCAATCAGTGACAGGGATTGAATCTCAGTCAGTGACAGGGATTGAATCTCAGTCAGTGTCATGGACTAAACCTAAGTCAGTGACAGGGATTGAATCTCAATCAGTGAAAGGAATTGAACCTCAGTCAGTGACAGGGATTGAATCTCAGTCAGTGATAGGAATTGAATCTCAGTCAGTGACAGGGATTGAACCTCAGTTAGTGACAGGGATTGAACCTCAGTCAGTGGCAGAGATTGACCCTCAGACAGTGACAGGGGTTGAATCTCAGTCAGTGACAGGGATTGAATCTCAGTCAGTGACACAGATTGAAACTCAGTTCGTGACAGGGATTGAACCACAGGCAGTGACAGGGATTGAACCTCAGTCTGTGACAGGTAATGAATCTCAGTCTGTGACAGGGATTGAACCTCAGTCAGTGACAGGAATTGAAGCTCAGTCAGTGACAGGATTGAATCTCAATTTGTGATAGGGATTGAATCGCAATCAGTGACAGGGATGGACCATTAGTCAGTTACAGGAATTGAATCTCAGTCTGTGTCAGGGAGTGTATCTCAGTTAGTGACAGGGATTGACCCTCAGTCAGTGACAGGGATTGAACATTAGTCAGTGACAGGGATAGAATCTCCATCTGTGACAGGGATTGAACCTCAGTCAGTGACTGGAATTGAACCTTCGTCAGTGACAGGGATTGAGACTCAGTCAGTGACAGGCATTGAATCTCAGTCTGTGACAGGGATTCAATCTCAGTCTATGACAGGGATTGACTCGCAGTCAGTGACAGGTGTTGAATCTCAGTTAGTGACAGGGATTAAATTTCAGTTAGTGACAGGGATTGAATCTCAGTCAGTGACAGGGATTGAGCATCAATCAGTGACAGGGAGTCAACCTCAGTCCGTAACATGGATTGAATCTCAGTTAGTGACGGGATTGAATCTCAGTCAGTGACAGGGATGGAATCTCAATCAGTGACTGGGATTGATCATCAGTCTGGTACTGGGAGTGAATCGAAGTCAGTGACTGGCATTGAATCTCAGTCAGTGACAGGGATTGAATCTCAATCAGTGACAGGGATTGACGCTCAGAAAGCGATAGGAATGGAATCTCAGTCAGTTACTGGGATTGAATCGCAGTCAGTGACACGGATTGAATCTCAGTCAGTGACAGGGATTGAATCACAGTCAGTGACAGGGATTGAATCTCAGTCAGTGACAGGAATGGAATCTCAGTCAGTGACAGGGATTGAACCTCAGTTAGTGACAGGGATTGAATCGCAATCAGTGACAGGGATTGAATCTCAGTCAGTGACAGGGAATGTATCTCAGTCAGTGACACAGATTGAATCTCAGTTCGTGACAGGGATTGAACCTCAGTCAATGACAGGGATTGAATCGCAATCAGTGACAGGGATTGAATCTCAGTCAGTGACAGGGATTGAATCTCAGTCAGTGTCATGGACTAAACCTAAGTCAGTGACAGGGATTGAATCTCAATCAGTGAAAGGAATTGAACCTCAGTCAGTGACAGGGATTGAATCTCAGTCAGTGATAGGAATTGAATCTCAGTCAGTGACAGGGATTGAACCTCAGTTAGTGACAGGGATTGAACCTCAGTCAGTGGCAGAGATTGACCCTCAGACAGTGACAGGGGTTGAATCTCAGTCAGTGACAGGGATTGAATCTCAGTCAGTGACACAGATTGAAACTCAGTTCGTGACAGGGATTGAACCACAGGCAGTGACAGGGATTGAACCTCAGTCTGTGACAGGTAATGAATCTCAGTCTGTGACAGGGATTGAACCTCAGTCAGTGACAGGAATTGAAGCTCAGTCAGTGACAGGATTGAATCTCAATTTGTGATAGGGATTGAATCGCAATCAGTGACAGGGATGGACCATTAGTCAGTTACAGGAATTGAATCTCAGTCTGTGTCAGGGAGTGTATCTCAGTTAGTGACAGGGATTGACCCTCAGTCAGTGACAGGGATTGAACATTAGTCAGTGACAGGGATAGAATCTCCATCTGTGACAGGGATTGAACCTCAGTCAGTGACTGGAATTGAACCTTCGTCAGTGACAGGGATTGAGACTCAGTCAGTGACAGGCATTGAATCTCAGTCTGTGACAGGGATTCAATCTCAGTCTATGACAGGGATTGACTCGCAGTCAGTGACAGGTGTTGAATCTCAGTTAGTGACAGGGATTAAATTTCAGTTAGTGACAGGGATTGAATCTCAGTCAGTGACAGGGATTGAGCATCAATCAGTGACAGGGAGTCAACCTCAGTCCGTAACATGGATTGAATCTCAGTTAGTGACGGGATTGAATCTCAGTCAGTGACAGGGATGGAATCTCAATCAGTGACTGGGATTGATCATCAGTCTGGTACTGGGAGTGAATCGAAGTCAGTGACTGGCATTGAATCTCAGTCAGTGACAGGGATTGAATCTCAATCAGTGACAGGGATTGACGCTCAGAAAGCGATAGGAATGGAATCTCAGTCAGTTACTGGGATTGAATCGCAGTCAGTGACACGGATTGAATCTCAGTCAGTGACAGGGATTGAATCACAGTCAGTGACAGGGATTGAACCTCAGTCAGTGACAGGGATTGATTCTCAGTCAGTGACAGGGATTGAGCCTCAAATAGTGACGGGATTGACCCTCAGTCAGTGCCAGGGATTGAATCTCACTCAGTGGTAGGATTTGCATCTCAGTTAGTGACAGGGTTAGAACCTCAGTCAGTGACAGGGATTGACCATTAGTCAGTTACAGGAATTGAATCTCAGTCTGTGTCAGGGATTGAATCTCAGTTAGGGACAGGGATTGAATCTCAGTCAGAAACTGGGATTGACCCTCAGACAGTGACAGGGATTGAATCTCAGTCAGTGACAGCGTTCGAGCCCCAGTCAGTGACAGGGATTGAATCTCAGTCAGTGACAGGGCGAAAGCCTCAGTCACTGACAGGGATTGATTCTCAGTCAATGTCAGGGATTGAGCCTCAGTCAGAGACAGGGATTGAACCTTAGTGAGTGACAGGGATTGAACCTCAGTCAGTGACTGGAATTGAACCTCAGGCAGTGACGGGGATTGAACCTTCGTCAGTTAGAGGGATTGAGGCTCAGTCAGTGACAGGGATTGAGACTCAGTCAGTGACAGGGATTGAACATGAGTCAGTGACAGGGATTGAATCTCAGTCAGTGACTGGGATTAAAACTCAGACAGTGACCAGGATTGAATCTCAGTCTGTCACAGGGATTGAACCTCAGTCAGTGACTGGGATTGAATCGCAGTCCGTGACAGGGATTGAACCTCAGTCAGTGACAGGGTTTGAATCTCAGTCAGTGACAGGGGTTGAATCTCAGTCAGTGACAGGGATTGAATCTCAGTCAGTGTCATGGACAAAACCTAAGTCAGTGACAGGAATTGAATCTCAATCAGTGAAAGAAATTGAACCACAGTCAGTGACAGGGATTGAATCTCAGACAGTGACCAGGATTGAATCTCAGTCTGTCACAGGGATTGAACCTCAGTCAGTGACTGGGATTGAATCGCAGTCCGTGACAGGGATTGAACCTCAGTCAGTGACAGGGTTTGAATCTCAGTCAGTGACAGGGGTTGAATCTCAGTCAGTGACAGGGATTGAATCTCAGTCAGTGTCATGGACTAAACCAAAGTCAGTGACAGGGATTGAATCTCAGTCTGTGAAAGGAATTGAATCTCAGTCAGTGACAGGGATTGAACCTCAGTTAGTGACAGGGATTGAACCTCAGTCAGTGGCAGAGATTGACCCTCAGACAGTGACAGGGCTTGAATCTCAGTCAGTGACAGGGATTGAATCTCAGTCAGTGACAGGGATTGAAACTCAGTTCGTGACAGGGATTGAACCACAGGCAGTGACAGAGATTGAACCTCAGTCAGTGACAGGGAATGAATCTCAGTCTGTGACAGGGATTGAACCTCAGTCCGTGACAGGGATTGAAGCTCAGTTAGTTACAGGGATTGAATCTCAGTCCGTGACAGTGATTGACGCTCAGAGAGTGATAGGGATTGAATCTTAGTCAGTGTCAGTGATTGAGTTTCAGTCAGTGATAGGGATTGAACCTCAGTCAGTGACAGGGATTAAATATCAGTCTGTGACAGCGATTGAAACTCAGTCAGTGACAGTGATTGAACCTTAGTCAGTGTCAGGTGTTGAATCTCAGTCAGTGACAGGGATTGACCCTCAGACAGTGACAGGGATTGAAACTCAGTCTGGGACAGGGATTGAATCTCAGTCTGTGAGAGGGATTGACTCGCAATCTGTGACAGGGATTGAGCCTCAATCAGTGACAGGGATTGAATCTCAGTCAGTGACAGGGATTGAGCCTCAAATAGTGACGGGATTGACCCTCAGTCAGTGACAGGGTTTGAATCTCAGTCAGTGACAGGGATTGAATCTCAGTCAGTGACATGGATTTAATCTCATTCAGTGACAGGGATGGAATCTCAGTCAGTGACAGGGATTGAATCTCAGTCAGTGACAGGAATTGAATCTCAGTCAGTGACAGGGATTGAATCTCAGTCAGTGACATGGATTTAATCTCATTCAGTAACAGGGATTGAATCTCAGTCAGTGACAGGGATTGAATCTCAATCAGTGATTGGAATTGATCATCAGTCAGTGACTGGGATTGAATCGCAGTCAGCGACAGGGATTGTATCTCAGTCAGTGACAGGGATTGAATCTCAGTCAGTGACAGGGATTGAACCTCAGTCAGTGACAGGGATTGATTCTCAGTCAGTTAAAGGGATTGAACCTCAGTCAGTGACAGGGATTGAACCTCAGTCAGTGACTGGGATTGAGCCTCAAATAGTGACAGGATTGACCCTCAGTCAGTGACAGGGATTGAATCTCTATCAGTGACAGTGTTTGAATCTCAGTCAGTGACAGGATATGATGTCAGTCAGTGACATGGATTTAATCTCATTCAGTGACAGGGATTGAATCTCAGTCAGTGACAAGGATTGAATCTCAGTCAGTGATAGGAATTGAATCTCAGTCAGTGACAGGGATTGAATCTCAGTCAGTGACATGGATTTAATCTCATTCAGTTGCAGGGTTTGAATCTCAGTCAGTGACAGGGATTGAATCTCAGTCAGTGACAGGAATTGAACTTCAGTTAGTGACAGGGATTGAACCTCAGGCAGTGATAGGGATTGTATCACATCCAATGACAGGAATTTTATCTCAGTCAGTGACAGGGATTGTATCTCAATCAGTGACATGGATTTAATCTCATTCAGTTGCAGGGATTGAATCTCAGTCAGTGACAGGGATTGAACTTCAGTTAGTGACAGGGATTGAACCTCAGGCAGTGATAGGGATTGTATCACATTCAATGACAGGAATTTTATCTCAGTCAGTGACAGGGATTGAATCTCAATTAGTGACAGGGATTGAATCTCAGTCAGTGACAGGAATTGAGCCTCAGTCAGTTACTAGGATTGTGTCTCAGTCAGTGACAGGGATTGAGACTCAGTCAGTGACAGCGATTGAACCTTTGTCAGTGACAGGGATTGAATCTCAGTTAGTGACAGGGATTGAATCTCAATCAGTGCTGGGATTGATCATCAGTCAGTGACTGGGATTGAACCTCAGTCTGTGACAGGGATTCAATCTCAGTCTGTGACAGGAATTGACTCGCAGTCAGTGACAGGGATTGTATCTCAGTTAGTGACAGGGATTGAACCTTAGTCAGTGACAGAGATTGATTCTCAGTTAGTGACAGGGATTGAATCTCAATCAGTGCTGGGATTGATCATCAGTCAGTGACTCGGATTGAATCGCAGTCAGTGACAGGGATTGAATCTCAGTCAGTGACAGGGATTGAAACTTAGTCAGTGACAGGGATTGAATCTCAATCAGTGACAGGGATTGACGCTCAGAGAGTGACAGGAATGGAATCTCAGTCAGTGACAGGCATAGAATCGCAGTCAGTGACTGGGACTGGAGCTCAGTCAGTGACTGGGATTGAATCACAGTCAGTGACCGGTATTGACCCTCAGTCAGTCACAGGGATTGATTCTCAATCATTGACAGGGTTTGAATCTCAGTCAGAGACAGTGATTGAATCTCAGTCAGTGACAGGAATTGAACCTCAGTCAGTGACCTGGATTGAATCGCAGTCAGTGACAGGGATTGAATCTCAGTTAGTTACAGTGATTGAATCTCAGTCAGTGACAGGGATTGACCCTTAGTCAGTGACAGGGATTGAACCTCAGTTCGTGACAGAGATTGAATCTCAGTCAGTGACAGGGATTGCACCTCAGACAGTGACAGGGATTGACCCTCAGACAGTGACAGGGATTGAATCTCAGTAAGTGACAGGGATTGAGCCTCATTCAGTGACCGGGATTGAGCCTCAGGCAGTGACAGGGATTGAACCTCAGTGATTGACAGGGATTGAACCTCCAGCAGTGACAGGGATTGAACCTCAGTCAGTGACAGGAATTCAACCTCAGTCAGTGACAGATATTAAATCTCAGTCAGTGACAGGGGTTGAATCTTAGTCTGTGACAGGGATTGGACCTCAGTCAGTGACAGGGATTGAACGTTAGTCAGTGACAGGGATTGAACTTCAGTCAGTGACAGGGATTGAATCGCAGTCAGTGACAGGGATTGAATCTCAGTCAGTGACATGGATTTAATCTCATTCAGTTACAGGGATTGAATCTCAGTTTGTGTCAGGGATTCAACCTCAGTGCGTAACAGTGATTGAATCTCAGTCAGTGACAGGGATTGAGTCTCAATCAGTGACAGGGATTGAATCTCAATCAGTGATTGGAATTGATCATCAGTCAGTTACTGGGATTGAATCGCAGTCAGTGACACGGATTGAATCTCAGTCAGTGACAGGGATTAAATCTCAGTCAGTGACAGGGATTGAACCTCAGTCAGTGACCGGGATTGATTCACAGTCAGTGACAGGGATTGAGCCTCAAATAGTGACGGGATTGACCCTCAGTCAGTGACAGATATTGAATCTCTATCAGTGACATGGATTTAATCTCATTCAGTGACAGGGATGGAATCTCAGTCAGTGACAGGGATTGAATCTCAGTCAGTGACAGGAATTGAATCTCAGTCAGTGACAGGGATTGAATCTCAGTCAGTGACATGGATTTAATCACATTCAGTAACAGGGATTGAATCTCAGTCAGTGACAGGGATTGAATCTCAATCAGTGATTGGAATTGATCATCAGTCAGTGACTGGGATTGAATCGCAATCAGCGACAGGGATTGTATCTCAGTCAGTGACAGGGATTGAATCTCAGTCAGTGACAGGGATTGAACCTCAGTCAGTGACAGGGAATGATTCTCAGTCAGTTAAAGGGATTGAATCTCAGTCAGTGACAGGGATTGAGCCTCAAATTGTGACGGGATTGACCCTCAGTCAGTGACAGGGATTGAATCTCAGTCAGTGACAATGTTTGAATCTCAGTCAGTGACAGGGTATGATGTCAGTCAGTGACATGGATTTAATCTCATTCAGTGACAGGGATTGAATCTCAGTCAGTGACAGGGATTGAATCTCAGTCAGTGACAGGAATTGAACTTCAGTTAGTGACAGGGATTGAACCTCAGGCAGTGATAGGGATTGTATCACATTCAATGACAGGAATTTTATCTCAGTCAGTGACAGTGATTGAATCGCAGTTAGTGACAGGGATTGAAACTCAGTCTGTGACAGGGATTCAATCTCAGTCTGTGACAGGAATTGACTCGCAGTCAGTGACAGGGATTGTATCTCAGTTAGTGACAGGGATTGAACCTTAGTCAGTGACTGGGATTGAATCGCAGTCAGTGACAGGGATTGAATCTCAGTCAGTGACAGGGATTGAAACTTAGTCAGTGACAGGGATTGAATATCAATCAGTGACAGGGATTGACGCTCAGAAAGTGACAGGAATGGAATCTCAGTCAGTGACAGGCATAGAATCGCAGTCAGTGACTGGGATTGAAGCTCAGTCAGTGACAGGGATTGAATCACAGTCAGTGACCGGTATTGACCCTCAGTCAGTGACAGGGATTGAATCTCAGTCAGTGACAGGGATGGAAACTCAGTTAGTTACAGGGATTGAATCTCAGTCATTGACAGGAATTGACCCTCAGTCAGTGTCAGGGTTGAGCCACATTCAGTCACAGGGATTGACCCTCAGTCAGTGACAGGATTTGAATCGCAGTCAGTGACAGGGATTCAATCTCAGTCAGTGACAGGGATTGAACCTCAGTCTGTGACAGGGATTGAATCACACACTGTGACAGGGATTGACTCGGAGTGACTGACAGGGATTGAGCCTCAATGAGAGACATGGGTTGAGCCTCAGTCAGTGACAGGGATTGATTCTCAATCAGTGACAGGGTTTGAATCTCAGTCAGTGACCGGGATTGAATCTCAGTCAGTGACAGATATTGAATCTCAGTCAGTGACAGGGGTTGAATCTTAGTCTGTGACAGGGATTGGATCTCAGTCAGTGACAGGGATTGAACGTTCGTCAGTGACAGGGATTAAACCTCAGTCAGTGACAGGGATTGAATCGCAGTCAGTGACAGGGATTGAATCTCAGTCAGTGACATGGATTTAATCTCATTCAGTTACAGGGATTGAATCTCAGTTTGTGTCAGGGATTCAACCTCAGTCCCTAACAGGGATTGAATCTCTGTCAGTGACAGGGATTGAATCTCAATCAGTGACAGGGATTGAATCTCAATCAGTGACTGGAATTGATCATCAGTCAGTTACTGGGATTGAATCGCAGTCAGTGACACGGATCGAATCTCAGTCAGTGACAGGGATTGAATCTCAGTCAGTGACAGGGATTGAACCTCAGTCAGTGACAGGGATTGATTCTCAGTCAGTGACAGGGATTGAGCCTCAAATAGTGACGGGATTGACCCTCAGTCAGTGACAGGGATTGAATCTCTATCAGTGACATGGATTTAATCTCATTCAGTGACAGGGATGGAATCTCAGTCAGTGACAGGGATTGAATCTCAGTCAGTGACATGAATTGAATCTCAGTCAGTGACAGGGATTGAATCTCAGTCAGTGACATGGATTTAATCTCATTCAGTCACAGGGATTGAATCTCAGTCAGTGACAGGGATTGAATCTCAATCGGTGTTTGGAATTGATCATCAGTCAGTGACTGGTATTGAATCGCAGTCAGCGACAGGGATTGTATCTCAGTCAGTAACAGGGATTGAATCTCAGTCTGTGACAGGGATTGAACCTCAGTCAGTGACAGGGATTGATTCTCAGTCAGTTAAAGGGATTGATTCTCAGTCAGTTACAGGTATTGAATCTCAGTCAGTGACAGAGATTGAATCTCAGTCAGTGACAGGGATTGAATCTCAATCAGTGCTGGGATTGATCATAAGTCAGTGACTGAGATTGAATCGCAGTCAGTGACAGGGATTGAATCTCAGTCAGTGACAGGGATTGAAACTTAGTCAGTGACAGGGATTGAATCTCAATCAGTGACAGGGATTGACGCTCAGAAAGTGACAGGAATGGAATCTTAGTCAGTGACAGGCATAGAATCGCAGTCAGTGGCTGGGATTGAAGCTCAGTCAGTGACTGGGATTGAATCACAGTCAGTGACCGGTATTGACCCTCAGTCAGTGACGGGGATTGAATCTCAGACAGTGACAGGGATGGAATCTCAGTTAGTTACAGGGATTGAATCTCAGTCATTGACAGGAATTGACCCTCAGTCAGTGTCAGGGTTGAGCCACAGTCAGTCTCAGGGATTGACCCTCAGTCAGTGACAGGATTTGAATCGCAGTCAGTGACAGGGATTCAATCTCAGTCAGTGACAGGGATTGAACCTCAGTCTGTGACAGGGATTGAATCACACACTGTGACAGGGATTGACTCGGAGTGACTGACAGGGATTGAGCCTCAATGAGAGACAGGGGTAGAGCCTCAGTCAGTGACAGGGATTGATTCTCAGTTAGTTACACTGATCGAATCTCAGTCAGTGACAGGGATTGACCCTTAGTCAGTGACAGGGATTGAATCTCAGTTCGTGACAGAGATTGAATCTCAGTCAGTGACAGGGATTGACCCTCAGACAGTGACAGGGATTGAATCTCAGTAAGTGACAGGGATTGAGCCTCATTCAGTGACCGGGATTGAGCCTCAGGCAGTGACAGGGATTGATCCTCAGTGATTGACAGGGATTGAACCTCCGGCAGTGACAGGGATTGAACCTCGGTCAGTGACAGGAATTGAACCTCAGTCAGTGACAGATATTGAATCTCAGTCAGTGACAGGGGTTGAATCTCAGTCAGTGACAGGGATTGAACCTCAGTCAGTGACAGGGATTGATTCTCAGTCAGTTAAAGGGATTGAATCTCAGTCAGTGACAGGGATTGAACCTCAGTCAGTGACAGGGATTGAGCCTCAAATTGTGACGGGATTGACCCTCAGTCAGTGACAGGGATTGAATCTCAGTCAGTGACAATGTTTGAATCTCAGTCAGTGACAGGGTATGATGTCAGTCAGTGACATGGATTTAATCTCATTCAGTGACAGGGATTGAATCTCAGTCAGTGACAGGGATTGAATCTCAGTCAGTGATAGGAATTTAATCTCAGTCAGTGACAGGGATTGTATCTCAGTCAGTGACATGGATTTAATCTCATTCAGTTGCAGGGATTGAATCTCAGTCAGTGACAGGGATTGAATCTCAGTCAGTGACAGGAATTGAACTTCAGTTAGTGACAGGGATTGAACCTCAGGCAGTGATAGGGATTGTATCACATTCAATGACAGGAATTTTATCTCAGTCAGTGACAGGGATTGAATCTCAGTTAGTGACAGGGATTGAATCTCAGTCAGTGACAGGAATTGAGCCTCAGTCAGTGACGAGGATTGAGTCTCAGTCAGTGACAGTGATTGAGACTCAGTCAGTGACAGCGATTGAACCTTTGTCAGTGACAGGGATTGAATCTCAATTAGTGACAGGGATTGAATCTCAATCAGTGCTGGGATTGATCATCAGTCACTGACTGGGATTGAACCTCAGTCTGTGACAGGGATTCAATCTCAGTCTGTGACAGGAATTGACTCGCAGTCAGTGACAGGGATTGTATCTCAGTTAGTGACAGGGATTGAACCTTAGTCAGTGACAGAGATTGAATCTCAGTCAGTGACAGGGATTGAGACTCAGTCAGTGACAGCGATTGAACCTTTGTCAGTGACAGGGATTGAATCTCAGTTAGTGACAGGGATTGAATCTCAATCAGTGCTGGGATTGATCATCAGTCAGTGACTGGGATTGAACCTCAGTCTGTGACAGGGATTCAATCTCAGTCTGTGACAGGAATTGACTCGCAGTCAGTGACAGGGATTGTATCTCAGTTAGTGACAGGGATTGAACCTTAGTCAGTGACAGAGATTGAATCACAGTTAGTGACAGGGATTGAATCTCAATCAGTGCTGGGATTGATCATAAGTCAGTGACAGGGATTGAATCGCAGTCAGTGACAGGGATTGAATCTCAGTCAGTGACAGGGATTGAAACTTAGTCAGTGACAGGGATTGAATATCAATCAGTGACAGGGATTGATGCTCAGAAAGTGACAGAAATGGAATCTCAGTCAGTGACAGGCATGGAATCGCAGTCAGTGACTGGGATTGAAGCTCAGTCAGTGACTGGGATTGAATCACAGTCAGTGACCGGTATTGACCCTCAGTCAGTGGCAGGGATTGAATCTCAGTCAGTGACAGGGATGGAAACTCAGTTAGTTACAGGGATTGAATCTCAGTCATTGACAGGAATTGACCCTCAGTCAGTGTCAGGGTTGAGCCACAGTCAGTCACAGGGATTGACCCTCAGTCAGTGACAGGATTTGAATCGCAGTCAGTGACAGGGATTCAATCTCAGTCAGTGACAGGGATTGAACCTCAGTCTGTGACTGGGATTAAATCACACACTGTGACAGGGATTGACTCGGAGTGACTGACAGGGATTGAGCCTCAATGAGAGACATGGGTTGAGCCTCAGTCAGTGACAGGGATTGATTCTCAATCAGTGACAGGGTTTGAATCTCAGTCAGTGACAGGGATTGAATCTCAGTCAGTGACAGATATTGAATCTCAGTCAGTGACAGGGGTTGAATCTTAGTCTGTGACAGGGATTGGATCTCAGTCAGTGACAGGGATTGAACGTTAGTCAGTGACAGGGATTAAACCTCAGTCAGTGACAGGGATTGAATCGCAGTCAGTGACAGGGATTGAATCTCAGTCAGTGACATGGATTTAATCTCATTCAGTTTCAGGGATTGAATCTCAGTTTGTGTCAGGGATTCAACCTCAGTCCCTAACAGGGATTGAATCTCTGTCAGTGACAGGGATTGAATCTCAATCAGTGACAGGGATTGAATCTCAATCAGTGACTGGAATTGATCATCAGTCAGTTACTGGGATTGAATCGCAGTCAGTGACAGGGATTGAATCTCAGTCAGTGACAGGGATTGAACCTCAGTCAGTGACAGGGATTGATTCTCAGTCAGTGACAGGGATTGAGCCTCAAATAGTGACGGGATTGACCCTCAGTCAGTGACTGGGATTGAATCTCTATCAGTGACATGGATTTAATCTCATTCAGTGACAGGGATGGAATCTCAGTCAGTGACAGGGATTGAATCTCAGTCAGTGACATGAATTGAATCTCAGTCAGTGACAGGGATTGAATCTCAGTCAGTGACATGGATTTAATCTCATTCAGTTGCAGGGATTGAATCTCAGTCAGTGACAGGGATTGAATCTCAATCAGTGTTTGGAATTGATCATCAGTCAGTGACTGGTATTGAATCGCAGTCAGCGACAGGGATTGTATCTCAGTCAGTGACAGGGATTGAAACTTAGTCAGTGACAGGGATTGAATCTCAATCAGTGACAGAGATTGAATCTCAGTTAGTGACAGGGATTGAATCTCAATCAGTGCTGGGATTGATCATAAGTCAGTGACTGGGATTGAATCGCAGTCAGTGACAGGGATTGAATCTCAGTCAGTGACAGGGATTGAAACTTAGTCAGTGACAGGGATTGAATCTCAATCAGTGACAGGGATTGACGCTCAGAAAGTGACAGGAATGGAATCTTAGTCAGTGACAGGCATATAATCGCAGTCAGTGACTGGGATTGAAGCTCAGTCAGTGACTGGGATTGAATCACAGTCAGTGACCGGTATTGACCCTCAGTCAGTGACGGGGATTGAATCTCAGTCAGTGACAGGGATGGAATCTCAGTTAGTTACAGGGATTGAATCTCAGTCATTGACAGGAATTGACCCTCAGTCAGTGTCAGGGTTGAGCCACAGTCAGTCACAGGGATTGACCCTCAGTCAGTGACAGGATTTGAATCGCAGTCAGTGACAGGGATTCAATCTCAGTCAGTGACAGGGATTGAACCTCAGTCTGTGACAGGGATTGAATCACACACTGTGACAGGGATTGACTCGGAGTGACTGACAGGGATTGAGCCTCAATGAGAGACAGGGGTTGAGCCTCAGTCAGTGACAGGGATTGACCCTTAGTCAGTGACAGGGATTGAATCTCAGTTCGTGACAAAGATTGAATCTCAGTCAGTGACAGGGATTGACCCTCAGACAGTGACAGGGATTGAATCTCAGTAAGTGACAGGGATTGAGCCTCATTCAGTGACCGGGATTGAGCCTCAGGCAGTGACAGGGATTGATCCTCAGTGATTGACAGGGATTGAACCTCCGGCAGTGACAGGGATTGAACCTCGGTCAGTGACAGGAATTGAACCTCAGTCAGTGACAGATATTGAATCTCAGTCAGTGACAGGGGTTGAATCTTAGTCTGTGACAGGGATTGGACCTCAGTCAGTGACAGGGATTGAACGTTAGTCAGTGACAGGGATTGAACCTCAGTCAGTGACAGGGATTGAATCGCAGTCAGTGACAGGCATTGAATCTCAGTCAGAGACATGGATTTAATCTCATTCAGTTACAGGGACGGAATCTCAGTTTGTGTCAGGGATTCAACCTCAGTCCGTAACAGGGATTGAATCTCAGTCAGTGACAGGGATTGAATCTCAATCAGTGACAGGGATTGAATCTCAATCAGTGACTGGAATTGATCATCAGTCAGTTACTGGGATTGAATCGCAGTCAGTGACACGGATTGAATCTCAGTCAGTGACAGGGATTGAATCTCAGTCAGTGACAGGGATTGAACCTCAGTCAGTGACAGGGATTGAACCTCAGTCAGTGACAGGGATTGAATCTCTATCAGTGACATGGATTTAATCTCATTCAGTGACAGGGATGGAATCTCAGTCAGTGACAGTTATTGAATCTCAGTCAGTGACAGGAATTGAATCTCAGTCAGTGACAGGGATTGAATCTCAGTCAGTGATTGGAATTGATCATCAGTCAGTGACTGGGATTGAATCGCAGTCAGCGACAGGGATTGTATCTCAGTCAGTGACAGGGATTGAATCTCAGTCAGTGACAGGGATTGAACCTCAGTCAGTGACAGGGATTGATTCTCAGTCAGTTACAGGGATTGAATCTCAGTCAGTGACAGGGATTGAACCTCAGTAGTGACCGGGATTGAGCCTCAAATAGTGACGGGATTGACTCTCAGTCAGTGACAGGGATTGAATCTCTATCAGTGACAGTGTTTGAATCTCAGTCAGTGACAGGGTATGATGTCAGTCAGTGACATGGATTTAATCTCATTCAGTGACAGGGATTGAATCTCAGTCAGTGACTGGGATTGAATCTCAGTCAGTGATAGGAATTGAATCTCAGTCAGTGACAGTGATTGTATCTCAGTCAGTGACATGGATTTAATCTCATTCAGTTGTCAGTGACAGGGATTGAATCTCAGTTAGTGACAGGGATTGAATCTCAATCAGTGCTGGGATTGATCATCAGTTAGTGACTGGGATTGAACCTCAGTCTGTGACAGGGATTCAATCTCAGTCTGTGACAGGAATTGACTCGCAGTCAGTGACAGGGATTGTATCTCAGTTAGTGACAGGGATTGAACCTTAGTCAGTGACAGAGATTGAATCTCAGTTAGTGACAGGGATTGAATCTCAATCAGTGCTGGGATTGATCATCAGTCAGTGACTGGGATTGAATCGCAGTCAGTGACAGGGATTGAATCTCAGTCAGTGACAGGGATTGAAACTTAGTCAGTGACAGGGATTGAATCTCAATCAGTGACAGGGATTGACGCTCAGAGAGTGACAGGAATGGAATCTCAGTCAGTGACAGGCATGGAATCGCAGTCAGTGACTGGGATGGAATCTCAGTTAGTTACAGGGATTGAATCTCAGTCATTGACAGGAATTGACCCTCAGTCAGTGTCAGGGTTGAGCCACAGTCAGTCACAGGGATTGACCCTCAGTCAGTGACAGGATTTGAATCGCAGTCAGTGACAGGGATTCAATCTCAGTCAGTGACAGGGATTGAACCTCAGTCTGTGACAGGGATTGAATCACACACTGTGACAGGGATTGACTCGGAGTGACTGACAGGGATTGAGCCTCAATGAGAGACAGGGGTTGAGCCTCAGTCAGTGACAGGGATTGATTTTCAGTTAGTTACAGTGATCGAATCTCAGTCAGTGACAGGGATTGACCCTTAGTCAGTGACAGGGATTGAATCTCAGTTCGTGACAGAGATTGAATCTCAGTCAGTGACAGGGATTGAACCTCAGACAGTGACAGGGATTGACCCTCAGACAGTGACAGGGATTGAATCTCAGTAAGTGACAGGGATTGAGCCTCATTCAGTGACCGGGATTGAGCCTCAGGCAGTGACAGGGATTGAACCTCAGTGATTGACAGGGATTGAACCTCCGGCAGTGACAGGGATTGAACCTCAGTCAGTGACAGGAATTGAACCTCAGTCAGTGACAGATATTGAATCTCAGTCAGTGACAGGGGTTGAATCTTAGTCTGTGACAGGGATTGGACCTCAGTCAGTGACAGGGATTGAACGTTAGTCAGTGACAGGGCTTGAACCTCAGTCAGTGACAGGGATTGAATCGCAGTCAGTGACAGGGTATGATGTCAGTCAGAGACATGGATTTAATCTCATTCAGTTACAGGGATTGAATCTCAGTTTGTGTCAGGGATTCAACCTCAGTCCGAAACAGGGATTGAATCTCAGTCAGTGACAGGGATTGAATCTCAATCAGTGAC
The DNA here is from genome assembly GCF_037043375.1 of Chiloscyllium plagiosum. Lineage (NCBI taxonomy): Eukaryota > Metazoa > Chordata > Chondrichthyes > Orectolobiformes > Hemiscylliidae > Chiloscyllium > Chiloscyllium plagiosum. The sequence goes on from NW_028270177.1 coordinate 46,242,478, forward strand.
AGGGATTGAATCTCAATCAGTGACTGGAATTGATCATCAGTCAGTTACTGGGATTGAATCGCAGTCAGTGACACGGATTGAATCTCAGTCAGTGACAGGGATTGAATCTCAGTCAGTGACAGGGATTGAACCTCAGTCAGTGACAGGGATTGAATCTCTATCAGTGACATGGATTTAATCTCATTCAGTGACAGGGATGGAATCTCAGTCAGTGACAGTTATTGAATATTAGTCAGTGACAGGAATTGAATCTCAGTCAGTGACAGGGATTGAATTTCAGTCAGTGACATGGATTTAATCTCATTCAGTAACAGGGATTGAATCTCAGTCAGTGACAGGGATTGAATCTCAATCAGTGATTGGAATTGATCATCAGTCAGTGACTGGGATTGAATCGCAGTCAGCGACAGGGATTGTATCTCAGTCAGTGACAGGGATTGAATCTCAGTCAGTGACAGGGATTGAATCTCAGTCAGTGACAGGGATTGATTCTCAGTCAGTTACAGGGATTGAATCGCAGTCAGTGACAGGGATTGAACCTCAGTCAGTGACAGGGATTGAATCTCAAATAGTGACGGGATTGACCCTCAGTCAGTGACAGGGATTGAATCTCAGTCAGTGACAGGGTATGATGTCAGTCAGTGACATGGATTTAATATCATTCAGTGACAGGGATTGAATCTCAGTCAGTGACAGGGATTGAATCTCAGTCAGTGATAGGAATTGAATCTCAGTCAGTGACAGGGATTGTATCTCAGTCAGTGACATGGATTTAATCTCATTCAGTTGCAGGGATTGAATCTCAGTCAGTGACAGGGATTGAATCTCAGTCAGTGACAGGAATTGAACTTCAGTTAGTGACAGGGATTGAACCTCAGGCAGTGATAGGGATTGTATCACATTCAATGACAGGAATTTTATCTCAGTCAGTGACAGGGATTGAATCTCAGTTAGTGACAGGGATTGAATCTCAGTCAGTGACAGGAATTGAGCCTCAGTCAGTGACGAGGATTGAGTCTCAGTCAGTGACAGTGATTGAGACTCAGTCAGTGACAGCGATTGAACCTTTGTCAGTGACAGGGATTGAATCTCAATTAGTGACAGGGATTGAATCTCAATCAGTGCTGGGATTGATCATCAGTCACTGACTGGGATTGAACCTCAGTCTGTGACAGGGATTCAATCTCAGTCTGTGACAGGAATTGACTCGCAGTCAGTGACAGGGATTGTATCTCAGTTAGTGACAGGGATTGAACCTTAGTCAGTGACAGAGATTGAATCTCAGTTAGTGACAGGGATTGAATCTCAATCAGTGCTGGGATTGATCATCAGTCAGTGACTGGGATTGAATCGCAGTCAGTGACAGGGATTGAATCTCAGTCAGTGACAGGGATTGAATCTTAGTCAGTGACAGGGATTGAATCTCAATCAGTGACAGAGATTGACGCTCAGAGAGTGACAGGAATGGAATCTCAGTCAGTGACAGGCATGGAATCGCAGTCAGTGACTGGGATGGAATCTCAGTTAGTTACAGGGATTGAATCTCAGTCATTGACAGGAATTGACCCTCAGTCAGTGTCAGGGTTGAGCCACAGTCAGTCACAGGGATTGACCCTCAGTCAGTGACAGGATTTGATTCGCAGTCAGTGACAGGGATTCAATCTCAGTCAGTGACAGGGATTGAACCTCAGTCTGTGACAGGGATTGAATCACACACTGTCACAGGGATTGACTCGGAGTGACTGACAGGGATTGAGCCTCAATGAGAGACAGGGGTTGAGCCTCAGTCAGTGACAGGGATTGATTCTCAGTTAGTTACAGTGATCGAATCTCAGTCAGTGACAGGGATTGACCCTTAGCCAGTGACAGGGATTGAATCTCAGTTCGTGACAGAGATTGAATCTCAGTCAGTGACAGGGATTGAACCTCAGACAGTGATAGGGATTGACCCTCAGACAGTGACAGGGATTGAATCTCAGTAAGTGACAGGGATTGAGCCTCATTCAGTGACCGGGATTGTGCCTCAGGCAGTGACAGGGATTGAACCTCAGTGATTGACAGGGATTGAACCTCCGGCAGTGACAGGGATTGAACCTCAGTCAGTGACAGGAATTGAACCTCAGTCAGTGACAGATATTGAATCTCAGTCAGTGACAGGGGTTGAATCTTAGTCTGTGACAGGGATTGGACCTCAGTCAGTGACAGGGATTGAACGTTAGTCAGTGACAGGGATTGAACCTCAGTCAGTGACAGGGATTGAATCGCAGTCAGTGACAGGGTATGATGTCAGTCAGTGACATGGATTTAATCTCATTCAGTTACAGGGATTGAATCTCAGTTTGTGTCAGGGATTCAACCTCAGTCCGTAACAGGGATTGAATCTCAGTCAGTGACAGGGATTGAATCTCAATCAGTGACAGGGATTGAATCTCAATCAGTGACTGGAATTGATCATCAGTCAGTTACTGGGATTGAATCGCAGTCAGTGACACGGATTGAATCTCAGTCAGTGAAAGGGTTGAATCTCAGTCAGTGACAGGGATTGAACCTCAGTCAGTGACAGGGATTGAATCTCTATCAGTGACATGGATTTAATCTCATTCAGTGACAGGGATGGAATCTCAGTCAGTGACAGTTATTGAATCTCAGTCAGTGACAGGAATTGAATCTCAGTCAGTGACTGGGATTGAATCTCAGTCAGTGACATGGATTTAATCTCATTCAGTAACAGGGATTGAATCTCAGTCAGTGACAGGCATTGAATCTCAATCAGTGATTGGAATTGATCATCAGTCAGTGACTGGGATTGAATCGCAGTCAGCGACAGGGATTGTATCTCAGTCAGTGACAGAGATTGAATCTCAGTCAGTGACAGGGATTGAATCGCAGTCAGTGACAGGGATTGAATCTCAGTCAGTGACAGGGATTGAAACTTAGTCAGTGACAGGGATTGAATCTCAATCAGTGACAGGGATTGACGCTCAGAGAGTGACAGGAATGGAATCTCAGTCAGTGACAGGCATGGAATCGCAGTCAGTGACTGGGATGGAATCTCAGTTAGTTACAGGGATTGAATCTCAGTCATTGACAGGAATTGACCCTCAGTCAGTGTCAGGGTTGAGCCACAGTCAGTCACAGGGATTGACCCTCAGTCAGTGACAGGATTTGAATCGCAGTCAGTGACAGGGATTCAATCTCAGTCAGTGACAGGGATTGAACCTCAGTCTGTGACAGGGATTGAATCACACACTGTCACAGGGATTGACTCGGAGTGACTGACAGGGATTGAGCCTCAATGAGAGACAGGGGTTGAGCCTCAGTCAGTGACAGGGATTGATTCTCAGTTAGTTACAGTGATCGAATCTCAGTCAGTGACAGGGATTGACCCTTAGTCAGTGACAGGGATTGAATCTCAGTTCGTGACAGAGATTGAATCTCAGTCAGTGACAGGGATTGAACCTCAGACAGTGACAGGGATTGACCCTCAGACAGTGACAGGGATTGAATCTCAGTAAGTGACAGGGATTGAGCCTCATTCAGTGACCGGGATTGAGCCTCAGGCAGTGACAGGGATTGAACCTCAGTGATTGACAGGGATTGAACCTCCGGCAGTGACAGGGATTGAACCTCAGTCAGTGACAGGAATTGAACCTCAGTCAGTGACAGATATTGAATCTCAGTCAGTGACAGGGGTTGAATCTTAGTCTGTGACAGGGATTGGACCTCAGTCAGTGACAGGGATTGAACGTTAGTCAGTGACAGGGATTGAACCTCAGTCAGTGACAGGGATTGAATCGCAGTCAGTGACAGGGTATGATGTCAGTCAGTGACATGGATTTAATCTCATTCAGTTACAGGGATTGAATCTCAGTTTGTGTCAGGGATTCAACCTCAGTCCGTAACAGGGATTGAATCTCAGTCAGTGACAGGGATTGAATCTCAATCAGTGACAGGGATTGAATCTCAATCAGTGACTGGAATTGATCATCAGTCAGTTACTGGGATTGAATCGCAGTCAGTGACACGGATTGTATCTCAGTCAGTGACAGGGGTTGAATCTCAGTCAGTGACAGGGATTGAATCTCTATCAGTGACATGGATTTAATCTCATTCAGTGACAGGGATGGAATCTCAGTCAGTGACAGTTATTGAATCTCAGTCAGTGACAGGAATTGAATCTCAGTCAGTGACAGGGATTGAATCTCAGTCAGTGACATGGATTTAATCTCATTCAGTAACAGGGATTGAATCTCAGTCAGTGACAGGGATTGAATCTCAATCAGTGATTGGAATTGATCATCAGTCAGTGACTGGGATTGAATCGCAGTCAGCGACAGGGATTGTATCTCCGTCAGTGACAGGGATTGAATCTCAGTCAGTGACAGGGATTGAACCTCAGTCAGTGACAGGGATTGATTCTCAGTCAGTTACAGGGATTGAATCTCAGTCAGTGACAGGGATTGAACCTCAGTCAGTGACAGGGATTGAATCTCAAATAGTGACGGGATTGACCCTCAGTCAGTGACAGGGATTGATTCTCAGTCAGTTACAGGGATTGAATCTCTATCAGTGACAGTGATTGAATCTCAGTCAGTGACAGGGTATGATGTCAGTCAGTGACATGGATTTAATCTCATTCAGTGACAGGGATTGAATCTCAGTCAGTGACAGGGATTGTATCTCAGTCAGTGACAAGGATTTAATCTCATTCAGTTGCAGGGATTGAATCTCAGTCAGTGACAGGGATTGAATCTCAGTCAGTGACAGGAATTGAACTTCAGTTAGTGACAGGGATTAAACCTCAGGCAGTGATAGGGATTGTATCACATTCAATGACAGGAATTTTATCTCAGTCAGTGACAGGGATTGAATCTCAGTTAGTGACAGGGATTGAATCTCAGTCAGTGACAGGAATTGAGCCTCAGTCAGTGACTAGGATTGAGTCTCAGTCAGTGACAGTGATTGGGACTCAGTCAGTGACAGCGATTGAACCTTTGTCAGTGACAGGGATTGAATCTCAGTTAGTGGCAGGGATTGAATCTCAATCAGTGCTGGGATTGATCATCAGTCAGTGACTGGGATTGAACCTCAGTCTGTGACAGGGATTCAATCTCAGTCTGTGACAGGAATTGACTCGCAGTCAGTGACAGGGATTGTATCTCAGTTAGTGACAGGGATTGAACCTTAGTCAGTGACAGAGATTGAATCTCAGTTAGTGACAGGGATTGAATCTCAATCAGTGCTGGGATTGATCATCAGTCAGTGACTGGGATTGAATCGCAGTCAGTGACAGGGATTGAATCTCAGTCAGTGACAGGGATTGAAACTTAGTCAGTGACAGGGATTGAATCTCAATCAGTGACAGGGATTGACGCTCAGAGAGTGACAGGAATGGAATCTCAGTCAGTGACAGGCATGGAATCGCAGTCAGTGACTGGGATGGAATCTCAGTTAGTTACAGGGATTGAATCTCAGTCATTGACAGGAATTGACCCTCAGTCAGTGTCAGGGTTGAGCCACAGTCAGTCACAGGGATTGACCCTCAGTCAGTGACAGGATTTGATTCGCAGTCAGTGACAGGGATTCAATCTCAGTCAGTGACAGGGATTGAACCTCAGTCTGTGACAGGGATTGAATCACACACTGTGACAGGGATTGACTCGGAGTGACTGACAGGGATTGAGCCTCAATGAGAGACAGGGGTTGAGCCTCAGTCAGTGACAGGGATTGATTCTCAGTTAGTTACAGTGATCGAATCTCAGTCAGTGACAGGGATTGACCCTTAGTCAGTGACAGGGATTGAATCTCAGTTCGTGACAGAGATTGAATCTCAGTCAGTGATAGGGATTGAACCTCAGACAGTGACAGGGATTGACCCTCAGACAGTGACAGGGATTGAATCTCAGTAAGTGACAGGGATTGAGCCTCATTCAGTGACCGGGATTGAGCCTCAGGCAGTGACAGGGATTGAACCGCAGTGATTGACAGGGATTGAACCTCCGGCAGTGACAGGGATTGAACCTCAGTCAGTGACAGGAATTGAACCTCAGTCAGTGACAGATATTGAATCTCAGTCAGTGACAGGGGTTGAATCTTAGTCTGTGACAGGGATTGGACCTCAGTCAGTGACAGGGATTGAACGTTAGTCAGTGACAGGGATTGAACCTCAGTCAGTGACAGGGATTGAATCGCAGTCAGTGACAGGGTATGATGTCAGTCAGTGACATGGATTTAATCTCATTCAGTTACAGGGATTGAATCTCAGTCATTGACAGGAATTGACCCTCAGTCAGTGTCAGGGTTGAGCCACAGTCAGTCACAGGGATTGACCCTCAGTCAGTGACAGGATTTGATTCGCAGTCAGTGACAGGTATTCAATCTCAGTCAGTGACAGGGATTGAACCTCAGTCTGTGACAGGGATTGAATCACACACTGTGACAGGGATTGACTCGGAGTGACTGACAGGGATTGAGCCTCAATGAGAGACAGGGGTTGAGCCTCAGTCAGTGACAGGGATTGATTCTCAGTTAGTTACAGTGATCGAATCTCAGCCAGTGACAGGGATTGACCCTTAGTCAGTGACAGGGATTGAATCTCAGTTCGTGACAGAGATTGAATCTCAGTCAGTGATAGGGATTGAACCTCAGACAGTGACAGGGATTGACCCTCAGACAGTGACAGGGATTGAATCTCAGTAAGTGACAGGGATTGAGCCTCATTCAGTGACCGGGATTGAGCCTCAGGCAGTGACAGGGATTGAACCGCAGTGATTGACAGGGATTGAACCTCCGGCAGTGACAGGGATTGAACCTCAGTCAGTGACAAGAATTGAACCTCAGTCAGTGACAGATATTGAATCTCAGTCAGTGACAGGGGTTGAATCTTAGTCTGTGACAGGGATTGGACCTCAGTCAGTGACAGGGATTGAACGTTAGTCAGTGACAGGGATTGAACCTCAGTCAGTGACAGGGATTGAATCGCAGTCAGTGACAGGGTATGATGTCAGTCAGTGACATGGATTTAATCTCATTCAGTTACAGGGATTGAATCTCAGTTTGTGTCAGGGATTCAACCTCAGTCCGTAACAGGGATTGAATCTCAGTCAGTGACAGGGATTGAATCTCAATCAGTGACAGGGATTGAATCTCAATCAGTGACTGGAATTGATCATCAGTCAGTTACTGGGATTGAATCGCAGTCAGTGACAGGGATTGAATCTCAGTCAGTGACAGGGATTGAACCTCAGTCAGTGACAGGGATTGAATCTCTATCAGTGACATGGATTTAATCTCATTCAGTGACAGGGATGGAATCTCAGTCAGTGACAGTTATTGAATCTCAGTCAGTGACAGGAATTGAATCTCAGTCAGTGACAGGGATTGAATCTCAGTCAGTGACATGGATTTAATCTCATTCAGTAACAGGGATTGAATCTCAGTCAGTGACAGGGATTGAATCTCAATCAGTGATTGGAATTGATCATCAGTCAGTGACAGGGATTGAATCGCAGTCAGCGACAGGGATTGTATCTCAGTCAGTGACAGGGATTGAATCTCAGTCAGTGACAGGGATTGAACCTCAGTCAGTGACAGGGATTGATTCTCAGTCAGTTACAGGGATTGAATCTCAGTCAGTGACAGGGATTGAACCTCAGTCAGTGACAGGGATTGAATCTCAAATAGTGACGGGATTGACCCTCAGTCAGTGACAGGGATTGAATCTCTATCAGTGACAGTGATTGAATCTCAGTCAGTGACATGGTATGATGTCAGTCAGTGACATGGATTTAATCTCATTCAGTGACAGGGATTGAATCTCAGTCAGTGACAGGGAATGTCTCTCAGTCAGTGACATGGATTTAATCTCATTCAGTTGCAGGGATTGAATCTCAGTCAGTGACAGGGATTGAATCTCAGTCAGTGACAGGAATTGAACTTCAGTTAGTGACAGGGATTGAACCTCAGGCAGTGATAGGGATTGTATCACATTCAATGACAGGAATTTTATCTCAGTCAGTGACAGGGATTGAATCTCAGTTAGTGACAGGGATTGAATCTTAGTCAGTGACAGGAATTGAGCCTCAGTCAGTGACAGCGATTGAACCTTTGTCAGTGACAGGGATTGAATCTCAGTTAGTGACAGGGATTGAATCTCAATCAGTGCTGGGATTGATCATCAGTCAGTGACTGGGATTGAACCTCACTCTGTGACAGGGATTCAATCTCAGTCTGTGACAGGAATTGACTCGCAGTCAGTGACAGGGATTGTATCTCAGTTAGTGACAGGGATTGAACCTTAGTCAGTGACAGAGATTGAATCTCAGTTAGTGACAGGGATTGAATCTCAATCAGTGCTGGGATTGATCATCAGTCAGTGACTGGGATTGAATCGCAGTCAGTGACAGGGATTGAATCTCAGTCAGTGACAGGGATTGAAACTTAGTCAGTGACAGGGATTGAATCTCAATCAGTGACAGGGATTGACGCTCAGAGAGTGACAGGAATGGAATCTCAGTCAGTGACAGGCATGGAATCGCAGTCAGTGACTGGGATGGAATCTCAGTTAGTTACAGGGATTGAATCTCAGTCATTGACAGGAATTGACCCTCAGTCAGTGTCAGGGTTGAGCCACAGTCAGTCACAGGGATTAACCCTCAGTCAGTGACAGGATTTGATTCGCAATCAGTGACAGGGATTCAATCTCAGTCAGTGACAGGGATTGAACCTCAGTCTGTGACAGGGATTGAATCACACACTGTGACAGGGATTGACTCGAAGTGACTGACAGGGATTGAGCCTCAATGAGAGACAGGGGTTGAGCCTCAGTCAGTGACAGGGATTGATTCTCAGTTAGTTACAGTGATCGAATCTCAGTCAGTGACAGGGATTGACCCTTAGTCAGTGACAGGGATTGAATCTCAGTTCGTGACAGAGATTGAACCTCAGTCAGTGACAGGGATTGAACCTCAGACAGTGACAGGGATTGACCCTCAGACAGTGACAGGGATTGTATCTCAGTAAGTGACAGGGATTGAGCCTCATTCAGTGACCGGGATTGAGCCTCAGGCAGTGACAGGGATTGAACCTCAGTGATTGACAGGGATTGAAACTCCGGCAGTGACAGGGATTGAACCTCAGTCAGTGACAGGAATTGAACCTCAGTCAGTGACAGATATTGAATCTCAGTCAGTGACAGGGGTTGAATCTTAGTCTGTGACAGGGATTGGACCTCAGTCAGTGACAGGGATTGAACGTTAGTCAGTGACAGGGATTGAACCGCAGTCAGTGACAGGGATTGAATCGCAGTCAGTGACAGGGATTGAATCTCAGTCAGTGACATGGATTTAATCTCATTCAGTTACAGGGATTGAATCTCAGTTTGTGTCAGGGATTCAACCTCAGTCCGTAACAGGGATTGAATCTCAGTCAGTGACAGGGATTGAATCTCAATCAGTGACAGAGATTGAATCTCAATCAGTGACTGGAATTGATCATCAGTCAGTTACTGGGATTGAATCGCAGTCAGTGACACGGATTGAATCTCAGTCAGTGACAGGGATTGAATCTCAGTCAGTGACAGGGATTGAACCTCAGTCAGTGACAGGAATTGATTCTCAGTCAGTTACAGGGATTGAATCTCAGTCAGTGACAGGGATTGAACCTCAGTCAGTGACAGGAATTGAATCTCAGTCAGTGACAGGGATTGAATCTCAGTCAGTGACAGATATTGAATCTCAGTCAGTGACAGGGGTTGAATCTTAGTCTGTGACAGGGATTGGACCTCAGTCAGTGACAGGGATTGAACGTTAGTCAGTGACAGGGATTGAACCGCAGTCAGTGACAGGGATTGAATCGCAGTCAGTGACAGGGTATGATGTCAGTCAGTGACATGGATTTAATCTCATTCAGTTACAGGGATTGAATCTCAGTTTGTGTCAGGGATTCAACCTCAGTCCGTAACAGGGATTGAATCTCAGTCAGTGACAGGGATTGAATCTCAATCAGTGACAGGGATTGAATCTCAATCAGTGACTGGAATTGATCATCAGTCAGTTACTGGGATTGAATCGCAGTCAGTGACACGGATTGTATCTCAGTCAGTGACAGGGGTTGAATCTCAGTCAGTGACAGGGATTGAATCTCTATCAGTGACATGGATTTAATCTCATTCAGTGACAGGGATGGAATCTCAGTCAGTGACAGTTATTGAATCTCAGTCAGTGACAGGAATTGAATCTCAGTCAGTGACAGGGATTGAATCTCAGTCAGTGACATGGATTTAATCTCATTCAGTAACAGGGATTGAATCTCAGTCAGTGACAGGGATTGAATCTCAATCAGTGATTGGAATTGATCATCAGTCAGTGACTGGGATTGAATCGCAGTCAGCGACAGGGATTGTATCTCCGTCAGTGACAGGGATTGAATCTCAGTCAGTGACAGGGATTGAACCTCAGTCAGTGACAGGGATTGATTCTCAGTCAGTTACAGGGATTGAATCTCAGTCAGTGACAGGGATTGAACCTCAGTCAGTGACAGGGATTGAATCTCAAATAGTGACGGGATTGACCCTCAGTCAGTGACAGGGATTGATTCTCAGTCAGTTACAGGGATTGAATCTCTATCAGTGACAGTGATTGAATCTCAGTCAGTGACAGGGTATGATGTCAGTCAGTGACATGGATTTAATCTCATTCAGTGACAGGGATTGAATCTCAGTCAGTGACAGGGATTGTATCTCAGTCAGTGACAAGGATTTAATCTCATTCAGTTGCAGGGATTGAATCTCAGTCAGTGACAGGGATTGAATCTCAGTCAGTGACAGGAATTGAACTTCAGTTAGTGACAGGGATTAAACCTCAGGCAGTGATAGGGATTGTATCACATTCAATGACAGGAATTTTATCTCAGTCAGTGACAGGGATTGAATCTCAGTTAGTGACAGGGATTGAATCTCAGTCAGTGACAGGAATTGAGCCTCAGTCAGTGACTAGGATTGAGTCTCAGTCAGTGACAGTGATTGGGACTCAGTCAGTGACAGCGATTGAACCTTTGTCAGTGACAGGGATTGAATCTCAGTTAGTGGCAGGGATTGAATCTCAATCAGTGCTGGGATTGATCATCAGTCAGTGACTGGGATTGAACCTCAGTCTGTGACAGGGATTCAATCTCAGTCTGTGACAGGAATTGACTCGCAGTCAGTGACAGGGATTGTATCTCAGTTAGTGACAGGGATTGAACCTTAGTCAGTGACAGAGATTGAATCTCAGTTAGTGACAGGGATTGAATCTCAATCAGTGCTGGGATTGATCATCAGTCAGTGACTGGGATTGAATCGCAGTCAGTGACAGGGATTGAATCTCAGTCAGTGACAGGGATTGAAACTTAGTCAGTGACAGGGATTGAATCTCAATCAGTGACAGGGATTGACGCTCAGAGAGTGACAGGAATGGAATCTCAGTCAGTGACAGGCATGGAATCGCAGTCAGTGACTGGGATGGAATCTCAGTTAGTTACAGGGATTGAATCTCAGTCATTGACAGGAATTGACCCTCAGTCAGTGTCAGGGTTGAGCCACAGTCAGTCACAGGGATTGACCCTCAGTCAGTGACAGGATTTGATTCGCAGTCAGTGACAGGGATTCAATCTCAGTCAGTGACAGGGATTGAACCTCAGTCTGTGACAGGGATTGAATCACACACTGTGACAGGGATTGACTCGGAGTGACTGACAGGGATTGAGCCTCAATGAGAGACAGGGGTTGAGCCTCAGTCAGTGACAGGGATTGATTCTCAGTTAGTTACAGTGATCGAATCTCAGTCAGTGACAGGGATTGACCCTTAGTCAGTGACAGGGATTGAATCTCAGTTCGTGACAGAGATTGAATCTCAGTCAGTGATAGGGATTGAACCTCAGACAGTGACAGGGATTGACCCTCAGACAGTGACAGGGATTGAATCTCAGTAAGTGACAGGGATTGAGCCTCATTCAGTGACCGGGATTGAGCCTCAGGCAGTGACAGGGATTGAACCGCAGTGATTGACAGGGATTGAACCTCCGGCAGTGACAGGGATTGAACCTCAGTCAGTGACAGGAATTGAACCTCAGTCAGTGACAGATATTGAATCTCAGTCAGTGACAGGGGTTGAATCTTAGTCTGTGACAGGGATTGGACCTCAGTCAGTGACAGGGATTGAACGTTAGTCAGTGACAGGGATTGAACCTCAGTCAGTGACAGGGATTGAATCGCAGTCAGTGACAGGGTATGATGTCAGTCAGTGACATGGATTTAATCTCATTCAGTTACAGGGATTGAATCTCAGTCATTGACAGGAATTGACCCTCAGTCAGTGTCAGGGTTGAGCCACAGTCAGTCACAGGGATTGACCCTCAGTCAGTGACAGGATTTGATTCGCAGTCAGTGACAGGTATTCAATCTCAGTCAGTGACAGGGATTGAACCTCAGTCTGTGACAGGGATTGAATCACACACTGTGACAGGGATTGACTCGGAGTGACTGACAGGGATTGAGCCTCAATGAGAGACAGGGGTTGAGCCTCAGTCAGTGACAGGGATTGATTCTCAGTTAGTTACAGTGATCGAATCTCAGCCAGTGACAGGGATTGACCCTTAGTCAGTGACAGGGATTGAATCTCAGTTCGTGACAGAGATTGAATCTCAGTCAGTGATAGGGATTGAACCTCAGACAGTGACAGGGATTGACCCTCAGACAGTGACAGGGATTGAATCTCAGTAAGTGACAGGGATTGAGCCTCATTCAGTGACCGGGATTGAGCCTCAGGCAGTGACAGGGATTGAACCGCAGTGATTGACAGGGATTGAACCTCCGGCAGTGACAGGGATTGAACCTCAGTCAGTGACAAGAATTGAACCTCAGTCAGTGACAGATATTGAATCTCAGTCAGTGACAGGGGTTGAATCTTAGTCTGTGACAGGGATTGGACCTCAGTCAGTGACAGGGATTGAACGTTAGTCAGTGACAGGGATTGAACCTCAGTCAGTGACAGGGATTGAATCGCAGTCAGTGACAGGGTATGATGTCAGTCAGTGACATGGATTTAATCTCATTCAGTTACAGGGATTGAATCTCAGTTTGTGTCAGGGATTCAACCTCAGTCCGTAACAGGGATTGAATCTCAGTCAGTGACAGGGATTGAATCTCAATCAGTGACAGGGATTGAATCTCAATCAGTGACTGGAATTGATCATCAGTCAGTTACTGGGATTGAATCGCAGTCAGTGACAGGGATTGAATCTCAGTCAGTGACAGGGATTGAACCTCAGTCAGTGACAGGGATTGAATCTCTATCAGTGACATGGATTTAATCTCATTCAGTGACAGGGATGGAATCTCAGTCAGTGACAGTTATTGAATCTCAGTCAGTGACAGGAATTGAATCTCAGTCAGTGACAGGGATTGAATCTCAGTCAGTGACATGGATTTAATCTCATTCAGTAACAGGGATTGAATCTCAGTCAGTGACAGGGATTGAATCTCAATCAGTGATTGGAATTGATCATCAGTCAGTGACAGGGATTGAATCGCAGTCAGCGACAGGGATTGTATCTCAGTCAGTGACAGGGATTGAATCTCAGTCAGTGACAGGGATTGAACCTCAGTCAGTGACAGGGATTGATTCTCAGTCAGTTACAGGGATTGAATCTCAGTCAGTGACAGGGATTGAACCTCAGTCAGTGACAGGGATTGAATCTCAAATAGTGACGGGATTGACCCTCAGTCAGTGACAGGGATTGAATCTCTATCAGTGACAGTGATTGAATCTCAGTCAGTGACATGGTATGATGTCAGTCAGTGACATGGATTTAATCTCATTCAGTGACAGGGATTGAATCTCAGTCAGTGACAGGGAATGTCTCTCAGTCAGTGACATGGATTTAATCTCATTCAGTTGCAGGGATTGAATCTCAGTCAGTGACAGGGATTGAATCTCAGTCAGTGACAGGAATTGAACTTCAGTTAGTGACAGGGATTGAACCTCAGGCAGTGATAGGGATTGTATCACATTCAATGACAGGAATTTTATCTCAGTCAGTGACAGGGATTGAATCTCAGTTAGTGACAGGGATTGAATCTTAGTCAGTGACAGGAATTGAGCCTCAGTCAGTGACAGCGATTGAACCTTTGTCAGTGACAGGGATTGAATCTCAGTTAGTGACAGGGATTGAATCTCAATCAGTGCTGGGATTGATCATCAGTCAGTGACTGGGATTGAACCTCACTCTGTGACAGGGATTCAATCTCAGTCTGTGACAGGAATTGACTCGCAGTCAGTGACAGGGATTGTATCTCAGTTAGTGACAGGGATTGAACCTTAGTCAGTGACAGAGATTGAATCTCAGTTAGTGACAGGGATTGAATCTCAATCAGTGCTGGGATTGATCATCAGTCAGTGACTGGGATTGAATCGCAGTCAGTGACAGGGATTGAATCTCAGTCAGTGACAGGGATTGAAACTTAGTCAGTGACAGGGATTGAATCTCAATCAGTGACAGGGATTGACGCTCAGAGAGTGACAGGAATGGAATCTCAGTCAGTGACAGGCATGGAATCGCAGTCAGTGACTGGGATGGAATCTCAGTTAGTTACAGGGATTGAATCTCAGTCATTGACAGGAATTGACCCTCAGTCAGTGTCAGGGTTGAGCCACAGTCAGTCACAGGGATTAACCCTCAGTCAGTGACAGGATTTGATTCGCAATCAGTGACAGGGATTCAATCTCAGTCAGTGACAGGGATTGAACCTCAGTCTGTGACAGGGATTGAATCACACACTGTGACAGGGATTGACTCGAAGTGACTGACAGGGATTGAGCCTCAATGAGAGACAGGGGTTGAGCCTCAGTCAGTGACAGGGATTGATTCTCAGTTAGTTACAGTGATCGAATCTCAGTCAGTGACAGGGATTGACCCTTAGTCAGTGACAGGGATTGAATCTCAGTTCGTGACAGAGATTGAACCTCAGTCAGTGACAGGGATTGAACCTCAGACAGTGACAGGGATTGACCCTCAGACAGTGACAGGGATTGTATCTCAGTAAGTGACAGGGATTGAGCCTCATTCAGTGACCGGGATTGAGCCTCAGGCAGTGACAGGGATTGAACCTCAGTGATTGACAGGGATTGAAACTCCGGCAGTGACAGGGATTGAACCTCAGTCAGTGACAGGAATTGAACCTCAGTCAGTGACAGATATTGAATCTCAGTCAGTGACAGGGGTTGAATCTTAGTCTGTGACAGGGATTGGACCTCAGTCAGTGACAGGGATTGAACGTTAGTCAGTGACAGGGATTGAACCGCAGTCAGTGACAGGGATTGAATCGCAGTCAGTGACAGGGATTGAATCTCAGTCAGTGACATGGATTTAATCTCATTCAGTTACAGGGATTGAATCTCAGTTTGTGTCAGGGATTCAACCTCAGTCCGTAACAGGGATTGAATCTCAGTCAGTGACAGGGATTGAATCTCAATCAGTGACAGAGATTGAATCTCAATCAGTGACTGGAATTGATCATCAGTCAGTTACTGGGATTGAATCGCAGTCAGTGACACGGATTGAATCTCAGTCAGTGACAGGGATTGAATCTCAGTCAGTGACAGGGATTGAACCTCAGTCAGTGACAGGAATTGAATCTCAGTCAGTGATTGGAATTGATCATCAGTCAGTGACTGGGATTGAATCGCAGTCAGCGACAGGGATTGTATCTCAGTCAGTGACAGGGATTGAATCTAAGTCAGTGACAGGGATTGAATCTCAGTCAGTGACAGGGATTGATTCTCAGTCAGTTACAGGGATTGAATCTCAGTCAGTGACAGGGATTGAACCTTAGTCA
The DNA here is from genome assembly GCF_037043375.1 of Chiloscyllium plagiosum. Lineage (NCBI taxonomy): Eukaryota > Metazoa > Chordata > Chondrichthyes > Orectolobiformes > Hemiscylliidae > Chiloscyllium > Chiloscyllium plagiosum. The sequence continues at coordinate 46,258,349 of NW_028270177.1, forward strand.
GTGACAGGGATTGAATCTCAGTTAGTGACAGGGATTGAATCTCAGTCAGTGACAGGAATTGACCCTCAGTCAGTGACTAGGATTGAGTCTCAGTCAGTGACAGTGATTGAGACTCAGTCAGTGACAGCGATTGAACCTTTGTCAGTGACAGGGATTGAATCTCAGTTAGTGGCAGGGATTGAATCTCAATCAGTGCTGGGATTGATCATCAGTCAGTGACTGGGATTGAATCGCAGTCAGTGACAGGGATTGAATCTCAGTCAGTGACAGGGATTGAAACTTAGTCAGTGACAGGGATTGAATCTCAATCAGTGACAGGGATTGACGCTCAGAGAGTGACAGGAATGGAATCTCAGTCAGTGACAGGCATGGAATCGCAGTCAGTGACTGGGATGGAATCTCAGTTAGTTACAGGGATTGAATCTCAGTCATTGACAGGAATTGACCCTCAGTCAGTGTCAGGGTTGAGCCACAGTCAGTCACAGGGATTGACCCTCAGTCAGTGACAGGATTTGATTCGCAGTCAGTGACAGGGATTCAATCTCAGTCAGTGACAGGGATTGAACCTCAGTCTGTGACAGGGATTGAATCACACACTGTGACAGGGATTGACTCGGAGTGACTGACAGGGATTGAGCCTCAATGAGAGACAGGGGTTGAGCCTCAGTCAGTGACAGGGATTGATTCTCAGTTAGTTACAGTGATCGAATCTCAGTCAGTGACAGGGATTGACCCTTAGTCAGTGACAGGGATTGAATCTCAGTTCGTGACAGAGATTGAATCTCAGTCAGTGACAGGGATTGAACCTCAGACAGTGACAGGGATTGACCCTCAGACAGTGACAGGGATTGAATCTCAGTAAGTGACAGGGATTGAGCCTCATTCAGTGACCGGGATTGAGCCTCAGGCAGTGACAGGGATTGAACCTCAGTGATTGACAGGGATTGAACCTCCGGCAGTGACAGGGATTGAACCTCAGTCAGTGACAGGAATTGAACCTCAGTCAGTGACAGATATTGAATCTCAGTCAGTGACAGGGGTTGAATCTTAGTCTGTGACAGGGATTGGACCTCAGTCAGTGACAGGGATTGAACGTTAGTCAGTGACAGGGATTGAACCTCAGTCAGTGACAGGGATTGAATCGCAGTCAGTGACAGGGTATGATGTCAGTCAGTGACATGGATTTAATCTCAATCAGTTACAGGGATTGAATCTCAGTTTGTGTCAGGGATTCAACCTCAGTCCGTAACAGGGATTGAATCTCAGTCAGTGACAGGGATTGAATCTCAATCAGTGACAGGGATTGAATCTCAATCAGTGACTGGAATTGGTCATCAGTCAGTTACTGGGATTGAATCGCAGTCAGTGACACGGATTGAATCTCAGTCAGTGACAGGGATTGAATCTCAGTCAGTGACAGGGATTGAACCTCAGTCAGTGACAGGGATTGAATCTCTATCAGTGACATGGATTTAATCTCATTCAGTGACAGGGATGGAATCTCAGTCAGTGACAGTTATTGAATCTCAGTCAGTGACAGGAATTGAATCTCAGTCAGTGACAGGGATTGAATATCAGTCAGTGACATGGATTTAATCTCATTCAGTAACAGGGATTGAATCTCAGTCAGTGACAGGGATTGATTCTCAATCAGTGATTGGAATTGATCATCAGTCAGTGACTGGGATTGAATCGCAGTCAGCGACAGGGATTGTATCTCAGTCAGTGACAGGGATTGAATCTCAGTCAGTGACAGGGATTGAACCTCGGTCAGTGACAGGGATTGATTCTCGGTCAATTACAGGGATTGAATCTCAGTCAGTGACAGGGATTGAACCTCAGTCAGTGACAGGGATTGAATCTCAAATAGTGACGGGATTGACCCTCAGTCAGTGACAGGGATTGAATCTCTATCAGTGACAGTGATTGAATCTCAGTCAGTGACATGGTATGATGTCAGTCAGTGACATGGATTTAATCTCATTCAGTGACAGGGATTGAATCTCAGTCAGTGACAGGGATTGTATCTCAGTCAGTGACATGGATTTAATCTCATTCAGTTGCAGGGATTGAATCTCAGTCAGTGACAGGGATTGAATCTCAGTCAGTGACAGGAATTGAACTTCAGTTAGTGACAGGCATTGAACCTCAGGCAGTGATAGGGATTGTATCACATTCAATGACAGGAATTTTATCTCAGTCAGTGACAGGGATTGAATCTCAGTTAGTGACAGGGATTGAATCTCAGTCAGTGACAGGAATTGAGCCTCAGTCAGTGACTAGAATTGAGTCTCAGTCAGTGACAGTGATTGAGACTCAGTCAGTGACAGCGATTGAACCTTTGTCAGTGACAGGGATTGAATCTCAGTTAGTGACAGGGATTGAATCTCAATCAGTGCTGGGATTGATCATCAGTCAGTGACTGGGATTGAACCTCAGTCTGTGACAGGGATTCAATCTCAGTCTGTGACAGGAATTGACTCGCAGTTAGTGACAGGGATTGTATCTCAGTTAGTGACAGGGATTGAACCTTAGTCAGTGACAGAGATTGAATCTCAGTTAGTGACAGGGATTGAATCTCAATCAGTGCTGGGATTGATCATCAGTCAGTGACTGGGATTGAATCGCAGTCAGTGACAGGGATTGAATCTCAGTCAGTGACAGGGATTGAAACTTAGTCAGTGACAGGGATTGAATCTCAATCAGTGACAGGGATTGACGCTCAGAGAGTGACAGGAATGGAATCTCAGTCAGTGACAGGCATGGAATCGCAGTCAGTGACTGGGATGGAATCTCAGTTAGTTACAGGGATTGAATCTCAGTCATTGACAGGAATTGACCCTCAGTCAGTGTCAGGGTTGAGCCACAGTCAGTCACAGGGATTGACCCTCAGTCAGTGACAGGATTTGATTCGCAGTCAGTGACAGGGATTCAATCTCAGTCAGTGACAGGGATTGAACCTCAGTCTGTGACAGGGATTGAATCACATACTGTGACAGGGATTGACTCGGAGTGACTGACAGGGATTGAGCCTCAATGAGAGACAGGGGTTGAGCCTCAGTCAGTGACAGGGATTGATTCTCAGTTAGTTACAGTGATCGAATCTCAGTCAGTGACAGGGATTGACCCTTAGCCAGTGACAGGGATTGAATCTCAGTTCGTGACAGAGATTGAATCTCAGTCAGTGACAGGGATTGAACCTCAGACAGTGACAGGGATTGACCCTTAGACAGTGACAGGGATTGAATCTCAGTAAGTGACAGGGATTGAGCCTCATTCAGTGACCGGGATTGAGCCTCAGGCAGTGACAGGGATTGAACCTCAGTGATTGACAGGGATTGAACCTCCGGCAGTGACAGGGATTGAACCTCAGTCAGTGACAGGAATTGAACCTCAGTCAGTGACAGATATTGAATCTCAGTCAGTGACAGGGGTTGAAAGTTAGACAGTGACAGGTATTGAACCGCAGTCAGTGACAGGGATTGAATCGCAGTCAGTGACAGGGTATGATGTCAGTCAGTGACATGGATTTAATCTCATTCAGTTACAGAGATTGAATCTCAGTTTGTGTCAGGGATTCAACCTCAGTCCGTAACAGGGATTGAATCTCAGTCAGTGACAGGGATTGAATCTCAATCAGTAACAGGGATTGAATCTCAATCAGTGACTGGAATTGATCATCAGTCAGTTACTGGGATTGAATCGCAGTCAGTGACACGGATTGAATCTCAGTCAGTGACAGGGATTGAATCTCAGTCAGTGACAGGGATTGAACCTCAGTCAGTGACAGGGATTGAATCTCTATCAGTGACATGGATTTAATCTCATTCAGTGACAGGGATGGAATCTCAGTTAGTGACAGTTATTGAATCTCAGTCAGTGACAGGAATTGAATCTCAGTCAGTGATTGGAATTGATCATCAGTCAGTGACTGGGATTGAATCGCAGTCAGTGACAGGGATTGAATCTCAATCAGTGATTGGAATTGATCATCAGTCAGTGACTGGGATTGAATCGCAATCAGCGACAGGGATTGTATCTCAGTCAGTGACAGGGATTGAATCTCAGTCAGTGACAGGGATTGAACCTCAGTCAGTGACAGGGATTGATTCTCAGTCAGTTACAGGGATTGAATCTCAGTCAGTGACAGGGATTGAACCTCAGTCAGTGACAGGGATTGAATCTCAAATAGTGACGGGATTGACCCTCAGACAGTGACAGGGATTGAATCTCTATCAGTGACAGTGATTGAATCTCAGTCAGTGACAGGGTATGATGTCAGTCAGTGACATGGATTTAATCTCATTCAGTGACAGGGATTGAATCTCAGTCAGTGACAGGGATTGAATCTCAGTCAGTGATAGGAATTGAATCTCAGTCAGTGACAGGGATTGTATCTCAGTCAGTGACATGGATTTAATCTCATTCAGTTGCAGGGATTAAATCTCAGTCAGTGACAGGGTTTGAATCTCAGTCAGTGACAGGAATTGAACTTCAGTTAGTGACAGGGATTGAACCTCAGGCAGTGATAGGGATTGTATCACATTCAATGACAGGAATTTTATCTCAGTCAGTGACAGGGATTCAATCTCAGTTAGTGACAGGGATTGAATCTCAGTCAGTGACAGGAATTGAGCCTCAGTCAGTGACTAGGATTGAGTCTCAGTCAGTGACAGTGATTGAGACTCAGTCAGTGACAGCGATTGAACCTTTGTCAGTGACAGGGATTGAATCTCAGTTAGTGGCAGGGATTGAATCTCAATCAGTGCTGGGATTGATCATCAGTCAGTGACTGGGATTGAACCTCAGTCTGTGACAGGGATTCAATCTCAGTCTGTGACAGGAATTGACTCGCAGTCAGTGACAGGGATTGTATCTCAGTTAGTGACAGGGATTGAACCTTTGTCAGTGACAGAGATTGAATCTCAGTTAGTGACAGGGATTGAATCTCAATCAGTGCTGGGATTGATCATCAGTCATTGACTGGGATTGAATCGCATTCAGTGACAGGGATTGAATCTCAGTCAGTGACAGGGATTGAAACTTAGTCAGTGACAGGGATTGAATCTCAATCAGTGACAGGGATTGACGCTCAGAGAGTGACAGGAATGGAATCTCAGTCAGTGACAGGCATGGAATCGCAGTCAGTGACTGGGATGGAATCTCAGTTAGTTACAGGGATTGAATCTCAGTCATTGACAGGAATTGACCCTCAGTCAGTGTCAGGGTTGAGCCACAGTCAGTCACAGGGATTGACCCTCAGTCAGTGACAGGATTTGATTCGCAGTCAGTGACAGGGATTCAATCTCAGTCAGTGACAGGGATTGAACCTCAGTCTGTGACAGGGATTGAATCACACACTGTGACAGGGATTGACTCGGAGTGACTGACAGGGATTGAGCCTCAATGCGAGACAGGGGTTGAGCCTCAGTCAGTGACAGGGATTGATTCTCAGTGAGTTACAGTGATCGAATCTCAGTCAGTGACAGGGATTGACCCTTAGTCAGTGACAGGGATTGAATCTCAGTTCGTGACAGAGATTGAATCTCAGTCAGTGACAGGGATTGAACCTCAGACAGTGACAGGGATTGACCCTCAGACAGTGACAGGGATTGAATCTCAGTAAGTGACAGGGATTGAGCCTCATTCAGTGACCGGGATTGAGCCTCAGTCAGTGACAGGGATTGAACCTCAGTGATTGACAGGGATTGAACCTCCGGCAGTGACAGGGATTGAACCTCAGTCAGTGACAGGAATTGAACCTCAGTCAGTGACAGATATTGAATCTCAGTCAGTGACAGGGGTTGAATCTTAGTCTGTGACAGGGATTGGACCTCAGTCAGTGACAGGGATTGAACGTTAGTCAGTGACAGGGATTGAACCTCAGTCAGTGACAGGGATTGAATCGCAGTCAGTGACAGGGTATGATGTCAGTCAGTGACATGGATTTAATCTCAATCAGTTACAGGGATTGAATCTCAGTTTGTGTCAGGGATTCAACCTCAGTCCGTAACAGGGATTGAATCTCAGTTAGTGACAGGGATTGAATCTCAATCAGTGCTGGGATTGATCATCAGTCAGTGACTGGGATTGAATCGCAGTCAGTGACAGGGATTGAATCTCAGTCAGTGACAGGGATTGAAACTTAGTCAGTGACAGGGATTGAATCTCAATCAGTGACAGGGATTGACGCTCAGAGAGTGACAGGAATGGAATCTCAGTCAGTGACAGGCATGGAATCGCAGTCAGTGACTGGGATGGAATCTCAGTTAGTTACAGGGATTGAATCTCAGTCATTGACAGGAATTGACCCTCAGTCAGTGTCAGGGTTGAGCCACAGTCAGTCACAGGGATTGACCCTCAGTCAGTGACAGGATTTGATTCGCAGTCAGTGACAGGGATTCAATCTCAGTCAGTGACAGGGATTGAACCTCAGTCTGTGACAGGGATTGAATCACATACTGTGACAGGGATTGACTCGGAGTGACTGACAGGGATTGAGCCTCAATGAGAGACAGGGGTTGAGCCTCAGTCAGTGACAGGGATTGATTCTCAGTTAGTTACAGTGATCGAATCTCAGTCAGTGACAGGGATTGACCCTTAGCCAGTGACAGGGATTGAATCTCAGTTCGTGACAGAGATTGAATCTCAGTCAGTGACAGGGATTGAACCTCAGACAGTGACAGGGATTGACCCTTAGACAGTGACAGGGATTGAATCTCAGTAAGTGACAGGGATTGAGCCTCATTCAGTGACCGGGATTGAGCCTCAGGCAGTGACAGGGATTGAACCTCAGTGATTGACAGGGATTGAACCTCCGGCAGTGACAGGGATTGAACCTCAGTCAGTGACAGGAATTGAACCTCAGTCAGTGACAGATATTGAATCTCAGTCAGTGACAGGGGTTGAAAGTTAGACAGTGACAGGTATTGAACCGCAGTCAGTGACAGGGATTGAATCGCAGTCAGTGACAGGGTATGATGTCAGTCAGTGACATGGATTTAATCTCATTCAGTTACAGAGATTGAATCTCAGTTTGTGTCAGGGATTCAACCTCAGTCCGTAACAGGGATTGAATCTCAGTCAGTGACAGGGATTGAATCTCAATCAGTAACAGGGATTGAATCTCAATCAGTGACTGGAATTGATCATCAGTCAGTTACTGGGATTGAATCGCAGTCAGTGACACGGATTGAATCTCAGTCAGTGACAGGGATTGAATCTCAGTCAGTGACAGGGATTGAACCTCAGTCAGTGACAGGGATTGAATCTCTATCAGTGACATGGATTTAATCTCATTCAGTGACAGGGATGGAATCTCAGTTAGTGACAGTTATTGAATCTCAGTCAGTGACAGGAATTGAATCTCAGTCAGTGATTGGAATTGATCATCAGTCAGTGACTGGGATTGAATCGCAGTCAGTGACAGGGATTGAATCTCAATCAGTGATTGGAATTGATCATCAGTCAGTGACTGGGATTGAATCGCAATCAGCGACAGGGATTGTATCTCAGTCAGTGACAGGGATTGAATCTCAGTCAGTGACAGGGATTGAACCTCAGTCAGTGACAGGGATTGATTCTCAGTCAGTTACAGGGATTGAATCTCAGTCAGTGACAGGGATTGAACCTCAGTCAGTGACAGGGATTGAATCTCAAATAGTGACGGGATTGACCCTCAGACAGTGACAGGGATTGAATCTCTATCAGTGACAGTGATTGAATCTCAGTCAGTGACAGGGTATGATGTCAGTCAGTGACATGGATTTAATCTCATTCAGTGACAGGGATTGAATCTCAGTCAGTGACAGGGATTGAATCTCAGTCAGTGATAGGAATTGAATCTCAGTCAGTGACAGGGATTGTATCTCAGTCAGTGACATGGATTTAATCTCATTCAGTTGCAGGGATTAAATCTCAGTCAGTGACAGGGTTTGAATCTCAGTCAGTGACAGGAATTGAACTTCAGTTAGTGACAGGGATTGAACCTCAGGCAGTGATAGGGATTGTATCACATTCAATGACAGGAATTTTATCTCAGTCAGTGACAGGGATTCAATCTCAGTTAGTGACAGGGATTGAATCTCAGTCAGTGACAGGAATTGAGCCTCAGTCAGTGACTAGGATTGAGTCTCAGTCAGTGACAGTGATTGAGACTCAGTCAGTGACAGCGATTGAACCTTTGTCAGTGACAGGGATTGAATCTCAGTTAGTGGCAGGGATTGAATCTCAATCAGTGCTGGGATTGATCATCAGTCAGTGACTGGGATTGAACCTCAGTCTGTGACAGGGATTCAATCTCAGTCTGTGACAGGAATTGACTCGCAGTCAGTGACAGGGATTGTATCTCAGTTAGTGACAGGGATTGAACCTTTGTCAGTGACAGAGATTGAATCTCAGTTAGTGACAGGGATTGAATCTCAATCAGTGCTGGGATTGATCATCAGTCATTGACTGGGATTGAATCGCATTCAGTGACAGGGATTGAATCTCAGTCAGTGACAGGGATTGAAACTTAGTCAGTGACAGGGATTGAATCTCAATCAGTGACAGGGATTGACGCTCAGAGAGTGACAGGAATGGAATCTCAGTCAGTGACAGGCATGGAATCGCAGTCAGTGACTGGGATGGAATCTCAGTTAGTTACAGGGATTGAATCTCAGTCATTGACAGGAATTGACCCTCAGTCAGTGTCAGGGTTGAGCCACAGTCAGTCACAGGGATTGACCCTCAGTCAGTGACAGGATTTGATTCGCAGTCAGTGACAGGGATTCAATCTCAGTCAGTGACAGGGATTGAACCTCAGTCTGTGACAGGGATTGAATCACACACTGTGACAGGGATTGACTCGGAGTGACTGACAGGGATTGAGCCTCAATGCGAGACAGGGGTTGAGCCTCAGTCAGTGACAGGGATTGATTCTCAGTGAGTTACAGTGATCGAATCTCAGTCAGTGACAGGGATTGACCCTTAGTCAGTGACAGGGATTGAATCTCAGTTCGTGACAGAGATTGAATCTCAGTCAGTGACAGGGATTGAACCTCAGACAGTGACAGGGATTGACCCTCAGACAGTGACAGGGATTGAATCTCAGTAAGTGACAGGGATTGAGCCTCATTCAGTGACCGGGATTGAGCCTCAGGCAGTGACAGGGATTGAACCTCAGTGATTGACAGGGATTGAACCTCCGGCAGTGACAGGGATTGAACCTCAGTCAGTGACAGGAATTGAACCTCAGTCAGTGACAGATATTGAATCTCAGTCAGTGACAGGGGTTGAATCTTAGTCTGTGACAGGGATTGGACCTCAGTCAGTGACAGGGATTGAACGTTAGTCAGTGACAGGGATTGAACCTCAGTCAGTGACAGGGATTGAATCGCAGTCAGTGACAGGGTATGATGTCAGTCAGTGACATGGATTTAATCTCAATCAGTTACAGGGATTGAATCTCAGTTTGTGTCAGGGATTCAACCTCAGTCCGTAACAGGGATTGAATCTCAGTCAGTGACAGGGATTGAATCTCAATCAGTGACAGGGATTGAATCTCAATCAGTGACTGGAATTGGTCATCAGTCAGTTACTGGGATTGAATCGCAGTCAGTGACACGGATTGAATCTCAGTCAGTGACAGGGATTGAATCTCAGTCAGTGACAGGGATTGAACCTCAGTCAGTGACAGGGATTGAATCTCTATCAGTGACATGGATTTAATCTCATTCAGTGACAGGGATGGAATCTCAGTCAGTGACAGTTATTGAATCTCAGTCAGTGACAGGAATTGAATCTCAGTCAGTGACAGGGATTGAATCTCAGTCAGTGACATGGATTTAATCTCATTCAGTAACAGGGATTGAATCTCAGTCAGTGACAGGGATTGATTCTCAATCAGTGATTGGAATTGATCATCAGTCAGTGACTGGGATTGAATCGCAGTCAGCGACAGGGATTGTATCTCAGTCAGTGACAGGGATTGAATCTCAGTCAGTGACAGGGATTGAACCTCAGTCAGTGACAGGGATTGATTCTCAGTCAATTACAGGGATTGAATCTCAGTCAGTGACAGGGATTGAACCTCAGTCAGTGACAGGGATTGAATCTCAAATAGTGACGGGATTGACCCTCAGTCAGTGACAGGGATTGAATCTCTATCAGTGACAGTGATTGAATCTCAGTCAGTGACATGGTATGATGTCAGTCAGTGACATGGATTTAATCTCATTCAGTGACAGGGATTGAATCTCAGTCAGTGACAGGGATTGTATCTCAGTCAGTGACATGGATTTAATCTCATTCAGTTGCAGGGATTGAATCTCAGTCAGTGACAGGGATTGAATCTCAGTCAGTGACAGGAATTGAACTTCAGTTAGTGACAGGCATTGAAACTCAGGCAGTGATAGGGATTGTATCACATTCAATGACAGGAATTTTATCTCAGTCAGTGACAGGGATTGAATCTCAGTTAGTGACAGGGATTGAATCTCAGTCAGTGACAGGAATTGAGCCTCAGTCAGTGACTAGAATTGAGTCTCAGTCAGTGACAGTGATTGAGACTCAGTCAGTGACAGCGATTGAACCTTTGTCAGTGACAGGGATTGAATCTCAGTTAGTGACAGGGATTGAATCTCAATCAGTGCTGGGATTGATCATCAGTCAGTGACTGGGATTGAACCTCAGTCTGTGACAGGGATTCAATCTCAGTCTGTGACAGGAATTGACTCGCAGTTAGTGACAGGGATTGTATCTCAGTTAGTGACAGGGATTGAACCTTAGTCAGTGACAGAGATTGAATCTCAGTTAGTGACAGGGATTGAATTTCAATCAGTGCTGGGATTGATCATCAGTCAGTGACTGGGATTGAATCGCAGTCAGTGACAGGGATTGAATCTCAGTCAGTGACAGGGATTGAAACTTAGTCAGTGACAGGGATTGAATCTCAATCAGTGACAGGGATTGACGCTCAGAGAGTGACAGGAATGGAATCTCAGTCAGTGACAGGCATGGAATCGCAGTCAGTGACTGGGATGGAATCTCAGTTAGTTACAGGGATTGAATCTCAGTCATTGACAGGAATTGACCCTCAGTCAGTGTCAGGGTTGAGCCACAGTCAGTCACAGGGATTGACCCTCAGTCAGTGACAGGATTTGATTCGCAGTCAGTGACAGGGATTCAATCTCAGTCAGTGACAGGGATTGAACCTCAGTCTGTGACAGGGATTGAATCACATACTGTGACAGGGATGACTCGGAGTGACTGACAGGGATTGAGCCTCAATGAGAGACAGGGGTTGAGCCTCAGTCAGTGACAGGGATTGATTCTCAGTTAGTTACAGTGATCGAATCTCAGTCAGTGACAGGGATTGACCCTTAGCCAGTGACAGGGATTGAATCTCAGTTCGTGACAGAGATTGAATCTCAGTCAGTGACAGGGATTGAACCTCAGACAGTGACAGGGATTGACCCTTAGACAGTGACAGGGATTGAATCTCAGTAAGTGACAGGGATTGAGCCTCATTCAGTGACCGGGATTGAGCCTCAGGCAGTGACAGGGATTGAACCTCAGTGATTGACAGGGATTGAACCTCCGGCAGTGACAGGGATTGAACCTCAGTCAGTGACAGGAATTGAACCTCAGTCAGTGACAGATATTGAATCTCAGTCAGTGACAGGGGTTGACCGTTAGACAGTGACAGGGATTGAACCGCAGTCAGTGACAGGGATTGAATCGCAGTCAGTGACAGGGTATGATGTCAGTCAGTGACATGGATTTAATCTCATTCAGTTACAGAGATTGAATCTCAGTTTGTGTCAGGGATTCAACCTCAGTCCGTAACAGGGATTGAATCTCAGTCAGTGACAGGGATTGAATCTCAATCAGTGACAGGGATTGAATCTCAATCAGTGACTGGAATTGATCATCAGTCAGTTACTGGGATTGAATCGCAGTCAGTGACACGGATTGAATCTCAGTCAGTGACAGGGATTGAATCTCAGTCAGTGACAGGGATTGAACCTCAGTCAGTGACAGGGATTGAATCTCTATCAGTGACATGGATTTAATCTCATTCAGTGACAGGGATGGAATCTCAGTCAGTGACAGTTATTGAATCTCAGTCAGTGACAGGAATTGAATCTCAGTCAGTGATTGGAATTGATCATCAGTCAGTGACTGGGATTGAATCGCAGTCAGTGACAGGGATTGAATCTCAATCAGTGATTGGAATTGATCATCAGTCAGTGACTGGGATTGAATCGCAATCAGCGACAGGGATTGTATCTCAGTCAGTGACAGGGATTGAATCTCAGTCAGTGACAGGGATTGAACCTCAGTCAGTGACAGGGATTGATTCTCAGTCAGTTACAGGGATTGAATCTCAGTCAGTGACAGGGATTGAACCTCAGTCAGTGACAGGGATTGAATCTCAAATAGTGACGGGATTGACCCTCAGACAGTGACAGGGATTGAATCTCTATCAGTGACAGTGATTGAATCTCAGTCAGTGACAGGGTATGATGTCAGTCAGTGACATGGATTTAATCTCATTCAGTGACAGGGATTGAATCTCAGTCAGTGACAGGGATTGAATCTCAGTCAGTGATAGGAATTGAATCTCATTCAGTTGCAGGGATTGTATCTCAGTCAGTGACATGGATTTAATCTCATTCAGTTGCAGGGATTAAATCTCAGTCAGTGACAGGGTTTGAATCTCAGTCAGTGACAGGAATTGAACTTCAGTTAGTGACAGGGATTGAACCTCAGGCAGTGATAGGGATTGTATCACATTCAATGACAGGAATTTTATCTCAGTCAGTGACAGGGATTCAATCTCAGTTAGTGACAGGGATTGAATCTCAGTCAGTGACAGGAATTGAGCCTCAGTCAGTGACTAGGATTGAGTCTCAGTCAGTGACAGTGATTGAGACTCAGTCAGTGACAGCGATTGAACCTTTGTCAGTGACAGGGATTGAATCTCAGTTAGTGGCAGGGATTGAATCTCAATCAGTGCTGGGATTGATCATCAGTCAGTGACTGGGATTGAACCTCAGTCTGTGACAGGGATTCAATCTCAGTCTGTGACAGGAATTGACTCGCAGTCAGTGACAGGGATTGTATCTCAGTTAGTGACAGGGATTGAACCTTTGTCAGTGACAGAGATTGAATCTCAGTTAGTGACAGGGATTGAATCTCAATCAGTGCTGGGATTGATCATCAGTCATTGACTGGGATTGAATCGCATTCAGTGACAGGGATTGAATCTCAGTCAGTGACAGGGATTGAAACTTAGTCAGTGACAGGGATTGAATCTCAATCAGTGACAGGGATTGACGCTCAGAGAGTGACAGGAATGGAATCTCAGTCAGTGACAGGCATGGAATCGCAGTCAGTGACTGGGATGGAATCTCAGTTAGTTACAGGGATTGAATCTCAGTCATTGACAGGAATTGACCCTCAGTCAGTGTCAGGGTTGAGCCACAGTCAGTCACAGGGATTGACCCTCAGTCAGTGACAGGATTTGATTCGCAGTCAGTGACAGGGATTCAATCTCAGTCAGTGACAGGGATTGAACCTCAGTCTGTGACAGGGATTGAATCACACACTGTGACAGGGATTGACTCGGAGTGACTGACAGGGATTGAGCCTCAATGCGAGACAGGGGTTGAGCCTCAGTCAGTGACAGGGATTGATTCTCAGTTAGTTACAGTGATCGAATCTCAGTCAGTGACAGGGATTGACCCTTAGTCAGTGACAGGGATTGAATCTCAGTTCGTGACAGAGATTGAATCTCAGTCAGTGACAGGGATTGAACCTCAGACAGTGACAGGGATTGACCCTCAGACAGTGACAGGGATTGAATCTCAGTAAGTGACAGGGATTGAGCCTCATTCAGTGACCGGGATTGAGCCTCAGGCAGTGACAGGGATTGAACCTCAGTGATTGACAGGGATTGAACCTCCGGAAGTGACAGGGATTGAACCTCAGTCAGTGACAGGAATTGAACCTCAGTCAGTGACAGATATTGAATCTCAGTCAGTGACAGGGGTTGAATCTTAGTCTGTGACAGGGATTGGACCTCAGTCAGTGACAGGGATTGAACGTTAGTCAGTGACAGGGATTGAACCTCAGTCAGTGACAGGGATTGAATCGCAGTCAGTGACAGGGTATGATGTCAGTCAGTGACATGGATTTAATCTCATTCAGTTACAGGGATTGAATCTCAGTTTGTGTCAGGGATTCAACCTCAGTCCGTAACAGGGATTGAATCTCAGTCAGTGACAGGGATTGAATCTCAATCAGTGACAGGGATTGAATCTCAATCAGTGACTGGAATTGATCATCAGTCAGTTACTGGGATTGAATCGCAGTCAGTGACACGGATTGAATCTCAGTCAGTGACAGGGATTGAATCTCAGTCAGTGACAGGGATTGAACCTCAGTCAGTGACAGGGATTGAATCTCTATCAGTGACAGGGGTTTAATCTCATTCAGTGACAGGGATGGAATCTCAGTCAGTGACAGTTATTGAATCTCAGTCAGTGACAGGAATTGAATCTCAGTCAGTGACATGGATTTAATCTCATTCAGTAACAGGGATTGAATCTCAGTCAGTGACAGGGATTGAATCTCAATCAGTGATTGGAATTGATCATCAGTCAGTGACTGGGATTGAATCGCAGTCAGCGACAGGAATTGTATCTCAGTCAGTGACAGGGATTGAATCTCAGTCAGTGACAGGGATTGAACCTCAGTCAGTGACAGGGATTGATTCTCAGTCAGTTACAGGGATTGAATCTCAGTCAGTGACAGGGATTGAACCTCAGTCAGTGACAGGGATTGATTCTCAGTCAGTTACAGGGATTGAATCTCAGTCAGTGACAGGGATTGAACCTCAGTCAGTGACAGGGATTGAATCTCACATAGTGACGGGATTGACCCTCAGTCAGTGACAGGGATTGAATCTCTATCAGTGTCAGTGATTGAATCTCAGTCAGTGACAGGATATGAAGTCAGTCAGTGACATGGATTTAATCTCAGTCAGTGATAGGAATTGAATCTCAGTCAGTGACAGGGATTGTATCTCAGTCAGTGACAGGGATTGAACTTCAGTTAGTGACAGGGATTGAACCTCAGGCAGTGATAGGGATTGTATCACATTCAATGACAGGAATTTTATCTCAGTCAGTGACAGGGATTGAATCTCAGTTAGTGACAGGGATTGAATCTCAGTCAGTGACAGGAATTGAGCCTCAGTCAGTGACTAGGATTGAGTCTCAGTCAGTGACAGTGATTGTGACTCAGTCAGTGACAGCGATTGAACCTTTGTCAGTGACAGGGATTGAATCTCAGTTAGTGATAGGGATTGAATCTCAATCAGTGCTGGGATTGATCATCAGTCAGTGACTGGGATTGAACCTCAGTCTGTGACAGGGATTCAATCTCAGTCTGTGACAGGAATTGACTCGCAGTCAGTGACAGGGATTGTATCTCAGTTAGTGACAGGGATTGAACCTTAGTCAGTGACAGAGATTGAATCTCAGTTAGTGACAGGGATTGAATCTCAATCCGTGCTGGGATTGATCATCAGTCAGTGACTGGGATTGAATCGCAGTCAGTGACTGGGATGGAATCTCAGTTAGTTACAGGGATTGAATCTCAGTCATTGACAGGAATTGACCCTCAGTCAGTGTCAGGGTTGAGCCACAGTCAGTCACAGGGATTGACCCTCAGTCAGTGACAGGATTTGAATCGCAGTCAGTGACAGGGATTCAATCTCAGTCAGTGACAGGGATTGAACCTCAGTCTGTGACAGGGATTGAATCACACACTGTGACAGGGATTGACTCGGAGTGACTGACAGGGATTGAGCCTCAATGAGAGACAGGGGTTGAGCCTCAGTCAGTGACAGGGATTGATTCTCAGTTAGTTACAGTGATCGAATCTCAGTCAGTGACAGGGATTGACCCTTAGTCAGTGACAGGGATTGAATCTCAGTTCGTGACAGAGATTGAATCTCAGTCAGTGACAGGGATTGAACCTCAGACAGTGACAGGGATTGACCCTCAGACAGTGACAGGGATTGAATCTCAGTAAGTGACAGGGATTGAGCCTTATTCAGTGACCGGGATTGAGCCTCAGGCATTGACAGGGATTGAACCTCAGTGATTGACAGGGATTGAACCTCCGGCAGTGACAGGGATTGAACCTCTGTCAGTGACAGGAATTGAACCTCAGTCAGTGACAGATATTGAATCTCAGTCAGTGACAGGGGTTGAATCTTAGTCTGTGACAGGGATTGGACCTCAGTCAGTGACAGGGATTGAACGTTAGTCAGTGACAGGGATTGAACCTCAGTCAGTGACAGGGATTGAATCGCAGTCAGTGACAGGGTATGATGTCAGTCAGTGACATGGATTTAATCTCATTCAGTTACAGGGATTGAATCTCAGTTTGTGTCAGGGATTCAACCTCAGTCCGTAACAGGGATTGAATCTCAGTCAGTGACAGGGATTGAATCTCAATCAGTGACAGGGATTGAATCTCAATCAGTGACTGGAATTGATCATCAGTCAGTTACTGGGATTGAATCGCAGTCAGTGACACGGATTGAATCTCAGTCAGTGACAGGGATTGAATCTCAGTCAGTGACAGGGATTGAACCTCAGTCAGTGACAGGGATTGAATCTCTATCAGTGACATGGATTTAATCTCATTCAGTGACAGGGATGGAATCTCAGTCAGTGACAGTTATTGAATCTCAGTCAGTGACAGGAATTGAATCTCAGTCAGTGACAGGGATTGAATCTCAGTCAGTGACATGGATTTAATCTCATTCAGTAACAGGGATTGAATCTCAGTCAGCGACAGGGATTGAATCTCAATCAGTGATTGGAATTGATCATCAGTCAGTGACTGGGATTGAATCGCAGTCAGCGACAGGGATTGTATCTGTCAGTGACAGGGATTGAATCTCAGTCAGTGACAGGGCTTTAACCTCAGTCAGTGACAGGGATTGATTCTCAGTCAGTTACAAGAATTGAATCTCAGTCAGTGACAGGGATTGAACCTCAGTCAGTGACAGGGATTGAATCTCAAATAGTGACGGGATTGACCCTAAGTCAGTGACAGGGATTGAATCTCTATCAGTGACAGTGATTGAATCTCAGTCAGTGACAGGGTATGATGTCAGTCAGTGACAGGGATTTAATCTCATTCAGTGACAGGGATTGAATCTCAGTCAGTGACAGGGATTGTATCTCAGTCAGTGACAAGGATTTAATCTCATTCAGTTGCAGGGATTGAATCTCAGTCAGTGACAGGGATTGAATTTCAGTCAGTGATAGGAATTGAACTTCAGTTAGTGACAGGGATTAAACCTCAGGCAGTGATAGGGATTGTATCACATTCAATGACAGGAATTTTATCTCAGTCAGTGACAGGGATTGAATCTCAGTTAGTGACAGGGATTGAATCTCAGTCAGTGACAGGAAGTGAGCCTCAGTCAGTGACTAGGATTGAGTCTCAGTCAGTGACAGTGATTGGGACTCAGTCAGTGACAGCGATTGAACCTTTGTCAGTGACAGGGATTCAATCTCAGTCTGTGACAGGAATTGACTCACAGTCAGTGACAGGGATTGTATCTCAGTTAGTGACAGGGATTGAACCTTAGTCAGTGACAGAGATTGAATCTCAGTTAGTGACAGGGATTGAATCTCAATCAGTGACAGGGATTGATCATCAGTCAGTGACTGGGATTGAAACTTAGTCAGTGACAGGGATTGAATCTCAATCAGTGACAGGGATTGACGCTCAGAGAGTGACAGGAATGGAATCTCAGTCAGTGACAGGCATGGAATCGCAGTCAGTGACTGGGATGGAATCTCAGTTAGTTACAGGGATTGGATCTCAGTCATTGACAGGAATTGACCCTCAGTCAGTGTCAGGGTTGAGCCACAGTCAGTCACAGGGATTGACCCTCAGTCAGTGACAGGATTTGAATCGCAGTCAGTGACAGGGATTCAATCTCAGTCAGTGACAGGGATTGAACCTCAGTCTGTGACAGGGATTGAATCACACACTGTGACAGGGATTGACTCGGAGTGACTGACAGGGATTGAGCCTCAATGAGAGACAGGGGTTGAGCCTCAGTCAGTGACAGGGATTGATTCTCAGTTAGTTACAGTGATCGAATCTCAGTCAGTGACAGGGATTGACCCTTAGTCAGTGACAGGGATTGAATCTCAGTTTGTGACAGAGATTGAATCTCAGTCAGTGACAGGGATTGAACCTCAGACAGTGACAGGGATTGACCCTCAGACAGTGACAGGGATTGAATCTCAGTAAGTGACAGGGATTGAGCCTCATTCAGTGACCGGGATTGAGCCTCAGGCAGTGACAGGGATTGAACCTCAGTGATTGACAGGGATTGAACCTCCGGCAGTGACAGGGATTGAACCTCAGTCAGTGACAGGAATTGAACCTCAGTCAGTGACAGATATTGAATCTCAGTCAGTGACAGGGGTTGAATCTTAGTCTGTGATAGGGATTGGACCTCAGTCAGTGACAGGGATTGAACGTTAGTCAGTGACAGGGATTGAACCTCAGTCAGTGACAGGGATTGAATCGCAGTCAGTGACAGGGTATGATGTCAGTCAGTGACATGGATTTAATCTCATTCAGTTACAGGGATTGAATCTCAGTTTGCGTCAGGGATTCAACCTCAGTCCGTAACAGGGATTGAATCTCAGTCAGTGACAGGGATTGAATCTCAATCAGTGACAGGGATTGAATCTCAATCAGTGACTGGAATTGATCATCAGTCAGTTACTGGGATTGAATCGCAGTCAGTGACACGGATTGAATCTCAGTCAGTGACAGGGATTGAATCTCAGTCAGTGACAGGGATTGAACCTCAGTCAGTGACAGGGATTGAATCTCTATCAGTGACATGGATTTAATCTCATTCAGTGACAGGGATGGAATCTCAGTCAGTGACAGTTATTGAATCTCAGTCAGTGACAGGAATTGAATCTCAGTCAGTGACAGGGATTGAATCTCAGTCAGTGACATGGATTTAATCTCATTCAGTAACAGGGATTGAATCTCAGTCAGTGACAGGGATTGAATCTCAATCAGTGATTGGAATTGATCATCAGTCAGTGACTGGGATTGAATCGCAGTCAGCGACAGGGATTGTATCTCAGTCAGTGACAGGGATTGAATCTCAGTCAGTGACAGGGATTGAACTTCAGTCAGTGACAGGGATTGATTCTCAGTCAGTTACAGGGATTGAATCTCAGTCAGTGACAGGGATTGAACCTCAGTCAGTGACAGGGATTGAATCTCAAATAGTGACGGGATTGACCCTCAGTCAGTGACAGGGAATGAATCTCTATCTGTGACAGTGATTAAACCTCAGTCAGTGACATGGTATGATGTCAGTCAGTGACATGGATTTAATCTCATTCAGTGACAGGGATTGAATCTCAGTCAGTGACAGGGATTGAATCTCAGTCTGTGACCTGGGATTGAATCTCAATCCGTGCTGGGATTGATCATCAGTCAGTGACTGGGATTGAATCGCAGTCAGTGACTGGGATGGAATCTCAGTTAGTTACAGGGATTGAATCTCAGTCATTGACAGGAATTGACCCTCAGTCAGTGTCAGGGTTGAGCCACAGTCAGTCACAGGGATTGACTCTCAGTCAGTGACAGGATTTGAATCGCAGTCAGTGACAGGGATTCAATCTCAGTCAGTGACAGGGATTGAACCTCAGTCTGTGACAGGGATTGAATCACACACTGTGACAGGAATTGACTCGGAGTGACTGATACGGATTGAGCCTCAATGAGAGACAGGGGTTGAGCCTCAGTCAGTGACAGGGATTGATTCTCAGTTAGTTACAGTGATCGAATCTCAGTCAGTGACAGGGATTGACCCTTCGTCAGTGACAGGGATTGAATCTCAGTTCGTGACAGAGATTGAATCTCAGTCAGTGACAGGGATTGAACCTCAGACAGTGACAGGGATTGACCCTCAGACAGTGACAGGGATTGAATCTCAGTAAGTGACAGGGATTGAGCCTTATTCAGTGACCGGGATTGAGCCTCAGGCATTGACAGGGATTGAACCTCAGTGATTGACAGGGATTGAACCTCCGGCAGTGACAGGGATTGAACCTCTGTCAGTGACAGGAATTGAACCTCAGTCAGTGACAGATATTGAATCTCAGTCAGTGACAGGGGTTGAATCTTAGTCTGTGACAGGGATTGGACCTCAGTCAGTGACAGGGATTGAACGTTAGTCAGTGACAGGGATTGAACCTCAGTCAGTGACAGGGATTGAATCGCAGTCAGTGACAGGGTATGATGTCAGTCAGTGACATGGATTTAATCTCATTCAGTTACAGGGATTGAATCTCAGTTTGTGTCAGGGATTCAACCTCAGTCCGTAACAGGGATTGAATCTCAGTCAGTGACAGGGATTGAATCTCAATCAGTGACAGGGATTGAATCTCAATCAGTGACTGGAATTGATCATCAGTCAGTTACTGGTATTGAATCGCAGTCAGTGACACGGATTGAATCTCAGTCAGTGACAGGGATTGAATCTCAGTCAGTGACAGGGATTGAACCTCAGTCAGTGACAGGGATTGAATCTCTATCAGTGACATGGATTTAATCTCATTCAGTGACAGGGATGGAATCTCAGTCAGTGACAGTTATTGAATCTCAGTCAGTGACAGGAATTGAATCTCAGTCAGTGACAGGGATTGAATCTCAGTCAGTGACATGGATTTAATCTCATTCAGTAACAGGGATTGAATCTCAGTCAGCGACAGGGATTGAATCTCAATCAGTGATTGGAATTGATCATCAGTCAGTGACTGGGATTGAATCGCAGTCAGCGACAGGGATTGTATCTGTCAGTGACAGGGATTGAATCTCAGTCAGTGACAGGGCTTTAACCTCAGTCAGTGACAGGGATTGATTCTCAGTCAGTTACAAGGATTGAATCTCAGTCAGTGACAGGGATTGAACCTCAGTCAGTGACAGGGATTGAATCTCAAATAGTGACGGGATTGACCCTCAGTCAGTGACAGGGATTGAATCTCTATCAGTGACAGTGATTGAATCTCAGTCAGTGACAGGGTATGATGTCAGTCAGTGACAGGGATTTAATCTCATTCAGTGACAGGGATTGAATCTCAGTCAGTGACAGGGATTGTATCTCAGTCAGTGACAAGGATTTAATCTCATTCAGTTGCAGGGATTGAATCTCAGTCAGTGACAGGGATTGAATTTCAGTCAGTGATAGGAATTGAACTTCAGTTAGTGACAGGGATTAAACCTCAGGCAGTGATAGGGATTGTATCACATTCAATGACAGGAATTTTATCTCAGTCAGTGACAGGGATTGAATCTCAGTTAGTGACAGGGATTGAATCTCAGTCAGTGACAGGAAGTGAGCCTCAGTCAGTGACTAGGATTGAGTCTCAGTCAGTGACAGTGATTGGGACTCAGTCAGTGACAGCGATTGAACCTTTGTCAGTGACAGGGATTCAATCTCAGTCTGTGACAGGAATTGACTCACAGTCAGTGACAGGGATTGTATCTCAGTTAGTGACAGGGATTGAACCTTAGTCAGTGACAGAGATTGAATCTCAGTTAGTGACAGGGATTGAATCTCAATCAGTGACAGGGATTGATCATCAGTCAGTGACTGGGATTGAATCGCAGTCAGTGACAGGGATTGAATCTCAGTCAGTGACAGGGATTGAAACTTAGTCAGTGACAGGGATTGAATCTCAATCAGTGACAGGGATTGACGCTCAGAGAGTGACAGGAATGGAATCTCAGTCAGTGACAGGCATGGAATCGCAGTCAGTGACTGGGATGGAATCTCAGTTAGTTACAGGGATTGGATCTCAGTCATTGACAGGAATTGACCCTCAGTCAGTGTCAGGGTTGAGCCACAGTCAGTCACAGGGATTGACCCTCAGTCAGTGACAGGATTTGAATCGCAGTAAGTGACAGGGATTCAATCTCAGTCAGTGACAGGGATTGAACCTCAGTCTGTGACAGGGATTGAATCACACACTGTGACAGGGATTGACTCGGAGTGACTGACAGGGATTGAGCCTCAATGAGTGACAGGGGTTGAGCCTTAGTCAGTGACAGGGATTGATTCTCAGTTAGTTACAGTGATCGAATCTCAGTCAGTGACAGGGATTGACCCTTAGTCAGTGACAGGGATTGAATCTCAGTTCGTGACAGAGATTGAATCTCAGTCAGTGACAGGGATTGAACCTCAGACAGTGACAGGGATTGACCCTCAGACAGTGACAGGGATTGAATCTCAGTAAGTGACAGGGATTGAGCCTCATTCAGTGACCGGGATTGAGCCTCAGGCAGTGACAGGGATTGAACCTCAGTGATTGACAGGGATTGAACCTCCGGCAGTAACAGGGATTGAACCTCAGTCAGTGACAGGAATTGAACCTCAGTCAGTGACAGATATTGAATCTCAGTCAGTGACAGGGGTTGAATCTTAGTCTGTGACAGGGATTGGACCTCAGTCAGTGACAGGGATTGAACGTTAGTCAGTGACAGGGATTGAACCTCAGTCAGTGACAGGGATTGAATCGCAGTCAGTGACAGGGTATGATGTCAGTCAGTGACATGGATTTAATCTCAATCAGTTACAGGGATTGAATCTCAGTTTGCGTCAGGGATTCAACCTCAGTCCGTAACAGGGATTGAATCTCAGTCAGTGACAGGGATTGAATCTCAATCAGTGACAGGGATTGAATCTCAATCAGTGACTGGAATTGGTCATCAGTCAGTTACTGGGATTGAATCGCAGTCAGTGACACGGATTGAATCTCAGTCAGTGACAGGGATTGAATCTCAGTCAGTGACAGGGATTGAACCTCAGTCAGTGACAGGGATTGAATCTCTATCAGTGACATGGATTTAATCTCATTCAGTGACAGGGATGGAATCTCAGTCAGTGACAGTTATTGAATCTCAGTCAGTGACAGGAATTGAATCTCAGTCAGTGACAGGGATTGAATCTCAGTCAGTGACATGGATTTAATCTCATTCAGTAACAGGGATTGAATCTCAGTCAGTGACAGGGATTGATTCTCAATCAGTGATTGGAATTGATCATCAGTCAGTGACTGGGATTGAATCGCAGTCAGCGACAGGGATTGTATCTCAGTCAGTGACAGGGATTGAATCTCAGTCAGTGACAGGGATTGAACCTCAGTCAGTGACAGGGATTGATTCTCAGTCAATTACAGGGATTGAATCTCAGTCAGTGACAGGGATTGAACCTCAGTCAGTGACAGGGATTGAATCTCAAATAGTGACGGGATTGACCCTCAGTCAGTGACAGGGAATGAATCTCTATCAGTGACAGTGATTAAACCTCAGTCAGTGACATGGTATGATGTCAGTCAGTGACATGGATTTAATCTCATTCAGTGACAGGGATTGAATCTCAGTCAGTGACAGGGATTGTATCTCAGTCAGTGACATGGATTTAATCTCATTCAGTTGCAGGGATTGAATCTCAGTCAGTGACAGGGATTGAATCTCAGTCAGTGACAGGAATTGACCTTCAGTTAGTGACATGGATTGAACCTCAGGCAGTGATAGGGATTGTATCACATTCAATGACAGGAATTTTATCTCAGTCAGTGACAGGGATTGAATCTCAGTTAGTGACAGGGATTGAATCTCAGTCAGTGACAGGAATTGAGCCTCAGTCAGTGACTAGGATTGAGTCTCAGTCAGTGACAGTGATTGAGACTCAGTCAGTGACAGCGATTGAACCTTTGTCAGTGACAGGGATTGAATCTCAGTTAGTGACAGGGATTGAATCTCAGTCATTGCTGGGATTGATCATCAGTCAGTGACTGGGATTGAACCTCACTCTGTGACAGGGATTCAATCTCAGTCTGTGACAGGAATTGACTCGCAGTCAGTGACAGGGATTGTATCTCAGTTAGTGACAGGGATTGAACCTTAGTCAGTGACAGAGATTGAATCTCAGTTAGTGACAGGGATTGAATCTCAATCAGTGCTGGTATTGATCATCAGTCAGTGACTGGGATTGAATCGCAGTCAGTGACAGGGATTGAATCTCAGTCAGTGACAGGGATTGAAACTTAGTCAGTGACAGGGATTGAATCTCAATCAGTGACAGGGATTGACGCTCAGAGAGTGACAGGAATGGAATCTCAGTCAGTGACAGGCATGGAATCGCAGTCAGTGACTGGGATGGAATCTCAGTTAGTTACAGGGATTGAATCTCAGTCATTGACAGGAATTGACCCTCAGTCAGTGTCAGGGTTGAGCCACAGTCAGTCACAGGGATTGACCCTCAGTCAGTGACAGGATTTGATTCGCATTCAGTGACAGGGATTCAATCTCAGTCAGTGACAGGGATTGAACCTCAGTCTGTGACAGGGATTGAATCACACACTGTGACAGGGATTGACTCGGAGTGACTGACAGGGATTGAGCCTCAATGAGAGACAGGGGTTGAGCCTCAGTCAGTGACAGGGATTGATTCTCAGTTAGTTACAGTGATCGAATCTCAGTCAGTGACAGGGA
Source organism: Chiloscyllium plagiosum (assembly GCF_037043375.1). NCBI lineage: Eukaryota > Metazoa > Chordata > Chondrichthyes > Orectolobiformes > Hemiscylliidae > Chiloscyllium > Chiloscyllium plagiosum. Next base: position 46,282,967 of record NW_028270177.1, read on the forward strand.
TTGACCCTTAGTCAGTGACAGGGATTGAATCTCAGTTCGTGATAGAGATTGAATCTCAGTCAGTGACAGGGATTGAACCTCAGACAGTGACAGGGATTGACCCTCAGACAGTGACAGGGATTGAATCTCAGTAATTGATAGGGATTGAGCCTCATTCAGTGACCGGGATTGAGCCTCAGGCAGTGACAGGGATTGAACCTCAGTGATTGACAGGGATTGAACCTCCGGCAGTGACAGGGATTGAACCTCAGTCAGTGACAGGAATTGAACCTCAGTCAGTGACAGATATTGAATCTCAGTCAGTGACAGGGGTTGAATCTTAGTCTGTGACAGGGATTGGACCTCAGTCAGTGACAGGGATTGAACGTTAGTCAGTGACAGGGATTGAACCGCAGTCAGTGACAGGGATTGAATCGCAGTCAGTGACAGGGTATGATGTCAGTCAGTGACATGGATTTAATCTCATTCAGTTACAGGGATTGAATCTCAGTTTGTGTCAGGGATTCAACCTCAGTCCGTAACAGGGATTGAATCTCAGTCAGTGACAGGGATTGAATCTCAATCAGTGACAGGGATTGAATCTCAATCAGTGACTGGAATTGATCATCAGTCAGTTACTGGGATTGAATCGCAGTCAGTGACAGGGATTGAATCTCAGTCAGTGACAGGGATTGAACCTCAGTCAGTGACAGGGATTGAATCTCTGTCAGTGACATGGATTTAATCTCATTCAGTGACAGGGATGGAATCTCAGTCAGTGACAGTTATTGAATCTCAGTCAGTGACAGGAATTGAATCTCAGTCAGTGACAGGGATTGAATCTCAGTCAGTGACATGGATTTAATCTCATTCAGTAACAGGGATTGAATCTCAGTCAGTGATTGGAATTGATCATCAGTCAGTGACTGGGATTGAATCGCAGTCAGCGACAGGGATTGTATCTCAGTCAGTGACAGGGATTGAATCTCATTCAGTGACAGGGATTGAACCTCAGTCAGTGACAGGGATTGATTCTCAGTCAGTTACAGGGATTGAATCTCAGTCAGTGACAGGGATTGAACCTCAGTCAGTGACAGGGATTGAATCTCAAATAGTGACGGGATTGACCCTCAGTCAGTGACAGGGAATGAATCTCTATCAGTGACAGTGATTAAACCTCAGTCAGTGACATGGTATGATGTCAGTCAGTGACATGGATTTAATCTCATTCAGTGACAGGGATTGAATCTCAGTCAGTGACAGGGATTGTATCTCAGTCAGTGACATGGATTTAATCTCATTCAGTTGCAGGGATTGAATCTCAGTCAGTGACAGGGATTGAATCTCAGTCAGTGACAGGAATTGACCTTCAGTTAGTGACAGGGATTGAACCTCAGGCAGTGATAGGGATTGTATCACATTCAATGACAGGAATTTTATCTCAGTCAGTGACAGGGATTGAATCTCAGTTAGTGACAGGGATTGAATCTCAGTCAGTGACAGGAATTGAGCCTCAGTCAGTGACTAGGATTGAGTCTCAGTCAGTGACAGTGATTGAGACTCAGTCAGTGACAGCGATTGAACCTTTGTCAGTGACAGGGATTGAATCTCAGTTAGTGACAGGGATTGAATCTCAGTCAGTGCTGGGATTGATCATCAGTCAGTGACTGGGATTGAACCTCACTCTGTGACAGGGATTCAATCTCAGTCTGTGACAGGAATTGACTCGCAGTCAGTGACAGGGATTGTATCTCAGTTAGTGACAGGGATTGAACCTTAGTCAGTGACAGAGATTGAATCTCAGTTAGTGACAGGGATTGAATCTCAATCAGTGCTGGTATTGATCATCAGTCAGTGACTGGGATTGAATCGCAGTCAGTGACAGGGATTGAATCTCAGTCAGTGACAGGGATTGAAACTTAGTCAGTGACAGGGATTGAATCTCAATCAGTGACAGGGATTGACGCTCAGAGAGTGACAGGAATGGAATCTCAGTCAGTGACAGGCATGGAATCGCAGTCAGTGACTGGGATGGAATCTCAGTTAGTTACAGGGATTGAATCTCAGTCATTGACAGGAATTGACCCTCAGTCAGTGTCAGGGTTGAGCCACAGTCAGTCACAGGGATTGACCCTCAGTCAGTGACAGGATTTGATTCGCATTCAGTGACAGGGATTCAATCTCAGTCAGTGACAGGGATTGAACCTCAGTCTGTGACAGGGATTGAATCACACACTGTGACAGGGATTGACTCGGAGTGACTGACAGGGATTGAGCCTCAATGAGAGACAGGGGTTGAGCCTCAGTCAGTGACAGGGATTGATTCTCAGTTAGTTACAGTGATCGAATCTCAGTCAGTGACAGGGATTGACCCTTAGTCAGTGACAGGGATTGAATCTCAGTTCGTGATAGAGATTGAATCTCAGTCAGTGACAGGGATTGAACCTCAGACAGTGACAGGGATTGACCCTCAGACAGTGACAGGGATTGAATCTCAGTAATTGATAGGGATTGAGCCTCATTCAGTGACCGGGATTGAGCCTCAGGCAGTGACAGGGATTGAACCTCAGTGATTGACAGGGATTGAACCTCCGGCAGTGACAGGGATTGAACCTCAGTCAGTGACAGGAATTGAACCTCAGTCAGTGACAGATATTGAATCTCAGTCAGTGACAGGGGTTGAATCTTAGTCTGTGACAGGGATTGGACCTCAGTCAGTGACAGGGATTGAACGTTAGTCAGTGACAGGGATTGAACCGCAGTCAGTGACAGGGATTGAATCGCAGTCAGTGACAGGGTATGATGTCAGTCAGTGACATGGATTTAATCTCATTCAGTTACAGGGATTGAATCTCAGTTTGTGTCAGGGATTCAACCTCAGTCCGTAACAGGGATTGAATCTCAGTCAGTGACAGGGATTGAATCTCAATCAGTGACAGGGATTGAATCTCAATCAGTGACTGGAATTGATCATCAGTCAGTTACTGGGATTGAATCGCAGTCAGTGACAGGGATTGAATCTCAGTCAGTGACAGGGATTGAACCTCAGTCAGTGACAGGGATTGAATCTCTGTCAGTGACATGGATTTAATCTCATTCAGTGACAGGGATGGAATCTCAGTCAGTGACAGTTATTGAATCTCAGTCAGTGACAGGAATTGAATCTCAGTCAGTGACAGGGATTGAATCTCAGTCAGTGACATGGATTTAATCTCATTCAGTAACAGGGATTGAATCTCAGTCAGTGACAGGGATTGATTCTCAATCAGTGATTGGAATTGATCATCAGTCAGTGACTGGGATTGAATCGCATTCAGCGACAGGGATTGTATCTCAGTCAGTGACAGGGATTGAATCTCAGTCAGTGACAGGGATTGAACCTCAGTCAGTGACAGGGATTGATTCTCAGTCAGTTACAGGGATTGAATCTCAGTCAGTGACAGGGATTGAACCTCAGTCAGTGACAGGGATTGAATCTCAAATAGTGACGGGATTGACCCTCAGTCAGTGACAGGGATTGAATCTCTATCAGTGACAGTGATTGAATCTCAGTCAGTGACATGGTATGATGTCAGTCAGTGACATGGATTTAATCTCATTCAGTGACAGGGATTGAATCTCAGTCAGTGACAGGGATTGTATCTCAGTCAGTGACATGGATTTAATCTCATTCAGTTGCAGGGATTGAATCTCAGTCAGTGACAGGAATTGAATCTCAGTCAGTGACAGGGATTGAATCTCAGTCAGTGACATGGATTTAATCTCATTCAGTAACAGGGATTGAATCTCAGTCAGTGACAGGGATTGATTCTCAATCAGTGATTGGAATTGATCATCAGTCAGTGACTGGGATTGAATCGCAGTCAGCGACAGGGATTGTATCTCAGTCAGTGACAGGGATTGAATCTCAGTCAGTGACAGGGATTGAACCTCAGTCAGTGACAGGGATTGATTCTCAGTCAGTTACAGGGATTGAATCTCAGTCAGTGACAGGGATTGAACCTCAGTCAGTGACAGGGATTGAATCTCAAATAGTGACGGGATTGACCCTCAGTCAGTGACAGGGATTGAATCTCTATCAGTGACAGTGATTGAATCTCAGTCAGTGACATGGTATGATGTCAGTCAGTGACATGGATTTAATCTCATTCAGTGACAGGGATTGAATCTCAGTCAGTGACAGGGATTGTATCTCAGTCAGTGACATGGATTTAATCTCATTCAGTTGCAGGGATTGAATCTCAGTCAGTGACAGGGATTGAATCTCAGTCAGTGACAGGAATTGAACTTCAGTTAGTGACAGGGATTGAACCTCAGGCAGTGATAGGGATTGTATCACATTCAATGACAGGAATTTTATCTCAGTCAGTGACAGGGATTGAATCTCAGTTAGTGACAGGGATTGAATCTCAGTCAGTGACAGGAATTGAGCCTCAGTCAGTGACTAGAATTGAGACTCAGTCAGTGACAGCGATTGAACCTTTGTCAGTGACAGGGATTGAATCTCAGTTAGTGACAGGGATTGAATCTCAATCAGTGCTGGGATTGATCATCAGTCAGTGACTGGGATTGAACCTCAGTCTGTGACAGGGATTCAATCTCAGTCTGTGACAGGAATTGACTCGCAGTCAGTGACAGGGATTGTATCTCAGTTAGTGACAGGGATTGAACCTTAGTCAGTGACAGAGATTGAATCTCAGTCAGTGACATGGTATGATGTCAGTCAGTGACATGGATTTAATCTCAGTCAGTGATAGGAATTGAATCTCAGTCAGTGACAGGGATTGTATCTCAGTCAGTGACAGGAATTGAACTTCAGTTAGTGACAGGGATTGAACCTCAGGCAGTGATAGGGATTGTATCACATTCAATGACAGGAATTTTATCTCAGTCAGTGACAGGGATTGAATCTCAGTTAGTGACAGGGATTGAATCTCAGTCAGTGACAGGAATTGAGCCTCAGTCAGTGACTAGGATTGAGTCTCAGTCAGTGACAGTGATTGAGACTCAGTCAGTGACAGCGATTGAACCTTTGTCAGTGACAGGGATTGAATCTCAGTTAGTGACAGGGATTGAATCTCAGTCAGTGCTGGGATTGATCATCAGTCAGTGACTGGGATTGAACCTCACTCTGTGACAGGGATTCAATCTCAGTCTGTGACAGGAATTGACTCGCAGTCAGTGACAGGGATTGTATCTCAGTTAGTGACAGGGATTGAACCTTAGTCAGTGACAGAGATTGAATCTCAGTTAGTGACAGGGATTGAATCTCAATCAGTGCTGGTATTGATCATCAGTCAGTGACTGGGATTGAATCGCAGTCAGTGACAGGGATTGAATCTCAGTCAGTGACAGGGATTGAAACTTAGTCAGTGACAGGGATTGAATCTCAATCAGTGACAGGGATTGACGCTCAGAGAGTGACAGGAATGGAATCTCAGTCAGTGACAGGCATGGAATCGCAGTCAGTGACTGGGATGGAATCTCAGTTAGTTACAGGGATTGAATCTCAGTCATTGACAGGAATTGACCCTCAGTCAGTGTCAGGGTTGAGCCACAGTCAGTCACAGAGATTGACCCTCAGTCAGTGACAGGATTTGATTCGCAGTCAGTGACAGGGATTCAATCTCAGTCAGTGACAGGGATTGAACCTCAGTCTGTGACAGGGATTGAATCACACACTGTGACAGGGATTGACTCGGAGTGACTGACAGGGATTGAGCCTCAATGAGAGACAGGGGTTGAGCCTCAGTCAGTGACAGGGATTGATTCTCAGTTAGTTACAGTGATCGAATCTCAGTCAGTGACAGGGATTGACCCTTAGTCAGTGACAGGGATTGAATCTCAGTTCGTGACAGAGATTGAATCTCAGTCAGTGACAGGGATTGAACCTCAGACAGTGACAGGGATTGACCCTCAGACAGTGACAGGGATTGAATCTCAGTAAGTGACAGGGATTGAGCCTCATTCAGTGACCGGGATTGAGCCTCAGGCAGTGACAGGGATTGAACCTCAGTGATTGACAGGGATTGAACCTCCGGCAGTGACAGGGATTGAACCTCAGTCAGTGACAGGAATTGAACCTCAGTCAGTGACAGATATTGAATCTCAGTCAGTGACAGGGATTTAATCTCATTCAGTTACAGGGATTGAATCTCAGTTTGTGTCAGGGATTCAACCTCAGTCCGTAACAGGGATTGAATCTCAGTCAGTGACAGGGGTTGAATCTCAATCAGTGACAGGGATTGAATCTCAATCAGTGACTGGAATTGATCATCAGTCAGTTACTGGGATTGAATCGCAGTCAGTGACACGGATTGAATCTCAGTCAGTGACAGGGATTGAATCTCAGTCAGTGACAGGGATTGAACCTCAGTCAGTGACAGGGATTGAATCTCTATCAGTGACATGGATTTAATCTCATTCAGTGACAGGGATGGAATCTCAGTCAGTGACAGTTATTGAATCTCAGTCAGTGACAGGAATTGAATCTCAGTCAGTGACAGGGATTGAATCTCAGTCAGTGTCATGGATTTAATCTCATTCAGTAACAGGGATTGAATCTCAGTCAGTGACAGGGATTGATTCTCAATCAGTGATTGGAATTGATCATCAGTCAGTGACTGGGATTGAATCGCAGTCAGCGACAGGGATTGTATCTCAGTCAGTGACAGGGATTGAATCTCAGTCAGTGACAGGGATTGAACCTCAGTCAGTGACAGGGATTGATTCTCAGTCAGTTACAGGGATTGAATCTCAGTCAGTGACAGGGATTGAACCTCAGTCAGTGACAGGGATTGAATCTCAAATAGTGACGGGATTGACCCTCAGTCAGTGACAGGGATTGAATCTCCATCAGTGACAGTGATTGAATCTCAGTCAGTGACAGGGTATGATGTCAGTCAGTGACATGGATTTAATCTCATTCAGTGACAGGGATTGAATCTCAGTCAGTGACAGGGATTGAATCTCAGTCAGTGATAGGAATTGAATCTGTCAGTGACAGGGATTGTATCTCAGTCAGTGACATGGATTTAATCTCATTCAGTGACAGGGATTGAATCTCAGTTAGTGACAGGGATTGAATCTCAGTCAGTGACAGGGATTGAATCTCAGTTAGTGACAGGGATTGAATCTCAATCAGTGCTGGGATTGATCATCAGTCAGTGACTGGGATTGAACCTCACTCTGTGTCAGGGATTCAATCTCAGTCTGTGACAGGAATTGACTCGCAGTCAGTGACAGGGATTGTATCTCAGTCAGTGACAGGGATTGAACCTCAGTCAGTGACAGAGATTGAATCTCAGTTAGTGACGGGATTGAATCTCAGTCAGTGACAGGGATGGAATCTCAATCAGTGACTGGGATTGATCATCAGTCAGGTACTGGGATTGAATCGAAGTCAGTGACTGGGATTGAATCTCAGTCAGTGACAGGGATTGAATCTCATTCAGTGACAGGGAGTGGCGCTCAGAAAGTGATTGGAATGGAATCTCAGTCTGTGACAGGCATAGAATCGCAGTCAGTGACAGGGATTGCAGCTCAGTCAGTGACTGGGGTTGAATCACAGTCAGTGACCAGTATTGACCCACAGTCAGTTACAGGGATGGAATCTCAGTTAGTTTCAGGGATTGAATCTCAGTCCGTGACAGGGATTGACGCTCAGAGAGTGACAGGGATTGAGCCTCAAATAGTGACGGGATTGACCCTCATTCAGTGACAGGGATTGATTCTTAATCAGTGACAGGGTTTGAATCTCAGTCAGAGACAGGGATTGAATCTCAGTCAGTGACATGGATTTAATCTCATTTAGTGACAGGGATTGAATCTCAGTCAGTTTCAGGGATTGAATCTCAGTCAGTGACAGGAATTGAATCTCAGTCAGTGCAGGGATTGATCATGAGGCAGTGACAGGGTTTGAATCTCAGTAAGTGACAGGAAGTGAATCTCAGTCAGTGACAGGGATTGAATCTCAGTTAGTGACAGGGATTGAACCTTAGTCAGTGACAGAGATTGAATCTCAGTTAGTGACAGGGATTGAATCTCAATCAGTGCTGGGATTGATCATCAGTCAGTGACTGAGATTGAATCGCAGTCAGTGACAGGGATTGAATCTCAGTCAGTGACAGGGATTGAAACTTAGTCAGTGACAGGGATTGAATCTCAATCAGTGACAGGGATTGACGCTCAGAAAGTGACAGGAATGGAATCTCAGTCAGTGACAGGGATTGAATCTCAGTCAGTGACAGGGATGGAATCTCAGTTAGTTACAGGGATTGAATCTCAGTCATTGACAGGAATTGACCCTCAGTCAGTGTCAGGGTTGAGCCACAGTCAGTCACAGGGATTGACCCTCAGTCAGTGACAGGATTTGCATCGCAGTCAGTGACAGGGATTCAATCTCAGGCAGTGACAGGGATTGAACCTCATTCTGTGACAGGGATTGAATCACACTCTGTGACAGGGATTGACTCGGAGTGACTGACAGGGATTGAGCCTCAATGAGAGACAGGGGTTGAGCCGCAGTCAGTGACAGGGATTGATTCTCAATCAGTGACAGGGTTTGAATCTCAGTCAGAGACAGTGATTGAATCTCAGTCAGTGACAGTAATTGAACCTCAGTCAGTGACAGGGATTGTACATTCGTCAGTGACAGGGATTGATTCTCAGTCAGTGACTGGGATTAACACTCAGACAGTGACCAGGATTGAATCTCAGTCTGTGACAGGGATTGACCCTCAGTCAGTGACTGGGATTGAATCGCAGTCCTTGACAGGGTTTGAACCACAGTCAGTGACAGGGCTTGAATCTCCGTCAGTGACAGGGGTTGAATCTCAGTCAGTGACAGGGATTGAATCGCAGTCAGTGACAGGGATTGAATCTCAGTCAGTGTCATGGACTAAACCTAAGTCAGTGACAGGGATTGAATCTCAATCAGTGACAGTCATTAAATCGCAGTCAGTGACAGGGATTGAATCTCAGTCAGTGACAGTCATTAAATCGCAGTCAATGACAGGGATTGAATCTCAGTCAGTGACAGGGATTGAATCTCAGTCAGTGACACAGATTGAACCTCAGTTCGTGACAGGGATTGAACCTCAGGCAGTGACAGGAATTGAGCCTCAGTCAATGACAGGGATTGAATCGAAATCAGTGACAGGGATTGAATCTCAGTTAGTGACAAGGATTGAATCTCAGTCAGTGACTGGGATTGACCCTCAGACAGTGACAGGGATTGAATCTCAGTCAGTGACAGGGATTGAATCTCAGTCAGTGACAGGAATTGAATCTCACTCAGTGACAGGGATTGAATCTCAGTCAGTGACAGGGTTTGAGCCTCAGTCAGTGACAGGGATTGAATCTCAGTCAGTGACAGGGATTGAATCTCAGTCAGTGACAGGGATTAAGCCACAGTCACTGACAGGGATTGAATCTCAGTCAATGACAGGGATTGAGCCTCAGTCAATGACAGGGATTGAACCTTAGTGAGTGACAGGGATTGAACCTCAGTCAGTGACTGGAATTGAACCTTCGTCAGTGACAGGGATTGAGGCTCAGTCAGTGACAGGGATTGAGACTCAGCCAGTGACAGGCATTGAATCTCAGTCTGTGACAGGGATTCAATCTCAGTCTATGACAGGGATTGACTCGCAGTCAGTGACAGGTATTGAATCGAAGTCAGTGACAGGGATTGAATCTCAGTCAGTGACAGGGATTGAATCTCATTCAGTGACAGGGAGTGGCGCTCAGAAAGTGATAGGAATGGAATCTCAGTCTGTGACAGGCATAGAATCGCAGTCAGTGACAGGGATTGCAGCTCAGTCAGTGACTGGGGTTGAATCACAGTCAGTGACCGGTATTGACCCTCAGTCAGTTACAGGGATGGAATCTCAGTTAGTTTCAGGGATTGAATCTCAGTCCGTGACAGGGATTGACGCTCAGAGAGTGACAGGGATTGAGCCTCAAATAGTGACGGGATTGACCCTCATTCAGTGACAGGGATTGATTCTCAATCAGTGACAGGGTTTGAATCTCAGTCAGAGACAGGGATTGAATCTCAGTCAGTGACATGGATTTAATCTCATTTAGTGACAGGGTTTGAATCTCAGTCAATTTCAGGGATTGAATCTCAGTCAGTGACAGGAATTGAATTTCAGTCAGTGCAGGGATTGAACATCAGGCAGTGACAGGGATTGTATCACAGTCAATGACAGGAATTGTTTCTCAGTCAGTGACAGGGATTGAACCTTAGTCAGTGACAGGGATTGAATCTCAGTTAGTGACGGGATTGAATCTCAGTCAGTGACAGGGATGGAATCTCAATCAGTGACAGGGATTGAACCTCAGTCAGTGACAGGGATTGAATCTCAGTAAGTGACAGGAAGTGAATCTCAGTCAGTGACAGTGATTGAATCACAATCAGTGACAAGAATTGAACCTCAGTCAGTGACCTGGATTGAATCGCAGTCAGTGACAGGGATTGAATCTCAGTTAGTGACAGGGATTGAACCTTAGTCAGTGACAGAGATTGAATCTCAGTTAGTGACAGGGATTGAATCTCAATCAGTGCTGGGATTGATCATCAGTCAGTGACTGGGATTGAATCGCAGTCAGTGACAGGGATTGAATCTCAGTCAGTGACAGGGATTGAAACTTAGTCAGTGACAGGGATTGAATCTCAATCAGTGACAGGGATTGACGCTCAGAAAGTGACAGGAATGGAATCTCAGTCAGTGACAGGCATGGAATCGCAGTCAGTGACTGGGATGGAATCTCAGTTAGTTATAGGGATTGAATCTCAGTCATTGACAGGAATTGACCCTCAGTCAGTGACAGGGATTGAATCTCAGTCAGTGACAGGGATGGAATCTCAGTTAGTTACAGGGATTGAATCTCAGTCATTGACAGGAATTGACCCTCAGTCAGTGTCAGGGTTGAGCCTCAGTCAGTCACAGGGATTGACCCTCAGTCAGTGACAGGATTTGAATCGCAGTCAGTGACAGGGATTCAATCTCAGGCAGTGACAGGGATTGAACCTCAGTCTGTGACAGGGATTGACTCGGAGTGACTGACAGGGATTGAGCCTCAATGAGAGACAGGGATTGAGCCTCAGTCAGTGACAGGGATTGATTCTCAATCAGTGACAGGGTTTGAATCTCAGTCAGAGACAGTGATTGAATCTCAGTCAGTGACAGGAATTGAACCTCAGTCAGTGACCTGGATTGAATCGCAGTCAGTGACAGGGATTGAATCTCAGTTAGTTACAGTGATTGAATGTCAGTCTGTGACAGGGATTGACCCTTAGTCAGTGTCAGGGATTGAATCTCAGTTAGTGACAAGGATTGAATCTCAGTCAGTGACTGGGATTGACCCTCAGACAGTGACAGGGATTGAATCTCAGTCAGTGACAGGGATTGAATCTCAGTCAGTGACAGGAATTGAATCTCACTCAGTGACAGGGATTGAATCTCAGTCAGTGACAGGGTTTGAGCCTCATTCAGTGACAGGGATTGAATCTCAGTCAGTGACAGGGATTAAGCCACAGTCACTGACAGGGATTGAATCTCAGTCAATGACAGGGATTGAGCCTCAGTCAATGACAGGGATTGAACCTTAGTGAGTGACAGGGATTGAACCTCAGTCAGTGACTGGAATTGAACCTTCGTCAGTGACAGGGATTGAGGCTCAGTCAGTGACAGGGATTGAGACTCAGCCAGTGACAGGCATTGAATCTCAGTCTGTGATAGGGATTCAATCTCAGTCTATGACAGGGATTGACTCGCAGTCAGTGACAGGGATTGAATCTCAGTCAGTGACAGGGATTGAAACTTAGTCAGTGACAGGGATTGAATCTCAATCAGTGACAGGGATTGACGCTCAGAAAGTGACAGGAATGGAATCTCAGTCAGTGACAGGCATGGAATCGCAGTCAGTGACTGGGATGGAATCTCAGTTAGTTATAGGGATTGAATCTCAGTCATTGACAGGAATTGACCCTCAGTCAGTGACAGGGATTGAATCTCAGTCAGTGACAGGGATGGAATCTCAGTTAGTTACAGGGATTGAATCTCAGTCAGTGACAGGGAATGTATCTCATTCAGTGACAGGAATTGAAACTCAGTAAGTGACAGGTATATATTCTCAGTCAGTGACACATATTGTATCTCAGTCAGTGACAGGGATTGAAAATCAATTAGTGACAGGGATTGAATCTCAGTCAGTGACATGGTTTAACCCTCAGTCAGTAACAGGGATTGAATCTCAGTTAGTCACAGGGATTGAATCTTAGTCAGTGACAGGGATTGACCCTCAGACAGTGACAGTGATTGAGCCTCAGTCAGTGACAGGGATTGAATCTCCATCAGTGTCAGAGATTGAACCTCAGTCAGTGACAGGGATTGAATCCCAGTTAATGGCAGTGATTGAATCTCAGTCAGTGACTGAGATTGACCCTCAGTCAGTGGCAGGGATTGAACCTCCATCAGTGACAGGGATTGAACCTCAGTCAGTGACAGGGATTGAATCTCAGTCTGTGACTTGGATTGAACCTCAGTCAGTGACAGGGATTGAATCTCAGTCTGTGACTTGGACTGAACCTCAGTCAGTGACAGGGATTGAACCTCAGTCAGTGACTGGGATTGAACCGCGGTCAGTGACAGGGATTGAATCTCAGTCTGTGACAGTGTTAAATCTCTGTCAGTGACAGGGATTGAGCCTCAGTCAGTGACTGGGATTGAACCGCAGTCAGTGACAGGGATTGAATCTCAGTCTGTGACAGTGTTAAATCTCTGTCAGTGACAGGGATTGACCCTCAGTCAGTGGCAGGGATTGAATCTCAATCAGTGACAGGGATTGAACCTCAGTCTGTGACAGGAATTAAACCTCAGTCAGTGACAGGGATTGAAACTCAGTCAGTGACAGGGATTGAACCTTAGTTATTGACAGGGATTGAACCTCAGTCAGTGACAGGGATTGAACATCAGTCAATGACAGGGATTGAATCATATTCGTGACAGCGATTGGACCTCAGTCAGTGACAGGAATTGAGCATCAGTCAGTGACAGGGATTGAATCTCAGTCTGTGACAGGGATTGAACCTCAGTCAGTGACAGGGATTGAAACTCAGTCTGTGACAGGGATTGAACCACAGTCAGTGACAGGGATTGAACCTCAGTCTGTGACAGGGATTGAACCTCAGTCAGTGACAGGGATTGAATCATATTCAGTGACAGCGACTGAACCTCAGTCAGTGACAGGAATTGAGCATTAGTCAGTGACAGGGATTGAATCTCAGTCTGTGACAGGGATTGAACCTCAGTCATTGACAGGAATTGAACCTCAGTCAGTGACAGGGATTGAACATCAGTCAATGACAGGGATTAAGCAACAGTCAGTGACAGCGATTGAACCTCAGTCAGTGACAGGGATTGAATCACAGTCAGTGACAGGGATTGAGCCTCAATCAGTAACAGGAATTGAGCCTCAGTCAGTCACAGGGATTGAATCTCAATCAGTGACAGGGATTGAATCTCAGCCAGTGACAGGAATTGAATCTCAGTCAGTGACAGGGATTGTATCTCATTCAGTGACAGGAATTGAAACTCAGTAAGTGACAGGAATATAATCTCAGTCAGTGACAGGAATAGAACCTTAGTCAGTGACAGGGATTGAACCTCAGTCAGTGTCAGAGATTGAACCTCAGTCAGTGACAGGGTTGAATCTCAGTCAGTGACAGGGATTGAATCACCGTCAGTGACAGGAATTGAGCATCAGTCAGTGACAGGGATTGAATCTCAGTCTGTGACAGGGATTGAACCTCAGTCATTGACAGGAATTGAACCTCGGTCAGTGACAGGGATTGAACATCAGTCAATGACAGGATTAAGCAACAGTCAGTGACAGCGATTGAACTTCAGTCAGTGACAGGGATTGAATCACAGTCAGTGACAGGGATTGAGCCTCAATCAGTAACAGGGATTGAGCCTCAGTCAGTCACAGGGATTGAATCTCAATCAGTGACAGGGATTGAATCTCAGCCAGTGACAGGAATTGAATCTCAGTCAGTGACAGGGATTGTATCTCATTCAGTGACAGGAATTGAAACTCAGTAAGTGACAGGAATATAATCTCAGTCAGTGACAGGGATTGAAAATCAGTTAGTGACAGGGATTGAATCTCAGTCAGTTTATGGGATTGACCCTCAGACAGTGACAGGGATTGAATCTCAGTCAGTGACAGGGATTGAGCCTCAGTCAGTGACAGGGATTGAATCTCAATCAGTGACTGGGATTGAACCTCAGTCAGTGACAGGGATTGTATCTCAGTCAGTGACAGGAATTTAATCTCATTATGTGACAGGAATTGAATCCCAGTCAGTGACAGGGATTGAATCTCAGTCAGTGACAGGGATTGAACCTCAGTCAGTGTCAGGGACTAAACCTAAATCAGTGACAGGGATTGAATCTCACTCAGTGACTGGGATTGAACCTCAGTCAGTGACTGGGATTGAATCGCAGTCAGTGACAGGGATTGAATCTCAGTCTGTGACAGGGATTGAGCATCAGCCAGTGACAGGGATTGAACCACAGTCAGTGACAGGGATGGAATCTCAGTCATTGACAGGGATTGAATCACAGTCAATGACAGGGATTGAATCTCAGTCAGTGACAGGAATTGAATCTCAGTCAGTGACAGGTATTGAACCTCAGTCAGTGACAGGGAATGTATCTCATTCAGTGACAGGAATTGAAACTCAGTAAGTGACAGGTATATATTCTCAGTCAGTGACACATATTGTATCTCAGTCAGTGACAGGGATTGAAAATCAATTAGTGACAGGGATTGAATCTCAGTCAGTGACATGGTTTAACCCTCAGTCAGTAACAGGGATTGAATCTCAGTTAGTCACAGGGATTGAATCTTAGTCAGTGACAGGGATTGACCCTCAGACAGTGACAGTGATTGAGCCTCAGTCAGTGACAGGGATTGAATCTCCATCAGTGTCAGAGATTGAACCTCAGTCAGTGACAGGGATTGAATCCCAGTTAATGGCAGTGATTGAATCTCAGTCAGTGACTGAGATTGACCCTCAGTCAGTGGCAGGGATTGAACCTCCATCAGTGACAGGGATTGAACCTCAGTCAGTGACAGGGATTGAATCTCAGTCTGTGACTTGGATTGAACCTCAGTCAGTGACAGGGATTGAATCTCAGTCTGTGACTTGGACTGAACCTCAGTCAGTGACAGGGATTGAACCTCAGTCAGTGACTGGGATTGAACCGCGGTCAGTGACAGGGATTGAATCTCAGTCTGTGACAGTGTTAAATCTCTGTCAGTGACAGGGATTGAGCCTCAGTCAGTGACTGGGATTGAACCGCAGTCAGTGACAGGGATTGAATCTCAGTCTGTGACAGTGTTAAATCTCTGTCAGTGACAGGGATTGACCCTCAGTCAGTGGCAGGGATTGAATCTCAATCAGTGACAGGGATTGAACCTCAGTCTGTGACAGGAATTAAACCTCAGTCAGTGACAGGGATTGAAACTCAGTCAGTGACAGGGATTGAACCTTAGTTATTGACAGGGATTGAACCTCAGTCAGTGACAGGGATTGAACATCAGTCAATGACAGGGATTGAATCATATTCGTGACAGCGATTGGACCTCAGTCAGTGACAGGAATTGAGCATCAGTCAGTGACAGGGATTGAATCTCAGTCTGTGACAGGGATTGAACCTCAGTCATTGACAGGAATTGAACCTCAGTCAGTGACAGGGATTGAACATCAGTCAATGACAGGGATTAAGCAACAGTCAGTGACAGCGATTGAACCTCAGTCAGTGACAGGGATTGAATCACAGTCAGTGACAGGGATTGAGCCTCAATCAGTAACTGGAATTGAGCCTCAGTCAGTCACAGGGATTGAATCTCAATCAGTGACAGGGATTGAATCTCAGCCAGTGACAGGAATTGAATCTCAGTCAGTGACAGGGATTGTATCTCATTCAGTGACAGGAATTGAAACTCAGTAAGTGACAGGAATATAATCTCAGTCAGTGACAGGAATAGAGCCTTAGTCAGTGACAGGGATTGAAAATCAGTTAGTGACAGGGACTGAATCTCAGTCAGTTTATGGGATTGACCCTCAGACAGTGACAGGGATTGAATCTCATTCAGTGACAGTGATTGAGCCTCATTCAGTGACAGGGATTGAATCTCAATCAGTGACTGGGATTGAACCTCAGTCAGTGACAGGGATTGTATCTCAGTCAGTGACAGGAATTTAATCTCAGTAAGTGACAGGAATTTAATCTCAGTCAGTGACAGGGATTGAACCTTCGTCAGTGACATGGATTGACACTCAGACAGTGACCTGGTTTGAATCTCAGTCAGAGACAGGGATTGAGCCTCAGTCAGTGACAGGGATTGATACTCAGTCAGTGACAGGGATTCAGTTTTAGTTCGTGATAGGAATTGACCCTCAGTCAGTGAAAGGGATTGAATCTTAGTCAGTGACAAGGATTGAACCTCAGTCATTGACAGAGACTGAGCCTCAGTCAGTGACAGGGTTTAAACCTCAGTCAGCGACAGGGATTGACCCTCAGTTAGTGGCAGGGACGAAACCTCAGTCAGTGACAGGGATTGACACTCAGTCAGTGACAGGGATTGAATCTCAGTAAGTTACAGGAATTGGATCTCAGTCAGTGACAGGAAGAGAATCTCAGTCAGTGACAGGGATTGAATCTCACTCTGTGACAGGGATTGAACATCAGTCAATGGCAGGGGTTGAACCTTAGTCAGTGACAGGGATTGAGCCTCAGTCAGTGACAGGGACTGACCCTCAGTTAGTGACAGGGATTGAACATCAGTCAGTGTCAGGGACTAAACCTAAGTCAGTGACAGGGATTGAATCTCTCTCAGTGACGTGGATTGAACCTCAGTCAGTGACTGGGATTAAATCGCAGTCAGTGACAGGGAGTGAACCTCAGTCAGTGACAGGAATTGAACCTCAGTCAGTGACAGGGATTGAACATCAGTCAATGACAGGGATTAAGCAACAGTCAGTGACAGCGATTGAACTTCAGTCAGTGACAGGGATTGAATCACAGTCAGTGACAGGGATTGAGCCTCAATCAGTAACAGGGATTGAGCCTCAGTCAGTCACAGGGATTGAATCTCAATCAGTGACAGGGATTGAATCTCAGCCAGTGACAGGAATTGAATCTCAGTCAGTGACAGGGATTGTATCTCATTCAGTGACAGGAATTGAAACTCAGTAAGTGACAGGAATATAATCTCAGTCAGTGACAGGAATAGAACCTTAGTCAGTGACAGGGATTGAAAATCAGTTAGTGACAGGGATTGAATCTCAGTCAGTTTATGGGATTGACCCTCAGACAGTGACAGGGATTGAATCTCAGTCAGTGACAGGGATTGAGCCTCAGTCAGTGACAGGGATTGAATCTCAATCAGTGACTGGGATTGAACCTCAGTCAGTGACAGGGATTGTATCTCAGTGAGTGACAGGAATTTAATCTCATTCTGTGACAGGAATTGAATCCCAGTCAGTGACAGGGATTGAATCTCAGTCAGTGACAGGGATTGAACCTCAGTCAGTGTCAGGGACTAAACCTAAGTCAGTGACAGGGATTGAATCTCACTCAGTGACTGGGATTGAACCTCAGTCAGTGACTGGGATTGAATCGCAGTCAGTGACAGGGATTGAATCTCAGTCTGTGACAGGGATTGAGCATCAGCCAGTGACAGGGATTGAACCACAGTCAGTGACAGGGATGGAATCTCAGTCATTGACAGGGATTGAATCACAGTCAATGACAGGGATTGAATCTCAGTCAGTGACAGGAATTGAATCTCAATCAGTGACAGGGATTGAACCTCAGTCAGTGACAGGGAATGTATCTCATTCAGTGACAGGAATTGAAACTCAGTAAGTGACAGGTATATATTCTCAGTCAGTGACACATATTGTATCTCAGTCAGTGACAGGGATTGAAAATCAATTAGTGACAGGGATTGAATCTCAGTCAGTGACAGGGATTGACCCTCAGACAGTGACAGTGATTGAGCCTCAGTCAGTGACAGGGATTGAATCTCAGTCAGTGTCAGAGATTGAACCTCAGTCAGTGACAGGGATTGAATCCCAGTTAATGGCAGTGATTGAATCTCAGTCAGTGACTGAGATTGACCCTCAGTCAGTGGCAGGGATTGAACCTCCGTCAGTGACAGGGATTGAACCTCAGTCAGTGACAGGGATTGAATCTCAGTCTGTAACAGGGGTTGAACCGCAGTCAGTGACAGGGATTGAATCTCAGTCTGTGACTTGGATTGAACCTCAGTCAGTGACTGGGATTGAACCTCAGTCAGTGACTGGGATTGAACCGCGGTCAGTGACAGGGATTGAATCTCAGTCTGTGACAGTGTTAAATCTCTGTCAGTGACAGGGATTGAGCCTCAGTCAGTGACAGGGATTGAACCTCAGTCAGTGACAGGGATTGAATCTCAGTCTGTGACAGTGTTAAATCTCTGTCAGTGACAGGGATTGACCCTCAGTCAGTGGCAGGGATTGAATCTCAATCAGTGACAGGGATTGAACCTCAGTCAGTGTCAGGGACTAAACCTAAGTCAGTGACAGGGATTGAATCTCACTCAGTGACTGGGATTGAACCTCGGTCAGTGACTGGGATTGAATCTCAGTCAGTGACAGGGATTGAATCTCAGTCTGTGACAGGGATTGAATTGCAGTCAGTGACAGGGATTGAGCCTCAATCAGTGACAGGAATTGAGCATCAGCCAGTGACAGGGATTGAACCACAGTCAGTGACAGGGATGGAATCTCAGTCATTGACAGGGATTGAATCACAGTCAATGACAGGGATTGAATCTCAGTCAGTGACAGGAATTGAATCTCAGTCAGTGACAGGGATTGAACCTCAGTCAGTGACAGGGAATGTATCTCATTCAGTGACAGGAATTGAAACTCAGTAAGTGACAGGAATATAGTCTCAGTCAGTGACACATATTGTATCTCAGTCAGTGACAGGGATTGACCCTCAGTCAGTGGCAGGGATTGAATCTCAATCAGTGACAGGGATTGAACCTCAGTCAGTGTCAGGGACTAAACCTAAGTCAGTGACAGGGATTGAATCTCACTCAGTGACTGGGATTGAACCTCGGTCAGTGACTGGGATTGAATCTCAGTCAGTGACAGGGATTGAATCTCAGTCTGTGACAGGGATTGAATTGCAGTCAGTGACAGGGATTGAGCCTCAATCAGTGACAGGAATTGAGCATCAGCCAGTGACAGGGATTGAACCACAGTCAGTGACAGGGATGGAATCTCAGTCATTGACAGGGATTGAATCACAGTCAATGACAGGGATTGAATCTCAGTCAGTGACAGGAATTGAATCTCAGTCAGTGACAGGGATTGAACCTCAGTCAGTGACAGGGAATGTATCTCATTCAGTGACAGGAATTGAAACTCAGTAAGTGACAGGAATATAGTCTCAGTCAGTGACACATATTGTATCTCAGTCAGTGACAGGGATTGAAAATCAGTTAGTGACAGGGATTGAATCTCAGTCAGTGACAGAGTTTAACCCTCAGTCAGTAACAGGGATTGAATCTCAGTTAGTCACAGGGATTGAATCTCAGTCAGTGACAGGGATTGACCCTCAGACAGTGACAGTGATTGAGCCTCAGTCAGTGACAGGGATTGAATCTCAGTCAGTGTCAGAGATTGAACCTCAGTCAGTGACAGGGATTGAATCCCAGTTAATGGCAGTGATTGAATCTCAGTCAGTGACTGGGATTGACCCTCAGTCAGTGGCAGGGATTGAACCTCCGTCAGTGACAGGGATTGAACCTCAGTCAGTGACAGGGATTGAATCTCAGTCTGTAACAGGGATTGAACCGCAGTCAGTGACAGGGATTGAATCTCAGTCTGTGACTTGGATTGAACCTCAGTCAGTGACAGGGATTGAACCTCAGTCAGTGACTGGGATTGAACCGCGGTCAGTGACAGGGATTGAATCTCAGTTTGTGACAGTGTTAAATCTCTGTCAGTGACAGGGATTGAGCCTCAGTCAGTGACAGGGATTGAACCGCAGTCAGTGACAGGGATTGAATCTCAGTCTGTGACAGTGTTAAATCTCTGTCAGTGACAGGGATTGACCCTCAGTCAGTGGCAGGGATTGAATCTCAATCAGTGACAGGGATTGAACCTCAGTCTGTGACAGGAATTAAACCTCAGTCAGTGACAGGGATTGAAACTCAGTCTGTGACAGGGATTGAACCGCAGTCAGTGACAGGGATTGAACCTCAGTCTGTGACAGGGATTGAACCTCAGTCAGTGACAGGGATTGAATCATATTCAGTGACAGCGATTGAACCTCAGTCAGTGACAGGAATTGAGCATCAGTCAGTGACAGGGATTGAGCATCAGTCAGTGACAGGGATTGAACCTCAGTCATTGACAGGAATTGAACCTCAGTCAGTGACAGGGATTGAACATCAGTCAATGACAGGGATTAAGCAACAGTCAGTGATAGCGATTGAACCTCAGTCAGTGACAGGGATTGAATCACAGTCAGTGACAGGGATTGAGCCTCAATCAGTAAAAGGAATTGAGCCTCAGTCAGACACAGGGATTGAATCTCAATCAGTGACAGGGATTGAATCTCAGCCAGTGACAGGAATTGAATCTCAGTCAGTGACAGGGATTGTATCTCATTCAGTGACAGGAATTGAAACTCAGTAAGTGACAGGAATATAATCTCAGTCAGTGACAGGAATAGAACCTTAGTCAGTGACAGGGATTGAAAATCAGTTAGTGACAGGGATTGAATCTCAGTCAGTTTATGGGATTGACCCTCAGACAGTGACAGGGATTGAGCCTCATTCAGTGACAGGGATTGAATCTCAATCAGTGACTGGGATTGAACCTCAGTCAGTGACAGGGATTGTATCTCAGTCAGTGACAGGAATTTAATCTCAGTAAGTGACAGGAATTTAATCTCAGTCAGTGACAGGGATTGAACCTTAGTCAGTGACATGGATTGACACTCAGACAGTGACCGGGGTTGAATCTCAGTCAGAGACAGGGATTGAGCCTCAGTTAGTGACAGGGATTGATACTCAGTCAGTGACAGGAATTCAGTTTTAGTTAGTGATAGGAATTGACCCTCAGTCAGTGAAAGGGATTGAATCTTAGTCAGTGACAAGGATTGAACCTCAGTCATTGACAGAGACTGAGCCTCAGTCAGTGACAGGGTTTAAACCTCAGTCAGCGACAGGGATTGACCCACAGTTAATGGCAGGGACGAAACCTCAGTCAGTGACAGGGATTGAATCTCAGTAAATTTCAGGGATTGTATCTCAGTCAGTGACAGGAATTTAATCTCATTATGTGACAGGAATTGAATCCCAGTCAGTGACAGGGATTGAATCTCAGTCAGTGACAGGGATTGAACCTCAGTCAGTGTCAGGGACTAAACCTAAATCAGTGACAGGGATTGAATCTCACTCAGTGACTGGGATTGAACCTCAGTCAGTGACTGGGATTGAATCGCAGTCAGTGACAGGGATTGAACCTCAGTCTGTGACAGGGATTGAGCATCAGCCAGTGACAGGGATTGAACCACAGTCAGTGACAGGGATGGAATCTCAGTCATTGACAGTGATTGAATCACAGTCAATGACAGGGATTGAATCTCAGTCAGTGACAGGAATTGAATCTCAGTCAGTGACAGGGATTGAACCTCAGTCAGTGACAGGGAATGTATCTCATTCAGTGACAGGAATTGAAACTCAGTAAGTGACAGGTATATATTCTCAGTCAGTGACACATATTGTATCTCAGTCAGTGACAGGGATTGAAAATCAATTAGTGACAGGGATTGAATCTCAGTCAGTGACATGGTTTAACCCTCAGTCAGTAACAGGGATTGAATCTCAGTTAGTCACAGGGATTGAATCTCAGTCAGTGACAGGGATTGACCCTCAGACAGTGACAGTGATTGAGCCTCAGTCAGTGACAGGGATTGAATCTCCGTCAGTGTCAGAGATTGAACCTCAGTCAGTGACAGGGATTGAATCCCAGTTAATGGCAGTGATTGAATCTCAGTCAGTGACTGAGATTGACCCTCAGTCAGTGGCAGGGATTGAACCTCCGTCAGTGACAGGGATTGAACCTCAGTCAGTGACAGGGATTGAATCTCAGTCTGTGACTTGGATTGAACCTCAGTCAGTGACAGGGATTGAATCTCAGTCTGTGACTTGGATTGAACCTCAGTCAGTGACAGGGATTGAACCTCAGTCAGTGACTGGGATTGAACCGCGGTCAGTGACAGGGATTGAATCTCAGTCTGTGACAGTGTTAAATCTCTGTCAGTGACAGGGATTGAGCCTCAGTCAGTGACAGGGATTGAACCTCAGTCAGTGACTGGGATTGAACCGCAGTCAGTGACAGGGATTGAATCTCAGTCTGTGACAGTGTTAAATCTCTGTCAGTGACAGGGATTGACCCTCAGTCAGTGGCAGGGATTGAATCTCAATCAGTGACAGGGATTGAACCTCAGTCTGTGACAGGAATTAAACCTCAGTCAGTGACAGGGATTGAAACTCAGTCAGTGACAGGGATTGAACCTTAGTTATTGACAGGGATTGAACCTCAGTCAGTGACAGGGATTGAACATCAGTCAATGACAGGGATTGAATCATATTCAGTGACAGCGATTGAACCTCAGTCAGTGACAGGAATTGAGCATCAGTCAGTGACAGGGATTGAATCTCAGTCTGTGATAGGGATTGAACCTCAGTCATTGACAGGAATTGAACCTCAGTCAGTGACAGGGATTGTACAACAGTCAATGACAGGGATTAGCAACAGTCAGTGACAGCGATTGAACCTCAGTCAGTGACAGGGATTGAATCACAGTCAGTGACAGGGATTGAGCCTCAATCAGTAACAGGAATTGAGCCTCAGTCAGTCACAGGGATTGAATCTCAATCAGTGACAGGGATTGAATCTCAGCCAGTGACAGGAATTGAATCTCAGTCAGTGACAGGGATTGTATCTCATTCAGTGACAGGAATTGAAACTCAGTAAGTGACAGGAATATAATCTCAGTCAGTGACAGGAATAGAGCCTTAGTCAGTGACAGGGATTGAAAATCAGTTAGTGACAGGGATTGAATCTCAGTCAGTTTATGGGATTGACCCTCAGACAGTGACAGGGATTGAATCTCATTCAGTGACAGGGATTGAGCCTCATTCAGTGACAGGGATTGAATCTCAATCAGTGACTGGGATTGAAACTCAGTCAGTGACAGGGATTGTATCTCAGTCAGTGACAGGAATTTAATCTCAGTAAGTGACAGGAATTTAATCTCAGTCAGTGACAGGGATTGAACCTTAGTCAGTGACATGGATTGACACTCAGACAGTGACCGGGTTTGAATCTCAGTCAGAGACAGGGATTGAGCCTCAGTTAGTGACAGGGATTGATACTCAGTCAGTGACAGGGATTCAGTTTTAGTTAGTGATAGGAATTGTCCCTCAGTCAGTGAAAGGGATTGAATCTTAGTCAGTGACAAGGATTGAACCTCAGTCATTGACAGAGACTGAGCCTCAGTCAGTGACAGGGTTTAAACCTCAGTCAGCGACAGGGATTGACCCTCAGTTAGTGGCAGGGACGAAACCTCAGTCAGTGACAGGGATTGACACTCAGTCAGTGACAGGGATTGAATCTCAGTAAGTTACAGGAATTGGATCTCAGTCAGTGACAGGAAGAGAATCTCAGTCAGTGACAGGGATTGAATCTCACTCTGTGACAGGGATTGAACATCAGTCAATGGCAGGGGTTGAACCTTAGTCAGTGACAGGGATTGAGCCTCAGTCAGTGACAGGGACTGACCCTCAGTTAGTGACAGGGATTGAACCTCAGTCAGTGTCAGGGACTAAACCTAAGTCAGTGACAGGGATTGAATCTCTCTCAGTGACGTGGATTGAACCTCAGTCAGTGACTGGGATTAAATCGCAGTCAGTGACAGGGAGTGAACCTCAGTCAGTGACAGGAATTGAGCATCAGTCAGTGACAGGGATTGAATCTCAGTCTGTGACAGGGATTGAACCTCAGTCATTGACAGGAATTGAACCTCAGTCAGTGACAGGGATTGAACATCAGTCAATGACAGGGATTAAGCAACAGTCAGTGACAGCGATTGAACTTCAGTCAGTGACAGGGATTGAATCACAGTCAGTGACAGGGATTGAGCCTCAATCAGTAACAGGGATTGAGCCTCAGTCAGTCACAGGGATTGAATCTCAATCAGTGACAGGGATTGAATCTCAGCCAGTGACAGGAATTGAATCTCAGTCAGTGACAGGGATTGTATCTCATTCAGTGACAGGAATTGAAACTCAGTAAGTGACAGGAATATAATCTCAGTCAGTGACAGGAATAGAACCTTAGTCAGTGACAGGGATTGAAAATCAGTTAGTGACAGGGATTGAATCTCAGTCAGTTTATGGGATTGACCCTCAGACAGTGACAGGGATTGAATCTCAGTCAGTGACAGGGATTGAGCCTCAGTCAGTGACAGGGATTGAATCTCAGTCAGTTTATGGGATTGACCCTCAGACAGTGACAGGGATTGAGCCTCATTCAGTGACAGGGATTGAATCTCAATCAGTGACTGGGATTGAACCTCAGTCAGTGACAGGGATTGTATCTCAGTCAGTGACAGGAATTTAATCTCAGTAAGTGACAGGAATTTAATCTCAGTCAGTGACAGGGATTGAACCTTAGTCAGTGACATGGATTGACACTCAGACAGTGACCGGGGTTGAATCTCAGTCAGAGACAGGGATTGAGCCTCAGTTAGTGACAGGGATTGATACTCAGTCAGTGACAGGAATTCAGTTTTAGTTAGTGATAGGAATTGACCCTCAGTCAGTGAAAGGGATTGAATCTTAGTCAGTGACAAGGATTGAACCTCAGTCATTGACAGAGACTGAGCCTCAGTCAGTGACAGGGTTTAAACCTCAGTCAGCGACAGGGATTGACCCACAGTTAGTGGCAGGGACGAAACCTCAGTCAGTGACAGGGATTGAATCTCAGTAAATTTCAGGGATTGTATCTCAGTCAGTGACAGGAATTTAATCTCATTATGTGACAGGAATTGAATCCCAGTCAGTGACAGGGATTGAATCTCAGTCAGTGACAGGGATTGAACCTCAGTCAGTGTCAGGGACTAAACCTAAATCAGTGACAGGGATTGAATCTCACTCAGTGACTGGGATTGAACCTCAGTCAGTGACTGGGATTGAATCGCAGTCAGTGACAGGGATTGAACCTCAGTCTGTGACAGGGATTGAGCATCAGCCAGTGACAGGGATTGAACCACAGTCAGTGACAGGGATGGAATCTCAGTCATTGACAGTGATTGAATCACAGTCAATGACAGGGATTGAATCTCAGTCAGTGACAGGAATTGAATCTCAGTCAGTGACAGGGATTGAACCTCAGTCAGTGACAGGGAATGTATCTCATTCAGTGACAGGAATTGAAACTCAGTAAGTGACAGGTATATATTCTCAGTCAGTGACACATATTGTATCTCAGTCAGTGACAGGGATTGAAAATCAATTAGTGACAGGGATTGAATCTCAGTCAGTGACATGGTTAAACCCTCAGTCAGTAACAGGGATTGAATCTCAGTTAGTCACAGGGATTGAATCTCAGTCAGTGACAGGGATTGACCCTCAGACAGTGACAGTGATTGAGCCTCAGTCAGTGACAGGGATTGAATCTCCGTCAGTGTCAGAGATTGAACCTCAGTCAGTGACAGGGATTGAATCCCAGTTAATGGCAGTGATTGAATCTCAGTCAGTGACTGAGATTGACCCTCAGTCAGTGGCAGGGATTGAACCTCCGTCAGTGACAGGGATTGAACCTCAGTCAGTGACAGGGATTGAATCTCAGTCTGTGACTTGGATTGAACCTCAGTCAGTGACAGGGATTGAATCTCAGTCTGTGACTTGGATTGAACCTCAGTCAGTGACAGGGATTGAACCTCAGTCAGTGACTGGGATTGAACCGCGGTCAGTGACAGGGATTGAATCTCAGTCTGTGACAGTGTTAAATCTCTGTCAGTGACAGGGATTGAGCCTCAGTCAGTGACAGGGATTGAACCTCAGTCAGTGACTGGGATTGAACCGCAGTCAGTGACAGGGATTGAATCTCAGTCTGTGACAGTGTTAAATCTCTGTCAGTGACAGGGATTGACCCTCAGTCAGTGGCAGGGATTGAATCTCAATCAGTGACAGGGATTGAACCTCAGTCTGTGACAGGAATTAAACCTCAGTCAGTGACAGGGATTGAAACTCAGTCAGTGACAGGGATTGAACCTTAGTTATTGACAGGGATTGAACCTCAGTCAGTGACAGGGATTGAACATCAGTCAATGACAGGGATTGAATCATATTCAGTGACAGCGATTGAACCTCAGTCAGTGACAGGAACTGAGCATCAGTCAGTGACAGGGATTGAATCTCAGTCTGTGATAGGGATTGAACCTCAGTCATTGACAGGAATTGAACCTCAGTCAGTGACAGGGATTGTACAACAGTCAATGACAGGGATTAAGCAACAGTCAGTGACAGCGATTGAACCTCAGTCAGTGACAGGGATTGAATCACAGTCAGTGACAGGGATTGAGCCTCAATCAGTAACAGGAATTGAGCCTCAGTCAGTCACAGGGATTGAATCTCAATCAGTGACAGGGATTGAATCTCAGCCAGTGACAGGAATTGAATCTCAGTCAGTGACAGGGATTGAGCCTCAGTCAGTGACAGGGATTGAATCTCAATCAGTGACTGGGATTGAACCTCAGTCAGTGACAGGGATTGTATCTCAGTCAGTGACAGGAATTTAATCTCATTATGTGACAGGAATTGAATCCCAGTCAGTGACAGGGATTTAATCTCAGTCAGTGACAGGGATTGAACCTCAGTCAGTGTCAGGGACTAAACCTAAGTCAGTGACAGGATTGAATCTCACTCAGTGACTGGGATTGAACCTCAGTCAGTGAAAGGGATTGAATCGCAGTCAGTGACAGGGATTGAATCTCAGTCTGTGACAGGGATTGAATTGCAGTCAGTGACCGGGATTGAGCCTCAATCAGTGACAGGAATTGAGCATCAGCCAGTGACAGGGTTTGAACCACAGTCAGTGACAGGGATGGAATCTCAGTCATTGACAGGGATTGAATCACAGTCAATGACAGGGATTGAATCTCAGTCAGTGACAGGAATTGAATCTCAGTCAGTGACAGGGATTGAACCTCAGTCAGTGACAGGGAATGTATCTCATTCAGTGACAGGAATTGAAACTCAGTAAGTGACAGGTATATAATCTCAGTCAGTGACACATATTGTATCTCAGTCAGTGACAGGGATTGAAAATCAGTTAGTGACAGGGATTGAATCTCAGTCAGTGACAGAGTTTAACCCTCAGTCAGTAACAGGGATTGAATCTCAGTTAGTCACAGGGATTGAATCTCAGTCAGTGACAGGGATTGACCCTCAGACAGTGACAGTGATTGAGCCTCAGTCAGTGACAGGGATTGAATCTCAGTCAGTGTCAGAGATTGAACCTCAGTCAGTGACAGGGATTGAATCCCAGTTAATGGCAGTGATTGAATCTCAGTCAGTGACTGGGATTGACCCTCAGTCAGTGGCAGGGATTGAACCTCCGTCAGTGACAGGGATTGAACCTCAGTCAGTGACAGGGATTGAATCTCAGTCTGTAACAGGGATTGAACCGCAGTCAGTGACAGGGATTGAATCTCAGTCTGTGACTTGGATTGAACCTCAGTCAGTGACAGGGATTGAACCTCAGTCAGTGACTGGGATTGAACCGCGGTCAGTGACAGGGATTGAATCTCAGTTTGTGACAGTGTTAAATCTCTGTCAGTGACAGGGATTGAGCCTCAGTCAGTGACAGGGATTGAACCTCAGTCAGTGACTGGGATTGAACCGCAGTCAGTGACAGGGATTGAATCTCAGTCTGTGACAGTGTTAAATCTCTGTCAGTGACAGGGATTGACCCTCAGTCAGTGGCAGGGATTGAATCTCAATCAGTGACAGGGATTGAACCTCAGTCTGTGACAGGAATTAAACCTCAGTCAGTGACAGGGATTGAAACTCAGTCTGTGACAGGGATTGAACCGCAGTCAGTGACAGGGATTGAACCTCAGTCTGTGACAGGGATTGAACCTCAGTCAGTGACAGGGATTGAATCATATTCAGTGACAGCGATTGAACCTCAGTCAGTGACAGGAATTGAGCATCAGTCAGTGACAGGGATTGAGCATCAGTCAGTGACAGGGATTGAACCTCAGTCATTGACAGGAATTGAACCTCAGTCAGTGACAGGGATTGAACATCAGTCAATGACAGGGATTAAGCAACAGTCAGTGATAGCGATTGAACCTCAGTCAGTGACAGGGATTGAATCACAGTCAGTGACAGGGATTGAGCCTCAATCAGTAAAAGGAATTGAGCCTCAGTCAGACACAGGGATTGAATCTCAATCAGTGACAGGGATTGAATCTCAGCCAGTGACAGGAATTGAATCTCAGTCAGTGACAGGGATTGTATCTCATTCAGTGACAGGAATTGAAACTCAGTAAGTGACAGGAATATAATCTCAGTCAGTGACAGGAATAGAACCTTAGTCAGTGACAGGGATTGAAAATCAGTTAGTGACAGGGATTGAATCTCAGTCAGTTTATGGGATTGACCCTCAGACAGTGACAGGGATTGAGCCTCATTCAGTGACAGGGATTGAATCTCAATCAGTGACTGGGATTGAACCTCAGTCAGTGACAGGGATTGTATCTCAGTCAGTGACAGGAATTTAATCTCAGTAAGTGACAGGAATTTAATCTCAGTCAGTGACAGGGATTGAACCTTAGTCAGTGACATGGATTGACACTCAGACAGTGACCGGGGTTGAATCTCAGTCAGAGACAGGGATTGAGCCTCAGTTAGTGACAGGGATTGATACTCAGTCAGTGACAGGAATTCAGTTTTAGTTAGTGATAGGAATTGACCCTCAGTCAGTGAAAGGGATTGAATCTTAGTCAGTGACAAGGATTGAACCTCAGTCATTGACAGAGACTGAGCCTCAGTCAGTGACAGGGTTTAAACCTCAGTCAGCGACAGGGATTGACCCACAGTTAGTGGCAGGGACGAAACCTCAGTCAGTGACAGGGATTGAATCTCAGTAAATTTCAGGGATTGTATCTCAGTCAGTGACAGGAATTTAATCTCATTATGTGACAGGAATTGAATCCCAGTCAGTGACAGGGATTGAATCTCAGTCAGTGACAGGGATTGAACCTCAGTCAGTGTCAGGGACTAAACCTAAATCAGTGACAGGGATTGAATCTCACTCAGTGACTGGGATTGAACCTCAGTCAGTGACTGGGATTGAATCGCAGTCAGTGACAGGGATTGAACCTCAGTCTGTGACAGGGATTGAGCATCAGCCAGTGACAGGGATTGAACCACAGTCAGTGACAGGGATGGAATCTCAGTCATTGACAGTGATTGAATCACAGTCAATGACAGGGATTGAATCTCAGTCAGTGACAGGAATTGAATCTCAGTCAGTGACAGGGATTGAACCTCAGTCAGTGACAGGGAATGTATCTCATTCAGTGACAGGAATTGAAACTCAGTAAGTGACAGGTATATATTCTCAGTCAGTGACACATATTGTATCTCAGTCAGTGACAGGGATTGAAAATCAATTAGTGACAGGGATTGAATCTCAGTCAGTGACATGGTTAAACCCTCAGTCAGTAACAGGGATTGAATCTCAGTTAGTCACAGGGATTGAATCTCAGTCAGTGACAGGGATTGACCCTCAGACAGTGACAGTGATTGAGCCTCAGTCAGTGACAGGGATTGAATCTCCGTCAGTGTCAGAGATTGAACCTCAGTCAGTGACAGGGATTGAATCCCAGTTAATGGCAGTGATTGAATCTCAGTCAGTGACTGAGATTGACCCTCAGTCAGTGGCAGGGATTGAACCTCCGTCAGTGACAGGGATTGAACCTCAGTCAGTGACAGGGATTGAATCTCAGTCTGTGACTTGGATTGAACCTCAGTCAGTGACAGGGATTGAATCTCAGTCTGTGACTTGGATTGAACCTCAGTCAGTGACAGGGATTGAACCTCAGTCAGTGACTGGGATTGAACCGCGGTCAGTGACAGGGATTGAATCTCAGTCTGTGACAGTGTTAAATCTCTGTCAGTGACAGGGATTGAGCCTCAGTCAGTGACAGGGATTGAACCTCAGTCAGTGACTGGGATTGAACCGCAGTCAGTGACAGGGATTGAATCTCAGTCTGTGACAGTGTTAAATCTCTGTCAGTGACAGGGATTGACCCTCAGTCAGTGGCAGGGATTGAATCTCAATCAGTGACAGGGATTGAACCTCAGTCTGTGACAGGAATTAAACCTCAGTCAGTGACAGGGATTGAAACTCAGTCAGTGACAGGGATTGAACCTTAGTTATTGACAGGGATTGAACCTCAGTCAGTGACAGGGATTGAACATCAGTCAATGACAGGGATTGAATCATATTCAGTGACAGCGATTGAACCTCAGTCAGTGACAGGAATTGAGCATCAGTCAGTGACAGGGATTGAATCTCAGTCTGTGATAGGGATTGAACCTCAGTCATTGACAGGAATTGAACCTCAGTCAGTGACAGGGATTGTACAACAGTCAATGACAGGGATTAAGCAACAGTCAGTGACAGCGATTGAACCTCAGTCAGTGACAGGGATTGAATCACAGTCAGTGACAGGGATTGAGCCTCAATCAGTAACAGGAATTGAGCCTCAGTCAGTCACAGGGATTGAATCTCAATCAGTGACAGGGATTGAATCTCAGCCAGTGACAGGAATTGAATCTCAGTCAGTGACAGGGATTGAGCCTCAGTCAGTGACAGGGATTGAATCTCAATCAGTGACTGGGATTGAACCTCAGTCAGTGACAGGGATTGTATCTCAGTCAGTGACAGGAATTTAATCTCATTATGTGACAGGAATTGAATCCCAGTCAGTGACAGGGATTTAATCTCAGTCAGTGACAGGGATTGAACCTCAGTCAGTGTCAGGGACTAAACCTAAGTCAGTGACAGGATTGAATCTCACTCAGTGACTGGGATTGAACCTCAGTCAGTGAAAGGGATTGAATCGCAGTCAGTGACAGGGATTGAATCTCAGTCTGTGACAGGGATTGAATTGCAGTCAGTGACCGGGATTGAGCCTCAATCAGTGACAGGAATTGAGCATCAGCCAGTGACAGGGTTTGAACCACAGTCAGTGACAGGGATGGAATCTCAGTCATTGACAGGGATTGAATCACAGTCAATGACAGGGATTGGATCTCAGTCAGTGACAGGAATTGAATCTCAGTCAGTGACAGGGATTGAACCTCAGTCAGTGACAGGGAATGTATCTCATTCAGTGACAGGAATTGAAACTCAGTAAGTGACAGGTATATAATCTCAGTCAGTGACACATATTGTATCTCAGTCAGTGACAGGGATTGAAAATCAGTTAGTGACAGGGATTGAATCTCAGTCAGTGACAGAGTTTAACCCTCAGTCAGTAACAGGGATTGAATCTCAGTTAGTCACAGGGATTGAATCTCAGTCAGTGACAGGGATTGACCCTCAGACAGTGACAGTGATTGAGCCTCAGTCAGTGACAGGGATTGAATCTCAGTCAGTGTCAGAGATTGAACCTCAGTCAGTGACAGGGATTGAATCCCAGTTAATGGCAGTGATTGAATCTCAGTCAGTGACTGGGATTGACCCTCAGTCAGTGGCAGGGATTGAACCTCCGTCAGTGACAGGGATTGAACCTCAGTCAGTGACAGGGATTGAATCTCAGTCTGTAACAGGGATTGAACCGCAGTCAGTGACAGGGATTGAATCTCAGTCTGTGACTTGGATTGAACCTCAGTCAGTGACAGGGATTGAACCTCAGTCAGTGACTGGGATTGAACCGCGGTCAGTGACAGGGATTGAATCTCAGTTTGTGACAGTGTTAAATCTCTGTCAGTGACAGGGATTGAGCCTCAGTCAGTGACAGGGATTGAACCTCAGTCAGTGACTGGGATTGAACCGCAGTCAGTGACAGGGATTGAATCTCAGTCTGTGACAGTGTTAAATCTCTGTCAGTGACAGGGATTGACCCTCAGTCAGTGGCAGGGATTGAATCTCAATCAGTGACAGGGATTGAACCTCAGTCTGTGACAGGAATTAAACCTCAGTCAGTGACAGGGATTGAAACTCAGTCTGTGACAGGGATTGAACCGCAGTCAGTGACAGGGATTGAACCTCAGTCTGTGACAGGGATTGAACCTCAGTCAGTGACAGGGATTGAATCATATTCAGTGACAGCGATTGAACCTCAGTCAGTGACAGGAATTGAGCATCAGTCAGTGACAGGGATTGAGCATCAGTCAGTGACAGGGATTGAACCTCAGTCATTGACAGGAATTGAACCTCAGTCAGTGACAGGGATTGAACATCAGTCAATGACAGGGATTAAGCAACAGTCAGTGATAGCGATTGAACCTCAGTCAGTGACAGGGATTGAATCACAGTCAGTGACAGGGATTGAGCCTCAATCAGTAAAAGGAATTGAGCCTCAGTCAGACACAGGGATTGAATCTCAATCAGTGACAGGGATTGAATCTCAGCCAGTGACAGGAATTGAATCTCAGTCAGTGACAGGGATTGTATCTCATTCAGTGACAGGAATTGAAACTCAGTAAGTGACAGGAATATAATCTCAGTCAGTGACAGGAATAGAACCTTAGTCAGTGACAGGGATTGAAAATCAGTTAGTGACAGGGATTGAATCTCAGTCAGTTTATGGGATTGACCCTCAGACAGTGACAGGGATTGAGCCTCATTCAGTGACAGGGATTGAATCTCAATCAGTGACTGGGATTGAACCTCAGTCAGTGACAGGGATTGTATCTCAGTCAGTGACAGGAATTTAATCTCAGTAAGTGACAGGAATTTAATCTCAGTCAGTGACAGGGATTGAACCTTAGTCAGTGACATGGATTGACACTCAGACAGTGACCGGGGTTGAATCTCAGTCAGAGACAGGGATTGAGCCTCAGTTAGTGACAGGGATTGATACTCAGTCAGTGACAGGAATTCAGTTTTAGTTAGTGATAGGAATTGACCCTCAGTCAGTGAAAGGGATTGAATCTTAGTCAGTGACAAGGATTGAACCTCAGTCATTGACAGAGACTGAGCCTCAGTCAGTGACAGGGTTTAAACCTCAGTCAGCGACAGGGATTGACCCACAGTTAGTGGCAGGGACGAAACCTCAGTCAGTGACAGGGATTGAATCTAAGTAAATTTCAGGGATTGTATCTCAGTCAGTGACAGGAATTTAATCTCATTATGTGACAGGAATTGAATCCCAGTCAGTGACAGGGATTGAATCTCAGTCAGTGACAGGGATTGAACCTCAGTCAGTGTCAGGGACTAAACCTAAATCAGTGACAGGGATTGAATCTCACTCAGTGACTGGGATTGAACCTCAGTCAGTGACTGGGATTGAATCGCAGTCAGTGACAGGGATTGAACCTCAGTCTGTGACAGGGATTGAGCATCAGCCAGTGACAGGGATTGAACCACAGTCAGTGACAGGGATGGAATCTCAGTCATTGACAGTGATTGAATCACAGTCAATGACAGGGATTGAATCTCAGTCAGTGACAGGAATTGAATCTCAGTCAGTGACAGGGATTGAACCTCAGTCAGTGACAGGGAATGTATCTCATTCAGTGACAGGAATTGAAACTCAGTAAGTGACAGGTATATATTCTCAGTCAGTGACACATATTGTATCTCAGTCAGTGACAGGGATTGAAAATCAATTAGTGACAGGGATTGAATCTCAGTCAGTGACATGGTTTAACCCTCAGTCAGTAACAGGGATTGAATCTCAGTTAGTCACAGGGATTGAATCTCAGTCAGTGACAGGGATTGACCCTCAGACAGTGACAGTGATTGAGCCTCAGTCAGTGACAGGGATTGAATCTCCGTCAGTGTCAGAGATTGAACCTCAGTCAGTGACAGGGATTGAATCCCAGTTAATGGCAGTGATTGAATCTCAGTCAGTGACTGAGATTGACCCTCAGTCAGTGGCAGGGATTGAACCTCCGTCAGTGACAGGGATTGAACCTCAGTCAGTGACAGGGATTGAATCTCAGTCTGTGACTTGGATTGAACCTCAGTCAGTGACAGGGATTGAATCTCAGTCTGTGACTTGGATTGAACCTCAGTCAGTGACAGGGATTGAACCTCAGTCAGTGACTGGGATTGAACCGCGGTCAGTGACAGGGATTGAATCTCAGTCTGTGACAGTGTTAAATCTCTGTCAGTGACAGGGATTGAGCCTCAGTCAGTGACAGGGATTGAACCTCAGTCAGTGACTGGGATTGAACCGCAGTCAGTGACAGGGATTGAATCTCAGTCTGTGACAGTGTTAAATCTCTGTCAGTGACAGGGATTGACCCTCAGTCAGTGGCAGGGATTGAATCTCAATCAGTGACAGGGATTGAACCTCAGTCTGTGACAGGAATTAAACCTCAGTCAGTGACAGGGATTGAAACTCAGTCAGTGACAGGGATTGAACCTTAGTTATTGACAGGGATTGAACCTCAGTCAGTGACAGGGATTGAACATCAGTCAATGACAGGGATTGAATCATATTCAGTGACAGCGATTGAACCTCAGTCAGTGACAGGAATTGAGCATCAGTCAGTGACAGGGATTGAATCTCAGTCTGTGATAGGGATTGAACCTCAGTCATTGACAGGAATTGAACCTCAGTCAGTGACAGGGATTGTACAACAGTCAATGACAGGGATTAAGCAACAGTCAGTGACAGCGATTGAACCTCAGTCAGTGACAGGGATTGAATCACAGTCAGTGACAGGGATTGAGCCTCAATCAGTAACAGGAATTGAGCCTCAGTCAGTCACAGGGATTGAATCTCAATCAGTGACAGGGATTGAATCTCAGCCAGTGACAGGAATTGAATCTCAGTCAGTGACAGGGATTGTATCTCATTCAGTGACAGGAATTGAAACTCAGTAAGTGACAGGAATATAATCTCAGTCAGTGACAGGAATAGAGCCTTAGTCAGTGACAGGGATTGAAAATCAGTTAGTGACAGGGATTGAATCTCAGTCAGTTTATGGGATTGACCCTCAGACAGTGACAGGGATTGAATCTCATTCAGTGACAGGGATTGAGCCTCATTCAGTGACAGGGATTGAATCTCAATCAGTGACTGGGATTGAACCTCAGTCAGTGACAGGGATTGTATCTCAGTCAGTGACAGGAATTTAATCTCAGTAAGTGACAGGAATTGAATCTCAGTCAGTGACAGGGATTGAACCTTAGTCAGTGACATGGATTGACACTCAGACAGTGACCGGGTTTGAATCTCAGTCAGAGACAGGGATTGAGCCTCAGTTAGTGACAGGGACTGATACTCAGTCAGTGACAGGGATTCAGTTTTAGTTAGTGATAGGAATTGTCCCTCAGTCAGTGAAAGGGATTGAATCTTAGTCAGTGACAAGGATTGAACCTCAGTCATTGACAGAGACTGAGCCTCAGTCAGTGACAGGGTTTAAACCTCAGTCAGCGACAGGGATTGACCCTCAGTTAGTGGCAGGGACGAAACCTCAGTCAGTGACAGGGATTGACACTCAGTCAGTGACAGGGATTGAATCTCAGTAAGTTACAGGAATTGGATCTCAGTCAGTGACAGGAAGAGAATCTCAGTCAGTGACAGGGATTGAATCTCACTCTGTGACAGGGATTGAACATCAGTCAATGGCAGGGGTTGAACCTTAGTCAGTGACAGGGATTGAGCCTCAGTCAGTGACAGGGACTGACCCTCAGTTAGTGACAGGGATTGAACCTCAGTCAGTGTCAGGGACTAAACCTAAGTCAGTGACAGGGATTGAATCTCTCTCAGTGACGTGGATTGAACCTCAGTCAGTGACTGGGATTAAATCGCAGTCAGTGACAGGGAGTGAACCTCAGTCAGTGACAGGAATTGAGCATCAGTCAGTGACAGGGATTGAATCTCAGTCTGTGACAGGGATTGAACCTCAGTCATTGACAGGAATTGAACCTCAGTCAGTGACAGGGATTGAACATCAGTCAATGACAGGGATTAAGCAACAGTCAGTGACAGCGATTGAACTTCAGTCAGTGACAGGGATTGAATCACAGTCAGTGACAGGGATTGAGCCTCAATCAGTAACAGGGATTGAGCCTCAGTCAGTCACAGGGATTGAATCTCAATCAGTGACAGGGATTGAATCTCAGCCAGTGACAGGAATTGAATCTCAGTCAGTGACAGGGATTGTATCTCATTCAGTGACAGGAATTGAAACTCAGTAAGTGACAGGAATATAATCTCAGTCAGTGACAGGAATAGAACCTTAGTCAGTGACAGGGATTGAAAATCAGTTAGTGACAGGGATTGAATCTCAGTCAGTTTATGGGATTGACCCTCAGACAGTGACAGGGATTGAATCTCAGTCAGTGACAGGGATTCAGCCTCAGTCAGTGACAGGGATTGAATCTCAATCAGTGACTGGGATTGAACCTCAGTCAGTGACAGGGATTGAATCTCAGTCAGTGACAGGAATTTAATCTCAGTATGTGACAGGAATTGAATCCCAGTCAGTGACAGGGATTGAATCTCAGTCAGTGACAGGGATTGAACCTCAGTCAGTGTCAGGGACTAAACCTAAGTCAGTGACAGGGATTGAATCTCACTCAGTGACTGGGATTGAACCTCAGTCAGTGACTGGGATTGAATCGCAGTCAGTGACAGGGATTGAATGTCAGTCTGTGACAGGGATTGAGCATCAGCCAGTGACAGGGATTGAACCACAGTCAGTGACAGGGATGGAATCTCAGTCATTGACAGGGATTGAATCACAG
Source organism: Chiloscyllium plagiosum (assembly GCF_037043375.1). Classification (NCBI taxonomy): domain Eukaryota; kingdom Metazoa; phylum Chordata; class Chondrichthyes; order Orectolobiformes; family Hemiscylliidae; genus Chiloscyllium; species Chiloscyllium plagiosum. The sequence goes on from NW_028270177.1 coordinate 46,320,048, forward strand.
TCAATGACAGGGATTGAATCTCAGTCAGTGACAGGAATTGAATCTCAATCAGTGACAGGGATTGAACCTCAGTCAGTGACAGGGAATGTATCTCATTCAGTGACAGGAATTGAAACTCAGTAAGTGACAGGTATATATTCTCAGTCAGTGACACATATTGTATCTCAGTCAGTGACAGGGATTGAAAATCAATTAGTGACAGGGATTGAAATCAGTCAGTGACATGGTTTAACCCTCAGTCAGTAACAGGGATTGAATCTCAGTTAGTCACAGGGATTGAATCTCAGTCAGTGACAGGGATTGACCCTCAGACAGTGACAGTGATTGAGCCTCAGTCAGTGACAGGGATTGAATCTCAGTCAGTGTCAGAGATTGAACCTCAGTCAGTGACAGGGATTGAATCCCAGTTAATGGCAGTGATTGAATCTCAGTCAGTGACTGAGATTGACCCTCAGTCAGTGGCAGGGATTGAACCTCCGTCAGTGACAGGGATTGAACCTCAGTCAGTGACAGGGATTGAATCTCAGTCTGTGACTTGGATTGAACCTCAGTCAGTGACAGGGATTGAATCTCAGTCTGTGACTTGGATTGAACCTCAGTCAGTGACAGGGATTGAACCTCAGTCAGTGACTGGGATTGAACCGCGGTCAGTGACAGGGATTGAATCTCAGTCTGTGACAGTGTTAAATCTCTGTCAGTGACAGGGATTGAGCCTCAGTCAGTGACAGGGATTGAACCTCAGTCAGTGACTGGGATTGAACCGCAGTCAGTGACAGGGATTGAATCTCAGTCTGTGACAGTGTTAAATCTCTGTCAGTGACAGGGATTGACCCTCAGTCAGTGGCAGGGATTGAATCTCAATCAGTGACAGGGATTGAACCTCAGTCTGTGACAGGAATTAAACCTCAGTCAGTGACAGGGATTGAAACTCAGTCAGTGACAGGGATTGAACCTTAGTTATTGACAGGGATTGAACCTCAGTCAGTGACAGGGATTGAACATCAGTCAATGACAGGGATTGAATCATATTCAGTGACAGCGATTGAACCTCAGTCAGTGACAGGAATTGAGCATCAGTCAGTGACAGGGATTGAATCTCAGTCTGTGATAGGGATTGAACCTCAGTCATTGACAGGAATTGAACCTCAGTCAGTGACAGGGATTGTACAACAGTCAATGACAGGGATTAAGCAACAGTCAGTGACAGCGATTGAACCTCAGTCAGTGACAGGGATTGAATCACAGTCAGTGACAGGGATTGAGCCTCAATCAGTAACAGGAATTGAGCCTCAGTCAGTCACAGGGATTGAATCTCAATCAGTGACAGGGATTGAATCTCAGCCAGTGACAGGAATTGAATCTCAGTCAGTGACAGGGATTGTATCTCATTCAGTGACAGGAATTGAAACTCAGTAAGTGACAGGAATATAATCTCAGTCAGTGACAGGAATAGAGCCTTAGTCAGTGACAGGGATTGAAAATCAGTTAGTGACAGGGATTGAATCTCAGTCAGTTTATGGGATTGACCCTCAGACAGTGACAGGGATTGAATCTCATTCAGTGACAGGGATTGAGCCTCATTCAGTGACAGGGATTGAATCTCAATCAGTGACTGGGATTGAACCTCAGTCAGTGACAGGGATTGTATCTCAGTCAGTGACAGGAATTTAATCTCAGTAAGTGACAGGAATTGAATCTCAGTCAGTGACAGGGATTGAACCTTAGTCAGTGACATGGATTGACACTCAGACAGTGACCGGGTTTGAATCTCAGTCAGAGACAGGGATTGAGCCTCAGTTAGTGACAGGGACTGATACTCAGTCAGTGACAGGGATTCAGTTTTAGTTAGTGATAGGAATTGTCCCTCAGTCAGTGAAAGGGATTGAATCTTAGTCAGTGACAAGGATTGAACCTCAGTCATTGACAGAGACTGAGCCTCAGTCAGTGACAGGGTTTAAACCTCAGTCAGCGACAGGGATTGACCCTCAGTTAGTGGCAGGGACGAAACCTCAGTCAGTGACAGGGATTGACACTCAGTCAGTGACAGGGATTGAATCTCAGTAAGTTACAGGAATTGGATCTCAGTCAGTGACAGGAAGAGAATCTCAGTCAGTGACAGGGATTGAATCTCACTCTGTGACAGGGATTGAACATCAGTCAATGGCAGGGGTTGAACCTTAGTCAGTGACAGGGATTGAGCCTCAGTCAGTGACAGGGACTGACCCTCAGTTAGTGACAGGGATTGAACCTCAGTCAGTGTCAGGGACTAAACCTAAGTCAGTGACAGGGATTGAATCTCTCTCAGTGACGTGGATTGAACCTCAGTCAGTGACTGGGATTAAATCGCAGTCAGTGACAGGGAGTGAACCTCAGTCAGTGACAGGAATTGAGCATCAGTCAGTGACAGGGATTGAATCTCAGTCTGTGACAGGGATTGAACCTCAGTCATTGACAGGAATTGAACCTCAGTCAGTGACAGGGATTGAACATCAGTCAATGACAGGGATTAAGCAACAGTCAGTGACAGCGATTGAACTTCAGTCAGTGACAGGGATTGAATCACAGTCAGTGACAGGGATTGAGCCTCAATCAGTAACAGGGATTGAGCCTCAGTCAGTCACAGGGATTGAATCTCAATCAGTGACAGGGATTGAATCTCAGCCAGTGACAGGAATTGAATCTCAGTCAGTGACAGGGATTGTATCTCATTCAGTGACAGGAATTGAAACTCAGTAAGTGACAGGAATATAATCTCAGTCAGTGACAGGAATAGAACCTTAGTCAGTGACAGGGATTGAAAATCAGTTAGTGACAGGGATTGAATCTCAGTCAGTTTATGGGATTGACCCTCAGACAGTGACAGGGATTGAATCTCAGTCAGTGACAGGGATTCAGCCTCAGTCAGTGACAGGGATTGAATCTCAATCAGTGACTGGGATTGAACCTCAGTCAGTGACAGGGATTGAATCTCAGTCAGTGACAGGAATTTAATCTCAGTATGTGACAGGAATTGAATCCCAGTCAGTGACAGGGATTGAATCTCAGTCAGTGACAGGGATTGAACCTCAGTCAGTGTCAGGGACTAAACCTAAGTCAGTGACAGGGATTGAATCTCACTCAGTGACTGGGATTGAACCTCAGTCAGTGACTGGGATTGAATCGCAGTCAGTGACAGGGATTGAATGTCAGTCTGTGACAGGGATTGAGCATCAGCCAGTGACAGGGATTGAACCACAGTCAGTGACAGGGATGGAATCTCAGTCATTGACAGGGATTGAATCACAGTCAATGACAGGGATTGAATCTCAGTCAGTGACAGGAATTGAATCTCAATCAGTGACAGGGATTGAACCTCAGTCAGTGACAGGGAATGTATCTCATTCAGTGACAGGAATTGAAACTCAGTAAGTGACAGGTATATATTCTCAGTCAGTGACACATATTGTATCTCAGTCAGTGACAGGGATTGAAAATCAATTAGTGACAGGGATTGAAATCAGTCAGTGACATGGTTTAACCCTCAGTCAGTAACAGGGATTGAATCTCAGTTAGTCACAGGGATTGAATCTCAGTCAGTGACAGGGATTGACCCTCAGACAGTGACAGTGATTGAGCCTCAGTCAGTGACAGGGATTGAATCTCAGTCAGTGTCAGAGATTGAACCTCAGTCAGTGACAGGGATTGAATCCCAGTTAATGGCAGTGATTGAATCTCAGTCAGTGACTGAGATTGACCCTCAGTCAGTGGCAGGGATTGTACCTCCGTCAGTGACAGGGATTGAACCTCAGTCAGTGACAGGGATTGAATCTCAGTCTGTAACAGGGATTGAACCGCAGTCAGTGACAGTGATTGAATCTCAGTCATGACTTGGATTGAACCTCAGTCAGTGACAGGGATTGAACCTCAGTCAGTGACTGGGATTGAACCGCGGTCAGTGACAGGGATTGAATCTCAGTCTGTGACAGTGTTAAATCTCTGTCAGTGACAGGGATTGAGCCTCAGTCAGTGACAGGGATTGAACCTCAGTCAGTGACTGGGATTGAACCGCAGTCAGTGACAGGGATTGAATCTCAGTCTGTGACAGTGTTAAATCTCTGTCAGTGACAGGGATTGACCCTCAGTCAGTGGCAGGGATTGAATCTCAATCAGTGACAGGGATTGAACCTCAGTCTGTGACAGGAATTAAACCTCAGTCAGTGACAGGGATTGAAACTCAGTCAGTGACAGGGATTGAACCTTAGTTATTGACAGGGATTGAACCTCAGTCAGTGACAGGGATTGAACATCAGTCAATGACAGGGATTGAATCATATTCAGTGACAGCGATTGAACCTCAGTCAGTGACAGGAATTGAGCATCAGTCAGTGACAGGGATTGAATCTCAGTCTGTGACAGGGATTGAACCTCAGTCATTGACAGGAATTGAACCTCAGTCAGTGACAGGGATTGAACATCAGTCAATGACAGGGATTAAGCAACAGTCAGTGACAGCGATTGAACCTCAGTCAGTGACAGGGATTGAATCACAGTCAGTGACAGGGATTGAGCCTCAATCAGTAACAGGGATTGAGCCTCAGTCAGTCACAGGGATTGAATCTCAATCAGTGACAGGGATTGAATCTCAGCCAGTGACAGGAATTGAATCTCAGTCAGTGACAGGGATTGTATCTCATTCAGTGACAGGAATTGAAACTCAGTAAGTGACAGGAATATAATCTCAGTCAGTGACAGGAATAGAGCCTTAGTCAGTGACAGGGATTGAAAATCAGTTAGTGACAGGGATTGAATCTCAGTCAGTTTATGGGATTGACCCTCAGACAGTGACAGGGATTGAATCTCATTCAGTGACAGGGATTGAGCCTCATTCAGTGACAGGGATTGAATCTCAATCAGTGACTGGGATTGAACCTCAGTCAGTGACAGGGATTGTATCTCAGTCAGTGACAGGAATTTAATCTCAGTAAGTGACAGGAATTTAATCTCAGTCAGTGACAGGGATTGAACCTTAGTCAGTGACATGGATTGACACTCAGACAGTGACCGGGTTTGAATCTCAGTCAGAGACAGGGATTGAGCCTCAGTTAGTGACAGGGATTGATACTCAGTCAGTGACAGGGATTCAGTTTTAGTTAGTGATAGGAATTGACCCTCAGTCAGTGAAAGGGATTGAATCTTAGTCAGTGACAAGGATTGAACCTCAGTCATTGACAGAGACTGAGCCTCAGTCAGTGACAGGGTTTAAACCTCAGTCAGCGACAGGGATTGACCCTCAGTTAGTGGCAGGGACGAAACCTCAGTCAGTGACAGGGATTGACAGTCAGTCAGTGACAGGGATTGAATCTCAGTAAGTTACAGGAATTGGATCTCAGTCAGTGACAGGAAGAGAATCTCAGTCAGTGACAGGGATTGAATCTCACTCTGTGACAGGGATTGAACATCAGTCAATGGCAGGGGTTGAACCTTAGTCAGTGACAGGAATTGAGCCTCAGTCAGTGACAGGGACTGACCCTCAGTTAGTGACAGGGATTGAACCTCAGTCAGTGTCAGGGACTAAACCTAAGTCAGTGACAGGGATTGAATCTCTCTCAGTGACGTGGATTGAACCTCAGTCAGTGACTGGGATTAAATCGCAGTCAGTGACAGGGAGTGAACCTCAGTCAGTGACAGGAATTGAGCATCAGTCAGTGACAGGGATTGAATCTCAGTCTGTGACAGGGATTGAACCTCAGTCATTGAGAGGAATTGAACCTCAGTCAGTGACAGGGATTGAACATCAGTCAATGACAGGGATTAAGCAACAGTCAGTGACAGCGATTGAACTTCAGTCAGTGACAGGGATTGAATCACAGTCAGTGACAGGGATTGAGCCTCAATCAGTAACAGGGATTGAGCCTCAGTCAGTCACAGGGATTGAATCTCAATCAGTGACAGGGATTGAATCTCAGCCAGTGACAGGAATTGAATCTCAGTCAGTGACAGGGATTGTATCTCATTCAGTGACAGGAATTGAAACTCAGTAAGTGACAGGAATATAATCTCAGTCAGTGACAGGAATAGAACGTTAGTCAGTGACAGGGATTGAAAATCAGTTAGTGACAGGGATTGAATCTCAGTCAGTTTATGGGATTGACCCTCAGACAGTGACAGGGATTGAATCTCAGTCAGTGACAGGGATTGAGCCTCAGTCAGTGACAGGGATTGAATCTCAATCAGTGACTGGGATTGAACCTCAGTCAGTGACAGGGATTGTATCTCAGTCAGTGACAGGAATTTAATCTCATTATGTGACAGGAATTGAATCCCAGTCAGTGACAGGGATTTAATCTCAGTCAGTGACAGGGATTGAACCTCAGTCAGTGTCAGGGACTAAACCTAAGTCAGTGACAGGATTGAATCTCACTCAGTGACTGGGATTGAACCTCAGTCAGTGAAAGGGATTGAATCGCAGTCAGTGACAGGGATTGAATCTCAGTCTGTGACAGGGATTGAATTGCAGTCAGTGACCGGGATTGAGCCTCAATCAGTGACAGGAATTGAGCATCAGCCAGTGACAGGGTTTGAACCACAGTCAGTGACAGGGATGGAATCTCAGTCATTGACAGGGATTGAATCACAGTCAATGACAGGGATTGAATCTCAGTCAGTGACAGGAATTGAATCTCAGTCAGTGACAGGGATTGAACCTCAGTCAGTGACAGGGAATGTATCTCATTCAGTGACAGGAATTGAAACTCAGTAAGTGACAGGAATATAGTCTCAGTCAGTGACACATATTGTATCTCAGTCAGTGACAGGGATTGAAAATCAGTTAGTGACAGGGATTGAATCTCAGTCAGTGACAGAGTTTAACCCTCAGTCAGTAACAGGGATTGAATCTCAGTTAGTCACAGGGATTGAATCTCAGTCAGTGACAGGGATTGACCCTCAGACAGTGACAGTGATTGAGCCTCAGTCAGTGACAGGGATTGAATCTCAGTCAGTGTCAGAGATTGAACCTCAGTCAGTGACAGGGATTGAATCCCAGTTAATGGCAGTGATTGAATCTCAGTCAGTGACTGGGATTGACCCTCAGTCAGTGGCAGGGATTGAACCTCCGTCAGTGACAGGGATTGAACCTCAGTCAGTGACAGGGATTGAATCTCAGTCTGTAACAGGGATTGAACCGCAGTCAGTGACAGGGATTGAATCTCAGTCTGTGACTTGGATTGAACCTCAGTCAGTGACAGGGATTGAACCTCAGTCAGTGACTGGGATTGAACCGTGGTCAGTGACAGGGATTGAATCTCAGTTTGTGACAGTGTTAAATCTCTGTCAGTGACAGGGATTGAGCCTCAGTCAGTGACAGGGATTGAACCTCAGTCAGTGACTGGGATTGAACCGCAGTCAGTGACAGGGATTGAATCTCAGTCTGTGACAGTGTTAAATCTCTGTCAGTGACAGGGATTGACCCTCAGTCAGTGGCAGGGATTGAATCTCAATCAGTGACAGGGATTGAACCTCAGTCTGTGACAGGAATTAAACCTCAGTCAGTGACAGGGATTGAAACTCAGTCTGTGACAGGGATTGAACCGCAGTCAGTGACAGGGATTGAACCTCAGTCTGTGACAGGGATTGAACCTCAGTCAGTGACAGGGATTGAATCATATTCAGTGACAGCGATTGAACCTCAGTCAGTGACAGGAATTGAGCATCAGTCAGTGACAGGGATTGAGCATCAGTCAGTGACAGGGATTGAACCTCAGTCATTGACAGGAATTGAACCTCAGTCAGTGACAGGGATTGAACATCAGTCAATGACAGGGATTAAGCAACAGTCAGTGATAGCGATTGAACCTCAGTCAGTGACAGGGATTGAATCACAGTCAGTGACAGGGATTGAGCCTCAATCAGTAAAAGGAATTGAGCCTCAGTCAGACACAGGGATTGAATCTCAATCAGTGACAGGGATTGAATCTCAGCCAGTGACAGGAATTGAATCTCAGTCAGTGACAGGGATTGTATCTCATTCAGTGACAGGAATTGAAACTCAGTAAGTGACAGGAATATAATCTCAGTCAGTGACAGGAATAGAACCTTAGTCAGTGACAGGGATTGAAAATCAGTTAGTGACAGGGATTGAATCTCAGTCAGTTTATGGGATTGACCCTCAGACAGTGACAGGGATTGAGCCTCATTCAGTGACAGGGATTGAATCTCAATCAGTGACTGGGATTGAACCTCAGTCAATGACAGGGATTGTATCTCAGTCAGTGACAGGAATTTAATCTCAGTAAGTGACAGGAATTTAATCTCAGTCAGTGACAGGGATTGAACCTTAGTCAGTGACATGGATTGACACTCAGACAGTGACCGGGGTTGAATCTCAGTCAGAGACAGGGATTGAGCCTCAGTTAGTGACAGGGATTGATACTCAGTCAGTGACAGGAATTCAGTTTTAGTTAGTGATAGGAATTGACCCTCAGTCAGTGAAAGGGATTGAATCTTAGTCAGTGACAAGGATTGAACCTCAGTCATTGACAGAGACTGAGCCTCAGTCAGTGACAGGGTTTAAACCTCAGTCAGCGACAGGGATTGACCCACAGTTAGTGGCAGGGACGAAACCTCAGTCAGTGACAGGGATTGAATCTCAGTAAATTTCAGGGATTGTATCTCAGTCAGTGACAGGAATTTAATCTCATTATGTGACAGGAATTGAATCCCAGTCAGTGACAGGGATTGAATCTCAGTCAGTGACAGGGATTGAACCTCAGTCAGTGTCAGGGACTAAACCTAAATCAGTGACAGGGATTGAATCTCACTCAGTGACTGGGATTGAACCTCAGTCAGTGACTGGGATTGAATCGCAGTCAGTGACAGGGATTGAACCTCAGTCTGTGACAGGGATTGAGCATCAGCCAGTGACAGGGATTGAACCACAGTCAGTGACAGGGATGGAATCTCAGTCATTGACAGTGATTGAATCACAGTCAATGACAGGGATTGAATCTCAGTCAGTGACAGGAATTGAATCTCAGTCAGTGACAGGGATTGAACCTCAGTCAGTGACAGGGAATGTATCTCATTCAGTGACAGGAATTGAAACTCAGTAAGTGACAGGTATATATTCTCAGTCAGTGACACATATTGTATCTCAGTCAGTGACAGGGATTGAAAATCAATTAGTGACAGGGATTGAATCTCAGTCAGTGACATGGTTTAACCCTCAGTCAGTAACAGGGATTGAATCTCAGTTAGTCACAGGGATTGAATCTCAGTCAGTGACAGGGATTGACCCTCAGACAGTGACAGTGATTGAGCCTCAGTCAGTGACAGGGATTGAATCTCCGTCAGTGTCAGAGATTGAACCTCAGTCAGTGACAGGGATTGAATCCCAGTTAATGGCAGTGATTGAATCTCAGTCAGTGACTGAGATTGACCCTCAGTCAGTGGCAGGGATTGAACCTCCGTCAGTGACAGGGATTGAACCTCAGTCAGTGACAGGGATTGAATCTCAGTCTGTGACTTGGATTGAACCTCAGTCAGTGACAGGGATTGAATCTCAGTCTGTGACTTGGATTGAACCTCAGTCAGTGACAGGGATTGAACCTCAGTCAGTGACTGGGATTGAACCGCGGTCAGTGACAGGGATTGAATCTCAGTCTGTGACAGTGTTAAATCTCTGTCAGTGACAGGGATTGAGCCTCAGTCAGTGACAGGGATTGAACCTCAGTCAGTGACTGGGATTGAACCGCAGTCAGTGACAGGGATTGAATCTCAGTCTGTGACAGTGTTAAATCTCTGTCAGTGACAGGGATTGACCCTCAGTCAGTGGCAGGGATTGAATCTCAATCAGTGACAGGGATTGAACCTCAGTCTGTGACAGGAATTAAACCTCAGTCAGTGACAGGGATTGAAACTCAGTCAGTGACAGGGATTGAACCTTAGTTATTGACAGGGATTGAACCTCAGTCAGTGACAGGGATTGAACATCAGTCAATGACAGGGATTGAATCATATTCAGTGACAGCGATTGAACCTCAGTCAGTGACAGGAATTGAGCATCAGTCAGTGACAGGGATTGAATCTCAGTCTGTGATAGGGATTGAACCTCAGTCATTGACAGGAATTGAACCTCAGTCAGTGACAGGGATTGTACAACAGTCAATGACAGGGATTAAGCAACAGTCAGTGACAGCGATTGAACCTCAGTCAGTGACAGGGATTGAATCACAGTCAGTGACAGGGATTGAGCCTCAATCAGTAACAGGAATTGAGCCTCAGTCAGTCACAGGGATTGAATCTCAATCAGTGACAGGGATTGAATCTCAGCCAGTGACAGGAATTGAATCTCAGTCAGTGACAGGGATTGTATCTCATTCAGTGACAGGAATTGAAACTCAGTAAGTGACAGGAATATAATCTCAGTCAGTGACAGGAATAGAGCCTTAGTCAGTGACAGGGATTGAAAATCAGTTAGTGACAGGGATTGAATCTCAGTCAGTTTATGGGATTGACCCTCAGACAGTGACAGGGATTGAATCTCATTCAGTGACAGGGATTGAGCCTCATTCAGTGACAGGGATTGAATCTCAATCAGTGACTGGGATTGAACCTCAGTCAGTGACAGGGATTGTATCTCAGTCAGTGACAGGAATTTAATCTCAGTAAGTGACAGGAATTTAATCTCAGTCAGTGACAGGGATTGAACCTTAGTCAGTGACATGGATTGACACTCAGACAGTGACCGGGTTTGAATCTCAGTCAGAGACAGGGATTGAGCCTCAGTTAGTGACAGGGATTGATACTCAGTCAGTGACAGGGATTCAGTTTTAGTTAGTGATCGGAATTGTCCCTCAGTCAGTGAAAGGGATTGAATCTTAGTCAGTGACAAGGATTGAACCTCAGTCATTGACAGAGACTGAGCCTCAGTCAGTGACAGGGTTTAAACCTCAGTCAGCGACAGGGATTGACCCTCAGTTAGTGGCAGGGACGAAACCTCAGTCAGTGACAGGGATTGACACTCAGTCAGTGACAGGGATTGAATCTCAGTAAGTTACAGGAATTGGATCTCAGTCAGTGACAGGAAGAGAATCTCAGTCAGTGACAGGGATTGAATCTCACTCTGTGACAGGGATTGAACATCAGTCAATGGCAGGGGTTGAACCTTAGTCAGTGACAGGGATTGAGCCTCAGTCAGTGACAGGGACTGACCCTCAGTTAGTGACAGGGATTGAACCTCAGTCAGTGTCAGGGACTAAACCTAAGTCAGTGACAGGGATTGAATCTCTCTCAGTGACGTGGATTGAACCTCAGTCAGTGACTGGGATTAAATCGCAGTCAGTGACAGGGAGTGAACCTCAGTCAGTGACAGGAATTGAGCATCAGTCAGTGACAGGGATTGAATCTCAGTCTGTGACAGGGATTGAACCTCAGTCATTGACAGGAATTGAACCTCAGTCAGTGACAGGGATTGAACATCAGTCAATGACAGGGATTAAGCAACAGTCAGTGACAGCGATTGAACTTCAGTCAGTGACAGGGATTGAATCACAGTCAGTGACAGGGATTGAGCCTCAATCAGTAACAGGGATTGAGCCTCAGTCAGTCACAGGGATTGAATCTCAATCAGTGACAGGGATTGAATCTCAGCCAGTGACAGGAATTGAATCTCAGTCAGTGACAGGGATTGTATCTCATTCAGTGACAGGAATTGAAACTCAGTAAGTGACAGGAATATAATCTCAGTCAGTGACAGGAATAGAACCTTAGTCAGTGACAGGGATTGAAAATCAGTTAGTGACAGGGATTGAATCTCAGTCAGTTTATGGGATTGACCCTCAGACAGTGACAGGGATTGAATCTCAGTCAGTGACAGGGATTGAGCCTCAGTCAGTGACAGGGATTGAATCTCAATCAGTGACTGGGATTGAACCTCAGTCAGTGACAGGGATTGAATCTCAGTCAGTGACAGGAATTTAATCTCATTCTGTGACAGGAATTGAATCCCAGTCAGTGACAGGGATTGAATCTCAGTCAGTGACAGGGATTGAACCTCAGTCAGTGTCAGGGACTAAACCTAAGTCAGTGACAGGGATTGAATCTCACTCAGTGACTGGGATTGAACCTCAGTCAGTGACTGGGATTGAATCGCAGTCAGTGACAGGGATTGAATCTCAGTCTGTGACAGGGATTGAGCATCAGCCAGTGACAGGGATTGAACCACAGTCAGTGACAGGGATGGAATCTCAGTCATTGACAGGGATTGAATCACAGTCAATGACAGGGATTGAATCTCAGTCAGTGACAGGAATTGAATCTCAATCAGTGACAGGGATTGAACCTCAGTCAGTGACAGGGAATGTATCTCATTCAGTGACAGGAATTGAAACTCAGTAAGTGACAGGTATATATTCTCAGTCAGTGACACATATTGTATCTCAGTCAGTGACAGGGATTGAATCTCAGTTAGTCACAGGGATTGAATCTCAGTCAGTGACAGGGATTGACCCTCAGACAGTGACAGTGATTGAGCCTCAGTCAGTGACAGGGATTGACCCTCAGACAGTGACAGTGATTGAGCCTCAGTCAGTGACAGGGATTGAATCTCAGTCAGTGTCAGAGATTGAACCTCAGTCAGTGACAGGGATTGAATCCCAGTTAATGGCAGTGATTGAATCTCAGTCAGTGACTGAGATTGACCCTCAGTCAGTGGCAGGGATTGTACCTCCGTCAGTGACAGGGATTGAACCTCAGTCAGTGACAGGGATTGAATCTCAGTCTGTAACAGGGATTGAACCGCAGTCAGTGACAGTGATTGAATCTCAGTCATGACTTGGATTGAACCTCAGTCAGTGACAGGGATTGAACCTCAGTCAGTGACTGGGATTGAACCGCGGTCAGTGACAGGGATTGAATCTCAGTCTGTGACAGTGTTAAATCTCTGTCAGTGACAGGGATTGAGCCTCAGTCAGTGACAGGGATTGAACCTCAGTCAGTGACTGGGATTGAACCGCAGTCAGTGACAGGGATTGAATCTCAGTCTGTGACAGTGTTAAATCTCTGTCAGTGACAGGGATTGACCCTCAGTCAGTGGCAGGGATTGAATCTCAATCAGTGACAGGGATTGAACCTCAGTCTGTGACAGGAATTAAACCTCAGTCAGTGACAGGGATTGAAACTCAGTCAGTGACAGGGATTGAACCTTAGTTATTGACAGGGATTGAACCTCAGTCTGTGACAGGGATTGAACATCAGTCAATGACAGGGATTGAATCATATTCAGTGACAGCGATTGAACCTCAGTCAGTGACAGGAATTGAGCATCAGTCAGTGACAGGGATTGAATCTCAGTCTGTGACAGGGATTGAACCTCAGTCATTGACAGGAATTGAACCTCAGTCAGTGACAGGGATTGAACATCAGTCAATGACAGGGATTAAGCAACAGTCAGTGACAGCGATTGAACCTCAGTCAGTGACAGGGATTGAATCACAGTCAGTGACAGGGATTGAGCCTCAATCAGTAACAGGAATTGAGCCTCAGTCAGTCACAGGGATTGAATCTCAATCAGTGACAGGGATTGAATCTCAGCCAGTGACAGGAATTGAATCTCAGTCAGTGACAGGGATTGTATCTCATTCAGTGACAGGAATTGAAACTCAGTAAGTGACAGGAATATAATCTCAGTCAGTGACAGGAATAGAACCTTAGTCAGTGACAGGGATTGAAAATCAGTTAGTGACAGGGATTGAATCTCAGTCAGTTTATGGGATTGACCCTCAGACAGTGACAGGGATTGAATCTCATTCAGTGACAGGGATTGAGCCTCATTCAGTGACAGGGATTGAATCTCAATCAGTGACTGGGATTGAACCTCAGTCAGTGACAGGGATTGTATCTCAGTCAGTGACAGGAATTTAATCTCAGTAAGTGACAGGAATTTAATCTCAGTCAGTGACAGGGATTGAACCTTAGTCAGTGACATGGATTGACACTCAGACAGTGACCGGGTTTGAATCTCAGTCAGAGACAGGGATTGAGCCTCAGTTAGTGACAGGGATTGATACTCAGTCAGTGACAGGGATTCAGTTTTAGTTAGTGATAGGAATTGACCCTCAGTCAGTGAAAGGGATTGAATCTTAGTCAGTGACAAGGATTGAACCTCAGTCATTGACAGAGACTGAGCCTCAGTCAGTGACAGGGTTTAAACCTCAGTCAGCGACAGGGATTGACCCTCAGTTAGTGGCAGGGACGAAACCTCAGTCAGTGACAGGGATTGACACTCAGTCAGTGACAGGGATTGAATCTCAGTAAGTTACAGGAATTGGATCTCAGTCAGTGACAGGAAGAGAATCTCAGTCAGTGACAGGGATTGAATCTCACTCTGTGACAGGGATTGAACATCAGTCAATGGCAGGGGTTGAACCTTAGTCAGTGACAGGGATTGAGCCTCAGTCAATGACAGGGACTGACCCTCAGTTAGTGACAGGGATTGAACCTCAGTCAGTGTCAGGGACTAAACCTAAGTCAGTGACAGGGATTGAATCTCTCTCAGTGACGTGGATTGAACCTCAGTCAGTGACTGGGATTAAATCGCAGTCAGTGACAGGGAGTGAACCTCAGTCAGTGACAGGAATTGAGCATCAGTCAGTGACAGGGATTGAATCTCAGTCTGTGACAGGGATTGAACCTCAGTCATTGACAGGAATTGAACCTCAGTCAGTGACAGGGATTGAACATCAGTCAATGACAGGGATTAAGCAACAGTCAGTGACAGCGATTGAACTTCAGTCAGTGACAGGGATTGAATCACAGTCAGTGACAGGGATTGAGCCTCAATCAGTAACAGGGATTGAGCCTCAGTCAGTCACAGGGATTGAATCTCAATCAGTGACAGGGATTGAATCTCAGCCAGTGACAGGAATTGAATCTCAGTCAGTGACAGGGATTGTATCTCATTCAGTGACAGGAATTGAAACTCAGTAAGTGACAGGAATATAATCTCAGTCAGTGACAGGAATAGAACCTTAGTCAGTGACAGGGATTGAAAATCAGTTAGTGACAGGGATTGAATCTCAGTCAGTTTATGGGATTGACCCTCAGACAGTGACAGGGATTGAATCTCAGTCAGTGACAGGGATTGAGCCTCAGTCAGTGACAGGGATTGAATCTCAATCAGTGACTGGGATTGAACCTCAGTCAGTGACAGGGATTGTATCTCAGTCAGTGACAGGAATTTAATCTCATTATGTGACAGGAATTGAATCCCAGTCAGTGACAGGGATTGAATCTCAGTCAGTGACAGGGATTGAACCTCAGTCAGTGTCAGGGACTAAACCTAAGTCAGTGACAGGGATTGAATCTCACTCAGTGACTGGGATTGAACCTCAGTCAGTGACTGGGATTGAATCGCAGTCAGTGACAGGGATTGAATCTCAGTCTGTGACAGGGATTGAGCATCAGCCAGTGACAGGGATTGAACCACAGTCAGTGACAGGGATGGAATCTCAGTCATTGACAGGGATTGAATCACAGTCAATGACAGGGATTGAATCTCAGTCAGTGACAGGAATTGAATCTCAGTCAGTGACAGGGATTGAACCTCAGTCAGTGACAGGGAATGTATCTCATTCAGTGACAGGAATTGAAACTCAGTAAGTGACAGGTATATATTCTCAGTCAGTGACACATATTGTATCTCAGTCAGTGACAGGGATTGAAAATCAATTAGTGACAGGGATTGAATCTCAGTCAGTGACAGAGTTTAACCCTCAGTCAGTAACAGGGATTGAATCTCAGTTAGTCACAGGGATTGAATCTCAGTCAGTGACAGGGATTGACCCTCAGACAGTGACAGTGATTGAGCCTCAGTCAGTGACAGGGATTGAATCTCAGTCAGTGTCAGAGATTGAACCCCCGTCAGTGACAGGGATTGAACCTCAGTCAGTGACAGGGAATGTATCTCATTCAGTGACAGGAATTGAAACTCAGTAAGTGACAGGTATATATTCTCAGTCAGTGACACATATTGTATCTCAGTCAGTGACAGGGATTGAAAATCAATTAGTGACAGGGATTGAATCTCAGTCAGTGACAGAGTTTAACCCTCAGTCAGTAACAGGGATTGAATCTCAGTTAGTCACAGGGATTGAATCTCAGTCAGTGACAGGGATTGACCCTCAGACAGTGACAGTGATTGAGCCTCAGTCAGTGACAGGGATTGAATCTCAGTCAGTGTCAGAGATTGAACCCCCGTCAGTGACAGGGATTGAACCTCAGTCAGTGACAGGGATTGAATCTCAGTCTGTAACAGGGATTGAACCGCAGTCAGTGACAGGGATTGAATCTCAGTCATGACTTGGATTGAACCTCAGTCAGTGACAGGGATTGAACCTCAGTCAGTGACTGGGATTGAACCGCGGTCAGTGACAGGGATTGAATCTCAGTCTGTGACAGTGTTAAAAATCTGTCAGTGACAGGGATTGAGCCTCAGTCAGTGACAGGGATTGAACCTCAGTCAGTGACTGGGATTGAACCGCAGTCAGTGACAGGGATTGAATCTCAGTCTGTGACAGTGTTAAATCTCTGTCAGTGACAGGGATTGACCCTCAGTCAGTGGCAGGGATTCAATCTCAATCAGTGACAGGGATTGAACCTCAGTCTGTGACAGGAATTAAACCTCAGTCAGTGACAGGGATTGAAACTCAGTCAGTGACAGGGATTGAACCTGAGTTATTGACAGGGATTGAACCTCAGTCAGTGACAGGGATTGAACATCAGTCAATGACAGGGATTGAATCATATTCAGTGACAGCGATTGAACCTCAGTCAGTGACAGGAATTGAGCATCAGTCAGTGACAGGGATTGAATCTCAGTCTGTGACAGGGATTGAACCTCAGTCATTGACAGGAATTGAACCTCAGTCAGTGACAGGGATTGAACATCAGTCAATGACAGGGATTAAGCAACAGTCAGTGACAGCGATTGAACCTCAGTCAGTGACAGGGATTGAATCACAGTCAGTGACAGGGATTGAGCCTCAATCAGTAACAGGAATTGAGCCTCAGTCAGTCACAGGGATTGAATCTCAATCAGTGACAGGGATTGAATCTCAGCCAGTGACAGGAATTGAATCTCAGTCAGTGACAGGGATTGTATCTCATTCAGTGACAGGAATTGAAACTCAGTAAGTGACAGGAATATAATCTCAGTCAGTGACAGGAATAGAGCCTTAGTCAGTGACAGGGATTGAAAATTAGTTAGTGACAGGGATTGAATCTCAGTCAGTTTATGGGATTGAACCTCAGTCAGTGACAGGGATTGAACATCAGTCAATGACAGGGATTAAGCAACAGTCAGTGACAGCGATTGAACTTCAGTCAGTGACAGGGATTGAATCACAGTCAGTGACAGGGATTGAGCCTCAATCAGTAACAGGGATTGAGCCTCAGTCAGTCACAGGGATTGAATCTCAATCAGTGACAGGGATTGAATCTCAGCCAGTGACAGGAATTGAATCTCAGTCAGTGACAGGGATTGTATCTCATTCAGTGACAGGAATTGAAACTCAGTAAGTGACAGGAATATAATCTCAGTCAGTGACAGGAATAGAACCTTAGTCAGTGACAGGGATTGAAAATCAGTTAGTGACAGGGATTGAATCTCAGTCAGTGACTGGGATTGAATCGCAGTCAGTGACAGGGATTGAATCTCAGTCTGTGACAGGGATTGAGCATCAGCCAGTGATAGGGATTGAACCACAGTCAGTGACAGGGATGGAATCTCAGTCATTGACAGGGATTGAATCACAGTCAATGACAGGGATTGAATCTCAGTCAGTGACAGGAATTGAATCTCAATCAGTGACAGGGATTGAACCTCAGTCAGTGACAGGGAATGTATCTCATTCAGTGACAGGAATTGAAACTCAGTAAGTGACAGGTATATATTCTCAGTCAGTGACACATATTGTATCTCAGTCAGTGACAGGGATTGAAAATCAATTAGTGACAGGGATTGAAATCAGTCAGTGACATGGTTTAACCCTCAGTCAGTAACAGGGATTGAATCTCAGTTAGTCACAGGGATTGAATCTCAGTCAGTGACAGGGATTGATTCTCAGACAGTGACAGTGATTGAGCCTCAGTCAGTGACAGGGATTGAATCTCAGTCAGTGTCAGAGATTGAACCTCAGTCAGTGACAGGGATTGAATCCCAGTTAATGGCAGTGATTGAATCTCAGTCAGTGACTGAGATTGACCCTCAGTCAGTGGCAGGGATTGTACCTCCGTCAGTGACAGGGATTGAACCTCAGTCAGTGACAGGGATTGAATCTCAGTCTGTAACAGGGATTGAACCGCAGTCAGTGACAGTGATTGAATCTCAGTCATGACTTGGATTGAACCTCAGTCAGTGACAGGGATTGAACCTCAGTCAGTGACAGGGATTGAGCCTCAGTCAGTGACAGGGATTGAACCTCAGTCTGTGACTGGGATTGAACCGCAGTCAGTGACAGGGATTGAATCTCAGTCTGTGACAGTGTTAAATCTCTGTCAGTGACAGGGATTGACCCTCAGTCAGTGGCAGGGATTGAATCTCAATCAGTGACAGGGATTGAACCTCAGTCTGTGACAGGAATTAAACCTCAGTCAGTGACAGGGATTGAAACTCAGTCAGTGACAGGGATTGAACCTTAGTTATTGACAGGGATTGAACCTCAGTCTGTGACAGGGATTGAACATCAGTCAATGACAGGGATTGAATCATATTCAGTGACAGCGATTGAACCTCAGTCAGTGACAGGAATTGAGCATCAGTCAGTGACAGGGATTGAATCTCAGTCTGTGACAGGGATTGAACCTCAGTCATTGACAGGAATTGAACCTCAGTCAGTGACAGGGATTGAACATCAGTCAATGACAGGGATTAAGCAACAGTCAGTGACAGCGATTGAACCTCAGTCAGTGACAGGGATTGAATCACAGTCAGTGACAGGGATTGAGCCTCAATCAGTAACAGGAATTGAGCCTCAGTCAGTCACAGGGATTGAATCTCAATCAGTGACAGGGATTGAATCTCAGCCAGTGACAGGAATTGAATCTCAATCAGTGACAGGGATTGTATCTCATTCAGTGACAGGAATTGAAACTCAGTAAGTGACAGGAATATAATCTCAGTCAGTGACAGGAATAGAACCTTAGTCAGTGACAGGGATTGAAAATCAGTTAGTGACAGGGATTGAATCTCAGTCAGTTTATGGGATTGACCCTCAGACAGTGACAGGGATTGAATCTCATTCAGTGACAGGGATTGAGCCTCATTCAGTGACAGGGATTGAATCTCAATCAGTGACTGGGATTGAACCTCAGTCAGTGACAGGGATTGTATCTCAGTCAGTGACAGGAATTTAATCTCAGTAAGTGACAGGAATTTAATCTCAGTCAGTGACAGGGATTGAACCTTAGTCAGTGACATGGATTGACACTCAGACAGTGACCGGGTTTGAATCTCAGTCAGAGACAGGGATTGAGCCTCAGTTAGTGACAGGGATTGATACTCAGTCAGTGACAGGGATTCAGTTTTAGTTAGTGATAGGAATTGACCCTCAGTCAGTGAAAGGGATTGAATCTTAGTCAGTGACAAGGATTGAACCTCAGTCATTGACAGAGACTGAGCCTCAGTCAGTGACAGGGTTTAAACCTCAGTCAGCGACAGGGATTGACCCTCAGTTAGTGGCAGGGACGAAACCTCAGTCAGTGACAGGGATTGACACTCAGTCAGTGACAGGGATTGAATCTCAGTAAGTTACAGGAATTGGATCTCAGTCAGTGACAGGAAGAGAATCTCAGTCAGTGACAGGGATTGAATCTCACTCTGTGACAGGGATTGAACATCAGTCAATGGCAGGGGTTGAACCTTAGTCAGTGACAGGGATTGAGCCTCAGTCAATGACAGGGACTGACCCTCAGTTAGTGACAGGGATTGAACCTCAGTCAGTGTCAGGGACTAAACCTAAGTCAGTGACAGGGATTGAATCTCTCTCAGTGACGTGGATTGAACCTCAGTCAGTGACTGGGATTAAATCGCAGTCAGTGACAGGGAGTGAACCTCAGTCAG
The DNA here is from genome assembly GCF_037043375.1 of Chiloscyllium plagiosum. Classification (NCBI taxonomy): domain Eukaryota; kingdom Metazoa; phylum Chordata; class Chondrichthyes; order Orectolobiformes; family Hemiscylliidae; genus Chiloscyllium; species Chiloscyllium plagiosum. The sequence goes on from NW_028270177.1 coordinate 46,340,143, forward strand.
TGACAGGAATTGAGCATCAGTCAGTGACAGGGATTGAATCTCAGTCTGTGACAGGGATTGAACCTCAGTCATTGACAGGAATTGAACCTCAGTCAGTGACAGGGATTGAACATCAGTCAATGACAGGGATTAAGCAACAGTCAGTGACAGCGATTGAACTTCAGTCAGTGACAGGGATTGAATCACAGTCAGTGACAGGGATTGAGCCTCAATCAGTAACAGGGATTGAGCCTCAGTCAGTCACAGGGATTGAATCTCAATCAGTGACAGGGATTGAATCTCAGCCAGTGACAGGAATTGAATCTCAGTCAGTGACAGGGATTGTATCTCATTCAGTGACAGGAATTGAAACTCAGTAAGTGACAGGAATATAATCTCAGTCAGTGACAGGAATAGAACCTTAGTCAGTGACAGGGATTGAAAATCAGTTAGTGACAGGGATTGAATCTCAGTCAGTTTATGGGATTGACCCTCAGACAGTGACAGGGATTGAATCTCAGTCAGTGACAGGGATTGAGCCTCAGTCAGTGACAGGGATTGAATCTCAATCAGTGACTGGGATTGACCCTCAGTCAGTGACAGGGATTGTATCTCAGTCAGTGACAGGAATTTAATCTCATTATGTGACAGGAATTGAATCCCAGTCAGTGACAGGGATTGAATCTCAGTCAGTGACAGGGATTGAACCTCAGTCAGTGTCAGGGACTAAACCTAAGTCAGTGACAGGGATTGAATCTCACTCAGTGACTGGGATTGAACCTCAGTCAGTGACTGGGATTGAATCGCAGTCAGTGACAGGGATTGAATCTCAGTCTGTGACAGGGATTGAGCATCAGCCAGTGACAGGGATTGAACCACAGTCAGTGACAGGGATGGAATCTCAGTCATTGACAGGGATTGAATCACAGTCAATGACAGGGATTGAATCTCAGTCAGTGACAGGAATTGAATCTCAGTCAGTGACAGGGATTGAACCTCAGTCAGTGACAGGGAATGTATCTCATTCAGTGACAGGAATTGAAACTCAGTAAGTGACAGGTATATATTCTCAGTCAGTGACACATATTGTATCTCAGTCAGTGACAGGGATTGAAAATCAATTAGTGACAGGGATTGAATCTCAGTCAGTGACAGAGTTTAACCCTCAGTCAGTAACAGGGATTGAATCTCAGTTAGTCACAGGGATTGAATCTCAGTCAGTGACAGGGATTGACCCTCAGACAGTGACAGTGATTGAGCCTCAGTCAGTGACAGGGATTGAATCTCAGTCAGTGTCAGAGATTGAACCCCCGTCAGTGACAGGGATTGAACCTCAGTCAGTGACAGGGAATGTATCTCATTCAGTGACAGGAATTGAAACTCAGTAAGTGACAGGTATATATTCTCAGTCAGTGACACATATTGTATCTCAGTCAGTGACAGGGATTGAAAATCAATTAGTGACAGGGATTGAATCTCAGTCAGTGACAGAGTTTAACCCTCAGTCAGTAACAGGGATTGAATCTCAGTTAGTCACAGGGATTGAATCTCAGTCAGTGACAGGGATTGACCCTCAGACAGTGACAGTGATTGAGCCTCAGTCAGTGACAGGGATTGAATCTCAGTCAGTGTCAGAGATTGAACCCCCGTCAGTGACAGGGATTGAACCTCAGTCAGTGACAGGGATTGAATCTCAGTCTGTAACAGGGATTGAACCGCAGTCAGTGACAGGGATTGAATCTCAGTCATGACTTGGATTGAACCTCAGTCAGTGACAGGGATTGAACCTCAGTCAGTGACTGGGATTGAACCGCGGTCAGTGACAGGGATTGAATCTCAGTCAGTGACAGTGTTAAATCTCTGTCAGTGACAGGGATTGAGCCTCAGTCAGTGACAGGGATTGAACCTCAGTCAGTGACTGGGATTGAACCGCAGTCAGTGACAGGGATTGAATCTCAGTCTGTGACAGTGTTAAATCTCTGTCAGTGACAGGGATTGACCCTCAGTTAGTGGCAGGGATTCAATCTCAATCAGTGACAGGGATTGAACCTCAGTCTGTGACAGGAATTAAACCTCAGTCAGTGACAGGGATTGAAACTCAGTCAGTGACAGGGATTGAACCTGAGTTATTGACAGGGATTGAACCTCAGTCAGTGACAGGGATTGAACATCAGTCAATGACAGGGATTGAATCATATTCAGTGACAGCGATTGAACCTCAGTCAGTGACAGGAATTGAGCATCAGTCAGTGACAGGGATTGAATCTCAGTCTGTGACAGGGATTGAACCTCAGTCATTGACAGGAATTGAACCTCAGTCAGTGACAGGGATTGAACATCAGTCAATGACAGGGATTAAGCAACAGTCAGTGACAGCGATTGAACCTCAGTCAGTGACAGGGATTGAATCACAGTCAGTGACAGGGATTGAGCCTCAATCAGTAACAGGAATTGAGCCTCAGTCAGTCACAGGGATTGAATCTCAATCAGTGACAGGGATTGAATCTCAGCCAGTGACAGGAATTGAATCTCAGTCAGTGACAGGGATTGTATCTCATTCAGTGACAGGAATTGAAACTCAGTAAGTGACAGGAATATAATCTCAGTCAGTGACAGGAATAGAGCCTTAGTCAGTGACAGGGATTGAAAATTAGTTAGTGACAGGGATTGAATCTCAGTCAGTTTATGGGATTGAACCTCAGTCAGTGACAGGGATTGAACATCAGTCAATGACAGGGATTAAGCAACAGTCAGTGACAGCGATTGAACTTCAGTCAGTGACAGGGATTGAATCACAGTCAGTGACAGGGATTGAGCCTCAATCAGTAACAGGGATTGAGCCTCAGTCAGTCACAGGGATTGAATCTCAATCAGTGACAGGAATTGAATCTCAGCCAGTGACAGGAATTGAATCTCAGTCAGTGACAGGGATTGTATCTCATTCAGTGACAGGAATTGAAACTCAGTAAGTGACAGGAATATAATCTCAGTCAGTGACAGGAATAGAACCTTAGTCAGTGACAGGGATTGAAAATCAGTTAGTGACAGGGATTGAATCTCAGTCAGTTTATGGGATTGACCCTCAGACAGTGACAGGGATTGAATCTCAGTCAGTGACAGGGATTGAGCCTCAGTCAGTGACAGGGATTGAATCTCAATCAGTGACTGGGATTGAACCTCAGTCAGTGACAGGGATTGTATCTCAGTCAGTGACAGGAATTTAATCTCATTATGTGACAGGAATTGAATCCCAGTCAGTGACAGGGATTGAATCTCAGTCAGTGACAGGGATTGAACCTCAGTCAGTGTCAGGGACTAAACCTAAGTCAGTGACAGGGATTGAATCTCACTCAGTGACTGGGATTGAACCTCAGTCAGTGACTGGGATTGAATCGCAGTCAGTGACAGGGATTGAATCTCAGTCTGTGACAGGGATTGAGCATCAGCCAGTGACAGGGATTGAACCACAGTCAGTGACAGGGATGGAATCTCAGTCATTGACAGGGATTGAATCACAGTCAATGACAGGGATTGAATCTCAGTCAGTGACAGGAATTGAATCTCAGTCAGTGACAGGGATTGAACCTCAGTCAGTGACAGGGAATGTATCTCATTCAGTGACAGGAATTGAAACTCAGTAAGTGACAGGTATATATTCTCAGTCAGTGACACATATTGTATCTCAGTCAGTGACAGGGATTGAAAATCAATTAGTGACAGGGATTGAATCTCAGTCAGTGACAGAGTTTAACCCTCAGTCTGTAACAGGGATTGAATCTCAGTTAGTCACAGGGATTGAATCTCAGTCAGTGACAGGGATTGACCCTCAGACAGTGACAGTGATTGAGCCTCAGTCAGTGACAGGGATTGAATCTCAGTCAGTGTCAGAGATTGAACCTCAGTCAGTGACAGGGATTGAATCCCAGTTAATGGCAGTGATTGAATCTCAGTCAGTGACTGAGATTGACCCTCAGTCAGTGGCAGGGATTGAACCCCCGTCAGTGACAGGGATTGAACCTCAGTCAGTGACAGGGATTGAATCTCAGTCTGTAACAGGGATTGAACCGCAGTCAGTGACAGGGATTGAATCTCAGTCATGACTTGGATTGAACCTCAGTCAGTGACAGGGATTGAACCTCAGTCAGTGACTGGGATTGAACCGCGGTCAGTGACAGGGATTGAATCTCAGTCAGTGACAGTGTTAAATCTCTGTCAGTGACAGGGATTGAGCCTCAGTCAGTGACAGGGATTGAACCTCAGTCAGTGACTGGGATTGAACCGCAGTCAGTGACAGGGATTGAATCTCAGTCTGTGACAGTGTTAAATCTCTGTCAGTGACAGGGATTGACCCTCAGTCAGTGGCAGGGATTCAATCTCAATCAGTGACAGGGATTGAACCTCAGTCTGTGACAGGAATTAAACCTCAGTCAGTGACAGGGATTGAAACTCAGTCAGTGACAGGGATTGAACCTTAGTTATTGACAGGGATTGAACCTCAGTCAGTGACAGGGATTGAACATCAGTCAATGACAGGGATTGAATCATATTCAGTGACAGCGATTGAACCTCAGTCAGTGACAGGAATTGAGCATCAGTCAGTGACAGGGATTGAATCTCAGTCTGTGACAGGGATTGAACCTCAGTCATTGACAGGAATTGAACCTCAGTCAGTGACAGGGATTGAACATCAGTCAATGACAGGGATTAAGCAACAGTCAGTGACAGCGATTGAACCTCAGTCAGTGACAGGGATTGAATCACAGTCAGTGACAGGGATTGAGCCTCAATCAGTAACAGGAATTGAGCCTCAGTCAGTCACAGGGATTGAATCTCAATCAGTGACAGGGATTGAATCTCAGCCAGTGACAGGAATTGAATCTCAGTCAGTGACAGGGATTGTATCTCATTCAGTGACAGGAATTGAAACTCAGTAAGTGACAGGAATATAATCTCAGTCAGTGACAGGAATAGAGCCTTAGTCAGTGACAGGGATTGAAAATTAGTTAGTGACAGGGATTGAATCTCAGTCAGTTTATGGGATTGACCCTCAGACAGTGACAGGGATTGAATCTCATTCAGTGACAGGGATTGAATCTCAATCAGTGACTGGGATTGAACCTCAGTCAGTGACAGGGATTGTATCTCAGTCAGTGACAGGAATTTAATCTCAGTAAGTGACAGGAATTTAATCTCAGTCAGTGACAGGGATTGAACCTTAGTCAGTGACATGGATTGACACTCAGACAGTGACCGGGTTTGAATCTCAGTCAGAGACAGGGATTGAGCCTCAGTTAGTGACAGGGATTGATACGCAGTCAGTGACAGGGATTCAGTTTTAGTTAGTGATAGGAATTGACCCTCAGTCAGTGAAAGGGATTGAATCTTAGTCAGTGACAAGGATTGAACCTCAGTCATTGACAGAGACTGAGCCTCAGTCAGTGACAGGGTTTAAACCTCAGTCAGCGAAAGGGATTGCCCCTCAGTTAGTGGCAGGGACGAAACCTCAGTCAGTGACAGGGATTGACACTCAGTCAGTGACAGGGATTGAATCTCAGTAAGTTACAGGAATTGGATCTCAGTCAGTGACAGGAAGAGAATCTCAGTCAGTGACAGGGATTGAATCTCACTCTGTGACAGGGATTGAACATCAGTCAATGACAGGGGTTGAACCTTAGTCAGTGACAGGGATTGAGCCTCAGTCAGTGACAGGGACTGACCCTCAGTTAGTGACAGGGATTGAACCTCAGTCAGTGTCAGGGACTAAACCTAAGTCAGTGACAGGGATTGAATCTCTCTCAGTGACGTGGATTGAACCTCAGTCAGTGACTGGGATTAAATCGCAGTCAGTGACAGGGAGTGAATCTCAGTCAGTGACAGGAATTGAATCTCAGTCAGTGAGAGGGATTGAACCTCAGTCAGTGACAGGGATTGAACCTCCGTCAGTGACAGGGATTGAATCTCAGTCAGTGTCAGAGATTGAACCTCAGACAGTGACCGGGATTGAATCCCAGTTAATGGCAGTGATTGAATCTCAGTCAGTGACTGGGATTGACCCTCAGTCAGTGGCAGGGATTGAACCTCCGTCAGTGACAGGGATTGAACCTCAGTCAGTGACAGGGATTGAATCTCAGTCTGTGACAGGGATTGAACCGCAGTCAGTGACAGGGATTGAATCTCAGTCTGTGACAGGGATTGAACCTCAGTCAGTGACAGGGATTGAATCATATTCAGTGACAGAGATTGACCTTGAGTCAGTGACTTGGATTGAATCGCAGTCAGTGACAGGGATTGAATCTCAGCCAGTTATATCGATTGAATCTCAGTCAGCGTCAGGGATTGAACCTCAGTCAGTGACAGGAGTTGAAACTCAGTCAGTGACAGGGATTGAATCATATTCAGTGACAGAGTTTGAATTTGAGTCAGTGACAGGGATGGAGCCTCAGTCAGTGACAGAGATTGAGCCTCAGTCAGTGACAGGGGTTGAGCCTCAGTCAGTGACCGGGATTGAACCAGAGTCATTGACAGGGATTGAATCTCAGTCTGTGACAGGGATTGAATTGCAGTCAATGACAGGGATTGAGCCTCAATCAGTCACAGGAATTGAGCATCAGTCAGTGACAGGGATTGAACCACAGTCAGTGACAGGGTTTGAACCTCAGTCAGGGACAGGGATTGAATCACAGTCAGTGACAGGGATTGAATCTCAGTCAGTGACAGGAATTGAATCTCAGTCAGTGACAGGATTGAACCTCAGTCAGTGGCAGGGATTGTATCTCATTCAGTGACAGGAATTGAAACTCAGTCAGTAACAGGAATATAATCTCAGTCAGTGACACATATTGTATCTCAGTCAGTGACGGGGATTGAAAATCAGTTAGTGACAGGGATTGAATCTCAGTCAGTGACAGAGTTTAACCCTCAGTCAGTGACAGGGATTTAATCTCAGTCAGTGACTGGGATTGAACCTCCATCAGTGACAGGGATTGAATCTCAGTCAGTGTCAGAGATTGAACCTCAGTCAGTGACAGGGATTGAGCCTCAGTCAGTGACAGGGATTGAACCTCAGTCAGTGTCAGAGATTGAACCTCAGTCAGTGACAGGGTTTGAATCTCAGTCAGTGACAGGGATTGAATCATAGTCAGTGACAGGAATTGAGCATCAGTCAGTGACAGGGATTGAATCTCAGTCTGTGACAGGGATTGAGCCTCAGTCAGTGACAGGGATTGAACATCAGTCAGTGTCAGAGATTGAACCTCAGTCAGTGACAGGGACTGAATCTCAGTTAATGGCAGTGATTGAACCTCAGTCAGTGACTGGGATTGACCCTCAGTCAATGGCAGGGATTGAACCTCCGTCAGTGACAGGGATTGAACATCAGTCAATGACAGGGATTAAGCATCAGTCAGTGACAGTGATTGAACCTCAGTCAGTGACAGGAATTGAGCATCAGTCAGTGACAGGAATTGAATCTCAGTCTGTGACAGGGATTGAACCTCAGTCATTGACAGGAATTGAACCTCAGTCGGTGACAGGGATTGAACATCAGTCAATGACAGGGATTAAGCAACAGTCAGTGACAGCGATTGAACTTCAGTCAGTGACAGGGATTGAATCACAGTCAGTGACAGGGATTGAGCCTCAATCAGTAACAGAGATTGAGCCTCAGTCAGTCACAGGGATTGAATCTCAGCCAGTGACAGGAATTGAATCTCAGTCAGTGACAGGGATTGTATCTCATTCAGTGAGAGGAATTGAAACTCAGTAAGTGACAGGAATATAATCTCAGTCAGTGACAGGAATAGAACCTTAGTCAGTGACAGGGTTTGAAAATCAGTTAGTGACAGGGATTGAATCTCAGTCAGTTTATGGGATTGACCCTCAGACAGTGACAGGGATTGAATCTCAGTCAGTGACAGGGATTGAGCCTCAGTCAGTGACAGGGATTGAATCTCAATCAGTGACTGGGATTGAACCTCAGTCAGTGACAGGGATTGTATCTCAGTCAGTGACAGGAATTTAATCTCATTATGTGACAGGAATTGAATCCCAGTCAGTGACAGGGATTGAATCTCAGTCAGTGACAGGGATTGAACCTCAGTCAGTGACAGGGATTGAACATCAGTCAATGACAGGGATTAAGCAACAGTCAGTGACAGCGATTGAACTTCAGTCAGTGGCAGGGATTGAATCACAGTCAGTGACAGGGATTGAGCCTCAATCAGTAACAGGGATTGAGCCTCAGTCAGTCACAGGGATTGAATCTCAGCCAGTGACAGGAATTGAAACTCAGTAAGTGACAGGAATATAATCTCAGTCAGTGACAGGAATAGAACCTTAGTCAGTGACAGGGTTTGAAAATCAGTTAGTGACAGGGATTGAATCTCAGTCAGTTTATGGGATTGACCCTCAGACAGTGACAGGGATTGAATCTCAGTCAGTGACAGGGATTGAGCCTCAGTCAGTGACAGGGATTGAATCTCAATCAGTGACTGGGATTGAACCTCAGTCAGTGACAGGGATTGTATCTCAGTCAGTGACAGGAATTTAATCTCATTATGTGACAGGAATTGAATCCCAGTCAGTGACAGGGATTGAATCTCAGTCAGTGACAGGGATTGAACCTCAGTCAGTGTCAGGGACTAAACCTAAGTCAGTGACAGGATTGAATCTCACTCAGTGACAGGGATTGAACCTCAGTCAGTGACTGGGATTGAATCGCAGTCAGTGACAGGGATTGAATCTCAGTCTGTGACAGGGATTGAATTGCAGTCAGTGACAGGGATTGAGCCTCAATCAGTGACAGGAATTGAGCATCAGCCAGTGACAGGGATTGAATCTCAGTCAGTGACAGGGATTGAATCACAGTCAGTGACAGGGATTGAGCCTCAATCAGTAACAGGAATTGAGCCTCAGTCAGTCACAGGGATTGAATCTCAATCAGTGACAGGGATTGAATCTCAATCAGTGACTGGGATTGAACCTCAGTCAGTGACAGGGATTGTATCTCAGTCAGTGACAGGAATTTAATCTCATTATGTGACAGGAATTGAATCCCAGTCAGTGACAGGGATTGAATCTCAGTCAGTGACAGGGATTGAACCTCAGTCAGTGTCAGGGACTAAACCTAAGTCAGTGACAGGGATTGAATCTCACTCAGTGACTGGGATTGAACCTCAGTCAGTGACTGGGATTGAATCGCAGTCAGTGACAGGGATTGAATCTCAGTCTGTGACAGGGATTGAGCATCAGCCAGTGACAGGGATTGAACCACAGTCAGTGACAGGGATGGAATCTCAGTCATTGACAGGGATTGAATCACAGTCAATGACAGGGATTGAATCTCAGTCAGTGACAGGAATTGAATCTCAATCAGTGACAGGGATTGAACCTCAGTCAGTGACAGGGAATGTATCTCATTCAGTGACAGGAATTGAAACTCAGTAAGTGACAGGTATATATTCTCAGTCAGTGACACATATTGTATCTCAGTCAGTGACAGGGATTGAAAATCAATTAGTGACAGGGATTGAAATCAGTCAGTGACATGGTTTAACCCTCAGTCAGTAACAGGGATTGAATCTCAGTTACAGGGATTGAATCTCAGTCAGTGACAGGGATTGACCCTCAGACAGTGACAGTGATTGAGCCTCAGTCGGTGACAGGGATTGAACATCAGTCAATGACAGGGATTAAGCAACAGTCAGTGACAGCGATTGAACTTCAGTCAGTGACAGGGATTGAATCACAGTCAGTGACAGGGATTGAGCCTCAATCAGTAACAGGGATTGAGCCTCAGTCAGTCACAGGGATTGAATCTCAGCCAGTGACAGGAATTGAATCTCAGTCAGTGACAGGGATTGTATCTCATTCAGTGACAGGAATTGAAACTCAGTAAGTGACAGGAATATAATCTCAGTCAGTGACAGGAATAGAACCTTAGTCAGTGACAGGGTTTGAAAATCAGTTATTGACAGGGATTGAATATCAGTCAGTTTATGGGATTGACCCTCAGACAGTGACAGGGATTGAATCTCAGTCAGTGACAGGGATTGAGCCTCAGTCAGTGACAGGGATTGAATCTCAATCAGTGACTGGGATTGAACCTCAGTCAGTGACAGGGATTGTATCTCAGTCAGTGACAGGAATTTAATCTCATTATGTGACAGGAATTGAATCCCAGTCAGTGACAGGGATTGAATCTCAGTCAGTGACAGGGATTGAACCTCAGTCAGTGTCAGGGACTAAACCTAAGTCAGTGACAGGATTGAATCTCACTCAGTGACAGGGATTGAACCTCAGTCAGTGACTGGGATTGAATCGCAGCCAGTGACAGGGATTGAATCTCAGTCTGTGACAGGGATTGAATTGCAGTCAGTGACAGGGATTGAGCCTCAATCAGTGACAGGAATTGAGCATCAGCCAGTGACAGGGATTGAATCTCAGTCAGTGACAGGGATTGAATCACAGTCAGTGACAGGGATTGAGCCTCAATCAGTAACAGGAATTGAGCCTCAGTCAGTCACAGGGATTGAATCTCAATCAGTGACAGGGATTGAATCTCAATCAGTGACTGGGATTGAACCTCAGTCAGTGACAGGGATTGTATCTCAGTCAGTGACAGGAATTTAATCTCATTATGTGACAGGAATTGAATCCCAGTCAGTGACAGGGATTGAATCTCAGTCAGTGACAGGGATTGAACCTCAGTCAGTGTCAGGGACTAAACCTAAGTCAGTGACAGGGATTGAATCTCACTCAGTGACTGGGATTGAACCTCAGTCAGTGACTGGGATTGAATCGCAGTCAGTGACAGGGATTGAATCTCAGTCTGTGACAGGGATTGAGCATCAGCCAGTGACAGGGATTGAACCACAGTCAGTGACAGGGATGGAATCTCAGTCATTGACAGGGATTGAATCACAGTCAATGACAGGGATTGAATCTCAGTCAGTGACAGGAATTGAATCTCAATCAGTGACAGGGATTGAACCTCAGTCAGTGACAGGGATTGTATCTCATTCAGTGACAGGAATTGAAACTCAGTAAGTGACAGGAATATAATCTCAGTCAGTGACAGGAATAGAGCCTTAGTCAGTGACAGGGATTGAAAATTAGTTAGTGACAGGGATTGAATCTCAGTCAGTTTATGGGATTGAACCTCAGTCAGTGACAGGGATTGAACATCAGTCAATGACAGGGATTAAGCAACAGTCAGTGACAGCGATTGAACTTCAGTCAGTGACAGGGATTGAATCACAGTCAGTGACAGGGATTGAGCCTCAATCAGTAACAGGGATTGAGCCTCAGTCAGTCACAGGGATTGAATCTCAATCAGTGACAGGAATTGAATCTCAGCCAGTGACAGGAATTGAATCTCAGTCAGTGACAGGGATTGTATCTCATTCAGTGACAGGAATTGAAACTCAGTAAGTGACAGGAATATAATCTCAGTCAGTGACAGGAATAGAACCTTAGTCAGTGACAGGGATTGAAAATCAGTTAGTGACAGGGATTGAATCTCAGTCAGTTTATGGGATTGACCCTCAGACAGTGACAGGGATTGAATCTCAGTCAGTGACAGGGATTGAGCCTCAGTCAGTGACAGGGATTGAATCTCAATCAGTGACTGGGATTGAACCTCAGTCAGTGACAGGGATTGTATCTCAGTCAGTGACAGGAATTTAATCTCATTATGTGACAGGAATTGAATCCCAGTCAGTGACAGGGATTGAATCTCAGTCAGTGACAGGGATTGAACCTCAGTCAGTGTCAGGGACTAAACCTAAGTCAGTGACAGGGATTGAATCTCACTCAGTGACTGGGATTGAACCTCAGTCAGTGACTGGGATTGAATCGCAGTCAGTGACAGGGATTGAATCTCAGTCTGTGACAGGGATTGAGCATCAGCCAGTGACAGGGATTGAACCACAGTCAGTGACAGGGATGGAATCTCAGTCATTGACAGGGATTGAATCACAGTCAATGACAGGGATTGAATCTCAGTCAGTGACAGGAATTGAATCTCAGTCAGTGACAGGGATTGAACCTCAGTCAGTGACAGGGAATGTATCTCATTCAGTGACAGGAATTGAAACTCAGTAAGTGACAGGTATATATTCTCAGTCAGTGACACATATTGTATCTCAGTCAGTGACAGGGATTGAAAATCAATTAGTGACAGGGATTGAATCTCAGTCAGTGACAGAGTTTAACCCTCAGTCTGTAACAGGGATTGAATCTCAGTTAGTCACAGGGATTGAATCTCAGTCAGTGACAGGGATTGACCCTCAGACAGTGACAGTGATTGAGCCTCAGTCAGTGACAGGGATTGAATCTCAGTCAGTGTCAGAGATTGAACCTCAGTCAGTGACAGGGATTGAATCCCAGTTAATGGCAGTGATTGAATCTCAGTCAGTGACTGAGATTGACCCTCAGTCAGTGGCAGGGATTGAACCCCCGTCAGTGACAGGGATTGAACCTCAGTCAGTGACAGGGATTGAATCTCAGTCTGTAACAGGGATTGAACCGCAGTCAGTGACAGGGATTGAATCTCAGTCATGACTTGGATTGAACCTCAGTCAGTGACAGGGATTGAACCTCAGTCAGTGACTGGGATTGAACCGCGGTCAGTGACAGGGATTGAATCTCAGTCAGTGACAGTGTTAAATCTCTGTCAGTGACAGGGATTGAGCCTCAGTCAGTGACAGGGATTGAACCTCAGTCAGTGACTGGGATTGAACCGCAGTCAGTGACAGGGATTGAATCTCAGTCTGTGACAGTGTTAAATCTCTGTCAGTGACAGGGATTGACCCTCAGTCAGTGGCAGGGATTCAATCTCAATCAGTGACAGGGATTGAACCTCAGTCTGTGACAGGAATTAAACCTCAGTCAGTGACAGGGATTGAAACTCAGTCAGTGACAGGGATTGAACCTTAGTTATTGACAGGGATTGAACCTCAGTCAGTGACAGGGATTGAACATCAGTCAATGACAGGGATTGAATCATATTCAGTGACAGCGATTGAACCTCAGTCAGTGACAGGAATTGAGCATCAGTCAGTGACAGGGATTGAATCTCAGTCTGTGACAGGGATTGAACCTCAGTCATTGACAGGAATTGAACCTCAGTCAGTGACAGGGATTGAACATCAGTCAATGACAGGGATTAAGCAACAGTCAGTGACAGCGATTGAACCTCAGTCAGTGACAGGGATTGAATCACAGTCAGTGACAGGGATTGAGCCTCAATCAGTAACAGGAATTGAGCCTCAGTCAGTCACAGGGATTGAATCTCAATCAGTGACAGGGATTGAATCTCAGCCAGTGACAGGAATTGAATCTCAGTCAGTGACAGGGATTGTATCTCATTCAGTGACAGGAATTGAAACTCAGTAAGTGACAGGAATATAATCTCAGTCAGTGACAGGAATAGAGCCTTAGTCAGTGACAGGGATTGAAAATTAGTTAGTGACAGGGATTGAATCTCAGTCAGTTTATGGGATTGACCCTCAGACAGTGACAGGGATTGAATCTCATTCAGTGACAGGGATTGAATCTCAATCAGTGACTGGGATTGAACCTCAGTCAGTGACAGGGATTGTATCTCAGTCAGTGACAGGAATTTAATCTCAGTAAGTGACAGGAATTTAATCTCAGTCAGTGACAGGGATTGAACCTTAGTCAGTGACATGGATTGACACTCAGACAGTGACCGGGTTTGAATCTCAGTCAGAGACAGGGATTGAGCCTCAGTTAGTGACAGGGATTGATACGCAGTCAGTGACAGGGATTCAGTTTTAGTTAGTGATAGGAATTGACCCTCAGTCAGTGAAAGGGATTGAATCTTAGTCAGTGACAAGGATTGAACCTCAGTCATTGACAGAGACTGAGCCTCAGTCAGTGACAGGGTTTAAACCTCAGTCAGCGAAAGGGATTGCCCCTCAGTTAGTGGCAGGGACGAAACCTCAGTCAGTGACAGGGATTGACACTCAGTCAGTGACAGGGATTGAATCTCAGTAAGTTACAGGAATTGGATCTCAGTCAGTGACAGGAAGAGAATCTCAGTCAGTGACAGGGATTGAATCTCACTCTGTGACAGGGATTGAACATCAGTCAATGACAGGGGTTGAACCTTAGTCAGTGACAGGGATTGAGCCTCAGTCAGTGACAGGGACTGACCCTCAGTTAGTGACAGGGATTGAACCTCAGTCAGTGTCAGGGACTAAACCTAAGTCAGTGACAGGGATTGAATCTCTCTCAGTGACGTGGATTGAACCTCAGTCAGTGACTGGGATTAAATCGCAGTCAGTGACAGGGAGTGAATCTCAGTCAGTGACAGGAATTGAATCTCAGTCAGTGAGAGGGATTGAACCTCAGTCAGTGACAGGGATTGAACCTCCGTCAGTGACAGGGATTGAATCTCAGTCAGTGTCAGAGATTGAACCTCAGACAGTGACCGGGATTGAATCCCAGTTAATGGCAGTGATTGAATCTCAGTCAGTGACTGGGATTGACCCTCAGTCAGTGGCAGGGATTGAACCTCCGTCAGTGACAGGGATTGAACCTCAGTCAGTGACAGGGATTGAATCTCAGTCTGTGACAGGGATTGAACCGCAGTCAGTGACAGGGATTGAATCTCAGTCTGTGACAGGGATTGAACCTCAGTCAGTGACAGGGATTGAATCATATTCAGTGACAGAGATTGACCTTGAGTCAGTGACTTGGATTGAATCGCAGTCAGTGACAGGGATTGAATCTCAGCCAGTTATATCGATTGAATCTCAGTCAGCGTCAGGGATTGAACCTCAGTCAGTGACAGGAGTTGAAACTCAGTCAGTGACAGGGATTGAATCATATTCAGTGACAGAGTTTGAATTTGAGTCAGTGACAGGGATGGAGCCTCAGTCAGTGACAGAGATTGAGCCTCAGTCAGTGACAGGGGTTGAGCCTCAGTCAGTGACCGGGATTGAACCAGAGTCATTGACAGGGATTGAATCTCAGTCTGTGACAGGGATTGAATTGCAGTCAATGACAGGGATTGAGCCTCAATCAGTCACAGGAATTGAGCATCAGTCAGTGACAGGGATTGAACCACAGTCAGTGACAGGGTTTGAACCTCAGTCAGGGACAGGGATTGAATCACAGTCAGTGACAGGGATTGAATCTCAGTCAGTGACAGGAATTGAATCTCAGTCAGTGACAGGATTGAACCTCAGTCAGTGGCAGGGATTGTATCTCATTCAGTGACAGGAATTGAAACTCAGTCAGTAACAGGAATATAATCTCAGTCAGTGACACATATTGTATCTCAGTCAGTGACGGGGATTGAAAATCAGTTAGTGACAGGGATTGAATCTCAGTCAGTGACAGAGTTTAACCCTCAGTCAGTGACAGGGATTTAATCTCAGTCAGTGACTGGGATTGAACCTCCATCAGTGACAGGGATTGAATCTCAGTCAGTGTCAGAGATTGAACCTCAGTCAGTGACAGGGATTGAGCCTCAGTCAGTGACAGGGATTGAACCTCAGTCAGTGTCAGAGATTGAACCTCAGTCAGTGACAGGGTTTGAATCTCAGTCAGTGACAGGGATTGAATCATAGTCAGTGACAGGAATTGAGCATCAGTCAGTGACAGGGATTGAATCTCAGTCTGTGACAGGGATTGAGCCTCAGTCAGTGACAGGGATTGAACATCAGTCAGTGTCAGAGATTGAACCTCAGTCAGTGACAGGGACTGAATCTCAGTTAATGGCAGTGATTGAACCTCAGTCAGTGACTGGGATTGACCCTCAGTCAATGGCAGGGATTGAACCTCCGTCAGTGACAGGGATTGAACATCAGTCAATGACAGGGATTAAGCATCAGTCAGTGACAGTGATTGAACCTCAGTCAGTGACAGGAATTGAGCATCAGTCAGTGACAGGAATTGAATCTCAGTCTGTGACAGGGATTGAACCTCAGTCATTGACAGGAATTGAACCTCAGTCGGTGACAGGGATTGAACATCAGTCAATGACAGGGATTAAGCAACAGTCAGTGACAGCGATTGAACTTCAGTCAGTGACAGGGATTGAATCACAGTCAGTGACAGGGATTGAGCCTCAATCAGTAACAGAGATTGAGCCTCAGTCAGTCACAGGGATTGAATCTCAGCCAGTGACAGGAATTGAATCTCAGTCAGTGACAGGGATTGTATCTCATTCAGTGAGAGGAATTGAAACTCAGTAAGTGACAGGAATATAATCTCAGTCAGTGACAGGAATAGAACCTTAGTCAGTGACAGGGTTTGAAAATCAGTTAGTGACAGGGATTGAATCTCAGTCAGTTTATGGGATTGACCCTCAGACAGTGACAGGGATTGAATCTCAGTCAGTGACAGGGATTGAGCCTCAGTCAGTGACAGGGATTGAATCTCAATCAGTGACTGGGATTGAACCTCAGTCAGTGACAGGGATTGTATCTCAGTCAGTGACAGGAATTTAATCTCATTATGTGACAGGAATTGAATCCCAGTCAGTGACAGGGATTGAATCTCAGTCAGTGACAGGGATTGAACCTCAGTCAGTGACAGGGATTGAACATCAGTCAATGACAGGGATTAAGCAACAGTCAGTGACAGCGATTGAACTTCAGTCAGTGGCAGGGATTGAATCACAGTCAGTGACAGGGATTGAGCCTCAATCAGTAACAGGGATTGAGCCTCAGTCAGTCACAGGGATTGAATCTCAGCCAGTGACAGGAATTGAAACTCAGTAAGTGACAGGAATATAATCTCAGTCAGTGACAGGAATAGAACCTTAGTCAGTGACAGGGTTTGAAAATCAGTTAGTGACAGGGATTGAATCTCAGTCAGTTTATGGGATTGACCCTCAGACAGTGACAGGGATTGAATCTCAGTCAGTGACAGGGATTGAGCCTCAGTCAGTGACAGGGATTGAATCTCAATCAGTGACTGGGATTGAACCTCAGTCAGTGACAGGGATTGTATCTCAGTCAGTGACAGGAATTTAATCTCATTATGTGACAGGAATTGAATCCCAGTCAGTGACAGGGATTGAATCTCAGTCAGTGACAGGGATTGAACCTCAGTCAGTGTCAGGGACTAAACCTAAGTCAGTGACAGGATTGAATCTCACTCAGTGACAGGGATTGAACCTCAGTCAGTGACTGGGATTGAATCGCAGTCAGTGACAGGGATTGAATCTCAGTCTGTGACAGGGATTGAATTGCAGTCAGTGACAGGGATTGAGCCTCAATCAGTGACAGGAATTGAGCATCAGCCAGTGACAGGGATTGAATCTCAGTCAGTGACAGGGATTGAATCACAGTCAGTGACAGGGATTGAGCCTCAATCAGTAACAGGAATTGAGCCTCAGTCAGTCACAGGGATTGAATCTCAATCAGTGACAGGGATTGAATCTCAATCAGTGACTGGGATTGAACCTCAGTCAGTGACAGGGATTGTATCTCAGTCAGTGACAGGAATTTAATCTCATTATGTGACAGGAATTGAATCCCAGTCAGTGACAGGGATTGAATCTCAGTCAGTGACAGGGATTGAACCTCAGTCAGTGTCAGGGACTAAACCTAAGTCAGTGACAGGGATTGAATCTCACTCAGTGACTGGGATTGAACCTCAGTCAGTGACTGGGATTGAATCGCAGTCAGTGACAGGGATTGAATCTCAGTCTGTGACAGGGATTGAGCATCAGCCAGTGACAGGGATTGAACCACAGTCAGTGACAGGGATGGAATCTCAGTCATTGACAGGGATTGAATCACAGTCAATGACAGGGATTGAATCTCAGTCAGTGACAGGAATTGAATCTCAATCAGTGACAGGGATTGAACCTCAGTCAGTGACAGGGAATGTATCTCATTCAGTGACAGGAATTGAAACTCAGTAAGTGACAGGTATATATTCTCAGTCAGTGACACATATTGTATCTCAGTCAGTGACAGGGATTGAAAATCAATTAGTGACAGGGATTGAAATCAGTCAGTGACATGGTTTAACCCTCAGTCAGTAACAGGGATTGAATCTCAGTTACAGGGATTGAATCTCAGTCAGTGACAGGGATTGACCCTCAGACAGTGACAGTGATTGAGCCTCAGTCGGTGACAGGGATTGAACATCAGTCAATGACAGGGATTAAGCAACAGTCAGTGACAGCGATTGAACTTCAGTCAGTGACAGGGATTGAATCACAGTCAGTGACAGGGATTGAGCCTCAATCAGTAACAGGGATTGAGCCTCAGTCAGTCACAGGGATTGAATCTCAGCCAGTGACAGGAATTGAATCTCAGTCAGTGACAGGGATTGTATCTCATTCAGTGACAGGAATTGAAACTCAGTAAGTGACAGGAATATAATCTCAGTCAGTGACAGGAATAGAACCTTAGTCAGTGACAGGGTTTGAAAATCAGTTATTGACAGGGATTGAATATCAGTCAGTTTATGGGATTGACCCTCAGACAGTGACAGGGATTGAATCTCAGTCAGTGACAGGGATTGAGCCTCAGTCAGTGACAGGGATTGAATCTCAATCAGTGACTGGGATTGAACCTCAGTCAGTGACAGGGATTGTATCTCAGTCAGTGACAGGAATTTAATCTCATTATGTGACAGGAATTGAATCCCAGTCAGTGACAGGGATTGAATCTCAGTCAGTGACAGGGATTGAACCTCAGTCAGTGTCAGGGACTAAACCTAAGTCAGTGACAGGATTGAATCTCACTCAGTGACAGGGATTGAACCTCAGTCAGTGACTGGGATTGAATCGCAGCCAGTGACAGGGATTGAATCTCAGTCTGTGACAGGGATTGAATTGCAGTCAGTGACAGGGATTGAGCCTCAATCAGTGACAGGAATTGAGCATCAGCCAGTGACAGGGATTGAATCTCAGTCAGTGACAGGGATTGAATCACAGTCAGTGACAGGGATTGAGCCTCAATCAGTAACAGGAATTGAGCCTCAGTCAGTCACAGGGATTGAATCTCAATCAGTGACAGGGATTGAATCTCAATCAGTGACTGGGATTGAACCTCAGTCAGTGACAGGGATTGTATCTCAGTCAGTGACAGGAATTTAATCTCATTATGTGACAGGAATTGAATCCCAGTCAGTGACAGGGATTGAATCTCAGTCAGTGACAGGGATTGAACCTCAGTCAGTGTCAGGGACTAAACCTAAGTCAGTGACAGGGATTGAATCTCACTCAGTGACTGGGATTGAACCTCAGTCAGTGACTGGGATTGAATCGCAGTCAGTGACAGGGATTGAATCTCAGTCTGTGACAGGGATTGAGCATCAGCCAGTGACAGGGATTGAACCACAGTCAGTGACAGGGATGGAATCTCAGTCATTGACAGGGATTGAATCACAGTCAATGACAGGGATTGAATCTCAGTCAGTGACAGGAATTGAATCTCAATCAGTGACAGGGATTGAACCTCAGTCAGTGACAGGGAATGTATCTCATTCAGTGACAGGAATTGAAACTCAGTAAGTGACAGGTATATATTCTCAGTCAGTGACACATATTGTATCTCAGTCAGTGACAGGGATTGAAAATCAATTAGTGACAGGGATTGAAATCAGTCAGTGACATGGTTTAACCCTCAGTCAGTAACAGGGATTGAATCTCAGTTAGTCACAGGGATTGAATCTCAGTCAGTGACAGGGATTGACCCTCAGACAGTGACAGTGATTGAGCCTCAGTCAGTGACAGGGATTGAATCTCAGTCAGTGTCAGAGATTGAACCTCAGTCAGTGACAGGGATTGAATCCCAGTTAATGGCAGTGATTGAATCTCAGTCAGTGACTGAGATTGACCCTCAGTCAGTGGCAGGGATTGAACCTCCGTCAGTGACAGGGATTGAACCTCAGTCAGTGACAGGGATTGAATCTCAGTCTGTAACAGGGATTGAACCGCAGTCAGTGACAGTGATTGAATCTCAGTCATGACTTGGATTGAACCTCAGTCAGTGACAGGGATTGAACCTCAGTCAGTGACTGGGATTGAACCGCGGTCAGTGACAGGGATTGAATCTCAGTCTGTGACAGTGTTAAATCTCTGTCAGTGACAGGGATTGAGCCTCAGTCAGTGACAGGGATTGAACCTCAGTCAGTGACTGGGATTGAACCGCAGTCAGTGACAGGGATTGAATCTCAGTCTGTGACAGTGTTAAATCTCTGTCAGTGACAGGGATTGACCCTCAGTCAGTGGCAGGGATTGAATCTCAGTCAGTGACAGGGATGGACCCTCAGTCAGTGACAGGGATTGGCAGGGATTGAATCTCAGTCAGTGACAGAGATTGAACCTCAGTCAGAGACAGGGATTGAATCTCAGTCAGTGACAGAGACAGAACCTCAGTCAGTGACAGGGATTGAGCCTCAGTTAGAGACAGGGATTGACGCTCAGTCAGTGAAAGGGATTGAAACTCAGATAGTGACAGGGATTGTATCTCAGTCTGTGACAGGGATTGAGCCTTCGTCAGTGACAGGGATTGAATCTCAGTCAGTGGCAGGAATTGAATCTCAGTCAGTGACAGGGATTGAATCTCAATCAGTGACAGGAATTGAATCTCAATCAGTGACAGGGATATGAATCTCAGTCAGTGACAGGGATTGAGCCTCAAACAGTGTCAGGTACTGAAGAAGGGCTTATGCCCGAAACTTCGATTCTCCTGTTCACTGGATGCTGCCTGTCCTGCTGCGCTTTTCCAGCATCACATTTCCAGCTCTGATCACCAGCATCTGCAGACCTCAATTTCTCCTCAGGTACTGAATCTCAATCAGTGAAAGAGATTGAATGTCAGTCAGTGACAGGGATTGAGCTTCAGTCAGTGACAGGAATTGAATCTCAGTCAGTGACAGGAATAGCGATTCAGTCAGTGCCAGGAAATGAATCTCAGTCAGTGACAGGGATTGAATCTCAGTCAGTGACAGGAATAGTGATTCAGTCAGTGACAGGGATTGACCCTCACTCAGTGAAAGGAATTGAATCTCAGTCAGTGACAGGAATTGGCCCTCACTCAGTGTCAGGGATTGAGCCTCATGTCAGTCACAGGGATTGAATCTCAGTCAGTGACAGGGATACAATCTCAGTCAGTGACAGGGATTGAATCTCAATCAGTGCCAGGAAATGAATCTCAGTCAGTGACAGGGATTGAACTTCAGTCAGTGACAGGGATTGAATCTCAATCAGTGACAGGAATTGAATCTCATTCAGTGACAGGGATTGAATCTCACTCAGTGACAGAGATTGAATCTCGGTCAGTGACAGGAATTGAACCTCAGTTATTGACAGGGAGAAAACCTCAATCAGTGACAGGGATTGAATCTCACTCAGTGACAGAGATGGAATCTCGGTCAGTGACAGGAATTGAAACTCAGTCAGTGACTGGGATTGAATCTCAATCAGTGACAGGAATTGAATCTCAATCAGTGACAGGAATTGAATCTCAATCAGTGACAGGGATAGGAATCTCAGTCCGTGACAGGGATTGAATCTGAATCAGTGACAGGGATTGAGCCTCAGTCAGTGACAGGGATTTAGTCAGTCAGTGACAGGGATTGAATCTCAATCAGTGACAGGGATTGAACCTCAGTCAGTGACAGGGATTGAATCTCAATCAGTGACAGTGGTGGAGCCTCAGTCAGAGTCAGGGATGAAATCTCAATCAGTGACAGGGATTGAATCTCAGTCAGTGACAGGGATTGAGCCTCAGTCAGTGACTGGGATTGAATCTCAATCAGTAACAGTTATTGTATCACAGTCAGGACAGGGATTGAACCTCAGTTAGTGAAAGGGATTGAATCTCAATCAGTAACAGTTATTGAATCTCACTCAGTGACAGGGATTGTACCTCAGTCAGTGTCAGGAATTGAGCCTCAGTCAGTGACAGGGATTAAACCTCAGTCAGTGACAGGGCGTGAACCTCAGTCTGTGACAGGGATTGAATCTCAATCAGTGACAGGAATTGAATCTCAGTCAGTGACTGGGATTGAACCTCAGTTAGTGACAGGGATTGAGTCTCAATCAGTAACAGGCATTGAACCTTAGTCAGTGACAGGGATTGAGTCACAGTCAGTGACAGGATTTGAATCTCAGTCAGTGACAGGGATTGAATCTCAGTCAGTGAAAGGGATTGAGCCTCAACAGCAACAGGGATTGAATCTCAGTCAGTGACAGGGATTGAATGTCAGTCTGTGGCAGGAATTGTACCTCAGTCAGTGGCAGGAATTGAATCTCAGTTAGTTACACAGATTGAATCTCAGTCAGTGTCAGGGATTGGCCTTCGTCAGTGACAGGGATTGAATCTCAGTCAGTGACAGGGAATGAATCTCAGTCAGTGGCAGGAATTGAATCTCAGTCAGTGACAGGGATTGAATCTCAATCAGTGACAGGAATTGAATCTCAATCAGTGACAGGGATAGGAATCTCAGTCCGTGACAGGGATTGAATCTGAATCAGTGACAGGGATTGAGCCTCAGTCAGTGACAGGGATTTAGTCAGTCAGTGACAGGGATTGAATCTCAATCAGTGACAGGGATTGAACCTCAGTCAGTGACAGGGATTGAATCTCAATCAGTGACAGTGGTGGAGCCTCAGTCAGAGTCAGGGATGAAATCTCAATCAGTGACAGGGATTGAATCTCAGTCAGTGACAGGGATTGAGCCTCAGTCAGTGACTGGGATTGAATCTCAATCAGTAACAGTTATTGTATCACAGTCAGGACAGGGATTGAACCTCAGTTAGTGAAAGGGATTGAATCTCAATCAGTAACAGTTATTGAATCTCACTCAGTGACAGGGATTGTACCTCAGTCAGTGTCAGGAATTGAGCCTCAGTCAGTGACAGGGATTAAACCTCAGTCAGTGACAGGGCGTGAACCTCAGTCTGTGACAGGGATTGAATCTCAATCAGTGACAGGAATTGAATCTCAGTCAGTGACTGGGATTGAACCTCAGTTAGTGACAGGGATTGAATCTCAATCAGTAACAGGCATTGAACCTTAGTCAGTGACAGGGATTGAGTCACAGTCAGTGACAGGATTTGAATCTCAGTAAGTGACAGGGATTGAATCTCAGTCAGTGAAAGGGATTGAGCCTCAACAGCAACAGGGATTGAATCTCAGTCAGTGACAGGGATTGAATGTCAGTCTGTGGCAGGAATTGTACCTCAGTCAGTGGCAGGAATTGAATCTCAGTTAGTTACACAGATTGAATCTCAGTCAGTGTCAGGGATTGGCCTTCGTCAGTGACAGGGATTGAATCTCAGTCAGTGACAGGGAATGAATCTCAGTCAGTGGCAGGAATTGAATCTCAGTCAGTGACAGGGATTGAATCTCAATCAGTGACAGGAATTGAATCTCAATCAGTGACAGGGATATGAATCTCAGTCAGTGAAAGGGATTGAGCCACAAACAGTGTCAGGTACTGAAGAAGGGCTTATGCCCGAAACGTCGATTCTCCTGTTCCCTGGATGCTGCCTGACCTTCTGCGCTTTTCCAGCAATCCATTTCCAGCTCTGATATCCAGCATCTGCAGACCTCACTTTCTCCTCAGGTACTGAATCTCAATCAGTGAAAGAGATTGAATGTCAGTCAGTGACAGGGATTGAGCTTCAGTCAGTGACAGGAATTGAATCTCTATCAGTGCCAGGAAATGAATCTCAGTCAGTGACAGGGATTGAATCTCAGTCAGTGACAGAGATGGAGCCTCAGTCAGTGACAGGGATTGAATCTCAGTCTGTGACACGGATGGAGCCTCAGTCAGTGACAGGGATTGTCCCTCAGTCAGTGACAGTGATTGAATCTCAATCAATGACAGGAATTGAATCTCAGTGTGACAGGGATTGAATCTCACTCAGTGACAGAGATTGAATCTCGGTCAGTGACAGGAATTGAACCTCAGTTATTGACAGGAATTGAAACTCAGTCAGTGACAGGGAGAAAACCTCAATCAGTGACAGGGATTGAATCTCAATCAGTGACAGGGATAGGAATCTCAGTCAGTGACAGGGATGGAGCCTCAGTCAGTGACAGGGATGGAGCCTCAGTCAGTGACAGGGATTGTCCCTCAGTCAGTGACAGGGATTCAATCTCAATCAGTGACAGGAATTGAATCTGAGTCAGTGACAGGGATTGAACCTCAGTCTGTGACAGGAATTGAATCTCAATCAGTGACAGGAATTGAATCTCAGTCAGTGACTGGGATTGAACCTCAGTTAGTGACAGGGAATGAATCTCAATCAGTAACAGGCATTGAACCTTAGTCAGTGACAGGGATTGAGTCACAGTCAGTGACAGGATTTGAATCTCAGTAAGTGACAGGGATTGAATCTCAGTCAGTAAAAGGGATTGAGCCTCAACAGCAACAGGGATTGAATCTCAGTCAGTGACAGGGATTGAATGTCAGTCTGTGGCAGGAATTGTACCTCAGTCAGTGGCAGGAATTGAATCTCAGTTAGTTACACAGATTGAATCTCAGTCAGTGTCAGGGATTGGCCTTCGTCAGTGACAGGGATTGAATCTCAGTCAGTGACAGGGAATGAATCTCAGTCAGTGGCAGGAATTGAATCTCAGTCAGTGACAGGGATTGAATCTCAATCAGTGACAGGAATTGAATCTCAATCAGTGACAGGGATATGAATCTCAGTCAGTGAAAGGGATTGAGCCTCAAACAGTGTCACGTACTGAAGAAGGGCTTATGCCCGAAACGTCGATTCTCCTGTTCCCTGGATGCTGCCTGACCTGCTGCGCTTTTCCAGCAATCCATTTCCAGCTCTGATATCCAGCATCTGCAGACCTCACTTTCTCCTCAGGTACTGAATCTCAATCAGTGAAAGAGATTGAATGTCAGTCAGTGACAGGGATTGAGCTTCAGTCAGTGACAGGAATTGAATCTCTATCAGTGCCAGGAAATGAATCTCAGTCAGTGACAGGGATTGAATCTCAGTCAGTGACAGAGATGGAGCCTCAGTCAGTGACAGCAATTGAATCTCAGTCAGTGACACGGATGGAGCCTCAGTCAGTGACAGGGATTGTCCCTCAGTCAGTGACAGTGATTGAATCTCAATCAATGACAGGAATTGAATCTCAGTGTGACAGGGATTGAATCTCGGTCAGTGACAGAGATTGAATCTCGGTCAGTGACAGGAATTGAACCTCAGTTATTGACAGGAATTGAAACTCAGTCAGTGACAGGGAGAAAACCTCAATCAGTGACAGGGATTGAATCTCAATCAGTGACAGGGATAGGAATCTCAGTCAGTGACAGGGATGGAGCCTCAGTCAGTGACAGGGATTGAATCTCAGTCAGTGACAGGGATGGAGCCTCAGTCAGTGACAGGGATTGTCCCTCAGTCAGTGACAGGGATTCAATCTCAATCAGTGACAGGAATTGAATCTCAGTCAGTGACAGGGATTGAACCTCAGTCTGTGACAGGAATTGAATCTCAGTCAGTGACAGGCATTGAATCTTAGTCAGTGACAGGGATTGAGTCCCAGTCAGTGACAGGATTTGAATCTCAGTAAGTGACAGGGATTGAATCTCAGTCAGTGAAAGGGATTGAGCCTCAACAGCGACAGGGATTGACTCTCAGTCAGTGACTGGGATTGAATGTCAGTCTGTGGAAGGAATTGTATCTCAGTCAGTGGCAGGAATTGAATCTCAGTTAGTTACACAGATTGAATCTCAGTCAGTGACAGGGATTGAATCTTAGTCAGTGACAGAGGTAGAGATTCAGTAAGTAACAGGGATTGACACTCAAACAGTGAAAGGAATTGAGTCTCAGTCAGTGACAGGGATGGACCCTCAGTCAGTGACAGGGATTGGCAGGGATTGAATCTCAGTCAGTGACAGAGATTGAACCTCAGTCAGAGACAGGGATTGAATCTCAGTCAGTGACAGAGACAGAACCTCAGTCAGTGACAGGGATTGAGCCTCAGTTAGAGACAGAGATTTACGCTCAGTCAGTGAAAGGGATTGAAACTCAGTTAGTGACAGGGATTGTATCTCAGTCTGTGACAGGGATTGAGCCTTCGTCAGTGACAGGGATTGAATCTCAGTCAGTGGCAGGAATTGAATCTCAGTCAGTGACAGGGATTGAATCTCAATCAGTGACAGGAATTGAATCTCAATCAGTGACAGGGATATGAATCTCAGTCAGTGACAGGGATTGAGCCTCAAACAGTGTCAGGTACTGAAGAAGGGCTTATGCCCGAAACTTCGATTCTCCTGTTCACTGGATGCTGCCTGTCCTGCTGCGCTTTTCCAGCATCACATTTCCAGCTCTGATCACCAGCATCTGCAGACCTCAATTTCTCCTCAGGTACTGAATCTCAATCAGTGAAAGAGATTGAATGTCAGTCAGTGACAGGGATTGAGCTTCAGTCAGTGACAGGAATTGAATCTCAGTCAGTGACAGGGATTGAATCTCAGTCAGTGACAGGAATAGCAATTCAGTCAGTGCCAGGAAATGAATCTCAGTCAGTGACAGGGATTGAATCTCAGTCAGTGACAGGAATAGTGATTCAGTCAGTGACAGGGATTGACCCTCACTCAGTGAAAGGAATTGAATCTCAGTCAGTGACAGGAATTGGCCCTCAGTCAGTGTCAGGGATTGAGCCTCATGTCAGTCACAGGGATTGAACCTCAGTCAGTGACAGGATTTGAATCGCAGTCAGTGACAGGGATTGACAGGGATTGAATCTCAGTCAGTGACAGGGATACAATCTCAGTCAGTGACAGGAATTGAATCTCAATCAGTGACTGGGATTGAAACTCAGTCAGTGACAGGGATTGAATCTCAATCAGTGACAGGAATTGAATCTCAGTCAGTGACAGGGATTGAATCTCAGTAAGTGACAGGGATAGCGATTCAGTCAGTGACAGGGATTGTACCTCAGTCAGTAACAGGGATTGAACCTCAGTCAGTGACAGGGATTGAATCTCATTCAGTGACAGGGATTGAATCTCAGTTAGTGACAGGGATAAAGCCCCAATCAGTGACAGGGATTGAATCTCACTATGTGACAGGGTTTGAATCTCAGACAGTGACAGGGATTGAATCTCAGTCAGTGGCAGGAATTGACTCTCAGTTAGTGACAGGGATGGAACCTCAGTCAGTGACAGGGAGTGACTCACAGTATGTGACAGGGATTGACCCTCAGTCAGTGGCAGGGATTGAACTTCAGTCTGTGACAGGGATTGAATCTCAATCTGTGGCAGGGATTGAGCTTCAGTCAGTGACAGGGATTGACCCACACTCAGTGACAGGAATTGAATCTCAATCAGTGACAGGGAGTGAGCATCAGTCAGTGACAGGAAGTGAATCTCAGTCAGTGACAGGGATAGAGCCTCAGTCAGTGATAGGGATTGTCCCTCAGTCAGTGACAGGGATTGAATCTCTATCAGTGATAGGAATTGAATCTCAGTCAGTGACAGGGATTGAATCTCAGTCAGTGACAGGGATTGAATCTCAGTCTGTTACAGGAATTGAATCTCAGTCAGTGACAGGCATTGAATCTCATTCAGTGAAAGGAATTGATCCTCAACAGCGACAGGGATTGAATCTCAGTCAGTGACAGGAATAGGGATTCAGTCAGTGACAGGGATTGACCCTCACTCAGTAAAAGGAATTGAATCTCAGTCAGTGACTGGAATTGACCCTCAGTCAGTGTCAGGGATTGAGCCTCAGTCAGTCACAGGGATTGAACCTCAGTCAGTGACAGGATTTGAATCGCAGTCAGTGACAGGGATTGACAGGGATTGAATCTCAGTCAGTGACAGGGATTCAATCTCAGTCAGGAACAGGAATTGAATCTAAATCAGTGACTGGGATTGAAACTCAGTCAGTGACTGGCATTGAATCACAATCAGTGACAGGAATTGAATCTCAGTCAGTGACAGGGATTGAATCTCAGTAAGTGACAGGGATAGCGATTCAGTCAGTGACAGGGATTGTACCTCAGTCAGTGACAGGGATTGAACCTCAGTCAGTGACAGGGATTGAACCTCAGTCATTGACAGAGACTGAGCCTCAGTCAGTCACAGGGATAGAGATTCAGTCATTGACAGAGATTGACCCTCAATCAGTAACCGGGATTTATTCTCAGTCAGTGACAGGGATTGACCCTCACTCAGTGACAGGGATTGAATCTCAGTCAGTGACAAGGATTGAACCTCAGTCATTGACAGAGACTGAGCCTCAGTCAGTGACAGGGTTTAAACCTCAGTCAGTGACAGGGACTAAACCTAAGTCAGTGACAGGGATTGAATGTCACTCAGTGACTGGGATTGAACCTCAGTCAGTGACTGGGATTTAATCGCAGTCAGTGACAGGGATTGAATTTCAGTCAGTGACAGGAATTGAATCTCAGTCAGTGACTGGGATTGAATCGCAGTCAGTGACAGGGATTGAATCTCAGTCAGTGACAGGAATTGAATCTCAGTCAGTGACAGGGATTGAACCTCAGTCAGAGACAGGGATTGAATCTCAGTCAGTGACAGGGATTGAATCATTGTCAGAGACAGGGATTGAGCCTCAGTCAGTGATAGGGATTGAATCTCAATCAGTGACGGGAATTGAATCTTAGTCAGTGACAGGGATAGAGATTCAGTCAGTGACGGATTGAATCTCATTCAGTGACAGGGATTGAATCTCAGTCAGTGACAGGGATTCAATCTGAGTCAGTGACAGGAATTGAATCTCAGTCAGTGAATGGAATTTTTCTCAGTCCGTGACAGCGATTGAATCTCAGTCAGTGACAGGAATTGAATCTCAGTCAGTGACAGGAATTGAATCTCAATCAGTGACAGCGATTGACTCTCAGTCAGTGACAGGAATTGAATCTCAGTCAGTGACAGGAATTGAATCTCAATCAGTGACAGGGATTGAATCTCCGTCTGTGACAGGGATTGAGCCTCAGTCAGTCATAGGAATTCACCCTGAGACAGTGACAGGGATTGTGACACCACCAGTGACAGGGATTGAATCTCAATCAGTGACAGGAATTGAGACTCAGTCAGTGACAGGGATAGAATCTCAGTCAGTGACAGGGACTGAGCCTCAGTCAGTGACAGGGATTGAACCTCAGTCTGTGACTGGGACTGAACCTCAGTCAGTGACAGGGATTGAAAGTGAGTCATTGACAGGGATTGAATCTCAATCAGTGACAGGGGTTGAATCTCGATCAGTGACAGGGATTGAATCTCAATCAGTGACAGGAATTGAATCTCAGTCAGTGACTGGGATTGAACCTCAGTTAGTGACAGGGATTGAATCTCAATCAGTAACAGGCATTGAACCTTAGTCAGTGACAGGGATTGAGTCACAGTCAGTGACAGGATTTGAATCTCAGTAAGTGACAGGGATTGAATCTCAGTCAGTGAAAGGGATTGAGCCTCAACAGCAACAGGGATTGAATCTCAGTCAGTGACAGGGATTGAATGTCAGTCTGTGGCAGGAATTGTACCTCAGTCAGTGGCAGGAATTGAATCTCAGTTAGTTACACAGATTGAATCTCAGTCAGTGTCAGGGATTGGCCTTCGTCAGTGACAGGGATTGAATCTCAGTCAGTGACAGGGAATGAATCTCAGTCAGTGGCAGGAATTGAATCTCAGTCAGTGACAGGGATTGAATCTCAATCAGTGACAGGAATTGAATCTCAATCAGTGACAGGGATATGAATCTCAGTCAGTGAAAGGGATTGAGCCTCAAACAGTGTCAGGTACTGAAGAAGGGCTTATGCCCGAAACGTCGATTCTCCTGTTCCCTGGATGCTGCCTGACCTTCTGCGCTTTTCCAGCAATCCATTTCCAGCTCTGATATCCAGCATCTGCAGACCTCACTTTCTCCTCAGGTACTGAATCTCAATCAGTGAAAGAGATTGAATGTCAGTCAGTGACAGGGATTGAGCTTCAGTCAGTGACAGGAATTGAATCTCTATCAGTGCCAGGAAATGAATCTCAGTCAGTGACAGGGATTGAATCTCAGTCAGTGACAGAGATGGAGCCTCAGTCAGTGACAGGGATTGAATCTCAGTCAGTGACACGGATGGAGCCTCAGTCAGTGACAGGGATTGTCCCTCAGTCAGTGACAGTGATTGAATCTCAATCAATGACAGGAATTGAATCTCAGTGTGACAGGGATTGAATCTCACTCAGTGACAGAGATTGAATCTCGGTCAGTGACAGGAATTGAACCTCAGTTATTGACAGGAATTGAAACTCAGTCAGTGACAGGGAGAAAACCTCAATCAGTGACAGGGATTGAATCTCAATCAGTGACAGGGATAGGAATCTCAGTCAGTGACAGGGATGGAGCCTCAGTCAGTGACAGGGATGGAGCCTCAGTCAGTGACAGGGATTGTCCCTCAGTCAGTGACAGGGATTCAATCTCAATCAGTGACAGGAATTGAATCTGAGTCAGTGACAGGGATTGAACCTCAGTCTGTGACAGGAATTGAATCTCAATCAGTGACAGGAATTGAATCTCAGTCAGTGACTGGGATTGAACCTCAGTTAGTGACAGGGAATGAATCTCAATCAGTAACAGGCATTGAACCTTAGTCAGTGACAGGGATTGAGTCACAGTCAGTGACAGGATTTGAATCTCAGTAAGTGACAGGGATTGAATCTCAGTCAGTAAAAGGGATTGAGCCTCAACAGCAACAGGGATTGAATCTCAGTCAGTGACAGGGATTGAATGTCAGTCTGTGGCAGGAATTGTACCTCAGTCAGTGGCAGGAATTGAATCTCAGTTAGTTACACAGATTGAATCTCAGTCAGTGTCAGGGATTGGCCTTCGTCAGTGACAGGGATTGAATCTCAGTCAGTGACAGGGAATGAATCTCAGTCAGTGGCAGGAATTGAATCTCAGTCAGTGACAGGGATTGAATCTCAATCAGTGACAGGAATTGAATCTCAATCAGTGACAGGGATATGAATCTCAGTCAGTGAAAGGGATTGAGCCTCAAACAGTGTCACGTACTGAAGAAGGGCTTATGCCCGAAACGTCGATTCTCCTGTTCCCTGGATGCTGCCTGACCTGCTGCGCTTTTCCAGCAATCCATTTCCAGCTCTGATATCCAGCATCTGCAGACCTCACTTTCTCCTCAGGTACTGAATCTCAATCAGTGAAAGAGATTGAATGTCAGTCAGTGACAGGGATTGAGCTTCAGTCAGTGACAGGAATTGAATCTCTATCAGTGCCAGGAAATGAATCTCAGTCAGTGACAGGGATTGAATCTCAGTCAGTGACAGAGATGGAGCCTCAGTCAGTGACAGCAATTGAATCTCAGTCAGTGACACGGATGGAGCCTCAGTCAGTGACAGGGATTGTCCCTCAGTCAGTGACAGTGATTGAATCTCAATCAATGACAGGAATTGAATCTCAGTGTGACAGGGATTGAATCTCGGTCAGTGACAGAGATTGAATCTCGGTCAGTGACAGGAATTGAACCTCAGTTATTGACAGGAATTGAAACTCAGTCAGTGACAGGGAGAAAACCTCAATCAGTGACAGGGATTGAATCTCAATCAGTGACAGGGATAGGAATCTCAGTCAGTGACAGGGATGGAGCCTCAGTCAGTGACAGGGATTGAATCTCAGTCAGTGACAGGGATGGAGCCTCAGTCAGTGACAGGGATTGTCCCTCAGTCAGTGACAGGGATTCAATCTCAATCAGTGACAGGAATTGAATCTCAGTCAGTGACAGGGATTGAACCTCAGTCTGTGACAGGAATTGAATCTCAGTCAGTGACAGGCATTGAATCTTAGTCAGTGACAGGGATTGAGTCCCAGTCAGTGACAGGATTTGAATCTCAGTAAGTGACAGGGATTGAATCTCAGTCAGTGAAAGGGATTGAGCCTCAACAGCGACAGGGATTGAATCTCAGTCAGTGACTGGGATTGAATGTCAGTCTGTGGAAGGAATTGTATCTCAGTCAGTGGCAGGAATTGAATCTCAGTTAGTTACACAGATTGAATCTCAGTCAGTGACAGGGATTGAATCTTAGTCAGTGACAGAGGTAGAGATTCAGTAAGTAACAGGGATTGACACTCAAACAGTGAAAGGAATTGAGTCTCAGTCAGTGACAGGGATGGACCCTCAGTCAGTGACAGGGATTGGCAGGGATTGAATCTCAGTCAGTGACAGAGATTGAACCTCAGTCAGAGACAGGGATTGAATCTCAGTCAGTGACAGAGACAGAACCTCAGTCAGTGACAGGGATTGAGCCTCAGTTAGAGACAGAGATTTACGCTCAGTCAGTGAAAGGGATTGAAACTCAGTTAGTGACAGGGATTGTATCTCAGTCTGTGACAGGGATTGAGCCTTCGTCAGTGACAGGGATTGAATCTCAGTCAGTGGCAGGAATTGAATCTCAGTCAGTGACAGGGATTGAATCTCAATCAGTGACAGGAATTGAATCTCAATCAGTGACAGGGATATGAATCTCAGTCAGTGACAGGGATTGAGCCTCAAACAGTGTCAGGTACTGAAGAAGGGCTTATGCCCGAAACTTCGATTCTCCTGTTCACTGGATGCTGCCTGTCCTGCTGCGCTTTTCCAGCATCACATTTCCAGCTCTGATCACCAGCATCTGCAGACCTCAATTTCTCCTCAGGTACTGAATCTCAATCAGTGAAAGAGATTGAATGTCAGTCAGTGACAGGGATTGAGCTTCAGTCAGTGACAGGAATTGAATCTCAGTCAGTGACAGGGATTGAATCTCAGTCAGTGACAGGAATAGCAATTCAGTCAGTGCCAGGAAATGAATCTCAGTCAGTGACAGGGATTGAATCTCAGTCAGTGACAGGAATAGTGATTCAGTCAGTGACAGGGATTGACCCTCACTCAGTGAAAGGAATTGAATCTCAGTCAGTGACAGGAATTGGCCCTCAGTCAGTGTCAGGGATTGAGCCTCATGTCAGTCACAGGGATTGAACCTCAGTCAGTGACAGGATTTGAATCGCAGTCAGTGACAGGGATTGACAGGGATTGAATCTCAGTCAGTGACAGGGATACAATCTCAGTCAGTGACAGGAATTGAATCTCAATCAGTGACTGGGATTGAAACTCAGTCAGTGACAGGGATTGAATCTCAATCAGTGACAGGAATTGAATCTCAGTCAGTGACAGGGATTGAATCTCAGTAAGTGACAGGGATAGCGATTCAGTCAGTGACAGGGATTGTACCTCAGTCAGTAACAGGGATTGAACCTCAGTCAGTGACAGGGATTGAATCTCATTCAGTGACAGGGATTGAATCTCAGTTAGTGACAGGGATAAAGCCCCAATCAGTGACAGGGATTGAATCTCACTATGTGACAGGGTTTGAATCTCAGACAGTGACAGGGATTGAATCTCAGTCAGTGGCAGGAATTGACTCTCAGTTAGTGACAGGGATGGAACCTCAGTCAGTGACAGGGAGTGACTCACAGTATGTGACAGGGATTGACCCTCAGTCAGTGGCAGGGATTGAACTTCAGTCTGTGACAGGGATTGAATCTCAATCTGTGGCAGGGATTGAGCTTCAGTCAGTGACAGGGATTGACCCACACTCAGTGACAGGAATTGAATCTCAATCAGTGACAGGGAGTGAGCATCAGTCAGTGACAGGAAGTGAATCTCAGTCAGTGACAGGGATAGAGCCTCAGTCAGTGATAGGGATTGTCCCTCAGTCAGTGACAGGGATTGAATCTCTATCAGTGATAGGAATTGAATCTCAGTCAGTGACAGGGATTGAATCTCAGTCAGTGACAGGGATTGAATCTCAGTCTGTTACAGGAATTGAATCTCAGTCAGTGACAGGCATTGAATCTCATTCAGTGAAAGGAATTGATCCTCAACAGCGACAGGGATTGAATCTCAGTCAGTGACAGGAATAGGGATTCAGTCAGTGACAGGGATTGACCCTCACTCAGTAAAAGGAATTGAATCTCAGTCAGTGACTGGAATTGACCCTCAGTCAGTGTCAGGGATTGTGCCTCAGTCAGTCACAGGGATTGAACCTCAGTCAGTGACAGGATTTGAATCGCAGTCAGTGACAGGGATTGACAGGGATTGAATCTCAGTCAGTGACAGGGATTCAATCTCAGTCAGGAACAGGAATTGAATCTAAATCAGTGACTGGGATTGAAACTCAGTCAGTGACTGGCATTGAATCACAATCAGTGACAGGAATTGAATCTCAGTCAGTGACAGGGATTGAATTTCAGTAAGTGACAGGGATAGCGATTCAGTCAGTGACAGGGATTGTACCTCAGTCAGTGACAGGGATTGAACCTCAGTCAGTGACAGGGATTGAACCTCAGTCATTGACAGAGACTGAGCCTCAGTCAGTCACAGGGATAGAGATTCAGTCATTGACAGAGATTGACCCTCAATCAGTAACCGGGATTTATTCTCAGTCAGTGACAGGGATTGACCCTCACTCAGTGACAGGGATTGAATCTCAGTCAGTGACAAGGATTGAACCTCAGTCATTGACAGAGACTGAGCCTCAGTCAGTGACAGGGTTTAAACCTCAGTCAGTGACAGGGACTAAACCTAAGTCAGTGACAGGGATTGAATGTCACTCAGTGACTGGGATTGAACCTCAGTCAGTGACTGGGATTTAATCGCAGTCAGTGACAGGGATTGAATTTCAGTCAGTGACAGGAATTGAATCTCAGTCAGTGACTGGGATTGAATCGCAGTCAGTGACAGGGATTGAATCTCAGTCAGTGACAGGAATTGAATCTCAGTCAGTGACAGGGATTGAACCTCAGTCAGAGACAGGGATTGAATCTCAGTCAGTGACAGGGATTGAATCATTGTCAGAGACAGGGATTGAGCCTCAGTCAGTGATAGGGATTGAATCTCAATCAGTGACGGGAATTGAATCTTAGTCAGTGACAGGGATAGAGATTCAGTCAGTGACGGATTGAATCTCATTCAGTGACAGGGATTGAATCTCAGTCAGTGACAGGGATTCAATCTGAGTCAGTGACAGGAATTGAATCTCAGTCAGTGAATGGAATTTTTCTCAGTCCGTGACAGCGATTGAATCTCAGTCAGTGACAGGAATTGAATCTCAGTCAGTGACAGGAATTGAATCTCAATCAGTGACAGCGATTGACTCTCAGTCAGTGACAGGAATTGAATCTCAGTCAGTGACAGGAATTGAATCTCAATCAGTGACAGGGATTGAATCTCCGTCTGTGACAGGGATTGAGCCTCAGTCAGTCATAGGAATTCACCCTGAGACAGTGACAGGGATTGTGACACCACCAGTGACAGGGATTGAATCTCAATCAGTGACAGGAATTGAGACTCAGTCAGTGACAGGGATAGAATCTCAGTCAGTGACAGGGACTGAGCCTCAGTCAGTGACAGGGATTGAACCTCAGTCTGTGACTGGGACTGAACCTCAGTCAGTGACAGGGATTGAAAGTGAGTCATTGACAGGGATTGAATCTCAATCAGTGACAGGGGTTGAATCTCGATCAGTGACAGGGATTGAATCTCAATCAGTGGCAGGGATTGAACCACAGTCAGTGACAGAGATTGAATCTCCGTCTGTGACAGGGATTGAGCATCAGTCAGTCATAGGAATTGACCCTGAGACAGTGACAGGGATTGACATTCAGTCAGTGAAAGGTATTGAATCTCAGTCATTGACAGGGATTGTCCCTCAGTCAGTGACAGAGAATGAATCTCAGTCAGTGACAGGGATTGAATCTTAGTCAGTGACAGGGATGGAATCTCAGTCTGTGACAGGGAGTGAGTCTCAGTCAGTGACAAGGATTGAACCTCAGTCTGTGATAGGCATTGAACCTCAGTTAGTGACAGGGATTGAATCTCATTTAGTGATAGTGATTGAACCGCAGTCAGTGACAGGGATTGAATCTCATTCAGTGACAGGGATTCAAATTCAGCCAGTGACAGGGATTGAACCTCAGTCTGTGACAGGAATTGAATCACAGTCAGTGACAGGAATTGAATCTCAGTTATTGACAGGAATTGAAACTCAGTCAGTGACAGGGAGAAAACCTCAATCCGTGACAGGGATTGAATCTCAATCAGTGACAGGGATAGGAATCTCAGTCAGTGACAGGGATGGAGCCTCAGTCAGTGACAGGGATTGAATCTCAGTCAGTGACAGGGATGGAGCCTCAGTCAGTGACAGGGATTGTCCCTCAGTCAGTGACAGGGATTCAATCTCAATCAGTGACAGGAATTGAATCTCAGTCAGTGACAGGGATTGAACCTCAGTCTGTGACAGGAATTGAATCTCAGTCAGTGACAGGCATTGAATCTTAGTCAGTGACAGGGATTGAGTCACAGTCAGTGACAGGGATTGAATCTCAGTCAGTGAAAGGGATTGAGCCTCAACAGCGACAGGGATTGAATCTCAGTCAGTGACTGGGATTGAATGTCAGTCTGTGGAAGGAATTGTATCTCAGTCAGTGGCAGGAATTGAATCTCAGTTAGTTACACAGATTGAATCTCAGTCAGTGACAGGGATTGAATCTTAGTCAGTGACAGAGGTAGAGATTCAGTAAGTGACAGGGATTGACACTTAAACAGTGAAAGGAATTGAATCTCAGTCAGTGACAGGGATGGACCCTCAGTCAGTGACAGGGATTGGCAGGGATTGAATCTCAGTCAGTGACAGAGATTGAACCTCAGTCAGAGACAGGGATTGAATCTCAGTCAGTGACAGAGACAGAACCTCAGTCAGTGACAGGGATTGAGCCTCAGTTAGAGACAGGGATTGACGCTCAGTCAGTGAAAGGGATTGAAACTCAGTTAGTGACAGGGATTGTATCTCAGTCTGTGACAGGGATTGAGCCTTCGTCAGTGACAGGGATTGAATCTCAGTCAGTGGCAGGAATTGAATCTCAGTCAGTGACAGGGATTGAATCTCAATCAGTGACAGGAATTGAATCTCAATCAGTGACAGGGATATGAATCTCAGTCAGTGACAGGGATTGAGCCTCAAACAGTGTCAGGTACTGAAGAAGGGCTTATGCCCGAAACTTCGATTCTCCTGTTCACTGGATGCTGCCTGTCCTGCTGCGCTTTTCCAGCATCACATTTCCAGCTCTGATCACCAGCATCTGCAGACCTCAATTTCTCCTCAGGTACTGAATCTCAATCAGTGAAAGAGATTGAATGTCAGTCAGTGACAGGGATTGAGCTTCAGTCAGTGACAGGAATTGAATCTCAGTCAGTGACAGGGATTGAATCTCAGTCAGTGACAGGAATAGCGATTCAGTCAGTGCCAGGAAATGAATCTCAGTCAGTGACAGGGATTGAATCTCAGTCAGTGACAGGAATAGTGATTCATCAGTGACAGGGATTGACCCTCACTCAGTGAAAGGAATTGAATCTCAGTCAGTGACAGGAATTGGCCCTCAGTCAGTGTCAGGGATTGAGCCTCATGTCAGTCACAGGGATTGAACCTCAGTCAGTGCCAGGAAATGAATCGCAGTCAGTGACAGGGATTGACAGGGATTGAATCTCAGTCAGTGACAGGGATACAATCTCAGTCAGTGACAGGAATTGAATCTCAATCAGTGACTGGGATTGAAACTCAGTCAGTGACAGGGATTGAATCTCAATCAGTGACAGGAATTGAATCTCAGTCAGTGACAGGGATTGAATCTCAGTAAGTGACAGGGATAGCGATTCAGTCAGTGACAGGGATTGTACCTCAGTCAGTAACAGGGATTGAACCTCAGTCAGTGACAGGGATTGAATCTCATTCAGTGACAGGGATTGAATCTCAGTTAGTGACAGAGATTGAATCTCCGTCAGTGACAGGGATTGAATCTCAGTCAGTGACAGGAATAAAGCCCCAATCAGTGACAGGGATTGAATCTCAGTCAGTGACAGTGATTGAGCCTCAATCAGAGACAGGGATTGAATCTCAATCAGTGGCAGGAATAGACTCTCAGTTAGTGACAGGGATGGAACCTCAGTCAGTGACAGGGAGTGACTCACAGTATGTGACAGGGATTGACCCTCAGTCAGTGGCAGGGATTGAACTTCAGTCTGTGACAGGGATTGAATCTCAATCTGTGGCAGGGATTGAGCTTCAGTCAGTGACAGGGATTGACCCACACTCAGTGACAGGAATTGAATCTCAATCAGTGACAGGGAGTGAGCATCAGTCAGTGACAGGAAGTGAATCTCAGTCAGTGACAGGGATAGAGCCTCAGTCAGTGATAGGGATTGTCCCTCAGTCAGTGACAGGGATTGAAT
Organism: Chiloscyllium plagiosum; assembly: GCF_037043375.1. Taxonomy (NCBI): domain Eukaryota; kingdom Metazoa; phylum Chordata; class Chondrichthyes; order Orectolobiformes; family Hemiscylliidae; genus Chiloscyllium; species Chiloscyllium plagiosum. Next base: position 46,378,386 of record NW_028270177.1, read on the forward strand.
CTCTATCAGTGATAGGAATTGAATCTCAGTCAGTGACAGGGATTGAATCTCAGTCAGTGACAGGGATTGAATCTCAGTCTGTGACAGGAATTGAATCTCAGTCAGTGACAGGCATTGAATCTCATTCAGTGAAAGGAATTGATCCTCAACAGCGACAGGGATTGAATCTCAGTCAGTGACAGGAATAGGGATTCAGTCAGTGACAGGGATTGACCCTCACTCAGTAAAAGGAATTGAATCTCAGTCAGTGACTGGAATTGACCCTCAGTCAGTGTCAGGGATTGAGCCTCAGTCAGTCACAGGGATTGAACCTCAGTCAGTGACAGGATTTGAATCGCAGTCAGTGACAGGGATTGACAGGGATTGAATCTCAGTCAGTGACAGGGATTCAATCTCAGTCAGGAACAGGAATTGAATCTCAATTAGTGACTCGGATTGAAACTCAGTCAGTGACTGGGATTGAATCACAATCAGTGACAGGAATTGAATCTCAGTCAGTGACAGGGATTGAATCTCAGTAAGTGACAGGGATAGCGATTCAGTCAGTGACAGGGATTGTACCTCAGTCAGTGACAGGGATTGAACCTCAGTCAGTGACAGGGATTGAATCTCATTCAGTGACAGTGATTGAATCTCAGTCAGTGACAAGGATTGAACCTCAGTCATTGACAGAGACTGAGCCTCAGTCAGTAACAGGGATAGAGATTCAGTCATTGACAGAGATTGACCCTCAATCAGTAACCGGGATTTATTCTCAGTCAGTGACAGGGATTGACCCTCAGTCAGTGACAAGGATTGAACCTCAGTCATTGACAGAGACTGAGCCTCAGTCAGTGACAGGGTTTAATCCTCAGTCAGTGACAGGGACTAAACCTAAGTCAGTGACAGGGATTGAATGTCACTCAGTGACTGGGATTGAACCTCAGTCAGTGACTGGGATTTAATCGCAGTCAGTGACAGGGATTGACAGGGATTGAATCTCAGTCAGTGACAGGGATTCAATCTCAGTCAGGAACAGGAATTGAATCTAAATCAGTGACTGGGATTGAAACTCAGTCAGTGACTGGCATTGAATCACAATCAGTGACAGGAATTGAATCTCAGTCAGTGACAGGGATTGAATTTCAGTAAGTGACAGGGATAGCGATTCAGTCAGTGACAGGGATTGTACCTCAGTCAGTGACAGGGATTGAACCTCAGTCAGTGACAGGGATTGAACCTCAGTCATTGACAGAGACTGAGCCTCAGTCAGTCACAGGGATAGAGATTCAGTCATTGACAGAGATTGACCCTCAATCAGTAACCGGGATTTATTCTCAGTCAGTGACAGGGATTGACCCTCACTCAGTGACAGGGATTGAATCTCAGTCAGTGACAAGGATTGAACCTCAGTCATTGACAGAGACTGAGCCTCAGTCAGTGACAGGGTTTAAACCTCAGTCAGTGACAGGGACTAAACCTAAGTCAGTGACAGGGATTGAATGTCACTCAGTGACTGGGATTGAACCTCAGTCAGTGACTGGGATTTAATCGCAGTCAGTGACAGGGATTGAATTTCAGTCAGTGACAGGAATTGAATCTCAGTCAGTGACTGGGATTGAATCGCAGTCAGTGACAGGGATTGAATCTCAGTCAGTGACAGGAATTGAATCTCAGTCAGTGACAGGGATTGAACCTCAGTCAGAGACAGGGATTGAATCTCAGTCAGTGACAGGGATTGAATCATTGTCAGAGACAGGGATTGAGCCTCAGTCAGTGATAGGGATTGAATCTCAATCAGTGACGGGAATTGAATCTTAGTCAGTGACAGGGATAGAGATTCAGTCAGTGACGGATTGAATCTCATTCAGTGACAGGGATTGAATCTCAGTCAGTGACAGGGATTCAATCTGAGTCAGTGACAGGAATTGAATCTCAGTCAGTGAATGGAATTTTTCTCAGTCCGTGACAGCGATTGAATCTCAGTCAGTGACAGGAATTGAATCTCAGTCAGTGACAGGAATTGAATCTCAATCAGTGACAGCGATTGACTCTCAGTCAGTGACAGGAATTGAATCTCAGTCAGTGACAGGAATTGAATCTCAATCAGTGACAGGGATTGAATCTCCGTCTGTGACAGGGATTGAGCCTCAGTCAGTCATAGGAATTCACCCTGAGACAGTGACAGGGATTGTGACACCACCAGTGACAGGGATTGAATCTCAATCAGTGACAGGAATTGAGACTCAGTCAGTGACAGGGATAGAATCTCAGTCAGTGACAGGGACTGAGCCTCAGTCAGTGACAGGGATTGAACCTCAGTCTGTGACTGGGACTGAACCTCAGTCAGTGACAGGGATTGAAAGTGAGTCATTGACAGGGATTGAATCTCAATCAGTGACAGGGGTTGAATCTCGATCAGTGACAGGGATTGAATCTCAATCAGTGGCAGGGATTGAACCACAGTCAGTGACAGAGATTGAATCTCCGTCTGTGACAGGGATTGAGCATCAGTCAGTCATAGGAATTGACCCTGAGACAGTGACAGGGATTGACATTCAGTCAGTGAAAGGTATTGAATCTCAGTCATTGACAGGGATTGTCCCTCAGTCAGTGACAGAGAATGAATCTCAGTCAGTGACAGGGATTGAATCTTAGTCAGTGACAGGGATGGAATCTCAGTCTGTGACAGGGAGTGAGTCTCAGTCAGTGACAAGGATTGAACCTCAGTCTGTGATAGGCATTGAACCTCAGTTAGTGACAGGGATTGAATCTCATTTAGTGATAGTGATTGAACCGCAGTCAGTGACAGGGATTGAATCTCATTCAGTGACAGGGATTCAAATTCAGCCAGTGACAGGGATTGAACCTCAGTCTGTGACAGGAATTGAATCACAGTCAGTGACAGGAATTGAATCTCAGTTATTGACAGGAATTGAAACTCAGTCAGTGACAGGGAGAAAACCTCAATCCGTGACAGGGATTGAATCTCAATCAGTGACAGGGATAGGAATCTCAGTCAGTGACAGGGATGGAGCCTCAGTCAGTGACAGGGATTGAATCTCAGTCAGTGACAGGGATGGAGCCTCAGTCAGTGACAGGGATTGTCCCTCAGTCAGTGACAGGGATTCAATCTCAATCAGTGACAGGAATTGAATCTCAGTCAGTGACAGGGATTGAACCTCAGTCTGTGACAGGAATTGAATCTCAGTCAGTGACAGGCATTGAATCTTAGTCAGTGACAGGGATTGAGTCACAGTCAGTGACAGGGATTGAATCTCAGTCAGTGAAAGGGATTGAGCCTCAACAGCGACAGGGATTGAATCTCAGTCAGTGACTGGGATTGAATGTCAGTCTGTGGAAGGAATTGTATCTCAGTCAGTGGCAGGAATTGAATCTCAGTTAGTTACACAGATTGAATCTCAGTCAGTGACAGGGATTGAATCTTAGTCAGTGACAGAGGTAGAGATTCAGTAAGTGACAGGGATTGACACTTAAACAGTGAAAGGAATTGAATCTCAGTCAGTGACAGGGATGGACCCTCAGTCAGTGACAGGGATTGGCAGGGATTGAATCTCAGTCAGTGACAGAGATTGAACCTCAGTCAGAGACAGGGATTGAATCTCAGTCAGTGACAGAGACAGAACCTCAGTCAGTGACAGGGATTGAGCCTCAGTTAGAGACAGGGATTGACGCTCAGTCAGTGAAAGGGATTGAAACTCAGTTAGTGACAGGGATTGTATCTCAGTCTGTGACAGGGATTGAGCCTTCGTCAGTGACAGGGATTGAATCTCAGTCAGTGGCAGGAATTGAATCTCAGTCAGTGACAGGGATTGAATCTCAATCAGTGACAGGAATTGAATCTCAATCAGTGACAGGGATATGAATCTCAGTCAGTGACAGGGATTGAGCCTCAAACAGTGTCAGGTACTGAAGAAGGGCTTATGCCCGAAACTTCGATTCTCCTGTTCACTGGATGCTGCCTGTCCTGCTGCGCTTTTCCAGCATCACATTTCCAGCTCTGATCACCAGCATCTGCAGACCTCAATTTCTCCTCAGGTACTGAATCTCAATCAGTGAAAGAGATTGAATGTCAGTCAGTGACAGGGATTGAGCTTCAGTCAGTGACAGGAATTGAATCTCAGTCAGTGACAGGGATTGAATCTCAGTCAGTGACAGGAATAGCGATTCAGTCAGTGCCAGGAAATGAATCTCAGTCAGTGACAGGGATTGAATCTCAGTCAGTGACAGGAATAGTGATTCATCAGTGACAGGGATTGACCCTCACTCAGTGAAAGGAATTGAATCTCAGTCAGTGACAGGAATTGGCCCTCAGTCAGTGTCAGGGATTGAGCCTCATGTCAGTCACAGGGATTGAACCTCAGTCAGTGCCAGGAAATGAATCGCAGTCAGTGACAGGGATTGACAGGGATTGAATCTCAGTCAGTGACAGGGATACAATCTCAGTCAGTGACAGGAATTGAATCTCAATCAGTGACTGGGATTGAAACTCAGTCAGTGACAGGGATTGAATCTCAATCAGTGACAGGAATTGAATCTCAGTCAGTGACAGGGATTGAATCTCAGTAAGTGACAGGGATAGCGATTCAGTCAGTGACAGGGATTGTACCTCAGTCAGTAACAGGGATTGAACCTCAGTCAGTGACAGGGATTGAATCTCATTCAGTGACAGGGATTGAATCTCAGTTAGTGACAGAGATTGAATCTCCGTCAGTGACAGGGATTGAATCTCAGTCAGTGACAGGAATAAAGCCCCAATCAGTGACAGGGATTGAATCTCAGTCAGTGACAGTGATTGAGCCTCAATCAGAGACAGGGATTGAATCTCAATCAGTGGCAGGAATAGACTCTCAGTTAGTGACAGGGATGGAACCTCAGTCAGTGACAGGGAGTGACTCACAGTATGTGACAGGGATTGACCCTCAGTCAGTGGCAGGGATTGAACTTCAGTCTGTGACAGGGATTGAATCTCAATCTGTGGCAGGGATTGAGCTTCAGTCAGTGACAGGGATTGACCCACACTCAGTGACAGGAATTGAATCTCAATCAGTGACAGGGAGTGAGCATCAGTCAGTGACAGGAATTGAATCTCAGTCAGTGACAGGGATAGAGCCTCAGTCAGTGATAGGGATTGTCCCTCAGTCAGTGACAGGGATTGAATCTCTATCAGTGATAGGAATTGAATCTCAGTCAGTGACAGGGATTGAATCTCAGTCAGTGACAGGGATTGAATCTCAGTCTGTGACAGGAATTGAATCTCAGTCAGTGACAGGCATTGAATCTCATTCAGTGAAAGGAATTGATCCTCAACAGCGACAGGGATTGAATCTCAGTCAGTGACAGGAATAGGGATTCAGTCAGTGACAGGGATTGACCCTCACTCAGTAAAAGGAATTGAATCTCAGTCAGTGACTGGAATTGACCCTCAGTCAGTGTCAGGGATTGAGCCTCAGTCAGTCACAGGGATTGAACCTCAGTCAGTGACAGGATTTGAATCGCAGTCAGTGACAGGGATTCAATCTCAGTCAGGAACAGGAATTGAATCTCAATTAGTGACTCGGATTGAAACTCAGTCAGTGACTGGGATTGAATCTCAGTCAGTGACAGGGATTGAATCTCAGTAAGTGACAGGGATAGCGATTCAGTCAGTGACAGGGATTGTACCTCAGTCAGTGACAGGGATTGAACCTCAGTCAGTGACAGGGATTGAATCTCATTCAGTGACAGTGATTGAATCTCAGTCAGTGACAAGGATTGAACCTCAGTCATTGACAGAGACTGAGCCTCAGTCAGTAACAGGGATAGAGATTCAGTCATTGACAGAGATTGACCCTCAATCAGTAACCGGGATTTATTCTCAGTCAGTGACAGGGATTGACCCTCAGTCAGTGACAAGGATTGAACCTCAGTCATTGACAGAGACTGAGCCTCAGTCAGTGACAGGGTTTAATCCTCAGTCAGTGACAGGGACTAAACCTAAGTCAGTGACAGGGATTGAATGTCACTCAGTGACTGGGATTGAACCTCAGTCAGTGACTGGGATTTAATCGCAGTCAGTGACAGGGATTGAATTTCAGTCAGTGACAGGAATTGAATCTCAGTCAGTGACTGGGATTGAATCGCAGTCAGTGACAGGGATTGAATCTCAGTCAGTGACAGGAATTGAATCTCAGTCAGTGACAGGGATTGAACCTCAGTCAGAGACAGGGATTGAATCTCAGTCAGTGACAGGGATTGAATCATTGTCAGAGACAGGGATTGAGCCTCAGTCAGTGATAGGGATTGAATCTCAATCAGTGACGGGAATTGAATCTCAGTCAGTGACAGGGATTCAATCTGAGTCAGTGACAGGAATTGAATCTCAGTCAGTGAATGGAATTTTTCTCAGTCCGTGACAGCGATTGAATCTCAGTCAGTGACAGGAATTGAATCTCAGTCAGTGACAGGAATTGAATCTCAATCAGTGACAGGGATTGAATCTCCGTCTGTGACAGGGATTGAGCCTCAGTCAGTCATAGGAATTCACCCTGAGACAGTGACAGGGATTGTGACACCACCAGTGACAGGGATTGAATCTCAATCAGTGACAGGAATTGAGACTCAGTCAGTGACAGGGATAGAATCTCAGTCAGTGACAGGGACTGAGCCTCAGTCAGTGACAGGGATTGAACCTCAGTCTGTGACTGGGACTGAACCTCAGTCAGTGACAGGGATTGAAAGTGAGTCATTGACAGGGATTCGATCTCAATCAGTGACAGGGGTTGAATCTAGATCAGTGACAGGGATTGAATCTCAATCAGTGGCAGGGATTGAACCACAGTCAGTGACAGAGATTGAATCTCCGTCTGTGACAGGGATTGAGCATCAGTCAGTCATAGGAATTGACCCTGAGACAGTGACAGGGATTGACATTCAGTCAGTGAAAGGTATTGAATCTCAGTCATTGACAGGGATTGTCCCTCAGTCAGTGACAGAGAATGAATCTCAGTCAGTGACAGGGATTGAATCTTAGTCAGTGACAGGGATTGAATCTCAGTCTGTGACAGGGAGTGAGTCTCAGTCAGTGACAAGGATTGAACCTCAGTCTGTGATAGGCATTGAACCTCAGTTAGTGACAGGGATTGAATCTCATTTAGTGATAGTGATTGAACCGCAGTCAGTGACAGGGATTGAATCTTAGTTAGTGACAGGGATTGACCCTCAATCAGTAACAGGGATTGAATCTCATTCAGTGACAGGGATTCAAATTCAGCCAGTGACAGGGATTGAACCTCAGTCTGTGACAGGAATTGAATCACAGTCAGTGACAGGAATTGAATCTCAGTCAGTGACAAGGATTGAATCTCAGTTTGTGACAGGGTTTGAATCTCAATCAGTGACAGGAACTGAATCTCTGTCAGTGACTGGGATTGAATCTCAGTTTTTGACAGGGATTGAATCTCAGTCAGTGACAGGTATTGAATATCAGTCAGTGACAGGGATTGAATCTCAGTCAGAGACAGGAATTGAACCTAAGTCAGTGACAGGGATTGAATCTCAATCAGTGACAGGGATTGAGCCTCAGTCAGTGACATGGATTGATTCTCAATCAGTGACAGGAATTGAACCTCAGTCAGTGACAGGAATTGAATTTCAGTCAGTGACAGGGAATGAGCCTCAGTCAGTGAAAGGGATTGAGCCTCAGTCAGTGAGAGGGATTGAGCATCATTCAGTGACAGGGATTGATCCTCAGTCAGTGACAGAGATTGAATCTCCATCTGTGACAGGGATTGAATCTCAATCAGTGACAGGAATTGTATCTTAGTCAGTGACAGGGATTGAGATTCATTCAGTGACAGGGATTGACAATCAGTCAGTGACAGGGATTGAATCTCAGTCATTGAAAGGGATTGAATTCAGTCAGGGACAGGGATTGAATCTCAGTCAGTGACAGGTATAGGGATTCAGTCAGTGACAGGGATTGACCCTCACTCAGTAAAAGGAATTGAATCTCAGTCAGTGACTGGAATTGACCCTCAGTCAGTGTCAGGGATTGAGCCTCAGTCAGTCACAGGGATTGAACCTCAGTCAGTGACAGGGATTGAACCTCAGTCAGTGACAGGGATTGAGCCTCAGTCATTGACAAGGATTGAACCTCAGTCAGTGACAGGCATTGAATCTCAGTCAGTGAAAGGGATTGATCCTCAACAGCGACAGGGATTGAATCTCAGTCAGTGACAGGTATAGGGATTCAGTCAGTGACAGGGATTGACCCTCACTCAGTAAAAGGAATTGAATCTCAGTCAGTGACTGGAATTGACCCTCAGTCAGTGTCAGGGATTGAGCCTCAGTCAGTCACAGGGATTGAACCTCAGTCAGTGACAGGATTTGAATCGCAGTCAGTGACAGGGATTGACAGGGATTGAATCTCAGTCAGTGACAGGGATTGAATCTCAGTCAGTGACAGGAATTGAACTTCAGTTATTGACAGGAATTGAATCTCAGTCAGTGACAGGGATAAAGCCTCAATCAGTGACAGGGATTGAATCTCAGTATGTGACAGGGTTTGAATCTCAGTCAGTGACAGGGATTGAATTTCAGTCAGTGACAGAGATTGAATCTCAGTCAGTGACAGGCATTGAATCGTGGTCAGTGACAGGGATTGAGTCATAGTCAGTGACAGGATTTGAATCTCAATCAATGACAGTCATTGAATCTCAGTCAGTGCCAGGAATTGCATCTCAGTCAGTGACAGGGATTGAACCTCAGTCAGTAACAGGGATTGAGCCGCAGTCAGTGACAGGGATTGAATCTCAGTCTGTGACAGGGTTTGAACCTCAGTCAGTGACAGGGATTGAACCTCAATCAGTGACAGGGATTGAATCACAGTCAGTGACAGAGATTGAACCTCAGTCAGTGATAGGGATTGAGCCGAATCAGTGACAGGGATTGAGCCTCAGTCAGTGACGGAGATTGAATCTCAGTCAGTGACAGGGATTGAATCTCAGTCAGAAACAGGAATTTAATCTCAGTAAGTGACAGGAATTGAATCTCAGTCTGTGACAGGCATTGAGTCTTAGTCCGTGAGAGGGTTTGAAACTCAGTCAGTGACAGGGATTGAGATTCATTCAGTGACAGGGATTGACAATCAGTCAGTGACAGGGATTGAATCTCAGTCATTGAAAGGGATTGAATTCAGTCAGGGACAGGGATTGAATCTCAGTCAGTGACAGGGATTGAATCTCAGTAAGTGACAGGGATAGCGATTCAGTCAGTTACAGGGATTGTACCTCAGTCAGTGACAGGGATTGAACCTCAGTCAGTGACAGGGATTGAATCTCATTCAGTGACAGGGATTGAATCTCAGTTAGTGACAGAGATTGAATGTCCGTCAGTGACAGGAATTGAATCTCAGTCAGTGACAGGAATTGAACTTCAGTTATTGACAGGAATTGAATCTCAGTCAGTGACAGGGATAAAGCCTCAATCAGTGACAGGGATTGAATCTCAGTATGTGACAGGGTTTGAATCTCAGTCAGTGACAGGGATTGAATTTCAGTCAGTGACAGCGATTGAATCTCAGTCAGTGACAGGCATTGAATCGTGGTCAGTGACAGGGATTGAGTCATAGTCAGTGACAGGATTTGAATCTCAATCAATGACAGTCATTGAATCTCAGTCAGTGCCAGGAATTGCATCTCAGTCAGTGACAGAGATTGAACCTCAGTCAGTAACAGGGATTGAGCCGCAGTCAGTGACAGGGATTGAATCTCAGTCAGTGAATGGAATTTTTCTCAGTCCGTGACAGCGATTGAATCTCAGTCAGTGACAGGAATTGAATCTCAGTCAGTGACAGGAATTGAATCTCAATCAGTGACAGGGATTGAATCTCCGTCTGTGACAGGGATTGAGCCTCAGTCAGTCATAGGAATTGACCCTGAGACAGTGACAGGGATTGACATTCAATCAGTGACAGAGAATGAATTCAGTCAGTGACAGGGATTGAATCTCAGTCAGTGACAGGGATTGAATCTCATTCTGTGACAGGAATTGAATCTCAGTCAGTGACAGGCATTGAATCTCATTCAGTGAAAGGAATTGATCCTCAACAGCGTCAGGGATTGAATCTCAGTCAGTGACAGGAATAGGGATTCAGTCAGTGACAGGGATTGACCTCACTCAGTAAAAGGAATTGAATCTCAGTCAGTGACTGGAATTGACCCTCAGTCAGTGTCAGGGATTGAGCCTCAGTCAGTCACAGGGATTGAACCTCAGTCAGTGACAGGATTTGAATCGCAGTCAGTGACAGGGATTGACAGGGATTGAATCTCAGTCAGTGACAGGGATTCAATCTCAGTCAGGAACAGGAATTGAATCTAAATCAGTGACTGGGATTGAAACTCAGTCAGTGACTGGGATTGAATCACAATCAGTGACAGGAATTGAATCTCAGTCAGTGACAGGGATTGAATCTCAGTAAGTGACAGGGATAGCGATTCAGTCAGTGACAGGGATTGAACCTCAGTCAGTGACAGGGATTGAATCTCATTCAGTGACAGTGATTGAATCTCAGTCAGTGACAAGGAGTGAACCTCAGTCATTGACAGAGACTGAGCCTCAGTCAGTAACAGGGATAGAGATTCAGTCATTGACAGAGATTGACCCTCAATCAGTAACCGGGATTTATTCTCAGTCAGTGACAGGGATTGACCCTCACTCAGTGACAGGGATTGAATCTCAGTCAGTGACAAGGATTGAACCTCAGTCATTGACAGAGACTGAGCCTCAGTCAGTGACAGGGTTTATACCTCAGTCAGTGACAGGGACTAAACCTAAGTCAGTGACAGGGATTGAATGTCACTCAGTGACTGGAATTGAACCTCAGTCAGTGACTGGGATTTAATCGCAGTCAGTGACAGGGATTGAATTTCAGTCAGTGACAGGAATTGAATCTCAGTCAGTGACAGGGATTGAATTTCAGTCAGTGACAGAAATTGAATCTCAGTAAGTGACTGGGATTGAATCGCAGTCAGTGACAGGGATTGAACCTCAGTCAGAGACAGGGATTGAATCTCAGTCAGTGACAGGGATTGAATCATTGTCAGAGACAGGGATTGAGCCTCAGTCAGTGATAGGGATTGAATCTCAATCAGTGACGGGAATTGACCCTCAGTCAGTGTCAGGGATTGAGCCTCAGTCAGTCACAGGGATTGAACCTCAGTCAGTGACAGAGATTGAACGTCAGTCAGTGACAGGGATTGAATCTCAGTCAGTGACAGGGGTTGAATCTCGATCAGTGACAGGGATTGAATCTCAATCAGTGGCAGGGTTTGAACCACAATCAGTGACAGAGATTGAATCTCCGTCTGTGACAGGGATTGAGCATCAGTCAGTCATAGGAATTGACCCTGAGACAGTGACAGGGATTGACATTCAGTCAGTGACTGGGATTGAATCGCAGTCAGTGACAGGGATTGAATTTCAGTCAGTGACAGGAATTGAATCTCAGTCAGTGACTGGGATTGAATCGCAGTCAGTGACAGGGATTGAATCTCAGTCAGTGACAGGAATTGAATCTCAGTCAGTGACAGGGATTGAACCTCAGTCAGAGACAGGGATTGAATCTCAGTCAGTGACAGGGATTGAATCATTGTCAGAGACAGGGATTGAGCCTCAGTCAGTGATAGGGATTGAATCTCAATCAGTGACGGGAATTGAATCTTAGTCAGTGACAGGGATAGAGATTCAGTCAGTGACGGATTGAATCTCATTCAGTGACAGGGATTGAATCTCAGTCAGTGACAGGGATTCAATCTGAGTCAGTGACAGGAATTGAATCTCAGTCAGTGAATGGAATTTTTCTCAGTCCGTGACAGCGATTGAATCTCAGTCAGTGACAGGAATTGAATCTCAGTCAGTGACAGGAATTGAATCTCAATCAGTGACAGGGATTGAATCTCCGTCTGTGACAGGGATTGAGCCTCAGTCAGTCATAGGAATTCACCCTGAGACAGTGACAGGGATTGTGACACCACCAGTGACAGGGATTGAATCTCAATCAGTGACAGGAATTGAGACTCAGTCAGTGACAGGGATAGAATCTCAGTCAGTGACAGGGACTGAGCCTCAGTCAGTGACAGGGATTGAACCTCAGTCTGTGACTGGGACTGAACCTCAGTCAGTGACAGGGATTGAAAGTGAGTCATTGACAGGGATTGAATCTCAATCAGTGACAGGGGTTGAATCTCGATCAGTGACAGGGATTGAATCTCAATCAGTGGCAGGGATTGAACCACAATCAGTGACAGAGATTGAATCTCCGTCTGTGACAGGGATTGAGCATCAGTCAGTCATAGGAATTGACCCTGAGACAGTGACAGGGATTGACATTCAGTCAGTGAAAGGTATTGAATCTCAGTCATTGACAGGGATTGTCCCTCAGTCAGTGACAGAGAATGAATCTCAGTCAGTGACAGGGATTGAATCTTAGTCAGTGACAGGGATTGAATCTCAGTCTGTGACAGGGAGTGAGTCTCAGTCAGTGACAAGGATTGAACCTCAGTCTGTGATAGGCATTGAACCTCAGTTAGTGACAGGGATTGAATCTCATTTAGTGATAGTGATTGAACCGCAGTCAGTGACAGGGATTGAATCTTAGTCAGTGACAGGGATTGACCCTCAATCAGTAACAGGGATTGAATCTCATTCAGTGACAGGGATTCAAATTCAGCCAGTGACAGGGATTGAACCTCAGTCTGTGACAGGAATTGAATCAAAGTCAGTGACAGGAATTGAATCTCAGTCAGTGACAAGGATTGAATCTCAGTTTGTGACAGGGTTTGAATCTCAATCAGTGACAGGAACTGAATCTCAGTCAGTGACTGGGATTGAATCTCAGTTTTTGACAGGGATTGAATCTCAGTCAGAGACAGGTATTGAATATCAGTCAGTGACAGGGATTGAATCTCAGTCAGAGACAGGAATTGAACCTAAGTCAGTGACAGGGATTCAATCTCAATCAGTGACAGGGATTGATTCTCAATCAGTGACAGGAATTGAACCTCAGTCAGTGACAGGAATTGAATTTCAGTCAGTGACAGGGAATGAGCCTCAGTCAGTGACAGGGATTGAGCCTCAGTCAGTGAGAGGGATTGAGCATCATTCAGTGACAGGGATTGAACCTCAGTCAGTGACAGAGATTGAATCTCCATCTGTGACAGGGATTGAATCTCAATCAGTGACAGGAATTGTATCTTAGTCAGTGACAGGGATTGAGATTCATTCAATGACAGGGATTGACAATCAGTCAGTGACAGGGATTGAATCTCAGTCATTGAAAGGGATTGAATTCAGTCAGGGACAGGGATTGAATCTCCGTCTGTGACAGGTATAGGGATTCAGTCAGTGACAGGGAGTGACCCTCACTCAGTAAAAGGAATTGAATCTCAGTCAGTGACTGGAATTGACCCTCAGTCAGTGTCAGGGATTGAGCCTCAGTCAGTCACAGGGATTGAACCTCAGTCAGTGACAGGGATTGAACCTCAGTTAGTGACAGGGATTGAGCCTCAGTCATTGACAGGGATTGAACCTCAGTCAGTGACAGGCATTGAATCTCAGTCAGTGAAAGGGATTGATCCTCAACAGCGACAGGGATTGAATCTCAGTCAGTGACAGGTATAGGGATTCAGTCAGTGACAGGGATTGACCCTCACTCAGTAAAAGGAATTGAATCTCAGTCAGTGACTGGAATTGACCCTCAGTCAGTGTCAGGAATTGAGCCTCAGTCAGTCACAGGGATTGAACCTCAGTCAGTGACAGGATTTGAATCGCAGTCAGTGACAGGGATTGACAGGGATTGAATCTCAGTCAGTGACAGGGATTCAATCTCAGTCAGTGACAGGAATTGAACTTCAGTTATTGACAGGAATTGAATCTCAGTCAGTGACAGGGATAAAGCCTCAATCAGTGACAGGGATTGAATCTCAGTATGTGACAGGGTTTGAATCTCAGTCAGTGACAGGGATTGAATTTCAGTCAGTGACAGCGATTGAATCTCAGTCAGTGACAGGCATTGAATCGTGGTCAGTGACAGGGATTGAGTCATAGTCAGTGACAGGATTTGAATCTCAATCAATGACAGTCATTGAATCTCAGTCAGTGCCAGGAATTGCATCTCATTCAGTGACAGAGATTGAAGCTCAGTCAGTAACAGGGATTGAGCCGCAGTCAGTGACAGGGATTGAATCTCAGTCTGTGACAGGGTTTGAACCTCAGTCAGTGACAGGGATTGAACCTCAATCAGTGACAGGGATTGAATCACAGTCAGTGACAGAGATTGAACCTCAGTCAGTGATAGGGATTGAGCCGAATCAGTGACAGGGATTGAGCCTCAGTCAGTGACGGAGATTGAATCTCAGTCAGTGACAGGGATTGAATCTCAGTCAGAAACAGGAATTTAATCTCAGTAAGTGACAGGAATTGAATCTCAGTCTGTGAGAGGCATTGAGTCTTAGTCCGTGAGAGGGTTTGAAACTCAGTCAGTGACAGGGATTGAGATTCATTCAGTGACAGGGATTGACAATCAGTCAGTGACAGGGATTGAATCTCAGTCATTGAAAGGGATTGAATTCAGTCAGGGACAGGGATTGAATCTCAGTCAGTGACAGGGGATTGAATCTCAGTCAGAGACAGGGATTGAGCCTCAGTCAGTGACAGAGATTGAATCTCAGTCTGTGACAGGAATTGTATCTCAGTCAGTGACAGGGGATTGAATCTCAGTCAGAGACAGGGATTGAGCCTCAGTCAGTGACAGGGATTGAATCTCAGTCAGTGAATGGGTTTGAGCCTCAGTCATTGACGGACTGAATCTCAGTCAGTGACTGGGATTGAATCTCAGTTATTGACAGGGATTGAATTCAGTCAGAGACAGGGATTGAATCTCAGTCACTGACAGGGATTGAATCTCAGTCAGGGACAGGGATTGAGCCTTAGTCAGTGACAGAGAATGAATCTCAGTCAGTGACAGGGATTGAGCCTCAGTCAGTGACAGGGATTGAATCTCAATCAGTGACAGGGACTGAGCCTCAGTCAGTGACAGGGATTGAATCTCAATCAGTGACAGGGATTGAATCTCAGTCAGTGACAGGGATTGAATCTCAGTCAGTGGCAGGGACTGAGCCTCAGTCAGTGTCAGTGACAGGGATTGAACCTCAGTCTGTGACAGTGACTGAACGTCAGTCAGTGACAAGGATTGAATCTCAATCAGTGACAGGGATTGAATCTCCGTCTGTGACAGGGTTTGAACGTCAGTCAGTGACAGGGATTGAGCCTCAATCAGTGACAGGGATTGAGCCCCTGTCAGTGACAGGGATTGAATCTCCGTCTGTGACAGGGTTTGAACGTCAGTCAGTGACAGGGATTGAGCCTCAGTCAGTGACAGGGATTGAATCTCCGTCTGTGACAGGGTTTGAACGTCAGTCAGTGACAGGGATTGAGCCTCAATCAGTGACAGGGATTGAACCTGAGTCAGTGACAGGGATTGAATCTCAATCAGTGGCAGGGATTGAATCTCAGTTAGTTACAGGGATTGTACCTCAGTCAGTGACAGGGATTGAACCTCAGTCAGTGACAGGCATTGAATCTCAGTCAGTGAAAGGGATTGATCCTCAACAGCGACAGGGATTGAATCTCAGTCAGTGACAGGTATAGGGATTCAGTCAGTGACAGGGATTGACCCTCACTCAGTAAAAGGAATTGAATCTCAGTCAGTGACTGGATTGACCCTCAGTCAGTGTCAGGGATTGAGCCTCAGTCAGTCACAGGGATTGAACCTCAGTCAGTGACAGGATTTGAATCGCAGTCAGTGACAGGGATTGACAGGGATTGAATCTCAGTCAGTGACAGGGATTCAATCTCAGTCAGTAACAGGAATTGAATCTAAATCAGTGACTGGGATTGAAACTCTGTCAGTGACAGGGATTGAATCACAATCAGTGACAGGAATTGAATCTCAGTCAGTGACAGGGATTGAATCTCAGTAAGTGACAGGGATAGCGATTCAGTCAGTTACAGGGATTGTACCTCAGTCAGTGACAGGGATTGAACCTCAGTCAGTGACAGGGATTGAATCTCATTCAGTGACAGGGATTGAATCTCAGTTAGTGACAGAGATTGAATGTCCGTCAGTGACAGGAATTGAATCTCAGTCAGTGACAGGAATTGAACTTCAGTTATTGACAGGAATTGAATCTCAGTCAGTGACAGGGATAAAGCCTCAATCAGTGACAGGGATTGAATCTCAGTATGTGACAGGGTTTGAATCTCAGTCAGTGACAGGGATTGAATTTCAGTCAGTGACAGAGATTGAATCTCAGTCAGTGACAGGCATTGAATCGTGGTCAGTGACAGGGATTGAGTCATAGTCAGTGACAGGATTTGAATCTCAATCAAAGACAGTCATTGAATCTCAGTCAGTGCCAGGAATTGCATCTCAGTCAGTGACAGAGATTGAACCTCAGTCAGTAATAGGGATTGAGCCGCAGTCAGTGACAGGGATTGAATCTCAGTCTGTGACAGGGTTTGAACCTCAGTCAGTGACAGGGATTGAACCTCAATCAGTGACAGGGATTGAATCACAGTCAGTGACTGAGATTGAACCTCAGTCAGTGATCGGGATTGAGCCGAATCAGTGACAGGGATTGAGCCTCAGTCAGTGACGGAGATTGAATCTTTGTCAGTGACAGGGATTGAATCTCAGTCAGAAACAGGAATTTAATCTCAGTAAGTGACAGGAATTGAATCTCAGTCTGTGACAGGCATTGAGTCTTAGTCCGTGAGAGGGTTTGAAACTCAGTCAGTGACAGGGATAGAGATTCAGTCTTTGACAGAGATTGACCCTCAATCAGTAACCGGGATTTATTCTCAGTCAGTGACAGGGATTGACCCTCAGTCAGTGACAGGGATTGAATCTCAGTCAGTGACAAGGATTGAACCTCAGTCAGTGACAGGGTTTAAACCTCAGTCAGTGACAGGGACTAAACCTAAGTCAGTGACAGGGATTGAATGTCACTCAGTGACTGGGATTGAACCTCAGTCAGTGACAGGGATTTAATCGCAGTCAGTGACAGGGATTGAATTTCAGTCAGTGACAGGAATTGAATCTCAGTAGGTGACTGGGATTGAATCGCAGTCAGTGACAGGGATTGAACCTCAGTCAGAGACAGGAATTGAATATCTGTCAGTGACAGGGATTGAATCATAGTCAGAGACAGGGATTGAGCCTCAGTCAGTGATAGGGATTGAATCTCAATCAGTGAGAGGGATTGAATCTCAATCAGTGACGGGAATTGAATCTTAGTCTGTGACAGGGGTAGAGATTCAGTCAGTGACAGGGATTGAATCTCATTCAGTGACAGGGATTGAATCTCAGTCAGTGACAGGGATTCAATCTGAGTCAGTGACAGGAATTGAATCTCAGTCAGTGAATGGAATTTTTCTCAGTCCGTGACAGCGATTGAATCTCAGTCAGTGACAGGAATTGAATCTCAGTCAGTGACAGGAATTGAATCTCAATCAGTGACAGGGATTGAATCTCCGTCTGTGACAGGGATTGAGCCTCAGTCAGTCATAGGAATTGACCCTGAGACAGTGACAGGGATTGACATTCAGTCAGTGACAGAGAATGAATCTCAGTCAGTTTCAGGGATTGAACCTCAGTCAGTGACAGGGATTGAATCTCAGTCAGTGACCGGGAATGAATCTCAGTCTGTGACAGGGAGTGAGTCTCAGTCAGTGACAAGGATTGAACCTCAGTCTGTGATTGGCATTGAACCTCAGTTAGTGACAGGGATTGAATCTCATTTAGTGACAGGGATTGAACTGCAGTCAGTGACAGGGTTTGAACCGCAGTCAGTGACAGGGATTGACCCTCAATCAGTAACAGGGATTGAATCTCATTCAGTGACAGGGATTCAAATTCAGCCAGTGACAGGGATTGAACCTCAGTCTGTGACAGGAATTGAATCACAGTCAGTGACAGGAATTGTATCTCAGTCAGTGACAAGGAATGAATCTCAGTTTGTGACAGGGTTTGAATCTCAGTCAGTGACAGGAACTGAATCTCATTCAGTGACTGGGATTGAATCTCAGTTATTGACAGGGATTGAATCTCAGTCAGAGACAGGTATTGAATATCAGTCAGTGACAGGGATTGAATCTCAGTCAGAGACAGGAATTGAACCTAAGTCAGTGACAGGGATTCAATCTCAATCAGTGACAGGGATTGAATCTCAATCAGTGACGGGAATTGAATCTTAGTCTGTGACAGGGATAGAGATTCAGTCAGTGACAGGGATTGAATCTCATTCAGTGACAGGGATTGAATCTCAGTCAGTGACAGGGATTCAATCTGAGTCAGTGACAGGAATTGAATCTCAGTCAGTGAATGGAATTTTTCTCAGTCCGTGACAGCGATTGAATCTCAGTCAGTGACAGGAATTGAATCTCAATCAGTGACAGGGATTGAATCTCCGTCTGTGACAGGGATTGAGCCTCAGTCAGTCATAGAAATTGACCCTGATACAGTGACAGGGATTGTGACACCACCAGTGACAGGGATTGAATCTCAGTCAGTGACAGGGATTGAATCTCAATCAGTGACAGGAATTGAGCCTTAGTCAGTGACAGGGATAGAATCTCAGTCAGTGACAGGGACTGAGCCTCAGTCAGTGACAGGGATTGAACCTCAGTCTGTGACTGGGACTGAACCTCAGTCAGTGACAGGGATTGAAAGTGAGTCAGTGACAGGGATTGAATCTCAATCAGTGACAGGGATTGAATCTCGATCAGTGACAGGGATTGAATCTCAATCAGAGCAGGGATTGAACCACATTCTGTGACAGGGATTGAATCTCCGTCTGTGACAGGGATTGAGCCTCAGTCAGTCATAGGAATTGACCCTGAGACAGTGACAGGGATTGACATTCAGTCAGTGAAAGGGATTGAATCTCAGTCAGTGACAGAGAATGAATCTCAGTCAGTGACAGGGATTGATTCTCAGTCAGTGACAGGAATTGTATCTTAGTCAGTGACAGGGATTGAGATTCATTCAGTGACAGGGATTGACAATCAGTCAGTGACAGGGATTGAATCTCAGTCAGTGACAGGGATAGAGTTTAATCAGTGACAGGGATTGAATCTCATTCAGTGACAGGGATTGAATCTCAGTCAGTGACAGGGATTCAATCTGAGTCAGTGACAGGAATTGAATCTCAGCCAGTGAATGGAATGTTTCTCAGTCCGTGACAGCGATTGATTCTCAGTCAGTGTCAGGAATTGAATCTCAGTCAGAGACAGGGATTGAGCCTCAGTCAGTGACAGGGATTGAATCTCAGTCAGTGACTGGGTTTGAGCCTCAGTCAGTGACGGACTGAATCTCAGTCAGTGACTGGGATTGAATCTCAGTTATTGACAGGGATTGAATTCAGTCAGAGACAGGGATTGAATCTCAGTCACTGACAGGGATTGAATCTCAGTCAGAGACAGGGATTGAGCCTTAGTCAGTGACAGAGAATGAATCTCAGTCAGTGACAGGGATTGAGCCTCAGTCAGTGAAAGGATTGAATCTCAGTCAGTGACAGGGATTCAATTGAGTCAGTGACAGGAATTGAATCTCAGCCAGTGAATGGAATTTTTCTCAGTCCGTGACAGCGATTGAATCTCAGTCAGTGTCAGGAATTGAATCTCAGTCAGTGACAGGAATTGAATCTCATTCAGTGACAGGGATTGAATCTCAGTCAGTGACAGGGTTTGAGCCTCAGTCAGTGACAGGAATTGAATCTCAATCAGTGCTAGGAATTGAATCTCAGTCAGTGAAAGGAATAGGGATTCAGTCAGTGACAGGGATTGATCCTCAGTCAGTGAAAGGAATTGAATCTCAGTCAGTGACAGGGAGTGAATCTCAGTCAGTGACAGGATTTAAATCGCTGTCAGTGACAGGGATTGACAGGGAATGAATCTCAGTCAGTGACAGGGATTTAATCTCAGTCAGTGACAGGGATTGAATCTCAGTCAGTGGCAAGAATTGAATCTCAGTCAGTGACTGGAATTAAATCTCAGTCAGTGGCAAGAATTGAATCTCAGACAGTGACAGGGAGTGAGCCGCAGTCAGTGACAAGGATTGAATCTCAGTTTGTGACAGGGATTGAACCTCAGTTAGTGACAGGGATTGAATCTCAGTCAGTGACAGAGATTGAGCCTCAGTCAGTGACAGGTTTGAATCTCAGTCAGTGAAAGGGATTGATTCTCAGTCAGTGACAGGAATTGTATCTTAGTCAGGGACAGGGATTGAGATTCATTCAGTGACAGGGATTGACAATCAGTCAGTGACAGGGATTGAATCTCAGTCAGTGACAGGGATAGAGTTTAATCAGTGACAGGGATTGAATCTCATTCAGTGACAGGGATTGAATCTCAGTCAGTGACAGGGATTCAATCTGAGTCAGTGACAGGAATTGAATCTCAGCCAGTGAATGGAATTTTTCTCAGTCCGTGACAGCGATTGAATCTCAGTCAGTGTCAGGAATTGAATCTCAGTCAGTGACAGGAATTGAATCTCAGACAGTGACAGGGAGTGAGCCGCAGTCAGTGACAAGGATTGAATCTCAGTTTGTGACAGGGATTGAACCTCAGTTAGTGACAGGAATTGAATCTCAGTCAGTGACAGAGATTGAGCCTCAGTCAGTGACAGGTTTGAATCTCAGTCAGTGAAAGGGATTGAACCTCAGTCAGTGATAGGTACCGAATCTCAGTCAGTGACAGGGATTGAATATCAGTCAGTGACAGGGATTGAATCTCAATCAGTGACAAGGATTGAATCTCGATCAGTGACAGGGATTGAATCTCACTCAGTGACAGGGATTGAACGTCATTCAGTGAAAGGGTTTGAATCTCCATCTTTGACAGGGTTTGAACCTCAGTCAGTGACAGGGATAGAGCCTCAGTCAGTCATAGGAATTGATCCTGAGAAAGTGACAGGGATTGACATTCAGTCAGTGAAAGGGATTGAATCTCAGTCATTGACAGGGATTGAATCTCAGTCATTGACAGGGATTGACCCTTAGTCAGTGACAGAGAATGAATCTCAGTCAGTGACAGGGATTGAGCCTCAGTCAGTGACAGGGATTGAATCTCAATCAGTGACAGGGACTGAGCCTCAGTCAGTGACAGGGATTGAATCTCAATCAGTGACAGGGATAGAATCTCAGTCAGTGACAGGGATTGAATCTCAGTCAGTGACAGGAATTGAACCTCAGTTATTGACAGGAATTGAATCTCAGTCAGTCACAGGGAAAAAGCCTCAATCAGTAACAGGGATTGAATCTCAGTATGTGACAGGGTTTGAATCTCAGTCAGTGACCGGGATTGAATTTCAGTCAGTGACAGCGATTGAATCTCAGTCAGTGACAGGGTTTCAATCCCTATCTGTGACAGGGATTGAATCTCAATCAGTGACAGGGATGGAGCCTCAGTCAGTGACAGGGATTAAATCTCAATCAGTGACAGATATTGAATCTCAATCAGTGACAGGGATTGAACCTCAGTCAGTGACAGGGATTGAATCTCAGTCAGTGACAGGGATTGAATCTTAGTCAGTGACAGGGATTGAGTCATAGTCAGTGACAGGATTTGAATCTCAATCAATGACAGTCATTGAATCTCAGTCAGTGCCAGGAATTGCATCTCAGTCAGTGACAGAGATTGAACCTCAGTCAGTGACAGGGATTGAATCTCAGTCTGTGACAGGGTTTGAACCTCAGTCAGTGACAGGGATTGAATCTCAATCAGTGGCAGGGATTGAATCTCAGTCGGTGACAGGGATTGAACCTGAGTCAGTGACAGGGATTGAATCTCAATCAGTGACAGGGATTGAATCTCGATCAGTGACAGAGATTGAATCTCAATCAGTAGCATGGATTGAATCTCAGTCAGTGACAGGGATTGAACCTCAGTTAGTGACAGGGATTGAATCTCAGTCAGTGACAGAGATTGAGCCTCAGTCAGTGACAGGTTTGAATCTCAGTCAGTGAAAGGGATTGAACCTCAGTCAGTGATAGGTACCGAATCTCAGTCAGTGACTAGGTTTGAATCTCAGTTATTGACAGGGATTGAATCTCATTCAGAGATAGGGATTGAATCTCAATCAGTGACAGGGATTGAATCTCAGTCAGTGACAGGGATTGAGATTCATTCAGTGACAGGGATTGAATATCAGTCAGTGACAGGGATTGAATCTCAATCAGTGACAAGGATTGAATCTCGATCAGTGACAGGGATTGAATCTCACTCAGTGACAGGGATTGAACGTCATTCAGTGAAAGGGTTTGAATCTCCATCTTTGACAGGGTTTGAACCTCAGTCAGTGACAGGGATAGAGCCTCAGTCAGTCATAGGAATTGATCCTGAGAAAGTGACAGGGATTGACATTCAGTCAGTGAAAGGGATTGAATCTCAGTCATTGACAGGGATTGAATCTCAGTCATTGACAGGGATTGACCCTTAGTCAGTGACAGAGAATGAATCTCAGTCAGTGACAGGGATTGAGCCTCAGTCAGTGACAGGGATTGAATCTCAATCAGTGACAGGGATTGAATCTCGATCAGTGACAGAGATTGAATCTCAATCAGTAGCATGGATTGAATCTCAGTCAGTGACAGGGATTGAACCTCAGTTAGTGACAGGGATTGAATCTCAGTCAGTGACAGAGATTGAGCCTCAGTCAGTGACAGGTTTGAATCTCAGTCAGTGAAAGGGATTGAACCTCAGTCAGTGATAGGTACCGAATCTCAGTCAGTGACTAGGTTTGAATCTCAGTTATTGACAGGGATTAAATCTCATTCAGAGATAGGGATTGAATCTCAATCAGTGACAGGGATTGAATCTCAGTCAGTGACAGGGATTGAGATTCATTCAGTGACAGGGATTGAATATCAGTCAGTGACAGTGATTGAATCTCAATCAGTGACAAGGATTGAATCTCGATCAGTGACAGGGATTGAATCTCACTCAGTGACAGGGATTGAACGTCATTCAGTGAAAGGGTTTGAATCTCCATCTTTGACAGGGTTTGAACCTCAGTCAGTGACAGGGATAGAGCCTCAGTCAGTCATAGGAATTGATCCTGAGAAAGTGACAGGGATTGACATTCAGTCAGTGAAAGGGATTGAATCTCAGTCATTGACAGGGATTGAATCTCAGTCATTGACAGGGATTGACCCTTAGTCAGTGACAGAGAATGAATCTCAGTCAGTGACAGGGATTGAGCCTCAGTCAGTGACATGGATTGAATCTCAATCAGTGACAGGGACTGAGCCTCAGTCAGTGACAGGGATTGAATCTCAATCAGTGACAGGGATAGAATCTCAGTCAGTGACAGGGATTGAATCTCAGTCAGTGACAGGAATTGAACCTCAGTTATTGACAGGAATTGAATCTCAGTCAGTCACAGGGAAAAAGCCTCAATCAGTAACAGGGATTGAATCTCAGTATGTGACAGGGTTTGAATCTCAGTCAGTGACCGGGATTGAATTTCAGTCAGTGACAGCGATTGAATCTCAGTCAGTGACAGGGTTTCAATCCCTATCTGTGACAGGGATTGAATCTCAATCAGTGACAGGGATGGAGCCTCAGTCAGTGACAGGGATTAAATCTCAATCAGTGACAGATATTGAATCTCAATCAGTGACAGGGATTGAACCTCAGTCAGTGACAGGGATTGAATCTCAGTCAGTGACAGGGATTGAATCTTAGTCAGTGACAGGGATTGAGTCATAGTCAGTGACAGGATTTGAATCTCAATCAATGACAGTCATTGAATCTCAGTCAGTGCCAGGAATTGCATCTCAGTCAGTGACAGAGATTGAACCTCAGTCAGTGACAGGGATTGAATCTCAGTCTGTGACAGGGTTTGAACCTCAGTCAGTGACAGGGATTGAATCTCAATCAGTGACAGGGATTGAAACTCGATCAGTGACAGAGATTGAATCTCAATCAGTAGCATGGATTGAATCTCAGTCAGTGACAGGGATTGAACCTCAGTCAGTGAATGGGTTTGAACCTCAGTCAGTGACAGGGATTGAGCCTCAGTCAGTGACAGGGATTGAACCTGAGTCAGTGACAGGGATTGAATCTCAATCAGTGACAGGGATTGAATTTCAGACAGTGACAGGAATTTAATCTCAGTCAGTGACAGGAATTGAATCTCAGTCAGTGACAGGGAGTGAGCCTAGGTCAGTGACAAGGATTGAACCTCAGTCTGTGACAGGGATTGTACCTCAGTTAGTGACAGGGATTGAATCTCAGTCAGTGACAGGGATTGAACCGCAGTCAGTGACAGGGTTGAATCTCAGTCAGTGACAGGGTTTGAGCCTAATCAATAACAGGGATTGAATCTCAGTCAGTGACAGGGATTGAGCCTCAGTCAGTGACAGGGTTTGAGCCTAATCAATAACAGGGATTGAATCTCAATCAGTGACAGGGATTGAGCCTCAGTCAGTGACAGGGATTGAATCTTAGTCAGTGACAGGGATTGACCATCAATCAGTAACAGGGATTGAATCTCATTCAGTGACAGGGATTCAAACTCAGTATGTGACAGGGATTGAACCTCTGTCTGTGACGGGAATTGAATCACAGTCAGTGACAGGAATTGAATCTCATTCAGTGACAGCGAGTGAGCCGCAGTCAGGTACAAGGATTGAACCTCAGTTAGTGACAGGGATTGAACCTCAGTCAGTGACAGGGATTGCGACACAACCAGTGATAGGGATTGAATCTCAATCAGTGACAGGAATTGAATCACAGTCAGTGACAAGGATTGAGATTCATTCAGTGACAGGGATTGACCCTCAGTCAGTGAAGGAATTGAATCTCAGTCAGTGACAGGGATTGAGACTCAGTCAGTGACAGGGATTGAATCTCAGTCTGTGACAGGGATTGAATCTCATTCAGTGACAGGGATTGAATCTCAGTCAGTGACAGGAATTGAATCTCAGTTAGTGACAGGGTTTGAACCTCAGTCAGTGACAGGGACTGACCCTCAGTCAGTCATCGGAACTGAACCTGAGACAGTGACTGGGATTGACATTCAGTCATTGACAGGAATTGAATCTCAGTCAGTGACAGGAATTGAATCTCAATCAGTGACAGGGATTGAATCTCCGTCTGTGACAGGGATTGAGCCTCAGTCAGTCATAGGAATTCACCCTGATACAGTGACAGGGATTGTGACACCACCAGTGACAGGGATTGAATCTCAGTCAGTGACAGGGATTGAATCTCTATCAGTGACAGGAATTGAGCCTCAGTCAGTGACAGGGATAGAATCTCAGTCAGTGACAGGGACTGAGCCTCAGTCAGTGACAGGGATTGAACCTCAGTCTGTGACTGGGACTGAACCTCAGTCAGTCATAGGAATTGACCCTGAGACAGTGACAGGGATTGACATTCAGTCAGTGAAAGGGATTGAATCTCAGTCAGTGACAGAGAATGAATCTCAGTCAGTGACAGGGATTGATTCTCAGTCAGTGACAGGAATTGTATCTTAGTCAGTGACAGGGATTGAATCTCATTCAGTGACAGGGATTGAATCTCAGTCAGTGACAGGGATTCAATTGAGTCAGTGACAGGAATTGAATCTCAGCCAGTGAATGGAATTTTTCTCAGTCCGTGACAGCGATTGAATCTCAGTCAGTGTCAGGAATTGAATCTCAGTCAGTGACAGGAATTGAATCTCAGACAGTGACAGGGAGTGAGCCGCAGTCAGTGACAAGGATTGAATCTCAGTTTGTGACAGGGATTGAACCTCAGTCAGTTAGTGACAGGGATTGAATCTCAGTCAGTGACAGAGATTGAACCTCAGTCAGTGACAGGTTTGAATCTCAGTCAGTGAAAGGGATTGAACCTCAGTCAGTGATAGGTACCGAATCTCAGTCCGTGACAAGGTTTGAATCTCAGTTATTGACAGGGGTTGAATCTCATTCAGAGATAGGGATTGAATCTCAATCAGTGACAGGGATTGAGATTCATTCAGTGACAGGGATTGAATATCAGTCAGTGACAGGGATTGAATATCAGTCAGTGACAGGGATTCAACCACAGTCAGTGACTGGGTTTGAAGCTCAGTCAGTGACAGGGATTGAACCTCAGTCAGTGACAGGGATTGAACCTCAGTCAGTGACAGGGATTGAACCTCAGTCAGTGACAGGGATTGAATCTCAATCAGTGACAAGGATTGAATCTCGATCAGTGACAGGGATTGAATCTCACTCAGTGACAGGGATTGAACCTCAGTCAGTGAAAGGGTTTGAATCTCCATCTTTGACAGGGTTTGAACCTCAGTCAGTGACAGGGATAGAGCCTCAGTCAGTCATAGGAATTGATCCTGAGAAAGTGACAGGGATTGACATTCAGTCAGTGAAAGGGATTGAATCTCAGTCATTGACAGGGATTGACCCTTAGTCAGTGACAGAGAATGAATCTCAGTCAGTGACAGGGATTGAATCTCAGTCATTGACAGGGATTGACCCTTAGTCAACGACAGAGAATGAATCTCAATCAGTGACAGGGATTGAGCCTCAGTCAGTGACAGGGATTGAATCTCAATCAGTGACAGGGATTGAACCTCAGTTATTGACAGGAATTGAATCTCAGTCAGTGACAGGGATAAAGCCTCAATCAGTAACAGGGATTGAATCTCAGTATGTGACAGGGTTTGAATCTCAGTCAGTGACAGGGATTGAATTTCAGTCAGTGACAGCGATTGAATCTCAGTCAGTGACAGGGTTTCAATCCCTATCTGTGACAGGGATTGAATCTCAATCAGTGACAGGGATGGAGCCTCAGTCAGTGACAGGGATTAAATCTCAATCAGTGACAGATATTGAATCTCAATCAATGACAGGGCTTAACCTAAATCAGTGACTGGTATTGAATCGCAGTCAGTGTCAGCGATTGAGCCTCAGTCAGTTACAGGGATTGAATCTCAGTCAGTGACAGGGATTGACCCTCAGTCAGTGACAGAGAATGAATCTCAGTCAGTGACAGGGTTTGAATCTCAGTCATTGACAGGGATTGACCCTTAGTCAGTGACAGAGAATGAATCTCAGTCAGTGACAGGGATTGAGCCTCAGTCAGTGACAGGGATTGAATCTCAATCAGTGACAGGGACTGAGCCTCAGTCAGTGACAGGGATTGAATCTCAATCAGTGACAGGGATAGAATCTCAGTCAGTGACAGGGATTGAATCTCAGTCAGTGACAGGAATTGAACCTCAGTTATTGACAGGAATTGAATCTCAGTCAGTGACAGGGATAAAGCCTCAATCAGTAACAGGGATTGAATCTCAGTATGTGACAGGGTTTGAATCTCAGTCAGTGACAGGGATTGAATTTCAGTCAGTGACAGCGATTGAATCTCAGTCAGTGACAGGGTTTCAATCCCTATCTGTGACAGGGATTGAATCTCAATCAGTGACAGGGATGGAGCCTCAGTCAGTGACAGGGATTAAATCTCAATCAGTGACAGATATTGAATCTCAATCAATGACAGGGCTTAACCTAAATCAGTGACTGGTATTGAATCGCAGTCAGTGTCAGAGATTGAGCCTCAGTCAGTTACAGGGATTGAATCTCAGTCAGTGACAGGGATTGACCCTCAGTCAGTGACAGAGAATGAATCTCAGTCAGTGACAGGGATTGAATCTCAGTCATTGACAGGGATTGACCCTTAGTCAGTGACAGAGAATGAATCTCAGTCAGTGACAGGGATTGAGCCTCAGTCAGTGACAGGGATTGAATCTCAATCAGTGACAGGGACTGAGCCTCAGTCAGTGACAGGGATTGAATCTCAATCAGTGACAGGGATAGAATCTCAGTCAGTGACAGGGATTGAATCTCAGTCAGTGACAGGAATTGAACCTCAGTTATTGACAGGAATTGAATCTCAGTCAGTGACAGGGATAAAGCCTCAATCAGTAACAGGGATTGAATCTCAGTATGTGACAGGGTTTGAATCTCAGTCAGTGACAGGGATTGAATTTCAGTCAGTGACAGCGATTGAATCTCAGTCAGTGACAGGGTTTCAATCCCTATCTGTGACAGGGATTGAATCTCAGTCAGTGACAGGGATTGAACCTGAGTCAGTGACAGGGATTGAATCTCAATCAGTGACAGGGATTGAATTTCAGACAGTGACAGGAATTAAATCTCAGTCAGTGACAGGAATTGAATCTCAGTCAGTGACAGGGAGTGAGCCTAGGTCAGTGACAAGGATTGAACCTCAGTCTGTGACAGGGATTGTACCTCAGTTAGTGACAGGGATTGAATCTCAGTCAGTGACAGGGATTGAACCGCAGTCAGTGACAGGGTTGAATCTCAGTCAGTGACAGGGTTTGAGCCTAATCAATAACAGGGATTGATTCTCAGTCAGTGACAGGGATTGAGCCTCAGTCAGTGACAGGGTTTGAGCCTAATCAATAACAGGGATTGAATCTCAATCAGTGACAGGGATTGAGCCTCAGTCAGTGACAGGGATTGAATCTTAGTCAGTGACAGGGATTGACCATCAATCAGTAACAGGGATTGAATCTCATTCAGTGACAGGGATTCAAACTCAGTATGTGACAGGGATTGAACCTCTGTCTGTGACGGGAATTGAATCACAGTCAGTGACAGGAATTGAATCTCATTCATTGACAGCGAGTGAGCCGCAGTCAGGTACAAGGATTGAACCTCAGTTAGTGACAGGGATTGAACCTCAGTCAGTGACAGGGATTGCGACACAACCAGTGACAGGGATTGAATCTCAATCAGTGACAGGGATTGAATCACAGTCAGTGACAAGGATTGAGATTCATTCAGTGACAGGGATTGACCCTCAGTCAGTGAAGGAATTGAATCTCAGTCAGTGACAGGGATTGAGACTCAGTCAGTGACAGGGATTGAATCTCAGTCTGTGACAGGGATTGAATCTCATTCAGTGACAGGGATTGAATCTCAGTCAGTGACAGGAATTGAATCTCAGTTAGTGACAGGGTTTGAACCTCAGTCAGTGACAGGGATTGAATCTCAGTCAGTCATCGGAACTGAACCTGAGACAGTGACTGGGATTGACATTCAGTCATTGACAGGAATTGAATCTCAGTCAGTGACAGGAATTGAATCTCAATCAGTGACAGGGATTGAATCTCCGTCTGTGACAGGGATTGAGCCTCAGTCAGTCATAGGAATTCACCCTGATACAGTGACAGGGATTGTGACACCACCAGTGACAGGGATTGAATCTCAGTCAGTGACAGGGATTGAATCTCAATCAGTGACAGGAATTGAGCCTCAGTCAGTGACAGGGATAGAATCTCAGTCAGTGACAGGGACTGAGCCTCAGTCAGTGACAGGGATTGAACCTCAGTCTGTGACTGGGACTGAACCTCAGTCAGTCATAGGAATTGACCCTGAGACAGTGACAGGGATTGACATTCAGTCAGTGAAAGGGATTGAATCTCAGTCAGTGACAGAGAATGAATCTCAGTCAGTGACAGGGATTGATTCTCAGTCAGTGACAGGAATTGTATCTTAGTCAGTGACAGGGATTGAATCTCATTCAGTACAGGGATTGAATCTCAGTCAGTGACAGGGATTCAATTGAGTCAGTGACAGGAATTGAATCTCAGCCAGTGAATGGAATTTTTCTCAGTCCGTGACAGCGATTGAATCTCAGTCAGTGTCAGGAATTGAATCTCAGTCAGTGACAGGAATTGAATCTCAGACAGTGACAGGGAGTGAGCCGCAGTCAGTGACAAGGATTGAATCTCAGTTTGTGACAGGGATTGAACCTCAGTCAGTTAGTGACAGGGATTGAATCTCAGTCAGTGACAGAGATTGAACCTCAGTCAGTGACAGGTTTGAATCTCAGTCAGTGAAAGGGATTGAACCTCAGTCAGTGATAGGTACCGAATCTCAGTCCGTGACAAGGTTTGAATCTCAGTTATTGACAGGGATTGAATCTCATTCAGAGATAGGGATTGAATCTCAATCAGTGACAGGGATTGAGATTCATTCAGTGACAGGGATTGAATATCAGTCAGTGACAGGGATTGAATATCAGTCAGTGACAGGGATTCAACCACAGTCAGTGACTTGGTTTGAAGCTCAGTCAGTGACAGGGATTGAACCTCAGTCAGTGACAGGGATTGAACCTCAGTCAGTGACAGGGATTGAACCTCAGTCAGTGACAGGGATTGAATCTCAATCAGTGACAAGGATTGAATCTCGATCAGTGACAGGGATTCAATCTCACTCAGTGACAGGGATTGAACCTCAGTCAGTGAAAGGGTTTGAATCTCCATCTTTGACAGGGTTTGAACCTCAGTCAGTGACAGGGATAGAGCCTCAGTCAGTCATAGGAATTGATCCTGAGAAAGTGACAGGGATTGACATTCAGTCAGTGAAAGGGATTGAATCTCAGTCATTGACAGGGATTGACCCTTAGTCAGTGACAGAGAATGAATCTCAGTCAGTGACAGGGATTGAATCTCAGTCATTGACAGGGATTGACCCTTAGTCAGTGACAGAGAATGAATCTCAGTCAGTGACAGGGATTGAGCCTCAGTCAGTGACAGGGATTGAATCTCAATCAGTGACAGGGACTGAGCCTCAGTCAGTGACAGGGATTGAATCTCAATCAGTGACAGGGATAGAATCTCAGTCAGTGACAGGGATTGAATCTCAGTCAGTGACAGGAATTGAACCTCAGTTATTGACAGGAATTGAATCTCAGTCAGTGACAGGGATAAAGCCTCAATCAGTAACAGGGATTGAATCTCAGTATGTGACAGGGTTTGAATCTCAGTCAGTGACAGGGATTGAATTTCAGTCAGTGACAGCGATTGAATCTCAGTCAGTGACAGGGTTTCAATCCCTATCTGTGACAGGGATTGAATCTCAATCAGTGACAGGGATGGAGCCTCAGTCAGTGACAGGGATTAAATCTCAATCAGTGACAGATATTGAATCTCAATCAATGACAGGGCTTAACCTAAATCAGTGACTGGTATTGAATCGCAGTCAGTGTCAGAGATTGAGCCTCAGTCAGTTACAGGGATTGAATCTCAGTCAGTGACAGGGATTGACCCTCAGTCAGTGACAGAGAATGAATCTCAGTCAGTGACAGGGATTGAATCTCAGTCATTGACAGGGATTGACCCTTAGTCAGTGACAGAGAATGAATCTCAGTCAGTGACAGGGATTGAGCCTCAGTCAGTGACAGGGATTGAATCTCAATCAGTGACAGGGACTGAGCCTCAGTCAGTGACAGGGATTGAATCTCAATCAGTGACAGGGATAGAATCTCAGTCAGTGACAGGGATTGAATCTCAGTCAGTGACAGGAATTGAACCTCAGTTATTGACAGGAATTGAATCTCAGTCAGTGACAGGGATAAAGCCTCAATCAGTAACAGGGATTGAATCTCAGTATGTGACAGGGTTTGAATCTCAGTCAGTGACAGGGATTGAATTTCAGTCAGTGACAGCGATTGAATCTCAGTCAGTGACAGGGTTTCAATCCCTATCTGTGACAGGGATTGAATCTCAATCAGTGACAGGGATGGAGCCTCAGTCAGTGACAGGGATTAAATCTCAATCAGTGACAGATATTGAATCTCAATCAATGACAGGGCTTAACCTAAATCAGTGACTGGTATTGAATCGCAGTCAGTGTCAGAGATTGAGCCTCAGTCAGTTACAGGGATTGAAACTCAGTCAGTGACAGGGATTTAAACTCAGTCAGTGACAGGGATTGAACCTTAGTCAGTGACAGGGATTGAATCTCAGTTAGTGACAGGGATTGAATCACAGTCAGTGACTGGGATTGACCCTCAGACAGTGACAGGGATTGAATCTCAGTCAGTGACTGGGATTGAACATCAGTCAGTGACAGGGATTGAACCTCAGTTAGTGACAGGGATTGAACCTCAGTCAGTGTCAGGGACTAAATCCAAGTCAGTGACAGGGATTGAATGTCTATCAGTGACAGGGATTGAACCTCAGTCAGTGACTGGGACGAAACCTTAGTCAGTGACAGGGATTGACCCTCAGTCAGTGACAGATATTGAATCTCAGTCAGCGACAGGGATTGAACCTAAGTCAGTGTCAGGGACTAAACCTAAGTCAGTGACAGGGATTGAATCTCAATCAATGACAGGGATTAACCTAAATTTGTGACTGGTATTGAATCGCAGTCAGTGTCAGAGATTGAGCCTCAGTCAGTTACAGGGATTGAGCTTCAGTCAGTGACTTGGATTGAACTTCAGTCAGTGACAGGGATTGAGCCTCAGTCAGTGTCGGGGACTCAACCTAAGTCAGTGACAGGGATTGACTCTCAATCAGTGACAGGGATTGAACCTCAGTCAGTGACTGGGATTGAATCGCAGTCAGTGACAGGGATTGAATCTCAGTCAGTGACAGGGATTGAGCCTCAGTCAGTAACAGGGCTTGAACCTCAGTCAGTGACAGGGATTGAACCTAAATCAGTGACAGGGATTGAAACTCAGTCAGTGTCAGGGACTAAACCTAAGTCAGTGACAGGGATTGAATCTCAATCAGAGACAGGGATTGAACCTCAGTCAGTGACTGGGGTTGAATCGCAAAAAGTGATAGCGATTGAATCTCAGTCAGTGACAGGTATTGATTCATATTCTGTGACAGAGAAAGAAACTGAGTCAGTGACACGGATTGAGCCTCAGTGAGTGACAGGGATTGAGCCTCAGTCAGTGACAGGGATTGAACTTCAGTCTGTGACAGGGATTGAACCTCCGTCGGTGACAGGGATTGAACCTTAGTCAGTGACAGGGATTGAACCTCAGTCAGTGTCAGGTACTAAACCTAAGTCAGTGACAGGGATTGAATCTCAATCAGAGACAGGGATTGAACCTCAATCAGTGACTGGGGTTGAATCACAGTCAGTGACAGGGATTGAATCTAAGTCAGTGACAGGGATTGAACCTCAGTCAGTGACAGGGATTGAACCTCAGACTGTGACGGGAATTGAATCTCTGTCAGTGACAGGGATTGAATGATATTCAGTGACAGAGATATAAACTGAGTCAGTGACAGGGATTGAGCCTCAGTGACTGACAGGGATTGAGCCTCTGTCAGTGACAGAGATTGAACCTCAGACTGTGACTGGGATTGAATCACAGTCAGTGACAGGGATTGAGCCTCAATTAGTGACAGGGATTGAGCCTCAATCAGTGACAGGGATCGAATCTCAGTCAGTGACAGGGATTGCGCCTCAGTCAGTTCCAGGGATTCAATCTCAATCAGTGACAGGGATTGAACCTCAGTCAGTGACAGGGATTGAATCATTTTCAGTGACAGAGATATAACCTGAGTCAGTGACAGGGATTGAGCCTCAGTCAGTGTCAGGGACTCAACCTAAGTCAGTGACAGGGATTGACTCTCAATCAGTGACAGGGATTGAACCTCAGTCAGTGACTGGGATTGAATCTCAGTCAGTGACAGGGATTGAATCTCATTCAGTGACAGGGATTGAATCTCAGTCAGTGACAGGGATTCAATCTGAGTCAGTGACAGGAATTGAATCTCAGTCAGTGAATGGAATTTTTCTCAGTCCGTGACAGCGATTGAATCTCAGTCAGTGACAGGAATTGAATCTCAGTAAGTGACAGGAATTGAATCTCAATCAGTGACAGGGATTGAATCTCCGTCTGTGACAGGGATTGAGCCTCAGTCAGTCATAGAAATTGACCCTGATACAGTGACAGGGATTGTGACACCACCAGTGTCACACCAGTCACACCAGTCCGTGACAGCGATTGAATCTCAGTCAGTGACAGGAATTGAATCTCAGTCAGTGACAGGGATTGAATCTCAGTCAGTGACAGGGATTGAATCTCAATCAGTGACAGGAATTGAGCCTCAGTCATAGAAATTGACCCTGATACAGTGACAGGGATTGTGACACCACCAGTGTCACACCAGTCACACCAGTCCGTGACAGCGATTGAATCTCAGTCAGTGACAGGAATTGAATCTCAGTCAGTGACAGGGATTGAATCTCAGTCAGTGACAGGGATTGAATCTCAATCAGTGACAGGAATTGAGCCTCAGTCAGTGTAACTGTAACTGACTGAGGCTCAATCTCTGACACTGACTGCGATTCAATACCAGTCACAGATTTAGGTTAATCCCTGTCATTGATTGAGATTCAATAGAATTTCAATAGAATCTCAGTCAATGACAGGGACTGAGCCTCAGTCAGTGACAGGGATTGAACCTCAGTCTGTGACTGGGACTGAACCTCAGTCAGTGACAGGGATTGAAAGTGAGTCAGTGACAGGGATTGAATCTCAATCAGTGACAGGGATTGAATCTCGATCAGTGACAGGGATTGAATGTCAATCAGTGGCAGGGATTGAACCACATTCTGTGACAGGGTTTGAATCTCCGTCTGTGACAGGGATTGAGCCTCAGTCAGTCATAGGAATTGACCCTGAGACAGTGACAGGGATTGACATTCAGTCAGTGAAAGGGATTGAATCTCAGTCAGTGACAGAGAATGAATCTCAGTCAGTGACAGGGATTGATTCTCAGTCAGTGACAGGAATTGTATCTTAGTCAGTGACAGGGATTGAGATTCATTCAGTGACAGGGATTGACAATCAGTCAGTGACAGGGATTGAATCTCATTCAGTGACAGGGATTGAATCTCAGTCAGTGACAGGGATTCAATCTGAGTCAGTGACAGGAATTGAATCTCAGCCAGTGAATGGAATTTTTCTCAGTCCGTGACAGCGATTGAATCTCAGTCAGTGTCAGGAATTGAATCTCAGTCAGTGACAGGAATTGAATCTCAGACAGTGACAGGGAGTGAGCCGCAGTCAGTGACAAGGATTGAATCTCAGTTTGTGACAGAGATCGAACCTCAGTTAGTGACAGGGATTGAATCTCAGTCAGTGACAGAGATTGAGCCTCAGTCAGTGACAGGTTTGAATCTCAGTCAGTGAAAGGGATTGAACCTCAGTCAGTGATAGGTACCGAATCTCAGTCAGTGACTAGGTTTGAATCTCAGTTATTGACAGGGATTGAATCTCATTCAGAGATAGGGATTGAATCTCAATCAGTGACAGGGATTGAATCTCAGTCAGTGACAGGGATTGAGATTCATTCAGTGACAGGGATTGAATATCAGTCAGTGACAGGGATTGAATCTCAATCAGTGACAAGGATTGAATCTCGATCAGTGACAGGGATTGAATCTCACTCAGTGACAGGGATTGAACGTCATTCAGTGAAAGGGTTTGAATCTCCATCTTTGACAGGGTTTGAACCTCAGTCAGTGACAGGGATAGAGCCTCAGTCAGTCATAGGAATTGATCCTGAGAAAGTGACAGGGATTGACATTCAGTCAGTGAAAGGGATTGAATCTCAGTCATTGACAGGGATTGAATCTCAGTCATTGACAGGGATTGACCCTTAGTCAGTGACAGAGAATGAATCTCAGTCAGTGACAGGGATTGAGCCTCAGTCAGTGACAGGGATTGAATCTCAATCAGTGACAGGGACTGAGCCTCAGTCAGTGACAGGGATTGAATCTCAATCAGTGACAGGGATAGAATCTCAGTCAGTGACAGGGATTGAATCTCAGTCAGTGACAGGAATTGAACCTCAGTTATTGACAGGAATTGAATCTCAGTCAGTGACAGGGAAAAAGCCTCAATCAGTAACAGGGATTGAATCTCAGTATGTGACAGGGTTTGAATCTCAGTCAGTGACAGGGATTGAATTTCAGTCAGTGACAGCGATTGAATCTCAGTCAGTGACAGGGTTTCAATCCCTATCTGTGACAGGGATTGAATCTCAATCAGTGACAGGGATGGAGCCTCAGTCAGTGACAGGGATTAAATCTCAATCAGTGACAGATATTGAACCTCAATCAGTGACAGGGATTGAACCTCAGTCAGTGACAGGGATTGAATCTCAGTCAGTGACAGGGATTGAATCTTAGTCAGTGACAGGGATTGAACCTCAGTCAGTGACAGGGATTGAATCTCAATCAGTGGCAGGGATGGAATCTCAGTCGGTGACAGGGATTGAACCTGAGTCAGTGACAGGGATTGAATCTCAATCAGTGACAGGGATTGAATCTCGATCAGTGACAGAGATTGAATCTCAATCAGTAGCATGGATTGAATCTCAGTCAGTGACAGGGATTGAACCTCAGTCAGTGAATGGGTTTGAACCTGAGTCAGTGACAGGGATTGAATCTCAATCAGTGACAGGGATTGAATTTCAGACAGTGACAGGAATTTAATCTCAGTCAGTGACAGGAATTGAATCTCAGTCAGTGACAGGGAGTGAGCCTAGGTCAGTGACAAGGATTGAACCTCAGTCTGTGACAGGGATTGTACCTCAGTTAGTGACAGGGATTGAATCTCAATCAGTGACAGGGATTGAACCGCAGTCAGTGACAGGGCTGAATCTCAGTCAGTGACAGGGTTTGAGCCTAATCAATAACAGGGATTGAATCTCAGTCAGTGACAGGGATTGAGCCTCAGTCAGTGACAGGGTTTGAGCCTAATCAATAACAGGGATTGAATCTCAATCAGTGACAGGGATTGAGCCTCAGTCAGTGACAGGGATTGAATCTTAGTCAGTGACAGGGATTGACCATCAATCAGTAACAGGGATTGAATCTCATTCAGTGACAGGGATTCAAACTCAGTATGTGACTGGGATTGAACCTCTGTCTGTGACGGGAATTGAATCTCAGTCAGTGACAGGAATTGAATCTCATTCAGTGACAGCGAGTGAGCCGCAGTCAGGTACAAGGATTGAACCTCAGTTAGTGACAGGGATTGAACCTCAGTCAGTGACAGGGATTGCGACACAACCAGTGACAGGGATTGAATCTCAATCAGTGACAGGGATTGAATCACAGTCAGTGACAAGGATTGAGATTCATTCAGTGACAGGGATTGACCCTCAGTCAGTGAAGGAATTGAATCTCAGTCAGTGACAGGGATTGAGACTCAGTCAGTGACAGGGATTGAATCTCAGTCTGTGACAGGGATTGAATCTCATTCAGTGACAGGGATTGAATCTCAGTCAGTGACAGGAATTGAATCTCAGTTAGTGACAGGGTTTGAACCTCAGTCAGTGACAGGGATTGAATCTCAGTCAGTCATCGGAACTGAACCTGAGACAGTGACTGGGATTGACATTCAGTCATTGACAGGAATTGAATCTCAGTCAGTGACAGGAATTGAATCTCAATCAGTGACAGGGATTGAATCTCCGTCTGTGACA
Organism: Chiloscyllium plagiosum; assembly: GCF_037043375.1. Lineage (NCBI taxonomy): Eukaryota > Metazoa > Chordata > Chondrichthyes > Orectolobiformes > Hemiscylliidae > Chiloscyllium > Chiloscyllium plagiosum. The sequence goes on from NW_028270177.1 coordinate 46,415,743, forward strand.
GGGATTGAGCCTCAGTCAGTCATAGGAATTCACCCTGATACAGTGACAGGGATTGTGACACCACCAGTGACAGGGATTGAATCTCAGTCAGTGACAGGGATTGAATCTCAATCAGTGACAGGAATTGAGCCTCAGTCAGTGACAGGGATAGAATCTCAGTCAGTGACAGGGACTGAGCCTCAGTCAGTGACAGGGATTGAACCTCAGTCTGTGACTGGGACTGAACCTCAGTCAGTCATAGGAATTGACCCTGAGACAGTGACAGGGATTGACATTCAGTCAGTGAAAGGGATTGAATCTCAGTCAGTGACAGAGAATGAATCTCAGTCAGTGACAGGGATTGATTCTCAGTCAGTGACAGGAATTGTATCTTAGTCAGTGACAGGGATTGAGATTCATTCAGTGACAGGGATTGACAATCAGTCAGTGACAGGGATTGAATCTCAGTCAGTGACAGGGATAGAGTTTAATCAGTGACAGGGATTGAATCTCATTCAGTGACAGGGATTGAATCTCAGTCAGTGACAGGGATTCAATTGAGTCAGTGACAGGAATTGAATCTCAGCCAGTGAATGGAATTTTTCTCAGTCCGTGACAGCGATTGAATCTCAGTCAGTGTCAGGAATTGAATCTCAGTCAGTGACAGGAATTGAATCTCAGACAGTGACAGGGAGTGAGCCGCAGTCAGTGACAAGGATTGAATCTCAGTTTGTGACAGGGATTGAACCTCAGTCAGTTAGTGACAGGGATTGAATCTCAGTCAGTGACAGAGATTGAACCTCAGTCAGTGACAGGTTTGAATCTCAGTCAGTGAAAGGGATTGAACCTCAGTCAGTGATAGGTACCGAATCTCAGTCCGTGACAAGGTTTGAATCTCAGTTATTGACAGGGATTGAATCTCATTCAGAGATAGGGATTGAATCTCAATCAGTGACAGGGATTGAGATTCATTCAGTGACAGGGATTGAATATCAGTCAGTGACAGGGATTGAATATCAGTCAGTGACAGGGATTCAACCACAGTCAGTGACTGGGTTTGAAGCTCAGTCAGTGACAGGGATTGAACCTCAGTCAGTGACAGGGATTGAACCTCAGTCAGTGACAGGGATTGAATCTCAATCAGTGACAAGGATTGAATCTCGATCAGTGACAGGGATTGAATCTCACTCAGTGACAGGGATTGAACCTCAATCAGTGACTGGGGTTGAATCACAGTCAGTGACAGGGATTGAATCTAAGTCAGTGACAGGGATTGAACCTCAGTCAGTGACAGAAATTGAACCTCAGACTGTGACGGGAATTGAATCTCTGTCAGTGACAGGGATTGAATGATATTCAGTGACAGAGATATAAACTGAGTCAGTGACAGGGATTGAGCCTCAGTGACTGACAGGGATTGAGCCTCTGTCAGTGACAGAGATTGAACCTCAGACTGTGACTGGGATTGAATCACAGTCAGTGACAGGGATTGAGCCTCAATTAGTGACAGGGATTGAGCCTCAATCAGTGACAGGGATCGAATCTCAGTCAGTGACAGGGATTGCGCCTCAGTCAGTTCCAGGGATTCAATCCCAATCAGTGACAGGGATTGAACCTCAGTCAGTGACAGGGATTGAATCATTTTCAGTGACAGAGATATAACCTGAGTCTGTGACAGGGATTGACCCTCTGTCAGTGACAGATATTGAATCTCAGTCAGCGACAGGGATTGAACCTAAGTCAGTGTCAGGGACTAAACCTAAGTCAGTGACAGGGATTGACTCTCAATCAATGACAGGGATTAACCTAAATCTGTGACTGGTATTGAATCGCAGTCAGTGTCAGAGATTGAGCCTCAGTCAGTTACAGGGATTGAGCTTCAGTCAGTGACTTGGATTGAACTTCAGTCAGTGACAGGGATTGAGCCTCAGTCAGTGTCAGGGACTCAACCTAAGTCAGTGACAGGGATTGACTCTCAATCAGTGACAGGGATTGAACCTCAGTCAGTGACTGGGATTGAATCTCAGTCAGTGACAGGGATTGAATCTCATTCAGTGACAGGGATTGAATCTCAGTCAGTGACAGGGATTCAATCTGAGTCAGTGACAGGAATTGAATCTCAGTCAGTGAATGGAATTTTTCTCAGTCCGTGACAGCGATTGAATCTCAGTCAGTGACAGGAATTGAATCTCAGTCAGTGACAGGAATTGAATCTCAATCAGTGACAGGGATTGAATCTCCGTCTGTGACAGGGATTGAGCCTCAGTCAGTCATAGAAATTGACCCTGATACAGTGACAGGGATTGTGACACCACCAGTGACAGGGATTGAATCTCAGTCAGTGACAGGGATTGAATCTCAATCAGTGACAGGAATTCAGCCTCTGTCAGTGACAGGGATAGAATCTCAGTCAGTGACAGGGACTGAGCCTCAGTCAGTGACAGGGATTGAACCTCAGTCTGTGACTGGGACTGAACCTCAGTCAGTGACAGGGATTGAAAGTGAGTCAGTGACAGGGATTGAATCTCAATCAGTGACAGGGATTGAATCTCGATCAGTGACAGGGATTGAATCTCAATCAGTGGCAGGGATTGAACCACATTCTGTGACAGGGATTGAATCTCCGTCTGTGACAGGGATTGAGCCTCAGTCAGTCATAGGAATTGACCCTGAGACAGTGACAGGGATTGACATTCAGTCAGTGAAAGGGATTGAATCTCAGTCAGTGACAGGAATTGAATCTCAGTCAGTGACAGGGATTGATTCTCAGTCAGTGACAGGAATTGTATCTTAGTCAGTGACAGGGATTGAGATTCATTCAGTGACAGGGATTGACAATCAGTCAGTGACAGGGATTGAATCTCAGTCAGTGACAGGGATAGAGTTTAATCAGTGACAGGGATTGAATCTCATTCAGTGACAGGGATTGAATCTCAGTCAGTGACAGGGATTCAATCTGAGTCAGTGACAGGAATTGAATCTCAGCCAGTGAATGGAATTTTTCTCAGTCCGTGACAGCGATTGAATCTCAGTCAGTGTCAGGAATTGAATCTCAGTCAGTGACAGGAATTGAATCTCAGACAGTGACAGGGAGTGAGCCGCAGTCAGTGACAAGGATTGAATCTCAGTTTGTGACAGGGATTGAACCTCAGTTAGTGACAGGGATTGAATCTCAGTCAGTGACAGAGATTGAGCCTCAGTCAGTGACAGGTTTGAATCTCAGTCAGTGAAAGGGATTGAACCTCAGTCAGTGATAGGTACCGAATCTCAGTCAGTGACTAAGTTTGAATCTCAGTTATTGACAGGGATTGAATCTCATTCAGAGATAGGGATTGAATCTCAATCAGTGACAGGGATTGAATCTCAGTCAGTGACAGGGATTGAGATTCATTCAGTGACAGGGATTGAATATCAGTCAGTGACAGGGATTGAATCTCAATCAGTGACAAGGATTGAATCTCGATCAGTGACAGGGATTGAATCTCACTCAGTGACAGGGATTGAACGTCATTCAGTGAAAGGGTTTGAATCTCCATCTTTGACAGGGTTTGAACCTCAGTCAGTGACAGGGATAGAGCCTCAGTCATTCATAGGAATTGATCCTGAGAAAGTGACAGGGATTGACATTCAGTCAGTGAAAGGGATTGAATCTCAGTCATTGACAGGGATTGAATCTCAGTCATTGACAGGGATTGACCCTTAGTCAGTGACAGAGAATGAATCTCAGTCAGTGACAGGGATTGAGCCTCAGTCAGTGACAGGGATTTAATCTCAATCAGTGACAGGGACTGAGCCTCAGTCAGTGACAGGGATTGAATCTCAATCAGTGACAGGGATAGAATCTCAGTCAGTGACAGGGATTGAATCTCAGTCAGTGACAGGAATTGAACCTCAGTTATTGACAGGAATTGAATCTCAGTCAGTGACAGGGAAAAAGCCTCAATCAGTAACAGGGATTGAATCTCAGTATGTGACAGGGTTTGAATCTCAGTCAGTGACAGGGATTGAATTTCAGTCAGTGACAGCGATTGAATCTCAGTCAGTGACAGGGTTTCAATCCCTATCTGTGACAGGGATTGAATCTCAATCAGTGACAGGGATGGAGCCTCAGTCAGTGACAGGGATTAAATCTCAATCAGTGACAGATATTGAACCTCAATCAGTGACAGGGATTGAACCTCAGTCAGTGACAGGGATTGAATCTCAGTCAGTGACAGGGATTGAATCTTAGTCAGTGACAGGGATTGAACCTCAGTCAGTGACAGGGATTGAATCTCAATCAGTGGCAGGGATTGAATCTCAGTCGGTGACAGGGATTGAACCTGAGTCAGTGACAGGGATTGAATCTCAATCAGTGACAGGGATTGAATCTCGATCAGTGACAGAGATTGAATCTCAATCAGTAGCATGGATTGAATCTCAGTCAGTGACAGGGATTGAACCTCAGTCAGTGAATGGGTTTGAACCTGAGTCAGTGACAGGGATTGAATCTCAATCAGTGACAGGGATTGAATTTCAGACAGTGACAGGAATTTAATCTCAGTCAGTGACAGGAATTGAATCTCAGTCAGTGACAGGGAGTGAGCCTAGGTCAGTGACAAGGATTGAACCTCAGTCTGTGACAGGGATTGTACCTCAGTTAGTGACAGGGATTGAATCTCAGTCAGTGACAGGGATTGAACCACAGTCAGTGACAGGGTTGAATCTCAGTCAGTGACAGGGTTTGAGCCTAATCAATAACAGGGATTGAATCTCAGTCAGTGACAGGGATTGAGCCTCAGTCAGTGACAGGGTTTGAGCCTAATCAATAACAGGGATTGAATCTCAATCAGTGACAGGGATTGAGCCTCAGTCAGTGACAGGGATTGAATCTTAGTCAGTGACAGGGATTGACCATCAATCAGTAACAGGGATTGAATCTCATTCAGTGACAGGGATTCAAACTCAGTATGTGACTGGGATTGAACCTCTGTCTGTGACGGGAATTGAATCACAGTCAGTGACAGGAATTGAATCTCATTCAGTGACAGCGAGTGAGCCGCAGTCAGGTACAAGGATTGAACCTCAGTTAGTGACAGGGATTGAACCTCAGTCAGTGACAGGGATTGCGACACAACCAGTGACAGGGATTGAATCTCAATCAGTGACAGGGATTGAATCACAGTCAGTGACAAGGATTGAGATTCATTCAGTGACAGGGATTGACCCTCAGTCAGTGAAGGAATTGAATCTCAGTCAGTGACAGGGATTGAGACTCAGTCAGTGACAGGGATTGAATCTCAGTCTGTGACAGGGATTGAATCTCATTCAGTGACAGGGATTGAATCTCAGTCAGTGACAGGGATTGAACCTCAGTCTGTGACTGGGACTGAACCTCAGTCAGTGACAGGGATTGAAAGTGAGTCAGTGACAGGGATTGAATCTCAATCAGTGACAGGGATTGAATCTCGATCAGTGACAGGGATTGAATCTCAATCAGTGGCAGGGATTGAACCACATTCTGTGACAGGGATTGAATCTCCGTCTGTGACAGGGATTGAGCCTCAGTCAGTCATAGGAATTGACCCTGAGACAGTGACAGGGATTGACATTCAGTCAGTGAAAGGGATTGAATCTCAGTCAGTGACAGAGAATGAATCTCAGTCAGTGACAGGGATTGATTCTCAGTCAGTGACAGGAATTGTATCTTAGTCAGTGACAGGGATTGAGATTCATTCAGTGACAGGGATTGACAATCAGTCAGTGACAGGGATTGAATCTCAGTCAGTGACAGGGATAGAGTTTAATCAGTGACAGGGATTGAATCTCATTCAGTGACAGGGATTGAATCTCAGTCAGTGACAGGGATTCAATCTGAGTCAGTGACAGGAATTGAATCTCAGCCAGTGAATGGAATTTTTCTCAGTCCGTGACAGCGATTGAATCTCAGTCAGTGTCAGGAATTGAATCTCAGTCAGTGACAGGAATTGAATCTCAGACAGTGACAGGGAGTGAGCCGCAGTCAGTGACAAGGATTGAATCTCAGTTTGTGACAGGGATTGAACCTCAGTTAGTGACAGGGATTGAATCTCAGTCAGTGACAGAGATTGAGCCTCAGTCAGTGACAGGTTTGAATCTCAGTCAGTGAAAGGGATTGAACCTCAGTCAGTGATAGGTACCGAATCTCAGTCAGTGACTAAGTTTGAATCTCAGTTATTGACAGGGATTGAATCTCATTCAGAGATAGGGATTGAATCTCAATCAGTGACAGGGATTGAATCTCAGTCAGTGACAGGGATTGAGATTCATTCAGTGACAGGGATTGAATATCAGTCAGTGACAGGGATTGAATCTCAATCAGTGACAAGGATTGAATCTCGATCAGTGACAGGGATTGAATCTCACTCAGTGACAGGGATTGAACGTCATTCAGTGAAAGGGTTTGAATCTCCATCTTTGACAGGGTTTGAACCTCAGTCAGTGACAGGGATAGAGCCTCAGTCATTCATAGGAATTGATCCTGAGAAAGTGACAGGGATTGACATTCAGTCAGTGAAAGGGATTGAATCTCAGTCATTGACAGGGATTGAATCTCAGTCATTGACAGGGATTGACCCTTAGTCAGTGACAGAGAATGAATCTCAGTCAGTGACAGGGATTGAGCCTCAGTCAGTGACAGGGATTGAATCTCAATCAGTGACAGGGACTGAGCCTCAGTCAGTGACAGGGATTGAATCTCAATCAGTGACAGGGATAGAATCTCAGTCAGTGACAGGGATTGAATCTCAGTCAGTGACAGGAATTGAACCTCAGTTATTGACAGGAATTGAATCTCAGTCAGTGACAGGGAAAAAGCCTCAATCAGTAACAGGGATTGAATCTCAGTATGTGACAGGGTTTGAATCTCAGTCAGTGACAGGGATTGAATTTCAGTCAGTGACAGCGATTGAATCTCAGTCAGTGACAGGGTTTCAATCCCTATCTGTGACAGGGATTGAATCTCAATCAGTGACAGGGATGGAGCCTCAGTCAGTGACAGGGATTAAATCTCAATCAGTGACAGATATTGAACCTCAATCAGTGACAGGGATTGAACCTCAGTCAGTGACAGGGATTGAATCTCAGTCAGTGACAGGGATTGAATCTTAGTCAGTGACAGGGATTGAACCTCAGTCAGTGACAGGGATTGAATCTCAATCAGTGGCAGGGATTGAATCTCAGTCGGTGACAGGGATTGAACCTGAGTCAGTGACAGGGATTGAATCTCGATCAGTGACAGAGATTGAATCTCAATCAGTAGCATGGATTGAATCTCAGTCAGTGACAGGGATTGAACCTCAGTCAGTGAATGGGTTTGAACCTGAGTCAGTGACAGGGATTGAATCTCAATCAGTGACAGGGATTGAATTTCAGACAGTGACAGGAATTTAATCTCAGTCAGTGACAGGAATTGAATCTCAGTCAGTGACAGGGAGTGAGCCTAGGTCAGTGACAAGGATTGAACCTCAGTCTGTGACAGGGATTGTACCTCAGTTAGTGACAGGGATTGAATCTCAGTCAGTGACAGGGATTGAACCACAGTCAGTGACAGGGTTGAATCTCAGTCAGTGACAGGGTTTGAGCCTAATCAATAACAGGGATTGAATCTCAGTCAGTGACAGGGATTGAGCCTCAGTCAGTGACAGGGTTTGAGCCTAATCAATAACAGGGATTGAATCTCAATCAGTGACAGGGATTGAGCCTCAGTCAGTGACAGGGATTGAATCTTAGTCAGTGACAGGGATTGACCATCAATCAGTAACAGGGATTGAATCTCATTCAGTGACAGGGATTCAAACTCAGTATGTGACTGGGATTGAACCTCTGTCTGTGACGGGAATTGAATCACAGTCAGTGACAGGAATTGAATCTCATTCAGTGACAGCGAGTGAGCCGCAGTCAGGTACAAGGATTGAACCTCAGTTAGTGACAGGGATTGAACCTCAGTCAGTGACAGGGATTGCGACACAACCAGTGACAGGGATTGAATCTCAATCAGTGACAGGGATTGAATCACAGTCAGTGACAAGGATTGAGATTCATTCAGTGACAGGGATTGACCCTCAGTCAGTGAAGGAATTGAATCTCAGTCAGTGACAGGGATTGAGACTCAGTCAGTGACAGGGATTGAATCTCAGTCTGTGACAGGGATTGAATCTCATTCAGTGACAGGGATTGAATCTCAGTCAGTGACAGGAATTGAATCTCAGTTAGTGACAGGGTTTGAACCTCAGTCAGTGACAGGGATTGAATCTCAGTCAGTCATCGGAACTGAACCTGAGACAGTGACTGGGATTGACATTCAGTCATTGACAGGAATTGAATCTCAGTCAGTGACAGGAATTGAATCTCAATCAGTGACAGGGATTGAATCTCCGTCTGTGACAGGGATTGAGCCTCAGTCAGTCATAGGAATTCACCCTGATACAGTGACAGGGATTGTGACACCACCAGTGACAGGGATTGAATCTCAGTCAGTGACAGGGATTGAATCTCAATCAGTGACAGGAATTGAGCCTCAGTCAGTGACAGGGATAGAATCTCAGTCAGTGACAGGGACTGAGCCTCAGTCAGTGACAGGGATTGAACCTCAGTCTGTGACTGGGACTGAACCTCAGTCAGTCATAGGAATTGACCCTGAGACAGTGACAGGGATTGACATTCAGTCAGTGAAAGGGATTGAATCTCAGTCAGTGACAGAGAATGAATCTCAGTCAGTGACAGGGATTGATTCTCAGTCAGTGACAGGAATTGTATCTTAGTCAGTGACAGGGAATGAGATTCATTCAGTGACAGGGATTGACAATCAGTCAGTGACAGAGATTGAACCTCAGTCAGTGACAGGTTTGAATCTCAGTCAGTGAAAGGGATTGAACCTCAGTCAGTGATAGGTACCGAATCTCAGTCCGTGACAAGGTTTGAATCTCAGTTATTGACAGGGATTGAATCTCATTCAGAGATAGGGATTGAATCTCAATCAGTGACAGGGATTGAGATTCATTCAGTGACAGGGATTGAATATCAGTCAGTGACAGGGATTGAATATCAGTCAGTGACAGGGATTCAACCACAGTCAGTGACTGGGTTTGAAGCTCAGTCAGTGACAGGGATTGAACCTCAGTCAGTGACAGGGATTGAACCTCAGTCAGTGACAGGGATTGAATCTCAATCAGTGACAAGGATTGAATCTCGATCAGTGACAGGGATTGAATCTCACTCAGTGACAGGGATTGAACCTCAGTCAGTGAAAGGGTTTGAATCTCCATCTTTGACAGGGTTTGAACCTCAGTCAGTGACAGGGATAGAGCCTCAGTCAGTCATAGGAATTGATCCTGAGAAAGTGACAGGGATTGACATTCAGTCAGTGAAAGGGATTGAATCTCAGTCATTGACAGGGATTGACCCTCAGTCAGTGACAGAGAATGAATCTCAGTCAGTGACAGGGATTGAATCTCAGTCATTGACAGGGATTGACCCTTAGTCAGTGACAGAGAATGAATCTCAGTCAGTGACAGGGATTGAGCCTCAGTCAGTGACAGGGATTGAATCTCAATCAGTGACAGGGATAGAATCTCAGTCAGTGACAGGGATTGAATCTCAGTCAGTGACAGGAATTGAACCTCAGTTATTGACAGGAATTGAATCTCAGTCAGTGACAGGGATAAAGCCTCAATCAGTAACAGGGATTGAATCTCAGTATGTGACAGGGTTTGAATCTCAGTCAGTGACAGGGATTGAATTTCAGTCAGTGACAGCGATTGAATCTCAGTCAGTGACAGGGTTTCAATCCCTATCTGTGACAGGGATTGAATCTCAATCAGTGACAGGGATGGAGCCTCAGTCAGTGACAGGGATTAAATCTCAATCAGTGACAGATATAGAATCTCAATCAATGACAGGGCTTAACCTAAATCAGTGACTGGTATTGAATCGCAGTCAGTGTCAGAGATTGAGCCTCAGTCAGTTACAGGGATTGAATCTCAGTCAGTGACAGGGATTTAAACTCAGTCAGTGACAGGGATTGAACCTTAGTCAGTGACAGGGATTGAATCTCAGTTAGTGACAGGGATTGAATCACAGTCAGTGACTGGGATTGACCCTCAGACAGTGACAGGGATTGAATCTCAGTCAGTGACTGGGATTGAACATCAGTCAGTGACAGGGATTGAACCTCAGTTAGTGACAGGGATTGAACCTCAGTCAGTGTCAGGGACTAAATCCAAGTCAGTGACAGGGATTGAATGTCTATCAGTGACAGGGATTGAACCTCAGTCAGTGACTGGGACGAAACCTTAGTCAGTGACAGGGATTGACCCTCAGTCAGTGACAGATATTGAATCTCAGTCAGCGACAGGGATTGAACCTAAGTCAGTGTCAGGGACTAAACCTAAGTCAGTGACAGGGATTGAATCTCAATCAATGACAGGGATTAACCTAAATTTGTGACTGGTATTGAATCGCAGTCAGTGTCAGAGATTGAGCCTCAGTCAGTTACAGGGATTGAGCTTCAGTCAGTGACTTGGATTGAACTTCAGTCAGTGACAGGGATTGAGCCTCAGTCAGTGTCGGGGACTCAACCTAAGTCAGTGACAGGGATTGACTCTCAATCAGTGACAGGGATTGAACCTCAGTCAGTGACTGGGATTGAATCGCAGTCAGTGACAGGGATTGAATCTCAGTCAGTGACAGGGATTGAGCCTCAGTCAGTAACAGGGCTTGAACCTCAGTCAGTGACAGGGATTGAACCTAAGTCAGTGACAGGGATTGAAACTCAGTCAGTGTCAGGGACTAAACCTAAGTCAGTGACAGGGATTGAATCTCAATCAGAGACAGGGATTGATCCTCAGTCAGTGACTGGGGTTGAATCGCAAAAAGTGATAGCGATTGAATCTCAGTCAGTGACAGGTATTGATTCATATTCTGTGACAGAGATAGAAACTGAGTCAGTGACACGGATTGAGCCTCAGTGAGTGACAGGGATTGAGCCTCAGTCAGTGACAGGGATTGAACTTCAGTCTGTGACAGGGATTGAACCTCCGTCGGTGACAGGGATTGAACCTTAGTCAGTGACAGGGATTGAACCTCAGTCAGTGTCAGGTACTAAACCTAAGTCAGTGACAGGGATTGAATCTCAATCAGAGACAGGGATTGAACCTCAATCAGTGACTGGGGTTGAATCACAGTCAGTGACAGGGATTGAATCTAAGTCAGTGACAGGGATTGAACCTCAGTCAGTGACAGAAATTGAACCTCAGACTGTGACGGGAATTGAATCTCTGTCAGTGACAGGGATTGAATGATATTCAGTGACAGAGATATAAACTGAGTCAGTGACAGGGATTGAGCCTCAGTGACTGACAGGGATTGAGCCTCTGTCAGTGACAGAGATTGAACCTCAGACTGTGACTGGGATTGAATCACAGTCAGTGACAGGGATTGAGCCTCAATTAGTGACAGGGATTGAGCCTCAATCAGTGACAGGGATCGAATCTCAGTCAGTGACAGGGATTGCGCCTCAGTCAGTTCCAGGGATTCAATCTCAATCAGTGACAGGGATTGAACCTCAGTCAGTGACAGGGATTGAATCATTTTCAGTGACAGAGATATAACCTGAGTCTGTGACAGGGATTGACCCTCAGTCAGTGACAGATATTGAATCTCAGTCAGCGACAGGGATTGAACCTAAGTCAGTGTCAGGGACTAAACCTAAGTCAGTGACAGGGATTGAATCTCAATCAATGACAGGGATTAACCTAAATCTGTGACTGGTATTGAATCGCAGTCAGTGTCAGAGATTGAGCCTCAGTCAGTTACAGGGATTGAGCTTCAGTCAGTGACTTGGATTGAACTTCAGTCAGTGACAGGGATTGAGCCTCAGTCAGTGTCAGGGACTCAACCTAAGTCAGTGACAGGGATTGACTCTCAATCAGTGACAGGGATTGAACCTCAGTCAGTGACTGGGATTGAATCGCAGTCAGTGACAGGGATTGAATCTCAGTCAGTGACAGGGATTGAGCCTCAGTCAGTAACAGGGCTTGAACCTCAGTCAGTGACAGGGATTGAACCTAAGTCAGTGACAGGGATTGAAACTCAGTCAGTGTCAGGGACTAAACCTAAGTCAGTGACAGGGATTGAATCTCAATCAGAGACAGGGATTGATCCTTAGTCAGTGACTGGGGTTGAATCGCAAAAAGTGATAGCGATTGAATCTCAGTCAGTGACAGGGATTGATTCATATTCTGTGACAGAGATATAAACTGAGTCAGTGACACGGATTGAGCCTCAGTGAGTGACAGGGATTGAGCCTCAGTCAGTGACAGGGATTGAACCTCAGTCTGTGACAGGGATTGAACCTCCGTCGGTGACAGGGATTGAACCTTAGTCAGTGACAGGGATTGAACCTCAGTCAGTGACTGGGTTTCACCCTCAGACAGTGACAGGCATTGATTCTCAGTCAGTGACAGGGATTGAACCTTAGGCAGTGACAGGGATTGAATCTCAATCAGTGACAGGGATTGATTCATATTCTGTGACAGAGATATAAACTGAGTCAGTGACACAGATTGAGCCTCAGTGAGTGACAGGGATTGTGCCTCAGTCAGTGACTGGGATTGAATCACAGTTAGTGACAGGGATTGAAGCTCAGTCAGTGACTGGGATTGAATCTCAGTTAGTGACTGGGATTGAACCTCAGTCAGTGTCAGGGACTAAACCCAAGTCAGTGACAGGGATTGAACCTCAGTCAGTGACTGGGACGAAACCTCAGTCAGTGACGGGGATTGAATCTCAGTCAGTGACGGGGATTGAATCTCAATCAGTGACCGGGATTGAATCGCAGTCAGTGACAGGGATTGAATCTCAGACAGTGTCAGGGATTGAGCCACAGTCAGTGACAGGGCTTGAACCACAGTCAGTGACAGGGATTGAATCCCAATCAGTGACAGGGATTGAAACTCAGTCAGTGTCAGGTACTAAACCTAAGTCAGTGACAGGGATTGAATCTCAATCAGAGACAGGGATTGAACCTCAATCAGTGACTGGGGTTGAATCACAGTCAGTGACAGGGATTGAATCTAAGTCAGTGACAGGGATTGAACCTCAGTCAGTGACAGAGATTGAACCTCAGACTGTGACAGGGATTGAATCTCTGTCAGTGACAGGGATTGAATGATATTCAGTGACAGAGATATAAACTGAGTCAGTGACAGGGATTGAGCCTCAGTGACTGACAGGGATTGAGCCTCTGTCAGTGACATAGATTGAACCTCAGACTGTGACAGGGATTGAATCACAGTCAGTGACAGGGATTGAGCCTCAATTAGTGACAGGGATTGAGCCTCAATCAGTGACAGGGATTGAATCTCAGTCAGTGACAGGGATTGCGCCTCAGTCAGTTCCAGGGATTCAATCTCAATCAGTGACAGGGATTGAACCTCAGTCAGTGACAGGGATTGAATCATTTTCAGTGACAGAGATATAACCTGAGTCAGTGACAGGGATTGAACCTCAGTCAGTGCCATGGATTGAACATCAGTCAGTGGCTGGGATTGAATCTCAGTTAGTGACAGGGATTGAAGCTCAGTCAGTGACAGGGATTGACCCTCAGTCAGTGACAGGGATTGAATCTCAGTCAGTGACAGGGATTTAAACTCAGTCAGTGACAGGGATTGAACCTTAGTCAGTGACAGGGATTGAATCTCAGTTAGTGACTGGGATTGAATCACAGTCAGTGACTGGGATTGACCCTCAGACAGTGACAGGGATTGAATCTCAGTCAGTGACTGGGATTGAACATCAGTCAGTGACAGGGATTGAACCTCAGTTAGTGACAGGGATTGAACCTTAGTCAGTGACAGGGATTGAACCTCAGTCAGTGACTGGGTTTGACCCTCAGACAGTGACAGGCATTGAATCTCAGTCAGTGACAGGGATTGAACCTTAGGCAGTGACAGGGATTGAATCTCAATCAGTGACAGGGATTGATTCATATTCTGTGACAGAGATATAAACTGAGTCAGTGACACAGATTGAACCTCAGTGAGTGACAGGGATTGTGCCTCAGTCAGTGACTGGGATTGAATCACAGTTAGTGACAGGGATTGAAGCTCAGTCAGTGACTGGGATTGAATCTCAGTTAGTGACTGGGATTGAACCTCAGTCAGTGTCAGGGACTAAACCCAAGTCAGTGACAGGGATTGAACCTCAGTCAGTGACTGGGACGAAACCTCAGTCAGTGACGGGGATTGAATCTCAGTCAGTGACGGGGATTGAATCTCAATCAGTGACCGGGATTGAATCGCAGTCAGTGACAGGGATTGAATCTCAGACAGTGTCAGGGATTGAGCCACAGTCAGTGACAGGGCTTGAACCACAGTCAGTGACAGGGATTGAATCCCAATCAGTGACAGGGATTGAAACTCAGTCAGTGTCAGGTACTAAACCTAAGTCAGTGACAGGGATTGAATCTCAATCAGAGACAGGGATTGAACCTCAATCAGTGACTGGGGTTGAATCACAGTCAGTGACAGGGATTGAATCTAAGTCAGTGACAGGGATTGAACCTCAGTCAGTGACAGAGATTGAACCTCAGACTGTGACAGGGATTGAATCTCTGTCAGTGACAGGGATTGAATGATATTCAGTGACAGAGATATAAACTGAGTCAGTGACAGGGATTGAGCCTCAGTGACTGACAGGGATTGAGCCTCTGTCAGTGACATAGATTGAACCTCAGACTGTGACAGGGATTGAATCACAGTCAGTGACAGGGATTGAGCCTCAATTAGTGACAGGGATTGAGCCTCAATCAGTGACAGGGATTGAATCTCAGTCAGTGACAGGGATTGCGCCTCAGTCAGTTCCAGGGATTCAATCTCAATCAGTGACAGGGATTGAACCTCAGTCAGTGACAGGGATTGAATCATTTTCAGTGACAGAGATATAACCTGAGTCAGTGACAGGGATTGAACCTCAGTCAGTGCCATGGATTGAACATCAGTCAGTGACTGGGATTGAATCTCAGTTAGTGACAGGGATTGAAGCTCAGTCAGTGACAGGGATTGACCCTCAGTCAGTGACAGGGATTGAATCTCAGTCAGTGACAGGGATTTAAACTCAGTCAGTGACAGGGATTGAACCTTAGTCAGTGACAGGGATTGAATCTCAGTTAGTGACTGGGATTGAATCACAGTCAGTGACTGGGATTGACCCTCAGACAGTGACAGGGATTGAATCTCAGTCAGTGACTGGGATTGAACATCAGTCAGTGACAGGGATTGAACCTCAGTTAGTGACAGGGATTGAACCTCAGTCAGTGTCAGGGACAAAACCCAAGTCAGTGACAGGGATTGAATCTCAATCAATGACAGGGCTTAACCTAAATCAGTGACTGGTATTGAATCGCAGTCAGTGTCAGAGATTGAGCCTCAGTCAGTTACAGGGATTGAATCTCAGTCAGTGACAGGGATTTAAACTCAGTCAGTGACAGGGATTGAACCTTAGTCAGTGACAGGGATTGAATCTCAGTTAGTGACAGGGATTGAATCACAGTCAGTGATTGGGATTGACCCTCAGACAGTGACAGGGATTGAATCTCAGTCAGTGACTGGGATTGAACATCAGTCAGTGACAGGGATTGAACCTCAGTCAGTGTCAGGGACTAAATCCAAGTCAGTGACAGGGATTGAATGTCTATCAGTGACAGGGATTGAACCTCAGTCAGTGACTGGGACGAAACCTTAGTCAGTGACAGGGATTGACCCTCAGTCAGTGACAGATATTGAATCTCAGTCAGCGACAGGGATTGAACCTAAGTCAGTGTCAGGGACTAAACCTAAGTCAGTGACAGGGATTGAATCTCAATCAATGACAGGGATTAACCTAAATTTGTGACTGGTATTGAATCGCAGTCAGTGTCAGAGATTGAGCCTCAGTCAGTTACAGGGATTGAGCTTCAGTCAGTGACTTGGATTGAACTTCAGTCAGTGACAGGGATTGAGCCTCAGTCAGTGTCGGGGACTCAACCTAAGTCAGTGACAGGGATTGACTCTCAATCAGTGACAGGGATTGAACCTCAGTCAGTGACTGGGATTGAATCGCAGTCAGTGACAGGGATTGAATCTCAGTCAGTGACAGGGATTGAGCCTCAGTCAGTAACAGGGCTTGAACCTCAGTCAGTGACAGGGATTGAACCTAAGTCAGTGACAGAGATTGAAACTCAGTCAGTGTCAGGGACTAAACCTAAGTCAGTGACAGGGATTGAATCTCAATCAGAGACAGGGATTGAACCTCAGTCAGTGACTGGGGTTGAATCGCAAAAAGTGATAGCGATTGAATCTCAGTCAGTGACAGGTATTGATTCATATTCTGTGACAGAGATAGAAACTGAGTCAGTGACACGGATTGAGCCTCAGTGAGTGACAGGGATTGAGCCTCAGTCAGTGACAGGGATTGAACCTCAGTCTGTGACAGGGATTGAACCTCCGTCGGTGACAGGGATTGAACCTTAGTCAGTGACAGGGATTGAACCTCAGTCAGTGTCAGGTACTAAACCTAAGTCAGTGACAGGGATTGAATCTCAATCAGAGACAGGGATTGAATCTCAATCAGTGACTGGGGTTGAATCACAGTCAGTGACAGGGATTGAATCTAAGTCAGTGACAGGGATTGAACCTCAGTCAGTGACAGAAATTGAACCTCAGACTGTGACGGGAATTGAATCTCTGTCAGTGACAGGGTTTGAATGATATTCAGTGACAGAGATATAAACTGAGTCAGTGACAGGGATTGAGCCTCAGTGACTGACAGGGATTGAGCCTCTGTCAGTGACAGAGATTGAACCTCAGACTGTGACAGGGATTGAATCACAGTCAGTGACAGGGATTGAGCCTCAATTAGTGACAGGGATTGAGCCTCAATCAGTGACAGGGATTGAATCTCAGTCAGTGACAGGGATTGCGCCTCAGTCAGTTCCAGGGATTCAATCTCAATCAGTGACAGGGATTGAACCTCAGTCAGTGACAGGGATTGAATCATTTTCAGTGACAGAGATATAACCTGAGTCTGTGACAGGGATTGACCCTCAGTCAGTGACAGATATTGAATCTCAGTCAGCTACAGGGATTGAACCTAAGTCAGTGTCAGGGACTAAACCTAAATCAGTGACAGGGATTGAATCTCAATCAATGACAGGGATTAACCTAAATCTGTGACTGGTATTGAATCGCAGTCAGTGTCAGAGATTGAGCCTCAGTCAGTTACAGGGATTGAGCTTCAGTCAGTGACTTGGATTGAACTTCAGTCAGTGACAGGGATTGAGCCTCAGTCAGTGTCAGGGACTAAACCTAAGTCAGTGACAGGGATTGACTCTCAATCAGTGACAGGGATTGAACCTCAGTCAGTGACTGGGATTGAATCGCAGTCAGTGACAGGGATTGAATCTCAGTCAGTGACAGGGATTGAGCCTCAGTCAGTAACAGGGCTTGAACCTCAGTCAGTGACAGGGATTGAACCTAAGTCAGTGACAGGGATTGAAACTCAGTCAGTGTCAGGGACTAAACCTAAGTCAGTGACAGGGATTGAATCTCAGTCAGAGACAGGGATTGATCCTCAGTCAGTGACTGGGGTTGAATCGCAAAAAGTGATAGCGATTGAATCTCAGTCAGTGACAGGGATTGATTCATATTCTGTGACAGAGATATAAACTGAGTCAGTGACACGGATTGAGCCTCAGTGAGTGACAGGGATTGAGCCTCAGTCAGTGACAGGGATTGAATCTTAGTCAGTGACAGGGATTGAACCTCAGTCAGTGACTGGGTTTGACCCTCAGACAGTGACAGGCATTGAATCTCAGTCAGTGACAGGGATTGAACCTTAGGCAGTGACAGGGATTGAATCTCAATCAGTGACAGGGATTGATTCATATTCTGTGACAGAGATATAAACTGAGTCAGTGACACAGATTGAGCCTCAGTGAGTGACAGGGATTGTGCCTCAGTCAGTGACTGGGATTGAATCTCAGTTAGTGACAGGGATTAAATCACAGTCAGTGACTGGGATTGAATATCAGTCAGTGACAGGGATTGAACCTCAGTTAGTGACAGGGATTGAACCTCAGTCAGTGTCAGGGACTAAACCCAAGTCAGTGACAGGGATTGAACCTCAGTCAGTGACTGGGACGAAACCTTAGTCAGTGACGGGGATTGAATCTCAATCAGTGACTGGGATTGAATCTCAGTCAGTGACTGGGATTGAATCGCAGTCAGTGACAGGGATTGAATCTCAGACAGTGTCAGGGATTGAGCCACAGTCAGTGACAGGGCTTGAACCACAGTCAGTGACAGGGATTGAATCCCAATCAGTGACAGGGATTGAAACTCAGTCAGTGTCAGGTACTAAACCTAAGTCAGTGACAGGGATTGAATCTCAATCAGAGACAGGGATTGAACCTCAATCAGTGACTGGGGTTGAATCACAGTCAGTGACAGGGATTGAATCTAAGTCAGTGACAGGGATTGAACCTCAGTCAGTGACAGAGATTGAACCTCAGACTGTGACGGGAATTGAATCTCTGTCAGTGACAGGGATTGAATGATATTCAGTGACAGAGATATAAACTGAGTCAGTGACAGGGATTGAGCCTCAGTGACTGACAGGGATTGAGCCTCTGTCAGTGACAGAGATTGAACCTCAGACTGTGACAGGGATTGAATCACAGTCAGTGACAGGGATTGAGCCTCAATTAGTGACAGGGATTGAGCCTCAATCAGTGACATGGATTGAATCTCAGTCAGTGACAGGGATTGCGCCTCAGTCAGTTCCAGGGATTCAATCTCAATCAGTGACAGGGATTGAACCTCAGTCAGTGACAGGGATTGAATCATTTTCAGTGACAGAGATATAACCTGAGTCAGTGACAGGGATTGAACCTCAGTCAGTGCCAGGGATTGAACATCAGTCAGTGACTGGGATTGAATCTCAGTTAGTGACAGGGATTGAAGCTCAGTCAGTGACAGGGATTGACCCTCAGTCAGTGACAGGGATTGAATCTCAGTCAGTGACAGGGATTTAAACTCAGTCAGTGACAGGGATTGAACCTTAGTCAGTGACAGGGATTGAATCTCAGTTAGTGACTGGGATTGAATCACAGTCAGTGACTGGGATTGACCCTCAGACAGTGACAGGGATTGAATCTCAGTCAGTGACTGGGATTGAACATCAGTCAGTGACAGGGATTGAACCTCAGTTAGTGACAGGGATTGAACCTCAGTCAGTGTCAGGGACAAAACCCAAGTCAGTGACAGGGATTGAATCTCAATCAATGACAGGGCTTAACCTAAATCAGTGACTGGTATTGAATCGCAGTCAGTGTCAGAGATTGAGCCTCAGTCAGTTACAGGGATTGAATCTCAGTCAGTGACAGGGATTTAAACTCAGTCAGTGACAGGGATTGAACCTTAGTCAGTGACAGGGATTGAATCTCAGTTAGTGACAGGGATTGAATCACAGTCAGTGATTGGGATTGACCCTCAGACAGTGACAGGGATTGAATCTCAGTCAGTGACTGGGATTGAACATCAGTCAGTGACAGGGATTGAACCTCAGTCAGTGTCAGGGACTAAATCCAAGTCAGTGACAGGGATTGAATGTCTATCAGTGACAGGGATTGAACCTCAGTCAGTGACTGGGACGAAACCTTAGTCAGTGACAGGGATTGACCCTCAGTCAGTGACAGATATTGAATCTCAGTCAGCGACAGGGATTGAACCTAAGTCAGTGTCAGGGACTAAACCTAAGTCAGTGACAGGGATTGAATCTCAATCAATGACAGGGATTAACCTAAATTTGTGACTGGTATTGAATCGCAGTCAGTGTCAGAGATTGAGCCTCAGTCAGTTACAGGGATTGAGCTTCAGTCAGTGACTTGGATTGAACTTCAGTCAGTGACAGGGATTGAGCCTCAGTCAGTGTCGGGGACTCAACCTAAGTCAGTGACAGGGATTGACTCTCAATCAGTGACAGGGATTGAACCTCAGTCAGTGACTGGGATTGAATCGCAGTCAGTGACAGGGATTGAATCTCAGTCAGTGACAGGGATTGAGCCTCAGTCAGTAACAGGGCTTGAACCTCAGTCAGTGACAGGGATTGAACCTAAGTCAGTGACAGAGATTGAAACTCAGTCAGTGTCAGGGACTAAACCTAAGTCAGTGACAGGGATTGAATCTCAATCAGAGACAGGGATTGAACCTCAGTCAGTGACTGGGGTTGAATCGCAAAAAGTGATAGCGATTGAATCTCAGTCAGTGACAGGTATTGATTCATATTCTGTGACAGAGATAGAAACTGAGTCAGTGACACGGATTGAGCCTCAGTGAGTGACAGGGATTGAGCCTCAGTCAGTGACAGGGATTGAACCTCAGTCTGTGACAGGGATTGAACCTCCGTCGGTGACAGGGATTGAACCTTAGTCAGTGACAGGGATTGAACCTCAGTCAGTGTCAGGTACTAAACCTAAGTCAGTGACAGGGATTGAATCTCAATCAGAGACAGGGATTGAATCTCAATCAGTGACTGGGGTTGAATCACAGTCAGTGACAGGGATTGAATCTAAGTCAGTGACAGGGATTGAACCTCAGTCAGTGACAGAAATTGAACCTCAGACTGTGACGGGAATTGAATCTCTGTCAGTGACAGGGTTTGAATGATATTCAGTGACAGAGATATAAACTGAGTCAGTGACAGGGATTGAGCCTCAGTGACTGACAGGGATTGAGCCTCTGTCAGTGACAGAGATTGAACCTCAGACTGTGACAGGGATTGAATCACAGTCAGTGACAGGGATTGAGCCTCAATTAGTGACAGGGATTGAGCCTCAATCAGTGACAGGGATTGAATCTCAGTCAGTGACAGGGATTGCGCCTCAGTCAGTTCCAGGGATTCAATCTCAATCAGTGACAGGGATTGAACCTCAGTCAGTGACAGGGATTGAATCATTTTCAGTGACAGAGATATAACCTGAGTCTGTGACAGGGATTGACCCTCAGTCAGTGACAGATATTGAATCTCAGTCAGCTACAGGGATTGAACCTAAGTCAGTGTCAGGGACTAAACCTAAATCAGTGACAGGGATTGAATCTCAATCAATGACAGGGATTAACCTAAATCTGTGACTGGTATTGAATCGCAGTCAGTGTCAGAGATTGAGCCTCAGTCAGTTACAGGGATTGAGCTTCAGTCAGTGACTTGGATTGAACTTCAGTCAGTGACAGGGATTGAGCCTCAGTCAGTGTCAGGGACTAAACCTAAGTCAGTGACAGGGATTGACTCTCAATCAGTGACAGGGATTGAACCTCAGTCAGTGACTGGGATTGAATCGCAGTCAGTGACAGGGATTGAATCTCAGTCAGTGACAGGGATTGAGCCTCAGTCAGTAACAGGGCTTGAACCTCAGTCAGTGACAGGGATTGAACCTAAGTCAGTGACAGGGATTGAAACTCAGTCAGTGTCAGGGACTAAACCTAAGTCAGTGACAGGGATTGAATCTCAGTCAGAGACAGGGATTGATCCTCAGTCAGTGACTGGGGTTGAATCGCAAAAAGTGATAGCGATTGAATCTCAGTCAGTGACAGGGATTGATTCATATTCTGTGACAGAGATATAAACTGAGTCAGTGACACGGATTGAGCCTCAGTGAGTGACAGGGATTGAGCCTCAGTCAGTGACAGGGATTGAATCTTAGTCAGTGACAGGGATTGAACCTCAGTCAGTGACTGGGTTTGACCCTCAGACAGTGACAGGCATTGAATCTCAGTCAGTGACAGGGATTGAACCTTAGGCAGTGACAGGGATTGAATCTCAATCAGTGACAGGGATTGATTCATATTCTGTGACAGAGATATAAACTGAGTCAGTGACACAGATTGAGCCTCAGTGAGTGACAGGGATTGTGCCTCAGTCAGTGACTGGGATTGAATCTCAGTTAGTGACAGGGATTAAATCACAGTCAGTGACTGGGATTGAATATCAGTCAGTGACAGGGATTGAACCTCAGTTAGTGACAGGGATTGAACCTCAGTCAGTGTCAGGGACTAAACCCAAGTCAGTGACAGGGATTGAACCTCAGTCAGTGACTGGGACGAAACCTTAGTCAGTGACGGGGATTGAATCTCAATCAGTGACTGGGATTGAATCTCAGTCAGTGACTGGGATTGAATCGCAGTCAGTGACAGGGATTGAATCTCAGACAGTGTCAGGGATTGAGCCACAGTCAGTGACAGGGCTTGAACCACAGTCAGTGACAGGGATTGAATCCCAATCAGTGACAGGGATTGAAACTCAGTCAGTGTCAGGTACTAAACCTAAGTCAGTGACAGGGATTGAATCTCAATCAGAGACAGGGATTGAACCTCAATCAGTGACTGGGGTTGAATCACAGTCAGTGACAGGGATTGAATCTAAGTCAGTGACAGGGATTGAACCTCAGTCAGTGACAGAGATTGAACCTCAGACTGTGACGGGAATTGAATCTCTGTCAGTGACAGGGATTGAATGATATTCAGTGACAGAGATATAAACTGAGTCAGTGACAGGGATTGAGCCTCAGTGACTGACAGGGATTGAGCCTCTGTCAGTGACAGAGATTGAACCTCAGACTGTGACAGGGATTGAATCACAGTCAGTGACAGGGATTGAGCCTCAATTAGTGACAGGGATTGAGCCTCAATCAGTGACATGGATTGAATCTCAGTCAGTGACAGGGATTGCGCCTCAGTCAGTTCCAGGGATTCAATCTCAATCAGTGACAGGGATTGAACCTCAGTCAGTGACAGGGATTGAATCATTTTCAGTGACAGAGATATAACCTGAGTCAGTGACAGGGATTGAACCTCAGTCAGTGCCAGGGATTGAACATCAGTCAGTGACTGGGATTGAATCTCAGTTAGTGACAGGGATTGAAGCTCAGTCAGTGACAGGGATTGACCCTCAGTCAGTGACAGGGATTGAATCTCAGTCAGTGACAGGGATTTAAACTCAGTCAGTGACAGGGATTGAACCTTAGTCAGTGACAGGGATTGAATCTCAGTTAGTGACTGGGATTGAATCACAGTCAGTGACTGGGATTGACCCTCAGACAGTGACAGGGATTGAATCTCAGTCAGTGACTGGGATTGAACATCAGTCAGTGACAGGGATTGAACCTCAGTTAGTGACAGGGATTGAACCTCAGTCAGTGTCAGGGACAAAACCCAAGTCAGTGACAGGGATTGAATCTCAATCAATGACAGGGCTTAACCTAAATCAGTGACTGGTATTGAATCGCAGTCAGTGTCAGAGATTGAGCCTCAGTCAGTTACAGGGATTGAATCTCAGTCAGTGACAGGGATTTAAACTCAGTCAGTGACAGGGATTGAACCTTAGTCAGTGACAGGGATTGAATCTCAGTTAGTGACAGGGATTGAATCACAGTCAGTGATTGGGATTGACCCTCAGACAGTGACAGGGATTGAATCTCAGTCAGTGACTGGGATTGAACATCAGTCAGTGACAGGGATTGAACCTCAGTCAGTGTCAGGGACTAAATCCAAGTCAGTGACAGGGATTGAATGTCTATCAGTGACAGGGATTGAACCTCAGTCAGTGACTGGGACGAAACCTTAGTCAGTGACAGGGATTGACCCTCAGTCAGTGACAGATATTGAATCTCAGTCAGCGACAGGGATTGAACCTAAGTCAGTGTCAGGGACTAAACCTAAGTCAGTGACAGGGATTGAATCTCAATCAATGACAGGGATTAACCTAAATTTGTGACTGGTATTGAATCGCAGTCAGTGTCAGAGATTGAGCCTCAGTCAGTTACAGGGATTGAGCTTCAGTCAGTGACTTGGATTGAACTTCAGTCAGTGACAGGGATTGAGCCTCAGTCAGTGTCGGGGACTCAACCTAAGTCAGTGACAGGGATTGACTCTCAATCAGTGACAGGGATTGAACCTCAGTCAGTGACTGGGATTGAATCGCAGTCAGTGACAGGGATTGAATCTCAGTCAGTGACAGGGATTGAGCCTCAGTCAGTAACAGGGCTTGAACCTCAGTCAGTGACAGGGATTGAACCTAAGTCAGTGACAGAGATTGAAACTCAGTCAGTGTCAGGGACTAAACCTAAGTCAGTGACAGGGATTGAATCTCAATCAGAGACAGGGATTGAACCTCAGTCAGTGACTGGGGTTGAATCGCAAAAAGTGATAGCGATTGAATCTCAGTCAGTGACAGGTATTGATTCATATTCTGTGACAGAGATAGAAACTGAGTCAGTGACACGGATTGAGCCTCAGTGAGTGACAGGGATTGAGCCTCAGTCAGTGACAGGGATTGAACCTCAGTCTGTGACAGGGATTGAACCTCCGTCGGTGACAGGGATTGAACCTTAGTCAGTGACAGGGATTGAACCTCAGTCAGTGTCAGGTACTAAACCTAAGTCAGTGACAGGGATTGAATCTCAATCAGAGACAGGGATTGAATCTCAATCAGTGACTGGGGTTGAATCACAGTCAGTGACAGGGATTGAATCTAAGTCAGTGACAGGGATTGAACCTCAGTCAGTGACAGAAATTGAACCTCAGACTGTGACGGGAATTGAATCTCTGTCAGTGACAGGGTTTGAATGATATTCAGTGACAGAGATATAAACTGAGTCAGTGACAGGGATTGAGCCTCAGTGACTGACAGGGATTGAGCCTCTGTCAGTGACAGAGATTGAACCTCAGACTGTGACAGGGATTGAATCACAGTCAGTGACAGGGATTGAGCCTCAATTAGTGACAGGGATTGAGCCTCAATCAGTGACAGGGATTGAATCTCAGTCAGTGACAGGGATTGCGCCTCAGTCAGTTCCAGGGATTCAATCTCAATCAGTGACAGGGATTGAACCTCAGTCAGTGACAGGGATTGAATCATTTTCAGTGACAGAGATATAACCTGAGTCTGTGACAGGGATTGACCCTCAGTCAGTGACAGATATTGAATCTCAGTCAGCTACAGGGATTGAACCTAAGTCAGTGTCAGGGACTAAACCTAAATCAGTGACAGGGATTGAATCTCAATCAATGACAGGGATTAACCTAAATCTGTGACTGGTATTGAATCGCAGTCAGTGTCAGAGATTGAGCCTCAGTCAGTTACAGGGATTGAGCTTCAGTCAGTGACTTGGATTGAACTTCAGTCAGTGACAGGGATTGAGCCTCAGTCAGTGTCAGGGACTAAACCTAAGTCAGTGACAGGGATTGACTCTCAATCAGTGACAGGGATTGAACCTCAGTCAGTGACTGGGATTGAATCGCAGTCAGTGACAGGGATTGAATCTCAGTCAGTGACAGGGATTGAGCCTCAGTCAGTAACAGGGCTTGAACCTCAGTCAGTGACAGGGATTGAACCTAAGTCAGTGACAGGGATTGAAACTCAGTCAGTGTCAGGGACTAAACCTAAGTCAGTGACAGGGATTGAATCTCAGTCAGAGACAGGGATTGATCCTCAGTCAGTGACTGGGGTTGAATCGCAAAAAGTGATAGCGATTGAATCTCAGTCAGTGACAGGGATTGATTCATATTCTGTGACAGAGATATAAACTGAGTCAGTGACACGGATTGAGCCTCAGTGAGTGACAGGGATTGAGCCTCAGTCAGTGACAGGGATTGAATCTTAGTCAGTGACAGGGATTGAACCTCAGTCAGTGACTGGGTTTGACCCTCAGACAGTGACAGGCATTGAATCTCAGTCAGTGACAGGGATTGAACCTTAGGCAGTGACAGGGATTGAATCTCAATCAGTGACAGGGATTGATTCATATTCTGTGACAGAGATATAAACTGAGTCAGTGACACAGATTGAGCCTCAGTGAGTGACAGGGATTGTGCCTCAGTCAGTGACTGGGATTGAATCTCAGTTAGTGACAGGGATTAAATCACAGTCAGTGACTGGGATTGAATATCAGTCAGTGACAGGGATTGAACCTCAGTTAGTGACAGGGATTGAACCTCAGTCAGTGTCAGGGACTAAACCCAAGTCAGTGACAGGGATTGAACCTCAGTCAGTGACTGGGACGAAACCTTAGTCAGTGACGGGGATTGAATCTCAATCAGTGACTGGGATTGAATCTCAGTCAGTGACTGGGATTGAATCGCAGTCAGTGACAGGGATTGAATCTCAGACAGTGTCAGGGATTGAGCCACAGTCAGTGACAGGGCTTGAACCACAGTCAGTGACAGGGATTGAATCCCAATCAGTGACAGGGATTGAAACTCAGTCAGTGTCAGGTACTAAACCTAAGTCAGTGACAGGGATTGAATCTCAATCAGAGACAGGGATTGAACCTCAATCAGTGACTGGGGTTGAATCACAGTCAGTGACAGGGATTGAATCTAAGTCAGTGACAGGGATTGAACCTCAGTCAGTGACAGAGATTGAACCTCAGACTGTGACGGGAATTGAATCTCTGTCAGTGACAGGGATTGAATGATATTCAGTGACAGAGATATAAACTGAGTCAGTGACAGGGATTGAGCCTCAGTGACTGACAGGGATTGAGCCTCTGTCAGTGACAGAGATTGAACCTCAGACTGTGACAGGGATTGAATCACAGTCAGTGACAGGGATTGAGCCTCAATTAGTGACAGGGATTGAGCCTCAATCAGTGACATGGATTGAATCTCAGTCAGTGACAGGGATTGCGCCTCAGTCAGTTCCAGGGATTCAATCTCAATCAGTGACAGGGATTGAACCTCAGTCAGTGACAGGGATTGAATCATTTTCAGTGACAGAGATATAACCTGAGTCAGTGACAGGGATTGAACCTCAGTCAGTGCCAGGGATTGAACATCAGTCAGTGACTGGGATTGAATCTCAGTTAGTGACAGGGATTGAAGCTCAGTCAGTGACAGGGATTGACCCTCAGTCAGTGACAGGGATTGAATCTCAGTCAGTGACAGGGATTTAAACTCAGTCAGTGACAGGGATTGAACCTTAGTCAGTGACAGGGATTGAATCTCAGTTAGTGACTGGGATTGAATCACAGTCAGTGACTGGGATTGACCCTCAGACAGTGACAGGGATTGAATCTCAGTCAGTGACTGGGATTGAACATCAGTCAGTGACAGGGATTGAACCTCAGTTAGTGACAGGGATTGAACCTCAGTCAGTGTCAGGGACAAAACCCAAGTCAGTGACAGGGATTGAATCTCAATCAATGACAGGGCTTAACCTAAATCAGTGACTGGTATTGAATCGCAGTCAGTGTCAGAGATTGAGCCTCAGTCAGTTACAGGGATTGAATCTCAGTCAGTGACAGGGATTTAAACTCAGTCAGTGACAGGGATTGAACCTTAGTCAGTGACAGGGATTGAATCTCAGTTAGTGACAGGGATTGAATCACAGTCAGTGATTGGGATTGACCCTCAGACAGTGACAGGGATTGAATCTCAGTCAGTGACTGGGATTGAACATCAGTCAGTGACAGGGATTGAACCTCAGTCAGTGTCAGGGACTAAATCCAAGTCAGTGACAGGGATTGAATGTCTATCAGTGACAGGGATTGAACCTCAGTCAGTGACTGGGACGAAACCTTAGTCAGTGACAGGGATTGACCCTCAGTCAGTGACAGATATTGAATCTCAGTCAGCGACAGGGATTGAACCTAAGTCAGTGTCAGGGACTAAACCTAAGTCAGTGACAGGGATTGAATCTCAATCAATGACAGGGATTAACCTAAATTTGTGACTGGTATTGAATCGCAGTCAGTGTCAGAGATTGAGCCTCAGTCAGTTACAGGGATTGAGCTTCAGTCAGTGACTTGGATTGAACTTCAGTCAGTGACAGGGATTGAGCCTCAGTCAGTGTCGGGGACTCAACCTAAGTCAGTGACAGGGATTGACTCTCAATCAGTGACAGGGATTGAACCTCAGTCAGTGACTGGGATTGAATCGCAGTCAGTGACAGGGATTGAATCTCAGTCAGTGACAGGGATTGAGCCTCAGTCAGTAACAGGGCTTGAACCTCAGTCAGTGACAGGGATTGAACCTAAGTCAGTGACAGAGATTGAAACTCAGTCAGTGTCAGGGACTAAACCTAAGTCAGTGACAGGGATTGAATCTCAATCAGAGACAGGGATTGAACCTCAGTCAGTGACTGGGGTTGAATCGCAAAAAGTGATAGCGATTGAATCTCAGTCAGTGACAGGTATTGATTCATATTCTGTGACAGAGATAGAAACTGAGTCAGTGACACGGATTGAGCCTCAGTGAGTGACAGGGATTGAGCCTCAGTCAGTGACAGGGATTGAACCTCAGTCTGTGACAGGGATTGAACCTCCGTCGGTGACAGGGATTGAACCTTAGTCAGTGACAGGGATTGAACCTCAGTCAGTGTCAGGTACTAAACCTAAGTCAGTGACAGGGATTGAATCTCAATCAGAGACAGGGATTGAATCTCAATCAGTGACTGGGGTTGAATCACAGTCAGTGACAGGGATTGAATCTAAGTCAGTGACAGGGATTGAACCTCAGTCAGTGACAGAAATTGAACCTCAGACTGTGACGGGAATTGAATCTCTGTCAGTGACAGGGTTTGAATGATATTCAGTGACAGAGATATAAACTGAGTCAGTGACAGGGATTGAGCCTCAGTGACTGACAGGGATTGAGCCTCTGTCAGTGACAGAGATTGAACCTCAGACTGTGACAGGGATTGAATCACAGTCAGTGACAGGGATTGAGCCTCAATTAGTGACAGGGATTGAGCCTCAATCAGTGACAGGGATTGAATCTCAGTCAGTGACAGGGATTGCGCCTCAGTCAGTTCCAGGGATTCAATCTCAATCAGTGACAGGGATTGAACCTCAGTCAGTGACAGGGATTGAATCATTTTCAGTGACAGAGATATAACCTGAGTCTGTGACAGGGATTGACCCTCAGTCAGTGACAGATATTGAATCTCAGTCAGCTACAGGGATTGAACCTAAGTCAGTGTCAGGGACTAAACCTAAATCAGTGACAGGGATTGAATCTCAATCAATGACAGGGATTAACCTAAATCTGTGACTGGTATTGAATCGCAGTCAGTGTCAGAGATTGAGCCTCAGTCAGTTACAGGGATTGAGCTTCAGTCAGTGACTTGGATTGAACTTCAGTCAGTGACAGGGATTGAACCTTAGTCAGTGACAGGGATTGAATCTCAATCAATGACAGGGATTAACCTAAATCAGTGACTGGTATTGAATCGCAGTCAGTGTCAGAGATTGAGCCTCAGTCAGTTACAGGGATTGAATCTCAGTCAGTGACAGGGATTTAAACTCAGTCAGTGACAGGGATTGAACCTTAGTCAGTGACAGGGATTGAATCTCAGTTAGTGACTGGGATTGAATCACAGTCAGTGACTGGGATTGACCCTCAGACAGTGACAGGGATTGAATCTCAGTCAGTGACTGGGATTGAACATCAGTCAGTGACAGGGATTGAACCTCAGTTAGTGACAGGGATTGAACCTCAGTCAGTGTCAGGGACAAAACCCAAGTCAGTGACAGGGATTGAATCTCAATCAATGACAGGGATTAACCTAAATCAGTGACTGGTATTGAATCGCAGTCAGTGTCAGAGATTGAGCCTCAGTCAGTTACAGGGATTGATTCTCAGTCAGTGACAGGGATTTAAACTCAGTCAGTGACAGGGATTGAACCTTAGTCAGTGACAGGGATTGAATCTCAGTTAGTGACAGGGATTGAATCACAGTCAGTGACTGGGATTGACCCTCAGACAGTGACTTTCACCTTGGTTATGGAGAGAGATAGGTGCGCACAACAAGGTAGATTTTATAATTGGGGGAAGGGAAATTACGATGCTGTAAGGCAGGATTTGAGGAGCATACGTTGGGAGCATAGGCTGTCAGGGAAGGATGTGGTGGAAATGTGGAACTTTTTCAAAGAGCAGATACGACGTGTCCATGATATGTATGTACCTATCAGGCAGGAAAGAAATGGTCGTGTGAGGGAGCCTTGGTTGACGAGAGAGGTTGAATGTCTGGTAAAGAGGAAGAAGGAGGCTTACATAAGGTTGAGGAAACAGGATTCAGACAGAGCAGTGGAGGGATACAGGATAGCCAGAAGGGACCTGAAGAAAGGGATTAGGAGAGCTAAGAGAGGGCATGAAAAATCGTTGGCGGATAGGATCAAGGATAACCCCAAGGCATTTTATGCGTATGTGAGAAACCTGAGAATGACGAGAACGAGGGTAGGTCCGATCAAGGACAGTAGTGGGAGACTGTGTATTGAGTCGGAAGAGATAGGAGAGGTCTTGAACAAGTACTTCTCTTCAGTATTTACGAACGAGAGGGACCGTATTGTAGAAGAGGAGAGTGTGAAATGGACTGGTAAGCTAGAAGAGATACCTGTTAGGAAGGAAGATGTGTTGGACATTTTGAACAACTTGAGGATAGACAAGTCCCCCGGGCCTGACGGGATATATCCTAGGATTATGTGGGAAGCAAGAGAGGAAATTGCAGTACCGTTGGCAATGATCTTCTCGTCTTCACTGGCAACGGGGGTGGTACCAGGGGACTGGAGAGTAGCGAATGTTGTGCCCCTGTTCAAAAAAGGGAATAGGGATAACCCCGGGAATTACAGGCCTGTTAGTCTTACTTCTGTGGTAGGCAAAGTAATGGAAAGGGTACTGAGGGATAGGATTTATGAGTATCTGGAAAGACACTGCTTGATTAGGGACAGCCAGCACGGATTTGTGAAGGGTAGGTCTTGCCTTACAAGTCTTATTGAATTCTTCGAGGAGGTGACCAAGCATGTGGATGAGGGAAGAGCAGTGGATGTAGTGTACATGGATTTTAGTAAGGCATTTGATAAGGTTCCCCATGGTAGGCTTATGCGGAAAGTCAGGAGGCATGGGATAGAGGGAAATTTGGCCAATTGGATAGAAAACTGGCTAACCGGTCGAAGGCAGAGAGTGGTGGTAGATGGTAAATATTCAGCCTGGAGCCCAGTTACAAGTGGAGTTCCGCAGGGATCAGTTCTGGGTCCTCTGCTGTTTGTAATTTTTATTAATGACTTAGATGAGGGAGTCGAAGGGTGGGTCAGTAAATTTGCAGATGATACGAAGATAGGTGGAGTTGTGGACAGTGAGGAGGGCTGTTGTCGGCTGCAGAGGGACTTAGATATGATGCAGAGCTGGGCTGAGGAGTGGCAGATGGAGTTCAACCCTGCCAAGTGTGAGGTTGTCCATTTTGGAAGAACAAATAAGAATGCGGAATACAGGGTTAATGGTAGGGTTCTTAGTCAGGTGGAGGAACAGAGGGATCTTGGGGTCTATGTACATAGATCTTTGAAGGTTGCCACTCAGGTGGATAGAGTTTGTAAGAAGGCCTATGGAGTATTATCGTTCATTAGCAGAGGGATTGAATTCAAGAGTCGTGAAGTGATGTTGCAGCTGTACAGGACTTTGGTTAGGCCACAGTTGGAGTACTGTGTGCAGTTCTGGTCGCCTCACTTTAGGAAAGATGTGGAAGCTTTGGAGAGGGTGCAGAGAAGATTTACCAGGATGTTGCCTGGAATGGAGAGGAAGTCGTACGAGGATAGGTTGAGAGTTCTCGGCCTTTTCTCGTTGGAACGGCGAAGGATGAGGGGTGACTTGATAGAGGTTTATAAGATGATCAGAGGAATAGATAGAGTAGACAGTCAGAAACTTTTTCCCCGGGTACAACAGAGTGTTACAAGGGGACATAAATTTAAGGTGAAGGGTGGAAGGTATAGGGGAGATGTCAGGGGTGGGTTCTTTACCCAGAGAGTGGTGGGGGCATGGAATGCGCTGCCCGTGGGAGTGGTAGAGTCGGAATCATTGGCGACCTTTAAGCGGCATTTGGATAGGTACATGGATGGGTACTTAATCTAGGTTAGAAGTTCGGCACAACATCGTGGGCCGAAGGGCCTGTTCTGTGCTGTATTGTTCTATGTTCTATGTTCTATGACAGGGATTGAATCTCAGTCAGTGACTGGGATTGAACATCAGTCAGTGACAGGGATTGAACCTCAGTTAGTGACAGGGATTGAACCTCAGTCAGTGTCAGGGACTAAATCCAAGTCAGTGACAGGGATTGAATGTCTATCAGTGACAGGGATTGAACCTCAGTCAGTGACTGGGACGAAACCTTAGTCAGTGACAGGGATTGACCCTCAGTCAGTGACTGGGACGAAACCTTAGTCAGTGACAGGGATTGACCCTCAGTCAGTGACAGATATTGAATCTCAGTCAGCGACAGGGATTGAACCTAAGTCAGTGTCAGGGACTAAACCTAAGTCAGTGACAGGGATTGAATCTCAGTCAGTGACAGGGATTTAAACTCAGTCAGTGACAGGGATTGAACCTTAGTCAGTGACAGGGATTGAATCTCAGTTAGTGACTGGGATTGAATCACAGTCAGTGACTGGGATTGACCCTCAGACAGTGACAGGGATTGAATCTCAGTCAGTGACTGGGATTGAACATCAGTCAGTGACAGGGATTGAACCTCAGTTAGTGACAGGGATTGAACCTCAGTCAGTGTCAGGGACAAAACCCAAGTCAGTGACAGGGATTGAATCTCAATCAATGACAGGGATTAACCTAAATCAGTGACTTGTATTGAATCGCAGTCAGTGTCAGAGATTGAGCCTCAGTCAGTTACAGGGATTGATTCTCAGTCAGTGACAGGGATTTAAACTCAGTCAGTGACAGGGATTGAACCTTAGTCAGTGACAGGGATTGAATCTCAGTTAGTGACAGGGATTGAATCACAGTCAGTGACTGGGATTGACCCTCAGACAGTTACTTTCACCTTGGTTATGGAGAGAGATAGGTGCGCACAACAAGGTAGATTTTATAATTGGGGGAAGGGAAATTACGATGCTGTAAGGCAGGATTTGAGGAGCATACGTTGGGAGCATAGGCTGTCAGGGAAGGATGTGGTGGAAATGTGGAACTTTTTCAAAGAGCAGATACGACGTGTCCATGATATGTATGTACCTATCAGGCAGGAAAGAAATGGTCGTGTGAGGGAGCCTTGGTTGACGAGAGAGGTTGAATGTCTGGTAAAGAGGAAGAAGGAGGCTTACATAAGGTTGAGGAAACAGGATTCAGACAGAGCAGTGGAGGGATACAGGATAGCCAGAAGGGACCTGAAGAAAGGGATTAGGAGAGCTAAGAGAGGGCATGAAAAATCGTTGGCGGATAGGATCAAGGATAACCCCAAGGCATTTTATGCGTATGTGAGAAACCTGAGAATGACGAGAACGAGGGTAGGTCCGATCAAGGACAGTAGTGGGAGACTGTGTATTGAGTCGGAAGAGATAGGAGAGGTCTTGAACAAGTACTTCTCTTCAGTATTTACGAACGAGAGGGACCGTATTGTAGAAGAGGAGAGTGTGAAATGGACTGGTAAGCTAGAAGAGATACCTGTTAGGAAGGAAGATGTGTTGGACATTTTGAACAACTTGAGGATAGACAAGTCCCCCGGGCCTGACGGGATATATCCTAGGATTATGTGGGAAGCAAGAGAGGAAATTGCAGTACCGTTGGCAATGATCTTCTCGTCTTCACTGGCAACGGGGGTGGTACCAGGGGACTGGAGAGTAGCGAATGTTGTGCCCCTGTTCAAAAAAGGGAATAGGGATAACCCCGGGAATTACAGGCCTGTTAGTCTTACTTCTGTGGTAGGCAAAGTAATGGAAAGGGTACTGAGGGATAGGATTTATGAGTATCTGGAAAGACACTGCTTGATTAGGGACAGCCAGCACGGATTTGTGAAGGGTAGGTCTTGCCTTACAAGTCTTATTGAATTCTTCGAGGAGGTGACCAAGCATGTGGATGAGGGAAGAGCAGTGGATGTAGTGTACATGGATTTTAGTAAGGCATTTGATAAGGTTCCCCATGGTAGGCTTATGCGGAAAGTCAGGAGGCATGGGATAGAGGGAAATTTGGCCAATTGGATAGAAAACTGGCTAACCGGTCGAAGGCAGAGAGTGGTGGTAGATGGTAAATATTCAGCCTGGAGCCCAGTTACAAGTGGAGTTCCGCAGGGATCAGTTCTGGGTCCTCTGCTGTTTGTAATTTTTATTAATGACTTAGATGAGGGAGTCGAAGGGTGGGTCAGTAAATTTGCAGATGATACGAAGATAGGTGGAGTTGTGGACAGTGAGGAGGGCTGTTGTCGGCTGCAGAGGGACTTAGATATGATGCAGAGCTGGGCTGAGGAGTGGCAGATGGAGTTCAACCCTGCCAAGTGTGAGGTTGTCCATTTTGGAAGAACAAATAAGAATGCGGAATACAGGGTTAATGGTAGGGTTCTTAGTCAGGTGGAGGAACAGAGGGATCTTGGGGTCTATGTACATAGATCTTTGAAGGTTGCCACTCAGGTGGATAGAGTTTGTAAGAAGGCCTATGGAGTATTATCGTTCATTAGCAGAGGGATTGAATTCAAGAGTCGTGAAGTGATGTTGCAGCTGTACAGGACTTTGGTTAGGCCACAGTTGGAGTACTGTGTGCAGTTCTGGTCGCCTCACTTTAGGAAAGATGTGGAAGCTTTGGAGAGGGTGCAGAGAAGATTTACCAGGATGTTGCCTGGAATGGAGAGGAAGTCGTACGAGGATAGGTTGAGAGTTCTCGGCCTTTTCTCGTTGGAACGGCGAAGGATGAGGGGTGACTTGATAGAGGTTTATAAGATGATCAGAGGAATAGATAGAGTAGACAGTCAGAAACTTTTTCCCCGGGTACAACAGAGTGTTACAAGGGGACATAAATTTAAGGTGAAGGGTGGAAGGTATAGGGGAGATGTCAGGGGTGGGTTCTTTACCCAGAGAGTGGTGGGGGCATGGAATGCGCTGCCCGTGGGAGTGGTAGAGTCGGAATCATTGGCGACCTTTAAGCGGCATTTGGATAGGTACATGGATGGGTACTTAATCTAGGTTAGAAGTTCGGCACAACATCGTGGGCCGAAGGGCCTGTTCTGTGCTGTATTGTTCTATGTTCTATGTTCTATGACAGGGATTGAATCTCAGTCAGTGACTGGGATTGAACATCAGTCAGTGACAGGGATTGAACCTCAGTTAGTGACAGGGATTGAACCTCAGTCAGTGTCAGGGACTAAATCCAAGTCAGTGACAGGGATTGAATGTCTATCAGTGACAGGGATTGAACCTCAGTCAGTGACTGGGACGAAACCTTAGTCAGTGACAGGGATTGACCCTCAGTCAGTGACTGGGACGAAACCTTAGTCAGTGACAGGGATTGACCCTCAGTCAGTGACAGATATTGAATCTCAGTCAGCGACAGGGATTGAACCTAAGTCAGTGTCAGGGACTAAACCTAAGTCAGTGACAGGGATTGAATCTCAATCAATGACAGGGATTAACCTAAATCTGTGACTGGTATTGAATCGCAGTCAGTGTCAGAGATTGAGCCTCAGTCAGTTACAGGGATTGAGCTTCAGTCAGTGACTTGGATTGAACTTCAGTCAGTGACAGGGATTGAGCCTCAGTCAGTGTCAGGGACTCAACCTAAGTCAGTGACAGGGATTGACTCTCAATCAGTGACAGGGATTGAACCTCAGTCAGTGACTGGGAATGAATCGCAGTCAGTGACAGGGATTGAATCTCAGTCAGTGACAGGGATTGAGCCTCAGTCAGTAACAGGGCTTGAACCTCAGTCAGTGACAGGGATTGAACCTCAGTCAGTGACTGGGATTGAATCGCAGTCAGTAACAGGGCTTGAACCTCAGTCAGTGACAGGGATTGAACCTAAGTCAGTGATAGCGATTGAAACTCAGTCAGTGTCAGGGACTAAACCTAAGTCAGTGACAGGGATTGAATCTCAATCAGAGACAGGGATTGAACCTCAGTCAGTGACTGGGGTTGAATCGCAAAATGTGATAGCGATTGAATCTCAGTCAGTGACAGGGATTGATTCATATTCTGTGGCAGAGATATAAACTGAGTCAGTGACACGGATTGAGCCTCAGTGAGTGACAGGGATTGAGCCTCAGTCAGTGACAGGGATTGAACCTCAGTCTGTGACAGGGATTGAGCCTCAGTCAGTGACAGGGATTGAACCTCAGTCTGTGACAGGGATTGAACCTCCGTCGGTGACAGGGATTGAACCTTAGTCAGTGTCAGGGACTAAACCTAAGTCAGTGACAGGGATTGAATCTCAATCAATGACAGGGATTAACCTAAATCTGTGACTGGTATTGAATCGCAGTCAGTGTCAGAGATTGAGCCTCAGTCAGTTACAGGGATTGAGCTTCAGTCAGTGACTTGGATTGAACTTCAGTCAGTGACAGGGATTGAGCCTCAGTCAGTGTCAGGGACTAAACCTAAGTCAGTGACAGGGATTGACTCTCAATCAGTGACAGGGATTGAACCTCAGTCAGTGACTGGGATTGACTCGCAGTCAGTGACAGGGATTGAATCTCAGTCAATGACAGGGATTGAGCCTCAGTCAGTAACAGGGCTTGAACCTCAGTCAGTGACAGGGATTGAACCTAAGTCAGTGACAGGGATTGAAACTCAGTCAGTGTCAGGGACTAAACCTAAGTCAGTGACAGGGATTGAATCTCAATCAGAGACAGGGATTGAACCTCAGTCAGTGACTGGGGTTGAATCGCAAAAAGTGATAGCGATTGAATCTCAGTCAGTGACAGGGATTGATTCATATTCTGTGACAGAGATAGAAACTGAGTCAGTGACACGGATTGAGCCTCAGTGAGTGACAGGGATTGAGCCTCAGTCAGTGACAGGGATTGAATCTTAGTCAGTGACAGGGATTGAACCTCAGTCAGTGACTGGGTTTGACCCTCAGACAGTGACAGGCATTGAATCTCAGTCAGTGACAGGGATTGAACCTTAGGCAGTGACAGGGATTGAATCTCAATCAGTGACAGGGATTGATTCATATTCTGTGACAGAGATATAAACTGAGTCAGTGACACAGATTGAGCCTCAGTGAGTGACAGGGATTGTGCCTCAGTCAGTGACTGGGATTGAATCTCAGTTAGTGACAGGGATTAAATCACAGTCAGTGACTGGGATTGAATATCAGTCAGTGACAGGGATTGAACCTCAGTTAGTGACAGGGATTGAACCTCAGTCAGTGTCAGGGACTAAACCCAAGTCAGTGACAGGGATTGAACCTCAGTCAGTGACTGGGACGAAACCTTAGTCAGTGACGGGGATTGAATCTCAATCAGTGACTGGGATTGAACCTCAGTCAGTGACTGGGATTGAATCGCAGTCAGTGACAGGGATTGAATCTCAGACAGTGTCAGGGATTGAGCCACAGTCAGTGACAGGGCTTGAACCACAGTCAGTGACAGGGATTGAATCCCAATCAGTGACAGGGATTGAAACTCAGTCGGTGTCAGGTACTAAACCTAAGTCAGTGACAGGGATTGAATCTCAATCAGAGACAGGGATTGAACCTCAATCAGTGACTGGGGTTGAATCACAGTCAGTGACAGGGATTGAATCTAAGTCAGTGACAGGGATTGAACCTCAGTCAGTGACAGAGATTGAACCTCAGACTGTGACGGGAATTGAATCTCTGTCAGTGACAGGGATTGAATGATATTCAGTGACAGAGATATAAACTGAGTCAGTGACAGGGATTGAGCCTCAGTGACTGACAGGGATTGAGACTCTGTCAGTGACATAGATTGAACCTCAGACTGTGACAGGGATTGAATCACAGTCAGTGACAGGGATTGAGCCTCAATTAGTGACAGGGATTGAGCCTCAATCAGTGACAGGGATTGAATCTCAGTCAGTGACAGGGATTG
The DNA here is from genome assembly GCF_037043375.1 of Chiloscyllium plagiosum. Classification (NCBI taxonomy): domain Eukaryota; kingdom Metazoa; phylum Chordata; class Chondrichthyes; order Orectolobiformes; family Hemiscylliidae; genus Chiloscyllium; species Chiloscyllium plagiosum. Next base: position 46,453,585 of record NW_028270177.1, read on the forward strand.
CGCCTCAGTCAGTTCCAGGGATTCAATCTCAATCAGTGACAGGGATTGAACCTCAGTCAGTGACAGGGATTGAATCATTTTCAGTGACAGAGATATAACCTGAGTCAGTGACAGGGATTGAACCTCAGTCAGTGCCAGGGATTGAACATCAGTCAGTGACTGGGATTGAATCTCAGTTAGTGACAGGGATTGAAGCTCAGTCAGTGACAGGGATTGATCCTCAGTCAGTGACAGGGATTGAATCTCAGTCAGTGACAGGGATTGAATATCAGTCAGTGACAGGGATTGAACCTCAGTTAGTGACAGGGATTGAACCTCAGTCAGTGTCAGGGACTAAACCCAAGTCAGTGACTGGGATTGAACATCAGTCAGTGACAGGGATTGAACCTTAGTCAGTGACAGGGATTGAATCTCAGTTAGTGACTGGGATTGAATCACAGTCAGTGACTGGGATTGACCCTCAGACAGTGACAGGGATTGAATCTCAGTCAGTGACTGGGATTGAACATCAGTCAGTGACAGGGATTGAACCTCAGTCAGTGTCAGGGACAAAACCCAAGTCAGTGACAGGCATTGAATCTCAATCAATGACAGGGATTAACCTAAATCAGTGACTGGTATTGAATCGCAGTCAGTGTCAGAGATTGAGCCTCAGTCAGTTACAGGGATTGAATCTCAGTCAGTGACAGGGATTTAAACTCAGTCAGTGACAGGGATTGAACCTTAGTCAGTGACAGGGATTGAATCTCAGTTAGTGACTGGGATTGAATCACAGTCAGTGACTGGGATTGACCCTCAGACAGTGACAGGGATTGAATCTCAGTCAGTGACTGGGATTGAACATCAGTCAGTGACAGGGATTGAACCTCAGTTAGTGACAGGGATTGAACCTCAGTCAGTGTCAGGGACAAAACCCAAGTCAGTGACAGGGATTGAATCTCAATCAATGACAGGGATTAACCTAAATCAGTGACTGGTATTGAATCGCAGTCAGTGTCAGAGATTGAGCCTCAGTCAGTTACAGGGATTGATTCTCAGTCAGTGACAGGGATTTAAACTCAGTCAGTGACAGGGATTGAACCTTAGTCAGTGACAGGGATTGAATCTCAGTTAGTGACAGGGATTGAATCACAGTCAGTGACTGGGATTGACCCTCAGACAGTGACTTTCACCTTGGTTATGGAGAGAGATAGGTGCGCACAACAAGGTAGATTTTATAATTGGGGGAAGGGAAATTACGATGCTGTAAGGCAGGATTTGAGGAGCATACGTTGGGAGCATAGGCTGTCAGGGAAGGATGTGGTGGAAATGTGGAACTTTTTCAAAGAGCAGATACGACGTGTCCATGATATGTATGTACCTATCAGGCAGGAAAGAAATGGTCGTGTGAGGGAGCCTTGGTTGACGAGAGAGGTTGAATGTCTGGTAAAGAGGAAGAAGGAGGCTTACATAAGGTTGAGGAAACAGGATTCAGACAGAGCAGTGGAGGGATACAGGATAGCCAGAAGGGACCTGAAGAAAGGGATTAGGAGAGCTAAGAGAGGGCATGAAAAATCGTTGGCGGATAGGATCAAGGATAACCCCAAGGCATTTTATGCGTATGTGAGAAACCTGAGAATGACGAGAACGAGGGTAGGTCCGATCAAGGACAGTAGTGGGAGACTGTGTATTGAGTCGGAAGAGATAGGAGAGGTCTTGAACAAGTACTTCTCTTCAGTATTTACGAACGAGAGGGACCGTATTGTAGAAGAGGAGAGTGTGAAATGGACTGGTAAGCTAGAAGAGATACCTGTTAGGAAGGAAGATGTGTTGGACATTTTGAACAACTTGAGGATAGACAAGTCCCCCGGGCCTGACGGGATATATCCTAGGATTATGTGGGAAGCAAGAGAGGAAATTGCAGTACCGTTGGCAATGATCTTCTCGTCTTCACTGGCAACGGGGGTGGTACCAGGGGACTGGAGAGTAGCGAATGTTGTGCCCCTGTTCAAAAAAGGGAATAGGGATAACCCCGGGAATTACAGGCCTGTTAGTCTTACTTCTGTGGTAGGCAAAGTAATGGAAAGGGTACTGAGGGATAGGATTTATGAGTATCTGGAAAGACACTGCTTGATTAGGGACAGCCAGCACGGATTTGTGAAGGGTAGGTCTTGCCTTACAAGTCTTATTGAATTCTTCGAGGAGGTGACCAAGCATGTGGATGAGGGAAGAGCAGTGGATGTAGTGTACATGGATTTTAGTAAGGCATTTGATAAGGTTCCCCATGGTAGGCTTATGCGGAAAGTCAGGAGGCATGGGATAGAGGGAAATTTGGCCAATTGGATAGAAAACTGGCTAACCGGTCGAAGGCAGAGAGTGGTGGTAGATGGTAAATATTCAGCCTGGAGCCCAGTTACAAGTGGAGTTCCGCAGGGATCAGTTCTGGGTCCTCTGCTGTTTGTAATTTTTATTAATGACTTAGATGAGGGAGTCGAAGGGTGGGTCAGTAAATTTGCAGATGATACGAAGATAGGTGGAGTTGTGGACAGTGAGGAGGGCTGTTGTCGGCTGCAGAGGGACTTAGATATGATGCAGAGCTGGGCTGAGGAGTGGCAGATGGAGTTCAACCCTGCCAAGTGTGAGGTTGTCCATTTTGGAAGAACAAATAAGAATGCGGAATACAGGGTTAATGGTAGGGTTCTTAGTCAGGTGGAGGAACAGAGGGATCTTGGGGTCTATGTACATAGATCTTTGAAGGTTGCCACTCAGGTGGATAGAGTTTGTAAGAAGGCCTATGGGAGTATTATCGTTCACTAGCAGAGGGATTGAATTCAAGAGTCGTGAAGTGATGTTGCAGCTGTACAGGACTTTGGTTAGGCCACAGTTGGAGTACTGTGTGCAGTTCTGGTCGCCTCACTTTAGGAAAGATGTGGAAGCTTTGGAGAGGGTGCAGAGAAGATTTACCAGGATGTTGCCTGGAATGGAGAGGAAGTCGTACGAGGATAGGTTGAGAGTTCTCGGCCTTTTCTCGTTGGAACGGCGAAGGATGAGGGGTGACTTGATAGAGGTTTATAAGATGATCAGAGGAATAGATAGAGTAGACAGTCAGAAACTTTTTCCCCGGGTACAACAGAGTGTTACAAGGGGACATAAATTTAAGGTGAAGGGTGGAAGGTATAGGGGAGATGTCAGGGGTGGGTTCTTTACCCAGAGAGTGGTGGGGGCATGGAATGCGCTGCCAATGGGAGTGGTAGAGTCGGAATCATTGGCGACCTTTAAGCGGCATTTGGATAGGTACATGGATGGGTACTTAATCTAGGTTAGAAGTTCGGCACAACATCGTGGGCCGAAGGGCCTGTTCTGTGCTGTATTGTTCTATGTTCTATGTTCTATGACAGGGATTGAATCTCAGTCAGTGACTGGGATTGAACATCAGTCAGTGACATGGATTGAACCTCAGTTAGTGACAGGGATTGAACCTCAGTCAGTGTCAGGGACTAAATCCAAGTCAGTGACAGGGATTGAATGTCTATCAGTGACAGGGATTGAACCTCAGTCAGTGACTGGGACGAAACCTTAGTCAGTGACAGGGATTGACCCTCAGTCAGTGACAGATATTGAATCTCAGTCAGCGACAGGGATTGAACCTAAGTCAGTGTCAGGGACTAAACCTAAGTCAGTGACAGGGATTGAATCTCAATCAATGACAGGGATTAACCTAAATCTGTGACTGGTATTGAATCGCAGTCAGTGTCAGAGATTGAGCCTCAGTCAGTTACAGGGATTGAGCTTCAGTCAGTGACTTGGATTGAACTTCAGTCAGTGACAGGGATTGAGCCTCAGTCAGTGTCAGGGACTCAACCTAAGTCAGTGACAGGGATTGACTCTCAATCAGTGACAGGGATTGAACCTCAGTCAGTGACTGGGATTGAATCGCAGTCAGTGACAGGGATTGAATCTCAGTCAGTGACAGGGATTGAGCCTCAGTCAGTAACAGGGCTTGAACCTCAGTCAGTGACAGGGATTGAACCTCAGTCAGTGACTGGGATTGAATCGCAGTCAGTGACAGGGATTGAATCTCAGTCAGTGACAGGGATTGAGCCTCAGTCAGTAACAGGGCTTGAACCTCAGTCAGTGACAGGGATTGAACCTAAGTCAGTGATAGCGATTGAAACTCAGTCAGTGTCAGGGACTAAACCTAAGTCAGTGACAGGGATTGAATCTCAATCAGAGACAGGGATTGAACCTCAGTCAGTGACTGGGGTTGAATCGCAAAATGTGATAGCGATTGAATCTCAGTCAGTGACAGGGATTGATTCATATTCTGTGACAGAGATATAAACTGAGTCAGTGACACGGATTGAGCCTCAGTGAGTGACAGGGATTGAGCCTCAGTCAGTGACAGGGATTGAACCTCAGTCTGTGACAGGGATTGAACCTCCGTCGGTGACAGGGATTGAACCTTAGTCAGTGACAGGGATTGAACCTCAGTCAGTGACTGGGTTTGACTCTCAGACAGTGACAGGCATTGAATCTCAGTCAGTGACAGGGATTGAACCTTAGGCTTTGACAGGGATTGAATCTCAATCAGTGACAGGGATTGATTCATATTCTGTGACAGAGATATAAACTGAGTCAGTGACACAGATTGAGCCTCAGTGAGTGACAGGGATTGTGCCTCAGTCAGTGACTGGGATTGAATCTCAGTTAGTGACAGGGATTGAAGCTCAGTCAGTGACTGGGATTGTATCTCAGTTAGTGACAGGGAATGAATCACAGTCAGTGACTGGGATTGAATATCAGTCAGTGATAGGGATTGAACCTCAGTTAGTGACAGGGATTGAACCTCAGTCAGTGTCAGGGACTAAACCCAAGTCAGTGACAGGGATTGAACCTCAGTCAGTGACTGGGACGAAACCTCAGTCAGTGACGGGGATTGAATCTCAATCAGTGACTGGGATTGAACCTCAGTCAGTGACTGGGATTGAATCGCAGTCAGTGACAAGGATTGAATCTCAGTCAGTGACAGTGATTGAATCTCAGTCAGTGAGTGGGATTGAACATCACTTAGTGACAGGGATTGAATCTCAGTCAGTGACTGGGATTGAACATCAGTCAATGACAGGGATTAAGCATCAGTCAGTGACAGCGATTGAACCACAGTGTGTGACAGGGATTCAATCTCAGTCTGTGACAGGGATTGAATCACAGTCAGTGACAGGGATTGAGCCTCAGTCAGTGACAGGGATTGAGCCTCAGTCAGTAACAGGGCTTGAACCTCAGTCAGTGACAGGGATTGAACCTAAGTCAGTGACAGGGATTGAAACTCAGTCAGTGTCAGGGACTAAACCTAAGTCAGTGACAGGGATTGAATCTCAATCAGAGACAGGGATTGAACCTCAGTCAGTGACTGGGGTTGAATCGCAGTCAGTGACAGCGATTGAATCTCAGTCAGTGACAGGGATTTATTCATATTCTGTGATAGAGATATAAACTGAGTCAGTGACACGGATTGAGCCTCAGTGAGTGACAGGGATTGAGCCTCAGTCAGTGACAGGGATTGAACCTCCGTCAGTGACAGGGATTGAACCTTAGTCAGTGACAGGGATTGAACCTCAGTCAGTGACTGGGTTTGACCCTCAGACAGTGACAGGCATTGAATCTCAGTCAGTGACAGGGATTGAACCATAGGCAGTGACAGGGATTGAATCTCAATCAGTGACAGGGATTGATTTTCAGTCATTGATCGGGTTTGACCCTCAATCAGTGACTGGGATTGAACCTCAGTCAGTGAAAGGGATTGAATCACAGTCAGTGACAGGGATTGAATCTCAGTTAGTGACAGGGATTGAATCTCAATCAGTGACAGGGATTGACCCTCAGACAGTGATAGGGATTGAATCTCAGTCAGTGACAGGGATTGAAACTCAATCAGTGACAGAAATGAACCTCAGTCAGTGCCAGGGATTGAACCTCAGTCAGTGACAGCGATTGAACCTCAATCAGTGACAGGGATTGAATCTAAGTCAGTGACAGGGATTGAGCCTCAGTCAGTGACAGGGATTGAATCTCAATCAGTGACTGGAATTGAACCTAAGTCAGTGACATGGATTGAATCATATTCAGTGACAGAGATATAACCTGAGTCAGTGACAGGGATTGAACCTCAGTCACTGCCAGGGATTGAACATCAGTCAGTGACAGGGATTGAATCTCAGTTAGTGACAGGGATTGAAGCTCAGTCAGTGACTGGGATTGAATCTCAGTTCGTGACAGGGATTGAATCACAGTCAGTGACTGGGATTGAATATCAGTCAGTGACAGGGATTGAACCTCAGTTAGTGACAGGGATTGAACCTCAGTCAGTGTCAGGGACTAAACCCAAGTCAGTGACAGCGATTGAATGTCTGTCAGTGACAGGGATTGAACCTCAGTCAGTGACTGGGACGAAACCTCAGTCAGTGATAGGGATTGACACTCAGTCAGTGACAGATATTGAATCTCAGTCAGTGACAGGGATTGAACCTCAGTCAGTGACTGAGATTGTGTCTCAGTCAGTGACATGAACTGAATCTCAGTCAGTGACAGGACTTTAATCTCAGTCAGTGACAGGGATTGAACCTTAGTCAGTGACAGGGATTGAATCTCAGTCAGTGACAGGGATTGAACCTCAGTCAGTGTCTGGGACTAAACCTAAGTCAGTGACGGGGATTGAATCTCAATCAGTGACTGGGACTGAACCTCAGTCAGTGACTGGGATTGAATCGCAGTCAATGACAAGGATTGAATCTCAGTCAGTGACAGGAATTGAATCTCAGTCAGTGACAGGGCTTGAACCTCAGTCAGTGACAGGGATTGAATCTCAATCAGTGACAGGGATTGATGCTCAGACAGTGATAGGAATGGAATCTCAGTCAGTGACAGGCATAGAATCGCAGTCAGTGACTGGGATTGAATCTCAGTCATTGACAGGGATTGAATCTCAGTCAGTGACCGGGATTGACCCTCAGTCAGTGACAGTGATTGAATCTCAGTCAATGAGTGGGATTGAACATCACTCAGTGACAGGGATTGAATCTCAGTCAGTGACTGGGATTGAACATCAGTCAATGACAGGGATTAAGCATCAGTCAGTGACAGCGATTGAACCTCAGTCTGTGACAGGGATTCAATCTCAGTCTGTGACAGGGATTGAATTACAGTCAGTGACAGGGATTGAGCCTCAGTCAGTGACAGGGATTGAGCCTCAGTAAGTGACAGGGATTGAATCTCAGTCAGTGACAGGAATTTTTTTCATTCCCATGTCAAACTGATCATTTACCGTCTTGTCTAGGCAGCACATTTCATTAATTACAGCGATACAACCATGTGGGTCTCCGTCTCCTTCTCTAATGAGAGGATTAGCAGCATTAAGGATGTTACATCGTTTTATTGCAATGTTAGGCTTCTCCAATAACACAGTATTGTATCTGAGTCAACGTGCTGCCGACGTATGTGCTGTCTTTTGCTCGGAAAGCAGTCAGGATACTGCATGTGCGATCAGTTTGGTTAAGTCGCCATAGCCGACTTTTCAACAACCTTTTCAGCTGCAACCACAGTTTGCAGGCATTTACGCAATCCTGCCGCTGCGAGGTCTAGCTTAGCCGAAACATAAGCTGCCAGCCTGAATTTTCCCCCAACAACACAGATGTCAGGCAGCCATGTTTCTCATCTACCGTTTGACCGAAGGCTTGTTTGGATTCGGAATCCCCTGTGTGGGTGGACTTTCAAACGTCTTTTTCAATTCAACTCGGCCGCTGGGATCCATTGCAACGGACCTTGGTTCTGCTACCCTTTTCCATGGGCCATGTCACTTCAGGGCGCCTCAAGATTTGTGTAATGTGGGATAAACGTTCTTCAGTAGGAGCGTATGCCCAAAAAGGATAGCAATTGTTTCTTCATGTGAGGCCTTGGAATTTGCTGAATGACTTGCACTCTGTCTTCACCAATGGCCCTCCCTTGTTCAGATATTAAGTGACTGAAGAACTTCACCTGTTGTTGCATAAATCGAAGCTTTGAGAGACTGGCTTTGTGCCCTTCCCTCGTGCAATGCAAGGGAATCCTTCTCACATTGTTCCTCTGTCGGTGCTAGTATTAAGCAATCGTCCACATATTGCGGAAGCGCAGACCCAGGGGTTAAAACAAGAGTCTCCAGACTTCAACGTAGAGCCTCATTATATATGGTGGGTGACTCACAGTAACATTGACAAAGTCGTGTGAACTCATAAGATTTCCCTTTGAAAGAAAAAGCGAACCAGAATTGACTATCTGGATGCACCGTCACACGAAAGAATGTATTTGCTAAATCCACAGCAGGGAACCATTTACTGTCCGGTAGAAATTGAACTAATACAGTATGGGGTTTGGGAACATTTGATGCGCGCGGGACAACACTGTTATTGACTGCCTGTAGGCCTTGAACAAACCTGCATTCCTCCGGTTCACTTGGAATTTTTGCCTTTTTGATCAGAAAAATGGGAATTCTCACCGGTGAGTTTACACAGGGGATTATCTCTCTAGCCTTTGGGAAGGATTGAAAGACTGGAGTAACTACGTCCATGGCCTTGGGTTTTATCGGGTATTGTGCCCTGCAAGGACGATACTCCGACTTCGTGGTTACTCGTATTGGTTCACAACCTCGTATAAGCCCCAAAGCATGTTTTCCTTTTACGCATAATTCAGTAGGGACCGTTATTAATCTTGGGTCTGAGAAGTTTATCTTAGGGAAACGCCAGGCCAGCCTTCTCGGCTCTTCAGGGCTAGAGGGGGTTACCTCGACCGTTCTATTGCCTGAGTTAGACAAATTAATTTCTTCCTATATGTCCGCACATCTGCATTGAACCACATACCCACATCGTCCCAGAACACCCAACATTTCGTTCTTTATGCCTTTAGTACCCATGGCCACAAATCCTGCCACCAGTCACTGGACACCTTCGCCAGTGACACGCGAGGAGCGTAGCCTTCCACATCAAAAATATAGAGCTTACTTGCCGTCACAGGTACTTTACATAAGTTCACACTGACTGCACATCTGCCATCCCTTCAATAAAATTCGCACAATAACAACTGACCTGGTTTAACCAATCTCCTGAACCAATACTTCTCTTATGGTTCCTCAAGGCCATCGTGGTGTATGTGTGCTGTGCAGTGCAGCACATACCCGCAAAAAAAAAATCGGTGTTATTAGGATTAACATGCTTACCTGCTTCCAGGGCGAGTGAATTGGTCACTGAACTTATTGCTCTCTGGCTTAATCGCCACTCATAGACATACACCAGGGGTCGTGGGTTGTATTTTGCAGTTTACACTTGTGAATCTTCCCTTTGAATTACCTGCAAGCCGGTTGGAGTACTGAGCAAATACAACCCCAGTCTCACTATGAGATCCCGAGCCATCAAATGTAAAGGACAGAATTCCGATAACAAAATTGAGAATTAGAATGTATACACATTACTGATTTCACACAATATGGGTGCGGTACAACTCTCTCATATCACGACACCTGATGCCTCCATTGAGTTCAGGAACATTCCTCTCATCTTTATTGGCGTCAACCCTCTGAACTGTCTTGATTTGAGGAGTGAATGTGCTGGCCATGTATCTACCAAAAAGGTAACTGGTGTACCTTCCACATATAACATAGAGTTAGGCATCGACATATACGCATCATTGTTATATTGAACATATTGTCCACACTTCGCAATCTCAATGCTCAATATAGAGTTGGGACACATCTCAGTGCCCTGTTAGGTTAGTAGAAGTGATTAGATTAAGGGATTCTTCGTTGCCAACTATAAAGGAAAGAGGTTTACCTGTACCTTGTGGCCTACCCACCTCAGTCGTCCCCTGTCAGTCACCATGCTGTCCAGCCTCCAGGACCGATTGAGGCTCTCTGTGCGGGCACTGTCTCGACCAGTGTCCATTGCTCCGCAAACAAAGCACCAGCCAGATCTATCTCTGCAAGCGCACTTCCGCGATCCCTTCCTCTTTTGCGAACTCCTCCCGTGCCTCTCTCTTTTCCCGCAGTTCCTCCCTCCAACGGCTGAACGACCATTTGCATCATAATAAGCTGAGGTTCATGTGATTGCTGTTCCATCTTTAATTTCCGGTTATGGTTCTCTTGAGCCAGCAATGTTTCAGCATGTATCACGTATTGTCCTATCTAATCCAGCTTTCCCGTGTCCCAGGTAATACACGGATATTGTTACCTATTTTGTTGTTTCGTAGTTCATTCCATTGATGAAGCTGCTCCTCAGGTGTGCCTCATACAGTGTGATCTCTGCCGTCGTTATGTCCTTGGGTGGTATCAGTCCACAATAGACGTTATCGACTTTCGTGAGGTGCTTAAGGTACTGGGACATTGTCTCGACTTCTTTAGGGATTCTTGCTTCAATTGATTGGGGGTACGATATGCTATTGGGGATTCAGCAGACCCTGAGGCGGCGACCGTTGACTTGGAATCTTCGCGAAGTGGATCTCGTAGGGGGCTGTAGATCTTCGAGGGCACCCATTAAGGTCAGGATCTGATCCAGTCTTAAGACACTGTACAGCTTCATTAGGTTGTTTTCCGTGTGTTTGTGCATGTGCGCTGGTGTTTGTCCGTGTACTTGATCTATCTTTTATTCGAGATTTTCTTTCCCTTGTGGGATATAAATGAATTAATGTTATTTCTGCAAGTATAAATTCTGATACAGAACAGGAATGAGAAAATACATATTCAGCAAAAAGAAAGGATATGTTGCACAGAAAGTGTTTGTAAAAAGGGAGGATGAGAGACAAAAACAGAAGGTGAAAATTATAGTAGCTACAGTGGATGAGGTAATTAAGAGGAGAATGGAACCGATAGTGGGCAACCGGAGCGGCGGGAGGCAGCATGTAGGACAGAGAGGAAGAGGAAGAGGGAGAGGATAAGGGGGAACATTTGATAGAGGGTTTGAGCGACAGGGGCAGAGATGGAAGTAGCTACAGGCAGGATGCTATTATTGTGGAAAGATAGGGCACTTTAAGCGGGAGTGTCCTGATCTACAAAGGGAAGAAAAGGCAATTCCGCTTATGAATTATGATGAAGAATAGGGGTGTCAGGGGTTCCTGCCCTCGGGGGCCCACCAGGAACCCTTGATAAACTTGAAGGTGGGACCCTGTAGGGAGGAGGTAGTCGTCCTAGTAGATACGGGGGCAGCACGGTCATTGCTGAATATAAAACAAAGAAGGTAGAAATGTTAACACGGTCAATTACTGTTTCGGGGGTGAAAGGGGAAGGATTTACTGTTCCAGTATTTGAACCTATGATGATAGAAGATCCTAAGGATAGGATCACAGGGGAACTGCTGTATATCCTTGATATAGGAAGTAATTTACTGGAGAGAGATTTAATTATCCTTTTAGGACTGGAGATTGGAGTTCAGGAAAAAGAATTAGTTGTACAACTGGCGATATTGACAGAGGATGCTGAGAGAAAGATAGACCCTATTGTATGGGCTAGAGAAGGAAATCGTGGAAAACTACAGATCCCTCCCCTTACAATAAATTGAGGGACTGATTAGAGATGGACTATTGGAACCATGTATGTCTCCTTATCATACCCCAATTCTACCAGTGCGGAAATCTGATGGAACTTATCGATTGGTGCAGGATTTGAGAACATTAAATCGGATAGTACAGGTCAGGCACCCAGTGGTGCCAAACCCCTACACGTTATTAAGTAAGATCCCTCATGATCACAAATGGTTTAGTGTAATAGATTTAAAGGATGCCTTTTGGGCTTGTCCCTTGGCGGAGGAAAGATTTGGGACTATCCCCCTATGAAATCTTATTTGGATTACCTTATTTGGGAACGCAGGGAGAATTGCCAATTCCCGAAACTAAAGATTTGTTTTTAAAGAAGTATATACTGGGCTTGTCCTCCTCTTTATCTTTCCTTAGAAAACAGGGTCTATTGGCACAGACTCCGCCCCTTGAATTTGCTGTTCATCCCATCCGGCCAGGAGATTGGGTCTTAATAAAATCATGGACAGAGACTAAGCTGCAGCCAGACTGGGAAGGGCCGTACCAGGCTCTTTTGACTACCGAAATGGCAATAAGATTAGATTAGATTACTTACAGTGTGGAAACAGGCCCTTCGGCCCAACAAGTCCACACCGACCGGCCGAAGCGTAACCCACCCATACCCCTACATTTACCCCTTTACCTAACACTACGGGCAATTTAGCATGGCCAATTCACCTGAATTGCACATCTTTGGACTGTGGGAGGAAACCGGAGCCCCTGGAGGAAACCCACGCAGACACAGGGAGAACGTGCAAACTCCACACAGTCAGTCGCCTGAGTCGGGAATTGAACCCGGGTCTCTGGCACTGCGAGGCAGCAGTGCTGACCACTGTGCCACCGTGCCGCCCACTGACGGCGGAGAAAAGCTGGACTCATTACACTCGGATCAAAGGGCCAGTGGACCCTCCAGTTGAGGAAGAAGTCTGGACAGCCGAATCAACGCAAGACCCGCTGAAACTCAGACTAAAGAGACTTTGAGTAACTGACTATACAGTGGCGACGCGAGCGCGGGATTATTTCTGTAAGATTGTATATTAAGCCTTTTTGTGTTTTAGCATAATGATCAGAATACTGGGAATGCTTAGAGTTATGATGCTAGCCCTCTTGGTATTGGGATTTTGTCACATATCATTTTCATATGTATTATTAATTGTTCCTGAGTCTGATAATCCACAAGTAATAGACACTGATGTATGTAGCTTAGTAAATTGTGGGAATGTAGCTAATCAGAGACAATACCGCAACTCAGAGATACATCTTAAGTCCTATGGGGATGGCCTCGGGGATGGTACCTGGTATAATGGTCTTGTCACAATACACCGGGCCCCCTTTCGACCAGCACCGATTGTCCCGATAAAAAGTGTAACCCCATATATTTAACGATAAGGAAAACCACATGGCACGAAGCAGTTTTGGGAGGTGGCACTTATGAGGTACAATTAAATGAAACATTTGGGATTGAAATGAAAGCAAATAGGAAGGAGTTTGTGGGCTGTTGTTTTCGAATTAGCGTAGGACAGGGAAAACGGGTAGAATTACTGGGTAATGAGATACAACCTTTCACCCCTCCCGATGATCCTAAAGTAGTAAAAATTATAGAGGTAAAGGATTTGAAACAGACCATCGAGATAGAGACTGGGTACGGGGATGCAAATGCCTGGATTGAATGGGTAAAGTATACTGTAAAAAGTCTGAACAAAAGCAATTGCTATGCATGTGCCTCCAGTAGGCCAGTGGCCCAGGTGGTTCCCTTTCCGCTCGGGTGGAAGCGAGACAGGAAGGGCATGAAATGTATGATAGCCCTGTACCAGGATGAGACTGCATGGAATGATAGGAATTGTACCTCCCTATCTCTAATGTTCCCTCCCTTGGAGGAGAAAGATGCAAAAGTTCCCCCACATTTTCCGCCGCAGTTGGAAATCACACGTCATGTGTGCACAGGCGAGGTACGAGTCGGTCGAGAGATTTGGGGGAGCTGAAATTATGTACAGAGATTAAGAATGTTACCGAAACGGAGAAGGGAGGGAACTACTCAGCATTAAAGGTTCCCCGAGCGGATCTGTGGTGGTACTGTGGAGGAAAAATATTGAGACCCACCCTACCTCCGGATTGGAAAGGGATATGCGCAATTGTACAATTGGCAATTCCATTTACCTTGGCATTTGAGAAGGAAAATATAGTAGGGAAAAAGGGAAGGGGTAAGAGATTACTGTTAGATACTTCTTTTGATGACAGGATTTATCTTGATTCGGTAGGAGTTCCTAGGGGAGTACCTGATGAATTCAAGGCTCGTAACCAGATTGCAGCAGGCTTTGAGTCAGCTCTCTTTTGGTAGGTAACAATTAATAAAAATGTAGACTGGATAAATTACATTTTCTATAATCAACAGCGATTTATAAATTATACAAGAGATGTGGTTAAAGGAATATCAGAACAGCTTGATGCGACGAGTAGGATGGCATGGGAAAACAGAATAGCCCTTGATATGATTTTAGCAGAGAAAGGGGGTGGTGGTTTCGATCCTTACTTCCCTGATAGTAGTAGTCGGGGTATTGGTGGCCATTGGCTGTTGTGTCATACCCTGTATACGAGGGCTCACCCAGAGGCTGATTGAAACAGCCTTGGTGAAACGAATGCCCCTGAGGGGAATCAGACAGAGGAACTTTATCAACTAAATAATAAGGAGATGAGTGAGACTAAGATGGATGAAATCTCTGAAATGATGCTTGCGAATTTTGGGAACAATGTTTAAAAAAAAGAGACAAAAGTGCAGAAGATAACAGATAGTAATGAAAAGAAAAAGGGGAAATTGTGGGATATAAATGAATTAATGTTATTTCTGCAAGTATAAATTCTGATACAGAACAGGAATGAGAAAATACATATTCAGCAAAAAAGAAAGGATATATTAGCATGACGTGAATACAGAACAATGGTGGATATATGGGCAAACAGGAAAGCATCTGTTTCCCCCGCTTACACAGAGACACAGGAACAAACCCTAATCAAAGAGGTCAAAGTGGCCTCTGGATGGAAATAGATGCTGATAGAAGAAAAGATATGCCTAATCAATAACCTACGGTAGACTGACGTCAAACACCCTTATGGGAGTCAGAGATAAGAGTTTGTCACGGACAAGACAGGATAAACAGAAGTTGTGGGATAAGTCTTAAGGAAATCTGTGACGTAAGCGAAGCAGGGAACAGACAATGGAATAAGGAAAACATATGGGAAAAGAAACTGTATAAATTGCAAGGGTTTTTTGGGATATACTGTGCATTTTGTCATTGCCTGGTAATTACCTTACCTGGTAATTAGACAAAGCACCCACCAAAGGTGGAAATGTGTTGCTGGAAAAGCGCAGCAGGTCAGGCAGCATCTAGGGAACAGGAGAATCGACGTTTCGGGCATTAGCCCTTCTTCAGGAATTCCTGAAGGAGGGCTAATGCCCGAAACGTCGATTCTCCTGTTCCCTAGGTGCTGCCTGACCTGCTGCGCTTTTCCAGCAACACATTTCCATCTCTGATCTCCAGCATCTGCAGACCTCACTTTCTCCACCCACCTATAGGTGTATAAATAAAACGACGCTGTTGTTCAGATCTTTGTCTCGGACTGAAATTATTAAAGTGAGTGAGCTTTTGTTTCTCACACCCTGAAATCAGGCTCAGCCTTCAACATGTTATAAGCACTCCAATTCACAGGTTCTACTTTACCCTTCCGTTTCTCCTTCTCTCTCTCTCCTCCAACGGTGACCTCAGCATTTGCAACTGCATGTTACTAAAACTTCCTTCCTCCAGAAAACCACGTTCCTTGATTTACATTTTTAACTGCTTTACAGAAACTGGGCCATAATTATTTAGCATATATTGTATTTTTTCTTGACCATTCCGAATTGTCTGACGACTCTCTTTTTGTTCACTCTTGCTGGAGCTGATTTTCATGGATATTGGAAAAGTGTTCATCTCTCTCTGTCTGTCTCTCTGTCTGTCTATCTGTCTCTCTCTTTCTCTCTCTCTCTCTCTCTCTCACGATGCCATAATCTTCTCTTTGCCAATATAACTTGCTTTTACCTCCGGAGGTCCCCTCTCATTGGGCGCGACCGCCTCATTGCCTTGGTCTTCACAAACCAAGAACCCACGTAACTGGTACAGCTTTGGCGACTCCAACGCTGCCCATGGTGGCTCCAAGTCTCAAACCACCGTTAATCTTGCTGTCTCTGAAACTGTCGAGAGACGGCAATCCTTTCCCTTGAGTTTTACTCGAATACCGCGCGAGAGTTCACTGGTCCCTCTTCCTGGTTCATTTATTCTCTTCGAACCAGTCTCTATGTCGGATTACTTTAGCCACAACTCTTACCCTGACCCTATTCGATTCGGAACGCGACTCTGGGGCGATCCACTTATCCCCAGTCCTCTCACGCAAAGGGGCCAATTCAGCGCTGGAGATGAAGTGAAAGACCTTCAAGGCAGTGGCGCGTACACCTCCTGGGAATCTTCAAAATCTTACCCAGTCGCAGGGTCCCAGGCGAGCCCCCTAGTTTACTGCCGGGGAATTTCAATCGACTCGACGCAAATGCTACCAAGAGCAAAGAAAAAGTTTAGTTTTGAAATTTGCAGAGTGGACCCGACACATTTGCAAGACGCCTCATAAAATGGACGCCTGACGGTTTTCACATATTCCCTTTATACTATATATTGCCTTGCCTTATCACACCTCAAGCCAGGAACCTGGATCAGTCGAGTTCCTTTCCACACATGGAGTTGCTTTTTCTAATTCATTGACTGCTGATATAATAGATTATTGGCCTTGAGAGTCAGCTGTAAATTAGGTTGAACTTTACATTTTTTCTGTCTTTTTGCAAAGTTAGGTCCATACTTCTTTGTTTCAGCCATGGTTTCACAGATTTCACAAAAAATGATAATTTTCAATTACAGGGGATCAGGCTGACAGTGACTCAATAAGTGTGATGGAGTGAGGATGATAGTGACACAATGAGAGTGAGGTGTCAGCGTAGTAGTAACGCAGACTGTGTGAGTGGATTAGGCCGATAGTTGCGCAGTGAGGGGGGGTCACAGTGATAGTGATGCAGTAAGTCTGTGGGATCGGACCAATAGTGACGCAGTAAGTGTGAGGTGGTCAGGGTGATAGTGAAGCACTTCGTGTGAGGGGTCAGTGTGACAGTGACGCAGTAAGAGTGAGTTGTCAGGCTGATAGTGACGCAGTAATTGGAAGGAGATCAGGCTGATAGTGATGCAGTAAGTGTTTCTGTGTCAGGCTGATCCTGACGCATAAAGTGGAAGGGGACAGGGTGATAGTGACGCAGTAAGTGTGATGGGGTCAGGCAGAGACTGACGCAGTGAGTGTGAGACAGTCAGGGTGATAGTGAGGGAGTAAGTGTGTGCGTTCAGGCTGGTAGTGACAGTAAGTTGAGAGCGTCAGGCTGATAGTGGCCAATGAAAGTGAGGTGGTAGGGGAATAGTGACGCAGTAAGTGTGAGGCGTCAGGCTGTTAGGGATGCGGTAAGTGTGAGGGGTCAGTCTGATAGTGAAGCAGTAGGTGTGATGGGGTCAGGCTATTAGAGACGTAGCAAGTGTGGTGGCGTCAGGCTGATAGTGTCACAGTATGTGTGAGGGGTCAGACTGATAGTGATGCACTATGTGTCGGTGAGTCAGAGTGATCCTAATGCAGGAAGTGAGAGAGGACAGGGTGATAGTGACGCAGTGAGTGTGAGGGGGTCAGCGTGATGGTGACGGAGTAAGTGTGAGTGTTTAGGCTGATATTGATGCAGTAAGTTGAGGGCGTCAGGCTAATACTGGCCAGTAAGTGTTAAGTGACAGGGTGATAGTGATGCAGGAAATGTGAGGAGTCAGACTGATAGACACGGTGAAATTGTGAGGGGTCAGGCTGATAGTGATGTGGGAAGTGTGCTAGTGTCAGGCTGATAGTGACGCAGTAAGTGTGTTGGGAGCAGAGTGATAGGAACGCAATAAGTGTGAGCAGCTCTGGATGATAGTGACAGGTCAGTATGAGGGGGAGGATGGTAGTGATCCAGTGAGTGTGAGGTGTCATGATGACAGTGAAGCAGACTGTGTTAATGTGCCATTGTGATGGTGACATGGCAAGTGTGATGGGGTCAGGGTGACAGTGACGCAGATGCTTTCAGGGGGTCAGGTTGTAGTGATGCAGTAATTGTGAGGGGTCAGGGTGATAGTGACGCAGTGAGTGTGAGATGTCAGTGTGATAGTGACACAGAACATTTGAGGGGCCAGGCTTATAGTGACGCAGTGTGGGTAAGAGGTCAGGGTGACAGTGATGTAGATGCACTCACAGGGCCAGGTTGTAGTAAAGCTGTAAGCGTGAGTGTCTCAGGCTGATAGTGATGAAGTAAATGCGAGGGGCTAAGGCGGATAGGGATGTAGAAAGTGTGCAGGGGTAGTGCTAGAAGTGACGCAGTAAATGTGAGTGTTGAAGCTGATAGTGACGCATTAAGTTTGAGGGGATCAGGCTGATCTTGACGCAGTAAGTGTGACATTGTCAGGATGATAGTTACGCTGTAAGTGTATGGGAGCACAATGATCTTGACGCAGTAAGAGTGGGGAGTCAGGGTGATAGTGACACAGTAAGCATGAGTGGGTAAGTCTGATAGTGACACAGTATATGTGAGGAAGTCAGCCGGTTAGTGGCGCAGTATGTGTGAGATGGTCAGGCTGATATTGATGCAGTTAGTGTGTTGGGGTCAAAGTGATAGTGACGCAATAGGTGTAAGCGGTTCAGGATGATAGTGACACAGTGGGTGTGAGATACCAGTGTGATAGTGACGCAGTAAGTGTAAGGGGTCAGGATGACAGTGACACTAAGTGTAAGGCCCTCAGTGTGATAGTGCCGCAGCAAGTCTGGGGTGTCAGGGTGTAAATGACGTCGTAAATGAGAGAGGGACATTGCGATAGTGAAGCAGTAAGTGTGAGGGGGTCAGGCTGATAGTGACACAGTCAATGTGACGGGGCATTGTTTTAGTAACAAGATAAGTGTGAGGCGTCAGTCTGATACTTACATAATAAGTGTGATGGAGTCAGGCTGATAGTGACACAGTAAGTGTAAGGAGTCAGGGTGATAGTAACATAGGAAGTGTAAGGGCGTGACTGATCGTGACAAAGTAAGTGTTAGGCAGTCAGGCTGATAGTGACGCAGTCAAAATGAGGGTCTCGAAATGAAAGTGGCGCAGCAAATGTGATGGCGCCAGATGGATAGTGATGCAGTAAGTTTGAGGGGTTCACGCTGATATTAAGGCGGGAAGTGTGAGGGGTCAAGTCTATAGTGATGCAGTAAGTGTCGGCAGGTCAGGCTGATAGTGATGCATTCAAAGACCAAATATCCAAGGCTCACTGTAGTGCTGAATAGCGATACTTCTCAAGGCTAAGACAAAAATCAATAGTTCTCATCCTGGTCATAAATCACAATGCTTCATTTTAAAATTGTCCTCTCCTGCTTCTAGATTCACCAATGAGGGAACAAAATTTAATTGCACCACCCTGTTTATCTCTTCAAATATTTTGTAACTCTCAATGAGATTACCTCGCTTGTTTTGAAACTGTTAAAAAAAAGGCCGGATTTGCCCAATTTCAATTCAGAGGACTAATGTTCATCCATGATATCAAGGCTAATCACCATTCGTGGTATTCCTCATATGGCATTAGTATCTTTCCTAAATTGAGGATTATAATTCCTCATACTGTAGTCCAAGTGCGGTCGAACTGAGCCACCATACATTGGAAATAATGCTTCGTTCTCGTGCCCTGAAATCCTCCTGCAGCTTTCACAACAGACTTCTACAACTGCTACTAGACTTCAATGAATTATTAAAAACTTCTCCAAGATGCATTTCTAAACATGTGGACTTTCTACTTCAAACCTTCGACAAATAATCTCCACACATTTCCCTCCTGACAAGTATGATAAAGTCAAATCGTTGCTATTTATTAGATCATGAGGGACATGGATAGGTTGACTCGTCAAGGTGTTTTCCGGCTGGTGAGGAAGTCAAAATTTAGAAAACATCGGTTTAAAATTAGTGGGTAAGGATTTAAAAGGGACGTCAGGGGCAACTTTTTCAGACGCGTCCAGAATGAGCTGCCAGAGAAATTGTTGGAGACTGGTACAACTATAACATTTAATGGCATCTGGATGGATATATGAGTAACAAGGTTTAGAGGGATGTGGGCCAAATGTTGGCAAATGGGACCTATTAATTTAGGATAACTGTCCACCATGGTCAAGTTGGAAAGAAGGGCCACTTTCCGTGTTGTATTGTTCAAGGACTTGTTGAATCTAGAAAAACCGCAAAAGCTTTGCAAATAATTCCGTCAAGACGATTTCAAGTTCCAAATCTTCGGTTAATCTTCCTCTCTTGTGCTCACAAGTTCATTACCTGATGTCAGAATTTACGGATTAGTTGCTGGATCCATTCCTGTAAATTGGCTCTGCATTCTTTATAATTCCGATATTTTTTTTACGAATGTAGCTAGTGTTTATGGACTTAGCATCAATATTTCTAATACCATATGTCGTTGAATATTAAAACACAACAGCATATCGAATTTGGCACCAGATGATGAGCAATTGAGTCAAAATCGATCGGACGCAGTGAGACAATGATCCTCTCTTCATGTGGTGTACATCCGTGACTCTATAATTCGACGATGAATCATTCCCACAACTTCAGCTGTGGCAGAGTCTAGTTTGCGGTGAAAGCCTGTCAATCTGCTAAGGTAACGTTCGTCTGAGTCTCTGCAAAGAATTGGCGAAATCTTTGGGTCTTGACAATTTGTTCTTCCAACAAATTACGTATTTCATGAATTCAGTTGTTTTACTATGAAAATTGGAGATTTTGCCGCAGCTGTGATGGCCGAGAGGTTAAGCCGTTGGATTCGAAATCCAATAGGGTCTCCCTGCGCAGGTTCGAATCCTGTTCACAGCGTAAAATCCTTTAAAAGTGATGAATTCCTTTAAAGGAGCTTGAGCTTTGCATTCAATCGAAAGTAAGTTTTCAACTGTAAAGAATCCGAAGTAATTTCAAGACTGACTCAGTCATCTAATTGAATAAATTATATGTCGAGACACAAAATGCCACCAACTTCCAACACGAATCAGTTTCAACGCGTTTGCCGAACTATCGTGAAATTTGGATGTTCCGCGGGGGTGGAATTAAGCAAAACAAGAAGCAATGCAATACATTTACTTGCAGGTGATGATTTTTTTTAGGATCAGTTGAAAGTCAAGCTGAGAAAGTTGAACCTAATTTACAGCTGACTCTCAAGGCCAATAATCTATTATATCAGCAGTCAATGAATTAGAAAAAGCAACTCCATGTGTGGAAAGGAACTCGACTGATCCAGGTTCCTGGCTTGAGGTGTGATAAGGCAAGGCGATATCAGTGGAGTAGAATTTTCTGGAAATATTAGAAATGGAATGTTAACGGTCTTCTGCTGTCCACATTCATAAGAAACTGTGCATTAAGAACTGAAATTGAAAATTAACGATGAAAATCAGCCTTAGCCCTCTGCTTGTGGTGTAGCATTGTTCAGAACAATAGGTTGTTGTTGAGGCTAAAATTGTCCAAAATAATCGATGGGGATCTTATCCACGGCCTTCGTTGGAGCAGTTGGTGTGGAGAGCTCAGCTTGAAGAACCAAATGCCAATTATTCATCTTAGCTGTCTGCATTGCTTAGTGAAACATTCTCCCTGTTTAATGAAAAAACCTTTGCTATCAGAGCTGGATGTTTTCATGTCAACATGTTCTGATATGAGAAGACGCTCCATGGAGTAGATGTGACTTAAATTTTGACTCTAATGTCAGAGATGTTGACACATTTCTGCACCAAAACAGCACTACCATTGGTATCAAATCAAACTGAACAAAGGACTAGTCACTTAGACATTTCCTGCCTGCAGTCTCTGCCAATGGACTGTTCAGGCCCGACGTAGGAATAGGGCGTGGTGACATCTGTTCGCAAGTGGATCACTTCATTCTTGCTCACGATCCATAAACCGTAATTCATTTTGAATTTCTTAGCCACTGCATAATAAGTGGGACATAATGCACAGGTTTGCTTCTCGAAAGAAAGAGCGAAATCTTATTCAATGCAGACGCAAATTCAAGTTGTCCCTGGTCGACCAGAAGACAGATGTCGCGAAACAAAGTGAATACAGAAAACAATCAATGTTTTCTGGGAGTCAACAAGATGTACTGGAAGAAGGGAAACATATATTAGGAACTAAAGTCACATACCACTTCCACAGACTAAACGTTCTTGAACCGTTATCTTAATTTGACCTTCATGTCCACCACTGCTGCAAAAATTATCTTAACAACTCAGAACTTTGTGTTCTTTGATATTCCTTCCTTCATGTTTCTCTTGATTTTGAAACTAAAACCGAGCAATCGTAATGCACCCTATTTCACTTGCAAAGATCAGAAGAAGATCAATTTATAAGAGAACAGAAATAAAGCTACGTCTGTCTTTCGAGAGAAAACACAGTTACTGTTTCGACTCCAAAAAGTCTTCTTCAGAAGTCTGCGCAATGAACTCGAAATAGTTCAGACCGAAAATGAAAACAGAAGCCAAAATGCCGCGAATACACCACCCGCAAGTGCATCAAGTCCTACTCGAATATGCCGGATTACTCCCATCAACATCAGGGGAGAACGGAACAAAGCTCACTCTGCAGTTGTCAACCTGCTATGACGTAGTTTGTGAAGTCAGAAATCTGATTGGGTAAAAAGCGGGATGAAAGCGGGATGTAGGAAGTCTGAAAAAAGCAAGTGCGTGCTTTGCTTTGAAGAAGGTTGGCAGTGATGGAAATGGAAATTAACGACAGGGAGGGGGCTTAATTAATACTCAGCATCGTTGCAACACACAGGGACGCAATTCTTTTTGCCAGATTTCTGTTCTGCCATTTTATAATAACGACTGCTGTCGGGTTTGGTTTCCATTCCAGGCTTAGGTGACAGCCTGATGGAAGTTTGCACATTCGCCCAATTTCTTTGTGGTTGCTCTGGTTTGCTGCCACATTCTAAACATTTGCAGGTTATTTGGAATCGCCATTGAATGCACACGGTTACAGAGACAGTGATGTCTCTGTAATAGGAGTGTCTGGATAGGAAGTACTTCAGAGGATTTTTCGGAACTTAAATAGACAGAGTGGGGTTAGTCTGCTGTTTCCTGGGTGAGCTACATGGACAGAGAGGGGTCAGGGTATTCTTCCCTGAGGGAGATATATTGACAGAGTTGGGTTAGTTGCTCTTACCTGTGTCAGTCACGCAGATACAGTAGGGTCAGTCTGCCCTTCCCTGGGCGAATTTCTTTCACAGAGTGGTGACAGTCTGCTCTTCCCTGCCTGAGTGAAATAGAAAGAACGGGGTCAGAATTCTCTTCCTTCGATAATTTATGTTGACAA
The DNA here is from genome assembly GCF_037043375.1 of Chiloscyllium plagiosum. NCBI lineage: Eukaryota > Metazoa > Chordata > Chondrichthyes > Orectolobiformes > Hemiscylliidae > Chiloscyllium > Chiloscyllium plagiosum. Next base: position 46,476,608 of record NW_028270177.1, read on the forward strand.
TCTGGGTTCCGTCTGCTCTTCCCTGGCGAGTTACATTGGTAGAGTGGGGTTATTGTTCATTCATTGGGTGAGTGTCATAGACAGAATGGGATCAGTCTGCTCTTCCCTGGGGGAATTACATTTATAGAGTGGGGTCAGACTGTTCTTCAGAGAATGACTTATATTGACAGTGTGGGATCAGTCTGCTGAGTTAGACTGAGAGTGTGGGGTCAGTCTGCCCTTCCCTGGGTGAGTAACACTGACTGAGTGGCGTTTGTTTGCTCTTCCGTCAGTGAGTTACATTGACAGAGTGGCGTCAGTCTGCTTTTCACGGAGTGAGTTATTTGGACAGTGTGGGATCAGTCTGCTCTTTCCTGGGTGAGTTGCATTGACAGAATGCGGTCAGTCTGCAATTTCCTAGTTGTGTTAAAGTGATGGCGTGAAGTCAGAGTGCTCTTCCCTGTTTGAGTCACATTGACAGATTGGGCTTCATCTGCTCTTCCCTGGGAGAGTCATATTAACAGGATGGGGTCAGTCTGCTCCTTTCTGAGTGAGTAATATCACAGAGTGCACTCAGTCTGCTCTTCCCTGGGTGAGCTACGTTAAGACAGTCGTGACAGTCTGCTCTTCTCTGTCTGAGTTTAACAGCAAGTGTGGTTTCATTACTGTCTTCGCTGGATGATTCACAAGACAGAATGGAATAAGTCTTCTCTTCTCTGAGTCAGTTACTTTGACAGAGTGGGGTCAGGCTCGTCTCCCTGCTTGTGTTTCATTGACACAATCAGATCAGCCTGCTCTATCCTGGATGAGTGACAGAGACAGAATGGGTAGAGCCTGCTCTTCTCTGAGTGAGTTACGTTGACAGAGTGGCATCAGTCTGCTCTTTCTTGGGTAAATTATACTGTCTGACTGGTGTCAGTCTGCCATTTGCTGGGTGAGTTACATATAAAGTGTTGGGTCAGTCTGCTCTTCCCTGGATGACTAACATTGACAGAATGGCGTCAGTCTACTCTTCCTGGGTGAGTTACATTAACAGAGTGCGGTCAGGCCATAATATCCTCGTTGAGTTACATTGATCGTGTGATGTCAGACTTCTGTCCCCTGGTTGAGTTACATTGACAGAGTGGGGTCCATCTGCTCATCCCTGGGTGAGTTATGTTAGCAGTTTGGGGTCGGTCTGCTTTCCGCAATCCAGGAACTCCATCTCTAGCGGTTTCTTGTCAGTATCTCCATACTAAGGATTTGAGGAGTTAAGAAAAGTAACTTGTCCCCTACATCTTTGGGATAATTGGGGATGGGCAGTGAATCTTATCTCATTGAAAGACAACTGTGTCCCAGAAGTGCATTTCTAATAATTGCATGCACTAATTCGACACTGCAAGCGGACGGGAATAATTTGCGGAGAGGTGCAGGGTAGAATAATTAAAGTCAAATGCACTGATGCCGAGGAGACATGACACAAGATGTGAGTGTGGAGCTGATGGTGCAAGGCTCAGTGTCAGTGCTATTGGTTCAGCATTTATTTCTCACTGTTCGCAATGACTCACACACCACTGCTGTCAATTCACAATAATGAGCCTGTTCATCTTGGTTTGAAAATCCCTGCGTGTGTATTAACGTGGTTAATGGGACGCGAGAGGAGATGAGCACATCCTCTTTATTCTGTCAGTTTAAACAGATGAAAATATCTGTTGGATGCCAATGCAAGAGGATACTGTCTTTTTCTGTGCCTTTTCAGTGGGGCATGCTCAGCATTGAAATGTCTGTTTTTGCACAAGCTGAGTTTGATTGCCATTCATACTGAGCAACGCTAATCCAGAAAACGCGTTTTCGAATTCCTGTGGTTCAGACATTGCACATATGGACGAGAAATCTGGCTTTTAACGTGGCGCCGTGGCTTAGCTGGTGAAAGCACCTCCCATCACACTGGTGCCTGCTCATTGTATTGAAAGCTTGTTATTTCTCGCAAGTATTGTGTTGCTGATCGAGAAACTCAGTGTCCTGTTTGAATTGCTGTATATTCTGATTTCGGGTTCCGGCTTCATTTTCCAGGTTTAAATCCAGTAGTGTATGTTGCTCTTTTTAACTACTATTTTAACCTGGAGATTCTTCCCGCAGTTCCACAAGCACTTCTGCTTCTCATCCTCTTATTCTCATTCCTTCATTCCCAGTTTTGTGGAAATTAAGTGGTGAGGCAGGAGACACTGCAGCATTCCCGGGGGATGTTGTGGTAATGGCACTGACACCACGACATGATCACCCTCATTCTCTGCCGTCACCATTCATTTGTTGTACACCAACAGTAAATGCATCCTTGTTCTTCAGCTATCGTGTAATTACTTTCTTTTCCTGTTGGATAAGGAATTCAACTTTAACTTCGAAAAGGTCTTTAGATTTTGAGGAAGAAATGTCTCCTTGCCTCAGGTCGAAGTGACAGACGCATTATCCAGAGAATGTGAGACTACTTCGACCTACTCCAGCCAGGCGTCAGAAAGCCTCTCAGCAGTTCGAGTCTCAAACTGTCTCTGAATGTCAGGCTTTTCAAGAGCAGAAATGGGAAATGAGGGATATGGACAGCCAGAGTGTCGGAGAATGTGAAAAAGGCCCAGGAGGATACAGAGACAAATATAGAAAAAGCAAAGACACATATTGAGGCAGACACTAAAAGAAACAATTCTCCATTCGGCGTGACTGCTAACTAACAGAAAGCAAAAGGACATGTAGCCATTAAAACATAGCCTTCCACCAACTCAGGAAAATGAAAGTAGCATGACAGCTGATTAAGTCCTTTTAAGATTGTAAATTCGACGTTTGTAAGCTCAAGAGTGATTTTGATAAATATCCTAATTCGACAGGTAAGATTATCATTTTCCCAACAGTATAATCTAGACATCTATAACTAACCTGTTTCCTGTCCATCTAAAAAAATCTGTTTCTCTCTGCAGATGTTGCCAGGTGTAGCGGGTTTCTCTATCAATTCTCGTTTTTGGTTCAGATTTCCAAAACCTGCATCTTTTTGATTTTTGATAACCTGGCACAAAACCAAGCATTACCAGGTACGGACCAGTGGTCAGAAATACTGGTACCACGATATACTTGCACAATAAAACGATCATTCCCTGTCCGAAAATAGAACTAATGTCACGGCAGTTCTAGTTCCAAATCCTAACTACGACATTACACTGAATGAAGACAGACGCTCTTGCACTTATTCTCAATGAAATGGCTTTTCCCTTTCATTTCTGATCAGTTTCACTGCAGATTGTTTTCTACTCGTCTTCAAGTTTGGCAGAATGGAAAATCCCATTTGACCCATGGTGCAGTCTGGTTTAAAGACACTCCCAGTTTCCAGCTTATGTGTTCTGATGTTTCCAGTGCAAATGGCAGTGAGGTTCTCGCTTTGATCTTAGATGACACAACAATGGGATTGAAGTTTGACATAGTTATTACCCACGTCGTGTCTCCCACAGAAAGAGACACAGACACATTCCCCGAGAGGGGCAGATTTGACCAGCTCCTTGTGCTTCACTTCAGCTGTCCGCTCCAACATGCAAGTTCAACCGCGAAAAGGCAGCTTTTGGTTAAACCAAAGCCAGTTTTACAGACAATGAGAGACGTTGCTCTGAGCTAGAATTTGAAGTGGGCAAAAGAAACAGTAAATTCGAAAACCCAACCCCTTCCGTTCCTGACAGACAACAGGAATGGACGAGCACGCTGCATCCTCGTGATTTTAAATGCGAACCGACAATCCTCTAACTCGACGTCGGGCGCGTTGCCAATTCCGTCATTGACCCAAAGACCAGGTTTGGCTGTGACAGTTTGTCTATAGGTAATGTAAACGTCCACATCATAGAAACAGCATTCACAAGGTGAAAAATCAGCAAACATAATCACCGTCACTGTTTTTTACATTCCAGACCATGAACTAATTCAGCGAGAAACCACTGGTCATTTCGAGCCCGTCATCCGGAATGAGGCGAGTTGAACGATGCCTTTCTTGCTGCCGACACATCAGCACAGCTCAAAACGAGCTCGTGTTAGCATCAGTCTTTACTTAACTTGCTGCAGTATATCTGCTGAACGACATCAGATTATCACAGCATTGCCTTCTTCACATTGAAACCAAGGGTGATAATATGAACCGACTTGGAAACTTGGAGAGAGAAACACTGCTGACAAAGACAATTATGATGTGAAGATCAGGCACTAGAGTTTGTACATGTCAGGTCCCAAAGGCTACTGCAGTATCAATGGACATCCCTGCATACAAGTCTGATTTTGCATTGCCCAGAACAGGCTTTCATTCCCAGTCAGGAGATGTAGATTTAATTCTCTTCTTGAGAATTATCCGAAAGAAAACTAAATCCTGGCTGCACCCAGAACACACACACGGATCCTGCCAGAACAATTCAGTGATCGATCAGCATCTGTCTGGAAGGACAATGGCAGCAAATAAAAGCGAAAGCTATCTCAGCAATTACCCCTCCAAGGTTCTCGCGTTTCCCAGTTGAAAATATCTCGCTGTTCCTTGAATGTCACTACGTCTAAACCCTTGCCTCATGGCATCATACCTGTACCCCGCTACTGAGGACATCCAGGGTTCTGCGGAGTAACTCAAAATCTCAATCTCTCGGGTAATTAGGGATTGACGGTGCATCCCATCACATTGAGCAATGACCTTATCCCAGTAATACGTTTCCTAAAGCTGCAGTTTCTAAGGAAACACTTGCAAGCAGTCGGGAATAAGCTGAGAAGTGGAACGGACGAGAGGAAAATGTGAAAGGCAATGATGACTGGGAGGCATGAGACAGCAAGTGAGTGAGGAGCTGGTGCAACTTTCAATGTCAGTGTCAGTATTTACTGACCACTATTCACTCTGACTCACACACCACTCCTTAACAATTCACCACAATGAGCCCATTCCTCTTAGTGTGAGTTTACCTTTGCGGATATTAACGCGGTTAAAGGTGCCCAAGAGGATGGATGGATCCGCGTTATCCTGTCAGTTTAAACAATCTAAGTTATCAGTTTACAACAAAAACAATAAGAGATTGCCTCTTCCTGTGCATTTTCAGTGGAGAATATCCAGCTTTGAAATCTTCTGCATAACCTGAGGCTGTTTTAAATTTACACCGAGTAACTGTGAAACACACAAAAAATGAGTCCGAGTTCCTGTGTTCGAATAGTCAATAAATGCACGCATAGTTTTGAATCGCTGAGCTTGGGCAGTCCCTAAGCCTTAGTTAGTGAAAGTTCCTGTGAAAAAACAGCCGAATATGTGATCAAATCCTGACATCTCACTGTTTATAGGTCTTTCATGAAAAACAGAGTTCCCAACTTCACATGTGGTTCTGGTCGTGGTGGGAATTCAAATCAATGACTGGATCGAGGTTATAGTTTAAAGACAGCTCCTTCGACACCTCTGCCACGATGCCACACAAACCCCCGCAACCACATTTTTCATGATTAGTGTTTCAGCATCGCCTCACTTCAGGCACTTACCTGCACGCACTTTCAATGGCGAACTTGGCGTAAGTTCGATAAGATTTTTGAGGATGTTGCAAGGCATACAGTGTTTGGACTGTAGCGTAAAGCTGAATAGGATGTGAAAAATTTCCCTGGAGCTTGAGGGCTGAGGGATGGGCTTACAGAGGTTTATATCAATATGAAGGAGACGGTAGAGTAAATGGTCAATAACTACTTCTTCCTAAGGCAGGCAAGTTCAAAACAAGGGAACAATGTTTTAAGGGGAGAGTGGTAAAATTTAAAAGGGATCTGAAGTACATTGTGTTTTTCACACAGAAAGGTTTGCGTGTTTGGAATGAATTGTCAGATTTAGTGGTGGAGTCTGGTATACTCTCAACATTTCAAAGGCATATGGATCTGTATACAGACAGGAAAGTTGAAAAAGAATAAACATGAAAATTTGGCAAATAGAGCGTTTGTTTACGGGCTCAGCCCCTCTGAGATGCTGCAGTGGCGATCACCAGTTTGAATAGGCACTCATCACTTGGTCAGTGCGTTGGGCTAGTTTTCTGGAAGATGGTTAGATTAGATTCCCTACAGTATGGAAACAGGCCCTTCAGCTCAACTAGGCCACACCGACCCTCCAAAGAGTAACCCACCCAGACCAATTTCCCTCGAACTAATGCACTGATCATAATGGGCAAATGAGCATGTCAAATTCATCTGCCCTGCACATCTTTGCAGTGTGGGAAGAAACCCACGCAGACGCAGGGAGAATGTGTAAACTACGCACAGGAATCAAACGTGGAACACTGGTGCTGTGAGGCAGCAGTGCTAACCACTGAGCCACGGTGCCGCCCTAAAAGGGGATGGAGAACGCAGCTAGCAACCCCACAATCTCTCGCGTGCAAAGTGAGTACTCTCCCATTTGAGATAACTCCCACAGGCTGCTGCGGTTAAAACCAGCAACGAATCTTTTTTTTTCTGGTCTTAGGCTGCCAATGACCATTCTTCTTGACACATTCCCAACTTCTCAGTGGGAGATTTTGGCTGCGGAACATACCTCACAAATCATGTTGCCCGCGCGGCTCTCCAGCGAAACCAAAAACTGACAACTCATGAACAGAAGCAGAAGTGACAAAAATAACCTATTTTCAGACACACGGACTCATGAATGCTGTCTGCGAGGCAGAGCGAGTCGTCTGAGTCATGAGCTGCTCACACAAATTGCAGCGAGGCAATTCCAAATTGTGCTTTCAACGTACTGGCGCCTTAGTGCACCAACACTTCCAGGAAAGTGCTCAAGTTACATGAATCAGAACTGACTAACAATGAACCATGAAAAGTGAAGATTACCAATTACAGTCTCGATTAGATGAGGTTAACAATTGGGCTGATGTCCCCACTGGATCGAGAGGACCAATCACCAGCCTCTCTCATCAGGACAGAAATTAAGGAAATTAGGGAAAGGTAACCAAGTTTTATATCGCAATTTCCCTCCTTTTCGCACCAACAACAGAAAACTGCGAGCAGATTCAATGTAGAACCTAATTTCACATCAACAGGGAAATAAATATCTCCATTCACTTTCAGATAAACGGTGAAAAATGCAAATTGTCTGGAATATGAAAGATTGGCGCAGCCTGTTTTTGAATCGCATATTATGCTGGTGGCCTTTCGAGCTGGAGGGGAACGTGACAACTACAGCAGAAGGGGAAAACGTGGGCACTGACATGTTGGTTGTTTTCTGCTGTGCCACATCACAGCCGGGTTAGAAGAAATGACAGCTTTTTTTTCTGTTCAACTTTAACAAAACTCATCCCTGCAAAACGTTGCCAGCTTAGTCCATTAGCACACATGGCCGCGCAGGGATGCAAACACAAGCCTTCTTAAGAAGTGGAATCTGAAATCAGAGTCTCAGGTTGCTCAGCCACGCGAGCACACAGGCCAAAACCGGAAACCCAAGAGCATGTACCTGATGATACCCTGCAGCATACTCACAGCAACTGCACCAGTCCTGCAGAATAAGCGGTGGAAAGGAATTGCTCTATCTGAGCGGTCGTGCTTGTTGTTCTCATCAGCAAATCTGGCTTTGAATTTGCAAGCCCATACCTGCTGCCATGCTGAAACGGAATGCAATTCCGATTAGTCGCTGTGTGAAACTTGGTTCATTTTCTCTCCTCAGATAAAGTGTTCACTGGAGATGACGAATTCTGCTCCTGCCAGAAACGGCGACTCTCCTGCTGCTCAGATAAACTGAAAAACTGGTTTAGCACTGGAATCCGAGAATGGCAGAACACGTAGCAAGATTATTCGAAACCCAGAGCCAATAAGAGTTCCAACTTTCCTTTTGTTTCTCCATAATAGTGCATTATCCAGCAGAGCCATGAGCAACTGCCACCTGGCTGCAAGCTGAGTTGGAAACCTATGTGGGAATCAAGGACATGCGACTCACTTATTGTCGGTAAACCAAACAGTTCTCACTTCGAGGTGTACAAAAATTAGTTTCTATACATATTCAGGGAAGGTCAAAGGCGATCTGAGATGCCAAAGAGTTGGTCACTGTTCGTGATTGCTCTTTGTTCGAGTTGTGAAAAGGTTGCCCTCTTTAGTCGCATTCACGTTTCTTGTTGATGACTGAATCAGACAGATGGTGTTTCACCAGAGCTGCACTTGACTTGCATTCCTCTCCCTCGCTGTCATACTTTCCTGGAACTCTGTGAGAACAAGAAAACAAAATACATACTGTGTCATTCGGCAGCCTGTCTGTGATTTCCTCATTTTCAGTTACAACATGGCTTAGACTTCAAGCCACACGGTAATATTAGTAACAGTATGAGAACAAGAGTCGATAGTACATCTGTGCCTGTAAATCTTTTCATTCCTGTTGTTGACTGAATGAACTGTATCCGTGTCTGCTGCTTCGAAACTCGAATATGTGAACTGCTCCAAACTATGATTGAGGATTTCTGGTTTTGTTTGACACACGTTGAGAAACGCCAGACAGCGTTCAAATGAAGCTTTCAGAGCACATTTCGGATGCATTTGACAGAGACTAACATCATGAATCCAGTATTCGCTGTGACAAAAGGAAATGAATGCTCTCCTTGCTACTGATCCAGGCCACCTTCGCATGTAAAGCAAATGCGGTACTGTTGTTACAGAAAAGATCAGTGCCCGGTAACTGTGTGCTTAAAGAGGACATGATTGAAAAAATAAAGAATACCATGTTGAAATATCCAGGCGCAGACAATTTTCCCTGCAGCGCCAAGACAGAGGAACATAAGTAACGGCACTCTTAAACAGGATGGCCAGCAGTGATATAGACATCGCCACATATGAAGGACCACTGCGAATAGAAATTTGAAAATGAATTTCCCGCAGCAGGTATTCGGAATTATATTCTTTTCACCGCTACAGTATTATTGGGCGAGTAAATTCAAAACAAGGTTTGCTGATGAGAATGCAATAAAACCCCATCGATTATGATATGAAAGACTGTCGCCCGGAAAGAGGGAACAACAATGTTTCTTCTAAGCTTTTACTGGGCCACTTTCGCACAAACTGATACTGCTACTCTCCAGAAAAGATCAGGGCCCGCGGCATGCACTCTTAGAAATGGTGACCATCAGTGCTGGAAACTCCCTGCATATTCAGAACAAGGAAGACACATATCGAATAAAAGCGTAGATGGCAATTAATTGCACTTGTATTCCCTTTCACCACAACAGCTAGAATGTGCGGGGATATACAGAGTAAGGTTTACTGACCAGGTCAGAAAGCAATTACCTCCACATATCTTGACACACAAGCCTATCTTTCTTTCTGTCCGTTTTTTTTTGAAGCGCCGATCCTTTCCGTAGGAGATGAAGATGATTACTGCTCCCCCGCAGGATCACAGTGGGGCCAGAGACCCGATCGAGCTGCTCAGAACAGTTCGTGTTTGCCGAGAATCACTGAAACTGAGATTGATGTCACGTAGACTCGGTGTAACAGCTGCCAACACATGTGGAGGGTTTTGGGACGGATTAGGACCCACTCTGGGAAAAAGACTGGATCCTCAGACTGGGGAGTAACTGTTCAGGGAGAGGACTGGAGAATGGGGTTAAGTATGATATAAGCCAGAATCGAATGGCGGAGCAATTTCATTTGTTGATTCTGAAACAGAAGATGGGAGTGATCCTGGACCAATCAGCTGTCCCAAGTTCTGGGAATATTTGACTTACCCGCTCGATCAGATCACGTCTGTCCCACACTGAAACCTCAGAATCCTTCCCCACCCCCGCCCTCGTTACTGGCAATAAACTGTTCATTACATAAACTTACATGAGCACACAACAAGAACATTTGCATAACGTTCAGGGAGAGCTCCGTTCCGTTCCATCAGCACATTCTGAATCAGTTAATTTTTGTTCAGGACCCATGAGACATTAAGCCGTCTCTGTCAGAACACTAACAAATGGCCATTCGCGTTCTGTGTCTTTGAATACTTTGGTTGGTGCACGGATGTAGTGGAATCTCACGTTTTGAAATGGACATCATTCATAGTATTTTCAGCTGCACTGATAAAGTTGTCTCTGGCGCTTCCAGTAAAGTGCAGTCAGTTTTCACTCAGAAACCGACACGTGATCAAAGCAGGAGGACATATGTGTCAGCGAAAGCAACAAGAATGCTCCACCAGCGTTGGGTTCCAATTCTGCATGTGGAACGAAGAGCATGAACTCTATTAAACAGTGAAAACGGCTATTATGGGGCTTGGACGCACGACTCTCTGATAAAACATCTCATATTGCACCGAACTGAGATATCCAGGCCTCGCGCACGATGAATTAGTTTGCTGTTTCATTCTGAGCATAATTCACCTGGAACAGCATTTTGCAAGAATCCAGCTCATTCCTCCCAATCACAAATAACATCATTCACATCTTTCACTTTTGTTATTTCTTCAAAACATTACAATCTATTTAACACTTGTCCCGGCAGACTAACTTAATGGATCGGAGCAGAAGTTGGCCATTCGGCTGCACCATTCAGAATGCTCATGGCTGATCCGAATGTTCTGACCATCTATCTCTGGTCTGTTCCCAATAAACATTGACTCTCCTGTCCAGGAAAGATCACTCGAGGTCAGCCTTGAATATCTTAAAAAACCGCGTCTTTACTGCTCCCTGAGGAAAAGGGCACCACAGACAGCACAACACGAAAGGGAAAGGAACATCCTTATTTCATTGCAGGACCCATTATTTTAAAACTGTGTTAAACTAACAACAAATTGTCACCTTTTTTGAAACGTCAGGACAGAATAATTAGGAATAGACTTATACAGCCCCCTAAACATGTCCAATATTACCACTGACTCTTTCCAATCAAATATGTATTAAACTCATTCTCTGCTCCTGTCCCAGGAAGAGAATACCAGATAGCATAACACCACACGAGCATTAAAAAAAAAGGAGCAGAATTAGGCAATTCGGCCCATCGAATCTGAATGTCATTTACTATTGGCTTAGAGGTTTCTCAACATCATTCTAGTGACATCTCTCGGTAACCCTTGGTACCCTTATTCATCAAAAACCTATCTATCTCTCGTTTATAGACACAAGTGCCTGCGTTTCTGTGTATCTGTGTTCATGTGTTTGTGTGTCTGTGTACTTGTGTGTATACATTTGTTCCTCCGTGTATTAGCCTCTGCGTTTTATCTGTTTGTGTGTGACTGTGTATGTCTCTGTATGCCTCTACATGTGTGCGGGTCCATCTCATTGCATGTGCTGTGAATATTAGTATATTGTGGTGTTTACATATGTCTCTAAGTATTTCTGTGTCTCCATCTTTCTGCAATGAGATATTTGTTGTTTTGGGAGGGAAAGAAATAGCGGACAAAACAGAGCGGTTAAAGTGAGAATTGCCCTCCACAAAACATTGCTTCTTACTCAGTTGGTAAGAGGTGGATATTACAGAATCTCCATACGATTCACTCGGTCCTCTCCGGCTCGTGCAGAGGTCCTACCAACATGGCGGGGAGAGGGAGGGAATGGGAACGGATATCGGACACTCCACCACCCGGCTTGGCCCTTTCTGTCTTGTTCCAGGCTGTTTATCCTGGAATGGGAGAAAGGGAAGTGGGGAATGAGCTGTTCGTACTGTTGTAGGTGGTGGTGCGGGGGGAGTGTTGCTGAATGGTGAGGTGTCTGGAGGGAGTCAGTCCACAGTGCAGAATCCATAAGGTGTTATTGGTGTGGGTATATTGCATAGGCGACAGACAAAATGATGGAAGGAAGGTGCTGAATTCAACAGTGATTGGAAGTACATGAACTTTATTTGGAGATAGAGCGCAAGCCTTGTTCGGGGGTAGGTGCTATACCAAATATACAGTGAGTGTGAGGGAGCAGAGAGAATACGGTGATACTTATCCTGGTAGAACGAGGATAAAAAACGTCGTGGACATTTCTTCAAATCATCTCAGTGTCGAGGTGAGCCTCAATGAACGTCTTCTCTAAGTCTGTCGCTAATAATGCTACCGACCATGTCCTTCAGATCCCACAGAATCGGTTTGGGAGGATCTTAGCAATGAGAAACAAGCATTGGTGTGTTCTGCCGTGCAAAATTGTCGTGCAAATTTTGTGTATCTTATGCTGTGGAAAATTGGTATTGTTGGTGCTGCAGTAATACTGAATTATCTCACGTTACATCTAAACTGCGTAAACTAAGTGACTGCTAATGCTGTGAAAAATAAATTACAGAAGTGTGTATCAGGTAGCTGGAAGAGTATGTTGTAATCCAAATTAGAGACAAGGTTAGTTTGGATTTGGTGATGTGTGCTCAGAAGGACTAATTAATAATCTTGTTCTCAGGAAATTTGACATTAATATGTTGCATTTTACACAGCATCTGCATATAATATCGAATGTTGATCATGGTTGTCAAACATCAGGGAAGCCTGCAGGGTGGAGGATCAAGTTCGCTCCAGTGAATTGGGAAAGTACAATATGATATTCAGTGGGGGACAAGCAATGGTTGTTAGAGTCATAGAGTCCTAAAGCACAGAGGCAGACCCTTTGGTCCAAACTGGCCCATTCCGACCTAAATGTGCATTCAGACTAACCCCATCTCCCTGCCATTGCCCCGTATCCTTCTAATCCTTTCCTATACATTAAACTCTTTGGAACAGCTCCACAGTAAGCTGGACTTCAAACCAAAACTTTTGGTTGAGACTTTGACACACGATGAAGCACAGTAAAAACCAGGCACTTTGTTCACTTGTGAACTTGCTGTTGTTTCAGTAGGTTGGATTTCACATCAAATCTCCTCCCACACTAGTGCATGTGAACAGCCTCTCCCCACAGTGAGATGGCGCGTGCACAGAGAGTCCAATTAACCACTTTCATCCAGGCCCAGTTTGGGAGCAAATGACGTTTCTCATTAGTGTCAACATATTGATGGGTCAACAGATTCTCAGAGATTTTAAGCCGCTTCCCACGTTCAGGGCATTTAAAAGACATTTCCGCTATGCGGACTTGCTGTTGTTATAACAACGTAGTGGAGCAAGTGAATTCTGTCCCACACTCGAAACAGACGAATGGTCTTTCCCTCGTCTGACTGTATTCATGTTCGGACTCGGCAGATTATCTGGTGAAGCCCTGCCCACACGTACAACACGTGTACAGTTTCTCCACACTGTGAATGATGCTTTTCCCTTTCATGTTCAAAAGCGAATCATATTCAGGCAACAATCAACTGGACAACACCATCAGATACTGAAGTGATATTTGGTTTTAAGCCTTCGCACTGTAAATCTTCTTCTAATGCCCGGTAAATTCACTGATAAAGGAAAAACTGAAGCAATTGAAAGTCCAGAAAGGAAAGATAATAAGATGCAAGAGCAGAAGTCGTCAATTCAACCTGTGCAGTGTGCTCTCACCATTCAGTGAGATTACAGTTGATCTGATAATCCTCAGATTCACGTTCCTGCAATAGCACCTAACCTTTGAATACCTTGCTGATTAAAATCTGTTTCTCACAGTCTTAGAATATAGAACATAGAACCTAGAACCTAGAACAATACAGCACAGAACAGGCCCTTCGGCCCACGATGTTGTGCTGAAATTTGTCCTAGCTTAAGCACCCATCCATGTACCTATCCAATTGCCGCTTAAAGGTCACCAATGATTCTGACTCTGCCACTCCCACAGGCAGCGCAATCCATGCCCCCACCGCTCTCTGGGTAAAGAACCTACCCCTGACATCCCCCCTACACCTTCCACCCTTCACCTTAAATTTATGTCCCCTTGTAACACTCTGTGGTACCCGAGGAAAAAGTCTCTGACTGTCTACTCTATCTATTCTCCTGATCATCTTATAAACCTCTATCAAGTCACCCCTTATCCTTCGCCTTTCCAATGAGAAAAGGTCTAGCATTCTCAACCTATCCTCGTACGACCTATTCTCCATTCCAGGCAACATCCTGGTAAATCTCCTCTGCACCCTCTCCAAAGCTTCCACATCTTTCCTAAAGTGAGGCGACCAGAACTGCACACTGTACTCCAAATGTGGCCTAACCAAGGTCCTGTACAGCTGCAACATCACCTCACGACTCTTGAACTCAATCCCCCTGCTAATGAACGCTAATACACCATAGGCTTTCTTACAAGCTCTATCCACCTGAGTGGCAACTTTCAAAGAGCTATGAACATAGACCCCAAGATCACTCTGCTCCTCCACCTTACAAAGAACCCTACCGTTAACCCTGTATTCCACATTCTTATTTGTCCTTCCAAAATGGACAACCTCACACTTGACAGGGTTGAACTCCATCTGCCACTCCTCAGCCCAGCTCTGCATCATATCTAAGTCCCTTTGCAGCCGACAACAGCCCTCCTCACTATCCACAACTCCACCAATCTTCGTATCGTCTGCAAATTTACTGGCCCACCCTTCGACTCCCTCTTCCAAGTCATTAATAAAAATTACAAACAGCAGAGGACCCAGAACTGATCCCTGCGGAACTCCACTTGTAACTGGGCTCCAGTTACCATCTGGAGTGGAATATTTACCATCTACCACTACTCTTTGACTTTGAGCGGTTAGCAAGTTCTCTATCCAACTGGCCAAATTTCCCACTATCACATGCCTCCTGATTTACCGCATAAGCCTACAATGGGGAACCTTATCAAATGACTTACTAAAATCCATGTACACTACATCCACTGCTCTACCCTCATCCACATGCTTGGTCACCTCCTCAAAGAATTCAATAAGACTCGTAAGGCAAGACCTACGCCTCACAAATCAGTGCTGGCTGTCCCTCATCGTGCAGTGTCTTTCCAGGTACTCATAAATCCTATCCCTTGGTACCCTTTCCATTACTTTGCCTACAACCAAAGTAAGACTAACTGGCCTGTAATTCCCGAGGTTATCCCTATTCCCTTTTTTGAACAGGGCCACAACATTCGCCACTCCCCAGTCCCCTGGTACCACCCCCATTGACAGTGAAGACGAAAAGATAATTGCCAACGGCTCTGCAATTTCCTCTCTTGCTTCCCACATAATCCCAGAATATATCCCGTCCGGCCCGCAGGACTTGTCTGTCCTCAGGTTTTTCAAAATGCCCAACACATCTTCCTTCCTAACAAGTATCTCCTCTAGCTTACCAGTCCGTTTCATACTCTCCTCTTCAACAATACGGTCCCTCTCGTTTGTAAATACTGAAGAAAAGTATTCATTCAAGACCTCTTCTGTCTCTTCCGACTCAATACACAGTCTCCCACTACTGTCCTTGATCGGACATACCCTCGTTCTCGTCATTCTCATGTTTCTCACATACGCATAAAAGGCCTTGGGGTTATCCTTGATCCTACCCGCCAAAGATTTTTCATGCCCTCTCTTTGCTCTCCTAATCCCTTTTTTCAGCTCCCTCATGGCTATCCTGTATCCCTCCAACACTCTGTCTGAGCCTTGTTTCCTCAGCCTTATGTAAGCCTCCTTCTTCCTCTTTACTAGATATTTAACCTCCCTCGTCACCCAAGGTTCCCTCACACGACCATCTCTTTCCTGCCTGACAGGTACATACATATCAAGGACACGACGTATCTGTTCCTTGAAAAAGTTCCACATTTTAATAACATCCTTCCCTGACATCCTATGCTCCCAACTTATGCTCCTCAGATCCTGTCTTGCAGCATCGTATTTACCCTTCCCCCAATTGAAAATCCTACCCTGTTGCATCCACCTATCTCTCTCCATAACCAAGGTGAAAGTCACAGAATTGTGGTCACCATCACCAAAATGCTCACCCACTAACATGCCCATCACTTGTCCTGGTTCGTTACCGAGTATCAAATCCAGTACGGCCTCCCCTCTGGTCGGACAATGTACATACTGAGTTAGAAAAGCTTCCTGGACGCACTGCACAAACACCGCCCCGTGCAATTTACTTGATCTAAACAGCTTCCAATCAATATTTGGGAAGTTGAAATCGCCCATGACTAATACCCCGTGGCTTCTGTACATTTCCAAATTCTGTTTCCCAATCTGTTTCTTCACATCTCTGCTGCTATTGGCGGGCCTATAGTAAACACCCAACAAGGTGACTGCTCCTTTCCTATTTCTGACTTCAGCCCATACTACCTCCAAAGGCAGATCCCCCTCGAACTGCCTTTCTGCAGCCATTATACCATTTCTAATTAGCAACGCCACACCCCCTCCTTTTTTACCACCCTCCCTAATCTCAGTGTAATCTTGGACACACTGAGCTGCCAATTTCTAGAGCGGCCTGCAGTAAATACTTCCACATATTCAGTCGGCTCGAAGAGATAGAAATTTCTCCACATCTTTCTTAAATAGGTTACTACTTACTCTGAGATTATGTTCTCTGGTCTTCGATTCTCAGACAAGGCGAATCATTCTCTCCTAAATTATCCTATCATGTCCCTCATATCTAATGTATCTCAGTAAAGTCTTGTTACATTATTCTACATTCCAATACGGGGCAATATTCTCAGTTTCATCTCCCGAGAATATCCTCCCATATCCAGGATGATTTGTGTTAAATTTCCCTGACCTGCTATTCCTAAAATAGCGGGACTAAATTTGTTCACATTAATCCAGCTCTGATCTGACTAATGCCATGTGTATTTTGAAAAAAAAAACATATGTCCCCATTCCGTTTAAATAAAGTGAAACAAAATTATTTGACTTCCTGATTACCTGCTGAAACTGGATGCTAACTTTTCATATTTCATGTACAAGGAAGCGAAGTGCTCTGTATGCTGATGCTTTGTGTTGTGTATTTCCCCACTTAATATTTATATCTGCCAAAACGCATAAACCCCTTTTTTTTGCATATTATATGCTGCTACGTTTTTGTCCACTTGTTTATCCTGATTCTGTCCGTCCACAACGTTGCTGTGCCGCCCTCATTACTTGCTTCCATATCTATTTTGTGCCATCTCCAAACTGAGCAACAGTACAGGTGTTGTACAGGTGATTAGTACATGCTGTCAACAGCTGTGGCACCAATATTGTTGGCTCCGGGAATCTGCAAGTTACAATTTACTATCATGAAAATGCCCTCATTACCTCGCCTCTCTATTTATTCCCCAATCCTCAACTAATACATACCCCCAAATGTGTTGGTTTATGCTTCTATGCTTGTGAAGTGCTATCGTATAAAACACCGTTCAGAATAATTTTAGAAATTCAGATATATTCCATTTACTGCATTCCCCTTTATGTATTGTGCTTGTTACGATCTGAAAATACTTGTAAACGTGTTAGGTCTGATTTAGTCTGCACAAAGCTATGCGGAATCCATTTTATTCTGTAATGCATTTCTAATACTCTGTTATTCCAACTTTAATCATTGATTAACATTTTCCCAGTGGCAGATATGCTGTCAACCTGAGCTGAATTTGTCAGGCTGGACACTCACAAGGCGTGACCATTGTTGAATAAAGGTGTTGAGGAACAAATCAAAACGAAAGAGTATCCTATATCAGACAGACAACAGGGTTCAAGGGAATTTCTTGTAGGGACTTCAATAAAGTGCAGACCAGGAAGGAAAGAGGGGATATGAAATAATTTAATCTGCCAAGGCTGAAGATAATCCAAAGAGGGTCTACAAGTACATATCTGGCAAGAGAACAACACGAGAAATATTACCTGAAAGATCAAGGAAGTTGACATTGCTTTTGAGCTCAGCAGATGGAAGAGGCACTAAAAGAATTTTTCACGTCATTTTTTATTGTGGAGACAGCGAGACCAAATGTTCACTCTCCATATGTGAAGAGGACGATACCTTTTCCGAAACTATTTGACCAAGCATCAATAATTTGAGATTCGGTGATGTTTCTAGCGGCTGGATTGCATTCGACTCTGTCTGGCCTCATGCAACAAAGAGTCTACATGTTCTCAGGACTGGATTTTTAATACAACGAGCAGGCTTTGCCTTGTCGTACTGCAGCATCGGCGGTCGAAGATGACTTTATAGAGATTCATAAAATCAAGAGTGCTCTCGATAAGGCGAACAGCAAAGTTCGTTTTCCCTTGGATCCGGGAGTCCAGACCTCATAAGATTTACACCGAATGACAAGACTTCCTTTTCGCACAGAGGATGGCTTGCACATGGAATCAACTGCTAGAGCAACTGGTACGTAGAGGTACTGCTACATTATTTTATGAGACATTTGGACGTTTAGATGAAGAGGAAGTATTTAGAGGGATTCAAGCAAGGTGGAACAGCTCAGTTTGGTAAGTCTGTTCGCCAAGGATATGTTAGACTTAAGGAGGCTACAGAAATCATGGAAATACATACTGATAAACATTTCATATTACAGGTAATTAATTGCTGGACATCTCAGAAAATGTAAAAGGCGCATAAAACTCCAGACCCTGGACTGGTGTATTGTTATGAACGTGGTGTGAAAAAAAGAGTTGAAAAGCTTGCAAGGACACAGAACAACCTGATCTGACCAAGGGAACAATGTGATATTTGTTCGAAACAGCCAGCAGAGCTGATTTGCCATCAACTTAAATTATGAATCAAGATCCGAAATCAAAATCAGGTGTGAACTTCACGTTTTGATAACATTAAAGCCAGTGAAATAATCCGATGTTTTGGGGTATAAATCAGGACATTTTCAACAGCTAGGACTGCGTCAGAGATGTCCAGCTCAAGAGATCCTACAAATGTACCTTCCTGGAAATGCGTTTGCATGGCAGAACATCGAGGAAAACCTGGAGAGAATCTTCCCAGAAAAAATCCACAAAATGAGACTTGAAAAAGCTGAGTGGTTTTGAACCATGATTATTTTTAAATCATTATTGGGAATCTTTTAGAATCGGAATATTATTGTGGAGTGGAAGGTAAACGATGGGTTTAAGAGAAACTAGTTGTAAATAGTTGTTAGTTTTCATTCTCTGTTAGACATAAAGAAAAAAGTTGATATTTTCCCTTTAAATCGTGACCTTTGCGAAACGTTTTGACTATCGAACTTTCACAGATTACAGCACGGGGTAAATATTTTTCTGTGTTGCTGGTTTCAATTAGCATCGAGGTTTACCCTGTGTTTGTACTGAATCCCAAAGCATTATGGGAGGTAAGCGCGGAAATTGCAAGACTCCTTGCTGAAATAATTGTGTCATCTCTAAATCTGGGTGTGATTTAAAATGACTGGACAGTGACGAACCTTATTGAAGAATGGATACAGGGGAAAAAACTGGAATCTCCAGGCTTGTGAGTTTGAAATTGGTGGTTCGCAAGTTTTTTGAAGTGTTTTTGGAAGATAGCATTTTCAGAGTCCAGGAAATAGAGGGGGTTATCAGCATGGTTTAGTGAGGTGGAAGATGGATCTCACAAATTTGTGAGAGTTTTGATCAAGTAGGCAAGAGGAGTGATGAAGCAGGAACAAATATCTTTGCTTACTTAGGCTTTAAGAAAGTGTTTAACTGGATTCAACATGGAAGACTAACGAGTAAAGTTAGATCAGATGTGGTTCACAGTGAGTTTGCAAATCGGATACAAAATTCAATGAACAACAAGAGAAAGGCTTTGGTGTGTTGTTTGTCAGACTGGAAGCTTGTGACCAGCAGTGTTCCACAGGGATCAGCGATGGCTCCTTTGTTTGTGACTGATGTAAATGTTTTAGATGACAATATGGAAGGCAGGGATAATCAGTTTGAGGTTGACACCAACATGAGCGACATCCATTTCATGAGATGACAGCAGAAGTCTTTGAGTGTACATGAAGAACATTTAAAAGACATTTGGACAAGTACATGTTTTTCAAAGGATTAGAATGATATGGTCCAAGTACAGAGAAATGCGGTTAATGTGGACCGGCATTATGATCAGTATGAACCAGTTTGTGCCAAACGACCTGTTTCTGTGCTGAGGGATTCTCCTCAGGGTGCTGGTTTCCTCCCACAGTCCAAAGATGTGCAGGGTCAGGTGAAGTGGCCATACTAAATTGCCCGTAGTGTTAGGTAAGGGGTAAATGTAGGGGTATGAGTGGGTTTCGCTTCGGCGGGTCGGTGTGGACTTGTTGGGCCGAAGGGCCTGTTTCCACACTGTAATGTAATCTAATCTAAAAAAAAACTCTCCATGGTGGTACAGTAGACAGAGAAGAAAGTTATCTGAGGTTATAGAAATTTTAAACAGACATTGATCATTCGGGTATATGATTAAATGGATGGTAAAGAGAAATTACCTTGGATAAATGTAAGGTACTGCAGTTTGAGTTATAAAGGGATGTAGCACTTGTACATTTACAAGTCCTGCTTTGAATAGTCCTGCGCAATAGACACGTGAGTAGGTCATGGAATGGACTTTGGAAGTCGTGTCACATATCGTCAGCTTCGTTAAAATGCTGTTAGAACACTTCCATGCGTTGCTCAGTTTTTAGTGTTGAAGTTGGGACGTTATCCTGAGGTTATACAGGATGTTGGCAAGGCATCTTCTGTAGCATTGTGTTTATGTTCTGGTTTCCAAGTCAGACAAAGAAGAATATTAAGCTGGACAGAGTTAAGAAGAGATTTACCAGTATGTTGCTAGGAATGAAGGAATTGAGCTGTAGGCTGGATAGGCTGGGACTTCTTTCAAAGGAGCATAGGAAGTTAACGTTTACTGTATAAATATTTTTAAAATCCTGAGGAGTACAGATTAGCTCAACTGCAACGGTGCTTTCCTTCTTTAGGGTATTTCAGGACGAGTGGGCGTATTTTAAGTTGTGAGGACAAAGGTCATAAAAAGACATGAGGTTCACTTTGCTTTACTTTACACGGTATGTTTCCTGTGCAAAGTTCTAGAGGAAGGAGGAAAATGGATAAAGTTACAACATTTAAAAGACACTTAGATAAGTGCAGGAATAGGACATGTTAACAGAGATATGGGCCCAGTACACGTAGTTGGTACTTTCTTTGTTTCAGTAAATGATAGCATGGACTGTTTGGAACAGCGGTCTGTTTCAATAATGTCTGGGTCAATGACTCGATTTATTTGAAATTTACAGAGTGCTGAGCGGCCTGTGCAGAGCCAATGTGGCAAAGATGTTTCAACCACTATGACACACAAGAACCGAAGGGCACAGAGACAAAGTGAAGCGATGACAATATGGAAATGAGACTTGGAGGAATATCTTCAGTCAGAGAATGGTGATTCTTTGCAGATATTTGCTATAGAGGGCTGCGGGCGCCGATTCAATGAGCAAGTGTGTGGCACAGTGGCTCATTGGTTAACACGGCTGCCTCATAGCACCCGGGTCCCAGGTCCGATTCCAGCCTCGGGCGACTGTCTGTGTGGAGCTTACACGTTCTCTATGTGTCTGTGTGTGGTTCCTCCGTGTACTCCGGAACCCCCCCACAATCTAAAAGATGTGCACATCACGTGAATTGGCCATGCTAAATTGTCCATAATTTTCGGTTCATTAGGCAGGGGTAAACATAGGGTTGGGATGGGTTGTCCTTCGGAGGGCTGCTGTGAACATGTTGATCCGAAGGGCCTGTTTACATCCTGCAGGGAATCTAATCAAATAATTTCAATTCAGATTAGATAGCTCAGGATACTTTCCCACAACCCAAAGCCCTCTGGGCCATGTCAACAGAAGTTTCTCCGAGCGAGTTTGGAGCTCCCAGCCTCGGCGTTTCACGCGCCTCTCTACCTTCACAGTAGGACTGCATGCTCACGGACTTTGTCACTGGCAGATAAAGTAGATATCCACTCGATCATCCCACTCTCAATTTCCAATCGGATCTTCTCCACTGCGTACACAGTTTCACTGAGTCCAGACCTGGGAACCGGTGCTATGTGAGTGTGCAATAATAGTTTCTTCCTTGTCTCACGGCACGGGTAAAGTTACGATGTGAAACTTCATGTTTATTGAAACCGATGTTTCAATAATATTTGTGCACTCTCGCCTGTACATTTCATCTTTCATTGAAATCTTTCGAATTCAGTCTTCAACATTCTCAATGATGGAATCTCCACAGCCACTGGGGACATCGAAGGTGACGATTCAATCCAGTCTCAGTGGGCTTTCCTGTTGTCCATGTGATGCGGTTCCTCGACTATCTCTGCCATTGCATTAATTGCTTTTTGTATTGTGCTTTTTCATGTCATCAAATAGTGGTTCGTCCTCTGCGTTGTGGTCAAGCAACCTCCATTCAAATCCGAGTATCAGTAATGCGCATTTGTTCCATGTTACTCCACATAACCTGTGCAAAACAAACGCAGAAAGGACACAATCAATTTTAAGATGAAAATACTCACTCAGGTGTTGGTTTTAATGCTTCAAGCCGTCACTCTCAACACCCAATCTCGGAGATTTTTCTCCCTTTAACAATTACTATTCCGCCTTTCCATCCCTCCTCCCATTTCACTGGGGCATTGCAAAAATTAACATTCACTTTCACATTGACATCTTGTTAGGTGAACGTGCCCCGATATCACCATCAGGTCCATTAAGCCACTTAATGCTATCAGACCATGTGATTGGGTTTTGAATCCTCACGTATAGTGTTTTATTTGCATGGATCAGAGATCATTGGAGCATTGGGTTCATGAAAAGGGCACAGAACAGTATCGAACGAATGACTTTATTGGAAAAGACTAATATCTCTTGTCTACCCACATTTATTTCAAGTCATCATTCATCTCTCGATAGAGTATTGTGTACAATTTTGTAATTCACATTTTAGCAGTGATATGACAGCTGTGGAACCGATGCAGAAGTGATTTGCCAATATATGATCTGGATTGAAGAACTTCAACTATTAAAGAGTTTAGACAGACTGGCGTTGTTTTTCTGAAAGCTTGGGAAATTGAGAAGAGACAGTATTGAGATGTTGGAAATGATGAGCGGTATGGATTATGTGCACTTAACGAAACATTTGATGGAGGGATCAATCACCAAGGAGCCATAGATTGAAGATAAGAGTAAAAAGGTTTGGGTAGCTGCACATAAAAAACTTTATCCGACAACGAGTGGTTGGAATCTGGAACCCACTGTCTCAAAGTGTTGGAATGGCAGAAATTCTCAGAAAATTCAGAGATATACAGATGTAAATTTGTAATGCTAAAGGCACACAACGTCAAACGATGAAAAATTGGATGAGGATAACCAAGCAGTTATTTTGACAAGAGCACGCACAAGTAGCTTGCAAGAGCAGTTCGCTCTGACGTCCACTGGAGTATGGCGTTTCGTATCCTCAGCTGTCATGTGGGATGCAAGGGTTCATTTTCCCGCTGGGGCGGTCCTGACTGTTTCAGGGTTTCAAGGTTTGTGTAAAGATTTGTAGTTCCAGTGAAGTTTGCAGATGGTGTGTGGATGTTCCCTAGTGTTGGGAAGTTGGTTTGCAGCAGTTTCTTGCCCTTTCTCGGTGACATCCTCAAGGCTGATGAGACTCTTATGAAGCTCTGCTGTCCTGTAGCGTTTCGAATTGGTGTGAGTTCCTTCCCACTGCTTTCAGTTGCTGCTTCTTGTCGTTCATTGCAGGTCCCGGTATGTTACGTCCAGGTCAACATGTTCTTTGATGGAGTCATTGAATGATTCTCGTCATTCTAGAAAATCTCTAGCTGCCCACTATTGTCCAAATTTTGTTGTGTTGTTCTGGTCGAATTTGTTGACCTCGTCATGTCTGTGCATTGCCACTCTGTACAACTGATTGTGGTGTTTACTGGATCCTCCAGAAATGCTTTGCAACAATAGATATTCCCGCAAATTCCTTGCAGACAAACAACGTTAGGAGGGCATGCCAAGACCCAACACATCAATCAAAAATGTATCGGAACGGACAGCCTTTGACTACTCGGATTTATGAGATAATATAAACCGAAAACGACATTCAGACAGCAACTCACCAGAACAATGGACTCAATACCCATCATGTACAATACAAATATGGTCAAACAATGTTGCACGTAGTGAGAGCAGGGAACATTTTTCAGGACAGACAATTCACGACACGCATTCATGAAGATCTACTTGACACTAAACACCACTGCCAGGTGTCCTCAATAGGTTGACTCATTACACTGAGTGTTGCTGATTCTGCGGCTGGAAGCTTGGATTGTATGACAGTCTGCAGCAATGGAGACGGTGTTGCTGGAAAAGTACAGCAGGTTAGGCAGCATCCAAGAAGCAGGAGAATGGACGTTTCTGGCATGACCAGTCATCAGGCACATGCCCAAAACATCGATTCTCCTGCTCCTCAGATGCTGTCTGACCAGCTGTGTTTTCCATCACCGCACTCTAGACTCTGATGTTCAGTATGTAAAGTACTTATTTTCTCCTCCGTTTGCAGCAGTTGTTGGTTCCTTGAGTGAGGGATCAGTTGATATAACCAATGTAAACTTCGATTGCTGATTGAGAAATATAACCAGGTCCGTAGCTCAAAAGAGTGTTTCTGTTGTTTCTCAGGTGCCGTTCCTGGCACGGCCTCTGGCACTGTAATTATTTTGGGTTTCCTGGTTGTACAATGTGTGCTTCTGTGATCACACAGTTGCCAGTACTCTGGGGAGCGGCTGCAGTTATCTGCGCTCGCAGCCTCGATGCAATTGATGCGGTTTGGGTCGTTCTTGATTTGTGCAGCAGGAGCACAGTGATGGATCAATTGATATTGCAAGAAGGCAGACAGGCGTGGAAAATGTCGAGGTTCTGGTGATATTTCCACAGTGTTTAGAGATTACCTAGATTCAGGAGAAAAGAATGTTAATTCTTACGAGTCGTGTTGAAGAACTGTCTGGAAAACAAGTCACCAGCGGTGTGGTTTACAAGCACACTCACAGTAACCACAATGCGAAATAAAACAGACAATAAAATGAGGAAAACACACGAAGGATGACAGTAATCATGGGTGACCTGACTTTCACTCCCTAGCTCCCCAAATTCCCACTTCCAGCTTCATTATAAACAAATTTTAGAGAGCCATAAGCATCAAAGTTGTCCATTGGAACGACTCAATTCTTTCCTTTGTTTTCGATTACGCTATTTGTTTCAGGGTTTTTTACTTTCCTTGGAAACCATCTCTTTCATTGTGAGCATTCGGAAAGGAAGCCATCCTTTTTGTTAGGGAAAGAATATGATACTGAACATGTTTGTGTCAGGCATGAGATCCTCTGTCTCACACGTTTCTTCTACTTTCTCTTGGTTTTAATAGTGTTCTTTGTTTTGACTTCTCCGACCCAAGTGCATGACCTCATAATGCCGACATGAAACTGCATCTGACAAGTTATTCCCCATTCATTCAACCTATCTATATGTCTATGCGAAATGCCACGTTCTCAACGTAATATGTGCTCCCACGAGTGTGAATTGTCAGCACATTTGTGTACATTTCACTCTGCCACTTGCTCCATGCCATTAATAGAGAGATAATTGAAGGCTTAAATATACTGAGTCTTGCCAGACTTCTGCTGTAAATACCTCTACATACTTGCTACCCTCTGAACGTGAGAACATTCAGCTCATCTGTGTCTTAGTGTGTAACACCTTCCCCTGAGATGAGAACCACCGGTCCTGCACTATTCTGGATATAGACCAGAGAGGAACAAACGCTTAAGGTAAAGCATAATCTCACTGGCCTTTCCAGGGCCAGTTCTCAGTGCTCTTTTTTGACCTCTGGTTGAACAAACTGCCCAGGTTAGCACTTTAGTTTTGACAATGATACATCTGCTTCAAAGTTACTTCAGTGCCTGTGACTGAAGTGGTGCTGAAAGGCGTTGTAAAAATACAAGAACATCTTCATTACTCGACCATTGCCGTATTGTTAATCTCTCTGCTCATGGAAATGGATACTTCCCATCCACTCTATCTCTCATCAATACAGAACATGTTCCCCTCACTGTTGATTTTAAATGATTTCCTGTTGGATGAGTTATCCCTGCAACTCCAGAAAACCCGTCTCAACAAGTCGATATTTTCTCAGGTCTGCTCAATTGTTGACACGTAGGAAACTTGTGTTCTGAACGAGAAACGGATCTGACTCAAAACGTTAGCTCTGTTCCTCTATTCACAGATAATAACAAACACATGGTGTATATGTAGGTTTAACTGAGTTTATTTGATACAAGTTGTGTTTTCAATTGCCCTGGTTCCGGGCAGCAATTCCTCCTGACCATCAACGCGCCCATCCACACCGCTTTCGCCTACATCATTGTAAACATTCCCAAGACATCTCCCATTAAACTTCTTTGCCCCAAACAAAACATTCCCAGAGTCAGGAATCTCTCCACAAAGTGAGATTTATTTATCTCTGGACATAGTGCAAAGCAAAGGGTTGTGAAGAGATTCTTGGAAATATTTGCCAATTGGCAGGTGGGGAAACTGTCAAGAAGCAAAGCAGAAATCCGCGTCTCGAGTTTTTTGAATCTTTATATATTCCTTGGGAAGCGGATCCAGAGGCGAATGAACGATGAACTGTTCGACTGAGCAGAAACAGGTTAGAAATCTTTCCGTGCTTGTGGAGGCCAGTGCTTTGAATCTCATGCTCTCCGGACATGAACTTATCTGTGACATTGAAAAGATTCTCGTTCCAGCACGTCAGGACGTCAAATCACATTTCAGCTCCGGGACAAGGAGAAAACACGGTCACAGACAAGACACTGAAAGGCTGGAAGAAACACTGTCCCGGTTGGAGGAGAACTGTCCTGGTGTCATGGTTGTGTCTTTAGAGGGTGGGAGCAGAGTATTCCCATGTCTTCAGAATGAATTTCCAAGGATTTATTTTCGAAAGGTATATCTAATTAAGGAGTATTTTCCATGGGGGAGGAGCAGACTAAAGCTTGCAGTCGGAGATCATTGACGCCGTTGGCTCATCAGTCTCTGTGGCGGTGTTAGTCAGTGTGTTCGGCTCTTCACTAACAGGTGCTGTTCTCCCACGACCCAGGAAGGGAGTGACAATCACACCATCCTTTTTTCTTCAGCTGCACAGTTCCGGGGTTTTACAGTGGTCAGGAATATGTGCGTCATGAGGCACGAAGGGAGTAGGTCCCGATTTTAGGAGAGTAGGTTCCCGGTGACATGACTGTGTCAGCAAGGCGTTGGATCAGACTGTTCCCATTTTCCACAACGAATGCCCCAGGATTCATTTTGGAAACGTCAAACCAATCGAGGGCAACTGTCATCCTACGAAGGGCAGGCGAATTCTTGAATTCGCTAACAGTCTTCTTTATGAGATCCTGCAAGGGGCTTGCTACAAGGAACTCTCCAGTTTCTGTGGAGCAATTAATTCTCTCGTTTGGCTGTTAACCGATAGGGTGTTCCCACGCATGGAGCGGTCGCTGTTCTTATCCATCCGACTCCTTAGCTGTGCAGTTTCGTGATTTTAGTAGGTTCGGGAATATGCTCCCAATCGGAAAACCTATCCAGTGAGGAACGACAAATGTGTTTCTTTATTGTTTAATGGCTAGTAAAGTGTTGCGGATGTTGGGAATCTCTGACAAAAACAAATACTGCTCAAGGAACTCGGCAGGAATGGAAGACCCTGTGAGAAAAACAGAGTTCTGAGAAACTCCTGACGAATCTCTGAGTCGTTGTCTCTGTTCCTCTATCTCCAGATGCTGCCAAACATGCTTAGTTTATCTTGCAATCTCTGTCTTTGCTTCTAAATGAATGATAATTTGAAATATCGAGATTGATTACTCAACATATCCTGACATTTTACCCTGTCGAAGCTGTGGTGGTTCAATTCAAACAAACCTAACAATGATTGTCTGTCCCTCAGCTCCACAGGGAGGGAGAACTTGAAACCAGTTTAGTAGCGTACTTCTGCACGTGTGGCCAAGTGATTGAGGCAATGGACGTTAATTCCACTGTGAGTTCCTCATGCAGTTCAGCACTTTGCTGACTGTGATTGAGAGTCGAGAGTGAACTTGAAGTGTGTTTGTTCTCTGCTTTTGTGTTTGAAATTCAAATCGCAGGATGAAGTCAAATGCATAGAACCCAGATAAGGAAGCTTGGGAAACTGCAACCAACCGCCTGTCATGATTGAAAAGGCAGAAACCTCCAAAGCATGAAAGACCCATATAGTCGAACACTTACAGTGTTGAATTCGTTTGAGCCTTTGAGCAAAGTGCTGCCAAATGAGGTAAGAACAGTTCAGGGGATTGTATTGGAATGTGCAGACTTAGTGGGCCAAAGGGCATTTTCTGTGCTCGACGCATCCATGGCCAGCTGAGAAAAACTCAGTTTGTGAAGGAACAGGACATTGTTTGCAAAATGCCCCTCGGCGAGGAAGGGGTCGAAGCTACTTTCTGTTAGTCACGGTATTCATGGGAAGATTTTAATTGGTAATAACTGGTACGGTGCCCATTGGTGGAATCAGTCTATACGATAATCAGGACATGAAACCGTGGTGCCTTATTGCCCTGCCGTGAGCAAGCCCTCGCAGCTTACATTCCCTGATTCTGTTTTTGAAATAAAGATCACTTTCTCAATGTGTCTGCATTTGTAGCATACAGCTCATTGATCTCGGGACGAGACATGATGAGGAATCTGGAGGTGTGACAGGGACAGAAACAGAACGAGACGAGACAGTGTCTAGAATTTGCCGTGTGTCAGTAATTTTAGTGAGGAATGTTTGCTGGGCGCTATCCTGTCAGATCCCAGGAACAAGATGCCTTGATTTGGTGGGATTTGTGTTACTGAAAGTTACACTTGCGAAGCGTGAGGGATTATTTCAGCTCAGTATCCACTTCATATCGCAGCACACAGCAACGGTTCACATTTTTTGGAGAAGTGGCTTGTATTCCACTTAAAGCCGCCTTTCACCAGAGAAACTTGCGGACGTAAAGCACATGGAGTGCGTATAATTATGAGGACTTTGTCACTGTCAGGGAATGTGCCTGCGTGTCTGCCTCTGTCTGTGAACATGAGAATACTTTTCTCAAAGGTGTTGCAACCCAGTCAACCGTCAGTACCATCGTTGTGTCATTTAAGCTCACAGAGCGAATCTCATTGACATTTCCCCTGGAAAGTCAGAACACTCAAAGTTATGGCGCAAATGCTGCAAACTGGGACGATAATAGATGGACGTTTGATAACCTGGTCTGTACGATGGACGGATGGCCATTCACTGTCCGGCCCCAACCCCACTCCCCCACGCTTTAAATCTCGAGGACAGAGAGAGGAATTGACCTGACGAGAAAATCTCTTCACAATCTTCCATCACCTTTTTATTGTCCCTTTTCCGACAAATTCTGCAAATTACTTACCACGCTTTTTATCTTCTCACCTAAATCATTTATTTAAATGAAAAAATGAATGTGGGCTAAGCATCGATCCTCGTGGGACACCATCGGTAATAGTCCTCCAATCTGAAAGCTACTTTCCTCTGCTATTCCCAGCCTCCTGCTGTTAATCTAATTTTATATCGAATTGGAAATCTCACCGAACTCTCTGTGATCTCACTTTTTTGAATCAGGCAAACATGTGGAACCTTGAAAAAGGTTTTATTAAAGTTCAAGTGAGCAACATCTACCACTTTGTCCGGATCAATCATATTAGTTTTGCCCTCGAAAACTCAGTCATGTTTGTGAGATACAACTTCCCTCGCGCAAAAACATTCTGGTTATTCCCATTTATTCCTTGTATCTCCAAATGCATTGAAATCCGATCGTTTATAATTTCATCCAACAACTTACTTAAGACCACGGTCAGAAACACAGGTCTATCGTTTCCAGGATTCACCATATAACCCTTTCTTAACAAAAGCACAAAATTAGCCGCTCCCCGTTTTTTCGGAGCCTCACTCATAGTAATAGCTTACACAATTATTTCTACGAAAGGCCCAACAGTTTCATTCCCTAACTTGCCACAAAGTTCTGGGATACATGAGGTCAAATCCCAGAGAAATATCCATCTTCATATTTTCCAAGTCCTCCAGCACTTGCCCTTTACAATGGAAACGACTTTATAAACATCAATATTTAGTTGTAGTGTCCATTTCGTTCTCCACGAAGTGAACATTATATATCTCTCCATCTGCTGAGGTTAAAAACAAAAATGAGCTCTTTCATCTTAAAGTGGTCCTATGTGTCTCTAGTTCTTAATGTACTTGTGGAATCTCTTTAGATTATATCCTTAACTTTACGTGCTAAGGCGATCTGACATTCTCGCTTGACCTTTATGATGTCCTCTTTAAGAATGCCCATCCCCTCCTTATATCATTCAACAGATTCAATTGAAATCATATGTTTATATGGAAATTGTGACCTTTTTAAAAAAAGAAATTCATATGACAAAAGCCTTAATCCCTGCGAACAACCTTGTCCTAATATAATACCTACAATGTGGAAACAGGCTATTCGGCCCAGGAAGACCCCACTAATCCTACAACGGACATCACACCCAAACTCACGCATCTACCCAATTCCTGTAACTCTGCATTCCCCATGGCCAAAGAAGGTCACCGACGCAACTTTTGTCTGGGGAGGAAATCCAGGCAGAAACGGAGAGGATGTGGAAACTCCAAACACACCATCGTCTAAAGTAGAAGTTGCCCATTATTGAACAGTTTTTCATACTGCACCTCGCCATAAGCCTTTTGGAAGTTCCAGCTGGTCACCTCTACAGGGTAGACTTCGTCTTACTTGCTCATTTCCTCCTCACAGATGTCTAATATACATGTCAGACATTATATCCCCTTGAGAACCTGTGCTGATGCTTCAAGTACTCGGTAAACCCATCCTTCCAATGACATCTGACAATGAATTTAATGCAAAGCTGATTTATTTGATTTTTATCCAGAATATCAAAACTTTGCTTTCAGATCTGAATATGATGAACAACAAGGTTAAATCGCTGTTGAGATATGTAAGCTCTGCACTGTCTCAGCAGGGTCGATGAGTGAGTGAATTCTTTCCCTTAGTGGGATCCCTCTTTTGTCTCAGCAGGGTCGATGAGTGAGCTAACTGTGTTTCTCACATGGAGCAAGTAAATGCTTTCTGCCCACTGCAAACTTGCTGGTGTACTGAGAGTTGAGATGAACGCTTGAACCTATTCATAGAACATAGAAGAATACAGCGCAGTACAGGCCCTTCGGCCCTCGATGTTGCGCCGATCCAAGCCAACCTAACATACACTAGCCCACTATCCTCCATTTGCCTATCCAATGCCCGCTTAAATGCCCATAATGAGGGAGAGTCCACCACTGCTACTGGCAGGGCATTCCATGAACTCACGCCTCGCTGAGTAAAGTACCTAACCCTAACATCTGTCCTATACCTCCCCCCCCCCTTAATTTAAAGCTATGCCCCCTTGTAATAGCAGACTCCATACGTGGAAAACGATTCTCACTGTCGACCCTATCTAAACCCCTAATCATCTTGTACACCTCCATCAAGTCACCCCTCAACCTTCTTTTCTCCAATGAAAACAACCCCAAGTGCCTCAGCCTTTCCTCATACGATCGTTTTACCATACCAGGCAACATCCTGGTAAACCTCCTCTGCACCCGTTCCAGTGTCTCCACATCCTTCCTATAGTATGGCGACCAAAACTGCACACAATACTCCAGATGTGGCCGCACCAGAGTCTTATACAACTGCAACATGACCTCAGTACTCCGGAACTCAATTCCTCTACCAATAAAAGCCAGTACGCCATATGCCTTCTTCACTGCACTATTTAACTGGGTGGCAAGTTTCAAAGATCTGTGTACATGGACACCAAGATCCCTCTGCTCATCCATGCTACCAAGTATCCGACCATTAGCCCAGTACCCCATCTTTTTGTTACTCTTACCAAAGTGAATCACCTCACACTTAGCTACATTGAACTCCATTTGCCACCTTTCTGCCCAGTTCTGCAGTTCTGCCCATATCCCGCTGCAACCTGCCACATCCTTCCTCACTGTCTACAACTCCTCTGACTTTCCTATCATCCGCAAACTTGCTCACCCAACCTTCTAACCCCTCCTCCACGTCATTTATCAAAATGACAAACAGCAATGGTCCCAAAACAGATCCTTGCGGAACACCGCTAGTGATGGCAATCCAAGATGAACCTTTGCCATCAACTACTACCCTCTGCCTTC
The DNA here is from genome assembly GCF_037043375.1 of Chiloscyllium plagiosum. Classification (NCBI taxonomy): domain Eukaryota; kingdom Metazoa; phylum Chordata; class Chondrichthyes; order Orectolobiformes; family Hemiscylliidae; genus Chiloscyllium; species Chiloscyllium plagiosum. The sequence continues at coordinate 46,508,576 of NW_028270177.1, forward strand.
TTCCAGCCAGCGAACTCCTAATCCAAACCTCCAACTCACCCTCAATGCCATACATCCGTTTTTTGCAGTAGTCTACCATGGGGAACCTTATCAAACACCTTACTAAAATCCATATACACCACATCTTCCGCTTTTCCCTCGTCAACCTCCTTCGTCACCTTCTCAAAGAATTCAATAAGGTTTGTGAGGCACGACCTGCCCTTCACAAAACCATGCTGACTATCTTTGATCACATTATTCGTATCCAGATGTTCATAAATCCTATCCCTTACAATTCTCTCTAAGATTTTAAATTCCTAGAGTAACTAGAATAACCTTAGATTCCTACAATAACTACACTTGAAACGTCTCTCACATTGTGAAAATGTGGAAGGGACATCAGGTCTACAGAGACTGTTAAGCACATCCCACAGACTATACATTTGATAGGTCTCTCTTCAATGTGAAGATGTTAATGATAAACTGCCCCCGGAAACGTTTAGAGTGAATAATGTCTTTCCACAGTGTGAACACGTTGATGACACGTTCGTTTCCAGGAACTTGTGCAGCACTTCCTGCAGTCAGGGCATTTAGAAAGACACGTTAATATTGTGAGAAAGGTGATGACCCATCCGGTCACTCGGACTTTTACAGCAGGTCACATCGATTTGGAAACAAAGATGTCTTTCCTTCCGGGTGAGCACGTAGATCAGACGTCACGTCTCCAGAATTCTTAAAGGTCTCTCATTCATGTGAGCATATTTCTCAGAGATGAAGCACACAGAGATTTGATAACATTTTCCAATTTCTGGCGAGATGAAAGGTTTCTAATTAGTATGAGCGTTGTGCTGGACGTTTTGACGCATTTTCGGCAGTCCAGACATTAAAATGGTTTCTCCACATTTTGAACGAGCAGGTGCTGCAGCAGGTCAGAGACAGAGTGAATCCCTTTCCACACTCTGAGCAGGTGAATCGCTTTTTCCTGGAATCGTTGCCTCCCTGTGAATTCAGCTCAGACAAGGAAATGAATACGCACATTTCCATAGACATTCCTTAGTATGACTGCATTTGTGGTTTGTGAGCTCTGAGGATGGGTAGAACCATTGTCCACACACACAATAAGAGAACGATTTCTCTCTCACTGTAACCAGAGGGTTTTTTTTCCTTTCATGTTCTCTATCTGATCAAGTTCTACTTGTGATAAAATGTGCGACTTTACCAGATCCCGGCGGAGAGATTGGTTTGTAAATCTTCCCCATCAAATATCCTGCGAAATTGGTGTTATCCAAAAATGAGTGCGGGAAAGCAACGTACACAAGACTCTGGATACTTTCTAAGATATGGTCTGCGGGTGAGGGGAGTTTCGACACTTAGAATGTGACCAGAATTTCGTCAGAATCGTTCATGCACACTGCATCCACCACAGAGAAAAAATAGGTCTGCAGGTGGATATAAACACGATCACCTCCCTGTTCCTTCCAGGTCAGACGCTGTCCTGCCTTGTCTGACATGCAGTTCTGTTGGAGCAGACATTTCTCACAATTGCATCATGGCAAAGCTGAGACCTCTGTCTTCAGTCCCGAAATCAAAATCCTCTGCCTTGCTCCTGAGTCGAAAGTGTGCTGCTGGAAAAGCACAGCAGGGCAGGCAGCATTCAAGGAGTAGGAGAATCGACGTTTTGGGCAAGAGCCATCATCAGGAAATAAACTTGTAAACCGAGGGGGTGGAGAGACAAATTGGAGTGGATGGGGCTGGGACAAGGTAGCTGAGAGTGTGATAGGTGGATGGAGGGGGTGTAGTGGTGATTGGTCGCAGAGCAGTGTGGAGCGGATAGGTGGGAAGGAAGATTGATACATAGGACAGTTCATGAGAGCGATGGAAGCCCAGGACCTGCATGAACTTGGCTGATTGGGAGGGACAGTTGAAGGGTTCGGCCACGGGTCAGTAATGTTGTTTGTTACGGGTGTCCGGGGGTGTTTTCTGAAGCGAACTGTAATTAGGTCTTCTGTTCCACAATATAGGGAGACTGTTGTTGTGGTTCTGTTCGCCGAGCTGGAAGTTTTTGTTGCAAACGTTTCGTCCCCTGGCTAGGCGACATCATCAGTGCTTGGGAGCCTCTTGCGAAGCGCTTCTTTGATGTTTCCTCCGGTGTTTATAGTGGTCTGTCCCTGCCGCTTCCGGTTGTCAGTTTCAGCTGTCCGCTGTAGTGGTTGATATATTGGGTCCAGGTCGATGTGTTTGTTGATGGAGTTTGTGGATGAATGCCATGCCTCTAGGAATTCCCTGGCTGTTCTCTGTCTGGCTTGCCCTATGATAGTAGTGTTGTCCCAATCGAATTCATGTTGCTTGTTGTCTGCGTGTGTGGCTACTAAGGATAGCTGGTCGTGTCGTTTCGTGGCTAGTTGATGTTCATGTATGCGGATTGTTAGCTGTCTTCCTGTTTGTCCTATATAGTGTTTTGTGCAGTCCTTGCATGGTATTTTGTGCACTACATTAGTTTTGCTCATGAATTCGACTGGGACAACACTACTATCATAGGGCAAGCCAGACAGAGAACAGCCAGGGAATTCCTAGAGGCATGGCATTCATCCACAAACTCCATCAACAAACACATCGACCTGGACCCAATATACCAACCACTACAGCGGACAGCTGAAACTGACAACCGGAAGCGGCAGGGACAGACCACTATAAACACCGGAGGAAACATCAAAGAAGCGCTTCGCATGAGGCTCCCAAGCACTGATGATGTCGCCTAGCCAGGGGACGAAACGTTTGCAACAAAAACTTCCAGCTCGGCGAACAGAGCCACAACAACGAGCACCCGAGCTACAAATCTTCGCACAAACTTTGAATAGGTAGACTGCACCGGGAGCAACGGATACATTCAATGACATGTGTGGAAGTGCAGGTAAAACTCTAATGGATGTGGAAAGCTCCTTTGGGGCCTGCGACAGAGTGGAGGTGTGGGTGGAGGTTTTGCAAATCCCGTGTTGGAATGAGAATGGGGCGGGAGGGGAGGGTGGTTTGATGAGGGGGGTGTACTTGACAAGGGAGTCGCAGAGGGAATGATCTTTATAGAAAGCGGATAGGGGTGGTGAGGGAAACACATCTTAGGTGGTGGGATTCATTTTCAGGTGGTGGAAATGTCGGAGAATGACATGATGTCTGCGGAGGTTGCTGGAATTTAAAGTGATGAATAAGAGAGCTCTGTCCTTGTCTGAGGGATGGGTTTTGAGAGTGGAGTTGGGGCAAATGGATGAGATGAGCTGGAAAGCATCATTGACCATGTGCGAGGAGAAAATGCCTCGCCACTGACTCAACCTTCTCCCTCGCAACTGTCTGAGTCTGAACGAGTCACGTCGTAACCATAGTGACATCCTTCACCGCGTTTTGTGCTTTCAACCACATATCGCCATCGTCACCATGTCAGCCTACTCGCACCTCATTAACATCATTAACTCTTCCACGTCTCCGCTCTTCTGCAGCTCAAACTCTCATCCATTCGTTTGGATTAAACGGTGGAAACACACTTCCATCCGTCCTCTCAAATTCCCCCTCTGCTCTGGCCTAACTCCCTCTGCCACTATTCAAGGATGCACTTGCGTTCTGTTCAGTGTTCCATTGTTCCTGACCTGAATGATATTTTTACCACTGCACATTTTCCCAAACGTGCACTGCGGCCTTCGCAGCTTTATCTTTCCACACGGGCTCCCACATGCTGGAAGGGCAGCGATTGCGGGTTATTTACCCAAAGATGTAGTCCTGAGATCTTTCAACAACTCTGCTGCACGTGGGAGTATTAACAAGAGTTGTTCACCCATTACCGGGCAGCTAAATTCAACCTTTTTTTAACATTTCTGCAAATCTCTTGACTGTCTTCGCTCTGTCTATCACTGTCATGTCCTCCAGCCCACTCAAGAGCAATTAGTGTTGTTCAATAAATGCCAACCCAACCAGTGAACACGACACCCAAGATTTTGTTTTAAAACGCACTCTCAGATACCTGCATAGCCTGGAATTCCAATCTCCGGAGTATGTTCGATTTGAACTGTTCCACGTTTGGTGCCTAAACTTCATCTACCAAGGTCATAAATTGTGAAATCTCTTCACTACGTAAATTGCACAATGCTATAGGAAACGAATTAGTCAACAACGGAAGAAGAAAAGCTGTAATCTTTGTTGAAATTAAGGGCAATTAATTGATATCAATACTACATCGTGCTTTTCACATAATGGAAACTTCAAAGCTGTTCCTCTGGAGGGAGTTTAAACAAATTTTGTTCCCAGTCACATTATGAAATATTGGGAAGCTGACAAAGTGTTATGTCAAACAAGTGATCAAAGAAATGGGTTTCAAGTCGTATTTTAAAACAGAAAACGAAGCTTGCATCACTAACCTCGGACGACGGAATTTGCTGTGCAAGAGTTCATCATTTTCTGTTTGTCAGAAAAAACGCTTTCTTTGCTGGTGGCTCCATAGCTCAGAGGCTAGATCATTGGTCTTATCAACCTTTGGTCGTGTATTCGAATCTTACTTGCGCCTTGCTAAATGTGTTTACAACTGTTACAACAAACATTCACAGAAGCATTTTCCGTGTTGCTTGGAATTATTTCTGAGGGAACATCGTGAAGTGATTTTCCCCACGGACCTAGCCTCATCTGCTTGACTTTCGAAATCCCCATCTGTGTTTCTACTTCGAGGAACATAAGGACGACAAGCATCTGATGCCAAGAATGCCCTAGTTTAGCCGGAAGAACAGCGTGATACAGTCGAAGCAGTAAAGTAAAGGTGAAATAGTGGGGGAGGAAAACGTACAGCGAAGCGGCTGAATGCTTCCATTCCTTATGTCGAGGCAGGAATCTGCTGGAATCCAAATGAAACAGGTAGGAGGCTGGAAGAGCACAGCTAGCCAGGCTACCTCAACAGGTGGAGAATTCAACGATTAGCATGTACCAATTAATCCCGACTGTGCCAGTCCTCGAAGGACAGTCGCCTGCCTGTTTACCCCTTTGCTTATGCAAACAGAATCGGGTTTTAAAGCCCGAAGTGAAGAAAGAAGAGGCAAACAGTTCGATTCCCCATTTTCTCCTAAGGCCTTTGTCATTCTCACAAGATGTGTCTGTATATTTCCCTCTTTGGTTGAAAATGCGGTTCAGTTCTCCCGCAGCTCATGATCAAATTTAATGGAATCTGACTTGAGTCTCATTCGCTTCTTCATTTAAGATTAAACCTTTGCAGAGAACGTCTCTTTGAGATGAACACTTCAGACGTCAGGCTGCGGGCTACTGGAAGCTGGAAATGAGAATGGATGGATGTTTGATGGGCTGACATTGACATAATGCATTACTCTATGCTGTAAAAGCTCGGTGACACGAATAGTATTTTGGAAGAAACGTCTCATCGCTGGAAAATATACTATGCTGTTAAGAGAAGGTGCAATTGCACCTGCCGTCCTAAATGTCAGCTAGTGATTACAATTCAGCACTATCACCGCTGTGGTTTGGTTTCAATGCCTGGTCAGGGAAGCAGGATTATTGTTCCTAATAAGGACAACAACAAAATCGGAGCATCTTTGGCAGGAAACGCATTTTACACGCGCCCGCATGTGCCTTGAAATATTGCTGCAGGGCTGCAAGGTGGCTCACTGGTTAGCACTGCTGCCTCACAGAGCCTGAGACATGGCATGAATCCAAATGGGTCGACTGTCAGTAAGGTGCCTTATTCAGGAACAAATGAAGAGTAATAGGGTAAGGAATTGTTCTGTGAGGGTTAATCCCTGGAGGATCGGTGTGAATATGTTGCATCAAATGGCCAGTTTCTTAACTGTCGGCATTCTATGATACCTTACTGTGTTGTTTTGGAACATGTTCAGAGAGGGGAGAAAAGTGAAGAAAAACAGTCATTTCCCAGTCAGTGGTTGATCCATTGTGTGACAAACAACCGATTCACCTGTGACTGAACTAGCTCCCATCTTCCCTATACTGGTAATGACAGTATACACCATTCGAGCGGGTTTTCATGTGTTGCATTGGAACAGCATTCTTTCTCAAGATGGACTTTCCTGGGATATAAAAGAGATGATAAAAGACATGGATGCCGATGACTGGAATCAAAAGACGTCAGGAAGAATGGAAAGCGTCTACTGGGACACAAAAAAAGAATGGAAAGGAAGCCAACGAAGTACTGGGCATAACGCCATTAGAAAAGACAAGGCGGGGTTTCATGGGATGGTGGAACAGATCAATAGATCATGTGGCGTGAAACCAGGTAAAACTGAGTTGCGTCCATATGGAAGTTTCCCTGATGATGTGAATTTGCTGAGAGTAAACAGGAGGGAAACTCCTTCATTCAGATGGATCTATAACAAGACTTTCGAACTTCAAAACCAGCGATGAATGATAAGGAAAAGTTTGGAGCACTTTTTTTTCATTCTACAGTAATTGAAATCGAAAATGATTATTTTTCAGGAAAAATGTGACAGAAGCCGATTCTAAAGTATTTGTAAAAATGCGTGCAGAAACATAATGAGTGAATTTCACCAAGACAGGGAGTCTGGTCGGCCGCGCCGGGTAAGCGTTAGGTGCACAATTTCTAATTGGTTAACGTTAATTGGAAATAGACCACATATCACCTCCAACTGAGTACGGCTAAGTGTAGAAAGTGCTGGTTGTGACGAAATGTTTAGCAGCTTGTTCTACGTGAACTTCCATAAATTGTAAAAGAACTGAGCTGTTTCTGTTTGCTCAGCAGTAAAGGGAAGTCGGTAAGCTCAGTCCGCTGCATAATTGGTTTATGATATAAAGTGATGCCAACAGTGTGGGAGTAATTATCGCAATGTCTCAGTTTACCACCAGAATCCCGATCTCCCCACTCACCTAACCCTTTATACGATGGCGACAATCAAAGCGAAATTATACTATAGTGAGTGGGAACTGACCTGTCGATGGAATGCACCATTTTCTTTTCATCTATTGCCTTGGTAATTTGGCTGCAATCACAGAGAAGGGAGTGAGACCATTTGCTGCTCACCCTCTCCCCCCAAAATATCCAGTGACAAGACTCGAAAAATGTTCCTGTTTGAATCCTATAATCTTTAAAGCAGTACTTGAAACATCTTTATCATTTCGGTTCCAGTTTTGCCGACAACATTGTCCAATGAGATAAATCTAATAATTTTTGGATTGTTTTAATGGCCTGTGCGAGGTTGCGACAAAATAAGTAACATGAAACGAACTAAACATCCTTTCCAGAATTTAACCCAGCACAGGATCAGCGATATGAGAAACGTCAACACCTTCAAACGTCACCGCTGTATCTCTATTGAGAGATGGATATTTCCTCAGGGAGTATTTCTGCTGGTTGGAAGTAACTGAGGTATTTCCCAACGGCAGAATATTCCACAAAATCATTTTTTAAAAAATAAAAGCCGTTTCAATCAACTTTCTTTTGCAACTTTTAAATATATATACGCACACGCATACATGCAAGTGCACACACATTTTTATATACATGTATATATGTTCGCATATATATATATATATATATATATATATATATGAGAGTGTGTATGTGGACAATATTAGGAATGGATTGCCGGACATTTGAAATTTCTTTCTGTAGAATGTGAGAGGTAAGGGTCTTCAATAATGTCCCAGATATCCACATCTGCGGGAAGTGCACCCAACCCCAGCTCCTCGGCAACTGCTTTCGGGAACTGTAGCTTGATGTCAGAGCATTTGGAGTCTGAGTGGAATTGAGCGAAGTTATAGTGAGGCAGTAACACTTCAGGTACAAGAAATAGATAGATGGGATACAGTCGGGATCCGAAACGCTAACAGGCAGACAGTGCAGGCATCTGCTGTGGCCGTGCCCCTCAGTAACATGCATGCCATATTTGTTATTTTGGGGCGGGATGACTTACGAGGGGAAAGCCATTGGGTATAGGTCTTTGGCACAGAGTTTGCCCCTTTTTCTCAGAAGGGTGGGGGAGAGAGGAGGAGAGCATTTGTTTTTGGGGACTCCATATCGATGGGAACAGATTGAGATTCTGTGGATATAGGGCAGACTCATGATTGCTGTGTTGTCTCTCAGCTACCAGGGTTTGTGATGTCTCCCATCGTGTTTTCAGGATCCTTAAGGGAGAGGGTGGGCAACCCCAAGTCATTGTCCACATATGCACCAACAACATCGGTAATAAAAGTGATGTGGATGTATGGCAGAATTTGAGGGATCGAGGGCGACATGTTAAATCTAGAACAAACAGAGTTCTCTATGATTTGTTGCCCATTCTAGTCGTAGTGAGGTGAAGTGTAGGGAGAGAGCATTTGAAAATGTTGTTGCAAGAATGGTGCAGGAGGGAGAGATTCCGATACCTGGATGGTTGAGGCTCATACTGGTGTCGATGAACCTTTACAACCAGGATGGACTTCACCTGAACTAGAAGAGTACCAATACCCTGAGGGGATAATTTGCCAAAGCTCTTCATGAGGGTTTGAACGAATTCAGCCGCGGATTGGAAAGCTGAATTGTAGCTCCAGTTTTCAGGTAGTTGTGAGTGGTTTTGTCATAAATAGCGTTTCCGGTTTAAAAGAGTGTACTGGCAAGGATGAAGGTGGCTTGAAGTGTGTTTGCTTCAACGCCGGAAGCATCTGGGATAGGGTAGGTGCCATGTGTTGTTACCTGGGACTTCGATGTTGTGGCCATTTCAGAGACATGAACGGAGGACTGAAGAGAATGGTTGTTTCTTGTACTTCAGTTTCGATTTTTCAGTCAGAACAGGAGGGTCGTTTCAGAGGCGGAGATGTGGCATTATTCGTCAAGGACAGTATTTTGGTAGCAAAAAGGGTATTGGTGAGGACGCGACTGAATCTGCTGAGGTAGAATGGACTGAGATTAGAATCAGGAATGGAGAGGTCACCACAAAAATGTTCTAGATATATGGAGGAAAAGATTGCAAAGATGATTCTGGATAGGAACAAAAGTGACAGGGTAGTTGTTATGGGGAGCTTTAACTTTCCAAATATTGATTGGAAATGTTATCGGTTCAGCACCTCGGATCGGTCAGTTTTTGTCCAATGTCTGCAGGAGGGTTTCCTGACGCAGCATGTAGACAGGCCAACAAGACGCAAAGCAACATTGGATTTGCTTATGGGTAATGAACTCAGCCAGCTGTTCTCTTTGGAGGTAAGTGAGCACTTTGTTGATAGTGACCACAATTCGGTTATGTTTATTTAGTGATGGATAGGAATAGGTATTTATTGCAGAGCATGAGGTATCGCGGGGAGAAAGGCCATTATGATGCGATTAGGCAAGAGTTAAGATGCACCGCATGTGGAAAGTAACTTAGAGGGTTGTGCACACCTGAAATATGGAGCTTGTTCGGGGAAAACCTACGGCATGTCTTTGGTAAGTATGTATTCGTCATGCAGGGAATATGAGGTCGACACAGGGAACTGGGTTTACTGAAGAAGTTGAATCTCTTGAGAAGAAGGAGAAGGAGGCGTATGTAAACATGAGCTATGAAGGCTGAGGTAGGACGCTTGGGAATTAAAAGCTAACCAGGAAGGGCCCAAAGAGAGAGCTACTTCGAGCGAAGAGGAGGCATGAGAAGTCTTTGTCTGGCAGGAACAATCGTGAAGCTTTCAATTGATAGTTCAAGAATAAAAGAATGTCTAGCATATGATTATGGCCTGTCAAGAACAGAAGTACGAAGTTGTCAGCGGAGTCCAAGGATAGCAGAGACGCTGAATGTATTTTTTTTATCATATCAAAAATGAAAAAGACAATGTTGTCGAAAAGAGTATTGAGATGCAACCTATTAGAATAAACGAAATTGACATTCATAAAGAGGAGTTGTTAGCAATTCATGAAAGTCTAAAAATAGATTTGTCCCCTGGACTTGATGGGATCTATCCGAGGATTCTCTGCGAATCGTGGGAGGAGATTGCAGAACTTTTGACTATAAGCTTTATTTCGTCAGTGTTTATGTCATTAGTGCTAGAAGACCCGAGTTTAGCAAATATTGTCCCCTTCTTCACGAAGGGGAGTAGAGACAATGCTGGTAATTATAGAACAGTGATCCTTAGCTTTCTTGCAGCTAACTTTTTGGAACAGATTTTGAGAGATAGGATTTATGATCATCGAAAAAGGAAGAAGTTGATTCGGGATAGTGAGTACGATTTTATGAATAGCAGGTTGTGCCTCACAAACCTTATTGAGGTCTTTGAGAAGGTGAGCCAACAGGTGGATGAGAGTAATGTGGTTGATGTGGTGGATATGGTTTTCAGTAAGGCACTGTCGGCTGTTGCATGAAATACAGAGTCATGGGATTGAGGATGGTTTAGCGGTTTGGATCAGAAATTGGCTCGCTGAAAGAAGACAGAGTGTGGCAGTTCATGGGAAATGATAATCCTGGAGTTCAGTAACTGATGGTGTACTATGAGGTTCCTTTTTGTGTCCGCTGTTGTTTGTCATTTTTATAAATGACCTGGATTTGGGCATGGAATGATGGATTCGTAAGTTTGCAGATGACATTAAGATCGACGATGTTGTCAATAGTGCCAATATCTGCTGATGGTTACAGAGGGGCATGGATAATCTGCAGAGCTGACCACAGAAGTGGCAAATGGATTTTAATGTGGAAAAGTGTGAGATAATTTACTTTGGAAGGAGCAACAAGAATAAAGAGTTCTTGGCTAATTGTAATATTCTTGGAAGTGTAGATGTGCAGAGCGATCTTGGTGCCCATGTATATAAAACTCGGAAAGTTACCACCCACGTTGACACGTTTTTTTGCAAGGAGCACGGTGTGTTAGTTTTTCTTGGGAGAGTGAATCAGTGTCAGAGCGAAATTATCACTTTGCAGCTCCAGAAATTAACTGGTGTGGCCGCACTCGCAGAGCTGCGTGCATTTCTGGTCGCCACATTATACGATGGATATGAAAGCATTGGAAAGGGTGCAGAGGACATTTTCTAGGATGTTGCCTTCTATGGAAAGCTGGTCTTAAGAGGAAAGGTTGAGGGAGTTGAGGCGTTTTTTGATAGTGACAAGAAGTTTGAGGGGTGAATTTAGAGAGACATAGAAGATGATCAGAGGTTGCCAAAAGGTGGACAGTGAAGGCATTTTTCTTCAAATGGTAATTGTGGCACAAGGGCACATCGATGTAACTTGAGGGTGATAGATACCGAGGTAGGTTCCTTTATCAGTGAGTAGTAAGGGTGCTGAACGCCTTGCCTTCAACACTCGTAGACTCAACAACATTCAGGGCAATGAAATGGTCATTGTATAAACTTGCGGATTATGATGTTAAAATACTAGTCAGTGTGGTATCACGGGTCAGTACCACGTTAGGGCCAAAATGAACTTTATTGCGGTGTAATATTCGGTATTTGAACTGTTCTTTAGCTTGAAGTTGCAATCATATCTGGTCACTATCAGTAAAACCAACACCTGGCGAGAACCGAATGTGCAACTTTGGCACCTTACGCACTTCCATTCTGTCGTGCAATTGCATCAAACTGACGAATTGCACCACTGGAGCTGCCGTGTACTGATGACCAATGGCTACTAATCTTACCACTGGACCACTCAAACCAATTACTCCTTTTTTGCTGAAGATCTGAAATGAGACACAGCGCAGAGGAGGTTATACTGATGATGGATCATCGATTATGGAGCATCAGGTTCAGGAAAATGACATAGTCAAATGTGGTGAAAATAGGCATAATTGAATTTTGTGTTCGTTTACCGTGGCTTCCTGCGTTGATCACAGGCAATGTTATGTCGCCACTGTACTGGGATTTTCCTTCTATCGGTATCAATTCGTCAGGGAATTCGATTCACTGGTACTTCACCAGCATCCTTTGGAATGTTCATATGGCACAATGACCCACACTGTACACAACGTCAACAATCTTCTGCATTACTATATCCAAGGGCACGTGGCATGGTTTTTTTTATAAATAGTGAAAATTGAATCATGTTATGCAAGGGCAAATTGAATTTTAGTTTAATTAGTAAAGTCGCAAGAATCCAGAGTAAGTTTCAAAATGTCAGAAATTCATGTTCATTACCTTGGCCAGAAGTCTAGCCCAGCAAAAGGGAAATCTGTCCCTGAATCCCCAGCATTCATGTAATCGCTTGCTCCATCTGTCCGCTTGGAAACCTATGTGAAAGAATGTTCAGCCTGACAGAGAACTTGTGAGAATCCTCCACTGTCTGACCTAAAGCTGAAACAGGAGCTATCTATTCCAGCTTGGAGGGTAGCGAAATGGAGGTGAGACAGAAAATATTAATTGGTGTAGATTCACATTGTTCCAATTGTGATTGTTTAAAAACCTGGGCCAGAAAAGACGCAAGCAGAAAGGAGCAGAAGTAGGCCATTCTAAACACCGCTCCTGCCCCGCCACGCCATTCTGTACCTCATAGTTCACACAGCACTTTTATGTCTTTTTCCAGCATATCCATATGATCGTGTTGCCAAGTGGCTAACACATATTTATCGATCTCTACCATAAATAGACATCGAAGTGATTCATCGCTGAGAGGAAAATGTTGCATTTCGAGACATTTGGGTTTCTTCATGAATGTTAAAGGTTTTGCAGATGAGCACCCGAGTGTATTCTGAACACCTTTCAAACCATAAACTAAAACTCGACTCTGATGAGATTTGCATCCACAACTTTTGAATGGCAGTTTTAACAAAGGCGTAGAAATTCAACGCGCTTTCCATTGCACCACAGAGTCGGGGCCTCACCCAGTTTTCAGCACAAACGTTTGCCTTAGAACGATTTCGTTCGGGACACCCATCTCACGTCTGTCTGACCACGTCACACTTTCCAGAATCTGGTCCTTATCCACGTGTGCTCTGGATCTTCAAGTGTTTGGCGACATATTGCTAAAATGTCCTCATAACTCTTAGCATTACCACACGTTCAGATAAGAAATTCCAAATGAACAACACTCTTTGGGTGAAAGCGTTCTTCCAAAATCTCCTCTAAACCGCTTTTCTCCTGCTTTTCATCTATGTCACTGGTTATTATTCCTTCCCGAAAAGCCTTATTCCTGTCATACATATCTATCCTCTTCATAATATGTTAATCAGTTTCTCACTCAGCCTTCTCTGTGCTTAGTTACACAGCCCCAGCTTAGCTCATCGACCTTCACAATGGGAATGGTCCAGCCCTTGGCATTATTTTCATCTCCTGTGAACTTCTCCTCCTGCAAACAGACGGTTCCTGCAGTCTTGCGATGACAACGGAAAAAGAAATGTTCTTTGAAGAAATGCCAAAATGTCTGAACAAAATCAGCAGCTCTTGTCCCTCTATGATGAGAAAGGGCAGTGAACGCTTCGAGTCCAATGATTCGTGTTCGGAACTGATGGGATGTGTAGGTGGGTGAAAAATGTGGAAGAGGGCGGACAGGATCCAAAATGATTGAACTCGATGTTGGGTCCTGAAATCTGCATGGTCTTTCAGTCGAAAATGAGTTGCCGATCTTCCAGCTTGCGCTGAGCCTTGAAGAAGAACTGCAGCAGACCAGAAACTGGCATGATGGGTTGGGTACACAGTGCAATGTTAAAGTGACAGGATTCTGGAAGGCAGGGGTAATTTTTGTTGATTCTGGACAGAACTTAAGTGATCTCAGCTTTGTCACCGACTCTGTTTTCCTCTCTCCATTGTAGAGAGATCACATTCTCAGCAGGAACGACAGTTTTCTGGATTGAATGAAGTGCAGACAAATCACTGGAAGATGTGTCTGGAAGTTTCCACAGTGAGAAGAGACATTGGAAACCAGCAGGAAATGTATCTTACAACATAGAACGTCCCAGTGCAGTGCAGGCACTTCGGCCCTCGATGTTGCACCGACCTGTGAAAATATTGTGATGTCCGTTGCAATGGAAAATTAAAATTTCCTTTGAAACCAATAAAAGCACAGGGAAACAAAAAAGTAAGGGCCTGACTTTGCAGAGGGCAAGTGTTGCAGACAGAAAGAAAATCTATGTATATTTAAACCGAACTAATAGCGGAATTACAAGGCCAGCAAACTACCATATCAACAGCCAAGGAATTAGAAAAAAACAACTCCATATCTGGAAAAGAACTCGAATGTTTCAGGCCACTGACCTTGAAGTGTTGATAAGAAGAAGCGAATTGTACTTTAAAGGGAATATGTGAAAGCTATTCCCAGGCCGAAGGGCCTGTTTCCACACTGTACTGTAATGTAATGTAATCTAATCTAATCTATCAGGCGCCCATTACATGGGACGTCTTGCCAATGTATTACCTGGGACACGGGAAACCTGAATTTGATGGAACTCCACGCGTTACATGCTGAAAACTTTCTGGCCCAAGAGAAGGAAAAATGGAAATTAAAGATGGCACAGTAAACACATAAAGCTCAGCTAACTCTGATGCAAATGGTCGCCCAGCCGTTGGAAGGAGGTGGTGCGTGAAAAGAAGGGCTGGCAGAGGTAAATCTGGCGGGTGCTTTGTTTGCAGAGCAATGGACCAGTGATTGAGGCAGTGCACGCCCAGACAGCCTCAATCGGCCCTGGAGGCTGGGCAGCAGGGTGACTAATGGAGGAAGTCTGAGGTGGAGGTGGGCAGCCCCAAAGTTACAGATATGCCTCTTTGCTTTATGCTTGGCAACGAATACTCGCTTATGCTCATCTCTACGACTAACCTTATGGGCACTGAAACATGTCCCACCTCTACACTGAGCACTGAGTTTGCAAAGCGTGAACTATATTTTCAGTACAACGATGATGCATATAAGTCAATGTTTACATCTATGTTATATGTGGAAGGTGCACCTCTTACTTTTTTGGAAGATACAAGGGCAACATATTCAGGTCATAAATCAAGGCAGTTCAGAGATTCGACGCAAATAAAGATGAACGGAAGCTTCCTGAACTTAATGGGTGCATCAGGAGTGGTGACACGAGAGAGATTTACCGCACCCCTATTGTGCGAAACCAGTAATGGGGAAACATTCCAATTCTCATTTCTGTTATCGGAATCCTGTTCTTTAAATCTGATGTCTCGGGATCTCATAGTGAGACTGGGGTCGGATTTGCGCAGTACCCCGACGGGCTTGCAGGTAATACAAAAAGAAGATTTAACAGTGCAGGCTGCAAAATACGAATCACGACCCCTGATGCATGTCAGAGAGCGCTAGGCTCCGTGAGTGATTCACTCACTCAGGAAGCAAGCAGCCATGTTCATCCCATTAACACCGATTTTCTTGCTGGAGATACGCTGCACTGCACAGCACACATACACCGCGATTGTCCTGACAAATTATAAGAGAAGGATTGGTTCAGGAGATTGGTTAAACCAGATCAGTTGTTATTGTGCGAATTTTTTTGGAATGATCACAGATGTGCTGTCACTTTAAACTTTTTTAAGTGTCTGTGACGGTAAGTAGACCCTGTGTTTTTGATGTGGAAGGCTCTTTTCCTCACAGATCATTGGCGAAGGCATCCAGCGACAGGTCTCAGAATTTGGGACCATGGGTACGACAGGCACAAAAAAACGAAAGATTGTATCTTCAGGGTCGGTGTGGTTATCTGCTTCAATGCAGTTATAAGGACGTATAGGAAGATACTAAATCGGCTAACTCAGGCAGACAGGGCAGTCCAGGTAATCCCCACCAGGAGTGTCATCTGGCGTTTACCTATGGTAGATGTGTCGGACCCAAGATTAAGAAGGGTCCCAACTGATTTCAGGGCAAAAGGCAAACACGATGTGGGGCTCATACGAACCCTTAAGAATAACCCCGAAGTCTGAGTATCGTCCTTGCAAAGCAAAAGAGTCGTTAAAACCCGAGGCTGTGCAAGAAATTACACCAGTCTTTCAATCTCTCTTATAGGCTGGAGTGATAATTCTCCGTGAATAATCACTGGTGAGAACACCCATTTTTTTCGTTCAAAAAGGCAAACATTCCAGTTGAATCGGGGGAATGGAGGTTTGTTCATGACCTGCCGGTTATCAATAACGCTGTTATTCCGCACACCCGAAATGTTCCCAACCCCTATATTATATTGGCTCAAATTCCACCGGATGTAAATGGCTTTCTATTGTGGATTTAGCAAATGCCTTGTTTTGTGTACCGTTACACGCCGACTGTCAATTCTGGTTCACTTTTCCATTCAAAGGCAAATAGTATACTTCACCTGACATTTTCAAGATTACTGTGAGTCCCCAGCATAATTAAAGAATCTCTACACAGGAGTCTGGAGACTCTTGTTTTAACCGGGGGAGGGCGGGGGTGGGGGGGGGGGGCTCAGCGCTTCTGCAGTATGTAAGCGAATACTTAATCGCAGCATCAACAGAGAAACAGTGTGAGAAAGGTAGGCTTGCGATGCTCTGCCATCTAGTCTCGTAAAACTACAACTTGTGGAACAACAGTTGAAGTTCTTAGGTTTGAAGCCCGAGACCAGACGTGTAGGATTCACCAATTTAGAATCTGGATACGGCGTTTTATTGTGGATAGGTCAGCATTCAGAAGCAAAGAGATAGGCCAGTGCCTGGTATGTTGTAGCAACTACCCACGAGGTAGTCAAAGCGGGATGACTTCCTTCTCATCTGTCACCGCAAGCAGCAGAGCGGATTGCCTTGATTGAGGCAAGTAAATTGGCCGAAGGAAGAACAGTGAATATTTACATCGACAGCAGATGTGCATTCGGGGTTGTACATAATTTTGGATCCCTGTGGAAAAACAAGGGCTTCTTGACCTCAACTGGAAAGCCAACCACATAACATGGCCTGATCTCTAACCTCCTGAAAGCAGTCCGATTGCCTAAATCAATCACTGTGTGTACATGTGAAGCCCACAGGAAAACTTATGATTCAATTTCTCAAGGCAATGAAAATGTAGACTCAGCGGCAAGGACGGCAGCCAATCAGCCGCCAAGTGATCAGTTTGACATGTGTCTGTCAAATATTTGTAATCCAAATATTTGGCAGGGTGCAGAATGAGGGAATGGTGTAGTGTGGCCACCCTGTCTACCACGATATTTATTCCCTTTCTATGCCAAAGTAACACACGTTAAGGACCATGTGTCAAAAGTGGGGATGTACGACAATATTTCAGCACGCTGGTACAGAAAGGGATTTACTCATTACTCATAAAAAATGTCAATAATGTGTTATCTGTGCCACTAATAATGTGGGGAGGGGAATACAAATGAATCAGGCAGAACACTCCCAATCCCAAAGACCCTTTGAACATTTACAGATGGATTTTATTGAACTAACACCCAGCGAATGGAAAAGGCATTGTCTGGTAATAGTTGATGTTTTCCCAAGGGATGGAAGTGCTCCCACGTCTAAACAGGATGCCAGTGCGGTAGCCAAGGCTTTGCTAACTGAAATAATTCCGAGATGGGGCATCCCTGAAAGGCTAAGCAGCGACAATGGAATGCCATGTATAAATATTTCCCTAAGCAGATCAGTGATTACTTGGAAATAAAGGTGAGGCAACATTGTGCCCATCACCCAGCGAGCGGTGGGGCAGTGGAAAGAGAGATAACTACCCTTAAAAATAAATTGGCAAAATATTGTGAGGAACTAGAAGTGACATGGACAAAGACATTTCCAATTGTGCTAATGTATATGAAGGAGAGGAAGAGTAAATCTGAGGACGTTTGAGATTTTGTTTGGAAGGTGGCCCAATACAGGAATTGGCCCAAGGCCGATTGTAAGACAGATAACAGACCACTGTGAGGACGAGGTGTTATGTTACGGTATAAAACTCTCCACACTTCTGTCTCAAATACAGAATCAAAAGAAGGGCAGCACTACCCCAACCAGCAGAAGGGAAGATGCACAATCTAGAACCTGAAGACTGGATAGTGGTGAAAGACTTCAGGAGCAAAAGCATGAAGGCGAAGAGCTGGCTGGGACCGTTCCAAGGGCTCCCTACAACACAGACAGCTGTTAAGATCGCCGAAAGAGCCACGTTGATACATGCCAGCCATTGCAAACGTGTAGCTGACCTTGAGGAGACATCGGACAACATCGGATTCAAGTGTAAGTAGTGATTAGAAGACTCATAGAAATATGGGGCTGCATGGCAAGATGAGTCGTGAAGGCAGGGGTGTCTGGGATACAACCGCAGACGGTAATCTTAAGCAAGGATGTTAAGTTGACCTTTACATGCCCGTTTGGTAACCAGGACGACTATAAATAAGGCAATAAATGCTTACGCAGAGATCCTTGTGTAACCAGTTACTGGCACTGAGTAGTATCCACCACGGCTACAGGTACACCTGACACGGGATATCGGTTTCCTGTTATCAAAGAAGGAGGTGCCATGGGCAAGGTTAATAATAACCAAGATTCAGAAGAGTGATGAGGAAGTCTCGTGGTGTGGAATAGATAGACCCTTCTCCGATATCCATAGACAGGTGAATGCAGTGGTACAGCCTCGCACCCACCCCACCCGAGATGCAGTTCAGAAGGTCCTCCAAGAAATAGTGGCCCCTGGACTCGAAAAGATGAATGTCCAATGACCCCCACTGCAGATGGGCGGAAAGGCCTTTTCCAAGCTGACAGAAATGGAAGAAAGAAAGAAACTGATGTGCAGCTAAAATGATCACAAATGAAAAAAGTAAAAGTGGATTCATTGAGAAAACTTACAGCGCCATATTTCACTTTCTGTGGAAGTCTACTGTTAAGGACTCAATGCTCTCACTGCTGTAGCAATGGGGGATTTCCTCTGTTGTTGACAACCTTCCCAAAGCAGGGAATGTTGTGTGGAGCTGGCAATTAATCGAGTATTGTCACAAACAGGATTCAGACTAGCATAAAACAAAGAAGTGCGAATCCTGGAAATCTGAATCAACAACAGGAATTGACAGAGAAACTCTGCAGACCTGACAGCATCTGTGGAGACAAAGAGATTTAATGTTTCATATCACAGATTCAGGGTACTTATGCTTTTTATTGTTTTATTGCCAGGGTAATTGTCAATTTCACTTCGCGAAACAGCATACTTACCAGAATCTCTCATTAGCTGACAGACGTCATCTGTAAAAATGCAAAATTCCTTTATCAGCTGTAATGCTGTTGCTGTTGCCCTGAGTTGGTGAAAGGCTGGTCTTCATGACCTTTTCCTTCGCCTTTATGTCGATGAGCAGCCATGGTGAATGGAGAATTTCTGTTTGTCTCCCTTTGTCTCTCTGTACCATCTCGCTCTCTTCTACATTCTCCCACTCTCTGTCTGTCAATATCCCTCATTTTTCATTTCTACTCTCGGAAAAGTGTTAAAATCGGAGGCTGTTCCGTGGCTTTCGCCGCCCCCCCCCCCGCCGGCCAGTGTGTGTAGAACTGGGCTCACAGTCTCCAAGTAATGTCTGTGTTACTTAGGTCTGAGATCAGGTGACATTTGTTCACTCAAAACGTTATGAGATTTTACAATTCTAAATAGTATTTATAATAAACCAGAAAAAAAAACAGTTTCACTCCAATTATAGGATTTCTATGATGCCATTGCCGTTTGCCTAAAATCAATGAATGGTGACAGCAGACAATGAGAGCCATTATCTCATTGGATGCGTTATTACTACAATATTGTCCTGCAAGTCTGCACTGTCTCCTACGTCTCTTTATTATTCCCAAAAAAACTTGAAAAGACGGACGGAGGATAATAGTAGAAGAGATAGACAAATCCTTTTCGAACAGAGTAAAAAGAACTCTGCGTTGAATTAGCAGGATAGAACATAGATTCATGGGTCCACATCAGGCGGTAGGGCTTGATAGCACGAAATAACAACGGTCTAAGCTCAAACACAAGAAGCATGCTGAGCCGTCACTTTCGCGATGTTGGATAAACAATACGGCTTTTACAAGAAGTTTAAACAATTAACTTTCAATGTACAGAACATTTGACAGCATTTGACACTATTAACGCCTGGTTATTACCATATGCTTTAACTGACGAAACCACAGACACTGTTCTTCAAATCAATAAGGGCATTTAATGAAGTATTTGATCACATTTAATTGGACCACATTTCTGTAATAAAGCTGCTCGATGAGAATTTATATCAACGTCCGCTTGTGCAGGAAAGAAGTTTACAGCTGGTGACTCTCCACTGAAAATGTACAGGAAGAGGCAATCTCTTCTTGCTTTGATTACAAACTGATGCCTTCACCTCTTTAATCTGACAGGATAAACAGTATGCGTTCATCAGAGGGAAACTCATACCAAGAGACCAGGGTAATTGTGGTGAATTTACCAGGAGTGGTGTGTGAGTCGGTGTTAACAGTGGGCAGTAAGGGCTAAACCATTAGCATTGACATTGATCCTTGTACCAACAGCTCCTCACTCACTTTCTGCCTCATTCATCCCAGTCATCATTGACTTTCAGTTTATCCTACTTTCCTTTCGAAACTTTACACTTGTTCCGGATCACTTTCGGGTGTCCACTTGATAACTGCAGCTTTTTCAAACGAAATTCTGGAGAATGCACGTCACTCTTTGGGATAGGCTTCACTGCCCAACCATAATTACTCAAGAGATTGATACAGCCATGATGTCGATAGGGAGGGAGTTCCAAGAATTAGACATAGCGACATTGAATGAACAGCGAGAAAGTCTCAGCTCAGAAAGGCGAGATCCTTAGAGGGGATTTGCAGTGACAATTTATTCGTGTATGTGCTGCCATGGCTGCCAGAGGATGTGGTGGAGGCTCGTACAATTGCAACATTTAAGAGGCATTTTAAATGGTGTATGAGTAGGAAGGGTTTGGAGGGATATGGGCCGTGTGCTGGAAAGAGGGACCAAATTGGGTTGGGATTTCCGGTCAGCATGGACAGGTTTGAACGAAGGGTCTGTTTCCCTGCAGTACATCTCTATGACTCTATGATTCCAGTTGGATGCAATCAATCACTGGATTCCTTCTGGCAGAACCGGGTCTGTGCTCTCTGTGGAAGCAGAAAATGGTTTTCATTCAGATTAGCCACAAGAAGAGAAACAAATCTTCATTTCCAGACTTGGAATTTTATCCAGGCCTGGGCGATTCAAACCCAGACTCTGAAGCAGGGACTCCACTAAATTGACAATAACCCTTTCGACCGAACCTGCACAAACTCTTGTGCTTATCGTTCTTTGTCCCCACATTTTGAAGCACCGGTCCTTGTCGTGGGTGGTGAAGGAGCTAACTACTGCCTCGCAGAAAAACCGTGGGGTCAGAGACCCGATCGATCTGTCATGCAGCGGGGATTGCATTGCTCAGAACAGACGTGTTTGCTGTGTGGGACTGAAATTGAGCTCGATCACACACAGATACGGTGTAACAGCTGCCAGCAGATGTGGAGACGGTTGGGACGGTTTCATTCGCACTCTGGGAAAATGACTGGATCCTAAATTCAGGAGAGCTAAGTGTCACAGATAGAAGGCTGAAAATTGGTTTGGGAAACGATATGAGTCATGATCGAATGGCGGCAGACCAGATGGCTGAAAGCTCTAACTGTCCTCCGATGCCTTCTGGTCTCTGGCCATCCAGTATCTAAGGAAATAGAAACAGAGGTAATCGTGCATTTCGAAGTCCTCCTCTCATAACTCGGCGAGGTGAGAGATAAAACAGTTCTGCTATTAAATTTTGAGACTGGGAGAATGTTTGGAGACGGAGTAATAAAAGAGAAACTGAGTATAAAGTTGAGAGTCAGGAGATAGTCAATAAAAAGGTAGACGGAGATGGACATGGAGAAATAAGTGTCACTTGTCTTGAAGACTTAACTCGGTTTTCCATTCCAAGATTCTACCAGACCTGCTGAGATTTTCCCGCAATTTCTTTTGTTTGGTACTGAAACAGAAGGGAGAAGTGTGATCCTGGATCATTCAGCTATGTCTGCTCTGTGGACGTTTGAATTCCCTGTTCGAACAAATCACTTTGGACCCACACGGAAACCTCACTATCCTGCATCACCCCCACCCGTGTTACTGACAATAAGCTGTTCATTACGTAACCCATGTGGGTACACAACAGCGTCATTTACCGAGTTGATGGGAAAAATTCAGGGAGAGTTCCATTCGGTTTCCATCAGAGCATTCTCATTCAGTTTAATTCTATTACAGCACCATTTGACATGCAGCTGTCACTGTCATGAGGCCATTCGCATTCGACGTCTCTGGACATTTTGGTTGGGGCACCTTTGGAATGGTACCTCACGTTTTGGAAGGGACATCGTTATAGTATATTCGGCTGAACTGATAACCTTGTCTCTTGCACCTGCAGTACAGTGGAGACAGTTTTTCACTCAGAAACCAAGAGATGGTCAAAAACGGAGGAAAAAATGTGTCAACAAAACCTGCCTCAGCGAGCGAATTCGCTCTTGGAACATTAATGGAGAGCGGCAAACCGATTAACAAACAACAGCGCCCTGCGTGGGTCTCGACCCCACACCATTGAGATTAAAGGTCTCAAGCTCTACCGACTGAGCGTGCCAGGACAGGATTGGTGTTAGTTAATTTATCATTTCATACTGAGTTTAATTCAGCTGACACGGCAATTTTCAAAAATCTCGTTCATTCCTCCCCATTGCAATAACATTATTCATGTCTTTCAATTCTCAGATTTATTCTTTCAGACCATTACAATCCATTTAGCCCTTGCCCCGGGATTTACGGTTCTCTGATAATATTTTCATATTTTGACCCTGATCCTTAGGTCGCCGAAGTGATTCCCAGACAATCTGGCAGACTGCAAATCAATCGGAAAATACCTCAGGAAACCAAATCATTTCTGATTAAAGTGTAGGGAATCCCATCTGCTGAAGAGACAGAGTCCTTACAATCAACACTTTCTTTGTTCTACCTGCCTACAAAGTTTACCACTTCTAATAATCGATACAGGAATTCTGATTATAAAATATTTTAAAAACAGGAACAATCTTCTGAAGCCATTTCCAATTTGAAATAGAATTTTTACCCTTTCACACGGTAACAGCCGTTCCTGAGGAAGGAGTTTCCATGAGCTGTGTCCCAGGGCTGGGCAGGAAGCCGCTGATTGAAACGGCAGTGGCCCCTTTCTGGTGGCAGCGGGGGCTTGTAGAGAGTGGGGGTCACATTCTGCTGCACGTGACCGTCTCCTCACTGCGGACTCAGGGTCAATCATGGATGGGTTCTCGTGGTTGTATTGTCAGAAGATGGTCGGTCTCAATACTTAGAGTCATAGAGATGTACAGCTCTGTGCTCTTTTTGGGTTAGGAGAACCAACATTTCAGCAATGCTCTGACTATTTGAGACACAGCAACTGGCAGCAAAATTATGCGTGTACACATCCAAACGCACAGTTCTCGAGAGGATGTGGACAGCAGTAGTTCTCATTATTTTAAGAATCAGTTGCTCATGTACCCGTGTTTATCGCAGAGAGGGTGAGAGACCCGAGGAGTAACAACACACCCATAAAACAATATCAGGACCTGTGTAGTTCTGTCATAAAACGTTGCCTGCTGTGTTCTGTTGCAAAGTTGGGTTTCAAAACCACGACGCAATAGAGACTGGACCCTAAACCCAGCACATGAAACCTCTCTGGATTAGTGGTGCTGGAAGAGAACAGCAGTTCAGGCAGCATCAGAGGAGCAGTAAAATCGACGTTTCAGGCAAAAGCCCTTCATCAGGAATATAGGGTTTCGCCCGACTTCAGCACCACTGATCCTCAATCTTGTCTCCAGCATCTGCATTCATTGTTTTTACCTACATTAAACCACTCAGCGACGCTCCCTGACGATAACTAAGCGCCAAACCTGTCAAGACTAATGTTTCAGCATCGCTTCACTTCAGGCAATTTCCCCTGGCACTTTCTATGAATACCTTCGCATAATTAAAACAAAACTTCCAACGATTTGAAAGGTTTGCACGGTGTGGAAATTAGTGAGAAGCTGAATATTCTTCGACAGTTTTCCCTGGAGCTTCAGGCCTGAGGAATGTCCTTGGAAAAGTTTACAAAATCATGAGGTAGACAAGCAGAGAACATAGTCAATCTACACTTTTTCAGAAGTCACGTGAGTTTAAAGCGGGATAGCATAGGTTTAATGTGAGAGCAGTACAATTTGAAAGGGAAGTGAGCGACACTTGTTTTTAATACAGACATTTCTGTGCGTGTGGAATAAATTGCCACATTTAGTGGCAGAGTTTGGTGCACTCACAACACTTCAAAGGCATCTAAATGGGTATGCAGACAGGAAGTGTTCGGAGAGATAAGGGACAAATATTGGCAAATATGTTTAGATTAGTTACGGTCATCTGTTCAGCAGGTGCAAGTTGGATGGGAAGGTTTGCTTCCGTGCTCGGCAATTCTGTGACACTCCAGTACCTGACAACAGTTTGAATAGACCACTTGCAAAAACGCATGCTGTTTGTTACTAAGTCAGTGTGTTTGAATTTTATTTTTTCTTGAGGCGTAATGCTTTGAAATGACACAGAGAGGAATGTTTTCCAGACATTTACAGACAATGACTATTCTCCTTGATACATTCCCAAGTTCTCCATCAAATAATTTCGTTGACTAAAAAAAACCCTCACAAATCGTGTTATCACCTCAACTCTCCAGTGAATCCAAAAACTGACAGCTCTTAACGTGGACCAGGTGCAAAACTCAAAAGGCAGAGTCATTATCAGACACACAAACTCATTACTTCTGTCTGTGAGGCAGTGCGAGACGTGTATGTCCAGAACTGCTCACACAAATAGCACCGAAGCAATTCCAAACGGAGCTTCCCGACATTCTGGAGGTTTAGTGCATTGTCAAGTAACAGAAAGGGCTCAAGTAACAGAAAACATAACAGAAAAATGTACCTTGCAAAGTGAATATTACCAATTATATTCTCGATTAAATTAGCTCAACAATGCGCTGGTGCCTCCATCTGATCGAGAGACCCAATCTCCAGCCTCCCTCACCAGGACAGTAATGAAGGAAATGAGAGAAATATAACAAAGTTTCACGTTGCGTTTGCCCACCTTTTAGCCACAACAACAAAAGACGAGGGAGCAGATTCAGTGCAGGATCTGGCTTCACAACAGCGGTGAAATAACGACGTCCACTCACTTTCAGGGAAAGCTGTGAACAACTCACATTGTCCAGAATATGAATACACAAGCGCAGGTTGTTTAGTTCCCATATTCAACTGCTGCCCTGACATTCATACGAAAATGTACCTTTCAAAGAGAGCGTTTGTCGCTGTGGAATGACAGTGGCAGCTGTTTCCCCTCGCTCTTACTGCCGCCCTTGGTAGTGTAGAGGCTGGTATTCTCATCTTACACGCGGTAGTTGAGTGTGCAATTCTCTGTTGTGGAAAAGCGGAGTGTTTTGGAGCAGAAAGATGTGAAGTTCGGATGCTTCTGGAGTTCTTGCTGAAAAGTTCGGTGACGCTAGGAAGATGGTTTGCAGACTTTTCCACGCCTGTCTGGGTGACATTCTCAGCGCTGCAGAGGTTCCTGTGAAGCGCTGCTCTCATGTTTTGGTACGAATTCATTTGGTTTCATTCCCGCTGCTTCCGTTTGTTGCGATTGCAGATTTGGTCCAACGGATGGAATCCGTGGATGAGTGCCTGCTTCCAGGAATTGTCTGGCTGTCTTCTGCTTGCCCTGTCCTATTATTGTTGTGCTATTCTAGTCGAATGTGTGGCCCTTGCCGTTTGTACGTATTGCTACTAGGGACTACAGGACTGACACCCACACAAATTCTTTGCCAAGAACCAATATCCACACACCTTCATTCGCAGATGCATGGCACACAAAGTTCGCAACGAGGATATGCTTTGAGGTAATTTTTAAATCATGCTTCCCTGCATTAAAAACAAATTCTGGAAAACGATATCCAGACTCCTCCGAACACTCGGACTTATGACAGCACAGAAACCGAGAGTCTCACTCAGACAACAACTCACGAGAAAACAAGGCCCAATACGCATCATGTGCAGGTCAAACGTGGTTGACGAGATTCCACGCAGGGACTGCACGAAAAACAACATAGGAGAAAGAGGCTGACAACTAGAGAGCTGCATTCATAATATCATCTGGACTGTAAACGCCTCGGACAGCTGTTCCTTGCAGTTATGCACAGAATATTGAATGTCTCTGATTCCAGGGCTTGGAACTCGGATGATATGACCGTCTGCAACACTGGTTACTTCCTTGTCTGATGTAACTCCTGATGGAATACATGTAACACTCTATTGCTCATTGAGAAATATATTCAAAATAGGAGCTCAGAGCAGCATTTCTGTTGTCTTTCTGGTGCTGTCCCTGACATGCCCTGTGGCACTGCACTTATTCTGTGTTTCCTGAGGGTTCGGCACATACTTCCATGATCATATTATGGGCAGTAATCTGCATTTTCGCTTCAATAACGGGTGTGTGAAGCGGAGGTCCACCATTCTCGATGTTATTTTTCTCTTCTTATGCACAACTGCAATACAGTAAATGATCAATTAATATTGTAAGGTAATATACAGAGGCATGTGAAATACCGAAGTTTTAATGACATTTATGCAATGGTTAGAGATTACCTTGATTCAGGATATAAGGATGTAAAGTCTGTTTGGCTGGAGTTGAGGAACAGTGAGGAATGAACTCACAAGCACGTGTAGTTTACACGCCCACTCGCAGTAACCACAAAGCGAAATAAATCGTACAAGGATAAAAAATGTGAGTGACAAAAATGGCAATAGTCATGCGTGATCTTAACTTCCCATCTAAAACTCTCCGTTCCATTGGAAAAACGTTTGGAGAAACATAATCAAAAAAATCCCACATGTCCCATAAAACATCACGAAGGATATCTTGGTAATTGATTACTCTAATGGTGACTTAATTTTGCTATTTTCGTGGAAACCATCTCTTTAATTGTGAGCATCAGAAAAGGCTTTTTTTTTGCCAGCAAGAAATAAATATGTGATTAACCTTTGTTCGTTTCATGTATAAGAACACTGAGACTCCTCTGCACCGCACTTCTTTTGCGTTTCTTTCGATTTTAATAGTAGTGTGCCTTTTGATTCATCCCAACAAAGTATATGACCTCGCATTTCCTACATGAAACTGCATCTGCCAAGAATACTCCAATTGTTGGAGGGAATCCTGAGGAACAGAATGCATATGTATTTGGAAAGGCAAGGACTGATTCGGGATAGTTAACATGGCTTTGTGCGTGGGAAATCATGTCTCACAAACTTGATTGAGTTTTTTGAAGAAGTAACAAAGAAGATTGATGAGGGCAGAGCAGTAAATGTGATCTATATGGACTTCAGTAAGGCATTCGACAATGTTCCCCATGGGAGACTGATTGGCAAGGTTAGATCTCATGTAACAGCAGTGGACCTAACACCGACCCTTGTGGTACGCCGCCAGTACCTGGACACCAAGAAGAACATGTTCCATCAACTACAGCACTGTTTTCTATTGGCAAGCCAATTGCTGATCAAAGCTCCAATCTCTCCCACAGTTCCATTCCTCCACATTTTGCCTATTGTGGGGAACCTTATCGAACAACTTTCTGAAACCCATATACACCACATCAACTGGTTTACTGTCATCTACCTGTGTGGTCACTTTGTCAAAAAAAAACAATAAGATTCGTTAGGCAAGGCCTACCCACCACAAAACCGTGCTGACTGTCCCTGATCAGATTATTCTTTTCTAGATGGTCATAAATCCTATCTATAATAAACTTTTCCAACACGTTACCAACAACTGCAGTGAGACTCACTGGTCTGTAATTACCAGGGTTGTCTCTAAGACACTTTTTGAACAAGGGAACAACATATGCTATGCGCCATTCCACAGGCACTATTCCTGTAGACAACGATGATTTGACGATCAATGCCAAATGCTCATCAATCTCTTCCCTTACTTACCAGAGGATCCTAGGACAGATCCCATCCGGCCCAGCTGACTTATCTATTTTCACACTCTGCAGTATTTCTAATATCTCTTCCTTGTGAACCTCAATCTCTTCTAGTCCAGATGCAAGTATCTCTGTATCTTCCTCGCCAACATTTTCATTTTCTATAGCGAACACTGTCGGAAAATATTTATTTAGTGCTTCCCCTATCTCCTCTGACTCCACACTCAACTTCCCACTATTATCCTTGATTGTCCCAAATTTAACTCTCGTCATTCTTTTATTCCTGACATACCTATGGAAAGCCTTAGGCATAACCATGATCCTAACTGCCAACAACTTCTCATGTCTCCTCCTGGCTCTTCTCAGCTCTCTTTATAGGTCTTTCCTGATATCGTTGGAACCCTCGAGCGCTCTAACTGAGTTTTCACATTTTGTCCTAACATAAGACTTCTTGTTCTTCTTGACCAGGGATTCCACTTCCTTAGTAAACCACGGCTCACGCGTTCTATATCTTCCTCCCTGCCTGACAGGTACACACACAGGAGCTTTTCCTTGAATAAGCTCCACATTTTTAATGTGCTCACCTCCTGCAGTTTCCTACCACATTCTACGCTTCCGAAATCTTACCTCATTGCATCGTAATTTCCCTTCCACCAGCTGAAAGTTTTGCTCCGTGGAGTACACCTATCCCTTTCCATCACGAAAGTAAACCTGAGAGAATTGTGTTCGCTGTCTCCAAAGTGCTCACCTACTTCCGAATCTAAAACCTGGCCAGGCTCGTTACCCAGTACTAAATCGAAAGTGGCTTCGTCCCTTGAAGGCATGTCTATATATTATGTCAGGAAGGCCACCTGCACACACTGGACAAAAACGGACCCATCTATAGTACTCGTACTGTAGTGATCCCAGTCAATATTTGGATATTGTCTTGAGTGTTCCAGAGTTTTTCATTGTTCCAGAGTCCAGATGAAGTTTGCATTCCTCACGTACTTGAGCGAGAATTCTTTCAATGTCTCAGATCAGTTCCTGACCCGTGAACATCAGAGTCAATATCCCGTCCTCGCCTCTGACCGACAGTTCACACTTCTTCATCCTCCTCTGATTCCATTTCCCAAGAGTTTCTCAAGATTTACAAAGCTGGAGCCGAAGTGATATGGTTTGCTGCCTAAACATTTTTCCAACTGCCAACTGACAATATTTTCACTGTGTCTCTTCACAATCCTCTGGCTTGCAACATGTCCAGGGATGAGAAGTCCCGTTTGGTGGAGAGATTCCCGAGGCTGGTGAGTTTCACTTTGGAACAAAGATGGTTAAGTGGCAATTTCCTGCGGTTGTTTGCAATGATGGGAGAGGCAGCGGTGGGTAATGAGCACTTTGACGAGCAGGAGGAAGTGTTGCCCCTGACCCGAGTCAGAGAACAGAGGACAGGGATTAAAGGAATCTAATGAAAAGCAGCACTTCTGCTCAGGACGTTCAATAACAACTGCAGAAACCCGATGTGTCGAGCAGTGTATCTGGAAAGAGAAACAGAGAGAATGTTTTAAATATGGAACATTTCTGATGAAGAACTCGAGTTTCCCAAGTCTAATCAAATTACCGGCCTGGTTTGCAAAATAGGTTTTCTGAATTTTGAGCGAAAATTATTCCAGCGGGAAAGCTGACAGAACGTAGTCAGCAGGATTCAACCCTACGTGGGGAAACCCCAAGGGATTTCGAATCCATCGCCTTAACCACTCGGCCATGACGACAGACGGCGAAGCAGAGTTGAGCATTGACCACATCAGCCGTGACCTCATTGAAAGCTTCCGTTGACTTGATGAGCTAAATGCTTCCATCTCCTTTCATACCTTTGGTGTCATTTGGAAGGTGCGAGACACCAAGTTAAAAGAACAAAAGCACAAAGGTAGGAAAAGATATTTGCAGTCAAACTGAGTCAAAAGTATTTATTGAAAGGAAAATCACACTTGGCAATTTGCCATATCTCTTTGCGAACATGACCAGCAGAGGTAAGCAAGGGAGCTATTGATCTGAGTATTCCTAGACCTGAAGCAAACAAAGGTTAGTGAAATATTCATTTCTTTTTCTGGCGAACGAAATGGTCTTTCCTGATGATTACAATGAAAGAAATGATTCCCAATAAAAGACAGAGATTAAGTCGCATGTAGATATACTTCAATGTGATACGATTCATTTTCAGTCCCTAATTACCCCAGAGATGGAGTGGGTGAGTTTCTTTTCTTCACGCTTTAACTCCTCAGCATGGAAGTACAGACATGAAACCGATAGAGATGGAGTTCTTGCATTGGGAACCAGCGACCCTCAAGGAACGATGTAAAAGTGAGGACTGCAGATAAACCAGATTTTAGATCAGAGTGATGCTGGAAAAGCACAGCAGGTCAGGCAGCATCCGAGGAGCAGGCAAGTCGACGTTTCTGTTGCCAGTCCTGCTACGTTCCGCAAACAATGTTCGTTTTTGGCTCAGATTTCCAGCAACTGTAGCTATTTGTTTTATGTTAACCTTCATAATGTTTTGGACAAAACCAATTACATGCCAGCATCGGAAAATCGGCAGAAGTACTGGTACACCGCGATGTTTGCTGAACAATACAACCATTCCATGAGCGGGAATACGATCCGGGCCACGGTGCTGAGAGTACCGAATCCTTACAAGTAAATCCTCACAAGAACATTTTCGTTGCAGATTATTTTCAACTTGTCTTCGAAGATTTACGAAGTGGGAAAAGGCCATTCCGCCCTTTGTGCATTGCGGCTAATCAGAGAGCCATCTATTATTGTCGCAATTTCCAAATTTGGCCCAACGTTTGGTCATGGTGTCATGCAGAATCTCAGCGAGTTCACTCAGACATTTTTGTGTGTGCAGAATGATTTGCCACATTTAAGGCAAATTCAATGGCATCCGAATGGGTATATAGACAGGAAGCGTTCGGAGAGATAAGGAACACATTTTGGCCAATATGGTTCAATTAATTTCGGTTGTCTGCTCAGCAGGGACAGATTCGATAGTAGGGTCTTTTTCCGTGCTCGGCATCTTTGATGTCCTCCCGCAGCTGACACCAGTTTTAATGGACCATTTGCAAAAAAATGCACTCTGTTTGTTACGCAGTCAGCGCGTTTGCCTATATTTCTGGAGAGTGGATGGGACGAGTTGACCCAGCGATGAGGGTCTTTCCGGACTTTTGCTGCCAATGACCATTCGTTTGGCACCTTCCCAACTTTGCCATCAAAGAGTTTGGCTGAAGAATAATACCGCACGGATAATGTTACCCCCCTCAGCTCTCCAACGAATCCAGAAACTGACAGCTCTTTATGTGGAACAGAAGCAAAACAGAAACGGTGGACCATTGTCATACACACCGAAGCATGCATGCTGACTTTGTTGCAGTGCAAGCCGATTATGTCATGAACTGCTCAGAGAAACGGCAGCGAGGCAATTCAGGACATACTGGAGATTTAGTGCATTGCCAAGTCACAGGAAGTGCTCAACAAACATAAAACAAAACGGAACAGCAATAATCCATAAAAAATGAAGTTTACCAATTGCACTCGTGATGAAATTAGGTCAACAATGAGCTGATGACTCCATCTGATCGAGAGGACCAATCACCAGCCCCCTTCACCAGGACAGTAATGAAGGAAATGAGAGAAATACAAAAAACATTTCTCATCGCGATTGCCAACCTTTTCGCCACTGCAACAACAAAAACGGCGAGCAGATACAATGCAGAATCTGGTTTCATATCAGCAATGAAATAGTAATATCCATTCACTTTCAGTGAAAATGGTGAACAAAGGAAATTGTCTGAAATATGAATACCCAGCGCAGGCTACTTGGTTCCCCGATTATACTGCTGCACAGACTTTCATATTTAAAGGTAACTTTCAAAGAGAGTGTTTGTGGCTGTCCATATGACAATGGACATTGTTGCCCTCGCTCTCACTGCCATTATTGATCGTGTTGGGTTTGGCATCCTCACCTTGCACGCGGGAGTTCAGTGTACAATTCTCTGCTGTGAAAAATCGGAGTGCTTTGGAGCAGAAAGATGCGAAGCTCGTGTGCTTCATGGAGATGTTGTTGGAATGTTGTACGGTGCTGGGAAGTGGGATCCTCACAGTTCTGGGTAACATCCTCAGGTTGCAGAGCCTGTTGTGAGGCCTACTGTGGCGTTTGGAATTGATTTAGTTTCATTGCCGCTGGGTCCGGTTGTTGGTGTTGCAGATTGGATCCTGATCAATGTGTTTATTGATGGAATCCATGGATGGGTGCCCTGCTTCCAGAAAATCTCTGACTGCCTTCTGATTGCCCTGTCCTATCACTGTTGAGCTGCTCTCGAGGATGCTTGCTGCCTGTACGTATAGCTGCTCGGAACAGCTGGCCGTGGCAATTAGTGAAGGCCACACAAATTCTTTGCCAAGAATATGTATCCCACAACTGCATTCCCAGATGTCTGGCACACTAAATTGTCAACTAGGATATGCCATAAAGCAATTGATACACCATGCTTCCCTTTATTAAAATAAATTTCTGGAAACTGATCGCCAGACTCCTCTGAACACACGAACTTAGGACAGCACATAAACCAACAGCCTCGCTGAGGGAAAGCTCACCAGAAAACATATCCAATGCCCATCTTGTGCAGGACAAATGTGGTTGTCAAGATTCCACGCAGGGACTGCACGAAACACTGTATCGGAGAAACAGTCGGACAACGAGCGAGCTGCAATCATGAACTTCAGCCAGCCCGTATACGCCACGGGCAGCTGTTCTTGTAGTTGTATGTAGGGCATTGAGTGTTACTGATTCAGGCGCTTGGACCGTCTGCAGCGCTGGTTAATTCCTTGTGTTGTCACTGCTGTTGGAACATATGTAAAACTCGATTGCTCATTGAGATGTACATCCAAAATATTAGCCGAGAGAAGTATTTTGGTGTTTTTTCTGGTGCTGTTCCTGTCATGCCCTCAGGAACTGGACGTTTTGTGTGCTTCCTGACGGCTCGGTGCATGCTTCCGTGATCGTATTTTGGGCAGAAACCTGCGTTTTAGCTGCAATAACGTGCGTTTGCAAACCTGGTACACCTCCCTGTATTTTGTTATCTCTTATTGTGTGCAATTGCAAGACGGCAAATTATTAATTTACATTGGAAGGTGACAAACGGAGGCGGGTGAAATACCAAGGTATTAGTGACATTTATCCAATGGTTGCATATTACTTTGATTCAAGAGATAAGGATGTAAAACGTGTTTGTGTAGAAATGAGGAGCAGTGAGGAAAGAAGCCATCCGCAGGTGCAGTTTACAAGGGCACTCGCAGTAACCACTACGTACAAGAAAAAAATACTACATGTGAGTGATAAAAGATGGCAATAGTTACGGGTGATCTTAGTTTCCCATCTCCCACTCACGGTTCAATGGTAAAAAAAAAGTTTGGATGACAATAATCAATAAATCATATCTGTCCCAGAGAACAACGCGAGCCATATTTTGGTCATCGATTAGGTTACAGCAGACTTAGTATCTGTCTTTTCTTGGAAACCATCTCCTTTGTTGTGACCATCAGGAAAGATATTACTTTTGACATAAAGAAAATGAAGATTATGTCACTAATCTTTGTTTGTTTCGTGCCCAAGTACAATCAGACGACCTTGATCAACTCTGCTAGTCATGCTAGCAAAGAAACCTGGAAACATGCCAAGTGTGATTTTTCGCTCAATAAATAATTTTGACTGAAACCACCGCGACCTAAAGTTGCGCTTTTCTTCTTTTAAAATGGTGTCCGGTATCTTCCAAATGACGGCAAAGACACGAGAGCAGATGGAAGCAATTTAGCCTATCAAGTCTGTGACAAAATTCAATGAGATCTGGTTAATTCTCAACCCCCGTTTTTATCCTCATCTCCGTGATGCTCCATGTCTGTCTATCACAGCCTTGAATACACCTCGCCTTCACAGCCCTCTGTTGTTAGGAAACCCACAGATTTGCTACCTTCTGAAAGAGTGAATATCCTCCTTATCATTTTCTGAAATGTTTGATCCCTTCAGCTGTGAGAACGCACTCTCGTCCCAATTTCCCGGGGATGTACATCAGAGCAGAATGAGCCCCTGAAGGTAGGTCTGCACTCTCCAGTGCCGCTCCGTGTATTTGAAACATTTTCATATTTTGACCTCTAATTAAAAATCGTAGACCTAATTTGCACGTCAGATTTGCCAGTGGTGATTTTTTTCAAGAAGACTTCAATGAGCGTAATTCTACTGGCAGTGAATAGGGCGAGACAAATTAGATTACTTACAGTGGGGAAACAGGCCCTTCAGCCCAACAAGTACACACCGCCGCGCCGAAGCGCAACCCACCCATGCCCCTCCATTTACCCCTTACTTAACACTACGGGCAATTTAGCATGGCCAATTCGCCTGACCTGCACATCTTTGGACTGTGGGAGGAAACCGGAGCACCCAGAGGAAACACATGCAGAGCGTGCAAACTCCACACAGTCAGTCGCCTGAGGCGGCAATTGAACGTGGGTCTCTGGCGCTGTCAGCCAGCAGTGTTAACCACTGTGCCACCGTGTCGCCCTAATGCAAGGACATTTTTCTTTCGCGATCCAGTGCTGTGTTTATTCACCTCTCTGGTGTGAAAATGGATCCGACCCTTCCACTTTATCTCTCGTCAATATGTGTGCAATTCAAATTGATGCGGCCATGACTACACGCGCGCAATGCTGTCTTAGTATGTCTTATGTAACGGAAAGTTCCAACCTGAAACACCAGGATTTGGCTTTTCTTGGCACACCAGCATCCTCCTCCTTTCGAAAGCAAGAGAGTGTGACAGCGAATACTGGGGTACCAGGAAAAGCCAAATCCTAGTGTTTCAGGTTGGAACTTTCCGTTACATAAGACATTCTAAGGCAGCATTGCGCGCGTGTAGTCATGGCCGCGTGATACAGGTGATGAATTAGAAATCCATTGGGGCTTCCCTCCGCAGGTTCGAATTCTGCTGGCTCAGTTTTCAGTGATGTCATGCGGGACGAGTTTTCACTCACAGTTCAGAAATCTCGTCTCAACAAACAAGACCAGTCAGTTGATTAGACTTAGCAAACTCAAGTTATTAATCAAAAATGCAACACACTTAAAACATTATCTCCGTTTCTCTTTTCACAGTTACTGCCAGACCCATTGAGATTTTGCAGTATTCTTTGAATGTACTGTGCAGAAGTGCTGCTTTTGAATAGATTCCTTTTACCGCAGTCCTCCGTTCACTAACTCTGGTCACTGGCAACACTTCCCCCCGCTCGTCGAAGAGCCAATCTCCACCACTAATTTTCCCATCATTATAAATAGCCGCAGGAAATTGCTGACAAACCATCTTTGCTCCAAAGCGAAACTCACCAACATCGGGAATCCCTCCACAAAACGGGACTTCTCATCCCTGGACATGGTGAAATACAGACGATTGTGAACAGAATTTGGGAATATATTGTCACTTGTCAGGTAAAAAAATGTTAAGAAGGCAAAACACGTCATCCAGTCTCCAGCTTTTTGAATCTTCAGAAACTCTTTGGGAAAAGGACTCAGAGGAGAATGAAGAAAGGTGAACTGTCAGAATGATCGGAAGCAGTCAAGACAACTTCCCGTTCTTTAAGTGGACGGGACATTGATTCTGATGTTCTCAGGACATGAACTGTTTGGAGACATTGAAGTAATTCTCGGTCCTGTACATGAGGTATACAAACCTTATACGGACACTGGGACAATGAAAATAGTCGATACCACACAAGATACTGAGAGGTTCGAAGAGAGATGTTCCCGATTGGAGCAGAGCTGGTTCCCAGTGACATGGGTGTGTCTGTCGTGGATGGGATCAGACTGTTCCCATGTCACCATTATGAATGTCCCAGTCCTTATTTCGGAAAAGTAAAACTGATAGAGGACAGTTGTCGTTCTGGGAATGGCAGCCTGAAGTGGGAGGTCAATCACAGACTGCTTTCGAGGATCGTCCAAGGTGTTAGGTTGGAAGTATCAGCTCATTCGACTGTTAACTGAAATGTTACTGGTTCAATAGCGCCAGGGCGACAGCGATTGATGTTCATAATGCATCTGTTTCTAATGGGGTCAGGAAAATGTTTTCCAAACAGAAACCTTTGGTATGACGAACGATAAAAAAAAGTTTCTGCATTGCTTTAATAGTTAATGTAAAGAACAGTGGATTCTGGGAATCTGAAGCAAAAACAGAAACTGCTGTCGAAACTAACCAGTTTGGCAGTGCCTGTGGGAGATTACCGAGTTCTGATGAAGTTTTGAAATATTTGTCTCTGATTCTCTCTGAATAGACGCTGTAAGATCTGCTGAGATTCTCCTGGTATTTCTGTTCGTGGTTTTAACTGAATGCCTATTCCATTTATAAGGATGATACAACCAAACCCACCACAAACCAAAATTAAGAAATAACACCGCAGTATCTCACTCCACCGCAAACCCAAGGATAACTACACGATATTGCACTTCTCCAGCTTCCACCCTAAATATATTAAAGAAGCCATACCGTAAGGACAAGCGCTTCACCTGCACAGGAACCGCTCAGATGAGGAATAATGCGACAGACACCTAAAGATTTTGAAGGATATCCTCATGATGATGGGGTACATGTTGAACTGATTGATCGCCAGTTCCGGTGTGCCACAGTGAAAATCTGCTGTGAATTCGTCAGAAGACAGACAGAGGATGCGACTAATAGAGTATCTTTCTTTGTCAGTACTTTCCTGGAGTTCAGCACGTTCTTCACAGGATTCAGCATGTCACCGATGATGATGAGCATCTCACTAAGAACATCCCCATGACTTCAATTCTCACCTTCAAGCACCCAGCAAAATTATAACATACGACCGTTTACAGTAAACTAGTCAGCCTTCACATAGCATTAACCACAACACCACAGCACCATGCCTTCGCAACCTTTGCAAGACATGGACACTACCATGACCCGTTGGTACACCACCCACCACGTACACGATAGGTACTCATGTGACTCAGGCAATGTTGTTTGTCACATATGCAGCAGGCAATGATACCACAAGATACCCAGTAATGGTATATAGGCGAGACCATGCAGATGGTGTGCCAATGGATGAATGGTAACGGCATAACAATTGCCAGACAGGATTATTCACACCCAGTCGGGGGACAGTTCAGCAATCAAGGACATTTGGTTTTCAATCTTCGACTAAATGTCGGCCAAGGCGGCTTTCCAGATACACAACAACGCAAAATTACCAAACAGAGTTGGATCGCCAACTGCCTTAGTTGTGGTGATGGCATCAACCATGATATTCGGTTAATGTCACACCACATGTGACCCACCACACTGTTCTGTATCTGTGAAATCTTCCTTACTGTTTTGTTTTCACACCATCACCGTGACAAGCTGTTATTGTCTCTCTATCTTAATCACTTCGTTCAATATTGGCTTACTGATAATTTGGGTCAGACTCGCGGCATGCAACTCTAGCCAAATAAACATCAGAAGAACTGGGAATGCTGTAAACCAGGAGCAAGGGCAAAGGTTACTGGGCGGGTTTGGGAACGGGACTGGGGCATCTTGGCGAAGGGGGCAGGTATTTCGCTGCTCTGGGGACAACTGTGGAGGAACATGAGAGTTAATGTTTCGGAACTGGTTACCCTCCCTCTGGTGTTTTTGTTGTGGAGCGGTTTTCCAGTTGCTTCTGTTTCTGTTCCATGTCATTCCAGTGCCTTGATTTATCTCCATCACGACTTTATTTTAACGGTTTGTAATTATCTCTCTGCCTCACTTTGTTGGACCAACCATTCTGTTGGCACTCAGTTATTGACACATTACTCACACTGTCTGACACTCTTGTTCACTTGCAGAGACTAAGTCTTTGACACTCCGCTCCCAAAATTTTCCTGATATTTTGATCTGTCTGCCCTTGATCTCTCTTCCCTTAAATTCAGTGTTCTGTGTTATTCCCTCCTACTTCACCTAACGAAAAGGCTCTGGTCCGAAATCTTGTTATTTCAAATAAACATGTGCATCTATAACCTGGTGTGATTTCTGAATTGGTCCATCGCAGTCCAAAACCGCAATCTCCACAGCAGGTACACGGAAACACCACCACACGCACTTTCCCCTCCACACTATGTTCAAGCTCATTTCCTCCTGTTGCCGCATGTAATTCTGAACTTGCAGTTGTTCATGATGAAATCTTAAGGTTCAAGCGGTTCTTTTGCAATGTATGTACTTTGGAATGTGGTTCAATTTCAAAGAAAAACATACTTCAAGGGACGATATATGCTTCAAAGCTTTGCCTGAGTTGTTTAAATGTCATTTATCCTGAACCCAGTGAGCTGACGGAAGAATAAACACGCTTTGCACTTCTACCACACGGTGCCAGGGACCCAGTTCAAATCCAGCCTGTGGCGACTGTCTGTATGGTGCTTGTATTCCTCCCATGTGTGGTGAGTTTTCCTCCCACATTATGAAGGCTGTGTAGTTTCGGTGGATTGCCAAATGGAAAAATACCCAACTTGTCCAGGTATGTGGACGTCAGCTTATTTCGCTGTGAGAAACTGGAATGGGACCGATTAGGAAGTGGATTTTGTTGGGATAATCTTCACTGCTTTGGTGTGGGCTTGATAGACCGAACGGCCTACTTCCACATAATTGGGATTTTACGAAAATTATTGCGATCGTGCGATTTTCCGGACAGTCCGAAAGATAAATAATGTTTCCAGGAGTCAATTTGAATGTCTGCAAACGATATTCCAATTCTCACACAGGAGCTACACCTCGAAGTCTGCACTTACGCAATTTAAAGTTGTGCATTCAGTGTTCACGCTTCGGAAATCACAGTTTTTTACCATTAAGATCAAATCTTGTGTTTCTTAATCTATATCATAACCAGTCGAATTAGTCTCATTTCTCTACATTTAATGCATGTACTTCAAACTGATTGGAATGGTAACTTCTCAGATTCAGGTTCATTTTGATCGGGGATAGGTAGATGACAACCACTCTTCCCATCATCCCAAGTGGATTTACAAGGCATCAATCACCAACACTGAGCCGTGCTGCTCCCTGGGAGAGTGTGAAGCGCGGTGATGGCCTGTTCGGTGACATCATACATGTATTTGTCTCCAGTTAGTTTCTATGGAGTAGGACTGACAATGAGGGGAAGTTCGAAGGCAAGAGCTGATTCTGGGAGGGGAAGCCTCTTGAAGAGGTTTTGGCAGTATCTGAGAGACTTTCCAAACTTCAAACAGGCAAAGTCATTGAATAAAACCTCGGAGGATGCCTTCTAACATGAGAATGGTGTAACCGAAAATATATAACATAGCCTAAAAGAAGATAAATACCGCAGCCTTAGCAGTACGAATGGTAAGAAGAACATATTTGATTGAGGACTTCCTGCTGCAGCCTTTAAGTAGTGCAGCTTAGTCAGCTGCTCATAAATGATGATAAAACATCCATCCTTTAACTGATCACCTTCAACCACGTGCTGGAGTATGTCTAGTCTACTTATGTCTACCTTTTGCTGCAAAATGGCTATGGAGACGTGTATGTCTTTGATATCAGGCTTATACGGAAGAATGACTCCACTAAGGTTTGAAGTTAGTTTTCGTGATTCGTTGGTTAGCACTGCTGCCTTACAGCATGAAGGACCTGGATTCGATTCCAGCCTCAGGCGACCGAGTATAGTTCGCATATTCTCCCTGTGTCTGCATGGGTTTCTTCGGATTGCTCCAGTTTCCTACTACAGTGCAAAGATATGAAGTTAGATAAATTGGATATGATAAATTGTACCTCGTTCTCCAGAATGTGTTGGTCAGGAGCAGTGCAATGTAATAGGGAAGGAAAATTGCTGTGGGTGGAATACGCCTTAGAGTTTGCGTGTGAACTTGTTGGGCCTAATGACCTGTTTCCACACTGTAGGGATGGTATGATTCTATTTCATAACGTCAGAACTTTAACAGCGTAACGCATGGTACAACTCAGCAGCTTGCTAGTAAAATGGTGAATGGTGGATTCACGCTGATTATCTGTGTCAAAGTGAACTGGCAAGTGTTCATCTCAATTCGAATTGATGACTATGCAAATTTAATTGAAACAGAATCATGGCTGGAAAATACTCCAGTGAAAATGCATCAACAAATTCAACATTTCTATTCATGCAAGTTGCTGACTCAGCCTATCTCAAATGTCTGATTACATGAATCTGCTGTAAGAACACAGCTCCTCTTAACTCTGTAGCTTAAGCGTTCCATTTTTGTGAAGGTTTTGTCACCTCCCAGTAAGTTTTGGCCTTCTAACAATTGAGTTTGACAAAGTTTATTTGAACAGTTCATGAAACTATTTGGATGTTTTGAAGTGGGGGAGGAGAGCAACCCTCTGATCCACTGGGACAGTGAAGGACTGACTGAAGGAATACCTATCCAATTGTGATGTTTAGTAGCTTGCAAGGGAACATACAGATAATGATTTTCCCATTCGTTTACTTCCTTTGTCTTTAGGACGATAGTAGTAAAAGAGTTGGAGTGTGCTGTCAAATGGAAATTGTTGATGAATCAAAAAGCTGCGACAGTGGTGAATGGATTGAAATTACACATAAAGTGCCAATCGAACTGGCTCAATTGCCATGGAATGGAACGTTCTGAAGAATCTCAGCCGACCTGGTAGCAACTGTGAAAAGTGTCAGAGAAGTAATGTTTCTTGTCCTACATGTCCTCTCTTCAGTACTGTTCTGAAGAAGAGTCATTTTGGCCTCAAAAAGTTAGCTGTACTTCTCTCCAAGTATGCTGTTAGGTTTGCTGAACTTCTCCAGCACTTTCTGCTTTCATGTCAGTTATTAAATGTCCGCAGCATTAACCTTTTGTACGAATGTTTCATAATGGCGCTGTCCAACATCTTGAGGTATGTTGTCGATATATTTGTTCAGTCAATCGGGGAGTATTCCATCACACACTTGACGTGAGCCTTCTCGGTATTAGAGAAGTGATTGGAGTCAGAAAGCCCATGACTGATGGCAGTGTTCTTGCCATCTGGCCTGCTCTTGTAGCCACATTATTTATGTAGGGAGGACAGTTCATTTTGGGGTTAATAGTAACTCCCAGATTGTTGATCGTTGAAGACTAGGTAATGGCAACACCATTGAATTTCCAGAGGTGTTGATTAGATTATCTTAATCAGGATGTGTGAAATTCATTTCACTTGTCTGCCCAGGCCTTCACATTGCCAGAATTCTGCTGCATTGTGAATTGGAATGCTTCAGGAGTTGAGGAGTTAAGAATGCGTCTGAACTCTGGACATTTATTAACGAACAGAACCTTGAATAATTCCTGAAGTGAGGTCCTGGTGTTTAGATAACTGACCTGCAACAACCAATCCAGTTTCTGTGCGTCTGGAGTCACATGTATTTTGGAGCAAATAAGAATAGCAGCTTTACTTCCCTAAGGGGTAGAGGCGAATCGGAAGGGATTTTCCATGGTAAGTTGTAATGGGTTAAAGTCATTAGACATAGAATTTCAACTTAGAATTCATGGCATCTATCGTTGCAGGGTTTGAATTAGGTCTCTGATATCAATTCTGGAATATCTTCACGTGAGCTGATTATCATGTACTGATGAGCAATGCTTCTCCAAAACTGGGATTAAGCTTGTTATTAAGCTTCTTCATTTCTCAGAAATTTGAATAAAAAACAAACAAAAAAATGTGAACAATGCTCAGTCTCCACAAGCTGCTTACACACAGTACAATGCAACACTTTTGGTGATGCATCAACTCAGATTTTCAAACAAGGAGCTTGTCAGTTGCCTGAAGGGAGAGATAACGTCGCTCAGAAAACTGCATCAAACAATTCTAACATGTGGAGAAGGTGATCCTCACTATCCTGGTCTTCATTGGCGTTCCTTATAAGGCATTATGACAATTTCACTTATTTTAGTCTGCTGCTGATCTGCTCTTTGGTTTTAACTTTTGAACAATAAAGTCTCCAATTCACTGACAAGTTTCCTTATTTAGACACAGAAAGAGCGATATCAGTTCACTGAGCAGTAGTCTCCTTACAATTCTCCAGTGATAGAGACTCCCGATGTCACTGCAAATGCAGAACTTCCTAATCTCTGTGTTCTGTCATCCGTTCCGGTTTCATACCGTTTGTAGGTATGATAAGAAATCAGGCAAGTCAGTTGCAAAGAATGGTCAACGGAAGTGAAACATTAACTCTTGCTATCCCACAGATGATGTAAGACATGCTGAGCCATTTCTGTTTCTGATATACAAATGAAGCCTGTTTTTGCGACAACTTTGAATGTTAAGTAGTGACCTGAGAGAAGTAATGCAAGACACTAAAATGAAGCGATAAACTGTTTCAGTTCGCTGTGGATTCTGCAATGAGTCTGAAAATGAGGTTCAGAGTATTCAGGACAGATGTTAGTGAGCACTTCTACACACAATATTTGGGAGAGGTTTGGAACTCACTTCCACAAACGACAGTAGATGCAGGGTTTTTATTTTGGTTGCCAGAATCAATCCTGTGATTGTTTACATCTATCACTAAGGACAATAGCAGCAGAAACAAGAGAAAATTGTGACCGCAAATCACCTATCAGGGCTCTCGCCTTTCTGAGTTGGAAGTATCTGGCTATTCCTAAATCCTGGAACTCCCTCGCTAACAGCATCTTGGCTGTACCTCTATGTTAAGTTCGCTCAAGCTTCTGTACAGTAGCTCATCAACTCAATCACTTGAGTAATTAGGGATAGGCAGTGAATCCAATGCCGTTGAGTGACGTCGATACGCCACAAATGAGTTTCGAACAACTGCAGGTTCTACGTGGACGCCCACAAGCGATCGGGAGAAGGGAGTAGCGAAGCAGTGCGTTTGAGTAAAGTGAAAGGCAGTGATGACTGGAGGGCGTGAGGCTGTAAGTGAGAGAGGAAGTGGTGATGCAAGGCTCACTGTTGGTATTAATGGGACAACCGATACTGGCCACTGTTTACACTGACTTACACAAAACTGCTGATCAATTCACCACAATGATGCTGTTCTCTTGGCGTTGTATTCCCTCTGTGCATATTAACGTGGTTAATGGGCCCCGAGAGGATGAACGTATCTTCTTTATCCTGTCGGCTTAAACAGATGAATATATCAGTTTGAAATGGACGCAATACGAGATTGGCTCTTTCTGTGCATTTGCACTGGAGAATGTCCAGGTGTGATCGTTCCTTTTCTGTATCAGCAGAGGTTAGTTTAAATTCTTATGGAGCAACTTTAATAAAGTCACAAATGTCCAAGTTACTGTGATTGAACAGCTAATTAAATACACATATGGAAATGAACAGCGTCTTCTGCGCTGACACCGTTGATGAATTAGTTAAAGCGCCTGGTAATAACGAGACTAGTATGGTGTCAGATCCTGGCGTTGCATGTCCTGTACATTGAAGGATCGTTGCTTAAACTTCTTTAAAATGCTGTATTGTTGATCCACCAGACCGAAAGAGCATGCTTCTTGTGTTTGAGCTCAGCGCATTTTTATTTCGTGTTACCACGTCCTGCCGCCTGCTGTGCCCCCATCAGTCAATATAGATCCTGCTAATTCAACGGAAAGATTCTGTACTATGTTCCACAAGAACGTTTCAGTTAAAGGTCGAATGCGCTGAAACTTCCAACCTAACAAATTCGACGATCCTCTAAAGCAGTCCGTGACTGAATTCCAAATTCAATGTGCCATTCCCTGAACGACTACTGTCCTCCATCAGTTTTACTTTTCCAAATGAAAGACTGAACCATTCATTATGGAGACATTTTAAGAGTCTGATACCCCCAAGACAGACACACCCATGTCACTGGGAACCAGCTCACCTCCATCAGGGATAATCTCCTTTTTTAACTCTCAGTGCCTTGTGTGTTCCAGAGATTTTCATTGTCGCAGAGTCCAGATGAAGTGTCTATTCCCCATGTACAGGGGTGAGAATTTTTTCAATGTCTCAGACCAGTTCCTGTCCCGACAACATCAGAGTCAATATTCAGGCCTCTGCTCGGTCCGACAGCTCACCGTTCTGCATTCTCCTCTGATTCCACTTCCCAAAGAGTTTCTCAAGATTCCCAAAGCTGGTGCCTGGATTGGTTTGGCTCCTTAACATTTTTCCAACTGCCAATTGACAATATTTTCACAGTAAAGCTTCGGAAACCTCGGGTCTGCACCATGTCCAGGGATGAGAAGTCCCGTTTGGTGGAGAGATTCCCGAGGCTGGTGAGTTTCACTTTGGAACAAAGATGGTTAAATGGCAATTTCCTGCAGTTGTTTGTAATGATGGGAGAGGGAGCGGTGGGGAATGAGCACTTTGACGAGCAGGAGGAAGTGTTGCCACTGACCCGAGTCAGAGAACAGAGGACAGGGATTAAAGGAATCCAATGAAAAGCAGCACATCTGCTCAGGACGTTCAATAACAACTGCAGAAACCCGATGTGTCGAGCAGTGTATCTGGAAAGAGAAACAGAGATAATGTTCTAAATATGGAACATTTCTGATGAAGAACCCGAGTTCCAAAATCTAATCAAATTATCGGCCTGGTTTGCAAA
This sequence comes from Chiloscyllium plagiosum, assembly GCF_037043375.1. NCBI lineage: Eukaryota > Metazoa > Chordata > Chondrichthyes > Orectolobiformes > Hemiscylliidae > Chiloscyllium > Chiloscyllium plagiosum. The sequence goes on from NW_028270177.1 coordinate 46,553,012, forward strand.
ATAGGTTTTTTGGACTTTGAGCGAAAATTCGCCCAGCAGCAAGTCATTCATAGCGGAGTCAGCTGGATTCGGACCGACGCGGGGAAACCTGAATGGATTTTTAACCTATCACCTTAACCACTCGGCCATGAGTACTGACTTAAAAGTAGAGTTGAGCATTAACCAAATCAGCCGTGATCTCATTGAAAGCTGTCGCTGACTTGATGGGCGAAATGCTTCCATCTCCTGTCCTAACCCTGCTGTCAATTGTAAGGTGCGAGACACCAATGTAAATGAAGAAAAGCACAAAGTTAGGAAAAGATATTTCCAGCCAAACTGAGTCAAAATTATTGATTGAAAGGAAAATCACACTTGGCAATTTGCTAGATCTCTTTGCGAACATGACCAGCAGAGGTAAGCAAGGGAGCTATTGATCTGAGTGTTCTTGGACCTGAAGCACAACAGAAATACGTCTCTTGGGTACTATTTTGGATGTATTTCTCAATGAGCTGTCATCTTTTACATATGTTGCATCGGGAGTTACCTCACACAAGGAAGTAACTAGTGCTGCAGACCGTCATATAATCAGAGTTCCAAGTCCCGGAGTCAGAGACACTCAGTGCCCTGTGTGTACCTGCAAGGAACAGCTGTGCATGGGGTTTACAGGGTAACAGAACTGCATGAATGCAACTCGATGGTCGTCTGTCTGCTTCTGCTCTATAGTTTTCTGTGCAGTCCCTGTGTACAATCTTGTCAACTACGCTTGTCCGGCACAAGATGGCATTGGTCATTTGTCTCTGAGAGAGGTTGTTGGTTTATGTGTTGTCATAATTCCGAGTGTAAGGAGGAATCTGGTTGTCAGTTCCCAGAAACTTACTTTAATAAATGGAAGCGTGCTTTGTAACTTGCCGCGTGGCATATCCTCGTTGCGAAGTTCGTGCACTGCGAATCACGTTGCGGGACAATCCAATTTGGGCAAAGAATTTGTGTGGCAGTCACGAGTTGCCACGACCAGCTATCCCTAGTTGCAACACGGACAAATGGCAAGAACTACAAATTCGTTTAGAGCAGCACAAGTTTAATGTGACAGGGCAAACAGAAGGCAGCCAGAAGATTTTTGGGCGTAGGGCAATCACCCAAGGTACCTTTTCATATGAAAGTCTGTGCATCAGTAAAATCTGGGACCCAAGTAGTCTATGTTGATTATTCATATTCCAGACATGTTGTGTTGTTCCCCGTTTACTCTGAAAGTGAATAGACATAGTTATTTCACCGTTATTTCGAAAGAAGATCCTGCATTGAATCTGTTCGCCGTTTTTTCATGCTGTGGCGAAAAGGTGGGCAATCGCGATGTGAAACGTTGCTATACCTTCATTTCCTTCATTACTGTCCTGGTGAGGGAGATAGGTGATTGGCTCTCTCGATCAGATGGGGGCACCGGCGCATTGATGGTCTAATTTAATCACGGATATAATTGGAAATGTTCACTTTTAATGGTTCGTTGTTGTTCTTTTTTATATATGATCATGATACTGCCTTTTCAGTTTTAACTCTGTTCCACGTTAAGAGCTGTCAGTTTTTGGATTCGCTGGAGAGGAAAGTGGGTAATGCGATATGGGAGGTATTTTTCTTCAGCCAAAATCTTTGATGGCGAACTTGGGAAAGTGTCAAGAAGAATGGTCATTGGAAGCAAATATCCGGAAAACCTTCATCTCTGGATCGGTTGGGCCCATCCACCCTCCAAACAAAATAGCCAAACTCGCTGACTGAGTAACAAACATCATGCGTTTTTTTTTGCAAATGGTGTATTCAAACCGTTGCAGGTGACTGGAGCATCTCAAAGTTGTCGAGCATGGAATCAACTCCCGCGATCCAACTTGCCTTTGCTGAATAGATAACCGAAATTAATCCATACATATCTGCCAATATTTGTTCCTTATCTCTCCGATGTCTTCCTGTCTATACACCCATTCAGATGCCTTTGAAATGTTGTGAGTGCACAAAATGTGCCACTAAATGTGGCAATTCATTCCACACAAACACAAGTTCTGTGTGAAAAACATGTGTCCCTCACATCCCTTTTAAATGTTTCCTCTCTCGCATTAAACGTTTGCTATGTAGATTTGAACTCGTGTGTCTTGTGAAAAAGTGCTCCCTGACTATTTTCTCTGTCTGTCTTCCTCATGATTTTTTAAGCTTCTGTGAGGCCATATCTTAGCCCTGAAGCTCCTGGGAATCGGACGAAGCCTATTCAGTTTCGTTCTCATGTCCAAGCAGTGCAAATCTTGCAAATCCTTGGAAAGGTTTTCTAAACTTACACTTGCAAGAAGTGTGTCCAGCTGCAGCACTTGTTTGACCGCGTGGTCACTCTGGAACTGCGGGTGGACTCACTGTGGAGCATCAGCAATTCTGGAGAGTTATGTTGCCTCCCAGGTGCTCAGGCGAGGGATGTCAACCATCGGCTGAAGAGCATTCGAAAAGGGGATCGTGAACAGCCAGTTGTCTTGGTGCATACAGGCACCAACGAAAAAGAAAACGAGACGAGAACCTACAGGGAAAATTCAGGGAGCTAGGAGAGAAATTAAAGAGGAGGACCTCAAAGGTAGTAATCTCGGGATTACTGCCGGTGCCATGTGACTGCCAGCGTAGAAATGAATAATAAAAGGCACGATGAACACGTGACTTGAGGAATGGTGCTGCAGGGCGGGTTTCAGGTTTGTTGGATTTTGCCACCAGTTCTGGGGAATGTGGGACTATAAGAAAATTGACGATGTACATCTGAACCAGACGGGAACGAATGTCCTTTCGGGAGGTTTTGCTACTGCTGTTGGGGACGTTTTATACTAATGTGGCAGGGGGCTGGGAACCACAAGATTAAACAAGTCGGCAGTGAGGTGGAAACTGGAAACGCTCAGAATCTGGAAAATAACATTAAAAAAGGGAAGAGTAGGCAGAGAGCAGATGAATGCAAAAGAACTGGTGGCCTGAAATGCATCTACTTTAATGCATGGAGTATAGACAGATGAACTTAGGGTTTAGGTTGATGCCTGGGAATATGACGTTATTGCGATCACAGAGATTTAGTTGAAGGAAGGGCATGGTTGGCAACCAATTGTTCTAGGATATAGACGCTTCAGACGGGACAGGGAGGGAAGTAAAAGGGGAAGGAGTTGCATTGGTGGTCAGGGATGATATCATGGCTGTGCGAAAGGAGGACACCATGTCGGGCTTGGATCGTGAGACACTATGGATGGAGCAGTGAAATAAGAAGGGTGAGGTTAGATTTTTGGGGCTGTATTACAGTTAATAGTTAAACAGACCATGGAAAGACGTAGAGGCAATAATTTAGTGTTGATTGGAGATTTCCGTTTTCCCAACATTGACCGGGATACTCTTAGCGTCAGAGGTCTGGATGGGATACCATTTGTAAGAAGCCTCCAGGTGAGTTTTCTGGAGCGGTATACCAATAGTCCGACGAGGGAATAGGCCATATTGGAACTGATATTGGGGAATAAGCCAGGGCTGGTGTTCGCAGTTGCTGTGGGTGATTTATTTGGGAAGTGTCCAATATTCTGTAAGGTTTAGAATACTCATTGACAAAGATGAGTGTGGTCCTGAGGAAAGAGTACTAAACTGGGCCAAACTTAATTATATCAAAATTATGTAGGAGGTCGGAAATGTGGATTGGACACAGCTATTTGTAGGAAAGTCCACAGTTCATATGTGGCAGGCTTTTAAAGATAGGTTAAATATAGTGCTGAAAAGGCATGTCCCGTTGAAGGCAAAGGATTTGAAAGGCAATATTCGTGAACTGTTGATGACAGGACAATTGTACGACTCGCCAAGAGGAAAAGGGAAGCATACATAACGCCTCGGCAGCTAAGAACATAATGGTCCCTGGAGGAACATGAGAAGAGTAGGACAAGTCTTAAACGAGTAATCAAGGGGGTTAAAAGGGGTCATTAAACAACTTCACGCTAGCACAATTGAGGAGAATCCCAAAGCCTATTATTCATATATAAGAAGCAAGCGGGTAACTAGAGAAAGGATTGGTCCACTAAAGGAAAATGAAGGAAGGCTGGATGTCGAATCTGAGAGAGTGGGTATGATTCTGAATGATTATTTTGCATCAGTGTTCAATGAGGAGAGCAACATGATGAATTTTGAGTCTAGAGTTAGACATTTGATTTATCTGGATCATGTTGACATAAGTAGGGAAGCTGTGTTGGGCAGGCTAGTGGTAATTAATGTGGACAAATCCCCAGGAACGGATGGGATCTATCCCTGGTTCCTGAGTGAGGCGAGAGAGGAAATATTTGGGGCCCTGACAGATATCTTCGTGGCATCTTTCAGCTCAGGTGAGTTTCTGGCTGACTGGAACGTTGCTCATAATGTCCCCTGTACAAGAAGGATAGTAGGGATATTCCGGATAACTACAGAACAATGGGCCTAACATCAGTGTTGGGAAAGTTGCTGGAGAAGGTACTGAGGGATAGGATTATTCATATTTAGAAAAGAATGCGCATATCAATGAGAGGCATAGAGTTTTTCGGGGAAGTGCCCAAGTTGATAGATGAAGGAAAGGCTGTTGATGTCACATACATGCATTACAGTAAGGAGTTAGATAAGGTAACCAAATACAGAACGTAAAGTAACTTGGTGTGCAGGGTGTTCTAGACAGGTGGATAAAGAATTAGTTGAGCAATAGGAGACAGAGAGTGGCAGTTGAATTGAGTTTCGGGAAATGGAGAAAGATGAGCAGTAGTGCTCCACAGGGGTCAGTGTTGTGGCCACTGTTGTTTGTGATATACATAAATGATCTGGAAGAGAGCACTGTTGGAATGATCAGGAAGTTTGCAGATGACACGAAGATTTCTGGACGAGCAGAAAGTATAAGTGACTGTTAAAGAATACAGGAGGATAGAGATATGCTGGAAATTGGGCGGAAAAGTGGCAGCTGGAGTTCAAAACAGACAAATGTGAGGTGCCACATTTCGGTTACTCTAATTCTAGATGGGGTTATACAATGAACGGAAGAGCTTTGGGGAAAAAAAAGTTGATGGACAGAGAGATCTGTGAGTACAGGTCCATTATACACTGAAGGTTGCTGCACAGGTGGATAGAGTGGTCAAGCAGGCATATAGTATGCTTGGCTAATTTGGATGGGGTATTGAATAGAATGGCTGGCAAGTCATGATAAAATTGAACAATACATTGGTCTGGCCACACTTAGAATACTGTGTAAATTTCTGGTCGCCACATTACCAAAAGGATATGGAAGCTTTGGAGACGGCGCGTAAAAGGTTTAAGCAGATGTTGCCTCGTATGGAAGGTGCAATCTAGGAAGAGAGGTTGCGTAGGTTAGGTTTGTTTTCATTAGAAAAAAGGGGTTTGAGGGGGACGATTTTGAGGTTTACAAAATCATGAAGGGTACAGACAGGGTAGATAGAGAAAAGTTTTATTTCCCAGTTGAAGGATTAAATACCGAGAGGTCACGCTTTCAAGGTGAGAGGTGAAAAGTTTAAGAGGGATACACGCGGCAACTACTTGACACAGCGGGTGGTGGGTGTCTGGAAAGCGTTCCCAGCAGAGACGGGAGGGGTAATCACGGTAGATACATTTAAGATGCGTCTGGACAGATGCATGAGTAGGTGGGGAGCAGAGGGATACAGGTGCTTAGGAATTGGGTGACAGATTTAAACAGTAGATTTGGATCGGCTCAGGCTTGAATGGATGAAGGGCCTGTTCCTTGCCTGTACATTTTCTTTGGTCTTTCTTCTTAAATTACGCCAATTTCGTTACAAAATTTGCAAGGTCTAAGTGCCTGAAGTGAATCGATGCTGAAACACTAGTCATAACAAATCTGAGTGTGTGGTAGCGTGGTCGAGCGGTCTAATATGCTGGATTTTTAAGCTTCAGTTTCTATCGAATCGTGGCTTCAAATACCAGGATCGTAAGTGAGCTCCTATGGGGAGATGTATGTGAGAGAACTGCGCATGTGTGGATGCCTTTTAATTTGAGTGTTTGCAGCTCCTCAGTCTGCTTACCCTCTCGGTGATAAAATCAGCGGCCGTCTCTGAAAACAACGCAAGTTCCTGCTGTCCGACGTATCCTCATATCCCGTCGATAACTTTGCTTTTGGATATCTGCGTTGCCAGTTTCTGTATCTCAAATGGCCAGCGCAGTTGGCTGAAATGTTAGTGGTTCGAGCCCACCCAAGGAATACGCCTCAAATATTTCAGCACAACCATTTACCCCGACCATGTACTGACATTGTAACTGGGAAAACTAATCCATGATTCACCCCAAGTCCACAGGGAGTGAGACGTTTACACGCAGCAGAATACGACATCACTTTCTCCAAGCTCCCGATGCCAAGAGAAAGCGGCGACTGCAGCTTCAACCAGCGACTTTCTGCCAAGCCATGGGAAACAACTCGTGGGAACTCTATCCATAGTAACAGCTCTTTCCGTGTGAAAGGAGCTAAACTTTCACTTTAAATTGGAAAGGGCTTCAGGACAAGGGCTCCAGTCCTTGGAACATGTTTTAAATAAAACTCCTGACTTGAAAATAAGAAGTGGTAAAGGTTTTAGGTACAAAGAACAAAGAAAGTGTTGATTGAGACGACTCTGTCTCGTCAGCAGATGGGAAATGCCCAACACTGTAAACGGGAATGCTTGGGTTTCCTCAGGTAATTTCCCGACTGATTTACTGTCTGTCAGAGTGATTGGAAATCACATCAGCGATATAAAAGTGAGGGTAAAAATATTACGGGTAAAATTATTAAGGAAGAACCTTAAATCCCGGGACAAGTGCTGAATCGATTGTAATGCTTTGAAGGAATAACTGAAGTGAAAGGTGTGAATGATATTTTTGTGATTAGGAGGAATGAACTGGATCCTAAAAAATTGCTGATGAATTATGCTCGCAATGTAATAGCAAACTAATCCACAGTGCACCGTGCTTGGTTAGCTCAGTCGGTGCAGTGTGAGATGCTTAATCTGAGGGTAGTGGGTGCAAGCCTCACAATGGGCGCTTTCATTGCTGAATACAATTCCGGCTCTTCGTTCCACGTGCAGTATTGCAACCCTTCGCAGGGGAATGTTCTTGCTGCTTTCATTGACACGTCTGTCCGCCTGCTTTTGATTACACCTCGGTTTCTGAGTGAACACTGTTTCCATTTTACTGGAGGCGCCAGAGACAACTTTATCAGTGCAGCCGAAAATACAATGAATGATGTCCGTTTCAAAACGTGAGGTTCCAAACCAACCGTGCACCACCCAAAGTGTTCAAAGGCACGGAAAGCGAATGGCCACTTGCTAGGGGTCTGACAGAGACGGATCAATGTCACATGTCCTGAACCAATTTTCAGTGATTCAGATTGTTCTGATGGTAACAGAAGGGAACTCTCCCTCAACGTTTTGCAATTGTTCTTCTTGTGTTTAACGTAATGAACAGTATATTGTCAGCAACGAGGGTGAAGATGCGGCAGGACCGTGAGGTTTCAGTGTGGGACATAGACACAGTATGTCAAATATCCCCAGAGCACGGGAGAGATGTTTGGTCCAGGATCACTGCCATCTTCTGTTTCTAAACCAACAAATGAAATTACTGGAAAATCTCAGCAGGTCTGGTGGCATATTGGAAATAAAAATCGATTTAAGACTTCGGGACTAGTGACACTTCTTTTCCATGTCCATCTCCACCTGATTTTGCACACTCTTCCTTTTTATTGAATGTCTCCTGACTTCCAACTTTATATTCAGCTTCTCTTTTATTACTTCGTCTCCAACCATTTTCCCAGTCTCCAATTTTGTATCAGAACTGTTCTATCTTTCACATTGCCCAGGACTTCGAACTCAACAAATAACTCTGTTTCTATTTCCTTAGATTGCAGATGGCCAGAGACTGGAAGGCAGTGTTGTTCCGAAAAGTCATCCATGATTCACCCCGAGTCCACAGGGAGCACGACGTTTACACGCAGTAGAATATGACACCGTGTTCTCCAATCCCCCGATGCCAACTGAAAGCGGCCACTGCAGCTGCAATTAGCGGCTTCCTGCCAAACCCTGGGACACAGTTCGTGGAAACTCCTTCCTCATTAACTGCTCTTCCCGTGGGAAAGGAGCAAAACGTCCATTTTTAATTGGAAACGGCTTCAGGAGATTGGAACGTTGTTCCTGTTCTTGGAACGTGTTATAAACAAAACTCCTGTCTTGAAAATAAGAAGTGGTAAACGTTTTAGGCAGGAAGAACAAAGAAAATGTTGATTGTGAGGACTCTGTCTTGTCAGCAGATGGGAAATTCCCAATATTGTAAACAGAAATGATTAGGTTTCCTAAGGTAATTTTCCGTCTGATTTACTGTCTGACAGAGTGACTGGAAATCACTTCATGTGAAAATATTCGGGTTGAATCTTAAATGCCGGGACATTTGTTAAATAGATTGTAATGTTTTGAAGAAATAACAAAAGTGAAAGATGTGAATTATGTTCTTTGTGATTGGGAGGAATGAGGAGACACGGATACAGTTCATTCCGTCAACAACAGGAATGAAAAGATTTACAGGCACAGATGAACTATCGACTCTTGTTCTCATACTGTTACTAATATTACCGTGTGGCCTGAAGTCTAAGCCATGTTGTAACTGAAAATGAGGAAATCACAGACAGGCTGCCGAATGACACAGTATGTATTTTGTTTTCTTGTTCTCACAGAGTTCCAGGAAAGTATGACAGCGAGGGAGAGGAATGCAAGTCAAGTGCAGCTCTGGTGAAACAACTTCTGTCTGATTCAGTCATCAATAAGAAACGTGAATGCGACTAAAGCGGGAAACCTTTTCACAACTCGAACAAAGAGCAATCACGAACAGTGACCACCTTTTTGACATCTCAGATCGTCTTTGACCTTCCCTGAATATGTATAGAAACTAATTTTTGTACACCTCAAAGTGAGAAGTGTTTGAGTTACCGACAATAAGTGAGTCGCATGTCCTTGATTGCCACATAGGTTTCCAACTCAGCTTGCAGCCAAGAGGCAATTGCTCATGGCTCTGCTGGATAATGCACTATTATGGAGAAAGAAAAGGAAAGTTGGAACTCTTATTGGCTCTGGGTTTCGAATAATCTTGCTACGTGTTCTGCCATTCTCGGATTCCAGTGCTAAACCAGTTTTTCATTTCATCTGAGATGCAGGAGAGTCGGCGTTTCTGGCAGGAGCACAATTCATCATCTCCAGTGATCACTTTATCTGAGGAGAGAAAATGAACAAAGTTTCACACAGCGACTAATCGGAATTGCATTCCGTTTCAGCATGGTAGCAGGTATGGGCGAGCAAATTCAAAGCCAGATTTGCTGATGAGAACAACAAGCACGACCGCTGAGATAGAGCAATTCCTTCCCACCGCTTATTCTGCAGAACTGGTGCAGTTGCTGTGAGTATGCTGCAGGGTATCATCGGGTACATGCTCTTGTGTTTCCTGTTTTGGCCTGTGTGCTCGCGTGGCTGAGCAACCTGAGACTCTGATTTCAGATTCCACTTCTTAAGAAGGCTTGTGTTTGCATCCCTGCGTGGCCACGTGTGCTAATGGACTAAGCTGGCAACGTTTTGCAGGGATGAGTTTTGTTAAAGTTGAACAGACAAAAAGCAGTCATTTCTTCTAACCCGGCTGTGATGTGGCACAGCAGAAAACAACCAACATGTCAGTGCCCATGTTTTCCCCTTCTGCTGTAGTTGTCACGTTCCCCTCCAGCTCGAAAGGCCACCAGCATAATATGCGACTCAAAAACAGGCTGCGCCAATCTTTCATATTCCAGACAATTTGCATTTTTCACCGTTTATCTGAAAGTGAATGGAGATATTTATTTCCCTGTTTATGTGAAATTAGGTTCTACATTGAATCTGCTCGCAGTTTTCTGTTGTTGTTGCGAAAAGGACGGAAATTGCGATTTAAAACTTGGTTACCTTTCCCTAATTTCCTAAATTTCTGTCCTGATGAGAGAGGCTGGTGATTGGTCCTCTCGATCCGGTGGAGACATCAGCCCAATTGTTAACCTCATCTAATCGAGACTGTAATTGGTAATCTTCACTTTTCATGGTTCATTGTTAGTCAGTTCTGATTCATGTTACTTGAGCACTTTCCTGGAAGTATTGGTGCACTAAGGCGCCAGTACGTTGAAAGCACCATTTGAAATTGCCTCGCTGCAATTTGTGTGAGCAGCTCATGACCCAGACGATTCGCTCTGCCTCACAGACAGCATTCATGAGTCTGTGTGTCTGAAAATAGGTTCTCTATGTCAGTTCTGCTTCTGTTCATGAGTTGTCAGGTTTTGGTTTCGCTGGAGAGCCGTGCGGGCAACATGATTTGTGAAGTATTTTCCGCAGCCAAAATCTCCCACTGAGATTTTGGGAATGTGTCAAGAAGAATGGTCATTGGCAGCCTGAGACCAGAAAAAATGATTCGTTGCTGGTTTTAACCGAAGCAGCCTGTGGGAGTTATCTCAAATGCGAGAGTACTCGCTTTGCATGCGAGAGATTGCGGGGTTGTTAGCTGCGTTCTCCATCCCCTTTTAGGGCGGCACCGTGGCTCAGTGGTTTGCACTGCTGCCTCCTAGCACCAGTGTTCCACGTTTGATTCCTGTGCGTAGTTTGCTAATTCTCCCTGCGTCTGCGTGGGTTTCTTCCCACACTCCAAAGATGTGCAGGGCAGGTGAATTTGACATGCTCATTTGCCCATTATGATCGGTGCATTAGTTCGAGGGAAATTGGTCTGGGTGGGTTACTCTTTGGAGGGTCGGTGTGGCCTAGTTGCGCTGAAGGGCCTGTTTCTATACTGTAGGGAATCTAATCTAACCATCTTCCAGAAACCAGCCCAACGCACTGACCAAGTGATGAGTGCCTATTCAAACTGGTGATCGCCACTGCAGCATCTCAGAGGGGCTGAGCCCGTAAACAACCGCTCTATTTGCCAAATTTTCACGTTTGTTCTTTTTCAACTTTCCTGTCTGTATACAGATCCATATGCGTTTGAAATGTTGAAAGTATACCAGACTCCACCACTAAATCTGACAATTCATTCCAAACACGCAAATGTCCTTCAGATCCCTTTTAAATTTTACCACTCTACCCTTAAAACATTATTCCCTTGTTTTGAACTTGCCTGCCTTAGAAAGAAGTAGTCATTGACCATTTACACTACCGTCTCCGTCATATTGATATAAACATCTGTAATCCCATCCCTCAGCCCTCAAGCTCCAGGGAGAATTTTCACATCCTATTCAGCTTTACGCTACAGTCCAAACACTGTATGCCTTGCAACATCCTCATAAATATTATCGAACTTACGCCAAGTTCGCCATTGAAAGTGCGTGTGGGTTAGTGCCTGAAGTGAGGCGATGCTGAAACACTAATCATGAAAAACGTGGTTGCGGGGGTTTGTGTGGCAGCGTGGCAGATGTGTCGAAGGAGCTGTCTTTAAACTATAACCTCGATCCAGTCATTGATTTGAATTCCCACCACGACCAGAACCACAGGTGAAGTCAGGAACTCTGTTTTTCACGAAAGACCTATAAACAGTGAGATGTCAGGATTTGATCCCATATTCGGCTGTTTTTTTTCACAGGAACTTTCACTAACTAAGGCTGAGGGACTGCCCAAGCTCAACGATTCAAAACTATGCGTGCAGTTACTTGACGATTCGAACACAGGAACTCGGACTCATTTTTTGTGTGTTTCACAGTTACTAGGTGTAAATTTTAAACAGCCTCTGGTTATGCAGAAGAGTTCAAAGCTGGAAATTCTCCACTGAAAATGCACAGAAAAGAGGCAATCTCTTATTGCTTTTGTTGTAAACTGATAACTTAGACTGTTTAAGCTGACAGGATAACGCGGATCCATCCATCCTCTTGGGCACCTTTAACCACGTTAATATCCACGTTAATATCCGCAAAGGTAAACTCACACTAAGAGGAATGGGCTCATTGCGGTGAATTGTTAAGGAGTGGTGTGTGAGTCAGAGTGAATAGTGGTCAGTAAATACTGACACTGACATTGAATGTTGCAACACCAGCTCCTCACTCACTTGCTGTCTCATGCCTCCCAGTCATCATTGCCTTTCACATTTTCCTCTCGTCCGTTCCACTTCTCAACTTATTCCCGACAGCATGCAAGTGTTCCCTTAGAAACTGCAGCTTTAGGAAACGTATTACTGGGATAAAGTCATTGCTCAATGTGATGGGATGCACCGTCAATCCCGAATTACTCAAGAGATTGAGATTTTGAGTTACTCCGCATAACCCTGGATGTCCTCAGTAGCGGGGTACAGGCATGATGCCATGAGGCAAGGGTTTAGACGTAGTGACATTGAAGGAACAGCGAAATATTTTCAACTGGGAAACGCGCGAACCTTGGAGGGGTAATTGCTGTGATAGCTTTTGCTTGTATTTGCTGCCATTGTTCTTCCAGACAGATGCTGATCGATCACTGAATTGTTCTGGCAGGATCCGTGTGTGTGTTCTGGGTGCAGCCAGGATTTAGTTTCCATTCGGATAATTCACAAGAAGAGAATTAAATCTACATCTCCTGACTGGGAATGAAAGCCTTTCTGGGCAATGCAAAATCAGACTCGTTTGCAGGGATGTCCATTGATACTGCAGTAGCATTTGGGACCTGTACAAACTCTAGTGCCTGCTATTCACGTCATAATCGTCTTCGTCAGCAGTGTTTCTCTCTCCAAGTTTCCAAGTCGGTTCATATTATCACCCTTGGTTTCAATGTGAAGAAGGCAACGCTGTGATAATCTGATGTTGTTCAGCAGATATACTGCAGCAAGTAAAGACTGATGCAAACACGAGCTCGTTTTGAGCTGCGCTGATGTTTTGGCAGCAAGAAAGGCATCGTTCAACTCACCTCATTCCGGATGACGGGCTCGAAGTGACCAGTGGTTTCTCGCTGAATTAGTTCAGGCTCTAGAATGTAAAAAACTTCAAATATGAAAGTACAGTGAAAGGAAATGATGCACAGAGTGGGGAATTCCAAGTGAAACAGTGACGGTGATTATGTTTGCTGATTTTTCACCTTGTGAATGCTGTTTCCCTGATGTGGACTTTTACATTACCTATAGACAAACTGTCACAGCCAAACCTGGTCTTTGGGTCAGTGACAGAATTGGTTGAGTTAGGGGATTGCCGGTTCGCATTTAAAATCACGAGGATGCAGCGTGCTAGTCCATTCCTGTTGTCTGTCAGGAACGGAAGGGTTTGGGTTTTCGAATTTACAGTTTCTTTCGCCCACTTCAAATTCTAGCTCAGATCAACGTCTCTTATTGTCTGTAGAACTGTCTTTGGTTTAACCAAAAGCTGCCTTTTGGCGGTTGAACTTGCATGTTGGAGCGGACAGCTGAAGTGAAGCACAAGGTGCTGGTCCGTTCCTGAGAACTCTGCCACTCTCGGGGAATGTATCTGTGTGTCTCTTTCTGTTGGAGACACGACGTGGGTAATAACACAGTTTGACTATGTCAAACTTCAATCCCATTGTTGTGTCATCTAAGATCAAAGCGAGAACCTCACTGCCATTTGCATTGGAAACATCAGAACACATAAGGTTATAGACCAAAGCTGGAAACTGGGAATGGAATAGACGAATGTCTTGAAACCAGACTGCACCATGGCCAAATGGGCTTTTTTTCCATTCTGCAAAACTTGAAGACAAGTAGAAAACAATCTGCAGTGAAACTGAGCAGAAATGAAAGGGAAAAGCCATTTCATTGAGAATAAGTGCAAGAGCGTCTGTCTTCATTCAGTGTAATGTCGTAGTTAGGATTTGGAACTAGAACTGCCATGACATTAGTTCTATTTTCGGACAGGGAATGAACGTTTTATTGTGCAAGTATATCGTGGTACCAGTATTTCTGACCACTGGTCCGAACCTGGTAATGCTTGGTTTTGTGCCAGGTTATCAAAAATCAAAAAGATGCAGGTTTTGGAAAGCTGAACTAAAAACGAGAATTGATAGAGAAACCCGCTACACCTGGCAACATCTGTGGAGAGAAACAGATTTTTTTTAGATGGACAGGAAACAGGTTAGTTATAGATGTCTAGATTATACTGTTGGGAAAATGATAATCTTACCTGTCGAATCAGGATATTTATCAAAATCACTCTTGAGCTTACAAACGTCGAATTTACAATCTTAAAAGGACTTAATCAGCTGTCATGCTACTTTCATTTTCCTGAGCTGGCGGAAGGCTATGTTTTAATGGTTACATGTCCTTTTGCTTTCTGTTATTTCGCAGTCACGCCGAATGGAGAATTGTTTCTTTTAGTGTCTGCCTCAATATGTGTCTTTGTTTTTTCTATATTTGTCTCTGTATCCTCCTGGGCCTTTTTAACATTCTCCGACTCTCCGGCTGTCCATATCCCTCATTTCCCATTTCTGCTCTTGAATAGTCTGACATTCAGAGACAGTTTGAGATTCGAACGGCTGAGAGGATTTCTGCCGCCTGGCTGGAGTCGGTCGAAGTAGTCTCACATTCTCTAGATAATGCGTCTGTCACTTCGACCTGAGGCAAGGAGACATTCCTTCCTCAAAATCTAAAGACCCTTTCGAAGTTAAAGTTGAATTCCTTATCTAACAGAGAAAGAAAGTAATTACACGATAGCTGAAGGAGAACAAGGATGCATTTACTGTTGGTGTACAACGAATAAATGGTGACGGCAGAGAATGAGGGTGATCATGTCGTGGTGTCAGTGCCATTACCACAACATTCCCCGGGAATACTGCAGTGTCTCCTGCCTCACCACTTAATTTCCACAAAACTGGGAATGAAGGAATGAGAATAAGAGGATGAGAAGCAGAAGTGCTTGTGGAACTGCGAGAAGAATCTCCAGGTTAAAATAGTAGTTAAAAAGAGCAACATACACTACTGGATTTAAACCTGGAAAATGAAGCCGGAACCCGAAATCAGAATATACAGCAATTCAAACAGGACACTGAGTTTCTCGATCAGCAAGACAATACTTGCGAGAAATAACGAGCTTTCAATACAATGAGCAGGCACCAGTGTGGTGGGAGGTGCTTTCACCAGCTAAGCCACGGCGCCACGTTAAAAGCCAGATTTGTCGTCCACAGGTGCAATGTCTGAACCACCTGATCACAGGAATTCGAAAACGCTTTTTCTGTATTAGCATTGCTCAGTATGAATGGCAATCAAACTCTGCTTGTGCAAAAGCAGACATTTCAATGCTGAGCATGCCCCACTGAAAAAGCACAGAAAAAAACAGTATCCTCTTGCATCGGCATCCAACAGATATTTTCATCTGTTTAAACTGACAAAAAAAGAGGATGTGCTCATCTCCTCTCGCGTCCATTTAACCACGTTAATACACACGCAGGGATTTTCAAACCAAGATGAACAGGCTCATTGTTGTGAATTGACAGCAGTTGTGTGTGAGTCATTGCGAACAGTGAAGGTTGAACCAATAGCACTGACACTGAGCCTTGCAGCATCAGCTCCACACTCACATCTTGTGTCATGTCTCCTCGGCATCAGTGCATTTGACTTTAATTATTCTACCCTGCGCCTCTCCTCAAATTATTCCCGACCGCTTTCAGTGTCGAATTAGTACATGCAATTATTAGAAATGCATTTCTGGGACACAGTTGTCTTTCAATGAGATACGATTCACTGCCCATCCCTAATTATACCAAAGATGTAGGGGACGAGGTACTTTTGTCAACTCCTCAAAGACGCCACTCCTGACGCCACTCTGTCAATGTAACTCACTGAGGGAAGAGCAAACTGACGCCACTCAGTCAGTGTTACTCACCCAGGGAAGGGCAGACTGACCCCACACTCTCAGTGTAACTCAGCAGACTGATCCCACACTGTCAATATAGGTCATTCTCTGAAGAGCAGTCTGACCCCACTCTATAAATGTAATTCGCTCAGGTAAGAGCAGACTGATCCCATTCTGTCTATGGCACTCACCGAATGAATGAACACTAACCCCACTCTATCAATGTAACTCGCCAGGGAAGAGCAGACGGAAGCCAGACTGTCAACATAAATTATCGAGTGAAGAGAATACTGACCCCGCTCTTTCTATTTCACTCAGGCAGGGAAGAGCAGACTGTCACCACTCTGTGAAAGAAATTCGCCCAGGGAAGGGCAGACTGACCCTACTGTATCTGCGTGACTGACACAGGTAAGAGCAACTAACCCAACTCTGTCAACCTATCTCCCTCAGGGAAGAAGACACTGACCCCTCTCTGTCCATGTAGCTCACCCAGGAAACCGCAGACTAACCTCACTCTGTCTATTTAAGTTCACAAAAATCCTCTGAGTACGTCCTATCCAGACACTCCTATTACAGAGACATCACTGTCTCTGTAACCGTGTGCGTTCAATGGCAATTCCATATAACCTGCAAATGTTTAGAATGTGGCAGCAAACCAGAGCAACCACACAGAAATTGGGCGAATGTGCAAACTTCCATCAGGCTGTCACCTAAGCCTGGAATGGAATCCAAACCCGACAGCAGTCGTGATTATAAAATGGCAGAACTGAAACCTAGCAAAAAGAATTGCGTCCCTGTGTGTTGCAACGATTCTGAGTATTACTTAAACCCCCCTCACTGTAGTTAATTTCCATTTTCATCACTGCCAACCTTCTTCAAAGCAAAGCACGCACTTGCTTTTTTCAGGTTTCCTATATCCCGCTTTCATCCCGCTCTTTACCGAATCATATTTCTGACTTTACAAACTACATCATAGCAGGTTGACAAATGCAGAATGAGCTTTGTTCCGTTCTCCACTGATGTTGATTGTAGTGATCCGGCATATTCGAGTAGGACTTGATGCACTTGTGGGTGGTGTATTCGCGGCATTTATGCTTCTTTTTTCATTTTCGGTCTATTATTTCGAGTTCATTGCGCAGACCTCTGAAGAAGACATTTTGGAGTCGAAATGGTAACTGTGTTTTCTCTCGAAAGACAGACGGAGCTTTATTTCTGTTCTCTTATAAATTGATCTTCATCTGATCTTTGCAAGTACAATAGGGTGCATTACTCTTGCTCGGTTTTAGTTTCAAAATCAAGAGAAACATGAAGGAGAGAATATCAAAGAACACAAAGTTCTGAGTTGTTAAGATAATTTTTGCAGCAATGGTGGACATTAAGGTCAAATTAAGATAACGGTTCAAGAACATTTAGTCTGTGGAAGTGGTATGTGACTTTAGTTCCAAATATATCTTTCCGTTCTTCCAGTACATCTTGTTGACTCCCAGAAACAATTATTGGTTTCTGTATTCACTTTGTTTCGCAACATCTGTCTTCTGGTCGACCAGGGACAACTTGAATTTGCGTCTGCATTGAATAAGATTTCGCTCTTTCTTTCGAGAAGCAAACCTGTGCATTATGTACCACTTATCATGCTGATGGCGAAGAAGTTCAAAATGAATTACGGTTTATGGATCGTGAGCAAGAATAAAGTGATCCACTTGCGAACAGATGTCACCACGCCCTATTCCTACATCGGGTCTGAACGGTCCATTGGCAGAGTCTGCAGACAGGAAATGTCTAAGTGACTAGTCCTTTGTTCAGTTTGATTTGATACCAATGGTAGTGCTGTTTTGGTGCAGAAATGTATCAACATCTCTGACGTTAGAGTTAAAATTTAAGTCACATCTACTCCATGGAGTGTCTTCAGATATCGGAACATGCTGACATGAAAACATCTAACTCTGACAGCAAAGGTTTTTTCATTAAACTGGGAGTATGTTTAACTAAGCAATTCAGACACCCAGGATGAATAATTGGCATTTGGTTCTTCAAGCTGAGCTCTCCACACCAACTGCTCCAACGAAGGCCGTGGATAAGTTCCCCAGCGATTATTTTGGTCAATTTTAGCCTCAACAACAACCTATTGTTCTGAACAATGCTACACCACAAGCAGAGGGCTAAGTCTGATTTTCATCGTTAATTTTCAATTTCAGTTCTTAATGCACAGTTTCTTACGAATGTGGACAGCAGAAGACCGTTAACATTCCATTTCTTGTATTTCCAGAAAATTCTACTCCGCTGATATCGCCTTGCCTTTTCACATCGCAAGCCAGGAACCTGGATCAGTCGAGTTCCTTTCCACACATGGAGTTGCTTTTTTCTAATTCATTGACTGCTGATATAATAGATTATTGGCCTTGAGAGTCAGCTGTAAATTAGGTTGAACTTTCTCAGCTTGACTTTCAACTGATCCTAAAAAAAAATCATCACCTGCTGGTAAATGTAAAATTTAAGAGATCCTGTGTATCTGTTGTAATTGGATAAACTGATGGTGCAGATTTTTTTTGTTGACTAAAGTTTTCTAAAGTTTTCTAAAGTTTTCCCTTTCTCTTACAAAACCAGGCATAAATATATATGGTAAATATGTTTATAATACCTCTAGAAATCTCTTTTAATGCACAAAATGTGGAATTGAGATTTATTCTATTTCTAAAGCTGGAGTATGATTTTTGAGTTATGGTTTATAGAAAAGAAAATTAAAACTTGATGCCTGTTTTCTAACAGCAAATTGCAAGAAAATTATTTATTAACTATTGTTTGGCAATGCACATTCTGGAGTTCTATAATTAAACTTCTTGAAAAGTGAAAAAACGGCGGCACGGTGGCACAGTGGTTAGCACTGCCGCCTCACAGTGCCAGAGACCCGGGTTCAATTCCCGCCTCAGGCGACTGACTGTGTGGAGTTTGCACGTTCTCCCCGTGTCTGCATGGATTTTCTTCGGGTGCTCCGGTTTCCTCCCACAGTCACAAAGATGTGCAGGTCAGGTGAATTGGCCATGCTAAATTGCCTGTAGGGGTATGGGTGGGTTGCGGGTCGGTGTGGACTTGTTGGGCCGAAGGGCCTGTTTCCACACTGTGTAATCTAATGTTATTGCATTGCTTCTTGTTTTGCTGAATTCCCCCCCCCCCCCCCCCGAACATCCAAATTTCACGATAGTTCAACAAATATCTTGAAACTGATTCGTGTTGGAAGTTGGTGGCTTTTTGTGTCTCGACATATAATTTATTCAATTAGATGATTGGGTCAGTCTTGAAATTGCTTCTGATTCTTCACAGTTGAAAATTTACTTTCGATTGAATGCAAAGCTCAAGCTCCACGAAATCCAAATCCTGCAAAGGAATTAATGTCTTTTAAAAGATTCTACGCTCTGAACAGGATTCGAACCTGCACAGGGGGACCACATTGGATTTCAAATCCACGCCTTAACCTCTCGGCCATCACAGTTGCCGCACGAGTGTCAATTTTCACAGTAAAACAACTGAATTCATTTGTTGGAAGAACAAATTGTCAAGACCGAAAGATTTCGCCAAATCCTTTGCAGAGACCCAGACGAACTTTACCTTAGCAGATTGACAGGCTTTCACCGCAAACTAGATTCTGACACAGCTGAAGATGCGGGAATGATTCTTCGTCGAATTATAGAGTCACGGATGTACACCACGAAGAGAGGATCATTGTCTCACTGCGTCCGATCGATTTTGACTCAATTGCTCATCATCTAGTGCCAAATTAGATATGCTGTTGTGTTTTAATATTCAGCGAAATATGGTATTAGAAAAATTTATGCTAAGTCCATAAACACTAGCTACATACGTAAAAAAAATATCAGAATTAGAAAGAACGCAGAACCAATTTACAGGAATGGATCCAGCAACTAATCTGTAAGTTCTGACATCAGTTAATGAACTTGTGAGCACAAGAGAGGAAGATTGACCGAAGATTTGGAACTTGAAATCGTCTTGACGGAATTATTTGCAAAGTTTTTGCGGTTGTTCTAGAGTCATCAAGTCGTTGAACAATACAACACGGAAAGTGGCCCTTCTTTCCAACTTGACCATGGTGGACAGATATTTTAAGTTAATAGGTCCCATTTGCCAACATTTGGCTTACATCCCTCTAAACCTTGTTACTCATATTTCCATTCAGATGCCATTCAATATTACAGTTGTACCAGACTCGACCAATTTCTCTGGCATCTCATTCTGGACAGGTCTGAAAAAGTTGCCCCTGACGTCCCTTTTAAATCCTTACCCATTAATTTCAAACCGATGTTTTCTAAATTTTGACTTCCTCACCTGCCGGAAAACACCTTGACGAGTCAACCTATCCATGCCCCTCATGATCTAATAAATAGCAACGATTTAACTTTATCATACTTGTCAGGAGGGAAATGTGTGGAGATTATTTGTCGAAGGTTTGAAGTAGAAAGTCTGATGTACAGATTTTTAGAAATGCATCTTGGAGAAGTTGTTAATAAGTCGTTGAAGTCTAGTAGCAGTTGTAGAAGTCTGTTGTGAAAGCTGCAGAAGGATTTCAGGGCACGAGAACGAAACATTATTTCCAATGTATGGTGGGTCAGTTCGACAACACTTGGACTACAGTATGAGGAATTATAATCCTCAATTTAGGAAAGATACTAATGCCATATGATGAAATAGCACGAATGGTGATTAGCCTTGATATCATGGATGAACGCTAGTCCTCTGATTTGAAATTGGGCAAATTCGGCCTTTTTTTAACAGTTTCAAAACAAGAGAGGTAATCTCATTGAGCGTTGCAAAATATTTGAATACATAAACAGGGTGGTGCAATTAAATTTTGTTCCCTCATTGGTGAATCTAGAAGCAGGAGAGGACAATTTTAAAATGAAGCATTGTGATTTATGACCAGGATGAGAACTATTGATTTTTGTCTTCGCCTTGAGAAGTCTCGCTATTCAGCACTACAGTGAGCCTTGGATATTTGGTCTTTGAATGCATCACCATCAGCCTGACCCGTCGACACTTACTGCATCGCTATAGACCTGACCCCTCACACTTACTGCCTTAATATCAGCGTGAACCCCTCAAACTTACTGCATCACTATCCATCTGGCGCCCTCACATTTACTGCGCCACTTTCACTTCGAGACCCTCACTTCGATTGCATCACTATCAGCCTGACTGCCAAACACTTACTTTGTCACTATCAGTCACGCCCTTACACTTCCTATTTACTATCACCCTGACTCCTTACACTTACTGTGTCACTATCAGCCTGACTCCATCACAATTATTATGTAAGTATCAGACTGATGCCTCACATTTACCGTGTCACTACAACACTGCCTCCTCAAACTTACTATGTCACTATCTCCTTGACCCTCACATTTACTGCGCCACAATCACACTGACCACCTCACAACTACTGCTTCACTATGAGCTTCAACACTCACACTTACAGCGTCACTACCAGCCTGACTCACTCACACATATCACTTGAAAATCAGCGTTACTCTCTCAAATTTATTTCATCACTATGAGGCTGAGGCACTCACACTGACAGCGTCACTAACAAACTGACCCCCTCATGCTTACTGCATTGTTATCTCTCTGATCCCCTCAGAATTACTGCGTCACAACCACTCTGATCCCCTCATACTTAATGCGTCACTATCCCTCTGGCACCCTCATACTTCCTGCATCACTATCACTTTGACCACCAAATTTAGTGCGTCCTGAATACCTTGAACCTTTCACTCATCTTGCGTCACCTTCAGCCAGACCCTGCACACTCTCACTCTGACCTCCTCATACTTGCTGCATCACTATAACTCCATCCCACTCACACCGTGTGTGTCACTATCACCTTGACAACGCATACTCACTGCACCACTATTATCCTGACTCCATCACAATTAGTATATCATTATCAGCCTGACCCCTTACACTTACTGTGTCACTATCAACCTGCCCCCTCACATTTCCTGTGTCACTCTCAATCTGACACCCTCAAAGTGTCTGCGTCACTGTCACCCTGAACACGTCACACTTACCGCATGGGTGTCTACCTGAAACCTCAAACTTATTGCGTCACTATCATCCTGAGCGGCTCACACTTACTGCGTCACTAGCACGCAAACACTTTCACCTTTACTGAGTCACTATCGGCCTGACATCTCACACGTACTGGATCATTATTAACCTGACCCGCTCACACGTTTTGCGTCACTACTACCCTGACCCCCTCACAATTGCTGTGTCGCTATAAGCCTGAGCCCCTCACTATCACGCTGACCAAGCTCACAATTACAGCATCACTATCAACCTGACCCCCTCACACTTCCTCTGTCATTATCACCCTGACCCTCTCACACGTAATGCGTCACTGTCACACTGAGGCACTCACATTTTCTGCGTCGTTATCAGCCGGACCCGCCGGCACACCGCGTCACTATCAACCTGGCCCCTCACACTTGCATGTCTCAATATCTGCGTAAACTCCTCACACTTACTGCATCACTGTCCATCTGCCATCCTCAGACTTACTGCACCAGTTGCACCTTGACATCCTCATGTTTACTGCGTCACCATCAGCCCGACAGCCACACACATATTTCGTCACTATCAGTGACGCCCTCGCACTTCCTATGTTAATATCACCCTCACTCCTAAAACCTCCTGCGTCACTATCAGCATGATTCCATCACACTTTTTGTGTCAGTGTCAGACTGACGCCTCATGCATACCATGTTACTAAAACTCTGCCCCATCACATTGACTGCGTCACTATCAGCCTGACCCCTCAGACGTACTGCGTCCCTATCACCCTGACCCACTCACACTTTTTGTATCAGTTTCAGTCTGACGCCTCGCACTTACTGTGGAACTAAAACTCTCCCCCGTCACACTGACTGTGTCACTATCATCATGACCCCTTCATACTTACTGCGTCAATATCAGTCTGACCCCTCAGACTTACTGCGTCACTCTCACTCTGATCCTCTCTCATTTACTGCGTCACTCTCACCCTGACCTCCTCACATTTACTGCATCACTATCACCCTGACCCACTCACACAGTCTTTGCCATTTTCACCTTGCCGGCCTTATTTTTACTGCATCACCATCAGCCTAACCGCCACACACTTATTGCGTCACTTTCAGTCACGCCCTCACACTTCCCATGTTACTATCACCCTGAATCTTACACTTATTGTGTCACTATCAGTCTGACCCCTCATACTTACTGTGTCACTATCAGCCTGACTCCATCACATTTATTGTGTCAGTATCAGACTGACGCCACACACTTGTCTTGTCACTAAAACAATGCCCCATCACATTGACTGTGTCACTATCAGCCTGACCTCCTCACACTTACTGCTTCACTATCGCAATGCTCCTCTCTCACTCACGACGTCATTTACACCCTGACACCCCACACTTGCTGCGGCACTATCACACTGAGGGCCTTACACATAGCATCACTGTCATTCTGTCCCCTTACACTTACTGCATCACTATCACACTGGTATCTCACACCCACTATGTCACATTCATCCTGAACCGCTTACACCTATTGCGTCACTATCACTTTGACCCCAACACACTAACTGCATCAATATCAGCCTGACCATCTCACACATACTGCGCCACTACCCGGCTGACTCCCTCACATATATTGCGTCAAAATCAGACTTACCCACTCATGCTTACTGCGTCACTATCACCCTGACTCCTCACTCTTACTGCGTCAAGATCCTTGTGCTCCCATACACTTACAGCGTAACTATCATTCTGACAACGTCACACTTACTGCGTCAAGATCAGCATGATCCCCTCAAACCTAATGCGTCACTATCAGCTTCAACACTCACATTTACTGCGTCACTTCTAGCACTACCCCTGCACACTTACTGCATCCCTATCCGCCTTAGCCCCTCGCATTTACTTCATCACTATCAGCCTGAGACACTCACGCTTACAGCTTTACTACAACCTGGCCCTGTGAGTGCATCTACATCACTGTCACCCAGACCCCTTGCCCATACTGCGTCGCTTTCAGCCTGGCCCCTCAAGTGTTCTGCGTCACTATCACACTGACATCTCAAACTCACTGCGTCACTATCACCCTGACCCCTCACAATTACTGCATCACTACAACCTGACCCCCTGAAAGCATCTGCGTCACTGTCACCCTGACCCCATAACACTTGCCATGTCACCATCACAATGAGCTGAAAATGTGTTGCTGGAAAAGCGCAGCAGGTCAGGCAGCATCCAAGGAACAGGAGAATCGACGTTTCGGGCATAAGCCCTTCTTCTTTTATTGGCCATTCCTGAAGAAGGGCTTATGCCCGAACCGTCGATTCCCCTGTTCCTTGGATGCTGCCTGACCTGCTGCGTTTTTCCAGCAACATATTTTCAGCTCTGATCTCAAGCATCAGCAGTCATCACTTTCTCCACTATCACAATGATACATTCACACAGTCTGCTTCACTGTCATCCTGACACCTCACACTCACTGGATCACTACCATCCTCCCCCTCATACTGACCTGTCACTATCATCCAGAGCCGCTCACACTTATTGCGTTCCTATCACTCTGCTCCCAACACACTTACTGCGTCACTATCAGCCTGACACTCACACACTCTCCGCATCACTATCAGCCTGACCCCTCACAATTTCACCGTGTCTATCAGTCTGACTCCTCACATTTCCTGCATCACTAGCACCCTGTCACTTTACACTTACTGGCCAGTGTTAGCCTGACGCCCTCAACTTACTGCATCAATATCAGCCTGAACACTCACACTTACTCCGTCACCATCACGCTGACCACCTCACATTCACTGCGTCACTATCACCCTGTCCCCTCTCACTTCCTGCATTAGGATCACTCTGACTCACGGACACATACTGCATCACTATCAGCCTGACCCCTCACACACACTATGGCACTATCAGCCTGACCCCACCACACTTGCTGCGTCTCTATCAGACTGACCCCCTCACACTTACTGCTTCACTATCAGACTCACCCCTCACACTTACCGCATCACTAACAGCCTGACACCACACACTTACTGCGTCACTATTCCCCTAACACCTCACTTTTTATTGGCCACTATCAACCTGACGCTCTCAACTTACTGTGTCACTACCAGCCTGAACGCACACACTTACTCCCTCACTATCACAATTACTGCGTCAATCTCTGCCTGACCCCATCACACTTACTGCGTAAGTATCACCCTGTCCCCGCCCACTTTATGCGTCAGGATCAGCCTGACACAGTACAACTTACTGCATCACTATCAGCCTGACCATTCACTCTTACTGCGTCACTGTCACACTGACCCCTCACACGAAGTGCTTCACTAACACCCTGACCACCTCACACTTACTGCATCACTATCGGTCTGATCCCTCAGACTTACTGCATCACTATCACTCTAACCCCCCTCACTGCGTAACTATCGGCCTGATCCACTCGCACAGTCTGCGTCACTACCACGCTGACACCTCACCCTCCTTGTGTCACTATCATCCTCACTCCATCACACTTATTGAGTCACTGTCAGCCTGATCCCCTGTAATGGAAAATTATCATTTTTTGTGAAATCTGTGAAAGCATGGTTGAAACAAAGAATTATGGACCTAACTTTGCAAAAAAGACAGAAAAAGTGTAAAGTTCAACCTAATTTACAGCTGACTCTCAAGGCCAATAATCTATTATATCAGCAGTCAATGCATTAGAAAAAGCAACTCCATGTGTGGAAAGGAACTCGACTGATCCAGGTTCCTGGCTTGAGGTGTGATAAGGCAAGGCGATATATAATATAAAGGGAATATGTGAAAACCGTCAGGCGTCCATTTTATGAGGCGTCTTGCAAATGTGTCGGGTCCACTCTGCAAATTTCAAAAATAAACTTTTTCTTTGATCTTGGTAGCATTTGCGTCGAGTCGATTGAAATTCCACGGCAGTAAACTAGGGGGCTCGCCTGGGACCCTGCGACTGGGTAAGATTTTGAAGATTCCCAGGAGGTGTACGCGCCACTGCCTTGAAGATCTTTCACTTCATCTCGAGCACTGAATTGGCCCCTTTGCGTGAGAGGACTGGGGATAAGTGGATCGCCCCAGAGTCGCGTTCCGAATCGAATACGGTCAGAGTAAGAGTTGTGGCTAAAGTAATCCGAGATAGAGACTCGTTCGAAGAGAATAAATGAACCAGGAAGAGGGACCAGTGAACTCTCGCGCGGTATTCGAGTAAAACTCAAGGGAAAGGATTGCCGTCTCTCGAGAGTTTAAGAGATAGCAAGATTAACGGTGGTTTGAGACTTGGAGCCACCATGGGCAGCATTGGAGTCGCCAAAGCTGTACCAGTTACGTGGGTTCTTGGTTTGTGAAAACCAAGGCAATGAGGCGGTCGCGCCCAATGAGAGGGGACCTCCGGAGGTAAAAGCAAGTTATATTGGCAAAGAGAGAGAGAGAGAGAGACAGAGAGAGATGCACATTTTTCCAATATCCATGAAAATAGGCACGAGCAAGAGTGAACAAAAAGAAGGTCGACAGACAACTCGGAATGGTCAAGAAAAAATACAATATATGCTAAATAATTATGGCCCAGTTTCTGTAAAGCAGTTAAAATTGTAAATCAAGGAACGGGGTTTTCTGGAGGAAGGAAGTTTTAGTAACATGCAGTTGCAAATACTGAGGTCACTGTTGGAGTAGAGAAAGAAGGAGAAACAGAAGGGTAAAATAGAACCTGTGAATTGGAGTGCTTGTAACATGTTAAAGGCTGAGCCTGATTTCAGGGAAAGAAAATCTCGAATAAAAGATTGATCAAGTACACGGACAAACACCAGCGCACATGCACAAACACACGGAAAACAACCTAATGAAGCTGTACAGTGTCTTAAGACTGGATCAGATCCTAACCTTAATGGGTGCCCTCGAAGATCTACAGCCCCCCTACGAGATCCACTTCGCGAAGATTCCAAGTCAACGGTCGCCGCCTCAGGGTCTGCTGAATCACCAATAGCATATCGTACCCCCAATCAATTGAAGCAAGAATCCCTAAAGAAGTCGAGACAATGTCCCAGTACCTTAAGCGCCTCACGAAAGTCGATAACGTCTATTGTGGACTGATACCACCCAAGGACATAACGACGGCAGAGATCACATCGTATGAGGAACAACTGAGGAGCAGCTTCATCAATGGAATGAAGTACGAAACAACAAAATAGGTAACAATATCCGTGTATTACCTGGGACACGGGAAAGCTGCATTAGATAGAACAATACGTGATACATGCAGAAAAATTGCTGGCTCAAGAGAACGATAACCGGAAATTAACGATGGAACAGCAATCACATGAACCTCAGCTTATTATGATGCAAATGGTCGTTCAGCCGTTGGAGGGAGGAACTGCGGGAAAAGAGAGAGGCGCAGGTGGAGTTCGCAAAAGAGGAAGGGATCGCGGAAGTGCGCTTGCAGAGATAGATCTGGCTGGTGCTTTGTTTGCGGAGCAATGGACCACTGGTCGAGATAGTGCCCGCACAGAGAGCCTCAATCGGTCCTGGAGGCTGGACAGCATGGTGACTGACAGGGGACGACTGAGGTTGAGGTGGGCAGGCCACAAGGTATAGGTAAACCTCTTTCCTTTATACTTGGCAACGAAAAATCCCTTAGTCTAATCACTTCTACTAACCTAACGGGCACTGAGATGTGTCCCAACTCTTTATTGAACATTGAGATTGCGAAGTGTGGACAATATGTTCAATATAACAATGATGCGTATATGTCGATGCCTACCTCTATGTTATATGTGGAAGGTACACCAGTTACCTTTTTGGTAGATACATGGCCAGCACATTCACTCCTCAAATCAAGACAGTTCAGAGAGTTGACGCCAATAAAGATTAGTGGAATGTTCCTGAACTCAATGGAGGCATCAGGCATCGTGATATGAGAGAGTTTTACCGCACCCATATTGTGTGAAATCAGTAATGTGTAAAAATTCTAATTCTCAATTTTGTTAGCGGAATTCTGTCCTTTACATTTGATGGCTCGGGATCTCATAGTGAGACTGGGGTTATATTTGCTCAGTACTCCGACCGGCTTGCAGGTAATTCAAAGGGAAGATTCACAAGTGTAAACTGTAAAATACAACCCATGACCCCTGGTGTATGTCTATGAGTGGCGATTAAGCCAGAGAGCAATAAGTTCAGTGACCAATTCACTCGCCCTGGAAGCAGGTAAGCATGTTAATCCTAATAACACCGATTTTTTTTTGCGGGTATGTGCTGCACTGCACAGCACACATACATCACGATGGCCTTGAGGAACCATAAGAGAAGTATTGGTTCAGGAGATTGTTTAAACCAGGTCAGTTGTTATTGTGCGAATTTTATTGAAGGGATTGCAGATGTGCAGTCAGTGTGAACGTATGTAAAGTACCTGTGACGGCAAGTAAACTCTATATTTTTGATGTGGAAGACTACGCTCCTCGCGTGTCACTGGCGAAGGTGTCCAGTGACTGGTGGCAGGATTTGGGGCCATGGGTACTAAAGGCATAAAGAACGAAATGTTGGGTGTTCTGGGATGATGTGGGTATGTGGTTCAATGCAGATGTGCGGCCAAATAGGAAGAAGTTAATTTGTCTAACTCAGGCAATAGAACAGTCGAGGGAACCCCCTCTAGCCCTGAAGAGCCTAGAAGGCTGGTCTGGCGTTTCCCTAAGATAAACTTCTCAGACCCAAGATTAATAACGGTCCCTACTGAATTATGGGTAAAAGGCAAACAAGATGTGGGGCTTATACGAGGTTGTGAACCAATACGAGTAACCACGAAGTCGGAGTATCGTCCTTGCAGGGCACAATACCCGTTACAACCCGAGGCCATGGACGTAGTTACTCCAGTCTTTCAATCCTTCCCAAAGGCTAGAGAGATAATCCCCTGTGTAAACTCACCGGTGAAAACTCCCATTTTTCTGATCAAAAAGGCAAAACTACCAAGTGAACCGGAGGAATGCAGGTTTGTTCAAGACCTGCAGGCAGTCAATAACAGTGTTGTCCCATGCGCATCAAATGTTCCCAAACCCTACACTGTATTAGTTCAATTTCCACCGGACAGTAAATGGTTCCCTGCTGTGGATTTAGCAAATACATTCTTTAGTGTGACGGTGCACCCAGATAGTCAATTCTGGTTCGCTTTTTCATTCAAAGGGAAATCTTATGAGTTCACACGACTTTGTCAATGTTACTGTGAGTCACCCACCATATATAATGAGGCTCTACGCAGGAGTCTGGAGACTCTTGTTTTAACCCCTGGGTCTGCGCTTCTGCAATCTGTAGACGATTGCTTAATAGTAGCACCGACAGAGGAACAATGTGAGAAGGATTCCCTTGCATTGCACGAGGGAAGGGCACAAAGCCAGTCTCTCAAAGCTTCGATTTATGCAACAACAGGTGAAGTTCTTCAGTCACTTAATATCTGAACAAGGGAGGGCCATTGGTGAAGACAGAGTGCAAGTAATTCAGCAAATTCCAGGCATCACATGAAGAAACAATTGCTATCTTTTTTGGGCATACGCTCCTACTGAAGAACGTTTATCCCACATTACACAAATCTTGAGGCGCCCTGAAGTGACATGGCCCATGGAAAAGGGTAGCAGAACCAAGGTCCGTTACAATGGATCCCAGCGGCCGAGTTGAATTGAAAAAGACGTTTCAAAGTCCACCCACACTGGGGATTCCGAATCCAAACAAGCCTTCGGTCAAACGGTAGATGAGAAACATGGCTGCATGACATCTGTGTTGTTGCAGGATCATGGGGGAAAATTCAGGCTGGCAGCTTATTTTTCGGCTAAGCTGGACCTCGTAGCGGCAGGATTGCGTAAATGCCTACGAGCTGTGGTTGCAGCTGAAAAGGCTGTTGCAGTGGCCAGGGATATAATCGGCTATGGCGACTTAACCAAACTGATCGCACATGCAGTATCCTTACTGCTTTCCGAGCAAAGGACAGCACATACGTCGGCAACACGTTGACTCAGATACAAAACTGTGTTATTGGAGAAGCCTAACATTGCAATAAAACGATGTAACGTCCTTAATGCTGCTAATCCTCTCACGAAAGAAGGAGACGGAGACCCACATGATTGTATCGCTGTAATTAATGAAATGTGCTGCCTCGACAAGACTTGCAGAATTCACCACTTCAGAATCTAAATATGGCGTTTTTCTTTGTGGATGGGTCAGCATTCAGGAGCAAGGAGATAGGCCAGAATTTTATTGGGCATGCTGTAGTAACTACCCATGAGGTATTCAAAGCGGGATCACTCGCTTGTCAACTGTCAGCGCAAGCATCGGAGCTGATTGCCTTGACTGAGGCATGTAAATTGGCTAAGGGAAACACAGCGAATATTTAACCGATAGCAGATACGCATTCAGAGTTGCACATGATGTTGGAACCCTGCGGAAGTACAGGGACTTCTTGACCATCAGCGGAAAGCCCATCTCACACCGTGATCAGGTTTCTGACCTCTTGGAAGCGGTCGCATTGCCTAAATCAATCGCTGTGTGTAAATATGATCCCCACAGGCAAAATAACGATTCCGTTTCTCAAGGAAATGCAATAGCAGACTCAGCGACAAGAACGGCAGCCCAGCAGCCGGTAAATGATCAGTTTGACATGGGAATGACAAAAATCCTTACCCAAGCAGCAGACGTACGGGAGTCACAGTTGAAGTCCAGGCTTGAAGACACTATTGAGTGGGAAAAAGCAGAGTGCAGTTTGAGGTAAGGGGTATGGTGTGGCCCCAATGTTAAACCTTTTCTACCACGATCATTATTTCCATTCTATGCCAAACTGACACACGGTAAGGAACATGTGTCAAAAGAGGAGAGATATGACAGCATTTCAGCACAGTGGTACACTGAGGGATTTACTCATTACTTCCAGAAATATTGTGAACGATGTGTTATCTGTGCCACAATAATGTGGGGAGGGGAATACAGATGAGTCATGTAACACTTCCGAAACCCCAAAAACAATTTGAACATTTACAACTGGATTTTCCCGAACTAACACCCTGCGAAGGAAAAATATATTGTCTGGTAATAGTTGATATGTTTTCCAAATGGGTGCAAGCGTTCCCCACGGCAAAACAGAATGCCAGTGCCGTAACCAAAGCTTTCCTAACTGAAATAATTCCGAAATGGAGCATCCCTGAGAGGCTTAGTAGTCCCAAGGTTTGTGAACGTTTATAGCTCCGGTTGATGGTTAGGGTGTAGGTTTGCTCGCTGAGATATACGTTTGTTATCCAGACATTTCATTACCTGGCTAGGTAACATCATCAGTGGCGACCTTCAAGAGAAGCGAAGATGTTGTCTCCTGCTTTCTATTTATATGTTTGTCCTGGATGGGGTTCCTGGGGTTTGTGGTGATGTCATTTCGTATTCGTTTTCTGAGGGGTTGACAGATGGTATATCGATCTATGCTTTTGTTTATGGCGTTGTGATTGGAGTGCGACGCCTCTCGGAATTCTCTGGTTGTCTGCATATACAGCAAACCGACAAACACTGACCAAATACCTAACTACACCAGAAACCATCCCTACACGCAAAAAGGAAGCGGTATCAGAACACTATTCCAACGAACCACCACACCTTTCAGCACAGACGAACTTCGGAAAACGGAGGAGAAACACCTATAAAACGTATTCAAGAAGAATGGATACTTAAAATATACAGTCCACAGATTCCTCAGGAAAAATCCACGACAAGGAGACCTAACACAGCCAGAAACCCTATCGACATTTCCATACATCAATGAAGTCTCAGAAGTGGCAGCCAGACTACTAAGACCCCTCGGAATCCGACCAACAAAATCTAACAAACTTAAAAGACCCAGTACAACCCATGGACAAAACCAACGTCATATACAAAATTCCATGCAAGGACTGCCACAAACACTACGTAGGACAAACAGGAAGCAAGTTAGCCACTAGGATACACGAACACCAGCTAGCCACAAAAAGACACGACCCTCTCTCCCTCGTAGCCCTTCACACGGATGAAACAAAAACACCATTTCGACTGGGACAACACATCTATCCTGGGACAGGCTAAGCAAAGACATGCCAGAGAATTCCTTGAGGCCTATCACTCCAACCACAACGCCATGTATCTAGATAGCATCTATCAACCCCTCAGAAAACGAACAGGAAATGGCATCACCACAAACCCCAGGAACCCCATCCTGGACAAACATATAACGAGAAAGCAGGAGACAACAGCTTCTCTTCACTTGGAGTTCGTCACTGCCTGATGTTACCTAGAACAAAGAACATAGAAAAATACAGCGCAGTGCAGGCCCTTTGGCCCTCGATGTTGCGCCGATCCAAGCCCACCTAACCTACACTAGCACACTAACCTCCATTAGCCAGGTAATGAAACGTCTGGATATCAAACCTACAACTCATCGAGCAAACCTACACTCGAGGCTTAGTAGTGACAGTGGGACACCATTTGTCCATAATGCCCTACAGTAAATTAGTGAGTATTCGGGAATAAACATGAGATAACACTGCGCCTACCACCAAACGAGCGGTAGGGCAGCAGAAAGAGAAAATTCTACCTTAAAAAATAAATTGACAAAATGCTGTGAGGAACTAAGGATGACATAGACAAAGGCACTTCCAATTGTTCTAATGTGTATGAGATCTAGGAGGAGAGGGAGAGCTAATCTTAGTCCGTTTGAGATTTTATTTTGTAGGCCGCCAAACACAGGAATTGTTCCGAGACGTAAGGGAAGCCAGAAAACAGGCCACAGTGAGGATGAGATGTTGTGTTACTGCATGAAACTCTCTACACTTCTGTCCCAAATACAGAATCAAGTGAAGACAGCACTACCCCAATCAGCAGAAGGAAAGATGTACGATCTCTAACCTGGAGCCTGAATAGTGGTGAAAGACTTCAGGAGGGAAAACAGGAAGGCGAAGAGGAGGCTGGGACCGTTTCAAGTACGCCTTACAGCACAGATAGCTGTTAAGATCGCCGGAACAGCTACGTGGATACACGCCAGCCATTACAAACTTGCAGCTGGGTCTGAGGAGACATCGCACAACACCAAAACCAATTTAGAGCAAGTATTTATTAGAAGACTTAAGCAAATGTGGGGCTGCCCGAGTTCACACTGTTGGCAAGCGCCCTGTTAGGACTATTCATCAGGGCAGGGGCGTCTGGGATGCAGCAGCTGACGATTATCTTAACTGATAGGACGAAGTGGATCTTTACATTCGACCCATAGCCGTTCAGTAACAAGGACGACTATAAATTCGATCATTAAGATTTATGCAGGGATCCATGCTGCGCCGGTGACTGGCACTTAGTAGTAGCCACCACGGCAAAAGGGGCACCTGACATGGGAAATAAATATTCTATGATCAAAGTAAGACTCAGAAGAGCAATGAGGGAGTCTCGTGGTGTGGAATAGATGGATCCTTCTCCGACATCTGTAGACAGGTGAATATAGTGGTGCAGTCGCCCCAGCCCCGCCCTCCGAGATGCAGTGCAGAATGTACTACAGACGATAGGAGCACTGGAGCATGGAAACCAATTAAACCAGATCATGGACCTAACCCCAAGCCGGGCAAAGGTCATTAATGACACACCCGAACCCGAAGGGAGACGGCCGTGGCTTGAGGGCGAATTTAAAGCAGGAGAGGAATTTGCCTGCTGGAGCTAAATGGAGTAAATGCGACGCCAGTAGGTTGGGAGCTGCAAAGGGCCATTGCTAGATGTGAAGGGAACAGAGCATGTGCTTTGGTCATAAGACAAAACGAGAGATTAGACGTTGGCTACACTTGTTGGATATGTTTGCACACAGCCCAAAGGTAGTCTGCCCAGCAAATTACTGAGAGCCTGGCGAAAAATGCAAGCTGTCTGCTTCCACGGGAGGCGACTAGCCTGACCCTGATAGTGGGGGGCAATTTGGGCAAATCTCGTGTCACCACCCGAACTCCAGGCTAACTACAGCCCCAAGCCTGACACGCTACCGACCACAGCATTCCAGATAGTGGATTGCAGGGGAGAAACGTGTATTTGCACCAATCGGGGGAGAATCATTTTGGGTATCTCCCAGTGTAGCTTGATGCTGCATTTGAACAATGACTCTTGTACAGCAACATACGCAAATGATATGACCATAAATATTGCTTGTTCCTTTCTCAATGGTCAGACCATGAGCGGTACGGTGTCACAGTGGTTAGCATTGCTGCCTAACAGCACCGGAGAACCCGGTTTAATTCCCGCCTCAGGCGACTGACAGTGTGCAGTTTGCACATTCTCCCTGTGTCTGCGTGAGTTTCCTCCCACAGTTACCAAGATGTGCAGGTTGGGTGAATGGGCCATGCTAAATTGCCCGTAGTGTTAGGTGTTAGGTAAATGTGTGGGTGGGTTGCGCTTCGGCTGGTGTGTGTGGACTTGTTGGGCCGAAAATCCTATTTCCACACTGTAAGTCATCTAATCTAATCAGGATGGCAGGGATAATATGGGCAGGTGGCGAGAAAGGGTCCCACCACTCCCCCGGGGAGAAAGGGGTGCTGCTACACCGCGATACTGTCCACCAACACAACAGTGTTCGCCCTAAAAGGCAGCAATTGCCGAACTCTAAGGGGCATCCCTCTGCATTGGAATGGGTACACACTCGCAGAACATCCTCGCATATGGTGTATTCCCAAATGAGACGGAGGAAGGCCTAGCACTCATTAACACTGAGTTAATGGCGGTTAGGAAGCAGTGACACAAAATCGATTAGTACTAGACATCCTGACGGCCGAGAGAGGGGGCGTCTGCAAAACGTTAGGTACCTCATGCTGTACTAATGTTCCTGATGAATCCCAAAATATTATTGGTTTAATAAATGTTATGGAGGCAGCTATATGACCGCCTCCACGAGCAGATGACTCCTGCTCCCGATGGCTCACGTCCCTTATGGAGGATGGGGGTAATGGACCCATATCGTTCTACCAGTTGTAGGACTGGTCTTACTCATACTGCTTTGAATAAGACCCTAGTTGTGTACCTGCTTACACCACTTGCTTATGAATGCAGTAGGATACGAAATGTTAAACTATCCGTGGGCCCAAAGAAGGAAGATCCGATTGCTTGTCCACACCCTACAGCGACGTTGACGAATGTGACGTGTGAAGATGGGCTGTGTATCGGGCAAACCAGGGAAGTGGAAAAACCACCACAAAGCTTTGTTAGAGTTACGTGGTGTCTGAGGAAATGCCTGGTGTTCATAAATTATTTTTGATGTATAGCTATCTGGCTTTTGTTTTGGTTGTTGTCCTTGTTGTAAAATGACAAAAATTTGGAAAATGTAATGAAAAATTAACAAAATTAACTTTTACTGTGAAATCTGTCAGAGAATGTTTTGCAAAATTTAATACTTCGCTGAAATATGCAAACACTTTGCTGAATTCTGCGTCGAGGAGTCAACTTGTCTTTGTGGAACGTTGCAAACATTTCACCTGGCCTTGCGATCAGCCGAGTTCTGAAAAAAGCTTCGGAAAACATAAAGATAATTATGTCCAAGGCATGGGAATGAGAAAATATGAGCTCGAATGTTTCCCAACACTTGTCCTTGAGCATGTGATAAGAATAGTATAACACGAATATGTGAATTTTGTTCACAGCCCTTACATAAGGCACTTTTGCCAATTATATTGGCCGCCCTGCATGCAGAGGTTGAAAAATAAAGCCTTTCCTTTGCTCTTGCTAGCAGGTGATTCGAGTCGATTAAATTTCCACGACAGGTGTCAGGGTGTCAGGCAGTGGGAGAATTGTTGGGTATCAGTAAATGGGAGAATTGTTGCACAGTGCCATTACATTGGAAAATTAGTACAAATTGCCTGTTCATTAAATAATTTGAGCAGAACACCTCCAATTGGAAAAATACTGGCAGGGAATCATTGAGAAGGAACAATTTTGCAAGCAGCAGTAAAGTCGAGATTCGAGTCCGCCCACCAAGAAATGGAAAAAAAAAACTTCAGAGCATGGAAGCCACACGTGGAGGAAGTATATCAGGAAACAACGCAATGGAACAATTGATGCATGGTATCAATAATGGGAGAGTTGGTGCCGATGTCACCAAAGTAGAGAATTGGTGGAAGACGTGGGAGAACTGGTGCTGAATAATATTAAATGTGGTGGAGGTGCAGTTGCTGACGAAAAGAAGATTCGTCCAGGATTCGAAAATGGTAGAATAGTGCACGGAAGTGAAGCTGTATTTAGGACAATTGTTGCACGAACCACAAAATGGAAAAATTGCACAGTGGAACTTAAACAGCGAATTGGGGTATGGCACCACTATCTCAGAGAGTCAGAGTGGCGTTCCCCAGACTGGGAGAAGATGGTTTGGGTATCAATGAACATGAGAATTGTTTCAGGGCAATATTGAATTCGAGAATTGGTGTGGGATGCTTAAAGCATGCAGAGTTGGAACAGAGCATATTTAAATGGGAGAACACGGGCAGGAAACAGTAAGTCGGAGAAATGTAGTAAAGTGCAGGAAAGTGGCCGTTCGATGCAGGGCGACATTAATGAAAAAACTTTGAGCAGTAAACCATTATGTGGAAGATGTATGTAAGGAAACAGCAAAACAGGAGAGTTGGGGCAAGGCAATACTCAGTGGGAGAGTTTCTTCAGTTCATGACGAAAGGGTGGATTAGTGCAGAATTGGCAATTTGAGAATTTGATGCAGTAAACGCCAAAATTGGAGAATTACAGAAGTGGACCACAACATGGGAGAATCTTTGCAGCTACCTAATGGAAAAAAGTGGTGCGGAGTGGACCTAAATTAGATATTTGGTGCAATTCACCATTAAAATTTCGAATTAAAGTAGGGCACTTCTAAATGCGAGATTTGAACTCGGGCATCAGAATATGAGAAAATCATACTGGGATATGAGGAAACGGTAGAATTAGTATCGTTATATGAAAAAATCAGGAGAATTTAGTGTCGGAGTATGAGGAAATGGGAGAATAAGTATAGGGGTATGAGCAAATGGAGCTGCAACAAGATCTCACGGCTCTTAAACTCAATCCCCTTGTTAATGAAAGCCAAAACACCATATGCTTTCTTAACAACCCTGTCCACCTGGGTGGAAATTTTAAGGGATCTATGTACCTGCACACCAAGATCCCGCTGTTCCTCCACACTGCCAAGAATGCTGCCTTTAGTCCTGTACTCAACTTTCAAGTTCGATCTTCCAAAGTACATCACCTCGCATTTATCCAGTTTGAATTCCATCGACCACCTCTCAGCCCATCTCTGCATCCTGGCAATGTCATGCTGCAGCCTGCAACAGTCCTGTATACTGTCAATGATACCTCCAACCTTTTTGTCCTCTGCAAACCTGCTAACCCATTCTTCAATCTCCTCATCCAAGTCATTAATAAAAATTACAAGGAGTAGAGCCCTAAGAACAGAGCCCGTGGAACACCATTCACCACTGACTTCCAGGCAGAATATTTTCCTTCGACTACCACTCGCTGTCTTCTGTCGACCAGCCAATTGTATATCCAGACAGCTAAATTTCCCTGTATCCCATTCCTCCTGACCTTCTGAACGAGCCTACCATGGGGAACCTTATCAAATGCCTTGCTGAAGTCCATATACACAACATCCACCGCTCGACCGTCATCAACTTTTCTAGTAACATCCTCAAAGAACTCAATAAAATTTGTGAGGCATGACCTGCCCCTCACAAAGCCGTGCTGACTGCATTTATTCAAGCCATGCTCTTCCAGATGGTCATAAATCCTATCCCGCAAAATCCTTTCCAACACCTTGCAGATGACAGACGTGAGACTAACTGGTCTGTAATTTCCGGGAATTTCCCTATTTCCTTTCTTGAAGAGAGGAATTACATTTGCCTCCCTCCAGTCCTCAGGTACGAATCCTGTGGAGAGCGAGGATGCAAAGATCTTCGCAAGCGGCGAAGCAATCACATTTCTCGCTTCCCAAAGCAGCCGAGGACAAATCTGATCTGGCCCTGGCGACTTGTTAATATTAATGTTTGTCAAAATTTTCAACACATCAGCTTCCTCAATCTATCTGTTGCAGCTTGATTACCTGCTCCTCACTGGTTTCATTCACTACAAAGTCCTTTTCTTTCGTAAAGACAGAAGCAAAAAACTCATTTAGGGCTTCCCCTACCTTCTCAGACTCTATACACAAGTTCCCTATGCTATCCCTGATCGGCCCTACTCTTTCTTTGATCATTCTCTTATTCCTCACATATGTGCAAAATGCCTTTAGATTCTCCCTAATCATTCCTGCCAAGCCTTTTTCCTGCCCCCTCCTGGCTCTCCTCAGACCATTTTTGAGCTCCTTCCTCGCCTGCCTGTAATCGTCGAAAGCTGAACAAGACCCTTACTTCCTCCACCTTACGTAAGTTGCCTTCTTTCTTTGACAAGAAGCTCCTCCGCTCTCGTCATCCAAGGTTCCTTTATCTTACCCTTTCTTCCCTGTCTCAAAGGAACACATTTGTGCATCACTCGCAACAACTGCTCCTTAAACAGTCTCCACATGTCTATAGTGCCCGTTCAAAGAAAAATTGCTCCCAGTCCATGTTTCGCAACGCAGTATGATAATATCACAGTTTCTTTTTCCCCAACTAAATATCATTCCATTGTGCCTGCTTCTCTCCTTCTCCATGGCTATGTAGAATATGAGGCAGTTGTGGTCCCTATCACCAAAATGCTCTCCCACCGCAGATCTGACACCTGCCCCAGCTCATTGCCGAGCACCAAATCCAAAATGGTCTCTCCCCTCGTCGGCCTGTCAACGTACTGAGTTAGGAAACCCTCCTGAACACACCTTACAAAAACAGCTCCTTCCAAACCATCTATTGGAAGGAGGTTCTAATCAATATTGGGAAAGTTATTCACCCATTACAACTACCCTCTTCCAATCACACTTTTCCAAACTCTGCTGACTGATACTTTCTTCAATCTCCCTGCTTCTATTGGGGAGCCTGTATTTAACCCCTATTTACGTGATTGCTGCCTTACTGTTCTTAATTTCCACCCATACTGACTCAGGAGGCAGACCTTCCTCGATAATGTTAACTTCTGTAGCTGTGATACTCTCTCTGATTAGCAGTGCTACACCCCCTCCTCTTTTTACCTCCTCCCTATTCTTTTTAAATGTTCTAAACCCTGGAACATCCAGCAACCATTCCTGCCCCTGAGAAACCCATGTCTCTGTTATGGCCACAACATCATAGCTCTAAGCTCATCACTTTTATTTACATTTCCCCAGTATTACCGAGCACAGTGACTCCGTTTTGGGGGAGTTGCGGGGATGGGGAATGGCGTCTCAGTGGTTAGCTTGGTTGTTTCACAGTACCAGGGACCCGGATTGGGGGACAGGAGGAGGGGGAGGGGTGCAAGTTGTCTCAGTGGTTAGCACGGCTGATTCTCAGTACCAGGGACCCGGTTTGGGGGGAGGGAGAGGGGGGCATGGTGTCTCAGTGGTTAGCACGGCTGTCTCACTGTACCAGGGACCCGGTTGGAGGGATGGGGGTGGGGAATTAGGACATGGTGTCTCAGTGGTTAGCATGGCTGTCCCACAGTACGAGGGACCCGGTTTGGCGGGGAGGGGGAGGGGGGTGCATGGTGTCTCAGTGGTTAACACGGCTGTCTCAAAGTACCAGGGACCCGGTTTGGGGGGGATGGGGAGGGGGGCATGGTGTCTCAGTGGTGAGCACGGTTGTCTCACAGTACAGGGTCCTGGTTTTGGGGGAGGGGGGCTGGTGTCTCAGTGGTTAGCACGGCTGTCTCACAGTACCAGGGACCCGGTTTGGGGGAGGGGGAGGGGGTGCATGGTGTCTCAGTGGTTAGCACGGCTGTCTCACAGTACCAGGGACCCGGTTTGGGGGGAGGGGGAAGGGGGCTTGGTGTCTCAGTGCTTAGCACGGCTGTCTCACAGTACTAGGGACCCGGTGTGGGGGAGAGGGGGAGGGGGTCATAGTGTCTCCGCGGTTAATACGGCTGTCCCACAGTATCAGAGACACGGTTTAGCGGGGAGGGGGCCATGGTGTCTCAGTGGTTAGCACGTCTGTCCCACAGTACCAGGGACCGGATTTGGGGGAGAGGGGGAGGGGTGCATGGTGTCCCAGCGGTTCATACGGCTGTCTCACAGTCCCAGAGACCCGGTTTGGGGGGGGAGAGGGAGAGGGGCATGGTGTCTCAGTCGTCAGTACTGCTGTCTCACAGTACCAGGGACCCGACTTCGGGGGGAAGGGGAGGGGGGGCATGTTGTCTCAGTGATTAGCATGGCTGTCTCACGGCACCAGGGACCCGGTTTAGGGTGGAGGTGGAGGGGGTGCATGTTGTCTCAGTGCTTAGTACGGCTGTCTCACAGTGGCAGAGACCCGGTTTGATGGAGAGGGGCAAGATGTCTCAGTGGTTAGCACGGCTGTCTCACAGTACCAGGGACCTGGCTTTGGGGGAGGGGGAGAAGGGCATGGTGTCTCAGTGGTTAGCACGGCTGTCTCACAGTACCAGGGACCCCGGTTGCGGGGGGAGGGGGAGAGGGACATGATATCTCAGTGTTTAGCACAGCTGTCTCACTGTACCTGGGACCCGGTTTGTGGGGAGAGGGACTGGGGCTGGTGTCTCACTGCCTTTGACATCTTCCAAAACCTTTCTCCAAACACTTTAAAATTATGCTCACCTCGTGACAATCATTCGTGGGAAGAAGTCTCTGGCTATTTACTCTGTCTGTAACTCTCACCCAAGGAACAGGGGAATAGACGTTTCGGGCATAAGCCCTTCTTCAGGAATCCTGAAGAAGGATGGTGCCTGATTCCTGAAGAAGGGCTTATGCCCGAAACGTCGATTCTCCTGTTCCTTGGATGCTGCCTGACCTGTTGCACTTTCCCAGCAACACATTTTCAGCTCTGATCTCCATCTGCAGTCCTCACTTTCTCCTGTAACTCTCACCATCTTGTTCAGCTCTATCAAGTTACCTCTCATCCTTCTTTACTCCAATGAGAAAAGCCATAGCTCCCTCAACCTTTCTTCAAAAGACAAGCACTCTAGTCCAGGCAGCATTCTGGTAAATCTCTTCTGCACCCGCTCTAAATCTTCCATATCCTTTCTTTACTGAGGCGACCAGAACATTTCAAATGTGGTCTCACCAGAGCTTTATAGACCTGCAGCATAATCTTGCGGCTCTTCAAGTCAGTCCCCCTGCTAATGAAAACCAACACACCATATGCCTTCTTAACAACTCTATCAACTTAGGTGGCAACTGAGACACCTACAGACATGGACCACAAGATCCGTTTGTTCCTCCACACTGCTACGAATCCTACATTTGACCCAGTAATCGGCATTCAAATTCGACTTCCATAATGAATCCCTTCACAAAATAGGAAATTGGAACAGAATTAGGCCAGTTAGCCCCTTGGATTTACTGTGCCGTTTGATCACAGTTAAAATGTTTCTCAGCCACATTCTCCTGCCTTCACCAACTGACCATTGATTCCCTTATTCATGAAAAACATACGTATCTCTATCTTAAAAAAAACAGTGTCTGTGTGCGGGCGTGTGCATGTATTTGTTTGTAACTGTCCATATCTGTATGTATTTGCGTTGTGTGTTTAATATGTCTATGTATGTTTGTGTACATCTCTGTGAAATGATGGTTCTGTGATTTTGGGGGTAAATCCATTGAAATTGAGATAAACCCTCCTCCACCTCTACGTCTGTCCCTGTTAAGTTTATAGTCATACAATGCTACCCTCTGCTGGTCTCCCCATGCCACTGCACAAGTGTCAGTTTTTTTTCTATCAGAGGACATCAAATACTGTGCATCTCTCACATTGCACGGCTGTTTGGTTTTGCAAATATCTTTGGATGGACAGAACAGTTTTGTCTGATACCTAGATATATTACCACCACCACTGGGACAGTTTCACGACTTTTCAATCCTTTCTCACTTCAACCTTGTAGGGGTGAATTATAAAATATTTCAATTTAAAGAACATGTAATAAATTCATCGCATCACCTTACAGATGATTTGGTCAGAGTTGCTTGGATGCAGTTGCAGTGGAAATACCCATTAAGGTGTACACTCTGTGCAACGAATAATCTTCAAAGACAAATCACTTTCACATTGCAGAGAGAGCACAGATATTACTCAGGAGCATTCGCCACTTTGAGTGTCCTCAGTACAATTATGCTCCTCCCTATACCCAACTCTGTGCGTGTGTGCATGTGCAGATGTTGCTGTCAGTTCGGATGGTGCTATGATCTACCTCCCTGCCCCCACCTCCTAGACGGAATCCCTTATGGTTTTCTCCCTCCACTGCCATCGATGCATTAGAGTGTGAAGGCCAGCAGAGGCGGACATTGCATCACTTTAAACACCACAGCGGCTGGCAGATCCGCTGTGCATACGGATACGCACAGAGACACGCAGATACACAAAGATATACATATAGATACACAGGCACACATAGAAACTGGTGCAATCACACAGATACTAAAGCACACGGAGAGAAATGCCAATACACTGATGCACGTGCACACACAGATATACAGGCATCAGAACAGACACACCACAAACACTGACACATTGACGTTTATACAGACATGCAGTGTCTGCCAGTATTTATTTTTGGCGTTGTGACTTCCTCAATATTTCACTCGATCATGTGGTGTGTGCCAATATTTCTGTTGATCCTTTGGGATTCCTCTGCACCCTCACTATAGCTTCTAAATCTTTCCTATAACAAGGCGACCAGAACTGAACACAATGTTCCAAGTGTGCTGTTACGACACAGCAATGAACCCGTTTGTGAAATAAACCAAACACCCAGAAAAGCTCACCTTGCCTTATAATCTGTTAAAGCATCCCATCCTCCTCCTCAAACCAAAAACAAAGTACCTGTGCCACAGCTTAGAAAGTTAACGAGTTTGTTTATTCCTTTTTTTTTCAACAGTCTCTTTGGGAAGTTAGACTAGTGGAAATGGAGTTTAGGGCAGTTGAATGTTCCTCCTGCAGAATGTGGGGGTTAAGGGTCACCACCAGTGTCCCTGCTGACTACATCTAAGGGAAGTGCACCTGACTCCAGCTCTTTGAAAACCGCGTTAGTGAACGGGAGCTGGAGCTGCGTGAACTTCGGATCATTCGGGAGGCAGAGGGGGTTACTGAGAGGAGCTACAGGGAGATAGTCACTCGTCAGGTACTAGAAAAAGATAAATGGTTACGGTCAGGGGACATAAAGGGAACCGGCAGGCAGTGCAGGGATCCCCTGTGGCCATTCACCTCAACTATAAATATACCGTTTTGGATAATATGGGGGGACTTACCAGGGGAAAGCAGTGGGGTAGAGGGATCTGGCACAGCGTCTGTCCCTGCTGCTCAGAAGGGAAAGGGGAAAAGGAGCAGAGCAGTAGTCATTGGGGTCTCCATAATTAAGGGGTCAGATAGGAGGGTCTGTGGGGACGAGAGAGACTCACGGTTGGTGTGTTGCCTCCCAGGTGCCAGACTTCGTGATGTCTCTGATCATGTTTTTGGGATCCTTAAGGGGGAGAGGGAGCAGCCCCCAGTCGTGGTCCACATAGGCACCAACGACATAGGTAGGTAGAGAGATGGGGATTAAAGGCAGAAATTCAGGGAGCTAGGGTGGAAGCTTAGAGTGCGGACAAATAGAGTTGTTGGCTCTGGTTTCTAGCCCGTGCTACGTGTTAGTGAGGCAAGGAATAAGGAGAGAGAGAAGGTGAACACGTGGCTACAGGGATGATGTAGGAGGGAGGGTTTTGGATTCTTGGATAATTGGTGCTCTTTCTGGGGTAGGTGGGACCTCTACAAGCAGGATGG
Organism: Chiloscyllium plagiosum; assembly: GCF_037043375.1. Classification (NCBI taxonomy): domain Eukaryota; kingdom Metazoa; phylum Chordata; class Chondrichthyes; order Orectolobiformes; family Hemiscylliidae; genus Chiloscyllium; species Chiloscyllium plagiosum. Next base: position 46,596,721 of record NW_028270177.1, read on the forward strand.
GCTTCATCTGAACCAGAGGGGTACCAACATCCTGGGGGGGGGGGGGGGGGGTGGAATTCGCTAAGGCTATTGGGGTGCGTTTAAAGTAATCGAGCAGGGGGATGGGAACCAAAATTGTAGTTAGAGTATAGAAAGGGTTGAGAGTAGGGAGGTCCAAAATCAAGTTTCAGGGACGCAAGATGGCACCGGCAAGCAAGAGGTTGGTTTGAAGTGTGTCTACCTCAATGCCAGGAGCATCCAGAATAAGGTGGGTGAACTTATAGCATGGATTTGTACCTGGGACTTCAATGTTGTGGCCATTTTGGAGACAGGGTTAGAGCAGGGACAGGAATAGTTGTTGCAGGCTCCAGGATTTAGATGTTTCAGTAAGAACAGTGAAGATGGTAAAAGAGGGGGAGGTGTTACATTGTTGGTCAAGGACAGTATTGCAGTTGCAGAAAGGATGTTTGAGGACTCGTCAACTGAGGTGGTATGGGCTGAAGTTAGAAACAGGAAAAGAAAGGTCAACCCGTTGGGAGTTTTCAATAGGCCTCTGCATAGTTCCAGAGATGTAGAGGAAAGCATAGCAAAGATGATTCTCGATAGGAGTGACAGAGACAGGGTAGATGAAATGGGGAACTCAAACTTTTGAAATATTGAACGGGAACACTATAGTACGAGTACTATAGAGGGGTCAGATTTTGTCCAGTGTGTGCAGGAGGGCTTCCTGACACAGCATATAGACAGGCCAACAAGGGGCGAAGCCACATTAGTTTTGATACTGGGTAATGAGCCTGGTCAGGTGTTAGACTTGGAAGTAAGTGAGCACTTTGGTGATAGCAATCACAATTCTATTATGTTTACTTTAGTGATAGAAAGGGATAGGTGTATACCACTGGGCAAGAGTTACAGCTGGGGGAAAGGCAATTACGATGCCATTAGGCAAGATTTAGGAAGCATATGATGGGGAAGGAAACTGCAGGGGATGGGCACATTAGAAATGTGGAGCTTATTCAATGAAAAGCTACTGTGTGTCCTAGATATGTATGTACCTGTCAGGCAGGGAGGAAGCTGTAGAGTGCGGGAGCCGTGGTTTACGAATGAAGTGGAATCTCTGGTCAAGAGGAAGACAGCGACGTATGTTAGAGTGGGATGTGAAGGCTCAGTTAGGGCGCTTGAGGGTTACAAGGTAGCTAGGAAAGACCTAAAGAGAGAGCTTTGGAATGTTTTGCCTACAACAGTACTAGATTCGTCAACTTTAAGTACATTTAAGTCGTCATTGGACAAGCATATGGACGTACATAGAATAGTGTAAGTTAGATAGGCTTCAGATTGTTATGACAGGTCGGCGCAACATCGACGGCCGAAGGGCCTGTACTGCGCTGTAGTGTTCTATGTTCTATGTTCCCCTACCTCCTGGTGCAAGTTCCCTCCACTATCCTGATGAGCCCTACCCTCACTAAAGCCATCATCTTCTTCCTCACAAAAGTATAGAACATCTTAAGTTTTACCTTAATCTTACTCACCAAGTCTTTTTCATGCCCTCTTCTCGCTCTCCTGAGTTTATTCTTCACTTCCTTCCTGATTACCGTGTAACCCTCTAGAGCCCTGTCTGATCCTTGCCTATTTAACCATAAGTCATTTTCCTCCTTCCTCTTGAGATATTCTACATTCATTGAAACAATGGAGATATGGAGCTGCAAATGGATTGGAGCTGCACATCCTGTCACTTCCAGCACGGGCTGCAGGTTTCCCCACGCTGGGCAGTGATCTAAATCAGTGTTACTGAACAATGCACTGGGGCAGTGTACACAGCTCTACATGCTGGGAGGTTAACTGTTCCTGGTTTACAGATCCATGCCCTGGGGTGGCGTACCCTGCTCTACATGCTGGGAGGGTAAATGCCCCTGGTTTACATAACAATTCACTGCTGTTCACTGCATAGCTCCCAGTGCTGGAGAGGTAGTTCATGGACTGGCGTGGTCTGCACAGATTGCTGGGTTGTATTGAGCAGTACACTAGCCTGGTCTGAACACTGCTTCATGCTGCAGATGTATCATCTGGATTATGGTGTCTGATTCTGTGACGTGGATTTCAGCTGATTTGTCAGCACATTTACTTGATATTCATATTTTTATTATTGGACCTAAGAAAGTACTACTCATCCAGTTAATCCCATTTGTCTGAGAAGAGCCACGTTTACTGAACTTGTCAATCAAGTAATCATCCAACTATAACATGAATATCCGTCCTTCTGTACCTTAACCTGGCTGTTGGTGCTTATATCCCTGGAATCCCGGGGAAATCATTATGAAGCTCAGAAACGATGTGCAAAATGTATGGCTCATGGTCTCCTGTACATCCCGGCTGTGGTCCCATTTGGATCCATAGTGTATCGAGAGCTGGCATTGCGAAGAACAGAGACAATGAAATCGTATGTGTCAGACTGCTGTTCCCTTCCCGATGTGTACCATGTGGTGCTCCATAGACAGGGGTGTGTGTGCTGGGCTGTTGTTCACTTCCTGGTGTGTCTCATGTGGTACTCCATGGACAGGGGTGTGTGTTTGACTGTTGTTCACTTCCCGGTGTGTCCAATGTCGTACTCCATAGATAGGGAGGTGTGTGCTAGGCTGTTTTTCACTTCCTGGTGTGCCCCATGTGGTACTCCATAGACAGGGGTGTATGTGTTTGACTGTTGCTCACTTCCCGGTGTGTCCCATGTGGTGTTCCTTGTTGGACAGAGGTTCCGGCAGCTTTAGACACGCCTTTGAACCTTGGTCTGTGCGTGTCCACTGAACCCCTGTGCTTGTCTCTCTCAGATGATTGTGTAGTCAGTAACACGAGGAAACCTCTCGAGTATTATTGTAAAAGAACAGACATCTAACTTGTAGCTGAGGGGCTTCTGATTGACTTCTGTTATTGAAAAGTTAGTGTAAGTGCTAGGGATGGTTTGCTGGAGGTTGTGATGTGACCCACCTCAGACATTCAGGGAGACCTGAGGATTTGGTGACCCAACTCGGGATGGACCATAGGGACTGTAGTTACAACACCTGCGTCTGTAAGATGAACAACAAATGGAGCAGAGGCTGCACAGCGAGGAAGATCTGAAACCACGGAGTGAGTGTACTTGGCGAAAGGGATCTGTTGTACCCACACAGGGTTTTCCAGGAACAGCTTCCCAAGTTACATTTAACTCAGGAGCAGAGTGTGAGGGGACCCTGATTGAACAAGGAGCTGGTCACAGAGCAGTGTCACCTCTTTCAACACGACCTGCAGCTTCACACCAGGGGGAGGACGGTGCTGCCAGGGTCACTGTTTCACTCAGCTTCTATGATCCCAAACTTTCCTGGCCAGAGTGGGTGACAGCTCCATCATCTCTCAGTATGCCGACGTCAACATCACCCTTTGGAGTCGGAGGATATATATGGTGGTTGAGAGCAATGGGGTCCCTGGGAACATCAGGAAGATGGAGCAACACTTCCTGTCTGATGGGGTCAGAATGAACCCTCCAGTACACACACTGCATCACTAAGTCCTGTAGTATTTTTCCCTTTCAGTAACATACTACTTACCATTCTTCCTAAAGAAAATTACAGATTATATATTATCTTCAATCCCATTTGCTAAACTTTTATCCATTGACTTCACCTGTCCATATCCAATTACAGACTCTCCACCTTCCCTTGATAATTTAGTTTCCTGTTTATCTTAGTTTAATCGGCATACATAGTTACAGTACATTTGTTCCACTACTCCTGATCATTTATACAGATTGTAAAGAGTTGTGGACCCAGCACTGTTCACTGTGTGACTCCACTGATGACGTTCTGTCAAACTGACGAAGGCTGATTTATCCGGAGTGCCTGCTTCCTGTCTGATAACCGGTCATCCCCCATTCATGTGTAACACATTCAAAACGCTGAATAAGAACAAGGAGCATCAGTTCGGCAATCCAGCCCCTCAGGCCTGTTCCGACTTTGAATACAATCATAGCTGATGTCATTGCGGCCTCAGTTCCACGTTTCTGTCCGCTCTCCATATTCCTTCACTTACTCAATATCCCAGCACCTACTGCACTCTGGGGCAGTGAATTACACAGATTCCCAACCCTGTGACAGAAATATGTTCTCCTCACCCCTGTTTCATTTCTCCCCCACCTCATCCTAAAATATGGTTTTCGGATCGTTTGAGATTGTCCCACATGAGGAAATATCAACTTCACATCTACATTGTAAATCAACTTTAACATCGTCCAGACCTCCGACATCTCCTCTCATTTTTCTATACTCCAGGCAGTGTTGGCCTGAACTGCCCAATCTCTCTTCAGAGGACAATCTCCTAATCTCTGGAGTAAATCGAGTAAACCACTTCTGAACTGCCTCCATGGCAAATACATCCCTCCTACAGTCAGGACACCAAGACTGCACACAGTACTCCGTTGCGATCTCTCACCTCCCACCCTTTATAATCCATTGTTTTAGAAATAAATGCCAAAGTTGCACTTGCCTTTCTCATTATCTGCTGTACCGACATCAGAGTATTTCTATAGTATGGATGCGGGCAACCAGATCCCTCTGCACCTAATCATTCTGAAGTCTCTCTCCATTTGGATAATAATTTGCCTTTCTGCTACACTGATCCGAACGGAAACACTCATACTTTTCGTTGTTCAGTTTCTTCTGTCAAATGCTGCCCAACCTATCCGTATACATTTTCTAATTTTTTGCATCTTCATTGCAATTTCTCACCTGATGTAGTGTCATCTGTTAATTTGGTTATAACATGTTCTATCCTCTCAACTATGTAAGACTATAGATTGTAAATAGTTGGGGCCTGGGGACCAAGACATATGGTTTCCTAAAAGTTGAATTTTGCCAACAGAAAATTACCTATATTTTTCCATCTCACTGCATTTTGTTGCCTCACCAAGCCTGTATCCAAGTTGATAAATTACTTTTAATCGGAAACGATCTTATTCTGCAGATTAATCATTTGTGCACAGCTCTTCAATGCCTTCTGGAAGTCTAAATATTTCATCTCTCGAATCTCCATGATCCAAACCATGTTGATTCTGAAGGATTGTGGTTTCACTTTTCAAATTTCTTGTCATTAATTCCTGAATAATCGACTTTAACAATATTTCTTATATTTCAATAGTTTTCTCACTACTATATATTCCATTGCAAAGGTGATAATTCTAAATTCTTACCTCTCTATAATCTCTTTGTTTGCTCCAATCCTGTATAATCGACACATTACGTGAAATGACCTGCTCTGTTGCTCAAAATTCATCATGACCTCCCTGTCAAAAAATTCTCCCAAACAAGAAACTCATCTGGATTCCCAGAGCCTAAAGCCAGAATCCATCAATCCCAGCTGGAATCCTACAAATCCTACAATGAGAGTGAAAGCAGAAGTTTTTGTTTTCTAAAGTGCCCTCAACTTGTCCCATCATTCTCCATGCTTTCACTGTGCTAAGGACAATTGGTATCTGCAATTCTCCATAACAGTCCTCATCTTGTCCATGAACAAAAGATTAATGAGGGGACATTTTGCCTAGAAGGCCTCGCTGTTCTGCCAAATTGACCATGGGTCCTAACAAGCCCAATCAGCCACATCGGAAAGCAAGGAACTTGTTTGGTATTTCTTAAACTATGGAAAATCGACACGCCCCTATTCACTGTGGAAGCTGCAATTTGCCCAGCTTAATAATAGGCCATCTGTGACGCCAGATGAAAGATCAAAGCCAACTGTAAAGCCTCCATAGCCTGCCTGGGCAGCGTCAAAGGGAGCATTGGCATGGGGTATCCTAAACAAGAAAGGACATTCATTTTAACCAGAGCTAACCCGAACAGGATATTGGAAGATTCTGTCTTATCTTCTCTAGCAACTGCACGAAGTTGCTTTATGTAATTGATCGAAGGCTTTGATGATAAAAAATACCTAAACCTCCTTGTGACCATCTGGAAGGGAATCAGATTCCACCCCAAGGTCGGGTACTCTGATAAGACCCCCAACAGGGATGGCCTCCGATTTCATAAAATTGATTTTATACCCTAAGAAAGATCCAAATAAATTAATCATTCGTATTAAACAGGACACAGACATCATTGGGTTAGTTAGAAAGAGAGGAACAACATCTGCTGAAAGGGTGATCTTATGCCTTCCTGATCCGACCTCCATGGCAGTGATATTGGCGTCCCTCCGGATAGCTTCTGCCAACGGCTTAATTATTAATGTAAATGGTAACGGAGAAAGGGGACAACTTTGTTGGCTACCGCTGTCAATGCTAAAATTGTCAGACCTTATACCATTAATGAAATCCGCTGCTTTCGGGTCACTATATAACACTGCCACCCACCTGGTGAAGACACCTCGAATACCAAACGATTCAAGGACATAAAAGTTGCACATCTACTCCCTCCGGTCAAATGCTTTCTCTGCATCCAGGGAGACTACCGAGCCTGGAATCGAACCTTGCTGGCACACTGGAACCATGTTTAGCACTCTTCTAATATTATCAGAGGACCTACGGCTGCTGATAAAAAATGTTCCTCTTTCACAATGGAGAAAGTGAGGACTGCAGATGCTGGAGATCAGAGCTGAAAATGTGTTGCTGGAATAGCGCAGCAGGTCAGGCAGCATCCAAGGAGCAGAAGAATCGACGTTTCAGGCATGAGCCCCTCTTCCTGAAGAAGGGCTCATGCCCGAAACGTCGATTCTCCTGCTCCTGGCATGCTGCCTGACCTGCTGCGTTTTTCCAGCAACATATTTTCAGCTCTTTCACAATGGACCTTCAAAGCCAGCATTTTCGACAAAATGTTAAAGTCCACGTTTAATAATGATATAGGCATATACAAAGTGCAATCCTCTGGGACTTTCCCTCTCGAGAATAAGATAAATATTTCCTTCTCTCAGAGAGGATGGGAGGCAGTCCTGACTGTACAAATAATTGTACATAAACAAAATTGGCCCAGCTAGCATGTCTATGAACTCCTTCTAAAACTCACTCCCGAAATCCATCTGGGCCGGGGGCTTTGCCACTCTGGAGCTGCCTCACTGTCTCCTGCATCTCTCGGATTGTCAGAGGGGAAATGTAAAGAGACGCCTGCTCTGAACTTACACCTGGGAGATCCAAGGTCTTAATAAAGGACTCCATCGTCGCCAATCAGTCCTCCCAGCCCGCTGACTGGAACAACCCAGAGTAGAACTTCCTGAACTCTGCATTAATTTTTTGGGGATCGCGGGTGATAATAGCAGCAATCTTCTTTCTGGCCAAGTATGCCTAATATCTACTTGGTTATCACCATGTTCGAATAACTTCTGTTTCGCAAAGGAAATCTCTCTCTTTGCTGTCTGGGCGAGTGCAGCATTCAGAGCAGTCCGGAGGGCTGTAATCTGCTGCAATTAATTTACAGACTGTCTGACAAAATATGGGTCTCAGCTCTCTTCAGCCGAGCCTCAAGCATTCGCTGCTGCTCTCTCTTCTGCCGCTTCTGAGTCGCCGAGTAAGAAATAATCAATTCCCTTATATTGGCTTTGGCAGTCTCCCATAGTACCGTCGGATTACTGGCCGTACACAAGTTCATGCTCCAAAAAATTAAATTCCCCGAAAAATACTCAATGAATTTGCTATCTTTCAGGAGGAAAGGATCCACGTGCCAGTGCCGTGAACCTGTCCCATCACCACGATCCTTGACCTCCATGTACTCTGCCACATGATCAGAAATGGCTACGTTCCCAATTCTATAGGACATCACTTATAGAATTTAAAAAGACCAATAGGGCATACAACATGTCAATCCTAGTATAGCATTTATGTGGGTTAGAAAAAAAGGTGAAGTCCCTATCTTCAGGGTGAATACATCTCACACATCCACCAACCCAGCTACCTGTTCAGGTCCACCAGCTGCCTGGATGGCGGTGAAATACCCGCGAGACCCCTCGACATCCTATCCACCTCGGGGTCCATACGTCAATTAAAGCCGCACCCAGTCTGCCCTGACTTCCAGCTTCAAAGATTTTGTGAGCCATTGTTCCAAGAAGCTGACGAGCTGGCTTTCTTGTTCTCGTTCCGGCAGCCCGACCAGGCTGATGTTCTTCTGACGGCTCCGACTTTCGAGGTTCTCGACCTGCTCTAACATTCCAGGGCTTGGAACCGACCCACTAAGAATTCTGCTGTCGTTTCCAAAGCCACGATTCCCTCTTCCACCTCCAGGACGTGTGGCCCAAGACGCTGGATCTCCTGGTCATGCTTCTGCAGCATGGCTGAGATCAGTTCCAGCATGGTTCAGGTCTCCTCCATTGCTGAATCAGTCTTCTCTCGCAGGCTCCTGCAATCCGAGACCAGGATCTGCTCCACAAATAAGATCCCTGGGGTGCTAATGGAGGCCGACATCACAGCCGCGGGCGTATCAATTGCTGCAGTGCCCTGCTGGCTGTGATCCTCGTAGCCATTTTCCCTTCGAAATTTTCCTTACTCACTTAAAATGGCATAGAGCAATACTGGGGATCAAAAGCGACCGATGTTTACCACAATAGGGAAGAAATAGAGGATGAACGCATCACTTTGTCTGGGTTCTGATGCAGAGCTCAGCAGGGCAGTCCCACTGGATTGCTGCCATCATGGATCTCCCCCGAATAATCACGGTTAAAAAGCTTTTTTTGAAATGGTTTGAAGATGTTTCTTGTAGATGGAGACAATGGAGAACCACTGGATGTGATATAGTTGGATATTCAGGTGGATGTTTAAGCGTTCAGAACATGAATAGTAAATAAAATTAAACCAACGAAGTTACCATAAGACATAGGAGTGGAAGTAAGGCCATTCGGCCTATCGAGTCCACTCCGCCATTCAATCATGGCTGAATGTTCAGGAGGGACATTTGAATATGGAAAGGTAAAAGTGAAGTTGGCCTTCATTTAACGGAAATTGGAATATCGATGTAAACGCGTCCTGCACAGACTGCATGCATTGCGGATGAGATTATACCTGTGTTTTGTACTGTTTCAAAGAATGAGAGGTGATCTCAGGGGATCTTAGAAGATTCACGCACAGCAGACTGACTAATACAGCGGCATGGAGAAGTGCAGCAGGCAAGATTAGGGTTAATCCCAAGATATTCTACAAAACATCAATCAGAACAGAATAACCAGGGAAAAATTAGGATCCATTTCGAAACCAAGGGGGCTATCTGTGTGTGAAGCTGGTGAACATTGGTAGATTGTGACACGAGAGCTTCACATCTGTTTTATGTGGGAGAAGGATGAGGCAGGTACAGAATTCAAGAAGATGCAATGTGAAGCTCTCGAACAGATTGATATAAGAGTCAAGTTGGGATTGATGGTTTTGAATGATGTAAAGTCCAGATGAGTTGTATCTCAGGATGCTGTAGGAAACAAGAGAAGAAATGATCTGACCTAGATGTTTAAGTCGTATCTGACTACAAAGGAGATGCCAGAGGACTAGAGAACAGCTATGTGTTCCCATGTTACGTGAAAGGTGGTGGAGATAGACCAGTGTCTTGTGGTGAACCACAGCGAGCAGTGTAGTGTATCTTATTTGTGGCATTCATAAATGATGTGGAGGGAAGAATGGAGGTGTGGGGGGTGACGCATGTCGTAAGTAATTTTGTGTTTGATACAAAGAATACCCAGGTGGTTGGCAATGAGGAAGAAGGCTTTATTTTACAGGAAGATACAAATGGAATGGTCAGATGGGCAGATCAATGGTAGATGGAATGCAAACCTGATAAATATGAGGTGATGCAGTGTGGAAGAAGGAACCACATAGGGGAGTACTCAATGAATGGCAGCACACTAGGAAGCTCAGAGAGTGTTTCTCCACATATCCCTGAATGTGACTGGACAGTGTAATAGCTAGTTAAGAAAGCACACGGGACTGTAGGCAGAGAGTTTATTCTTCGAGGCGAAATAATTTGAGCTGAACATGCCATTGGTTAGGCCATAGATAGAATACTGTGTGCACTTTACAGGAAGGGTTTTGGTTTCTCAGCAACACCAGAAGCTATTGGGGTCTCAACAGAGTGAGAAGCTTCAGTGGAAGTCTCCTGGCTGCAACTCTCTCTGAATTTTCACTTGATTTTTTCTGTCCTCGATTGGAGAACTGTATCTGAGGATCTATGTCTGTACTTCCCCTTTTGCCAAGTATGTGATTGTGGGATATTACTGTATCAGAACGTTTAATTAATAATGGTTGCTCTAGCTATCATTGTGATAAGATTTCCAAAAGACTTATTTTTTTCTGAATTCCTGTTTGCCTGTATTTTAACTGCAGTGTTTAAATGAATTGTGTTTTTCTTAACGTCTTGTCGTTTGACCAGTCACATTACATCTGGAACAGACACTTTACATTTCCTTTAAAATAAAAAAAAATTAGAGTCTAGAACACCGCCTTCAAATATTTTTGAGGGGCTCTGGTGTGGTCCGAAACACGTGACTCCTTCCTTTCCTGTATAATTGGTTGGAGGCACTAAATGGGCTATTTCTACTCTTCTCCAATAATTTCATAAAGCTGAATAACTTCCTCATATTCCTGTGAAACTAGCGTGAGGCGCTGAATAATCTCCTCCTTTTAACTGTGGAAATGTGCAGTGTGCAGCAGCACTGTTACATGAATGTTACTGATACTTCCAACAGCACAAGCCTGAATGTTGTCCTGGTCTTGCTGCACATGGACACAGACTAGTTCAGGAGCTGAAGGGGAACATTTTTCCTGAATATTGTGTGATCTTCAGTGAAGACCTCCAATTCTAATCTTATGGTGTGGGTAAGACATTTGTGAAGCAGCTGAAGATGTTTATGCTGAGGAACTACCTTGAGGAGTTTTTGCAGACATGTCCAGGACTGCATGGAGTTTTGTACACAAACCACAATCATTGTGCGTTATGCTTTAAATCATTCTAACCAGGGAAGTTTACAACTCATTCCCATTAAGTGCAATCCTGCTCAGGCTCCTTGAGACTGTCCTTAGTTAAATGATGCCTTGATGTCAGGGCCGGTCACTCTTCCCTGAGCCCTTGTGTACACATCTTTTGCTCATATCAATAGGCCACAGTGTGGGGCAGGGAGTGCTTTTTGACCAGTCAGAGTTGAGGGCTCTGACACGAATTGGACACAAAAGAAAATATTAGACCTTATGATCTTATTGTGGGAGAAGAATTGCTTGTGGGTGGGGGGAGGGGGGTGGTGGCGTGTGGATGAATGACATATCCCTGTTTGTGGCCTTCTCACATTCTATTATTGGAAAGTGGAGGCTGTTATTTTACTGGAAGCTCTGTAATTGAATATTACCAGATTGTCTGGACCATCTCTGGGTGAGGAATGGGGGATGTATTCACAGTGAACTGGGTCTACAACTTAACCAACAAACGAAGCACAGGTTACAGAAAGGGGAAGCTCAGTTAGGAGTGATGAAGACCCTCTTTTATACCATTGCCTGGGTTTTCCTATTACACTTTCCAAACCAGCCTAACCTGAGTTTGACAGTTTTGAGGGGCTGAATGCTCTCCTCTGTTTCTGTGATAGGAGTAAGTAGCCTCCAACTGCTCCTGTCTAGCAGGTTTGATGGGCTGAAGGGAACACAGAAACATGGGACTGAGGAGAAGGAGTGGGTCATTAGACACTTTGAGCCTTCTCTACCAGGGGTAAGATTGTGGCTGATCAGACTGTGGTCTCAGCTCCACTTTCTTGTCTGTGTGCTTTTATCCAAGAATCACTTCTCTGTACAATATTTAACTAACTCAGTGTTGAATAAATATAAACAAAGAGACATTTCAAAGTTGTGGGAAAGAGAATTCCCACTTCAAATGCCTGTTTAGAATTTTTGCTCATCCCTCTTATAGAGTCATAAAGCATGCAAATGTGTATGTGCTGACCAGATATCCCATTATGTTCGAGTCTGATTTGAGACCATTTGTGTCATATTCTTCTAAACCTCCTTATTCGAATACCCATCAAGATGCCAGACTCCACCACTTCCTCTGGGAGATATATGGACACCTCCCTCTGTACGGAAACATTGTGTCTAAGTTCCCTCTAAAATATTTCCCCTCATACCTTATAACGGGTCTCCAGTCTGAAAAGCAATCCTCTACCAACTTCTGTCTCCTCCCTTCAATCTAATTTTGTATTCAGTTGGCTTGGGTGCGCTGGTTCCCATGTAACCTAACCTTACTAACTTGTCTAATATGCAGAGTGTTGTCGAACAACTTGTTCAAGTCTGTATGGAAAACATATACAACACTTTCTTCATCAATCTGCTTTGTCACCTCTTTAAGAAACTCTGTCAACTTAATGCGATACGATTTCTCATGCAACAAGCTATGGTGACTATCCCCAATCAATTCTTGCCTTTGAAAATGCATGCAATTGGCTATCCCTCAGAATCCCCTCCAACAACTCACCCACCACTGATGTCAGGCTCACTGGTCCAGAGCTCCTTGGGTTTTTGGGTAACTGTTTTATTTTCTACTGCCACTCTTCCATTGGTCACAGCAAATTATAGATGCAACCAGGTTGATGATATAGCCAATGTTATAGGTCTCACATTGGGTCAGGTTCATCCTCGGAAGAGGTCAGGTTGATTTCCTTCATTTGTGAAAATAACAAATTCATAACGAAAACAATGTTCCTGAAACTATGATGGAAGTTGAATGTCAAACAGAATAGAATTTTTTAAAAAATGTAGATTGATATTTCCATTTCTGAAAATACTGAGGAGCACAAACATACACAGACACACACACAGATACATACACAGACAAGCACACTCAAACACACACCCACAGACATGTACACACAGACACACTCAAACACACAAAAACACAGGCACAAAAACACGGTCACACACACAGACAAATGCACATACAAGTATGCGCACAGACACAGACAAATGCATGTACTGTAGACCGTAAATAATTAGAGCAGAATAAAAGGCCATTTGGCCCATCCAGTCTACTGAGCTATTGATCATGGCTGACATGCTTTTCAAGCCAATTCTCCTGCCTTCTCACAACAAGCCTTGATCCTATCATTAAGCATAACTTATCTAGTTATATCCTTATGACGATAATGTGTCTGTGTGTCCGTGTGCTTCTGTGTGCATGTGTTGTCTCCGTGTGTGAACCAGTATCCTGCCCTGTGCTCCATGTTGGATAGTGGGGTTTTAGCAGTTTTGAGGCACATCTTTGTAACTTGCTCTGAGCCTATCCATTGAACACCTGTGTTAATCACTCTCTGCTGCTCATGTGCTCAGTAACGGGAGGAATCCCCACAACTGTTAGTAATTCAGACCAGGCTTCTCATTTGCATTTCACTGACATTTGACTTAACTCTAGTTTTTTACGTTCGTGGAAGTGCTGGGGATGGTTGCCTGGAGGCTCTGTTTTCAACTGCTGTGGAAATTCAGGAAGACCAGAAGCTTTGGATACCCAACTCTGGATGAAACATGGTGACTGTAGTTATAGTATCTGGATCTGCAACATGACCAACAAATGGAGCAGAGGCTGCAGAGAGGGGAATCTCTGTAAAATGGAATGAGGGAATTGCAATCAGATCAGTCATGGTTTTGAAGAATATTGGAGCAGGATTGAGTGGCTCGCTCATGCAACCTATTCAGATATTTCTGTTCGTAACAAGCCTATTTCCCTTTTCTCCCAGTGTCCCACTCGGGTGGGTAGTGAGTCACCTCCTCCTGTTCCTGGGGAACAGAAATCTGGGGCCTCACGAGCCTCCAGATTTCCCTGTATCCCAGCCTCGAGCAGTTGAGTGACTGCCTCCTGTTCCTGTGTCCCAGTCTCGAGCAGTTGAAAGACTGTCTCCTGTCCCTGTGTCCCAGTATCGAGCAGTTGAGTGACTAACTCCTGTTTCTCCCTGTTACTGAGCAGCAGTTTCAATGCTCTGAATGATGTCACAAGGTTAAGAAAGGACGTGATAACAGGGAATTTCAAACTTGGAGCAGCATTAGACAAAAGTATCTAGAAACTTCTCCACCAAACATTTTATGCAGCCCGTCTGTTATTCTATTCCTGCCCCCCTTTATAAACAGGGTGAAACATATACAACAGTGCAGTGTTCCGACAATACTCCCACTAACAGGGAAGACAGATTAAAAAGATTAAAAGATTTATGGTCTATCCCTCAGCAAACCTCATCCATTCCATCCAAACCGAGGCTGCATAAATCTTTAAACCGTATATTGTAATGAATTAGTAGAATAAATGTCACATTTTACCATTACAGTCACTGACTACAGCACTGCACCTTTCACCAAGACCTTCTCCAGAAAGTGCGCGACCTGACTGACCACGTGATGCCGATGCGGAATTCCAGTTCTCTCCAAGACATTCCCCTCCCGGTTTTGAAATGAAGTTCCTTCTAAATGTAGACCACAAATCCCACATTCAGGCACAGTTTCAAGTCTTGCAGAGCGAATTACATTCCTGCTCTTAGCTGAGGGTGCATTTGGCAGACAGAGGGATCCTGAGGCTAGGCTTTGCTGTTCAGCTGGTGCCAGAGACGGTCTCCCAAAACAGTGAACGGGAGCTCGCTTTATAACGAAAGGAGTGCAATTCACTCATTGTGTTGCAGCGAAATTGCGTTTAATAGACACACCTTATTAGATAACTGCCTGTGTATTGAATGGAGGATCAAAATTGAAGGACCAAAGCGAATACAGTAGTTCCTATTTTATATGTTCCGATATTTAAACATACTAGGATATGAACACTGTGTGGGGAAAACTGAATTGAGGAGATTTTCACCATGAATTAGAATGGAGGATGCTTAGTGTGTTGAATGACCTACTCATTTTCCGATGTTTCTGTGCAGTCTGTTGGAAAGCTCTGTAAATGTTGTCACCTGCTCTCAGATGTTAGGAAGGAGATCTCTGCAAGGTCAATAGGTTAGTGTTTCCCATTCCAATACTGAGGCTGGTGCTGGGTGATCTGTACGTTTTTATACTTTAAGACCCCGGAACAGTTTAATACAATAGAGTGTCTTGCTTGGCCGGTTCTGAGACGATTGAAGAGTTTATCACATCTCTGTGTGTCTGGAGTCACGTTTAGGCCAGACCAGGAAAGCATGGGTGATTCACTTCCTGAAACTACATTGGGGAGGGAAATTGGTGTTTACAATCGACATTGGCTTCAAGGTCACTGTTAATAACTCCAGGTTTTACATCTCGATATTTTATTAATTATAACTTCCACTGGCTGCCAGAGCATTAGCCTGGTCTGGATTAGTAATCCAGTGATATTTCCACAACAGCACCATCTCCACATGGGGACCTATCTGAAACCACACTGAGCTGCTTATTTCTGTGCGACTTGACAGCTCTGTCAAACAGAACTCCCACCAATGTCACTATTGTGACGGGACTCAGGGCGTGGTAAATGGTCAGACTGTAGTTATTGCCTTGTTATGGGATTGGACATAGCTGAGTAAGTTTCCACATTGCCAGTGAGAGTTGCAGCTGGAATGAAACAGCTTCCCCAGGGACACGGCTTGTTGTGCAGCACAAGTCTTCAGTGCTATTGCAGGAATGGGTTCAGGGCCCATTGCCTTTGTCTTATCTACTGTGTTCAGCTGTTTATTCATGTCATATACAGCAAATAAATTGATTGAAGACTGGCATCTGTGATTCTGTGGGCAGCATGGCGAGGGTGAGGTGGATCATCAGCTCAACACTTCTGGCTGAGGACGGTGCAGATAGTACAAACATGTCTTTTACACTGATGTACAGGGCTGTCCCGTGATTTAGGATGGCGATGTTTATGGAGTCCTCTCCTCCAGTGAGTTGTTTAATATTCCATCGATATTTATGTCTGGATCTGGCAGCACTGCAGAACTTCGATCTGGTCTGTTAGTCTTGGGATCATTTCGCCTTCTATATCAGATGTTAGTCCTGCTGTTTCGAATGTAACCAGTCAAGTGCGATAGCTTTAATAGATTATTATCAGGTTTAGGTACACATGGTTCCGACCCTATTATGTTCACTCACACTCGTCACTGAACCAAAAATCGGCTTGATGGTAATGGCAGGCTGAGGGATTATCCTGGGGAAAATGTTACAGATTGTAATTGAGTACAATTCTGTTGCTGCTGTGATTCTACCGCGCCACATGAATGCCCACTTTGAGCTCCAATATGTTCAATTCAATTCTAATCACTATCCCCCAGTTCACACCAAGACTCATTCACCCATCAGCTCTGTACTCGGTGTCTTAACCTGGTTTCTAATGTGGTAACACTTCCATTTTGCTATTCTCATTCTGCTGAGGGTCTCTCCCTGGTGTCATGCCTCCAATTTGTTACTTTACTCAAACCCCTTAACATATGTATCTGAATCTTGTCCATTCCCCTATGCCATTTTCTGTGCTTGATGTGAATGTGTTCCCCTCTGTTTCTCTCACTGACCATGATTAAGAGCTTATGCAGTTTCAGATCAAGGAATTTGTGCACCTTGCATTATCGGTCACTTCCCAGTGCATTGCGTGTGAGACAGAGCGTTTGAACAGCTTTAACACACGTCTATGGAACTTGTATAAAAACTGAAATTGCTGTCGAAACTCGGCAGGTCTGGCAGCATCTTGTGCAGTGAAAGCAGAGTTAATCTTTCAGGGCCAGTTACCCTTCTACAAATCTCCCATTTTCTCCAGCAATTTTTGCATTTTCATTTCCAGGATCCATAGTTATTTGTTTAATTGAAAACTTGTTCTGAGTCTATTCATTTCTAGAGAAACTCATCAGGCTTGGCATCATCTGCAGAGACAGAGAAACAGAGTTAGCGTTTCAAATCCCGTATGACACTTATTCAGAAATGAAAAGGATTGGAAAATGAGCTTTATAATCCCTTGACAGATGTGAGGAGTGGGTTGACGCGTAAAAGAGGGCGTGGCAAAAGATAAATATGCTTTTAGTCGTGGTGAACGAGAAGATCATGTGAAATAGCTTTAAGTTAAGCTATGAATGGGGAAAAGGGGTTCTCTCTATTGAGTGAAAGATAAAGAAGATACAACCACACAAGGTCATAGGGAGGCCAGGAGGGAGAATGTACGGAAAGTGGAGAACAGTTATAATGGGATCAGACTGTGAAGTTATGAAATTGTACATTAACTGCTATAGGATGTAACGTACGAAAGTGTAAAGTGAGGTGTTACTCGAGTTTGGGCTGTGCTTCCTTGGAGCATTGCAGCAGCCCAGGGCCGAAATGTTAGCATGAGAGCAATGTAGGTTATTGAAATGGGAAGCAATGAGAAGGTCAGGGTTATTTCTACATACAGAGTGGGAGTGTTCCACAAAGCAATCTCTGTTTGGTTTCGCCAATATAAAGAGACTGCATTGTGAGCAGCAATGATAGGAGACCAGATTGAACGTTTACAAGTGAAATGCTGCTTCACCTGGAAGTTATGTTTGGTGTCTTGGACAGTGAGGAGGGAAGAGGTGAATGAGCATGTGTTGCAGCTTCTGCAATTGCATGGGAAGGTGCCATGGGGGAGTGGGGAAGTGTTCGGGTGATGGAGGGTGACACAGAGGGAATGGTCCCTGTGAAATACAGTGGGTGGGAGGGGAAGATGTGTTTGATGGTGCTGTCCTGCTGGAGATGGTGGAAATGGCATAAGATGATTATGTGAATGTGGATTCTAGTTCAGGAGGCAGTGTAGACAAAGGGAGATCTATCATTGTTCTGGGAAGGAGGGGATGGAGTGCGGGCAACACCGTGGGAAATGGAACAGTCACAGCTGAAGGCCCTGTATTTCTGGTTTGAAGGAAAAAGAGGTCACATCAGACGCAGTTCACTGTAATGTGGCATCACCAAACAGAAACAACAGACATGGAGAAACTTGGAGAATGGAGTCAGCCTCCCCGATCATGTGTTCAGCCACATGCAGAAGCTCCCCCTGAATGATTGAAAAGAACCAAGCATCTAAACTGAGGATTTCTGCCTCACATCTGATCTGAAGCGGAATGTGAATATAAACCCAGAAGAAGGTCAGTGAGTATACATGAGCAGACATTCAAGCAGATATCCCAAACCGCTCAGTCATTATTGTTTCTGTTCAAAAAGAAGAACTCAATAAGAAGATGAACCACCCATGGTCTAAAGCTCTCAAGGATACTATTGATGAGCAGTAGTGGAGGGCCAGATTTATAATGTTTATTTCAGGGACCATAAGCAGATGGACTTCAGCTGTACTTCCTAATTAACCTCCCCAAAAAACCCTGCCAATGCTGCTTCATCCTCTTCCCTGCTTTTCTCCCCTTTCTGATTCCAGGTTCTCTCTCTCCAATTGCAGAGTAAATTTTCTCATGTTATGGTCCTACCCACTTCACCTGAAACTCTTTGGTCTACCTACTCTGCTGTAGTATCAAGCTGCGTTTTGTGCTGCCATTTTGCCTCTGGTCTCAGTGTGGCTTGGCCTCTCCATCATGCAGCTTCACACCATCCACTCACATCTCGTTTCGGAAAGTTTCCTTCTTTGAGGAAACTTTATTAAAAACACCTCTCCCCCTTTGCACTGAATTCACACTGTGATCCAAATTTCAAAAAGTATACTCAGCCTTCATCTTACTCTGCTAAAGGCAACTGCACGCTGACCATGTGGTACAAGAATTCCCCTTCTTATATGGTTCAGGCCAGTGATGCGCTTTCACTGTAGAGATTATCGACCCATTTGGACAAAGCAATTCAGGTGTTTCACCTCTTATTGGTACTCGTAACATTTCCTGCTGCCTTAGTACTGTAACATGAAGAAAACCAAATCACAGTACGAAGCATGGGCTGAGTGTCATTCACCTGTCATTTGAATACTGTTTCAAATTTGCAGTGCTTACCTTTAAATGCTTGTTCGTGAAGTTAGTGTCAGATAGTGTGTAGGAGGTTGAGGGATGACATTGTAGAAGTTTATAAAATCATGAGAGGTATGAATAGAGTGACCAGCCAAGGTCTTTTCCACGGGATGGGGGAGTTCCACCATAGAAGGCATAAATTAAAGGTGAAAGATGGATGATTTGAAATGGACGAAGGGTCAATGTTTTCACACAGAGGGTGATGTGTGTATATGGAATGAGCCGTCAGAGAAAGAGTGGGAGATGCAAGTACAGCTACAACATTTAAAACTCATTAGGACAAACATATGAATGGGAAAAGGTGAGAGGCAAAATTCAATCAGATGGGACTAGTTTAGTTTGGAATACCTGGTCAGCATGGAAAAGCTGGACCAAAGGGTCTGTTTGTGCGCTATATGACTGTATGAATCGAGAAGCCAAGGAAAAGGGGGAAAAGACATGATGAAGTAAATTGGCAAGAAATACAAAACAAGCAGCATGAGCTTTTCAGCGCATATTTAAAAAAGTTCAACATAAGTGTGCAACCTTAGGTAGAATTTAAGTCAGGAAAGTATATTGAGGATAATTGGAGGGTGTGACTGAAAATTGGCTACAGGGAGCAGACAGATAATTTACACCCATGTTTTACATCTTTCCTCACAGGGGAAGGCACAGTAATTATTTCAATGATGTAAACAAAATGGTAATAGGAGGGAAGTTCTTGAACCATCTCTAACAAAAGGAACAAGGATTTTTATAATAGATAAGAGTAGACAGGCCAGTAGTAATTCATAGCTGGTTTTAAAAGAAATGGTGATGCCGCCCGCTCTATCAGATGTTAGTTCTGCTGTTTGTTAATGTAAGCAGTCAGTGCGGTAGCTTGAATGGGTTGTCATCAGGTTCTGACCGTGGCATGTTCACCCACACTCATCACTGAAACAGAGATCGGCTTCATGGTAATGGTAGACTTAGAGATTATATTGTGGTTGAATATAATTCTACTGCTGCTGCTGCTACTACAGCTGCTATGATTTGCAGCATCACACGAATGCCCATTTCCCTGCTTCCTGTCAGTTATCTTTGATCCCCTTGTCAATCAAAAACTTATCTGTCTCTGTTTTAAATATACTAAATAGAACATAGAACAGTCCAGCACAGAACAGGCCCTTTAGGCCACGATGTTGTTCTGAGATTTAAACCTAATGTAAAATGTAGTAATTTAACCTACGAACTCCTCAACTCACTGCTATCCATGTGCATGTCCAGCAGCCGCTTAAATGTCCCCAATGACTCTACTTCCACCAACAGAGCTGGCAATGCATTCCATGCATTCACAACTCACTGCGTAAAGAACCTACCTCTGACTGATCCCTTTACCTTCCTCCTAATATCTTCAAACTATGGCTTCTCGTAGTAACCAATCCTACAGTGGGGAAAAGTCTCTGGGTATTGACTCTATCTATTCCTCTCATTATTTTGTGCAACTCGATCAGATATCCCTCTCTCCTCCTTGTCTCCAGAGAGAAAGGTCCAAGCTTGTTCAACCTTTCTTAATAAAGCAAGCCCTCCAGTCCAGGCAGTATCCTGGTAAACTTTCTTTGCACCCTCTCCAAAGCCTCTGTATCTTTCCTATAGTAGGGTGTCCACAACTGGACACAATATTCCTAGTGTGGTCTCACCAGGGACTTGTAGAGCTGCAGCAAAACTTTGCGGCTCTTAAACTCGATCCCCCTGTTAATGAAAGCCAAAACATCATATGCTTTCTTGACATACTATCCACTTGGGTGGCAACTTTGAGTGATCTATGCACTTGCACACCAGATCCCTCTGATCCACCACACTGCCAAGAATCCTGTATTTAATGCTATATTCAGGATTCGAATTTGACCTTCCAAAATGCATCGCTTCGCATTTATCCAGGTTGAACTCCATCTGCCATTTCTCAGCCCAGATCTGCATCCTGTCTATGTCGCGCTGCAGCCTACAGAAGCCCCCTTTACTATCGACGACACCTCCAACCATTGTGTCATCTGCAAATTTACTAACCCACCCCATAACTTCCTCATCCAAGTCATTTATAAAAACCCTGTCCACTTGGGTGGCCATTTTAAGTGATCTATGTACCTGCAAACCAAGATCCCTCTGTTCCTCCACACTGCCAAGAATCCTGTTTTTAATCCTGTACTCAGCTTTCAAATTTGACCTTCCAAATTGCATCACTTCGCATTTATCCAGGTTGAACTCCATTTGCCATTTCTAAGCCCAGCTCTGCATCCTGTCTATGTCATGCTGCAGCCTACAGTATCCTTTATACTATCGATGACACCTCCAACCTTTGTGTCATCAGCCAATTCACTAATACAACCCA